>NC_064931.1:766628176-769281926 GCF_023897955.1 Schistocerca gregaria | reverse complement strand
TCATAAGCACTTTTTGGTGCAGCATTGAGTACTTCCAGCGATGCAGTTTTTATTTTCTCAATCATTGAAAATATTCGTCCTTCCGTAGGTCTCTTCAGTTTTTGGAACAGGAAGCAGAGAGCCAAATCTGGTGAATATGATGGGTGAGGCACGATTGTCATGTTGCTTTTGGCCAAAAACTCCCTCATAAGCAATGATGAATGAACAGGTGCACTCACGGTGCAAAAGCCGTGAATTTTTTTTCCATGATTCTGGACATTTTTTGCATATTGCTTCTCACAAACGGCGCACAACTCCTTATTGACCGTATGACCTTGAGGCCAAATTCATGGTGCACTATGCCACGGTAACTGGAAAAAACAGTGAGTAAATCTTTGACATTTGATCGAATTTGGTGTGCTTTTTTCGGTCTTTGCTCTCCAGGATGCTCTCCATTGGGACGATTGGGTTATAACTGTAAACCCATGTTTCGAACCAGTTATGACCCTCTTGAGCAAATCAGAATCATCATTGACGTCATTCAATAGCTGCTGAGCAATGATTATGCGATGCTTTTTCTGATCAAAATCGATAAGTTCTGGAACAAACTTCACTGACACACATCTGGTGCACAAAACATCCGAAAAAATTGCACGACACAAGCTGACCAATACGCCAACATCCTCACAACTTCTCTTATGGTAGTTCAATGATTTTCCAAACCAATTTTCTTCACAGCTTCGACGTTATCATCTGTTGTTGATGTGCAGTGCATCCAGAGCGAGGTTCGTCATTGGCATCTTCTTGGCCATCTTGAAAGAGCTTGTCCCACTAGTAAACAATTTTTAAAAACTTAGAACAGACTCACCATATGCCACTGTCAACGTTTGAAGTGTTTTAGAGCACTTGATTCCATTTTTCACACAAAATTTGATGCATATTCTTTGCTCCATTTTTTATAATAATTGAAAATTGACGATCACATTAAAACATATTCAGCTTTTCGATCTGTCAGAAACGAACATAGTATGCTGTACACTTGAAACTGTGAACATATGTTTGGGACATGTGTACCAACATAACAAAAAAATAAAAAATAAATCAATATTCAAATGTACGTAGGTGCACGCACTTTGAAAAGTCACTTTACTGTTCGAACAGCCCTCGTTCATCATTCCAATTTTTACTCTTCAGGGGAAAACAAAAATATTCCACATTTTCTGTATTGAAAACTCCTAACAGTGCATCTCATTCCATTGAGTTTTTGAGTTTCCTGCAGCATTCATTGTAAGGATTTGAGCTTAGTGATCAGGAAAACCTGTGTTTACCACTTGTATGTTATAGGCAGATTTGTGTGTATTTAACAAAACCTGGTATGCAGAGGTTGTTTTTTTTTTTTTAATAATCATCTTTGAATTTATTGGATTTTAAGAAATTAATATTGAAGTCACAACATACAATTGTATTTTTATTGGGAGAGAGAATTTCTTCCAAAAGTTCATCCATGTGGTTGTGAAATACTTTTTTGTCTCCATCAGGTGACCTGTGCTGTCTCCATCAGGTGACCTGTGCACACAAATAATTGTTTTTTGTCTTGATATTTCAACTATAGGTAGTTCTAGATCTTTTTCACTGGACACATAATGGTACTTAGTTACATTGTTGAATTCAACAGTTGTTTGTGTACTGAGCAGGATTACTGTCACAATGACACAGTTATCAGCAGAATAAAACTAATCTGTTTTGTTATATTTTATACCACATGACTTTGAAAAGCAGTAAAAGTGAAGGCTTGAATGTAAAACTAGGTATATTTTACTCAGTGGAAATCAAAACAGTGAGAGTCCTAGTAGATATTGTTTTTTAGGTTTTCCTTCTCAACCTGTCTGTTGATTCAGGATTCCTTTTTTTATTTTAAAAAATAAATTTTAATCATATTTTTTTCTAAATACACATTGCACACTGATTTCAGTTTGTCTGATTAATTTCCTTTACAGTTTTATTCACTATCATTACTCTTATATTCACATTTTGCACATGTAACACATGCATATTTACAGTAACAGCACACTTGAAAGTAACACCCATGTTGGATGCATCTGGAACCTTCATATGTAGCAACACTGCCTCAGTACTGTGAAGACTAATCTGTATCCAAGTTTGCTGTTGAAAGATGACAAATTACAGTGACTAGATTCTTCTATGTGGAAAAACTAATAAAATTCCAACCTATAAGACAAATGTATTTTGAATTACACGGAGGTGACAAAAGTCTGGCAATAGTGATATGCATGTATACAGATGATGATAGTATCGCGAACACAAGGTATAAAAGGGCAGTACACTGGCAGAGCTGTCATTTGTACTCAAGTGATTCATGTGAAAAAGTTTCCAACATGTATGGCTGCACTACAGGAATTAAGACTTTTAATGTGAAATTGTAGTTGGAGCTAGAAACATGGAACATTACATTTTAGAAATCACTAGGGAATTCATTATTCCAAGGTCTGTAGTGTCAAGGGTGTGCCAAGAATACCTAATTTCAGGCATTACCTCTCTCCAAGGTCAACGCAGTGGCTGACAGTCTTCACTTAATGATAGAGAGCAGTGGCGTTTTAGAGTTCTCAGAGCTAACAGACAAGCAGCACTGTGTGAAATAACTGCAGAAATCGGTGTGGGATGTACGATGATCGTATCCATTAGGACAGTATGATGAAATTTGGGCTATGGCATCAGACAACTAACATGAATGCCTTTGCTAACAATAAGACATTGCCTGCAGTGACTCTCCTGGGCTCGTGACCATGCAGGTTGGACCCTAGAGACTGGGAAACTGTAGCCTGGTCAGATGAGTCCAAATTTCAGTTTGTAAGAGCAGATGGTAGAGTTAGTGTGGCACAGACTCCATGACGCCATGGACACGAGTTGTCAGCAAGGTATTGTGCAAGCTGGTGCTCGCTCCATAATAGTGTGGGCTGTGTTTGCATGGAATGGACTTGATCCTCTGGTCCATGTGAACCAATCATTGTCTGGAAATTGTTATGTCTGGCTATGTGAAGGCCATTTGCAGCCATTTGTGGATTTCATGTTCCCAAACAACAATAGAATATTTGAATATTTTTGTATGACAATATGCCATGTCACTGGGCCACAGTTGTTTACGACTAGTTTGAAGAACATTGTGGACAGTTTGAAGCTTTCATGATTACGGATGCCTATAGAGGCAACATGGCCCAATATTTCTGTAGGGGACTTCCAGTGACTTGCTGACTTCATGCCATATTGAGTTGCTGCACTATTCCTGGGAAAAGGAGGTCCTACATGACATTAGGAGGTATTCGATTACTTTTGTCACCTCAGTTTATGACTAACTACAATAATTTGATGCCTAATCAATTTTTTTGTCACATGATTATTTAGCGTATGTGTTATCTGCAGTGCTTGATGATTCTGTGGCCACATTTGAAGTAATCTGAAATCAAAGATCTTGAATGCCAGTCCACTTTTTTCCCCTGTTAGTGTGCTATTGAAGTTTCATTTGTGGTTCACAATTCTGAATGTACTGTTTATCTTTACAGAGTTGGCAAGAAGTTGGGTAAAGATGTTTATGAGGTCCCCACTGGTTGGAAGTACTTTGGTAACTTAATGGATGCTGGAAAACTGTCACTGTGTGGCGAAGAAAGCTTTGGGTAAGTTACTGTCTAATTCTGAAACATGTTAAAGAGAAACAGGATGTGAATATTAAAACAGAGTGGATGGGTGGGAAAGGGGGGGGGGGGGCAAATTTGTTTGGTACATAGCCTTGTGACTTCAGTAAAGAAATACGCACAGGTGCATATTAGAGGTAACCTTGACATAAAAGGTTATTGTTCTTGTGCATGTCACTTTGTCACCATAACATTTTTGCCCTTGACGGTTTAGGATGCCTGCATTATCTGCTTGCCAATTATTACTTTACATCTCATCATTTTTGTCAAAATACTTAGTGGTAAGGCACTGAACTCGTGTTCAGAAGCACGGCGGTTCAAATCCCTGACCAGCCATCCAGATTTATGTTTTCTGTTATTTATCTCAAATGTTGTGTTGGGTTCCTCAAAGTTGCATGGCCAGTGTCCTTCCCTATCCTTCCCCAATCTGAGCTTGTGCTCCATCACTATACAAGGTAGTAGCAAAACACACTGTTGCCAAGGTTGCCATGTGGGTAGCATCATAAAAAACAATGAGTACCAAATGAACTCTTATTGTTAACAGGGTTCATGAGGCAGTACTGCATTTCATTCGTGCTGCTGCATTTGCAAATTTGTTGCTACCCAGCATTCACTTATGTTGTACATTTGTGAAGAGAGTAGAGATTTTCATCACATAGTCCTGTTGTTTTAATTTGTTATCTAAGATGATTGGGGTTGAAAATTCACAAAGCCGAGCAACGGGAGCCATATACAAGACGTACGAATTTCTTTGTGACCTTAAAGACAGTGCCGGAAGGTACAAAATCTTGTCGGCATCACAGGCTGCAGCAGCGAAGATGGGCAGTGTTCCATTGTAAACCATACAGAGAATATTTGCAGAAGCACAGGCAGTGGAAACCAGTGTTCAGGAAGTAAAGTTTCAATCCCTGAGGAAATATATTAGTGGCAGAAAAAGTGCCACTTATTTGGACAGTTTCCAGAGAGACAGTTTTTCATCACACTATATTGATTTTTATAACTGTGGTGAGTATCCTACAAGACAAAAAATAGCAGATGCTTCATATGACAAGGTTACTTTCACAGGGTGCCACCATTCTGAGATCTTCCATATGAGAATACAAAAATACAACAATGGAAGACCCATTCTGATGAAGAGATCTTGTATTGTAGCAATTAGGTCAACTGTTCAGAGACAAATGCACAAAATCAGAATAGAAAAGCTTTGTTGCCCTATTATTTATGTTGATGATGAGACCTGGCTAAATCAAAATAGTGCCAGAAAGTGCATCAATGATCCCAATGTCGTGGCCTCCCCATGTAAGATACAGAAAAACTAGTAGAGGCCAATCTCGGGGAAGATCATTTTGGAGTCCGTAGAAATGTAGGAACACAAGTGGCAATACCAACCCTATGACTTATCTTAGAAGATATGTTGAGCAAAGGCAAATCTACATTTATAGCATATGTAGACTTGGAGAAAGGTTTTGACCATGTTTTTTGGAATACTCTTTCAAATTATGAAGGTGGTGTGTAAAATACAGGGAGTGAAAGGCTATTGACAACTCATGCAGAAACCAGATAGCAGTTATGAGTCAAGGGGCATGAAAGTGAGGCAGTGGTTGAGAAGGTAGTGTGACAGAGATCCCCGATGTTATTAAATCTTTATATTGAGCAAGCAATAAAGGAAACAAAGAAAGAATTTGGAGTAGGAATTAAAATTTAGGGAGAAGAAATAAAAGCCTTGAAGTTTGTCAGAGACAGCAAAGGATGTGGAAGAGCAGTTGAATGGAATGGACAGTATTTTGAAAGGAGTATACAAGATCAACATCAACAAAAGCAAAACAAGGAGGATGGAATGTAGTCGAATTAAATCAGGTGATGCTGAGGGAATTAGATTAGGAAATGAGACACTTAAAGTAGTAGATGAGCTCTGCTATTTGGGCAGCAAAAAACTGCTGATGGTCGAAATAGAGAGGATATAAAATGTAAATTGGCAATGGCAAAAAAAGCTTTTCTGAAAGAGGAAGTTGTTAATGTCGAGTATAGATTTAAGTGTCAGGAAGGCTTTTTCTGAAAGTATTTGCATGGAGTGTAGCCACATATCAAAGTGAAACATGGATGGTAAACAGAGTAGACAAGAAGAAAATAGAAGCTTTTGAAACATGGTGCTACAGAAAAATGCTGAAGATTAGATGGGTATTTCATGTAACTAATGAGGAGATACTGAATAGCATTGGGGAGAAGAGGTATTTGTGCCACAACTTGACTAGAAGAAAGGATTGGTTGATAGGACATGTTCTGAGGCATCAAGGGATCACCAATTTACTATTGGTGGGAAGTGTGGATGGTAAAAGTAGTAGAGGGAGACAGAGAGATGAATACACTAAGCAGATTCAGAAGGATGAGGGCGCAGTAGTTACTTGGAGATGAAGAGGCTTGCACAGGATAGCATAGCATGGAGAGCTGCATCAAACCAGTCTTTGGACTTCAGACCACAACAACAACAGAATAGGTTAAAACTAACATGCAAAGCAGAGTAATGCTTTAATTGTCAAAGAATTGAAACTGAAAGAGATTCATAATTTAACAGATGGGCAGTAACAATATATCTGGCTGTAATATACCTTTGAAATCAACGAGAATACTGTGTTGTTTCAGAGCCATAATAAATTGTTGATAAGTCATTACCTGCTTCTGGCTACAAAATCTTTATTTCAGTGTGCTATCTGCTGGTTTTAAATAGCTTTTCAAATTGAGCACCTTGTAATGAAATGTGCCAGACAGCATTGTCTGTGGTATAGTTTGCCAGATTTGGCTCAAACTACAGGAACAGAAGACTTCCGGCTTGTGATAACTGAGGTGTGCTGAAAGAAAGTGTGCAGAAAAGGTGGATGGAGAACCTTTTACATTTGTCCCATGAGCCAGTACTTCCACTGCTCCCTAGTGTAATGACATTGCTGTTCATGTGATGTTGAACCCTAATTTTCTCACTTCCTTTTTGAAAATACTCTGACCACTTCCTTATAACAAATGTCCAGGCAAGATCTCTCTTACCGTTTTATTAACTGGTGCATCATTTGATACTGATATTGCAAGTTAGCAGCTGAAGTATTTATTATGGAATGGTTATTTCAGTCATGAGATCTTTAGCTACATATCTACTGCTTTCAGTGTAGCCTT
This sequence comes from Schistocerca gregaria, assembly GCF_023897955.1. Taxonomy (NCBI): domain Eukaryota; kingdom Metazoa; phylum Arthropoda; class Insecta; order Orthoptera; family Acrididae; genus Schistocerca; species Schistocerca gregaria. The sequence continues at coordinate 769,275,078 of NC_064931.1, read as the reverse complement.
ACAAACAGTTGCTATGTGACATGTGGAATGTGTGACTGTGCAGTTCCTCTGTCTAGTAAAGGAGATAGACCAACAGGTTCGGTAAGAGCAGTATAATGAGGCAAGATTGACATTGCCTCCTCATTGTAAGATCTGTGATAATCTGCTGCCCTCTGAAAAGTGAAAAAAGATTGAGGGGGGAGAAAATGTACGCCCTCTTTCTGCAAGTATCAAAAATACTGGAATAAGTATTTTAAGGTACAGTATGGTACAAATTGCAGGGAACAATTCTCATACGTCAAAGGCTCAATAACAACAAAAGACAGTAAAACACTACCTGCTCAGATAGCCGATTGCATTAAAGTGCTCGCTTTGGGACATGGGTAGGCGCGCCAGTCCCAGATCAAATCGGCTGTGAAAATTAATGATGGGGACTGGAGAGCTGGCCAGGCTGGATGTGTTTTTTAGGTGTTTTTCCTTATCCACGTAGGTGAATATTGGGCTATCTCCTCAGATACACAATGTGCAAACATTTTGTAACACATCACATTTTATAATGCTGAGGAGCTGGCTGTAGCTTTAAAAAATCCCTTTGGGAGTGATGATCCCATAATAATAATAGTTTATATATGGTTAAAGTGGGTGGTCTGCAAAAATAAATGAAGTACCATACCAATCCAGAGCCAACATTGGCTGGGTAAAGGATGCATGATAGGAACAAAAGAAGAAAGGATTAAAACACTAAAAAGTATACTTCCAAATCTGCAGCAGATGTTTGCAAAATATTGTGTATTTAGTCCTCTTTGCCATTAGTATTTATTATGTATAAGGATTTAAAACTGCAATTGTCTTGTTACTTTGAAGGGGACTTCATTGTTGCAATGGATGAGTAAATTTGGGAATTGATTTTAGCATGATAAGGGATGCATGTCAGGAATAAAATTTGGGTGTACTTTCGGATAAAAGAAAGTATTCTGACCTGTGTGTGTTTTTACTGTTTTTGCTAGAATATAAGTTATAAAGCAAATTATTGCTTTGTTTCAGGACAGGCTCAGACCACATCCGTGAGAAGGATGGGGTGTGGGCAGCTCTTGCCTGGCTTTCAGTTATTGCAAATTTAAAAAAATCAGTAGAAGAGATTCTAAAAGATCACTGGGCAACATATGGACGAAACTATTTTACTCGGTAAACTTATTTTATTATAATAATGCTGTAATAAGTAAGTTGGTTGGCCTGGTTTACTTTTGTACTGTCAGCTCAATGTTCATTTTAATAAAGCAGAAATGCTTCAGCTGAAGTTTCATTTTGCACTGCTAGAATTAATTAGTGAGACATGCCAGTTTACTTCATTATTTTGATATATGTAGACAAGTTAGGAAATTACATTGCTATTTGTGGTGATGCCTGCTTTGATACATGCACAACTGCAAGGTACAATGTTCAATTTATTTTTCACTTGTTGGTGTAGTGTTATTGTGACTAATAGTGCAGTTTCAGTTTAAAAAATTCTTCATTCTTAGACTAAAAAAAAGAGAGAAAGAAAGAAAAATATTACCTGGAAAATGGAGTGAGAGCAAATTTCATACCTCTCTATTTCACAGCAGTTGCATTAAGCTTTAAGAAGCCAGGGTTTTCGAGCTGTGTGCTGGCTATTGCCACAAGTGCTCTACCTGTGTAAGGTTTGGACATACTTACATGTCCACAGTAGAGCATGATGATGGAATACTGTGTGTACAGCATTGGTGTAATTGCTAACATGTGAATGGTAAGATTTCTATGAAACAAATCTCAGCCACAAGGTGAGCTGCACACCAATAAGGTGGATGCTATTGATACAAAACAATTGGTAGTGGACAATCCCTAGGAATCCTGCTGCCAGTAAAAGACAATCCTTGGGGCTCCTGCTGTATTCTTGTTGTGTTAAGGTTGCCCAGGCCTTGCACTGATCGTTATTTCTCATGCATTTTGTGGACTCAATACGGGTCTTAATAACTGAAAAAACTACCAGGAACTAGGGTTGTAGGCTGTAATGAAGCTTTAACACCCCACGTATCAAGAATTCAACAGCAGAGCTCTCTTGGTGAAAAATCTGTTACAAAAAGTGATAAAACACATATTTTGTGTAATAATACTTGCATTGTCAAAGAGAAGAGATTTGCAAAATTACCTGTATTCTACACACCAAGGAATGGTAAGAACTCTAAAATCTATGAAGTATGTTTATAATGGAATGCCTCTTGGGTTTTCTATAACTTGCAGTAAAGCCTGCAACCTTAGGAGAAAGAGAGGTAGGTGTTCCAGACACAACACCTGCTGTCAGTAAGAAATAATAAACCATGTTGCAACACTGCACAGGGAATTTTCTTTGATATTTATATGTGATTGGAACATTTCTAGATTGTTGGCAGTAGTAATTTTAAATCTCACTTAAACTTTGAAAGGTTCATACTAACCCCAGCAGTTGCTGCTTTCACTGGTATCATAAGAAATATCTTGGAGTTAGTGGTGTTGCCTGATTTAGACATTAAAATCCAAGTATCTCGATAGGCACTATCAGTATGAACACAGAAGGTTTCACTCCTCACTTTACATTATGCTTGATTATGTATTAACCGTCCAATAGTTACATTTTTGTTTTTAGGGGGCTGTCTTCAATACTACATGCTGGTGTAACATATGTAGACAGTACCACAAATGGTATTTCCTTGTTCAAAGTATATAATATCCAACAAAAGGAAGCCTGTGCCTTGCCTTTGATTTGTAGATGACTTTTCTGTTTTAAACCCCTCTTCCATCACTCTTACAAAAATTTATCAGTGACAGCTGACTGAGAAGTTAAAGTAGTTTACAGGGAACACAGGTTGTAACTTTTGACTCAGGAATAGGTGTGTTAATTTTTATAAAAGTGTTTTAAGCTTTCCTGAATGAATGCCGTTTGAACAATTATAAAAATTCAGTGACATATTGGGGATTTAATTGCAGTGATAAACTGACTTGACTACAATGTTTAAAAGCAACAGCTCTGACTGCGATCAGTATTCTTGAGTGCCACATTGTATGAGACAAAGCAACAGCTGGTCAGTAGTTTTCAGTATGCAACTTTTAAAGAAGATTCATTCTACAGTGCAGAATTACATGCTCTGAATGAATGCATTGGTGGATAAAATTATTGAAACTTTTGCTCTGATTCCTGAAATGGGAGTGTGTGCCTAAAAATCATCTTCATGTGGGAGAATGACTGACTGGAGATGGCAAACAAAGTTTTTTCCTCTGAACCTACCTTTTTCAGATGCTTTGATGAATGGAGTTTTACTTATACTTTTATGCCTGATGAAACATGACCATCTCCTCTAACAAGAGGATAAAATGGCAGGTTGTTTTTGTAGTGTTACTGACTAAGCAGTTCCTATTTTAACTGAATGTCTTGTACTGGGTGATTTTTTTTTTTCCCCCCCCTCCATGTACGAAGTATAGAGATTGATCGATAAGAGGATATGGAACATAAAAGTCTAATGAACTTATGTCCAGGAATGCCTAGTTTCCATGCTACAGACCATTTATTCTATTATACATTGTCACAGAGACTGTGGTCTAATACACACTGTTCCATGCAGCCACAGTTACAGTATGTGTTGAACATGGTTTCCATGTGTCTAAACGCATGTGTGTATGTGCTATAGCATGTTCTGCCTCACACGTTCACATTGGCCAGGCTGCATCTGAACAGTTCAAAGGGAGCATGAACATGCTGCTCCAGTGTCTCCACATCTGGAATGGGCTCTGCATACACAACACTTTTGAGATAGCCCCATAACTAGAAATCACATGAATTGAGATCTGGTGAATGAACAGGCCATGCGACTGGCCCCTCTTGTCTGATCTATTGACCATGGATCCATCGACCAGGGAAGACAAAATTGAGATGAATCTGGACATTAATGGCGAAGTGGGATGTAGCACCATCATATAGCACCCTTATAAACCTTCGAATCATCAGTGGCACTTTTTCCAGCAAGAGAGGCCAAAGTCACCTGCAAGAAAAACAGATAGTTCCAGCCTGTTAGGCAATGTGAAACGAGGACTGCTCCCAAAGTAGGGCCACCAATTATGCTGGCCCACACATCCTGGCTGCACCAATGCTGATGATTCTATCACCATATCATAGGTGTTCTCCATATTATCACATATATCACTGTTATGTTACGAAAGTTGAAGATACCACTCCATGTAACGGTGGCCTGATTTGTGAATAGGATGGATGACACAAACCCCAGAATCATGGTTACCTGGTTAAGAAACCAGTGACAAGCGCTCCCGATGTGGAAAGACTGTCGCTAGTAAGCTCCTGCGTAGACTGTAAGTAGTAAGGGTAGTAACAATTGTCGTGGAGAATGTTCCACACGGTCATCTGTCTTACACTTTTCTGGTGGACCAATTGCCTGATACTGACACTGTGGTTGCCTTCAACAGTGTTAATCATGTTTTCCTCCAAGTCTGGTGTCTTACCACTTGAGGTAAGTCCTTCATGATTTCCTGTTTCCTGAAATGGCCCACTCTCAGACAAACAGCGAAACACTGTTGTAAACATTGAATGCTGCAGTTGTGGTTGGCATGGATAGGTCTCATGATACAACCTTGCTGCCTGTTGCTCGTTGCCATTTGCCTTTCCATAAGTAAAGACCATGTCGGCCAGTTCTTGGTTCAAATATGCAACTATCATGTACAATGCTTTCTCACATCCACTACAAGGTGAGGTGAACCACCAAGGTAACTGAATTGGACTCAACATTACCAATTTCTATGGCAGGAGAGGGTGCTAGGATGTGACGTATGAGGAACAGTACCACCAAATTTACATTTACATTTATACTCCACAAGCCACCCAACGGTTTGTGGCTGAGGGCAATACTCAAGTATAGGTCGAACAAGTATTTTGTAATCCACCTCCATTGTTGATGGCCTACATTTACTAAGGACTCTCCCAATGAAACTCAACATGGCACCCGCCCTACCAACAATTAATTTTATATGATCATTCCACTTCAGGTCGTTCCGTACGCATACTCCCAGATATTTCACATAAGTAACTGCTACCATTGTTCGTTCCGCTATCATGTAATCATACAATAAAGGATCCTTCTTTCTATGTATTCGCAATACATTACATTTGTCTATATTAAGGGTCAGTTGCCACTCCCTGCACCAAGTGCCTATACGCTGCAGATCTTCCTGCATTTCACTACAATTTTCTAATGCTGCAACTTCTCTGCATACTACAGCATCATCCGCGAAAAGCCACATGGAACTTCCGACACTATCTACTAAGCCATTTATATTTATTGTGAAAAGCAATGGTCCCATAACACTCCCCTGTGGCACGCAAGAGGTTACTTTAACGTCTGTAGACGTCTCACCATTGATAAAAACATGCTGTGTTCTGTTTGCTAAAAATTCTTCAATCCAGCCACACAGGTGGTCTGATATTCCGTAGGCTCTTACTTTGTTTATCAGGCGACAGTGCGGAACTGTACCGAACGCCTTCCGGACCTCAAGGAAAATAGCATCTACCTGGGAGCCTGTATCTAATATTTTCTGGGTCTCATGAACAAATGAAGCGAGTTGGGTCTCACACGATCGCTGTTTTCGGAATCCATGTTGATTCCTACAGAGTAGAATCTGGGTTTCCAGAAACGACATGATACGCGAGCAAAAAACATGTTCTAAAATTCTACAACAGATCGACGTCAGAGATATAGGTATATAGTTTTGCGCATCTGCTCGACGACCCTTCTTGAAGACTGGGACTACCTGTGCTCTTTCCCAATCATTTGGACCTTCCGTTCCTCTAGCGACTTGCAGTACATGGTTGTTAGAAGGGGGGGCAAGTTATTTCGCGTACTCTATGTAGAATCGAATTGGTATCCCGTCAGGTCCAGTGGAGTTTCCTCTGTTGAGTGATTCCAGTTGCTTTTCTATTCCTTGGACTCTTATTTTGGTGTCAGCCGGTTTTTCGTTTGTGCGAGGATTTAGAGAAGGAACTGCAGTGTGGTCTTCCTCTGTGAAACAGCTTTGGAAAAAGGTGTTTAGTATTTCAGCTTTATGCGTGTCGTCCTCTGTTTCAATGCCATCATCATCCCGGAGTGTCTGGATATGCTGTTTCGAGCCACTTACTGATTTAACATAAGACCAGAACATCCTAGGATTTTTACTTTCGAATTCACTGAACGCTTCACGCATAGCACTCCTTACGCTAACTTTGACATTGTTTAGCTTCTGGTTGTCTGAGAGGTTTTGACTGCATTTAAACTTGGAGTGAAGCTCTCTTTGCTTTCGCAGTAGTTTCCTAAGTTTGTTGTTCAACCACGGTGGGTTTTTCCCGTCCCTCACAGATTTACTCAGCATGTACCTGTCTAAAATGCATTTTACGATTGCCTTGATCTTTTTCCATGAACACTCAACATTGTGAGTGTCGGAACAGAAATTTTCGTTTTGATCTGTTAGGTAGTCTGAAATCTGCCTTCTATTACTCTTGCTAAACAGATAAACCTTCCTCCCTTTTTTTATATTCCTATTAACTTCCATATTCAGGGATGCTGCAACGGCCTTATGATCACTGATTCCCTGTTCTGCACTTACAGAGTCGAAAAGTTTGGGTCAGTTTGTTATCAGTATGTCCAAGATGTTATCTCCACGAGTTGGTTCTCTGTTCAATTGCTCGAGGTAATTTTCGGATAGTGCACTCAGTATGTCACTCGATGCTCTGTCCCTACCACCCGTCCTAAACATCTGAGTGTCCCAGTCTATATATGGTAAATTGAAATCTCCACCTAAGACTATAACATGCTGAGAAAATTTATGTGAAATGTATTCCAAATTTTCTCTCAGTTGTTCTGCCACTAATGCTGCCGAGTCCGGAGGCCGGTAAAAGAAGCTAATTATTAATCTAGCTTGGTTGTTGAGTTTAACCTCCACCCATAATAATTCACAGGAACTATACACTTCTACTTCACTACAGGATAAACTACTACTAACAGCGACAAACACGCCACCACCGGTAGCATGCAATCTATCCTTTCTAAACACCGTCTGTGCCTTCGTAAAAATTTCGGCAGAATTTATCTCTGGCTTCAGCCAGCTTTCTGTACCTATAACGATTTCAGCTTCGGTGCTTTCTATCAGCGCTTGAAGTTCCGGTACTTTACATATGCAGCTTCGACTGTTTACAATTACAATACCGATTGCTGCTTGGTCCCCATATGTCCTGACTTTGCCCCGCACCCTTTGAGGCTGTTGCCCTTTCTGTACTTGCTCGAGGCCATCTAACCTAAAAACCGCCCAGTCCACGCCACACAACCCCAGCTACCCGTGTAGCCGCTAGCTGCGTGTAGTAGACTCCTGACCTATTCAGGTACTAAAACGCGATGCTACAACTCTCAAATACTATAATACTCCCGAAATTTATGAATTAAACAATGCAAGTACCAAAAACACACAAAGAAATTAAGAATTAAACAATGTAACAAATAAGTGAGCTAGGAGTATACGACTTTCTGCTGGCAGCTGCTTATCAAACGGCGGCAGGGAGCCCAAGCGGCAGGGAGAAGGAAACCATGCATACTGTAACTGTGGCTGCATGGTACAACGTATATTAGACCACAGTCTCTGTAACAAAGTGACCCAATAAATGGTCTCTAGCATGAAAACCATGCATTTCCAGAAATAATTTCATTAGAACTTTTTTGTTCTGCATCCTCTCATCAATCAGCCCTAGAGTTTGTACATGGTGGAAAAAGTCATCCTGTATTTAGGTAAAATAGCAACCGCAGGTTTTTTGAAGGAATATGACCTTAATTTAAAGTGAGGATGTGCAACAGAATTGTAAAAGCTTATTTTAGGTCTGGTGTTCTTAAATTGATGGGGATAGAATGTTAACATGTTTGCTGGGGGTCTGCCTCATTTAGTTTTTTTAAAGTGCTTTGCCAGCCACATTTATGTGACATATTACTTTAGCTTTTTTGGATAATGTGTATTTTCAACATGATTTTTAACACAATTTTTATGATGTGAATGAAATTATTATAGTTTTAATTTAATTAGAGGTGTGTGTGTGTGTGTGTGTGTGTGTGTGTGTGTGTGTCAATCAGTCTTCATTGCTTTTTATGTTAAATTATTTGTAGGTATGATTATGAAAACTGTGAAAGTGATCCTTGCAACAAAATGATGGCAGAATTAGAAGCCCTGGTTACATCTGGAGCCTTCAAAGGCAAAGAACTTTCCTCCAATGGAAGGAAATATGTTGTCAAACTTGGTGACAATTTTCAGTTCACTGATTTAATTGATGGGAGTGTTGCAACAAAACAGGTAATAAAAAGTTGTGTAAACATAACTATATATATCTCTTTAGCTTTAGAAATGTGTGCTTGCCAGTTTCAATCACTGGCTTTCAAACGTAACTTTACCATTTTTATCCTTTGTATTTCATACAGTTCTCTCAATTACATGCACATAGTGACTTCAGCATTTGTAATGTTGCTGAGATAAGCTGAAATGTTCCAACCCATATTTTATTTTTTGTGACTGAGTAGGAAGAGTTAAGCACTGCCACTATTTATTTCTGTATTTTTGTATGTCAGTAAAACTCACAGGGTAAGAAACTGTAGAAAATAGTGATGTGTTGGCTTACTTGCAGCTGCAGACATATCCAAAGAGAGATGCTGTAAGAGAACTGTCAGCTAGAAGTAAAAGTGATGGAGGAACATCAGTGCACAGATACTTTATTACATTACATTACATCAGCATATTCATCCTCTAAGAAGACAGTAACAGTACTTGGTATTCTGCATAATTTATTTGCAGTCACAGCTACACAAGTCCTTTACAAGATGACTGATTCCAAGATGTGCGGCCATAATCAAACTTTTATTCATCACGAAATGATCAATCTTAGTGAAGGCATGACTGAAATCCTTGAGCAGTCACAACCTTTCTCATTCAAAAAATATTTTTCCACTTTTGATTAACCAATTGTAGATGATGATCCAGGACCATTTCACTCACTGATGAACTGAAATAATTCAAATATGCTATTGCTAGATTTATAAATTGATGAGGGCTCTTGTATCTGATTATGGGTTGTCATATGTGTGGACAGTAGGCAGGAACTAAGCTGCTCATGGGTCAAACATTGCTGTTTAGTAAAGTTTTTATTCAGTCATGGTTTCCGATTTGATTCAGGGTGGTGAACACTTCATACTGATGTGACAAAATTCGTGGGATAGTGCTATGCACGTATACAGATGGCAGTAGTATCACTTACACAAGGTGCATTGGTGAATCTGTCATTTGTACTCAAGTGACTCATGTGAAAAGGTTTCCAACATGGATGGCTGTGCAACGGTAATTAACAGACTCTGAGCACGGAATGGTTAGTTGGAGCTAGACACATGGGCATTCAATTTCATAAATTGTTAGTATATTCAATATTCAGAGATCCACGGTGTCAAGAGTGTGCCGAGAATCCCAAATTTCAGGCATTACCTCTCACCATGGACAACACAGTGGCCGGTGGCCTTTACTGAGAGCAGCGGCGTTTGCGTAGAGTTGTTAGTGCTAACAGATGAACAACACTGTATGAAATAACTGCAGAAATCAGTGTGGGACATACGATTAATGTATCCATTTGGACAGTGTGGAAAAAAATGTGGTGTTAATGGGCTATGACAGCAGATGACCAACATGAGTGCCTTTTCTAACAGCACAGCATCGCCTGCAGTGCCTCTCCTTGGCTTGCGATCATATCTGTTGGACGCTAGATGACTGGAACATCGTGGTCTGATCAGATGAGTCCCAGTTTCAGTTGGTAAGAGCAGATGGTAAGGTTTGAGTGTGACACGGATTCCATGAAGCCATGGACCCGAGTTTTCAACAAGGGACTGTGCAAACTGGTGGTAATTCCATAATAGTGTGGGATGTGTTTACATGGAATGAACTTGGTCCTCTGGTGCAACTGAACTGGTCATTGGCTGGAAATGGTTAAGTATGGCTACTTGGAGACCATTTGCAGTCATTAATGGACTTCGTTTCCAAACAATGATGTCATGTCACAGAGGCACAATTGGTGTGGAGAACGTTCTGGATAATTCAAGTGAATGATTTGTCCAACATGAATCCCATCAAACCTTTATTTGGCATATTAGAAAGGTCAGTTTGTGCACAAAATCCTGCATCGACAACACTTTCGCTATTAAGGACTGCCCAATGGTAAGGTGACCACTGGTGATAAGTGGGAAATCTGGGATCAAGTCTTGATCGAGAACAGATTTTCGTTGTTGTCATTCCATTATACACCTGATGGTTGTCCATATTCACAATTACAAATACATTTCACGTATTTCGTAATGACTGTAGTCCAAAGGAGCATTGCAGTTAAATTCAGAATAACACAGGCACTTGTTTCAGGATTTTAAAACAGCATCCATTGTTGTTGTTGAAATTAAAGTGCTGCTCAAGCCATCATTGTGTATCAGTATCACCTAGCAAAATGCCTCACACATAGCCATGAGGTCAAAGTATTCATGGCATCTGCCTGGAGGACGCTTCCCACATTTCAGGTCATAATGCAGGACTGTGCACAGATCCCACAGAAATACTTTTCACGCTCTCTGTGATTTTCCAAAACAATAGTTTTCACTCACGTGACCGTGTTATCAGACCAGTTGCTGTAAAGGCAAAATTGTTTTTTTCTTTGAGTTTTCACACCTATAAATGCACATCCATGACACTGTCACCACACATCTATCTCAACTGGCCATGACTTTCAACTGCTATCACACCTTGCAAGTGTAGAAACTGAATGATTGCTCACTGTTCTTGTAAAGGAAAAATCATTTGTGGTATTAAAGTCACTCCTCACTCACTGCCTAGAATCATATTTGCAGTACAGTGCTGCCATCTGTGTCTTTCACATACAAAAATGTCCATGTCGTTTAAGCAAAATTGAAGGTTTCATTCTGCTTCTGGTTTTGAGAAAGAAAGCCAGGGACCTCAAAAGTTAAACACACCTGGCAGTGCATGCTCAGTAACTGAGTTCTTTCCTAAGTTGGTCAATTATTCTGTGTCCATTCATGTCTTGACCTGTTTAGTAGTAACCATTCCTATATAAAATAGAAGCCATGTAGTAAACTTGTAATTATATAGGACTTATATAATATATATAATATTATAGGATTTATTACTTGTGGCCCCAGCAAAATTGAACCTCCTGAAGGTAAGTGTTGGTCAGACCTTCTGTCTCTTTGTAATTTTAACACTTTTCTCAACTGAAGTATCGCTTATTTTACCTCTATAAATACTTCATATATGTGAAAAATGCCAAGTTTAACTGTGGTCCATATTCCTTATTAAAATTTAAGTTTCTCTGTTATTGGAGGAAACAATGATTGCACCAAAAAGGACTTTGCTTAGTGAAGCACATTGGTATCCAAATCAACCTCCCACTTGATTACAGATTTACATTTATTCCAAACAGTTAGAAGTTTGCTTTGAACTGGCACTACTCTTTACTGCTGAAATAATGTTGCTGCTACTGTTCTCAAGATTGTGAACTTGACACTCAACTGAAAGGTTCTTAGCTATGATTTTATCTGCTTAAACTGTTACGTTAATTGATGAGTTGCATTAGTATTCATGTGAAAAGAAAGAACATTTGTCTTGTGTCCAAGTTAATTCATTCATTAGGGAGCTGAAAATGTAGCATCTTTTTTTTGAATGATTAGATGTATAATTTTTAAAAGTTTGCCACATTACGTGCCTGAAGATGAAAAATTATTGTAAAAATAAAAGAACACTGACTGGAGATGATAAGAGAGAATAAATACTTTTTGTTCTTTACAGTAAGAGCTGTCTGAGTGGAATATTTGCTTTTCCAAAACTTAACCAGTTTTTCCCCAGAATAGTCTGCTTGTTTTCTTCTTTAGTAGGCTTTCAGCAGATAATTGTTTCTGGTGAGACACAGCAGCTTTTTCTTGCCAGTGAACAAAGTTTCTTTAAATTAAAGTTTTTCTCAACGGTTATCTTTCTTTTCACATCCAGTGTGATAATTGAAAAATTTGGAGAACAGTGATTTTGAATCTGTTGCAAGCAAGCTCTGAGAAGGAGCCCTTTTATGAACCATATGACCAATTCTTGACAATGCTACAGATAGAACTGACTAGTACTTGAAGTAGAAGCAAGATTGAAATAGCTCTAGTTGCACTTTACAGGAAGATTCTCTGTTTAATCGAAATGTGTTGACAGGTTATGTTTTCTGGTCGCTGTAGTATGGAAACTGCAACCAATACTACATGGCAGGTGTCCGTGAGCTTAAACAAATGGCTTTGACCACCTGAGGGGTGTGGAGAGATGCAGGGGTATCAAACCCCACCTCCTTCTGACAGGGCACCCAGCCTATACCCATGTTCTTTGTTTCTGCAAAAGCAGAACCGACATGTGGCTGTAGGAATTGCTGATCCTTTCTGGTATTGTGAGAGTCATACTCAAAATCTGCAATGGATCAATATCAGTGTTTTTACTCACTTTAAAATAAGAAAAGAAAATTAGCTACGCACAGAGCGAAGAAAAGCCAAGTGTACATAGCAATTGATAGTGGCTACCATGCAGTTGCTTACCAAGGTTGACAGCGTTGTAAATGAAGTTGTTCAGGCACAACCTCCACCGTTACCTTGTGCAACAATAGTTCAAATATTCCAAGTCTAAAATTACCACATTAAAGTGGTGTAATTTTTCAGAATACAGCGTTCAGCTAGGAGCATTTCTTTGTTCTAAGGTGGTGTGTCCCACAGCTGAGTCCTGCACTGGCATACACAACTTTTACCCACTCATTGCTTGACGTGGCTCCAGAGCATAACTTATACGAGTACACTGATAAGTCACTGTGTTCGTGCAGAGGAGTGCTGTTCATTTTGGAGACACATTCCTACGCACATTGTCTTTGCTGTTTGGCTTTTCCAGATGATGTGCTATAGCAGTAATCACAAACTGATTACTGTTTCAATGTTTACATTGAGAAAATAAAGCTATTTCAAACTATCCCTCATGAAATTGTTCATCTGGGTACAGTTAACTATGAAACAGCATTTATTGTACATAAATTTCCACTTTGAGGCAAAATGTGTGTTGTGTTTGTATTTATAGCAAATGTGAATTTTCAGGTCCCTAGTAATTATGAATATTTGATAACTTTCACAAATAAGTTATTAACATTAGTCAAGTTTTCCTTCCACTGAGATATAATGGTATTGTATGTTGATGTCTCCATAGGGAATCCGTGTTCTTTTCGAGGATGGGTCACGTATAGTGTATCGTCTTAGTGGTACTGGCAGTAGTGGTGCTACTGTTAGAGTGTATATTGAGAGCTATGAGCCACAAGCATACACAGAAGAGCCTCAGGTAAGTAATAAACTTACTATACTTGTAAATTACTGTAATTTCTTCTTATTAGATGTTTTTTGGCTTTGTGTATACCATATTGTGGAATTAAAGAAAGATGATTTATTTTTTAAATGAATCTGTTATGATTTCATGAGGCACAAAGAGAAAGTGAAATATACATAATATTTTACATATATTAGTATCTCAGAATACAATTGTTGGACTTAAATTCATAAATAAAAGAAGATTGATGGTTGGAGTAATTTTTCTGTAATTCATGAAAAACCGATTTTACTTCCAATTTATTCACATAAAACACATATACAGTTCTTGAGACTATAGAGACCTGTACCTTAAATTATGAATTGTTTTGTCAACAGTTTCTGCAGAGCTGTGTTCTTAGCGTTCATTTTTGGAAAATGGTAAAAAAATATCGTTGGAATGATATTTGAGGTGATTGTGAATGTGGTTAACAGATTTTTTTGCAACACTATTAAACATGAAAATAAAGAGCAGTGAACCACAAAAAAACTGCATTGCAAAAAATAGTAATAGACGGCAAATCATCCAGTAAAACTGAAGTGATATCAGGTGTTCCCGAGGGAAGCGTCCTGGGACCTCTGCTGTTCCTGATTTATATAAATGACTTGGGTGACAATCTGAGCAGTTCTCTTAGGTTGTTTGCTGATAATGCTGTAATATACCGTCTAGTAAGGTCATCCGAAGACCAGTATCAGTTGCAAAGCGATTTAGAAAAGATTGCTGTACGGTGTGGTAGGTGGCAGTTGACACTAAATAACGAAAAGTGTGAGGTGATCCACATGAGTTCCAAAAGAAATCCGCTGGAATTCGATTACTCGATAAATAGTACAATTCTCAAGGCTGTCAATTCAGCTAAGTACCTGGGTGTTAAAATTACGAACAACTTCAGTTGGAAAGACCACATAAATAATAATGTGGGGAAGGCGAGCCAAAGGTTGCGTTTCATTGGCAGGACACTTAGAAGATGCAAGTCCACTAAAGAGACAGCTTACACTACACTCATTCGTCCTGTGTTAGTATATTGCTGCGCAGTGTGGGATCCTTACCAGGTGGGATTGACAGAGGACATCGAAAGGGTACAGAAAAGGGCAGCTTGTTTTGTATTATCACGTAATAGGGGAGAGAGTGTGGCAGATATGATACACGAGTTGGGATGGAAGTCATTAAAGCAAAGACGTTTTTCGTCGCGGCGAGATCTTTTTACGAAATTTCAGTCACCAACTTTCTCTTCCGAAGGCGAAAATATTTTGTTGAGCCCAACCTACATAGGTAGGAATGATCATCAAAATAAAATAAGAGAAATCAGAGCTCGAACAGAAAGGTTTAGGTGTTCGTTTTTCCCGCGCGCTGTTAGGGGGTGGAATGGTAGAGAGATAGTATGATTGTGGTTCGATGAACCCTCTGCAAAGCACTTAAATGTGAATTGTAGAGTAATCATGTGGATGTAGAAATATTAAGAGTTCTTGAGTTCTAACAGCTAACTGACCAAAACAATACAATTCTTTTTTACAGAGGGAGAAACAGACGTTACAAAAATTGATTTTTGTCTGGCTGTTGACTAGTTAGGAAATATGTGTTAGTTGTGATCTGACTGATATATATGCCACATAACATGATTAAAACTTGCATGAGAACTTAACAATGAGGCTTCAGCCTTGAAACTAGTTGTGACTTAATAAATAAAGTGTGGTAGTGTAAGAGTTGTTTCCTAAAACATTAGTTACAGGCACACAACTTGTTTTCCAGAACTGTGTGGATTATTATGAAGTATCTTAAGTTACATTATTATGCAGCTGCAGGTTTTAATTAATGGTTACATTTGTGGTTGACATAAATGGGTTTGATCATACAAATAGTAAACAAATTTTGCCTGATAAATGCATGAAAAAGGACTACATTGAGGATACATACATTGTGAGTCAATTATTAAGTGGTATTGGAGGCAATGAATTGCACAGTACAGCAGAATATATTTCCTAGTTTTGATGGTGTCCTCTGTTGTTAATTTTTCTTGGTGAGGAGCTTTCAGATTTGTCAACAACCCACTCATCTATACAAATTTCTTCAAAGTTTCACTAAGTTTGATTTCTCAGTTTTAAAAGGGCTACAATGTTCAATCATTGCAGTATCACAAACCCTGATGTGAAATAATTTATGCATAAGAATGAATATTAATTTGAAAAGTGATGCACAAAACTATCATGTTGGATGAATACATGAGTGTATAAATGACTAAGACCTGCAATTCTCTGTGACATGAAAATGGCCAACAAAGTGCAGTGTTGGACTGTTGTTAAGTCCACGTAGGATATCTAAAGGTGTGATCAGTGTCAGATGTAGAGTGGTCACTGAGAAGGAAATGGAGATGCTGCATACTATTGGGAGGCAGAGTTACCAGCCCCTGACAGAATGTGAATGGTCTCACAGCAACTTGAGAGCTGGCTTACTCGTCAGCAAGGTTCTGGTTGACCACCCTAAAGTGTATAGCTGTATTGTGCACCATGCCTATCATAGTCCTTTCACATGAACGCCTGCCATTCTAGAACAAATTAGAACTCCCTGCAAAATTGTGTTATGCCGCACCATCAATGGGAGAGTACGACGAGAAAGACTGCTGTTAACACAATGAAAATAGCTGTGTTTGGAGTAGTGCCATGACTAGGAAGCATGAACAGCTTATGAATGTCATCACATGAATCGGTTCTGTACTAGCACAGATGAGAGTTGTTGGTGAGTATGGTGGCGATCTGTGGAGAGGTCCCATTCTTGCTCTGTTTCGGAATCGCACAGCAGTATTACTCCTGGTGCTGTGGTGTGGGGAAGCTATCAGGTCGCAGTTGGTGTGAATGCAGGAACTATGACAGCTCGGTGATATACCGTGGACATACTGCATTCTTGTCTGAAAGTAAGGTGGTGATACTTTGCATCAGGGTAATGCTCATCCACACAATGCATGTCTCTATGAACTGTCGTCGCCTGTGGATGTTGAGGTACTCACATGGCCAGCAAGATCTGTCCCTGATAGAATGTGTGGGACCATCTCAGGTATCAGCTCTATCCCAGTGGCAGTACCCAATGTGGGCCAGATTGCTTTAGGAAAGTATACAATGGTTTTATGACCCTCTTCCCAACTGAGTCAGTGCATATATCCAGTGATAGATGGTGCAACATCATACTGATATATAAGTTTATACTATCAAGTTACTCATACATTTGCCTCGATTTTGTAATCACTTAAATAATATCACATACCCTCTCAACCTGGGAAGTTTCATTTCAGTCCCTTCTCCCCTTCAGGGTGCAGTGTATGTACCAGCTTTTTATGTTTAATCATCATTCTGAAGATTCTGAGAAATGAGTACAAAGTAATGATTTTCCAAAAGCTTCTCTCCATGACTTCTTAAAGTTCATCACTTCAACAGCTATCCATTTAAATCTTCACATTTTTGTTCATGAATGTTTAATGGAATTTTTTCCCAGGCGTACTTGGTACACAGATACAGTTACTTTTAAGGGTTCAAAACAATACCGGTGGCCAGTGTCCTATGTTGTCAATGGTCTTCTTAAGAAGGCTCAAATCTTAGCTGCTTAAGTGATGGAATGTTTTGATGGCACAAGATCCTTTGCATACCAGTTCCTCTGGTTTCTTTTGAGGAACTAGTGCCAACAGTGAGGTCTTACTGAGCGCCCCTAGATCAATTGGAAATGGATGAGGGGAAGCTATTGTCATGTCTTTACTCTAGTAATTAGATTCACTGATACTTACATTGAGATCCCAGGTTAAATTATCACACAAGACATTCCTGGTATTTAATGACATAGTACGGGCTCCACATAGCCTCATTATGCCAAATGAGAAGTTACATGAATATCCAAGGACCGAAGCTGACACACCAGCTGCCGATACAGCAACAAATTGAAAGGCATTTACCCTATGAGATTTTGAGTAACCAAAGAAAACCTAAAACTGATGACCAGACAGTGATTTTACCCTTCTCCTGGTACACCATATCATATCCTACCTCAGCTTTACAGTTGTGATTTGATGAAGGTGTGCATTTTCTGTTGCAAGTAGACTCATTCTGCATCTCACTTCATTTTTGTTGGCTGAGCCTAAGTCAAAATTAAGACACGTAGTTGATACTTTATGTAAAGGCCAATTTGCAGAACTGCATTCCATCACTAGTCAAGACTTCTAATATTGAGCTACCAGAACGAAGCATGTTTCCACAGGCTTCCAAATATCCAGCTCTCTGTTACTGGTTTAAGTGTGATAATATCAACTAACTGCAAACTTCTCTGATATGTGTGCTGTAAGAACAAATCCGACCACTACACAGGCAGTAGGTGCAGTGGGAGGCATGTTCACTAATTTTATATGAGAAAGTTTCTATTGGTAGCCACTGTTGCTAAGTATCTATATCAAATTATTACTTTCAAAACAATTCATTTTGTTTCTGAATTAGTTGTGCCAACATAACGCCATGACTATGAAATGATGAAAAGCTCCAAATGCAAAATTTGCACTGTGCTAGCTGAAACATACTGATTCTCACTGAAGCCCACTGCACAGTCATTAAAATGGATCCATGGAAATATTACTGTTAAGTGGTGTGACTGGAGCATCTGTAGGATCACTGGAAGCCTTTCCAACATTTCTATTAATTGCACATTGCTTAACATGTTTAGTACCACAAGCCCTCTGATGATTCGCTGCTGTGTCTCATTACAATAGCAAGATACTTGGAAATAATATAAATAAAATCATTTCATTTCACCAACAGAATACAGATAAGTTACAGCTCAGTCTAGTGAAAAATTTTTTGCTGACAATGGCATCTCAGTGAAACATGAATACTGGAAAAGCGTTACAGTAATTTCGTCTCTTTATTGTTGCCAAAATGTTATTCAAAATGTGATTTGTATTGAAGAATGTGACAGTCACTTCGGTTAGGCTTGCACGGTTGTCCTCTGTGTAGTATTTCTGTTGGCCTCAGTCATAACCAAATTAATCATCTTATTGTAAAATACATTGCAAACAGAGTGATTCAAAGCATCTTGTTGTATGCAAAGTTTTCTTTTATTATAATATCTGTTTCAAATGTCTACCACTAACATCATCCAGTACCCAAGTTACCACAGATTGACATCTGCATCCAAACCTAGAGATTTCTATCATTACTATCACAATCAGTGCCACTGACATCATGATTGTCAACAACTGCATTTTAACACACACCTGAGTGTTCAGAATCATCTATTTCAAACCACGAGTCTTGTGAAATGTTTCACTTTTGGTGTGAGAATTGTTTGAATTAATGCTACTCATAACAATACTGAATAAGCAGTCAACCTTTCAGTTTTAAAGTACATTTTGCCAAAAAAAGGCAAAACACAGTAACAAGTTATTGAACCCATTTTCCTGCACATCCACACCAGCATAAACATAAATATATGCGCAGGATAGCAAGAAAATGATAACAAGTAGAACTGTAAAAATCTAAAACTCTATCAAGACTCTACTGTTCTCACCTTGTATTGAGATCACTTCTAAATGCAACATGTTGTATGTTTCAAGTCACATATGGCCTCCCCTCCAGTTGTATTACAAATGAGACATCCTTTCTTAAAGGGGATCATGGGGCCAGTTCTGTCCTCATGGTAGTCAAGAAAATGTTTTTAATAAAAGTTTATATTGTATGTCTTCTACGAGTGACAGTGGACCAGAATCCACTGTGTTAATATCTTCAGTGTATTCCTTTTAAAAGCATTGCTGCTGTTGCCTTATAATAGTTTCTTATTTTGATTTCAGGTTGTCCTCAAGCCACTTATCTCACTCGCTTTGGAGTTGGCTCGATTGCAAGAATTTACTGGACGTGACAAACCTACAGTTATTACATAATTGAAAATTATTTGTTGAAGTTGTTTTTATCAGTGATGTATGTTTGTATGGAATGTCTGTACAGTAATAAATATCGTGTATGCCGTTATCATAAAATACTGTGTTATAATTATTTTCTTCCTGTCTGGTACCACAACCTTAGATTTGTTGAAGGGCATTTTAATGGTTCCACCTTGGTTGTTGCTTACACGTGTTTAATTTAGTTTCACTCAGTTGGTCAATTTTGACCATTTTTCAGAACTGTCATTTCTGCAGTTGGACAGTGTGATATACAGTATTATGACATGTTGCCCACAAATTGCCAATTGCGCAAAACTATATAAATACATGTAACAGCTGACGTGGAACCATTACAATGTCCATCTGTGTTACTTATTCAATTATTATTCTGCACTGTACCCACAAAAAACAAATTAAAGTGTGAATCATGCAGTAAACTTTCACTTTAGGAGGAGGCACCTGTTTCACTGCCAAACACTTCCCTCACCAATTTCCTTCAAGAAAAGCTCATTAATCAGTAACGTACTTATCTTTGTGAATGCACATATTTTTCAGGTCAAGATCATAAGCAACGTTTGTTGTACATAACGATATATTCTGAAATCTAAATTTAGGAGATGCTGCCATCAAAATAAAGTAAACAGTGTCCTAACATCTGTTATTTTATTCACTATTTTATCTTAATGGCACTTCTGTGTTTTCACAGCATGAGAATCACATGTGATGCCAATGTTAATGCCAGAAGAGTCGGCAACATGTTCGTGATCATGCAAAGGAAGTAATGATCTATACAAGAAACTAAAAATATATTTGTATCATTTTAGAGATGTACTGTACTTCCTCATGTAAAGGTGAAAGCTGTATTTATTTAATGAGTGGCATTAGATATGGGCACACCCTTTTATTTACTTGAATTTTAGTGTCAATTACAGTGCTTTAGAATTCACATTTGAAATTTATTTTCAACGACTATTCACACAAATTAATTCCCAATTTCCACAATTGCCCCAACAAAAAGAAACCTAAATGTGGTAACTGTGCTCAGTTGAGAAAAAACTTCTCTGTCCATTCTTTTATCCTCCTAGTTGTCAGGTCCAATCATCTTCAAAGATGCAACTCTGGACAAGACGTCTTACTGTGGTCACTGTACCGTCAACAACAATTTCAATAAGTCACACTTTAAACACTGCCTAGAGGGATTCCATTCTCTTTATCAAAGCAGTCAGACAGGATATCGTATTCTCTGTGTTTAAAATAGCAGGACTGTAAAAATGGAAAGAAACAATTTGAAGTCTGTCATGAAGTACCTGGTGAATGTTGTTTCCAAATACTATCAAAGGCCTTTCCGATTAAAAAAAAAACAAAAAAAAAAAAAACAATTAGGTCGTGCAACAGTCTCCAACAGGGCCATGTTACCACTAGTTGAGTGATATATCTTGCACTCAAACTGATAGTGACAGAGGAACTTCCTGGATTCCAAGATATAGATAAGGCAACAGTTGACCATCTGCTCAAAGATCTTTCCCATGCAACCCATAAGGGAGAAGAATTATAACAACTTGAGTCCATAAGTCAGGAAACGGTCACTTTCAGCCAGATGAAATTCAAAGGTGATCTTAAGAGATCACTGCATTAAGCCATTGTGCGATGGAGGCAGGAGTAAACCTGCATTGTCAATAGTTCGGTAGAGTACACTGCATCTCCAATTTAGAATGGAACAATACAGCTTATGTGCAATGTTAAGTCTGTTACCAGGCGTTGAATGATAATTTGAAGCTCAGACTTTACAGTAAGGACTCAACCCAGAATTGGCATACGCCACAGCTACAGCATTCAATCTACTCCTATTGTGAAACACAAAATACTGAAGATATGTCAAGTGATGGTTGGCTGCAATCAACATCAGAAGGTGATGCCACCTATGAATTATGGTCTCAAGTACCTCAAACAGAATGTAACAGAACTGTGCACTGTCTTTCTGGAGGCGGCAAGAAGGCCTGTGTTGACCTATTACTAACAATAGAACAAACCTCTGTAGCAACATGGTACATGAGGGTGGGCTAGGGCACATCTGCAATAGAACGTCACCCCACTAGTGGAGTCTGCTTCTCTTCACTGCCAAATATAGGATGATGATAACAACGTAGTAGTAGTAGTAGTAACAACTGCTTGCAAGAAATGGCCTGAGCATACTTAGAACAGGTTGAAACTTGAAGCAGATCATCTCAGAAACCCACAAGCCTACCATCTAGGGACGGGCTGAAGTAGCAATGTTGGCCTGTAAATGATCTCGTGATATGTCACACTTACCTGAGCAAGTTCATCAACCCGATTCCGATGAAGCTTGTCTTTTGAAATCGTGGTCATCCATTCAGAGCTGTCGCACACATTGAGGTTAGCACCGCCGTTTTCTCGAGTTGACCCCAAACAAGCCAATGTCATATTACTGATGTTGATACAATCATTGTACACAGCTTTCATTTGGAGCCCGATTTTCTGAAGTTAGGAAATCTGTTAGAGCATACTGTTTCTCATGCACTGATGGTTACGCTACACACCAATGTGGAGCCCTCTGGCAGCAGGAGGTTGCAACTTTGGTCAGCGAAGCAGGAAAATTAACTGAGTAATATCCACCACATGTAATACCTCAACTGATTTCGAGAATGGAGCAAAAGATTTTGAGGCAATACTTTTCAGCGTGCTCTCGTAATGTGGTAATCTTTATTTAATTAGGAAATTTAACTACAACTTGACACCAAGTCACTGTCTGTATGAAGAGTACCTCATTTCTAAACTTACTAATTTTAGCTAGCCTAATACATGTTTTTGACATTTTTTTTTCTTTTCACAATCAGAAACATTATCTAAAGTATTTAGTGATGTTACAAGTCACTGGTCTCCAGAGGGAGGAGTGGGAGGTATTGACTCCCATATGGCCCTTCCATCCCATTGTGAGTGTTTTGTATGAAGAACTAGAAACAATTTTGTTCTCATGATCAGCTCAGCACAACGGTTGATTGACAGAACCCCATCTCAAAATGCCTAACCCCCCCGGGTCTGGGAGTTTGAGGGTTAGAATAGGCCTGAAGTATTCCTGCCTATCGTAAGAGGTGACTAAAAGGAGTCTCACATATTTCGGCCTGTGTGATGGTGCCCTGTAGGGTTTGACCTCCATTCTTCAAAATTTTCCCAAAGGGTAAGCCAATTGGGGAAGGGCGTCTTACGTAGTGCATCGTGTCCATCGTCCATTGAGATGTTTAGCCCACTTACTCTTCATCGCATATCAGTCCCATTCATTCCCCATCTCTTGGGCGAGGACAGCCTGGATGTGTTTTCCACCATGCACTATGCAGTGTCAATTCCTGCGTCAACGATGACCATGGATTTCTTTGCAACTGATATCCAGCACGGTAGCCAGTCCGTTGTGGTGTACCCTGTTGGTTGTAGCCCTCTGACCACACAGGGATCACTCTGCTGTTAACTCCCCACATATGCCAAGGGTAGATGCCCATCGCCCTGAGGCATCGGGTCTCCCGGCAATGGCCATAATGCCAGGTGGCCTTCGCTGTGGCTGGGTGGCACCCATGGGGAGGGCCCCTGGTCGGAGTGTGTGGTATCAGGGCAGACGACATGTGATGAAGCGTACTCCATCATCTATTGCTGGTGGCGAACCACCAGCAGTCTCTAAGCCTTCATGAGCTCAATTCAACGCACAGAACTACAACCCCAAGTCGATCCCATCCCTGGCCACACCACGGCAGGAATTTCAAGCTAATGATGGCAGCAAATCTTATTTGCCCCAGTGGCTTGTATGTTCGAGAGCAGATGGGAAAGCTTTCATGATGACGAAGCCTCGGTTTTTTGTTGAGCATTTAGAGGACAAGTTTGGGGAGGTGGAGGGATTGTCCAAAATGAGGTCTGGGGCAGTCTTGATCAGAACAGCATCCTCTGCCCATTCATGGGTGCTACTTGCTTGTGACAAGCTGGGGGATGTTTCTGTAAACATCACGCCCCATTAGAGTTTAAATATGGTCCAGGGTATCATATTTCACAGGGACATTCTTTTGCAGTCTGACAATGAGCTGAGCGCCAATTTAGAGTGCCAAGGTGTACATTTCATCCAGCTTGTCCACCGGGATCCGAGGGATAATCAGGTTGCCACCGGTGCCTTCATCTTGGCCTTTGAGGAGATAGATACCCCGAGAAGGTCAAGGCGATGGTCTACCACTGTGACATAAAGCCCTATATCCGTCCCCTGACGCGGTGCTTTAAGTGCTGAAAGTTCGGCCATATGTCTTCTGGCTGCACCTCCAGCATCACATGTCAAGATTGCACACGCCCATCACATCCCAATACTCCATGTGCTCCGCCTACCATCTGTGTCAACTATGGAGAGCACCATTCGCCTTGCTCGCCAGACTGCAGTATTATCCAGAAATAAAGAAAAATAATGGAGAACAAGACGCTGGACCAACTGACCTACACTTAGGCTAAGAGAAAATTTGAATGCCTGCATCTGTACATATGACATCATCTTAGGCCACCGCTACAACAGTTCTGGCCCCATCAACTCTGCCAACCCCAGTAACCTCTCAGATCCGGAAGACTACACCTGCCCCCTTCATGGTGGGGGGCATTTCCCTCCCTGTTGCTCCTGCACCACCTACTTTGGGAGCAACAGCCCCCCCCCCCCCCAAACATCAGGGACGTCTGTCCCCACTTCTAAGCCAGAGAAGTGTAAGTTGTCTTCGGCTTCTCTCACTAGGAAGGGGTCCCTTGGGTCACTCCCTTCCACGTTTCTGCTATTGAGAAAGAAGACACCTGCCAGTGACTGAGGAGCACAAAAGCAGCTGGTCGTATGGCTTCATGCTCATCCTCAGTCCCGCAGACTGAATCAGTGGAGTCCTCCCAGCCAGGGAAACCCAAGGAGCAGCGAGAGAAATCAAAAAAGAAGACCCCTAAGACCAAGGAAATTGCAGTGGCAACCACACCACCACTACCTACAAGCTCTGCATCTGAGGATGCAGTGATGATCCTGGCGTCTGCTGAGGGTCTAGATCTCACCAGACGCACAGACACAATGGATATAGACTGCTCAGGCAATAAGTTGGTGGCAGCAGGTGACCCTGAGGCGTCTGCCTCATTGAATGTTCCATGCCTTCCCCGTCTCACGAACACGTAATCCTCCAGTGGAATTGTGGCGTTCTTTTCCACCACCTGACTAAGCTACGGCAACTGTTAAGCTTTACACCCAATATCTACATTGCACTGCAGGAAACCTGATTCCCGGCAATGCGGGCCCCTGCCCTCTACAGTTATAAGGTATATTACAGGAACCGTAGCGACTATAATCGAGTGTCAGGTGGAGTTTGCATTTATGTTCTAAACTCAGACTGTAGTGACACTGTGTCCCTTCAAACCCCTCTTGAAGCTGTGGCTGTCAGAATAAGTATGGCACAAGAAATAACTGTCCGCAATGTATATCTTCCTCCAGACGGTGCAGTACCCCCCGCATGTATTAGCTGCACTGATTGATTAGCTCCCTAAACCTTTCCTCCTTCTGGGAGATTTTAATTCCCATAACCCCTTGTGGGGTGGCACCGTGCTTACTGGCCGAGGCAGAGATGTCGAAACTTTACTGTCTCAATTCAAACTCTACCTCTTAAATACTGGGGCCGCCACACATTTCAGTGTGGCTCATGGTAGTTACTCGGCCATTGATTTATCAACTTGCAGCCCAGGACTTCTCCCATCTATTCACTGGAGTCTGCCCCGATAGCTGAATTGTCAGCATGGCAGACTGCCATTCTAAGGGGGCCCAGGTTTGATTCCCAGCTGGGTCAGGGATTTTCTCCACTCAGGGACTGAGTATTGTGTTGTCTTCATCATCATTTCATCCTCATCCAGCACGCAGGTCGCCCAATGTGGCGTCAAATGTAATAAGACCTGCACCAAGGCAGGTGGACCTGCCTTGTAAGCGGCCTCCCGGCCAAAGAAGCCAAACGTTCATTTCCATTTTTATCCACTGGAGAGCACAGGATGACCTGTGTGGTAGTGACCACTGCCCCATCTTCCTGTCTTTGCCCCCGTGTCAAGCCCAGGACGCCTGCCCAGATGGGCTTTAAATAAGGCGTACTGGGAAACTTTCACCTCTGCTATTACCGGCGAGCTTCACATTAGCACCCTTCCCTGGACCACCTCATAGCCTTTGAACAGCTCCGTGCCCGCATCCACCAGCTTATCAAAAGGCGGAAACAGGATTGTTGGGAGAGATATGTCTCGACCATTAGGTGCCATACGTCACCTTCCCAAGTCTGCGCAAAGATCAAACGTCTTCTCAGGTACCAGATGCCAGCAGGTGTTCCCATAAATGGCGTGTTATCTACTGACGCAAATGCAATTGCCGAGCACTTTCCTCAAGCCTCTGCATTTGAGAATTACCCCCCCAGCCTTTTGCACTCTCAAACAGCGGCTGGAAGGGAAAGTCCTCTCATTCACTACATGCCACAGTGAATCCTATAACGCCCCATTTACAGAGTGGGAGCTCCACAGTGCACTTGCACGTTACCCCAACACAGCTCCTGGGCCAGATTGGGTCCACAGACGATTAAACATCTCTCATCTGACTTCAAGTGACATCTCCTCATCATCTTCAACCAGATCTGGTGTGATGGTGTCTTTCCATCGCTATGGCGGGAGAGCACCATCATTCCAGTGCTCAAACCCAGTATAAAAACGTATGCTGTGAATAGATATCAGCCCATCAGCCTCACCAACGTTCTTTGTAAGCTGCTGGAATGTATAGTGTGTCGACAGTTGGGTCCTGGAGTCATGGGGCCTACTGGCTCCATACCAGGGTGGCTTCTGCTATGTTCGCTCTACCACTGATAATCTTGTGTCCCTTGAGTCTGCCATCCGAAGAGCTGGTTGCCATCTTTTTTGACTTATGTAAACCATACGACACAACCTGATGACATCATATCCCTGCCACATTGTATGAGTGTGGTCTCCGGGGCCCGCTCCCGATTTTTATACAAAACTTCCTGTCGCTCCGTACTTTCCGTGTCCAAGTTGGTGCCTCCCATACCCAGGAGAATAGGGTCCTGCAGGAATCTGTATTGAGTGTCTCTCTATTTCTAGTGGCCATTAAAGGTCTAGCAGCAGCTGTAGGGGTGTCTGTTTCACCCTCTCTGTATGCAGACGACTTCTGCATTTCCTACTGCTCCACCAGTACTGGTGTTGTTGAGCGTTGCCTACAGGGAGCCATCCACAAGGCGCAGTCATGGCCTCTAGTCCATGGCTTCCAGTTTTCCGCCATGAAGACTTGTGTCATGCATTTGTCGCCGGCATGCCATTCATCAGAAACCAGCACTTTACCTTAATAACGACCCACTCACTGTAGTGGAGACATATTGATTCTTAGGTCTGGTTTTCAACACTCGTTTGACTTCGATTCCTCATTTTCGTTGGCTTAAATGGAAGTGTTGGCAGCACCTCAACGCCCCCCACTGCCTGATCAACACCAACTGGGGTGCAGATTGCTCCACACTGCTGCAGCTCTACAGAGCCCTTTGTAGCGGCGACTTCTGCCACCAAATGTAACAGCAACACCAAATGTAGCATGAAGAGGTAAAAGGCACCGTATTAAGACTTGTTTGAGCTTCCCAAGTGAATTATTGTACCCAAATACAGTACCCCCATTCCTCTCGGTATGAGTCACAGGGTCCTGCAATGCTGAGGACACCAAGTCGCTGTCTGCAAAATGGCTGGGTGCAGAATGGCTGCCTCAGAGACACATGCAAGCACTGCTGTGTGTTGGCCTTGTACGGCAGTGGAGTTGCGGCGTCGTCAGGATGCACCGGCAGCTGATTCAGCGGACTTCGACTCT
Organism: Schistocerca gregaria; assembly: GCF_023897955.1. Lineage (NCBI taxonomy): Eukaryota > Metazoa > Arthropoda > Insecta > Orthoptera > Acrididae > Schistocerca > Schistocerca gregaria. Next base: position 769,247,839 of record NC_064931.1, on the reverse strand, counting down.
GCCGCCTCAGCACCGCCTGCTGCAAGGCGACCCACGACACGCTACCTCGTCGGTGTGACTAAGAATGCGGCGACAACAAGCGCCCGCGATCCGGCGTCCGAATCTGTGGCCCTCACCCTGGATGTCTCCAGTGCATGTCGGGAGCTGAGACGACTGCCATCGGTAGCGAGCCGTGGAGTGGCCCGTCGCTGGCTGCCCACATACCCTGCATCAGCCGCAGAGGGTCGAACCAGTGACCCGCCAGGGACTGGAACGCTGGCACCCCATCTGCTGCTGTGTGTAGCCCGTTGTGTGACACACCCCACCGTCCAGGAGAGCTGCCACACTTGAATGCCTTATTAAAAAACTGGCATCTATTTATATGCAGATGTGCATCTCTGTTTTGCTAACGCGCCACTCCGAGTCATGTACTCATAACACCTAAGTAGGCCAGTGGGCCCTTTCTGCCTGTAACTTGCACCATGCAAATGGCTGTGTGTACTTTTTCTGGTGGCTCTATGCCTGTGTGGCGCCTATTTTACTTTGCAACCGCTGGTGAGCATAACTCACTGTAAACAGGCCTGTGCCTGACTGTAACTTGTGCGCTCTGAAGTATTGCACCAAAACTGTCTTTTCCTATCCCAAACAGTAGTGCTGCCACACCTTGTTCAATCCCACCTTGACTATGGGAGTGTGATTTATGGTTTGGCGGCACCCTCAGCATTGCGTTTGCTCGACTCATTGCACCATTGCGGAGTTTGACTAGCGACAGGAGCTTTTAGGATGAGTCCGGTGATAAGCGTACTGGTGGAGTCCCTCCATTGAAGATTAGACATGCACAACTGCTCGCCAGTTATGTTGCACACATTCATAGCTCTCCTGAACATTCTAATTACCGTCTTCTTTTCCCAACCATGGTGGTTCACCTCCTGCATTGGAGAACCAGGTCAGGGCTAACAATTGTGGTTCGTGTGCGATCGCTTCAGTCTGAACTGGAGTCCTTCCCTTTACCACCTCTCCTCGAGGTCCATTCACATACACCTCCATGGTGTAGCTGCAGGCTGAAGCTTCTCCTGGACCTTTCATGTGGCCCTACGGACTCCATTAACCGTGCAGCTCTCTGCTGTCACTTCCTTTCGATTCTTGAAGTGTTCCGAGGCTCTGAAGTGGTTTACACCAACGGCTTAATGGCTGATGGTAATGTTGGCTTCGCCTTTGCCCACAGAGGCCATATTGAACAGCATTCCTTGCCCAATGGCTGCAGTGTATTCACAGCAGAGCTCGTGGCCATACCTCATGTACTTGAGTATATCCGCTCATGTTGTTCAGTATACTGACTCCTTGAGCAGCCTACAAGTTATCGACCAGTGCTATCCTCGACATCCTTTGGTGGCATCCTTCCACGAGTCCATCTATGCCCTGGACCAGTCCCATCATTCAGTGGTGTTTGTGTGGAACACAGGACACATCGGCATCCCAGGCAACAAACTTGCCAAATAGGCTACGCTTCTGGTGATGGGCATCTCTGAACCTGACCTGCATTCTGACTTATGCCACAGGGTTTTTCGACTTTGGGAGACGGATTGGCATAACAGTACACACAACAAACTGTGTGTCATTACGAAGACTATGAATGTGTGGAAGTCTTCCATGCAGGCCTCTCACAGGGAATCAGTTGTCCTCTGCTGGCTCCACATTGGCCATGCTTGGGTGACCCATGGTTACCTGCTGCACCTTCAAGATGCGCCTCAGTGATGGTGCAGCGCCTGGCTGACAGTGGTCCATATTATGGTGCACTGTCCCACTTTGACTGCCCAGAGACGAAATCTTGGATTACCGGACTTGTTGCCGCTCATTTTATCTGACAATTGGCTTATTTAATTTTCTGTTTTATCCGTGAGGGTGGGTTTTATCATTTGATCTAAGTTTTAGCATGTCTTGTGTCCCTCTGTGTCCGTCCTCCACCCTCGTGCTTTTAGGGTGGAGGTTTTAATGTGATGCCGAGTGGCTGGTTTTCCTTTTTATTCTTGTGGTCGACCAGCTACTGTAATCTGCTTTCTTGTCTTACTGTCTTCTGTTTTCTAGTGTCTCCTGTTGTTTTCTTTTGTTCCTTTTAGTGCTCATTGCCTTTCCTTCGTTCGTGTGGTTTTTCCTTTCTTTCCATTTTGTGTTGTGTGTCTCGTCTGTTTTATTCTCACACTTGTGGCATTGTTTTATTAGGAACAAGGGACCAATGACCTTGTAGTTTGGTCCCTTCCCCCTCTTTTAAACCAACCAACCAACATGCATAAAATGTGACATGCCACAGATGTTTCTCACAAAAACTATTTCTTCACAATAGTCATTCCGACTCACCCACACATAGCACAGATTGAGATTCATATTTCATGGGGTGCTCATCATTTGTCATAAAATGGCCACATAACACACACAGATCTGACTGAAACAGGGTGTCCTGGTGCTGATAATATCACATTAGTCCCACTATTACATATGATATGGCCCCTGTTACTCTCCGTTGATACCTTATCCTGGATCTTGTATTCGATACCACAAGATCATATTTTTAGTGGCAGGGTGGCCCAGTGGTTTGCACATCTGCTTAGTTAGCTGGAGACATGGGGTCAAATCCCAGCCTTGGTAGAAATTTTCATTCATCACTTCAGTCTGCATATGAGGCACTGAGAGCAATAGTGGACTAACCCCAACCTTCCTCCAACAGTGATAATCAAGGTAGAAAGATACTGGATTTAGCAAACATAATGTCACGTAGATGAAGGTGTAAGTAGATGAATGATGAAGACTAACTTTACTTAACGAAGGTTTATTCAGCACTCGCACATACAGGAGCGCAGAGTGAACTGCCTCCGGCCAGAACACACATGGTATACATACAGCTACAGAACATTCCACTACAATGATTCTTGCCATTTGTAGATACTTCTAGAATGTATTCAAACCGAATACAGAAATTAAAATTGCAAAGTCCAGGTGAGTTTTGAACTCACGACCCTCAATTTAACAGCTTAGTATCATATCCACTACACCACGGTGCTACTCAGCTTCTTCTGCGGCAATAATCTGTTCTTTACTCGGTTATTGTATGTTACAACTTTTAGCTTCTAGCAGTATTGCAAGTCTCATAAGTGGATTATACAACCAAATTACATCTTGACCTCTAAATTTCCCAATTTTTATGTGGGTTAGTCCACTTTTGCATTAGGTGTACAGCCTCTTTCACAAAAGGATTTCCATTTACTTTTGGATTCAAACATATTTCAGATTGTGTACTTTGCGATCCAAGTATGAAAACATCAACATTGGAAAAGAAAGTAAAGTAATATACATGAAACAAATGAACAAGCAAATACAATGAGGAATGAAATATAACATATTCATTGAAATAGCTACAAAATAGTGAGAATACAAATAGTTATTGTTTTTTATAGACTATTGTAGAGGAAAGGGATCTATAGTTTGTTTACGGCACTGAAAAGCTTTAAGAAAAGGTGTAATGAAATAATGCAATTACAACAACCATAAAGGTTTGCAGAAACTGTTATTGCACGTCATAATCTTCAGTATCAAGATACAATATGGGCAACATATTTGCAGGCTTGCCAAAAGCTGTCGTCAGGTTCTTATAAAAATCATGGTGAACTTGAGTCCAGTACATTCAGTAAATCTTTCTTCTTCAGTTCACTCATTGCATTACCTTCTGGATACAGTCGTTCTAACTCCTTTATAAGAGTTGATGTCATTTTGGACACATCGATTTTAGTAAATATGCCACGTGTTTCATTGGAATATTTAGAAAGTACATCAAAAGGCAGCTTTTCCACAAATCGCAGCCACTGGATTCTGAACCACTCTACTTTGGTTTGATCAACTGATATTTTACAGTTTGTAATATTCCTTTCAAGCATTTTTGAAAGGCTTTTTCTTCCTAGCAGTCTCAATAATCTCATTCTAGTGTTCTAGAATGTAAAGATTTTAAAAATACTTTTGTTTTTCAATCACACCAAAATCTTGATCACAAGTTAAGTATGAAAGACCACTGACTACAAATTTGTGATTAATTTCATTTACTATGTAAATAGAATTGGAAACTATTTACTGGCACATAAGTGAGAGTTTAATATTCCTATTTTGACCTCCACACTGATCCGAGTACATAATTAACCAGGAAGATTTAACAAAATGGTTCACATAGTACAACAAATATGAGCCAATCTCCTGAGGACCACTAGATGCTATCAACTTGTTCCAAAGAGAAACATGTGACCATCATCATTCCCTACATTATGAATACCGAGGCAGTAAGTCCACATTAGCGTCTTATAGTAGCATATCCCTTTTGACAATACGGGTGTAGGTGAAGTTTTCATCAGGTCAAATGTTATAACTGTAACATTATCATTTGATTTAGCAAGTAAAGTATCATTCTGCAAGCCTTTACGTGCACACACAGCAATCCTCAAATGTCTGTCTTTCTGCAAGATGAATGAACTGTTATTTGGTAAGGTCACTATTATGATCTGGAAAGAATCACATTCCTTACATGAATCTGAACCAGCAACTGTGTGCCACCACATGAGACTTCCTTTCGGGTTCTCTGGTGACGATGGACAAGATCCAAACAAGTGGCCGAATGTATATGCGCGTATAGCAAAATTTAACAAATGGGATGACACCATGTGTTTGGCTAACGTTTTTCTACTTGGAGGGCACTGCCAAGCAATGGTATGAGAACAACAATGGCTGGAAAGAAGCTGTTCATTGAAGGTTTTGCGAAATATATTATCAAATACTGGGTTCACTGTTTCTTTGCAATATAATCAATATGTGCTGATACTTAAATCGGGTGCCAAATACTTTCTACTAATTTTGTGTATGGCATAGGGACTTCGATATACTGCAAATTTGTAAAAAAAATAAACTTCAGCAATTGTATCTGACAGTGTTTTGTTGGCAAATTCATATCGTCCTCACCAGTCAAGTGTAGCAGTTAAGCTAACATTTCTGCTTCAATATTCTATCCATTCGTCCTGCATATACTGCTAATGTGTGTTGAAAAAATGGTTTGTACACTTTCACATTACCATGAATATCAGGCAAAATGTATTGCCTGGTATTTTCCCGTTGAGAAAGAAATCTGGTATACGTTCATGATGTTTTACAAACACTGATACTGTTAATTAGAAAGGCCAATTGCAAATCGAAGTTCGCCAATCCATAATAATCGTGAAATATTACACTGCCTGTCTGCATTTATCTTTAGGTGGCATTGCTTCATACAAGAACATGGTCCCATTCGGCATTCTTTTTGAGGTGTGATCTTGCCCCTACCATTTACATAGTCTTCCCCTGTGGCTCGTCTGATTGCTTACATTCTGTTTCCAATCTTTCTCATTCCTCAAATGCTTTTTGCCTTTCACACTGTTCACATTATCAGGGATGATGATGCAAATGGTGCTGGTACTGAGGACATTTCCAAACCATCGTTAACATCAAGCTGCTCTGTATCACATTCTTGATCGCCACCTTCCTCCTCCAATTGAAACATATCTGTGAAGTTCAATGTCAAACGTACGGGACTAAATATTTTTGTATAATCGCTACACAATATGATATCACACACCAACAATAACAACATACCTTGTAATTTGTTCCTCTAGTTTTAGGTTGTGTGTTTTCATCCATCATTGTAACTTCAACAACTATCACCCAACCAACACACTATGCCTGCACTACGGGATTCCAGGATGTGAATTAATGCGGAGTGACATGACTACTGTGATAGCAACTACTACAGAAGGCAACATTGTTGCATCACGCTGGGCATGACTGCACGTAGCGAACGCTGGAGTTGGTTTAGGGAACTGCTGTCGGTGCACCAGTGAACTAATAAATCCTGGTCCACTACTGCACCATGAAAACGTGACAAAGGCTCAGCACAAAAAGTAGTAATTGGCCCCTCGTCTACATTTACCATACAGAATTTAAATATGTGCTTTTGTAGGGTTTTTATACTTCACATAGGCATCATTTCATGCACGTAACTTAACACAGCAACAAATGTGGGTTAGTCCACTCTTGCTCTGAGTGCCTCATATGAGGGTTGGAACTTTAATAGTTGCAACTATTTATCTACAACTCCTACAAAATATGTGTTTCAAAGTTCTACTGACCTTCAAAGTAGTCACCAGCATTGAGTATAACCCGTTGCCAGCGATGTGGAAGTCATAGGATACTCTTAGCAGTGCTAGTTGTGTTGACAGTTCGAGTGGCACTATCTATTGCACGATGAATTGTGTGGTGTTTTTGAAGCAAATGCCGTGAAGTGTTTCCTTCAGTTTAGAAATCGAGTTGAACTCACGAGGGCTTAGGTCAGGGGAGTGCAGTAGGGGGTATAGCACTTAGCAGCCCCATCAGTCAAACAAATCAGTAACAAGTTGCACTGTACGTGCTTGAGCATTGTCCTGCAAAATGATGATCAGGTCCTGCGGAAAGTGTCATCACTTCTGTCTCTATGCTGTTCATTTTTTGAACACAACCTACGACCAGCTTGTTTGATTGATGTGGCTGCTAAGTTCTATACAATCTACTGCACTCCCGACTTAAGCCCTCGTAAGTTCACCTCCATTTCTAAACTGAAGAAAACACTTCACGGCAATCGTTTCAGAACTGCTACAAATTCACTGGGCAATAAACTGCACCGCTCGAACTGTCAACACAACTGGCACTGCTAAGAGTATCCTACCACTTGAACATCGCTGGCAACGGATTAAACACACTCACAGTGAGACTCAAATGTCCATCGTATGCAGTAAGTGCCGAAGTGCTATTCCGCTACAGTCGAAGAGCCTCTGTAATGCTGTTTGAGTTTATAGTGAATACCAAGTGGGCTGTGTGCACAGGCATTTGGACTGAGGAGGGAGGCATGCTAGGGTAGTTTGTGCAGTTGTTCGAAGCCACTGTGCTTGGGTGGCATAGAGGTTATCGCATCTACCTAGCGAGCAGGAGAAACATATGCAACTGATGAGACTCATTAGAACTGGGCTGATGTACACACCATAGAAACTTATTGGATAACATGGAGACAGCTCTCAGCTAAGTGTGGCACTACAGACTAACCAATTCAGTGGGCCATCAGTGCATTAAACTCTTTGCATAATTTAAAATGAGGCAAAATTATGACACTGCACCACACTACCAATGTCCTGGCAACCAGTTTCTTTGGCTCCTTAATGGCTTGCAGCTCTATGCTGCTATGACCAGTGTTCTTTTACAAGGTACATACATGAATAAAAGGAAAGGTAATTACTCACCTGTAACTGACACGTGGCACATAGCAACACAAAACAGTATTTATACTATCTTTTGTGCTCTTTGTCTTTCTCTAGTGAAAGTACATACACAATTACACACACCCATGATGAGACTCAAATGTTCATTGCATGCTGTAGGTGTTGTGCTAGTCTAATGCAGATGGAGGAGCCTCTGAAATGCTGTTCGAGTTTAAGGTGAATACCAAGTAGGCTGAGGATTGAATGGGAATTTGGATGGAGGAAGGAGACATGCTATGGTTGTCGACGCAGTTGTGCAAAGCCACTGTGTCAGGGTGGCGTAGTGGTTACCACATCTGCCTAGTGAGCAGGAGACCTGGGTTCGAATCCCAGCCTTGGTACAAATTTTCATTCATCACTTCAGTCTGCATACACATACTTCACAGTGTTCACTTGGAAACTGGCCAAGACGGACCTGCATACACTTAAGCAGCAATTCCTGTTGTGTTTGAATAATATTGTCACTGAGATGGTGTTACACTCTTCTCTAGACCCTGTCAATTAGGGTCTTTTTATGGCCAGTGTCCTTATGCTATCTTACATGGCTAGGTAGTATCACTCCTTGTAGTCAAATTGGGCAGTGTGTTGATTTACCAACAAATAAGGAAACTTAATTCACAGTGGGAACATCCAAAATACCTCCTTTCCGTCACGTCTCCATGTTGACCTATTTTATTGTGCCAATTCCATACAACCTATTCACATAAAAATAACACTTCAATGTGAAAAGTCACATGATTAACTGGTATCAGTGATATGCAAACAACTCTCCAAAGTATCCAATGGGGTAACTTATTTTATCTGGCGTGCTTATGTATGTATATGTAATACACTATCTAGCACAATGCACATTATTTCCCTTCACTGCAGCAACAAATGACATGTGAAGGACCTGAATATTGTGATTTCACATGTCACAAAAGTTGCAGTGTTCTGGAAAAGCTATAAGAATTGCTACATTTTCAAAATTTTTCTCTCAAAGCTCTGGTTTAATATCATTGATAAGAATTTTTTTTTAATATCAGAAGAAAAATTAACTTTGTATTCTTACTACATTTTAATGCCTTGACGACTTAGAAAACAGCAACATTAAAACAAGAGTTAACACTGTAAAATGTTTGAGATCTCACTTTTGGTACTACATAATTCATGTGCAGGACACAAATGTGAAATTTTCTTGCAGTACTTCCACAAAAAGTACAAATTTTTTTTTGTACTTCAATCTATCTTTCTCACAGGTCTGCTATTATCTGCTTTCTTCAAAAAATTGGAGGAGGGCTACTCTCCAACACACACATGCAGTAGGCCATATCAATTGTCTAACTGCAAATTGGAATGCTCTTTTCTCACTCCAACTTGGTGTACATTTATGCATATAAACAATAAATTAGCTATGGAAATTCCATATTTTATAAACTGTGTCACTGACCATGGCCATCTTTTCAGTGTCACAACTTAAAGATGTTAGCTAACACTGTAAACACCATTATTAATAACCTACAGTGAAAGTTCTTTATTTAAATGAAAGAAAATTTAATAAATTTTTAATCTTGGTAAGAAGGTAGCATTAATGAATATTTCCTTCATGGCATAACGTTCACAATTACTTTACATGCTAAGCAAATCAAATATAAAAGCAATGCTAGTTAGATGTTCTTGCACCCACTGTTCTCACAGAGCACTCTCTCTCCTACCTTCCCTAAAAGCTTCACCACCAATAACATACATCAGAGTTCCTTTCCTCATTACAATGGAACTATAATAGACTGAAATGTCTGCACAATACTCACCATTCAGTTTCTCTGTGCAGTGGTGTTACACCCAATGTGTTCGCATTAAGAAAGATCAGTATTTTATTTCACAACAAAAATGCAGGGATAAACTACTGTTCATTTTGGTTGCTAACATCTGCAAAGAAATTATTAACTTTAAAGATTTCTGTAATGTTTATTGTGAAACACAGGTTAGGTAGGATTGTATTTGTTTGAAGAGAATAACCAGTGTTTTGAGTACAGTACACTGCATGAAAATGAACATGAAAAGTAAAGCATCAGTTTAAATTTTTGTTCTGCGTCCAAGTGGTGTTCATACAAATATGCCTCCTGTACTATGAGGCGGGGGGGGGGGGGGGGGGGGGGGTGAGAGAGAGAGAGAGAGAGAGAGAGAGAGAGAGAGAGAGAGAGAGAGAGAGAGAGAGAGAGAGAGAGAGAGAGAGACTACCTTTTCCGCAAACAATGGGACTACAAAGAAACAATTTTAATGCACAGATGACAAACTAGTTCCAGGCTGATGTGTGTCTTACACAACAGGCAGCGGGGGGTGGGGGTACAAATTAATAAGGAACTTTGTCAGGGTGAAATATCTTTTTTATATATCAGAAATATGAAACAAAATATTTCAGAAAAAATAAGAATTTGCATTTCAGTACTTTATACAATTAAGAATAACATCTTACAACATATCCACAATATAATAAAGAAATGTATTTACAAATTTCTTACCAGTGGTTACAGGAATGTAGCATGATGCATTTCATCCCTATGAAAACAGATCACGAACATAACTGTTTGCACTAGCAATAAATCTATCACACTGGGAAGCTTAGGAATGGTACATGCTATATGACACAAATCAGGACTGAAAACTTCCTTGCAGTCCAACGGTAGGAGCAAACTGTCACTGACCAGTGAACTGACGCTATTATATATAAAGATAGCACCCAAATACAAATTTTAATTTGCTAAGTAAAATAAAAATGAAGAGCTTGACAGACTTCAATGCTGCCATATATGTGTGGAGAAAAAAATAACTGCATAGCAAAATAAAGCCATTTTATCTGTGTATTCTCATATGTGAGAATAACTCTCTTTAAAGTCTAAACGAAAAACTGTCCTTTCAGCCATAATTCTACCTTCAACATCATCTCTCTAAACCCTTCTAACAATTGCTTCAGTAGATTTTTATCAGCTCTGCCACATGTTCATCTGGTAAGTGACAGCCCACCAATCCTCAGACTTCAAATTTCCCTAATTTGTTTCTAAGTAACCTCAGTTTTGTTACAAACTTAAGCATTAATCTACGGAAAAAAAAAAGATTTCAGTTCTAAAAGAATTCCAGCTTCCTCTTTTCAAATCTCACACATATATATGCCCTATATTGGACAAAATACTGAAGGGTTTTTACATCTGATACATACATATATATATATTAAAATTTTTAGCTGCATTTAATTGTGCATTCACATTTAGCAATTAATGTCAAAAACCAATGTTATACTTTTACTGATCAGTTTTGTCATTTGGGAAGGGGGGAAAAGTATTGTTTTTTTTTTGATAAATTAAACTTAATGGACACAGATGAACACCAGTCTGTAATGTTTTAAATAAGATCCAGTTAGTAACACAATCCAGAAAGATTTAACTGCAATGTCCTGTTGCTGCAGGTACTGTGACACAGTTCATATTTGAAGCACTGGCACTGTTCTCAGTCGTTTGTTGTGCATGTTTATCATCCTCTTCCATTTCTACTGCTTCGTCATGCTCACAGTAATCATCTTCTTCAACCTCTTCCTCCTGCTCCATCAGCTTCCGAGCAAGCTTTACAGCATAATACTCATTGTAGTGAGCTTTTCGTTTGCTTTCGAATGCCACACGCTTGGCTGTAATGCAAGAGAATATATATAAACCTTGTGAATACAATAGTGAACTGAAATTCGTAAAACAATAACTGAATGATTGTCCACAATAACATATGAGTTCTTAACGATGATTAAAAAAATTCATAAATGTGATGTGATGTCCAGAAGCTCTATTTATGCTCCACTGTACAACAACCTAAAATATGAAACTGATATATGAATGCATCAACAGAATTACAAAACCCACAATTTCAGTGTGCTGACAGATCGTGAAACATTTTGAACTATTTAACATTATGATACCGGTTGATAAAAAGATTCTTCTAAAAAAATTATGAAGGGTCCAGGAACTAGTACTCTTGTGAAACAACAGCTCATTTTTTCTCCGCGCAATATCTTGCAAATAAACTTGGGTGAATCATCAAATTCTGCAAGTACGGATAATAGCAGCTCTAATGTTTTCAATACAAATAAACAATTTATCGGATAGGGTCACTAGCTTTCTTAGATTGTCCACTGAGGATGCTATTGTCTACAGAAAAGTATCAGTCACTGAATGATACGGAGATGCAGTGACTACAGCATTTCCAATTGATGTACTTACAGGCAGTTCTCTTTAAATGTGGGTAAATACATAATAATGCTCATAAATAAAGGAATACAAAAGGTTCCAAGAAGTTCGCCACTAATTCTATTACTGAATATTGCCATAATGTTTAAATAAATGGGAAACTACATGAAATAGAAAGAAGAATAATTAGTATTTAACATCATGTTGGGAACTAAGTCATTAGAGATAGAGCACAAATGCAAATTTTGGCTAAGATGGAAAGGAATTTGGCGGTTACTCTCAAAGGAACCATCCATGTATGTAAAGTTATTGAAGACTGTGGAAAACTTAAATCACAATGGCTGGATGGTACTTTAACTGCTGTTCTGTGTAATGTGAGTACCATCTTATCACCATTACACATTCTTGCTCAAAACCACGAAACAGAATGAATTCATGAAACCTGCACCACGGAAGACCAATGGAAGACTTCGATTTCATGGTAGGATTCTCAAAACGTGTAGCACCTCTAACAGAAATAATAAATGATTACTACAGCTCAGTCCCTATCAAGTAGGTCTGGTAGGATGCAAAGGAATTCAGACACACTGTCAAGATTTGTTAAAATCAGTATAGCTCTCACACAAACTTGAGATACTTGGTGAACTAAAATAGGAACAGTCTGAAGATGTGAAATAAACTAGGAATAGTTTAAAGCCAGGCAAAATTCTTTTAAGCCCACATTGAATGAATTTAGATGAACAATATTTGACGTATACTGTACATTAATTCTGTTGTCTTTGACATATCTTGCATAGGGTGATACACAGTTACTTCTACACCATATGCTAATATAATAGGACAGACAGTGCCTATTACTAGTAAAGATTACACTCAGTCATTTACAGCACACTGGCTTGTGAGTATACATGTAAGAGAAAAGGGCAACTGTTGGCTTCTTCCTGGTTGCACACTGAAAACATTTATCATGTTTGTACCAAGAGGGTACCAATAAAGTTATTTTCCTACTTCAGTGCCTTTGTAAGCCATCCTTTCTGACATATGCTTTTAGAGGCACTTCACATATTTTTATGTAGATGTGAAATGAACACATTGTAAAATAAATCTAATGAAATATTAATGAATCACATCATCATCTCTGGCAACAGAATTCAACGTATCAATTGGCAATTGAAAATTATGCCATACTTGACAATCTTATCATTGGCGGTAACTAATATTTACTCTAAATGTGTGTTTGCACCTACAAATCACACATAAAAACTTTTAACAAAAGCACACAATTGACATGTCTTGAGTATCTTAGTAGATGGAAAATGTTTCTACATAATTATTTTATCTGTCCCAGTAAAAAAATATTAAAATGGTATATCTAAACTTTCTTCTACCACTGAATTTCTTATTATTGCCAATTCACAGCCGAACACCTCTTCTGTATGGTAAGTTGGTTTCTTAATCCAGTCTACTGTTCGCATTTGACCAACCGTTTCCCACCACCATTTTAAATATAAACTTCATAGAGGTTGACGTTTTCAGGTGGAAGGTATGTACACTCTTAAGAAATATCAATAACGTATAGGACAAGTGCTATTAGTTTTTCAAATAGGTGAATAATACAGCATTTGATCGGACTTATCAATGTTGCGTATGTCACTGACTGTCTTGGGTTTCAAAGATTTTTGTGATTTTTTCTAATGAACTATCATTTCAGTATGAAACATCTTATAAAGAGAGGAAACATCCCTTTGGCTTCCTATTCTGAAACAGCAATCTTATTTATTTCCCATGGTGTCACATACTTCTTCAGTTTAATAGAAACTAACATTTTTGAGTTATCCTTCCTGATATGTAATGACCCAAACATTTTATAAGTCTATGACAGGTTTGTTAACATTCTTAAAATCATCCATAAATATCACATACCCTTGGTTCCTGGGAGTTTTAAAAGAAAAATTAAATACATTACTGATCACTGCCTTTTCCTCTGATTTGCACAGCAGACTTTCATTTCACAAGCCAAATTAGCTTCATACAGTTCATGAAGTTTCAAACCATATTTGATTTTATATACTGACTGGGAAATAGGCACCTGCATCACAAAGTCACTGATTTACCACAAAAGAGTACTGCCCTGAAAATGACTACTAACAGGGATACTGAAATGGTCTAAAGCTGGTGTATTTTGGGGTGGGAGTCATTAATTCTGCATTGAGTTGTCAGAGACATTGATAACAGTTTAACTCTTTTCTATTTCGAACCTGATAATGAAATTAAAATTTTTACACCATTAATGTTATACTGATGCAATAAATCAAGGGCCTATGTACAGCAAAACTTCAGAAACAACTATTTTATAAATGTGTGTATTCCTCCAGTCAGAGGGCTGCCCTATTATTTTGATTTACATTTTTCTATGTCATGGTTCACAGAGACATTGTTTCTTCAGTTAATAAAGCCATGAACTCTTTGGAACAGTGCTGACAAAACTATCTAACAAGAAGAGCCAGACTTTGCGAACCACCAATTTCAATATGGTACTGCTATAAAGTGACACCTGAGGAAATGTTTAGGTAATTACAGTCCCATTAAAAATAACTAAGGTCCAAAATCTTGAGTAACAATATGCTTCAGAGCAGATGGAATTAGAGTACTCAATAACACAGAAATTTTATTTATATTATTACATTCACAATCTAACAAGCATCAAGATTTCAAATAATTAATGATTCTGATCAACTGCAGATGTACTTCAGGTGGAAATCCCTTAGTAACTGAAGCACTGACCAAATGGCATCATCAGGCTAGCATGCAGTTCTTTACTGCTTCTGTGCACATCGGTTCAAATCACTTCATGCATTTCTTTTTTACTCCTTAGCACAAGAAATTCTGCAGATTGATCACTACCACTTACAAAAAGGAAGGAAGGAAGGAAGGAAGGAAGGAGTGGATTCAGCATCCTGTCGACAACAAGATGTATACACGGACAAGGAAAATTTTTTTGGGTTTTTCGCCAAATTTTCCGGGTGAAAATGCACTTTTTCTATGTTAAGTGACAGTATGCTTTCCCTCTGAACTGTAAAAATTATCAACCTTTCCAATGGTTAAGGTTTTATACACCATCTTAGAACTTTCTGGCACTTACAAAATTTGAAAGATCTTTGATGTGCAGCAACATGTATTATGAAAGTGTGAATTGGAATTTCACCAAAAATAGCACTTCATTTCCAAAGAATTGAAATCGAGATTGCAATGTGATTTTGTAAGCCAATCAGAGCTCATCACATGATCTCGCCAGTCGATGATACCAGGTATTCAGAGCATAGGGCACATGATGTAGTCACCCAATAGCAACAACACTTAAGTACCATGAACACACAAATAGGAAAAGTTAACCGTTTAAATTAGTACACATGGTGTTGCTACAAGAAAAGCTAACAAAATTCTTCTAAGTGGCTGGTACTCACAGTGTTAAGTTTTAAATGAGAATAAAATGCCCTGCGATTAAGAAATTCATCGAACATTCTCACACATAGCATCCACTTGCAATATTTTCCTGCAACCTATCGCAGTTGCCAGAGAGCACTAGAAAATAGGCGTTACTGTGTGTACACATCCACGATGACATAGGAAGCCCTTATGCTTGTATGTGTAATCTTAACAAGAGGATACTCCAAGAGCAACAGAAATTTGTAAACCATAGGAAAATGCATAATTTGACTTAAAGTGCACATTCTTATGTCCAGATTCACTATGAAGCACACTCCAACCTGATATAAAGCTTGCAGTGTGGTTTTAGGAATGTAAATTTTCTTGGAATACCACCACTGCTATTATGCCACAATAAAGAACAAAACATGAAATAATATACCTAATGTTTTGTTCTTCATTACAGCATAATGCCATATGTGTCAGAAGATGAAAATGTGCACTTGAAACTCAGTGAACAGTTTAAAGTAACAGGGAATACAGAATGAAACCCTGTTTCACATAAATTGAATGCATCAGCAGAAAAGATTAATAAAAGCCAAATTTCTTTAGCAAATCGACAAAAATAACTTCATTGTCCTGCAAGGTGATTAATGCTCGATTGCCAAAACTGTGGATATAAGAAAACTGAAATTAATAACATATTTTAGCCTTCTGTAATTATGTGAATGTATCAGTTCACTTGATAGCTCCCTGCTACAGATATCCGTTTTGTGTTCATTTGACATGAGAGCTGTAACTTAAGAGATAGCAGTAAAATCACTAAACGTAAACATGGCCACGTGGCAACTACCCCTCCCATCTAAAACTCATACTGCTCTGCACATGAGCGAATCTGCCAACTTTGGAATGACAGAAAAGCAGCATACGGCTGCTTGTTACTGCCAATATAGCTAACAGCCACACTTTAAGTAGCCAAAAGCGGGAGAAGTTACCGCTCATAGGAGACTCAACTGCACCTCAGTCCGCTGGCATTTGCTCAAACTAACCTAATCTAAACAGTTGTGGCGTCACACTCATCAGAAAGAGTTTGTTATGAAGTACTGCATAGTCTTTGTCCTAGAACCTTTGACACACTTTGTTGTTGGCAGACACTTGTGTGTGCGCTGTGTTTTGTTGGTGTAAATGACATTTCCTTTGCAACTTTTGTCTGTTTTTCTCTCGTTTATATATTATTGAGGGATGAAGTAGTGAAGGCAGCAGAGGATCAAGTAGGTAAAAAGACAAGGGCTAGTAGAAATCCTTGGGTAACAGAAGATATATTGAATTTAATTGATGAAAGGAGAAAATATAAAATTGCAATAAATGAAGCAGGCAAAAAGGAATACAAACGTCTCAAAAATGAGATCGACAGGAAGTGCAAAATGGCTAAGCAGGCATGGCTGGAGGACAAATTTAAGGATGTAGAGGCTTATCTCACTAGGGGTAAGATAGATACTGCCTACAGGAAAATTAAAGAGACCTTTGGAGAAAAGAGAAACACTTGTATGAACATCAAGAGTTCAGATGGAAACCCAGTTCTAAGCAAAGAAGGGAAAGCAGAAAAGTGGAAGGAGTATATAGAGGGTCTATACAAGGGCGATGTACTTGAGGACAATATTATGGAAATGGAATAGGATGTGGATGAAGATGAAATGGGAGATACGATACTGCGTGAAGAGTTTGACAGAGCACTGAAAGACCTGAGTCGAAACAAGGCCCCCAGCGTAGACAACATTCCATTGGAACTACTGATGGCCTTGGGAGAGGAAGTCCTGACAAAACTTTACCATCTGGTGAGCAAGATGTATGAAACAGGCGAAATACCCTCAGACTTCAAGAAGAATATAATAATTCCGATCCCAAAGAAAGAAAGTGTTGACAGATGTGAAAATTACCGAACTATCAGTTTAATAAGCCACAGCTGCAAAATACTAACACTAATTGCTTACAGACGAATGGAAAATCTAGTAGAAGCCGATCTCGGGGAAGATCAGTTTGGATTCCATAGAAATACTGGAACACGTGAGGCAATACTGACCTTACGACTTATCTTAGAAGAAAGATCAAGGAAAGGCAAACCTACGTTTCTAGCATTTGTAGACTTAGAGAAAGCTTTTGACAATGTTGACTGGAATACCCTCTTTCAAATTTTAAAGGTGGCAGGGGTAAAATACAGGGAGTGAAAGGCTATTTACATATTTGTACAGAAACCAGATGGCAGTTATAGGAGTCGAGGTACATGAAAGGGAAGCAGTGGTTGGGAAGGGAGTAAGACAGGGTTGTAGCCTGTCCCCGATGTTATTCAATTTGTATATTGAGCAAGCAGTAAAGGAAACAAAAGAAAAATTTGGAGTAGGTATTAAAATCCATGGAGAAGAAATAAAAACTTTGAGGTTTGCCGATGACATTGTAATTCTGTCAGAGACAGCAAAGGACTTGGAAGAGCAGTTGAATGGAATGGACAGTGTCTTGAGAGGAGTATATAAGATGAACATCAACAAATGCAAAACGAGGATAATGGAATGTAGTCGAATTAAGTCGAGTGATGCTGAGGGAATTAGATTAGGAAATGAGACACTTGAAGTAGTAAGGGAGTTTTGCTATTTGGGGGTATAAAATGTAGACTGGCAATGGCAAGGAAAGCATTTCTGAAGAAGAGAAATTTGTTAACATCGAGTATAGATTTAAGTTACAGGAAGTAGTTTCTGAAAGTATTTGTATGGAGTATAGCCATGTATGGAAGTGAAACATTGACGATAACTAGTTTGGACAAGAAGAGAATAGAAGCTTTCGTAATGTGGTGCTACAGAAGAATACTGAAGATTAGATGGGTAGATCACGTAACTAATGAGGAGGTATTGAATAGAATTGGGGAGAAGTGGAGTTTGTGGCACAACTTGACCAGAAGAAGGGATCTGTTGGTAGTACATGCTATGAGGCATCAAGGGATCACCATTTTAGTATTGGAGGGCAGCGTGGAGGGTAAAAATCATAGAGGGAGACCAAGAGATGAATACACTAAGCACATTCAGATGGATGTGGGTTGCAGTAGGTACTGGAAGATGAAGAAGCTTGCACAGGATAGAGTAGCATGGAGAGCTGCATCAAACCAGTCTCAGGACTGAAGACAACAACAACAACATATATTATTGCTGCAGTAACTGGATACAGTAGTATTCTTTGATAGTGCCAGTTCTTACTAGTCAAAATTATGAAAAATTATGAAAAATTAACTGAAAACTGAAACGATGAAAAATTCCCAGAACTCTTAAATATTCCTAGTTTTATCCCAGATGAAAAAACTCCTTTATTTCCCGGTTGTCCTGTGGCGTATACACCCTGAACAATGACATTAGAGAGCATGAACTCTGATTGTTTCATGGATGGGAAAGAAATTGGCTGTGCCCTTCCAAAGGACACCCCCCCCCCCCACCACCACCACCACCACCACCACCACCACCACCACCACCAATATTTGCCTGGTGCACTTTATATGGAAATAGCAGAAAACTGAATGGGCAAATTGATATAGTTACCTATAATTCCATATTTCTGGACAACCCAAGTCAGCAGGTTTATAGAACGAAAGTCATTCTGGCAGAAGTGTACATCCCTATGTCAATCCTGTGACTTTCTTCTCTCATCAAGTTAAGAGCTTTGGAAATTATGAAACTGCTCCACACTTTTGAAACATTTAGAGAACTGCATAACCAAGCATAAGGGTGCAAACTTTATGCACAGTTAGCTGTCTGTTTCAGTAGTTCACACAAAGTTGTCATGTCATCAACTGTGATTGGTGTAGATGATTTCTCTGTTTTCCCTCCAATGGTGAGTACCCTTTGATGCACTGAGAAGGCTTGCCCTGACACGGGATCTAAGATAATGAGAGGGAGTTGGGTCGGGTTGTTTGGGGGAAGAGAAACTGCGAGGTCATCAGTCTCATCGAATAAGGGAAGGACGGGGAAGGAAGCAGGCTGTGCCCATTCAAAGGAACCATCCCGGCATTTGCCTGGAGCGATTTAGGGAAATCACGCAAAACCTAAAGCAGGATGGCCGGACGTGGGATTGAACAGTCGTCCTCCAAATTAAAGAGGGGGGGGGGGGGAGGGAGAAAGAAGGGGAGGGAGGGGGGAGGGAGGGGGGGAGGGGGGGGGGGAGAGAGAGAGAGAGAGAGAGAGAGAGAGAGAGAGAGAGAGAGAGAGAGAGAGAGAGAGAGAGAGAGAGAGAGAGGGGGGGGGGGATGAGAGATTACCAATAAGTATGTCATGCTTTATTGATCCCATATTGATATTCCCTAAGACACGATAATATATTTTTATGAGAAATCCAGAAATCCACACAAAATCCAGTCTGCAATGGGGCTCAACACACGTTATCAATGTTCATATGGATATAAACTGATTTTTCCCTTGTTCAGAATTTTTTAAAAAAATGATAAACAGATTTCTCAACTACTTTCATTCCCCTGCCAAGAAGTTAATAGTAATGCATAAAAAGTGATTCATAATCCATGGGCATGGAAGCTGACATATGAATGCAAGGCTTGCACTACTTCGCAACAGCCCCATTTAGCAAATGTATCTCTAACAGATCGAAATTACTACCATTCTACAATCTGACACTAACAGGTTGTGGACCTGATACATGTAACTAGAATTTTCTTATTTATGAGCGATCTAATGATTACATTGAGCTCAAAATGGATCCTATAGCAATTTTTGACCCCTGTTACTTTTCATAAACAGAAGAACAGCAACCTAAAGCCTTTCACAGGAGTTTCTTTCAAGTAATCACATACAGTATGCTGAAGCCAATCAAAATTGGTGATACTTGGTCTGGCCTCTCATTGTAAGTCACATTTCAATCCCATCTTTCAGATTTTAAATAAAAAACGAAACAAATTATCTGGAGAAATTTTATTCCATACATTAATGTCACTTGTAATGTCTGCCAACGGACCATTCAGTTCTTCCCCACTACATCCACCACTGGTTGTACCTGAATCTGGAATTTTATGTCTACTTCAAGTGGACTGGGAATACATCAACCAAAAAATCATATGCTTTAATGACCTCAACTTCCTACACCAACTAGCAGAAACTTCAGGTTATATCTTCCCACCAAAAAACATTTTCAAAATTTTGATTGTTGAACTGGACCTTTTAAGATAACTAATTCAAACTGTGCAAATCATTTAGTAAATCTTTTACAAACAATTTCTCATTTTGGTCTTTGATCTAAATTATCCTGCACTAAGTTGACACAAGCAAATTAATTCTGGGCTAATGTTTGCAAAAACCACTCAAAACTGGAGTACCATTCTTACTATGTATTACTGAAACATTTTATCTACTCAAAGACAAAAATTTTCAGCTATCCACAGTGTCGATAACAGTAGCACTACTTGGGACCTGAAAAATGGAGCATCATCTTTTGGCAAAATTCACACTTAAAATTTTTTGTCTGTAAATGATTAGGGATCCAAACTTAAAAGGCTGCCATGCTACATGCCTGAAGATGAAGCCTTAGTGATTTTTGACTGGAATATTTGGTTTTGCCAAAACTTCAACAATTTCTTTCTGAAATTATCATTTCTTGTTTTCTTCTTTTGGCTCTATTTATGCTTTCAACAAATGATTTTTCTGTTGAGAACCAGCATTCTTTTCCTACTGGTGAACATAATCTTTGCTGATTTAAGGTGTTCCTCCACATTTTTCTTTTCCCACCCACTTCAATGATTACAAACTTTGCAGAATATTGATTTCAATCTTTCATCGGCATTAATAGCATGAGACCCACAACTGACTTCGCTACAGGAAGAATTTTTAAGGTATTTAGCATAGAAGTAGAATCGAAAGAAACTATTCATAAGTTAGGGGAAGATTTTGACACTGTTTAAATATGTTGACAGGTTTTGTTTTCCTATCACTGTATTAGATCCTATAAACTGGCTGCCAGCCCCAAGTGTAAATAAACTAGCATTAGGACCACCAGAGGGGCAGTGGGGGGAAAGAAGCTCTGCCTCCCTTCTGCAGGGCAGCCACCTTACACACATATTGGGTGTTACTGCAATAGCCAAACTGCCAAAAGGTCATAGGGCTCACCGACCCTTTCTGGTGTGATGAAGATTGTAATCTAAGTCCATGATAGAATCATTTCAAAATAAGAAAACAAGCAAGTAACTGCTACTACACTATTGCTTGTTGAGGTTAGCAGTGTTGAACTTTGTAGTTCAGACCCAACCTCTACTGGTATTTGATGCAACCACAGTTCAAAACATCCAAAACTCAAAAGCGTCTAAACTGTACCAACTGTCAAATTTTAGCTAGCAGGCGAACAATAGATTTCTTTGTTGCAAGATGTTAAGTCTGCACCTGAGTCCTGTATTGCCCTATGCAGTGTGCGTTTTATAGCACCATCTGAACCACAGACAATTGGATTGACACTAGAGCACTGAGCACACAAATACGTCGCTGCATTTATGCAGCTTTTTATTTTACAAATCTGTTATTAAGCACATTTTCTTGCCTAATTTGTTAAGATGATTGGCAAATACCAGTGACTGAAAATTGCTCAATATCGCTGATATTGGTCAATACCAGCAATATGGCAGAAATAATCATTTCGAGCAAAAAGTCTAGTAAACATGGGTCTAACATGCATGAAGAGCTATGAGCACTTTAGTAGAAGAGGTAGAGCCCATGTTTACTAGACTGTTTTGCTTCGGATCATTCCTGACATATTCCTGAATATTAACCATTCCTCCTGGGACACCATGTTTATGCAGAAAACAAACATATTTCACACACGCTCACAAAAATAGTTCATGTGGATACAATTCACCATCAAATAGCATTTATTAGGTACGAGGACATGTTAGAAAGTAATGCCTCAGTTTTTTTTATCCACTTTTCAATATCGGCTGAGGTATCACAAGGCAAGCATGTATGCATATTACTCTGTTGAATTTCCTGCTTCACTGACAAGTAGCAGTCCTCTGACAAGAGGACTCTGAATTTAAGTGGGTAACTAAAGAGTTCTCAAATTAAAAATTTCAGAGGCCTTACTTTTCAGCACACCCTAGTAATTTCGCATTTTTGCATTCTGAGGCAGAATTTGAATCTATATTTGTATTTGTACCAAATGTTAATTTTTTCAGGTACCTAGTCATCATATAAACACAGGATATGTTGACTGACAGCCTGATTCATCATTTTTTCTTCTGCCTAGGAGGCTAGAGTGAAATTTAATCTGCAAACCACAATAATGATGAAATGCCACTAAAAACCTAGAAGAATTTGAACTACACACTGAAAATCTTTGCAAATTATTAACAAATTTATACACTTTTCTGAGTGAACTGATCATTAATGTTCACGGAACTATCTGATGCAATGACTTAAATTGAAGATAAATATAATATTAGGAAACCAATTACACAAAGAATCCTGTCAATTTACCCTGGGCACAGTCAAATATACCTGTTTATACCATAATGGATATACTTATTTGAGCAAATGCACTAAAATTACTGTACTGCCTAATATGTATTTCCTCCCTGTTTCATGCAGACTACCAGCAGGCAAACTACTGACAGTGGAACAGACAAAATACAATTACTACAAAAACACAATGTGTCCATTTTGAATTCTTGCAGTATCGAAAAATGCTTTGTCAAGTATTACCTTTCATTTCATCACTTTCATCTTCACTATCTTCTTCGCTTTCTGAATCTTCTTCAATGCTTTTTGGTGGCTTTGTTGCCTCAAGTCGAATTCTGTGGAAATAAGATCAAAATCAAAGAATGTACACATACACTGAATTACTGATAAAATGTAACATTACAACTATGAACGTAAATGGCAGAAAGTACAAGAAAGAGCATAGTGAAGTTAGTGGTACTGGCAATCTGCTTTTATCAGTGATGCCACCAATGACATTTTATTTATTAATTTTGGTGTAAAAGTTCCAGGTGACTGACTGGTCTGTAGTGTAAACCAAGATCTACATTAGGTTGAACGGTGATTGTTTTGTTGTGATGAAATTCCACTACATACTGAGCCAACAAATTTATCGTGGCACTTTATACATAATGCATTCTGTATTTATATTAATGTCCCTACTTTGGGCTCAAATTCTAAAGTTTTTAGTGCTTTTGACGGCATTAAGAACACGAAAATGCCCACCCAAAAGTCCTGTATTCCCATGAGGGTTCCATTACTTTCATGGTTAGAATACGCATTATTGTACGAAATACATACAATATATATACTTTTTAATGACACTTTTAAGCGTTATAACTCAAAGTTGATGCATTCTATCACATTCTTCACTACTTCTCACATAATGTTATAAAAAAGTATCAGTCACATTAGGCAACTACCTGCCTTACACCAAACATTGTTCAGAACTAAAGCCCTTTAACTGATTAATTAGAAATACTTCTCAAAAAGAGAGAGAGAGAGAGAGAGAGAGAGAGAGAGAGAGAGAGAGAGAGAGAAACTTCTACACTGCAACACACTAAGTCTGTTTTATCACACACAGAGGGCACCCTTTAAACACAAAGCAACATGTAGTTATGCAAAGATAGCAAATCTAACAGAAGAGTAGAAAATTAGATGAAAGGCTGGTAGGTGAAGGAGGTTGTAAGAAGACAATGAATTATCTAAATGAAAATAAAATAGCAAATAAATGATAGTAACTCAAACTGAAGAGATAAACTGAATGGTCAAAAATGATCATTCTTGGTAATGCGGTTGACAACAAAACAAAGAGAAGAAATGAAAATTTAGAATATCTATGAAAGACTCACAAGCTGTTGAAAAGTGTTAGTCTTTGAGAAAGTATAGAATTTTCTGTTGATGAAATTACCGGTTATATCGTGAACAATGTTTGTAAACTTTTGTCAACTAATGTTTGGCTATGCCCATCTTTTTGGGGTGTAAAGCTTTAATTCATACCACTGTTATAAGATCAACAGGGGTATAAAAAAACAGGTTTCCTGGTTAAAAATGCACTTTTTCCCACGTGCAAATACACTTCTCCCAAGGTGAAAAATACACTTTTTCCATGATACGTGACAGTATACTTTCCCTTGGAGCTGTAAAAATATCAATCCTTTGAATGATAAAGGTTTTATACACCACTGTGGAACTTCAGAGAAAAAAACTCGGAAAGAATAAAAGTTTTGGAAAGCTCTGTTGTGTAGCAACATTTACACCGCATATTTTTATATTACGATGCACTGCATATTGTTGTATTTGTGTTACGATAGTACAGGTTCAAAACATCATGTTAGTTTTTGAAGCATTGAAATCAAGGTTGAAATTCACTTTTGTAAGCCAATCATAGCTCATGTCATGTGGCCTTGTCAACCAATGACAGCAGATATTCAGAGCATAGGACACATGACAGTCAGCCAATAGCAACATCACTTAAGTAGAGTGAACACACAAATACGAAAAGTTAAGGGTTTAAATTAATACACGTAGTGCAGCTACAAGAAAAGCTAAGCTTTCACATTTAATATTGGTCTTTTTTTGCATGTGTTGCACTTTAAGATACATCACACAAATGTGCCAGTAAGGTTTTAAATAATGACAATTTCTGGTCTTCTGGGCTCAAAATTCTTCTAAGTGCCTAGTCCACAATGTTTTAAGTATTAAATGAGAATCAAATGCTCTGTGATTTAAGAAATTCATTGCATATTCGCAAATGTAACTTAAATCATCTTGCGTAAAAGGAAACTTACTTTGAAACTAATGCTTTTCAAAGCACCATTCACAATATTTTCCCGCGACCTGTTACAAATGGCTTCATTTCAGCAGTTGCCAGAGAGAGCCAGGAAACAGACCTTACTGTGCATGGGCAGCTACGATGATTTAGGAAGCCCATATGTTCATACACATATAGTATTAAGAGATCTTACATGGCATCATAAAATAAACAGGATACTCTAAGAGAATCAGAATTTCGTACACCATGCTAAAATGGATAATTTGGCTTAAAGAGCACATTCGTATGTCCAGATTCACAATGAAGTAGGCCTCAACCTGATATTAAGATTTCATTGCAGTTTTCGGGACACAAATTTTCTTGAAGTACCAGTACTGTATTATCTCATGTTTGGTTCTTCATCTACATCGTTACTCTGCAATTCACACTGAAGTGCCTGGCAGACGGTTCATTGAACCATTTACATACTACTACTCTACCATTCCACTCTCATATGGCGCGTGGGAAAAAGGAACACATAAACCTTTCCATTTGAGCTCCGATTTCTCTTATTTTATTATGGTGATCATTTCTCCCTATGTAGGTGGGTGTCAACAAAATATTTTCCCATTCAGAAGAGAAAGTTGGTGACTGAAATTTCTTAAATAGATCTTGCCGCAAAGAAACAACCTTTGTTTCACTGACTGGCAACCCAACTCGCGTATCATATCAGTGATACTCTCACCCCTACTGTGCAATAATACGAAATAAGCTGCCCTTCTTCGCACTTTTTGATGTCCTCCATCAAATGTACCAGGTAAGGATCCCACACCGCACAGCAATATTCCAGCAGACGACGGACAAGTGTAATATAGGTTGTCTCTAGTGGGTTTGTCGCATCTTCTAAGTGTTCTGCCAACAAAGCGCAGTCATTGTTTCACCTTCCCCACTATATTATCTATGTGGTCTTTCCAATTTAAGTTGCTCATAATTATAATTCCTAGGTATTTAGTCGAATTGACAGCCCTTAGATTTGTGCGATTTACCACATACCCTAAATTTATCAGATTTCTTTTAGTACCCGTATGGATGATCTCTCACTTTTCTTTGTTTAGTGCCAATTGCCACTTTTCACACCATACAGAAATTTTCTCTACATCGTTTTGTAATTGATCATCCAATGATTTTACTAGACGGTAAATTATAGCGTCATCTGCAAACAATCTAATAGGGCTGCTCAGATTATCACCTATGTCATTTATGTAAATCAGGAACAGCAGAGGGCCTATGACACTACCTTGGGGAATGCCACATATCACTTCGGTTCTTGATGATTTACAGTCTATCACTACGAACTGTGACCTCTCTGAGAGGAAATCACGAATCCAGCAGTCACACAACTGAGACAATACTCCACATGCACGCAATTTAATTAATAGTCGCTTGTGAGAAACGGTACCAAAAGCCGCCTGGAAATCTAGGATTATGTAATCGATCTGAGGTCCCTTGTTGGCAGCACTCATTACTTCTTGGGAATAAAGAGCTAGCTGCGTTGCACAAGAACAATATTTTCTGAATCTGTGTTGGTCATGTATCAACAAGTCATTTTCTTCAAGGTGATTCATAATGTTTGAGTACAGTATACACTCCAAAATCCTCCTGCAAATGGAGGTCAGTGGTATGGGACTAATTCAATGGGTTACTCCTATTTCCTTTCTTGAATATTGGTGTGACCTGTGCTACTTTCAAGTCTTTAGGAACAGACCTTTCATCATCAAGTGAGTGGTTGTATATGATTGCATACTGCCATATTTTCCAGAAGATGAAAATGTGCACTTGAAATTCAATGAATGGTTGAAACTAGTCAATAGCGTGAAAAGCCACACTTATTTAGCAAACTAACAAAAATAGCTTCATTGTTCTGCAAAGCAACTGACTGCCAAAACCATGGAAATAAAATAAAACCAGAAAACTAACATATGTTAGCCTTCATAGTTATGTTAATGTATTTTAATTCACTTGAAGCTCTCACCCACATACATCTGTTTTGATTTCATTTGATGTGAAACATACAAACAAAGACGAAACAGTAAAATCACTAAACATGAAAACTGCTTACGTGGAAACTAACCCCCTCGCCACTACAACCCAGACTGCTATGCACATGCGGCAATCTTTGGCAGCTTGGGCGAGTCAGAAGTTTTTCTGGATAGCATCTGGCTACTTGTTGCTACTGCTGATACAGCTAACAGCCACACGTCAAGTAGCTGGAAGAGGGAGAAGGTACTACCCATACTCAACTCAACTGCGCATGCAAGTGAGCAACAGCTCAAACATACTTTATGTAAACAGCTGTGATGTCACACTCGCTGGCAGCAGTTTATTGCTACTAAGTATTCCATAGTCTTCATCCTAAAGCCTTTGACATATTTTGCTCTTCATCACTTCTTACCAGTCAAAATTACAAAAATTTAAGTCAAGTCTAAAATGAAAAATTTCCAGGGTTTTTCCCAGATGTCCCAGAGTGTATACACCCTGCCAACCTTTGAGATTATTGTAAGAAACCAAACCTACAAATCAAGTATAAATTGTTGCCAACATGTGATGTGCTATTTGCCAGTTGTTACTTCATTAGACAAAAATTTGCACCATTATTCTGTTTAAAAAAATTAAGTAGTAATTGCTACAACATTCCTGCAATGTGGTACTATTACGTACAAAAGGTACAAGGTAAAGCTATTAAGAGATTTCCTCTCAACAGCTTTACCAGCGATCATACCCCCTCAGCAAAACTGACACCTGAAGAGACTGGCTGAGCTCTGAAATTACACATAAATATATCCATTATTTGTCACAATTTATGATCATGAAGACCAACATTATTTACAGTACAAAAAATCTTACCAAAGCAAGAGTTGAACAGTTTCAACATTTTTTTTAAGCCCTTATGAAACAAGTCATCTACTCAACCTATGTTAATAAACCAAAGAATATATATCAATGGTACAGCTATACATGAGCACAAGGAAAG
This sequence comes from Schistocerca gregaria, assembly GCF_023897955.1. Taxonomy (NCBI): domain Eukaryota; kingdom Metazoa; phylum Arthropoda; class Insecta; order Orthoptera; family Acrididae; genus Schistocerca; species Schistocerca gregaria. Next base: position 769,220,090 of record NC_064931.1, on the reverse strand, counting down.
AGGAGTCAGATAAGAAGATGCCATATCACCAAAACTATTCCAAGTAATCTTACAGGAAGTTTTGAGAACCTTGAACTGGGAGAACTTAGGAGTAAGGCATAACTAACACACCTTCGTTTTCCTGATAGCACTGTGTTGTTTGACACTAGAACACAAAAACTTCAACAACTGATCAGAGAACTTATTAGAGCAAGTTCGAAGCCAGGCCAGAAAATCTTACAAAATTGATAACATCTCTTCCACATAGAGAGCAGCCATTTGTTCCCTTAGGAATGATGATGATGATTTACCAGCTGACAAGGGGAATGCCATGGTTGTAGTAACGTGGGACGATTATGTCCTAAAATGGATTTACAACTCAACAACCCAGCATACAGAAGTCTATCTAGTGACCCCACAAAAAGGATTAAGCACAAGGAGTCCGTTGTCTAAAGATTTATTTAAGAAACTTCATCCTGGTGCTGCCGTTCTGTCTGGGTTGTATGGTCTGCCTAAGTTGCATAAGGAAGAGGTTCCTCTATGCCCTATTGCCAGTAATTTGAGTGCACCCACTTATAACCTGGCGAAATATTTATCATCTGTTCTAAGTCCATATGTTGGCAAGTGCGAACACCATATCTCCAATTCGGTGGATTTTATTCGGCGACCGAAATCTCTGAGGCTGGGTACTTCAGATCTATCAGTTAGTTTTGACGCGGTATCTCTGTTTAGACAAGTCCTCCTGGAAGAGTCCCTTAGTTTGATCAGTGGAAAACTGGATGATGAGTTGGTGAAGATTCGTCATGTGCTGACATCCACATATTTTTTATTTAATGGCAATATTTTTAACAGAACAGCAGGGTGGCTATGGGTAGTCCTTTATCACCCATTTTGCCAGTTTATTTATGGAGGACTTCGAAGATATGGTACTGAGGATTTCAGCTTTGCAACCAACATGCTTCTGGAGATGTGTGGATAATACCTTCTTCATCTGACTCCATGGATGTGACGCTCTTAAAAGATTTTTGGACCACTTCAACTGTCTTCATCCCCACATTAAATTTACCATGGAGGTTGAAAGTGATGGAATGGTTCTATTTTCAGACATTATGGTTTATAAAAAACCAGATGGTACTTTCGATCATAGTGATCACCAAAAGCCGATGCACACAGATCAGAATCTGCATTCTACCAGTTGTCCACCACACCAATACAGTGGCATCCTTAGGACTTTGGTACACAGAGCAAATGCCATTTCTGACTAGGACAACTTAACCTAAGAACTTGTACATTTGATGGCCGTTTTTAAGGAAAATGGATACTCTGAGAAGCATATTCATTGGGCTATGGAGTGTGGACCATCACTGGGGGTGCATGAAGAGGAACATAGATAGTTGGCCCTTCTTCCTTATGCTGGAGGCATATTGTTTTAAGACTGAAAGGATTAAGGAATTTTAATATTAAGAGTGTGTGTCTTCCACCTAAGATTAAGGAACTACTTGGCAGTGTGAAAGACGATTTGGGGCCTAGGAAACATGGAATATACAAAATTCTGTGTCAATGTGGGAATGCTTACATCGGCCGTTCGATTCACACAATTCATGCCAGGCGTGTGGAACATTGCTGTCATATGAAGCTACACCAGATGGAAAAATCGGCAGTAGCTGCAATACACTGCTTAATGAGGGACATGGTATGAAATTTGACGAAACTGAGATAGTTGCCAACACTTCCGGTTTTTGGAAAAGTGTTTATGAAGAGGCACTTGAAATTAGGTTGGCAGATAAGTTAATCAACAGATACATTGGGTTTACTCTTGACAGGAAGCGGAATCCTGTACTATCCCACATCAAAAAAGAACGTTCTTTGGTGGGTCCCTGAGTGCAATATATCGCGGCACCACCTCCCCGTCTTTGAGGGCAGCAACCGTGATGGGCGGTGCATGTGCCATGTACTGTATGGTGGCCTATATAGGACGTTGTTTTGTAGCCTGGCATCAGTTCTCTATGGGCCTCATCAGCAGAAGCAGCATTCTCCTGAAGATGGTGACCAGCTGGATTGCCGAAACATTGAATTGAGTTGATTTTAGGCCCCGGCAGCAAACCTGAAGAGACTTCCAAAAATTACAATGCTTAACCAATAAATTGAGATGGAAACAATACATTAGAAATGAAGTCCTAGAATCAGTTGACAAGTTTGCTTGTTCAGAACAGTGACTGGATGGACAGCACAGAAAAAAACGAAGTACAATATCCTTGAAACTAAATACAGGTTTCAAAATCGTGCTTCTGATGTGTCTCAAAGCAAAAGCTTAGACTCGGCATGTCCTGCCAGTTTTGACTCATGAAAGCAAGACAGACAATGTGAAAACCATTAAAAAAGTTGAGGATTGTCCAGTGAGCAATGTAGCAAAAAGAAACACACAAATTAGAAAACACACCAGAGTTGAAGATTTTATTATGGCTATTATGAAAATGCAAGGGGGGTAGATGGGCTGCAGTTGGGTAAATACACTCCTGGAAAATGAAAACCGAACACCATTAATTCGCCACCTCGGCAGGGGGAATTTTTGTTTCCACATTCTTGAAGACGTATATAACACATGATCACTCAGACAGAGCCCCACATGAGTATGTCAACAGAGCATGCACAACGTCAGTGCTAGTACTGGGTATACCCTCCTCTTGCAGCAATGCAGGATGCAATTCTCCCATGGAGACAATCTTAGAGGTGCTGAATGTATTCTTGCAGAATGGACTGCCATTCAATTTCCACCTGGTGCTTCTGCTGTGCCAGAGTTCATGCCATACGTGCAGACCATGCAAGACAACATTTTGTCCAATCCCAAACATGCTAAATGGAGGACAGATCCAGAGATCGTGCTGGCCAGGGTAGACTATGTACAACTTCAAGAGCACATTGGGTGACATGGGACACATGTGGATGTGCATTGTCCTGTTGCAGAAGCCCATCACCTTGCCAGTCCATAAACAGTAGCATGATGGTTTGAATATATTGTGCACTGTTCAACACTACCTCAATCACAAGAGAGTTACAGCCACTGTAGGATATTGCTCCCCATATCTTGATGCCGAGTGATGGCTCTCTGTGCCCCTGTCATATACACACCCAATTTTAGCACTCACCTGCGCAATGCCACACACGCGTATGACCCTCATTGGCACCAAAGCAGAAGTAACTCCATCACTGAAGACAACATATCTCCATTCGTCCTTCGATAAACACCTATCGCAACACCACTGGAGGTTGGCTGAATGGTGGGGTGTGAGTAGAAGATGCTCTGACAGTACGCAGGACTGTAGCCCAGCTTCATGGAGATGGTTGCGAATCGTTCTCACTGATACCCCTGGAGCAACAGTGTCCGTAAGTTGTTGTGAAGTGACAGTGCAGTCCGATATGGCATTTTTTTAGGATGTTATGGTCTTAGCATGCAACTGTGCATCGCCTCTGTCCAGACTAAGGTCAATGGGAAAGTGCACCTTCTGCTGACCACTGGTGACAACATCGATGCACTGTGGAGACCTCGTGACCCATGTGTTGCACAATTCTGGAATATGTCCGCCCAGCCTTCCACAGGCCCACTATAGACCCTCGTTCACACTCCGTCAATTGCACAAACGGTTCACGTACACACTGCTGTGGCATGCTAACAATGTTGCAGACACAGAGCTCTGTATGCCTCGGCAAACTGGCTGCTACTGGCGCTGGCAGTAACCAACCACTGCGCAATTAGCAACATTCCACTGCTGATAACGTGGTTCCTGGGGTGTCTACAGCGCTGCATGTTTGATCATTGCATGCATTGCCCTCTCGTAGTGTCCCTTGCTAATGTACCTCATTGCATGCTATCATTCAGAAAAATCTCGTTTCAGTAACACGAATACTTTATGAGATGTGATAATTGATATGACCACAATTTGCGATGGACAAGGATATGAATGGGCGCATCACACGTGACAATCTGTAGGATATACGACTCAGTAATTCAAGAATGAAATAACATGTTCTGCTCTGTGTTTTAAATGTAATTCTGATACTGTATCTACATTTCATTCACTGCAATGTATGAGCTAAAATCAAACATATGCAAGCTTATCTCTGGAAACACACTAAAATTTTGTGCAATACTTTACTTAACCATATGAAGCACAGTAAGTATGGCAGATAACGAAAAGAAATTCGGTTCTTAATATAGTGTAAGATGTGCAAAAATAAAATGTTTTCACCTAATAGTTTTCAAAAAGATTAGTTCACACTGGCCGGAACACCGCCACTCAGCATAGGCACCAGCATTGGCAAGCAGTACAGACATAACAAAAACGCCCCCTCATCACAGATTGCAGAGCAATTTTGTAGCAGCAAAAGATTTAACTTATTTGCCATGTGTTCTAATATAAGGTGTCCAACACCAAACATTCAAGCATCTCACTGAAGATGTCTTCTGTCCAGTCAGTGTATGCGACAATTTGCAGTTATGTGCTACATCTCAAAAACTCTTATCCCAAAGTTTATGGCAATTAGATTAAGGGAAAATAATCTAGTTGTTGCCTAACTGGCATTAATGTGCAATGGTAGAACTACAGTGAATGCACAATACTGCACACATGTTGAAAACAAGTATAAAATGAAAGTTTTAATGCCCCTATGTGGAAAAGAAAATCAATCATCATCAATGGAGAATAACTGAAGTTTAACAAAGACAAAAGCTGCTGAGATATTGGAATTCAAGTCAGCTGCCTTCATACCCCTCAGCACCTGAGAAAAGCTACATGAGAATTTAAGTGTTTGGTATGGCTAAGGGCAAAGTCTCCAAACAAGGCATGACAGTGAATTAATATAATGACAAAACAGAGATGCTGCAAATAATGATGAAGCATACTTATATGGGTAATCCCAAAAAACGGAAAAACATTCTTTTAACTTAATGGATTCCTCAGGAGATCCATTTGCTTCTACACGTGTATTTTTCCACACAAGAAAGGAAGATATAGGTCTCAATTTTACAACAGACACTACTTTCTAGAAACTTTTCTAAAGCTTTGCATCAGTGTCTTGACAATTTTTTTTATCTAAATAATTCTGTCTCAGTACCTACTAGATCACAGGAAGTCACTAGTACCTGTACGTACAGGTAGGTAACAGTAAACCCCTATTTTCAGTGCAATTGTGAACAATTGAGTCATCAATTGAATAGACAATTGAGTCATCAATTGTGAACAAGACAATGTGGCCTGTGTAGAATACTGGATCCATCAACACTTTACAGGCCATTTCAAGCTTAATTCACAATTACCCAGAGTCCAAAAACATGTTTCTGTTCATACCATTGTTTTTGAACAGGTCTGCAACATGTTTATCATCGTCATCCCAACCATCTATCCTAGTGACAAAACATTTCTGTATGTTAATGCACACTGACTGCAACAAGAAAGACATTGCCATCAGATTGGATGGAAACATACATGGTATGAATGATATGCTGTGTATGCTAAATGTGAAAGAAGGTCCTGCTTCTAGTAACTTTGATGTTGCCACCCAATTTTGTAATTATAGTTTATTTGATGGAGCCTTTTGTTAAAAAATTTTTCATAAAAGCAATTCCTGTGAGGCATACTTTTGTTGTTATTCTTCAGTTTTTGGCAATGAGAGATTCATTTCAATGCACTGTATATTATTTCATACATTCATTCTCGGAAAAGAAGCTGTTCCCAGAAGGACGAGGTGGACTGCGTGTAGATGGCTCCACATACATGAAATGATTACACTTTCAACTTTGAGTGCCCAACATGTACTATACTACGCTGCCACAAAATGTACTTGCTAAAATGGCATTGGACATCCATTATTGTGACTGGAAGGGTCCAGATGCCATGGTATGGAATTGTCAAGGTATCTGATTTTCCCCTGTAATTCTCCATCCCATGCCACTTGCACCTCATCAAGCAGAGATGAGATGAGGGTCCTGATGACATGCTTCACGGAACCTACACATTGTTATCTGGCGAGCAACCATGTGATGTGGCTGGCCGTAACAGTGTATCCACAGCTGTGCAGCATGCTCGGGAGGTAGCATCGGTATGAGGACAATAGTTGTCCTGTAGAAATAGGGTATAAGTGTATTCACAAAAAGCAGAGCTAACAATTGCAGGACATCATGTGCAGCTGTCACTGAGCCCATGAGGAATACTAACAGTGAATAAGCAACACAGGATACCACCATCTCATCAGTCTGGTGGGACATGTAATGGGGGACTACAAACTACTCTTTGTGGCATTCTCCACTGCACTTCCAGACATAGCTCTGGTCATCGTCTCCAACACAGTATAGGGACTTGGCACAAAACATGACCTGCTGTAAGTCTGAAAAGCCCCATGTTCATCTTTGCCAACATCAGGTGAGTCGAGTGCAACACTGAGAGTCAGGCATCGTAATGGTCAGTGTGCAGTGTGCCACTTGTCAAGCTACCACCTGACAACAGTACTAACACTTGCAGTATGTTGTATAGAGGCAGACCATCCCACTGACTTGCCCTTATTGTTGTGGTTGAATCTGCTCAAATGCAGCGGATAATTCTGTGGTGCTCATTCCTTGTGGTTGTTGGGCATCTAGATCCTACATGTCCAGCACAAATGATTTCCTTTATCCAATGCCACCAACAATGGGCACTGGTAGTGTCCGCACAACTCGCGTAGTGTGCAATATGATGACAGGACCACCCAACCTCTCATGGGGCCACAATGTGGCCCCTCTCCAACACTTCCAGCTGGGCACCTGACCAACAAACATTGCACATGTACAAAGTGCATGCATGTCCAGGTGATACACCCTACTTCATACTTGCCAGCACAGCTCTTTGGGGCACTTTTATATCAATTGATGGGCTTAAAATCGTGGCCTAACAGCACTCCTTAAGTGAGCAGCCAACTGTGGAAACCAATAACTATCGTAGCTGATGATTTACAACATAACCACCCAGTTTGCAGTGTACTGGTCAGGTTGTTCCGGGTGAAACTGTTTATGACAATGAGTATTTCAAAGCAAGCTATATATCTTACAGTTTGTGAACTGTCGGTTAGGAATTATGCAAAAGCATTCCAATTATGTAAATAACATGGAAGTATATGAAGATTACAGAAAAAGAACATGCTTTTCCACTTTTTTCCCCAAACTTAGTTGTGTATGCTATGAAATTTACAATTCCGTGTCACCCACAGAGATCATCACTAGATAATGACTGCTAACTACAAATTATAGCTCTTTAGCATTCCAAGGAGAAAGCAACAGATCTGCATGCAGTCCTTTTGGAGCAACTGGGAGGACTATGGCTACCCCGAAACTATACAACCATCTCCACATGATCAGTTTGGCCACTATGCATCAATTACAGATAATAGTGAGTGCCCCCCCCCCCTCCATCCCCACCAGCACTTTGGTGGATGAAGAAAGTGGGCAAGTGGACACCTAAAACATAGCCTGCATCATTTGTTCTCTTCATTCTCATGCACAAGATTTGTCCGATACCTTAACATCACCATAGGTGTGTGTGGAGGGGACAGGTATGGCCACAAATCTCAGGAAAGTAGTTTCCCATATTCAGTATGGTGGTGGGTCAATCACATTCTGGGTCTAAATTATGTACAGATTTCTGACCAGGATTGTCAAAAGTTTCCCGAAGTGAAATTCCACGACATTTCCCTGATTTCCAGACAAATTTTGAGATTTCAATTGTACATAAAGACATAAGTCGACAAAAAAATGTAAGGACTTCTGTATTTCTAAATGTGTGAGCAAAAGTCATAAGTGTTAACATCAACATCTTTTGTAATGAACTGTTTTTAGATGGAGAAAGCAGGCCAAATGGTATATATGCTTCATTAAGACCACAGATGTTATTTTATTTCAATAAAATGAAACATTTGGTGACAAAAATACACATTTCATTGGAGTTGCAAGAGAGATTTAAAATACCTTCACTGATTTCAGATATAACCCCAGAAAAATTAGGCCTCGTGAGAGAAGTGTATAAGGCAGGGGAGAGCTGTGTAAACCAACACTATAGGTTACCACCAATAAAACATTGGTTCTGCTATGTTCATTATTGTCAGTTATTACCCACTGTGTTACGTCTTATTTTACAGGTACTGTGTGGTTTTTCTTTCAAGGAATACTTGAGTACATGGCGTACAAACTGCCAGCGACTGCCACAGTTTTTTTCTTCTTATGGTCCATACTCTCTAAAATATAAACTACTTTTGAAGTGCCAAAATGTACTAGAATAAATAGAATGTCTACACAACACTGAACTGTACAATTGACTAGCAGTCAGACACTCGCAATTTCTGAAGTCCATTGGCTGTGGCCTCTGGACTGCCGAGGAGCACTGCAGTCCTAGGTCCACAGATAAACCACGAAAATACGCTGCATTATGCCACACACAAACAGATCTGGCTTGCAGGTAGATCAGTGAGACTAGATCCGACGAGCAGGGCCTGCACATCAGTAGAAAATGATGAGTTTCAGATCAGCAGGCCCAATCCGTTAGATATACTCATAGAAATGGCCTGCGGTTTAGGCCCATCATAGAAGTCCACTCATGTGGCCAGCTATTCACGTGTCGCAGACACCATGTCGATGAAATGAGACTGCGATGATCAATCCACGCACAGATAAGTTGCACGAATACTCTGAGAATCAATATGAATGAGGACAGGTAGCAACCCACTGCAAAGAGGATTGCTGAACTGCAGAAAGGCACAGAGAAAAGGCAATCACACTCACAACTAAATTTTTAGCCATAGCCTTTGTCATAAAACCAGCACACACACATTCACACAGTCACAAATGTTGACACCACTGTCTCTCACCACTGTGTCAACAATCCCTGAGAATCGGATTCAAACAAACCACTCCTCACGCCTCTCTGCCTCTTGTCGGCAGCTGCTAGGCCAGCAGCAAGAAGTGGTGGCAGCACTGACTGCAAGCTGAGGGGAGTGGCAGGAAGGGGAGAATCAATAGGAACGAGGGCATAGGGAAGCAACACGCGTATTCAGTCTTTTCGTCTATTTTTCTCTAGTTGTAATGTTTTGTGTATTTATTGTGTACTGAATGCATTTTAATTTACGTAGGGATGTTCGAGTTTTTAATTTTTAGGTGACGCGATTTCGTTTTTGTAGTTGTAGGTTCTTTTGCATCAGTAGTTATAGTTGACCTATACAGGTCAAGGGAAATGGCCTATTCCTATTTTCGTATTTTTATATGTAGGTATAGGTGTTTTGGTACTGTCAGCTGTGGTCAAAGCATATGGGTGGAATTGGACACTTCCCTATTCCCAACGAGTGGGAGAAATGTGTGTAGCAGTGAGCTCTGCCACACTGCAGACAGCATGTCTAGGAGCATCCAGGCATATTACAATTAATCGTGTAAAGCAACACCGTTCAATTTTACCCTTGGTAGATTTTGATTTCACGGATATGCAATTTCACACCGACTGCAGTTTTATTGTTTCTTTGTTTACACCCTTAAATAGTTAACTTTTTCATTTTAATAAAACTTTTCGTTTTTCCCACTCCCTCTGCATATAAGCAGTCACATGGCCACAGATATGCAAGTGGTGCAAATTATTTTTGAGCAATTTATTTCTCAGTACACCAACAATATGGCACTTCCCACATTTTTTTGCTCTTTAATCTTATTTGAAGAAAACCACTTTCCAAGCAACAGTACCATACCATTTGTATTCTATCAGAAAGACGAGAAATTTCAGGTGTTTAAATAATTTTACATACACTTCCAACTCTACATTTTTCATTAGAGAGCCCTAAAACTTCTGCCGATGATAAAATGAAGAATTTCACAATATTCCACACAAAAAACCTGTTTGCTTTTCTGATAGTTTACAAGACGTGGATAAATATGTCTTGCTTTATTTTTGTGAGGTCTTCCTTGATGATGTAACAGTTCTGTTCATTCGTATTTAAGTGTTCTAAAGTGCTAAAGGCAAAGTCACCAGTGCCCACAACAGTTCAAATAACACTACACCATCCTGACAAAGCAATGCAAATAATACAGGAAAGTCTTTAATCAAGACATAATACATGACCGTGCATATGCGGAGGTAAAGGCAATGCGAAATTCTGAGAAATAGCACTAAAGTAGACCACTTGGTAACCAGAACTGTAAGAAAGGAATGGTTTTAAATTGAAGGTTATTTTAACCAGGTGACATGACAAGCAACACACAAAACTTTCTTTAAATTCATCTTGCTCTCAAAAAGCCATAAACAAGGTGTTAGCCCTTTTCTTAGTACAAAATGATTTAACTAAGCACAATTCCAGCCTCAATGCATTCATACATCATTGGTATTATGAGAATCACCTGATGCACTATTAGAAACCACAAAGGAGAAAGAAAACTGTTAAACATAAAAAATGGGAACACAGTACAAATACCTTTACATTCAAAAACACACACAAGCAGAATTATAACCAACTCACTTCTCTGCGAGTACAGCCGCATCAAGTTCATCTACCATTGCATCTTCATCAACCCAGTTGAATGGTGTTTTGGGTTCCTCGATCTTCATATGGCCATACTCTTTGTCAGGTGGATGAAGTGTTGCTATTATATTCATTTCATCCCATTTTGTCTCTTTCTGTTTCCTATGAAAACAAAACAGTAGCAAGAAAATGCAAACATCTAAGTAAACAATTTAGTTTAAATTTATGTAGTCAACTGGTTCTAATACAATACATTAAGATATTGTGGTACCTAGTCTCCTGATGCAGATTTGGTTTTCATTAACTTACAGAACTTGATGATTCAAGATTACTTCAATGCCTGCTGAAGAATATACATCTGAATGACTTTTTATGCGAAGTAAAGAATCAATAGTATTAGGCCTACTTGAAATCTGTCTTTTCACACACTGCATTAGCACTGAAGGAAAGTTCTCTGATGGAATCATATTCGCAAAGCATGTCAGATTAGAGCAACAAATAGTAATTACTGTAGATGTAGAAATACGAATTTCTGGAATTCACAATGTACTAAACTAACTTTGAAATAATTACTGAAGCCAAACAGGAGTTTAGTTATGTTTCACAGAGATGTATGTGTGACTGGACTGCCCCCCCCTTTTTTTTTTCCTAGCAATGTACACATTGCTTGGTACTTCTAGAATTCCATTCATATCACTAATTTATTTGCTCATTATAACTGAGCAGGTCTGCTCAGTGCTTCAAAAGTTACAAAATCTGATGCAAAAAATCATTAAAGCTAGCTGCAATTGTTGTCTTGCATAATGCAGCAAAACACTGCATGAACTTATTATCTTTCAATAATGAAAGTCTTGTGCCAAATGTTTTCCATGAATTTTGCTATCAATGCTGAAACAGTAGAGGTGTTTAAAAAATGCTTTGCTTCTGTTATAGTTAGGTGGGCAAGTTTACTGCCAGCCATGGAAATGCTTTTGCTTGGGTGGAAAGTGATCAAAATACATTTTCACCAAGGGGGGTGAGAATGAGTGCAATTATCTGATTTGGTCTTTTGTCAGTAATGAAGAAAGTGGATTACCAAAGTGCTACATTTATTTTGTACACGATTTATTAAATGAAGTCCACAAATGCATCAAAAGTCTGGAATCAGAATAGTACATAAATCCTGTAGAATTATGTAATATTTTCATCACATTAGAATAGGATATTGAATTATGCAGGAGCAATTGTTTCTTTGGAGCAAACGCTAACCAAGAAACGTTAAAATCAAATGAAACCAAGGAAAATAATTCAAGAACCCAGCTCTCATAGCTTACAAAACAGCTGAAGTTTATCTTAAAAAGCTGTTTGACAAGAAAGAAAAAAAAAACTTTTGCTAAAAAAGACAAAAATGCATTGGAAGCTGTAAATAGCAACAATAAATGAATTTTTTATGGCTTCTTAGTGTTTTACTGTAGTCACCCTCAGAACTCTGATTAGCATATTCTTTCGCCTTGCAATGTTTGATATGTTCGTCAATTTAATCTGGCAACCCTAAGGTGAGGAGACACCAGTATTATCATGAAGACTCACTTGTTGGTCAAGTGAACAACAGGCTTCAATTTATTGGTACAACACACAGTTACAGCAACTTGTACAAAAATTCTTTACTAAATACTTTTAGCATCTATACTGCAATACAACTCGGCAGTAAATCTGAAATTTGGAGCAACACGACACCTAATACATATATAGGACAGCGGAACTTGGAAATATTAAAATAATAAGTTTTGTACTTTATATTTCAAAAACACCAAGAACTTGTTTTCAGGACACAAATTATGGATATCATTGCACCCCTATCTATTGCTTCCACAAATAAATTAGAATGACATAACACCTTTCACAGTAGCATCTAAGAAGTCACCCCTCCCCCTCAAGTCAGTGGAAATAAGAACTGGCCTTTACATGCTACAAAGTACACACATAGTTGTAAAACTCACCCTGAATGATTGGACACTATTCTTTACCCACTCAACTTTCTCATACAATGCTCTGCTAACACCAATTTCTGAAGAGAGAAAAGTAACGGCTGCACGTAGTGTACTCAACTGGCATGCACGAATAAACTAATTATACTCATAAAATTCAACAATGTTAGCAAATCGTTTTAAGTCAAGAACAGTGACCCACAACTAGAGCTAACTAACTAAATCAGGAAATCAACAGACTGTCATCACTAGTATAGTATTGTTAACTTTAAATCACAACTAATGAAACAATATGAAAAACAAAACTAATATTTACAGTAATGTTCATTTCCGTCAATGAGGAAATCATAGACTTCTTGATAATTCAGTTGAAAAATTTGTTAACCAGAATAATATCCTGTCTTTAAGACTACTACTTATTTTATTAGTTGCAAAGCAATAACAAACATGGAAGAAGCAAAGTTTTCCACGTCCAGATACTGAACTAACAAAGTATACTAAGCATGTATTTGATACGAATTACCAATAAATATGAGAAAACAGAACGAGTCAGAAAACAACTACACCGAATACGTGTCAGGACTAACCATTGTTTAATGTAGTACACAATACACGCCACAAGCATTGTTTTTTAAACACAATGTGTATTGAAAACAAACAGTTCACGACTGAACTCCCAACGTAACTAAACATTGAAAGTGGTTAGTGATACGCCACGCACAATGACCGGCGTCTTTTCATGACATTGCATACTACGCCCAAAACCTATGCGTAAACCTCTACGATGCTCCATTATATTCATTGCTTTTATTATGAGTACCGAAAGTTAATTATTTCGAATTTCAGAGAAATGTATGCAATGTATTAAATCCTTAATGCTCTAGTGGGTCACGGGAAAAAAGTCAAAGCAAAAATTTTGGGCGAATGAAAATCTACGACTTACGACGAAACAGGAAAGTACAAACTATCAACATGTTCTTGTCTGCATCACTGCAGGCTTCTTTAGAAATCAAAGGCAGAATATGACAACATCGAAAAAATTATTATATTTTCGAAACTCACGTACACACCAGCATAAAAATCTATACATTTGGAAGCACCGTTGTGTAATATTTCTTTCATAAGATTTCACTACAAAATTCTGCCATAAACTACAGAAGCAAAGTTACCTCTTCGGGGCATCCGGCTTCTCAAAACTTGAAGAGGTTTTCAGAATACCCTTCGATGGTCGTTTTCCCAAATTTTCAGCCATCGTTCACTATACCGATAATTTTGCCTGCGATGCTTTGACATTCAATTCAAAGATAAACAATATACTTTGGCGCATAGCTGCGATTGTCGATAGTGCGGTCTATATAATAACAATCGCAGTTTCCACAGTGGTTGCATTGCGTGCTTCTCTGCGAAAATTTTTGTACTATTTATGGGAATTAAATATTTCCCTAGTGTTCTCTTTGCATCAGTTAATCACTAACAATTTTGTGTAATGTTCTCTATGAGTTTGATCCTCAGTAGCTTAAAAAAAATGCGAAAGACAGACTATGGGATACTGGGTCTTGACAGGTTTATTAATCAGTTCTTTATTTCTTATCAAGCACCACCCATTGCAAAATTTTTGTTACAAAAAAATTGAATGGAGTGCCTTGGTAAATCGTGAGTGCTGAATTCGAAAACGAAATTAACTTTGGCTGTAGGGTTCAAGTTCCTTCCTGACATGCTACTCCATCTATCGAAATCTTTGAAAATGCTCCAAGTTACTCACGCTTCTGTGGCTTAACGCAGATATTCAGCTGATTTAATGGTTAAAAAATAATATAAATATATTCAAGGAATTACCACTCATGGCTCTCAGTTCAGAAATCTACTTCAGGGAAATAAATATAATTAAATTCTCTCATGTTGACAAATGAGAAGGAGCGATCTGTTTTACTTGATAAAAAGCTCTCTATAACCAAGATCATATAATACTTCTTTGTTTTCGACAAACTTTGCTGTCATCTTCAGGCCTTCAAAAATGTCTGTTACAAAACGTGTTCATTGTAAGTTGGAACCTTATGACAAGTTATCATACTAGTGGATAAAACGTAGCACATTATACAAATATTTGTCAGAAATAAAAAAATTACAATGACAAAGCATCTTGTGCACATGACGATGTCTGCATATGTAGCTCTCACAGACGATATCGAATCTTAAAAGTCAAAGTATATAGCAACATGCACATTAGCACATCTGTTTACGGTAGCTTTACATGTTCTATTTCAAAGACTCGTCAATGATCTGTGAGCGCTACATATACAGATATGCCCATTGCGCGCGAGGTGCTTTTTGATCGCAAATGTTTCATTTCTGACAATCATTTGTACAGTGTGCTACATTTTATCTACTAAAATCACAAACTGGCATGAGACTTCAACTCAAAATGAAAATGTAGGGCAACAAAACTTTTTGAAAACCAGAAGATGAAAGTAAAGTGTGTCGAAACTGGTTGTTGAAAATAAAGAAGTATGTATGCGATCTTGGATACAGAACATTTTTTATCAAGAAATAACGGTGGTTTGACAGCACTGCTGATGAGTCATGCTTGAAGACATAGAATCAAGCTGGGTTTCGAAATGCAAGAAAACTGACTTCACTTGAGTGACGCCACTTTTAGTCATGTTACACAAACTAAAGTCGCTTTAACTTTGTGATGCCACTTTTCTGCTTCCATCGCCGATTAGTGCCATGTCAAATATCTGTGTCAACAAATATGACGAATATTGGATCATATCTTTGAGTAAATTTTTGTCAAAGAAATATGATAGTGTAATACTAGACTTAGCGACTTTCGACTGCCATCTTATGGCTGAATTTCGAAGCACCACCGCTATGTTTTGGTTTATGTATCAATAATTTAACTAATTAAAATGTCTAAGAAGACGACAGCAGCAACAAAAGTACACTTTATTGTGTTGTATGAGGGATGATCTTGTTTGCAGAAACTCTGAAACCAGTGCTAGAAATGCAGGATTTTGAGTATTGATGGAAACTGTGGATGGAATCTGGGAACACTTTTCCAGTAGTGATTTACTTATTGCAAAAGATAAAATAGGGACTCACAAAGTCTATGTCTGTGAACATGAGAAACTACTACAATCTTATAAGAGTGGTGCATCTGCAGGTCCAGCTGGCACTAGAAGATATTAATTTCTGAAAAATGTTTAGTAGATATATAATAATAAACAAAATATGTTGTATTCAAATACTTGTCACTTTCTTTTACGCATGGTTACAAAATATTTCCTACAGTTAGTTGAAAATTCAAGTGAGATAGTTTGTGGAAGGTGAATTTAAATAATTATAATACTGTACTTCGCAAATAAATAAGAAAGCACACAGCTATAATGACAGTAAAATGATGTAGCATAATATTTTACTCTGTGTGAGAGCACCAAGGAACTCAAACAACATGATGTCTGTGTTTTTATTCTAAATTAAATATGGCTAATCTATGACATTTTTTAAAAGAAATACAATGTCATCTTCCTGTATTCCTGATTTCAGGTAGATCAAGGTTTTGTCACTGCAGTTATACATACAAAAGTGTTTGTTTATGTCGTGAAAGTTCCGCTATATGATACTTCTGTTATCTGATCCAGGCATAAGATTCTTGTGTAACTAAGTATTATTGAGTAGTTAATGAAAGGTGATTTATAGCTGCACAGTAAATCACTTAATTCTACAAGTGATGAGAAGTAATGAAATATTGGCAGTATATTCACATTCTACTACTGGCAACATAAGTGCACTTAAACATCTGTTCAGCGAATTTTAGAAAGGAAGTAACAAGGTCTCTGGTGGTGGTATAGTTTCAGCTTGAAAGCAACTTTATAATAGTGGTGGTGGTTAGTGTTTAACGTCCCGTCGACAACGAGGTCATTAGAGATGGAGCGCAAGCTCGGGTTAGGGAAGGATTGAGAAGGAAATCGGCCATGCCCTTTCAAAGGAACCATCCCGGCATTTGCCTGAAGCGATTTAGGGAAATCACGGAAAACCTAAATCAGGATGGCCGGAGACGGGATTGAACCGTCGTCCTCCCGAATGCGAGTCCAGTGTGCTAACCACTGCGCCACCTCGCTCGGTTTTTAATATAGGACCACCTAGATTGCAGTGTCTTTTTGTGCACTTTTAGAAAGAGTAGTTCCAATATTCAGCATAGATTAGCTTTAATATTTCGTCTTGTTTAAGTAATGTCGATTGCAAAAGAGAAAATATTAGCTTCCAAATGAGCTTTAAGGGCTCAGCATCCAACTTTTGGGAACGTGGTATATATTGGAGAGCTGCCAGGTAGTTGCCAGATGTCAAATTTGAAGTGACACTTGTAGTTTCACTCGAGCAAGCACTGCATCTGTAATGTGCATATCATGTTTCTTTTAATAGAGCTCCATATGCATCTCAACAAGTACTTAAGATTTACTTTTGTAAAGTGGTTCGTGAATGGATTTTCGCTTATGACTGCTTACACATTTATAAATGTGTGTATACCCCTGTGTTAGTCCTGTGCAACAAAACCCACTTCCAGATTCCACATTTATACTTCCTCTTCTACTTGTTGGATTCTAGGCTTGATTGTAATGCCATAACCTGAACGACAAAACCAATGTCTGTTCAAACAATCTTTCACCGTATTGGAAATGGTGTCCCAGGAATTGTGAGAGCAGCATGTTGAAACATCAGCACATGACATCACTGGTGTATCAGTTGTCATACAACTTGCTGTGGCTTCACTTTAGTTGAATATTGAAACTCGTCTTCACATTGTGTATGTTGCCACTTACGACTCAGCATTGATAGTTCTGGAAAGTGTTGGAAATGACTCTCCATAAAGGTTTGTTGTTTATGCTTTAATTCAGAAGAAAGCTGATTATATCTTTGTCAATAGCGCACATTCTTTCTGTAATGTATATATGTTGCGAGTTAACTTTGAAATCACAAAAATTGGAACTTGATCCTCCTTTAAAGATATATTATGAAATTTTGGTGACTTCTGCCCAACAAAAAATATGGAATCGCTTTGAAAACAAGGGAAACTGTACAAAATCCTGATTTAACGAATACTACAATGCCTATATACCAGACTGAAGAGCTGTGATACCAGTGTGTCCTCAGAATGTGGCAGCCAGTGAAGATGAATATGGTGATGAACTCAAATAAGACAATGAAAGAGATATGCATGCCGATCAAACATTCCAAGACCACTGTGAATCAAATGAGCCACACTTTTTGTCTCAAGGGGATCACAGCGATCTTATTTTTGACTTAAACTTGATAAAGCAACAGGCTAAGCTTTTACCTTTGTGGTAATCGTCATCTCTGCGATTTAAAGTAAGTGTTTATTATGATGATCATGCTGTTTTTTTGTGAATCTTTCTGCAATGAAAGTGAGATGGTTTTTTGTAATGATATTAAGTCCATTATGGAGACTCTTGCTCATGATTTCGTACTTGTTAACATATTTGAGTAAAACTGGTCTGAAAACAGTACTTCTTCACAATATCACAATTGTAACTGATTTCCTTCTTTTATAAAGTGAACAACCCACTTCAGTTGCCAGCAACTGAAGTGAACTTTTTATTCTATAAATATGTTCCTCAGCTGTGGATGTTCACCTGATCAAGAATTTCATTCTGTTACTGTTTCTCATATGGTTAATCTGAAGGAGACATATGAGAACTTCAAACTGCAGCTCACTCTTATCTAGTATTATGAATACAAATGGGATAAATGTGGAGATATAGGTAACTGCAATTCCTCCTGGTATGCAGCTGTGGTACAGAAAGCACTGCTGCTTTCGATTTGAATGTGACAGCAAAGACAGAAAAAACTTACTATTTAAAAAAAACTGCCTGCTCAGAAAGAATTACTGCCTGGGAAGAAGGTTGTGCTGAGCACATCTCTAGTTAACCCCAAAAACGTGTGTCTGCCTGCACTGCACATTGAAATGAGCTCATCAGAAACTTTGTGGAAGCTATGGATAAACATATACATAAATTCAGTTATTTGTGAGAGAGGTTGTCAAGAATCAGTGATGTAAAAATAAGGGAAGGATATTGATTGGTTTCCAAATTACGTAATTAATGCCTGATGAATACTTCCTCACATTGTTGAGTGATACTTAAATATAAGAAGTTCTTAGGTAACCATAGGGAAGAGAACTGTAGTCATATTGCACTAGAAATAATTTCTTGAATGATCAATTTGTGTTTTCCCAGATAACCTTGGTACATTGGTGATGAACATGGATAATGATTCCAATAGGACAGTTCTGAAATGGAAAAGTATTGTGAAGGCAAATCATGTAGGGTAATGTTGTCCAACTACTGCTGGTCCTTATGAAGCAACGTTACTGAAGCAAAATATCACAGAAAATTGGGAAGGAAATATTTATAGGTACATTTATTTACTTTTCTTTATTCTAAGGCAATTAATTTCTTCGAGTCCTTTGTACAATGACACATTTGTTTGCTGTTTATATTTGAGAGTCTTGTTGCAAGACAATGTCATTTCACAGTATACACACACACACACACACACGCACACACACACACACACACACACACACACACACACACACACACACACACACACACACACACACATATATATATATATATATATGTGTGTGTGTGTGTGTGTGTGTGTTTGTGTGTGTGTGTGATATATAGACTGCTATAAAATTATAGAAAAACCAGTCTTACATGAAAACTGAGGCCCCTACAGAAGTTGTGGTATCAGATATGTATTCAGGGACAAATTAATTTCCAGAAACAGTGTATATTGTTCTAGTAACAGATAATAAGAATTATTTGTTGACCAATGTAATTGCTCTGCAGTATAGAACGAAGGAAGGACCACAGTTTAACATCCTCTCAAGAACAAGGCTATTAGAGACAGAGCATAAGCTCAGATTAAGAAAGGATGGGGAAGGAAATCAGTTGTGCCATTATTAAAGGAACCATTCTAGCATCGAACCTAAGCAATTTAGGGAAATCATTGAATACTTAAATATAGATGGCTGGCCAGGGATTTGAACCATTATCCTTCTGAATGCAGGTCCAATGTGCTAACCAGTACACTAACTCGAGCAGTAGCATAGGAAGAGTTGCCAGGGAAAAACAACTCTAAAATATATTTTTAAAAATTCTTCTGCTGTTTCTCTGACAATTTATATGTATGAGTGAAAAATATCTACAGCTATGCCTTTTACATGGTAGCAGTGTGGCTTGAACACTGCTATTTAGTCATTCAAGAATAGCAGGATGGCCACCTAGAGTCAGGATGTCGAGAATGGGTGACCTCAGAGAATGGGTAATGCCAGATCCAGGTTACAGCAAAGCCAGAAAATAAACAGCAGTTGTCGGCCACAAATTCTATACAACAGAGTAAGCTAGTGGCCATGGTGAGGAAGCACTGATGTAGTGAAATGCATCGAATGCAATGTTGGCAGCATCTCGCAGGGTGGCTTTGCTGAAGTAGGTGATGATAATACTACTCAGCAGTGGATAGGCAGCCCTGGGGACAAGTAGCTGGAATCGATGTGGCCTGTGCCAAATCCATGATCTCCGAAGTCAATAGAGTGCTAGAAGCTGGTGTGTGCTGAACAGAAACTCTGGGTTAGTCCCAGTTTGATGCCAAAGAGCATTAGGATAACAAGCCCGTGATTGAGTCTAATAGCAGATGCAGCCCTTACAGGCCACTTGCTCACGCAGAGACTGCATCAGAACCAATGGTTGATCATAATTTGAATCAAGGTTGAAGAGCAGCATGATGGTGGACACGCCAGATGCCCTGTATAATGCCAAGACAAGATAAGTCTGAAGTCAAGTGATAAGAAAAGTCTCCATTGCAGGCGGTCTTCAGCTGGGCTGGTGGCCCAGATATACTTGTCTGGGTGGCGTTGGTCTGCCAAAAACACCACTTCCTGGCACATATGCCTGAAAAGCACTGCCCTAGACATTTGCATGGAGTACCTGAGCTATGACAAGGCAGCCTGCTTGTGCTGAGGTAAAAGTATTACAGTGCCTGCCACTAGTGTTCCATAGCTGGCAGCCCACTTCCCCTGCTGGCATTTCGCACTGAGGCCAATGACATAATAGT
The DNA here is from genome assembly GCF_023897955.1 of Schistocerca gregaria. Classification (NCBI taxonomy): domain Eukaryota; kingdom Metazoa; phylum Arthropoda; class Insecta; order Orthoptera; family Acrididae; genus Schistocerca; species Schistocerca gregaria. The sequence goes on along the minus strand of NC_064931.1, from coordinate 769,199,487 downwards.
GACTCCCCTTTAGGAAAAAAGTCAGTACTCCAAATTCTGGACTGCTGTTGAACCTGTGAATTTTCTACAATTACATGATGGTATTGTATTACTTTTATTTGTGTCTCTACTTTCCCACACCTACTGTGTACAGGTTGTCCTCTATTCTTCTTAATCAGAGTCACTACTAGTGGCATAAAGTCTTTTGGAGCAGTGTACTCACTTCACACTTGGTGGTCAATCCATTGGAGTGACAGATATTGGAGTGGAAGTTCTGAAGGACAGATAGTTCTCCACTGATAATGTACATAGGCAACACAATTGGCGACTAAGATTAAGAAGGTTTCTGATACTGAGAGTCCTGTTACCATGATGTGACACTGGGTTATGTTGCAGTGCTGTTGAATGTGGTGGAACAAGTGTTCTGCAACTAGTAGTTCTGTAGTATTTGGTGTTAGAGTTGCACCTTTTTTTTAGACTGAAGTCAGCTGATAGGTATACCTGCTTAAAGGAAGTGCCTCTAACTAAGGGATCACCTCCAGAGGATGTAATGTTTCCAAGTAGAGAAGGAATTAGCATATTTCATCAAAATATAAGAGGTATTAGAGATAAAGTTAGTGAACTGCTAATAGATGTTAACTCTGAAATTATTGGTATATCAGAGCACCACTTAAATAATTTGATAATTCGGAGGCTTCCTTTGCCAAGCTACAGTTTAGCTGGCTGTTCCTCAAGGAGTGGCTCTGTACGTAAAAAACAGTATTTCATTTGAGACCATAGACATATCATGACACTGCACTGCACTGAACAGATATTTGAAAGTTGTGCAGCGTTAGTTGAATTTAGTGAAACCAAACTACTAATTGCTGTTCTTTATTGGTCCCCTAACTCCGACTTCAGAGCATTTTTGCTTACGCTAGAGAGGGTTCTTGATTCACTTTGTAGGAAGTACCAGAAAGTAGTTATATGTGGTGACTTCAATATTAATTTTGTACACGATTGGGCAAGAAAAATGTTGGTAGATCTCCTAAATTCATATGATCTGATGCAAACTGTGTTTTTTCCAACTAGGGTGCAGGGGAACAGTAGCATAGTCATAGAAAGTATTTTTATTTATTCTTCATTACTAGATGGGCATTCTGTTAGTAAAAGGGTGAATGGCTTTTCAGACCATGATGCACAAATTTTAAGACTAAAAGGTTTTTGTACTCAGACCAGTGTTGTATTTAATTAGAAACTAGGTAGGAAAGTTAATCCAAGAGCAATGGAGAGTTTTTCAAAACTTGTCAAGGAACAAGAGCGGCAAGATGTTTATAGTGCCGATAATATAGGTGATAAATACAATGCTTTCCATAACACATTTCTGATGCTCTTTGAGAGTTGCTTTCCATTAGAACATTCTAAACGGGGTACTAGCAGTAATGGACAGCCCGGTTGGCTGACTAGTGCGATAAGGATATCATGTAGAACAATGCGAGAATTATATCAAAATGTTAGAAGTAGTCACAATCAAGCTACAGTAGCCCATTACAAACAGTATTGTAAGGCGTTTAAAAATGTTATTAGCAAGTCAAAAAGTATGTGGTACTCAAATAGAACAGCTAATTCACAGGATAAAATTAAAGCCATATGGTCAGTTGTGAAGGAAGTGTCTGGTCAGCAGTACAAGGTTGATGATATTTCTGTTACTGATAAATCAGATATATTTACAGTATTTAACAACCATTTTCTGAGCATTGCTGGTGAATTAAATAAAAATTTAGTTTCTACAGGAAATCATATAAATTTCTTATCAAATGCCCTTCCAAGATTGATGTCTGAAATAATTCTCTGTGATACAGACAACAGGGAGACTGAGTCAATAATTAAATTACTGAAGACTAAGGACTCTTATAGTTATTATGGAGTGTCTAGTAGAATATTAAAGTACTGTGCTGCAAATGTTAGCCCTGTATTTAGCCATATTTCTAATTTTTCCTTTAGGAATGGTCAGTTTCCTGAGCGATTAAAGCACTCAGTAATAAAGATGCTTTATAAAAACGGAGAAAGGGATAATTTAGATAATTTTAGACCTATTTCTATGCCATCAGTGTTTGCAAAAGTGATCAAAAAGGCTGTGTATGTAAGGTTAATTGATCACTTTATATGACACGATTTGCTATCAAATGTACAGTTCGGCTTTAGAAGTCGTTTGACAGCTGAAAATGCTACATTCTCTTTTCTCTGTGAGGTACTGGATGGGCTAAACAAAAAGTTTCGAACGCTTGGCTCATTTTTTGATTTAACAAAGGCATTTGACTGTGTTGATCTCACAACATTTCTGCAGAAGTTGGACCGTTACAGAATAAGGGGAGTAGCTCACAACTAGCTCATCTCTTACTTTAGCAACAGGCAGCAAAAGGTCATTATCCACAATGTTGATAACGGCTGTGATGTGGGGTACTGTCAAGTGGGGCGTGCCCCAGGGATCAGTGTTGGGGCCGCTCCTGTTCCTGATTTATATAAATGGTATGCCCTCTAGTGTTACAGGTAACACTAAAATATTTCTGTTTGCTGATGACACTAGCTTGTTAGTAGAGATTGTTGTGTGCAACATTGGCTCGGTTTCAAGTAGTGCAGTACATGACCTCAGTTCATGGCTTGTAGAAAATAAACTAACGTTAAATCACAGTAAGACTCAGTTTTTACAGTTTCTAACACACAATTCAACAAAACCTGACGTTTTAATATCACAGAACGGGCATATGATTAGTGAAACTGAAAAGTTCAAGTTCCTAGGTGTTCAGATTGATAGTAAGCCCACGTTCAAGATCTTGTTCAAGGACTTAATACTGCCATTTTCACTCTTCGAACGGTATCGAGAGTGAGTGATACTTTGACATGTAAATTAGAAATTAGTCTACTTTTATTATTTTCATTCACTTATGTCATATGGTATTATGTTTTGGGGTAACTCTTCCCATTCTAGAAGGATATTTTTGGCTCAGAAACGGGCGGTTCGGGCAATAAGTGGTGTGAGTTCACGAACCTCTTGTCGACCTCTGTTCACGACTCTGGGTATTTTGACATTGGCTTCTCAATATGTATATTCCTTATTGTCGTTTCTTGTTACCAATATTAGTTTATTTCTAACAATAAGCAGCTTTTACTCGGTTAACACTCGGCAGAAATCAAACCTGAATTTGGATCGGACTTCCTTAACTCTTGTGCAAAAAGGTGTGCAGTATACTGCTGCATCCATTTTCAATAAGCTGCCACTCGAATTCAAAAATCTTAGCAGTAATCCACGAGCTTTCAAATCGAAACTGAAGAGTTTCCTCATGGGTCACTCCTTCTATTCTGTCGAGGAGTTCCTTGAGAAATTAAGCTGATTGTCATTGTATTGCTGATAGCGTTTGCTTAAACGTATGGACTGATTTTCTTTCAGGTTCATGAACATTTATTTTTATCTGTTATTACTTTTATGTTGTAAGTTCATGTACTGAAACGTTCCATGACCTTGGAGATTTGCTCCTCAATTTGGTCCTACGAAACTTGACATGTAAAAAAAAAAAAGCTGCTGTTAGCCTGTTGAGGGAATTTATTATGGTGGTGTGAAGGGTATTATTCAAGTAGGTTGGGTACTGTCGGGCATATTCAACAAAGGATATGTTAGGCTCAAGACTGTAAGCCTCTGCTATTGCAACAGGAAGATGAAAAGTCAGCCCCAAGGTGTCACACTGGGTTCTGTTCAACAGCAACCTACTGCCCCACACCTCTAAGCTCTATGCCACCCTTGTGCAGCCTTGCTTGCAGCAAGCAGTGATAGCTATGACTGCGTCATACATCAAGTATATCCAGTGTGATACTTCTATCTGGAAGTAGTAAAAACACAATTCATTCCTCAATAAACTTTGTAAAGAATCCTTTTCCCCCAAACTCACAATTTTCAAAAGAAAAAACTGCTGTTGCCACAGCTCTGTCTACAGTAATAAATCAGAAAATACTTGTAGTCATACTTCAGTCACACTGCATCCATACAACAAAATAAACAAACACCATCTCTTGTCATCTGAAGATCATTATAAAACGAACACAAACATCCAATTTACCACACTAATAAGACACTAGAATCACTTCAGTTAAACAACACACATAATATCCCCTAATTAAGTGTTAACATATCACAAGAATGAAAATCATCCACATATTAAATCTTGTCATCTGTCAACATCGCCTGACTGTCAGTCAGTCAGTAACAATACATTGGCATAGCCACAGTACACTCCAAGACTTTGATATACTTTCAAGCAAAATACATATACACATAAATAAAGAACATTTAGCATTTGTACATCATTTGCTTCACTTATTCTCATTACAGTGGTACATGAGATGGTATGTAAAATAATTCGCTTAACAAAAGCCTAAATTTTTAAATAACATGTTCGTTCTGTAGCTGGCAATGCTCTTTGTGGGCATTTCTGTTGGGATGTTATGTATAGCAGGGCAGCTCCAAGCATTCTCTCCTCCTCTTTATACTGGCCTACTCTGGGTCTTAAGGCCTACAGTAGAGTACACACAGATTTTATGGGAGTGGCTTAATCAACCTGATGTGCCGTTTTTTCTTTCTTACCACCTCCCACTTTTATTGGGACTGATACCAGTAATGTGGTAAAGCTGAAAGGGTCGAATACACCCAGCATAGACGACTGTTGTCCGCATAGGTTGTTGTAATATCACATTTACCAGGAGGACATCTCGACTACTTCATTCGAATCCTAATAATGACTATAAAAATTTTTAGTATTCCTGTTTGGGATATAAGAGCTTGTCAACATCAGCCTTAATCCCACACAGTATGTAGGTCACTTGGCATTTCATTGCTCCATTCAGTCTTGCCATTCTAAGGCTATTGTATTTGCTCTCTGCAGTTCGAACCATACCATCTGTAATGTTTGCACGAACGTTTGTAGTGATTCACTGTCCTTTCGCATTCCGGGTTTGAATACCTCGAATGGTGATGACATCTCCTGTGCACATAACGCCTCATATGGTGACAGACCTGTACACTCATGGATTTTTTAATTGTATGTTGCGAGAGCCTGAGGTAATAGTGTATCCCTGCTGGTATGGTGACTGTTGACAATGCGACTTAACATATTTTCTGCTTTTTTGTGCACACATTCTATTCTGCCATTCGCTTGCAGGTGTAAAGCACTTGTTTAAAAATTTGTGATAAACAGCACAGTTGTTTTATTAGTTATGACATAAAGTTAGTACCTTGCTAGGTAACCAATAGTTCTGAAGTTCCGAATTTTAACAAACAATTTTTGTCCATTCCTTGTGCTGCTGATTTTTGATAGCTATCATCTTCACATAGCTTGAGAACCGATCTATTCTTGTTAATACACAACGATTAGCTGTTGGCATTTGCCCCAAGTGGCCCAATAGGTCCAATCCCATTATCACAAACTGTTAGCTTGCTTCTGGTAATCTCTGCAATGAAATACATTGGTGATTTAACTCAGCACACTGCATGCATTGTATGCAATTTTTTTTACATATTCTGACACATCCTTTTTCTGTGTTTGCTTCCAGTATATCATCCCATGGTTCTACATCTCCATGATCTGCTAACATATGATAATGTTCTTGCCTGAGTACTTTCTCCAACAGTGTGGCTGGCACAACAACATGAGGTCCACGTTTTGCTTCCTTACACAGTAGACCATTGTTTACAATGAATTCTGGTTGATTTGTAAATAGCTTGTAGTTATCATCCTGAGCTTGCGATTTCTGGCATTCTGCAGAAATGTTGCCCACTCTTCATAACAAACAAACCTTCTGACTGAGGCCATCTGCATTTCTGTGTTCCTTCCCATGTTGATAAATCCCCTCAAAATTCAATTCATTGAGTTTTAGTGCCCAGCATATTAACCTGCCAGATTGGTCTCTTAAACCTAAGAGCCATTTAATGCTGCATGATTTGCTATGATCTTGAATTCCCTTCCATGTAAATGACATAGAAAGTTGGTTACTCCAACATTTCCTAATTGGCTGTGAAGCAGCTTTCATCTGCTACACTCAATTGTCAAGATGCATAGGCAATCAAATGTTCTGCCCTCTCCACATCTTGGCTCAGTACACAACCAAGTGCACAACTGCTAACATTATGTGACAATATGTATTCATTTTCATAATTTGTGAAAACCTATATTGGTCCTGTTTTAAAAATTCTTTCAGTTTACTGAATGCATCTTCACACTACAATTACCTGTGAAGCTTCACTCTTTTCTTCAGTAGGTCGTCGTGCTATCTCTGCAAATTTCGGTATAAACTTTCGATGATAATTCGTTACATCTTAAGAATATTGCAATTCGTTCTCCATATGTGGTGTCGAAAAATCCTGTATGACTTTTATTATCCCAGGGTCCATATTGACTCCCTTACAACTAACTGCATGCCTTAAATATTGTACTTCTCCCAGTGTAAAGTGTAATTGCTCTGTAGTGAGTATTAGGTGTTCCACATGCAACCGCTTGAACACTTCCATTAGGTGTAACATATGCTCTTTGATGCCCTACACAAAGACAATTATCTCATCTAAATATACCATACTCAGCCTAGTTTTTAACCCTTGTAAAACTCCATCCAAAAGGCAATGAAATATAGCTGGAGCAATTTTCAACGGGAACTGCATACACCGATATTGTAATGTTCCAATGTAACCAAAAATGCTGCTTTTGTCTGACGTTCAGGTGGTGCTTCTAGCTGATGACAACAACTCCACATATCTATGGTAGAAAACTATCTGTACTTCCCCAGATCATCTGAAGTTCCTGTTATATTTACAATTGGACAAGCATCTGCTACCAGGCACTTATTAAGATGTCAATAATCACAACAAAACCAATATGGTTTTGCCCCTTTTGTATCTTTCTTCGGGACAATCACCATCAGTGTTCCTCAGGGACTGATACTTCTCCAATAATACCATCTCTTAACTACTGATTAATAAACTTCTTTATCATCACTTGTAGGTGATGATGCACACATTACAGTTTAGGATAAACAGGCAGCTCGTTCCCCTTTGGGGGTCTATGCAGTGTTACTGAGGTCACTGGCATTGGTCCATGGTCCTCAGACTCGAACAACTCGTCCATTGCTAACTGATCTGCTCCTTTCAAGTGACCTACCTTCTCCCACAATATAACTGAACTGGCCGCTTGTTTAAGTTTAGGTTCTAAATTTGTTCTCTCCAAATGGTCTACATCTATAATCAATCCCATAAACAAGTCCACATCTATGGCCCCCAAAATTATATATCCCAATGGACACTACCTGCTCACTGTCGAATTCGCTTATGTGCACAACACTCCTGGATACAAAACGCTATGATTTATCCAATTCCTCATTCTCCTGAGGTAGCTGACTTACACAACTCATTTGAATAAAATATTCCAGGTTTTTCAAACCACGTCATTTGAATAAAATTTCTGTGCCTTCATCGTCAGGAGTAAAACGAGTGACTGCTGGGGCTGGTACGGTTTTCTGTTTATACAGCCACGAGTGTGGCCTCTGGCACGATTCAGAGAGGGCAAAAACGACGTGTGCGTGGAAGGTGAGTTGGGAAGCTCATAGTAGCTCCAGCCCGCCTTGGGATCGAGTCAGGTGGCGCGAGGATCCAGCGTCACGCTTGAAGCTACCTCTCCGCCTACCTACAAGCGTCAAGCATCTGTCGTTGCTTCCTTTCAGCATCCAGAGCCCGTCCCGACGCCCTACTGTGTGTGTACCCCTAGTCTCTGTTAAAATTGTTACTGTTCATTCTAATCCCAGCCGCCTCTTTTATAATGGAATCCCAGTATGGTGACACATGAGCCAAGACTTCTGCGTTTTCAAACAGTATTTTGTGTCCGTTTTCCCCGCTGTGTTGATCTATGGCCGACTTTTCAAGCTGCCTTTGTTTAATATGTCACTTGAGTTCAGTAAAATGTTCTGCAACTGTGTGAATTGTCTAAGCCATATACAGGGTGTTACAAAAAGGTACGGCTAAACTTTCAGGAAACATTCCTCACACACAAAGAAAGAAAATATGTTATGTGGACATGTGTCCGGAAACGCTTACTTTCCATGTTAGAGCTCATTTTATTACTTCTCTTCAAATCACATTAATCATGGAATGGAAACACACAGCAACAGAACGTACCAGCGTGACTTCAAACACTTTGTTACAGGAAATGTTCAAAATGTCCTCCGTTAGCGAGGATACACGCATCCAACCTCCGTCGCATGGAATACCTGATGCGCTGATGCAGCCCTGGAGAATGGCGTATTGTATCACAGCCGTCCACAAGACGAGCACGAAGAGTCTCTACATTTGGTACCGGGGTCGCGTAGACAAGAGCTTTCAAATGCCCCCATAAATGAAAGTCGAGAGGGTTGAGGTCAGGAGAGCGTGGAGGCCACGGAATTGGTCCGCCTCTACCAATCCATCGGTCACGGAATCTGTTGTTGAGAAGCGTACGAACACTTCGACTGAAATGTGCAGGAGCTCCATCGTGCATGAACTACAGGTTGTGTCGTACTTGTAAAGGCACATGTTCTAGCAGCACAGGTAGAGTATCCCGTATGAAATCATGATAACGTTCTCCACTGAGCGTAGGTGGAAGAACATGGGGCCCAATCGAGACATCACCAATAATGCCTGCCCAAACGTTCACAGAAAATCTGTGCCGATGACGTGATTGCAGAATTGCGTGCGGATTCTCGTCAGCCCACACATGTTGATTGTGAAAATTTACAATTTGGTCGCTTTGGAATGAAGCCTCATCCGTAAAGAGAACATTTGCACTGAAATGAGGATTGACACATTGTTGGATGAACCATTCGGAGAAGTGTACCCGTGGAGGCCAATCAGCTGCTGATAGTGCCTTCACACGCTGTACATGGTACGGAAACAACTGGTTCTTCCGTAGCACTCTCCATACAGTGACACCGTCAACATTACCTTGTACAGCAGCAACTTCTTTGACGCTGACATTAGGGTTATCGTCAACTGCACGAAGAATTGAATCGTCCATTGCAGGTGTCCTCGGAGTTCTAGGTCTTCCGCAGTTGCGAGTCATGGGATGGAATGTCCCGTGCTCCCTATGACGCCGATCAATTGCTTCGAACGTCTTCCTGTCGGGACATCTTCGTTCTGAAATTGGTCTCGATAGAAACGTACCGCGCCACGGCTATTGCCCCGTGCTAAACCATACATCAAATGGGCATCTGCCAACTCCGCATTTGTAAACATTGCACTGACTGCAAAACCACGTTCGTGATGAACACTAACCAGTTGATGCTACGTGCTGATGTGCTTGATGCTAGTACTGTAGAGCAATGAGTCGCATGTCAACACAAGCACCGAAGTCAAAATTACCTTCCTTCAATTGGGCCAACTGGCGGTGAATCGAGGAAGTACAGTACATACTGACGAAACTAAAATGAGCTCTAACATGAAATTAAGCGTTTCCGGACACATGTCCACATAACATCTTTTCTTTATTTGTGTGTGAGGAATGTTTCCTGAAAGTCTGGCCGTACCTTTCTGTAACACCCTGTATATGCTGCCGCATCTGCAAGGGGCGCCATACACACCAGGCACACAAAGAGCTATAGCGTCTTTAATAGGGCGAAGCATATCTCGTATCTTGCAGGTAGGTCGGAACACTTGTCTCAATCCATGTCTCTACAGCACACATCCGAACTTGATGCTCGTTGCCCTACAGTATGGCAGGAAAGCAGCCGGCTTGGCCTCTTCGCCGATTCATAAGGTGTCCTTCTTCGGTGCCACCTGAAAGCATTTTCAGTGTCTCTTTTGCTATGACCATTGTCTCTGAACATTTGCCTCAAGCGCTGCAATTCAGACTGTAGATGACCGTCGTCGGAAATAACTTTTGCTCTGTGTACTAATCTGTTCAGGATCGGTTTCTCGTGCACAGGGTGTTGAAAACTATCGGCGTTCACATATATCTCCTCTATAGTGAGGACGTAATGTGTAATGTGAGACTACTGAAAAACTGTGGAAATATAAATCACATCTACTGATTTTTGCAACGCTGCCAGGACAGGGTGGCAATTGCTCACTTCACTGTAGTTAAGCACCACTTTCGACCTGCTGCAGTGGAAAGAGTTTTGAAGAGGACAAGTTACATGACAGTGTGACAACGGATGCGACAGACAAGATATGTGCTTGATTTAACGCCAGAAACCTATCTGATTATCACCAATTTTTGTCATCAATCTTGTCGCCATTCGATTGGGAGTGGGCGTACATAGGCTTGTCAGCACAACAACGTGCAAGTTGGTTCAAGACGTCTAAGCAATGTATCAAGTTTGACCGCTTAACCCACGCAGGATCTGACATGGAGAATGATATGGTCCATCGATCAGTTGCTAATCTCGACAGCCAAGAACTGGACGATGGCTCTGTGGCAGCGCTGAGTAAAAGCCTTAATTTTCAACAGTCCCACGACGTCTACCGATTTTGGATGTTATTAGTGGAATAGAGCAGTGTATTCGGCATCTCTCACACGACACAGCTGAGGACGTCTGACTAACCCCCAGGGTATACTAGCGAAAGCTAATCCACCGAAGTGTGACATTAGGCAGGAGGATTGGCCTCGCTTACGGTTATTGCATGAGAACGAGGACTTGGTTGTTTTATTAGCCGAGAAAGGAAATGCTACTGTGGTCCTGCACATTGAAGACTACCACCTGAAGGTGCTGCGTTTGTTAGAAGATGACGCGTAATGGAAGTTTAGTCGTGATATGACGCAAGCCATCACCAGTAAGTCAGAGAAGCTATTAAAGGATATAATGACCCCCACTCGTGTATTTTGTGTGTTTGGTACAAGCGTCATTTTCACAAGTAGCCTACTTTTCTACCTCTCAACTTTGCAGTTTTGAAGTAAGCAGGTTGAGGGACCTATCATAGTTAATATGCGCAACGGAAATTTTAAATTAACGCGATCTTGAAATCTGGCCCTGTCACTCATAAATACCCCCTGTTGCTATTGTTAGAGCACAAATTAAAACAATAATCATACCAGTAAAAGAAGGATCACGGACAAATTATAACGTTACTTGAAAGACAAATGCTAGTGTTCATTATATAATTTATTTTAAATAAAAACCCGTAAATATACCTACACAAATAAGAAGCAATACATATCTTATGGACTCAAACAATAGTGAAATAAATAGACTTAAATAATATTGGGCAACTTCTACTTGCTTCTGCCCAAAACGGATAACACGATCTGAGAAATGTTACACGATATGACTGACTTCGTCTTTCGTACCAAAAACTAGAAGAAGCTATTGAAATCGATTGATTGGCGTGTAACCTCAGTGAAGTAACCTTTGTTTAATCTCTATGTTCCCTAAGAAGTCGGTGCCGTTGCCTATATCACCGTAGAAAAAACGTGGTGGTTGAATGCAATGATGATACTCGATGTAACTGCCGCTGGCGACAAAACTGCAGGTCCGCAAATGTGGTGTGAGTTGAAACCTAAAACCATAGATAGCGGACTGCTGTTTATAACTGCCAACGCAAAGCTGAATCTTGTCACTTCACTGCCAGCAGCAAACGCAAGACGAGAACTGGCAGCACAAGGCGGAATTCAGCAATGTTTTAAACGCAAGTGAATGAGAGCAAGCGCTCCCAAGAACTGTATGCCAGACCGAAGACGAGAACTCCCAACACAAGCGGAGTGCAGCACCGTCTTTACACGTACAGAAAAACACAGTGCCCTGACTGATCTCAAAGGCAGAAGTTTTGCATCGCACAGAGGCCGAAACAGAATTCTTCTGTGCGGTTGGGAGAAAAGACAAGAACATGTACCTGCTCTTTCGAGAGCTGAGACAGGGTCTCCTGCTCGTTCTAGAGTTCAAACAGGGACCCAGGAGCTAAAACTGCCAGCTCACCAGCTCTCTTCACCTGCCCCCTATGTACGGGAGAGCGAATCATGGCAGAAGAGACCAAGTTGGCTGCTTTCCTGCCATACTGTCGGGCAACAAGCAGCAAATTACGACGTGTGCTGCAGAGACATGGACTGAGACTTGTATTCTGGCCTTTCTGCAAGATACGAAATATGCTTCGCCAACCGGAAGTGGGAGAAAGAACAAAAGTGATACAAAAAACAGTAACTCAGTATTGCAGCAATGTTTGTGTCGTACAGACTGAATTCCTGAGATGAATTTCATTAGGAATTAGTAACTGATAACGCTGTCTTAGTAAAATTTCAAAACCTTCGACAATACAATGTTGTTATGTAGCTACTCACGCTCTTTAAACAAGAATCTGAATCCACCTGTGCTTCATTTCTCTGGTGATACAGCAGTTTTCATGATTGGTATGGCGTGCAATGGAGGGTCTCTAACGCGCATGGAAACATATGTAGACTGTCACGCAACTTGTACTGTCTCTAGTTCTACTAAGTTTCAGGGAAATCGGATACAAAAAGGTGTTCCTTGGATAACGTGATGAGAACACATCTGAAAATGTCAGTGATACAGTTGTCTGGTGTATACCTAAGTCTTGTACACCAGTTTAAAAAGCTGGGTCTGCTAAATAGCACATAAATGTTTCCATTTTCGCTTCATTTGAAAGATCACTTCCTTTTCTTTCACGATGATGGGAAAGGAAGCCAGTCCCCGGACAAATAATATCTGTATTGTTAAACCTATATGAACTTCTACAATTTCTCCCTTCAGTATTTCTTTGGGCTACTTAAGCCTATGTCTTCTTTTGTCTTCCGAGCAACATAAGTTATATCCTGCCGTTTGTACTAAAAAATTCGGGTAAAACATAATGTCAACACAACTTACTCAGTTCGAAGTATGCTACAGATCTCACTTCAGAAGGTGTTTACCGATTTTGAGAAACTTCTGTAGTTTTATTGATGCGAAGTCGGAGAATGTTCTTCACGTTGAGCAACTTCCCCCAGCCTATTACTGAAGCTGAGAACATTCTAGAGTGAAGCACGTTCTCCGACTTGTTTTATTCATGCAAACCTGAACATATGCTCCGAAATTCCGGGGATAAAGTTCATTCTCTGTTTTATTCATATGACCCATTATGTACACTCCACAAACAGTCAGTCACGTGAGCAGCAGCCTCTGATGTGTACAAATGTAGGTTTGTGAAAAAAGGAAGATTAGGGATTAATTTAGTGAATCATAAGGTCATAAGAGATGCAGTATGCACATTATTCAAATGTGGGAAATTTGCAGAAATCCTAAATATGGTGTAATTGGATCCCTAACCTCAAATATGATGACAGTGCCTTAACGACTTCATTAGTACATCGTTGAACACAAAGGCGTTACAGACATTGACTGAGGGGAAACGTTGAAGTTTTTGCCGGACTGGGTATCGAACCCTGATCTCCTACTCACTAGGCAGATACTCTGACCGCAGAACCATCCAACTTTCGACCAGGATTTAAATTCTTCGTACAAGCAATTCAGCTTGCTGTACTTGTCTGATTTCGGAATGGTAATAATGAAGTCTTTATAACATCTGAGGATGTCTCCAGCATTAGGAGATGTAACGTTAGGTGCAACAACGTGCCTTAGACGAAAGCCTAAAGTCCATACTACTAAAATCACCAAGAAAAGAATGAATACTGTCTCGAGAAAAGATAAGATGAATATCAAAGGTAAAATAAGGGTAATTTCCACCTCCACATTCCGACTCTCACAAAAAAGATAACTGTGTACTAAAATTAAGTCTGGTGATGATGAGAGAATTAGCTTAGGAAATTAGGCGCTAAAAGTGTCAGATGATGTTTTATATCTGGGCACCAAAATAACTGACGTTACCTGAAGTGGAACACGGACTGGCAATAGTAAGAAAAGGGCTTCAGAAAACGAGAAATTTGTAATCATTGAATTAATTTGAATGTAAAAAAGTATTTTATGAAGGTATCTCTATGGAGTGGAAGTGAAATATGGGCGATGATAAGTTTACACAACAACAGGAGACAGTCTTTTGAAATTTGATGTTACAGGCGCATGCTGAAGATCAGATGGTTAGATCAGCTTACTAGTGAGGTGGTACTGAAACGAATTGGGGAGAAAAGCAATTCATGAATCAAGTTGACTAAAAGGAGATATCAGTTGATAGGCCACATTCTGGGACACAAGGAATCGTCAGTTTGGTAATGGAAGGAAGAATGTTTGGGGAGGGGAAGTAAAACCTTGAGGGGAGGGGGGGGGGCAGGGACCAAGGTGTAGTAGTAGTGCACAGATTATAAGACTTGCACAAGATAAGTTTAACATAGAGACCCATATGAAACCAGTCCTCAGAACGAAGACGCCATCACTACAGAACACTTTCCTGTAATTCCCTGTCTAATTAAAGTGCACAAAATATGTCAACCGACTGCTTTATAAAGGGTGTTAGGAGTGTAAGCGCACATGTTTCTACTGATGAATGTGGACAATGTACTTAACATCATTACATCAGTATTTACTTCATTTGCAGACTAATATTTACAGCTCTTACACGTACCATGTTTTTAGGTTGGTTAGTACCTTCCAGTACACATAGCACACAGAAGTCATTAATTTTGTTTTCCTCTGGGCAGCCGGTCTGGTACTGAAGTGTGAAGGCATGGGCACAAAACGGGTAATCTATACCGACAGATATAGTTCACTTCACAGTGCAATTGCTACTGTACAGAAAACATCAGGTGGTAAAATTATGTGATGTGTTTGTGGAAAGGCTGTTAGATACGGAGAAAAAACAACTACCTCACTGAAGTTGGTACAAATTAAGGTACCAATGATCACAATGCCTGTACCTATACCCCTAACACCCTGTATTTCTCCAAACTTGCTAATAATTTTTATGCTAAACAATTTAGAGGGGTCTGTTATTTCTTTTTTCAGTTCATGTATCATCAACACAGACAGCCAAGATTTTTTGCGCTACCTATTCTGTTTTATTGACATATAACAAAATCGTGCTATTACTTCTGTTTCATACGACATATCGTTTGGCATCTCCAAGAGAGTTATAAACATGTGAGTAACTTTGAAACTCGGTCTTTTACTGTCGTAAGAATCCTCTGGAGGAAGGATGAACGGTATGATCTGTTTATTTGTAACCCAAAGATTCCCTTCCAAACAATCTTCCACCCTGTAAATCTTCCTGAATGGGTCGATGGATGAATCAGAGACTCAACTTCAGCCTGCATGAGCTATGTCAACCTTTCAGTATTTTTGTAGTTGTAGGAATAGCAATAAATGCAGGACGCGCCATCAATTTTCTATTGCTTGGAATGTCACTGTCCAGCAGTTGGGATGATAGGTAACGGAATCCCCTCCCCTTAGTGAAGACGGGCCCTCCAAAATCTACGAGCAGACCAGCACTTTTCATGTAGTCAGCAGCTTGTAAGTATGGTACAGTATCTTCATTGAGCTTCTACATCTACATCTACATCTACATCCATACTCCGCAAGCCACCTGACGGTGTGTGGCGGAGGGTACCCTGAGTACCTCTATCGGTTCTCCCTTCTATTCCAGTCTCGTATTGTTCGTGGAAAGAAGGATTGTCGGTATGCTTCTGTGTGGGCTCTAATCTCTCTGATTTTATCCTCATGGTCTCTTCGCGAGATATACGTAGGAGGGAGCAATATACTGCTTGACTCTTCGGTGAAGGTATGTTCTCGAAACTTTAACAAAAGCCCGTACCGAGCTACTGAGCGTCTCACCTGCAGAGTCTTCCACTGGAGTTTATCTATCATCTCCGTAACGCTTTCGCAATTACTAAATGATCCTGTAACGAAGCGCGCTGCTCTCCGTTGGATCTTCTCTATCTCTTCTATCAACCCTACCTGGTGCGGATCCCACACTGCTGAGCAGTATTCAAGCATTGGGCGAACAAGCGTACTGTAACCTACTTCCTTTGTTGTCGGATTGCATTTCCTTAGGATTCTTCCAATGAATCTCAGTCTGGCATCTGCTTTACCGACGATCAACTTTATATGATCATTCCATTTTAAATCACTCCTAATGCGTACTCCCAGATAATTTATGGAATTAACTGCTTCCAGTTGCTGACCTGCTATTTTGTAGCTAAATGATAAGGGACCTATCTTTGTATGTATTCGCATCATATTACACTTGTCTACATTGAGATTCAATTGCCATTCCGTGCACCATGCGTCAATTCGCTGCAGATCCTCCTGCATTTCAGTACAATTTTCCATTGTTGCAACCTCTCGATACACCACAGCATCATCTGCAAAAAGCCTCAGTGAACTTCCGATGTCATCCACCAGGTCATTTATGTATATTGTGAATAGCAACGGTCCTATGACACTCCCCTACGGCACACCTGAAATCACTCTTACTTCGGAAGACTTCTCTCCATTGAGAATGACATGCTGCGTTCTGTTATCTAGGAACTCCTCAATCCAATCACACAATTGATCTGATAGTCCGTATGCTCTTACTTTGTTCATTAAACGACTGTGGGGAACTGTGTCAAACGCCTTGCGGAAGTCAAGAAACACGGCATCTACCTGTGAACCCGTGTCTAAGGCCCTCTGAGTGTCGTGGACGAATAGCGCGAGCTGGGTTTCACACGACCGTCTTTTTCGAAACCCATGCTGATTCCTACAGAGTAGATTTCTAGTCTCCAGAAAAGACATTCTACTCGAACATAATACGTGTTCCAAAATTCTACAACTGATCGACGTTAGAGATATAGGTCTATAGTTCTGCACATCTGTTCGACGTCCCTTCTACATCTACATCTACATGACTACTCTGCAATTCACATTTAAGTGCTTGGCAGAGGGTTCATCGAACCACAATCATACTATCTCTCTACTATTCCACTCCCGAACAGCGAGCGGGAAAAACGAACACCTAAACCTTTCTGTTCGAGCTCTGATTTCTCTTATTTTATTTTGATGATCATTCCTACCTATGTAGGTTGGGCTCAACAAAATATTTTCGCATTCGGAAGAGAAAGTTGGTGACTGAAATTTCGTAAAAAGGTCTCGCCGCGACGAAAAACGTCTATGCTGTAATGACTTCCATCCCAACTCGTGTATCATATCTGCCACACTCTCTCCCCTATAACGCGATAATACAAAACGAGCTGCCCTTCTTTGCACCCTCTCGATGTCCTCCGTCAATCCCACCTGGTAAGGATCCCACACCGCGCAGCAATATTCTAACAGAGGACGAACGAGTGTAGTGTAAGCTGTCTCTTTAGTGGACTTGTTGCATCTTCTAAGTGTCCTGCCAATGAAACGCAACCTTTGGCTCGCCTTCCCGACAATATTATCTATGTGGTCCTTCCAACTGAAGTTGTTTGTAATTTTAACACCCAGGTACTTAGTTGAATTGACAGCCTTGAGAATTGTACTATTTATCGAGTAATCGAATTCCAACGGATTTCTTTTGGAACTCATGTGGATCATCTCACACTTTTCGTTATTTAGCGTCAACTGCCACCTGACACACCATACAGCAATCTTTTCTAAATCGCTTTGCAGCTGATACTGGTCTTCGGATGACCTTACTAGACGGTAAATTACAGCATCATCTGCGAACAACCTAAGAGAACTGCTCAGATTGTCACCCAGGTCATTTATATAGATCAGGAACAGTAGAGGTCCCAGGACGCTTCCCTGGGGAACACCTGATATCACTTCAGTTTTACTCGATGATTTGCCGTCTATTACTACGAACTGCGACCTTCCTGACAGGAAATCACGAATCCAGTCGCACAACTGAGACGATACCCCATAGCTCCGCAGCTTGATTAGAAGTCGCTTGTGAGGAACGGTGTCAAAAGCTTTCCGGAAATCTAGAAATACGGAATCAACTTGAGATCCCCTGTCGATAGCGGCCATTACTTCGTGCGAATAAAGAGCTAGCTGCGTTGCACAAGAGCGATGTTTTCTGAAGCCATGCTGATTACGTGTCAATAGATCGTTCCCTTCGAGGTGATTCATAATGTTTGAATACAGTATATGCTCCAAAACCCTACTGCAAACCGACGTCAATGATATAGGTCTGTAGTTAAATGGATTACTCCTACTACCCTTCTTGAACACTGGTGCGACCTGCGCAATTTTCCAATCTGTAGGTACAGATCTATCGGTGAGCGAGCGGTTGTATATGAGTGCTAAGTAGGGAGCTATAGTATCAGCGTAATCTGAAAGGAACCTAATCGGTATACAATCTGGACCTGAAGACTTGCCCGTATCAAGCGATTTGAGTTGCTTCGCAACCCCTAAGGTATCTACTTCTAAGAAACCCTTCTTGAAAACGGGGATGACCTGTGCCCTTTTCCAATCCTTTGGAACGCTTCGCTCTTCTAGAGACCTACGGTACACCGCTGCAAGAAGGGGGGCAAGTTCCTTCGCGTACTCTGTGTAAAATCGAACTGGTATCCCATCAGGACCAGCGGCCTTTCCTCTTTTGAGCGATTTTAATTGTTTCTCTATCCCTCTGACGTCTACTTCGATATCTACCATTTTGTCAACTGTGCGACAATCTAGCGAAGGAAGCACAGTGCAGTCTTCCTCTGTGAAACAGCTTTGGAAGAAGACATTTAGTATTTCGGCCTTTAGTCTGTCATCCTCTGTTTCAGTACCATTTTGGTCACAGAGTGTCTGGACATTTTGTTTTGATCCACCTACCGCTTTGACATAGGACCAAAATTTCTTAGGATTTTCTGCCAAGTCAGTACATAGAACTTAACTTTCGAATTCATTGAAAGCCTCTCGCATAGCCCTCCTCACACAACATTTCGCTTCTCGTAATTTTTGTTTGTCTGCAAGGCTTTGGCTATGTTTATGTTTGCTGTGAAGTTCCCTTTGCTTCCGCAGCAGTTTTCTAACTCGGTTGTTGTACCACGGTGGCTCTTTCTCATCTCTTACGATCTTGCTTGGCACATACTCATCTAACGCATATTGTACCATGGTTTTGAACTTTGTCCACTGATCCTCAACACTATCTGCACTTCAGACAAAACTTTTGTGTTGAGCCGTCAGGTACTCTGTAATCTGCTTTTTGTCACTTTTGCTAAACAGAAAAATCTTCCTACCTTTCTTAATATTTCTATTTACGGCTAAAGTCATCGATGCAGTAACCGCTTTATGATCGCTGATTCCCTGTTCTGCATTAACTGATTCAAATAGTTCGGGTCTGTTTGTCACCAGAAGGTCTGATATGCTATCGTCACGAGTCGGTTCTCTGTTTAACTGCTCAAGGTAGTTTTCAGATAATGCACTTAAAAAAATTTCACTGGATTCTTTGTCCCTGCCACCCGTTATAAACGTTTGAGTCTCCTAGTTTATATCCGACAAATTAAAATCTCCACCCTGAACTATAACATGGTCGGGAAACCTACTCGAAATATTTTGCAAACTTTCCTTCAGGTGCTCTGTCACAACAGCTGCTGAGCCAGGGGGCCTATAGAGACATCCAATTACCATGTTTGAGCCTGCTTTAACCATGACCTTCACCCAAATTATTTTACGTTTCGGTTCTCCGTCAATTTCCTTCGATACTATTGCACTTCTTATCGCTATAAACACGCCTCCCCCTTCACTGTCCAGCCTATCTCTGCGGTATACATTCCAATCAGAGTTTAGGATTTCATTACTGTTTACGTCTGGTTTCAGCCAACTTTCTGTTCCTAGTACTATTTGGGCGTTGTGACCGTTTATTAATGAGAGCAGTTCTGGGACCTTTCTATAGACGCTCCTGCAGTTTACTATTAGCACATTAATATTGTTATTCCTTGTTGCATTTTGCGTACTCCTGCCTTGCCGCGTCTCAGGAGGCGTCTTGTCGGGCCTAGGGAGGGAATTCTCTAACCTAAAAGAACCCCATGTGCACTCCACACGTACTCCGCTACCCTCGTAGCCGCTTCCGGCGTGTAGTGCACGCCTGACCCATTCAGGGGGACCCTACATTTCTCCATCCGATAGCGGAGGTCGAGAAATTTGCACCCGTATCTCCGCAGAATCGTCTGAGCCTCTGGTTTAAGCCTTCCACTCGGCTCCAAACCAGAGGACCGCGATCGGTTCTGGAAACGATACAACAAATAGCTCAGATTCCACCCCGCGAGCGAGGCTTTGGGCCCTCACCAACTCCGCCAACCACCTGTATGAACTGAGGATGACCTCTGAACCCAGACGGTAGGAGTCACTGGTGCCGACATGAGCTACAGTCTGCAGTCGGGTGCACCCAGTGCTCTCTATTGCCACCGGCAGGGCCTCCTCCACATCTCGGATGAGACCGCCCGGCAAGCAGACAGAATGAACACTGGCCTTCTTCCCCGACCTTTCTGCTATTTACCAAGGGGGCTCCATCATCCGCCTAACGTTGGAGCTCCCAATCACTAATAAACCCCTCCCCCCGTGTGCCTGCTCGGACCTTGCTGAAGGAGCGGCCACATGTCCACTCACAGGCAGAGCGGGCGATGCCACACGGCCAGCCTCCACATTGACCCTCCGCCTCGTGCGCCGCTGAACCCGCCACTCCCCTTGGGGAGAGGGTGGCCCAACCGCGCCCGGTACCCGCGAAGATGTCTCGACAGCAGAGACAGTGGGTGAAGCATGTAACACCTGGGGTGTACCATGCGACGCACCAGACTCCCCACTGGCGCTACACTCCGAGGCAGCAGCCTGAAGACAGCTGACCGCGGCCATCAACACGCTCAGCTGTTCGCGAAGAGTGGCCAGCTCCTCTTGCGTCCGTACACAGAAACCACACATCCTATCCATCCTAAGAAATCAATTTACTATAGAGTGTTAACTTTTAACTAGACTGCTAATTCACTAAAGGCGGTTGATTATTGACTAAACTGTGATTGCTAACCACTTCTTGTAGAAAACAAGGAAAATAGCACTACCTGTCTCTGGACTGTATTGAAAACAAACACTAGCGCTACTGGCACTATGGCTGACTAAAGGGACTCTCTCTGACTGTATTCAAAACAAACACGAGATCTATGGAACACTTAATAGCACTCGACTATTAAAGCTTCCTAAAAGCAAAAACACGCAGAAGAAGAAGTGACAAGTAAGAAAAATACAGATAATACTTAAATTAAGGTAGCTCGCTGCACAGCAGACGTGAAGCAGACGGCGGTTAGGGCGACACTGACACTACTGGCACTATGGCTGACTAAAGGGACTCTCTCTGACTGATATAGTTTGGAGTTAGACATCGTGTCGTTATTTAATCATATAGCAACTTTTTATTGGTTTTCACGTAGTGCTACGGTTCAACAGTTATTTCTGAGGTTACGTTTTGAATTGTATTTAATCAGTTTTCGTGTGCAGAAGGCATCTTGGTGAGATAGCCTTTGTCCATGAGGCGGTGTTATCACATGTACTTAAAGATCAATGAGCTTAGTGTTTCACGCTTTGGTTTATTTCTAAATTCAAATACGTGAGTGTTTATGAAACTTTAAAAGTATTTTCTATGAGAATTTGTGTGATTTTTAATGCGTTCCTTCATGCTTGAGACTTAATTCTCTATTGGAGCCCACACCACACGCTACTTTATTCAACCAAAGCTCATCCTGATGTGTTTATAAGTATGTATCATCGCCTTCAGCGACTCCAGTTAGTCATTTTGTGGCTGCTTCTCTGGGAAAATTTTTATCTGAATTAATACATTTTCATTCTATGTTGAAAACAATATTCATAGGCAGAAACTGCCACATGTCCTGCATCCAATAAGCCGAAGTATGCTTCATATCATCGTACTTAAAATTACGAGCTGAACGAGTACCGACATGCATAACGAATGCCTCCTCGATTTGCATTTACAGAATTTAAGATGTTTTTCACCATAAAAGAAACTAAGTCTGTGGTAGCATCCCAGCGTTAGTGAACATGTGTTATTCATTATTTTAGGGGAGCATGTAATTATATCTATGTCATTTTCTTTGTTTTCCGTGTGTCATTAGCTGAAATCATTCTTATTTGCCTTTTTGTAAAGATCGATGGCAATTGTGTTTGTTAGGCATACATAAATATTTGTGATCATTGACCCATTACTCACAAACCACATAGACTAATCCCATCTGACAAGCTAATCTGTTACCAAGAGGTAAACAACGCTAGAAAAGAAAGTTAAGCTAAGTACTGAGATGTGTATTAGAGAACTCCACGCACCATCTCATATCCTTGAGCTTGTATGCCAATGAAACTTACCTGTTACACACAAAATCGGTGTTAATTATATCTGTGGCCCTGACCAACTGAAATAGGATATGATATTTTACTTATCCACTTACCACATGCTAGCTTGTTGATAAACAGATAACCTTCTGTGAATGTATGTTAATTAAACGGCCCCAAGTGTTACCGTATTGGTTCCTGGGCAATCTCCCTCATATCATCATGAAGTTGAACCCTATTCAGTAAATCCCCCTTACAGGTGGAGAGCTCTGGCATGAGTTTTCGCGACAGCGAGGATAATCTGAAACAGAGGCAGATGATGTCATATAGAAATGAGACATGAGTGAAAAGAGTTAGATGGGATACTGTAAGCAAGCAGAATTGTACTTCATGAATTACAAGGGACGATTATAAATTTTCTATACTAGTTTCACATGAAGGAGCATCGAATATTCTTTGTGTGGCCATATCCAAAACAGCAGGTATACAGAGATGGAGTTGAAGCTGAAATTCAATTGATTTTAAAATAAGGCATTAAAGATCCAACAGTGTGCTCACATAACAGCCCATGGCTTTGTGTACCAAAAAAGCACAGAACAGTAGGGTTAATCCTAGACTCAAGACAGATTAACAGCATTTTTGAAATGGAGACGCACTGACCAGAGACTTTAGATGAGTTACTCCAACGATTTCATAGAGTTAAGGTGTGGACATCAGTCGACCTGACGGCAGTTATTGCAAGTAGAATTGCACCCCTCATACCAGGAGTACACAGTATTTCTGTGTTTAGGAAGCTAATATTAGGCTTGAACATGTCTGCATTGGCATTTATTCGAACATTAGCACTGCAGTAGCTGAGTCATAGTCTAAACATGTCACTTTCTAAGTCGGCAATGTCCTCACAGCTGAAAAATCATGGGCAGCGTACAACCAAACGTTAGATACACTGTCGCAAAACATTTCACGTGCACGACATCACGGTGAATCTAAGGAAATTAAAATTTGGAGGAAAGACTGAAGCTTTTTAGGTTATGTTGTCTTTTCCAAGGGGATTCGTCCAGACCTGCAAGAATTGCAGACAGTCTGGGAGCTTCCTGCATCCTGCATCAAATGAAAGGTGCAAGGGTTTCCCAGTTTCATAAATTTATAAAAAGGGTTCATTAAAACTGAAAACTTTACGCCACCAATTTTTCGTTGTCTCGTAGGGGAAAAGACAGTATGGAAGTGGAGTGAGAATGCACAGAAATAATCTGAGGGAATAAAAGGAGTACTATTGTTGGCTCTGATATTGTTTCATCCTCATCTGAACAAGGAATCCTGTTTCTCATTGGTCAGTTCCCAATACATTTTAGGTGTGACTCTCTTTCAGAAATTTTAGCATCTTGGGGCAATACGTCCACAAACAACCGCATTCACAGGCTGAGTCTTTAATCAAGTGGAGAAAAATTATTTGTTTACCAAGCTAGCCCTCTTTACCAAGTCTAGGCACTTCATTTTTATTCATATAAGTGAGGCGCATTCAGATCACAATGCAGCGCAACTTCTAATGTCAGCAAAACTAACTCACAGATGATTAATACAACTTCAACTCAAAATCATTTACGTGCTGGGACCAAAAAACGTAGTGGCTGATGTGCTATACTATACTCCCATTGGACTCACACAAGGAATCAAAGAGGGATTAAATAAGAATCATTACAGTTTAATGTACATTCGTTGATAGCACTCGGAAATTACATAAGAACAGCTCTACAAAATCTTGTGCAGGAGGAAAGCAAAGATCCCACATCAAAATTAGGAAACAAGAGACATGTAGCTCTCTGAATTTCTATATGGTAAAGAATAACGTTTTGTTCCAGAGGGAATGTCCTGGAGATGCAAACTGGATAGTATGTATCCTAGACGAGTTGATAAAGAAGTTAATATGGTATGAATACCTGAGTCTTTGTCATTTTAGTTCACGGAAATGTTTTAAAAAACTGCGGGAATCCGCCTATTTTTATAACATGGAAAAACATATTAGGAAAGTACCTGACACCTGTAAAGTGTGCAGAAGTCGAAACCACCTACTATCTCACAAAAGGCATCCCTCTTTCTAATTGTTCTGGAAAAACTTTGTGACTTTGTGGCAGTTGATTGTTTTGCACCATTACTGCCGACCACACAACGATTACCGTCTGCCTTCATAGCCATAGAGTATGTTTCCAATTTTTTTACTCTTGCCCCTTTGGGTAACGCAACAGCAAAAACCATAGTTATAGCATTCGCTAGTCATTTCCTAGAGGAAGTAGAGCACATTGAGAAAGTTACCTTTGATAACAGGCTGTAAGTTTAGTCAAAAATTCAAATTCAAATGTGTGTGAAATCTTATGGGACTTAATTGCTAAGGTCATCAGTCCCTAAGCTTACACACTACTTAACCTAAACTATCCTAAGGACAAACACACACACCCATGCCCGAGGGAAGACTCGAACCTCCGGCGGGATCAGCCACAATTTTAGTCACACTGGTGGCAAACCCTCCTTAAATATCAGTAGGTGAAGTCCCTATTCATTTCAAGTTATCAACCATCGTTAAACCAAGCTGAATATATAACGTAAAAGTCAGTTGGGACATATTCTTAAGTCAGTTTCAGGAAGTAATGAATTAGCTACCGCATGGTTCAAGAGGAACATCTTCCCTGGCAGTTTTTTTTTTTAAAAAGCCGGCCGGCTGCATGCATGAACTGATGAACTTTCCATGTACTGAAAGGTGCAGACGTGCTAAGGTAGTCCAACTCGCGATTGACCACACAAGGAAAAAGGAAGAAGGAAGGAAGTGCAGACAGAAGGGCCAACTGTATCTGTACCTTTCGCCATCTGCTGGGCTTCCAGAGTGATACTCTGTGCTTGTCGCATGAGCAGTTCATCATGTCGGCATGTCACAGCTGTGGCTTCTTGTGCTCATCTGAGGCTTGATAGCTGCATATTTGCGGCTGAGACCAGAGGCTCCACCACTGCTTGTGGACTTTGGTTCTCTGTAGTGTGTACAGCGAACAGCACGTGTTTTTCCTTCTTTTCACTCACCATGGACGAACTACCTTCAGTCACGCAGCAGCTGATGGCTCAACATATGGAAAGTCAAAAACGTATTGATGAGCTCTTGGGCAGATGCCCCAGATTTAGATAACAATCTCCTTCCTGCCTGGACTGTTTCCAGAAGCATGCTAGAAAAGATTGTCTGGCAGGTGGACAGATTGTACTAAATCCTTGAAACATGATCAACTCGCATCCGTTTGTAGGCCTCCATTTCATCCTTATGATCGTAAGATCAAATGGACGAAAATGTTATCGGTTTTGACCAATCAATCCATGGAAGATCGTCCAATAAATTACTCATTTCACTCTGAGCAGCTGGCAAATCAATAAACGTTCAAGTTGATATGGATGTCGCTGCAAGTCTCGTAAATTTTCAAACGAATTTGCGGTTAGAGGCATACGTTCTAACTCTGTCAGCTCGACGGTTGGTCAGTTATAACTAGCAATAAGTTCCGTTTAAAGATCGGTTTAGCACAGAAGCCACTTACCAAAATATGACAAGGGAAATAACTTTCTTAGTTGTAACCAGCGCTAACAAGGAAAAACTTTTAGGTCCGGACACATTTACGTCTTTTGGATTCTTCATCAATGATGCATATCAGAGAATGTACCTTACCAACATCTGGAAGAGCTCTGGACAGTATTGCTCGGCATTTTTCATCTGGTCTGGGAAAGAAGAATTTCGAAGCTCATACTTTGCTAAAAGCTACAGCATGATCTCGATTTTTCGTCCAGGCAGGTTCCACTGGCATTTTGTAATCAGGTCAAGGACGAATTACGCAGGCTGCCGGAGCTGGATGTGATCGAAACTATCTCATCGAGCCAGCGAACAACACCCATGGTTACTGACAAGAAACCATCCCGGAAACTCAGGCTTTGCTGGGATTTCAAGGTCACATTGAATACTCAATCTAAAGTGGATATATACCCAATCCTGAAGCTTGGTAAACCATATGCAAAGCCGGCAGGCGGATACTTGTTCTCCGTTGTTGACTTCGCTGAGCATACTTACAGCTTTCTTTCGATAACAGTTCTCAGAAGATTTTAGTAGTCAACACAATGCACGGTTTACATTTTCCTAAGCACTTTGTCTGGAGGGTTCCCAATGCCCCTGCAATTTTACAGAGGTTTTGGGAACAGCTAATTCACAATGTGTCTGGTTGCATAAACTATTTGGATGACACCATCGTAATGGGAATTTCTACAGCATTTAGCAAACCTGAAGCCACTCTTTTTCGTTTTGCGGGAGGTAGGATTAAGGCACAGTCTCAGCAGATATAAAGTGTTTCAGCCTTCACTGAAGTTCTTAGGCCACATAATTCGTCACAAATGTATTTTACCAATGAAAGAACACTTCAAAGTAACTCAATCAATTCCTTGGCCAGCAAACCTAGAGCGACACTAGGCTTCTCTGGGAAAATTAAATATTACAGAAAATTTATTCCCATTGCATCCCAGGTGGTTCATCCATTACATAACTTGTGTAACAAAGGAGCGGCAGTCACATGGTCCACAGCGTGTAATAAGGAGCTCACGGAGCTCAAGCAGCGTCTCCTCCCAGCACGCATCGGAATATGGGTTGGGGGCCTTCTTCATTCACAGAAATGACGGTGAGCCAGAGCAACCCGCTGCAAAGTGGGCGCTGTACCAGACGCAAAAAATCAGCGACATACAACACAGGGTGACTAGTGGCCCAACAGAGGCCACCATCCCATTAATGGTGATGAAGAAAAGAGTGACACTCAACACAGAGGCCTGTGGAACACTGTTCACTTGGACCTGAAAGGAGCTGAGTGAAGTGCTGATTCTAATCTGGAACAACTGTTGGGATAAAAACTAACGAATAAAGATCCGTAGGGGGCCTCTAAGCCTATGAAGATCAAAAAGGACTGTGAAAAGGTATTGGCGTTCAGAAAAAGCCTGTTGGACTGCTGTTTCCAACCTAAGCAGGTGGTCGGTTACGGATCGTCCCTCTAGGAAACCACACTGACAGGCGGACAAAACGCCTCGAGTCTCGAGAACCCAGCATAATATTTGGGCAACTATCCTTTCGAGTAGCTTAAAGAGCACCTTAGTCAGGCTAATCGCACGGTAACTATCGAGAGACTTTGGATTTTTGGCTGTCTTAAGGATAGGGACTACCATGCTTTCTCTCCATTGCAAGAGCAAGGCACCTTTGAGCCAAAGACAGTTGAAGATCCTGGAGAGGTGTTGCCTTTTGGGAACATTTAGGCACTGGATCATCTGACTGTGGATTGAATCAGGGCTTGAGGTAATGTCATGGAGCGAGGTAAGAGCCTGAAGTTGTTCCCAGTCACTGAAGTGTCTGTTATAGGATTCGGCTTGGTGGGGACTAAAACATAAGGGAATATTTCAGCTTGTTGCTTCTGCAGTATAAAGGTAATCTGACAGGAAGAGAATGCTGACGCTGTCGCAAAGTGGATCTCAAGATGTTCTGTAAAGACCAATGAATCAGTACAAAGATCACCCCGTAGGACCAGACCTGGAACGTCTGTTGACGATTGGAGGCCCATGAGACCATGGAGCTTAGCTCATACCTGAGATGAAGAGGCACAGGTCCCCAGAGAAGAGTCGCAGCGCTCCAGGAATTCCTTCTTACTGCGTTTGATTAAATAGCGAGACTTAGCACGAAGTCTCTTAAAAGTGATATGTTTGTCCTGTGCAGGATGTCGTTTGAATCGCTGTAGGGCCCTTCGGCGATCCTGAATAGCTATTGCAATGTCCCTGAGCCATCAGGGCACCGGTCGATGGTACGGGGGACATGTAGAAAGAGGAACAGCAGTTGCAGCGGCGTGGATGATCACGTCTGAGACTCCTTGCACAACCTCATCAATACAATCCAACAGACAGCTGGCATATGTAGTAGCAGAGGCATGCAAGGACCAGTTGGCTCTGTGAAGTGCCCAACATGATAGTCGGTGTGTCTGGTGGTGGCAAGGAAACGACAGGATAGCTGGAAAGTGTTTACTGTCACAAAGGTCGTCGTGTAGTTACCAGTGTAGTGAAGCTACAAGATGAGGGGAAGAGATATTAGATCGATAGTTAAAAGGTGCCATGGGCGGCACTGGAATGGGTTAGGGAACCTTCAATGAGCAGGCACAGATCATGGTCTGTGGGAGCTGGTCAATTACGAGGCTCCTACCAGATGAAGCGGTTCTCCCCAGCTGGTGGTGGTGCGCAGTGAAGTTCTTAAGCAAGAGAAGTGGTTATTCCCCCACAGGTGGTGGTCAGCATTGAAGTTCTTAAGCAAGAGAAAAGGGCGAAATTCGTTGGATTAATGTGACCAGTTCAACATAAACAAGTGGCCTGCCTTTAGGTTGGTAAATGTTGCAAATGATAATCGCTGAGGCCGTTTCTGCCCACACCAGCAATCAGTTCACCAATCCACCTGTATGAACCAACGTACAGACTCCTCCAGATACCTCTTTGGCCAATTAAGGTTCTGACAGAATGCATGATACGTACAGGGTGTTGGAGGATGATCACTAGTGAAGTGTGTTTCTCGGAGAGCAACGCGAACTGCAGAAGAACAGGTTCAAAATGGTTCAAATTGCCCTAAGCACTATGTGACTTAACATCTGAGGTCTTCAGTCCCCTAGACTGCTGTTTCCGACCTAAGCAGGTGGTGGGTTACGGATCGTCCCTCCTGGAAACCACACTGATAGGCGGACAAAACGCCCCAAGTGTCGAGAACCCAGCATAATATTTGGGCAACTATCCTTTCAAGCAACTACTTAAACCTAACTAACCTAAGGACATCACATACATCCATGCCCGAGGCAGGATTCGAACCAGCAACCACAGCAGCGTGGTTCAGGACTGAAGTGCCTAGAACCTCTCGGCCTCAGTTTGTGGGATGGAGCTCCTTCTTTGTTGCACTTGGTAGATCAATACAAGGACGGTTAATGCAGTTTGTGGACGACGTTGAAGTAGTCGCCCGATAATGTCTCATATGTGCTCGATGGATGACAGATCTGGTGATCGAGCAGGCCAGGCAACATGTCTACGCTCTGTAGAGCACGTTGGGTTACAATAGCGGTATTTCCTATTGGGAAACACCTGCTGGAATGCTGTTGGTGAATGGTGGCACAACAGGTCGAATCACCAGATTGACATACAATTTTGCTTTCAGGTCGCATGGAACAACTATGAGATTGCTCCTGCTGTCATTCGAAATCGCACCCCAGACCACAATTCCAGGTGTAGGGCCAATTGATCTAACACACACCAACACACACACACACACACACACACACACACACACACACACAGGCTGTTTACAGGTCCTCAACTGGCTTCCTTCTAACCAATACAGGGCCTTCACCGACACTGGCAGAACCAGATTTCATCAGAAAACACAACGGAACTTCACACCACCCTCCAGAGAGCTGTTGCATGACAGCACTGAAGTCTTAAATGGTGGTGGTTTGGGATCAGCAGAATGTAAGCTACAGGGCGTCTGGCTCGGAGCTGTCCTTGAAGTAACCGATTTGTAACAGTTCGTTGTGTCAATTGCTGCAGATGCAGGACGGTGAGTCAGAGCCACTCGCCGAACACGATGGTCTTCCCTCTCTGTTGTGGCACGTGGTCATCTGGAGCCCGCTCTTCTTGCGATCGTACATTCTCGCGACCACTGCTGTCTGCAATCATGTACAGTGGCTACATTCCTGCCAAATCTTCGTGCACTATCGGAGGAGAAACATCCAATTTCTCATAGCCCTATTACAGGACCTCTTCCAAACTCAGTGAGGTGTTTATAATGGCGTTTTGTCCGCCCGCGGTAGCTGAGTGGTCAGCGCGACAGACTGTCAATCCAAAGGGCCCGGGTTCGATTCCCGGCTGTGTCGGAGATTTTCTTCGCTCAGGGACTGGGTGTTGTGTTGTCTTAATCATCATCATTTCATCCCCATCGACACGCAAGTCGCCGAAGTGGCGTCAAATCGAAAGACTTGCACCAGGCGACCGGTCTACCCGACGGGAGGCCCTCGTCACACGGCATTTCATTTCAATGGCGTCTTTGTCGCCTTAAAGGCTTTCTTGACTAACATCAACTCTCCACTTCCACGACCGTTACATCCTGTGTTTAAAGCAAACCTGATTTGTGTCCTCATAGTGGCGCTGCTAGCGTCCCTCTTATGCGGCTACAGCGAAATTTGAACAAACATCATCTTTTAGATGTAGAAACACGCCCACCAGCTTTCGTTAATGTCGCAACTCTTTCTTACAGTTTTTTTTTGCATTCAGTATATTTAAGAAAATATTTAAAAAGAGATGTGAAACTGGATGAGGCCGTGGTGGGGAGGATTTCGATTTATTTTATGTTTTCTGGGGAACTGCAGTGCATCGTAAATAGAGATCGCATACAAGTCGCTAGTGCGACCAGTTCTAGAGTACTGATCCAGCTTTTGGAGTCAGCATTAAGTAGGCGGGACATCAGTCGTCGAACAACTGCAGTGACCTGGTGCTAGGATAGTAATAGATCATTATGGCCTATGCGAACGTGTAACAGAGACGCTCGGGAAACTGAAAGGGTAACTTTGGAAAAAAGGCGTCGTTAATGTTGTTTGTCAAGCATGACTGACAGCTAGGGGCACTAAATATCCTATCAACTGTTTCGTTGCTCTAAACCATATTATCAGTTTCTTCACTTTTTATGTGTTTCGTGGGTTTTAAACTTTTATAATTTCATGTTTGGAAGCTGTTGTATGCTAAATATCTTATGATTGAAGTTTACCTTATTCTGCAGTCCTTCCGACATCCTACTCGGGAAACACGTGTTGATTTTTAGGATTCCGTACCTCAGTTGGTAAGAACAGTATTCTTATAGGATCGGTTTTTTGCCCGTCGGTCTGGGTTTATGAACTAGCAGACGTATCAAGTTGAAATTTATGTCACATACTAGGGGCAACGGTTTCTTGGCGGTAAGTCGATGAAATCATAAGATACAGCTATTTATGTCACATATTTTGATACTCGCACTTCACTCATCATAACCTATATGATACTTTCCCTTGACCTAGAATCATGAAATTTTGGGAGAAGTAAAGTTGTATAGTACAAATAGAGGAGAAAAATTAGAAAATTGTTAAATTGTAAGTAAATGACGTAAACAATATTTCCTGCCGCTAGAACTACATTGCATTCATCAGTCAAAAGCGTAATAGAAAAATGTTACTGCATGGGAACGTAACAAGTAAGTTGCAGACGTGTTTCAGTAAGTAAATAAAAATATTTTATTAAGTCTTCTCTCTCTGCATATGTAGTCTGAAGTCCCCTGCTTCCTGCTTTTGTTATCCTGGATAGTCTCGGAAACTACTGTAGAAATTTTGATACGGTGTTGCAATTCCTGGGACCGATATCTTGCCAGTATCGATATCTATGACAGGCAAAAATCGTCTAGATTCTCGGTTCTATGAATGTATGATGTATGTCAGCCCTGCAATGTTTAAAGATTCGCCCCAGCATTCATCTGATTTCATTTGGGGAAGTGACCGTACACCTAACTCAGAATGGTCGGAGGGGATTTAGAATTCCGTTCCTGCTGAATACGTAATCTACTGCCTTGTCTTCTCCGTCCATCTCTCGGAACATCGACTGCTAGTAGATAGAAAGTAAAATTAGGATTTAATGTCCCTCCGATAACGACGCCATTAACTCTGGTTGGACATGGATGCGGGAGAAAATCAGTAGTTTCTGTTTCAAAGGAACCATCCCTAAATATTTGACATTGTGAGCAAAAGGTTGTTGGCCGCCACCCCCCCCCCCCCCCTCCCAGAATCCGATTACTGGATGTCTATGAACGCTCTATGTAAGGTTAAAAGGAGGTAGATGTAAGCGATTGGTTTGACGTATTTAATGAAACGCCCGGAAATTGCTAACGTCTGGGAAATAAACTAAAGTGCTCTTGCAACGCTTCTGCCCTTTATCTGGAGTCGGAGCACGTTAGAAGTGAGTTGTGGGAGAAGAACGTAGGTACAATATAATATGCCGTCGACAATTAAATAATCAGAGACAGAGCAGTACTTCATATGGACAAAATTTGTGGCCTGGTGACTTGGAGCATTGTCATCCATTAAAACTCCATCGTTGTTTGAGAACATGAAGTCCATCAATGGCTGCAATGGTCTCCAAGTAGCCAAACATTCCAGCCAATGATCCGTTGAGTTGGACCAGAGGACCCAGTCAATTCCATGTAAATATAGCTCACATCACTATGGAGCCACCACTAGCTTGCAAGTGTCTTGTTGGCAACTTGGGACCATGGCTTCGTGGGGTCTGCGCCACATTCAAACCCTACCATCAGCTCTTACCAACTTAAATCTGACCAAGCCACGGTTATCCAGGTATCTAGGGCCCAAACGATGTGGTCACGAACCTAGGGGAGACGGTGCAGGTGATGTAGTGCTTTTAGCGGAAGCACTCGCTTCGATCGGCTGCTGCCAGTCCACTGGCGCCACATTTCTCAGCACTGATTTCTGCGGTTATTTCGTGCAGTGTTGCTTGTTGTTAGCACTGACAACTCTAAGCAAACGCCGCTGCTCTCAGTCGTTAAGTGAAGGCCATCGGCCGCTGTGTTGTCCGTGGTGAGAGGTAATGCCTGAAATTTGGCGCCGGCCGCGGTGGTCTCGCGGTTCTAGGCGCGCAGTCCGGAACCGTGCGACTGCTACGGTCGCAGGTTCGAATCCTGCCTTGGGCATGGATGTGTGTGATGTCCTTAGTTTAGTTAGGTTTAAGTAGTTCTAAGTTCTAGGGGACTAATGACCACAGCAGTTGAGTCCCATAGTGCTCAGAGCCATTTTTTTGAAATTTGGTATTCTCGGCACATTCATCACACTGTGGATCTCGGAATATTGAATACCCTAACAGTTTCGGAATTCGAATATCCCATGCGTCTAGTTCCAACTAACATTCCGCGTTCAGAGTCCATTAAGTCCCGTCGTGCTGTCCTAATCATGTCGAAAGCCTTCTGACATGAATCACCTGAGTACAAATGATAGCTCCGTCAGAGAACTTCCCTTTTAAGCCTTGTGTACCCGATACTATCGCCATCTGTAGATGTGCATATCGCTGTTCTATTGACTTTTGTCAGCACAGTGTACATCAATATTCGACCCTGAAACTTTCTTAAACGCATATTAAAGAAGTGGTTCAGTGCAGTAGAGCCAGAGCAATGCATGTACAGTACAACATGTTTTGATTCTATGTGTAACCAAACGGAACTTATTCTATTGCAAGTGGAAAAAAGTGTCAGTGTTGCCAACGCAAATCACTAAATTTAATTTCTGTAGGTGTTAGTATCTTCAGACAAACAAAACATTGTGAGAACTTAGGTTATTCGTCGGAAAAACATGTCGGGGAATGATTTAATGCAGTTTTAATGCACGCGATGAACCGCATCTCAGTGGAGAGTTTGGCTCAAAACACAAGTATAGCAACGGTAAGGACACCAGGCTCTAATCCAGAACTCATTTGCGAAACTCGTTTCCACAGCAGCGGGCTAAATGTATGAAACATGCACTTTCGCAGTTCAATGAGGTTTAAAATCGTTTAAAAAAATTGTTCATATGGCTCTGAGCACTATGGGACTTAACATCTGAGGTCATCAGTCCCCTAGAACTTAGAACTACTTAAACCTAACTATCCTAAGGACATCACACACATCCATGCCCGAGGCAGGATTCGAACCTGCGACCGTAGTGGTCGCGCGGTTCCAGACTGAACCGCTCGGCCACTGCGGCAAGAAAAATCGTTTAAAGTGGATTACATTACGTAAATACAAAAAAATTGTGTTTTATTTATTTTTAATGTAACTATAAATCACCGCGATAATACGTAACGCCTCCGAAGATCGAACTGTGGTGACAAGAGGACCATACGAATCTCCCCTCACACATTTCATTCATGTTGGCAGGGTGTGTAGGTAACGACTAGGATTTTAGCGCATATAAAGAGGAAGACACAACTCTCAATCGTTTTCGAGAAAATCGAGTTTGAAAATTGTAGGCGTTTTCACTTACTTTGTAGGGTCGCTAGTACTCAACGAGACCGCAGCCAAGCGAGTAAGGCCTGTGCAAGGTCTCTGGTTTGAATCTTGTACACGGTACCTTTTCTTTATGTCCACATAATCCTAACAACAAATATATTAAGACTGTACAAAGTATCAATATTTAACGATCCATTTTGTTATTTTCCTTGTCTTTATCCTGAAAAAAGGAGAAAAAATTTATGTAGGAGATTGAAATAAAAAAATATACGAGCACATTCAAATGAGTGTGGTCATTTTATTTATATTATTCTACCTACATTTGTGACAAGTGTAACAGTAGCGGGAACCCGACTCTGGAATAACCTCCTTCGTTATGTTAGAGAACTTAAAAGCATGTCCAGCTTCAAAAAACAGTTAATGACGTATCTACTTAAGCAACAGTAATGCCTTCCTCTGTACATGAATGCACTTCACCTCATTACTTCCCTCTTTCCCCCTCCTTAAATCTCCATTCCCCAAAACACGCTAAACTAGTAAACATCTACTTTACACACATCTGCACAAACCTTCATTACTATTGCCAATCCTTCTCATGTTTGTCATTATTATTTGATTTTTTTAACTGTTATTATTATTGCTTATTATTGCTTTTATCATAATCTGTATGTATAGCACCTGCTGTAAAAATACTGCCAGCATTTAATTTATTAGGTCTTAGTCATGTTTATCATTACATTTTTTTTACTGTTATTATTATTGCTTTTATCATAATCTGTATGTATAGCACCTGTTGTAAAAATACTGCCGCATTTACTTTATTAGGTCTTAGTCACTACTCTTTATTCATATTGTCACTAGAGTAAGGTAATATTCTCATTTAAACTATGGTCATGATGTAACTCTGATGTGTGAAATGCTGCATGTGTGGAACACTGGTCCGATGTAAGAGAGGGCCTGATGGCCCTAATCTGATCAGGTTAAATAAATAAATAAATAAATATAACCTATGGAGCACTGTACGAATCAGGATGATAGTGACCGTAGAATCATGAGAAAACAATAGTTATTGTCATGATGCAATGAACGCCGAAGTTTTAGATGTGCACGGTTTATGCAACATGTCTGTTGAAAAACAAACTTGGTTTACATTCATAAACGGCTCTCGGTCGTCACACACTTTCAAGGGGTACCATGGATATCGAAGCATATCACCGAATATCGGTGCAAATGGCTCACAAAAAGATAGTAGCGGCGTGAGATTCGAATCCAGCGACTTCTCGCTTATGAAAGTAAGTGCCTGCTCAGCCCGCCCGGTTGGCCGTGCCGTCTAACGCACGGCTTTCCGGGCGGGAAGGAGCACCTGGTCCCCGGCACGAATTCGCCCGGCGGATTTGTGTCGAGGTCCGGTGAACCGGCCAGTCTGTGATGGTTTTTAGGCGGTTTTCCATCTGCCTCGGCGAATGCGGGCTGGTTCCCCTTATTCCGCCTCAGTTACACTATGTGGGCGATTGCTGCGCAAACAAGTTCTCCACGTACGCCTACACCACCATTACTCTACCACGCAAACATAGGGGCTACATATGAAACTTCCTGGCAGATTAAAACTGTGTGCCCGACCGAGACTCGAACTCGGGACCTTTGCCTTTCGCGGGCAAGTGCTCTAACAACTGAGCTACCGAAGCACGACTCACGCCCGGTACTCACAGCTTTACTTCTGCCAGTACCTCGTCTCCTACCTTCCAAACTTTACAGAAGCTCTCCTGCGAACCTTGCAGAACTAGCACTTCTGAAAGAAAGGATACTGCGGAGACATGGCTTAGCCACAGCCTGGGGGATGTTTCCAGAATGAGATTTTCACTCTGCATCGGAGTGTGCGCTGATATGAAAGCTGTGAGTACGGGGCGTGAGTCGTGCTTCGGTAGCTCAGTTGGTAGAGCACTTGTCCGCGAAAGGCAAAGGTCCCGAGTTCGAGTCTCGGTCGGGCACACAGTTTTAATCTGCCAGGAAGTTTCATATCAGCGCACACTCCGCTGCAGAGTGAAAATCTCATAGGGGCTACATTCGTCAGGTGTGAGACGTTCTCTGGGGGGTCCACCGGGCGCCGAACTGCACAATAACCATGGGTTCGGTGTGGGGCGGCGGAGGGGTGAAGTGGACTGCGGTAGTCGTCGTGGGGTTGTGGACCACTACGGCTGCGGCGGGGACAGAGCCTCTCCGTTGTTTCTACGTCCCCGGTTAACATACAATACAATACATGCAATTGCTCGCTCGCTCGACAGTGGACTCCTCGAACACTAGCGACCCTACAAAGCATGTAAGCAAGCCTAAAATTTTCAAACTCGATTTTCCCGAAAATAGTGAGAGTTGTGTCTTCGTTTATACATATGCTGAAGGTATTCAAACTCGTGCCCTACACACCATGCCAATATGAATCAAATCAGCGAGTCCCCTTGTGAGTGCCTGGTTATCAGGTGTAAATGCGCACAACGCCTGCTCTCCTCAGAGAAACGTGCGTGTCTTGTCCTCCAACTAAAAGTTGGACTATTGTTTTCTAATGACGATGATATACACATTTGTTCGTTCTTGGGTGTAGGAAAGTTGTTCAATGACTAATGTGATCTTTTTGAGTTATAATCATATTTATTTCAAAGTGAATAAAAATTCATGTTCATCGCAAGTCGCAGATGCTCATTTACGTTCAGAATATTGGAATTATTATTTATATTTTTACATGCTGCACTCACGAAATCTCTTCGGAATATTTCAAATAAAAAGTGCTGATAGCTTTTTTCAACACTGTGAATATATTTCAAGAGGGGAAGAAATATAAATAGCTTGGTTTTGTTTTACATACACTGCTAGAAAAACAATTGTACACCCTATTTGAGATTTCCAATTCGCTCAAGATTCATTGTTGTCACAGTGGGTATAGAGTGCATGAAATGATTACATTTACATATCAATAGCTCAAGCGGTTCTGAGGTATCAGGTATCAACACCTGCTGGAAGAACCATGTTAATATGTGGTGTAGCCTCCATGGGCGGCAATGCAGGCACTGACACTGGCATCCAGTCGGTAGCAAATATTGCGAATACTGTCCGGGTATACGCTATTCCACGTCTGATCGACCCCTTCACGTAGTTCTGTAAGAGTTGTTGGTTGATGAGTCGCGCGAGTCACTTCTCGTGCCATCATACACTACTGGTCATTAAAATTGCTACGCCGTGAAGATAACGTGCTACAGACGCGAAATTTAACCGACAGAAAGAAGATGCTGTGACATGCGAATTATTAGCTTTTCAGAACATTCACACAAGGTTGGCGTCGGTGGCGACACCTACAACGTGCTGACATGAGGGAAGTTTCCAACCGATTTCTCATACACAAACAGCAGTTGACCAGCGTTGCCTGGTGAAACATTGTTGTGATGCCTCGTGTAAGGAGGAGAAATGAGTACCATCACGTTTCCGACTTTGATAAAGATCGGATTGTAGCCTGTCGCGATTGCGGTTTATCGTATCGCGACATTGCTGCTCGCGTTGGTCGAGATACAATGACTATTAGCAGAATATGGAATCGGTGGGTTCAGGAGGGTAATACGGAACGCCGTGCTGGATCCCAACGGCTTCGTATCACTAGCAGCCGAGATGACAGGCATCTTATCCGCATGGCTGTAACGGATCGTGCAGCCACGTCTCGATCCCTGAGTTAACAGATGGGGACGCTTGCAAGACAACAACCATCTGCACGAACAGTTCGACGAAGTTTGCAGCAGCATGGACTGTCAGCTCGGAGACCATGGCTGCAGTTACCCTTGAAGCTGCATCACAGACAGGAGCGCCTGCGATGGTGTACTCAACGACGAACCAGGGTGCACCAATGGCAAAACGTCATTTTTTCGGATGAATCAAGGTTCTGTTTACAGCATTATGATGGTCACATCCATGTTTGGCGACATCCCGGTGAACGCACATTGGAAGCGTGTATTCGTCATCGCCATACTGGCGTATCACCCGGCGTGATGGTATGGGGTGCTATTGGTTACACGTCTCGGTCACCTCTTGTTCGCATTGACGGCACTTTGAACAGTGGATGTTAAATTTCAGACGTGTTACGACCCGTGGCTCTACCCTCAATTCGATCCCTGCAGGATAATGCACGACCGCATGTTTGCAGGTCCGGTACGGGCCTCTCTGCATACAGAAAATGTTCAATCGCTGCCCTGGCCAGCATATTCTCCAGATCTCTCACCAATTGAAAACGTCTGATCAATGGTGGCCGAGCAACTGGCTCGTCACAATACGCCAGTCACTACTCTTGATGAACTGTGGTATCGTGTTGAAGCTGCATGGGGAGCTGTGCCTGTACACGCCATCTAAGCGCTGTTGACTCAATGACCAGGCGTATCAAGGCCGTTATTACGGCCAGAGGTGGTTGTTCTGGGCACTGATTTCAAAGGATCTATGCACCCAAATTGCGTGAAAATGTAATCACATGGCAGTCCCAGTATAACATATTTTGCCAATGAATACCCGTTTATCATCTGCAGTTTTTCTTGGTATAGCAATTTTAATTGTCAGTAGTATATCTCACACGTGCTCGATTGAAGAGGAATCCAGCGATGGTGCTACAGCTAGCCGCTGTGGTTGAGCGGTTCTAGGTGCTTCAGTCCGGAACCGCGCTGCTGCTACAGTCGCAGGTTCGAATCCTGCCTCGGGCATGGATGTGTGTGATGTCCTTTGGTTAGTTAGGTTTAAGTAGTTCTACGTCTAGGGGACTGATGACCTCAGATGAGTCCCATAGTGCTTAGAGCCATTATTGATGGTGCTAGAGGAAAGTTGCTGCCCATCTTACAGAGCACGTTGAGTTTCTCGGGCAATATATGGGTCGATATTATCCTATTGGAACAATACACCACCTTTCTGGTGCAAGAACGGCAAAAGAAAGTATTTAACCACATTATCCACGTACC
Source organism: Schistocerca gregaria (assembly GCF_023897955.1). Taxonomy (NCBI): domain Eukaryota; kingdom Metazoa; phylum Arthropoda; class Insecta; order Orthoptera; family Acrididae; genus Schistocerca; species Schistocerca gregaria. The sequence continues at coordinate 769,160,250 of NC_064931.1, read as the reverse complement.
GAGCGACGGTTAATGTCCCCTCCAGAAACGTCAAAGGTGAACGAGAGTTGTAGCTTATTACCTCTCAGACTATAAGGTCTGGGGTGGGGCCAGTATGAAGGTTTGTTCTCGAAACTTCAACGAGCTACTGAGAGTCTCTTCAGCAGAGTCTTCCACTGGAATTTATCTATTATCTCCGTAACGCTTTCGTGATTACTAAATGATCCTGTAACGAAGAGCGCTGCTCTCCGTTGGATCTTCTCTATCTCTTCCATCAACCCTATCTGGTACGGATCCCATACTGGTCAGCAATATTCAAGCAGTGGGCGAAAAAGTGTATTGTAACCTACTTCCTTTGTTTTCGGATTGCATTTCCTTAGGATTCTTCCAATGAATCTCAGTCTGTCATCCGCTTTACCGACGATCAACTTTATATGATCATTCCATTTTAAATCACTCCTAATACCTACTCCCAGATAATTCACGAAATTAACTGCTTACAGTTGCTGACCTGCTATATTGTAGCTAAATGATAAAGGATCTTTCTTTCCATGTATTCGCAGTACATTACACTTGTTTACATTTAGATTCAATTGCCATTCCCTGCACCATGCGTCAATTCGTTGCAGATCCTCCTGCATTTCCGTACAATTTTCCATTGTTACAACCTTTCGATATCTTCATCTACATCTACATCCATACGCCGCAAGCCACCTGACGGTGTGCGTGGACTACAGCAACATCCGCAAAAGGCCTCAGTGAACTTTCGATGTTATCCATTAGGTCATTTATGTATATTGTGAATAGCAACGGTCCTACGACACACCCCTGCGGCACATCTGAAATCACTGTTACTTCGGAAGACTTCTCTCCATTGAGAATGACATGCTGCTTTCTGTTATCTTGGAACTCTTCAATCCAATCAAACAACTGGTCTGATAGTCCATCTGCTCTTACTTTGTTCATTAAACGACTGTGGGGAACTATACCGAACGCCTTGCGGAAGTCAAGAAACACGGCATCTACCTGGGCACCCGTGTCTATGGCCCTCTGAGTCTCGTGGACGAATAGCGCGAGCTGGGTTTTACACGATCGTTTTTTTCGAAACCCATACTAATCCCTACAGAATAGATTTCTTGTCTCCAAAAAAGTCATTATACTCGAACATAATACGTGTTCCAAAATTCTACAATTGATCGACGTTAGAGATATAGGTCTATAGTTGTGCACATCTGTTCGACGTCCCTTCTCGAAAACGGGGATGACCTGTGCCCTTTTCCAATTCTTTGGAACGCTACGCTCTTCTAGAGACCTACGGTACACCGCTGCAGATTCATGTTGACATGTCTGGGCTCACAAGCCCTCTTATCTGTGTTGTGTTGGCTGTACGATCTGCCACTTCTGCTCTTACAGAACAACGATGCTGGCGGGCGTCTATGTTGCGTGGATGTCCAGAATCTTGTGTACGGGTGTGAGAATGATCACGTGACCACTGATACCACCATCGTTGCACAACTGACGCAGCACGTCCAACTTATGCAGCAATTCTCCGAAAAGACCGTCGCATCACTCGTTTGGCCATAATTTAACCCCTGTCAAACTCATTCAGTTGGCTCTCGGAAGCAAGAGTGTGTCTCCGCGACATAGCTTCGTGCACGCTTCACATGTTTGCACCACAAGGAATCTTCTGGCTGTGAGCATTCCCTATTAAAGTGTAGATACAGATGGCCCTCTGATAGCTGTGCCATGACGCTCGTCTATTGGTGACCGATGTAAAACGATTATCAGTTCATGTCATATCCCTCAAATGGCATATGCCGTTATCGGATCAAAATGGATGTCGTCTTTCCAGGTCCACTATTTTTTCCGCTACTGTATACACATTTGTTGACTAGCTGAGGCAGATCTTTGAGTTATCGGTATCATAATGGAAGAAGGCAAGCACTGTCGTGATCCCTGCACCTCCTCTTACCAGCTTTTCTCTCTTATGTTGATAAACGAACCCTGCAACAACATTTTTACTAATTAATTTAGAAGAGAGCTTGTATAGAAGGAAACAGAGTACATACAAAGAAATTATTGAGTTTCCATGTCAGACGGAGTTGATTTTTATGTGAGTTACAAAACACGCTTCACTTGGAAGTTTAAAGGAGAAAGAATTCGAGAGTTCTGTTATAAATAACAAGAACTGACAAGAACGATTATGTAGATACGTTTGTTTCTTTTTCTCTCTGTTAAAAGCATTTAGTAAAAACATAATATCAGGAAGAGAAACATAACTGAAAAATATGATTTGTATGTACCATTTGTTAGAAGATTACTTTTTAAATTGGTTTTTATAACTGATCTGGAAGCTGTGTGTATTTAACTTGAATGATTTACTGACAGTTCCTTATAACAGTAGTTCAGCATGAAACTTAAGTTTCAATGCAGCACAGTCAAAGCGCATTATATGCAAAGTACATCGTGTTTAGATACGGTGCAGAAAGAAACGGAACCCACTCTATTGTAGTGGAGAAATGTGTCTGTTTTGCCAACACAAATGACTAAATTTAAATTGTTTGGGCGTTAGTATCTTTAGAGAAACAAAAAACTATAGGATATGAGGTTACTGATTAAAACAAAAGTTCGGCGAATAATTTAAGACAGTTTTAATGCACGTGATGAATCGCATTACAATGGAGATTTTGGATCGAAACAAAATATAGCAACGATAAAGGCACGAAAAGGGTGGTATTCAAATATTAGTAGGATTATTCAGACTGTGGTTATCTAGTGTTGTTTACAAAATCACTTGAGTTGAATACAGCATCTGTTGCTTCCAAATTGCCTCCATTATTTCTCTTCGCCTTGGTTATCTTGGTTTATTTAATGACTACAAGACGTACAGCTACGAACTCCTTTTCGCAAGGATAGCATTTCGACAATCCATTCTGTAAACCGAGATGATTCTGTGATGTTGAAAGTACGAGTAAAATAACATTGCGTTTGTTCCTACCTACCGCAACATTTAATACACTACCGTTTGTGGAAATTGCAACACCAAGAAGGAAACGCATGAATTCAATTAATTTAATACCACAGGCTAGGTACATGATTACCTTTTCAAATCTTTACATGTCCTTTGAGCCCTACTATTCAGTATGTCATGTGGCCACCATGACCTGCAATTAGAGCTGCTATATGCTTTAGCATAGAATCAATAAGGTTCTGAACATGTTCCTGAGGGACTTCCCACCACGCAGTTTGTATATGCGAACGTGCAGGCTTCTCGAAGAAGCCCTCTACATTCCTCGCAATATGTGGCCGGGCATTGTCCTGTTGCAATGTGGCCTGTGGAGATGCCTGAAGCAGGGGGAGTACCTTAGGCTCCACAACCTCCGTTAGGCACCTGCTGCTGTTCAAAGTGAGTTGTTGTAACCAATGGCGCCTTAAACCATCACACCTGATGTTTGTCCGCTATGCCGATCCACAATGCAGCCCTCCAGGTTACGCTCATCACGGTACCGCCGGACACGTACACTGCCCTCCATAAGGTTGGAAATACCATGCTGCGTATTACAGCGGAGCAAGATGGAAGTGATCCATGTGAGTTATTGGTTAGAATACGGAATAGCAAACTCAAATAACGGCTGATAATGAAACGTACGGTATTGTACACTTAATTATTGTACATATACATACATATTGGAACATACTAGTATTGTTCCGTTTTATGTAACCCGACGTTAGCTCTCCAGGCAGTTCTACTATAAACACGCCAGGTGGCGCGAGTAGGCCAGGTATAACATGCCGCGAAAGTAATTGAAAATTGCCCCAAAGTGCCAGATTACTAATGAATCACGGGTAATGATTAATCACTTTGCACCAATAAGGCAATAGTGTCCGACAAATAGCAAAGAAACTGATGATTTCCATCAGCGTAGTTGTCAAAACCATACACTAGCATCGAGAAACAGGCTCCTATGGAGATCGCCCTCGCTCAGGAACACCCAGGAAAATATCAGAACGCCAAGAAAAGTATTTAGTAGTGACCAGTAAACGTAACAGATTAAAAACTGCCCGTGAATTGACTGATGAACTAAACGTAACGAGGGATACACCGGTGAGTGAGTCAACGGTGAGACGACGCCTGGCAGACAACAACCTCTGAGGTTATGTAGCAACAAGGAAACCACTGTTGCACCCTGTTAACAAAAAGAAAAGGCTTCCTTGGGCTAAGACACACCATCATTGGACAGCGGAGGATTGGGAAAGAGTCTTATTCACTGATGAAGCCAAGTTCGAAATATTTGGAAGTAAACGCCGGCAATTTGTACGCCGTTCACCCCATGAACGCTTGAATCCTCAGTGGGTAATTCCAACTGTAAAGTATGGAGGGAGTTCTGTGATGGTATGGGGATTCTGTGGAGGGAATTAAGTTGGAGATTTGGTGAAAATAGATGGAAAAATGAACCAAAAGAATTATCATACCATTCTCCAGCGACATGCTAAGACATCTGGTTTGCGTCTGATTGGGAAAGGGTTTATCTTGCAACAAGACAACGACCCGAAATATACGTCTCGCTTGTATCAGAACTATGTGCAGTCTCTAGAGGTTCGTAAAATATTGAAAAAAAAAAAATGGAATGGCCGTCCCAATCCCTGATTGTAACCCAATCGAGCTGCTATGGGATGAATTGGACAGGAGGATCCGAAAATTGGAAATCATGAGTGGGTCACAATTGTGGAAGGTCCTGCAGAAAGAATGGAGATTAATTCCAACTGAAACCTTGGCAAAACTAAGGCAGCGCATGCCGAGAGTGTGCAAGGCAGTGATGAAAGCAAAGGGTGGCTATTTTGAGGAATCTAAAATTTAATTGTTGCATCTTCCTGTGTATTATATGAGTTTAATAAATATTTGGAAAACAACAAAATGCATTTTTATTCTCTATATCCTTTCCACTGTCTATAATTACTAGGTGTTTCCAAACTTATGGTGGGTAGCGTATGCGGCCATCACTGTAGCGGGACACATCTGAAAAGATTACATGTTGCCACTCAGCACCCCAGTGACGGTGTTCACGTGCCCATTGCAGTCGGAGAAGCTTTTGGTTTCTGGTCAATGGAAGCCGATGTCATGGCATGCGTGCAACCAGTCCAACCCACAGCAGACGGCGACGAACCGTCGATGCAGACAAGTTCACACCTGTTGCAGTGCTCCAGCGACGAGCCAACACTCTGGATGACGCTGTACGGTCCGTAATGGCTAGGCGGACAAGATGGGAGACATCCCGTGCTGTGGTCATGTTCCGTGGTCCAGTTCCCGCTCGTCGCTGCGTCGACCTTCCTGTATCCACTGCTCTCCACACAGGCATCACTGTCGTAGCAGCATGCCCTGTGCGAGTCGAAATGTCACGGTATGCCAACGCCGTTTCCCGGAGACAGATCATTCTGCCCCGTTCGAACTCGCTCACATGCCGATATGGCTCCCATTGACGTCGACGAGGCATACTGGCACCTTGTGTAACAGCTCTGCACCGACTACACTAGGCCGGCCGGGGTGGCCGAGCGGTTCTATGCGCTACAGTCTGGAACCGCGCGCCCGCTACGGTCGCAGGTTCGAATCCTGCCTCGGGCATGGATGTGTGTGATGTCCTTAGTTAGGTTTAAGTAGTTCTAAGTTCTAGGGGACTGATGACCTCAGACGTTAAGTCCCATAGTGCTCAGAGCCATTTGAACCATTTGACTACACTAGGCGCATCACCGACTCTGTCGGCCTACGTGTCCCCATCTCGCTACAAAACTTATCACGGATTGCTTGCACACCCGTAGCCACTTCCACCAAGTGTGGCGCTATTCGGGTAGTTCCTTCTCGGTGTTGCACTTTCCACAAACGGCAGTGTAGAATTGTGCTTGCAACAGGCTTCTTAGCAGCTGAAACTTACCGAAAACAGGCATAATCAGATGTAGACCTTAACAGAAAATGTTTGCTATTTCATAAACTTCACATTAACTTATTAAAACAATATTCCTCCCTGTCGCTGGCATTTTCGATATCCAAACGTCGTATAAATGCGCACTTGAAGGACCACTGCATTCATATTGACAGAAATGTGGCTAACGTTTACCCACAAACTCATTTTTGCTAATTTGCACAAACTACAATTTCTGTATGCCATGTTTCTTCTGTTGCTAGGTAGTCAACATCCTTACATCATTTTCTCCTCGAAATTCCTTCAGTTATATACGGGATGTGAAAAAGCGCTGCTCGCTCGAAAATTCATGTAATTCTTAACATTATTTGTTACAAATAAAAAAAAGACGGATTCTTCACACTTGACTTTGGAACGAATAGCTGAAGTCTCCGTTGAATGTCGAAAAAGGTCAAAATTCAATATCACGGAGCCTGTAAAATTTCCAATCTGGAACACCGAAAAAAGGGCAGCTTTAATAAAACTTGCTACTGTTTTCTGTTTCTGAAAAATTACTCAGAATTCCTTATGAATGTGTATAACAGGATCAGATAAATAAATGACGTAATTATAGCCACGATTTTTTCAATCGATTAATGAAAAAGTTTTCTTAAGAAGTAATGAATATTATATTTAACTAGGGTGACCAGATGCAATTGTTTAAAAAGGAGGACAAACAGCTTCAAAAAGGAGGACAAAGCAAGAAAAAAAAGAGGACACATCAAACGGGACAACTGCAGACGAGGATACCGCCCGTCAGCTTTGGACAAGTCACGTGACTGCCGGGAATTACTGGTAAAATTAGTAGTTAATTGTTACTGATGGTCAGATGGTGGTGAACTGAGCAATATAAAAAAATTAAAAACATTGATTGTGGCGACAGTGTGGCGTCAATTTTTCAGTTATGTCAACAACACGGAATTGTTTACAAAGCGAAAAACGTAAGATCATTCACCTCCCTTCATTCGACGCACCGCTACCAACATCTACAATTCAAGCAGCAGCTGACGACATGTAAACTGCACTTGAAACTTCCGAATACAAATAAATTGAATGAAATAAAACCATGACAGTTAATTTTTCGACTTATTTCTTACCTTTATTGGCCACTGCGACGTACGTTCCAGCTCCACATATCTTACATTCCGCTTCAAATTCATCAGAAAATGTACACTTTCGTTTAGGCATAGCCAAATATTTTACGTAACTCACAAATTACACGTGCACTACAGAAAGCCAAGCCAATACAAAGCGATGATACGAAACGAAAATTTTAAATAATCGATATTTGCATTCGCGTATAGATCGATCAACGATAACATCGACGATCCTGGTGCCACCTACTAACATCGCCTTCGTGCGTGTTTGTGATAAAGGCTGTGCCAATATTTAAAGTATTTAAGAAAAGAGTAATAGAACGGGACGAATTGTAAATTTAACTGTATTACGCTCAACTTTGCGAAAAAGCCGGACACTGTAAAAATCCGCCCGGACCCCGGACAAAGAGCTAAAAAGGAGGAGATGTCCGGATTAATCCGGACGTCTGGTCACCTTATATTTGACGGAGTGCCTGTTGGCTTCTGTGTCGGGTTCTTCGATCGACATTTGTTTCATGATTTTTCTGATGTTTCGCCAGCACGAGTGGCTGGCATTGTCAAAGCTTCACCCTCCACTACTCTGGAGTAGAGCCCGCGGCAGCAGATCATATGTATTTGCAACTACGAGCTCGGCTCCAGTCCATCACCAGCAGTGGAGGGCGAAGCTCTGACATTGTCAGCCACTCGTACTGGTGAAACGTCAGAAAAATCATCAAACAAACGTCGGCCGAAGAACTCGAGCCGGCAGGAGTGGCCGAGCGCTTCTAGGCGCTACACTATGGAACCGCGCGACCGCTGCGGTCGCAGGTTCGAAACCTGCCTCGGGTATGGATGTGTGCGATGTCCGTCGGTTAGTTAGGTTTAAGTAGTTCTAAGTTCTAGGGGACTGATGGCCTCAGTAGTTAAGTCCCATAGTGCTCAGAGCCCGAAGAACCTGAGACAGAAGCCAATAGGCGGTTTGTCAACAAGTGGCTTCGAAAACCTTAACAATTTTGTAATATTGTGTTTATTTAAATGCTTGCTATCTTAACAAACCTAGGCTGTTAAAGAAACAGTCTAATGTTTGGATTCTCGTTCAGTTACCAGTTGCTTTATTTTCATTAATACCCTTGAAAGTATCTTTTTCACTGTAAATTACCTTATTTTAATGCTTATTAGCGTATATCTGAGATAACTGAGATTTTTAATTAGTTTAAGTCTCTCTAAACACTCCATTTTTTATTTTAAACGAGAGGAAAGGTATTTAACCATAAACAATAAACTAATAACTCCCTAGGAAACATTAAATATAATGAAACGAAGTTTTGTTTCTGTTCTGTAACTGAAAGTACACTCCTGGAAATGGAAAAAAGAACACATTGACACCGGTGTGTCAGACCCACCATACTTGCTCCGGACACTGCGAGAGGGCTGTACAAGCAATGATCACACGCAAGGCACAGCGGACACACCAGGAACCGCGGTGTAGGCCGTCGAATGGCGCTAGCTACGCAGCATTTGTGCACCGCCGCCGTTAGTGTCAGCCAGTTTGCCGTGGCATACGGAGATCCATCGCAGTCTTTAACACTGGTAGCATGTCGCGACAGCGTGGACGTGAACCGTATGTGCAGTTGACGGACTTTGAGCGAGGGCGTATAGTGGGCATGTGGGAGGCCGGGTGGACGTACCGCCGAATTGCTCAACACGTGGGGCGTGAGGTCTCCACAGTACATCGATGTTGTCGCCAGTGGTCGGCGGAAGGTGCACGTGCCCGTCGACCTGGGACCGGACCGCAGCGACGCACGGATGCACGCCAAGACCGTAGGATCCTACGCAGTGCCGTAGGGGACCGCACCGCCACATCCCAGCAAATTAGGGACACTGTTGATCCTGGGGTATCGGCGAGGGCCATTCGGAACCGTCTCCATGAAGCTGGGCTACGGTCCCGCACACCATTAGGCCGTCTTCCGCTCACGCCCCAACATCGTGCAGCCCGCCTCCAGTGGTGTCGTGACAGGCGTGAATGGAGGGACGAATGGAGACGTGTCGTCTTCAGCGATGAGAGTCGCTTCTGCCTTGGTGCCAATGATGGTCGTATGCGTGTTTGGCGCCGTGCAGGTGAGCGCCACAATCAGGACTGCATACGACCGAGGCACACAGGGCCAACACCCGGCATCATGGTGTGGGGAGCGATCTCCTACAATGGCCGTACACCTCTGGTGATCGTCGAGGGGACACTGAATAGTGCACGGTACATCCATACCGTCATCGAACCCATCGTTCTACCATTCCTAGACCGGCAAGGGAACTTGCTGTTCCAACAGGACAATGCACGTCCGCATGTATCCCGTGCCACCCAACGTGCTCTAGAAGGTGTAAGTCAACTACCCTGGCCAGCAAGTTCTCCGGATCTGTCCCCCATTGAGCATGTTTGGGACTGGATGAAGCGTCGTCTCACGCGGTCTGCACGTCCAGCACGAACGCTGGTCCAACTGAGGCGCCAGGTGGAAATGGCATGGCAAGCCGTTCCACAGGACTACATCCAGCATCTCTACGATCGTCTCCATGGGAGAATAGCAGCCTGCATTGCTGCGAAAGGTGGATATACACTGTACTAGTGCCGACATTGTGCATGCTCTGTTGCCTGTGTCTATGTGCATGTGGTTCTGTCAGTGTGATCATGTGATGTATCTGACCCCAGGAATGTGTCAATAAAGTTTCCCCTTCCTGGGACAATGAATTCACGGTGTTCTTATTTCAATTTCCAGGAGTGTATTTATTCATCCGCCGCGAGGGGTAGCTGCGCGTTCTAGTGTGTCTCCTCACGGGTCGCGCGGCCGCCCCGTCCGACGTCCGAATCCTCCCTCGGGCATGGGTGTGTGTGATGTACTTAGCGTTAACTAGTTTAAGTTAGATTAAGTAGTGCGTAAGCTTAGGGACCGATGACCTCAGCAGTTTCGTCCCATAAGACCTTTCCAGAAAAATTAATTCATCCATGGACTTAAGCCACAGTGTACTATACAGCCACTTTCAAAGAAGTGTTTCAATTACCGACCGAAGCGAAGTGTAAATATTGACAGTTAGCGTATGCTAAACTGAATTAAAAGGAAGTTCATTACCCAGAGCTCCGTTTGTTGTTCCAGAAGTTTTTCAGTTATACAGAACACACAGTTTCGATTTACAGTCTAAAAATAGTAGCTTTGTGCGTTATACTGCTCTAATTACAAACCTTTTTTTTTTTTAAATAGCTGTCAGTCTTATCTAAAATACTACCACATCGAAATCTCGATTTAGTCATGCCTCGAGGAATGAACTGTAAATGTTCGTGTTTAATCTGTTAACGGTAGCCATAATTCACAGATGATTCATGTCAGTATTTTAAAATGTAACTATATTTCTACGCTTACTCCTTTTAGATAAAGCTGAATTTCGGCTGTAACAAGGCAGAAATGAAGATCTAATGCTAATTCTAGTAATATCACTAGATGTATTTTATGTTAAACGCTACTTACCTTGATTACCCCAAACCAAGCAAATGTAGTTTAGCTACCAGGCGAACCTTAAGCAGCATAATTTTCTTCCTTGTAATTTTATTCGTTACGGAGATATGAACGGCATTACTTTTTTTTAATAGCAACCTATATTTTTCATTCGACAATCCACTTCCTCTCCCCGAGAACCGTCCATCATAACGTTATTAAAAACGCAACACAAAACTAACTTTGACTCTCCAGTACTAGCACACACAGGTATGTAACTCGCCCACTTGCTAGAGTTGACGGTAAACAAACGGATGCACAAGGAAAAAGGAAGCGAGATGAAGACTTAATGTGTCGTCAGCATGGAGGTCGAGGTCATTAGATATGGAGCACAAGCTCGGACTGTTTCAAGGATGGAGAAGGAAGTCGGCCTTCCCCTTTCAAAGGGATCATCCCTGCATTTGCATGGAGCGATTTCAGGAAATCATGGAGAATCTAAACCAGGATGTTCAGACTTAGATTTGAACTATCGTTCTCCCGAATGCAAGTTCAGTGTACTAACTATGGCGTCACCTCTCTCTGTCCCAATAAAAAAGTACACCAGTCATTACGACAATTACCTCTGTTGAGTGGTTGTCTGAGTACAATGTCAACTGCGTAATAACATGTGCTTGAAATATTTTTTATTGTGTTTCTGGACAACAAGTTATTTAGGATTGTCAATGTAAACGAGACACCCTGATTACTAATTTATGTAAAATTGAGTGGAAATTACTTATTAAATTACTTCTGTAATGTGCTCTTATATGACTATTCATATTCTTCGTCTGTCACTGTTGTAGTGCTTGATGTAAATACTGTAGTAACCCTGGTCGTAGAGTACAACTAGCGGAATGAAATCATAAAATATTGGCAGAAATCAAATGGAATAGGAGGACAAAGCAGTGTCCAATCGTAATTTAGAAAATTTACGGCACGTTTACTGCGCAGATAAGCATGTTAAAGAATACGTAGAATGCAGTTCCCCGTACGAACTTTGACGGGCGGCATAGTTACAGAGAAATTCATTTACATGTTGTTAGCACGAACGTAGCATCGATCGCAGTAAACTTGAGAGACCTCACACCACCCCTTACCATATGACCTCGACATTATCTTGCGTGACGAATGTAGGTGACTATGCTTCTCTTCCGTTTCTTGGAAGATGCCTTTAATGTTTCGCGTAATTAAGAAGCACTGCCTTTCTTTCCAAGAGTAGCTTACATTAAATAAAATATTTTCTTTACAGAGAAAGACCAAAGATTTATGGATGAAAAAGTTACTTCAGAATAAAAACAGTCTTGAATGGGAAATTATTTAATATCAATAACGCGTTTCGCCCTTTTGGGGCATCATTAGATTGTGTAAAAGTAGCTGGATATGTAAGCTATCCATCATAAAGCCATATAGAATGGAAATGGCCGCAACATTAACTGGTTATGTAATCTAACCGTCAAAATAACTTATAAAATGCAAGGTGGACCTTGAACGAACAAGCTGACCATGCCATAGGAGTACAAAATAGGGCCACGCTTACAAATTAACGCGGTGTGAGCCGCACGTAGCGGCTGTGTTCAAGGTCCACCTTGCATTTTATATTGTTTTTTATGACTGTTGCGTGCATTTCCGTTTTATATGACTTTATGATGGATGGGTTACATATCCAGCTGCTTTTACACAACCTGATGATGCCCAAAAAGGGTGAAACGCGTCATTGATATTAAATAATTTCGTAACTAACACTGTTTCTTTGGAAATATTTCGAAAAGGATTGCTGTGGCATCCTTCCACAATGGTTTGGAATAATTTTTGAAAAACGCCGGCCGGTGTGGCCGTGTTGTTCTAGGCGCGTCAGTCTGGAACCGCGAGACCGCTACGGTCGCAGGTTCGAATCCTGCCTCGGGCATGGTTGTGTGTGGTGTCCTTAGGTTAGTTAGGTTTAAGTAGTTCTAAGTTCTGGGCGAATGATGACCTCAGCTGTTAAGTCCCATAGTGATCAGAGCCATTTGAACCATTTTTTTTGAAAAAAAGTTACTGCTGAAACATAACAGAAAATTTGTCAGCGGGGCCGTATTTGAGACAGTTAGTAGCGATACAGTAATGTTCCTGCCGTGTCACAATGAAGGAAACTGCAGGGGAACATATTAATTAAAGAATGCGTACACTAGGGAGACTGGAACAAGACAGAAGGAAACATGGAGTTGCGTGGCGTCAGATGAAAATCTCATGACAATGGCAGCAGCAGCTTAGAGCCGCTTGTCTGGCTCTCTTCTCAGTGTACTTCGAACCTGACGTAAAAACATGACCTGGTCTGGGCGTGAGTAGACCCTTTAATCACCACCCGTCCCACGCTGGATAGCTGACAGCGCAATTAGGGAGTGCCTTCTATGGAGAATGATTAGTCGCCGCTTAATGGCTTACCGCCCTCTGCAGAGAACCGAAGGGGAATCGGAGTTGAGACACTACACTTGTATTCCGGACGACAATGGTTCAAATCTCCCACTCGTCATTTCCGTGATTTCCCGAAATCGATAAAGGCAAATTTTGGGATATATTCTTTGGATAGGGAGCGGCCGATTCCCTTCTCTACCTTTCCCAAATTCGAGTTCGCGGGCCGTTTTTAATTCTCTCTTCATCGGTGGCGCATTAAACATTTATCTTTCTTATTTGCGAAGCAGGAACGAAGCTCTGGCGCAAAAAGCCAGCTTGCCTCCTATTTCTGGCCCAACCCAGCTCCCATTGCACACGTCGGTCTTTAGAGTTACGATGATCGCTGAGGTTTCTCAACGTATGCTGCTAAGATGCGAAGGACAAACCGACATGATGATTTTAGGGGTTTTGGTTAGGGGACCTCGGGAAATACAGAAAGGGCGTAGACTAAAAGGGTGGAATTTAAACACAGGAAGGTAGACGTAGTAAAAATCGCTATTGTAGTTGTAAACTGTCGTAGCTATGTTATACGTACGGAAAGCTGGCTAAATCCAGCTGAAGTTTTAAGGGCTCAACCGTGATCAGAAAGGATAGATTAAAATAATTCTACATCTACATCTACATTCACACTCCGCAAGCCACCCAACGGTGTGTGGCGGAGGGCACTTTATGTGCCACTGTCATTACCTCCCTATTCTCTTCCAGTCGCGTATGGTTCGCGGGAAGAACGACTGTCTGAAAGCCTCCGTGCGCGCTCGAATCTCTCTAATTTTACATTCGTGATTTCCACGGGAGGTATAAGTAGGGGGAAGCAGTATATTCGATACCTCATCCAGAAACGTACCCTCTCGAAACCTGGCGAGCAAGCTACACCGCGATGCAGAGCGCCTCTCTTGCACAGTCTGCCACTTGAGTTTGCTAAACATCTCCGTAACGCTATCACGGTTACCAAATAACCATGTGACGAAACGCGCCGCTCTTCTTTGGATCTTCTCTATCTCCTCCGTCAACCCGATCTGGTACGGATCCCACACTGATGAACGATACTCAAGTATAGGTCGAAGCGAGTGTTTTGTAAGCCACCTCCTTTGTTGATGGACTACATTTTCTAAGGACTCTCCCAATGAATCTCAACCTGGTACCCGCCTTACCAACAATTAATTGTATATGATTATTCCATTTCAAATCGTTCCGCACGCATACTCCCAGATATTTAACAGAAGTAACTGCTACCAGTGTTTGTTCCGCTATCATATAATCATACAATAAAGGATCCTTCTTTCTATGTATTCGCAATACATTACATTTGTCTATGTTAAGGGTCAGTTGCCACTCCCTACACCAAGTGCCTATCCGCTGCAGATCTTCCTGCATTTCGCTACAATTTTCTAATGCTCCAACTTCTCTGTATACTACAGCATCATCCGCGAAAAGCCGCATGGAACTTCCGACACAACAAATAATCCTGAGCAAATAGGGAGCATTATGACAGATATAGGAATTGGTGGTGGAGTGTCTATTTCTATCAGGAGTATTTTAGTGAAACTGAAGTAGATAGTTCCTGTGAGTTTGTATGGGCAGAAGTTATGCTTGACAACGGGAATAAATTAATAATTGGTTCTTTTACTGACCCCACGACTCAGGTGATACAGTTGCTGAACAGTTCAAAGGAAACTTGAGTCTCATCTCAAATAGGTACCCCACTCATTTGGTTATAGTTGAACGTGACTTTTAACTACCCACGATATGATGGCGAAAATACATGTTTAAAGTCGGTGGTAGGACTAATGTCGTCCGCATTTGTACTGAATGAATTCTCAGAAATTATTTTGAACAATTAGCTCAGGAGGCCACCCAAAGTGTAAATGTTTGCGAAAACATACTTCACCTACTAGCAACAAATAATCCTGAGCAAATAGGGAGCATTATGACAGATATAGGAATTAACGACCACAAGGTTGTAGGAAGACTGAATACCATAACATAGAAACCCAACAAAAATAAACGCAAAATACGCCTATCTAAAAAGACACATAAAAATTCGCTCACGTCTTCCTCTGGGACAGTCTTAACTCCTTCCAATCTATGTGAGCGTTGACCAGATCTGGCTTAGATCCGAAGAAATAGTATCGACGACAATAGAGAGATATATAGCAAATAAATTAATAAGAGATCGTACTGCTTCCATGGTACACAAAACAGGTCAAAACACCGTTGTAGAAGCAACCAAAGAGGCATGCCAAATATAAAATAACGCAAACCCCCAAGATTGGCGAAGTTTGACAGAAGCTCGAAATTTAGGGCGAACTTCAATGCAACATGCTTTGAATGTTTTCCACAACGAAACTGAGCCTCGAAATCTGGCAGAAAAGCAAAGGAGATTCTAGTCCTTTGTTAAGTGCACCAGCGGCAGGACACAATCAGTAACTTCACTGAGCGGTGTTACTGATGACAGTGCCACTAAAGCGGAGATACTAAACGCAGTTTTCCGGAATTCCTTCACCGAAGAAGACGAAGTAAATATTCCCGAATTCGAATCATGAACAACTGCCAACATGGTCAACTTAGAAGTAGATATCTTCGGTGTAGCGAAACAGTTTAGATAACTTAATAAAGGCAAGGCCTCCGGTCCAGACTGTATACCAAGCACGTTCCTTTCAGAATATGCTGGTACATTAGCTCCATACTTAGAAATCATATACAACCGGTCGCTCGTCGAAAGATACGTACTTAAAGACCGGAAAGTTGCACAGATCACACACATAGCCAAAAAAGAAAATAGAAGTAATCCATTGAATTATGGAGCCGTATCATTAACGTCGAAAGGAGTAGTGTTTTGGAACATATACTATATATGAACGATATGGATTACCTCCAAGAAAACGATTTGTTGACAAAGAGATTCAGAAAATGTCAATCCTGTAAAGCTCAACTTGCTCTTTATTCTCAAGAAGTAATGAGTGCTACTGACGGAGGATGTAAATTTGATTCCATTTTTTCTTTTCCAGAAGGCGTTGACTCCATTCCTCACTAGCGACTTCTAATCAAATTGCGTGCCTAAGGGGTATCGTCTCAGTTGTGTTACTTGATTCGTGATTTCATGCCAGAGACGTCATAATTCGAAGTAATTGTCGGAAAGTCATCGAGTAAAACAGAAGTAATACCTGGCGTTCCCCAGGGAGCCGCTACAGGCCCTCTGCAGTTCCTGGTATACATAAACGATTTAGGAGATAATCTGAACAGTCCTCTTAGATATTTTGCAGATGGTGCTGTCATTTACCGTCTTGTAAATCCATCAGATGATCAAAACCATTTGCAAAACGAATTGGAGAAGATGTCTATATGGTGTGAAGAGTGACAATTGACTCTAAATAATGAAAAAGTGTGAAGTCATTCGCATGGGACTGCTAAAGTCGCAGGTTCGAATCCTGCCTCGGGCATGGATGTGTGTGATGTCCTTAGGTTAGTTAGGTTTAAGTAGTTCTAAGTTCTAGGGGACTGATGACCTAAGATGTTAAGTCCCATAGTGCTCAGAGCCATTTGAACCATTTTTGAATCATCCGCATGAGTAATGAAAAGTTTCAGTTACATGATAAATCACAAAACTCTGAAGGCCGCAAATTCAGCTAAATATCGGGGATTACAAGAACGAACAACTGTAGCTGGAACGAACGTTTTGGGGAAAGGAAATCAAAGACCTCGATTTACTGCCGGAACACTTAGAAAATGCAACAGGTCTACTAAAGAGACTGCTTACACTACGCTTGTCTGGGTTGGTAATCATTAAAAAAGAGGCGTTTTTCGTTGCACCAGGATCTTCTCTTGATATTTCAATCACCAAATTTCTCCTCAGAGTGTGAAACTATTTTTTTTGGCGTCCACCAACAAGGAAGTAAATGATCATCACAAAATAAGAGATATCAAAGCTCGGCCAGAAAGGTTTAAGTTTTCGTTTGTCCTGCACGTTGTTTGAAAGTCAAACAGCTTGAAGGTGCCAGCCACTTAACTGTGAATTGCAGAGGACTCATGTAGATGCAGATGTAGATGAGGGTTTCAACGACTTTCGTCAAAGAATTATATTATTTTAAGAAAGGGAAAATTTCTCTTGTCTTTTTCCAGCTTATTCATCTGATAATTCTCATCTTATTCTTCTGTAGATGTTTAACATCTGGCTGTATCGATTGCTATCAGAAACGAAAACCTTTCAAGGCTGCAATGTTATAAAATTCAGTTATGTCATTATTTGTCTTCTCCACTGCTTGTGGTTTTATATGATCTACATATTGGTCGGTATTGATTGACACTATACTGGCGTAAGGTGTCGCGAGTACACCAGTCGGCAAAGATGAAGCGAAGATCAATTAATAGGCGCTGGATCAAGCGCGCCAATCACCGTGAGAGGCCAGAGACACACCTGCAAGGAACACGCATCCAACACCCTCTCGGCAGCATGTGTTTAGTCCGCCGCAGCTGACCGGAGTGCAGTCACTAACTCTCACTCTATTTTGGCGTCTGTCAGCATCTTCGCTGAGGGGGTTCAGTTCACGTAACAGGCTACGACTGTGCATAGCGGCCAGATTAGTGATTATAGCGGGACCAACAGTCAGACTAAAGTTTGTAACAGCAAGATTGCCGATATTGTCCACAAGAGGACTATTACTGATGAGTTTGTACCACTACACGTGGACTCTGTTCGAGACAAGTAAATACTTCAGGTTCATGTAAATAAAGAACTCTATGGCCGGCCGGAGAGGCCGAGCGGTTCTAGGCGCTACAGCCTGGAACCGCGCGACCGCTACAGTCGCAGGTTTGAATCCTGCCTTGGGCATGGATGTGTGTGCTGTCCTTAGGTTAGTTAGGTTTAAGTAGTTATAAGTTCTAGGGGACTGATGACCTCAGATGTTAAGTCCCATAGTGCTCAGAGCCATTTGAACCACTTGAAAGACCTGTGTGCATTTGTGTTGTAGAAAGAGGATGCCGGCCAGCCATAACAACATCCTCTCCGTTGCTTCCTTACGGTACAAGACTCAACAGACACAATACTTTTAATTGTATTTTTTAGATACGTCAAGATTATTTGCTTTTAAATGTTGTAATTTAATATGTTTTAAAAGCACCCTCCTTTATCTGATGCCACGGAGAGTCGTGCGATATTGTGAAATTTTCTTTCACGAGTTCAGCTATAATTTCTCATTTCTTTCAGCAGTGTACCGATAGGTTGCTATTTTCGTGCTTGGTGTTGAGATATATTCCACTTATCGTCTGCTGAAAATTGCAGTTCGTCATAACAGAACGTAAGTCCATCCATTAAATCTAAAAGATCGTTGAAATGTCAGAAAGGAATTGAGTCTGTGGAGCAAATAAGAGACAGGGTATTAAAAGGGCAATAAGTAAAACATGATTATAGATGGCTTACAACCATCAGATCATAAAATTCTTCTAACATTCGCTACCGTTCGATGCAAAGACGCCAGCCATTTAGCTAACAGGGTGTATGACTTCTTTTTCTGTGTTTGTACCATTCTGTTTTGGGGGAGACATGCCACGCAATTACGATGCAGAAAAGGAGAATTTGTTTACATTTATACCGAAGGACTGTAAATTGCTGTTTCTCGGTTTGGAGTACACCGATCAGACACGCAACCGATGCCTAAACCATTCCAAAGATGGTGGACGGGATGTTGGTTGGGGCTTTGAGTTTGCTAGTCCGCCAAAGCCTCATTTTTTTCTTAGCCACGTTGCGTCGTCCTTCCTTTGTACCTGCACCTTCCAAACGTTGGCACAATATGAGAAAGGGGCAAATTCTTAATTGTTGTACAAAATTCCTGTGCATGTTTTGCTATCAATGAAAACTAATTGTCCAATATCAAGTAATAAAAGGTAGTGGCAGACTTTCATACCACTTCCAGCGAATTCCACTGTGGCCACGTCGCTCTCTTGTAAATACAGTTCGCTTGCATATGTCGCTTGTTCTACAGCTCTACAGACCGATGACAGCGCTATTTAAACCATTCTAAACGTCACCTTGCAGCTCTCCTTGGGATTAGTGGCGCCTAGTCTGTAGCACGACCTTGAGAAGTGAATTCTGCACTTCTTGAGCTATATTTTTGTTGCTAAAACTATGTACTCGAACTGCAAGGGAAGTGTTCCGTATAACTGACGAGGATGATTGACGACTGGTTTGTACAGCACGCTTTATAATCTAGTGGTCCCTTTCGGTTAATACGAGGGTTTGAACTTTAATAGTGACATCTATTTATTTACAGCTCCTACAAAATAGATACGTGTTTCAAAATTTTACTGACCTTCAAAGTAGTCGCCAGCATTGTGTATAACGCTTTGCCAGTGATGTGGAAGTCGTAGGATACTCTTAGCAGCGCCAGTTGTGTTGATAGTTCGAGCGGCGCGGTCTATTGCTCGACGTATTTGTAGCAGTTCTGAAGCGAATACCCTGAAGCGTTTCCTTCAGTTTACAAAACGAGTTGAATTTAACGAGGGCTACAGACAGGGGAGTGCAGTAGGTGGTACAGCACTTAGAAGCTCCATCAGTTAAACAACTCAGTAACAGCTTACACTGTACGTGCAAAATGGTCAGGTCCTGCAGAAAGTGTCATCACTTCTATCTTTAAGCTGGTCGTAGGTTGTGTTCAAAAAATGAACAGCATAGAGACAGAAGTGATGACACTTTCTGCAGGACCTGACCATCATTTTCCGGGACAATGCTCAAACAAGTAGAGTGCAAGCTGTTACTGATTTGTTTGACTGATGCGGCTGCTAAGTGCTATAACACCTACTGCACTCCCCTGACTTAAGCCCTCGTGAGTTCAACTCGATTTCTAAACTGAAGGAAACACTTCACGGCATTCGCTTCAGAACTGCTACAAATTCGTCGGGCAATAGACCGCGTCGCTCGAACTGTCAACGCGACTGGCACTGCTAAGAGTATCCTAAGACTTCCATATCGTTGTCAACGGGTTATACACAATGCTGGTGACTACATTGAACGTCAGTAAAACTTTGAAACAAGTATCTGTTTTGTACGAGTTGTAAATAAGTAGTTGCCACTATTAAAGTTCCAACCCTCGTATCTGACAGATGCCGGAGAGATGTTTAGAGTGGTACTCCGCTGACGCTTCTACTTTGCAGTAATATCGCTAATAGGGGCAATGGTGCTTTTACTCTAGCGTGGGCGAAAATTGCAACACCGAGGAAGAATCGTCCAAACGAGTTAAAATTCGAAGAATGTCTGGAATAGTGCTTCAACGATACCTGATTGAGATCGCACTGAGCTTATTTAGTGAGAAGCCCTTACATAAAGGAGAATGCCTCATCGACTCCAAACGGTCGAACATCATCATGTGAATGAGTCCGAGCGGTGAAATCTGATCGATGTCTTGAAAATGAGTTTCTCACAGTGATGCATTTGTGGAACCAGTGGACAGCCGAGGATCGTACGCACTTACGACTGGTGACTGCACCATGTAATGCGACAACAGGATAGGGTAACTACCTTGTACGCGTGACCGTAACAAACCTTATAGCATCGCCTACAATTTTGGTTCAACGACGGCACTGAAGCGTGCGTAGAACTATCTGCGTCGACATTCTTACACCGTCTGCTAAGGGATGCTTACGTGGCACGCGGGCTTTTGCTTCGGCTTTCGTTGTGCAGAAACTGCAAAGGCTTCAGACTGATGTGGGCAACTGATGGTTACCGCTAGCGTGTTCAGAGGCAAAATATCTTTTTTTGTGGATGAGTAACATGTGCTAGGGCGATGCCTGCATACACGTCAGACTCTACCGTGGTGACAGGGCTTGTGCAACCAAGTTTGTTGAGACGAACAGCAGACAAGCGTCAAATGTGACGGTCTGGTATGTCATTTGCACTGAAGCGCCAAAGAAACTCGTACGAGCATGCGTATTTAATACAGGGATAACAGACACAATACGGGGCCGCGGTCCGCAACGCCTATATAAGACAAGTGTCTGGTGCAGTTGTTAGATCGATTACTGCTGCCACAATGGCAGGTTACCAGCATTTAAGTGGGTTTTAACGTAGTGTTATAGTCGGCGCACAAGCGATGGAACACAGCATCTCCGAGATAGCGATGAAGTGGGGATTTTACCGTATAACCATTTCACGAGTGTACCGTGAATATCAGGAATTTGGTAAAACATCAAATCTCCGACATCGCTGCGACCGGAAAAAGATCCTGCAAGAACGAGACCAACATCGACTGAAGAGAATCGTTCAACGTACAGAAGTGCAACCCTTTAGCAAATTGCTCGTAATTTCAATGCTGAGCCGTCAACAAGTGTCAGCGTGCGAACCATTCAACGAAACACTATCGATATGGGCTTTCGGAGCCGAAGGCCCACTCGTGTACCCTTGATGACTGCACGACACAAAGCTTTACGCCTCGCCTGGGCACGTCAAAACCGACATTGGACTTTTGATGACTAGAAACATGGTGCCTGGTCGGACGAGTCTCGTTTCAAATTGAATCGCGCGGATGGACGTGTACGGGTATGGAGACAGTCTCGTGAGTCCACGGAACCTGCATGAAAGCTGGGGACTGTTCAAGTTGCTGGAGGCTCTGTAATGGTGTGGGGCGTGTGCAGTTGGGGTGATATGGGACTCCTGATACGTCAAGATACGACTCTGACAGGTGACACATACGTAAGCATCTTGCCTGATCACCAGATCCATTCATGTCCATTGTGCCTTCCGAAGGACTTGAGAAATTCCAGCAGGACAATGCGACGCCCCACACGTCTCGAGTTATTACAGAGTGGCTCCAGGAACACTCTTCTGAGTTCAAACACTTCCACTGGCCACCAGACTCCCCAAACATGAACATTATTGAGCATATCTGGGATGCCTTGCAACGTGCTGTTCAAAAGAGATCTGTCCATAAATCTTTTACGGATTTATGGACAACCTGTAGGATTCATGGACTCATTTCTCTCCAGCAGTACTTCAGACATTAGTCGAGTCCACGGCACGTCGCGTTGCGGCACTTCTGTGCTTGCGGGGACTCTGCACGATATTAAGCAGCTGTACCACTTACTTTGGCTCTTCAGTGTATAAGAATGCATGAATTTCGACCGCTGTATATTGAGGGCAAGTTGAACAGCAACTGCTGCATTGGGGAAGATTTAAAGATCAAGGTACTTCTTCTCCTTCACGCAGGCCTATAAGACATATTTCAAGAGGACGATACCTGCCTATATGTGGTGAGAAACTTGCAAGTGTTCTTCGAAGAACGAATGGTACCACTACTACCCTGACCTACTCATTCTTCTGGAATGTTACCCATTGAAGGTGCATGTGTTATGGTTGTTCGGCAAACTTTTCGGTATGGATCTGTAGCGACCACAGTTAATGAGCTGTGGACTCGCATATATACTGCGTCGAGAGATAATCCTCAGAAATACCCAGATACTCTTTGATTCAATGCCATGAATGTTAGATATCCTGAGTGTAATAGATCATCACGGTCAGTTCTGAAAAAAAAGAAATAAGGCACAGTTTTGTTATCCTAACTACACTCCTGGAAATTGAAATAAGAACACCGTGAATTCATTGTCCTAGGAAGGGGAAACTTTATTGACACATTCCTGGGGTCAGATACATCACATGATCACACTGACAGAACCACAGGCACATAGACACAGGCAACAGAGCATGCACAATGTCGGCACTAGTACATTGTATATCCACCTTTCGCAGCAATGCAGGCTGCTATTCTCCCATGGAGACGATCGTAGAGATGCTGGATGTAGTCCTGTGGAACGGCTTGCCATGCCATTTCCACCTGGCGCCTCAGTTGGACCAGCGTTCGTGCTGGACGTGCAGACCATGTGAGACGACGCTTCATCCAGTCCCAAACATGCTCAATGGGGGACAGATCCGGAGATCTTGCTGGCCAGGATAGTTGACTTACACCTTCTAGAGCACGTTGGGTGGCACGGGATACATGTGGACGTGCATTGTCCTGTTGGAACAGCAAGTTCCCTTGCCGGTCTAGGAATGGTAGAACGATGGGTTCGATGACGGTTTGGATGTACCGTGCACTATTCAGTGTCCCCTCGACGATCACCAGAGGTGTACGGCCAGTGTAGGAGATCGCTCCCCACACCATGATGCCGGGTGTTGGCCCTGTGTGCCTCGGTCGTATGCAGTCCTGATTGTGGCGCTCACCTGCACGGCTCCAAACACGCATACGACCATCATTGGCACCAAGGCAGAAACGACTCTCATCGCTGAAGACGACACGTCTCCATTCGTCCCTCCATTCACGCCTGCCGCGACACCACTGGAGGCGGGCTGCACGATGTTGGGGCGGGAGCGGAAGACGGCCTAACGGTGTGCGGGACCGTAGCCCAGCTTCATGGAGACGGTTGCGAATGGTTCTCGCCGATACCCCAGGAGCAACAGTGTCCCTAATTTGCTGGGAAGTGGCGGTGCGGTCCCCTACGGCACTGCGTAGGATCCTACGGTCTTGGCGTGCATCCGTGCGTCGCTGCGGTCCGGTCCCAGGTCGACGGACACGTGCACCTTCCGCCGACCACTGGCGACAACATCGATGTACTGTGGAGACCTCACGCCCCACGTGTTGAGCAATTCGGCGGTACGTCCACCCGGCTTCCCGCATGCCCACTATACGCCCTCGCTCAATGTCCGTCAACTGCACATACGGTTCACGTCCACGCTGTCGCGGCATGCTACCAGTGTTAAAGACTGCGATGGAGCTCCGTGTGCCACGGCAAACTGGCTGACACTGACGGCGGCGATGCACAAATGCTGCGCTGCTAGCGCCATTCGACGGCCAACACCGCGGTTCCTGGTGTGTCCGCTGTGCCGTGCGTGTGATCATTGCTTGTACAGCCCTCTCGCAGTGTCCGGAGCAAGTATGGTGGGTCTGACACACCGGTGTCAATGTGTTCTTTTTTCCATTTCCAGGAGTGTATTTGTGTGTTAGCATGATACGAGCATTGTATATAGTTCATTTTAGTCACATCTTTCAGTCTTGATGCAGCAGTTCTCATAATAGTTAGTGCATATGCTTCACCGAGCGAGGTGGAGCAGTGGTTAACACACAGGACCCGCATTCAGAAGGACGCTGGTTCAAATCCGCGTTCGACCAAGCAGATTCAGGTTTTCCATGATTTCCGTATCTCTCTCCATCCAAATTCATGGTGACGATTTTCAAAGGGTCTGGTCGATTTCCTTTCCTAATCCGAGCTTGTACTCCCTTCCTAATGATCTCGTTATCGAGAGGACGTTAATCACTAACCGCCCTTCCTTCTTTTTTGGTATATCCTGTGAAATACTTCTGACACAGTTTTCAGACCTACAGGCCTCTTCAAATCCTCTCGTCCGAAGTCTCTCCATTCTTCCCATCGACTTATTCTGACAGAAAAAGCGTCTATGATGTGTATACATATGTTTACAATTATATTCCCTTAGGTGCATAGCCTGACAACCTACAGAACGTGTTCAATGACATAATGTAACATGATACTATTTTTAATACGAAAGTAAAGTCATGTCTCTTCTATAACCACGTTTTGAACTAGGTAAAAGTAATACTACAGCCGAAGTGCTCTGGTTACAGCAAATGAGATTCATCGTTTCGGGGTTGTGTGTGACAGGTACCGTAGGTGGAGCGATGACACAGTGGAGTCAGCACTTATCTTCATAGCATTCTCCGTCAAGGTATGTTATATAAAACCCGATACAGTCAGAGAGAGTACCTTTAGTCAGTCATACTGCCAGTAGTGTCAGTGTTTGTTTTGAATACAGTCCAGAGAGAGAGAGATAGTGCTTATTTTCATTGTTTCCCACAAGAAGTGTCTAATAACCAGAGTTTAGTCAACTATCAGCCGCCTTTAGTGAATTAGCAGTCTAGTTAAAAGTTGATTAACTTTCTACAGTAAACAGATTTCTAAGGATGTATGGGAAGTGTTACTACTGTGTACGGACGCAGGAGGAGCTGGCCACTGTTCGCAAACAGCTGAGCGTGTTGATGGCGGCGGTCAGCCGTCTTCAGGCTGCTGCCTCGGAGTGTAGCGGCAGTGGGGAGTCTGGTGCGTCGCATGGTACACCCCAGGTGTTACATGCTTCACCCACTGTCCCTGCTGTCGAGACATCTTCGCGGGTACCGGGCGCGGTTGGGCCACCCTCTCCCCAAGGGGAGTGGCGGGTTCAGCGGCGTTCGCGGCGCACGAGACGGAGGGTCAATGTGGAGGCTGGCCGTGTGGCATCGCCCGCTCTGCCTGTGAGTGGACATGTGGCCGCTCCTTCAGCAAGGTCCGAGCAGGCACACGGGGGGAGGGGTTTATTAGTGATTGGGAGCTCCAACGTTAGGCGGATGATGGAGCCCCCTTGGTAAATAGCAGAAAGGTCGGGGAAGAAGGCCAGTGTTCATTCTGTCTGCTTGCCGGGGGGTCTCATCCGAGATGTGGAGGAGGCCCTGCCGGTGGCGATAGAGAGCACTGGGTGCACCCGACTGCAAACTGTTGCTCATGTCGGCACCAGTGACTCCTACCGTCTGGGTTCAGAGGTCATCCTCAGTTCATACAGGTGGTTGGCGGAGTTGGTGAGGGCCCAAAGCCTCGCTCGCGGGGTGGAATCTGAGCTATTTGTAGTATCGTTTCCAGAACCGATCGTGGTCCTCTGGTTTGGAGCCGAGTCGAAGGCTTAAACCAGAGGCTCAGACGATTCTGTGGAGATACGGGTGCAAATTTCTCGATCTCCGCTATATGGTGGAGAAATGTAGGGTCCCCCTCAATAGGTCAGGCGTGCACTGTACGCAGGAAGCGCCCACAAAGGTAGCGGAGTACGTGTGGAGTGCACATGTGGGTTTTTTAGGCTAGAGAATTCCCTCCCTAGGCCCGACAAGACGCCTCTGAGACGCGACAAGGTAGTAGTAGGCAAAACGCAACTCGGAATAACAATATTAATGTGCTAATAGTAAACTTAAGGAGCGTCTGTAGAAAGGTCCCAGAATTGCTCTCATTAATAAATGGTCACAATGCCCACATAGTACTAGGAACAGAAAGTTGGCTGAAACCAGATGTAAACAGTAATGAAATTCTAAACTCAGATTGGAGTGTATACCGCAGAGACAGGCTGGACAGTGAAGGGGGAGGCGTATTTATAGCGATAAGAAGTGCAATAGTATCGAAGGAAATTGACGGAGAACCGAAACGTAAAATAATTTGGGTGAAGGTCATGGTTAAAGCAGGCTCAAACATGGTAATTGGATGTCTCTATAGGCCCCCTGGCTCAGCAGCTGTTGTGACAGAGCACCTGAAGGAAAGTTTGCAAAATATTTCGAGTAGGTTTCCCGACCATGTTATAGTTCAGGATGGAGATTTTAATTTGTCGGATATAAACTAGGAGACTCAAACGTTTATAACGGGTGGCAGGGACAAAGAATCCAGTGAAATTTTTTTAAGTGCATTATCTGAAAACTACCTTGAGCAGTTAAACAGAGAACCGAGTCGTGACGATAGCATATCAGACCTTCTGGTGACAAACAGACCCGAACTATTTGAATCAGTTAATGCAGAACAGGGAATCAGCGATCATAAAGCGGTTACTGCATCGATGACTTTAGCCGTAAATAGAAATATTAAGAAAGGTAGGAAGATTTTTCTGTTTAGCAAAAGTGACAAAAAGCAGATTTCAGAGTACTTGACGGCTCAACACAAATTTTTTATCTCAAGTACAGATAGTGTTGAGGATCAGTGGACAAAGTTCAAAACCATCGTACAATATGCATTAGATGAGTATGTGCCAAGCAAGATCGTAAGAGATGGAAAAGAGCCACCGTGGTACAACAACCGAGTTAGAAAACTGGTACGGGAGCAAAGTGAACTTCACAGCAAACATACACATAGCCAAAGCCTTGCAGACAAACAAAAATTACGCGAAGCGAAATGTAGTGTGAGGAGGGCTATGCGAGAGGCGTTCAAAGAATTCGAAAGTAAAGTTCTATGTACTGACTTGGCATAAAATCCTAAGAAATTTTGGTCTTATGTCAAGGCGGTAGGTGGATCCAAACAAAATGTCCAGACACTCTGTGACCAAAATGGTACTGAAACAGAGGATGACAGACTAAATGCCGAAATACTGAATGTCTTTTTCCAAAGCTGTTTCACAGAAGAAGACTGCGCTGTAGTTGTTTCTCTAGATTGTCGCACAGATGACAATAAGGTAGATATCGAAATAGACGACAGAGGGATAGAGAAACAATTAAAATCGCTCAAAAGAGGAAAGGCCGCTGGACCTGATGGGATACCAGTTCGATTTCACACAGAGAACGTGAAGGAACTAGCCCTCCTTCTTGCAGCGTTGTACCGTAGGTCTCTAGGAGAGCGTAGCATTCCAAAAGATTGGAAAAGGGCAGAGGTCATCCCCGTTTTCAAGAAGGAACGTCGAACAGATGTGCAGAACTATAGACCTATATCTCTAACGTCGATCAGTTGTAGAATTTTAGAACACGTATTATGTTCGAGTATAATGACTTTTCTGGAGACTAGAAATCTACTCTGCAGGAATCAGCATGGATTTCGAAAAAGAAGATCGTGTGAAACGCAGCTCGTGCTATTCGTCCACGAGACTCAGAGGGCCATAGATACGGATTCCCAGATAGATGCCGTGTTTATTGACTTCCGCAAGGCGTTCGATACAGTTCCCCACAGTCGTTTAATGAACAAAGTAAGAGCATACGGACTATCAGACCAATTATGTGATTGGATTGAAGAGTTCCTAGATAACAGAACGCAGAATGTCATTCTCAATGGAGAGAAGTCTTCCGAAGTAAGAGTGATTTCAGGTGTGCCGCAGGGGAGTGTCGTAGGACCGTTGCTATTCACAATATACATAAATGACCCTGTGGATAACATCGGAAGTTCATTGAGGCTTTTTGCGGATGATGCTGTGGCATATCGAGAGGTTGTAACAATGGAAAATGGTACTGAAATGCAGGAGGATCTGCAACGAATTGACGCATGGTGCAGGGAATGCCAATTGAATCTCAATGCAGACAAGTGTAACGTGCTGCGAATACATAGAAAGAAAAATCCTTTATCATTTAGCAACAATATAGCAGGTCAGCAACTGGAAGCGGTTAATTCCATAATTTATCTGGGAGTAGGCATTAGGAGTGATTTAAAATGGAATGACCATATAAAATTAATCGTCGGTAAAGCAGATGCCAGACTGAGATTCATTGGAAGAATCATAAGGAAATGCAATCCGAAAACAAAGGAAGTAGGGTACAGTACACTTGTTCGCCCACTCCTTGGATACTGCTCACCAGTGTGGGATCCATACCAGATAGGATTGATAGAAGAGATAGAGAAGATCCAACGGAGAGCAGAGCGCCTCGTTACAGGATCATTTAGTAATCGCGAAAGATGATAGATAAACTCCAGTGGAAGACTCTGAAGGAGGGACGCTCAGTAGCTCGGTACGGGCTTTTGTTGAAGTTTCGATAACATACCTTCACCGAGGAGTCAAGCAGTATTTGCTCCCTCCTACGTATATCTCGCGAAGAGACCATGAGGATAAAATCGGAGAGATTAGAACCCACACAGAGGCATACCGACAATCTTTCTTTCTACGAACAATGCGAGACTGGAATAGAGGGGAGATCCGATAGAGGTACTCTAGGTACCCTCCGCCACACACCGTCAGGTGGCTTGTGGAGTATGGATGTAGATGTAGATGTAGATATATTGTTGGATTCGATTCGAATTTTGGAAGATTCGAATTTTGGAAGGGGAAGTCACAATCCGCAGCTCCCTAGTTTTTCTCCTTGTTGTGTTTCTCTGTCCAAGATTTGATCCAATGCATTCACTGCATATACAGAATACTAACCTATACAAGCACCCTGGTTCGTGGACTGGACACTTGAGTAACAATCTAATTTTAAATACTGACTACTGAACTCGACTGTTGTGAAGTGATTAGAAATCCTAATCAACAGTGCGTCGCCGTCTGGGGCGGCCGAGGGGTTCTAGGCGCTATAGTCTGGAACTGCGTGACCGCTACGGTCGCAGGTTCGAATCCTGCCTCGGGCATGGATGTGTGTGATACCCAAGTTCTAGGGGACTGATGACCTCAGAAGCTAAGTACTCAGAGCCATTTGAACCATTTTTGAACAGTACGTCCTTTTCACTGTAGATGTTGCAAACTACGGGACTACCCTAGGATTAGTCACCGGTTCTGTGAAAGTGACGTGTGCGTTTCGTCCTGTGACATGCGATCTGCCATCTCGCCTATCAAAAATGTGTGCAGTCGTTATTAACTCATTTCTGGAATGAATGATACTATTGTTTCTGGCTTAATCTTTAGCCATATTGTCAGTCAGGTTTTACATAACAGTGTTATAATAAGTTTAAAGTTTATTAGTCTTATAAAATTAATTTATTAGCGAGACGTTTCCAGACACTAGTGTTGATCATCAGGCATCAAGGCATACAAAACACTTAAATATTATTTACGAAAGTAATATGAGTACTGTTAACTAGGTTATCCATAGTTTATTGAATTGCCAGGGTTTCTGTTAAGCCCAGAACGTGGGCCTCCTTTATACAAATATCTAGAGGAAATGATGGAGGATACTAAAGTGAGTATTTTGAAATAAGGGACTAATTTTTTGTTGACCTTGCAGAAATGGTTTAAGCTCGCAAAAACTGTTCAGAATGACGACCATCAGTCTCAAACTGTCATTACAATCGCGCATAAATTTTTTGTTGCACAAACAGAGAGGCAGCAAGGCCCATACCGAATTGTTCGTCTGCAATTTCCTTTGAGATTTTATGCACAAACGACTAATTCCCTGGAGGGAAGCAACGTTCTTTTGAGGAACACTGTCGAGAAAATTCAGAAAATATGCATTTGAAGCTGACTTCAGAACGATTCTACTGCCACGTGAGGACTACGAAGAAAAGGTAAAAGAAATCAGGTCTCATGCGGAAGATTACTGACAGTGTTTTTCCCCCGTTTTATTTGCGAGTGGTACAGGAAATGAAATGGCTAGTAGTGGTACAGGGTACCCTAAGCCGAACATCATGAGGTGGTTTGTGTAATATGTATGTAGATGTACAAAAGTAACCTCACAGGGAAACAAAATGAACCATGACTCTTTACAGACCATTGTGTATTGTTGATCAAGGCAGCACCAGCGACGTTGATGCAGAAAGATGACACTGTTGACAAACACGAGTTGCTTATACATGTGGTTTCTGTCTGAAGGCGAGGACGGCCAATGATCATTTCAGTGCGGATGGACACCACGCTCGCACTCTTACGAAAATTGGCGAAATGTGGATAAGTTGAGGATTTGGGTC
This sequence comes from Schistocerca gregaria, assembly GCF_023897955.1. Lineage (NCBI taxonomy): Eukaryota > Metazoa > Arthropoda > Insecta > Orthoptera > Acrididae > Schistocerca > Schistocerca gregaria. Next base: position 769,129,923 of record NC_064931.1, on the reverse strand, counting down.
TAACGGGAAGCTTGCCGACCGCTGTGTCTGGATGGCGCGGTGGTCAACACATCAACCTAGTAAGCAGGGGACCACTTAGTCCAGCACAAATTTTCAACTTTCCCCATTGATTCTTTCTAGGCAGCTAACGTCATTAATCCCTATGTGGCTTGAAACACGAATTACTTATTCAAGCCGTCGTACCCCCTGAAATATTCAGTTCTTACCATTATCTCAAAGCGTTCAGTTAAGGATCCCCTACCATCTGTATACTTTTGAGCCTAAGCGTTTCGGTCACTCTGTGTGTCGCTTTAGACGAATGCTGAGAATTTTTCTTCAAGCAGACTGCGGACGATTTCGTCGCTCAGCTTCGTCCAGATGTGCTATTCATCTGCCACTAGTCATTGAAATGAGAACGGGACTATGAACCCAAACTTTTATCTCCATTTCGACAACACGACTCAAAGGAATAGCTTACAATGACAAAATGTTGACGGAACCCCAGAAGTATATACATTCGAATGTTACTCCTGCTGCATGAGAAGACACGAGCTTATTGTTGTGTTGTGTTACAGGCATAGAGTGTGACCTTATCGTTTTCTGGTTACGTTCAGGCCTAGTGCCCACTCGGTGTGTAAACCCGCGGCAAAGCGTCGCACGATTTATCACGCGCAGAGCAATGGCGGACGAAACGGTCGGCCGTTGTCTTGTATTCTCAAGCGACGGCGCACAAGCTTCAGATCGGTTTGAATTTTCCGATCTCTCTTGCCCTGTAAGCTGCACTAAGTAAAAATTAACTAAGGCAGGAGTGGGGGCGTGCTGGTGTACCGTACCAAACCTGAAAGCGGATATGCGGATGGAGTTTCCTGGTTCATATGGCTTTTTGCACTATGGGACTTAACATCTGAGGTCATCAGTCCCCTAGACTTAGAACTACTTAAACCTAACTAACCTAAGGACATCGCACACATCCATGCCCGAGGCAGGATTCGAACCTGCGACCGTAGCAACAGCGCGGTTCCGGACTGAAGTGTCTATAACCGCTTGGTCACAGCGGCCGGCTGGAGTTTCATCGCCAAGTAGTTTCTTAGACCGCTTCTGAAGGAATCTGACCAGTTCATGTTTAATTCCATTCGTCTCTAAAGCTTAAAATATCGAAGGAATTTTGTAATAACAAAAATGAAGACAATTAAAATAGGATTTTATCTTTAATTAGGAGGTACGTTTACATAACAAATCTCCTTACGTAATTTGAGCTAATGGGAGAATTAACAGTCTTGTAAAAACATTCCTAATGTCCTCTACGGTGACACATTGCAGTATTTTATTTCACGTATCGATAAATAAGTTTCATTTCACAGTACCATATACATATAAATGCTGGCGGTATCATTTAATAATACAGTAAACTGACAAACGCCTGAGACTTGGGAGTACAATTTTAAGTATTCTCTACATACCATTCTCGACAGACAATGTTGGAAACTTTTCTCTCTTGTTTGACTCCCAAGCAGTACTTCTACTATAGTTAACGATGGTTCAAATGGCTCTGAGCACTATGGGACTCAACTGCTGTGGTCATTAGTCCCCTAGAACTTAGAACTACTTAAACCTAACTAACCTAAGCACATCACACACATCCATGCCCGAGGCAGGATTCGAACCTGCGCCCTGAAGCGCCTAGAACCGCTCGACCACACCGGGCGGCCTGTTGTGTAGAAAAGTAATACATTTTACACTGTAACGATAGTATAACTGTCAATGATGCAAATCAGTGGCCTTTCTTCACTCAGATGTTCTTCCTGAACAACATATCAGTCCAGACAACACTCAACGCAGCATTAACGATGAAACGGAAAGCTTTGCTTCTGATGACGAAGGTATATGGAATAACGAGATTGACTCGAATGAAACCTGTCGTAGTGAAGAGCAATTTACCAATGATGGAGATAATTTAAAAGAATATAGATGATATTCAGAGACAAGCGTCACAATCTGAAACCCAGGCAACGCTTACAATACAAGAAAAAAAATTCAAGCGCCCGTACAGAAATAAGAGTCAGAAGATGAATTATGATGAGAAGTTACTTGAAAAATGGTTCAAATGGCTCTGAGCACTATGGGACTTAACTGCTGAGGTCATCATTCCCCTAGAACTCATAACTACTTAAACCTAACTAAACTAAGGACGTCACACATATCCATGGCCGAGGCAGGATTCGAGCCTGCGACCGTAGAGGTCGCGCGGCTGCAGAAGGTAGTGCCTAGAACCGCTCGTCCACCCCGGCCGGCAAGTTATTTGAAATTGAAAATACGAAGCTTTCCCTAATTCAAGAAAGGCCTTACAAAGTGAGCATGGTTAATATCAGTTTTTGATGACTATGTTGCTACATGTGTGTGAAGTTTCTTCGTCTAGCACACTCTGATTTGATCGGACGACATCGTCAGCAAAGAACGCGGTGTTGTCGTGCATTGTGACGCACAACGCGCAACGATCTGTCACATATTTACGCATACAGCGGACACGCAGCCTTAGTTTGTCAAGGTCATTGCCTGTCAACTTGAAATCGATCTACGGTAGAACTTCTGCGCAAGTGTAATTTCCCTGCTCTTGTCAGCAACAGAATAATTTACGTAATATTCTTAGAAGAGGAATAACAACATGATATGTTAACTAGTATTTAACATGTGAAATCAAATATGTATAAAAATAAGTCTGTGCGGAAATGTAAAGTGAAATGCATCCGTAATTCGCCAGCGGAACTGTTGTCGCAACGTCTCTGGGGATCGATACGCGCATGCGCAGTAACAGCTACATTCCAGACGGTTATTCAAAGGCGGCTAAAACAGCGCACGCCGTCGGCGATTTGAACGCTCGCTAGCCGCTGGAAAGGATCATGTTCGCCGAAGTCTGACTGTGCCAATTATTCTCTTCGGAAGCTTACAGAGATGCATTTAGTAACAAAGATGTTCCTGTCAGCAGACCAGTAACATTGTAACATAACTATACACTACAAATTTCCCTTGAAAAAGAAACATCGTCTTAGGTGAGTTTGATACCCGACTTTTTGGTACGGAACTGGCGGGGATATATCTATTTCATAAAATTACTCCATGCTACAGCATTTCTGTTTCACTGCTTTCTTCACGCGTTATAAATGCTATGTTTTGTTAAAGCACAATCGTTTGACTAAAATCGCACATCACACTATTTTGTTAACAGGTATACGATTTCCTGGTTATAAACGATGTCTCACAATGCCACAAGTAGTACATGTCAGGTAGATAGTGATATTTATATTTCAAATGTCTCTGATGCAACTATGATATGGCAAAATAATGATTAATTCATATAAATTCAATTCGAAATCACATAGTCATCTGTTTTGGCGCATTAGATGGCGTACTTGTATGCAAGCTCTAAAGTCAAGGAGAGATTTACGTAGCAAGTGCATAGCAGAAGCGTTATTTTCTGGAACAGCTGCTAAACTGTGGCAAGGCCGCAGTCAGATCTTTGGGTACGACTCACGACCCTCAGGGTCAGCTCCGCATCTTAATGAAGCAAGCTGGCCACGCGACGTTGCAGAGCAAGGTCGCCTGCGCCAAATCAGCTGTAGCAAGCTTTGGCGTTTCGAAACAAGCGTGGCGAGGAATTTCGCGGAATTCGAAAAGCGCTTAACGCTTCTTTAAGGTCCGAGTGTTGTATTCCTATATGGCTCTAGAAGTCCAAAATTTCAGATCACATTACTCGCTTTGAGGAGCATTGCTCACGAAAAGCAAAGGAAAGGTTTCGAATTCTGCTGTGGCACACAGTTCAGTCTTCCGAGAAGTTTCATTCTTAGCGTAATTTAGCAACTAAGAATATGAATTTAAAGTGATTCATCACTTAAATTCAAACAAAATGAGGTACGCCGCTGAACTCTGAATGTTCGTCGTGACACGTAAATTAAAATACTGATTCTTTTTCCAGAGAAATGGATTTGAGACCTTGCTAGACGTTCCGAATGTGGTTTACCGTGTTTTCCTCAAATCAACCGATACGAATGCTTGGATAATTTCTTACATAAATCAGGGCCGTTTTCTACCTCCATCTCCCTACAACTGATTTAATGCTCCGTCTAGAATCACTACATCCTTGACAAAAACGATAAAATACAAGCTTCTTTTTTCGTTAAACTTCTGTCTATTGTTTCCATTCATTTCACTTTGTGGATAACGTGTTTCTGTTGGTATTATGTTACACTATGAAGCTTTCAAATATCTGGGTTCGAGCATCGCTGTAGCACATAGTTTCAGCCCCTCAGAAATATTCGAATATCTCAAAGCACGGAACTTGGGCATTGTGTATCACGTCCAAGTAGACTGTGGGGGACTGTGATTGTATGAATGCACATGTGCGCGTGTGTGAATGCGTGCGAACAAAAAAAAAAAAAAAAAAAAAAAAAAAAAAAAAAAAAAAAAAAAAATTGTTCAAATGGCTCTGAGCACTATGGGACTTAACATCTGAGGTCATCAGACCCCTAGAACTTAGAACTACTTAAACCTAACTAACCTAAGGACATCACACACATCCATGCCCGAGGCAGGATTCGAACCTGCGACCCTAGCAGTCGCGCGGTTCCGGATGCGTGCGAACACGCGCGTTTGTGTGTGTATGTGCGTGTGTGTGTGTGTGTGTGTGTGTGTGTGTGTGTGCGTGTTTGCGCAATTGCATGACTGTAAGTTAACTTTTGCGCTACGTTTGTGCTAGACTTCATATCGAGACTTTGTATTCAACTCAGGAAGTTGGCACATATTCTATTGATTAGCAACTATACGTTACATTTGATGAACAAAGGCAGGTGTTTAGACTACTTTTCGTTACTAGTATTATCTTCAACTAAATACAGGCTCAGAACGCGGTTTGAAAAGCTCGATCACGGAGATGAACCATTCGATATGTGTGAAGAACTAAACGGCTCGCTGAAGAGAGTAGGGACGCATCATGAAGGGTCACGTTATTCGCTGGACACCTTGCAAATGTTGTCTCCGGTAACTGTTGAATTAAAGACACTTACTCTCAGACTTTCTCCGTCTCTTTCTCTTCTCTCTCTCTCTCTTTCTCTCCATCCCTCCCTCCCTGTGAGTTGGTGCCACACTCCTGGCGTACGTCTATTACTGCATTTTGTCCACCCCCAACTCTTTTATGTTAATCAGCTCACTACGCTAACTCCGTTATCTCCAATTCCTCTTTGATCTGAGAATGGCTTGCTCACTTGCAAGAGTAGGAACAAGCCAGCACATAAATAAACTTTTCTGCTGCTTCTCAAACCAACAACAGATGTGAGCACAGTGTTTTGCTACAAATATTGGTACAAATCCGTGAACTTTTTCTTTATAAGTTTTTTTGCCGTTGTTAAGGAAGGAAGTCAGCCTTTTTTGATTTGACGCACGGTTATATCAACTAGTCTTAATGCTGGTCCAAATGGCTTTTTTTTTGTACCTCAGTCTGTCATAGCTCGTAATAAAAGATGCTTCGAAAACTAGGCATTTTTCGGTTTTGTGAATTTATTGTTTAGATGCGGAATATGCGCTCGTTTCCGTAGTGCAAGATATATTCGACGACCATGAAACATCAGCCACTGCGATGTAGTGCGCTCTGAATGGTTCGTTAACAACATTGTGATATACTGAGACACGTAGGATGAAAACCGCGTTACGTGCGTGGCGAGACTCGGCCGGTAGTATGCAAAACGCCAATACCTCGCATGTCAATACGGAATACACACCAGCAGTATTTTCTGTAGATCTGCCAATCCGAAATGATTGCAACAGCGTCTACCATTGTTGGACAAACGCCTTTAGGAGGCCAACCGTGCTCTGCTCTGGCGATGTTGCATTCTTTTGGCCACCAGTGTGTCACGAAGTCTAACAGTACGTTGATATGCGACGTAACTTGCGGAAGACGAAGTCGAATTGACGGAACAATTATTCGCTGCCGTTTTTACATGTTCGACCTAAATCGATTTTCCTAGCTCGATCAAATAGTTTTTAGAGCGTCAGGTGCTTTACGCAAACGGTGTCTGTAAACCAATTTTTCGGTTTTGTCTGCACGGTGAATTGCGATTCTCAATACTTTCGTAATGTTTGTAGTGAGGGGAGAGTATTTTGTGTGTGGTGGTGAACTCACACGGAGGAGCAGGTTCTACAAGAAAAGAAGTTTAAAAGTCTAATCCATGACAATTAATGTATGATAAGCTGTTTTATTAACACAGTCCAAAGTACAGTCGTAGTGGGAAAAGTATACAGTGTACTCTGGTGAAAGATTATTGTTGTCCAACGTTTTGAAGGTCTGTAATGGCTAGGAAACATCACAATGATTAGATATTTTTATGTTCTTGAGGGTAAAAACAGCAAATATTTTGATGCTAGCTACTGATAGTGTACGAAGAGACAACACTAGCCCATCCGTTCTCGGGTTCAAACACTTTCTTGGCGCCCCCTGATAGGTTAACCAGCTAAACCAGCCACAGAATTTAAAAAAATATGGGGATGCTAATTTTGTTGTAGTATTTACACAAAAACAAATTTATTATTACGCATCCAAAAAAAATACTTTAGAAGATTTAGCTTTCGCTAAATACTTTACAAACTAATGTCAGTTCAGTTTACGGGAGGGTCCAACTGAACAAGTGAGTCACAAGTGTTCAGAAGTCTGTCACTCATACAGAACATATCTAATTCCCAGTTACATCTCTCTTCTCTTCTCTTCTCTTCTCTTCTCTTCTCTTCTCTTCTCTTCTCTTCTCTTCTCTTCTCTTCTCTTCTCTTCTCTTCTCTTCTCTTCTCTTCCCTAAATATAGGGTGTCTCTCCTAAGAGTGGATCACGGGGTCCCGGGTTCGATTCCCTGCCGGGTTGGCGATTTTCTCAGCCCGGAGGCTGTGTGTTTGTGTTGTCCTCATCACCTCATCATCTTTAGGGTAGTGGCGAGACTGGAAATCGGGTGCTGATTACCATGATGTTGAGCGTCCTACAAACCAACATAATCATCATCATCATTTCCTCCAAAGAGTCGTCTCGCACACTTTCTCTGGTGTTTCGGCAGATATCTGCAATTTCGTTTTGGCATTGTGTAGCTGAAGTCAGCCCAAATAATTACTGCTCGTCATGTCTTTCATGCGACGGCCAGTGTCACAGAAAGTGTCGGTTTATCTACCATTGCAAACAAAATTGTTTTTAAATCGGAATTTTATGTGCCCATACGACAGAGCGCTCGCAAATTAGTGAAGTCCGACATTCGTTTTATCGACATGTATTAACATAGACAGTAAAACACGAAGAATAAACAGCAATCTAGCAGCGACACAGTAGCGCTGTATGCTTGGCGCTAGCAGCCAGCGCGGGCCAGCGCAGTGCTGTCGCTGCTCGAATACGTATGGCAGCGAAACTTGGTACATATTCTAGTGCGTAACTCCAGAATCAATTTATGCTGAAAACAAATGAGTTACAGTTTTGGCCACTAGGTGCAAATATGGCGCTGCGAATGCAAGAATGACATTTAAAAATGTCTCCATATGTAATCGATTAGGAACGGTACATGGACAGACAAAGTAAAACAAGAGAGAAAGGGCATAATGCTGATTTTATTATTAACCACTGCTAAGACAATCCTCACGATATGAGCACTAGAGACGCCGACGAGATGCTGCATTCATAAAACGACGTATTAACAGTTGCTCGCAGCAGTTGTGATGGTATCTGAGCCACGTGTTCCTGTATACTGGCTTTCATATCAGGTAGGGACTGAATTTCTCCCTGGCCAACATGGTCTTTTAGATATCCCCAGAGCTAAAAATCAGATCAAACCAGGTGATCTGGCAGGCCATACATTTGGAATATCTCTGGAAATAACATGTTCGTATAAGGTTTTATTAAGCAGTTCTTTCACTGAGCGAGTGACATGAGGTGTTGCCGCACCTTTCATGAAAACAGTGGTTTCCACGCAGTTGAGTTCTTCCAAATCACATGCTGTACAAGGAGGTCCTGGTAACGTGCAGACATCACGGTACACCTGACACGCGCCTTGATGTCCCTTCAAAGAAGAAAGGACCTAGAATGAGGTGCTTGTGAATCCACACTTGGACTGTGCGGCTGGTCCCGGCGGAGGTTCGAGTCCTCCCTCGGGCATGGGTGTGTGTGTTTGTCCTTAGGATAATTTAGGTGAAGTAGTGTGTAAGCTTAGGGACTGATGACCTTGGCAGTTAAGTCCCATAAGATTTCACACACATTTCAACATTTGAATCCACACTACACAATCGCAGACGGCGAGTGGCTCTTCGTGCACAACACGCGGCTTAATAGTACCTCAAATTCGGCAGTTATTCACTGCACCCTGTTGTGTAAAATGTGCCTCGTCATTCCATAGAATATTGTCTGGGCACATATCGTCTACTTCTATCCTTGTCAGAAACAGAAGAGCAAATTCAGAACGTTTCTGCCCATCATGAGGTTTTAGATGTTGCACCATCTGTATCTTGTACGGGTACCAGTGTAATACTGCCTGGAAAACTTGACATACTGTTGACCATGGAATACTCGCGATACTGCACTAGCACTGCCCAGGGCACGTGCTGCATAGTCAGTTAAGGCAGCCGTAACTTCGTCAATAACTTTCATCGTGGCAGGACGACTTCATTTTCCAGTTAGCATTCCAAGCATACCCGTGTTTTCGCATTTCATTATCATCTTCTTTAAATCATTTAATGAGGTCAGGCCTCTCCTGAGACCTTTCAGTCGACGCTACCATATCACTGTAATTGCTGCCATTCACGTAAAACAGTTTCACCAACAGCGCACGGTCTCTCTCTCGATAACCATTCTGTTTACTCAAGTTACGGCTTGTCAGACGAGAGCGGCAATGTCATAAAGTCATACAAACAGTGTACAGCGCCAGATTTACAACTGGTGGCCAAAATTGTAAATAATTTTTTCCAGCGTAAATCGGTTCCGTATTAACGCATTAGCAAATCTAGCAAGTTTCGGTGCCATACGATAGTTACATCTCACACTGGACCACCGTAAGCATCTGCGCTTTAATTATAACTTCCTCATATAATGTGGTTCGGAATCTACGTTAAGCTATAGATGTCATTTTCAAGAACTGAATCGCAGTTGGGCTTGATAGTCTAGCAGGCCTGATCATAGAGCAAGTTGCACGTGTGTGGCGACTCCTGTTCTACCCTCCACCCTACTCCCGCAGTGCTTCTTTCCTTGAGGGGGTGGGGTGGGGGGGGGGGGAGAAGTGGTTAAGAGGAAAGGCGTTGGACAAAAAAGAAGTGGTGACAGTGTTGAACACAAAAAAATAGGAATGTAGGAATGTGCGTGCTTGCTAACGGACGCATCCTGCGACTGAATTATGGGAGGACCACAAATTCTTTACGTTTCTTTTCAACCTTGCAAGCATCTGTCAGTGATATGGGGCTTCGCCACAACCGAAGCGTGTTTCAGATTCCACGTTAAACTGAAGGTCGCCTTTTCCCGGTTGCAGAACTGGCCAGGGAGAAGCAATTCGCCGCAGTGACGCCCAATGGAAACACACCAGGACACAGAGCCACACGAAATAATCTGTACATATACAGTGTGTTTGGAATTTTCCGTTACAAACTTCTGCGACTTTCAGAGGTAGTGAGTACATAATATTTTGAACATCCATGTCCGGAAACGTCGTCCAAGAGGCTAGAGAGTTTCAAAGTTATGGATGCCTGGGTGATTCCATGATGATGTTACAAACTTTCTAGGGTGATGGAGGAGGATAAATGTATAAAATTGAGGTTATGGTCTCTGTACCGGAAACGGACGAGTCGAAAGTTATAAGCGAAAACCGTTCTCATACATCTGACTGTGGAATACATGAACTGGTGCAGTTGTCGCTAAGATTGTAGGGTAGGCAACTTTAAGAGACGATAGCATGGGCGAAAACAAGGAAAAAATATCCAGTGGAGATGGGCTTTGAAATGCCCTTGTTCATCTTCGATACTGTGCAACACATCTCCTCTACTGGACAAGTGCTCATAGCTCTTTTTTAAGGCATGCATGTTACAGCCCATAATTACTAGACATTTTTTCTCGTATTGGTCTGTACTGCCACCTTCTAAGGTGCATACGCTACATTCCTAGCAACAACAGTACCAGTACATGTATTCCACTGTCCGAGATATCAGAACGGTTTCCGCTCATAACTTCTGACTCGAGATACCAGAACGGTTTCCGCTCATAATTTCTGACTCGTACATATCCGGCAGTCGTTCTTCCCGCGAACCATACGCGACTGGAACAGGAAAGGGAGGTAATGACAGTGGCACGTAAAGTGCCCTACGCCACCCACCGTTTGAGTGGCGTGCGGAGTATAAATGTAGATGTAGATGTGAAGTTGATACTTTTATCCTTCTCCATCATCCTAGAAAGTTTGTAACGTCATCACGGAATCACCCCGTATATACATACATTTATAGGCACCGGCGCCTATGACTTTGACGCTCTGTAGCATCGTTGGATGACGTTTCCGGACATGGGTTCCTATTCAAAATATTACGTATTCACTCCCCTCTTCAATACCTAGAAGTTTGTAAAGGGAATTTCCGAACAACCTGCATACATACATTCCACTTCTACACACTGCTTGTTATTAAAAGTCCCCGCCTCCTTTTTCTGCCTGTATATTAAGGTTAATCCCTGGAACTATGGTAGGAATTTTTGATAAGGTTTTCACTAATAGACACACTGATTCACGAGGAAGCTTCTTGTATATAATTTTTAAATATTTGTCGCAAATTGGCTGAAATACGATGAATTATATTGCCCCACCACACTTTTCTGTCCGTATGTGAAGGCTGTTCGCAAAAACAACTGTATGGATTTTGATACTCGCGACGCACTGGTAGACCGGCCCGTAGACAAATGAGCAGCCGCGACGCCTTTGATGTGAGGTTCGCATTGTTAGCGGGTCGCGGTCGGGCAGTGCACATAGGCCTTCAGACGCTGCAGTACGCCAGCAAGTGGCCCGTGCTGCTTGGATCGTTTAATTTTAAGGGTCACTACGTAGAGTTGCGGATAAAAATCAGTGAACAATGTTGGGTAAGTGAACATATTTATTTGCAGAGGTGGTAGAATGGGCCAAAACAAAGAAAAAAATGTGCAATAAACATGGGCTCTGAAATGCAAATCTGAGGAGCACTTGTTCATCAGTGAACACCGTCAGGTAAGTGAACATATTCACTTACCTGACATTGTTCACTGATTTATTAGGTGACCCTTAAGCAAAATTGTCGCTACGCCAGACGAGTCGTCCGTGACCGTAGATACTTATAAGAGAAACTCCCAATTTCTCTCCCCCCCCCCCCCCCTCAGATTTAGTGGTAAAAAGGCCCAGTGGACAACCCGTGATAAACTGAACATAGGTCTAGTATGAAAACAGGAAGGTGGTGTACCAAATTGTGACAAAAAAAAGCAAAACAGAACCACTGAACGGTCCAAGCACAAGAAGTACAACATAGAGCAGTCTAGACTAGACATGGCGTCGTGGTTAACGGCGATACGGTAGCTCAGCGTGTTCGGTTGCAGGGTGTGGCCGTGCGGTTCAAGGCGCTTCAGTCTGGAACCGAGCGACCGCTACGGTCTCAGGTTCGAATCCTGCCTCGGGCATGGATGTGTGTAATGTTCTTAGGTTAGTTAGGTTTAAGTAGTTCTAAGTTCTAGGTGACTGATGACTTCAGATATGAAGTCCCATAGTGCTCAGAGCTATTTGAACCATTTTTCGTGTTCGGTCAGAGGGTTTAGCTACCCTCTGCATTAAAAAAACTGAGTGAACGGATCAACGAACAACCTGCACGAGTGTCATCGGACGTCCGCCACGAACAAATTCAACGAACAGTATAGAACAAACAAAAAAAAAAAGAAAAAAAGGTATAATAATAAAACTGAGTGCATGGATCAACAATGAACCTGACTGGGTGTTACGGGGCGCCCGCCGTGGACGAATACAGTGAACAATAACGAACAAAATGAGATTTTTAAAAAAGTGGTCACGGTGTAGGACTGTAAAGTGGACTAGCCGTGTTGAAAGCTCCCTCGTGTCAATTCTTTTTCCGCTGTTCTCCGTATTCAAGTTTGTGTCTGTGTGGTGTAACATCCGTTTGCAACAGCGATGTGTAAGATGGCACCTAGAAAGAGTGTCGACTCTGCAAAACTACTCTATTAGCAGCCGGAAGGAAGTGGCTTTCGAATGGTAACCGCAAACGTTTGATAACAAGGTGACAAGTCAGCCGAATCCTCCATCGGAAAATACGTTCGGTGTGTCATACACTACATTAGTCACAGTACGCGTGTCATACGATAGGAATCTCTTATCGGCGCACCTAATTTGTAGGCCTGGTGAGTGAGTGAGATATGCCCCCTTGCCCGATTTAGCTGTTCGTATGAATGTGAATGCGATCCCTTCCAAGGAAATGATGAAAACATAATAGTTTGCCACATAAGCTGCAACAAATGAAGGCAACAATTTCCCAATCACACAGTTTCTCCGTGCTCTCTCAAAATATACGTTTTTAACGTTTTTCAAGTTGCATTCCGTTTTGTAAGTTTTGACTCTCGAATTCATTTGTTGTAACATAGTTCACACCAGTTTATTTGTTTTCATTTCCATGAGACGTCTGTTTAGTATCTCGCCTGCTCTCACTATTCATCACTTTTACCTGCGATGGCAATGTATTCTTACCACATGACTCATATTCTATAACCAATATATAGTATGAGAACTGCCAAGGCTACAGAAGACAACAAACATTTCAATGATCAGACGGACAGTTCATAATGTGGTGAAAAAAATAAACAAGGAAATGGTACACCCCCGAGTTTTGATCACGGCTCATCCGCTTTGGGCTCCAACAACGCGACCAGTTAACCACGACGCCGTGGTTCTTCCACTTGGCTTGATGTTGTACTTGTTGAGCTTCGACCGTTCACTGTTCCTGTTTTGCTTTTCTTCACACTTCAGTACACCTTCTTCCTGTTTTCATGGTTGATTTGTGTTCAGTTTTTGACGGGCTGTCCGCTGAGTCGTCTTACTACTAATGCGAGGGGAGTGTGATGGGGAGTTTCCCTTGTTAGTTCTACCCGTGAGAAGCCGGGGCGGGTCACTTCTGTGAAATAATAATAAACGTAGTAGCTTTTAGTACAATGAATAATTAGCTTAGTGATGGAAGGTACGGTCAGTCCTCAAGGCCCCATTGGAGCTGGCGTCCGGACTCTCTTGCATCCTCCACTGCTAACGATAAAATGCGCTTCTCTTCAATTAAACAAAGGAAATGAATAAATACTTTCCCAGTCGAGTATGCCTTCTCTCGACTGCAGAAGAGAAATTTCGGCTGCTAGAACCACATTTCAGAACCGGTACTGAAGTGTTTACACAAAAAACAATGAAATGAGCGTATGGCATCGTTGGCCGGGAGGCCCCATTTGGGGAAATTCGGCCTCCAAGTGCAAGCCTTATTTCAGTCGACGCCATATTGGGCCACTTGTGCGTCGGTGATGAGGATGAAATGACGATGAGGCAAACATGACAACCTGTCCCCGAGCGGAGAAAATTTTCAACCCGCCCGGGAATGGAACCTGGGCCCACTTATATGGGAGGCAAGCACGTTACCAGCCAGCTAAGCCGGCGAACTGTGTTTGTACAAGTAACTGTACATGGTATTGGGCAATCAGTCTACGAAAACCGAAATTGGGAGCCCAATGTAAATATAGGTATAAAAAGGAAAATATAATTTCTGCAAACACTGTTCAGTTAGAATAAATACATTGCCTGACAAAATAAGTGAAGAACACAGAAAATATGATTGGCTCTCAATGTAACTTCGTACACATGCACATCATGTAAATAATTAGAGCTCCAAGTCGTTACAGTGCTCTGTAGCGAGTTGTACGGCCATGAGAGTGCATTAGTGTTATGGTATTTAGTATTATTACAAAACCTTGTAGGTTATCTAAGGGGTGTATACTGCGTCAGATGTTGAGTGGTCGCTGTGAAGGACATGGAGATGCCTCGTACTCGTTTGAGACAGCGGTATCAGTATCGAACAGAGTTTGGAAGGGAATCCTTTGTGGTTCCCTATTTGGCCGGCTAGTCGAATCGTGCAATATCAATATTTGTGGGACATTCTGATGTGACAGTGGCCCCTGTTCTATTGCAAGCGACCGTGAAAGCAGGCGTATTCATTACGAAGGTTCAGGACGACTACATCTGACCTCCACAAGGCCGGATCGCCATATTGTGTGCCAAACACGTCGTGATCCGTTCACATCTGCGCCTGACATCCGAAGGAAGGAAGAGTATGCTTTAACGTCCCGTCGACATCATGGTCATTAGACACAGAGCACAAGCTCGCAATGATTCAAGGATGGGGAAGAAAATCGGCCGTACCCTTTCAAAAGAACCGTCCAAGCACTTGCGACTTGAGCAATTTCGGAAACCAAGAAAAAGCTAAATTTGGATGGCCGGACACGGTTCCTCCCGAATACGAGTTCATTGTGCGAACCACTGCGCCATCTCGCTCGGGTGCTTGAAATCTCAGAACAAGTAATAGACTTCCTGTCCGCACTATTGGTCGGAGACCACCAACAATCGGACTAGGGAATTGCCATCCCATGCGTAGACTGCAGTTAACCCTGCAACATAAATGGGCGCGTCTGGAGTGGTTCCGTGGCCGGGAGCCGGACTAATGGTGAATGGATATGCATTGTGTTAAAAGATGAATTGCAGTTCTCCACTACCACGGACGGCCGTTGTCGGCGAATATGGCGGCTTTCTGGGGAGAGATCTCATCCTTACGATGCTTTGGAGAGTCCTAGCGGTGTCATGGTGTGGGAACCATCGGGTATGATTTCAGGGCACCGCTGGTAGTGATCGAGGGAACTCTGACGGCACAACCGGAAGTTACGGACTTCCTGCACCGCCATGTGCTACCTCTCATGCGACAGTATCACGGTGACATTTTTAACAGGACAATGCTCTTCCACGCAGGACACGTGTCTCTGCTAACTGTCAGCGTGATGGTGAGTCCCAGGTAGAGCTTATGAATATGTGGGATCAGGTCGGACGTCAACTCCATCCCAGTGCCTAATCTAGGATTTCAAGGACCTGTTACAACAGTTGTGGGCTAGTTTGCCTCAGAAGAGGATACAACAATTTTATGACATGCTTCCCAACCGAATCAGTACACACATCCAGGCCAGAGAGGATATAATGTTAGACAGACAAGTGCGCTCACACAGCCAAGTCATCTATAATTTTGCTCGAGTTTTTAAATCACTGCTTTATCAGCCTGCGGCGTCTTCGGGTAATTCAGTGGTTAATGTGGCGGCCTGCAAAATGCAGAGGAAATCCGAGTCCCGGTCTAGCACAAATTGTCAATATTTAAATGATTTGATAACGCATGTAGTTGTCATTTTTCTTACAGAGACTAGTAGGCATAATGTACCATCACCGAAACTTTTTTGCAAATTCCTGGAAACGGTTTAAGGCTGAAATTGTACAACAGTACATCTAATAAAGAAAAAGTGACAGCCACAGGCGCTCTCAAATAATGTAAACTATTTGCCACAAATGTAGCCCACATTCAATGAAAATTTTCATTGTTCACGATATATTCACTACGTTGCGGAACTCTGATCGGCTTTTGTTGATTTAATTTTATTTAATAGCATCTTCATTGATTTCACTCCCACCATCCGTTAATTTCATATCAGCAAAGCTAATCCAGTTTATTTAATGCGCTAATTATTTTCTCCAGCCACGTGTAATATTATGCAAGTTCGATTCTTTGGCAGTTGTGCTTCGCTGCCACTCGACTTCTGTATGCTGAACGAACAAACGTGCTGTCAGAACTACACTGAAGAGCCAAAGAAACGAGTACACCTGGCTAATAAATATCGTGTAGGGACCCTCGAGCACGAAGAAGTGCCGCAACACGACGTGTCATGGACTCGTATAATGTTTGAAGTAGTGCTGGAGGGTTCTGACACCATGAATCCTGCAGGGCTATCCATAAATCGGTAAGAACAAGAGGGGGTGGAGATCTCTTCTGAACAGTACGTTGCTAGGCGTTCCAGATATGTTCAATAATGTTCATGTCCAGCGAGTCTGGTGGCCAGGAGAGTGTTCCTGGAGCCACTCTGTAGCAATTCTGGACGTGTGGGGTGTCGCATTGTCCTGCTGGATTTTCCCAGGTCCGTCAGAATGCACAATGGACACGAATGGATGCAGGCGATCAGACAGGATGCTTTTTTACGTGTCACCTGTCAGAATCGTATCTAAACTTATCAAGGGTCCCACATCACTCCAACTGCACACGACCCACCCTATTACAGTACTTCCACCAGCTTGTACAATCCCCTGCAGACATGCAGGGTCCATGGATTCATTAGGTTGTCTCCATACCCGTACACGTCCATCCGCTCGATACAATTTAAAACGAGACTCGTCCGACCAGGCAACATGTTTCCAGTCATCAACAGTCCATTGTCGGTGTTGACGGTCCCAGTCAAGCCGTAATGCTTTATGTTCTGCGGTCATCAAGTGTAAACGAGTGGGTCTTCGGCTCAGAAGGCCCATATCGATAGTGTTTCGTTGAATCGTTCGCACGCTGACATTTGTTGATGGCCCAGCACTGAAATCTGCAGCAATTTGCGGAAGGGATGCACTTCTGCCACGTTGAACGATTCTCTTCAGTCGCTGTTGGTCCCTTTCCTGCAGGATCTTTTTCAGGCCGCAGCGATGTTGGAGATCTGACCTTTACCGGATTCCTGATATTCACGGTACACTCGTGAAATGGTCGTACGGGAAAATACCCACTTCATCGCTACCTCGGGGATGCTGCATCCCACCGCTTGTGAACCAACTATAACACCACGTTCAGGTTCACTTAAATCTTGATACCCTGCCATTGTAGCAGCAGTAACTGATCTAACTGCGCCAGACACACATTGTCTTAGATGGGCGTTGCCGACTTATCTACATCTACATTTACATCTACATCTACATGGATACTCTGCAAATCACATTTAAGTGCCCGGCACAGAGTTCACCGAACCACCTTCACAATTCTCTATCATTCCAATCTCGCCTAGCGCGCGGGAAGAACGAACACATGTATCTTTCCGTACTAGCCCTGATTTCCCTTATTTTGTCATGGTGATCGTTTCTCCCTATGTAGGTCAGTGTCAACAAAATATTTTCGCATTCGGAGGAGAAAGTTGGTGATTGGAATTTCGTGAGAAGATCCCGCCGCAACGAAAAATTCCACCCCAAATCCTGTATCATTTCAGTGGCACTCTCTTCCCTATTTCGCGATAGTACCAAACGTTCTGCCTTCTTTCAACTTTTTCGATGTACTCCGTCAATCCTGTATGGTAAGCATCCCACACCACGCAGAAGTATTCTAAAAGAGGACGGACAAGCGTAGTGCAGGCAGTCTCCTTAGTAAATATGATACATGTTCTAAGTGTTCTGACAATGAAACTCAGTCTTTGGTTAGCTTTCCCAACAAAATTTTCTGTAGGTTATTTCCAGTTTAAGTTGCTCGTAGTTGTAGTTCCTAGGTATTCAGTTCAATTAACGCCCTTTAGATTTGACTGATTTATCATGTAACCGAAGTTTAACGAATTTCTTTTAGCACTCCCAAGGAAGAACTCACATTTTTCGTTATTTAGAGTCAATTGCCAATTTTCGCACCATACAGATATCTTCTGTAAATAGTTTTTCAATTTGATTGAGCTTCTGATGACTTTATTAGTCGATAAATGACAGCGTCATCTCCAAACATTCTAGTACGGCTGCTCAGATTGTCTCCCAAATCGTTTATACAGATAAGGAACAGCGCAGGATCTATAACACTACCTTGAGGAACGCCAGAATTCACTTCTGTTTTACTCGATGACTTTCCGTCAATTACTACGAACTGTGACCTCTCTGACAGGAAATCACGAATTCAGTCACATAACTAAGATGATATTCCATAAGCACGCAATTTCATTACAAGCTGCTTGTATGGTACAGTGTCAAAAGCCTTCCGGAAATCCAAAAATACGGAATCAATCTGAAATACCTTGTCAATAGCACTGAGCACTTCATGCGAGTAAAGAGCTAGTTGTGTTTCAGAAGAACCATGTTTTCTAAGTCCATGTTGACTGTGTGTCAATAGACCCTTTTCTTCCAGGTAATTCATAATGTTCGAACACAATACATGTTTCAGAATCCTGCTGCATATCGACGTTAATGCTATGGGCCTGTAATTTAGTGGATTACTCCTACTACCTTTCTTGAATATTGGTTTAACCTGTGCAACTTTCCAATCTTTGGGTACGGATATTTCATCGAGCGAACGGTTGTATATGGTTGTTAAGCATGGAGCTATTGCATCAACAAACTCTGAAAGGAACCTAATTGGTATACAGTCTGGACCAAAAGGCTTGTTTTCATTAAGTGATTTAAGTTGTGTCACTACTCCGAGGAAATTTACTTCTACGTTACTCATGTTGGCAGCTGTTCTTGATTCGAATTCCGGAATATTTACTTCGTCATCTTTAGTTAAGGCATTTCTGAAGGATGTGTTTAGTAACTCTGCTTTGGCAGCACTGCCTTTCATAGTATCTTCATTGCTATCGCGCAGAGAAGACATTGATAGCGTCTTGCCGCCAGCATATTTCACATTCGACCAGAATCTCTTTGGATATTCTGCTAGGTTTCGAAACAAAGTTTCATTGTGGAAACTATTATAAGCATCTCGCTCTGAAGTCCGCGCTAAATTTCGAGCTTCTGTAAAAGATCGCCAATCTTGGGGATTTGGGTCTGTTTAAATTTGGCATGCTTGTTTCGTTGTTTCTGCAACAGCGTTCTGACCCGTATTGTGTACCAAGGAGAATCACCTCCGTCGTTTATTAATTTATTTGGTATAAATCTCTCAATTGCTACCGACAATATTTATTTGAATTCAAGCCACATCTTGTCTACACCTACATTGTTAATTTGGAAGGAGTGAAGATTGTCTCTCAGAAAGGCGTCAAGTGAATTTTTATCTGATTTTTTTTGAATAGGTATATTTTTCGCTCATTTTCGGAGGATTTGTGGTTACAATATTCAAGGTCGCTACTACAACCCTGTGTTCGCTAATCCCTGCATCCGTTTTGATGTTCGTTATAACCTCAGAATTATTTCTTGTTAAGAGGTCTAGTGTGTTCTTACAACCGTTTACTACTCGTGCGGGCTCGTGAAGAAACTGCTCGAAATAATTTTCAGAGAATACGTTTAGCATAATTTCGGATGATGTTTCATGCGTACCTCCGGAATTAAACGTGTATTTTCTTCAACATATTGTGGGTAAATTAAAGTCACCATCAACTATAATCTAATGAGTCGGATACGCGTTTGAAATGAAACTCAATTTTTCTTTGATCCTTTCAGCAATTGTACCATCTGAATTAGAAGGTCGGTAAAAGGATCCAATTATTATTTTATTCCGGTTGCCAACAATGACATCTGCCCATACTTAGTCACAGGAACTATCTACTTGAATTTCGCGACAAGATAAACTACTTCTAACAGCAAAAAACACGCCAGCGCCAACCGTGTTTAGCATATCCTTTCGGAACACCATTCGGTTCTTCGCAAAAATTTCGGCTGTGCTTATCTCCGGTTTTAGCCATCTTTCAGTATTTCAATACGCATACCTATACCAGTTTCTTAGCGCTTCAATGTATATTCAAAGAACTCTGCCCTCCCAAAGAGCAGACACGCTAATCACTCTCGTACTGGCGCACCGTATACGGAGTGGACCAGAACTCTACTGATAAACTTTCAGAGGTTGTTCAGCGAAACCTTCCGAGTCTTTTGGTGGGTCAGGGATCCACAGTCTCTGGCACCTCGTTACAAAGTTATTGCATTTCATTTGGTTTCTAGCCCCAATTAGTTTTTCAACTGAATTGCTCTGAAAACTGCAGAACAGTTCAAATGTTTACGGTATGCACTGTGCTTCTTGTTGCCATTGGCTCACGGTATCTGCTATAGACAACCAGACGCACTCAAGCTTGCATTCAGTGGTGCTCGGCTCTATCTAGCGTTTTGTTTTCTGGCAGTATCAGTTGTGCGTTAACGGTGATACACAGCAGTACTATGGATAGGTTTACTGATGAATAGTTGGCTAATTTGCACCTCGTGTGTGGCTTCACTGAATGCAATGGAAGAACGGCGCGATGGCGCAAGGTTGAGCTGTCCCCACAGCGACGCCCACCACGTCAGCTGTACATAGTCACCTACGAGAAACTAAATCCTGTGTTCTGTGTTGTATGTTTTGGCTATTACTTTTTACAGGCTTTTTCACTGCTGTCAAGGTAATTTCTGACAAACAACGGTAATTGGCGTAGCAAACTGAGTATACGCACATCAAAAAAAGTTTTGCATCACCTCGGTTCCCAGAACTTCTGAAGATAGACGTTGACTGTGGACATTGTACCACAGACACAGTCCGTTTGACTGTTCAGTGACGTCACTAAACCTGCCCAAAGATGTAAACAACAATGCATGACCAGCGTCCATTAGACGGAGGGTGTCTGACAGCCGATCAGCTCCAGTCATTCCACCAGGAAGACCGAGCGAGGTGGCGCAGTGGTTAGCACACTGGACTCGCATTCGGGAGGACGACGGTTCAATCCCGTCTCCAACCATCCTGATTTAGGTTTTCCGTGATTTCCCTAAATCGTTTCAGGCAAATGCCGGGATGGTTCCTTTGAAAGGGCACGGCCGCTTTCCTTCCCAATCCTTCCCTAACCCGAGCTTGCGCTCCGTCTCTAATGACCTCGTTGTCGACGGGACGTTAAACACCACCACCACCAGGAAGGAGGTAGACGGCTCGTGTTGCCTGTAGTTCAACCATGCCTAGACGGTCAATACCGCTGTTCGATCGCGTCCGCATTGTTACTTTGTGCCAGGAAGCGCTCTCAACAAGAGAAGAGTCCAGGCGTCTCGGGGTGAACCAAAGCGACGTTTTTCGGACATGGTAGAGATACAGAGAGACAGGAACTATCGATGACGTGCCTCGCTCAGGCCGCCCAAGGGTTACTACTGCAGTAGATGACCGCTACCTACGGATTATGGCTCGGAGGAACGCTGATAGCAACGCCGCCATGTTGAATAATGCTTTTCTTGCAGCCACAGGACTTCGTGTTACGACTCAATCTGTGCGCAATACGCTGCATGATGCGCAACTCCACTCCCGACGTCCATGGCGAGATCCGTCTTTGCAACCACGACACCATGCAGCGCGGTACAGAGTGGCCCAACAACATGCCGAATGGACCGCTCAGGATTGGCATAATGTTCTCTTCACCGATGAGTGTCTCATATGCCTTCAACCAGACAATCGTCGGAGACGTGTTTGGAGGCAAGCCAGTCAGGCTGAACCCCTTAGACACACAGACCAGCGAGTGCAGCAAGGTGGAGGTTCCCTGCTGTTTTTGGGTGGCATTATGTGGGGCCGACGTACGCCGCTGGTGGTCATGAAAGGCGCCGTGACGGCTGTGCAATACGTGAATGCCATCGTCCGACCGATAGTGCCGCCATATTGGCAGAATATTGGCGAGGCATTCGTCTTCAGAACGATAATTCGCGCTCCCACCGTGCACATCTTGTGAATGACTTCCTTCAGGATAACGACATCGCTCGACCAGAGTGGCCAGCATATTCTCCAGACATGAACCCTACCAAACATACCTCGAATGTTTTGAAAAGAGCTGTTTATGGACGACGTGACCCACCAACGACTCTGAGGGATCTACGCCGTATCGCCGTTAAGAAGTGGGACAATCTGGACCAATAGTGCGTTGATGAACTTGGGGATAGTATGCCGCGACGAATACAGGCATGCATAAATGCAAGAGGACGTGCTACCTCTAATAAGAGGTACCGATGTGTACAGCAATCTGGACCACCACCTCTGCAGGTCTCGCTGTATTGTGGCACAACATGCAATGTGTGGTTTCTATGAGAAATAAAAAGGGAGGAAATGATGTTTGTGTTGATCTCTATTCAATTTTCTGCACAGGTTCGGGAACTCTCGGAACCAAGGTGATGCAAAACTTTTTTTGATGTGTGTATCGTAATTACATTATTTCGCTGTAACGAGCCAGAGGCAATTATGTGTTTGTTATACCAAAATACTCAGTAGGTAACTACAGACAACATCTGAAAGTTTGTGGATGCAGTTCTAGTTTACGCTTTATACCACTTGTTTCCACTTGTCCCCTCAAAATGTAGTTCCGTTATTGTCCGAATGGCTGATTTGTCTTTTTATCTCTAAGACCCCTTAACTTATGTCCACGAGTAAAAGTCTTTGTAATCACTTACCTCCACCAAGTTGCAGCAATTTCAGTCGGTGGAGGAAGAGGGTCTTACCCGTCTTACAGAAATGTTAACTGGTCTGTGACGCTAAATGGATACATACACACTATTTTTACGTTGGGGGAGAATTGTCTTTACGCCTCAACATGTAAACAGCTTTAAATACGCGTCTGAAGGAACAGAGTACAACACACAAAAATATAGAACAGTAAGGACCAAAGAAACAATTTCGTGTACACCGAAAACAGTATTAAGTACATAACTTTAAATTAAGTAACTTTCTTATTTTTGCCGAAGATGCATAAGTAGAGTCACTTTCATTTTGGTGGGTATGTGAAAGCGCAAAACTATCTTTGATGGTGACGATATTGTTGTATGAACATACGACAACGGTGTTTAGCTCTAAAATCTCAAGGAACGTTAAAAGCTTTCACTAGAATTAAAATAACCATTCTCTTTAAATAATCACACACACACTCAAAATACACACAAACACACTTTAAAAACAAGATACCTATTCATCTGTTGTCTCGTCAGAATACAAACTAATGCAGTTAATCTCCTGTATGATTTTCCCCTCAATGAAGAACAAGCATTCCCTATTGCAAACCGAATGTTTTCCGTAGCAGTGCACTGGAACAACCGTTTTAAAAATCAGAAGCTCAAACGGTTCAAATGGCTCTGAGCACTATGGGACTTAACATCTGAGGTCATCAGTCCCCTAGAACAAATAACTTCTTAAACCTAACCAACCTAACGACATCACACACATAAGGACATCACCACATCCATGCCAGAGGCAGGTTTCGAACCTGCGACTGTAGCGGTCGCGCGGTTCCAGACTAAAGCGTCTAGAACCGCTCGGCCACACAGGCCGGCTAAAAATTAGAAGCCTTCATACTTAGCCATACTAATACGCCATGGATTAACTTTGTCCTAGTGTGACCGACTGTAATTACGGACGTGGGAATCATGGCGTAGCATGTTAATATTCAGAACATAAGACCAAACGTCGGTGAATAAGGATGCAGTGCAAATAATATTTTTTGTTACAGTCACATCTTTAGCTTCCAGCAAAGGGCGGGATGACGTTTCTGTGTTCAACGGCCGTCATAATAATGGAACCACCCAGCTGGTATCGCTGTAGCTTTGCTTCAAACTATTATCTGTTCGACGCCAAACTTTAATGAGTACCATATTTTAACAACCAGGATATGGAAGGCAAGAATTTGTCTATTCACCCATTAAAAGCGTGCAGTTTTGGTTACAGTTATTATCAATTGTTTTCAAATCCCGATCATTTTACGGACAGAGTCCTCCATACTTTCAGAAACAACGTAATGCTCGTCAGTTCGGAAATTTTAGTTATGTTTGACATCATGTGTCCACCTACTTCTTGGATAATCTTTTAGTCCTGGACCTAGTTTACGAAACGTAGATCGTAATAAGGATATTTTTAAGATACTTCTTGTAATAAATCAATTAGTGCAGCTATTACTTCCAGTTGTGAGCATGTTTTTGCATTCTCCTTGATTTCCTTGGATGTTTGTAAAATTGCCAGTCAGTCAGTCTCACGATGCCAGATAAACACCGCTTGAATAAAGAAACACAGATATTGATTATCTGTGACGACTGAAGGAGTCGACATGGTGGCAGTGTGTCCCTCTTGTACTACACTGAAATATTAGTCAGTCCGCCAAAACAGAGTGCGGGAGCAGTTCTCCTCATTTTTCTGTCTAGTGTGTCTTAAAAGAAATAATAAATTGAGTTGTGATAATGCTGGTTAAGGGACTCAACAGAGGCTTTGTTGCATCACCACCTCGACGTATATGGCCTGAGAAAAGAAATGAAACACACAAAAGATTTGGTCGGATGTCAATATTATTTCACACACGTACACACAGTCGGCGCGTATACAGGGTGAAGCGAAATTCGCACACTCGGTTTTCGCAGCGCGACTCCTCACATGCCAGCGATAAAAAAATGTCTGTCACAAAATTTCGTCTGGCGAGTACATCTGGCAGAAAAAGGTCGTTAACGAATGACAATCTGGCAACGCTGTAACGACACGAAGAGTAGCTACATGTGATAGTACTGTGCAATTGGTGAAATGCCGGCACGGTAACTCAGCGTGTTTGGTCAGAGGGTTAGCTGCCCTCTGTAATAAAAAAAACTGAGTTAATGGGTCAACGACGAAGTGAAACGGGTGTCTTGCGACGTCCCGCTCCGAGCAGATACGACGAACGAAAACGAACAAAACGTGATTTAAAAAAAAGAAGGTGCAGAGGATAGAGTTTTGGGTTAGTGTGCAGAAGGTCGAGGGTTCAACCCTGGGTTGGGGCGAATTTTTTTTATTTGCTGATTTCATTCTGACATTTCATAGTGTTATGTCAGTTCGGTGGAGAGCCTGTGACCATCATACGTTGGCTGGGGCGAGGCAGCATACACAGAGATAAGTAATATTATTGACTTGGTACATATGTACCATGTATTTGTAAAAATAAAAATTATGGGGTCTTGCCCCTGTAGGTGTTTATTTTAGCCTTTGACTATGCCCATTTAGGCAAGCTGTTTTATAAAATTGTTCTGAAGAAGGAGTGGTTACCCACGCTGAAACCGAGGTAAACACCAGGTACTTTGCGCAATCGAGGCGGATTTTTGTAATTATATGTTATAATACCATTTCTTGTGTCACATTTATCATAAGTTTACAACATTTTGTAATGCTGAACACAACAGATACGCGCTTAGACAAATAAGAAATAGACAGTTGAAACAATTAATGGTATCATGGTGATAACACACAGAAATAGTAACCAAGTTTGGACATTACTTGCAAAGCATGTTGCTAGTCCTACTGACAACGTAAGGCCCTAACGAAATGTAATGGACCTGAACGAGGCAAGAATAATAGTTGGTACTAATCTATGTGAACATTAGAGGAAAGTACAAAGAAAACAGGTTTCGCATCTAGTAGATGAAGTGGTGTAAATAAATTCGAGCCCACGACGTGGAAAGGGCTTCTTCCAAAGCTGACCAATCTTCCATTTCTACGATTGTAGTATGTAAGTGCAAATGTTTTCCAGAGGGCCCGCTCCAATCGCTGTTGACGATTAAGATACCGTACCACCTGGACTACATTTACCAAATAAAAAACATAAGCTTGAACTCAGGATCGAACCCTCGACTTCCTGCATGCTAACCCAAAACACTGTACAGTGCACTAACTGTACAGTGCAGGTAAGCTCTCTTGACGGAGGTAGTTACTATACATGTGGTTACAATGTTGTCTGATTGCCACACTCTAACGTCGTTTTTCTGCCTGATGTACTCGCCGGACGAAATTTTGTGAGACACATTTTTTTTAAATCGCTGGCATGTGAGGAATCGCTCTGCGAACCCCTAGTGCGCGAATTTGTCTTCACCCTGTATAATCTATTAGAGTTGCAATTCTCTGTGACAGGTAGGCGGCCACCAAACTGCACTAGTGGTGTTCATGTTTAGTGCTGTTACCAGGCCTCATTGGGTATGGAAGTGCGTGAACAGGGTTGGATGTTGAGTGATCACTGTGAACGACAGGGAGATGCCGCGAACTCGTGTGGGCCAGCGTTATCAGCACCTGACACAGTTTGAAAGTGGCATCATTGTGGGTCTCCATCTCACCAGCTAGTCGACTCATGCAACATCCAGATTTGTGGAACATTCGGATGTGACAGTGTCCCGACACTGGACTGCATCGGAACTAGAGGGTGGGCACAAGAGATAATCTATGAACTATTGACCAAGTGCATCGTAACCCCTTCACATCTGCCGTTACCATTGGGGAACTAATTCTGTGTCATCCCACACCATTGGCCGCTCGTGCTCATAAATTAAGGATAATGCTGATACATGGTGAAACAGCGCTCTGGTCGGAAGTTTGCTGGTTTAAATCACCTCGGGGTATGACCATGCGGCGCATTTGACCTGCGGTCGTCGCACGGTGGCGCTGGCAGCCGTCCACATACGGATAGGTGTGTCGGTGCATGTCAGAGTACGCTGCAGCGAGTAAGTGTGCAGACTTTTTCAGACGTGCTAATGGTGACTGTGTGTTTCAAATGACTCAAAGAACACATATTGATGACGTTATGAAGGGTAGAATACTAGGGCGACTGGCGGCTGGTGAAACACAGCAGGTCGTAGCACAGGCCCTCCGTGTGCCACAAACTGTGATCTCAAGATTATGGTAACGATTCCAGCTGTCAGGAAACGTGTCCATGCGCTACAGTACGGGACGTCCACAGTGTACAACACCACAAGAAGACTGATATCTCACCATAAGTGCCCGCAGACGGCCGCGGAGTACTGCAGGTAGCCTTGCTCGGGACCTTACTGCAGCCACTGGAACAGTTACCACCAGACACACAGTCTACAGACGACTGAACAGACATGGTTTATTCGCCTGGAGACCTGCAAGGTGCGTTCCACTGACCCCTGGTCACAGAAGAGCCTGTAAAGCCTGGTGTCAAGAACACAGTATATGGTCATTGGCAGAGTGGTCCCTGGTTATGTTCACGGACGAGTCCAGGTATAGTCTGAACAGTGATTCCACGAACCAGATACCAACCCCTTAATGTCCTTGAAAGGGACCTGTATGGAGGTCATGGTTTGATGGTGTGGGGTGGGACTATGATTGGTGCACATACACCCCTGCATTTCTTTCACAGAGGAACTGTAACAGGTCAGGTGTATCGGGACGTCATTTCGCACCAGTATGTCCGCCTATTCAGGGATGCAGTGGGTCCCACCTTCCTCATAATGGATGATAACGCAGGGCCCCACCGAGCTGCCATCGTGAAGGAGTACCTTGAAACACAAGATATCAGGCGAATGGAGTGGCCTGCATGTTCTCCAGACCTGAACCCCATCGAGCACGTCTGGGATGCTCTCGGTCGACGTATCACTGCACGTCTTCAAACGCCTAGGAGCTCCGACAGGCCCTGGTGCAAGAATGGGAGGCTATACCCCAGCAGCTGCTCGACCACCTGATCCAGAGTATGCCAACCCGTTGTACGGCCTGTGTACGTGTGCGTGGTGATCATAGCCCATATTGATGTCGGGGTACATGCACAGGAAACAGTGGCGTTTTGTAGCACATGTGTTTCGGGACGGGTTTCTCAACTTATCACCAATACTGTGGACTTACAGATCTGTGTCGTGTGTGTTCCCTATGTGCCTATGCTATTAGCGCCAGTTTTGTCTAGTGCCAAGTTGTGTGGCACCACATTCTGCAATTATCCTTAAGTTATGAGCGTGAGTGTAGATACCAGACTAGAGAATTACCATTCGATGCGTCGGCTGTCGTTAACACCATATTCATATGGCTGCGCTCGAAGTGGTGCCATGACCCGAAAGCATGGACTGTTGATAAATGGCGTCAATTTGTGTTTAGCGCTGAATCGATAACCATTCCTCCAATGTTTTGGAGGGGCACAGCGTGGCGTCGTGGTGGGGGGTGTGAGTTCAGGTCACGGCTGGTAGTGATTGTGGGAACCCTGAATGAACAACGGTACGTCAGGGATATTCTGTGGATCGTGTGCAACCTCTCATGCGACAGTACCGTGGTAGCATTTTTCAACTGAACAATGCTGGTCCACACGTGGAATGTGTTTCTATGAAATGTCTGCGTGATGTTGAGGTACTCTAGCGGCCAGAAATACCCACAGATCTGTCTCCAATAGAACATGTGTGGTACCATCTCGGACGTCAACTTCGTCTCAGAGCCATTATATATGATATCCATGAACAGTTATAACAGTTTTGGACCAGCTTGCCACAGGAGAGGATACGACGGCCCTATGGCACTCTTCCCACCTGGATCAGTACATGCATCCTGGCCAGAGAGGGTGCAATGTCATAGTAATAAGTGTGCTCATGCAGCCAAGAATCTTGTAAATATTACTCGCTATTGTTATCATTGAAATACCGTCGAATACTCACTCAATACGTGGAGTTTCATTTCGCTTCCTCCTGCTTTTATAGGTGCTTCATTTTTTTTCAAAAAAATGGTTAAAATGGCTCTGAGCACTATGGGACTTAACATCTATGGTCATCAGTCCCCTAGAACTTAGAACTACTTAAACCTAACTAACCCTAAGGACATCACACTACACCCAGTCATCACCAGGCAGAGAAAACCCCCGACCCCGTTATTTCTTTTTTTTCTTCAGGCAGTGTACACTGAGGTGACAAACGTCGTGGGAGACCTCCTAATATCGTGTCGGACCTCCTTTTGCCCGACATATTGAAACAACTCGATATGGCATTGAAGTCTCCTGCTGAAATGTTGAGTCATGCTGCCTCTATAGCCATCCATGACTGCGAAATTGTAGCCAGTGCAGGACTTTGTGCATGAACGGACCTCTCGATTAAGTACCATGAATGTTCGATGGGAATCGTATCGGGCGATCTGGGAGGTCAAATCATTCGCTCGTATTGTCCAGAATATCCTTCGAACCATTTACGAACACCTGTGGCTCGGTAACATGGCGCATTGTCGCCTATAAAAAATTCCATCGTTATTTGGGAACGTGAAGTCCATGGTTGGCTGCAAATTCTCTCCAGGTAGCCGAACATAACCATTTAGTCAATGATCGGTTCATTTGGAGCACAAGACCCAGTCAACTCCATGCAAACACAGCCCACACCATTATGAAGCCACCACAAGCTTGCACAGTGCCTTGTTGACAACTTGGGCCCATTACTTCGTGGGATCTCCGCCACATTCAAACCCTATCTTCAGCTATTACCAACTGATATCGGGACTCACCTGGTCACGGCCGGCCGCGGTGGCCATGCGGTTCTGGCGCTGCAGTCAGGAACCGCGGGGCTGCTACGGTCGCAGGTTCGAATCCTGCCTCGGGCATGGGTGTGTGTGATGTCCTTAGGTTAGTTAGGTTTAAGTAGTTCTAAGTTCTAGGGGACTAATGACCACAGCAGTTGAGTCCCATAGTGCTCAGAGCCATTTGATCCATTTTTTTAGTCCCGTGCCCAGGAGAGGAGCTGCAGGCGAAGTCGTGTTTTTAGCAAAGGCACTCGCATCGGTCGTCTGCTGCCACAAACCATTAACTCCAAGTCTCGCCATACGGATACGATCGTCGTACATCCCACATTCATTACTGCGGTTATTTCAAGCAGTGTTGCTTGTTAGAAGTGACAACTACGCAAACGCCGCTGCTCTCGGTCCTTAAGTAAAGGCCGTCGGCCACCGCGTTGTCCGTGATGAGAGGTAATGCCTGAAAATTTCACATTCTCAGCACGTTTTTACACTATGGATCTCGAAATATCGAATTCCCTAATGATTTCCACGCGTCTAGCCCCACCCACCATTCCGCATTCAAAGTCTGTTATTTCTATCGTGCATCCATAATCACTTCGGAAACCTTTTCAGATGAATCACCTGAGTGGAAATGGCACCTCCACCAACGTATTGCCCTCTTATACTTTGTGTAAGCGATACTACCGCCATCTGTATATGTTCATACCGCTGTCTCTCATGACTTTTGTCCCCTCAGTGTATTTCTGGAGTATGCCAGTATTCCAACCGATCAGTTAATACGGGATTCCTGTTTTGAGTTTTTAGAAACGACGCTAAATAGTGCTATTGAACTGTGACATTACTGTTATTTTAAAATGTAACATTTGTTACTGGTAAACCAATGACTGCTCAGGAATAGGGCGTATGCAATGAGCGGTTAAGGGAATAGAGTTGTGCAAAAATGAAAACTTTTCGTACAGATTTTCTCTGTTCAGCTTTTACGATATTCCGTAAGGCCTATCTCATCAACAATGCCTCAACTCGCTACGTACAACTGTTTGGTACTTGGTCATCTCCAGAAAAGACTGTTTACAATTTGTTTGTTGAAGTTCGTCGTGTTCATATTTCCGTCAGTGATGAATTCCGTGAAGCTTGTGTATGTATATTAAAAGCTGGTTCGTAATATTGAGTTCTTCAGATCGCTGTCGCATTATTTTGGCACCGTAATCTTAAATTAAACAACATAGGCGGGTAGGTTTACTCACAAAGTACAAGTATCACATTTATGAAGTTGTGAACCGTGTGTTTAAGTGACACGTGACGTACCAAACTCCTATTCTCATTGCTCCACGTGATTAAGTCAGTAAACTCCTAAAAATGTTGATAAATGATAAAAAATTAACGGAGGAAATTCCAAATCTAAATGCAAGATCACAGCGGGTGATGAAACTTAAATATGAATACGCGCACGATGTCCGCTTTCCACGAGCTGTATTATTCTTTGTGTCTTAAGTGTAGCAGGTGAGTGTAGGTTCCCGCATCTCGTGGTCGTGCGGTAGCGTTCTCGCTTCCCACGCCCGGGTTCCCGGGTTCGATTCCCGGCGGGGTCAGGGATTTTCTCTGCCTCGTGATGGCTGGGTGTTGTGTGTTGTCCTTTGGTTAGTTAGGTTTAAGTAGTTCTAAGTTCTAGGGGACTGATGACCATAGATGTTAAGTCCCATAGTGCTCAGAGCCATTGAGTGTAGGTGACAGCGATGAGTATGTATACGGGGTGGTTTATTGATAGTGACCGGGCCAAACATCTCACGAAATAAGCATCAAACGAAAAAACAACGAAGAACGAAACTCGTCTAGCTTGAAGGGGGAAACCAGATGGCGCTATGGTTGTCCCGCTAGATGGCGCTTCCATAGGTCAAACGGATATGGACTGCGTTTTTTAAAATAGGAACCCCCATTTTTTATTACATATTCGTGTAGTACGTCTTAAAGACAAATGTGTTAAATACTATATATCCAACTCATCTTGTTATTTTACAGCTCTTGGTTTATCTTGGGATTTAATATTACAAATAACAAAAATTGAATTGTTGTTATTAAACAATTATGATATGATTTAATTTTCTGAAAAAATCTTTGAGATGGAATGTCTCAAAGTATGAAGAGTTATGCTTAGTACCAATGGAGGAAATTAATTATTAACAACATTAAATAATGAATAAAAATATGTTTTACATTTATGAATTAAAGCGATGTTTATATTTGCTTTAAAATGAATGATAATTCATAAAATCTTATTTGCATGATCAGACTGGTGGAAAAAATATATTGATTTTAATACAGAAATGAGTACTAAAGCCCAAATTGATTCTGAAAAAGAAAATTACAGATCCACATAAATATACAAAACATATTTCAAAAGCAAATTATGAACATAGTACTGTATCACAGAATGAAGGCTTCCACGGCAAGTGTTATCATCACTCAACACTTCCGGGCTGAGATGCCGTGGTCCAAACATAAAACTCTTCCCTGACCTTTCACCTTCGACTGCAGAAGGCATCCTCCATGGATGGCAGTTCACCCATTGTCCTCGAAAGATGCCTTCCGCAGTCGAAGGCAAAACGTCAGGGGAGAGTTTTCTATATAGACCATGGTATCAAGGCTGGGAAGTATTACGTTATACTACTCTATTTTCAGAAAAATCTACTTGCAGTTAATATGAACAAAACAATAACCACATTTAATAAACAAAAATATTATTGGAATGACTATTCTGGATGTGTCAAAAATAAAAATTTATGATTTTCATTATAATTTTATGAAACTAAAATGCAGTGAAAATATTAATATATGTCGCATAGATAAAGAGTCCTTCATTTATGATATAAGAACTGAAGATATTTATGGAGATATGAAATCGATGATAAACGAGTTAGACGCAAGTGATTATTTAAAAGATAATATTTATGGAATTCCATAAGAAAATAAGAAAGTTTTAGCGATAATGGAAGATGAAAACTGTGAAAAAAATATGTTACAGAACTTAGTTTTAGATCGAGAATGTGTGCTTATAAAGACGGTGATAAATAACAGAAAAACATCTAAAGGATTTTAAAAAATGTGTTAAAAAAGGGCAATTAGTTTGATGATTACAAAAAGTTTTTGGATAACATAACAATCATGAAAAATAAATTTAATTAGATCATTTAAATTTGAATTGTATAGAATTGAATGTATTGAGGTTATTTTAAGTTCTGATGTTGATAAACACATTAAATTACTAGAGGAATTAATACATTACCATATGGATATTATACATCAATCTAGATTAAAATAATATGTAATAACAATAATTTCTTAAGGGAATTAAGCATTTGTGTAGAAGATGAACAAAAAACAAACAATAAAACAAAAAATTAATCAGTTTTAAATATTTTTCATGCTAAGGCAACTTTCAACATTTTTCCAGACACATTGAATAAACAAACTTCCACAAAAATATTGAAGTTTTTGAAATATCTTTCTTTATGTTTTTGAATATTGAAACTGTTTTCTCTTTTTTCAATTGATTATGGCCACATTCAAGAACATATTTAGAGAAATTTTTAATTCCTTTTTTAAAATTTTTTTTATCAAGTTGTTAAGTTCTCCTATATGTTCATTTTTATTTTCTCCATATTCTTTTTGTTTCTTCTTTATACAATCAATAAGTCCAATTTTTCAAGGTGTACACTGCTTCGTTATTTGTATTTCTTTATGAATTTCTTGTTTAATAAGTCACAGCTGCAAAATACTAACGCGAATTCTTTACAGACGAATGGAAAAACTAGTAGAAGCCGACCTCGGGGAAGATCAGTTTGGATTCCGTAGAAACACTGGAACACGTGAGGCAATACTGACCCTTCGACTTATCTTAGTACCTAGATTAAGGAAGGGCAAACCTACGTTTCTAGCATTTGTAGACTTAGAGAAAGCTTTTTACAATGTTGACTGGAATACTCTCTTTCAAATTCTGAAGGTGGCAGGGGTAAAATACAGGGAGCGAAAGGCTATTTACAATTTGTACAGAAGCCACATGGCAGTTATAAGAGTTGAGGGACATGAAAGGGAAGCAGTGGCTAGGAAGGGAGTGAGACAGGGTTGTAGCCTGTCCCCAAAGTTATTCAATCTGTATATTGAGCAAGGAGTGAAGGAAACAAAAGAAAAATTCGGAGTAGGTATTAAAATCCATGGAGAAGAAATAAAAACTTTGATGTTCGCCGATGACATTGTAATTCTGTCAGAGACGGCAAAGGACTTGGAAGAACAGTTAAACGGAATGGATAGGGTCTTGAAAGGAGGATAAAAGATGAACATCAACAAAAGCAAAACGAGGATAATGGAATGTAGTCGAATTAAGTCGGGTGATGTTGAAGGAATTAGATTAGGAAATGAGACACTTAAAGTAGTAAAGGAGTTTTGCTATTTGGGAAGCAAAATAACTGATGATGGTCGAAGTAGAGAGGATATCAAATGTAGACTGGCAATGGAAAGGAAAGCGTTTCGGAAGAAGAAAAATTTGTTAACATCGAGTATAGATTTAAGTGTCAGGAAGTCGTTTCTGAAAGTATTTGTATGGAGTGTAGCCATGTATGGAAGTGAAACTTGGACGATAAATAGTTTGCACAAGATGAGAATAGAAGCTTTAGAAATGTGGTGCTGCAGAAGAATGCTGAAGATTAGATGGGTAGATCACATTAACTAATGAAGAAGTGTTGAATAGGATTGAGGAGAAGACAAGTTTGTGGCACAACTTGACCAGAAGAAGGGATCGGTTGGTAGTACATATTCTGAGGTATCAAGCGATCACCAATTTAGTATTGGAGGGCAGTGTGGAGGGTAAAAATCGTAGAGGGAGGCCAAGAGATGAATACACTAAACAGATTCAGAAGGCTGTAGATTGCAGTAGGTACTGGGAGATGAAGAAGCTTGCACAGGATAGAGTAGCATGGAGAGCTGCATCAAACCAGTCTCAGGACTGAAGACCAAAACAACAACAAAACTGTTTCAATACATTACAATTATACGGTTTAAGCTGCTGCGAAGCGTTAGAATAAATGCTCAAATCCTAGCTGCTGCGCTGTCTGCGGCTGTTCACAGCTCACTTGACTAAGGCAGTGGCACTGGGAACAGCAGCGATGCAGTCTAAGTGCGATGCCAGTGTGATACGTATCCCCTGGCGTTGCTCCAAATTACGCTTCACTAATCATATCATTACTCATACTCTAGCTCCCATAAACACTAGATACGGAAATGACAAGGAGACTATTTCACAGGCCGCCATGATGTCCAAAGGAATGTTCAATATATAAAAAATCAGAAGTGGCATCCGTCATGCCATCTTAAATTCACTCAGCTCTGGATGTTTAACGATTTATTCAAGGGAAATCAGGTTAACATATGTGTTCTGCTTTAGTTGCATAGCTGCCAATGGATTGCAACAAGATCTGACCAATCGTGATACGACCCTCCCCATTGGTGGTTGATTTTGGAGAGATGCTCCTGATTTCTACCTCGTCCAGTCCAGTCAGCATTTAGATCATCAGTTTTGCAGTTTCAGCCTTCCCTGTATGGTTGGGAAGAGTTTATGAACTCGCCGATCCTTATCACATCCTTCCCTACCATTCTGTGAGGTATCCATATTCCACCAACTTAGATGAATGTCACTGATACTTCCATTACTGATTAGTACGTGGAACATGTCAGTTCGAGGCAATATGAGGCAGTGCCCCACCCAGCGATGTCTACCGAGCACTCACTATAATGATCTCTACAAGCTAAATGTGTACCGAACATGGGAGCACTAGAGTAATAGCGCACTGCGTATGAAGATGTTGCTGAAAGTCACAGCATCGTGATAGCACCTTATTGCCTGCACTTGTGATCTAAAGGTGTTAATTTCTATCTTACTGATTTGTCAGTCATTTTAGATGTTCTTGATACTGCATTAATGATGTTCTGTTGCAAAATTAATCTTTCGTTTCGAGGCACCACTACATATCGACATACAATATGAATAGAGGTAGAAATGTCACGTAACAGTGTGTATTAGTTTCTAACATTTGACAGTTTACCTACCAACAGTATCAACTATGTTTTGTTACACGTGTCACATACATGTCCTTATGTCCGCTACAGAAACTACATAGACTCTATGATCAATTACATTCCTAATCCAGTGATAATGAAACATCAGACGCGTTATGCAGGGTACATGGTGAAATGATTACTGTGCTGTTCGGTAACTGCAACAGCGTTGATGGTAAAGTTCCAGAACTAGTCTCGCTTATGAATGGTAAGAAAGCTTATTTAGTACGATAACAGAAAGCTGCCCGAAACCAGACATGAATAGCAGAAATACGGATTGAAATATGTGGTCCATAGTGGTGACATATTTATTTAGATAAAGAACTAGGTCATACCTGACGTGGTTATTATAGATTCCAAATATGGGATAATATGGGTAAACGTATGTAAAATATCGTCACAGGATGATTTTATAGATCGCGTTTCTCAGGAGTGGTAGAACGATTCAGCTAAAGCTCGGGGAATGTCACCAGTATTTTTTGCTGATCACGGTTGTGAAATCGAAGTGAATTTCAGCCTATCGACTGTAAAATAAGTCATATGAATAGAACAGATGTAAGGGATATTATACAAAAAGGTCTTATCCAAAAATTACCTTCAACAGTTAATTAGATAAACGACACGGGAGGGTAACATCTCAGTATGTTTCGGCCCAGTTACTGCGATAAGAGACAGATCGCAGACTACTTGGGCAGTCAAAATCAGACATTCATCTCTAGTGTCAGTGGCCAAAATTCAAGAATTTTATACAATAAGTTTTAGACAGATATGTGGCAGGTTGAGTTGCGAGGGATGAGGGAATACTCTCCATGTTAGGAAACTTTAAGAAACACAAAGAGAACATCATCACAGATTTCAATGCAGTCACTGCCGTATTGATAAAAATATGTCCATATGTCCATAGGGAAAGCATTGCGAGAGATGTTTAATGAATCTGAATTTATAACTAGAATGCATCTACGGATCAAACGAACAATTCTCAAGAGGTTGCATCATATTGTAACCGTTAATCCATCGAGTCGTTACAACGAGCGTCGAAGTGATGTATAGTGAGACAAGTAATTGTGGAACAGAAAATTATCTAAAATCACACAACAGAGGAAAACTGACTAGACCTGATGAAATAGTGGACGTTTCGGTAAACTTTACTTATAGCAGTAGCTTATCAGAGGGCGCTGGAGCAACGAAGCTTTGCAAGCAATTGAATAAAGGCTTACGTTTTCATGCAGAGTCGTAAAAGAAAAAGGAATAAATGTACAGCTCTATTGCTGACGTCAGTCTACAATACAATTATGGAACATTTTTGTATGTTCGCGTTTTGTGATCTTCTCCGAGAGCTAAGATCTTCCCTGAAAAAATCGAGGTGGATTCTGTAAAAGACCATCCTGTGAAATTCTGCTCGTTCTATTCGTTCATGATCTCCATCTCCATCTACATGAATATTCCGCATTTCATACTTAAGTCTTTGGCAGAGGGCTCAACACATCACTTTCAACCTACATCTCCGGAACCGCGCTGCTGCTACGGTCGCAAGTTCGAATCCTGCCTCGGGCATGGATGTGGTGATGTCCTTAGGTTAGTTAGGTTTAAGTAGTTCTAAGTCTTGGGGACTGATGACCTCCGATGTTAAGTCCCATAGTGCTTAGAGCCATTTGAAACATCAAACTACATCTCTATTGTTCCTCTCTCAAATAGCGTGTGGAAAAAATGGACACTAAAAATCTTTTCTTGAGAGTCTTATTTATCTTATTTTATCACGATGTCTGTTCTTCTTCTTCTTTATGTAATTGGGAGGCAACAAAATATTTTGGAATTCGGAGGAGACGTTGTAGATTTAAATTTCATTGTCATTCCTAGCCGTTTATGGCACTTTCTCCCGTATATTGTGACAACAAGAGAGGTCGCCCTTCCTTGAACTTCCTCGATGTCTTCTGTCAGCCCTACTTGGCAGGATTCCAATACTGCGCAGCTATACACTAACCGCTCAAAAGTTTCCTTGTTTCTCCATGTAATCTGGAACTGACTACTGGACGACCCGAGAGGTAAACTCGCCCATATAAAAGGAGACGGGGAGTATTACGATATTCATGAGGAACATTTCAACCCTTCTGGAATGGTCCAAGTCGACTGCTGGAGATGCGATTATGGAGTTGCGAAGTAACAATCACAGATAAACCAAGACCAGGCAGGCTTCATGTACTGACGGACGGGGATCGACGAGCTCTGCGGAGAGTTCAAATGGTTCAAATGGCTCTGAGCACTATGGGACTTAACATCTTAGGTCATCAGTCTCCTAGAACTTAGAACTACTTACATCTAAATAACCTAAGGACATTACACAACACCCAGCCATCACGAGGCAGAGAAAATCCCTGACCCAGCCGGGAATCGAACCCGGGAACCCGGGCGTGGGAAGCGAGAACGACTGCGGAGAGTGGTTGTAAAAAATCGCATGAAATCAGCGAAAAGAGTCAGTGGTGTGTTCCAAGGTTCCACCAGATGTCTAGCTACCGTAATGACTGTGTGGAAAAATTGGAAATTGGTGGTAAGTTCCCATGGGACAAAACTGCTGTAGTCATGGGCCCCTAGGCTTACACACTACTTAATCTAACTTAACGCTAAGGACTATACACACATCCAATCCCGAGGAAGGATTCGAACCTCTGACGGAGGCGGGAAGGGGGGGAGGGGGGGGGGGAGGGGAGGAGCCTAGCGAACCGTGGCAAGGCGCTTGTGTGTAGAGAGTTAAAAGAATGTAGTACAATATTCATATAGCTCCTCATAAGCCTCACATTTATGTAGTAAGTGCTAAGCAACGACAGAGGTGGTGTAAAGAGGGACACCACCGGACAGTGGGTGATTAGAAACTATTAATTCGGAGTGATGAATCACGCTATACCCTGTGGCATTTCGATGGAAGGGTTTCAGTTTGGCCAATGTCTGAGATCGTTACCTGCCACATGTGTAGTGGCACAGTGAACTACAGAGGAGATGGTACTACGTTATGGGTGTGTTTTTCGTGGTTAGGGTGTGGTGTCCTTAGGATATTTATTTTTGATATTACATGTACCTAAGTACAGAAATTTGTGTTTTGCGGAAAATGGCCATTAAAGTTTCTGCTTGTATTAGGCATTCTTTTAGAAATTTCCAGCACCATAAGGAGGATCTTTTTCATTTTTAGAAATCATTTTTCTTCCTTTTCACTTTCCTATGATGCACTCTTCTTGATTTTATCACCCCCAAAAATGTTTTGTCTGCTTTCACTACACGCTCTCTGTCCATAGCATACAAAGCTTTGATGCAGTTCATCCGGGTTTAATTCCCATCATCTGTAAAACATATTTCCTGCTTTGCACACCTTCAGTAAAACATGAAGCTGCATCATAAACACCAATAGCAAGTGCATTTCTTCTCATAAAAACGGTTTTTGGCAATCTTGCCCATACAAATTGGTTAAAACTTTCATTTCTGTTCTGGGTACCGCCATCAAGACATTTCTTCAATAAGTTTTCATTTGCAAGGTCCCTGAATATAGGTTTGATGGCTTCCATTACAGCAGTTGGTAGGGAATTCCTGTGATGATATTCTTCACCACCAGCAATTGACCTTTGGTAGCCACACCATGATGAACATTTCATGTGGCACCCTTTACTGTGTGTCTGTCGCCATGGTGACGTTGTTTAAGGTTGAAGCAACGAATTCTAGGCATGTTGTGTGATAATATACCACAAAGTAACATAAAACAACACAACCAAATGAAAATCGTTTCGAAATTCACAATACCACACTGCAACCCTTTCAAAACAGAGAACAAACAAAATCAGCGATTAAAACAATGCACGTCGATAGCAGCAGAGGAAGTATCTCGCGTATGACAATATCTGGCGCAAATATAAACATTCGAATTCTACAGTGCGAGCGAGCATCTTGGTACACTTAAGACCAAATAACGTGCCTTTTAATCTCTCAAATATGTAACTTTTATATAGCAAACTATTCAGGAAGATGTGTGCTACAAAATAGGCATATTTTTTAAAAATCGATTTTTTTTTTTAATTTTTGACGTCCTACACGCCTTAAGTTGTCATTTTATCTCTCGGAGTCCAATAAGAAACTTCCTTTATCCATCTACCATCCATCCGATTGTAAGGTATTAGCTTTCAAAAATATTTAATTTAGTTCTTCTAGATAAGCTGTACAATTTTTTCCCTTTCTTGTTGTCTTTATAGAATGTAAAGCACCATGGTATCAGTTCATGTTCTTTACGAACAAGGCACTCTTCTCTCTACTGCCCAATTATTCCACCTTTATCAGGGCGGTATCACGTTTCAACTTCGTTGTGGTGCGTGCTCGGTGGTGAGAAGAAAGGAAGCAATATTAGGGTTCGACGATGAGATCGTTAGAGACTGAGCATAAAATCGTATTGGGGAATGATGAGGATGGAAATGGCCTTCTTATTTGAAAACGACCATCGCAGCATTCGCCTTAAGGATTCATTCTCCTCAGTCAGCCTATAAAGTAAGCGATTTATACTTTTTTTGTTGGAAGAATTGAGTAATCAACATAGATCTTTTTGCACATTATTTATTGATTCTTGGACAACATTTTCTGATTTTTTAAGCAATTCAGTCATCATTAAGTCCCCATCCGAGGTGTTAAAGTTGCCCTGTCCAAAATGAAGTGTGCCCATGGCGTAAGTCATACAGTCTTCAAATCTCACCTGAAATTAAAAAAAACTAACAATTTCGTAACCTATAGGATATGGCGCACGGAGTAATAACACAGTTTTTCGAAACAAAGATGTGGTATTGTCGTGTGATTTGGTTACGTTTTTTGCAATAACTAATGAATAAATTAAAATAAAAGAAATTAGCAGTATCCTATATAAATTTCCTATATGTATTTCCCTAAAAAATCAGAAAAAGTTGTCCAAGACTCAATAAATAATGTGCAAACAGATTTACATTTATTGCTTCACTAATTTTTCTAAAAAAATCGAAAAACGCGTATTTTATAGACTGACTGAGGATAATGAACCCTTAAACGATTTAGAGATTTATGGAAAACGAAAATCTGGACGAGAGGACAGGAACGTGAACCACTGTTCTCCCTAATGCCAATCGAGTGTCATATCGCCTCACTCGGCGTTTATACTCTACAGTT
The DNA here is from genome assembly GCF_023897955.1 of Schistocerca gregaria. Classification (NCBI taxonomy): domain Eukaryota; kingdom Metazoa; phylum Arthropoda; class Insecta; order Orthoptera; family Acrididae; genus Schistocerca; species Schistocerca gregaria. Next base: position 769,089,435 of record NC_064931.1, on the reverse strand, counting down.
AACTCTGACAAATATAAAGTATGTTGTCTGATAAAGTTCTCGAAATTATTTATCGCAAAGGACTTCATTTGTTGAGAGTCTCACGCAGGTAACTATCGAGATAAAGTAAAGAGAGCCCGTTCAGCACACTAAAATTGTAGTGCTTCGACTAGGGAAAGAAAGATCCCGAGATAACGCTGTGGCCCTCCAGTTTGGGAGTTATGAGGAGGATCGTTATCCTCTCTTGATGAAAATGTCCTATGTATAAGATCAAACGCAGCTTTGCAAATGCAGAAATACATCTTCAACCACAGTCTTTTTTTAGTGTATTAGACTCGAGTCCAATTGATTCGTGTTATCTCTATTGCTATTTAAATTATTTCAAACTGACGTACAACAGATAGCTGGATTCAAAGATATTGTCTGCCTTAAGAACCACAAATATTGCCTAGGTGAGGTGCCTCAACGATACAGATAGCCGTATTGTCGGTGCAACCACAACGCAGGGATATCCATAGCGAGGCCACATAAACATGTGGTTCCTGAAGAGGGGCAGTCTTTCAGTAGCTGCAGAGGCAACAGCCTGGATGATTCACTGATCTGGCCTTGTAACAGCAGCCAACACGGCCTTGCTCTGCTGGTACTGTGAACGACTGAAAGCAAGTGAAAACTACAGCAGTTATTTTTCCCCAGGACATGCAGCTCTACTGTAACGTTATTGTCATTAGGAAAACCAAAACTGGCAGTTTACGTATCGGAGCGGCGAATGTTGTATTTCTTTATCGGTCAGGTAGGATAGAAAACTGAGAAATGGAAATGGCCAGATTGAAGTTAGATATGGTGGTGATGGGTAGGGTTCAGCTGCAGGATGAACAGGGCGTATGGTCAGATGAGTACCGGATTATAAATACAAAATCAAACAGAGGTATTGCAGAGGTAGGTATAATAATGAGTAAGAAAACAGGAATGTGAGTAAGCCTCTATCAGTAGCATAGTGAACGCATTATCATAGCCAGGATAGGTGCAAAGCTAACACCCACCGCAGTAGTACAAATTTATATGCCAACTAATTACGCAGGTGGTGAAGAGCTTGAAGGAATGTATGATGTCATCAGAGAAATTATTCATATAATTAAGGAAGAGGAAAATTTAATTGTGTTAGGTGACTGGAATTCGGTAGTAGAAAGAGGAATAGAAGGAAAAATAGCAGGAGAATATGTGCTGATGAAAAGGAATGAAGGAGAAAGCCGTCTCTTAGAATTTTGCACAGAGCACAATTTCACTATCGCTAAACGATTGGTTTAGAATCGTGAAAGAAGGTTTCATACGTGGAAGAGACCTGGAGACACTGGAAGGTATTAGATTGATTATATAATAGTAAGACGAAGATCTCGGAACCAGATTTTAAACTGTGAGACATTTCTGGAGGCGGATGTCATCTCTGGCCGTAATATAGTGGTGATGAACTGAAGATCAAAACTGAAGAAATTACAAAAAGGTAGAAATTAAGAACATGGGACTTGCACAAGTTGAGAGAACCAGATCTTTTGAGAGTTGCAGAGGGAGCAATAGGCAAAGATTGCCTGAAAATTGGAAAGGAATACACCAGAAGACGGATGGTTAGCTTTGAGATATGAAATAGTAAAGACAGCAGAGAATCAAATACGTAAATATACAAGTCCTCATCCTTGAATATCATAGCAGATATTGAATTTCATTGCCTGACGAAAGGGAATACAAACGCCTAAAGAATGAGAATGGCAGAAAGTGCAAAATGGCTTATCAGGAATGGCTTGAGTACAGCTTTAAGTTTATAGAAGCTCGTATAACTATTAGAAAGATAGATATGGCCTACAGGAAAATTAAAGAGGTCTTTGGAGAAAAGAGAGGCTGCTGTACGATATCAATTGTTCAGGTGGAAACCAGTACTAAGCAAAGAAGGGGAAGTTGAAAGGTGGAAAGAGTGATGTAGAGGGGCTATAGAAGAGAAATGAACTTGAGGGTAATATTATAGAAACGGAAGAGGAAGTAGATGAAGATGAGATCGGAGAAGAATCTGACAGTGCTGAAAGGCCTAAGCCGCAACAAGGCCCCTGGAGTAGTCTACACTTCCGCGCGGGATTAGTCGAGCGGTCTAGGCGCTGCAGTCATGGACTGTGCGGCTGGTCCCGGCGGAGGTTCGAGTCCTCCCTCGTGCATGGGTGTGTGTGCTTGTCCTGAGGGTAATTTAGGTTCAGTAATGTGTAATCTTATGGACTGATGACCTTAGCAGTTATGTCCCATAAGATTTCACATACATTTGAACATTTTTAGTAGTCTACATTCTCACACAACTGCTGACATCTCGGGGAGAGCCAGCCCTGACGGAAGTGTTCCACTCGGTGTGCAAGACGTATGAGACAGGGGAAATACCCTCAGACTTCAAGGAGAAGGTAATATAGTAATGCCAGTTCTATAGAATCCATTGGATAGGTGTGAATATTACCGAAATATCAGTTTAATAAGTCATGATGCAAGATACTGACGCGAATTATTTACAGTAGACTGAAAAACTGGTAGAAGCCGACTACGGTGTAAGATCACTTTGGGTTCCAGAGAACAGTTGGAATACACGAGGCAGTACTAATCTTACCACTTATCTTAGAAGACAGGTTAAAAAAGAGCAAACCACGTTTGCAGTTTTTGTAGACTTAGAGACAGCTTTCGGCAGTGTTGACTGGAATGCACTCTTTTGAATTCGATGGTAACAAGAGTAAAATACGGGGAGCCAAAAATTATAAACAACTTGGACAGAAACCAGACGGCCGTTATAAGTGTCGAAGGGCATGAAAGTGGCTGAGGAAGGAGTGAGACTTGGCTGTAGCTTATTACCAATTTTATTCATAGTGTGCATTGAGCAAGCGCTAAACGAAGCCAAAAAAAAATTGGTGAAAGGATTATAGTTCAGAGAGAAGGAATAAAAACTATGAGGATCGTCGACGACACTGTAGTTCTGTCAGAGACGCAAAGGACTTGGAACAGCAGTTGAATGGGTTGGACAGTGTCTTGAAAGGAGGATAAAAGGTGAACATTAACAAAAGCAAAACAAGTCTAAAGAGCCGGCCGGAGTGGCCGAGCGATTCTAGGCGCTACAGTCTGGAACCGCGTGACCGCTACGGTCGCAGGTTCGAATCCTGCCTCGGGCATGGATGTGTGTGATGTCCATAGGTTAGTTAGGTTTAAGTAGTTCTAAGTTCTAGGGGACTGATGATCAAAGAAGTTAAATACCATAGTGCTCAGAGGCATTTGAACCAAGACTAAAGGAATGTAGTCAAATCAAATTAGGCAATGCTGAGATAATTATTGTTGCTGTTGTTGTTGCTCCTGTTGTTATCTTCAGTCCGAAGATTGGTTTGATACAACTGCTCTGTGCAAGCCTCTTCATCTCCGAACAGCTACTGCAACTTACGACCTTTTGAATCCACTTATTGTATTCATCTCTTGGTCCCCCTCTACGATTTTTATCCTCCCCTCCCTCCCTCGACACACACACACACATTCCCCTCCGATACTAAACTGGCGGACCCTTGGTGCGTCAGAATGTGTCCTATCTGAGATAATTAGGTAAGAAAACGAGACAATATGAGTAGTAGGTGAGGATTTCTACTTGGGCAGTAAAATAACTGATGATGGTCGAAGTAGAGAGGATATAAAATGTAGACTGACAATGGTAAGAAAAGGTTTCTGAAGCAGATGAATGTGTTAACATGGAATGTAAATTTATGTGTTAGGAAGTATTATCTGAAGGTATTGTCTAAGTATAGTATTGTACTGAAATGAAACGTGGGCGGTATTCGGTTCAGAAAAGAAGAGAATAGAAGCGTTTGAAATGTGTTGCTACAGAAGAATGCGGAAGAACAGTTCGGTAGGCCTCGTAACTAATGAGGTACTCGATGGAAATGGAGAGAAAAGAAAGCTGTGACATAACTTCACTTAACAAAGGAATGGTTGCTACGGCACATTCTGAGACGTAAAGGAGCCGTCAGTTTAGTATTGGAGTGAAGTGTGAGGAGTAAAAATTTCAGACAGAGATCAAGAGACGAGTGTAATAAGCAGGTTCAAATGAATGTGGGTTGCAATAGTTATTCGGACATGGAGTGGCTTGCACAGGATACAGTAGCGTTGTGAGCTGTATCACAGCATTCTTCGGATTGTAAACCACAACAGCAGCAACAATATTATTGTTACCGTTATTTGTATCATGTTGGATAACGTCCTAAGTCTAGTACACACATAAAAAAAGTTTTGCATCAACGCGGTTACGATAGCTACCGAACCTGTACAGAAAATTGGAATAGAGATCAACATAAACATCACTTCCGCCCTTTTAATTGCTCATGAAAACCACACATTGTATATTGTACCACCATACAGCGTGACCTACAGAGGTGGTGGTCCAGATTGCTGTTCACACCGGTTCCTCAGATACCCAGTAGCACGTCCTCTTGCATTGATGCATGCCTGTATTCGTCGTGGTATACTATCCATAAGTTCATCAAGGCACTGTTGGTTCATATTGACTCATTTCTCAACGGCGATTCTGCGTAGATCCCTCAGAGTGGTTAGTGAGTAACATCGTCCGTAAACAGCCCTTTTCAATCTATCCCAGGCGTGTTCGATGGGATTCATATCTGGAGACATGCTGGCCACTCTAGTCCAGCGATGTCGTTATCCTGAGGGAAGCCATTCACAAGATATGCACGATGGGGGCGCGAATTGTCGTTCATCAAGACGAATGCCTCGCTAATACACTGCCGATATGGTTGTACTACCGGTCGGAGGATGGTATTCACGTATCGTACAGCCGTTACAGCGCCTTCCATGACCACCAGCGGATTACGTCGGCCCCACATAATGGCATCCCAAAACAGCAAGGACCCTCCACCTTGCTGCACTCACTGGACAGTATGTCTAAGGCGTTCAGCCTGACCGGGTTGCCTCCAAACACGTCTCCGACGATTGTCTGGTTGAAGGCATATGCGACACTGATCGGTGAAGAGAACGTGATGCCAATCCTAAGCAGGCATGTTGTTGGGCCCATCTGTATCCCACTGTATGATGTCGTGGTTGCGAAGATGTACCTCGTCATGGGCGTCGGGAGTGACGTTGCGCTCCATTCAGCCTATTGTGGACAGTTTGAATCGTTATTCAACATGGTGGCGTTGGTGTCAGGGTTCCTCCGTGCCATGATCCGTAAGTAGCGGTCGTCCACTGCAGTAGTAGCCCTTGGGTGGCCTGAGCGAGGCATCTCATCGACAGTTCCTGTCTCTCAGTATCTCCTCCATGTACGAACAACACCGCTTAGGTTCACTCCAAAACGCTGGACACTTCCCTTGTTGAGAGTCCTTTATGGCACAAAGTAACAATACGGATGCCATCGAACCGCGGTATTGACCGTCTAGGGATGGTTGAACTACAGACAACAGGAGCCGTGTACCTCCTTCCTGGTGCAATCTGATTGGCTGTCGGATCCCGTCCGTCTAATAGATGCTGGTCATGCATGGTTGTTTACATCTTTGAGCGAGTTTAGTGACATCTCTGAACAGTCAAAGGGACTGTGTCTGTGACACCATATGCACACTAAACGTCTATCTTCAGGAGTTCTGGGAACCGCTGCAAAACTTCTTGATATAACATCTTATATTAAAGGTACTTCCGAGACGTATTTCTCACGTTTTCTTGCTTTACTCGAACCAGGCCGGCCGCTGTGGCCGAGCGGTTCTAGGCGCTTCAGCCCGGAACCGCGCTGCTGCTGAGGTCGCAGGTTCGAATCCTGTCTAGAGCATGAATGTGTGTGATGTCCTTAGGTTAGTTAGGTTTAAGTAGTTCTAAGTCAAGGGGACTGATGACCTCAGATGTTATGTCCCATAGTGCTTAGAGTCATTTGAACCATATGAACTCGAACCAGGGGTATTGTACTTAAACGAAATTTCCGTTTACATTTGAGAAACTGAAGTGCTTCAGTACAAGCTGACTCCTCTGTGTCTGCCTATTGCGGGGGCAGCTAGATTTTCCCGTCTTCGATATGGAGACGTATTGAGCATTCGTAAGATTTGTTTGTTGTAGTTCTTCGATATTGGGAAAAAGCGTCCTGAAACAGTTACAGTCCTTGCTGACCTATAAACTCCTAGTCTTTATGTAGGATATATGCTACATCCAGTTTCTATTTCGATATACCTCAGGGAACAAAATGCAAAATATAGACAAATTGTGTTTTTCATTTATTATAAATAGTAATAACTTTGAACATCTCCTAAAATTTTGCTTCATCACAGAATTTTTTTAAAAAATTTGGGTTTTAAGTCTTATTTAGTACCAGAATAATTCACTGAAAACCAATATAAATTTTTGATTCATAAAATCTAAGCTCAGGACTGAAGAGGATAAAGAGCAACATATACATCGAAGAGCAATCCCAAGTATATCACCATCATCATAAATATCAAGCTGTCTCACAGAAATAACGTAGTTATGTCTTGTCACTGAAGGCAATTACACAATTTAGCATTTGTCACATGCGTTTACAAAGGATAAGGACACGTAGATATCTTTCCCTTTAACAGCCAACAAAAAGCCACCTGACGATAAATAGAATATCTGTTGTACAAATGTCTCTTGAATCGGTACTGAGACTGTTACGCCATCGGTTGTCAATTGTGTGCTAATTTTACCACAACGTGTTTCGGGCCGACGTTAACCTATTATGGCATACAATCTTTAAGCACTTGATAATGGGGTAATGTAGTCCCGAAACATATCTTGGGAAAATTATCACACTTTTTAGAACTGATGTCATAACATTTTCAGTACGGATACACAGAATACTTCAACATTTTTGTAGAACCTGAATCAGTTCATTAACTTGACATTTGAATTATGCGGAAAGTGATTTATTAACATTAGTTCTGCACCCTGACTCAACAAACACTAAATTAGCGTCATTTCGGTTTTGAGATTCTCTCAAGCAGTGGCTTGTACTTGTATGCTCGCCCTCTTTTCAAGGAGGAACTGCGCCTCAACAGGTCGCTGTTTCATGCTACGTTCGGAGATGGGATTTGAGAATTCTCATACAGGAACTGTCCATCATGTGGGAAGACATTTTGACATTTAGACAGACATGCAGTGCGCGATGTTCTGTCTGGGAGACGATTCTACTCGTAGTCATTGGTCATAAACAGATGTTCATTTCCCAATGACGGAGAACAAGTCTTCGTGTCGACGGCGTCACTTGATAGCTGCCGAGGTTCTGCGCAGCCAGGAATAGAGCCGGCAGTCACGAAGGCCTTCATACCAGCTATTTTGTTTCCGACTAACCGAGGTCCTTGCAGTAACCATGCGAGTAGTTAAACTAGCAGCGAAAATTCAGGGAGAATATGTCATTACAGTTTCATTACAATGCTGAAATATTCACACTTTTGCGTCGCAAAATTAGGGCACTTTTATTCTGTATAGGTCCCGGTGTGTAGAGTGAATTTCACAATCCGAATATGGCCTGGTGGATGTATAACGTAAGTGCGGATATCGAAAACGCACGTGCTGGCACTGATACAGGATCTGCATTTGAAAGGACGGCAGTTCAGATGCCCGTCAGGTCATCCTGGTTTTGGTTTTGCATCGTTTCCGATTATCGCTGAAGGGAAATACTGCAAAGGTTCATTTGGAAAGGACGTGGGCGTTCTCCTCCACAGCCCAGGCTGCACAGCTGCGTCTCTAGTGCCCTCTTTGTCAACGGTCAGTAAACCCTGTTCTCGTCTGCAGCTACATCTGCATAGATACTCCGCAAGCCACCGGCCGGTGCGTGGCGGAGGGTACCGTGTACGACTGTTCCACTCGCAGACAGAGCGAGGAACAAACGACTGTCTATACGCTTCCTCGCGAGCCCTAATTTGTGTTATTTTATCTTTATGATATTCTCGCGAAATGTAAGTTGGCGGCAGTCGGATCGCTTTGCAGTCAGCTTCAAATGCTAGTTCTTTGAATTTTCTCAGGAGTGTTCCGCGAAAAGAATGCCGTCCTTCCTCCAAGGTTTCCTATTTGATTCCACAAAGTATCTCCGTAATACTCGCATGTTGATCGAACCTACCAGTAACAAATCTAGCGGCCCACCTCTGAACTGCTTCTATGTCTTCCTTGAATCCGTTCTGATGGCGATCGCAAACGCTGTAGTTATACTCAATGATGGGTCGCTCTAGTATTCTGTGCGCAGTGGTTAGACACTGGACTCGCATTCGGGAGGACGACGGTTCAATCCCGTGTCCGGCCATCCTGATTTAGGTTTTCCGTGACTTCCCTAAATTACTCCAGGCAAATGCCGGGATGGTTCCATGGTTCCTCTGAATAGGCACGGCCGACTTCCTTCCCTAATCCGGTGAGACCGATGACCTCGCTGTCTGGTCTCCTTCCCTAAGCAACCAACCAACCAATCTAGTATTCTCTACTCGGTCTCCTTTACAGATGAACCATACTTTCCTAAAATTCTCCCAATAAACCGAAGTCGACCATTCGCCTTCCCCACTAACGTCCTTATGTGCTCGTTTGATTTCATACCGCTTTCCAACGTTACGCCATGATATTTCACCGACGTGACTTTGTCAAGCAGAACACCTCTAATGCTGTACTACGACATTACGAGATTGTTTTTCCCACTCATCCGCATTAACTTACATGTTTTTACATTTAGAGCAGGCTCCAATCATCACCCCACCTAGAATGGCTCTAAGCACTATGGGACTTAAACATCTGAGGTCATCAGTCCCCTAGACTTAGAACTACTTAAACCTAATTAACCTAAGGACATCACTCAAATCCATGCCCGAGGAAGGAGTCGAACATGTGACCGTAGCAGCACCGCGTTCCCGGACTGAAGCGCCTAGAACCGCTCGGCCACAGCAGCCGGCACACCCCACCAAGAAATTTTTTCCACTCAACTACGCCACCTCCCGTATACAACAGCATTATCAGCAAACAATAATGGATTGCTGCTCCCCCTGTCCGTCAAATCATTCATGAATACAGTGAATAATAGCAGTCCGATCACACTTCTCTGACGATATCATTGTCTATTTCTTCTTTCTTTAGTTGCCTGGCAGTTCTTTTTAAATTTTTTTTATTTTTTTGCACCATATAGCGCGTGGATATGTTTCTTGAGATGAAATGCTCCCTGCTATTGTCGGCTGTGGGATGGTTTTGTTCATCCTCTAATCACTAACGGTTACATTACAAAGAATTCAGAGTTGCGATTTGTTTGAAAATTATTCAGTTAAAGATAAATCAGATGAGCAGATGCTATGGGCCATTTGTATAGACATATATCATTTATCTACACTACTCGCCATTAAAATTGCTAGACCAAGAAGAAAATGCAGATGAGAAACGGGTATTCATTGGACAAATATATTATACTAGAACTGACATGTGATTACATTTTCACGCAATTTGGGTGCATAGATCCTGATAAATCAGTACCCAGAACAACCACCTCTGTCCGTAATAATGGCCTTGATACGCCTGGGCATTGAGTCAAACAGAGCTTGGATGGCGTGTACAGGTACAGCTGCCTATGCAGCTTCAACACGATACCACAGTTCATCAAGAGTAGTGACTGGAGTATTGTGACGAGCCAGCTGCTCGGCCACCTTTGACCAGACGTTTTCAGTTGGTGAGAGATCTGGAGAATGTGCTGCCCAGAGCAGCAGTCGAACATTTTCTGTATCCAGAAAGGCCCGTACAGGAGCTGCAACACGCGGTCGTGCATTATCCTGCTGACATGTAGGGTTTCGCACGAATCGAATGAAGGGTGGAGCCACGGGTCGTACACATCAGAAATGTAACGTCCACTGTTCAAAGTGCAGTCAGTGCGACCAAGAAGTGACCGAGGCGTGTAACCAATGGCACCCCATACCATCACGCCGGGTGATACGCCATTATGGCGATGATGAATACACGCTCCCAATGTGCGTTCACCGCGATGTCGCCAAACAAGGATGGGGCCATCATGATGCTGTAAACAGAATCTGGATTCATCCGAAAAAATGACAACGTCGTCGAACTGTTCGTGCAGATGGTTGTTGTCTTGAAAACGTCTCCATCTCAACAGATGGGAATCGAGACGTGGCTTCACTACCCGTTACAGCCAAGCGGATAAGATGCCTGTCATCTCGACTACTAGTGATACGAGGCCGTTGGGATCCAGCACGGCGTTCCGTATTACCCTCCTGAACCCACCGATTCCATATTCTGCTAACAATCATTGGATCTCGCCAAACGCGAGCAGCAGTGTCGCGATACGATAAACCGCAATCGCGATAGGCTACAATCCGACCTTTATCAAAGTCCTTACACGAGGCATCACAACAACGTTTCACCAGGCAACGCCGGTCAACTGCTGTTTGTGTATGAGAAATCGGTTGGAAACTTTCATCATATCAGCACGTTGTAGGTGTCGCCATCGGCGCAAACCTTGTGTGAATGCTCTGAAAAGCTAATCATTTACATATCACAGCATCTTCTTCCTGTCGGTTAAATTTCGCGTCTGTAGCACGTCATCTTCATGGTGTAGCAATTTTAATGGCCAGTAGTGTATATACCCCAAAACCCACAGCGAAAGGCACCTATTCGAAGTTCCCTTGCTGTCTTTTCATTTCCTTTCATGTATGATGTACAGAAAAGATAACTGCTTTATCGCTTTGTTACGTGAATTAATTGATCTAATTTTGCGATATATACGCAATTTGCAGTGTACAGGCCACACTAATACAGTTTCATCTTTGCCTCAACGCTGATGACATATTGTCAAAGTTTTGAGAGTGCCCTACAAGATATGAATCGCTGCTTTCTCGTGATGAAATGGCGTTTATCGAGCATTTCTGCACTTGTGGAAAATTGAGAATAAAAAGCATCTGTATAGACGTGACGTAGGAATATCATATTTACATGGGAGATCGACGAATGGAATTAAAGGGAATAATTCAAAGCGCCATACCGTGGACGGTGTAAGAACAATGTTTATAGCGTGAAACTGCATATGACTTTCTGAAAGGATGGGTCTTTGTTTCGATCACCGCACAGGATTAGTAAAATCTGTAGAGATGGCAGGATGATACCAATGAACATAATTTGTGGAATTAATGTGGAGTTCTGTCCAAGCAATTCTCCAACAATTTACTCACCTCTGTAGACGTTATCGTTCGAGCACGCACTTGAGGTAGTGTTCGATTCGGACGTGGTCGATTCGAATCCTTTTGGTTGCAGAAATTGCCACTAAAAGTATTCCGTTGACAAATGGAAGTCTCCAGTCAGTAGATTTAGCACCATTGGCTTGGATCAAATTCCAAATTTCAAGGCAATGTCTGTTGAAGCGAGAGCATACGATACTGTTGGTGGTGATAAGTTAAACGAAGGAGACATTTACCACGACGATCCCCTTGTTGTTATTCGAGACTCAGGCTACGTGCCGGCATCAGGTTTAATCCTCTCCCTTCTCTAATCATAAGACAACAGACGTACGACACCACTCTACTCACGTAACTATTACAGTCACTCCCCTCAACAGATACATTTAAGGCACAACTGAAATACACCGGCTGGAAAGGAACCATTCTGAGCGAAGGAAGATATTCCTTTCCGGTTAAGTGGCTGAAAAGACCCTCGAAGTTACCCATTCAATAATGCCATACGAATTTTCTCTTTATTTCAGCTAGTTTGACATGGATTGCTACTGTTTGTGCTGTACACACTCATTGTTCTCTTCCCGATGGCAGAGGCAAACAGATTAACTCCTCGAGCTCGGCAGTTAAGGAACAACCATTGTTCAGCGCACGAAGACTGAAGCACAATACTGAAACGAGAATATTGATAGACCCATGGGAGACGTTTGCTGAAAGTTTGGTTACGAAAGGAATGCCCCTGATACGCTTTCTCTCATACTTCATCCCCGTGCAACCATGCTCCGTCAATGTAGAAAGAGGTGCAGTTAGAGGGATGTTACGCTCGAAGTTATGTTCATTGACGAAAACAGATTTTTCCTTAGGTCCGCTGATAGTCCTCTAGTCTACAAGAAGAACAGCAGATGCGTGAGAGAATTGGGAAGTGACATAAATGAAATCTCTGAACATCACGAAGCGGAGAGGTGGAGCCAGCAATGGTGTTTGTTAAGAGAAAACTTAACGTGCATGAGTTTGACATGAAGGGACAACATCTGGTCTTGTCTCTGTTGCGAATAAAATAGTGTGAAAAAATGAAAAATAATGCGTTTACTTATTCAAATGTTTCAGTTTGGTTTTTGAAGTTATCATTGTCTGTGGAAGTACGGATAAGCACAAAAATTTTCATTTACTTTAACATTTATTTTCGCACCAGGAATTACGCATAATATTTGAACAGAGCTTCATTCATGTAAGATAGCTGTTACTGTGCCTTTTATTTTTTATTTTTATTTTTACTAGTACACACTACTGGCCATTAAAATTGCTACACTACGAAGATGACGTGCTACAGACGCGAAATTTAACCGACAGGAAGAAGATGCTGTGATATGTAAATGATTAGCTTTGCAGAGCATTCACACAACGTTGGCGCCGGTGGCGACACCTACAACGTGCTGACATGAGGAAAGTTTCCAACCGATTTCTCATACATAAACTGCAGTTGACCGGCGTCGCCGGGTGAAACGTTGTTGTGATGCCTCGTGTAACGAGGAGAAATGCGTACCATCACGTTTCCGACTTCGATAAAGGTCGGATTGTAGCCTATCGCGATTGCGGTTTATCGTATCGCGACAGTGCTGCTCACGTTGGTCGAGACCCAGTGATAGTTACCAGAATATGGACTCGGTGGGTTCAGGAGGGTAATACGGGACGCCGTGTTGGATCCCAACAGCCTCGTATCACTAGCAGTCGAGATGACAAGCATTTTATCCGCATGGCTGTAATGGATCGTGCAGCCACGTCTCGATCCCTGAGTTAACACATGGGGACGTTTGTAAGACAACAACCATCTGCACGAACAGTTCGACGACGTTTGCAGCAGCATGGACTATCAGCTCGGAGACCATGGCTGCGGTTACCCTTGACGCTGCATCACAGACAGGAGCGCCTGCGATGTTGTACTCAACGACGAACCTGGGTGCACGAATGGAAAAACGTCATTTTTTCGGATGAATCGAGATTCTGTTTACAGCATCATGATGGTCGCATCCGTGTTTGGCGACATCCCGGTGAACGCACATTGGAAGCGTGTATTCGTCATCGCCAGAGTGGCGTATCACCCGGCGTGATGGTATGGAGTGCCATTGGTTACACGTCTCGTTTGAAAACTGAATAAATCACGATAATGTAGATAGAGTGGTACAAATTGACACACATGCTTGGAATGACATGGGGTTTTATTAGAACCAAAAAAATGCAAATTTCAAAAAATGTCCGACAGATGGCGATTCATCTGATCAGAATAGTAATAATTAACATTACAAAGTAAGACAAAGCAAAGATGATGTTCTTTAACAGGAAATGCTCAAAATGTCCACCATCACCCCTCAACAATAACTGTAGTCGAGGAATAATGTTGTGAACAGCGCTGTAAAGCATGTCCGGAGTTATGATGAGGCATTGGCGTCGGATGTTGTCTTTCTGCATCCCAAGAAATGTCGGTCGATCACTATATACCTGCGACTTCAGGTAGCCCCAAAGCCAATAATCGCACGGACTGAGGTCTGGGGACCTGGGAGGGCAAGCACGACGAAAGTGGCGACTGAGCACATGATCATCATCAAATGACGCGCGCAATAGATCTTTCACGCGTATAGCAATACTTTTTTTGGTTCTAATAAAACCCCATGTCATTCCAAGCATGTGTGTCAATTTTTACCTTTCTATCTAAATTATTCCGTGGTTTGTTAAGTTTTCAAATTTATACTGACTTTTTGATCACCCGGTATATTCCAAAACCCTACTGCAAATCGACGTTAGTGATATAGGGCTGTAATTCAGCGAATTACTCCTACTTCCCTTTTTGGCAATTTTCCAGTCGTTAAGTACGGATCTGTCTGTGAGCGAGTGGTTGTATATAATTGCTAAATATGGAGCTATTTTATCAGCATACTCTGAGAGGAACCTGACTGGTATACAACCTGGACCGCAGGCCATGCCTTTATTAAGTGATTTAAGCTGCTTTGTTACACCGAGGATATCTACTTGTATGTTTCTCATCTTGGCAGTTGTTCTTGATTGGAAATCAGGAATAATTACTTCGTCTTCTTTGGTGAAGGAATTTCGGAAAACCGTGTTTAATAACTCTGCTTTAGTTGGACTGTCATCAGTGACTTCACCGTTGTTATCTGGCGGTGATGGTATTGATTGCGTCTTGTCATTGGTGTGCTTTATGTATGACCAGAATCTCTTTGGGTTTTCTGCCAGATTTCGAAACAGAATTTGTGGTGGAAATTATTAAAAGCATAGAGTCGTTGGATGTCCTCCTTAGGGAGGGACGTCGTGCCAAATTCTGTGAAGTTGGCTCATTAGATCGTCAAAATCTCGAGATTGTTGGAGGACACTTCCCACAATGTTCCAAACGTCGTTGGGAAGAGATCCAGTCATCAGCGCTCATTTCTTCTCCAGTCAATGAAATTCCTAGGTGAAGACATTTCTAGAGACCCCCCGGACAGCAGTTGGATACTAGCATGACTATCGCCCACTATACTGCCCGACAACCTTTAGTGATGGCCTGGTATGCCATTTCTTTTCATAGCAGGACCCATTCGGTTGTCAACCGCTGCACCCTTACAGCACAGCGGTAGTCGTCGATATTCGACGCCCCGTTTTGTTGCCCTTCATAGCAAGTCACCCTGAGCTAATATTTTAGCAAGATAACTCCCACCTGCACATGGTGAGAGTTTTCATTGCTTCTCTTCGTGTTTGCCAAACCCTATCTTGTCCGGCAAGGTCGCCGGATATCTTCCCAGTTGAGACCGTTAGGAGCTTTATGGGTAGGGCTTTCCAACCAGCTCGGGATTTTGACGAGCTAACGCGATAATTGGACAGATTCTGACACGGTATCCCTCAGGAGGACATCCAACAACTCTGTCAATCAAAACCAAACCGAGTAACTCCTTGAATAAGGACCAGAGGTGGACCAACGCGTTACTGACCTGTCCAATTTGTGAACATCTTTCTCTTGAATAAATCATCCAGTTTTTCTGAAACTGTAATCATTTGTTTGACTGTAGGTGTACATCACATCTACCGATTTCAGTCTACATCTACATCTACATTTATACTCCGCAAGCCACCCAACAGTGTGTGGCAGAGGGCACTTTACGCGCCACTGTCATTACCTCCCTTTCCTGTTCCAGTCGCGTATGGTTCGCTGGAAGAACGGCTGCCGGATAGCGTCAGTGCGGGCTCGAATGTCTCTAATTTTACAATCGTGATCTCCTCGGGAGGTATAAGTAGGGGGAAGCAATATATTCGATACCTCATCCAGAAACGTACCCTCTCGAAACCTGGAAAGCAAGCTACAGCGCGATGAAGAGGGCCTCTCTTCCAGAGTCTGCCACTTGAGTTTGCTAAACATCTCCGTAACGCTATCACGCTTACCAAATAACCCTGTGACGAAACGCGCCGTTCTTCTTTGGATCTTCTCTATCTTCTCTGTCAACCCGACCTGGTACGGATCCCACACTGATGAGCAATACTCAAGTATAGGTCGAACTAGTGTTTTGTAAGCCACCTCCTTTGTTGATGGACTAAATTTTCTAAGGACTCTCCCAAAGAATCTCAACCTGGCACCCGCCTTACCAACAATTAATTTTATATGATCATTCCACTTCAAATCGTTCCGCACGCATACTCCCAGATATTTTACAGAAGTAACTGCTACCAGTGTTTGTTCCGCTATCATATAATCATACAGTATTCGCAATACATTACATTTGTCTATGTTAACGGTCAGTTGCCACTCCCTGCACCAAGTGTCTATCCGCTGCAGATCTTCCTGCATTCCGCCTGCAATTTTCTAATGCTGCAACTTCTCTGTATACTACAGCATCATCCGCGAAAAGCCGCATGTCCCATTTGTATAATTCCTTCGTGGTAAGTCGTTTGTCGTAGACTGTATGTTCAATCTTTGGGTTAGCATACGTGGGACCCATAAAGTGAAAAGCACTGTAATGCACAAAAATTCGAGTAAAATGACCTGGACACGGCCTATCGGAATCCTTGCGACGCCAGCGATCTCGCATACCTTCAATCAGTGGTCACTGTTCCCACAATCTCGTCAGTGGTTGTACAGATTTTTATACGTCGTTAATGCTCTCATCTTCAGTGGATGCATGACCACGGGTAGATTCAGCAGCTTAGGTCTTAATCTGTCCTGGCCGCTGGCGAGCCGTAAGCCCGGGGCCAGCCGCATCACTCGCTGCCGGAAGCCCTATCTGGCTGGCTGGCCGGTGGACCTCGCTGCAAGATAAGCAGCTTACGGAATTTCACCTGTCAGCAGAGACGATGTCAACTGTCCGCTGCCGTCCGCTCGCATCAGGCAGCACATCCGTTACAGAAAGAGCTGCGCAGCGCAAGCCACATATCAAATGCCTGCGTCAGCACGTTCTCTAAAATCACCCATTTCCGAAAGCAGCCTTGAAAACGTAGAAGAATTCACTCAGCTTGGGATTGTTGTGTGTGTTATACTGACAACATTTTTTTCACTAATGCAGATTTGCTTAGGAAGATTCTTTACGCATTTTACATTCTTATGTGTTTTTTTCTAGAAATTTTTAGTACCTAAGAAATTATCTGTGTTGTGGGAAACCAATCCCGCATTATTTGGGATGCACATCAAATACTGTGAGTGGTTGGACGGTGGAAACCTGCTTTCAGCCTATCGTTTTTGAAAAAGATACAATAAAAGCATCAAAGCATATGACAAAGACAAATGCTATAGCAAACCACAGCTAAAAGCAGGCTTAAGGTTCAGCAGCAAATACACACTGAACTCGATGTTATACATTATGCAGTCTTTGGCATCAAAAACAGATCTTATGATATATGAGATGTTTACACTTAATTGTGAACGAATCTGTTATGCGTGAACGTGTTCTCGGCATATGGAGTCTTTCTTGGCTACAGTGCAAACGCTCATAAAATAACTTCCCAGCTAAGAAGCACTGTAATATTAAATAACAAAAAATGGTTCAAATGGCTCTGAGCACTATGGGACTTAACATCGATGGTCATCAGTCCCCTAGAACTTAGAACTACTTAAACCTAACTAACCTAAGGACATCACACAACACCCAGCCATCACGAGGCAGAGAAAATCCCTGACCGGGAATCGAACCCGGGAACCCGGGCGTGGGTATTAAATAACAAAAAGTGTTAATTTTCTAATCTAGAAAAACGTAAACAACTTGAAACACCACACACACACACACACACACAAGCAATGCAAGCTGAATGCAAAATAAATTACTATACACCTGAAAATAGCAAGATTTCTCCTTAAAAGATTTCGTAAGAAAATAATAAAACAGAAAAAAGTAACTGATTATATTACTAATAACTTCCAGCGATCACACTAATTACCACAGTTCCACTATTATCCAGACATACAAGAAACAACATGGACAACGAACTGAAACTAGAAGAACGGCTTCACCCTTTCTAAAATTTTGACACTTATCTTTCAAAGGTGACTCCTATATCCTACGCTACACCATTAATACGTACAGTCATAATGATACATCCAGTGAAATAAGTGAAAAAGACACAGGAATATAAACAGTTATATCTCTCAGCCTCCATGAGAAAGAAAACAAATGCTGTCGTAAACCATTCTCCGTACACCTATAGATTGCAGCAGTGTACACGGATATGTTAGGCCTATGTCACGAGAAGCTTTAAGTCAAGTAGACCTTCCCATAGCAAGATTTGCGAAACCATCAAGCGAATTGTAATACACAGAATCTACGTTGTAGATTTGCTTTCTCCAAACACGCGAATTTTCTGAGACATGAAGACGGTATCTGATTTTTTGCCACTTGCGATTATTACAAAATATTGTTTATTCAGCGCTACATTTTGTTTCTCCTTCGTCGAAAGTTTGCGACAGTGGAATGACGGACAGAAAGATTCATGGTCAAAGGTGTGTTCCATATAAAATTTTCCTGTTTGTAGTTTGGAGAAAGTTTGTTCACAAACTGTTATTTTATTCAAATATTGACCGCTGTCAACGTATCGAAGTGCTCCAGACATAAATTATGACAACCTAATTGGCTGTTGATCGTGGAAGTTGCTACTGCATGTTACAAGTTATTTGCAGCTACACTCACCGTAATTTGAAAACATGATAGAAGAGAGGCACTGGTACCAAATAATTACTCTCAAGTCATCGCAGAAACGATGGCTAATAAATGGAAAAGACGTTCGACGAGGGCGTGGTGAAAAGTAATGCCTATGAAGTCCTATTGTGAAGTTTCGCTCCCATGCGATAATTACAGCCCGTACTGGAGCTTTGTGAGTAGCTACACTATAATTATGACTACTTGGTATAATTACGTATCTGCATTGGCTAAAATCTTACTCTCATCCACATCGATGAATAGCTGGAGGCGTTAGCTGTTGATACGCGTGTTCTGAAATTCTGTACGTACTCATTTTTCGTATTCGTTCACTGGTTCTGGCGTTAACAACATGTAATATTCAGTTCATTTAACTGCTAATTCTCTACCACGTAAAACATTCTTCCTACGAAAATCTGATGTAATTCTTCATCACCATTTTAAGCTTTTCTCCAGACTGTTAACTGTATGTTTGTTAAATTTAAACCCGTTCGTGAAATGTCAGACTACAGATATTTCCTATTCTTCCGTAAATATACTTATGCAACGTTCAACATTATAATATAACGACAATTGTTCACACACCATTAGAAGCTCCCATAACCGCAATAATCTCTATTACCTTAATCGACACAAAAACAAAATTTTAACATATAAAATTGTGACCTTTATTAATGTGAACGTCCCATCTATTAAAAGGGCGTAAAATGGTCGTTAGAGGGTTTTTGTTATGGCAACAGATGAATTTATTAGCAAGAGCAACCGGTTGCGTGACTTAAGTCTGACATCTTGTAGCAGCTCTAGACTCGTGATAGTGAAGTTTCGTAACTGGACATTGATTGATTGGCGACTGGACATGCGCGTTCCAGTGTGGAAGGTTAGTGCAGCAGCACCAGAGGTCAGCAGGTGGCCACTCAACTACGCAATAGCTCGTTCAGCTCACGTAAATGTTTTTCGCCCGTCTGTCTTTGACAACTGGTTAGCGATAACAAGAACTGCTATTTTGTGATAGAAGAAGGACGTACGTAAGAATCCTTCCGTTAAATAAGTTAAAAAATATTAAGCGACGTTTAGCAACTTTAGAAAATGTCGGTAAATAAATGCTACTGTTTTCATGGTGATCATGTGTTTCAAACATCTGAATTCATAAATTACTCACTTCATAGGCGAGGAGCTAAATTACGGGAAAGAGTCGTAAAATTCGTAAAATTCCCGGTATACAGAATGACGAAAATCGCCGACTTTAGGAAATTTGCTGCTACTTCCCAAGGAAAAAATGTAGTAGCTTTCTATTATTAACTACATTTAACGATAATATTCGCTGAAAATAACAATCGCCACTAAAATACTGCAGACTATAAATACTCTTGCTTAGCTATTTTACACTGTAATTCTTAACAAGTCATAAACAATGTTACTGAAAGTACAATTTTTGTCTTGGAGAGATTATTTCATAATAGTTGTTGTCAAAACTGGCGAAAGACTTATTTAATATCTTGTTGCATAGAGTGGAACTGTGGAAATACGATATTCTATTTTGCGTTCTAATATGTACTCATTGTGTTGTCACAGGCGATTCATGGTGTCGGCTATGGCAGAATGCGTGAGAGTGGTAGTTCGCTGCCGCCCCATGAACAGAAGAGAACTAGACCTACGTTGTAAAGTAAGTCCTTACAAAATAATTGCCTAATGCCACAGTCTACATATAGAGTCACTTTTCGGGACAGCTAAGCCACTTATCACATGACTTTACTTTTCCACGAAGACGTGCCGGAACACGAATGAGATTCGTCAGGAAGTAGACAGTGATCTAGCAAATTGTTGTCCAGCAATTTTGTACACTCCTTTGGAAAAATTCTCCACTTCATCCAGCCTCTCTACAAATGCGCACACAACAAAGCATATATGAATAGTCAGGAATTTTGTTAACACGACGTTTTCTCAAAAATATAAATTTTTATGAAATGTACAGTGTAGCAAACAAATAATGTACCACATGTATGAATATAAATGTTGAAAACCTCGTTTGGTAAGTAAATAGCTTACAAACGAAAGGAATTCTTCTATATATTGTGTAATACGGTATTTACTCAGAATTTTATGATGAATACTCTGTTATTCCAGACGTATGTTTATGGCCAAAAAAGTAAGGACGAAAATTAGTTCTTCTTTTCAATGAAAGTGCTATACTTTATCCCATAAAACATGAAACAACATAGAAACTTGTAACCGGTTGTTTAAATAATTATTAAGTTGTGTTCTCATAAAGAACGAATCCTTTTAGATACAGAGCATTTAATTTTAAGGGAAACATCACACAGTTCTACAAGCAACTGAATTGAACCACTCTTATAATTTGTGTTTGTGCTAGTTTTGGGAAAAGACTGTTTGGTAAGGTGTCATAGAATTTGAGCTCAATAGGCTCTGGACATTCCACTATGTGATGCCCGGCTATGCATTCGGAATTAAACAGAAGTAGTCGCAATGTATTAACATCATTGTCTTGTAGCTTGTCAATAAATCCAAGGTGACAAATGTGTAATGTAAAACAAGGAGTAATTATAGACATCGACACTGGGTTATCGCGTCAGAAAGATTTCATATGGCTGCATACGGCCAGATTTTCAGTCGACGAAGTTATTGTGAAACAGGCTGGGAAACGCTAAATTCTGTCGAAGCCTTGGTAGGCCTAATAAATTAACGGTAGGCGACCACCAAATTCTAAGGCTACTGTGCAGTCCAGTCGCCAACAGTACCGGATGGTTATAGTTAATTTGTAGCTACTCACAGAGGTCTAGTGTGGGCTGTAACTATCGTACGGCAGAGAAACTTGGTAGATATTCCAATGCGTTGACGCGGAACCGAAGAACACTGGAAAAAAAATTGGTTCCAATTTAGCCACTAGGTGCAAATCTGGCGCTGTGTACACAAGAAACGCGTATGTAAATATTTTCATATGTAGTGGATTACTAACAGGAGATGAGCAGAAAAAAGTGAGAAAGACAAAATATTGATTTATTAATAACCGGCGCTTGCACAGTTGTTTCAATATGAGCGCCGGAGACGTCGACTACATGCTGTACAGCGTCAGATTTGCACCTGGTGACCGAAACTGGAAGTAACTTTTTTCAGTGTAAATCGGTTCCGCATTAACGCATTAGAATATCTATCAAGTTTCTCTGACGTACGATAATTACAGTCCACACTGGACCTCCGTGAACAGCTGTCCTTTAATTATAACCAACCGGTGTCTGCTATGAACCGTCGAGAATATTCATTGCCGCTCAACCAGAGAGGTTAGGAACAGACAGACTCATTAAGAGACGGTACATTTCCGTTCTGATGGCCGCGCAGCTGTCCAGAGGTCACGGATCACCAGAACGAATGCAAGATGTCGCAACTGTAAGGGCGCTTGTTACGAGTACAAACGAAAGGGGGCGGGGGGATGGTAGTAGAGGACAATGAAGGAAGCAAATAATCCTAATTAACATAGGTCCGGAAAACACTGGTTTTCCCAGGGCCGGCCAAACGGTGCACAGTGTGCAGACGCGCGGACGTGCTGCACATGTGCGGGCGTGTGCGACAGGGAGCGACAGCGACATCTGTTGTTAGACATGTGTCCTAAATGAACGGCGGCGGCTCCACTTCCCTGTTTATGTGGTACAGGCAAGAGGAAAATTGGTCATTAAACCGATTTTTTTCAATGTATACTTACATTTAGTTTTAAAATTTTTTTTAATGTGTGAAGGGCTACGCTCAGCTGAAGTCGATAAAACATAACATTCATCAACTGTCGGTTATTATGCAGATTTCAGACGGAACTGATGAAAGATATAGCAATAATGGTATTGAAATAACAGGTGATCATCGAGAGATCTGCGATTATCATTATGTTCAGAGGTCAGTGAGACAGAAGTTTGTGGGTATAACTGAGGGCACCGAGAATTAGTTATAGGAAACCTTGCATTAGTTTAATGTTATTTGAAATCATGAATAAGGTTCGTTGGAAGTCGCTAAGTGCTCTCTTTCTTAAATACTAGCTCAAAAACATTACTCGTATTTACCTGCCGTCAGTCAAGCTTGCTAAATAAAAACCCACGGTTGTTAACTGTATTACATGTCTTACTGGGTTAAACTGTTAACACAAAAGTAGATGTCTCATTGAGTAGACTGTGACAGTATTTTAAATGTTTAATACGCGAAATACCTTCCCATGGTTGACTTGTAAGCTGTGGAAAGAGCACTAGAATGTGCCGGTAGAGAGTATCCCAGCAAGTGGATAAAGCGACATCTGTGCGTAGAAACATGCACTACATGAACGCTGACGGCTGCGGCGTGTACGCTGTGACCCGGAAGTTGCACGTGTGCAGGAGCACCGCACGCGTGCAGAATTTCTGGCCGGCCCTGGGTTTCCCCGACACGACAACTTACGACAGATTACATGAACACTTTGTAACTGCGTCCCTGAGGATACAAACTGCAGATATATGCTTGAAGGCAATCATATTAAACAAGTGGTCGACATAACCCCTGTTGATGTGAAGCCAAGCTTCAGCATGTCTCCTCATCGATGCCCCTACATTTTCAAAAATGCTAGGTGTGTTCCGAGTGCACTGAAAGCCATCCACAATGCGTTGCTGGAATTAATCGACGTTACCAACATGGATTGAGTGAGCCAAAGTTTTTAAATATCCAAATATAAAAAAAACTCCAACGGGTTGAAGTCGTGGGTTGTGGAAGGCCATGATATAGGCAAGACACAACCGATACATATGTCGTCGAAACGCTATTTACCTATACTTAGGTATCCGTTATGATGATAAATTCAAAAGAGGGCAGTTTCTCAGTTTCCAACTAACGCCTCACTTGTGGTGTTTCGAAATAAACGTAGCGTTAGATATTAACAGTGCGGTAATATCAGCATGACTGCAGTTATGCATACATCGTACCGGGGAAACCTTTGATTTCCAGGTCTATGTTTATGAGTATTATTCACCTGTTTCATTATCCTCTACTCACTCTTTTCTAAAATAGCCATACAGTCTGTATAACTGATTTCTGGAGCAGTGGAAAGTGGTTTTATGGAGTGATGAGACGCGATACATTGAGAACAGCAAACCGGCTTATCTGGAATACGCGGATGTCTAGCATGTCATTTACTTCCGTGCTGAGATGACAGTCAAATTAGGTGAATGCAGTGTGATTATTTAGAGCTGTTATTTCTCGTCTGGACTCGGTTCATTAGTCCTCGATGATCGCAAAATGATCAGTCACCGGTGTTTTTGAAAATATTATTTCCATAATCTAGTAACTGTATGGAATCGAACAGTTTTGTACCACCACTATAAAAAAGTTAGGACCATTCGTAAAAGACCATATGCCATATTGGTAAAATAAGGAAGTGAAACTTCTAACATATGGAAACAATACGGAAAGAAACTACCGAATGCTCCAACAGTAGATAGCTCTCATGAAGAAAATAATGAATATTTTATCGCTGACCCAGTTCTGAAGAACTCACCTTACAACAAATTAAAGAGAGCACAAGGAAATGAAAAAGCTAGAATCTCCTGGAAGTGATGGTGTAGACACGGGTTTATGGAAGTTCTATAAACTTCCTTTTATTAACAGCCCCCACAAAATTATCAGCTCTCTCCGGAAGGAGGTACAGGCCCCACATGACTGGAAATAATTTTTTTTACAAAAAGCAAGACCCAACAAATTGGTCGAACTATACAGAGAGTCCCTCGTAAGAATCACCAGGCAAATTTTCTCTGGTGTTTCGGCAGATGTTTGCAATTTCGTTTTTGGAATGTGTAGCTGAAGTCAGTCCAAATAAATACTGCTCATCACGTCTTTCACGCGACGCTCGGTGTAAATGGAAAGCTCCGGTTTGTTTTCCGTTAACTACACATACACATTGCACAAGCAAGCATCAAAGCCATCCACACGATATAGCTACCCAGCTGGCATGGGCATACTACACTCAAGAACTCTCATGAGACTCGATCGTAATATTCAGTTTCGAACTACTGACATGGCCGGTTTTATAATATCGCTCAATATTAGCTTAGACGCAATACTCTATGGTTTCATTTCATAGGTGGAAGCGTTCTCATTTTGAAACAGGAAACAGATACTCGGTTGCGTCATTTTGCAAAAAGTTACCGTCCTGTTTAGGAAACAGCTCCAGTTGTATTTCAGTTCTCACAATGAACAAATATTGTTGAAGGAACTTATCGGTAAAGAAAGGGTGTTAAATGAAGGTAAAAGGGCTATGAAGTCGTTTTAAGCGGTGTTCTCGTCTGGATAGTACAGAAAATACTGCTGCGCGTAACTGCAGTGTGATGGGTGAGTAATTAGGTAGCTCGGATCGATCGTGACAATATTTACAGGCCAACGAGGCCAATAAAGCGAACGCATTGCCACGCGCCGCTGCCTGGCCAGCCATTTTAACGACCGAGCGCAAATTAAAATCACTATCTACTTATTTAGCTGATGTGCTTCCGTTTTCCATACTGAGCGTAGTGGTACTTTTTGTATGGTGTAGACTTTTATGGAACCTGCCGAGTGACAGCTCAACAGATTTAGCAGAAAAGAGGTGTAATTTCGTTCAATTCTACAGCTCTTTTGTAATATACAACTTGTTTGAAGTTACTGGCAAACAGTCACTTAGCAGAGCATTAAGTAATCTTGAAGCCGTCTTAAATAAAAGTTACCGCACCTATCTGTACTAGACATTCCATTAAAAAAATGGCTCAAATGGCTCTGAGCACTATGGGACTTAACAGCTGTGGTCATCAATCCCCTAGAACTTAGAACAACTTAAACCTAACTAACCTAAGGACATCACACACATCCATGCCCGAGGCAGTATTCGAACCTGCGACCGTAGCAGTCACGCGGTTCCGGACTGAGCGCCTTAACCGCGAGACCACCGCGGCCGGCTAGACATTCCATCACACAATCCAAGAAGATGCACTGATGAGAAAAAGAATTTACAGTTTGAATAAAACTGCAACACCACACTTCTGCTGGAGTCGCTTTCAGTGAAATGTCTATGCAGCAATGGGAGATAATTCTTGTGCCCGTAAGAAAATGGTTCAAATGGCTCTCAGCACTATGAGACTTAACATCTGAGGTCATCAGTCCGCTAGAACTTAGAACTACTTAAACCTAACTAACCTAAGGACATCACACACATCCATGGCCGAGGCAGGATTCCAATCTGCGACCGTAGCAGTCGCGCGGTTCCGGACTGATGCACCTAGAACCGCTCGGCCACCGAGGGCGGCTGCCTACCGCGACGTTGGATGCCACATGGTGGCGTTGCGGGCACGTAACGCGATAACAAAAGTATGCAAGCGGAGCATACACGGACGAGGGACCACCCTAGCGAACATATGGGCTGCAAAAGGGGAAATTCGTTGAGATAAGCAACTGACGAAGGGCAGGTTATTATACGCAGATCCTGTGAACGAATACCTCGAAAACGGCGAAGCTGGTGAAATGTTCACGAGCTCCTGTCGTGAACACCTACGGAAAGAGGTAGAAGGACTGTGAAACTACCACTAGGCGCTAAACGGTTGGACTCTTCACAGAACTTGGGGTTCGGGGTCTTGTCTGCTCTGTAAAGTAGGATAGTGTAAAGACCTCGATGTCGGCCAGGTAAACATTAAGTACGAGCAACATTTATGCATTTCAGTGGCCAGCTTGCCTGAGGACACGACTAACGTCTTTATGACAATCTTTCCAGTAGAATCAATGCATGCATCTAGGCCAGAGAGAGCAGAGAGAGGAAGGAAAGAATATTAGGTTTTAACGTCCTGTCGACCGTTCTGCTGCCGGCCGGTGTGACCGAGCGGTTCTAGGTGCTTCAGTCTGGAACCGCGCGACTGCTACGGACGCAGGTTCGAATACTGCTTCGGGCATGGATGTGTGTGATGTCCTTAGGTTAGTTAGGTGTAAGTAGTTCTAAGTTCTAGGGGACTGATGACCTCAGATGTTAAGTCCCATAGTGCTCAGAGCCATTTGAACCGTTTTGCCTCTCGCGGGGAACTGCGAACCTAATTATTTAAATACCTGCCAATGGTGTATACATTTACGAAGTTACATTGCCATCCGACCATGTCTTCTGGATGCTTCATTTTTTTCGTCATGCAGCGTATTTTAGACATCTTGGCTAGACACAGAAATGGTCTCTTTCAGGGCATCGTTTATGAGAGAGCAATTAAAGACTGTGATGTTATTACAGGAACGATAGTCACAGAATGCTAAAAAAAAGTCATCAAGAAAGCATGGTGAGTACATGTGTTTGGTTGAACTTTTAGACGGTTTAACTCACGCCGTTGTGTGATCATTACTTTCTCTTGTTTTTCCCTAATGAGAGAAGGTGGTTGGAGGTAACAGAATCGTTCTGCCCTTCGTCAGTAATGCTACTAGCTGTCTAAACTTGCTGAAAACCGTTTCGCGAAAAGACCGTCTTCTTTCCTCTAAGGTTTCGCATCAACACCTCTAGCAGCACCTCTGAATTGCTTCGATGTACAGGGTTTTCGGAAGACGACTACGTGAAAACCACAAGACACATAGAAAATAGATAGAACATATAGAAACATATAGAAAATGGATAGAGCATCTCTCTCGATTCGTAATACGCGCCGTGGCATAGTTGCACTAGGAGTCAGGCGTGACATGAGAACATGTAAACAAATCATCTGCTGTGTAGTGTACCATCATTCTAACTCGCGGCCGCGCGGGGTAGCCGCGCGGTCTGGGGTGCCTTGTCACGGTTCACGCGGGTGCCTCCGTCGGAGGTTCGAGTCCTCTCTCGGGCATGGTTGTGTGTGTTGTCCTTAGCGTAAGTTAGTTTAAGTTAGATTAAGTAGTGTGTAAGCCTAGGGTCCGATGACGTCCGCAGTTCCAAAAAATTTATAATTCGAGTCTGTAGATAGGCATCCTAATGAACTGATTTCCAAAGCGTGCTATGTAGCTCCTTCCCCGCCTATTCGTGTCTGTGACTTCAGTGATGTATCGACGTTTGTCGTGTCACAGACGGTGTCCATATTCATCACCTGTAACTTGGGTTAAAAAATTGGAGAGATGCTCTATCCACTGATATGTGTAGTTTCTATTTGCCTTATAGTTTCCGTGCAGTCGTCTTCTGTAAGCCTGGAGATACCCATGACTAACGATGTACCCATTAATCCTGCCTGGTGGGGATCCCAAATACTCTAGAATGGAATTTCACAAGCGTTCTATTTGCAGTCTCGTTTAGCGATGCGGTACAGTTTCTCAGAACTCTCCAAATAAACCGAAGTCAACCATGTGCCTACCCTAAGGATAAATAAATAAACGTCGTGTGACTAGGGCCTCCCGTCGGGTAGACCGTTCGCCGGGTGCAAGTCTTCCGATTTGACGCCACTTCGGCGACTGGCGCGTCGATGGGGATGAAAGGATGATGATTAGGATAACACAGCACCCGACCCAGCCGGGAATCGAACCCGGGCCCTTAGGATTAACATTCTGTCGCGCTGACACCCTACGGATTATCTTTTGGAAAGTTACTAAGACATGCTTTTCATGAAAAATTCGTATAACCAAGACCATCCAGCCTGATAGCTAGACTTTCATACCAGTGTAATACGAGCGGTGTTCGATAAGTAATGCAACACTTTTTTCTCGGACAATTTCTGTTGAAAACATGCAGAATTCATTATGGGACATCGAGGAATATCCCCGCTTCAACTCCTATAGTTTCATGAAGTTCCGATAGGTGACGGCGCTATAAGTAGCCTTCAAAATGGCGTCTCTAACAGAGGTGCTTCCAAGCAGAGAGCTGGCGTTGAGTTTATTTTGGCGCAAAAACAGAGCATCGCAGATATTCATAGGCACTGGCACAATATCTACGGAGAACTGACAGTGAACAAAAACACGGTGAGTCGTCGAGCGAGGCGCATGTCATCATCGCGAGGTCGCGCAAACCTGTCCAATCTTCCACGTGCCGCCCAGCCGCACATAGCCGTGACTCCAGGATTGTTGGTACGTGCTGACTGTTATTCGAGGTGATCGACGGATTACAATCAACCACCTCGCTGCTCAACTGGACGTCTCTGTTGGTAGCGCTGACACATTTGTCCACAAAACTTCATTGGACTGTTCTTCCTCATCCATCCTACAGCCAGGATCTCGCACCTCCCGACTTCCATTTACTTGGCCCAAGGAACGATGCACTCCGCTGTAAGCAGTACGTGGGCGATGTGGAGGTGATTGATGCGGAAAGACGTTGGATCCGACATTGACAAGTAGAGTGGTGCCATGTGGATACAGGCCTTCCCAGTAAGGTGGCGTAAAGCCGTCGCACGGAGATTATGTTGAAAAATAGAGTTTTGTAACCAAAAGAGTAGGGAATAATATGGTGTACTGAAATCCTGAATAAAACCAACCTGCTTTCAGAAAAAATGCATTGCATTACTTATTAAACGCCCCTGGTTTATTTACTACGTTCGACTGTCTCATAACCGTCCTAAAAAATTTCTAGGCTCAGGTATCCGTCTACGTCCATATACTGCAAGCCACCTGGTGGCGGAGAATACTTACAGTACCTCTCTTATTGCCCACTTTCCTTTTTCCAATCGCGAATATTGTGTGGGAACAGCGACTGTCGGTAAACCTCTGTATGAGCTCTAATTTATTTGTTTATCTCACTGTGGTCATTTTGTGATATGTATGCCGGAGAAAGTAATATATTACGATTTTGTTATTGGAGCGTACGCTCTCGGAATTTCAGCAGTAAACCAATTATAGATGCGCAACGCCTCTTTCGTAGAGTCTGCCACTGTAGTTTGTTGAGCAATTCCATAAATTTCTGGTACTTACTACGCGACCCGGCGACGAAGCGAGTCGCTCTTTGTTGGATATTGTGTTTCTTCTAATAACCCAGCCTGGTAATAGTCCCAGAATGAGGAGAAATACTCAAGAATCGATCGACCTCCTTAGGTCATATTTAGGTTTTCTTTAATAAAGACAAGGCAGTTATAGATCTACAGGCTAGGAGCTGTCATTACGATTACATTAAGATGATTGAAGGAAACCCTATATTATTCATGTGGGCTAGGTCCTGAACTGTACCTGATAGCTTTCTTTTGCTATTTGAACACCCCTTAATAGAAATCCATAAATCCGATGATAGTGGGCTAATGTGAAATAGGCGTATAATAGGAGCTGTTTACTGACACTGCTCCTCAGCTTGTGGAGCAGAGGGGTGATATCTGCTGTCATATAATTCCCCTGTGTGGGTATCCCAGCTGAGTTTTTGATCCATGTGAAATCCTAAGACTTCGACAGTTTTACTGTCAGGGGTGGAAGAATTTGGACAGGATATGATGTCTTCAGTTTTTCTGTCATTTTTCTGTACTATATATACCTCCACACTGTGTTACGCGATTTCAAGGTTGGTATCACATGTGATTACTGTTGTGTCATCTTCGAATCAATCATTTATGTAAATAATGAATAGGAAAGTTCCAAGAGCAGATTCGTGAGGTACACATTTCGTAGCCGGTAGATAATCTGACATTTGATTATTTATCTTCACTGACTGTTTCGTATTGTCAAAGTGATACTGCGTTAAGTATCGAGCATTCTCTCCTACTCCACAGTGGTGGAATATTCAGAGAAGAATAGTTTTGGGGGCCATATTAAATGATTTCCTTAGGTCCAACACTGTTACACAGAATATCTTTGTATTTTCTAAACGATTTTATATTTTTGGTACCAAGCCCGCAACTGCTTTGGGTGAAGAAAAGCTGGACCTGAACCCATGTTGTGAGGTGCTAAGAATAGCATTAGATTCAAAATAGGGCTCGTCTGTTAATACACGCAGTATTCAGTTGTTTTTTTATTATAAGAGGACGTGATATACAACTTGTTTCATGCGGTCATACCATGTTAAGTGCGTATGTTAAGCGGCATGCCGAGAACTTAATCGTCTGTGGAAAGAAGATAAGCTGACGTTCACCGTCCAGAATTCTCTTAGTGATCATATAATCGTAAATGAAGAGATTGAAAAGGTTCGTAATCATTCAGTGCAACGGAAAGCACAAAGAACGTTGTCTCTCGTGTACAAAGTAGATAAAGTTCACTCACATTCAATTTATATAATATATCAATAAAAGGTCAATTTTTTAAGGACCCATCATAACAGTTAAGGCCATTTTCGCGGAAAATTTTTTTCCGTCTGTCTGTCTGTCTATCCCTCCGAATACTTCTCAGGGTGCCGTATTTAAGATAAACTGTTTTTTATAACGTGTTAAAAACACTGTTCAATTCACTTTCCAAATCTACGTATTACATCTTTTCTGTGAAATTATATGCGGAAATGATAACTACATTTAAGGTGCACTATAACGAGTTTAATTAATTGTGTTCAAACTGCCAAATGGCAGAGAATATTCAGAGAGTATCCATTATTATAACGCACACATTTTGTTTTATGAAATTAATTCTGAGAGATCTTATAGGTATTTTTAGTGGTATCAAGCAAAAGCATGAACATATGAAATAAATTTAATTATTTAAAAATTATAGGATAGGCCCCACGTGCGAGGGAGGGCGGTTCCCCCACTTCACGCAATGAATGGGCGTTCCCTTAGGCGTTTTACAGATACGGCAGAACCTCGCTAATCCGACATCGGATGGTCCGAGTCCCCGTGCAGTCCGGCCATGCCACTTTCGGTATTTGTTTGCAATTGTCGATGACTCAGCGCCTTCTAAGTGGATCAATAAGTAAGCTGACCGATGATACGAGCGGGCGTTCGATGAGTTTTAGTACGAAATAATTTGTTTCTAACTCGAGCAATAAGTGTTATTGATCGCGCATTTAAATTATAAATTTCTGACAGTGTTCTTTTACATATTAAAGTGTCTAAAACTAAATTATGGCGTGAAATAAACGTAAACGTGAAACGTTGTCTTAGCGGAGAAATTGAAAGAGCATGAAAGTTTAGACAAAGGCGAGTCTCTTTAAAACATTGCAAGTGAGGTAGGGTTGGTTTAAAAATGGTTCAAATGGCTCTGAGCACTATGGGACTTAGCTTCTGAGGTTATCAGTCCCCTAGAACTTAGAACTACTTAAACCTAACTAATGTAAGGACATCAAAGGATTCGAACCTCCGACCGTAGCGGTCGCGCGACTCCAGAATGTAGCGCCTAGAACCGCTAAGCCACTCCGGCCGGCGAGATAGGGTTGGCATAATAATGTTAAAGACTGGAGAAGAGATAGAACTCTTGAAAGTCATACAATGGTAATTGGTGATGAGAAATGATTGAAAACGCAGGACTTTGAAGAAGCTTAGAAGTGAAATTCAAGGTAATGCTTTGTGGGTGTGATTTGAACAGGAGAGACGAAAAGGTACTCTGTTGTCTGGATCAGTCATAAAAGAAAAGACACTGTTTTTTCTACGAAAAATTAAACGGAGAGAATGAAAATGAAGTGTTTACAGCGAGTGAAAGTTGGCCACAACGGTGGAAAAAACTGCACGAGATTCTAAAATGTAACCATTTCCAGCGAGAAGCTGTCTGCTGACGAAACAAAACAGGTCCGAACGCTGTTGCAGAGGCAACGGAAAAAGCATGCGAAGTTCAGAAGAACGCGAAATCCCGAAGATTGGCTAAAATTTACAGACGCGCGAAATTTGGCACGGACTTCAAAGCGAGATGCCTTTAATAGGTTCCACAACGAAACATTGTCTCGAAATTTGTAGAAAATCCGAAGAAATTCTGGTCGTATGTAAAGTTCACAAGCGGGAAGACGCAGTCAATACCATCGCTGCGCAGTGCCGATGGCACTGTTACCGACGACTGTGCCGCTAAAGCGGAGGTAGTGAACGCAGTTTTCCGAAATGCCTTCACCAGGGAAGACGAATGGAATATTCCAGAATTTGCAACACGAACAGCTGCTAGCATGAGTTTCTTAGAAGTAAATACCTTAGGGGTTGCGAAGTAACTCAAATCGCTTGATACGGGCAAGTCTTCAGGTCCAGATTGTATACCGATTAGGTTCCTTTCAGATTACGCTGATACAATAGCTCCCTACTTAGCAATCATATACAACCGCTCGCTCACCGATAGATCTGTACCTACAGATCGGAAAATTGCGCAGGTCGCACCAGTGTTTAAGAAGGGTAGTAGGAGTAATCCATCGAACTACAGGTCTATATCATTGACATCGGTGTGCAGTAGGGTTTTGGAGCATATACTGTATTCAAACATTATGAATCACCTCGAAGGGAACGATCTATTGATACGTAATCAACATGGTTTCAGAAAACATCGTGCAACGCAGCTAGT
Organism: Schistocerca gregaria; assembly: GCF_023897955.1. NCBI lineage: Eukaryota > Metazoa > Arthropoda > Insecta > Orthoptera > Acrididae > Schistocerca > Schistocerca gregaria. The sequence goes on along the minus strand of NC_064931.1, from coordinate 769,056,743 downwards.
TCTTTATTCGCACGAAGTAATGGCTGCTATCGACAGGGGATCTCAAATTGATTCGGTATTTCTAGATTTCCTCACAAGCGGCTTCTAATCAAGCTGCGGGCCTATGGGGTATCGTCTCAGTTGTGCGACTGGATTCGTGATTTCCTGTCAGGAAGGTCGCAGTTCGTAGTAATAGACGACAAATCATCGAGTAAAACTGAAGTGAAATCAGGTGTTCCCCAGGGAAGCGTCCTGGGACCTCTGCTGTTCCTGATCTATATAAATGACCTGGGTGACAATCTGAGCAGTTCTCTTAGGTTGTTCGCAGATGATGCTGTAATTTACGGTCTAGTAAGGTCATCCGAAGACCAGTATCAGTTGCAAAGCGATTTAGAAAAGATTGCTGTATGGTGTGGCAGGTGGCAGTTGACGCAAAATAACTCCTCATGAGTTCCACAAGAAATCCGTTGGAATTCGATTACTCGATAAATAGTACAATTCTCAAGGCTGTCAATTCAACTAAGTACCTGGGTGTTAAAATTACGAACAACTTCAGTTGGAAAGACCACATAGATAATATTGTGGGGAAGGCGAGCCAACGGTTACGTTTCATTGGCAGGACACTTAGAAGATGCAACAAGTCCGCTAAAGAGACAGTTTACACTACACTCGTTGGTCCTCTGTTAGAATATTGCTGCGCGGTGTGGGATCCTTACCAGGTGGTATTGACGGAGGACATCGAAAGAGTGCAGAAAAGGGCAGCTCGTTTTGTATTATCACGTAATAGGGGAGAGAGTGTGGCAGATATGATATGCGAGTTGGGATGGAAGTCATTGAAGCAAAGACGTTTTTCGTCGCGGCGAGATCTATTTACGAAAATTCAGTCACCAACTTTCTCTTCCGAATGCGAAAATATTTTGTTGAGCCCAACCTACATAGGTAGGAACGATCATCAAAATAAAATAAAATAAGAGAAATCAGAGCCCGAACAGAAAGGTTTAGGTGTTCGTTTTTCCCGCGCGCTGTTCGGGAGTGGAATGGTAGAGAGATATTATGATTGTGGTTCGATGAACACTCTGCCAAGCACTTAAATGTGAATTGCAGAGTAATCATGTAGATGTAGATGTAGATGTAGATGGAACAGTTGCCAGTGAATTTGTTCCGAAATTTCAAAACTTAGCTAAAGCGTTTAATCTGATTTTTGATCTAGTGTATAATATCCATAAATCTGGCTTAAACTATAAAGTGCTTCTTCCATATAAGAACTCTTCCTGCACAAAATGATCCAGTTGTGTGTCACTGCAGTACTATAATGTGGTACGTACGGACTTTCACTCACAGAAACATCACCTTACCGTGTGATACAGACCTATTAAACAGTACTGCCACTACTCTACATTACACTTTCGTGTAATATTTTGTTGTGTATCGACGATTTCTTTTCGTTTATTTACTGTTTTATAACGGAACAATATTTCAGACCGTATTTCGAGGTGAAAATCAAAAATTTACTATAGTGTATTGTGATGTTATGGGTTTATAAAAGTGTTTCTCTGATATTCCGACCTCTTTGCGTTCCGACTATGCTGCCGGTCTCCCAGGGAACGGATTAGCGAGGTTCTACTGTATTACTGTTTACAGTAAGTTATTGCTTATAGTGTAATAATCGAACGGTAACTGACATCTACTACCATTTATGCTTAATACGTGGCGTTTATTTCCGCTGAGTATTAATAGTGAGGTAGCGCAGCAGTCGTCAGTTACGTGCAGGTCTTCGTGCCATTGTTTTCTGTGCACCGTTTGCCGCACGAGAGGGAGAACGCTCTCTCGCGAGACACAGCGCTGCTTAGAGTGCGGCGATCTCTTACGTGGTGTCCTTCCGGAGCTGGAGAAAGGAGGGGGCTGAGCTGGCCCCCGGGACCAGCCTGTGGCCTACTGACCCCAGCCGCGTGCCTGGCCTACACTTGCGGCCCCGGACACCCGCATCCACACGGCGCAGCCGCGGCCCGGGCAAGCCAGCTGCACAGCCGCCTGCCTCCTCTCTCTGCTATACACCGAAGCCCAAACAAACTGGTATACGCACGAGCATTCAGATACAGAGACATGTAAACAGGTACAATACGGCGCTGCGGACGGCAAGGCCTGTATAAGACAACAAGTGTCTAGCGCAGTTGTTATATCGGATACAACTGCTACCATGGTAGGTTATCAAGATTTAATTGAGTTTCAACGTGGTGTTATAGTCGGCGCACGAGCGATGGGACACAGCCGGCCGCGGTGGCCAAACGGTTCTAGGCGCTTCAGTGCGGAACCGCGCGACTGCTACGGTCGCAGGTTCGAATCCTGCCTCGGGCATAGATGTTTGTGATGTCCTTCGGTTAGTTCTAGGGGACTGATGACCTTAGAAGTTAAGTCCCATGGTGCTCGGAGCCATTTGAAGGGACAAAGCGTCTCCAAGGTAGCGATGAACTGGGGATTTTCCCGTACGACTATTTCACTAGTGTACCGTGAATATCAGGAATCCGCCATCCTCGCCTTCGGGAAAAGATCCTGCAAGAACAGGACCAACGATGACTGAGGAGAATCGTTCAACATGACAGAAGTGCAACCCTTCTGACAATGGACTGTTGATGACTGGAAACTTGTCGCTTGGTCGGACGAGTCTCGCTTCAAATTGTATCGAGCGGATGGACGTGTAGGGGTATGGATACAACCACATGAATTCTTGGACCCTGTAATTCAGCGGAGGACTGTGCAAGCTGGTGGAGGCTTTGTAATGGTGTGGGCCGTATGCAGCTGAAGTGATATGGGACCCCTGATATGTCTACAGGGTGAATAGTATTTAAACCGACAAACTTTGGAAGGTTGTAGGGGACATCAAAATAAATACACTCCTGGAAATTGAAATAAGAACACCGTGAATTCACTGTCCCAGGAAGGGGAAACTTTATTGACACATTCCTGGGGTCAGATACATCACATGATCACACTGACAGAACCACAGGCACATAGACACAGGCAACAGAGCATGCACAATGTCGGCACTAGTACAGTGTATATCAACCTTTCGCAGCAATGCAGGCGGCTATTCTCCCATGGAGACGATCGTAGAGATGCTGGATGTAGTCCTGTGGAACGGGTTGCCATGCCTTTTCCACCTGGCGCCTCAGTTGGACCAGCGTTCGTGCTGGACGTGCAGACTGCGTGAGACGACGCTTCATCCAGTCCCAAACATGCTCAATGGGGGACAGATCCGGAGATCTTGCTGGCCAGGGTAGTTGACTTACACCTTCTAGAGCACGTTGGGTGGCACGGGATACATGCGGACGTGCATTGTCCTGTTGGAACAGCAAGTTCCCTTGCCGGTCTAGGAATGGTAGAACGATGGGTTCGATGACGGTTTAGATGTACCGTGCACTATTCAGTGTCCCCTCGACGATCACCAGAGGTGTATGGCCAGTGTAGGAGATCGCTCCCCACACCATGATGCTGGGTGCCCTGTGTGCCTCGGTCGTATGCAGTCCTGCTTGTGGCGCTCACCTAAACGGCGCCAAACACGCATACGACCATCATTGGCACCAAGGCAGAAGCGACTCTCATCGCTGAAGACGACACGTCTCCATTCGTCCCTCCATTCACGCCTGTCGCGACACCACTGGAGGCGGGCTGCACGATGTTGGGGCGTGAGCAGAAGACGGCCTAACGGTGTGCGGGACCGTAGCCCAGCTTCATGGAGACGGTTGCGAATGGTCCTCGCCGATACCCCCGGAGCAACAGTGTCCCTAATTTGCTGGGAAGTGGCGGTGCGGTCCCCTACGGCACTGCGTAGGATCCTAGGGTCTTGGCGTGCATCCGTGCGTCGCTGCGGTCCGGTCCCAGGTCGACGGGCACGTGCACCTTCCGCCGACCACTGGCGACAACATCGATGTACTGTGGAGACCTCACGCCCCACGTGTTGAGCAATTCGTCGGTACGTCCACTCGGCCTCCTGCATGCCCACTATACGCCCTCGCTCAAAGTCCGTCAACTGCACATACGGTTCACGTCCACGCTGTCGCGGTATGCTACCAGTGTTAAAGACTGCGATGGAGCTCCGTATGCCACGGCAAACTGGCTGACACTGACGGCGGCGGTGCACAAATGCTGCGCAGCTAGCGCCATTCGACGGCCAACACCGCGGTTCCTGGTGTGTCCGCTGTGCCGTGCGTGTGATCATTGCTTGTACAGCCCTCTCGCAGTGTCCGGAGCAAGTATGGTGGGTCTGACACACCGGGGTCAATGTGTTCTTTTTTCCATTTCCAGGAGTGTATATATCTCTAATGTCCTTTTTTGCTATGAGAATTATTTAAACCGGTGGAGGCCGTATTAAGCTCTTCAGTTGTGAGAGCCCGTATTACGATCGTCTACATCTACATCTACATCCAGACTCCGCAAGCCAGCTGACGGTGTGTGGCGGAGTGTACCCTGAGTACCTCTATCGGTTCTCCCTTCTATTCCAGTCTCGTATTGTTCGTGGAAAGAAGGATTGTCGGTATGCTTCTGTGTGGGCTCTAATCTCTCTGATTTTATCCTAATGGTCTCTTCGCGAGATATACGTAGGAGGGAGCAATATACTGCTTGACTCTTCGGTGAAGGTATGTTCTCGAAACTTTAACAAAAGCCCGTACCGAGCTACTGAGCGTCTCTCCTGCAGAGTCTTCCACTGGAGTTTATCTATCATCTCGGTAACACTTTCGTGATTACTAAATGATCCTGTATCGAGGCGCGCTGCTCTCCGTTGGATCTTCTCTATCTCTTCTATCAACCCTATCTGGTACGTATCCCACACCGCTGAGCAGCATCTTCAAATGGTTCAAATGGCTCTGAGCACTATGGGACTTGACTGCTGTGGTCATCAGTCCCCTAGAACTCAGAACTACGTAAACCTAACTAACCTAAGGACATCACACACATCCATGCCCGAGGCAGGATTCGAACCTGCGACCGTAGCTGTCGCGCGGTTCCGGACTGTACGCCTAGAACCGCTAGACCACCGAGGCCGGCAGCAGTGTCTTCAGTTGTTAGAGGGCATATTACGTTCTTCAGTTCTAGGCAACTGCTGTCCAGCAGCGTAATAGTACATTGTCTCTGTTTACTAATGGAACGATACATCTGGTGTGAGTACACTGATATGGTTGGTGCGTACTACGTAGCGCACCACAACGGGCGAGCTGCACAGCCGGTTTATCAACAACTATATCCTAATCGCCGTATCCCGCATCATACGACCTTTGCTGCTGTGTACCAATGTCTGCGTGAAACCGGACCATTAAACATGGACAGGGACGCCGTCGCACGGTGAGAACGCTGCAATTTGAGGAAGCTGTCTTGGAGCTTGTGGAGCGGGATCCTTCAATCAGCACTCGTGAATTTACACGTAAAATGGGGACGAATCAGACGAGTGTAAGAACAGTCCTTCGAGAGCAATTGTTACGTCCATTTCACTTACAGCGTATCCACAACCTGGAACCAGCTGATTATCTATCCAGGGCACAGTTTTCGCAGTGCTACCTGGAACAGTGTGAAATGCATCCTACATTTCCATCCTCTGTGATCCTCTGTGTTGTTTACCGATGAAGCAACGTTCGGGCGTGATGGAATCTTCAACATGCACAATTCGCATGTTTGGAGTGAGGATAACCCGCATGCCACAGTTACTAGCGCTCATCAAGTGCGGTTCTTCGTTAATGTGTAGGTCGGTGTTGGTGGGGACTGTTAATTGGACTGTATCTGTCAACTAGGCCATTACAATTTTCTCGCTAGAGCATTGCTAGAATTGCTGGAAGACGTCCCGCTCCGTACAAGACAACGGATGTGGTTCCAACATGACGGGGCGCCGGCACATTTCAGTCGTGTGAGTCGATTCTTGGACCGACTGTTCCCACACACGTGGGTTGGCAGAGGTGGTTTTGTACCATAGCCTGCTCGATCCCCACTTTTTTGTGGGGAGCAATTCAGGACACTCCTGATGTTTCTGCCTGTGTCAGACAGAGCATGATCCGACAGTGTAACCTTTGTTTACCTGTCAATGGAGGCATTTTTGAAAATCTACTCTAATTGAAATTGGGTTGTGTTAATGTGTTGTCTCTTGTTGATAAAAAAAATGGAAAAGTGTTTGTTGGTTCAATTAATTTTCCGCCAGAGAAATCTTACTCTACCTGTTTAAATACTCCTCATAGGAAAAAATAACATTAGGGAAAAACATTTGTTCTGACGTCCACTACAACCTCCCAGAACTTGTTGATTTAAATACTTTTCACCCTGTAGATAAGACTCTGATAGGTGACACGTACGTAAGCATCCTGTCTGATCAGCTGCAACCATTCATGTCCATTGTGTATTCGGACGGAGTTCGGCAATTCCAGCAGGACAATGCGACACACCACAGGTCCAGAATTGCTACAGAGTGGGCTCCAGGAACACTTTTCTGAGTTTAATCACTTCCGCTGGCTACCAAACTCACCAGACATGAACATTAGTGAGCATATGTGGGATGCCTTGCAACGTGTTGTTCAGAAGATATCTCCACCTCCTCGTACTCTTCAGGATTCGTGGTGCCAGTTCCCTCCAACACTGTTTCAGACATTAGTAGAGTCCATGCCATGTCGTGTTGCTGCATTTCTGCATGCTCGCGGGGGCTCTACATGATATTAGACAAGTGTACCAATTTCTTTGGCTCTTTAGCGTATTTAGTGTGGTAGCGGCCAATTGTATCTCTGAAGATGTCTCTCTCAGACGGGGGCCAAATTTAAGTAAATAGTTTGAAGCGACCCTCACACGCGCAATATACTGACCAATATTATCCGAGGCTGCGAACGGCACAGTCATATTGCACAATATTTATTTTCGGGAAGCGTCAGTTAGAACTGAGCCTTACTGGCGAACACGTGGGCGCTCGACGATGTGCAACACACGTGTATTGCGACTGTGTTGCTTGCCTCGCGTAACCAAGTACACATTACGCAGAACAGGTGAAGCAAGTCCGAGAAGCTTCTACTGAACATTTCAGTGGAGCAGAGGTTTATTCGCGGCAGTGAAGATTCGTAAACCGTAGCAAAGACTAATTACACATTTAACAAATGAACTGTGTAATTTATCGCGTACATGTGCTGTTGTCTATGTATTTCCCTAGTGTAACAGCTGTTGTAAATGGGATAAAACAATTATTTATTAATTAGTGGTTGAAATTTTGCGTAATCTTATGTCTGTGGTATAACAACTGTTGCAAAAAAGAAATTGTTCATACTGGACAGCTGAGGTGAGGTTATTTGTAAATACTACGAACTGTTACAGTACAGATAAAATCAACGCTTTTGATTCTGATCCTTTGTCATTTCCTTTCTTCGGTTCTTTGCGGAAATTGTTTCGGAGGAAATTGAACTTCTCTCTGTCTCGACAGGTACTGCCGTGTATTGCGCGACACCACCCTTACACCGTACAATTTTTAAAGCTCTGCTATCTTAGCCAGTATATTGCGCGAACGGTCAATACTGAAGCGTATTATTGCTTAATACCCAGTATTGCGAAATATGCAGGGTATCCCATAAGGAATAGTCAATATTCATGGATGTAACAGGAACGATCACTCGATGCAGAAATGTCTGGTAAACATGCATACCTTAAGAGCTACGAGCCGTTATTCATCTTCCCTACTGAGACACACATCTCTTTTACTGAACAACTGCTCATAACTCTTAATTGATGCATTATAGAGCACGTGTTTACCACACAATTTTTTTCTAGTTTGGTCAATACTATCTCCTCCAAAAATACGGAAAGCAAAGCTCTTGCAGTAGAAGAGATTTGTTTCGCAGTATTGAAGATGAAGAGCTACTCATAACTTCTTACGGTGTACATTTCAGAGCCCAAGTTCACTAGACATTTTTGCTTCGATCGGTCATTCCTGTCATACCCTTGAATACTGACTGTCACTCATGCGACATGCTATCCATTGATCGTGTGAAGACCCTATTATACACCAACCACGGACTCTCTGTCCGGAAGTTTTATCTAAAAAAATGTTTTCTGTTGTTTAGCTCTCCATGTTAGTCTAACCTGTGCAACCCTCTTAATCTCTGCATAACTACTGGAACCTACATCCATTTGAACCTGATTAATGTACTGGAACTTAAGTCTCCCTCTACAATTTTACCCCTCCCCCCACATTTCCCTCCATTAGCAAACTGGCGATACCTTAATGCCTCACGACGAGTCCTATCAGTTCTCGCTTCCCGCGCCCGGGTTCGATTCCCGGCGGGGTCAGGGATTTTCTCTGCCTCGTGATGACTGTGTGTTGTGTGATGTCCTTAGGTTAGTTAGGTTTAAGTAGTTCTAAGTTCTAGGGGCTGATGACCATAGATGTTAAGTCCCATAGTGCTCAGAGCCATTTGAACCATTTGAGTCCTATCATCCGATCTCTTCTTTCAGCCTAGTTGTTGCATAAGTTTTTTGCTCAGTTCGATTCAGTACCTCGTCATTATTTCGAGCTACCCATCCAGTCTTCAGCATTCTTATATAGCACCACATTTGAAAAGCTTCTCTCTCTTCTCGTCTATACTGCTTACTGTTCACATTTCACTTTTGTACAAGGCTACACTACAAACAGGTACCTTAAATTTATATTCGATATAAAGAAATTTCTCTTTGTCAGAAACGCTCTTCTCGCTATTGACAGTCTGCACTTAATACCTTATCTACTCCGGCCATCGTCATTTATTTTACTGTCCAAATAACAAACCTGTCCTACTACTTTTAGTGTCTCATTCCCTATTTTCATTCTCTCAGCACCGTCTAATTTAAACAGACTACACTCCATTTCCCTTTACTTATGCATGTTGATGGCAATCTTCTAAATTCGTTTCAGGACGCTATGCATTTCATTCAACTTATGTTCCAACTCTTTTGTAATTTCCAACAGAACCATACCATCCTGGGCAAATTTTAAAGTTTTTGTTTCTTTACCCTCAATTTTAATCACTTTTCAGTATTCCTCCTTGGACCCCTCTACGTAAGATTAAATAACATGGAAGTCAGATTACAACCCTTTTTCTCTCCTCATTTTATTACTGCCTCACTTTAATTTCCTTTGACTCTTTATATCTTCAGTCAGGTTTCTATGCAATAGTAGATAAGTTGTCGCTCCCAGGGCGTTACTCTGTTTGATATTTGGAACTACTGAAGGTTCGAACTATGTCCTATCTCTACAGTGACAACTGCAGATTTCTCTGAAATACAAGGATAATCGGAGTTGTGCCACGACGTTAAAGATTTAGTATAAACAACTTCTTGTTCCGGGCATCTGCTGCAGTGAATATATAATCATTTTACTGGTACCTATTCACAGTAGATCTTCCTTAAGACCTCCTGTGAAACACTGGGATCGTTAATCATAGAACTGCATGGTGCTATGATTTAGTGTCTGTCGGCACAAACTAATTTTGCTCTTTTAAATTAGACTACAAGCTTCATTTACGGTTGTCTAGACGAATGTAAGACGAGAAATTATTTATGGTCGTTACACAATAAACTCCAGTTGTCTAAACGAACAGACAGAACATCTGCCGTTTGAGCATCTCAACTTTCTATACGACCTTAGTTACTCCTAAATGTGTACAGTAAGGCTGATACAAATATTTAGTTTTTCATAAAAATAAAAACTTAAACAGATAGCGATAGAATAAGATCATAACAAATGTCCAAAAAGCGATGGACACCTGCATCAGAGCATAAATTACAGCTGCGAATAAAATGTCCTTGAAATATATCTTTTGTCTGTTGTGCTATATCATGGGCAGCTACGACACCACCAAACTATTCCGTTTCAATTTCTACTGGTGTCACACATTAAGGATCCAATGTAAGCCAGCAGAAAGAATCCACAGTGGAAGCATCACAGACGATTGTGTATTCATTCAAGAACTTCATGGTGGCTAAAAAGTCGACATCGAGTAGAAGGTAGGATTGATTTAAATTTTATTATGCCAGGCCGGTGTCGGGCCTGATGCTCATCTTCAGCGGCACACCGTAAAAGACAAGGCAGAACGTTAAAACATGTATAGTTACACACCTAAGTCAAGTGTTCAACAGGGATTATTTAAGCAGTATAGCACTGCATTTTAATTCATACAGTGTCTAACAGAACACTTTTGGCATCATGATTAACGTTTCTGAAGTCTCATGCCTAACACAAGACATAAATGTTAACCTGAAAAGCGAACTGAACTTCTGGCAGCGTGGCAGCAGTGTTGTGTTTACTTTCCTGAAATAGGGAAAGGAGTTTACACTCCATTATTCTTAAAAGTGAAGCGCTGTAACAGTCTACAATCAACTATTCGTCAATATCCTCCATAGCACAACAATTGAATGTTAACAGGCAATCTCATGTGACAATATTACTCAGACACTATCACCATGCCTGCATTTACTCACAGTGTAATATGAATGAGTCCACTGGCCGCTCTTACACCACGACTTGTTTTTTTTTCAAAATTTTTATGCTGTTTGCCTTTTCTTAAACTATCTCACCTCGTTCGTACATGCTATCTTGTTCATTTGCACCTTTTAAAACCAAATCCCACTGACAGAACAATTTTTCTCGGAATTTATTTTGTGGTCTTCAACAAAAGTTCCACGCAACAAAAGCTGTGAAGTTTTTGCAAAGTTGGTGTTTCTATATCTTGTTCATAATGTGGCGATAATTGCTGTATAATAAAATATTTATCCACATTGTCAATGAGACATTTATTTCCCACAGTTTGCTGCTTCTTGTCTGAGATAGATACCTTAATTCCATTTGATTGCACGTTCCGTCATCTACTCCATCTGTACTGTCATTTCTTTCTCCTTTTCATCGTCAGTAAATGAAGAGTACGTTTTAAGTGCCAAATTATACATTTTTCACGAGAATTAAGAAAATGCAGCTCTTTTTTACATAAATTATTTTTGTCTAACAAATCGAAAAGGTATTTCAGTAGCTGAGAATTATGGTTCTTACCTCATCACTACAAAAAATAATGAGACACATTAGGAAATACATAGTTTGTAAAGAAGATCCAAGCTGCTATACTGTGGAACTGATTGGTTCTAAATACCAGTAAGAAAGTTTTTTTTTCAAGTGCGATTAACACTGAGGCTCTACGTTTAATTTGCGAGAATAGAAGTACAGAAATACAACAATAATGTTTTAACTAGTAGGATGTAGTCTACACAAACCGTTTTTTATATCTTTTGGATTTTTACAAGAGAAGAACGAAATTATATTCAAGAAAAAATATCTCAGTATTGATTTCTGTTTCTTACAGAACTCCATTATTGGGGTCGGATGTGGCAAAGTTTATTGTAGAAATCCCTGTGCTGTTGACGAAAAAATGGAAACATTGCCAACACATCTTTATGGTTTGTAAGTGATAAACATGGCTGGTTATACATATGAAGTACGGCATCCCATACAACAGCTCTTTTGAATACAATGACATTAAATCAACAGCACAGGCTCTGCTAATGGTATACTATGCCTTCCACATCACAGGCAACAGGTTCTACACAACGCTGGTGACTACATTGAAGGACAGTAATAGGTGCAAACATGTAACTCTTTTGTGTCAGTTGTGAATAAATAGTTGCCACAATTTAAGTTCCAACGTTCATATCTTGGTAAATTACCAGTCTAATTCAACTGAGATATATTAATTAATGGTGGACAGGAATATGAAGGCAGAGATGGATTAATGAATCTTTTAATTGAAAAACAATTTACTATGGCTGATATGAATAAAATATAAAATGGGGTTGATTTACCTGAATATGTTAATATACAATACAGGAGCATTGTACTCTGATAAAAATCCAAATGAAATAAAATCAGATGGAGGTAATATATACTAATATCTGATAAAAAAATGTTGATGACTGTTTCCCAAATTTAAGAAAGCGAACTACAGATTCTTCAGATTATTCAAAAATAAGTTCACCTGAGAAAAAGGTTAAAGGCTTAGTAAATAAATCTACAGAAAAAGGAAACAATTATATTTGGATGAATGATGTTCGTCAATTAATTGATAGGTTAACAGTTATCCATAGTCAAGAATTAGGTAGAAATAAAAATTATTATAATGAAAAAGTTGGAATTACAAAAATGTTTGTTAATAAATTTATTGATTTTATAATAACAAGCCAAAAGGAATTTCATATCCTATAAGAATTTTGAATAATTTACCTCATACATTTTGGGAAAGTGAATATAGAGAAGGTTTAGTTAATGATGCAATTAATAATTTACTATTTGAAACGTATTTACCTGGTTATAACTGGTGTGGCTCTGGGACCAAAGTAAATGAAAGACTAGCATGTGGTGATCCAGAAATAAATAAATTAGATGCAGCATGCAAAAAACATGACACCACCTATTACGATGACAAAGATTTAGAAGCTAGACATTGAGCTGATAAACTTTGATTAACTGCAAAAGAAAAATTGTATGCTTCAGTTGCTTCAGTTTGTGATATGTTAGCTGCAACTGTAGTAGGAGGAATAATGTATGAAAAACAAAAATTAGGACTTGGATTAAATACTGATGAAAATATATGGAGATGATGAAAAAATTCTTTATTAATTGTTAATCAATATAAATGCATAGCTTTAGTATTGATTGTACAAAACTTACAAATGGTAAAATAAAACCAAAACCGATTAAAGTTAACTTGAATAATTAAGAATTAAATAGCATTGTTAAGTTTTTAACTGATGAACAAAAGGAAAAGGTGTAATTATTATATTAGGTATTCATGTTGTGATAAAAGTGTTGTATGTTTAATGAACAAAAAAGAAACAATACACAAAGGTGGATTCTTAGCATTATAATTAGCTGCATTACTGTATCTGGCAACTATTGGTTGACACACTGGCGAATCAGCAGCAACTCCAAATGCAGTTATAAAAATAAGAAAAAAGGTTATAAAGAATTAGAAGAATAAAATGGCATAATTTAGCAATGGAAAAGAAATGAAGTGGATGTAGAAAAAAATTTATAAGAATTAATTAAAAATTCAAGAACACTTAATCCAATTTTGATATTGAAGAACTAGTTCACAATTACAAATTATATATTTTCCTAGCGTTTTATGATTGATGAATTACCTGATAAACCAAAAAATGTACAATCTGGAACAGTAAATTTTGATGCATCTGATCATTTTGATACTCATTGGATTTGTTATTATAAGAATAAAGATATAAAATTTATTTTTAATTTGTTTGGAGGTAATATAACAAAACAGCTACTAAATGATTTATGAAAAAACCATTGAACGAATACAAAATTTTGGTCATTAGTGTTTATTTGTTTTAAAATTATTATGTGTGAATTATGATGTGAATGATATTTTAAATTTAATAAATGGACGTTTTCGGAAGTAATTTATATGCAAAACTCAATAGTGATGTAGAAGAAGAAAAAGATTTTCAATCATTATAACTAAAAATTAATAATGAATCAATTACAAAAAATAAAAATATTCAAACAATAGGTCTAAAAATTCAGGTAGAATTGTCATCAGAATTTAAAAAATTCGAATAATCATTACAGTTGTAACTTCCTGGCAGATTAAAATTGTGTGCTGGACGGAGACTCGAAATCGGGACCTTTGTCTTTTGCTGGCAAATGCTCTATCATCTGAGATACCCAACCATGATTCACGTCCCGTCCTCACAGCTTTACTTCTGCCAGTCTCTAATCTTCTACCTTCCAAACTTCACAAAAGCTCTCCTGCAGATCTAAAAGTGTCTTAATTTATATATAAAAAGTTTAATATATTTTTATTTCTTTGATTCGAATAAGTTGATTTCTTTTACATGAAAAGTGAACATAAAATGATTTGTGCATTATGCAGTCAAGAAAAAGAAATTCATTGTTGTTGTTGTGGTCTTCAGTCCTGAGACAGGTTTGATGCAGCTCTCCATGCTACTCTATCCTGCGCAAGCTTCTTCATCTCCCAGTATCTACTGCAACCTACATCCTTCTTAATTTGCTTAGTGTATTCATCTCTTGGTCTCCCTCTACGATTTCTACCCTCCACACTGCCCTCGAATACTAAATTGGTGATCGCTTGATGCCTCAGAACATGTACTACCAACCGATCCCTTCTTCTGGTCAAGTTGTTCCACAAACTTGTCTTCTCCTCAATTCTATTCAACACTTCTTCATTAGTTATGTGATATACCCATCTAATCTTCAGCATTCTTCTGCAGCACCACATTTCTAAAGCTTCTATTCTCATCTTGTCCAAACTATTTATCGTCCACGTTTCACTTCCATACATGGCTACACTCCATACAAATACTTTCAGAAATCACTTCCTGACACTTAAATCTATACTCGATGTTAACAAATTTTTACTTCTTCCGAAACGCTTTCCTTGCCATTGCCAGTCTACATTTGATATCCTCTCTACTTCGACCATCATCAGTTATTTTGCTCCCCAAATAGCAAAACTCCTTTACTACTTTAAGTGTCTCATTTACTAATCTAATTCCCTCAGCAGCACCCGACTTAATTCGACTACATTCCATTATCCTCGTTTTGCTTTTGTTGATGTTCATCTTTTATCCTCCTTTCAAGACCCTATCCATTCCGTTTAACTGTTCTTCCAAGTCCTTTGCTGTCTCTGACAGAATTACAATGTCATCGGCGAACATCAAAGTTTTTATTTCTTCTCCATGGATTTTAATACCTACTCCGAATTTTTCTTTTGTTTCCTTCACTCCTTGCTCAATATACAGATTGAATAACTTTGGGGACAGGCTACAACCCTGTCTCACTCCCTTCCCAACCAGTGCTTCCCTTTCATGTCCCTCAACTCTTATAACTGCCATCTGGTTTCTGTACAAATTGTAAATAGCTTTTCACTCCCTGTATTTTACCCCTGCCACCTTCAGAATTTGAAAGAGAGTATTCCAGTCAACATTGTCAAAAGCTTTCTCTAAGTCTACAAATGCTAGAAACGTAGGTTTGCCCTTCCTTAATCTAGGTTCTAAGATAAGTCGAAGGGTCAGTATTGCCTCACGTGTTCCAATATTTCTAAGGAATCCAAACTGATCTTCCCCGAGGTCGGCTTCTACTAGTTTTTCCATTCGTCTGTAAAGAATTTGCGTTAGTATTTTGCAGCTATGACTTATTAAACAAGAAATTCATACAGAAATACAAATAACGAAGCAGTGTACACCTGTAAAAATTGGATTTATTGATTGTATAAAGAAGAAACAAAAAGAATATGGAGAAAATAAAAATGAACATATAGGAGAACTTGTTAATAACATGAATAAATAAAATTTTTAAAAAAAGAATTAAAAATTTCTCTAAATATTTTCTTGAATGTGGCCATAATCAATTGAAAAAAGAGAAAACAGTTTCAATATTCAAAAACATAAAGAAAGATATTTCAAAAACTTCAATATTTTTGTGGAAGTTTGTTTATTCAATGTGTCTGGAAAAAATGTTGAAAGTTGCCTTAGCATGACAAATATTTAAAACTGATTAATTTTTTGTTTTATTATTTGTTTTTTGTTCATCTTCTACACAAATGCTTAATTCGCATAATAAATTATTGTTATTACATATTATTTTAATCTAGATTGATGTATAATATCCATATGGTAATGTATTAATTCCTCTAGTAATTTAATTTGTTTATCAACATCAGAACTTAAAATAACCTCAATACATTCAATTCTATACAATTCAAATTTAAATGATCTAATTAAATTTATTTTTCATCATTGTTATGTTATCCAAAAACTTTTTGTAATCATCAAACTAATTGCCCTTTTTGCAACACATTTTTTAAAATCCTTTAGATGTTTTTCTGTTATTTATCACCGTCTTTATAAGCACACATTCTCGATCTAAAACTAAAGTTCTGTAACATTTTTTTTCACAGTTTTCATCTTCCATTATCGCTAAAACTTTCTTATTTTCTTATGGAATTCCATAAATATTATCTTTTAAATAATCACTTCCGTGTAACTCGTTTATCATCGATTTCATATCTCCATAAATATCTTCAGTTCTTATATTATAAATGAAGGACTCTTTATCTATACGACATATATTAATATTTTCACTGCATTTTAGTTTCATAAAATTATAATGAAAATCATAAATTTTTATTTTTGACACATCCAGAATAGTCATTCCAATTATATTTTTGTTTATTAAATGTGGTTATTGTTTTGTTCATATTAACTGCAAGTAGATTTTTCTGAAAATAGAGTAGTATAACGTAATACTTCCCAGCCTTGATACTATGGTCTATACAGAAAACTCTACCCTGACGTTTCGCCTTCGACTGCGGAAGGCATCTTTCGAGGACAATGGGTGAATTGCCATCCATGGAGGATACCTTCTGCAGTCGAAGGTGAAAGGTCAGGGAAGAGTTTTATGTTTGGACCACGGCATCTCAGCCCGGAAGTGTTGAGTGATGATAACACTTACCGTGGAAGCCTTCATTCTGTGATACAGTACTATGTTCATAATTTGCTTTTGAAATATGTTTTGTATATTTATGTGGATCTGTAATTTTCTTTTTCGGAATCAATTTGGGCTTTAGTACTCATTTCTGTATTAAAATCAATATATTTTTTCCACCAGTCTGATCATTCAAATAAGATTCTATGAATTATCATCCATTTTAAAGCAAATATAAACATCGCTTTTATTCATAAATGTAAAACATATTTTTATTCATTATTTAATGTTGTTAATAATTAATTTCCTCCATTGGTACTAAGCATAACTCTTCATACTTTGAGACATTCCATCTCAAAGATTTTTTTCAGAAAATTAAATCATATCATAATTGTTTAATAACACCAATTCAATTTTTGTTATTTGTAATATTAAATCCCAAGATAAACCAAGAGCTGTAAAATAATAAGATGAGTTGGATATATAATATTTAACACATTTGTCTTTAAGACTTTCAAAAATATCATCTAGTATTAAACTATAAGATTTATTGTATGGTCTTTTATATTCATCTGAACTTATAACATTGAATTTTTTCCAAATTATTTTTACATGATTATAATCGTCATCAGAATTATGGCCTTTTTTATGTCTCAAAAATATATATATTCTTTTTAAGATAATTTATTTTCTTCTAGTTTTCATCAGAATTATGGCCTTTTTTATGTCTCAAAAATATATATATTCTTTTTAAGATAATTTATTTTCTTCTAGTTTTTTCATCCATATTTTCATTAATTTTCAAATCCAAATGTACACCTTCAAAATATTACACTGTTTCTCTAATATTTCTTTCTTTATTAGAAGATACTTTTACATTACATCAGGCCATATAATTAAAGTGTCTAAAAACTTTAATGTAAATCCCCCTTCAACATTTTTAATACAAGAAATTTATTTTTGTTCATTATTTGGGATACCATCAATACCTCAGTTATCTAATTCTTTAATAAACAAATGAACATCGTAATTCTTTAAATTATAAATATAAAATGGAATAAAATTGGGATATTGATAATTAAATTTATATTCTTTGTGTGCAACTACCCAATATTTACCCATTAAATGACAATGATCTCTTTTTTTATTCCTCCTGTAGTAAATTTCTTTTCACAAATATAAGTTTTTGAATTTATAAAATTTAAGTTATCCTAATGTCTCATTCTCATTATAATATTTCGTTAACATATTTTGGCACTTTCTCTCGACCGTTCTTTTAATATTTCAACGAATTTTTTGTTATGTCCTTACCAGTATACATAAGTTTTTTTATATTCACAGTTAAATTATATTTAAAATCATAACTACATGAAGGTGGTAATTTTTTTTAAATTTATTAGTATAGAGTTTTTTCGGATTTGTTTGACAAGTGTTAATATCTTTTGAAACACATTCTAAATCTACAAAACTTCCAAAAGATACTTATAAAGAATAATAACATATTTCAAATTCAGTTTATTCACCTTCTCCAGCATATCTGTTTTTATTTCTTTATGTCCTTTACAATCAATTGCATGATTGTTTAACTTACGTTTTGTTTAAATTATCTTAAACATCAATCACAAAGATAAATGGAATGCCCATTTATAGTTGTTTCTGAATTAAGGAATCTACATAAATCCTTTACCCAATAATTTGAATTATTTTTATCTTGAATGAGGAATGATCAACATGTTTGTCTACTTTGTTTTTTGTGTGGTAAAGAAGATATACAGTTAATTTTTCATTATATGCATAAACTTTAACTGAAGTATCTGACCAATTTTCAAATTGAACAAGAAATTTAATTTTCTCTTTTTCAAAAATTTCATCTAATTCTAATCGAATATTTTTATAATTTTTAGCTCCTACGAGATGTTCATTTGCTGAATATAAAGCTGATTTTATTGAATAAAAGGAACATTTTTGATATGTGCATTTTACATTAATAACAGCTTTTTTGTCTTTGATTTATTTTGGTAAATCGATATAAGAATAACCAAAAATTGAATTGTGTCTATTAACATTTAATTCTGAACTCTTTGTATAAAATAAAACCAACCACGTTTGTTTCTTTGCATGTCTTCCATTTCAATTAATAGTTTATTGATTGAATTTTGATTATAACTTTCTATATCAGTTGTTCTTAATAATACTTCATTACTTGTTTTAAAATCCACTTCTTGTGTTTTATCTTCTTTGTAAAGTTACAATAAAATGTTGTATTAGTTCTAAACAATCTTCTTTGCATTAAAATATTCTTTAATTTGGTGATAACTTCTTCTTTAATTTGATTGAAAAGTTCTTTTGGTTCAAAAATACTACCAGTATTGTAAATTTCATAAGTTGTTATTGTTGATTTAAAAGCAGAAGCTTTTCTATTAATTTTATAGATGCTTTAAATAAATTGTCGTCCTCTAGGAAATTGTAACATGAAGACTTTTTCATTGAATTTTTTTGAATTAATTTCTCGATATTTATCTATTAGAAGCATTTGTTAATAATTCTCACTATTGGTATTATTAATATTATTTTGAGATCTGTTTCTAAGATCGTTTAAATGTTGTTTATTAAGTTTATAATAATATTTTTAATTTTTTTTACAGATTTGATGGTTTTCTTTTCAAGATTTTTCATTCAATTTGTTATCATTGTTGTTGACATTTCTCTCAGATTTTTTGATAAGATCGATTAATTGTCATTTATTAAATTTGTTGTAATCGTTTAATCTGTTTGTTTTGCAGAGTTTATGAAGTTCTTTTAAAGATATTTTATTTCATTTCTTATCGTTATTATTAATATTGTCAACAGAATTTTGATTAAGATCGATTAGTTTCTCTTATTTAATTTTGGAATATTTTTTTAATTACTTTGTTTTCCAGATTGATCAAATTTCTTTAAAAATTTTAATATCAAAGTTCTCTACTCTTGGTTTCTTTCATACTAAAATAACCAACAGATTCTTAGAGATCTTGTCTAGTTACATTTGAATAACCATTTTATTTACAATAATTTTCTAAGTATCTATAATTCAAGCCTTGATTTTCTTTACATTAGTTTTCCAAGTTTTTAAACAATTCAGGTTTCCGTTTTTTATTTTGAATTGTACCTTTGAAGATTTCAAGCACTGATATAGATTGACGAGGTTTGACAAAGCTTATTTATAAGTAGAAAATTTTATTATACTTTTTATTTTTCAAATGAATGAAAATTTGGTTTGTGGATATATAAAAACACACAATCTTGGCAAACTTATTTATAAAGAAAAACTTATTACATTTTTAGTTTTTAAGTAAATTAAAATTTGGTATGTGGATATAGATAATCAAATCTCACAGAACCTGTTATAAAGAAAAATTTATTACATTATTTTTTAAATTTTTTGAGTAAATGAAAATTCCGTTCACAGATATAGACAAGTTTTAAATGGTGTAACAGCGAAACTAAAATCCTGTTTTTAAATCAGAGAATGTATAAAAACAAATATGCTCTTTGGTTCAGAATCAGCATACATATACTACTCATATATTAGGGCCTGATGTGAGATTTCGACTGATGTCGTGTGTAGCCCACATAACATAACAGTCACACATTTCCTTTTTCATGACAATTCTTGGCCGCACATCCACAACGCACAATGCATTCTGTAATTGCCGCCCTCTTCCCCCCCCCCCCCCCCCACTCCCCCCGAAATTCATCTCTTCTCACATGAACCTCTTGCTGTGAAGACAACAATTTAACACAGTCAGTGAGCTGTAAACCAGCGGAGAGAATTGTCAGAAAGCACAAGCAGCTACTTTCTATAACGAGAGTATTGGAAAATTGGTACAACGCCACGCGAAGTGTCTATGTAGGGAAATAGTTCGAAGGTGCAGTTAACTGTTACAAATAAATCACTTTCTTTTTCACTGTGGTTTCCATTTCACGACCGATAGGACTTACTTTCTGAATAGCCCTCGTAAATAACCCATGATACCTGCAACTTTAGAGGGCAGCGCTGCTTGGCACTTTGGCCATGCGCTATCTAATAATAAATCTTCTTCTTTTCTTGTGCCTTTGTCTGGCGAAGGGTCGGCATTGGTAATAACGGATTTGGGACAGACAATTTAAGAGTGACTGGATCCCTTCCTGTCGCTACCCAGTTGGCCCCACGGACGGAATACATGTACCTCAATTGTCTCCATGTAGCGTTATTTATGTGGAAGAAAGCGAAAGTTTTCTTAATGATTATCAATCGGCTACTGGGGCGGGACTTGAGTACCAGCGCGGTATTCACCTATTAGGATGTGGGAAACCCCAAAAAACACATCCAGGCTGATCGGCACTCCGAGGCTCGTCGTTAACACGACATTTACATGTACATCTACAGCTGCATCACATCTACATCAGCATGATTACTCTGAAATTCATCATTAAGTGCCTGGCAGTGGGTTCATCGAACCATCTTCAAGCTGTTTCTCTACCGTTCCACTCTCGAAAAGCGGGTGGGGAAAAAGGAACATTAAAATCTTCCCGTGCGAACTCCAGTCTCTCATATTTTATTATGATGATCATTCCTTCCCTATACAGGTGGGCGCCAACAAAATGTTTTCACACTCTGAAGAAAAAGTTGTTGATAGCAATTTCGTGAGAAGATCCTGCCGCAACGAAAATCGTCTTTGCTGTAATTAATGCCACCCCAAGTCGCGTATCATATCCAAGACACACTCTCCTCTATTTCCCTATAATACAAAACGAGCTGCCCATTTCTGAACTTTTTCGATGTCCTCTGTCAATCCTGTTTGACGCAGATCTCACACTGTACGGCAATACTCCAGAAGACGGGGGACAAGCGTAGTGTAAGTAGAATCTTTAATACACCTGTTGCATTTTCTAAGTGTTGTGCCAATAAATGACAGTTTGCTTTCCCCACAACATTATCTATGTGCTCGTCATTCGTAATTGTAATCACTAAGTATTTTGTCTAGTTTACAGCTTTTAGATTTGTGTGTTTTAAACCTGTAACCGAAATTTAGAGGATTCCTTTCCGTACTCATGTGGATGGCTTCACACTTTTCATTGCTTAAAGTCAGTTGCTACTTTTCTCACCATACAGATATCTTGTCTAAATCGTTTTGCAATTTGTTTCGATCATCTGATGACATTATAACACGATAAATGACAGCATCGTCTGCAAACAATCTAAGAAGGCTGCTCAGATTATCTCCTATATCACTTATGTAGACCAAGAGCAGGAGAGGGCCTGTAACACTTCCTTGGGGAACACCAATATTACTTTCGTTTTACTCGACGACTTTCAGTCAGTTACTACGGGCTATGGCCTCCCTGACGGAGAGTCACGAATCCTATCGCAAAATTGAGACGATGATCCATATGCACGCAATTTGATTATAAGTCGATTGTGAGGAACCGTGTCAACTGCCTTATGGAAATCTAAAAACGTAGAATAAATTTGACATCCCTTGTCGACAGCACTCATTACTTCGTGAGAATAAAGGACTAGTTGTGTTTCACAAGAAAGATGCTTTCTGAATCCCTGTTGGCTGTTTGTCGACAAATCGTTTTCTTCGAGGTAACCCATAATGTTCGAACACAGCATATATTCCAAAATCCTGCTGCAAATCGACGTTAGCAATATCGTAATTCAGCAGATTATTTCTATTTCCTTTCTCAGGTGTTGGCGTGACCTGTACAACATTCTAGTCTTTAGCTACGGACATCTACTTCTAAGTTACTCAAGTGATTCTTGATTCGAGTTCAGGAATGTATGTTTTCTTCCTCTTCTTTGGTGAAGCAATTTCGGGAAACTGTGTTCAGTAACTCTGCTTTAGTGTCACTGTCACCCTTACTATCATCATTGTTATCACGCAGTGAGGGTACTGATTGCGTCCTTGCGCTAGTGTGCTTTACATACGACGAAAATGTCTTTGGGCTCTGTCAGATTTCGAGTCTGAGTTTCGTCGTGGAAATGATTAAAAGCATGTCGCACTGAAGTTCGCGCTAGGTTTCGAGCATCTGTATAATTTTTACAATCTTGGGGGTTTTGCGTTCTTTGAAATTTGGCATGATTTTTTCGTTGCTTCTGCAACAGTGTCCTGACCATTTTTGTGTACCATTGGGGATCAGAAACATCTCTTATTAGGTTATTTGGTACATATCGCTCAATTGTCGCCGACAATATTTCTCTAAATTTAAACCACATGTGGTATAAGCTCACATAGTCAGATTGGAAGGAGTGGAGACTGTCTTTTAGGAGGGCGTCAAGTGAAATTTTATCTGCATTTTTAAATAGACGAATTTTGCTTTTATTTTTGGTATTTAGTCTTGCTACAACCACCTTGTGGTCACTAGTCCCCGTATTCGTCATGATGCACCGTATTTGCTCATAACATTTGTTGCAAATAGGTCAAGTATGTTTTCGCAACCATTTACACTTTGAGTAGGCTCCTGTACTAATTGTTCAAAATAATTTTCTGACAACACGTTCAGAAGGATTTCGCACGACGTTTTATGCCTACCACCGCCTTTAAACATTTATTTTCGCCAACATCTAGAGGGTAGGTTTAAGTCACCACCAATTCTACTGTTATGAGTGGGGTACCTATTAGAATTGAAACTCACGTTTTGTTTGAACTGTTAAGCAACCTATCACCCGAGTCAGAGAGCCGGTAAAAGGAACCAATCATTAATCTATTCCGGTTGTCAAGTTTTAACCTCTACCCATACTAGCTCACAGGAACTATGTACTTTAATTTCATTTCAAGGTAAACTACTTCAGACAGCAATAACCGCTCCACCACCAACTGTATTTAATCTATCCTCTCTGAACACGGTATGGTCCTCTGTAAAAATATCGGCCGAAGTTACTTCCGGCTTTAGTGCGTTTCCGTAACGATTTGAGCTTCAGTGCTTTCCAACACATCTACGACGATTTACGACTACAATGCCGATCATTTCTAGGTATACCTTCCAGCCTTCGTCCTACACCCTTCTAGAATGATGCCCTTTCTGGTGGGCAGGTTCGATCGAGTGCCGACGCACCACCCCGTCCCGGAAGTGGCGCTTTAACACGCACGGATATCCGGGCGGTTTCTTTGTAGTAATGAATGTTTGAAACCTTTGTTCCATGATTTGTCACATGGAATAAGTCGAGCGACATATAATAGAGTACCAAGAACACAACAGCTATTTTGTGGAAAAATGGCACTTCGAGCGTTTTGACATTTCCCGCTTCAAGTGTAATGGAGCTCCCACGCTCACACGCTAAGGCATCGTCTGGGGTCGCTTTCGTCACTTGCACTACAAGGTAACAACGCGTAATACTTTGTACTAGAATCTGACTGCACCTAGTCACTTGCCACAGCTGTCGCTTCGGCCGGATATATACTTACAGAATAGAAGCTTTTGAAATGTGATGCTACAGACGGATGGTCATGAGTAGATGGGTATTAGAATGACTTATGAAATATAGAATCGGACTGGGCAATACAGAAATTTATGGCATAACTTGACTAAAAGAAGGGATTGGTTCATATTACACATGCTGAGACATTAAGGAGTCGTCAGATTCGTGTTGGAGGGGAATGTAAGGAGCAAAAATTGTAGAGTGAGAGCTACAAATCGATAAATTAAGCAGGTTAAAATGGATATACATTGTAGCAGTTCTTCAGAGATGAGGAGGCTTGCAGAGGATAGTGTGGCGTGGAGAGCTGCATAAAATCAACAGGGCCAGAAATTCTACATCTACATACATACTCCGCAACCCACCATATGGTGCGTGGCGGAGGTTACCTCGTACCACAACTAGCATCTTCTCTCCCTGTTCCACTCCCAAACAGAACGAGGGAAAAATGACTGCCTATATGCCTCTGTACGAGCCCTAATCTCTCTTATCTTATTTTTGTGGTCTTTCCGCGAAATGTACTGCAGTCAGCCTCAAATGCTGGTTCTCTAAATTTCCTCAGTAGCGATTCACGAAAAGAACGCCTCCTCTCCTCTAGAGACTCCCACCCGCGTTCCTGAAGCATTTCCGTAACACTCGCGTGATGATCAAACCTACCAGTAACACATCTAGCAGTCCGCCTCTGAATTGCTTCTATGTCCTCCCTCAATCCGACCTGATAGGGATCCCAAACGCTCGAGCAGTACTGAAGAATAGGTCGTATTGGTGTTTTATAAGCGGTATCCTTTACAGATGAACCACATCTTCCCAAAATTCTACCAATGAACCGAAGACGACTATTCGCCTTCCCCACAAGTGCCATTACATGCTTGTCCCACTTCATATCGCTCTGCAATGTTACGCCCAAATATTTCCTCGAAGTGACTGTGCCAAGCGCTACACTACTAATGGAGTATTCAAACATTACGGGATTCTTTTTCCTATTCATCTGCATTAATTTACATTTATCTATATTTAGAGTTAGCTCACTGAGACGGGAAAGAGTGATGTTTTTCAATATGTAATGAAAGAGATTGCGTTATATGAGGAATGTTAAGGAAGATTATGATTTTTACATTATGTCCACAACGTGGTCGTTAGGTACCTACCACAAGTTCGAACTATGGAAGGATACCCAAAGAAATTGACCAAGGCGTTTCCGGAGGAATCATCCAGGAACTCACCTCAGACGATTTAGGGAAAACACGGGAAATGTAAAGCTAGATCTTCAGATGGGAATTTGCCCCGCCGCCCTCCCGAAAGCGAGTCCACTGTTTCACGACTAGCTCGGATGGACGTCAGAGTACAGCGAATCGCTGACGCTAAAGAGAAACAACAGATTACGTAGCTGGAACCTTCCCGAGCGCATGAATTAAACGCAGCACAACTGCAGCTTGTAACAACATATATTAAAGCTAGCAAAGGTACATGACAATATGGAAATGCATGCTTGAACATAAATGCGGATGCTAGCCGAAGCTGCACGTTGCGCTGTTGTATTTGACCACGAACTGTGGAAGAATACCGAAATAAGTGTACAAGGAATAGAAAAGCAACTGAAATCACTCAACAGAGGAAAGTCCACTGGACCTGACGGGATACCAACTCTATTCTACACAGATTACGCGAAAGAACTTGCCCCCGTTCTAACAGCCGTGTACCGCAAGTCTCTAGAGGAAGGGAAGGTTCCAAATAATTGGAAAAGAGCACAGGTAGTCCCAGTCTTCAAGAAGGGTCGTCGAGCAGATGCGAAAAACTATAGACCTATATCTCTGACATCGATCTGCTGTAGAATTTTAGAACATGTTTTTTGCTCGCGTATCACGTCATTTCTGGAAACCCAGAATCTACTCTGTAGGAACCAACATGGATTCCGAAAACAGCGATCGTGTGAGACCCAAATCGCTTTATTTGTTCATGAGACCTAGAAACTATTATATACAGGCTTCCAGGTAGATGCCATTTTCCTTGACTTCCGGAAGGCGTTCGATTCAGTTCTGCACTGTCGCCTGATAAACAAAGTAAGAGCCTACGGAATATCAGACCAGCTGTGTGGCTGGATTGAAGAGTTTTTAGCAAACAGAACACAGCATGTTGTTCTCAACGGAGAGGCGTCTACAGACGTTAAAGTAACCTCTAGCGTGCTACAGAGGAGTGTTATGGTGCCACTGCTTTTCACGATAAATATAAATGACCTAGTAGATAGTGTCGGAAGTTCCATGTGGCTTTTCGCGGATGATGCTGCAGTATACAGAGAAGTTGCAGCATTAGAAAATTGCAGCGAAATGCAGGAAGATCTGCAGCGGATAGGCACTTGGTGCAGGGAGTGGCAACTGACCCTTAACATAGACAAATGCAATGTATTGCGAATACATAGAAAGAAGGATCCTTTATTGTATGATTATATGATTGCGGAACAAACACTGGTAGCAGTTACTTCTGTAAAATATCTGGGAGTATGCGTGCGGAACGATTTGAAGTGGAATGATCATATAAAATTAATTGTTGGTAAGGCGGGTGCCAGGTTGAGATTCATTGGGAGAGTCCTTAGAAAATTTAGTCCATCAACAAAGGAGGTGGCTTACAAAACACTAATTCGACCTATACTTGAGTATTGCTCATCAGTGTGGGATCCGTACCAGGTCGGGTTGACAGAGGAGATAGAGAAGATCCAAAGAAGAGTGGCGCGTTTCGTCACAGGGTTATTTGGTAAGCGTGATAGCGTTGTGGAGATGTTTAGCAAACTCGAGAGGCAGACTCTGCAAGAGAGGCGCTCTGCATCGCGGTGTAGCTTGCTCGCCAGGTTTCGAGAGGGTGCGTTTCTGGATGAGGTATCGAATATATTCCTTCCCCCTACTTATACATCCCGAGGAGATCACGAATGTAAAATTAGAGAGATTCGGGCGCGCACGGAGGCTTTCCGGCAGTCGTTCTTACCGCGAACCATACGCGACTGGAACAGGAAAGGGAGGTAATGACAGTGGCACGTAAAGTGCCCTCCGCCACACACCGTTGGGTGGTTTGCGGAGTACAAATGTAGATGTAGATGTAGAATGGCATCTGTTTAATATTCTAAACACCTTGCAAGTGTCGATCGTGGCCAGAGCAGTGTTTTGTGTAGTTGTGAGTGCACTGTGTCGGAGCTAAGTGAACTCGAACGTGGGCAAATTGTTAGCGCTCGTATGGTTGATCTTTCGCAACCAAGATAGCTGAAGTGTTTGGTGTTTCAAGAGGCACCGTATCGAAGATTTATATCGTATAAGAGGGAAATCGGAAAAACATCATCCACTAAGTAACTACACCGACGAAAACGTGTTTTGGTTGATCGTGACAGACGGCCATGAAGAGGATTGTGACGAGGACTAAGAAGACAGCAGCTGAAAAAGTCAATGCAGAACTGAATGTTGCG
Organism: Schistocerca gregaria; assembly: GCF_023897955.1. Lineage (NCBI taxonomy): Eukaryota > Metazoa > Arthropoda > Insecta > Orthoptera > Acrididae > Schistocerca > Schistocerca gregaria. The sequence continues at coordinate 769,029,377 of NC_064931.1, read as the reverse complement.
TTCGCGAATCCTGTCTGACCAAAACAACACGAAAAAGGTTTCATAAGCATAGAATCGCAGGGAGAGCTGGGATTCCAAAATCAGTGATGCAAATGCCCGTAACAGGAAGATGTCGAATGGCTTCCCAGCGAAACTCCCACAGCGTCATAGAAACAACCTTGGCAACATGTGGGCCCGCCCCAGAAGTCTCGCTGGAAGCCCTCACACATCCTCCATATAGTCCCGATCTCTCCTCATGCGATTTCCATATTTTTGGGTCAATGAGGAAAGACATTTGTGACCGTCGATTTGTTTCTGACGAAGAGATGCACGCCTGGCCACAATCGTGATTCCGAAGGCAACCGCAAACACTTTTCCACAGAGTTCTTGTCACACAGTAGGATAAATGTATTAACAGTTATGGGGCTTACTTTGGAAATAATAAACAGTTTGCTTACTTTTTTCTATCTGTCTAGTTTTCGTTTGACTCCAGCTTATAATAAGTGGGTCGAATTGAAATTGAATGGTCAAATTTATGATGACAATTTTCAACAAATAACTGGTTTTCTAGCTGAATTATACAATGATTACGTAGTCTGGTTGCATTCTAAACCACAATTTTTGTTTTAATCCTAACCCGTCTTTAAACTAAATTTTTATGCCGTCTGGATCCCAAAAAATATGCTCTCTGACATTTGCAACAATTTATATTTTACCCTTCAGTTTGTTTCTGTTATTCCAGCCAGGTTTCAAGCCATTTAATGCTGACGTTGGGTCCATTCTTAATGTAATCCCATCCTCTGACGAAACGAATAAAAACTGCTCAACTTGAGACCCTACAACAGATACAAGCAACCATGCAAATCCCAAAGTAACACTCATGAAAGCAAACTTAAAATAAGACCAAAAAGCTCACACTGGATTGCCTTATAGCCGACGCGATCTTTGCCGCGTCACTCTTTATAGTAGACATAGAATTCCCTTCAATACTATTGTCCGACTCACCCAGTTCAGGCACATGATCTTCCTTTGTGAAGTCTTTACGCAGTGCTGCTATATGGTTTGTCACCTCACCCAGATGAGAGCAAAGTTCACAGAAAATTAACTTTTGTGTTTCTTCGAATAATACGCAAAACAAAAATTGAGACCGCCATAAGAATGTTTAAGATAGACAATAATATACGTGTTTTAGATGCACTCTTAAACAATATTGATGTTATTACAAGTTAAATAACTTATTTTTACGATGTCACCGCGCCATACATATCTTCTTGCGTAGGCGTGCTGCCAGCTATGTGAATGCGAAAGAAAGACTTCGCTGATCCAAGCAACACGAAAACTGGACTGCTGACTAACAGAAACAAACTGTGATCACATGAGTTTACTTTTACACATTACCTTAGGCTGTGTTCACATGTGGAGAACACCAGATGAAGTGTACAATACAGTGTCTTTCCCTCTGTGAAGCAAGATGGACGTTCTGATTTGGCTTGAGTGGTTACATAATGGTTTTAAGTGAGTTCTGTAGGCACACTTAAGGAAAGGTATCTGGTTAGATCTACGAAATTATTTTAATCTACATATTTATTTAATTGCGAAAGATTTGCGTGTTCCAATATTATAATGTTGTCCTTAGAATTGTTCTAGACTGATTTAATAAGTATTAAAATAAAATGACACTTCGCTTGCCTTCACAATCGCCAGATTTGAATATTACCGAACCATCCTGATCTGTAGTGGGGAAACACCATGTTTCAGTGGACGGAGAGTATCTTTCATTGCGTGCAACAGAATCCAATTGTCCATCATTATGCATATATTTGCATCGGTTCCCAGGAGAATTGAGCCTGTTTCGCATGAAAAAGTTGACCTAACGTCATATGTGGGGGATGTTTTGTTCACCCTTGTTGACTAAAAAGTAGATTTTTCCCCTTTTATTTATTCAATTATTACTCATCACTTAAACTAAACATTTTTTGGTTCTAGACAGGTGAATAAGTGGCAGCTTCCACTTCCACGCCATTACTGAAACTTTCGAATCATCAAATTACGGTAAACGGGGTACTGATATTGGAGATACGTGTTTTTTTCGCGAAAATGAGTTTCTTGTCAATATATTGTCTATGTAGTGCTTATACAAACCAAGTAAATAAAATGTTTTTTAGGACAATGTAACATTATGCAACTGCTTGACGTGCTGTAGTCGTCGGGCATTATTATTCTGAATTATTTTTGTGTTGAAACTTCCTGGCAGATTAAAACTGTGTGCCGGACTGAGACACGAACTCGGGACCTTTGCTTTTAGTGGGCAAGTGCTGTACCAACTGAGCTGCCCAAGCACGACTCACGCCCCTCCTCACAGCTTTACTTCTGCCAGTACCTCGTCTGGTCGAGTTCGAGTCTCGGTCGGGCACACAGTTTTAATCTGCCAGCAAGTTTCATATCAGCGCACACTCCGCTACAGAGTGAAAAATCTCATTCTGGTATTTTTGTGCTTCTTTTTTCTCTGCAGATAGAAATATCGTAATACGGAAATTCAGATATAGTCTCAAATTTTCCTATTTTCATTGGATCTGAGTAGACGTAAAACTCTACTTGTTTGTCTTTGAGGAGCAATACGACACACTGCTGATCTCATTGCCAGGCACACACACATACACACACACACACACACACACACACACACACACACACACACACACACATTTCGCTTGTTAACACAGTTTCCAAACATTTTCCACGAGTTTCAGACAGAGACCTCCTGAACGGTATACTACCGCCCACCAAACATAAGAAACCTAAAAGCGAAAGAGCTTCGTTGTAGATTGACCTCATCTCTAAACTGTTGATCCTGGTGGTCTGGTGCTGCCGGCACGGTAGCTCAGTGTGTCCGGCTACAGGGCTGGCTGCCGTTTGTAATAATAAATTTAAAAAAAAGAGACTGACTAGGGAACATTCCCAAGTGTCATTAAACAATCTTGATAGAACTTCACGATTGTGTAGAGGGTGAAAAATAACCCAATACGTAGTTTTTGTTCACACTGTGTTCCGCTTTTAAGGCTTAGAACACATTTCGGAAGGTAGTTTGGTATATTAAGTTTGGAGGGAATATCTTCGAAACGATGATATACAAACAATGTTACTCACTTAAAAGTTGATATGTAATTAACGTTCTTGAAAACTTTAGAATCGAATCTTGTAACAACTGGAAGTTTTGCAAAACGTATGTCCACTATTAATTAATTTTTAAAATAAAGCTTTTGTTACAACGTAAATTATAAATTAAAGAAGGTTTCAAGCTACATACTTCCATGCATAATAAAGCTGGTTTCGAAGTACCATTTTTGGAAAATAAGCAGTACATAATGTCCTGTTGGAGTATTTTGAACATACATAATTAAAATATCTAAACATTCATTATCAGTCTGGTTATTTATTTTTCTTACATTTTCTTTATGTTTTCAATTGGTATTTTACGTTTTATACTCTTTTTGTTTTGTTTTTTAGTTCTCTGTTTCACATACGTGCATTTTGTTAACTGAAAATAATAACTCATTATTATGATTGGAGATCATTATAATAATGATAATCTGTTAATAGATGCTTAGAACAACGTTAAAAACCTTCTTTTATATCATGCACATAAAATGAACGGAATTTCTTCACGTAATATATACAATAGAGAACACAGTATCAAACAAAAAATGGTTGAAATGGCTCTGAGCGCTATGGGACTAAACATCTGAGATCATCAGTCCCCTAGAACTTAGAACTACTTAAACCTAACTAATGTAAGCACATAACACACATCCATGCCCGAGGCAGGATTCGCACCTGCGACCGTAGCAGTCGCGCGGTTCCGGGCTGAAGTGCCTAGAACCGCTCGGTCACCGCGGCCGGCGTAAAACAAAATTCAGTAGGTTTTTATACTTTCGCAGGTCATCCTCTACATGTCCTGATTTGAATCAGACTTTTTCAGTAGATTTGTTTGCCTTGCCTAGAAGAACTGATTATCTTCTAGTGACTGCAGCTTAAGTATATTGTTTCTCAAGTGGAGATTCATATCACAATCATTCAACAGAACTAGATCTGATAATCTTCACACAAAGTTCTTCCAACATCTACAGCTGTATATATCCCAAGACGGTACGTCTGCCGTCGAGCCCCTTGGGATCACCAGACGAATAAGATGCTTGCCCTCAGGTATAATGATGAACCTGTTTTTTCGCACTGACCACCCACCTTTTAGAGTTTTGAAATAAACTAATGCTGAATTTAGACCCAGGATTGTAGAATCTCTTTTTGAAGCCCCAAGTGTCTTCGTGACAGCATCGAAATCTGGTAAACAAATGGCTGACAAGGTTAAAAGATATTTGAAATATGTTTTATTTCCCAGTGAGCGAGTAAAAACTGTATTATTGTTAGATTTTTGGGGCTGTCAGTGTGAAAGAATCGTACAGAGCATCGTAACTGAGGACAAGGTACTTGTTCATCTGGTCATCCCAAGGGCTCGATGGCACACGTTCCGTCGTCAGATGTATACAGCTTTCGACGTTGGGAGAACTTTCGGAAAAGAGTTTCAGATCTAGGTCTGTTGGATGATTCTGATGCCCATCTCCACTTGAGAAACAATATAATCAAGTTGCTGTCACTAATACTTAATCAATTCTCTTCGCCAATGCTCATCATCGTACTTAAATATGCCTGAAACAAATCAGGATATTTAGAGGGTCATCTATGACAATTTGAAATGCAACTGAATTTTGTTTTATGTTTTGTTCTCTGTCGTGTATGCTATGTGAAGAAATTTCGTTCATTTTATGTGCGTGGTATAAGAAAATGTTAAGTTTTAAGCATTTATGTACAGATTATCGTTACTGTAATGATTTTGTATCACAATAGTGAGCTGTTATTTTCAGGTAACAAACGACACGTTCCTGACACCGTAAACTAAAGAGAAACAAAAAAGTATATAAAACGTAAATTACCAATTGAAAACAGAAAGTAAATCTAAGAAAAATAAATGACTAAATTAATAATGAATACTTAGATATTTTAATTAAGAATATCGAAAATACTTCGACAGCAAATTGTGTACAGCTTATTGTCCAAAAATGGTATTACACATGGACGTATGTAGCCTGAAAGCTTCTTTAATTTATGTTGTAACAAAAGTTTTCATTTATAAAATTAATTAATGGTGGTTGGCTATTTTGCAGAATTTCAAATTATTACAAAATCCGATTGTATAGTTTCCAAGAACGATAGTTACACATCAACATTTGTATGAGGAACGTTTTTTATATATCATCGTTTCGAAGATATACCCTCCAAAGTTAATGTGCCAAATTACCTTTCGAGGTGTGTTTTACGCCTTAAAAGTGAAACTGGGCATGAACAAAAAATACGCCTCTCTACACACCCGCCGAGTTTCATCAAGACACTTGGGAATGTTCCCTTGTGAGTGAAATTTTCGACGATGAACCTGAAGGGGTGTCATTAGTCGTCTGCCGAGACCCAATGACGAGATTAACGACGAAAAATGGCTCCTTAATTGCATCGTACTCGTAATTAAGGAAAATTAATTGCAAATTCTGACATTTATAAGCTTCAGATCGACTGTGGTCTATATTTTCAGTATCACTGTGCACAATTTCATTGACAGCGACTTTGATACCAAATGGCAGCCATACAGTAAACCAGAAAGATGAATTTGGGATATTGTATAACAACTAGAAATACGAATTTCTGTATGAAATCGCATCAGCTTGTGTTTCCAAACACCTGATGCGCGTAATATGTTCCTGACAGCAGGACGTTAATCGAAACTCGTTACCCAACGCGTGTGTGTCGTCAGCTAGAGCCACAAAACCTGGTATAGATCCGCAGCGATGGTGACTACCGGGTCCGTTAAGCTTTCATGACAATGCCGGAAGGACGGAAATCCCCAGGACACGAACTGTCATTGCATTAACCGTCGACATGACAACCGCACTCATTATCTCGCATCTTATCCGTTTCTTCCGCACGCAAGCGTAGTCACACGCAGGTCCCCTCATGCAAATGTTACTTCTTCTGTAGTGCGTTGGCCCGTGGTTTCATTAATAGAGCGCAAGACTATAGCTTTCAGTTTCGCTCATCATCTAATATCCATGATGCCAGACCGCGTCTACAATATTAATCAAAAGTTAGCATGTATAACAGGTCCAGAAATAACACTTCTCCATAGAAAGGGGTTTAGTGTTACGAGAGAAACTTTTTAAAAACAACAAATAAAAACAGTTTTAGCACAAATAATTTTATTGGTTTTCAAATCATTTACCTTGAACATTTATACATTTTTTCAGGCGTTTGAACCAGTTTTGAAAACATTCTTTCCATTTCGACATTGGTACCGCAAAAACATGGTTTTGGAATTTCTTTGTTGTGATGGACATCACTGACGACATACTTTTGTTTGACGTAATCGAGCAATAAGAAGTCGTGAGGCAATGATCGGACGGTCACTCGCAAAGAGATGTTAATGCCACGTTTTTCAGCGACAGATAATCAATTTTGTGATAGCAGGCATTATCATGATAAAGAATGATGCCACGTTTTGGTGTCTGATAGGATTTCACTGTTGACTTGTGGCAAGCAAACTCCACTATACACCTGTTTTGAGTCATCAGCCTTCTGACTGATTAGATGTCGCCCGCCACGAATTCCACACTTGAAACCTACACGTCCTCAATTATTTGCTGGATGCATTACAGTATCTAGCTTCCTCTACAGTTTTCATCCTCTACAGCTCCCTCCAATCACATGGAAGTTATTCCAAGATGTCTTAACAGGTGTCCTATCATCTAATCCCTCTTCTAGTCAGTGTTTTCCAGTTATTGCACTACTGGCCATTTAAATTGCAACACCAAGAAGAAATGCAGATGATAAACGGATATTCATTGGACAAATATATTATACTAGAACTGACATGTGATTACATTCTCACGCAATTTGGGTGCATAGATTGTGAGGAATCAGTACCCAGAACAATCACCTCTGGCCGTAATAACGGCCTTGATACGACTGGGCATTGAGTCAAACAGAGCTTGGATGGCGTGTACAGGTACAGCTGCCCATGCAGCTTCAACACGATACCACAGTTCATCAAGAGTAGTGACTGGAGTATTGTGACGAGCCAGCTGCTCGGCCACCTTTGACCAGACGTTTTCAGTTGGTGAGAGATCTGAAGAATGCGCTGGCCAGGGCAGCAGTCGAACATTTTCTGTATCCAGAAAGGCCCGTACAGGAGCTACAACATGCGGTCGTGCATTATCCTGCTGAAATGTAGGGTTTCGCAGAGATCGAATGAAGGGTAGAGCCACGGGTCGTGACACATCAGAAATGTAACGTCCACTGTTTAAAGCGCCGTCATTGCGAACAAGAGGTGATCGAGACGTGTAACCAATGGCACCACATACCATCACGCCAGGTGAGACGCCAGTATGGCGATGACGAATACACGATTCCACTGCGCGTTCACCGCGATGTCACCAAACACGAGTGCGACCATCATGATGCTGTAAACAGAACTTGGATTCATCCGAAAAAAGGACGTTTTGCCATTAGTGCACCCAGGTTCGTCGTTGAGTACACCATCGCAGGCGCTCCTGTCTGTGATGCAGCGTCAAGGGTAACCTCAGCCATGGTCTCCGAGCTGATAGTTGATGCTGCTGCAAACGTCGTCGAACTGTTTGTGCAGATGGTTGCAGTGTGGCAAACGTCCACACCATCCGTTACATCCATGTGGATAAGATGCTGTCATCTCGACTGCTAGTGATACGAGGCCGTTGGGATCCAGCACGGCGTTCCGTATTACCCTCCTGAACCCACCGATTCCATATTTTGTTAACAGTCATTATACCTCGACCAACGCGAACAGCAATGTCGCGATACGATAAACCGCAATCGCATAGGCTACAATCCGACCTTTATCAAAGTCGGAAACGTGATGGTACGCATTTCTCTTCCTTACACGAGGCATCACAACAAGTTTCACTAGGCAACGCCGGTCAACTGTTGTTTGTGTATGAGAATCGGTTGGAAACTTTCTTCATGTCAGCACTTTGTAGGTGTCGCCACTGGCACCAACCTTGTGTGAATTCTCTGAAAAGCTAATCATTTGGATATCACAGCATGTTCTTCCTGTCGGTTAAATTTCGCGTCTGTAGCACGTCATCTTCGTGGTGTAGCAATCTTAATGGTCAGTAGTTTACTTTCCTCACTGTTACTGCGGAGAACCTCTTCATCGCTTACCTTATTAGTACACCTAATTTTTGCATTCTTCTGTAACATCACATCTCAAATGCTTCGATTCTTTTCTCTTCCGGTTTTCCCACAGTCCATGTTTCACTGCCATACAATGCTGTGCTCCAAACTTACATTCTCAGAAATTTCTACCTCAAACTAAGGCCTACTTATCTTGGCCAGGAATGCCCTTTTTGACATTGCTAGTCTGATTTTTATGTCCTCCTTGCTATGTCCGCCATCGCTTATTTAGCTGCTTAGGTAACAGATTTACTTAACTTCTTCCGCTTCGTGCTCACCAGTTCTTATGTTTCTAGGTATTCTCATTTCTGCTACTTCTCATTACTTTCGTCTTACTTCGATTTCCTCTCAGTCCATTTTCTGTACTCATTAGACTGTTCATTCCATTCAAGAGATCCTGTAATTCTTCTTCACTTTCACTGAGGATAGCAATGTCCTCAGCGAATCGTATCATTGAAATTGTTTCACCTTGAACTTTAATCCCATTCTTGAACCTTTCTTTTATTTCCGTCATTGCTCCTTCGATGAATAGACTGTGCAGTGGTAGCGAAAGACTACAGTCCTTTTACGGCGAGTTGAAAAAGAGAGAGGAAAAGGGAGAGAGGGAGTGTGATATACGTGCGTATGAAAAACCCCTTCCCTCAAAAATATTTCTGTCCTTCGTACCTCCTCTGTGTTACCACAGATGACGTGTCACTGATCTCATTTGTATTAAGGTTTCAGTAGACGTGAGATGCCTATTTCCTTCCAGCGCTCTAAGTGGAATGCATAAGTTCTAATAAATGTTCACCAGGCTGCAGTCTTCTATAGTTGTCCCTGCGCAGAAAACAGCACGTATGTCGTGAATCCGTAATCTTGAGGCTGTAAGATACGCTTAGCATGCAACTGTTATTTTAGAAATTTTAGAATTTCCAGTCAATTTGTTTACACGGTATGTCACTTGTTTTTTATTGGCAGAACATGAGAAAGTGCACATTATATTCCACTTTAGAGTCACAAATGATTTCTATTCTTCAACATATTAATGAACTGCGTATTTTCGTAATTACTTTCACACTGTTCTCAACTGAATGTTCCAAATAACTATACATTCATAACTAACACCGAACGAGACAGGCAACGTGTTTGTCATCCCCAGTTTCCCAATCAGCTCTGATCTTACAGTCGAACCACTTCGCCAGCCATCCAAGTTAGGCGTGATCCAAAGGTCACCGAAGTGCTTCGTCTGCCTTTTCGTTTAGCAGTTGTTCATTATTCTGCTGGTTATTAATACTTGTGAAATAATTGAATGATAGCACGCTATTGAGAGATACTTTCAATATTAAATACAAGTAAATACGCTGTCACTAGAGATTATCGTTTTGGCCCGCAACTTACGAATGCAGCAGCCAATCGCGGAGAAGGACCACAATTTGTACGGTCTTTCTCACGATACCCGTACCGAACAAAACATCTGTCATCGGTACCTCATACCACATTACGTCATCTTGCCACTTCTGCGTTCTCAACTGCTGTAGAAGAGCTTCTTGTACCTGAATGTGACAGCTGCAAAGCCAGAAATATTACACTGTCTTACCCCTTTTTTAATCGGAGCATATCATCCTTAGTCTTCCACTCCTTTTCGTTCCCTCTTGGTTCTTGTACGTATTGTATATTACCCGTCTTTCCTTAAAGCTTTCCCTCATTTTTCTCAGAATTTCGAACATCTTGCCTCATTTTACATTGTGTAACGCTTTTCCCAGGTCGAAAAATCCTATAAAGTGTCTAGGTTCTTCTTCATCTTACTTCCACTGTCAAAAGCAACCTCACAACTGCCTCTCTGCATCTAATTAAAATTATCTGGACACACATATTTAATAATGAATTGACCACTACATATCACGTGAGGTGGACTCACCAGTATACGAGGCAGGGAGTATGTCATTTCAGCAGAGAAACAGTGATCGCAGAATGGATCGACCAGGAGAGCTCAGCGACTTCGAACGTGGGCTAGTTATTGGATGTGACCCGAGTACAAAACTCCATCAGGAACATCTCAATCCATCTAAAGCTGCCGAAGTCGACTGTTGATGATGTGACTGTGAAGGAACAACCAGAGCTAAAACTAGATAAGACAGATCTTATGTAATGACGGACAGGGACCGTCGACCACTACGGAGGGTGGTTGTAAAAATCGCATGAAATCAGTGAAAGGAATCGATCGTGAGTTCCAAAGTACTACCAACAGTCCAGATAACACAGTGACTCTGCATAGAAAGTTAAAAATAATGGGGTACAATGTTAAGGCAGCCCCACATTTCTATGGTCAGTGTAAGCTACTATTGAGGTGGTGTAAAGAGTGAAGCCACTAGGTAGTGGATGCATGAAAAGAGTGATCTGAAGTGATGAATCACGCTATATCCTATGGCAATCCGATGCAAGCGTTTGGGTTTGGTGAATGCCTGGAGAACGTTACCTCAAAAATGGTTCAAATGGCTCTGAGCACTATGGGACTCAACTGCTGTGGTCATTAGTCCCCTAGAACTTAGAACTACTTAAACCTAACTAACCTAAGGACATCACACACATCCACGCCCGAGGCAGGATTCGAACCTGCGACCGTAGCAGTCTCACGGTTCCGGACTGCGCGCCTAGAACCACGAGACCACCGCGGCCGGCGAACGTTACCTGCCAACTGTCAATTACCGAAGAGGTGGTGTTACGGTGAGGAGGTGTTTTTCTTGGGTAGGGCGTGTCCCCTTCTTGTGCTTAAGAAAACGCAAAATACCGAAGGATATGAACACATTTTACAACACTGTGTATAGCAGAGGAACAGTGGGGAGACGATGATTGTATCACCACGATAATGTACCCTGTCAGAGAGCAGCATCTGTGAGACAGTGGTCTGTGGACAATAACATTCCTGAAATGAACTGACCGGAACGCAATGGGACAACTTTGGAATGAGTTAGAACTTCACTTCCTCCAGACCCCAGCGTCGAACGACACTATCTTCTCTGGTTTCGGTCCTTGACGAAGAATTGGCTCTCACTCCTCCACAGATCCAGACACCTCATTAAAAGCGGCCCTACCACAATTCAAGCCATCATAAAAGCTAAGGATGGACACACCCCATATTAAATGTCCACTAATAGTTGTCCAGATACTTTTGGTCATATTGTGTACCGTTTAAAATTAACTGCTCTTCGATTCTCTATAACAAATTGCTGAACATGTCCAGTTTAACAAAAAAAAACGGTATTTTTTGTTGAAAGTGCTCCATGAACTAAGGGCGCTGATTTTCTAAAATTTCTGCGGGTGCATGTTAATGGGGGAATGTCGATATTTTTTAAAACGATTACCTTTCATTTATAATCTTTTATGGACACTGTCTGTGTCATTAAGGTCTGTGCTGTGATAAAGCAAAATATACCGATATTATAAGCAAACACTGAGGCTGCCCTAGCTCAATCGGTAACATAGCTGACTTAAAAGTAACAGAAATGAGATCAAATTCGGGTTCAAAAGTACTAGGACGAACCCGCCGACCCAGAGGAGTAATGTACGCGATACGGGCCCGCTTGAAACAATAAAAATCCTGAGCCCTGAACATAAAATGTATAACCTAATATTAACTGAAGTAACTTCCCTTACAGCAGGCAGAAATAGAAATTTAATGGAGTGTGTTGTAAAATCGCATGAAATGTAAACAAAGAGATCATCCGTTTACTATATTCCAAGTATTAAACAAAAATTATTTATACTGATAAAAGTTATTAAAAATTAAACGCATTACAGTGATTTACAATGAATATAAAGAGGCATAGGCCTATAGTTCTATCTGTTGTTCGATTTATTTGTTCTTACAAAACCTTACTGTACTCACTTTGACTTCTCATGAAACTGGACCATGCTGCGTATTTTCTGTGTTGGAGGGTATTGATTATTTCATTGGTATCAATAGATCACTTTCGATAGTGTGGATTCAAAGAAAATAACCATTAAAATGAAAAATCTTCATAAATCAGTTAGTTTTAAGTTATTGAGGAAAGAACTATGCAAAGATTTATTTGTGAACAGAATTACAAAATAACTCACTTTACGTACCAAATAATATTAACTTTCAGTACAAAGCAATTTCCTTCTTAGGTCATTTGCACATACGAATTTGTGTACAATTTTGGTAATATCAAAAATTTTAGTCATTTTTTTATCAATATGCAAAATTGTCAACTCATGCAATCTTTTTTGTCATTGTTGACCGCGAACACGTTCTCAATCGTTTAAGCGCTGAAACTACCGCTCAGAGGTACAAGAAGGAACAGGTATAGTTAAAACGATCCGAACAAACTTCACAAATTCTGTGAGCATTTCACGCATGGGAGCACTGTTTTCTCTACTTACAGTATTTACAATGCCTGACAATTTGGCCAATTCCTTTTTTCTTCCTTCCTGCACACAACTAGAAACATGTCCCTATGCAATATTAAGTTGTCTGCCCCATAGAACTGCAGGATTCGATTAGCATCAATTTGATCGATAACAAAAGCTGCAGGTTGTGAAATAGGTTCCAGAACCTTTGAGTCAAATCTACGGACTGATGACCTTAGCAGTTAAATCCCATAAGATTTCACACAAATCTACGATTTTGTGAATCCACAGCCACACCAATTATTTCAAAAAATATTTGTCTATACATTTCCTCCGGCGTTTGATACATAGCGTTTTGGCATCTTCCTTTATATAGGCAAAACTGGTTCATCACTGTTAAGTTGCTCCGCTTTCCTAATGGTTTCATTCCACAACTCAAGAAATATATTCCTTTGTGAACCTAAACATGCAGACAAGATTTCCGCCAATGTTTTGATTTCTCGGTGTGACAATGATTTCCTCTGAAAAGAAGAATGAAGTTCCTCAATTCTACCGAAAACTGAAGTCAACATTTTCAGGGAAATAAGAAATCTGAATCCACTAGCCTTCCCACCGACTTCACTTTTTCTTCTGACAGATCTTCCAATAATTTCAAGAGAACGTCATAAGTACTTTCCAACGATTTTAGTGCTTTTACCCTGACAAATTGCCTCGTAGGACAGAATGGTCGCAAATTCAGTCTGTGAACATTTTTTACAATATCATCTTTGTTGTCTTTTTGTAGGGATTGAAACACCGGTAGCCTCTTTGGCGAATGTCTTAAAATGATATTAATTCACGAAGAAACACCAGAAAGTCTAGCACGTAACTAATTCCTTGAATCGCATCTTGTGCTACCACATTCAAATTATGCTCCGAACAAAGAACAAATATAGCTCTCGGTTGCAACTGAGTACCCATACTTTCTAATCCTGTTAAACCTACAGTGACACTGCTCGCGCAGTCGTAACATTGACCACGACAGCATTTTATGTCGATGGATAATCATCTTATAACGTCCTGAACAATTTCAACTCCTAGAACTTGTTGAAGCTACTTCTCAGAGTCCCATAAAAACTTCTTCAACTTGAAGATTTTTATTGTCGTATCTGAAACATATGGATTCCTGCACTGATACGTCGGAAGTCCCATCTACAATAAGAGAAAAGTATACTGCCTCCTTAATAGATTTCACAATGTTCTGCTGCACAACGCTGGGCAGTAACGAGACAATTTCATTCAATTTATCGTGAGATACCTACTTATATGAAGTCCTCTGCAGCCAAGATTTCAAGCCAGGAACATCATCTGCTCTAAGCAGCAGCAACAGATGAATATTTGATGATACATCGGTGTGAACACGAATTGCTATTCCTTGCTGACTTCAAAAGTGGAGGGCCGTTATTGTGTTTCAAATCGCTTTGCGTGCATTTTTCATACCTTCTAATTTATGTGCTGAGATAAGGGATGACACATTGGCACCTTGTTTCGTAGTTGCCGGAGCAGTCACGGACGAACGGTGAAGTGAACATTTTTCATGAACTCTGAAACGTTTAACTGCTTTTTGCCACCGGGCAAATCCATTTCGAACAAATGCAATACGCGAATCCCTGTCTGTAGAAGTAGCAGTTGCCGAAGGAAGAACAATACTGGAATCAAAAGCTTTTTTTTTACACTCACTACAGAACACTTTGTCCAATTCTCTTAATCGTAATAAATCCAAGGAAATATGTTTTTCCATCCTTCATGGTATGACCTCCAGATGATTTCTTGACATTTATTGCTGAAGTGCCACAGAAACGTAGAAAACTCATTCTCGGGATCCTTTTCACTATTGTCGGAGTTTGTAATATCCACCCGCGGTGATGACGACAAACATATGTCAAATTTATCAATAACGACCAGGAAATTGTTAGAATTCGAAAGTATGTATAGAAGCAATACTCATTACTGTGTTTCAGATTTCGGCAAGCATCAGGTAATCCCGCAACGTTTGAAAACTGCTAAAATTTTTGCCCGGCGAAGAGCTTTTGCTCCACTCATCCCGCAGGAGACCCGCTTCTTTGTACTAGCTATTAATGCGGTAGCACCCGTTCAATCTACAATATAAGCTCCCGCGTCCTTCAAAGCCGCTGTCTTAACAAACAAAACGATAACAATAAGGATTACGTGAAACAATTTCACTTAAATCTTAAACAACACCTTTCTATGGTTAAACAAATAACTATTGAGGTAGTCTATCAATTCGCTTCTCCCCATAAACACGCCCATTACTAACCAGATAGTCCGATGGTGCAGGACCACATTCCAGATGATATGGGGTCGTCATGATGGAATAGCAACAGGCGTAATCTACTAAAGATTGTGAGTGCTCTCCTCGGTAACCAATATCTCACAGAAGTAATGGAAGCTATCGTATCATTATTTTATCAGAGTTTGTGACCAATTGGAAGTACGCTGATGAAGCAAAATAGTATGACCACTATCCACCGCGAGGTTGGATGCCTCCTGGTGGCTTTGCGGGCACGTGACTCAGTAAGGGAAGAACGTCAGTGGAAGAGAGGCGAATGGGCGCTGAGGCTAGAAAGGAGAATCTCTGAAACCGTTAAGCTGGTCTCCTGTTGGCATACTATTGTCGTGAGCACCTTTGTAAAATGGTTGAAGGATGGTAAAAAAAAGAGTAGGCCATATGGTATTGGGCAACCACGTCTCATCACAAAAATAGAGGCTTCCTTGTATCTCGGATTATTCTTTATTATTGCTCCATATAGGCAAATAGATATTTTAGAACAGTTGGACGTATCGTAGCGTGTCACTTGTAAGTAAATATGAAAGCAAGCCGAAAGGGTGGGATTCCATACAAAGTATAGTGCGACTGTTATTCTTGGGAGTTCCTTTGACGTATTTAGAGACAGACAAGAAACAGGGGGGGGGGGGGGGGGCTTGATTGCCTTTGCACAAAGACATCTGAAACAAACAGATATGTTTTAGAGGTCAGAAATTTTTTGATAAAGGCAAGAGAGAAACATTTGTTTTATTTTTATGCGACTATAATTTTTATGAGTGCGGCGCACCCACAAGATAATGTATGTGGGTGCTCGAGCCTCGATGCACCCACGTAGTCGGTGCGTATACCGTGAACTAACCATTTTTGTTGCTTTTGCTCCATCTTGGGAAACCCAAACAGTTGCTGTTTATGAAACTTCCTGGCAAATTAAAACTGTGTGCCCGACTGAGACTCGAACTCGGGACCTTTGCCTTTCGCGGGCAAGTGCTCTACCATCTGAGCTACCGAAGCACGACTCACGCCCGGTGCTCACAGCTTTACTTCTGCCAGTATCCGTCTCCTACCTTCCAAACTTTACAGAAGCTCTCCTGCGAACCATGCAGAACTAGCACTCCTGAAAGAAAGGATATTGCGGAGACATGGCTTAGCCACAGCCTGGGGGATGTTTCCAGAATGAGATTTTCACTCTGCAGAGTGAAAATCTCATTCTAGTTGCTGTTTAGTTTCCTGTTCCTACGAATATATCCAAGTTTCGTCTCGTGTTGTATACAGAGTTCAGAATTCTTCGGTAGAATTTTTTGAGTATTTCCTTACGCCAATTGTGACAAATGTGTTTTTCAGATTCGGTTAGACTGTGTCGAATCCATCGGGAAAGATCTTTTTCGCAGCTCAATGTTGTTACACCTAAATAACCACTAATTTGCCGGTAACTTCCTTATACACTGAAACGCCAAAGAAACTGCTACAGTCATGCGTATTCAAATACAGAGATATGTAAACAGGGAGAATACGACGCCTATATAAGACAAGTGTCTGGTCAAGTTGTTAGATCAGTTACTGCTGCTACAATGACACGTTATCAAGATTTAAGTGAGTTTGAACGTGGTCTGCTGTACCCTTGATGACTGCATGACACAGAGCTGTACGCCTTGCCTGGGCCCGTCAACACCGACATTGGACTGTTGATGACTGGAAACACGTTGCCTGGTCGGACGAGTTTCGTTTCAAATTGTATCGAGCGGATGGACGTGTACGGGTATGGAGACAATCTCATCAATCCATGGACCTTACATGTGAGCAAGGGCTGTTCAAGACGGTGGAGGGTCTGTAATGGTGTGGGGCGTGTGCAGTTGGAGTGATATGGGACCCCTGATACGTCTAGATACGACTCTGATATGTGACACGTACGTAAGGATCCTGTCTGATCACCTACATCCATTCATGTCCGTTGTGTATTCCGACGGTCTTGGGCAATTCCAGCAGGACAATGCGACACCCTACACGTCCAGAATTGCTACAGAGTGGCTCCAGGAACACTCTTCCGAGTTTAAACAATTCCGCTGGCTACCAGACTCACCAGACATGATCATTATTAAGCATATATGAGATGCATTGCAACGTGCTGTTCATAAGAGATCTCAACCCCTCGTACACTTACGGATTTATGGACAACCCTGCTGGATTCACAGTGTCAGTTCCCTCCAGCACTACTCCAGACATTAGTCGAGTCATGCCTCGTCGTGTTGCGGCACTTCTGCTTGCTCGCGGGGGCCGTACACGATATTACGCAGGTGTACCAATTTCTTTGACTCTTCAGTGTATATTTACCTGTACAAACTGACAGGATAATATTAACCCCTTGCTGTTTCATGGACCGGAAGAACAGCTGTCGGCAGGCCTTTGTCTGAGCCCAAATTAAACTAACACTATCGTTATGGATATCGCGGAATAAGTCTGTGCGAGGGAGCAATATGTTCCTTGACCCGTCCTGGAAAGCGTGATGCACAATGACTATCCTGTAGAGACTCCCTCAGTACCTTGCTGAGTGTTACTGCGCGTTGGCTCAATCAGATGTGTGACGCATCGTCCAGCGCTTCTTTAAGTCGTCCTTGTCTCTTTCGTAACAGCAATTTGGAAGGTTCCAGAGAGATGAATAACACACGTCACTTATAAAGAGTTCTATAACGGAACTCTTCTTAGATACAGTGTGCATTCTCAGGATTCTTATAATGAATCTCAGATTGTCACTTGATTGCTCCCAAACTGAATCCATACATGTTACAAAAATGGATGTACGTATATTTGCATGTATGTATGTTGCATATCTGTTCCTAAACCACTGGACATATTTAAACTAAACTTCGTATACATATCACGTACTGTCTGCAAAGAATCGCTGTGGAGGTAAGGTTAGGTTAGGTTAGTGGTGTTTAACGTCCCGTCGACAACGAGGTCATTAGAGACGGAGCGCAAGCTCGGGTTAGGGAAGGATGGGGAAGGAAATCGGCCGTGCCCTTTCAAAAGAACCATCACGGCATTTGCCTGAAACGATTTAGGGAAATCACGGAAAACCTAAATCAGGATGGCTGGAGGCGGGATTGAACCGTCGTCCTCCCGAATGCGAGTCCAGTGTGCTAACCACTGCGCCACCTCGCTCGGTCTGTGGAGGTAAGAACCAACTACTTATCAAAGTTCATAAAATAAGATAAACTTCTATAAATCATACGGCTGTTGGTAAATTATTGCATCAAGAAACTTATAAAAGGGGTGGGGGTGGGAGTCAGGGGTAAAAAAGCAACGTGGCCCACGACTCGCGAATACTCTTGTACATAATTTGAGAATGCCTTGGTGTCTTGTAACAAATATTACACATAATTTTTAACCTGTAAGAAACTTTTTGTCGTAGAAACCCTCACAAAATGATGAAAGGTAAAAAGTTCGTCGCTTAACGCATTTTCGATGTTCATGCTGTAAAACTGCCGCAAAAACCACGACGTTTTAATTTGTTACCTCTTTACTACTGACTGTATTCGAAACACATTTTGCTGACAGTGTTCACGTATACCACTGAATGTACCAGCAAATTTTTATCGCTGTACTTCAGATAGTTCAGAAAAGATGACGTCATAAACATTGAGATGCGTAAAAAACTGCCGCATCATGCAAGACGTTTTAATTTATTACTTCTTTACTAATAACTCTATAAGCAGCACATTTTGCAGTTAGTATTCACATATTTCGCTGAATGTACCTGCAAAAATGTATCACTGAACGACGAATAGCTCAGGAGACATGATGTCAAATATCGAGATGTGTGAAAAACTGTGTTATAATGTATTGCATCTTTATTAGTAACTCTATTCGCAAATAAAAAAAAATGCGAATGGTAGTCACATATACCACTCGATGCGCCTGCAAAATTATAACATTGTACGACATGTACAGGGTCAAAAGTATTTAAACCGACAAACTCTGGGAGGTTGTAGGGGACATCAAAACAAAAAATTTTCCCTAATGCCATTTTTCCCTATGAGGAGTATTTAAACCGGTAGAGAAAGATTTCTCTGGCGGCAAATTAATTAAACTAACAAACACTTTTCCATTTTTTATGACCAAGAGACAACACATTAACACAACCCAATTTCAATTACAGTAGATTTACAAAACTGCCTCCATTGACACGTAAACAAAGGTTACACTGTCGGATCATGTTCTGTCTGACACGGGCAAAAACTCCAGGAGTATCCTGAATTGTTCCTGCTGTTGCTACTATCCGGGCAACCAGATCCTCTTCTGATGCAACAGGAGTTGCGTAAACAAGGTTGGGCATCTCTCCCCACACAAAAAATCCAGAGGGTACATATCTGGGGATAGAGCAGGCCATGGTACAGAACCACCTCCGCCAATCCACGTTTCTGAGAATCGTCAGTCGAGGAATCGACGCACACGACGACTGAAATGTGCCGGCGCCCCGTCATGTTGGAACCACATGCGTTGCCTTGTAGGGAGCGGGACGTCTTCCAGCAATTCTAGCAATGCTCTAGCGAGAAAATTGTAATAGTGCCTGCAATTTAATGGCCTAGGTGGCAGATATAGTCCAATTAAACAGTCGCCAACAGCATCGACCCACACGTTACCGCATTTGATTAGCGCTAGTAACTGTGGCATGTGGGTTATGCTCACTCCAAACATGTGAATTGTGCATGTTGAAGACTCCATAAAGCCCGAACGTTGCTTCATCGGTAATCAATAAAGAGAATGGAAGTGTAGGATGCATTTCACACTGTTCCAGGTACCACTGTGAAAACTGTGCTCTGGGTGGATAATCAAATGGTTCCAGGTTGTGGACACGCTGTAAGTGAAATGGACGTAACAATTACCCTCAAAGGACTGTTCTTACATTCGTCTGATTCGTCCCCATGTTACGTGCAATTGCACGAGTGCTGACTGAAGGATGCCGCTTCACATGCTGCAAGACAGCTTCCTCAAATTGCAGCGTTCTCACCGTGCGACGGCGTCCGTGTCCAGGTTAAATGATCCGGTCTCACGCAGACATTGGTACACAGCAGCAAAGGTTGTATGATGTGGGATACGGCTATTAGGATATTGTTGTTGATAAACCCGCTGCGCAGCTCGTCCGTTGTGGTGCGCTACGTAGTACGCACCAACCATACCAGTGTACTCACTCCAGGCGTATCGCTCCATTAGTAAACAGAGACAATGCACTACTACACTGGTGGACAGTAGTTGCCTACAACTGAAGAGCGTAATACGCCCTCTAACAACTGAAGATCGTAATACGGGCTCTAACAACTGATGATCGTAGTACGGCCTCTAACAACTGAAGAGCGTAATACGGCCTTCACCGGTTCAAATAATCCTCATAGGAAAAAATGACATTCGGGAAAAATATTTGTTTTGATGTCCCCAACAACCTCCCAGAGTTTGTCGGCTTAAATACTTTTCACCCTGTAGTTCAAGAGATACGACGTCATATGCATTGAGCTGCGTGAAAATGAAACTGCAGGGTGACACTCGCTAGAAATAAAAGCGAAATGTGTGTACAAACACATGTTAAATATGTTAAATGTATGTGAATATATTTGACATGTGTGTTCGCGGACAAAGCCACGAATAAAAAGCTCATCCTAAACCCTTGGAACGATTTCAACCAAATGTGGTACATATATCAGTTACGATTTGGAAAGAAATACTGTTGAGGTAAGAACCACCAGTCTGGTATTGGGGTGATGGTGATAATGCGAAGAGACAACGGGGAAAGGAGGCTGACAAGCAGAGAGGGAAAGGAAGAGATGGACACAGATAGAGGGAGAAGGAGGTGAACAGAGAAAGGAAAGAGTTGGAGATGACATGGAGGGGGGAGGAGGAAATCGACAGAGAAGGAGGGCAGAGGAGAAGATGGACTGAGAGAGGGGGAAGGAGAGGATGGAATTAGAGGGGGAAAGAGGAGATGGACAGATAGGTAAAGAGCAGGTGGACAGAAGGGAGAGGAGCAGGTGGACTGAGAGAGGGACGGAAGAGATGGACAGAGAGAGGGGCTGGTTGAGAGAGGAGTTGGACAGATAGAGAGGGTGGAGGAGGTGGAGGGAGAGGGCTGGAGGAAGAGATGGAAAGAGATAGGGACAAGGATGAGATGGACTAGCAGAAGACTGGAATATATACTTATCCGTGCAATGCTAGGTATTCAGCTAGTATGAATATATTTTTTCGCGTCTATGGTGGGTGTGTTGCGGTTTCCTAGTCCTCCATCTGAGCCGAGCGAGGTGGCGCAGTGGTTAGACACTGGACTCTCATTCGGGAGGACGACAGTTCAATCCCGCGTCCGGCCATCCTGATTTAGGTTTTCCGTTATTTCCCTAAATCGCTCCAGGCAAATACCGGGATGGTTCCTTTCAAAGGGCACGGCCGACGTCCTTCCCCGTCCTTCCCTAATCCGATGAGATTGATGACCTCGCTGTCTGGTCTCCTTCCCCAAACAACCAAACCCAACCTCCTCCATCTGACTTAAATTTGCATGTTTTATTTGGATTTAAATTGCTTTATCTCATAAGGCTCTTCACAGGTCTAACAAGTGAAGTGTATCACCATCATAAATGACAAAATAAGCCCATACCAGTACCGCATTCACTGATTCTGAGTGGTGGAGGGGCGTGGGGCATGCTACCCTGCACTCCTAATGAATTTCCTTTGCTATTGCCTTCCTCTGAGCTGTAAGGAAGGGGGAGCATGAAACCTGGCCCTGGCATATTGCTCACACCCCTCAAATAGCACCAAGGCGACCCACTACATTCGACGGACGGATTATCATCAACAGTGTCACAGATTAAATACATATACACTACTGTTCATGAAAATTGCAACACCACAAAGATGATGACAATGGAATTTATTCTTCAGACTAGCTGAGTACACAGTATTGTCTGGGTATGTGTGTATTAGAATCTTCTATTAGTCCATCTCATCGATCTCCCACTCTCTATCCATCTCCTTCTTCATCCCTTCTCTGCCCATCTCCTCCTTCACCCTCTCTCTCTGTCCACCTCCTCAGCCCCATTCTCTTTCAAACAGTTGGTTTCCCGTATGAACGGCGCAAATGTAGTAAATGATAAGCTTTTCTCTTTCATCGTTTTGGTGAGTTTGTCAGCGAGAAAAAGGTTTTAAATTATGTGTAAAGTTTCTTGCAATGCACTAAGTGCTCTCACTCTCAGATGACTATGCAAGGGTATTCGCGCGTTGTGGGCTAAGCTGCTTTTCCACCCCCAGCCACCGCCTATTTTTTTTTTCGTTGTAGGTTGTTGTGTTTGGTCGTTGCGGACGTCGCAAGGCATCCTGTTCAAGTTCGGTGGTTGATCCTTCCACTCAGTTTTTTATTACAGACGCCAACCGGTTCTCTGACCGAACACGCTGAGCTACAGTGCCGGCTGCCTTTGATACGTTTTACACTGAAGAGACAAAGAAACTGGTATATGCATGGGTATTCAAACACAGAGACATGTAAACAATCAGAGTGTGGCACTGCCACCAGCAACACCTATACAAGAAAACAAGTCTCTGGCGCCGTTGTTAGATCTGTTACTGCTGCTACAACGCAAGTTATCAAGATTTAAGTGGGTTTGAACGAGGTGTTATAGTCGGCGCACGAGCGATGGGACACAGCATCTCCGAAGTAGCGATGAAGTGGTGATTTTCCCAATATCTGGAATCCGGTAAAACATCAAATCTCAGACATCGCTGCAGTGGCAAAAAGATACTGCAAGAACAGGACCAACGACGACTGAAGAGAATCGTTCAACATGACGAAAGTGCAGCACTTCCGCAGATTGCCGCAGATTCCAATGTTGGGCCATCAACAAGTGTCGGTATGTGAACCATTTATCGAAACATCATCGATATGGGCTTTCGGAGTCGAAGGCCCACTCCTGTACCCTTGATGACTGCACGACACAAAGCTTTACACCTCGCCTGGGTCCGTCAGCATTCACATTAGACCGTTGATGACTGGAAGCATGTTCCTTGGTCGGACGAGTCACGTTTCAAATTATGTCGAGGGGGTGAACGTGTACGGGTATAGAGACAACCCCATGAATCCATTGATCCTGCATGTCAGCAGGGGACTCTTCAGGCTGGAGGAGGCTCTGTAATGGTGTGGGGTATGTGCAGTTGGAGTGATATGGGGCCGCTGATACGTCTAGATACGACTCTGACAGGTTACACGTATGTACGCATCCTTTCTGATCACCTGCATCCATTCATGTCCATTGTGCATTCCGACGGACTTGGGCAATTGCAGCAGGACAATGCGACACCCCATACGTCGAGAATTGCTACAGAGTGGCTCCAGGAACACTCTTCCAAGTTTAAACAATTCCACTGGCCATCAAACTCCCCAGACATGAACATTATTGAGCATATCTGGGATGCATTGCAACGTGCTGGTCAGAAGGGATCTCCTCCCTCTCGTACTCTTACGGATTTGTAGAAAGCACTGCAGGATTCATGATGTCAGTTTCCTGCAGCACTACTTCCGTCATTAGTCGAGTCCATGCCACGTCGTATTGCGACACTTCTGCGTGCTCGCGCGGCCCTGTGTGATATTAGGCAGTTGTACCAGGTTTTCTGGCTCTTCAGTGTAAGTGGTTCCTATCTCCACAGTGTTTCTTTCCAGACAATAAGTGGTATGTGTACCAAGTTTGGTTGACACCAGTCCAGTGGTTTAGGAGGAAATGTAAAACATACATATGTACGTATAGACGTACGTATATGTACCAAGACGTACGTATATGTACACATATACGTACGTCTACTTTTATAATATGTATGGATTAGGAACATGACAATACATACATGAATATACTTACAGAACTGTACATGCGCTTTGCTATGAGTATTGTGGACGGTGTGAGGCGGCCACTAGCTGCAATCAGAAACTGCAGACGTCATGATATAGAATCAAAGAGGACCAGCCAGGTGAACGGTAAGCCAGGATCTCAGTCTTACACAAGATTCTTCGAAGAAGTCTCGCAAATACCTCGCCACATGTGGCTGGGCTTTGCTCTTGCCTCGATGTCTAAAACCTCCCTGATTTCGCTGTTGCTGCTCAGATTGCCTTCAATATCTACGATGCGAAATCACAAGTTACAGCCAGTGGCGGCGCAAACCATCTCACTGGGCACTTGTCCAATATGTCGCTCACAATGCATTCTGCCGGACTGCGTTCACCACTGTAGCGTCTAACACATACTCGGCCATTACTGTACGATAAGTTGGAGCGAGATTCGTCCTAAAATACTACATTTTGTAGCTCAGCACGCACTGACGGCTTTCACACGCCCATAGTAGGCTGGGATGTAGGTGGTTACTGGTCGGTGGAATTAGGCGCAATGGCATGCATGTCGTCAGTGCGGTCCTCAGCAGACAGCGGTGAATTGTAGACGTAGACACGTCGACACCCGTTGTAGTGCTCCAACACCGAGCCACCGTTGTGGACTAAATTGTTCTGTCGGTTACGGTCGTGAGGACAAGTTGACGGTCAACATGCGCTACGTCGTAGGCTACTGCTGGGGTCACAATATGTGGTCAGGTACCACATCAGCGTCACTACCGTAGCAGCCTGTGCTGTTCGAGCTGCAATGTCACGGAGCTGCAAATCAATTTCACGGAGCTATCATCCTGCCCCATTCGTACTCATAGGCATGGTGACATTACGCGCTTTAACGTCGACGAGGCACACCGGGATTCGCTTGCACGTTTCCACTTCCGTTGGCGGCTCAGAACGGACTGAAGCGTTGATTAAGACTGACGTGTCCCGTCAAGAGGGCGCTGCTGGGCCAACGTGCTCGCCATCTCTCTGCGATCTTAATCTGCCTTATTGTTAAGACAAATTAGAGGTGAATTCATTGTAAACTGGACAGCGCAAATTTCGCATTCACATCACACTGCGACTGTGAATACCCGTGGCTCTGTGACACTGTCCTACATAGTGATTTACAAAGTCAGTGGAAGTGATGAGTACAGCATTGTACCACGTTCTCACTGTGAGAAACACAGTTGCTCGCATAGTCATGGAAATGAAAAATTTTATTTTAAGGATATCCTTTCACAGCCATTATTAGTCATCTCTGAGGAGAAAGGAGGCAGAAGAGTAAGACAGGCATCACGGTCGAGGTGCACGCCAAGAAATTCCAAAATGCACCGTTGTCTTTGCAGCTGTACTTCTCGGTTGGTGAGCGGTAACACGGCGGTGCAACAACTATTTTACGTACCTACCACGCAAAGTTTACTATTTCAGTCGAAAATAGATCACAATTAGCATCTTCTTGTGTGGTGTTTACGTTTAGTGACAGGTATATGTAAAGAAGAACAGTACATAAACTTTTGGCGTATATGATATTAGTTATTTTGTTGCTTTTTTAATGTTAACGTACGAAGTTTTGCGGTAGTGTACATGGACTGTGAAATTTCTGGGATTAATAGAACAAGTAAAAATAAACATTTTGGCATACTTATGAAGGGTGTCCAGATCTACGATAAACCGGACTGCTACATAGCGACCTCAAACTTTGGCGAAATTGCCTCATTTGGCTGCTGGGGCTTTCCGTCTTCTTCTGCATCTCATATCATTCCTTGATGGACGGCGCGAAGTAAATGAATTTGTCAGCTGATGGTAATCATTGTCGGCAGTAATTTTCTGAGAGCTGGGTGTATCAAAAATTCTAGAGGGAGAGAGAGAGAGAGAGAAGGAGAGAGAGAACTGTTGGAGATCCCACATCTAGAATTTAAAGAGTTGCAGTTTTTAGATTTTATACGTATTTTCATCATCCCACAGGTAGAGGAACCTTAAAAAATAGAGATTTCAAGGAAGACTCCTTTACTTGCTGTGATAACGAAGTATTGCTTCAAAAAATTTTAAGCCGAAAAGGCTGAAATGTCCACCTTAATTTCTACATCAGAAGTGTGGAAACCTCTGTAATCGATCTCGAATTACAGTGTGCAACGGTTACACACATAATGGCAGACTGTAGGAGAGATTAATGTTCGAATAATAAACAGATCTTCAGACATCTTAAAAAAAATGGTTCAAATGGCTCTGAGAACTATGGGACTTAACAGATGAGGTCATCAGTCCCCTAGAACTTAGAACTACTTATACCTAACTAACCTAAGGACATCACACACATCCATGCCCGAGGCAGGATTCTAACCTGCGACCATAGCGGTCGCGCGGTTCCAGGCTGAAGCGCCTAGAACCGCTCGACCACTCCGGCCGGCATCTTGAAAAAAATGGTTACTTTAAAATATTATAAAATCCTCCTTAAAACAACTTGTCCTATAGTCCCCAAATAGTAAGTTTACTCTTAGATTAAAGGCCTATTTCGGTTATTGACGTTTTGAACCTCCTACACATTTTCTTTGCCTAGTTTAAATCCTTGCTTGACAGGAAATGAATGATATATTTGCTTACTGGATGCTCTTTGCAGTGTAAAAAAAATCATCAACTGTAGTGAAGCTCAAACTTACATGAAGAATATTATGAAGTGTCTGTGTGTCCGAGTAAGTTATTCGAAATATGTGTGCTGTTTACATTGCAACAGATTATACATTCCCCTGGAAAAGCATTAGGACCCATAGCAAGACTAAACGCCATCTACGGGAACAAATGCAAGTCTGCACGACTGTTTCACCTTACATCTAACAAATGCAGGCCACATTAGCTTGGTTTTGCTATTGAAACAATATTTTAAGTGGCACTAAATATTCAAACATTCTTGTACTGTGCAGGAGCAGACGACATGCTGATGACGAAAGCCTTGATGCCATCGAAAACGTTAGCAGTCTGAAGATGAACATGATAGCATGCAACCGATTGTTGCATTGAAATTAAACTTTTTTACAAGTATTTGTGTCCAAGTGCGTTCTTCATCACCAGTCCTTAACGGTTTCCCGAGTTAACGAAATGCAACATGGATAAAATAACGTATACTGTATTTTCAATATCCGCATGAATTCATTGACAAATGAATTATCATTTCATCACGATTCCTTATCATATCTCAACACGAGTGTACTACAATGATTATCATTATTATTATTGTTTATTTCCAGAGAAACATGACTCATTGTAGCTATACAAATGTTCGGTTGAAGACTACAAAAAAAGTGCCGAGACTTCTAGTCTGACGCCTTAGCTGTTGGCTCTGTTGAACGGCGCGACCGGTGGGTGCTCTCGTAAAACTTTGAAGCTCGATTTCTCGAAAACGCATGAGAAGCGTATCTTACAAGAGCAACATGGGGAAGTCGTTCGCCTGACGGGTGTATGCTTCCCTTGTTAGAAAAGTGAGCGTTTTGCACGTGGTAGCTACTTTCCGGCTCCTTATACCTGCAGACAAAGTTCAGTAGGAATACAGACACTGTTCCCGTGTGGGGTCTTGCTAGATTTTCTTTCATCGGTAGCCTCTCCAGGTGGCACGTAGGGGAGTGCTTCTCAGATGTGGATGGCATCGAGGAAATGAAATACCCACGTCGGACTTTATGCAACTACCCGGGCAGTAGGTAGCAGGACTTTTAGTACTTAATAAAGAAAGTCAGTACAGCTATAGAACAAATACAAACAGGGCTCGCTTTCTGCGATGTGTAAAGCAAGGAGAAGCTACCAACATAACTTATCTCGCTGTATAATACTTCCACTTCTACTAATAATGTTCCGCATTCGTCTGTGCGATGTCATTAAAAACTAAAGCGTCACCGCTGCATTAATAATTATAGAAAACGCAAGGACTATCTGAAGGGACTGTCTCGTAAGTAAGGTCTGCTGGATGTGTATTTACGATGGATCCAATCGGATCTCCGGCTGGGGATAGTCTCAGAGGCCTTTAATAATCGTAAAAGTTACTGTTATAATCAAGAAAACAAACTTAAAGAAAAAACTATACAGTATAAGAAAGTGGCAGCATCAGTGAGATCACTGAAATCTTGTGATTAAAAAACAAGTGGTGTGTATAAAATAGGAAAAAACAACGTTCCAAATCGATATCACGAATGAGTGAAATAAAATAGGACCTTTTGAGTGATAATTTCCCTGTAATGTGATGTATATATACGAATGTGTTTCATGCCTATTAGAATTGTTTTCAAAGCTCTTTGCTTCTGTTACGAGAGAAATGTCATTGATGCATTTTATAGACACTCACTCAAATCTATCATTCTAGTATATCATAACAAATTTGGTTTCATGAGGATGTTACTTGTTTAACATTTAAGCATCATGCAAAAGCAACTGTGTACTTTAAGTGATTATCAGTTTCAATTCGTTTCCACGATGTTCTTACTGCACTGGCCGCATAATATCGATGTGACTTCGTTGCGTACCACTAATACTTACAATTTCTCGAATTTAAGCAATTTTTGTTGTCATTTGCAGAACGTAGTGTCTATGGACAACTCTCAGGCCGAATGCAAACTTATTAACCCTGACGACAACTTAGCACCACCAAAAAGATTTACCTTCGATGGGGTGTACGACGTTAATTCAACAACAGAAGAGTTGTACAATGAAGCAGTCTATCCTTTAGTAGAGGTAGGTTTTTATTTCTCAAGACCTTCAAGTTTATTAGGATTAATTATTTTTATCGACATAATATTTAATTATGATTTAGAACTGAGATTTGTTTCCTTGAGATACATAGGTAGACATGATGGTGTTATTTATTTCGGTGCGTTCTAGCACTGGTTTTCCCTTTTTTCAAAACCAGTTATTTTGTGTTAGTTTCTTCTTGTATTTTATGTACAAGGAAATAATAACATTTACTTTTGTGTCGTACCTGTCTGATACTTATAAAGGCAGAAATATTGGTTTCTAGAGGTACAGCAACTATTAATGAAACAACTGATTCTTTGTTTCCATCAGAGCTGCGAAATGCTTCATTTCTGTTCGATTAGAAGAATCGTTCAGGACCACTATTTTTTTTAAAAACTTGAGTGTACATATAGTAATTTACAACTCAAATAAACTTACATTCAAAAAATATTATTCTTCACACAAACATTACAGCTCTGTGAGTAATTGCTAGATCTTCATGAAGAAATAGGAAAATTTCGGTGGACATTGTCCTTAGACCTAATAGCTATTGTAATAATTGCTATGAACTAGCTGTTGATGACAAGTAACTTTTATATCAATACACTGCCTTTAATCCGTCGATTGTAGTTAAATAATTGTAGTCAATAGCGTAAGTCTACCTTAACTAGTAACAAGTAATTAACAAAAAAACGTGTAAGTAAAAATTGAACCATTTTCCTTTGTTTATGATGGAACGATTAAACCTTATCTGTCATTACTAATGCCTAAAATATTCTAAATCGATGTGATCATCATTTAGTCCTCATTTTTCTCCTTTAATAAGAAGGTACATGTTTCTTCAAAATGATAATTAGTAATTTACTTACATATAATGTTATATGAAAACCTCTCGCTAGAACTAACATTCACTGTTCTGATTCACGCAGGGTGTGCTGGAAGGCTATAACACCACAATATTTGCTTACGGTCAGACTGGATGTGGAAAAAGCTTTACAATGCAAGGTATCTGCGAACCACAGTCGCAACGTGGGATAATTCCAAAATCGTTTGAACATCTGTTTGAAGCTATATCTGTATCCGAAGGAACCAAATATCTTGTACTGGCGTCATTTTTGGAAATTTATAATGAAGAGATAAGAGACCTATTGGGAAACGAAGTAAAGCGGAAACTCGAATTAAAAGAGCACTCAGATAAGGGTCTTTACGTCCAAGGTAAGTTCTTGATGTGGCATAATCACTGTTTACTAAGTAAAACAGTCAGCTATAGATACCGGGTGATCAAAAAGTCAGTATAAATTCGAAAACTTAATAAATCGCGGAATAATGTAGGTATGGAGGTACAAATGGACACACATGCTTGGAATGACATGGGGTTTTATTAGAACCAAAAAAGTACAAAAGTTCGAAAAATGTCCGACAGATCAGAATAGCAATAATTAGTATAACAAAGTAAGACAGAGCAAAGATTATGTTCTTTACAGGAAATGCTCAATATGTCCACCATCATTCCTCAACTATAGCTGTAGTCGAGGAATAATGTTGTGAACAGCACTGTGAAGCATGTCCGGAGTTATGGTGAGGCATTGGCGTCGGATGTTGTCTTTCAGCATCCCTAGAGATGTCGGTCGATCACGATACACTTGCGACTTCAGGTAACCCCAAAGCCAATAATCTCACGGACTGAGGTCTGGGGACCTGGGAGGCCAAGCATGACGAAAGTGGCGGCTGTGCACACAATCACCACCAAACGACGCGCGCAAGAGATCTCTCACTATCGATAGTTCTGACTTTGGTTATATTTGGTGGCACCAGTGTTCAGTGTGTGTGTTATCTTTCCTGCTTCAGTCCGAGAACCGAGGTTTTAAATTTGCATGTACGTCGCCTGTCCGTTGAAGTTTGCCTTGAAAATGGCGGGGTGTTCTCCCGCCGAAATATCGGCGGTCGCTGAAAGTGTTACCTGGCTGAATTGCCGGAAGTTATTTGAAATTCCTGGATGGTTCCCTTGAAAAGTTTGCTGCCGCTTTACTTCCCCATCCTTCTTCATACAATCATTTACTCCGTTTCTAATGATCTCATCGTTCATGCGACCTTGAACCCCAAATTTCCTTATGCTTTCCGTCCTCATTACTGAACAGTAACATGAAGAGTGGGGAGGTGGCATGTTGTTAATTTCCCAGGGTAATGTAGTTTCTCATTCTCTCTCTCTCTCTTAAATGAATTAGTAACTTTGGTATGATATTGGGAGCTGAAATATACGCTAACGGTAGAGGCACTAAAATCGGAATGCCATTCTTCATTTGCTCATACTGTTCCCCTTTCCTTTGAAGGAGTCTTTAATGTGCCTATGATGTTTGCTTTTGGCATGTAGAGTCTTGTTTGTACTGTTGGTGATGAAACCTGATGCCGACACGTTGCCTATTCCGTTGGATAGCACCAAGGGTTCAGCAGAACTTAACGTTACTATCAGACGGAATTAGAGGCGGAACATAAGTTCGGACTGGACAAGGATGAGGAATGAAATCAGCCGTGTCCTTTTCGAAGGAGCCATAGCAGCAGTATTCCCTTTAATCGTTTTAGGGAAATCACAGAAAACTTAAAGTTGGATGGCCATACCTTATCTGCAGGGAATAGGCTGAATTTTGACAGCGGATTTCACACTCTGTCTTCCTGTTGTTCCGTACTTACTCCTAACAACAGAAAACGCTACACAGCATACAGATACACTAGGTATGCGAATCTGTATGCCCTATTCTGGCGATCGCTACGCGTAATCCATTATACAAGAAAGCTTCAAATACGACACTGGTTAAATTCACTTGCTCGGGGTTCAAAGTCATGTAGAATTTTTAAAAAGATATCATATGCCCCGTTGACTATAATAAAAAAAATTACAACACTGTTTCGTGTGATCTGAGGAAAATAGTATTTGCGACGTCGTGAATCGCAAGAGGAATGGACTAGCTCAATAAATTTTTGGAAATTTTGTGGTAAGTTCCTATGGGGCCGAACTACTGTGGTCATCGTCCCTAGGCTTACACACTACTTCATCTAACTTTAACTTACGCTAAGGACAACACACAACACCCATGCCCGAGGGAGGACTCGAGCCTCCGACGAGGGGAGCCTCGCGAACCGTGGCAAGGCGCCACAGACCGCGTGGCGACTAACAGCATAAGTTCCTTTATTAGTGACATCCTTGTACTGTAATGTTACACTGCTAATGAATGCCGGAGAATCAATATTCCGCTGCTTTGAGGTAGTCAGCAAATCACAGGACAATAGTTAAGATATTTTAGATGTCGGTGCCACCTTTGTGGGCTTCTATCGACTGAAACAAGCAACGACGTCTATTCATTGATTTTCGTTACTGAGGTGGTTTCAATACGGAAACAATTATAATTGCGTGTCAAGGTTGAGGTTTGTGTATCGTCGGATTTTCAGCTAACCTGAGACTTACGTTTGGCGTTACGTATGCGGATACTGCGCCAGTGCTTGCAGCAAGTGTTAACAGACGATTAGCATTGTCTGTTTACCGAACAGTTCAGCGTCACCCTGGTGCGCTCCATGGAGTTTGTTACAGCGTGCCGATGATCGGCCGTATCTGTCGCCATTCCAGAAAACTTTACGACCTACCTCGGAACTGCGCCTTTTGTCTCTGTCTACACACACTAACCGGTTATCTGTCAGATCACCTAATTTAGCTTTCCGACCCGATGATCTTTACACCGATTTGAAAGTACCATTCGTTTCAGTTTATAAACCTGGAATTTTGGGGCATAAAATTTACCCACGCTGGCAGTTAGAGAATCTCAAATTATTATAGTACGTCACAAACGCAAAGTGCTTCAAAAGGTACGCTACAACTTTAGTACGTAATTAGGATATTCACGCCATCTTTGGCTTATGTGAAAAAGTCACAAAGTATTGTTCGTGTTCTGTCCCGCTAGTTGTGAGTGAAGCATTTTGACAACGGTTCAAGAAAAGGCTCAGTGTGTAGTATGGTTTTTTCAGACCAAATTGGACACGCAGGTTCAAAGGAACTTTCAAACGCGTACAGGAAGTAACCACCATCGCGGACGTCGGTATGCCGATGGCACAGGACGCCTTGATGTGAAGTATCATATCGGACGACTTGGAACAAGTGAAGCCGGCACAGAACAGATACGGTTGGCGTTTCAACGTCCACCGCACAAGTCTGTTCAGGGGGAGTCACAGGAGCTGCAAATCCCTAGAGCGACCGTGCACCGTGTTCTTAGAAAACGTTTACAGATGTATCTGTTAAGCTCAGACTGTGCGAGACGTTTTAGACCAGGTGTTTCCAGATCGCTGGCTTAGCAGGGGCGGTCCAGTTCCCTGGCCCCCAAGGTCGCCTTACGTTACACCAAAGGACATATGTTAAGGACAGAATCTACCAAACGCCTTTCAACCATATAAATGATTTGAAGAACCGAATCGTTGGTGTCATTGCCACAGTTAATGCGGATATGTTGCACCGAGAATGGATAGAGCTTGAATACAGACTGGATGTTGTGAGTGTCACCGAATTTCCTACCAATCACTTAAAGTCTGCCACCTATTTTACCTACGAATGAACCTATGTGATTATTCCATTTCATATCCCTACAAATTGTTACACCCAACTATTTGTATGCTTTGACTTATTTCAGTTGTGACTCATTAACATTGTAGTTATACAGGGTGTTACAAAAAGGTACGGCCAAACTTTCAGGAAACATTCCTCCTACACAAAGAAAGAAAATATGTTATGTGGACATGTGTCCGTAAACGCTTACATTCCATGTTAGAGTTCATTTTATTACTTCTCTTCAAATCACATTAATCATGGAATGGAAACATACAGCAACAGAACGTACCAGCGTGACTTCAAACACTTTGTTACAGGAAATGTTCAAAATGTCCTCCGTTAGCGAGGGTACATGCATCCACCCTCCGTCGCATGGAATCCCTGATGCGCTGGTGCAGCCCTGGAAAATGGCGTATTATATCACAGCCGTCCACATTACGAGCACGAAGAGTCTCTACATTTAGTACCGGGGTTGCGTAGACAAGAGATTTCAAATGCCCCCATAAATGAAGGTCAAGAGGGTTGAGGTCAGGAGAGCGTGGAGGCCATGGATTTGGTCCGCCTATACCAATCCATCGGTCACCGAATCTGTTGGTGAGAAGCGTACGAACACTTCGACTGAAATGTGCAGGAGCTCCATCGTGCATGAACCTCATGTTGTGTCGTACTTGTAAAGGCACATGTTCTAGCAGCACAGGTAGCGTATCCCGTATGAAATCGATAACGTGCTCCATTGAGCGTAGGTGGAAGAACATGGGGCCCAATCAAGACATCACCAACAATGCCTGCTCAAAAGTTCACAGAAAATCTGTGTTGATGACTTGATTGTACAATTGCGTGCGGATCCTCGTCAGCCCACACATGTTGGTAGAAAATCCGAAGAAATTCTGGTCGTATGTAAAGTACACAAGCGGCAAGACGCAGTCAATACCTTCCCTGCGCAGTGCCGATGGTACTGTTATCGACGACTCTGCCGCTAAAGCGGAGTTATTGAACGCAGTTTTCCGAAATTCCTTCACCAGGGAAGACGAATGGAATATTCCAGAATTTGAAACACGAACATCTGCTAGCATGAGTTTCTTAGAAGTAGATACCTTAGGGGTTGCGAAGCAACTCAAATCGCTTGATACGGGCAAGTCTTCAGGTCCCGATTGTATACCGATTAGGTTCCTTTCAGATTACGCTGATACTATAGCTCCCTACTTAGCACTCATATACAACCGCTCGCTCACCGATAGATCTGTACCTACAGATTGGAAAATTGCGCAGGTCGCACCAGTGTTCAAGAAGGGTAGTAGGAGTAATCCATTTAACTACAGACCTATATCATTGACGTCGGTTTGCAGTAGGGTTTTGGAGCATATACTGTACTCAAACATTATGAATCACCTCGAAGGGAACGATCTATTGACACGTAATCAACATGGCTTCAGAAAACATCGCTCTTGTGCAACGCAGCTAGCTCTTTATTCGCACGAAGTAATGGCCGCTAACGACAGGGGATCTCAAGTTGATTCCGTATTTCTAGATTTCCGGAAAGCTTTTGACACCGTTCCTCATAAGCGACTTCCAATCAAGCTGCGGAGCTATGGGGTATCGTCTCAGTTGTGCGACTGGATTCGTGATTTCCTGTCAGGAAGGTCGCAGTTCGTAGTAATAGACGGCAAATCATCGAGTAAAACTGAAGTGATATCAGGTGTTCCCCAGGGAAGCGTCCTGGGACCTCTACTGTTCCTGATCTATATAAATGACCTGGGTGACAATCTTAGCAGTTCTCTTAGACTGTTCGCAGATGATGCTGTAATTTACCGTCTAGTAAGGTCATCCGAAGACCAGTATCAGTTGCAAAGCGATTTAGAAACGATTGCTGTATGGTGTGTCAGGTGGCAGTTGACGCTAAATAACGAAAAGTGTGAGATGATCCACATGAGTTCCAAAAGAAATCCGTTGGAATTCGATTACTCGATAAATAGTACAATTCTCAAGGCTGTCAATTCAACTAAGTACCTGGGTGTTAAAATTACGAACAACTTCAGTTGGAAGGACCACATAGATAATATTGTCGGGAAGGCGAGCCAAAGGTTGCGTTTCATTGGCAGGACACTTAGAAGGTGCAACAAGTCCACTAAAGAGACAGCTTACACTACACTCGTTCGTCCTCTGTTAGAATATTGCTGCGCGGTGTGGGATCCTTACCAGGTGGGATTGACGGAGGATATCGAAAGGGTGCAAAAAAGGGCAGCTCGTTTTGTATTATCACGTTATAGGGGAGAGAGTGTGGCAGATATGATACACGAGTTGGGATGGAAGTCATTACAGCATAGACTTTTTCGTCGCGGCGAGACCTTTTTACGAAATTTCAGTCACCAACTTTCTCTTCCGAATACGAAAATATTTTGTTGAGCCCAACCTACATAGGTAGGAATGATCATCAAAATAAAATAAGAGAAATCAGAGCTCGAACAGAAAGGTTTAGGTGTTCGTTTTTCCCGCTCGCTGTTCGGGAGTGGAATAGTAGAGAGATAGTATGATTGTGGTTCGATGAACCCTCTGCCAAGCACTTAAATGTGAATTGCAGAGTAGTCATGTAGATGTAGATGTAGATGTTGATTGTGAAAATATACAATTTGATCACGTTGAAATAAAGCCTCATCCGTAAAGAGAACATTTGCACTGAAATGAGGATTGACACATTGTTGGATGAACCACTCGCAGGAGTGTACCCGTGGAGGCCAGTCAGCTGCCGATAGTGCCTTCACACGATGTACATGGTACGGAAACAACTGGTTCTCCCGTAGCACTCTCCATACAGTGACGTGGTCAACGTTACCTTGTACAGCAGCAACTTCTCTGACGCTGACATTAGGGTTATCGTCAACTGCACGAAGAATTGCCTCGACCATTGCAGGTGTCCTCGTCGTTCTAGGTCTTCCCCAGTCGCGAGTCATAGGCTGGAATGTTCCGTGCTCCCTAAGACGCTGATCAATTCCTTCGAACGTCTTCCTGTCGGGACACCTTCGTTCTGGAAATCTGTCTCGATACGAACGTACCGCGCCACGGCTATTGCCCTGTGCTAATCCATACATCAAATGGGCATCTGCAACTCCGCATTTGCAAACATTGCACTGACTGCAAAACCACGTTCGTGATGAACACTAACCAGTTGATGCTACGTGCTGATGTGCTTGATGCTAGTACTGTAGAGCAATGAGTCGCATGTCAACACAAGCACCGAAGTCAACATTACCTTCCTTCAATTGGGCCAACTGGCGGTGAATCGAGGAAGTACAGTACACACTGACGAAACTAAAATGAGCTCTAACATGAAATGAAGCGTTTCCGGACACATGTACACATAACATCTTTTCTTTATTTGTGTGTGAGGTATGTTTCCTGAAAGTTTGGCCGTACCTTTTTGTAACGCCCTGTATAATACTATGTTTTTGCGCTTTGTTGAGTGCATAATTTCACATTTATTAACATTTAAAACAAGTTGCTGTTTTTGCAACACTTTTAAATTTTGGCAATATCTGACCGGATATTTGTTCACATTTTTTCAGATTATTCTTCATTATAGATAACAGCATCATCTGGAATATGCCTGAAGTTACTGTTACTTCTGTAACTAAATAAGTAGAACTGTTAACATATCGTAAGGTTTTGAACTTGCAGATCTGTCGTTGCATCCTGTTCAGAGCGTTTCTGAGAGCGAGCAGCTGATGGCGAGGGGCTGGAAGAACCGCGCCACGGGCGCTACGCTCATGAACGCCGATTCGTCGCGATCGCATTCCATATTTAGTATCCAGCTGGAAATGATGCCAGTGAGTGCATTGGAATGTGACATCCCTGTCAACAAAGTGCGGAAAGGAAAGTTAAATCTAGTTGATTTAGCTGGAAGTGAAAGACAATCAAAAACAGGTGAGTGAACAGCTAGTTTTATTAGATATTTCTGTGGTGATTTTATACTTAACTCATATTCCATCCATGCGTTTTTATCTGTTTAAGGGGCCGCTGGAGACCGACTTAAAGAAGCAATCAAAATTAATCTCTCGTTAACAGCTCTTGGTCATGTAATATCAGCATTAGTCGATGGAAAGTCAACGCATATTCCGTACCGGGACTCCAAGCTTACGAGATTACTCCAAGTAAGCGAGGTTTCTCTCTGGTGAAGAGCAGTTGCTAAGACTTTATGATTACATGCAATCAGTTTTTCGATTAATTCATCTTTTTATACAACAGAGTCACTTTGACGTAAGCAACGTTAACGTTTGTTAATAATCTCAGGCGATGGAACATACGATGTCTTAATAACAACTATGAGCACGTCTTTTTAATCTGTTTTATAGTTCAAAGGTAATTATGATATCTCTGAGAGAAACTGAAAATTATTTTGAATATTAATGTATATGAGAAGCAGCCATTACTTCGGTCTGGCAAATTTCATTATGTAAATTTCTAAAAATTACTTTGTTGCTTGCTATCACCCCTTCATATAAAGAATTTTCACCTCTGAGGCTACGTGCAATGTTACATACCGAACTAATCGGCATGCGTTGCTTAAGTTATTTGATTGCAGGTTTTGTGCCGGTTGAAATCCGATCTTCACCTAGAACTAACTGCCGTTTACTGCCCCTAAGACAAAGTGGCCAGCTGATATCAGCAACAGCATACTGAGTCACCACAGTTTTAAACATGTTCATCTATTCAATGTGCGCAGTCTTCTGCACTTGTGACTTCGAAGATTTCCAGAATAACACTAAAAGTTTATAAACTTACGCTTTCTATTTCACTGAAGCCAAGTGTCGTAATGATTTTCTATAATAACAAAACTCTTGATCGGTGTTGTCAGATGCTCCTTCCTTTGTTGGAAATCATTTTAATACTATATTGAGAAATGATTTTTCAGGATACGAAACCTGTTACTTCGATATCTAGAATCGTCAATAGTTCTCCTTTATTCCAAAAATTGTATTATATTTATGAAAGTTTTCAGTACGTTGCATCTTGCAGCTCTCAAATGTTGAAGCAAAGACATTATAACACCGAAGCTGCTGTTTATTTACTGGCTGACTAGTTTCGAGCGTTGCTCATTTTCACGAGCCGCCTATTACAGAGAACAAAATTTGTTATGTGCATGTGTAGACTGTGAAAAATAAAAGAATCAGTGATAAAATTATTTTAAACACTTATGTGTTTGTATTTAGGATATGGTTAGTGTCTACAGTTTTGTTTGTCATCGCACTTAAATATATCTCATACCTGCTTTAAAAGATGTCACAGATGTAGTTACACTTTGCAGTTTTATGTTAATGTATAGGTATAATATATACTTTTTCTTAATTCTGGTACCTTTATTATCCGTCTTGATGTGATCCAAGTGACAACGATATTTGATACGCGATGGAGAATTTGTTCTTATTGGATTACACTGAAGTAGGTGGTATCGTAATTTTGACAATGGTAATGCAAAGACTTTTATTATTACATCTTATATACACACTAAGAACAAATTCTCCATTGTGTGTAAAATATCGTTTTCAGGTGGATAACATCAAGCTGGATGATAAAGGTACCGCACTTTAGGAAAAAATATATATCGTTCATACACATTAATACAATACTATCGGCTGCAACTACATCTGTGACATCTTTTAACGCAGATATGACACGCATTTAAATTTGAGGACATAAGTACAACTTTCCACATAAATCATATCCTAAATACAAATACGTAAGTAGTTACCATCTGAACATTTTATCACTGATACCTTTATTATTCACGTTGCGCACTTACACCTATAACACAATTTGTATCAGTAATAAGTGAGTTGTGAAAAGGGGCAAAGCGCGGAACCAGTCAGTCAGTAAATAAACACCAACTTCGGTGTTATAATGTCTTTTTTTATTATGTATATTGCCTAAAAAACATAGCTTCAATGTGATTTATGAGATTTTATGGTGCGACTGGTGGTGGGACAGTAGAATGTATAACTTTTATGACTGTAATCTTATTTGAGTTATAGAGGGAAATTCCAGAGCTGGCTATGAAGTTCTACGGTCTTGTTGCCAACCGATCAGCCAACCGATATGTACATTTGAAACTACTAAAGGCGGAGCCGAAACGATGCATGTATCATGTGAAGAATCTTTGGCCGAAACAAAAATGTTAGCACCCTGACATCAACGCCTCGGTTTTGGAATCTATTTTC
This sequence comes from Schistocerca gregaria, assembly GCF_023897955.1. Classification (NCBI taxonomy): domain Eukaryota; kingdom Metazoa; phylum Arthropoda; class Insecta; order Orthoptera; family Acrididae; genus Schistocerca; species Schistocerca gregaria. Next base: position 768,990,024 of record NC_064931.1, on the reverse strand, counting down.
TAGCTTACTCGTAATACAGTGGCTTTTCCCCTTGGACTACAACACTTCTGGAAGTGTTTCGAACACAAGCAGTAAAGGAAGCTAAGGAAAGTTTAATAACGGCAGTTGAAGGTGAACGAAAAGAAATGAAAACGTTAAGATTTGCCAATGATATTTTAATTCTGTCAGACAGGCAGGAAGAGAACAGAACCTTTTAAAATAAGATGTTACAGAAGAATGCTGAATGTTAAAGATCGGATAACCAATGAAGAGGTACTGAATCGAGCTGGAAAGAAAAGAGAGAGGACTATTTAGTCTGGTAATGGAGGGAAGTGAAAGTGACAAAAATTGTAGAGGGTGACCATAGCTTGATTACAATAAGCAGAATCAAATGGATGTTGATTGTCGTAGTTATACAGAAATGAAGAAACTTCCACAGGATATACTAGAATAGAGACATCAAACCAGTCTTCGGACTGAGGACGACAGAAACAGCAGTAACAACAACATCTAGATATACTGTGTCTAGTGTAACGAAAGTCTACAGAGCTCAGGGGGGAAAAACCTTCTGTTTACACAATATTGGAATAAAAACGAAGCGTATAGGTCTAGACAGGAGGACATGAAAGAGGAGTAATACCTGAAATAAGATTTGTTTACGTCTCGGTGGGAACAGTGGGACGTAAACTGAGTGATGCTGTTCCCATACCTGTTGTAATCCAGTGAATGTAAACAATGCGATGAATTTACGTACAGAAATCTCCATCTGCCCATCCAGATTTACGTTTTGGGGCCAAACGCCAGCGTGATTTCTTTGAGAAACGCTCCCCACACACCCAGTCCGAAGCTGGGCAACGTCTCTGATGACCACCTCATCAATGGGACGTTAAATACCTATCTTCCTTTATTTTCCTTCTTACATATGAAGAATGCCAGGAGATACGTACAGTCCAGACTTTTCTTTCAGCTGCAAAGTTTGTGCAATGTTATGAGCGATCATATAGTATTTTCCTGTTGGTCCTACGATCACACTAAAAAGCAGACTGCTGCTAAGGTCTATGAAACCATTCTAATGATCATTTTCATTCACTTGAGAAGGAGCAGTCCCCAACAGAGAGCTGCATCTTCTATGTAGTTAACGACCATACTCGTAGAACAGGAATGTGAAATAGTAAGTTGAAGAACATGAGAAAGAAATATTGACTTCTCTGGTTTCTGCAATTGCTGAATTTGAATATTTTTATGGTATTCTCGTTTGTATTGTTTAAACTATTAAGGGACCACCACCCTCCACCAAAATCTCTAAATAAATTGTATTAGTTTTAGCGAAAAAGAGTATAAATCGCTCTGAGAAACATGTGTAAATTCTCAAGATATCATTGGTCTGCTTATGTGCTTATGTGATTGGTATTGACACTATTTTATTCAACAAATGAGGATGTTTCGAGATCAAAAGTTCACAGTTAAACTTTCTCATAGCCCACTCTCGGTGATTCTCCTTTCTGGCGCTCGTTACACACGCGTTGGGGGATAATTATAGCGACGCCAAATGCGGTTGTTTATTTTGAGACTTAGACACACTGCACTAATCCGAGTAGAAGGACGTTTACACCGCGTACTCTCTTTAGCAAAGACGTCTACAACTACGGAAACAACAAAACATACATATCGTAGTACGTTGATGCAGAAGGATCGCCTGTTGTCCTGTGCTGGGTAGAAGATCAAACTTTTTCTTCATGCGGCTATCAAAAAATGTTTTGAAAACCGCATGACACACATCAGTATTGTATTTATTTCTTATTACTACCGATTTCGGTCATAAACCATCATCTTGGTGTCTGTAGCGTACTACGATGTGTGTTTTTTATTGTTTCTGTAGTTGGTTTCTTTCTTTGTGTTGGTACCGATACCAAGATGATGGCTTATGACCGAAACCGGTAGTAATAATACATGAATAAAATATAGTTCTGTGTCATACATTTTTCAAAACCATGTACAACTGCCATTTGAAAAATATAAGGTTCCAGTCTTACTTACAGGTTAGAGACTTCGTACTGCATGATGTATATTACTTACATGTTACAGACTTCTGAACTGTCTGATACATGTGACATGTCATGAACCATAAAATGTGAATGCACGCATTCAAACTTTTCTGACCAGTATATGACCTTAGGTATTTTCCATGAAGAATACTGAACAATTAAGAGCTATATAACTCTTCAGTGGCTCAACTTTTGATTTTTGTGTATGCTTGTAGTATGATGGCATTCTGCAAGGTAAAGAAAAATAAGATTTTGTTCATCTTGACGATGCCTGCTTGCGTCCACGCTTGAAATAATTCAGGAAGTCAATGAAGTCCATAGCTTCTATTTGAATATTTTTATTCTCATGAGCAGTATCGAGATTTTAAACCTCATTCTCAGATTAATCGTAGGTAATTTGCCGTACAGCTAAAAATTAGACTCAACGTAACGCAGCGTATCACTGCAATGGGGCTATATGACAAAAGGTTGAAGAAAACATTAGTAAATGACATCTAAGATCTTGGAAACGGCCAGTTGAATAAAAATATTCTAACAGTGGCTGTGGGAAGGCCATTCATTGTCTTCCTAAGACACAATAATTTGGAATGCGGCGACTGCATATGTTGATTATTAGAATATCAGTCACGATCTTGGATTTTACTCCTTTGTAAATGGTAATTCATTATGAGAATTAGAAATACTATGCGTAAATGGTGGAGCAGTAGTCAGAGGCGTCCATGTTGTTAGGATCCAAGGGACCACGACTAAGGCCTTGGGAAACTGACGTAACATTCGCCCTTCAAGTTGTCTGGTATGAGGGTTACGGGCTTACACTGGCAGCAACACGTATGTGCTATAGAGGTAAGGTATCAGTGAGCTCCTCTGTAGTGACTCGTTGAACTCTGGGGATCCCAGTTCTCATTGCTGTCAGGTTGCTGGAAGTGATCCTCTTCGGAGGATCCGATCCTTCGACAGGATCATTTTTTTGTTCTACAATTTTTCTTCGTTAGGGTCAGCAGCGTAACATATGTCTGATAACGACATGATTATTAGAATACATACATCAAACAGCTGCTTATAACAAGTAATCTTTATTTACAACAGACTTTTTCGGCTTAATCCCCATTTTCAAGTACCTGCAATTACAATTTTGGTGGTATGGATGCAATGTCATTCATATTAAAGTAGGTGTCTTGTACGTCCATATTGCGTCGTTAGTGGGCTGTTTTGTAACTGTCGCTGCTTTAATAAGATCGTAAATTATGTCAAGATTTTGAAAATTAAATCTTGATTACGACGTGGCAGCAGTTTGACAGTTCCACTCATACGACGCTATATGTTTACAACGATTGTGCAGATGAACAGCGATATTATTTTATTACTTAAAATTTGTTACGATTGTCTTTGGTTGTTGCATATGTTACTTCCGATGTATCCAATTTCGTGTTCTAAAAGTTCAATAAAGTTTTTGAGGTAGTACTTGTGTCTAAACTCTGTAGTTCGTTCAATATTTCTTGTGGGTATTTTATCGTGTTCATATAAATTTCTAATTCCACAAGAATGCTCATTGCAAAACCTTTTGACATTCTGTGCAGAATCTGTAGTGCGTTTTTGATCGTATCAGCAGTGTGATTTTGATTTTGCAGGTATAGCAAAAAGTTCGATTGACTATATTCGCTCTCTCTAGCGTGTTCTTTATATCTCACGTTAAAATTTCTTCCTGATTGGCCAATGTAAAAGCTATTACAGCTGCCACATATGATTTTATAATTGCCTGGGTTATCATATGTCGATGTTCTAGTGGTGGCGGATCGTAATTTTATTGAAAAGTTGTTATTGGTTCGAAAGGCTAGCTGAATATTTGTGGCTTTAAAAAGTGCTTTAATTCTGTTGTAGATTCTAGCAAAGTAGACTGCTGGTACGTATATTATTTTCTATGTCGGTGATGTTTCTCGAGTAAGACATATCTCGCTATGAATTATGTTCTGCTTTGGTGTTTTCCATTTGTAATATAATTTTGTGGTTATGTTGGGGTCAAAAACGTTTGTGTACGCTATATAACGAAGTGTGTTAAGTTATTTTTGAATTCTGCCGTTTCTAATAGGAGGTTATATAATCTATTAATCACTGAATGGAAAAATGCTACTTTATGAACCATTGGGTGACAGGAATGGACATTTATAATTACGTTCCGCCACCACTAGAACATCAAGATATGATAACCCAGGCATTTATAAAATCACATGTGGCAGCTGTAATAGCTTTTACATTGGCTAAACAGGAAGAAAGTTTAACGTGAGATATAAAGAATATCTTAGAGAGAGCGATAAATATCAAATGTGTGGTGATTATTATTTTTGCCAATTGTGAGTTTTAGATAGTAAGTGGTATTGTCTTTCTCAGTTCCCATAGTGAATTTAATTTTAGGATGCAGTTGGTTGAGTTTTTGGTGGATATTTTTTGTGTGGCTGCCATCTACCAACGTGAGGGTATCACCTACATACCAAAAATAGTATACAATTCCAGAGAATTTAGGAAAATATCGGTTAATGTGCCTTCTACACTATTACCCATGCCTACTCCGTCTGCTTGGGTATAGATTTTGTTGTTAATTTCAAAAAATTTTGCGCTAATTGTATTACATCCCGAGGCGGGATGTGGAAATAGTGGTGGGTACCCCCAGGTTCGACTACCGATAACCTAAATGAGCGCCATGTAGCAGAAGACTCCTCTTGATTTCGAGCTGTTTAGCTTCCAGGTACATCACACAACAAACTGTGGCCTTCTGCAATAGGAATTCTTTGAGACAAGGGAATAAAAAATATCTTCAGGGGCAAATCCGGAGATTCGAGAACAGTTACGCAGCGCTTACCCAAACAGTTGCGCACATGAATCAGAGCTTACTATCGGGTGCTATGCATTAGACTACACTTTCCAGTCCTTGAGTGCTATGATAGAACACGCCGCGTGCGTTGTAACAATCGTTCTAACCCTATGTCATTGAAGTAGGCGCTAATGATTTGACCCTCAGAACTGACACTCGATGGATCATTGTATTACTGTCGGAAAACGTGATCAGCATTGTCTTTATCCACGATATTTTGACATGAGGGAACCTGTGAACTCCACTGATTGTCGGTAATTGGTGCTCAATGAAATGTCTGGTATTTTCCACCTGTATTGTCTTCTACTCATCAAATGTTCTGATTAGCGAATTTTTTGGATGATGGTGGGTAACACTCTTGATGCGAACCCCCAATGTCTGTGATATTGACACAGATATGTCGTTATATATTCAACTTTCCTGGTCATCTTTTCCCACTCAGATACACCACAAAAACACAATACTTTCTGAACATTACACTGAACTCTCGCTAGAAAGACATCGAGTGTGCTTAGGCTGCTATCTTGGGCTGCTGCGTTCGTGGTTGACCTTGCTCCACAAGCATGATGATGCCATCCCACACGGCTAGCGACCTCATCTAGCTGAGGTACATTCACTTTCAACATTGACCTCGTTGATTCCTCACGTGCTGAAGCCGATTGCGAAGACTCAAATAGCGGAGGGTTTTATAATACATTAAACACAGATGATTACACAATATCCCTGTACACCTTTGCTTCTGTGAAGCACATCTCTTTTACTGAACAACTGCTGATAGCTCTTAAGGTTTGCATTTTAGAGCCCAAGTTTACCAAACAATTTTTTCTGGTTTTGGTCCATACTACCTCCTCCCAAAATATGGAAAGCAAAGAGACTGCAGCAGACGAGTTCTACTGTCAGAGGCATCAGAACGATTTTCACTTATGACATTCGACTTCGTTGTTTCCGGACCAAGACCCCTACCTCAAACTGATAAACGTACCCTTCTCCATCATCCCTGAAAGTTCGTAGCTTCATCACGGAATCTCCTTGTATAATCATTCTGAAATCTTTCAGTGTCTTCAGGATGCTTCCACGTACACAACCTTTTTTCATGATTCTTAAACGAAGTGTTAGCGATGATTAAAATATGCTCTGTGCAAAACTCTATCAGGCGGCTTCCTCTTTCATTCCTTTCCGCCAGTCCATACACTCCTATTATTATTCGTTCCCTTCCTTTTCATTCTATCGACTTATAGCCTTCATAATGAAACGTCCCCTTTGAAAAATTATACAAGACTGTGCTTAAACTGACACACAATAGTTTTTAGCGCAACGCAATCTGACTTTCAATAATCCCTACAAGAGAGTGGCCCTGACTAACATTAACCTATATGTTTCACAAATCACTTACCTCACAAAAATCTTCGTTACTCGAACTACTGCAATACAGCGAGCGCCACTACTGCCAGCTAACTAAAAGATTCAAACTACGGAAGTCACTAACTACTGATAGGCACAGTCAGCAAATGAAAGATTTTAATAGAGAACAAACAATGTATTTACCTTTATAGTCATAATATATATCAGTTCATGACACCAATTCTTACAAATTTCAAAACTCCGCCATCTCTCTCCCCACGTCCACCACCGCTGGCGGCTCACCTCCAACTGCGCAACGCTACGCGCTGTTAACATCCAGCCGCCCAACACTACAATGGCGAGTATTACAACAATGCCAACCAGCCACTGACTGCACACAGCACAGCCAATGATTTTTCATACAGAGCGCTATGTGGCGTTGGCGTTACCAATAAAAAAACCTAAACAGCCTACTTACAATAACAATTAAATTTACCTCTCTCTTAACTAACTGAATAATTTCTTTTATCTCATCATACACTCTTTCAATCTCTTCATCATCTGCGGTGCTGCATATACACTGGTATTACTGTCGTGGGTGTGCTTTTCTTATCTATCTTGGCTACAATAATGTGTTCACTGTGTTGTTCATAGTGGATTACCCGCATTCCTATTTTCTTATTTATTCATTATTAGACCTACTCCTGTATTAGCCCTCTGTGGTTTTGTATTTCTAACTCCGTACACACCTGACCGGAAGTCCTACTCCTACTGCCACTGAACTTCACTGATGTCTGACTTGAACCTATCCACTTCCATTTTTAAAATTTCTAATGTGTCTATTAAGAGAGCTAAAATTCCAAACTCTGCCCCTTAGAATGCCAGTTTTGTTTTTCCTGAGCTATTTTACCTCTGGAATGTTTTTTTTGAGAGGATGCCGTCATCATTTAACCACACAATAGAGCTGTATTCTCCTTGGGAAAAATAACGTTTTTAGTTTCCTCTTGATTTCAGCAGTTCGCAGTATCAGCACAGAAAGGCTATATTGGTGCATGTTACATACCTAGATTAGTCAGTCACCAAGACTGTTGCCCCTGTAACTACTGAAAAGGGTTCTGCTCCTCTTCAGAAACCGTATGTTTGTCTGGCCTATCCACCGACACCGCTCTGTTATAGTTGAAGCTATGGTACGGCTACCTGTTTCGATGAAGCATGCAAGCCTCCCCACCTCGCCAAGGTGCGTGGTTCATCTCAGTCGATATAGTTCCGAAAATTGGTTATTCGATATATTTCCGGAAACTGAAGGCAATTTCCCTTTGATACCGGACTGTTTCAGTGCTATCTTGCTCTGAAAAACTGAACTGCCGCCTTGCGCGTTCTACATTCATCTCTTAACTGGTTATTTTTAGCTGACCCATAATAAACCAGACGGTGATATCCGACGTACTTGTCATGCAGGATCGTTGCTAGGTATTTTGTCGCCCTAGGCGAGAACTGAAAAATGAGCCCCCTCTTTTTTACTGCCATCGGTTTATCTGAAAACCCCCACCCCTATCCCGCCCGCCAGCACCAACATCCAACTTCACAACAATGATTATTCAACTTAGGTGACCAGACGTCCTCTTTTTCTGGCGACATTCCTGAACATTCATGCTTTTTCATCAATTCGTTTAAAACTCATTGAAGACAACAAACATCCTCAGTTTCTTGTATTCTATCCTCAATTTTTGAAATTTCCTATAATAAATCAAATAGGCGTGCAGAACATTTTAAACTACAACTTAACTGAATATACTGGTGCAACCAGACTTGGCATCGATTGCTGCTTGATTTGAAGTTAACTTTTTCGCCAGCCCTAAAAGTTTGCTCTCCTAGGGGGCCGCCTAGTCTTGCCTAATGGTAGTAACTGTCCTGTTTACAGTCGTTCTCTTTCGCGGCACACGCTGTCTGCTAACTTATTATTATTAATCAGGTGCTTCTAAAGCATCTCTCTTTGGCATCCTACACACTAAACATTGGTACTTATTACTGCTAACCAGTACTGGATCAGTATCATAATACGTAAATGCCTAACGCATGAAATGCTGTTCGCGAAGGTTACTATGATATTTTACTGCAAAAATGTACTAAATACTTGGATATAAAAATAAACAAATCACCCTTCTTTTCAAACTACTGTCACATTGACGTACAATACGTTACTTAACTACGCGTCCTATTGGTGAATTGCTTTGGTACACCAGTTGTCATATTCCGGTTGTCTTTCACATTGGTGAAGCTTAAGCTGTTGGCACACGGGACGAGTTAGCTGTCGCTGACCTGGCACTCTACGAGTTATGTGGCGTCACTTACTGCTATTTCTCGTTGAGAAGCCATTTCGTCAAGCAAAACACAAAATAAATCCAGTGACATCTCGCCAATGTGCCACGTAAAGTAGAACCAATAGGAAGTAAAAACGCTCCCTAAGTAACAAGCAGAAAGCAGGTCGCCATACTGTATTTGCCGTGTTCAGCAGATACCCGCATTCGATGGGTTTTATGTTATACGTTACACCCTATGAAAATATGCCGTTTCTAAGCACCAGCCCGTTTTAAGTCTGGAGGACGAATCGTTATTGGTACTATTTTTTGTCATGAAATGATGGGAAACGTCATATTGTTGGTTAAAGAATTTTCGTATTTAGTTATTTTCGTATTATAACTTGCGTGATATGAGAGTAAGCCGTTTTAAGGCAACTATCCATTTAAGATTCATGAAAATGTGTCCCTGTTGTAAGGAGCTGTTATAATAAAATTTCAATAACATTAGACGATCGGAGTACAATCCGCAGCATAGCAAGTCAACGTTAGCCGTGTACAGACGGCTTTAGCACGCGTTGCCCCTGTGGTTGTGTCCCCACTTCATTGCTTACAATACCTGCTGACCGTCCTTGGCCCGAAGCCGTTTAATAGGTCAGCTGAGTATCATCTGCTAAGGCGTTACCGTGTATACCCTTTCTCAGCAGTTCATTCAACCGCCCCGGGACTCGGGAAACATTTTGAGTCATTTTGCACTCAACACAGTAACAACACAGTAAACACTGATACACTTGCAGTTTACTTTTTCATATCACTATGACTGAATCATATTTCTAACATTGTATTTTCTTTTCTTCCGTGGAGGAACGGTGTAGATGTCGTACAAGTTGGCGTAATTCACTACCCTCTTTTGCCGTGTGGCCCTTCCTCATTAACAGTTAGAAATTTTATTTCATCAAATCGTTCTCCTTCTAGAGTCGTCGTTATATATTTAAAATTTTGCCTGTCATTCCAGTAACTGGGCGACACTCCTTCAAATTGTTTGCTGAAAGCTACTGAATGCGTATTTCCCGTAGTTGAAAAATTGTGGAATTTCCCGTTCGCAAACAGTGATCCTCCCCTAGCATTCCGTTCCCATCGCTTCCTCTTTTGGACGGGTTATTATTACGATACTAATCTTGACCATACTTCGTGCTTTTCTTTTCCTTAACGTTTTTTTCTTGTTGAAACGAATACCGAAATTTTAAATTACTCATCACTACAATTTTTCAATTTGCGTCCTCCACTGATTGCTCAATAATCTCACACTGAATGACACCTATTCGAGCACCTACCTCTTCCAAATTGTCAATACAAATTTTATAAATGTTATAGGTTTCACTCTGTTTTAAAACACGAAGCAAATTGTGCGTTATAAAAAGAGGTCCTTGTCCAGTCCGTGAAGGCTCAATTCAGCTCAGCCGGCTGCCGTGTCATCCTCTGCCTTTCGGCGTGCCGTCCGATTTGGCCGAGCGGTTCTAGGCGCTTCAGTCTGAAACCGCGCGACCGCTACGGTCGCATGTTCGAATCCTGCCTCGGGCATGGTTGTGTGTGTTGTCCTTAGGTTAGTTAGGTTTAAGTAGTTCTAAGTTCTAGGGGCTGATGACCTTAGATGTTAAGTCCCATAGTGCTCAGAGCCATTTGAACCGTTTGAACCTTGCAGCGTCATGCGAATGCGGTATGTTGGGGCATGCCATCAGCACGCCGCTCTCCCGGTCGTTTTGAGGACTTTCCAGACCGCAGAGACGCTTATACTCAGTCAAGTAGTTCCTCAATTGGCATCACGAGGCTGTGTGCATCCCGTATCAGCCCTTCCACCAAAGAACAATCCTTGGCATTTCCTGGAATCGGACCCGGTCCCTCCGCATGACAACCATCTGCGCTGGCCAATCAGCTACCGAGGCGGACGATGGTACCTTGTACCACCGAGTATAAGGGGCAGTCAAATGAAAACTGAACACCTACCGCAACGGGATCTTGGAATGGTTCCATTCAAAAGCAGTCACCACAAGCATTAAGACATTTCTCCCACTGGGAGACGAGACAACCACTTCGTGTTTCGTAGAACGCGGTCGACCGCTGACGGATACACAACCGCACCCAATCTTGCACTCATTTGTTCTACTGAAACCGACGTCCACGCATGTCTTTCTTCAGGTCATCAAAGATGTGAAAATCACGCTATGGAAGATCCAGACTGTGCGGAAGATGTTGCAGTGTTTCCCAACCAAACTACTTACAAATTATGGCGAGTTGGTACCTCAAAATAATGCAACACAACTGCATGCTGCCTGTAGGAGGCAACTGGAAAACCTGTGTCTGTCTAGACAATACATAATTTTCTCCATACAGCCAATTTGGAATCTAAACATCCATTAAGAACAACAGCAGAAACTCCCTAGCGTCGCGTTGCGTGAAGGAGGTGGACAGGGAAACATTAGCAGAGGAAACTGAATCGCAATCATAGGGTTCTGTTCACCAACGAGTGCAGGATTTGCCTAGCCTCTCATGGTCGTCACGGAGGTAGACAGGTACTAATGCATATCTGAGATGTGCAGTCCCAAGGGGGCTTTATAAAGGTGGGTCTGTCATGTTATGGGCTAGTATCATATACCGATGTCGGACGCTTTTCAGTGCTGTCTGGGGTAATCTGAGGATTCTGCAGTATGAGGCCGGATCCGCAAACCTACTGTAAAGCCCTGAACTTCATATTTCGGCGATGGGCTCCTCTATCAAGACGACGATGAACGAGCATACCTCTTGCTCTTCGCAAACAGCTTCGCCCGAGGGGCAGACATCGAACGAATGAAATGACCTGCGCTATTGCTGATATGTGTTGATATGAGAGCGACTGCACATGTTTGAGACCAAGACTTGCAGATCATATTCTGAGGGAATAAGTAACACTCGGTTACTTTAGTAGTGCCGCCGTTGTAGAACGGAACAGGCTTGAGGACAGCATTCCAAGGAGGATACAAGCATATTGCAACAAACGAAGGGGAACAACACGTTGTTGATGTTACCTGTCACAGACATTTATTTCAAAGACGTCCGTTTTTGATCAGAGGGCCATTATTTTGATTATTGTTTTGTTTTTATCTCACAGTCAAGCTATCTTACTTTGGTTTCACAAGGCTTAGTCTTTCATTCCCTGCTCCCCTTGGATATCAGCTCACACGCCATATCAGATATTTATGTTTTTTAATCATAGTGCCGGCCGAAGTGGCCGAGCGGTTCTAGGCACTACAGTTTGGAACCGCACGACCGCCTCGGGCATGGATGTGTGTGATGTCCTTAGGGTAGTTAGGTTTAAGTAGTTCTAAGTTCTAGGTGATTGATGACCTCGTATGTTAAGTCCCATAGTGCTCAGAGCCATTTGAACCATTAATCATATTATCCATGCATCTACTGAGGAAGACCATTTAGGGTTTAGACAGGGTAAAGACACAAGAGATGCTATACTTTGTCTGAGAATGAAGTCCGCAGCTCGTGGTCTGGTGGCTAACGTTGATGCCTCTAGATCACGGGGTCTCGGTCCGATTCCCGGCGGGGTTGGAGATTTTCTCTGCCTGCGGTCTGGGTGTTTCCGTTGTCCTCATCATTTCATCCTCCCCCCCCTCCTCCTCCTCATCATCATTTGTGACAGTGGCTAGACTGGACTGTGTAAAATTTGGGACCTTGCACGGGCGCTGATGACCCCGTAGTTGAGCGACCCGCAAACCAAACATCTGACGACGATTGTGGAAAATCTCCATACTCTTCTTTCAGTTACAGTGAAAATTGTTGCAACCGACAGTGGAATAATGCGTGCTGCTTCAGAAATTTTTCTATTCATACCACCAATTTCTTCACATGCTGCATGCCTGCAGATTTAGCACAAAGTGCATCTTGATGTTCTGGACAATGACTCCCGTCTATCGATCGTTGTAATTTTTTGCTCTTTCATTGTCAACTAAATCTTTAAATTCTTTCTGCACGGTATTGTAATATCGTTTCATAGCAAATTTGCAGCGCCTCTCTCTGGCTTATGCGACTGCATAATAGATATTCAGAATTCTCGTCCCTCCCTTCTGTAATTCCCTATCATCTTTAAAGGCTTGTTGCGACAGATCGCTAGACAGCTCTGCCGAGCGGAAAATGCCACACCGCAGCACTAAATGAAATGTCGCGCTGCGCCGAGTACTTCCTGGAAGCAATGAGCGAAGTCTAGGCAGGCTCAGCTGTGGCGCGCACGCGTCTCGCGTCAAGTTTGACACGCCGTGGGCCGCCCTGGGACTGCTGAGAGGCGAAGTATATCGAGCGTGCTTTTCCGTCTGTGTTTGCTAACCGTGAACAGCTGGATATCATTTCGTCGTTACTTTGCGCATTATCCACTGCATCTCAAAATCAGTCCCCTTCCATTTGACTTAATGAGATAGACATGGCTTGTTCAGCTTACTTCCTTTTGTCCTTTATGCAGCCCATGAGTAGGGTAAATGTTGTGGACTTCCTTGGGTAGATTTAATACTGCTGTCTCTGATGAGGACAGTTTCTAAATTGGTACTTAGTGAATTAATTCCGTGAATAAAGTCGGGGTGCCAGTTTCTTGATATACTCGATGTGATGATGTTCTATTAATCGATCACGGAATACTGGAAACGCCACTCATGCTTGTCATTAAATGTCGTCCACCCGGCCACCGCCATCCAAGGGCTACCACCACGTTCCCACTCGATGTTACGAAGTGTTGAGTTGGAGAACTTCAGGAAGGTTGAAACTGCTCTGCGAGGTTTCGTACTGACGCTGCGACCAACTAAGCTATTCAAAAAATGCCTTGCTCGACATGCATACCTTCAAAAGTGTGTAGGCGTGCTTAGATTCAAGGGGAGCAGGAAGGAAAAAATAAGACTTACTAACTAAAAAAAAACATTCACTGTGATATAACATGAAAATAATATCCAAAATAAACCCAGTCTTTTCGAAAGTGGACATCTTTGCACAATAGTGAAATCAAAATCTGCTGCAGGGTAACATTCATTTACCGTAACTGGCCAAGGAAACCAACAATTATAGAAGGAAGTCCGAGAGGCGTTTTAAAATTTCCAAGTACGAATGTAACTTTAGTAGAGCTATAGGCTTCCAGCTTCGTAGTTTCCCACCACCAGGGAAGTAAATACGAATACACGGTCAGCGAGGAATACAAATACGGCCAGGAAGCCATCTCTGCTGTACGACAACAATAATATTTCAATAAACATTCGTTCTCTCTTGCTCTGCCTGTTTCATTCTCTACCCAATGACGACGGCTCACCAATAACAGCCGGAAGAATTTTACCCAATAAGCCCAAGTCTTCAGGGGAAGCGCGAGAAAACTTTCTTTTATAAGTGAACACGTCACTGGCCTTAGATACTTTTCAGGTAGCTGTGAACACCAGAGGATCCTGATGAAGATCCCAGGAGAGGGGTCGAAACATCGAGAGTGTAGAAGAAACTGAAAAGAAACACTATGCAGTCTAACAGTCTAGGAAATTTTACTTTCGTTCATTACTGTATTTCTCCATCGTATGCACTGTTACATACACTACTGCCCATTACAATTGCTACACCATGAAGGTGACGTACTACAGACGCGAAATTTAACCGACAGGAAGAAGATGCTATGATATGCAAAAGATTAGCTTTTCAGAGCATTCACACAAGGTTGGCGCCGGTGGCAACAACTACAACGTGCTGCCATGAGGAAAGTTTCCAACCGATTTCTCATACACAAACAGCAGTTGATTCAAATGGCTCTGTGCTCTATGGGACTCAACATCGTAGGTCATAAGTCCCCTAGAACTTAGAACTACTTAAACCTAACTAACCTAAGAACATCACACACACCCATGCCCGAGGCAGGATTCGAACCTGCGACCGTACCAGTCCCGCAGTTCCGGACTGCAGCGCCAGAACCGCACGGCCACCGCGGCCGGCAAACAGCAGTTGACCGGCGTTGGCTGGTGAAACGTTGTTGTGGTGTCTCGTGTAAAATGCGTGCCGTCACGTTTCCGTCTTTGATAAAGATCGGAGTGTAGCCTATCGCGATTTCGGTTTATGGTATCGCGATATCGCGAAATTGTTGCTCGCGCTTTTCGAGATCCAATGACTGTTAGCAGAATATGGAATCTACAGAAAGTGCTGACCAGGGCAGAAGTCGAACATTTTCTGTATCCAGAAAGCCCCCTACTGGGTCTGCAACATGCGGTCGTGCATTATCCCGTTGAAATGTAGGGTTTCGCAGGGATCGAATGAAGGGTAGAGCCACGGGTCGTAACACATCTGAAATGTAACGTCCACTCTTCAAAGTGCCGTCAATGCGAACAAGAGGTGCGTGAGACGTGTAAGCAGTGGCACCCCATACCATCACGCCGAGTGATACGCCAGTATGGCGATGACGAATACACGCTTCCAATGTGCGTTCACCGCGATGGGGCCAAACACGGATGCGACCATCATGATGCTGTAAATAGAACCTGGATTCATCCGAAAAAATGACGTTTTGCCATTAGTGCACCCAGGTTCGTTGTTGAGTACACCATCGCAGGCGCTCCTGTCTGTGATGCAGCGCCAAGGGTAACTGCAGCCATGGTCTCCGAGCTGATAGTCCATGCTGCTGAAAACGTCGTCGAACTGTTCGTGCAGATAGTTGTTGTCTTGCAAACGTCCCCATCTGTTGACTCAGGGACCGAGACGTGGCTGCACGATCCGTTACAGCTATGCGGATAAGATGCCTGTCATCTCGACTGCTAGTGATACGAGGTCGTTGGGATCCAGCACGACGTTCCGTGTTACCCTCCTGAACCCATCGATTCTATATTCTGTTAGCAGTCATTGGATCTCGACCAACGCGAGCAGCAATGTCGCGATACGAAAACCGCAGTCGCGATAGGCTACAATCCGACCTTTATCAAAGTCGGAATCGTGATGGTACGCATTTGTCTTCCTTACATGAGGCATCCCAACGTTTCACCACGCAACGGCGGTCAACTGCTGTTTGTGTATGAGAAATCGGTTGGAAACTTTCCTCATGGCAGCACGTTGTAGTTGTTGCCACCGGCGCCAACCTTGTGTGAATGCTCTGAAAGCTAATCTTTTGCATATCATAGCATCTTCTTCCTGTCGGTTAAATTTCGCGTCTGTAGCACGTCATCTTCGTGTGTAGCAATTTTAATGACCAGTAGTGTAATTCACTGACTTGAACTGCGCAACGTAGGCCCAAGAACCATTTCGAATGCAAGCTTCTTGTATCATAAAATGCTCCCATCGATGATATTAATGAAAGATATTCTCAATTTGTCAAGTGCTAACCAACAACTAGGTATCGAGATGACGCTCTAGTTAAGATATTGAGTTCTGAAGCGGGAGGAGGGGGATTTAAATCGTTGTTCTCGTAATATAGTTCAGATTTGTGTTGGTAGCCATACATTACTTCTGGTGAAACCTGGGATGTCGTCTTTAGCGAAGTACGGTGGTGTCGTGCTCTCATACTTGGACTGCAGATCCCGATGGCGATCTCTCCTCGGAGTAAGACTGAAATGTGATAATTACGGCCTCTTAATTCAGCGATGTAGGTGAACCGGAAAGGGCTGGGCCAGTGGGGATTTTACACACCTCATTCACTGGTAGAACACAAATTTATTTTACACAGTTTTAATCACACAGCAGTCAATTAAGCCATCCATTGTTTTTAATTAATTAAAAGCCCAAGCAATGAGGCTCTTTTAAAATTCAGTACCAGTTTAAATAATTTACAGAAAATTATAAGTTAATTTTAACCCAAGGTTACTAAATATTCTATAAGGCAAGTCACGCCCTATGTAAGAAACAGAATAATAAGGGTAAAGTCGTAATGAAGGCAGACATAGATCTAAAGAACAGTACCAGAACAGATCAGTAGGGCCTTAATTACCAAATTGTGGAAAGAAAACATGATTTAAATTTCACTGATAAAAAAACTAAAACCATGCTTAAAACAATGAATAACAATTTAACGCCAATATCTAGGCAAGATAATTTTTGGCCGGAAACACACATCAATTGAAGATTTAACACATTTTCCAATAACACAAGAATAATTAGGTTACAACAGATTAAGGTATATGTTGGGATCCAAACGCACGTCAAAATTTGCTTGAGGTGATGGTCACAAACTAACGAATACAAATTCGGAATTATTTCAAGTATGAACTTAATTTGAACGGTAACATTATGTAGTGTGGCTGCGACTGCAGGAAACTGCGAGAAAGACACAGCGGCGGGAGCTGGCGAGTGTATGCACTCCAAATGACGTAAACAACCGCCAACGCAAGCCGGCGTGATTGAATAAGTGGGGCCC
The DNA here is from genome assembly GCF_023897955.1 of Schistocerca gregaria. Taxonomy (NCBI): domain Eukaryota; kingdom Metazoa; phylum Arthropoda; class Insecta; order Orthoptera; family Acrididae; genus Schistocerca; species Schistocerca gregaria. The sequence continues at coordinate 768,973,104 of NC_064931.1, read as the reverse complement.
GATCCTGGGTAACACGTACCAGTAATGAAGTACAAAAGATTATTTACGACAGTTCTCAGCAGCACAAATATTCTTAATTAGAATTTCAGCTCACAGGCTCTTACCAAAAACCGTGACAACCAAAAAATATAAGAAACCAGCTACAAATATTTAAAAAAATTATTTCAGTAATGAAATAGTAATATCAGAATTTTTTTATTTGGCAAAGCATTAAAGCAGGCACAAGGGCACTCGCATGGCATTGAGAGCTTATCCATAAACACATTAGCCCATAACGGTTCGGAGGGAACAAATGCGTCCTGGAACAGACTAAAATTTATCTGAGCCCTTTAAATATCACAGGCGCACTATATAATGTCTTAGACGGCATACGGCTTTAGCTTTAGTTTCGAGGAAACTGTAACAACAAAAGCAAATCATATGTAGTCCAGCAAAATAGCAGAACTTACACACATTATGACATGAACAATTAAACATCCATGGTAACGTAATACTAAACATTTCGCTGAGACTCCAGCTGAAAATTACATGACTAATCATTTACTTTAAAAATCAGAAAAATTAATTGGAGGCGGACAAGAACGGATAACGCGTACACTAATGCACACCGTCAACCTTTTAAATAAGCTTCCTTCTGGAACACGGCGCTTTACCAGATCTTGGAAACTCATTGCATTCGGGAGACACGGGAGTCCGTCCCCCAGCAAACAGAAGGAAGACAGACCAAAATGACAGTGAACACTGCCGTGACAACTCGGTGACTTTCGTGTACATCACAGCACAAGCCACGTCGGTACTAAATAACTTATAGGGGGTAACGTGCCCCAATATAGGTCGCCCGCCAACAGCTAACGTCACGGCGAAGAGGCCCTCCGGGAAGCTCGTTAAGTTTCGTTCCTCAGTTCATACAGTCCAGCAAACCGGCCACCATGCCAAGAGCAGCCACACCAGATGGCGCTGCGCTCCAACGGCAACATGTTGGACGAAAATCATAAGAATACTAATATCGATACACTGAGAGAAAGCCACCACGACCCAAACTCGATAATATACACTCCTGGAAATGGAAAAAAGAACACATTGACACCGGTGTGTCAGACCCACCATACTTGCTCCGGACACTGCGAGAGGGCTGTACAAGCAATGATCACACGCACGGCACAGCGGACACACCAGGAACCGCGGTGTTGGCCGTCGAATGGCGCTAGCTGCGCAGCATTTGTGCACCGCCGTCGTCAGTGTCAGCCAGTTTGCCGTGGCGTACGGAGCTCCATCGCAGTCTTTAACACTGGTAGCATGCCGCGACAGCGTGGACGTGAACCGTATGTGCAGTTGACGGACTTTGAGCGAGGGCGTATAGTGTGCATGCGGGAGGCCGGGTGGACGTACCGCCGAATTGCTCAACACGTGGGGCGTGAGGTCTCCACAGTACATCGATGTTGTCGCCAGTGGTCGGCGGAAGGTGCACGTGCCCGTCGACATGGGACCGGACCGCAGCGACGCACGGATGCACGCCAAGACCGTAGGATCCTACGCAGTGCCGTAGGGGACCGTACCGCCACTTCCCAGCAAATTAGGGACACTGTTGCTCCTGGGGTATCGGCGAGGACCATTCGCAACCGTCTCCATGAATCTGGGCTACGGTCCCGCACACCGTTAGGCCGTCTTCCGCTCACGCCAACATCGTGCAGCCCGCCTCCAGTGGTGTCGCGACAGGCGTGAATGGAGAGACGAATGGAGACGTGTCGTCTTCAGCGATGAGAGTCGCTTCTGCCTTGGTGCCAATGATGGTCGTATGCGTGTTTGGCGCCGTGCTGGTGAGCGCCACAATCAGGACTGCATACGACCGAGACACACAGGGCCAACACCCGGCATCATGGTGTGGGGAGCGATCTCCTACACTGGCCGTACACCTCTGGTGATCGTCGAGGGGACACTGAATAGTGCACGGTACATCCAAACCGTCATCGAACCCATCGTTCTACCATTCCAAGACCGGCAAGGGAACTTGCTGTTCCAACAGGACAACGCACGTCCGCATGTATCCCGTGCCACCCAACGTGCTCTAGAAGGTGTAAGTCAACTACCCTGGCCAGCAAGATCTCCGGATCTGTCCCCCATTGAGCATGTTTGGGACTGGATGAAGCGTCGTCTCACGCGGTCTGCACGTCCAGCACGAACGCTGGTCCAACTGAGGCGCCAGGTGGAAATGGCATGGCAAGCCGTTCCACAGGACTACATCCAGCATCTCTACGATCGTCTCCATTGGAGAATAGCAGCCTGCATTGCTGCGAAAGGTGGATATACACTGTACTAGTGCCGACATTGTGCATGCTCTGTTGCCTGTGTCTATGTGCCTGTGGTTCTGTCAGTGTGATCATGTGATGTATCTGACCCCAGGAATGTGTCAATAAAGTTTCCCCTTCCTGGGACAATGAATTCACGGTGTTCTTATTTCAATTTCCAGGAGTGTACTTAGCTATTTACAAATTTCTTTTGCGAGCCTGATCTAGCGTGATTTTCCTTAATTACCAAAATAATTTCTAGTACAAGCTGTTTCATTTTAAGACTATTGTCAAAGCTCTCAATCTGTGAAGAGAGTGAAAAGTAATTGCTAAGAACAAGATGGATGAATGCTTATTATGTGTGGAATTAGTAAACTGGAAACAGCAAAAAGTTCAAATGGGCAAATCGTTCTATTTTTAGTGATTTGGCTGTTGACAAAACATTTAAAGCATAATAAAACCAGTCTCAGTAACTTGCAAAGTTGATGGAAATAGGTAAATGCAAACGAAACAACATATTTACGTGGTACTTGCTAGAAGTGTAGTGGCCCTCTGACAGCAGATCTGGGCCAGAGGGGCACGCTTACATTGTTCGAGTATCGACCACAACAGCGGTCCAGTAGCCACTGGAAGGAGGATAGTTATGTAGGGAGACTGTGGTGGAATGGATTATTAAACATGCAGAGCGGAAGGTGACTTCCATTATTAGAGAACTACGTCTGTCTTTTGGAAGTTAGAGGTTATGAGTTTAAAAAATAACTATAAAGGAATTCTCTGGACCTCGGACTATTGGTCTATGAGCTTATTAGCGACAGTGTATTTTAGACGCTTTAGCTCAAAACAGACCAACGCGGTTATGACAATGATAAGGGCTAGACCTTTTGAATTAACGCCTCATTTAGTTATCGACCATTACAGTCAATTTTGTTTATGATCGAATAAGGTTAAGAGTTACCCGTATTCCGTCTGAGAATGTAAAATACAGGCATACTCCTGCTATTTAGTTCACATGATGTATTACTTGTACTGACACGAATGTGTCGTTGACCACAGACAGTTTAGGGAAGTTTTCATTCATTGATACAGCTCAACAAATAGCCGCTCTGCAGGTACATATAAACACTATTTGATCAAAAGAATCTGGACATCTATCAGTGGATATTAATACGAGATGTGTCCACCGTACGCTTTATGATGGGTTAAACTCTGCCGGGAACACTTTCAATGAGGTGTCTGAACGTCTTTGGAGAAATGGGAGCTCATTCTTCCTCAAGAGCCGAAACCAGAGAAGGTAATGCGGAGAAAAGTCGACGTTTTAATTCATCCTAAACATACTCCACTGGGTTCAGGTTGGGACACTGAGCGGGCCAGTCCATTTCAGGAATGTTATTGTCCACACACCATTGTCTCGCATATGCTGCTATGTGACAGGGTGCATTTTCATGCTCACACAACCAATTATCGTCCCCGAACTAATCTCTACTGTACGCAGTACACAATGCTATAAAATGTGTTCACATCCTTCCCCATTTAGCGATTTCTTCAGGGCAATGAGATGACCACTTTTTCTTCTTCTTCTTGGTTGGCTCTACAGTCCTTGAAGAACCTTGACCTCCTGTATCGCCTGCCTCCATTCTTATCTGTCCATCGCCTTCCGTCTCCAATTTCTTATTCCCATCACCTATAGATCTTCTTCTATATCGTGCAGCAACCTTTTCCTGGGTCTACCTTTTCTTCTTCTCCCGTCAGGTTTTCCCATGGAAACTTTCTTGACACTCCGAGTTTCTGGCATTCTCTGTACGTGTCCTGCCCATCTTATTCTTCCCTACTTAATTTTAATAACAATATCCATCTGTCCAATAAAGTTTTTGTAGTTATACATTTGTCCTTACTCTCCAGCCATCGTTCTTTCTCACTGCTTCAAATATCCTCCTCAGTATCTTTCTTTCCCATCTCAACAACCAGTTCTCCTCCTTTAATGTCAATACCCAGCCTTCTGATCCATATATACACTCCTGGAAATGGAAAAAAGAATACATTGACACCGGTGTGTCAGACCCACCATACTTGCTCCGGACACTGCGAGAGGGCTGTACAAGCAATGATCACACGCACGGCACAGCGGACACACCAGGAACCGCGGTGTTGGCCGTCGAATGGCGCTAGCTGCGCAGCATTTGTGCACCGCCGCCGTCAGTGTCAGCCAGTTTGCCGTGGCATACGGAGCTCTATCGCAGTCTTTAACACTGGTAGCATGCCGCGACAGCGTGGACGTGAACTGTATGTGCAGTTGACGGACTTTGAGCGAGGGCGTATAGTGGGAATGCGGGAGGCCGGGTGGACGTACCGCCGAATTGCTCAACACGTGGGGCGTGAGGTCTCCACAGTACTTCGATGTTGTCGCCAGTGGTCGGCGGAAGGTGCACGTGCCCGTCGACCAGGGACCGGACCGCAGCGACGCACGGATGCACGCCAAGACCGTAGGATCCTACGCAGTGCCGTAGGGGACCGCACCGCCACTTCCCAGCAAATTAGGGACACTGTTGCTCCTGGGGTATCGGCGAGGACCATTCGCAACCGTCTCCATGAAGCTGGGCTACGGTCCCGCACACCGTTAGGCCGTCTTCCGCTCACGCCCCAACATCGTGCAGCCCGCCTCCAGTGGTGTCGCGACTGGCGTGAATGGAGGGACGAATGGAGACGTGTTGTCTTCAGCGATGAGAGTCGCTTCTGCCTTGGTGCCAATGATGGTCGTATGCGTGTTTGGCGCCGTGCAGGTGAGCGCCACAATCAGGACTGCATACGACCGAGGCACACAGGCATCATGGTGTGGGGAGCGATCTCCTACACTGGCCGTACACCTCTGGTGATCGTCGAGGGGACACTGAATAGTGCACGGTACATCCAAACCGTCATCGAACCCATTGTTCTACCATTCCTAGACCGGCAAGGGAACTTGCTGTTCCAACAGGACAATGCACGTCCGCATGTATCCCGTGCCACCCAACGTGCTCTAGAAGGTGTAAGTCAACTACCCTGGCCAGCAAGATCTCCGGATCTGTCCCCCATTGAGCATGTTTGGGACTGGATGAAGCGTCGTCTCACGCGGTCTGCACGTCCAGCACGAACGCTGGTCCAACTGAGGCGCCAGGTGGAAATGGCATGGCAAGCCGTTCCACAGGACTACATCCAGCATCTCTACGATCGTCTCCATGGGAGAATAGCAGCCTGCATTGCTGCGAAAGGTGGATATACACTGTACGAGTGCCGACAGTGTGCATGCTCTGTTGCCTGTGTCTATGTGCCTGTGGTTCTGTCAGTGTGATCATGTGATGTATCTGACCCCAGGAATGTGTCAATAAAGTTTCCCCTTCCTGGGACAATGAATTCACGGTGTTCTTATTTCAATTTCCAGGAGTGTAGGTCTTAATATGCTCCTGTAAATTTTGATTTTTGTGTTCCTACTCACATTTCTGGAATTAAATACATTCTGCAAGGCAAAATAGCAATGATTTCCACTCGCTATCCTTTTTTGAATTTCTACTGCTATTTTATTGTCCTCCGTTAATACAGAACCTATATATTTAAATGTTTTCACTCTTTCATATTCTTTCCCATTCATGACTATTGAATTCTTTTGTCCGTTTATATTGGGCTTCCCCATCACCATATACTTTGTTTTGTTTATGTTTACTTCTAAACCTAATTCTCTTGCTGCTTCCTCTAACGCATGGTAGTTATCCTTTAATGCCCTTACATTCCTTGCCATTAATGCTACGTCATCCGCATATGCTACCACTTGAACTTGCCGATTAAGTGTTGTTCCTCCTGGGTTTATCGGCATTTGCCGCATCAACATTTCTAAAACTAAATAAAATAGCATTGTAGCGATCACATCTCCATGTCGTGGCCCCCTCCATATTTGGAATTCACCAGACTGTTCTTGCTCTATTCTTACTTTACACACTGTTGCTTTCATTGTCATTTCTGTTAAACTAACCAGTTTTTGTAGGATTCTAAATTCTTTCATGATCTGTATAATTTTCTTCCTGTACAGGCTGTAGTATGCTTGCTTAAAATCATGAACAACTGATGCAGTTTGCTTGTCATAGTCATAAAAGTTCTCTAACACTTGTCTTAATGAAAATATCTGATCCAGGATGATAGTCCCCCAATATCCTTTCTATCATCCCTTCAAGTCTGGAGGCTAAATTTTACTAAATATGTTATATGTTACGGGGCAACGGCCTTGCCGCAGTGGATGCACCGGTTCCCGTCAAATCACCGAAGTTAAGCGCTGTCGGGTGCGGCCGGCACTTGGATGGGTGAACATCCGGGCCGCCATGCGCTGTTGCCGTTTTTCGGGGTGCACTCAGCCTCGTGATGCCAATTGAGGAGCTACTCGGATGGTCCCGATGGGCCACTTGTGGCCTGAAGACGGAGTGCTTTTATATGTTACGTCCAAGAGAGTGATTCCACGATAACTGCAACATTCTGACTCTGAGGTGACCACTAACCAACCCAAATCCTTCCATCGGGTTGCCACAGACTACATCGTGATACATCACTCCAAATCACTCGTTTCCAATCATTCACTGTCCAGTGCTGTCGCTCTGTAGCGTCGCTTAGCTTTTCCCACAGAGATGTGCGGCTTATGAGGAGCTGCTCGACCACTGTACCCCATTCTTCTAACTTCCTATGCATAGACACTGTGCTAGCTGGCGTGCTGGTAGCGCTTTGGAAGTCAGGAGTGATTCCTCCTGAAAATTTAATGCGATCTTTTACAGCCACCCTTCCGCAATGCTCGATGATCCTTATCTGTCAGTACATGACGTGTGCCTGGTATTGATTTAGTTGTGGTTGTTCCTTCGCTTTTCCACTGCACAATCCCATCACGAACAGTTGACTTCGGTAGCTTTAGAAAGGTTGAAATGTCCGTTATGTATCTGTTACCCGGGTGACGTTCAACGAATAGTTCACGTTCGATATCAAGGAGCTCTACTTACCGATCCATTCTGCTGTTACTGCTTCTCTGCCACTTTTTATACAGGCAGATCAGCCGCGCGGAGTAGCCGAGCGGTCTGGACGTCTTGTCACGGTTCGCGCGGCTTCCCCCGTCGGAGGTTCGAGTCCTTCCGCGGGTATGGGTGTGTGTGTTGTCGTTAGCTTAAGTTAGATTAAGTAGTGCGTAAGCCTACGGGCCGATGACCTTAGCAGTTTGGTCCCACAGTCCTTACTACAAATTTCCAATTTCCAGGCGATTCAGCCTCTCGTGGCATCTAGAGGTCAGTCCCGCTGTACACAGGAGTGCCCTGATACTTTTGTGAGATAGTATATGTACTTCACAAGGTACCGTATAGCGTGCAGTGTGTATTGTGCGTGAATAAATACATGAAGATCCAAAGAAACCGGTAAAGCCGAGCACGCAGAAGTGCCGCAACACGACGTGGGATGGACTCCACTAATGTCTGAAGTAGTGCTGGATGGCTGCCCATAAATCCGCAAGAGTAAGAGGGGGTGGAGATCGCTTCTGAACAGCACGCTGCAAGAAATCATAGATATGCTCAATAATGTTCGTGTCTGGGAGTCTGGTGGCCAGCGGAAGTGTCTGAACTGAGAAGAGTGTTCCTGGAGCCACTCTGTTGCAATTCTGGACGTGTTGGGTGCCTCATTGTCCTGCTGGAATTTCCCAAGTCCGTCATAATGCACAATGAACATGGATGGATGCAGGTGATCAGACAGGATGCTTACGTACATGTCACCTGTCACCGGAGTCGTATCTAGATGTATCAGGGGTCCCAATCACTCCAACTGCACACTCCCCATACCTTTACAGAGCCTCCACCAGCTTGAACAGTCCCCTGTTGACATGCAGGGCCCATGGATTCATGAGGTTGTCTCCATACTCGTACTTGTCCATCATCTCAATATAATTTGAAACGAGACTCTTCCGACCAGGCAACATGTTTCCAGTCATTAACAGTCCAATGTCGGTGTCGATGGGCCCAGCCGAGGCGTAAAGCTTTGTATTATGGAGTCATCAAGGGTATACGAGTGGGTCTTCGGTTCCGAAAGTCCCATATCGATGATGTTTCATTGAATGGTTCGCACGCTGATGTTTGTTGATGGCCCAGCATTGAAATCTGTAGCAGTTTGTGGAAGGGCAAACTTGTGTCACGTTGCACGATTCTCTTCAGGTGTCGTTGGTTACATCTTTGCAAGATCTTTTTCCGGCCGCAAAAATGTAGGAGACTTGATGTTTTACCAGATTCCTGATATTCACTGTACACTCGTGAAATGGTCGTACGGGAAAATCCCCACTTCATCGCTACCCCGGAGATGCTGTGTGCCGATCGCTCGTGCGCCGACTATAACATCACATTCAAACTCATTTAAATCTTCATAACATGCCATTGTAACAGCAGCAGCTTATCTAACAACTGAGCCAGGAGTATTGTGAAATTGTTTTTGTAATGCCATATAGCTGGATGATGTGACATTCCCTCGAAACATGTCGCACAACAAATATATAATACATTAGTTAACAAATTTTGTGACTGGCAGCGGTAGTTAAAAACCTTTACATATTTCTTGAGACACTCACGGTCGAAAAAAATACTCAAAATGACTTCGAATTATCCTTGAGTGTGGTCTGAATGAAGTTTCTGTAGACAGCACGTGTGATGTGTGCTGGGAGAACAAGCGGACCGTTCACTCAGTCACCTACAATTCTACCCAACATATTAATCTTAAACTCATGCTGATGCCTAGCCTGAACGAAATATTGTTCACTAAATGAATATCCTCCCATGGTCGAAAGGAACACTTTCAGTTAACACAGAACATGTACACATTTGAAACGTTGAAGACAGACTATTGACAACTATAAACAAATCTCCATAGCACCACATCGACATCTAGGATAAAGTGGATGCAACACATCAAAGCCTTATTTGAATGAGTGAATCGAAGTTTTTGAGTTGCAGCCAAAAAGGCATTGAACGTTAACTTTCATTAATAAATCGAAAACGAGGAATTTTCGGACATGTGTTTATACAAATATTCTTCCTTGTCTTAGTGTAAAGAATATAGCCCAAAATTTTATAAAAGTATTTTCTGATCATCCTGTACATAGTTCCATTAAAAAAGAAAAAGAAATAACGAAAGCGGTGTTATAATTCGGCAGCTATAAACGTTACAAAGTGCATCATGATATTTGCGACATTGTCCGCTATAACTTAGCGAGAACCGCATCTCGTTATATGTACTAGTTTTAGCTAAGTTTTCGTTCTTAGTTTCCTCACCCTGTACTGTAGTGTTCATTGATCTGTTTGTTCTCTCCGACGTAGTTGCAGTTAAAGCAGACGTATTGTGACCAGCAACAACAAGCGTACTCTTATTGCTCGCTCAACAAGCTTAAATGGAGGCCGGGAAGTATTTCGTGTAAAATATCAGACGATGACACGTGTTCGTGAGCTTTGGATTCTGAAATAACGAGCTCCATTCTTAATTTAATACGGCAGAAGTAATTTTCGCTCTGCGTCTTCGCCCTGCGGGGTAGCCGCGTGGCCTAAGGCGCCTTACCACGGTTCGCGTTTAAGTTAGTTGAAGTTAAATTAAGTAGTGTGTAAGCCTAGGGACCCATGGCCTCAGCAATTTAGTCCAACAGGAATTTAACACAAATTTCAAAAAAAAAAAAAAAATTCTGCGTCTTCCACCGAGCAGATTGTCTTCAGAGATGATGTTCACTTTAACTACTGTGTTTTTGATGAGATCAGAGTGGTACTCCTCCAGAAGATGTGCATCTAAATTTTGTATCTTTCTCTTTCAAAATGACTCAAGTGAAGAGTCATATCGGCACTAGCGTAAACAAATTTTAAAATTTTTTATTTATATCGAATGTTTAATAAAAATGTAAATAAGTATTTATTCAGAATAAACTGCTACCTTATAATTGGCTTCGGCGAAACTTGATGTGTTTAGATGACATTTAAAATGAACTTGTGATTAACTACTTCAGACCATTCAGGTTCGCCTGAGCAGTGTAAAAGGATTGAAGACCTGAGAAAAATAACACATATGAAAAATTGACATCTCTAAAGACGTGACACATTTGAGTGGGGTTCTGACAGATGACGGTCAAGGCAATGATTCAGAACACAACTCTGAATACAGGGTAGGAAACACGTAATTAGCGTGAAAACGCCGAGCCCATAAAATCTCCATTTTCCTTGCCGCAGTGGTCTGTTGCGCAATTAACTGAATTTCATCCAGATTTAATTGTGGATTTACGGGAGACCGTATAATGATTTTGAAGAAACCCCAACACTCTCAACGTGAGGTGTTACCAACGTATCATTCATCGCAAGAGCACGCAAGCTGAACTAACACCTATGTTTGAACACATTCATTCCTCCCTAAATGAGCATAAAATTGTAGCTTGGCCCGATGAATCAAGATCTACCTCGATATGAGTCACCATGACGGAATTGATCGTTGATGTTAGTAAGGCAGCGTGCAGCGTAATGGTTGTTCCTAATGGGAATGGATGTATTTTGTTTGGTTTGTGAAGCTTGGATTCTCTGCCGAAACTGAACCCATCATAGTTATGTAGAAGGCCACATGAACTCCACGTCTCCTACTAGCGATGGTATTGCCCATGATGAAAGTGACACAGGTCACCCTGCCAAAAATCTTTCATACTTCATTTCCAAATTATTTGGAGTAATTTCAGTGAATGATATGGCCACCTATATCGTCAGGCGTGATACCCTACGGCGCCGCTTTAGGATATAGTTGAACGATACATAAGTCCGAAAATCCTCGTCAACATGACAGCATATCTTCCACAGGATTTTGCTGGTTAGCGGAGTCCTTATAAGTAGGGTTGACGCTGTGTCCCAGGCTGAAGGACGCCCTATCATTCCTGAAGTGTCAATATCAATGCAAATAAGAAATACATTTAATGGTGCATCCCAACAGAGAAATTGCATAACTGCATAAACGAGGAAATGCAGTGATCGATAACCGGATTTCTACTAGGAAAGATGAGGTTCAGATCCCCGTCCTATCATCCTGATGTAAGTTATCCATAGTTTTAGAAAGTCGTTAGAGGGCGAACATAGGGATGAGTCTCCTAACATGGGGCTATTTCCGTTTCCACCATTCTCCAGCCTGTCCTTATCTTCCGTTTCTAATATTGACTTTTCAACAAGATGTTAAATTACAACCTTCAAAAACAATGTTGTAGTATGTAAAAGAACAGGAACATAGTGTAAGGAGTATTTATATCCACTCACGTAAATCACTATAAAAACGTATTCTCATAATTTCAACATTTTTTCGTAGGATTCCTTAGGAGGCAACACGAAAACTCTTATGGTAGGTTGCATATCTCCTGCTGATAACAACTACGACGAAACACTGAGCACTTTACGGTACGTGAACAGAGCAAAAAATATAAAAAATAAACCACGCATTAATGAGGATCCCAAGGACACACTACTGCGAGAGTATCAAGACGAAATACGGAAACTGAAGCAAATGCTGGAATCAACATCAGTCTCGGACAAAGGTAAGTACTTCCTCTTGCTTCATCACCGCAAAAAGCTATTTGATATTTTCTTGTACCAGTGCAACTCACTCAACACAGTTTTGCACTGCAACGCCTTTTTTTGCCTCGATACTTCCTAATATTCAGGGCCAAGATGAAAAGGTTCCAGTTTTTGGCAGTGGTATTGACGTATACAATGTGACCCCGGAAAGTTGAGACAAACTTAGAGGAGATATAGAGAACGTCTTGAGGAACAAATCGTAGTAAGGAACACGTGTCCGGAAATGACATCCAACGACGCTACAGAACGTCTAAATTATAGGCCCCAGCGCCTGCCACTAATCAGCCTTTCCGGCAGCAAATGTCACTTTTTACGCTGACGGAACGTAGGCGGGACGTCTCGCACTGTTGTTTGTTATGCAGTGATGTCGACTGATTGCCACGATCGCCAGTGGAGTATTTAGAGCTAGCCGCTGTGTAGAAATGTCTTATCAACTACGAATACGATGTCTGTTGCCGTGGTGGATGACGGTTTGGATACGAATTTCCATCAGCAGTTCGTTTTTCTTCTGGAGCCTTCTACAATTGCAGACTTTTTCTGTGCATAGGCGACATATGAACTGCAGATGTAAACCCGTATCCGAAACCGTCATCTTTCAAGGCAACAGAACATAGCGTTCATGGGAGTCAAGGACTGTCTACACTGGCGATTGTGGGAATCAGTCGCGATCACTGGAGAACAAACAACAATGCGAGACGTTCCGCCTACGATCCGGTAGTGTACAAGTTTACGTTTACTGCCTAGTGACAGGCGCCAGCGCCTATAGCTTCTACGCTCTCTAGCGTCGTTGGATGACTTTCCGGACACGGGTTCCTATCCTCTTTCGTTCCTCAAGACACCCTCTACAACTCCTCGAACTTTGTCGCAACATTCCTGGGACAACCTGTATAATTAAATAAGTCCGTAATAAAGTACACACTTAGCAACGCCTTTAGACTAATGGTTGTTCACAGTATACTGTGAAAATATCACTCTAGAACCAGGGGAGAGATGTCTTCAATTTTCGGAAATATATCGGGTAAGACCCCATGAACCATGGACTTTGCCGTTGGTGGGGAGGCTTGCGTGCCTCAACGATACAGATAGCCGTACCGTAGGTGCAACCACAACGGAGGGGTATCTATTGAGAGGTCAGACAAACGTGTGGTTCCTGAAGAGAGGCAGCAGCCTTTTCAGTACTTGCAGGGGCAACAGTCTGGATGATTGACTGATCTGGCCCTGTAACACTAACCAAAACGGCCTTGCTGTTTTGGTACTGCGAACGGCTGAAAGCCAGGGGAAACTACAGCCGTAATTTTTCCCGAGGGCATGCAGCTTTACTGTATGATTAAATGATGATGGCGTCCTCTTGGGTAAAATATTCCGGAGGTAAAATAGTCCCCCATTCGGATCTCCGGGCGGGGACTACTCAGGAGAACGTCGTTATCAGGAGAAAGAAAACTGGCATTCTACGGATCGGAGCGTGGAATGTCAGATCACTTAATCGGGCAGGTAGGTTAGAAAATTTAAAAAGGGAAATGGATAGGTTAAAGTTAGATATAGAGGGAATTAGTGAAGTTCGGTGGCAGGAGGAACAAGACTTTTGGTCAATTGAGTACAGGGTTATAAACACAAAATCAAATAGGGGTAATGCAGGAGTAGGTTTAATAATGAATAGGAAAATAGGAATGCGGGTAAGGTACTACAAACAGCATAGTGAACGCATTATTGTGGCCAAGATAGATACGAAGCCCACACCTACTACAGTAGTACAAGTTTATATGCCAACTAGCTCTGCAGATGACGAAGAAATTGAAGAAATGTATGATGAGTTAAAAGAAATTATTCAGGTAGTGAAGGGAGACGAAAATTTGATAGTCATGGGTGACTGGAATTCGACAGTAGGAAAAGGGAGAAAAGAAAACATAGTAAGTGAATATGGATTGGGACTAAGAAATGAAAGAGGAAGCCGTCTGGTAGAATTTTGCACAGAGCATAACTTAATTATAGCTAACACTTGGTTCAAGAATCGTAAAAGAAGGTTGTATACATGGAAGAATCGTGGAGATACTAAAAGGTATCAGATAGATTATATAATGGTAAGACAGAGATTTAGGAACCAGGTTTTAAATTGTAGGACATTTCCAGGGGCAGATGTGGACTCTGACCACAATCTATTGGTTATGAACTGTAGATTAAAACTGAAGAAATTGCAAAAAGGTGGGAATTTAAGGAGATGGGACCTGGATAAACTGATTAAACCAGATGTTGTACAGAGTTTCAGGGAGAGCATAAGGGAACAATTGACAGGAATGGGAGAAAGAAATACAGTAGAAGAAGAATGGGTAGCTCTGAGGGATGAAGTAGTGAAGGTAGCAGAGGATCAAGTAGGTAAAAAGACGAGGGCTAGTGGAAATCCTTGGATAACAGAAGAAATACGAATTTAATTGATGAAAGGAGAAAATATAAAAATGCAGTAAATGAAGCAGGCAAAAAGGAATACAAACGTCTCAAAAATGAGATCGACAGGAAGTGCAAAATGGCTAAGCAGGCATGGCTAGAGGACAAATGTAAGGATGTAGAGGGTTATCTCACTAGGGGTAAGATAGATACAGCCTACAGGAAAATTAAAGAGACCTTTGGAGAAAAGAGAGCCACTTGTATGAATATCAAGAGCTCAGATGGAAACCTAGTTCTAAGCAAAGAGGGGAACGCAGAAAGGTGGATGGAGTATATAGAGGGTCTATACAAGGGCGATTTACTTGAGGACAATATTATGGAAATGGAAGAGGATGTAGATGAAGATGAAATGGGAGATACGATACTGCGTGAAGAGTTTGACAGAGCACTGAAAGACCTGAGTCTAAACAAGGCCCCAGGAGTAGACAACATCCCATTAGAACTACTGACGGCCTTAGGAGAGCCAGTCCTGACAAAACTCTACCGTCTGGTGAGCAAGATGTACGAGACAGGCGAAATACCCTCAGACTTCAAGAAGAATATAATAATTCCAATCCCAAAGAAAGCAGGTGTTGACAGATGTGAAAATTACCGAACTATCAGTTTAATAAGCCACAGCTGCAAAATACTAGCGCGAATTATTTACAGACGAATAGAAAAACTGGTAGAAACCGACCTCGGGGAAGATCAGTTTGGATTCCGTAGAAATGTTGGAACACGTGAGGCGATACTGACCTTACGACTTATCTTAGAAGAAAGAGTAAGGAAAGGCAAACCTACGTTTCTAGCATTTGTTGACTTAGAGAAAGCTTTTGACAATGTTGACTGGAATACTCTCTTTCAAATTCTAAAGGTGGCAGGGGTAAAATACAGGGAGCGAAAGGCTATTTACAATTTGTACAGAAACCAGATCTCAGTTGTAAGAGCAGAGGGGCATGAAAGGGAAGCAGTGGTTGGGAAGGTAGTGAGACAGGGTTGTTGCCTCTCCCCGATGTTATTCATTCTGTATATTGAGCAAGCAGTAAAGGAAACAAAAGTAAAATTTGGAGTAGGTATTAAAATCCAGGGAGAGGAAATAAAAACTTTGAGGTTCGCCGATGACATTGTAATTCTGTCAGAGACGGCAAAGGACTTGAAAGAGCAGTTGAACGGAATGGACAGTGTCTTGAAAGGAGGGTATAAGATGAACATCAACAAAAGCAAAACAAGGATAATGAAATGTAGTCGAATTAAGTCGGGTGATGCTGAGGGAATTAGATTAGGAAATTAGACCCTTAAAGTACTAAAGGAGTATTGCTATTTGGGGAGCAAAATAACTGATGATGGTCGAAGTAGAGAGGATATAAAATGTAGACTGGCAATGGCAAGGAAAGCGTTTCTGAAGAAGAGAAATTTGTTAAGATCGGGTGTAGATTTAAGTGTCAGGAAGCCGTTTCTGAAAGTATTTGTATGGAGTGTAGCCATGTATGGAAGTGAAACATGGACAATAAATAGTTTGGACAAGAAGAGAATAGAAGCTTTTGAAATGTGGTGCTACAGAAGAATGCTGAAGATTAGGTGGGTAGATCACGTAACTAATGAGGAGGTATTGAATAGGATTGGGGAGAAGAGAAGTTTGTGGCACAACTTAACTAGAAGAAAGGATCGGTTGTTAGGACATGTCCTGAGGCATCAAGGGATCACAAATTTAGCATTGGAGGGCAGTGTGGAGGGTAAAAATCGTAGAGGGAGACCAAGAGATGAAGGAGCTTGCACAGGATAGATTAGCATGGAGAGCTGCATCAAACCAGTCTTAGGACTGAAGACCACAACAACAACAGCAACAACAATCGGGTAGGAGTCTCTTGAGCTTTCTGCATGTCTATCAGAGGATGGATACAATTTATTCAGCGTACAGTGAAGCACTGGTTTATTTTAGTTGTATATAGTGCTGAGAATCTCCAGACCTCAAATAGCAAAATTTCTCCCTTAACTACAATGTAGAACATATGCTAAACTCTGTCTAAGTCTCTCCTTCTGCTGTACCATCTGGATCTCTCTCTCTCTCTCTCTCTCTCTCTCTCTCTCTCTCTCTCTCTCTCTCTCTCTCTCTCTCCCTCTCCCTCTCTTTCTCTCGCTTGCTCTCTGCAGCAGTACAAAAAAGCATGAAAGATACTGTTGGTAAAAACTAGAAATATGTTGAGATATGGACCACCTCGTTGTAGGATAGCAATGTTTCTATTAACACTACGTGGGTGTTCCGTGTGGTTCCCACCATCTGTTACACATCCTGCAACTCTCTTCCTAAACCAGAGCGAGGTGGTGCAATAGTGAACGGTTAGACTGCATTCATGGGACTGGTGGTTCAAATCCTCACACAACCTTCCATATTTTCGTATTCCATGGTTTCCCTAACTAGTTCAAGGCAAGTGCTGGAATGTTTCCTTCCCCATCGTTTAAACAATTGGAGGTTGAGCTACATCTCTATTGATCTCGTCACTGATGGGACGCTAAACACAACATTCTTTCCTCCCCTTCCTCAAAGAATCACGAACTCGTGCAGACACAAATGGTTGCCGTGGATTGGGACATCTCCATGGGATACGCTAGAATAAGATAGGCACATTGACGAGCCGGCCGCGGTGGTCTCGCGGTTCTAGGCGCTCAGTCCGGAGCCGCGCGACTGCTACGGTCGCAGGTTCGAATCCTGCCTCGGGCATGGATGTTTGTGATGTCCTTAGGTTAGTTAGGTTTAAGTAGTTCTAAGTTCTAGGGGACTGATGACCTAAGATGTTAAGTCCCATAGTGCTCAGGGCCATTTGAACCACACTGCCGACATGTGTGGCACACTTCAAAACCCATAAATAGCTGCGTGGCCTGAAATCCAAGGGATTAAGGTCAGGTGAACGTCTTGCTACTAGATCTCCACGAGTATTCCATCATTCACATAACATTTGGATTAAATGTTGTCATACGTGGCGTAGAAAATAGAGTGGTGCCCGTTGTACACAAGCCACATCCCTAGTGTCTCTCCAAGGGTAACGTTCTCCAATAGTGCCTGCAATTTATCGCGCAGAACTTTTTGATTAAAAGCACTTGTTGACGTGTCCAGTAAAGTTTATGACCCCGAAAGTCTATTACAATTCTCAACCAAATATTGATACTAAAGCAAATAAAGCGAACCTGATAACTTGCTCGTGAATTTGCAAATGTCCACAAGTGTAAATTTTGGTATTTTACTGTGTGAACGTAGTGTAGAGGAGCGGCCATAAGAAGAGGCCTATTGCCGAAATCCGATCGCTTGCCAACACCCGAAATCTCAGTACTTACGCCTTACCAGCGCCTCTGTAACTGCGGCCCAGGCCCTGGGGCAATAACCGGGGTTTCGAGGCATTTCGACGGCGTTTGGCGGGCCACATACGTGACGTCAACCGCAACAAAAAATTCCTCACCTTATATGAAAGCAGTTCGCTCGGGAAGACTGGGCATATCGACATAGCCAGGCTACGAATTGGCGACCGCTGGGTTGCCTATCTTAAAAGTACATCAAATATTTTCTGGGCCAATTTTATTTTTCTCGTCCTACTTAATCCTTCCGCTGGCTTCATGTCCCGCTCAGCGTTAAATCATAATTATAGCTGTAATTACGTCTTTCATTCGATTTTTGTTTCCCGATCTATTTGGTCCTTTTTCTCCGGCCTCCATCGCTCGCTGCGCAACGCTCTAGTTTTGAAAAATTATCGCATGAATAGTCTGCGTCACTCTGCCGTAACTCCAAACTGGTCAGACACACTGAGTTTCCTTTTCGAATCGCATTGAAAGTTAGCTTTGAAATTCCTATTTAGTTTACCAAAAGCATGCCTGACCAGTTCTACATTTCATTCTATTTCTTTTGCTCTCCATCCAGTCACTCTCTTCACCTGCCCTAAATTTTTTAAAAAATAGTTCGATGTCTCTGTGGCATAATGTTAATTTGTGTAACTTTTTCTTCGATGTGTTGATAATACATTATTGTAGTTTTATTACATTTCATTATTAGCCTTACTTTCAAACTTCTTCCATTCGTTGTTGTAGCGTATCTGCACCAGGAACATACATACAACGTCATCAGCAATCGAAAGTGATTCACGTATGTTCACATATTCCTTCAAGATTTCGCGAGTTTAAGGACCTTACAGGATTTCAGAGAGTATTTGTGATGTTATGGAATATGTTTTCCTGGCTTATACGTCGTTCAGAATACTAACATAATTATGTGAAATCAATGCCTTTTTTTCTCAAGGTCTGCTGGTACAAACTTTCTTGAAACTGAGTCAAAAACTTTTCAAAATCTACGAATCTCAGATAAAGTAGTAATTGATACTCACTGCTCCGTTCTATAATACTGTTTATTGTGCTATTAATTTGCCAGTTTCAAATCTCAATTTCCCTCTATGCGGCTGGTGATAATTTTAGTGCATATCTTGCACATTACGGTGGAAAGTCTGATAGGTCTTCAGTTTTTTGTCTTGTCTGTCTCCTTTTATATGAAGTAGAATAATTACAACATTGTTTCAGTTCTGGGGAATTTTTGCAAGCTCCTTTTGTATTACTTTGCCTCTAGTTTTAACAATTTTCATTGGAACTCCATCACCTCTAGGAGCCTTTCCTTTCTTCTTGCCTCGAATGGATTTGTGCAGATTATCTGTCTTTATCCGGGAAACGACTTGTCCATTATTATCTGTGTTTCTGAAACATATCTTAATGTTTGTACAGTTTTCTCTCGTATATTCGTTACTGTACCTTCCGACACCTTAACTGAGGGAATTTGGTGTTTAACTAACATAAGTTTTTGTTTTATTTTGCTTGGATACCTTTTGTTTCCAACTGAAGACTTGTGCGGAAAAAAGGGCTAACCCTCAAATGTAACAGCTTAGAGAGAAGTGTTGCCGTGTGTTGCCGTCCTCATCCCTAAATATCACATTAGGATATTTAGGGTTGAGATCAGTGTCAAATTTGATACGTCCCGTACCCAGAAACAGGTGGCAACACTTATCTCTAAGTTTTTACACTCGAGGGTTACCCCGTTTTTCTGGACATGTCTTCAATTTTTTGCATTAACAAATTTTCATTGTCTTTCCTCAGATCCTCTAGAAGGCATTATCGAATAGTTCTCTCTAATTTAGCGTATTATACAATATTCCTACTATCATTTATTTAAAGTTCTCTCCTTTTATTTAATATTAGCAGCATTCCATTTGAGAATTTCTTCCTTCTGCTTTCTTCACAAATGCAATATGTTTTGCTGTTTTCATAAGTACCTTTCTCAGATAACTGGCCCTTTCGTCTACGTAGATATAACGTCCATTTTCTAATATACTGGAATTAAAGCTTAATTTAATCTAGTATTTCTCATGTTCGTGAACAGTCTCATCTACATTTCCGATTTTCTGCCTAAGTATGTTGTTTCCTTACAGCTATGTATCCGTTCTCACTCTGCGTCTAACTGGATTATGATCACATGAAATCACAAAGTGATTTAGGACCGTCACACCCGATCCACTTCCTTAGCTATTTCATAAAATATAATCAAGTTCATTTTTATTTTACCAAACCCAGTTGCTTCTTCAGCAATAATACAGAGGAGTAAAAAATATCGTTCTTCTCGGCAAATTCTATTAATGTATTAACTTTGTCATTTCCACTATTATACCCTACGTTTCATACCGAGGACGCTTTCTTTAGTTCTTGTCCTACGTTTGTATTTAAATGACGCATTCTCCTCTTGTAACGACATTTATGTCATTTAGCAATTCCTGTAACTATTACTGTAAAATATTATACCTTCTCATGAGAATGGCAGAAAATTGGAGCATAAACTTGAATAATTTACACTAATTATATTATGTTTACTTTCAAATCATTTCTTACTATTCTGTTTGAGAGTCCTTCGATACCTGTAAAATTCTTCTAGCTCACAATGAAACCTACATTCGAATTTCCTCCTTGATCTGTTCCTCCAAAATGAAACACAGATCTTCGTTGTAATAAAATGTTTTTACTGTATTGGTGATTACTATATCCCATTTGATGTTATTTGACTGCTCTTCAAAGTCCGTTAACCAATCTTCAGATCGTAAGGATTTTAAATTTACTGTTGGTGGATAAAAAGAAGTGGAGTATATGGAATGTATGTGTCAGTTTTTAGTTAGGCAATCTTCCTGTAGCTAGGAGAGGGTACAGAAATAGCTGCGTGTGCCCCATTGCTTAAGGCCATTGCCTGGTTCTGCCGCCGCCCATATACTTGTATACATTTGTGCAGTGTCTGTTTATGACACTGTCTGTACAGTTCGATGCAATGTTCCTTCGGATATCCATACATATCCGAACAGGCATTGCTGGCGATCCAAGTGACAGTCTGAAGGGTTCTGATATACAGAAAGCTATTTACACTTACAGCGAGAATGTACTTAATTCATTAGATAATAAATTACAGGCTACTGGCATTTTCTGTGAGCTGTCAAAAGCTTTTGACTGTGTGAACCACAGCATTCTCCTAAGTAAATTATTGTGGTGTCACCGGCAATGCTGCGAAATGGTTTGAGTCTTATCTATCTAACAGGAAACAAATGTGTCGTTGCGAAATACCTGTGCAGTAAGCAGTCAGTCTTCATCTGACTGGGAATTAATTAGATGTAGTGTCTCTCAAAGTTCCATTTTGGGTCCATTGCTTTTACTTGTGTATATTAATGACTTCTCGTCTGTTACATTGCCAGATGTTAAGTTTGTTTTGTTTGCAGATGATACAAACATTACAATAAGTAGCAAGCCAAGTATAGATTTAGAAATAGCTGCTAATCAAGTTTTCACTTACATTAATAAGTGATTTATAACTAATTCGTTGTCATTAAATTTTGAGAAGACCCACTATATGCAGTTCAGAACCTGTAAGAGATTTCCTTTCAGCATTAGTATAACGTATGAAGACATGCAGATTGAAGAGGTTGACAGTGTTAAATTTCTGCGATTACAACTCGATAATAAATTCAGTTGGGAAGGGCATACCACAGAATTGCTTAAGAGCCAAAACAAGTCTGTATTTGCCTTGAGAATTATGTCAGATGTAGGAGATATAAATATAAAAAAACTTGCATACTTTGCTTACCTTCATTCTATTATGTCGTATGGGATCATATTCTGGGGCAACTCATCAAACCGAGCCAAAGTTTTTAAGGTGCAAAAATGTGTGATAAGAATCATTTGTGGTGTAAATTCAAGAACATCTTGTAGAAACCTGTTCAAGGAACTTTGTATTCTAACCACTGATTCTCAGTATAATTATTCCTTAATGAAATTTGTTGCAAGTAATACATCTCTATTTCTAACCAATAGCTCAGTACACAGTATCAATACTAGTAATAAGAAGAATCTACATAAAGGCCTAAAATCACTTACCTTGGTCCAAAAAGAGGTCCAGTACTCAGGAATACACATTATTAATAAATTGCCAGCAACCATTAAGAACTTGATTTCAGGTAAAGCACGGTTTAAACAGAGTTTTAAAGACTTTTTGATAGGCAACTCCTTCTACTCCATAGTTGAATATCTTAACAGAGACTGTTAAGTCAGCTTAAGTAAAACTATCTGTTAGATTTCAGTTTCGACAACAGTTGGTCACAACAGTCAAGATTAGGTATTTTGCGTATGATAAATTTATTAATAGTGGATAACAGTGTTTCACACTGGCAGTGTGTTAATTCTGTAAATATTGGCTGTCCCAGTTCACTGCATTGTATTAACTTATTTTCGACTACCTCCTGACAAATGATCAGGGTAGTAAGTGTTATATTCAAATGTTTTATGTTTTTATGTCATACTTTCTGACATGTTCTACACCCACGAGAATCATCTCATTTTTTGGGTCTATGGAACGAAAATGAAATCTAATCTAATCTAAAAGGATAGCGATATTTAAGCATGAAACGTATTAGTAAACTATGAATACGGTACCACAACATTTATACAATTTGCTGGAAACATATGCAGGCATATCCGAAAGAACATTACATCGAACTATAGAGATATTATGAGATACAGATACTTCACTAATATATTTCAAGCCAAAGTCCACGCAAAGTGACGAGAAAAATAAATAAGTCTCTCTTCATGCGGGAATCACATAACTGTGCAAGTACTATGGGGAGCAGATACTAGGGCTTATGGAGAGTTGGGGCGATTCTGGAAGAGTGTTCGGATAGCAGAAGTGACTAAGGCAACCACACGCGACAAGCGGAAAATGCAGTTTAGAGTCCCGCTCCGGCACAAATTTTCGTATGTTTCCAGTAAAATGTATAGCTGTTGTGGTACCGTATCTATAATTTATGAATGCATTTCATGGATACGCTTTCACCCGGACCGGAGTACGAACGTCCTGGGAACTCGTACGTGTTAGCAGCGCCTCCGACAACCATACCCTTGGCACACTGGCCTGCGAAGCTCGAAGGGTTTTGCAAGACACGTAAACAGCGCTGAATCTTGGCAGAGCTATTCTCACAGAAATCTCGGCGCGGGACAGCATGTTTCTAAATCCCAGAACCTGGGATCAACACAACCAGTTCGCATTCGAATCACATGCCAGCAGAGCACTGAAAACTATTTTGTCATTTACTAATACGTCAATCATCGGGTGACTCGTAACGTATTCTAGAGGGTCGCAGACACTGAGTGCGTCGACTGACCACACAGTCTGCATGCGAGTTGGTAAGCAGTCCATTCATACTTTACCTCTACCCAACGATGTGGCAAGACAGTTATCGGATGAGTGCTGACGCAAGCACGGCTGAATGTGTCTGACCACTTGCTTAGTCAGCCTTCACGCCTCGGAATGCTCTGTAGTGCGAAATTCCACGTTGTGACGTTACGAAGCTCGACCAGTTCCTCGCCGACTAACACTATCATATCGCGTATGAGGACGGCCTTAGACTTGCTCATATATCAAAATATGAGTGACATTCAGTAGCTAGATAATAAGGTAATACAAAAACAATGAACCAATTCAAACAAACAGGAAATCTACTTATAGAAGTAAGTTGAATGGTATTCATATTCTTTGTTTCTTTGTGGAACAACTGAAATAGAAACAAGTATACAATGCCTTCCGCAAACAAGCTATGAAGCGAAAATGGGCAATCTGTTCGATCATTATCGCTCAATTCGTTAGGGTGTTGACGTTGCTTGCACTACCTATACAACACACTTATTTAAATAAATACAGGATGGTCCTTTGATCGTGACCGGGCCAAATACCTCACGAAATAAGCGTCAAACGAAAAAACTACAAAGAACGAAACTTGTCTACCTTGAGGGGGAAACCAGATGGCGCTATGGTTGGCCCGCTAGATGGCGCTGCCATAGGTCAAACGGATATCAACTGCGTTTTTTTACAATAGGAACCCCCATTTTTATTACGTATTCGTGTAGTACGTAAAGAAATATTAATGTTTTAGTTGGACCACTTTTTTCGCTTTGTGATAGATGGCGCTGTAATAGTCACAAACATGTGGCTCACAATTTTAGACAAACAGGTGGTTCAAAATGGCTCTGAGCACTATGGGACTTAACTTCTGAGGTCATCAGTCCCCTAGAACTTAAAACTACTTAAACCTAACTAACCTAAGGACATCACACACATTCATGCGCGAGGCGGGATTCGAACCTGCGACCGTACCGGTCGCGCAGTTCCAGACTGTAGCGCCTAGAACCGCTCGACCACCCTGGCCGACAAACAGATGGTAACAGGTAGGTTTTATAAATTAAAATACAGAACGTAGGTACTTTTGAACACTTTATTTCGGTTGTTAGAATGTGATTCATGTACCTTTGTGAACTTATCATTTCTGAGAACGCATGCTGTTACAGCGTGATTACCTGTAAATACCACATCAATGCAATAAATGCTCAAAATGATGTCCGTCAACCTCAATGCATTTGACAATACGTGTAACGACATTCCTCTCAACAGCGAGTAGTTCGCCTTCCGTAATGTTCGCACATGCATTGACAATGCGCTTACGCATGTTGTCAGGCGTTGTCGGTGGTTCACGATAGAAAATATCCTTCATCTTTCCCCACGGAAAGAAATCCGGGGGCGTCAGATCCGGTGTACGTGCGGGCCATGGTATGGTGCTTCGACTACCAATCCACCTGTCATGAAATATGCTATTCAATTCCGCTCCAACCGAACGCGAGCTATGTGCCGGACATCCATCATGTTGGAAGTACATCGCCATTCTGTCATGCAGTGAAACATCTTGTAGTAACATCGGTAGAACATTACGTGGGGAATCAGCATACATTGCACCATTCAGATTGCCATCGATAAAATGGGGGCCAATTATCCTTCCTCAGATAATGCCGCACCATACATTAACCCGCCAAGGTCGCTGATGTTCCACTTGTCGCAGCCATCGTGGATTTTCTGTTGCCCAGTAGTGCATATTATGCAGGTTTACGTTACCGCTGTTGGTGAATGACGCTTCGTCGCTAAATAGAACGCGTGCAAAAAATCTGTCATCGACCCGTAATTTCTCTTGTGCTCTGTGGCAGAACTGTACACGACGTTCAAAGTCGTCGCCATGCAATTCCCGGTGCATAGAAATATGGTACGGGTGCAATCGATGTTGATGTAGCATTTCCAACACCGCCGTTTCTGAGATTCCCTATTTTCGCGCAATTTGTCTGCTACTGCTGTGCGGATTAGCCGCGACAGCAGCTAAAACACCTACTTGGGCATCATCATTTGTTGCAGCTCGTGGTTGACGTTTCACATGTGGCTGAACACTTCCTGTTTCTTTAAATAACGTAACTATCCGGCGAACGGTCGGACACTTGGATGATGTCGTCCAGGACGCCGAGCAGCATACATTGCACACGCCCGTTGGGCATTTTGATCACATTAGCCACACATCAACACGATATCACCCTTTTCCGCAATTGGTAAACGGTCCATTTTAACACGGGTAATGTACACTCCTGGAAATTGAAATAAGAACACCGTGAATTCATTGTCCCAGGAAGGGGAAACTTTATTGACACATTCCAGGGGTCAGATACATCACATGATCACACTGACAGAACCACAGGCACATAGACACAGGCAACAGAGCATGCACAATGTCGGCACTAGTACAGTGTATATCCACCTTTCGCAGCAATGCAGGCTGCTGTTCTCCCATGGAGACGATCGTAGAGATGCTGGATGTAGTCCTGTGGAACGGCTTGCCATGCCATTTCCACCTGGCGCCTCAGTTGGACCAGCGTTCGTGCTGGACGTGCAGACCGCGAGAGACGACGCTTCATCCAGTCCCAAACATGCTCAATGGGGACAGATCCGGAGATCTTGCTGGCCAGGGTAGTTGATTTACACCTTCTAGAGCACGTTGGGTGGCACGGGATACATGCGGACGTGCATTGTCCTGTTGGAACAGCAAGTTCCCTTGCCGGTCTAGGAATGGTAGAACGATGGGTTCGATGACGGTTTGGATGTACCGTGCACTATTCAGTGTCCCCTCGACGATCACCAGAGGTGTACGGCCAGTGTAGGAGATCGCTCCCCACACCATGATGCCGGGTGTTGGCCCTGTGTGCCTCGGTCGTATGCAGTCCTGATTGTGGCGCTCACCTGCACGGCGCCAAACACGCATACGACCATCATTGGCACCAAGGCAGAAGCGACTCTCATCGCTGAAGACAACACGTCTCCATTCGTCCCTCCATTCACGCCTGTCGCGACACCATTGGAGGCGGGCTGCACGATGTTGGCGTGAGCGGAAGACGGCCTAACGGTGTGCGGGACCGTAGCCCAGCTTCATGGAGACGGTTGCGAATGGTCCTCGCCGATACCCCAGGAGCAACAGTGTCCCTAATTTGCTGGGAAGTGGCGGTGCGGTCCCCTACGGCACTGCGTAGGATCCTACGGTCTTGGCGTGCATCCGTGCGTCGCTGCGGTCCGGTCCCAGGTCGACGGGCACGAGCACCTTCCGCCGACCACTGGCGACAACATCGATGTACTGTGGAGACCTCACTCCCCACGTATTGAGCAATTCGTCCAACCCGGCCTCCCGCATGTCCACTATACGCCCTCGCTCAAAGTCCGTCAACTGCACATACGGTTCACGTCCACGCTGTCGCGGCATGCTACCAGTGTTAAAGACTGCGATGGAGCTCCGTATGCCACGGCAAACTGGCTGACACTGACGGCGGCGGTGCACAAATGCTGCGCAGCTAGCGCCATTCGACGGCCAACACCGCGGTTCCTGGTGTGTCCGCTGTGCCGTGCGTGTGATCATTGCTTGTACAGCCCTCTCGCAGTGTCCGGAGCAAGTATGGTGGGTCTGACACACCGGTGTCAATGTGTTCTTTTTTCCATTTCCAGGAGTGTATAACGAAGCAAATACCGTCCGCCCTGCTTAATGTTACGTGATACCACGTACTTCTACGTTTGTGACTATTACAGCGCCATCTACCATAATGCAAAAAAGTGGTCAAACTAAAACATTCATATTTCTTTAAGTACTAAACGAATATGTAGTAAAAAATTGTGGTTCCTATTTAAAAAACGCAGTTGATATCCGTTTGACCTGTGGCAGCGCCATCTAGCGGGCCAACCATAGCGCCATCTGTTTTCCCCCTTCAAGCTAGACGAGTTTCGTTCAGTGTAGTTTATTTGTTTGATGCTTATTTCGTGAGATATTTGGCCCGGTCACGATCAATAGACCACCCTGTATATGGAGATGGTATCTGTTCTATTGGACATGTCCAAAAGAACAGATACCATATTCATCTACATATAGTTAAGGCTCACCGGCCATTTGACCATCTTGTGCGGATGCACAAACAGTGCCCGACTCTTACGGGAACCACCAGTAAAGCCGTGAGTAATGAGAAAAATTGGCAGGGGCACTATGAATATAGTGTGGGACAATAAGTTGCGAATGTGGGTGTTACGGGAGGCGTGCCAGAGATAAGTCCCTGCAGTCGCACTATCCTCTGTGTCCTCTGTGGCTTAGGTGGATGGGAGCCGGCACGGTAGCTCAGGTAGCTCAGCGTGTTCGGTCATAGAGCTGGTTGGCCTCTGTAATAAAAAACTGATTGAAAGGATCAACAAACGAACTTTAACAGATGTCATATGACATTCGCAACGACCAAACGCAAAAAAAGGATCGTTAGAGCGTCTGCCATCTAAGCAGATCCCGGGTTCGCGTCCCGGCCGGGACACAGATTTTCAACTGTCCCCGTTGACTTACATCAACGTCTGTATGCAGCTAGGGGTATTCATTTCATTGTAATTTCACACTTATTTAAATTTCAATGTGTAAAAACACAATCATCGGACTGTATGACTGCAAAAGCGAACGATGACACAACCTTTTAATGAAAGTTTGCTTATTCTAGTAGTTTGCAATGTGCTGTTCCTAATACGATGGCAAAAAGGCCGTACTAACTACTATTTTTAAAAATTAATAATTGATACTGTCTTAGAAAATAGATTAAGGAAAGGCAAACCTACGCTTCTAGCATTTGTAGAAAGTTTTGACAATGTTAACTGGAATACTCTCTTTCAAATTCTGAGGGTGGCAGGGGTATAATACAGGGAGCGAAAGGCTATTTACAATTTGTACAGAAACCAGATGGCAGTTATGAGAGTCGAGGGGCATGAAAATGAAGCAGTGGTTGGGAAGTGAGTGAGACAGGGTTGTAGCCTATCCCCGATGTTATTCAATCTGTATATTGAGCAAGCAGTAAAGGAAACAAAAGAAAATACGGAGTAGGAATTAAAATCCATGGAGAAGAAATAAAAACTTTGAGATTCACCGATGACATTGTAGTTCTATCAGAGACAGCAAAGGATCTGGAAGAGCAGTTGAACGGAATGGCCAGTGTCTTGAAAGGAGGCTATAAGATGAACATCAACAAATGCAAATCGAGGAGAACGGAATGTAGTCGAATTAAACTGGGTGATGCTGAGGGAATTAGATTAGGAAATGAAATGCTTAAAATAGTGCTATTTGGGGAGCAAAATACCTGGGATAAGAAGAGAATAGAAGCTTTCGAAAAGTGTTGCTACAGAAGAATGACGAAGATTAGACGGGTAGATCACATAAATTATGAGGAGGTGTTGAATAGAATTGGGGAGAAGAGAAATCTGTGGCACAACTTGACTAGAAGAAGGGATCGGTTGATAGGACATACTCTGAGGCATCAAGGGATGACCGATTTAGTACTGGAGGGCAGCGTGGAGGGTAAAAATCGTAGAGGGAGGGTAAGAGATGAGTACACTAAACAGATTCAGAAGGATGTAGGTTGCAGTAGGTACTAGGTGATGAAGAAGCTTGCACACGATAGAGTAGCATGGAGAGCTGCATCAAACCAGTCTCTGAACTGAAGACCACAACGACAACTACACAACGGAAATTGTAACGATTTTGGTGATAGACGTTTCATACATTATCTGATCAAAAGTATCCGAACACCGCTATTCAATCCGAAATGGACCACTAGATGTCACGAGAGGTAGAACCGCCAGTATAAAACGAGCCAGGGCTTATTGCGTTCTCAGAAGACAAGCAGTAACAGCAGAAGTCTCGGTTAGGAGAGCTCTGTGGCTTAGATCGTGGTCTAGTAATTGGATATCACCTGAGTAACATGTCCTTCATGGGCATTTAGAACCTTATGAAGCTGCCAAAGTGGACCGTAGGTGATATTACTGTGAATTTGAGATGCGAAGGAACCACAACTAAACCAAGAACAAGCAGACTCCATGTACTGACGGACAAGGGTCCGTCGAACGTTGCGGAGAGTGGTTGTAAAAAATCACATGAGAAAAGCGGAAGGAATCACTCGAGAATTCGAAACTGCTTCCGGCAGTCCAGCCAGCATAATGGCTGTGTGTATGGAGTGAAAACGCATGGCATGTCATGGTCAAAGTTGTCCTCATAAACCACACACTTCTGTAGTCAAAGCTAAGCAACGCTTGAGGTGGTGTAAAGACAGTGGATGACTTGAAACGAGTGATTTGGGGTGATGAATCACGATATTCTCTGACACGTTCCGGTGGATGGGTTTGAATTTGGCGAATACCTGGAGAATTTAACTAACATCTTGTGTATCTACATCTACATTTATACTCCTCAAGCCACCCAACGGTGTGTGGCGGAGGGCACTTCACGTGCCACTGTCATTACCTCCCTTTCCTGTTCCATTCGTTCGTGGGAAGAACGACTGCCGGAAAGCCTCTCTAATTTTACATTCGTGATCTCCACGGGAGGTATAACTAAGGGGAAGCAATACACTCGATACCTCATCCAGAAACGCACCCTCTCGAAACCTGGACAGCAAGCTACACCGCGACGCAGTGCGCCTCTCTTGCAGTCTGCCACTTCAGTTTGCTAAACATCTCCGTAACGCTATCACGGCTACCAAATAACCCTGTGACGAAACGCGCCGCTCTTCTTTGGATCTTCTCTATCTCCTCTGTCAACCAGATCTGGTACGGATCCCACACTGATGAGCAATACTCAAGTATAGGTCGAACAAGTATTTTGTAAGCCACCTCCATTGTTGATGGACTACATTTACTAAGGACTCTCCCAATGAATCTCAACCTGGCAACCGCCTTACCAACAATTAATTTTATATGATCATTCCACTCCAGATCGTTCCGTACGCATACTCCCAGGTATTTCACAGAAGCAACTGCTACCAGTGTTTGTTCCGCTATCATATAATCATACAATAAAGGATCCTTCTTTCTATGTATTCGCAATACATTACATTTCTCTATTTTGAGGGTCAGTTGCCACTCCCTCCACTAAGTGCCTATC
The DNA here is from genome assembly GCF_023897955.1 of Schistocerca gregaria. Taxonomy (NCBI): domain Eukaryota; kingdom Metazoa; phylum Arthropoda; class Insecta; order Orthoptera; family Acrididae; genus Schistocerca; species Schistocerca gregaria. Next base: position 768,942,927 of record NC_064931.1, on the reverse strand, counting down.
CGCTGCAGATCTTCCTGCATTTCGCTGCAGTTTTCTAATGCTGCAACTTCTCTGTATACTACAGCATCATCCGCTAAAAGCCGCATGGAACTTCCAACACTATCTACTAGGTCACTTATATATATTGTGAAAAGCAATGGCCCCATAACAGTCCCCTACGGCACGCCAGAGGTTACTTTAACGTCTGTAGACGTATCTCCATTGAGAACAACATGCTCTGTTCTGTTTGTTACAAACTCTTCAATCCAGCCACACACCTGGTCTGATATTCCATAGAATCTTACTTTGTTTATTAAGCGGCAGTGCGGAACTGTATCGAACGCTTGCGGAAGTCAAGGAAAATGGCATCTACCTGGGAGCCTGTATCTAATATTTTGTGGGCCACATGAACAAATAAAGCGAGTTGGGTCTCACACGATCGCTGTTTCCGGAATCCATGTTGATTCCTACAGAGTAGATTCTGGGTTTCCAGAAATGACATGATACGCGTGCAAAAAATATGTTCTAAAATTCTACAACAGATCGATGTCAGAGATATAGGCCTATAGTTTTGCGCATCTGCTCGACGACCCTTCTTGGTAACTGGAACTATCTGTGCTCTTTTCCAATCATTTGGAACCTTCGGTTCCTCTAGAGACTTGCGGTACACGGCTGTTAGAAGGGGGGCATGTTTTTTCGTGTTCTCTGTGTACAATCGAATTGGTATCCAGTCAGGTCCGATGGACTCTCCTGTGTTGAGCGAGTTGTGCAAAAAGTGAAGTACGGAGGAAATTGTGTTCCAATATGAGTGTAACTGTCGTGGTTAGGGTGTGGCCCCCTAACTGCACTTAAGAAAATCATAAATTGGGAAGGATATCAACATATTTTATAGCGCTATGTACTGCACGCAGCAGAGGAATAGTTCGAAAACGATTTGTAACAGAACAGTTTAAGAAGTTAGGCTGTTTGATGAGCCTCATGACTCGCTTTTTTACCAGTTAACTAGAATTTTCCTTGAAAATTTAGGTCGTGTCGGTAACTAACAAAGTGAGAGCTTTCAACACGCTGTCATAAAGCAGCTACCGAGGGTCAGTGGTTTGTGGACACTAACATTCCTGAAGTGACCTGGCCTGGCCAGAATCCTCACCTGCAACCAATGGAACACCTTGGGAATGAGTTACAACGTCGCCTTCACTCCAGACCCTGGCGTCCAACATAACTACCTTGTCTGGTTTCGGCTTTTGAGAAATCATGTTCTGCCATTGTTCCACAGACATTGAGACATCTCACTGAAAGTGTCCCCAGAGGAGTTCAAGTCGTCATAAACGAAAGGTGGTAGTGACACATCATATTAATGTGCTAATAATCTGAAGTTATTATTTTACTGAGAGTAGTTAGGCGGTTAGTATATGTCTTAAATATTATAATAAGCTATTTCGTTCTTCTTTATTATTAAAAGAAATGAAAGGGAAAGATAGTTTTCTTGTTGGACCTGAAACTCGAAAAATGATATTCAGTTCCAAGTTTGAATAAAAAGTGATCGTAAGTGACACATGAGCTTAGGTTTCATTGTTCTTAGGTAGCAAAAAGATCCATATTACATTTCTGTTGTAGTTAGGCTGTTTGACGAACCTCAAGATTCGCTTTTGGAAGAGTTACATAAAATTTACATTAAAAATCTGGGTCGTGTCAGTAACTAACAAAGTGAGCGCTTTCAACACGACATCAAAGTGATGTAAACACGCTATCACGGTCATTGGAGTAACAACGTGGTGGGAGGCTGCTGTTAGGCACTTCAGCGAAACGTACAATAGGCTATTCCACGCGGAAAAAGCTATACAAGACGCTTTAGGGGGAAGAGAGGAAAGAAATACAAACCAGTGGACAGACAATTCCAGTGAAATAAAGATGTGTTTTTCCCTCATATAAAACATATGTTCATACTGGAAAAATTCCAATTACACGTGATTTGCTAATGTTCTTGTTTATGAGATCGTGACACTAGAAACTGAGGTAAATATACGAATTCAGTGTCTACAACACCATGGGATTAAGCTTTTACTTAACAAAATTATTTTTTTCGTTGGCATGTATTGTCGCGCAGACCTTTGCGACACCACAGGACACTGCGGTCTTACCCGAAACAACCATGAGCTTTTCACATTTCTTCTACATTTCAATGTTTGTGTCTCCTTGGATCTCTCCCTCCTATTCCTTCCATTGCATTGGCCACGAAATCTTAAGCTGGTGCAGACTACGTCTCGACTGTATTGTAGAACGATTTAGAAGGATAAAAATATCGAAACACGGCGAGAAATGAGTACTTGAACATAAATGCAGATACTAGTCAAGCCTGCAGATTGTGATGTTGTATTTGACCACGGACGACACTTGTGCAATCTCCTCAACACGTTTGAAATGTCAGTCGTGGTCAGCACAGAGTTCTGTGTTGCTGTGATTGCATTATGGTGGAGGTAAGTGAATTCGAACGTGGACAAATTGTTGGTGCCCGTATGATCAGCGATACAAATGTCCGTAGCAGGAAAATGTGGTGCCGAAGCCATAAAGCCAGGTAGTGGGGCCGTGCGGTTCTAGGCGCTTCAGTCTGAAACCGCGTGACCGCTACGGTCGCAGGTTCGAATCCTGCCTCGGGCATGGATGTGTATGATGTCCTTAGGTTAGTTAGGTTTAAGTAGTTCTAAGTTCTAGTGGACTGATAATTTCAGATGTTAAGTCCCATAGTGCTCAGAACCATTTAAACCATTTTTGAAGCCATAAAACCTGGACTATGGAGAAGGAAGAAAGTCATTTGGGCCGATGAGTCTTTTTTCATACTGTTTCCAAATGTTGGAGGTGTGTTATCCCTAAGAGTGAAAGAAGGTGGATGTGCGATGATTTATGGGCAGCCATGACGTGGTATTCAATGGGTCCCATGGTTAATCTCCAAGGTGGCAGTAGTGCCAAGGGTTATGTGATCATTGAGGATGATCAAGTTCATCTCATGATACAATGCTTGTTCCCCAATGGTAAGGCTGTGTTCCAAGACGACAAGCCACGGATCCACACAGCTCGCATCGCCCAGAACTGGTTTTTTGGGCACGAGACGAATTGTAGCATCTAACTCGCAGACCACAACCACCAGATCTTGAGTCTTTATGGTCTGCTTTGGAGAGAAGGCTGTGTGATCGCTATTCTCTTCTCCCATTGTTACCTGGACTTGCCACCATTTTGCAGGAAGAATGGTATAAGATTACCTTGAGAACCATACAGGACCTGTATTTATCCATTCCGAGACGACTGGAAGTTGCTTTGAATGTCAGTGGATTTCCTACACCTTATCAGGTACGGTAATGTGTTGTATCTTTAGTGTTTCCATATTTTTTTCCAACCCCTGAGTTTTTGCATGCGAGCAATTACACACCTGGAAATTGAAATAAGAACACCGTCAATTCATTGTCCCAGGAAGGGGAAACTTTATTGACACATTCCTGGGGTCAGATACATCACATGATCACAATGACAGAACCACAGGCACATAGACAGAGGCAACAGAGCATGCACAATGTCGGCACTAGTACAGTGTATATCCACCTTTCGCAGCAATGCAGGCTGCTATTCTCCCATGGAGACGATCGTAGAGATCTTGGATGTAGTCCTGTGGAACGGCTTGCCATGCCATTTCCACCTGGCGCCTCAGTTGGACCAGCGTTCGTGCTGGACGTGCAGACCGCGTGAGACGACGCTTCATCCAGTCCCAAACATGCTCAATGGGGGACAGATCCGGAGATCTTGTTGGCCAGGGTAGTTGACTTACACCTTCTAGAGCACGTTGGGTGGCACGGGATACATGCGGACGTGCATTGTCCTGTTGGAACAGCAAGTTCCCTTGCCGGTCTAGGAATAGTAGAACGATGGGTTCGATGACGGTTTGGATGTACCGTGCACTAGTCAGTGTCCCCTCGACGATCACCAGAGGTGTACGGCCAGTGTAGGAGATCGCTCCCCACACCATGATGCCGGGTGTTGGCCCTGTGTGCCTCGGTCGTATGCAGTCCTGATTGTGGCACTCACCTGCACGGCGCCAAACACGCATACGACCATCATTGGCACCAAGGCAGAAGCGACTCTCATCGCTGAAGACGACACGTCTCCATTCGTCCCTCCATTCACGCCTGTCGCGACACCACTGGAGGCGGGCTGCACGATGTTGGGACGTGAGCGGAAGACGGCCTAACGGTGTGCGGGACCGTAGCCCAGCTTCATGGAGACGGTTGCGAATGGTCCTCGCCGATACCCCAGGAGCAACAGTGTCCCTAATTTGCTGGGAAGTGGCGGTGCGGTCCCCTACGTTACTGCGTAGGATCCTACGGTCTTGGCGTGCATCCGTGCGTAGCTGCGGTCCGGTCCCAGGTCGACGGGCACGTGCACCTTCCGCCGACCACTGGCGACAACATCGATGTACTGTGGAGACCTCACGCCCCACGTGTTGAGCAATTCGGCGGTACGTCCACCCGGCCTCCCGCATGCCCACTATACGCCCTCGCTCAAAGACCGTCAACTGCACATACGGTTCACGTGCACACTGTCGCGGCATGCTACCAGTGTTAAAGACTGCGATGGAGCTCCGTATGCCACGGCAAACTGGCTGACACTGACGGCGGCGGTGCACAAATGCTGCGCAGCTAGCGCCATTGGACGGCCAACACCGCGGTTCCTGGTGTGTCCGCTGTGCCGTGCGTGTGATCATTGCTTGTACAGCCCTCTCGCAGTGTCCGGAGCAAGTATGGTGGGTCTGACACACCGGTGTCAATGTGTTCTTTTTTCCATTTCCATATAAATGATCTAGGTGATAATCTTAGCAACCCCCTTAGATTGTTTGCAGACGACGCTGTAATTTACCGTCTAGCAAAATCATCACACGATCAATTCCAATTACAAAATGATTTAGAGAGAATTTCTGTATGGTGCAAAAAGTGGAAATTAGCACTAAACAAAGAACAGTGCGAGGTCATCCACATGGGTACTAAAGGAAATCCGATAAATTTTGGGTATACGATAAATCGCACAATTCTGAGGGCTGTCAATTCGACTAAATACCTAGGAATTACAATTACGAGCAACTTAAATTGGAAAGACCACATAGATAATACTGTGGGGAAGGCGAAATGAAGACTGCTGTTTGATGGCAGAACACTTAGAAGATGCGAGAAACCCACTACAAAGACAGCCTACATTACACTTGTCCGTCCTCTGCTGGAATACTGCTGCGCGGTATGGGATCCTTACCACATGGGATTGACGGGGGACATCGAAAAAGTGCAAAGAAGGACAGCTCGTTTTGTGCTATCGCGCAGTAGGGGTGAGAGTGTCACTGATACGATACACGAGTTGGAGTGGCAGTCACTGAAACAAAGGCGGTTCTCTTTGCGGCGAGATCTATTTACGAAATTTCAATCAACAACTTTCTCTTCCGAATGCGAAAATATTTTGTTGACACCCACCTACGTAGGGACAAATGATCATCAGAATAAAATAAGAGAAATCACAGCTAGAACGGGAAGATTTAGGTGTTCCTTTTTCCCACACGCCATTCGAGAGTGGAATGGTAGAGAAGTAGTACGAAAATGGTTCAATGAACCCTCTGCCAGGCACTGAAGTGTGAATTGCAGTGTAACCATGTAGATGTAGATGTGGATGTAGATGGTACGTTTATGTATTCTGTGTCTTTCACATTTATGTGTGGTAAACAGTGCACTTTAAAAGACAAATTCTATTCTTTGCAGGCAGCCTTGTGGAACAGGAGAGAGAGAAGCTGAGGCTGGAGTACGAGAAGCAGATGGAAGAGATGAGGAGGGAATACGAGGCAGAGCACGTAAACAACTGCAAGCTGCAGGCAGACATGCACGCCCTCAAGAAGCATTACGAGCAGCAGCTGGACAAGATTAACCGACAGGTGAGGCTGGCACTGTCTTTAATTTTTGTTTAACACTCTTACTCTGGGCAACTAGTTAAATTCTAAATATTTATTACATATATAGTTTTCTGTTTAGGAAATGTAGTATGTGAAAAAGACGTGACAACTCTATAGCATGGTGTGTGCTCAAATGCTGAAATCAGTACCGGAATCTGTTCCAAACGCAGCTTTATACTATTTTCACTGTGTCAAAAATGATAGTGTGATCAATACTACTATCCACAAATAAATATAAAATATTTGTGCAAGTCACTATAATAAATTGAGTAATTGAAGATAGATAAATGAGTAATATAGGAAACAAGCCCGATCGGTTGACCGTGCGGTCTAACGCACGGCTTTCCAGGCGTGAAGGAGCGCCTGGTCCCCGGCACGAATCCGCCCGGCGGACTTCCGTCGAGGTCTGGTGAACCGGCCAGTCTGTGGATTGTTTTAGGCGGTTTTCCATCTGCCTCGGCGAATGCGGGCTGGTTCCCCTTATTCTGCCTCAACTACACTTTGTAGTACACGTGCACCACCATTACTCTACCACGCAAACATAGGGGTTACACTCGTCTGGTGTGAGACGTTCCCTGGGGGGTCCACCGGGGGCCGAACCGCACAATAACCCTGGGTTCGGTGTGGGGCGGCGGAGGGGTGAAGTGGACTGCCGTAGTCGTCGTGGGGTTGTGGACCACTGCGGCTGCGGCGGCGACGGAGCCTCTTCGTCATTTCTAGGTCCCCGGTTAACATACAATACAATATAGGAAACACTTTTCAGCGCCAGCGAACATTTACACGGTCACATATCTTAAACGCGGCTTCACAGGCCTCATGTCTCCTGTGAGAAAACTTTCAATAGAGCTTTACCCATTTCCTTTTTATTTTTTGCACAATAACCATTTATAAATTATTATGTGCTATGAAATTGTTCTATTGTAGCAGATTTTTTCTATGTTTGACAAGTTGCAAGAGCTGTTTCGGGGTAACACGAATCTCTAACCGCTATACATTTCGAACATTTCATAGCGTGTTATTGATCCGCGTTTTGTTACAGGAGAAGTACGATGCAGCCTTTCCATCAAATGGAGTCTCAGATGAGAGTGGAAAACTGGAAGCCTCAATCGGGTAACTTTCTTTGTGATACTATTGCGTATGTATTTAATGAAACTTCAGTCAGAAACATTGCTTCAGATTGGAATAATATTTGTGCAAAATCAATATGTCACGCTGATTCTACATCTTTTTTCCAAATATGTCCGCGTCTACTTTGCTTTCATATCTACAAGATGTACACTCCGCAATTGAATATGTATTACACGGAGGAAGGAATACTTTGCATCGTCATTAGTGTTTCACTTCCTGTTCAGTTCACGTACTGAACGAGAACACAATGTCTGTAACCCCCACACGTGACTTCGTCTCTCCACTCTTGGCCCTTGTGCTCTTTCGTTGAAATACACAACGCAGTCACCAGATACTTAACCGTGCGACTGCTACGGTCGCAGGTTCGAATCCTGCCTCGGGCATGGATGTGTGTGATGTCCTTAGGTTAGTTAGGTTTAAGTAGTTCTAAGTTCTAGGGGACTAATGACCACAGCAGTTGAGTCCCATAGTGCTCAGAGCCATTTTTGAACCAGATACTTACTGCGCCTCTGTTTCGTGGAATGATCATCGCCGTTCTCGCAAAAATATCCATTTTAATTTCCTTAGAATTCAAATAACATTCTCGTAATTCCCAAACAAGCCTATTATTGATCCAACATACCCTTTCTGAATTGCTTCGACTTGTTCCTTCATGTTAACTTTATGGAGGTTCTAAACACTCAAGTACAGAATAATCCGTATGGTATTATAATAAGCAGATGTTTTCAGATGCGTTACACTTCACAAATTCTTAAAAAAAATTACCTTATGTACAACTAATTGTACGTCTTCTTCAGTTTTATATGGTGACATAACCACTGGTTGTGGTTACGCGCCCATTTCGCTGCTACAGCCATTAATACAAAATTCTCAGTACATAATACGCTTTAAAGAGAGTTGAATCTCAAGCTTTTGACGTCAATACCATTGTCATTATGGATAGGAAATAAAAAAGTCTGAGTGCCACTTTGTGTCCTATAAATACTCCTACACTCGCCGAATGCGCTGAAAAAGTCCTATGTGACTTTAGAGTATGACATCAGATTTTTATCTCTTGCCGATGAGAATCTTGGTACTCATCCTTGAGAACTTCAGTACCAATTTTGGTTTGATGTGGCTTTTGAACAGATAATTTGATATTATTATCGCTGGATATGTCTAATTTGTGTCTTCATACCGAACATTTTACCTCCGAAAGCACAGACTGCAAGACATTTGACTGACTTTTACTTATGTTTTGTTTCCTCGAACGTCTACACTTACCGGTCTGCATTAGTTAGGAAAGTTAGCAGCAGCGAACAGCAAATCAGTTTCACCTGTTTTGTGTAAGCGCTCTGCTGACGTACGAAACTAAAGTTTCTTTGTGTGGCTCAATAGCCTGGTGCAAGTATTTTTACTGGACGCCACTTCGGCGACTTGCGTGTCCCTAACCTCCCCCAGTTATCCAACTGGGGAAAGCAGAGCTACAGTTCAACGTGGAATCCGAACCACGTGTCGTTTCTGACGACTGGTCATATCGTTATGAGGTGAAGGCTAGGTTAAAATTAAGACTGAAAAACGGGCGGTCCGATCGAAATTCGATTCCGCTACTTCCGGTTTCCAGGCACGCGGCTTACCGCTACATTACCACGCCCGACATGCGTGTATAGGTAGCTTATCTATAGGTTTTGATGAGTGGGTTCGCGAGTATATGTGAGTTAATGGCAGCATCTTTTGACTGCTATGACTTAGAAGCTTAAATTTTTTATACCTTCAAAGGCACTTTAAACCTTAGTATTCCACGCAAATTTCAACTTCATACCTCTACCTGTTCCTGAGAAAAAGGGGTCTTAACACGCCGACAGACTGACTGACGGACAAAAAATGGCAAAAATACTTTTTTATGTGATATAATTACAGATAATCAAAAATTGCGGATTTATTACTTTACTTGTACTGTGAAACCTTGCTTTTTTGCCAAATTTCATGGATTTGACATTCATTTCAACTTTATGCCACTACCAGTTCATGACAAAAAGGGATCTCAACTGTCGAACAGAGACAGACAGACAGACAGACATGCAGACAAACGGACGAGAAAGTGATATTTAAGGCTTTCGTTTTTCCTATCGAGGTACAGGACCCTAAAAAACGACGATTAACATATAGTTACCATGTTGCAGCAAAGGATTCACTCGTTTTCACAGGTAAAAATAGAAAACCGATTCATTATACACTATCTCGTACGCTAACTTCATTGTTTCATTGGAAGGAATCAAGTGAATTGGCAGATGTCTATTCCCACGTTAGCCTTCAAAGCTAAAATATGAAAAGTAATCACCAAAGTGCGGCATACGACAGAAGATACAACGAAAAAGAGTTAAATTTACAGCCACAGTTAAGTAAAGAAAAACAAAGGCGTTTTGATGAATGAATGAATGAATCTACATATAATTCCCTTCCACACACTAAGCCTAAGAAACGCTGATTTATTAAAATATCATATAAGGTCGTACTATTAACCTCGTCACAATTTTTTCTCTCTCTTTGTTTTATATCGAAACACACTCACTGTCATCTATTACCATGGTAAAATTTGAAAATAAGCATTCGGATTTACGAAAGTAAATACTTAAAGTGTACTAATTTCTCGTCATTGTCGCTACTCTGATGTGTATCGGAAAACTCATGAAGCTACGCTATACATATATTCGGACGGACACTTCCGTACAGTGGGTAAACAGAACCTTATTAGTGCAATTACAAAGTAGCGCCTTTTTGTGAATATGCAGCATACCATCAGGGGACTTACTCTGGGCGTAGTGTTTTTGCTGCAACCTCAGAATTTTCTAATATTTCCTATTCTCCGCCAACATTTTAGTTTTGCAGTCTGTCAAACTGAGCCTGATGTCATCTATTAGCTATCATCTTTCTGTCCGTTTCGTCCACCCACAGATTTTTCTAAGGCGCCCTTCATTATCCTCTCCATTTTCATCAAATTCCCCACGTTACTGCTTTTCCTACTCTTCACTGTCCTCACTAAGTGCCTTACTTCATTCACCCTTTTAATACACCTCGGCTTTTGATCTTCCCACATCACAGTTTCTACCTTCCTCCACTTCCACATTTTCAAAAATTTGCGTCTTAGCAGTGTTTGCATTTCACTACCATGTAAGTTTACACTCCACACTAACCATTTCACTTACGTTTTTCTATTCGGTTCACAAAAAAATTACATTACTCTGTTGTTTCCTTTACCATTACTACTACGTCTTCTTCTGCATAGCAAAAACTTAAAATTGTCTTCCTGTTTTACCATTTCTCTTCCAGACCCATCATTCATGATCCCTTCTCCCATGGCAATCATCACTGTCATCGCCTTCTTAAATTTTATCTTTTTACCACGTTTTCAAAATTGTTCGATGAATCTATTACTGATTTCATTCTCATCTTCAGCTAATAATCCCACATCTCCAGTAAACTGTATGAACCTGATCGTGCTTCCATGTACCAAAACGCCTCCTTTTTCCTGAAGACGTTATTCATTATTTCGTTCACAGAAATAAACAATAATGTTGGTGGCAAACAGTAGGACTAACTTTGTCTTACATCTCTGTCATTTTCAATTGTCTCCGTTACTTTTTCTCAAAGTCTTATTTTTTTATCGTGTCTTACGTAAAATGGTTAACAGTCCTTTTTTGCCATTTCACGCGTCTTTAGTGAAATCTCCGTAAGCTTTGTCCATTTTACACTGCCATATGCTTTTTCTTGAGCCACGAATATTAAATACAAGGTACACAAATTTGCACTTCTCAAAATATTTTTCGACATTTCTCCTTAATATTTCAGTTTCATCGCTTGCCCCTTTCCCTTTTTTGAATCCAAACCGATCTTCGTACAGTTCTCCTTCTACTTTTGACTGTAGATGCCAGCTAAAGATCCTTAAGCGGAATGTTGACCATATGAGTTCAGACTAAAGGTACTGTAGTTGCAGCATTTTTAACATTACTTTTCTTTGGGACTGGGCTATTCACGATGTCAGCGAAAGTTCAAGCTATTATTCCTTCAAATTAATATTGTTGCATACTTGTATATACAATAGCTCCCCTTTTCTTTCTTCTAGCCCTCTGTTCATTCCTATAGAAATTCCATCCTTCGCCACTGCTGTTCACTTTCTTTCTATCTCATTAAGTTCTGACTATATTTCTTCCGTCAGAAATTCAAGGCCCTTGTCTTCAACGGTCAATCAACGTTCTTCTTCTGTCACCATCGATTCAGGGTGGTTTCTAGTTTTGCAAAATTCTTCGTCATAATTCTTCCCCTCGTCAACTGTTACTTCTTTGTCAGTAACTGTTTCACCGTTTTCACCTTGTGGCATGCGTAGTATTTTAGAGCTGTTGCATTTGAAGTCTAGGTGATTTACTTCTCGGTGCCGTTCTCTCCTTTTTTTCACTTCACGTTTCTGTCGTAACCAGACCTCTTTTTCTTTTTCCGTCTCTTACATGAGGTATTTACTGAACGTCATGCGTCTTCTGCGGCTCTCCTCAGAAGTTATAATTTTCTATTACCTACATCATATGTCTTTTTGTCTCACTTTGAACTTTGTCATCATATTGGAACGCAAATACAGAAAGGAATATCGCTTGGCTCATATCATATAAGGAATGCGTTTATTGCTGTCTGTTAGTTTATGATCGCAACATGCAGGATCGGATTTGAGAGTCTCTCCTATCCAGTAAAGTAGCGGTTTCAACATCCCTGAACGTTCTGGTTCATACTCTGTAATTTTTCTGTACTCTTTCTTTCCTTAACAAGGACTCCAAACAAGATCTTTTAAGGCCACAGTCGTCTAGGAGCGCATGGATCCATTAGGCCGCCAAGCAGTACGGAGATAAACATGCAGCGCACGCAGGCGTGGTCGTAGTTGAGTCAGCGGAAGACAGTATGTCATGCGCACATTTGTACCGCTGACCTCTGTAGAGAAGCAGACACACATCTGCGCAGTAAGAGCTCCAGATCGGCATTATTGGTGAGCACAACGTGGCAAACGACCATGATCGGAAGGATCACGTGCAAATTCAGATACAACTCTGTAGTAGTAGTTGCCGAGAGCCGCGCAGAATTTGCGTGTTGTTTTGGGTTTCTGTCTGCAGACTGATTTCATGCAGCTCTTTATACTAGTCTATCCTGTGCAGGCATCTCCGTCTCTGCATAACTGTTGCAACTTTGACCCTGCTTGCTCTAATCAAGCCTTGGAATTTGCATACTGTTGTAATGTTGTAGTGTGAGGATCTTCCGCTCTTAAAATAATGACATTGTGATTACAAAAAATAATGACGATTGTGATTATAAAGTAAGTGAAAACACACAGATTCGATTCAGTCCTCACGAGAAACAAGCAAGGATCGAGGAAATACTGCTCGCGTCAAATACATCTCGCTCTTTTCAACACTCAGTCTAACCTAAGGACATCACACACATCCATGCCTGAGGCAGGATTCGAACCTGCAACATAAGCGGTCGCACGGTTCCAGACTGTAGCGCCTAGAACCGCTCCGCCACCCCGGCCGGCTGTAACGCACTGGGCATAAATAGGGTGAAAAATTAATTATTGTTCGATTACACTATTAGCGATAAGTCATTGTAAATAGTAACGACCTAAATTATTTTTGAGCTTCTGTCCGGAGCGACATATAAGTGGAAGCACCAAATAAACTTGCTTACATGTCATGCAGAGAATCATTGGTAGAATTTTATAGAAAAGTTGTCTACCCGCTAAATAAGTAACTTATAAATACCTATTTCGATCGGTAAATGAATATCTTTGGTCAGTTTGTGATCCTTAGCAGGTAGGATTAACAGAGGAGATAGGAAGTCTGACAGCAGAGCGGCACTTTTAGTCACCGGTTCGTTTCGGAAGCGCAAGAGTGTGATGGAGGTACCTGTTACAGTCCACTGGCAGGCGCTACCAGGGACTTGTGCATAACGGAGGAGTTTCATGCTAAAATTCCAAGAACAACTGGCTAACATGTTGCTTCCGGTCACATGCATCTTGTGAAATAACCGTAATTCTAAAATCAGAAAAATTTCATGTCATAGTAATCATACCAACAGCCGTTCTGGACGCTCATCACTTGCTTATGTAGACGGGACACGGGGGGGAGGAGGGGGGTTAGTGTTAATAACAGTACCAGAAGAAGCAGAATCCGCAAACGCCACAGTGACTTGCGATGTGTATATTGCGATGGATAATTTCTTACACGTGAAACGAGTTAAAAAATCGGAAGACAAAACTGAAAATAAAATAAATATTGGAACTGTGGCGGGTCGAGACTGAACGAATCCAGTAACTGTTATTTTTCAACTAGTCTGCTTAACCTGTAAAACAAACATATACAATACTCTTTCCAGCCTAACTTTCTTATAAAGATGCAAGAATAACAAACGACAGGTAACATTGCAGGCTTTCAGCGAATGAAACAGGAAAATAAAATAGTAAAAATGGCATAAATTTACCCGTATTCTGGACCGACCAGTGGCCTACTGGGTGTGAATGCAAATGTGTGAATTGTAGTAATGCATTTCTTTGTTTTATCTGTACTCTAATTCAACTGATATTAAATTCTTAAATACAAACTGTTCAAAAAAGTTTTCAGCACTAACACATCTACCAGTGTGCGTGAGATTAGATTCACGGGAAGCAGGAAATGAGAGAATAAGCTCTACGAAACCAAATAACTAACTGCACTGTGAAAGAGAAACCAGAAGATAATCATAATAAAGACTGCCTGTTCAAAGTGTACGAAACTTCACAGTTTTGAAAGCAAAGTCTGCTGCTGGTTACATTCATTACTCTGCTGTTCTACCCTATGCCTTGTGACATAATTATACTGTCTTTGATAAGGTGTCCGCAAAGATGTCGAGATGTTACTGTCCAAGCGTGCCCCACATTTTGACGGCAGACCCCCTGAGGTGGCCCAGTATGCAAGGAGAGTTACTGAGACAAGGCAGTGTTGGTTCCTAAGCGTGTTGGTTCATGCTAGATGATATGGCAGGTCATTTCATTTGGTTAGTTACTATAAGGTTCCACAGTAGGCTGGCGGATCGCCCCACACATTACGCTCGATAGCGATGAGAGCTGTCCAAGATATGTACATGACGCCGGCCAAACCATGGCTTATCCACTGCACTGCTGAGTCCGTGGGACTGATTGTATCACACGTACATTCGTACATAGATGCCTCCACATACTTCTACGCTGATCATTACTTACTTTGTTTTCCGCCTTACGGCAGGTCTTGTCATGGGGGAAGCCTCGTCAGAGAAGTCCACCGCACGAGCGTCTAGGAAAGTGATTCCAATGGTGGTTTCCCGTTGCCTTCCATTGATGATGATGAAATGATAATGAGGACAACACAACACCCAGTCCCTGAGCGGAGAAAATCTCCGACCCAGCCGGGAATCGAACCCGGGCCCCTTGGCCTGATAGACCGCCGCTTTGACCACTCAGCTATCGGCACTGACGATGATCATTAGGTTTCTGGCAAATCTGCTTTTGCCAATATAGGGAACCAGATGCCACTGATCAAAGCTGAACTGCAGATATTCCCTTACCCACCTTCTCCGCACTTCATAGGAATGTCTTCTCATACTGTTGTTTATAATGGCTCCTAGAGTCTGGAGACGGTTGTGTACCGTCTGGGTCGACGGAGCCCTCTTAGTTGCTCCCAAAATGCAATCCGCAATTCTGTTGGGTCATGCTGGGGTAGTTGTGAGATATAATTTGTAGATAGCAGCCATCAGCTGGTGTTTCTGACCGCGGGTGAACACTGCGAGGCAGATTTTCAATGTTGCATGGTCAAATTACATCGTTACGACTTACGTCAGTTCTGCGAGTAACGTCCCATTCTGACAACCCTTCTTCCCCTAAAATGACAATGCGAGCACGATCTAAGCTTGAAATGAACATTCTAATCATGTTGGCAGACAGAACAGTGTACACAATCCGTACAGTCTTGCTCGCGGTTGAAGAAACAGCTCGATTTACTGAACCGCAGATCTACTTTTACTTGAATTACGCAAGTGGACGTACACTGGGGTTTGTAAAAATTGCAAGATCCAGAAGAAGACAAGTATTTACAATAAAATTTGTTCCACAGATGAGGGACATGACATACAAATGACTGGAACTACCTTGAGGATACTCTTCGGTGTGATGCCTCCGTGTGCTGGACTCAGAGCCTTCAGATATGGTAACATGGAATCAAAGAAGGCATGAAGCTGGGGAACATACTGCCACCCGGAATGTAGGCGCGTCCACATAGCATCGACAGTGCTTGCAGGAGGACTATATCCCGGGCATGTTCCATGGGTGATAAGCAAGCTGCACGTGCAAGCCAGAGAAGCAATGGTAGCCGTAGATATTCAAAGAATTCTTACACATTCCTCGCTAGATGTGGCCAGGCATTGTCCTGCTGAAACATAGCACGTGAGGCCAGTGCCTCGGCCTCTCAGACGCCCCTGATGCAGCGAGTGCTGTTCAGATTGCCCTCTGTAAGTAAGAAGCAAGATCGCATGTCGCAGCCACTGCCTCCCTATTCATCACACTTAGCATTTGTCAGCTATGCCGCTCAAAAATTCAGTCTGCCAGTCACCACGGTAGCGTCTAACACGTACGCTACCGTCAGTGTAGGGCAAGTTGACGCCGGACTCGTCCGGAAACAGTACATTTTGTCATTAAGCACGCCAGTTCATGAGCCCATAGCAGTCTGAGGCGCAATGGCATGCGTGCCACCAGCACAGGCCTCAGCAGAAGGCATCAAACCGTCGACGGAGTCATTTCCAAACCCCTTGTAGTACTTCAACAATGCGTCAACGCTGTGGACGAAACTGTTCTGTAGGGCCATATAATCGGGTATCCGCTAGTCGCGATGTACAACCCTTTTCTACCTTCTGGTTCCTCACTCGCATCACTGCCAAAACACGGTGCCCTGTACAACAAATCCGTTTCCCCGAGACCAACCACTCTGCCCCGTTCGAACTCACTCTGTGCAGTTTTACGTCGACGTGACATATTAAAACTTGCTTGCACATTTTCCGTGCGTTTGAGGGCTCTGCGCCGCCTAAGCGTGGCTTAACAAGTAACCTGTCCGGACATACAAGAAAGGACGCTGCTGGACCTATGTGCACGCCATCTCTCTACAATATTAATCACTTGTCATGGGTCACTGTTCTATACATCCTCCGACTTGGGTGTGAGACGTAACATTCCTCCTGAAGGTTGCAATTTTCACAAACATAACGACCCACACGGTAAAAAGAGTGTTGCGGAAGAGGTTTACTGTTAAAGACACACACACACACACACACACACACACACACACACACACACACACACACGAGAATAGTGCAAATGTTTTTTGGGCTTTTTATTTTGGAGAGAGTTTCAGTAATACTAAGGCTCAAGGTTTCATGCGAGATGTTGTTACTTTCAACTGTCTAGTTCTAAGATGTGTACCTCAGTTCTTTGTGATAGAATATCCCACGAAACGCATAGAAGATAAGTTGATTATGGGAAGCACTAATTTCACGTTCTCCTTTTACAGGACTAAAATGAAGCTGAATGCAGCACACCAGGAAGTTCTTCAAAGGTAATAACCAGGCGAAGTACACTATCACTTTGTTTATAACCTGTTATCAAAATTAAGACTTGTACATTTGATGCCATATTAAGATGTAGTCATATTTCTTACTTTTTTTATTACCAGTTGGATAGAATTTGGGACGACATACTTTAGGAGGACATCCAACAACTCTGTCAATCAATTCCAAGCCGAATAACTGCTTGCATAAGAAAAAGAGGTGAACCAGCGCGTTATTGACTTGCTCAAACTGTGAAGATCTTTCTCTTGAATAAGCCGTCCAATTTTTCTGAAGTTGTAAACATTTGTTTGTCTGTACATGTAAGTCACATCTACCGTTCTCTGTCCCATTCGGATAATTCCTTCGTGGCGCTTCTTCTTTTTTGTCTTAGAGTGAATCTTTGTAATTTCGCGCTTTAGACGGATGTGTCAATAGCATCTGCTCACAGTGCAGTGCACCATCTCACATTGAAACCTCACAAAGTAACGACATCTATTAGGTACATTACATATGTAGATTGTGGACAGTTGTGAATGTGGGTCCCGCGGGAAGCGTGCAAGGGATACGTCCCTGTAGTCGCGTTATTCCTTTGTGTCCTCGGTGGCTCAGATGGATAGAGCGTCTGCCATGTAAGCAGGAGAGCCCGGTCGGGGCACACATTTTCACCTGTCCCATCGAGGCATAGCAACAACACCTGTCGGAGCTGAGGGTTTCAATTAATTATCATTTAACGATAGTGCATCGCAAGACCAATTTAGATAATGTTGCTCGACGTCAGTACTGCAAGGGGCTATTGCATTCTGTGCACGGCGGAGAGGCTGATCCTGAAATGCTCTATTTTAATGATGCAGTAGATGGCGGAGTTCTGAAAATTTTCACGCTCCACAGACTGCAATAGCCAGGTGTAGCAGTGACATCGAGGAATTCCGTTCGCTCAGGCATCGGAAGGCCCAGCGGTACCGACCAGCCGCCGTGTCATCCTCAGCCGATAGGCGTCATTTGATACGGATACGGAGGGGCATGGGGTGAACCACCGCTATCCCCGCCGTTGTTAGTTTCCGTGAACGGAGCCGACACTTCTCTCTCAAGTAGCTCCTCAGTTGGCCTCACAAGGGCTGAGTGCACTCCGCTTGCCAACGGCGCTCTTCAGACACGAACGGTGACCCATCCAAGTGCTAACGAAGACCGACAGCGCTTAACTTCGGTATCTGACTGGAACCAGTGTTACCACTACGGCTATGCCGTTGACGAGATCGAGCAACAGTATCTGAATTTGTAAATTTTCAATTCGGATTTATACGCTACTAGCCATTAAAATTGCTACACCAAGAAGAAATCCGAATGATAAACGGATATTCATTGGACAAATATATTATACTAGAACTGACATGTGATTACATTTTCACGCAATTTGGGTGCATAGATCCCGAGAAATCAGTACCCAGAACAACCACCTCTGGCCGTAATAACGACCTTGATACGCCTGCGCATTGAGTCAAACAGGGCTTGGATGGTGTGTACAGGTACAGCTGCCTATGAAACTTCAACACGACACCACATTTCATCAAGAGAAGTGACTGGCGTATTGTATCAAGCCATTTCTTCGGACATTTTGACCAGACGTTTTCAGTTGGTGAGAGCTTTGGAGAATGTGCTAGCCAGAGCAGCAGTCCAACATTTTCTGTATCCAAAAGGCCCGTACAGGACCTTCAACATGCAGTCGTGCATTATCCTGCACAAATGTAGGGTTTCGCAGGGATCGAATGAAGGGTAGAGCCACGGGTAGCAACACATCTGAAATTTAACGTCCACTGTTCAAAGTCCTGTCAATGCGAACAAGAGGTGACCGAGACGTGTAACCAGTAGCACTCCATACCATCACGCCGGGTGATACGCCAGTATGACGATGACCAATACACGCTTCCAATGTGCGTTCACCGCGATGTCGCCAAACACGGATGCGACCATAATGATGCTGTAAACAGAACCTGGATTCATCCGAAAATATGACGTTTTGCCATTCGTGCACCCAGGTTCGTCGTTGGTACACCTTCGCAGGCGCTCCTGTATGTGATACAGCATCAAGGGTAACCGCAGCCATGGTCTCCGAGCTGACAGTCATTGGATCTCGACCAACGCAAGCAGCAATGTCGCGATACGATAAACCGCAATCGCGATAGGCTGCAATCCACCCTTTATCAAATTCGGAAACGTGATGGTACGCATTTCTCCTCCTTACACGAGATATCACAACAACGTTTCACCAGGCAACGCTGGTCAACTGCTGTTTGTGTATGAGAAATCGGTTGGAAACTTTCCTCATGTCAGTACGTTGTAGGTGTCACCACCGACGCCAACCTTGTGTGAATGCTCTGAATAGCTAATCATTTGCATATCACAGCATCTTCTTCCTGATGATTAAATTTCGCGTCTGTAGCACGTCATATTCGTGATGTAGCAATTTCAATGGCCAGTAGTGTACACAGCATCCTAAGTAGATGGAACAAACACCCCAGTCAAAAATGCTAAATGGCGGAATGATTTTTCTCCCCCATCTCCGACCCATAGTTCTGCTAAAATCGGTACGCAACCAGATAGAGAAAAATGTGGCCGGAATAATACTGGTTGGAAGTGGCGAAATACAGCACTTAATGAGTCAGAAGCTCTCTATAATGAGTGTGATGTTGAGCTCAGAAAGAACATAAGCCTTCAGCATTATACATTACACAGCTTTTGAAGTAAAATATTCCAGAGAAGAAAACAAAAAACATTGTCTGAAACTGTTTTGTATACAAACTGGAGAGGGACAATCTTCATGGTTTCAGACTAATGGTGGAGTTCAGTAAGAAAGTACACTGCCGCCACTACTGTTCACTGTTACGAATGATATAATAAAGAAACTCAAGAAAAATTTTGGTAGACTTGAAAGAGAAAAGGATTTTCAACGTGTAGAAATCCCAGTTCCAGGAATACAACCTCCACACCAGCGAGACCAAGGCAGTGGTGATGACAATTAACAAAGAGGGGCATCTCGAACGTGAGAAACTAGGAGAGCATCAGCCAGAGTGTGTCGACACCGTCCCGGAAGTATAATCTCCAGGGATAATTTGATTAGACAGATTACCAGCAGAGTGCAAAAGAGTTCGGAATTCTACCAACAAGTGACAATACTTTTATTTGACGACATGATTCCAGAACCAGTGAAATGAGTGCTGTTCGACAGCTATTTAATACCAATATTGACCCATGATGTCAAAGGCATACGCTCTTACAAAGAGAGGAAAACCGACATCTAGGCATCAGAAATTAAATTCCTTAGATCTACCATCCAGAAGAAAAAGATGAATAAATTAAGGAATGAAGAGGTGAAGAAGAAATCTGGCATCAAGACATCCCTTCTAGACAGGATCAACACGTCCAGAGTACGGTAGGAAGGGCATTTAATGAGGTTGGAGCCTACAAGAACAGCCAGACTAAATTTGGAAAACCATCTGTATGCTGTCTTGCACTGAAAGCTTGTCATGTACAAACCAAATGATGTAAATGTGAATTTTTAAATCTATTGCTATTCTAGTTGCAATTCTAGTTGACACACACACACACACACACACACACACACACACACACACACACACACACACACACACACGGAAAAAGAGAGATAAAAGTAAACAAAATTCTAATTTGGCGCCAAACTCTCTCGGAAACAAATGAACGCCGACGGGGTTAGAACTCACAACAAAACAGTGCTCACCGCGTTTTGGGGAGTGAACAGGCGTTCGTAAAACCGAAATTACATGAAGTACAATAACATGTGCGTGCAGTGCCCTCAAAACGCAAAATAAGAAGGATCAGTCACAATAAAACGTGAGTAATAAGAAATGCACAGGGTGGTCCAATGATAGTGACCAGGCCAAATATCTCACGAAATAAGCATCAAACGGAAAAACTGCACAGAACGAAACTCGTCTAGCTTGAAGGGGGAAAACAGATGGCGCTATGGTAGGCCCGATAGATGGCCCTGCCATAGGTCAAACGGATAACCAACTGCGTTTTTTTTAAAGGAACCCCCATTTTTTATTACATATTCGTGTGGTACGTAAGGAAATATGAATGTTTTAGTTGGACCACTTTTTTCGCTTTGTGACAGACGGCACTATAATAGTCACAAACATGTAAGTACGTGGTATCACGTAACATTCCGCCAGTTCGGACGGTATTTGCTTCGAGATGCATTACCTGTGTTAAAATGGACGGTTTACCAATTGCGTAAAAGGTCGATATCGTGTTGATGTATGGCTACTGTGATCAAAATGCCCAATGGGCGTGTGCTATATAAGCTGCTCGGTATCCTGGACATCATTCACGTGTCCGGACCGTTCGCCGGATAGTTACGTTATTTAAGGAAACAGAAAGTGTTCAGCCACATGAGAAACGCCATCTACGACCTGCAACAAATGATGATGCCCAAGTAGGTGTTTTAGCTGTCGCGGCTCATCTGCCCATCAGTAGCAGACAAACTGCGCGAGAATCGGGAATCTCAAAAACGTCGGTGTTGGAAATGCTACATCAACATCGATTGCACCCGTACCATATTTCTATGCACCAGGAATTGCATGGCGGCGACTTTGAACGTCGTGTACAGTTCAGCCACTGGGCACAAGAGAAATTACGGGACGACGACAGATTTTTTGCACGTGTTCCATTTAGCGATGAAGTGTCATTC
The DNA here is from genome assembly GCF_023897955.1 of Schistocerca gregaria. Taxonomy (NCBI): domain Eukaryota; kingdom Metazoa; phylum Arthropoda; class Insecta; order Orthoptera; family Acrididae; genus Schistocerca; species Schistocerca gregaria. Next base: position 768,921,502 of record NC_064931.1, on the reverse strand, counting down.
ACCAACAGCGGTAATGTAAACCGGCATAATATGCACTACTGGGCAACGGAAAATCCACGATGGATGCGACAAGTGTTATATCAACGCTCCTGGCGGGTTAATGTGTGGTGCGGCATTATGGGAGGAAGAATAATTGGTCCCCATTTTATCGATGGCAATCTAAATGGTGCAATGTATGCTGATTTCCTACGTAATGTTCTTCCCATGTTGCTACAAGATGTTTCACTGGATGACAGAATGGCGATGTACTTCCAACATGAGGGATGTCCGGCACATAGCTCGCGTTCGGCGGTGCGGTATTGAATAGCATATTTCATGACAGGTGGATTGGTTGTCGAAGCATCATACCATGGCCCGCACGCTCACCGGATCTGACGTCCCCGGATTTCTTTCTGTGGGGAAAGATGAAGGATATTTGCTATCGTGATTCACCGACAAAGCCTGACAACATGCGTCAGCGCATTGTCAATGCATGTGCGAACATTACGGAAGGCGAACTACTCGCTGTTGAGAGGAATGTCGTTACACGTATTGCCAAATGCACTGAGGTTGACGGACATCATTTTGAGCATTTATTGCATTAATGTGGTATTTACAGGTAATCACGCTGTAACAGCATGCATTCTCAGAAATGATAAGTTCACAAAGGTACATGATTCACATTGGAACAACCGAAATAAAATGTTCAAAAGTACCTATGTTCTGTATTTTAATTTAAAAAAACCTACCCGTTACCAACTGTTCGCCTAAAATTCTGAGCCATATATTTGTGACTATTACAGCGACATCTATCACAAAGCGAAAAAGTGGTCTAACTAAATTATTCATAGTTTTTTACGTACTACACGAATATGTAATAAAAATGGGGGCTCCTATTTTTAAAAAACGCAGTTGATATCCGTTTGACCTATGGCAGCGCCATCTAGCGGGCCAACCATAGCGCCATCTGGTTTCCCTCTTCTAGCTAGACTAGTTTCGTTCTTTGTAGTTTTATCGTTTGACGCTTATTTCGTGAGATATTTGGCCCGGTCACTATCAATGGACCACCCTGCATACGCAAAACACTTTGCCACATCAAAATCACGTTTTTCTTTTTTTTTTTTAAATCAAGGTATGTATTAACTCGCCGATAAAACTCACATTTACGTCATTTGTGTTGCACATGGCAAGCTATCAGTGCAGGACGCCATACAGATGGCCCCGCAAAACCATATAATGTAAGATCACGGCAAGAAAAAAACGAACAAAAACTATCTTTAGGCCTCACTTTGTTAGATCAGTTACAATCTAAAATAGGTTAACTTCTTACAGATTTCAATAAGCAAAACCCTCTGACGATGGCACAAAGGTGTCGAAAAATGTTTGGGTAACAAGAGAAAAAAACAGTTTTTTTGCGTAAAAGACGGAACCTATATCTAATAATTGTAATTCCAAAGACAGAAAAAATGCATGTGCTACAAATCCAAAAGATGAATAATTCGTGTCGGGTTTTGAAACCGATTGCTGTGTGTGACACTCGTCTCCGGTCCCTGTCAGATAGAATCTTTTTACGGTCACTGTTCTTACGCCGTGTTACATGGTCGCGAGTAATACACCATTCCTTGTAGCCACGCTGGACAGTGCGTTGATGAACCAACAAATCTGGTAACTTCATTCTCGACGTGGTCATGGACACGCCGATCACAATAACTCCTATCTGCCATTCAGTCACATCTCCACGTCGACCCACCTTACAGCTCTGATTCCATTAACCGACAGACACATACAGACCACATCATTGCAATGACTTAAGACAGTATTGGAGGGTCACATGAGCGCCTGGTACCAGCTCTGCACCGTCTACAGCGCTCTTAAGCGACCAATGTGCTGTTTTAAGGAGGTGATTTACCAAGCCCCTACTTAGTGTTAACAAAATAATCCTTCACCGTGTAGAGCGTGTTGCTTAACAGGTACTTTTTAACATCTTTTTAGGTAATTTCGTTTTAGTACTCTAATCCTTGAGCAGTTTATTGTACAGTTTTATTTCTCGGTAAAGAATGATACGAGGGAGACACCAAAAGAAATGTACACTATTTTTTTTTAAATCCATCTTTTATTCTACACGTTTGAAAGTTTTACGGTGTGTAGATAGATCCTTTAGGAACAATATTTTCATTTCTCCATATAATTTCCATCCCTCTCGACTGCCTTAGGCCACCTTGGAACCAGCGCCTGTACACCCACACGGTAAAATTCTGGACCAACCTGTTGGAGCCACTGTTTGGCAGCGTTTACAAGGGAGTCATCATCTTCAAACCTTGTTCCACTAAGAGAGTCTTTCAGTTTCCCAAAGAGATGATAGTCACATGGAGCCAGGTCAGGACTGTAAGGCAGGTGTTTCAGTGTGGTCCATCCGAGTATTGTGATCGCTTCCATGGTTTTTTGACTGACATACGACAGTGCATTATCGTGCAACAGCAAAACATTCTTCTTTTGCCGATGTGGTCGAACACGACTCAGTCGAGCTTGAAGTTTCTTCGGTGTCGTCACATATGCATAAGAATTTATGGTAGTTCCACTTGGCATTATGTCCACACGCAGGAGTCCTTCGGAATCGAAAAACACCGTAGAAATAACTTTTCCAGCAGGAGGTGTGGTTTTGAATTTTTTTTCTTGGGTGAATTTGCATGATGGCACTCCATTAATTGCCTCTTCGTCTCTGGTGAAAAATGATGGAGCCATGTTTCATCACCTTTCACAATTCTTCCAAGAAATTCATCTCCACCATTCTCGTACTGTTCCAAAAGTTTGCTGCATACCGTTTTTGTTGTTTCTTTGTGAGCCACTGTCAACAACCTGGGAACCCACCTGGCACCAACCTTTTTTAACGCCAACACTTTCAGTATTCTGCAAACACTTCCTTCCCCTATCCCAACGTAGCGTGACAATTCGTTCACTTTGATGCATCTGTCAGCAGTCACCAATTCGTTAACTCTCTGCACATTGTCTGGAGTGTGTGCAGTAAGCCGGTCGGGGTGGCCGAGCGGTTCTAGGCGCTTCAGTCTGGAACCGCGCGACCAATACGGTCGCAGGTTCGAATCCTGCCTCGGGCATGGATGTGTGTGACGTCCTTAGGTTCGTTAGGTTTAAGTATTTCTAAGTTGTAGGGGACTGACGACCTCAGATGTTAAGTGTCATAGTGCTCAAAGCCATTTGAACCATTTGTGTGCAGTACGAGGCCTTCCGCTGCGAGGACAATCCCCAATATTGCCGTTCCCACTTTCATCACGTAACCTCCTTGCCTACCGACTAAATGTACTGCGATCGACAGCAGCATCTCCATGCACCATTTTCAACCTCTTGTGGATGTTTCCCACTGTCTCGTTTTCCACGTTGCTTCTGACGAACGTCAAGTGTAGCAGCCACCTTGAAGACATGTTGTGACGGCGCCACTCACGGGAACAGGTTGAACTAAGTTTGAAAACAAGCGGGAAGAATGTATCTAAACACTACAAAACATTCACACATGCAGAATAAAAACGGTATTTTTAAAAAAATAGTGTGAATTTCTTTTGGAGTGACCCTCGTATTTTGAATTTTATATTTATTCTTTCTTGGTAAATGTAAGTTTAGCGTAGATCTTGTTCCAATGTACCAACGCAGCATTCGGGTCTCGTTTCTTAAAAGGTGAGTATGTTTCTGTTGTAGGTTAGAAAGGCTGCAAAAGAGCATGATAGGCGGTGAGTGCGCCAACGATGAGGAACTGAAGGAGAAGCGACTGCGGAAGAAGCGTGCGTCCGAGCGTCGCCTAAGAGCCCTCGCACAGGTCCTGTCCAAGGTCAGCGACGACGACGGGCTCATGCTCAAGGTGTGAAACTCAGTATCCAGCGTTTCCTTACACTATACTGTATTGTAATAACACCAGCTTCTCGGCCCGCACCAGTGTGACACGGTGTTGGTCAAATGTTATCTTCATTTCTCCTTCGGAGCGATCTTAATGAGTTAAACAATGTAAATGCAACCATTAATGAAAACCAAATCTCACAGCTTTTTAAGCAGGTTCTCGTGTCGTACTAGGGGTCTTTTCTTCAGAGTTTATGCCAGTTGTGATATCTCAGAATTTGTGCTACGCAGCCCACTGAGGCAAATAAAACTCTGAGTACTCGTGTTGTATTTAGTCCTGCAGAAGTATGCAGGAGGATGCAAGACGACTTAGACAAAATTTCTAGCTGGTGAACGGCAGTTTGCCTTAAATATGGAGCAATCTAAGTTAATGTAGGTGAGTAGGAAAAACAATACCGCAATGTTTACTGCTTGATACAATCACATCGATTACATACACTACTGGCCATTACATTGCTACACCAAGAAGAAATGCAGATGATAAACGGGTATTCATTGGACAAATATATTATACTAGAACTGATATGTGATTACATTTTCACGCAGTTTGGGTGCATAGATACTGAGAAATCAGTACCCAGAACAACCACCTCTGGCCGTAATAACGACCTCGATACGCCTGGGCATTGAGTAAAACAGAGCTTGGATGGCGTGTACAGCTACAGCTGTCCATGCAGCTTCAACACGATACCACAGTTCATCAAGAGTTGTGACTGGCGTATTGTGACGAGCCAGTTGCTCGGCCACCATTGACCAGACGTTTTCAATTGGTGAGATATATGGAGAATGTACTGGCTAGGGCAGCAGTCGAACATTTTCTGTATCCAAGAGGGCCGGTTCAGGACCTGCAACATCCTGCTGAAATGTAGGGTTTCGCAGGGATCGAATGAAGGGTAGAGCCACGGGTCTTAACTCATCTGTTCAAAGTGCCGTCAATGCGAAGAAGAGGTGACCGAGACGTGTAACCAATGGCACCCCATACCATCACGCCGGGTGATACGCCAGTATGGCGATGACGAATACACGCTTCCAATGTGCGTTGACCGCGATGTTGCCAAACACGGATGCGACCATCATAATGCTGTAAACAGAACCTGGTTTCATCCGAAAAAATGACGTTTTGCCATTCGTGCACCCAGGTATGTCGTTAAGTACACCATCGCAGGCGCTGCTGTCTGTGATGCAGCGTCAAGGGTAACCGCAGCCATGGTCTCCGAGCTGATAGTCCATGCTGCTGCCAACGTCGTCGAACTGTTCGTGCAGATGGTTATTGGTTTGCAAACGTCCCCATCTGTTGACTCAGGGATCGACACGTGGCTGCACGATCCGTTACAGCCATGCGGATAAGATGCCCGTCATCTCGACTGCTAGTGATACGAGGCCGTTGGGATCCAGCACGGCGTTCCGTATTACCCTCCTGAACCCACTGATACCATCTACTGCTAACAGTCATTGGATCTCGACCAACGCGAGCAGCAATGTCGCTATACGATAAACCGCAATCGCGATAGGCTACAATCCGACCTTTATCAAAGTCGGAAATGTGATGGTACGCATTTCTTCTCCTTACACGAGGTATCAAAACGTTTCACCAGGCAACGCCGGTCAACTGCTGTTTGTGTATGAGAAATCGGGTGGAAACTTTCCTCATGTCAGCACGTTGTAGGTGTCGCCACAGGCGCCAACCTTGTGTGAATGCTCTAAAAAGCTAATCATTTACATATCACAGCATCTTCTTCCTGTCTGTTAAATTTCGCGTCTGTAGCATGTCATCTTCGTGGTGTATCAATTTTAATGGCCAGTAGTGTATCTGGATGTAACGTTGCAAAGCGATATGAAATGGAACGAACACGTAAGTACGATAGTAGGGAAGGCGAAAAGCCGACTCCGGCTTATTGGGAGATTAGGAAAGTGTGGTTCATATTCATGGAGGACCGCCTATGGAATACACTACTAGAGTGTTTGGGGTTCTTACCAGGTCGGATTAAAGGAAGACATCGAAGCTTTTTAGTAGCGGGCTGCTAGATTTGTTACTGGTAGGTTCGAACAACACGCAAGTGTTACGGATGTGGTTCAGGAATTCAAATGGGAATCCCTGGAGGGAAAACGACATTCTATGCGAGGAATACTATTGAGAAAATCTAGAGGACCGGCATTTGAAGCTGACTGCAGGACGATTCTACTGCCGCCAACGTACATTTCGCGTAAGGACCACGAAGATAAGAGAAATTAGGGTCCGTACGGAGACGTTTAGATAGTCATTTTTCCTTCGTTCTGTTGCCTCTTGAACAGGAAAGAAAGTGACTAGTAGTGGTACAAGTTGCGGGGTATGTAAGCGTATGTAGATTTAGAGCAATCTCTCAGAAGTCAAGTGCCATAGCGCTCACAGCCATTTGAACCATTTTTTTATCCTTCGCCATGCACCATACTGTGGTTTGCGTGAAAAATCAATCTCTACGCTAGATGAACTGAAGTTCCCCGGTACCTTAACAATAAATCTGTTCCATACATTTTCTTTACCCACATTTGAGTCCTTGTGATCCATCTCCCTTCCTATCCCCATGATTTGTTACTCTCAGATATTTGTGGGTGACGACTTTCCTCGATTGTATGTTATTAACTCTTCAGTAAAAAGCTACCACGTTTTGACATTTTGTGAAATCCTTAAGTTCACATTTCTTTATGTTAAGAGCTATCTGCCTATCTTCGTAAGAGGTAAATATTTTGTTAAGATCCGACTGGACAACAATACAGTTTTTATAGGAATATATGAAGATGGACATGTCCGAAAGAACAGATACCATCTTCATATATATATAGTTAAGGCTCACCGGCCATCTGACCATCTTCTTTTGTGCAGATGCACAAACAGTGCCCGAACTCTTACGGGAATCGGCAGTAAATCCACGAGTAATGAGTATAATAGGCAAGGGCACTATGAATATAGTGCGGGACAATAAGTTGCGAATGTGGGTCTCACGGGAGTCGTGCCAGAGATAAGTCCCTGCAGTCGCGTTATGCTTTGCCTCCTCGGTGGCTCAGATGGATGGAAGGTCTGCCATTTAAGCAGGAGATCCCGGGTTCGAGTCTCGGTCGGTACACACAGTTTCAACTTTCCTCGTTGACTTATATCAAGGCCAGTATGCATCTAGGGGCATTCACATCATTGTAAATACAGTTTTTATCATATAAATCGTCCTCGTAAGTGACTGCATCATTTGCCAATAATCTGATATTACAGGTAGTAGTATTCGCAGAGTCAATAACGCACGAGAAGTAAGAACTGCGCTATCACACTAGTTTACTACCTGCATTTTATGTAGCCGGCGTACTCACGGCGAACGTAGGGTAATCAGTTAGTCTGCTACGGTTGCCCGGTTCAAGCGCAGCTAAACTTTGTGCAGTGGATCGATAGGTGATTGGCCCTCCAGTAACAGGTGTGGTTGCGTGACCACACGTTCCCTGATCGAATGTCCGTGACGACTGACAAATTCAGGAACTCGTATCATTCATTTTAACACACTATCGTACGGACCTCTCACGCAGCTTACGTCTTTCTAATCACTGATTTTATCTACTGGATTAATTTTAAACAATCACTTAACCTTTGTAAATTAGTGTCAAACTTTATTATCAGTTATTTTATTAGCTTTTCGCAGAGTATTTCTACTTATAAACGCTCACAGATGCATTAAGAATTTATATCTCGTTGCGAATGGTGTTATCAACAACAGCTCGATTTCATTGTTTGAAAAAGGTACTACATCTACACGGGCCTCAAGCCATTGCAGAGTATATGTCGGAAGGTACACAGTAGTGGGAATGCTAGCTGTATAATGGCAGGAGAAGGAGTATTTATTGTTCTTCAATTATTTTGAAACATGGTATTTACACTTTAAACGACACAAAATGCAGAATATATATCAAAACAAGATTAAACCCTAGTTGTATTGCAATATTATTCTACCTTGCCCTCGAAATACATACAGATATATTTGCATACCATTCCACATACATGACTTTACTCATTTGTCATCTACCGACTTCAGTCACTTCAGTTATTCCTGTGCAAAGCTTACTTCAGCAGCCTGCTGTGAGCTTTAATATAACTAAAACAAAGACAAAACCATTGTTGGAAACATTCTTATATAAAATGACATCACTTGATTGGCATAAATTTTGTATGTACATGTACGAGGCTGAATCAAATATGAAAACAGCAAAGAAAACAAAAGAAAAATCTGTAAAGGAGACTAAAGTTCAGGGAGACGAAATAAAAACTTAGAGGTTTCTCGACGAGGATGTAATTCTATCATAAACGGCAAATGACTTGGAAGATCAGCTCAACGGACTGCACAGTGTTTTAAAAGAAGTTCTAAGACGCACATCAACAAAAGTATGCCAAGGGCAATGGAGTGCAATCTAATGAAATTTTGCGATGCTGAGGGTATTCGATTACAAAATTAATATTAAAAGTAGTAGAGACATTTTGTTATTTTGGCAATAAAAGAACTGACGATCGTCGGAATGGAGAGGATATAAAATGCAGAATGGCAATAGCAAGAAAAATTTTTGTGAAAAAGAGAAATAGTTTAATCCTTAGTACAAATTTAAGTGTTAGAAGTGGAGTGTAGCCTCATATGGAAATTAAACATGAACTATAGAGACAAGAAGAGAATAGAAGCTATTGAACTGTTGTGCTGAAGATTAAATGGGTAGATCGTATAATTAATGAAGAGGTACTGAATCTAACTGGGGATAAATTATAGATCATCTTGATTAAAAGAAGGGATCGGTTGGTGGGACGCATACTGAAACGTCAGGGAAGAGCCAATTTGATAATGGAGGTTAATATGTGTGTGTTGGAGGGGGAGAGGGGGGAGGTGTAAAATAGTAGAGGAAGACCAAAACTTGACTACAGTGAGCAGGTTCAAGCGGATTTAGGGGAGGTTGTTGTAGTAGTTCAGAGAAGAAGACGTCTGCACAGGATATATTAGGGTGAAGATCTGTATCAAATCAGTCTTCGGATTGAAGAGCAGAATAGAAATTTCATCGTCATTAACAACAATATAATTTACTGGACATACATGGTGATACAAATCTGTGTCAGGTTTTGACATAGACTCAATGGAAGATCGCAGCACTTACAAAGTAACTGACTTGCGCATAAAAGAATTCATTTAGAAGTCTGCACAACGGAACTTATTGCGGTACGGTATTTCTTTGAGCGGTCCAAACACACTGAAATTGCTGCGAAATGTGGTTAGTATGGTGGACTCATACATCAGGTGAGGCCTGTGACTGTCACAACTCTTACACGGGCTATGAGGGGCCGTACATTGCCATGCGGCCACGAAACACCTGCAGACAGCAGTTCAAGTCATTTAGATTTCCCTGAAGGACGAAGAAGATTTTTTAGACGATTTCAGTATGATGCAGTACTGATAGTGTTTACACGAGATCTGTGTGCTCCAATAGGCCACCTTCTTTTCCCAAAAAGAGGATCAGCGCAACTTCCTTGCTGATGGCTATGTTCGAAACTGCTATCGCTAGGGCGATGAGGAATGGCACCATTTCGTGCTAACTTTGTTCGATTGTGGTTGATGGTAGTCAACCCAAGTTTCATTCTTGTTAAGCATTATTGCAAGGAAGACATCACCATCTTGTGTAACGTGCTGTAGGAGTTGTTCATTAAGCATCAAAATACTGCTATCTAAATTCAGAAATAACCTGCTGGGGCTCCAGTTTTGTAGAGACTTCGTGAAATTGGAACATATAATGCACAGTGTGCTTTGCTGAACCATTTGTAATGTTTACAGTTGGTGTAGCCCCCTACAGTGTCACTAGGCGGTTTCTCACCACGATGGCTTCAATAGCTGCACAGTTTTCAGGACTGAGAAAGCGACGTGTTTGACACAATTGCGGAAAATCTGCCACTGACGTAACATTTTCAAACTTCAGACTGCATTTGCAGGCTTGCTGCTTCTAAAACATGTATCACCATACTGGACCTTTATTCTGAGTTGAATTTCGGTAGGTTTCGCAGTTTCAATAAGTAGAAATCGAGCAAAAATAAAAATCCTGTTCACCTCTGGTTCAAATTACTAATTTATTGGCGATCTATATGTTAATCTGATCCGGTGTCTGTACCTCTGCACCATGCTACCAATTAATGAACATTCGATGTCCTTTTAGAAACATGCTTACCAACTTACAGTTTGTTGGCACTATTTTGTTATTAACCTTTTACGGTTTTGAGTTGACACATTCCGGAAATTTCTGTGATGATGATGTTCTTGTCCTAAGAACATTCTTTCTAATAATTCTTTAGGAATATCATCTTATAGTATAATGACATACAGAGATTAAGAAAACTTTAAATTGTTTTCTGAAGGCGTCTGTCTTTACTTCGCCACATAGTGTACCAGCATTATTTCACTTTATTGCTATCCCTTCAGGGAAGATGTGCAGGAAAATTCACTGTCGATATGCTCGCGGTTTAGCTCGAATTTGTCCAACATTATTGCCATACTCAGTCTATGACTTACAAATGGAAAGTCCGATCCGTAGAATACCAGTTTTGTTCCTCCTGATAACAAAGTCCTGCTGAGTAGTCCCCGCCCGAAAATCCGAATGGTCGACTATTTTACCTCCGGACTATTTTGCCCAAGAGGACGCCATCATCATTTAGCCACACATTAAAGCAGCATGCCCTCGAGAAAAATTACGGCTCCAGTTCCCCCTGCTTTCAGCCGTTCGCAGTACTAGCACAGCAATGCTGTTTTGGTTGACGTTACAAAGCTACTTCAGTTTCTCGACATAATCTCCGTTCAATGGACGGCCTTACCCCACCTCACTAGGGCAGCCTGTATGCCCGCATGGCAACACGCTACAGATCGACGTCGGAGCTAACGTCAGGCAGGCCTGTGGGGTGCATGCTAAGGAACAATCCAATGAAGCTTTTTGCGCTCCTCGCGAATGCGCATATTTGAGTGAGCCCTTACGTTATCATGGAGAAGGAGAGGTTCGTTTGCATTTTTGTGGCAATGAACACGCTGAAGTCGTTTCTTCAATTTCCTGAGGGTAGCACAATACACTTACGAGTTGTTCGTTGTACCATGAGGGAGGACACCAAACAGAATAACCTCTTCAGAGTCCCAGAAGACCATCTCATTGATTTACCGACTGAGGGAGAATTTTGGAACACGTATTATGTTCGAGTATAATGTCTTTTCTGGAGACTAGAAATCTACTCTGTAGGAATCAGCATGGGTTTAGAAAAAGACGGTCGTGTGAAACCCAGCTCGCGCTATTCGTCCACGAGACTCAGAGGGCCTTAGACACGGGTTCACAGGTAGATGCCGTGTTTCTTGACTTCCGCAAGGCGTTTGACACAGTTCCCCACAGTCGTTTAATGAACAAAGTAAGAGCATACGGACTATCAGATCAATTGTGTGATTGGATTGAGGAGTTCCTAGGTAACAGAACGCAGCATGTTATTCTCAATGGAGAGAAGTTTTCCGAAGTGAGAGTGATTTCAGGTGTGCCGCAGGGGAGTGTCATAGGACCGTTGCTATTCACAATATACATAAATGACCTGGTGGATGACATCGGAAGTTCACTGAGGCTTATTGCAGATGATGCTGTGGTGTATCGAGAGGTTGCAACAATGTAAAATTCTACTGAAATGCAGGAGGATCTGCAGCGAATTGACGCATGGTGCACGGAATGGCAATTGAATCTCAATGTAGACAAGTGAAATGTGATGCGAATACGTACAAAGATAGGTCCCTTATCATTTAGCTACAAAATATCAGGTCAGCAACTGGAAGCAGTTAATTCCATAAATTATCTGGGAGTACGCATTAGGAGTGATTTAAAATGGAATGATCATATAAAGTTGATCGTCGGTAAAGCAGATGCCAGACTGAGATTCATTGGAAGAATCATAAGGAAATGCAATCCGACTACAAAGGAAGTAGGTTACAGTACGCTTGTTCGCCCACTGCTTGAATACTGCTCAGCAGTGTGGGATCCGCACCAGATAGGGTTGATAGAAGAGATAGAGAAGATCCAACGGAGAGCAGCGCGCTTCGTTACAGGATCATTTAGCAATCGCGAAAGCGTTACGGAGATGATAGATAAACTCCAGTGGAAGACTGTGCAGGAGAGACGCTCAGTAGCTCGGTACGGGCTTTTGTTAAAGTTTTGAGAACATACCTTCACCGAAGAGTCAAGCAGTATATTGCTCCCTCCTACGTATATCTCGCGAAGAGACCATGAGGATAAAATCAGAGAGATTAGAGCCCACACAGAAGCATACCGACAATTTTTCTTTCCACGTACAATACGAGACTGGAATAGAAGGGAGAACCGATAGAGGTACTCAGGATACCCTCCGCCACACACCGTCAGGTGGCTTGCGGAGTATGGATGTAGATGTAGATGTAGATGTAGATGTAGATGTAGGGTGCAGCTTTGAACTTTTTCTTCGGAGGAGAGGTAGTGTGGCGCCACTCAAGGGTTTGCCATTTAGTTTCCGGTTCGAAGTGATGAATCCATGTTTCACCTCCTGTGACGATGTTCGACAGCAAATTGTCACCATCAGCCTCGTAGAGTGCATGCAGTTCCACACAGATGGTCCTTTGTTGCTCTTTATAGTCTCCTGTTAGGTGGGTAGGAACCCAGCGGACACACACCTTGAGTACCACAATTGGTGGTCGGCTATTCCAGCACTACCAACAGAGCTGTCCAGTTGAGCAACGAGGTGCTTGATTGTGATCCGCCGATCACCTCGAATGAGAGTGTCCGCACGTTCAAACATTTCAGGTGCCACAGCTATGCGCAGCCGGCTTGCACGTGGGAGATCAGACAGGTTTGCGCGACCTTGTTAGTGCTGATGACAGATGTCTCGCCCAACGACTCATCGCGTTCTTGTTCACTGTCAGATGTCCGTAGACATTCTGCAAGCGCTGATGAATATCTGCGATGCTCTGGTTTTCCGCCAAAAGAAACTCAGTGACAGTTTTTTGCTTGTAACGCAACTCCGTTAGTATAGCGCCGCCACCTATCGAAACGTTATGAAACTATAGGGGCTGAAGCGGGCATACTCCACTATGTCCCTCAACAAATTCTACATTTTTTTCAACCGAAATATTGGCGAGAAAAACATGTTGCATTACTTCTTGAACTCCATTCGTACTATTTACCATGTTAAAACTTTTATTTCATAGGTAACTGTGATGTAGAAAACGCACTGTATGTGTGAAACCCTGGTCCGATGTAACAGAGGGCCTGATGGTTGTAATCAGACCCGCACAACTAGAGGAACAATCGTAAGCTTTCCACAGAACTATTGCTACAACTTCTAGGGAAATTACGATTTCATTTACAATCCAAGCACATTAAGCGGACTCGAACGATTTGCATCCGGTTTTTATTCCCTGACTATGTACAGGTACTAACACATTTTTATGCACTTCAGCTTATTTTCATGTAAAATGTACTGCTTGTTACAAGCTGTCTTTTCATTCTTTCTAAAAATGCAATTCACAAAGCTTTATATCAACATCGAGTACAACACTGAGTAAACAAACTGTATCAGAAGTATTCGTATGGATCCCAGATTAATATAAAGCCGTCGCCTTTACGCTTTATCGCCGAGAGAGGTGGCGCAGTGGTTAGCATGCTGGACTTCCACTTGGAAGAACTACGATTCAGTTCCGTGTCCGGTCATCCAGGTGTAGATTTTCTGTGATTGCCTTATCGCTCCAGGCAAATGCCGGAATGGTTCCACTGAAACGTCACGGCCGATTTCCTTCCACATATTTGTAACAACCCATTCTTTTGTTCCAAAAATGTTCAAATGTGTGTGAATTTCTAAGGGTCCAAACTGCTTAGGTCATCAGTTCCTAGACTTACACACAACTTAAAGTAACTTAAACTAACTTATGCTAAGAACAACACACCCACCCGTGCCTGGGGGAGGACTCGAACCTCCGGCGGGAGTGGCCGCGCAGTTTGTGACACGACGCCTCTAATCGCGCGGTCACTCTGCGTGGCTATTTTGCTCCGTCTCTGATGAGTTCGATGCCGACGGGACGTTAAATCCTAAACTTGCTTTCCATTTTTTGACGAATAATCATCTGAGGAAAAGACTGCGTTACGTCTTCTAGCACATCTGCACAAATAATGTTTCATTAGTAATGAATTAACTAATGTTTCATTGATTAAACTTTTCTGTTGTGTATCTGGATATAAAAACCTGTCAAAAGCTGGGGATTGTTTCCAACGTTAATATAAGTTTTGATAACTAAAGTAAATATCCTCTCACTGCTATGTAATCTAACCGAAGTATTTTCAAAATTCTTACGTTCCACCATTTCAGAATTATCTTCTTCATCGGAAAGATGACAGTTTGTACACTTTAAACTGATTCACTTGTATGAACACCTTCTACAAATGCCCTTCAACTCTATGACTAAATTTCTGACTCGTTTTAGAGACAATAATGAGTAAAATGTAAACATTCTTATTGTTGCAGGTTTATGATGATATAGACCAAGAGCTCCGTACAAAAACAGAATTGCTGAAGAAGTACAAAATGAAGGTTAGTGTGGACTTCCTGTTAAATTTGTCTAGTTTCATTTTCAAATTGAAAAGCGTCATGTTTGGCACAGAAACACGAAATATCACTGCTCAACAAAACGATTGTTCTTTGTGTCTATTTTTTGTGTCCATCTAACGGGTAAATATAATAATAATCATTTTGTTAGCTAGTTGACAAAATTTCATAAATTTGATCATATCAGCTCTGATGTAAGGCACAATTAATAAATTTGTAGTCTGTTATCATTGGGATTCTATGTAGTAGAACGGAGATCGATAAAAACTAATATACACTGCCAGACAAAAAAAGTGAAGCAATTAGAAAGGGAGGACGAAAGGAAATGGAATTTCAAGGGTTGGTGGGGTACGTGATGTTATTCCAGTGACTACAAAATCGAACCAAATTCACATAAAACTTGGCAATATGGGCCCACTTCTCGGTATGACATAACACCCATTCTAGCATGGATGCATGCAGAATTCCGTTGGGAAGGGTGTCATAAAGCCGTTGCATCTCCTCCTGAGGCAAACTGGTCAACAACAGTTGTAACTGGGCATCGTTATCCTGGATGGTGGCACTCGGACCACGTTCACGTCCGAGCTGGTTCCACACATCATCTATCGGAGACAGATCTGTGGATCTCGCTGACCCACGTAACCCTCAGTGTCACAGTTCACAGAGACTGTGATAGCCCAGTTGAAAAATGGCACCACGGTATTGTCGCATGAGAGGTATCACATAATGATGCAGAATGGACGTCAGAGTTCCCTCAGTTACTACCAGCCATCACATGAAGTTATGCCCGATGGCTCTCCGCAGCATGCTGTCAAGGGTGACAACGCTGTGCCTCTCCAAAACATTGGAACGATGGGATCTCTCCTCAGGTAGGCACTATACTTACCGAAGATGGTCATGTGTGGTAGTGCAGAACCGCGATTCATCGCTGAACACAATACGCCATTCATCAGAAGTCCTTGTTTCATGATCACCGCACAACTCCAAACACAAATGATTGTGTTGCTGTGTTAACGGCAGTCTATGACTTGGACAGTAATTCCCTACTCCGGGAGCTGCTATTCTCCAACTAATGGTGCGGGATAACACTGAATATTGCAGAGAACCCATTAACTGTTCTCGGAGGGCAGCCCCAGATGCGATGTAGTGACGACGTGCTTGTTGCACAACACGGCGACGCTCCCTTGTGGTCAGATGTGATGGACCGGAACTTTGACGACGAGTATGGCTGCCATCGGATTCCCATGTAGACTAAATCATGCCAGTCTCACATCCGAACGCTCCACAAATCTGGATACTGAGACGTTCTTTTCGAGAAACACTATTGAGAAAATTTAGAGAACCGGCGTTTGAAGATGACTGCCGAACGATTCAACTGCCGCCAACATACACTACTGGCCATTAAAATTGCTACACCACGAAGATGACGTATTACAGACGCGAATTTAACAGACAGGAAGAAGATGCTGTGATATGTAAATGATTATCTTTTTAGAGAATTCAAACAAGGTTGGCGCCTGTGGTGACACCTACAACTTACTGACATGAGGAAAGTTTCCACACGATTTCTCATACACAAACAGTAGTTGACCGGCGTATCACTAACAGTCGATATGACAGGCATCTTATCCGCATGGCTGTAACGGATCGTGCAGCCACGTCTCGATCCCTGAGTCAACAGATGGGGACGTTTGCAAGACCACAACCATCTGCACGAACAGTTCGACGACGTTGGCAGCAGCATGGACTATCAGCTCGGAGACCATGGCTGCGGTCACCATTGACGCTGCATCACAGGCAGGAGCGCCTGCGATGGTGTACTCAACGACGAACCTGGGCGCAAGAATGGCAAAATGTCAATGTTTCGGATGAATCCAGGTTCTGTTTACAGCATCATGATGGTCGCATCCGTGTTTGGCGACATCGCGGTGAACGCACATTGGAAGCGTGTATTCGTCATCGCTACACCCGGCGTGATGGTATGGGGTGCCATTGCTTACACGTCTCGGTCACCTCTTGTTCGCACTGACGCCACTTTGAACAGTGGACTTTACATTTCAGATGTGTTACGACCCGTGGCTCTACCCTTCATTCGATCCCTGGGAAACCCTACATTTCAGCAGGATAATGCACGACCGCATGTTGCAGGTCCTATACGGGCCTTTCTGGATACAGAAAATGTTCGACTGCTGCCCTGGCCAGCGCATTCTTCAGATCTCTCACCAACTGAAAACGTCTGGTCAATGGTGGCCGAGCAACTGGCTCGTCACAATACGCCAGTCACTACTCTTGATGAACTGTGGTATCGTGTTGAAGCTGCATGGGCAGCTGTACCTGTACATGCCATCCAAGCTCTGTTTGACTCAATGCCCAGGCGTATCAAGGCCGTTATTATGGCCAGAGGTGGTTGTTCTGTGTACTGATTTCTCAGGATCTATGCACCCAAACTGCGTGAAAATGTAATCACATGTCAGTTCTATAATAGCATATTTGTTCAATGAATACCCGTTTATCATTTGGATTTCTTCTTGGTGTAGCAATTTTTTTGACTAATAGTGTACATTGCGCGTAAGGACCACGAAGTTACGGTACGAGAAATTAGGGCTCATACGGAGGCATATAGACAGTCGTTTTCCCCTCGCTCTATTTGCGAGTGGAACAGAAAAGAAAATGAGAAATAGTGGTACAGAGTACCCTTCGCCACGGACCGTACGGTGGCTTCCGGCCAGCCGGCAAAATGGAGATCCACACTAAGGCTCCTTTCAAACTCTGCCAGTTGCTTCATACAAGTACGCGCATATCTATGTCTGTCAATGATCACTAAACATCTGGCGCTGTTCACGCTCATACTACGCCCTACCAGGCCTGATAGCAACACCAGACACGAACAACACCAATTCTCTCTGGTGGCCGTTCAGTGTGTCACATAGAACTGGGCCGGCCGAAGTGGCCGTGCGGTTCTAGGCGCTGCAGTCTGGAACCGCGGGACCGCTACGGTCGCAGGTTCGAATCCTGCCTCGGGCATGGATGTGTGTGATTTCCTTAGGTTAGTTAGTTTTAACTAGTTCTAAGTTCTAGGGGACTAATGACCTCAGAAGTTGAGTCCCATAGTGCTCAGAGCCATTTGAACCATTGAACTGGGACATCATTATTTACATGCCGGCCAATGATGTGTATGTGTAGGAAGTTACATTAACATTCGACCACATCTTCTGCGTGCTCACCTTTTTTGTTAGAAGTGCAGTGAGTTCGTTTACATAATGAAAATAACTGTTGTTCTATTACAGTATATTACTCTTATCATACTGAAACAAGTCGGCACGTTTTCTATTCTTTGAGTTATATAACACAGATATTATAGGAAAATATATAGAATTCGTGTGGGTATACGAGGTGCGACAATAAAGTAATGAGACTGATTTTCTTTGCAAGATGTGACAACCCTGCAGGCTTGCGTAGACACAATATCTTTGACCTTTGTCTGTAAGCTGCTTCTAGTCCATGTGTACATCGATTCAGCTGCTCAGTCATGAGTTGTGCTGTAATAAGCTAATAACCGAAATGAAAGCGCATAATATTGCCCAACGGTATGCCATTGATTTTTGCGCTAAATTGGGTGAAAATGCGACGACAACTTATGGTAAGCTTCAGAAGTCTTCTTGAGAGGAGGTTATGTCAAGAGCTCAAGCTGTTCGTTGGCATAAAATGTTTAGTGAAGGCAGAACGAATGTTGAAAATGAAGACCGCAGTGGACGACCATCAACATCACGGACGGATGTCAACTTAGCCATAAAGTTGGTCATAAAGAGTGGGTGTCTCCTGGACAAACAGTTAACCAATATTACTACAAAGAAATTTTAGAAAGACTTCGTAAAAGTGTTCTTCATGTCCGTGCCAACATTGTTGATAATTGGATTCTGCATCACGATAATGCGCCATCCCATACTGCCCTGTCAGTACAGCAATTTTTAACCTCAAAACAAATTTCAGTACTACTACAGCCACCTTATTCACCAGATATCGCTCCATGCGACTTTTTTCTATTTCCAAGAGTCAAAATGGTGGTCAAGGGACACCATTTTCAAACAACACAAGATGTCCAAAAAGCTGTGACGAGAGTCTTGGAGGATATTACAGTAGATGAGTTCCAGAAATGTTACTATCAATGGCAGAAGCGCTGGAAAAAGTGTGTGCAATCAGAAGGGAACTACCTTAAATGAGAGAACACTAAACTTGACTGAAACGGTAAGCAACATTTTTTTCACATCAGTCTCATTACTTTATTGTCGCACTTCGTACGCATCCTGCTAAGCAAGGTGACATATCTGAGTAAATCGTCTGGTCTCATTTAGAAGAAACAAAAGCTTTAAATCTCAATATTTGTGCTTTTATTTATTTCAAAGATGAAGCGTTGCAATCCGTCTTTTTTTTTTGTAAAATAGCGGAAAAGTCAATATGTTAGTTTTCTATTGCAGATAAGAGAGCTGGAATGTGAGAACTCCGACCTGCAAGGCGAATTTCAAAAAGAAAGAACTGACTACCTTGAAACAATAAGGAAACTTAGCCGCGAATTGAAACTGTATCAGCAAATAACCGAGAAAATAGTGCCAACATTAAGAAAGGAGTGCAACTATAGGTAAGAAAATATCTGTTAAGGCTGTGCTTTTTACTTGATGTACTGGTTATTTATTTATTGCTTCTTACATGAACTTTTTAATTTTCAAATAATACAAATAACTGTTCAGTGTTTTGTGTATTGCACCAAACGTCGGGAACACTAGACTGTGAAACATGGATCCCACAGAAAACGATTGTGTGTTAACCGTCTCACACCGTTCGTTTACGAGATCCAGAGGACAGAAGATACAGGCATCTAGGTTGAGGTCGAGTTTCCTTGAAATATGGAAGGCGTTCCATACAGATCATTACTGTCGTCATATAAACAGAAATGAGCACATTTGTTGTGGGATATCATGGAATATTCGTGCTTCAGGCCCTATAGTATCATGAGGTTCCGACTGGTGGCGGCGCTATACGTAGCTTTCAAAATGGCTTCTGTAAAGGAGGTGCGTTCGTGTCGCTTGGCGGAAAACCAGAGCATCGCAAATATTCGTAGGCGCTTGCAGAATGTCTACGGAGACCTGGCACGGTGAGTCGTTGGACGAACTGTCTGTCATTAGGGCATCAAGGTCGCGTAAACCTGTCCGATCTCCTGCGTGTTGACCGGCCGCAGTGATTCCTGCAATGTTGGAACGTGCCCTTGTACCAGGGGCGTTCAACAAGTAATTCAACACATTGTTTTCTAAAACATGTTGGTTTTCTCAGTATACCAGTCTTTCTTGCATTTTTTCTTTCACTTGGGCCTTTGTCCCGCAGTTTGCGCAGGGTCGGCGTGGTTAAATCGGATTTGGCATGTTAAATTGAAGGGGTGGCCGAATGCCCCTCCTGCCCCATCCCGTAGCCCCCCCTCCAAGCTCGGGACAGAATCAGTGTACCCCTTTTGTCTGCGTCTAGTGTAAATCGTGAAACAGTGCGAACATGTGTCAAATGTCTGCGAAGCTTGTAATTGAGGCAGAACGTGGGGACCAGCCCGGTAGTCACCTAGCAGGATGTGGAAAACCGCCTAAAAACCACATCCAGGCTGGCCGGCACACAGGCCCTCGTCGATTCGATCCGGGCCCGGCGCGCCTACCCGAGTCCAGAAAGCAGCGCGTTAGCGCTCTCGGCTAACCTGGCTGGTGTTTCTCAGGATACCAGTACACCATATTATTCTCCACTCTTCCCGCTACAAAAACTCTGTTTTTCAGCATGATCTCCGTTCATTGCGACGGCCTTACGCCACCTTAGTTGGAGAATCTGAATGCTCGCATGGTAGCACTCTACTGGCTTACGTCGAAGCTAACGTCTTGCTGAATCAGTAATCTCCCCATCTTCCTCGTACTGCTTCTCGCAAAGTGCATCCTTCATTGTGCCAGACAGATGAAAATCGGAAGGTACGAGATCCGGGCTGTAGTAAAAACAGTCCACTGAAGATTTTTGAGCTCCTCTCGGGGACGGAGACATGTGGGAGACCTTTCGTTGTCATGGAGAAGGAGAAGCATGTTTACATTTTTGTGACGACGAACATACTGAAGTCATTTCTTCAATTTCCTGATGGTGGAACAATAGACTTCAGAGTTGATCTTTGCACCACGAGGGAGGATATCAAACAGAATAACACTTTCAGAGTCCCAGAAGACCATCTCCATCACTTTACCGGCTGAGCAGGAGAAGTAGTGTGGCGTCATTCCATGGATTGGCGTTTTGTTTCACCGATGTTCGACAGAAAATTGTCACGATCAGCCTCGAAAAGTGCAAGCAGTTCCGCACAGATGGTCCTTTATTGTTCTTTATGATCTGCTAGGCGGCGAGGAATCCAGTGGGAACGCCCCTTTGAGTACCCCAGCTGGTGGACGATTGTTCCACCACTACTAACACAGACGTCCAGCTGATGAGTGAGGTGTTTGATTGTGATCTGATCCGTCGATCACCTCCAATGAGAGTGTCCGCACGTTCCAACATTGCAGCAGTAACAGCTGCGTGCGGCCGATCGGCACGCAATCGATAGGACGGATTTGTGCGACCTTGTTGCGATTGTGACAGACGCTTCGCCATACGATTCGTCGTGCTTTTGTTCACTGCCAGGTGTCTGTAGGTATTCTGCAAGCGCTTACGAATATCTGCGATGCTCTGGTTTTCCGCCAAAGGAAACTCAATGACAGTTCTCTGCTTGGAACGTACCACCGTTACAGACGTCATTTTGAAGGATACGTATAGCGCGCCGCTTAACCTGAACTTCATGAAACTACAGCTGCTGAAGCGCGAATATTCCGCGATGACCCACAACAAATTCCGCAATGTTTCAACCGAAATTCGGTGAGAAAAAAAAAATGTGTTGCATTACTTATTGAATGCTCCTCGTAAAACATAGGATATCTTTCTCAACGGGGAGAAATTTTAAAACGTGAAAGCTTTGGCAGTGTCTGAAGCAATGTTACTGGACCATTTCTAATACAAAAAACATATAAATAACACGGTGAATAACGTATGAACCACCATGGGGCTGTTTTCGGGCAATGCTCTTATTTACAGCAAAGACTCAACATTATAAACTTGTAGCGGAATGTTGAAAAACCTGAAGAGTATAGACGCATGGTGCAGTGATTGGCAGTTGACACTCAACATGATGCACTGCCCATGAATTTTTGGAAAACCCATTATCATTTGATTACACGATTTTTGACATTCAATGGAAACAATAACATCCATTAAATATCTGGAAGTATGTGTACTGGCTATTTAATGTGAAAAGACCACGACCACAAAAAAATAATCACTGAAAAAACAGATGCCAGACTGAGATTCATTGGAAGAATTTTTAGGAAGTGACGTTCACCGACAAAGGAAGTAGCTTACAAAACACTCGTTCTGCCGATAATTAAGCATTTCTCCTCATTCTGAGACCCTTACCAACTATGATTGATAGAATAGGAGCCAAAGAAGATCTTCATGTTTAGTGATGGGCTCGCTTAGTATGAGCGAAAGAACCACGGAGTAAATATTCATCCATGTGCAGTGGAAGATGCTAGAGGAGTGGCGTTGTGCATCACGGTGTGGCTTGTTCTTAAAATTCCGAGAGCATACGTTGTTAGAAGAATCAACCAATATACATCTTGCTGCTACACATATCTCACGAGAAGACTTTGAAGATAAACTTTTTGATTCGTGTTCTCCCAGAGGTTTACCAACAGTCGTTATGGGGGCGTAGAAATCGCGAATAAAATAGGAAAGAGGGAAAGTGGCAGAGAGACACGAAATGAGCTTCGCTACACACCATAACGTGGGTTTCGGAGTGTAGATGCGGGTCATGCGTGGATTTATCAGGGACAACAAAACTACGGGAAAATACTACAGAGTAGCAAATCTAAGTGGAGTGAAGAGAAGGAAATGTCGGCGACCAGCACTGTGCTAATTTCTGGTGGATACATTACTAATTTTACTAAACAATATTTTGTACAATTGCTCATTCCAAGTACATCACTTTAATACGGAGGCACTGTGTCGTGAAGATGGGGAGAAAACATATGGCCCTTCTCGGATTAGTAGCTTGATGACGTCGGTAAAAGCGCACAGTATTTAGCCAAATAACCTTTGGAATACACAGATTGACAATTTTTTATGTGTAAATCTCTCATCATACATGACAGACAGTGTGTGTGCTTCGCAGCTAGAGTGGGGTCAGCCTCAAAACCGACAGCGTTCAGTCTGGAGACCTCCACTTAACTGCCATTGCATAAAAGGAATGGATATGGAAGCTAATAGAGCAATGAAACATTGCTTGGAGCAGCATTAATCACAGTCTGCAAACAAAGGAGGATAAAAGAAAATTAAGGCCTGTTTTCCGTGTGTGGGCCACTCTTCCTTAAATATTTAAAGAACCTTGAAAATAATACCAACTAAAATGCGAGTTTTGTCGGCTGAAAAACGCGTAGGTGCAACTTAATTCTGTCAGAGACGAAGTTGGTTCAAATGGCTCTGAGCACTATGGGACTTAACATCTGAGGTCATCAGTCCCCTAGAACTTAGAACTACTTAAACCTAACTACCCTAAGGACATCACACACCTCCATGCCCGAGGCAAGATTCGAATCTGCGACCGCAGCAGTCTCGCGCTTCCGGACTGTAGCGCCTAGAACCGCATGGGCACCGCGGCCGGCATAAACGAAGTCTTCGAAAATCAAATCTCCCTACGATTGTGGTCTCAAACTTTTTTCCATCATGAAAGAAGTGAATGAAATTCAGTTAGATGAAAGTATCATCTACCATGGACAGCGGTTCTAACTAAAGAAGGTGTGAACAGCTTAATCTCAGTGGGTCGAGTACACCGTGAGGTACAACCACGGTCGATCTCACCTGTAGTTCAGGCTACCAGCCACCCGATTAGCAATAGTGTATAGCCTATGCTAATGAAGAATTTCGTATCCACGACAGTTCAATCCAAATGATACGTTCAATTTATAAAGTTCCCTGGAGTGTCTCTGCACCACATTCACAAGTCATAAAGGTCGTGCGAGGAAATATGGTGCTCCCCTAAGATATCATCTGGCTGCAAACATGATAAGTATTTACTGAGAAAACAATGCTCGTACAGCAGCTTTTAATTGTGACGCTGGTTGTTTCAATACGTACACAAACGATAATGCCTTGTAACCTTCCATTATAAAGACAAAAGGTATCGATGCATATGATATTTAGGCGCTCGCTAAGTTATAACGCAAAACGATCTATCATGAGTCCAACAAGAATTGGCACATGTTCAAAAGCAGGAGAAGCGGTTCCATCTCTCGATATCGGTCACGATCACTCTAATTCCAGCATTTTGTTAAGCAAGTAGACGTAGCTATAATTAGAAGCTGCTTGATACATGAATACAATATCAGATCTGACAAGGTTATGAGGAAACGTGTCCCGTGCAGCAAAGCCTGCTCTAAGCATCGGTGATAGAACAATTTTTGTTAAAAGAACTTACTTCACAAATAAAATAGAGCATGTAATATATCAGTTTCTGAATCGTGCAAGCAGGAAACAGATAATCAGTTAATGATGGCATGATTCAGATAACGAGATGAGACAGGTTACTACGATAGGCACCATGTAATTCCTTAAGTAGGCCATAGTAACCTTCTCCCTCCATGTTAATGATTCAGGTGCCAGTTCCGAGAGAGAGGACCAATTCTGTGAATGGAAGTAAGACCATGTCAAATCATTTCCAGAAACACCTAGTCGGTACTTCCAATATGGCATTCTTAGATTTCTAATGATGCTCGTCGATACCTGGTATGAAATTAGATAATTCGAAGCATTGTTGTAACACAGGACATCTTTAATTACCTGTAGATACAGAGGCGGGTTATCCATGCAGCATATGCAACGGGTCCCGCACTTTCACGGACCCCGAAGCCGCACTGTGCAGTGTTTCAGGGAAACTTGAGCGTTAGCAGTTTTGAGTTGAAAATGCTAATACTGTGCAATATTGTGAGCACATAATTGTGCAGCACTGGAAGTAATAAGAAATTGTATTTTCCGACGTTAGATGAATACACTGGATATATTTCTCCTTCATTAAATCACATTTTACTTATTACCCTGCTGGTATAAAAATTTTATTTACGTATTACTAACTAACATCACAATATTGTCGGCAGAGATGGTTTGCATTACGTTATGAACAGAACTCTACTAAAATTAATTTGTTGATATAGTCTTGTAGCAAACGCCTTAGGCTGCTAAGCGAAACAGGCTCACAATCAGAATTTCTTTGAATTAAGGTTAGTGATAATCTTGCACACTGTTTTTGCGATCCTATTTTACGTTCCTTGTTCAGCCAGTGAACCTTTACAGTAGTTTTGTCTATCATGTTTCAATTCTCTATTGAGGTCGAATTTTGAGTATGACAATGATGTTATCTGGTCGCTATAACAGTTCTAGGTGAAATCAACTTAATTGTTGGATTTTTACCACCCACCCGATTCCGTTGTGACGATTTTAGAATCATTGATAGAGAGTCTACGATCTGTAGTGCGGAAATATCCATATCATAACAATATTAGCTGGAGGCGACTTTAACCTACCGAGTATGCACTGGGATGTCTATAGATTCATTGCAGGGAATACAAACAGACAGTCTTGCGAATTTTTTTTGAGCACATCTTACGAAAACCGTCTTGAGCAGCTAGTTCGACAGTCAGCACGCAGGGAAATATTTTAGACCTCGTAGCCACAAACAGGCGTGACCTAATGGACGGTGCCAGCGTAGAGCCAGGGATTAGTGACCATGATGTCATCGGCTTTCGTTACTAACGTTAATAAATCAGTCAAGAAGGCTAGGAGAATATTTCTGCTAGAAAGGACAGATGGACAGTTGTTAGCATCTCCCTTAGACAATGTACGAGGTGCATTCAAGTTCTAAGACCTCCGATTTTTTTTTTCTCCGGACTGGAAAGAGATAGAAACATGCGAATTGTTCATTGTCAATACGCCCCAGATATGGCAGCACCGTACGGCAGATGGAATTTTACCGTCAGCGGCGAGAATGAGAACTGTTTTAAATACTTAAAATGGCGACGTTTTCCTTACTTGAACAGCGCGCGGTCATTCGTTTTCTGAATTTGCGTGGTGTGAAACCAATTGAAATTCATCGACAGTTGGAGGAGGCATGTGGTGATGGAGTTATGGATGTGTCGAAAGTGAGTTCGTGGATGCGACAGTTTAATGAAGGCAGAACATCGTGTGACAACAAACCGAAACAACCTCGGGATCGCACAAGCCGGTCTGACGACATGATCGAGAAAGTGGAGAGAATTCTTTTGGGGGATCGCCGAATGACTGTTGAACAGATCACCTCCAGAGTTGGCATTTCTGTGGGTTCTGTGCACACAATCCTGCATGACGACCTGAAAATTCGAAAAGTGTCATCCAGGTGGGTGCCACGAATGCTGACGGACGACCACACGGCTGCCCGTGTGGCACGTTGCTAAGCAATGTTGACGTGCAACGACAGCACGAATGGGACTTTCTTCTCGTCGGTTGTGACAATGGATGAGACGTGGATGCCATGTTTCAATCCAGAAACAAAGGGCCAGTCAGCTCAATGGAAGCACACAGATTCACCGCCACCAAAAAAAATTTCAGGTAACCGCCACTGCTGAAAAAATGATGGTGTCCATGTTCTGGGACAGCGAGGGCGTAATCCTTACCCACTGTGTTCCAAAGGGCACTACGGTACAGGTGCATCCTACGAAAATGTTTTGAAGAATAAATTCCTTCCTGAACTGCAACAAAAACGTCCGGGAAGGTCTGCGCGTGTGCTGTTTCACCAAGACAACGCACCCGCACATTGAGCTAACGTTACGCAACAGTTTCTTCGTGATAACAACTTTGAAGTGACTCCTCATGCTCCCCACTCACCTGACCTGGCTCCTAGTGACTTTTGGCTTTTTCCAACAATGAAAGACACTCTCCGTGTCCGCACATTCACCAGGCGTGCTGCTATTGCCTGAGCGATTTTGCAGTGGTCAAAATAGACTTCTAAAGAAGCCTTCGCCGCTGCCACGGAATCATGGCGTCAGCGTTGTGAAAAATGTGTACGTCTGCAGGGCGATTACGTCGAGAAGTAACACCAGTTTCATCGATTTCGGGTGAGTAGTTAATTAGAAAAAAAATCGGAGGCCTTAGAACTTCAATGCACCTCGTATTGGTATCACCTAGTTCCAGTACGATGGGCGTGGAGGAATTATGAGCAAGGTTTAAACGGAATGTAAATCATACTCTGCAGAAGTACGTACCGAATAAGTGGATTAAGGACGGAAAAGACCCACCGTGGTTTAACAACGAAATTCTAAAAATGCTGAGGAAGGAAAGGCTGTTGCATTCTCGGTTCAAAACAGTACGCGCAAATGAGGACAGGAAAAGTTAATAGAAATTCGCGCGTCTGTGAAAAGATCGTTGAACGAAGCTTACAACTACCGCCGGCATACCTTCGCAATATACACTCCTGGAAATGGAAAAAAGAACACATTGACACCGGTGTGTCAGACCCACCATACTTGCTCCGGACACTGCGAGAGGGCTGTACAAGCAATGATCACACGCACGGCACAGCGGACACACCAGGAACCGCGGTGTTGGCCGTCGAATGGCGCTAGCTGCGCAGCATTTGTGCACCGCCGCCGTCAGTGTCAGCCAGTTTACCGAGGCATACGGAGCTCCATCGCAGTCTTTAACACTGGTAGCATGCCGCGACAGCGTGGACGTGAACCGTATGTGCAGTTGACGGACTTTGAGCGAGGGCGTATAGCAGGCATGCGGGAGGCCGGGTGGACGTACCGCCGAATTGCTCAACACGTGGGGCGTGAGGTCTCCACAGTACATCGATGTTGTCGCCAGTGGTCGGCGGAAGGTGCACGTGCCCGTCGACCTGGGACCGGACCGCAGCGACGCACGGATGCACGCCAAGACCGTAGGATCCTACGCAGTGCCGTAGGGGACCGCACCGCCACTTCCCAGCAAATTAGGGACACTGTTGCTCCTGGGGTACCGGCGAGGACCATTCGCAACCGTCTCCATGAAGCTGGGCTACGGTCCCGCACACCGTTAGGCCGTCTTCCGCTCACGCCCCAACATCGTGCAGCCCGCCTCCAGTGGTGTCGCGACAGGCGTAAATGGAGGGACGAATGGAGACGTGTCGTCTTCAGCGATGAGAGTCGCTTCTGCCTTGGTGCCAATGATGGTCGTATGCGTGTTTGGCGCCGTGCAGGTGAGCGCCACAATCAGGACTGCATACGACCGAGGCACACAGGGCCAACACCCGGCATCATGGTGTGGGGAGCGATCTCCTACACTGGCCGTACACCTCTGGTGATAGTCGAGGGGACACTGAATAGTGCACGGTACATCCAAACCGTCATCGAACTCATCGTTCTACCATTCCTAGACCGGCAAGGGAACTTGCTGTTCCAACAGGACAATGCACGTCCGCATGTATCCCGTGCCACCCAACGTGCTCTAGAAGGTGTAAGTCAACTACCCTGGCCAGCAAGATCTCCGGATCTGTCCCCCATTGAGCATGTTTGGGACTGGATGAAGCGTCGTGTCACGCGGTCTGCACGTCCAGCACGAACGCTGGTCCAACTGAGGCGCCAGGTGGAAATGGCATGGCAAGCCGTTCCACAGGTCTACATCCAGGATCTGTACGATCGTCTCCATGGGAGAATAGCAGCCTGCATTGCTGCGAAAGGTGGATATACACTGTACTAGTGCCGACATTGTGCATGCTCTGTTGCCTGTGTCTATGTGCCTGTGGTTCTGTCAGTGTGATCATGTGATGTATCTGACCCCAGGAATGTGTCAATAAAGTTTCCCCTTCCTGGGACAATGAATTCACGGTGTTCTTATTTCAATTTCCAGGAGTGTATCTTGTCGAGAACCCGAGAAAATTCTGGTCCTACGTAACATCTGTAAGTGGGTCTAAGGCTTCTATCCAGTCACTTGTTGACCAGTTTGGTGTGGCAGTAGAAGATAGCAAAAGTAAAGCCGAAGTTTTAAATATCGCATTTAAGGAATCGTTCACGCAGGAGAATCGTACAAACATATCGCACAGACTCCCGTATGGAGGAGGTAATGGTAAGCATCGCTGGTGTGGAGAAACAACTGAAAGAATTGAAAGCAAATAAATCGCCAGGTACTGATGGAATCCCAATTCGTTTTTAGAAAGTAACACAGCACTGGTCCCTTACTTAGCTTGCATTTATCGCGAATCTCTCCCAGGCCAAAGCCCCAAGCGACTGGAAAAAAGCGCAGGTGACTCCTGGATATAAGAAGGGCAAACGAACAGATCCACAAAATTACAGACTAATATCTTTAACATCGGTTTGCTGCAGGATCTTTGAACATATTATAAGTTTGAATATAATAAATTTCCTTGAAAGGAAAAAGCTTTTGTCCACAAATCAGTAAGGTTTTTGGAAAGCTTGCCCTTTTCTCACATGAGATCCCGCGAATGACAGCAGGCGGATTCGATTTTTCTAGATTTACATAAAGCATTTGACACGATGCCACACTGCCGACTGTTAAGGAAGGTACAAGCATGCGGAATAAGTTTTCAGGTACGCGAGTGGCTTGTAAACTTCGTAATTAACAAAACCCAGTATGTTGTCCTCGACTATGAGTGTTCACCAGAGACAAGAGTATCGTCAGGAGCGCCCCAGGGAAATGTTATAGGACCACTGTTATTTTCCATATACATAAATTATCTGGTGGACGGGAAAGAAGCAGTTTGCAGCTGTTTGCTGATAATGCCGTGATGTAGGGGAAGGTTTCGTCGTTGAGTGACTCTAGGAGGATACAACATGATCTAGAAAAAATTTCTAATTGGTGTGATGAATGGCAGCTAGCTCTAAATGTAGAAAAAATACAAGTTAATGCAGATGAGAAGGAGAAACAAACCCATAATGTTCGAATACGGTATTAGCAGCGTTCTGCTTCACACTGTCACGTCGATTAAATATGTAGGGGTAACGTTGCAAGGCAGTATAAAATTGAACTTGTAAAGACAGTAATAGGGAAGGTCGACTTCGGTTTATTGGGAGAGTTTTGCGAAAGTGCGGTTCATCTGTAAAGGGGACCATAAATAGTATATTTGTACGACCAATTGTTGACTAATGTTCGAGTGTTTGGGATTCGCAACAGATCGGATTAAAGGAAGACATCTAAGCAATTCAGAGGTGGGATGATGGATTTGTTACCGGGAGTTTGAACAACACGCAAGTATTACGGAGATGCTTCGGGAACTCAAAAGGGAATCCCTGGAGGGAAGACGACGTACGTTTCGAGGAGCACTACTAAGATAATTTTGGAGAACCGGCATTCCAGGCTCACTGCTGAGCGATTCTTCCGCCACCAACTTACATTTCGCTTAGGGGCAATGAAGAGACTAGGGCTCTTACGAAGGCATGTAGATAGTCGTTTTCCCCCTGCTCTGTTTGAGAGTGAAACGGAAAAAGAAATGACTAATAGTAGTAGAGGGTTCCTTCCGCCGCGCACCACACGGTGGCTTGCGGAGTATGTATGTATATGTCTCTATGATTAACATGTGTAATTTAATGTTTAACCCACTGTGATGCAACAGTGTGCTGTTCTCTCCAGCCGAATATCGTACTGTTCATTGATCGTGGTCTCCCAGCCAGTGGTTCGCGAGTGTAGTGTAGTTGTGTGGAGTGTATCGCAAAACTTTTTTCCTTCCAGAGGTCTATAATTCATAAATCTGCGAAACAAAACGTTATGCTTTTTAACGAATGTTTTGTATCCTAGCACCGACGTTCTGGTTATCTTCCTGGATAGAAACGACGTGCCTCTATAGCATTTAAAGCCTCGCCAACTTCGCGCAAACAGCAGCACAACTGTTTCAACAATCCATTAGCTTCGTAAATAAGACTTTATGAACCCATGTTGATATTAACATTTATTCTCATTTCTATGTTTGCAATCCAACATGTAAATGCTGTTCATCATTTTAGATACGCCACGTGTAGTGTCTAGTATTGAAACACACGTGCAAAAGAGACGGTCGATTGTGTCCTTGCTTCTGAACTATGCATTCTGAAACCACGCTAGTACTAGCGTTTCTTCTTATTTTTGCATTAGAAATCCAATACAAAGGAACTGGCTATTATTTTCGACACGGCCCGTGTAGCTACTGACTGAAAAGATTCTGTTATGTATTGATTCATGTTGGCTTCAGGTACCCGTTAAATAATTCACAGTGTCGATTTGATCTCGCTAGTTGCCTCGAATGCGTGTAGCAGTACACTTGGAGCGTGACAGGGGAGAGAGTCGGGCCCGGATTGAACTATTGATCGTTGGTCTAGTACGCCAGCTAGCCCGGGCGTAGGTTCCAGGCTGTTCCCCAGATCAGCTGGGGTGACTGCACGACTGGTAACTCATCTCCATCTCAGAAACATAATACGCGGACAGTTCTGTACAGAAACGTAGTTTACACGATTCGCGTACATATGGCGTACTCTAAATTCTCCGCTTAATTTATGACGGAATTCTTGGGTCGTTGCGTACCAGATACAACGCTCGTGAAGTACAGACAATGCAGTAATAGGACAACGCCAGGAGAAATAAATAGCTGTTGATACACTACCGTACAAGCAAAAACAGCGTTATTTGTTTTATTCAATTTTCATTTGCATTACGTATAATCAGTGACCTGAAAATGTACTGTCAACGTAAGTAACCTTCTGTTCTTCGTCTTTATAACCTATTCTCCTCAACCTTAGATCTACACACTCTAAGGACTATTTCCCGGCGATACTTTAAACACGTCCAACTCTTAAATCATGAAATATGGGTCGTTATGTATCCGAACCGCTAAAGGTGTCAAGAGCCTTCATTTACATCCAACAGCAGATCTTCTGTCATCACCGTCTTTCCCAACACAATTAACTACTCTTCTCCCTCTTCCCCTTCCTATTTTGTCCTTTATTTACACAGCTGGCATTTACAAATTCAGTACCAGGAAGGATAGCAACTAATGATATTTTCCTTATTGTGGGTATAACGTATAGCAGGAAAACGACGTTATTAAATTTGTATGCAATTTGTCGATATGCAGTGTGCGAAATTTAGTACACAGAGCTGTCATCTATGGTTGCAAAAATGGCTCTGCACGGCCGGGCATCTCCTCGAACTCACCTTCAATGACAAATTCTTGTACGCCACTCCATGCTGCTTTAACTCTATGCCAGTCTTCATCAGTCGTAGCGTCTGGCGAGTGGTGGCATTCTTGTCTCTCATCACCCGTTAACCATATGTTTATTACAAGTGAGACACCTGGAGATTATGCTGGCCAAGGAAACAGTCGAACAACAGCTGTATCGACCTACGTCAAAACAGCGCAAAAAACATGCGTGCTTGTGTTATCTTCTTGAAAGTTAATGCCATAGAAACTTCCAAGGAAGGATACAGCTACCTGCCTTAACACGTCAGAAATGTAACGCCTGCTGTTCGTATAATCTGTTAATCTAGAAATCTACTCTGTAGGAATCAGCATGGGTTTCGAAAAAGACGGTCGTGTGAAACCCAGCTCGCGCTATTCGTCCACGAGACTCAGAGGGCCTTAGACACGGGTTCACAGGTAGATGCCGTGTTTCTTGACTTCCGCAAGGCGTTTGACACAGTTCCCCACAGTCGTTTAATGAACAAAGTAAGAGCATACGGACTATCAGATCAATTGTGTGATTGGATTGAGGAGTTCCTAGGTAACAGAACGCAGCATGTTATTCTCAATGGAGAGAAGTTTTCCGAAGTGAGAGTGATTTCAGGTGTGCCGCAGGGGAGTGTCGTAGGACCGTTGCTATTCACAATATACATAAATGACCTGGTGGATGACATCGGAGGTTCACTGAAGCTTTTTGCAGATGATGCTGTGGTGTATCGAGAGGTTGCAACAATGTAAAATTCTACTGAAATGCAGGAGGATCTGCAGCGAATTGACGCATGGTGCACGGAATGGCAACTGAATCTCAATGTAGACAAGTGTAATGTGATGCGAATACATAGAAAGATAGGTCCCTTATCATTTAGCTACAAAATAGCAGGTCAGCAACTGGAAGCAGTTAATTCCATAAATGATCTGGGAGTACGCATTAGGAGTGATTTAAAATGGAATGATCATATAAAGTTGATCGTCGGTAAAGCAGATGCCAGACTGAGATTCATTGGAAGAATCCTAAGGAAATGGAATCCGACAACAAAGGAAATAGGTTACAGTACGCTTGTTCGCCCACTGCTTGAATACTGCTCAGCAGTGTGGAATCCGCACCAGATAGGGTTAATAGAAGAGATAGAGAAGATCCAACGGAGAGCAGCGCGCTTCGTTACAGGATCATTTAGTAATCGCGAAAGCGTTACGGAGATGATAGATAAACTCCAGTGGAAGACTCTGCAGGAGAGACGCTCAGTAGCTCGGTACGGGCTTTTGTTAAAGTTTCGAGAACATACCTTCACCGAAGAATCAAGCAGTATATTGCTCCCTCCTACGTGTATCTCGCGAAGAGACCATGAGGATAAAATCAGAGAGATTAGAGCCCACACAGAAGCATACCGACAATCCTTCTTTCCACGTACAATACGAGACTGGAATAGAAGGGAGAACCGATAGAGGTACTCAGGGTACCCTCCGCCACACACTGTCAGGTGGCTTGCGGAGTATGGATGTAGATGTAGATGTAGAACGTAAAACTCCATACTATCACGCCAGCCACTGGACATGTATGGAGATGAGGAATGCAAACCTGCAACGTTAGTTTTCCTTGCAATCTCCTCTGGATCTCCTTTGGAAACACGACGTGGTGCCACTCCTTTGTCAAGTATTGTCACTGGACGCAACACTATCGGCACCTCTCCATCTGTTGTCGCGTCCAGGGAAGACATAAGAATGGTCGCCACGCTAAAAATCCGTGGTACTCCAGAAGTCGTCGCACCGTCCGCATAAATACTTGTCTTGGAAAAAACAAGTAATTTCCTCATTAAAAGTACATGACGTGTCTGTACGACCAGCATGGGCGAGATAAAAATATGTCCATCCACTCGGGCGCTAGTCGCGGTGGTCCTTTGAGACCGTGAATGGCGTACATTATGACCCTAATACTACAGTCCTGGAAATTGAAATAAGAACACCGTGAATTCATTGTCCCAGGAAGGGGAAACTTTATTGACACATTCCTGGAGTCAGATACATCACATGATCACACTGACAGAACCACAGGCACATAGACACAGGCAACAGAGCATGCACAATGTCGGCACTAGTACAGTGTATATCCACCTTTCGCAGCAATGCAGGCTGCTATTCTCCCATGGAGACGATCGTAGAGATGCTAGATGTAGTCCTGTGGAACGGCTTGCCATGCCATTTCCACCTGGCGCCTCAGTTGGACCAGCGTTCGTGCTGGACGTGCAGACCGCGTGAGACGACGCTTCATCCAGTCCCAAACATGCTCAATGGGGGACAGATCCGGAGATCTTGCTGGCCAGGGTAGTTGACTTACACCTTCTAGAGCACGTTGGGTGGCACGGGATACATGCGGACGTGTGTCCTGTTGGAACAGCAAGTTCCCTTGCCGGTCTAGGAATGGTAGAACGATGGGTTCGATGACGGTTTGGATGTACTGTGCACTATTCAGTGTCCCCTCGACGATCACCAGAGGTGTACGGCCAGTGTAGGAGATCGCTCCCCACACCATAGTGCCGGGTGTTGGCCCTGTGTGTCTCGGTCGTATGCAGTCCTGATTGTGGCGCTCACCTGCACGGCGCCAAACACGCATACGACCATCATTGGCACCAAGGCAGAAGCGACTCTCATCGCTGAAGACGACACGTCTCCATTCGTCCCTCCATTCACGCCTGTCGCGACACCACTGGAGGCGGGCTGCACGATGTTGGGGCGTGAGCGGAAGACGGCCTAACGGTGTGCGGGACCGTAGCCCAGCTTCATGGAGACGGTTGCGAATGGTCCTCGCCGATACCCCAGGAGCAACAGTGTCCCTAATTTGCTGGGAAGTGGCGGTGCGGTCCCCTACGGCATTGCGTAGGATCCTACGGTCTTGGCGTGCATCCGTGCGTCGCTGCGGTCCGGACCCAGGTCGACGGGCACGTGCACCTTCCGCCGACCACTGGCGACAACATCGATGTACTGTGGAGACCTCACGCCCCACGTGTTGAGCAATTCGGCGGTACGTCCACCCGGCCTCCCGCATGCCCACTATACGCCCTCGCTCAAAGTCCGTCAACTGCACATACGGTTCACGTCCATGCTGTCGCGGCATGCTACCAGTGTTAAAGACTGCGATGGAGCTCCGTATGCCACGGCAAACTGGCTGACACTGACGGCGGCGGTGCACAAATGCTGCGCAGCTAGCGCCATTCGACGCCCAACACGGCGGTTCCTGGTGTGTCCGCTATGCCGTGCGTGTGATCATTGCTTGTACAGCCCTCTCGCAGTGTCCGGAGCAAGTATGGTGGGTCTGACACACCGGTGTCAATGTGTCCTTTTTTCCATTTCCAGGAGTGTAGAAGCAAAAAAGTCTCTGTCAACCTTGGGTGCTAAAACGCATACTTGAAAGCTACGAGAATTTGTCCATCTTCGATACTGTGAAACAAATCTCTCCCACCGAAATCTCTTTGGTTTGCATACTTTTGGAGGAGGCAGTGCGGACCAAAACAAGAAAAGAAAGTCTGTTGACTATGGTTCTAAAAGGCTTACTTTAAGATCGAAGAGTACTTGCTCAGAATAAAAGACGTGTTTCACAGTAGTGAAGATGAACAAGTGCTAATAGCTCTTAAGGTATGCGTTTTAGATCCTATGTGTACTGGACTCTTTTTGTTTTGGTCCATTCTACCACTTCCCAAGACATGGAATGTAGAGAGCCTGCAGTACAAGAGATTTATTTCTCAGTATCGAAGATGAAGAAGTGGTCATAGCTCTTAACGTATGCGTTTTAGAGTCCATGTTTATCGAGAGTTTTTTTTTTTTTTTTTTAAATGTTCAAATGTGTGTGTATTCCTAAGGGACCAAAAACCTGAGGTCATCGGTCCCTAAACTTACACACTACTTAAACTAACTTATGCTAAGAACAACACACACACACACACACACATCCATGCCAGAGGGAGGACTCGAACCTCCGGCGGGAGGGGCCGCGCAATCCGTGGCATGACGCCTCAAACCGCGCGGCCACTCCGCGCGGCGATTTTTTTTCCCTTTATTACTGTGTTCTTTCAGCTGTATGTGTTTATTCCATTAATTATGATACGCGCTGTATTCTCGTCACGGTCGTGGCATCTAGAGCAGCAGCAGCAGCAGTATCCCGGAACTACAAACCGCAGTTTCGATAGGCCTGAGTCCTGTCGATGCCGAATTCCGACACATGCTGGTAGACATTCCTCCTTCTTACATGAATCATAATACGAGCTTCTCAAAAACAACCAAAGTTCAAATAAAATTTGTGAATGAGAAAGCCGGTGCGTAATGTTTCTTTTGTACGTAATCCATATGGCCTTACTCCTATTTCTTTGTGCAGTTGCCATGAAATGCTAACCACTTACGTATCCGAGCATGTTGTACATTTCTTGCCAGTTAAAAATTTGTTGTATACCTCCTTTATGATGTTGCAGTTTTAAGGGCCAGCACCATAATGTCTATAATTCCAATAGCGTTCACCGGCGTGACCAACGGTCCGTGTCTTGCCTTTCTAAAGCGCATCTGTCCGCCAGATACGCTGTTTTTCTAGTACTCTCTTTATCACTGTTGCAGATCCCGTTAACAATTAATTTTAATTTAAAACGTCAAGAAAATCGTCCAGAATGCAGTTATTCGCAAAATAACGATTATGTTTATGGTTTTCAATATTTAAATACGTATTTTATGTGCACTTTTGAAAACTATATAACTTTAGTACTTATTTTTGATAATGAGGGCTGACATAGTCAGTACGGAGGTGACAGTGATCCAGTATTACGGAATTTAGTAAATACCACAACAGTCTCTAATCGCAAATGTTTGTTTTTCAGTTACCGGTTTCAATCATTATGATAATCTTCAGATTGATCTAAAATTTTAAAAAACGTGCATTTTTATGAAAAAACTGTACGTAATAGTAGGCTACCAACTATTACAAGCAGTATCGTAATATACATAGTCTGGCAGGTTACATCTACATCTACATGACTACTCTGCAATTCACATTTAAGTGCTTGGCAGATGGTTCATCGAACCACAATCATACTATCTCTCTACTATTCCGCTCCCGAACAGCGAGCGGGAAAAACGAACACCTAAACCTTTCTGTTCGAGCTCTGATTTCTCTTATTTTATTTTGATGATCATTCCTACCTATGTAGGTTG
Organism: Schistocerca gregaria; assembly: GCF_023897955.1. Lineage (NCBI taxonomy): Eukaryota > Metazoa > Arthropoda > Insecta > Orthoptera > Acrididae > Schistocerca > Schistocerca gregaria. The sequence continues at coordinate 768,884,489 of NC_064931.1, read as the reverse complement.
GGCTCAACAAAATATTTTCGCATTCGGAAGAGAAAGTTGGTGACTGAAATTTCGTGAAAAGGTCTCGCCACGACGAAAAACGTCTATGCTGTAATGACTTCCATCCCAACTCGTGTATCATATCTGCCACACTCTCTCCCCTATAACGCGATAATACAAAACGAGCTGCCCTTTTTTGCACCCTTTCGATGTCCTCCGTCAATCCCACCTGGTAAGGATCCCACACCGCGCAGCAATATTCTAACAGAGGACGAACGAGTGTAGTGTAAGCTGTCTCTTTAGTGGACTTGTTGCATCTTCTAAGTGTCCTGCCAATGAAACGCAACCTTTGGCTCGCCTTCCCGACAATATTATCTATGTGGTCCTTCCAACTGAAGTTGTTCGTAATTTTAACACCCAGGTACTTAGTTGAATTGACAGCCTTGAGAATTGTACTATTTATCGAGTAATCGAATTCCAACGGATTTCTTTTGGAACTCATGTGGATCATCTCACACTTTTCGTTATTTAGCGTCAACTGCCACCTGACACACCATACAGCAATCTTTTCTAAATCGCTTTGCAGCTGATACTGGTCTTCGGATGACCTTACTAGACGGTAAATTACAGCATCATCTGCGAACAGTCTAAGAGAACTGCTCAGATTGTCACCCAGGTCATTTATATAGATCAGGAACAGTAGAGGTCCCAGGACGCTTCCCTGTCTTCGTTAAGTTAACAGAGTAAGCAAATAAAATATATAGCCTTTAATGTCATCGTCACATAAAGTAAAATCTGTTGGTCTCTGTTTCTCCCCCGGCCCTGAGCTGCCCGCGTTTGCTTGTATTGAATTCTGCGAGCCTGCTGTGCCCGCAGCCCTTTTATCGTGTTTTCATATTCTGCTTTGAATTAGTTTAATTATACACTGTACATGTCACAGACAGCCACTAGTAACTAGCTTCTATAATTTTAAATGACGTTCATTATGATACTTTAATTTAAGCTTTAGAGCTTTTATTAATTGGATTTGATTGTGTCCATTTGCATTATGTCGTGTCCTTGCGCCAGCCGCGATTTGTCAAATCCGTTTTCGGCATGTCCACTGTTTCTGTGGCTTTCTTTATCTTTTGACTTGCTCCTGTGAATTGACTTTATTGTACTGGATATTTCTCAGACATTTATTTGCAGCTACAGTTTATAATTTAAACTAATATATAACTGGCAGTCATGTGTGTGTCAGTTGCGTAAGAGTGTATATGTATGTGTGTGTTTGTTGTCTAATTTTGACGAAGGCCTTACTGGCCGAAAGCTACATTGTGACAGTCTTTTGTTGTGCCTATCTGCGACTTAGGATCTCGGCTATATCGTGAGTAGTAACTACCTCTTCATAGTATCGTAATATATATAGACTGGAAGGCTATAGAAAATATACCTATCTTCATGAAGTTAACAGAGTACGCAAATAATACACTACTGGCCATTAAAATTGCTACATCTAGAAGAAAAGCAGATGATAAACGAGTATTCATTGGACAAATATATTATACTAGAACTGACATGTGATTTCAGTTTCACGAAATTTGGATGCATAGATCCAGAGAAATCAGTACCCAGAACAACCACCTCTGGCCATAATAACGGCTTTGATACGCCTAGGCTCAAACAGAGCTTGGATGGCGTGTACAGGTACAGCTGCCCATGCAGCTTCAACACGATACCACAGTTCATCAACAGTAGTGACTGGCGTATTGTGATGAGTCAGTTGCTCCGCCACCATTGACCAGACGTTTTCAATTGGTGAGAGATCTGGAGAATGTGCTGGCCAGGGCAGCAGTCGAACATTTTCTGTATCCAAAAGACCCGTACAGGACCTGCAACATGCAGTCGTGCATTATCCTGCTGAAATGTAGGGTTTCGCAGGGATCGAATGAAGAGTAGAGCCACAGGTCGCAACACATCTGAAATGTAACGTCCACAGTTCAAAGTCCCGTCAATGCGAACAAGAGGTGACCGAGACGTGTAACCAGTAGCACACCATACCATCACGCCGGGTGATACGCCAGTATGGCGATGACGAATACACGCTTCCAATGTGCATTCACTGCGATGTCGCCAAACACGGATGCGACCATCATGATGCTGTAAACAGAACCTGGATTCATCCGAAAAAAGGACGTTTTGCCGTTCGTGCACCCAGGTATGTCGTTAAGTACACCATCTCAGGCGCTCCTTTCTGTGATGCAGCGTCAAGGGTAACCGCAGCCATGGTCTCCGAGCTCATCGTCCATGCTGCTACAAACGTCGTCGAACTTTTCGTGCAGATGGTTGTTGTGTTGCAAACGTCCCCATCTGTTGACTCAGGGATCGAGACGTGGCTGCACGATCCGCCACAGCCATGCGATAAGATGCCTGTCATCTCGTCTGCTAGTGATACGAGGCCGTTGGGGTCCAGCACGGCGTTCCGTATTAGCCTCCTGAACCCACCGATTCCATATTCTGCTAACAGTCATTGGATCTCGACCAACGCGAGCAGCAATGTAGCGATACGATAAACCGCAGTCTCGATAGGCTACAATCCGATCTTTATCAAAGTCGGAAACGTGATGGTACGCATTTCTCCTCCTTACACGAGGTATCAAACAACGTTTCACCAGGCAACGCCGGTCAACTGCTGTTTGTGTATGAGAAATCGGTTGGAAACTTTCCTCATGTCAGCACGTTGTGGGTGTCGCCAGCGGCGCCAACCTTGTGTGAATGCTCTGAAAAGCTAATCATTTGGATACCACAGCATCGTCTTCCTGTCGGTTAAATTTCACGTCTGTAGCACGTCATCTTCGTGGTGTAGCAATTTTAATGGCCAGTAGTGTACATATAACCATAAATAGCATCGTAGAGTTAAATCATGATAAAATGGTAAACACTCATTTCTCGCAATGTCGGGTCGTAGTATTCTTACAATTACGGTACATGCAACTGAGGGTACGTAGCGGCTGTATTTCGTTGGCCGAGCACAGTTTGCAACGCCTTGATTCATAGTCAGAAATATGGTCGTAGGCATTCTCCGTAAAACTAAATTGGATCCATTGAAATGCATTTTAGGAAAGAGCTAGAGTTTAAAGTGGGTCCAAAGAGATACGTTAGTCTAAATTAGTCATGTGTGTGTGAGTTGCGTTTGCGTTTGCGTGAGTGTGTATATGTGTGTTTGTCGTATTCTTGGTAACATTAAGATTGTAACGACTCACTGACACGAGTGTGACTGTTGCTTGCTAACATTATGACACTGGCTGAGCGCGTCCCATGCTGCAGTATCTATTCCACGAAGAAGCGCACACCCGGGTACAATCGTGGGTCTGCACCCAGCCACCAACATTTTTAGATGAAGGCACTGCCCAACTAATCTCCCAGTTGGATAAATGTATTAACAGTTTACTTACTTTTCGTCCATCAGTCTCGTTTTCATTTGACTCCCCATAATACACTGTTGGCTACGAGACTGGCGTTATTGCTGCAATTCTGCCAGCTGTGAGATTGGCAATGCAATGCTTTGGACTGACTCCTCCATGACCCTAGCAAGGATGGATACGAGCAAACCCTGTCACCAGGAAGTTGATCGCCCCATGTGAGGCTCGGTGGGGATGCTGATGGGAAAGAATGGTCGGTCTGGTAAAACGATACTCTGGTGAAGCAGTCTGGACGAGGAGAGACTTCAAACTGTTCTTGTAAGCATCGAAGCCGCACTCACTTCGAGTCTAACCTTTCAGAATACGCGGCGCTCACGCCAGCGTAATTCCTGGTAGGGGAAAGCCTCCTATCTTACCGTGAGACACCAAACCCTCAGCGTCAACTGACTTAGCAAAAGAATTCAAGCTCCAGCAGAAACTGACAGAAGACTTCTGGAATCTCTGGAGCAAAAACTGCTTACTGCTATCCACTTTTCGTCAGTTGAGAACGTCGGTAAAAGGCAGGTGATTAGAATCGGTGGCATCCTTCTTTTCCAGGAAGACGATTTGACACAACAGATGTGGAAAAAAGTGAGGATAAAGGACGTATATTGGGTGAGACGGCATTTATCGAACGTATCCTCATTCCAGAGTGAAGTGAGATTACCTGGCCAATCCAAGTGGCTATATCGTTTGAGGTTGTGCAGATTGAGAAGGATGTTGCGGCTCGTTAAGTGGAATTATGTAGTAAAATTTCTTTGCATTACTCATGTGATCTTTTTCTCTTCGACATAAATAAATGTTCTTGTCCATATGAACGCAAGTGGCGCTTTACTTGGAGCTAAACCGAATAGATGAGTCAACTTAATCCTTCATGCAGAGAAAATATTTTTGAAGATAGATCTCTTGAGAGCGTGTTATCAAACCCCACTTTCAAAAGAAAATAAACAGAAAACGACGATTATCACTCCAATTGGGCTTTAGGAATTTAATTTAATACCATTCGGATTAAGAAATGCACCTAGAACTATCCGAGGTTTATCAATGAGGTACTGCAAGGATTACGTTTCTGTTTCGCCTAAAAAGGTGCCAGTCTGACTTGGCCTAGCTCAGAAGAAGACCCGATGCAACGTCTAACCAAACTTTTCAAACGTCTTGATAAGTATGGTCTGAGGATTAATGTTAGAAAGCCTATGTTTGTCACTCAGAAAATAAGCTTTCTGGGACAAATCACTGTGCCAGAAGGCACCAAACAAGACTTGGAGAGCTTAATAAATATTGTAAAGACATCTCATCCAGAAACAGTGAAACAGTTTCCAGCATTTCTTTGCATGGTCAACTTCTATCGCTATCGTCTAGAAAAAGCTGCACAAAACCAAACTCTTGTAAGTTACTATCTGAAGGAAAGTACGAAAAATGACAAAAGGAACAGTGACACAACTCCAGAAACAACAGTGTAATTTGAAAAATACTATGAAATTCTGGCACAAGCTGGATTACTAACTTTCCCAAGTGTGGAGCATGGAATGTATTGTTTGTGACTGCATCAAACTTCGTTGCAGGAGCAGGAGCAACCCTGCAACACATTCAGGGTGGAATTTGGAAGCCTATACGTTTAATTTCAAAGAAATTTTCCGTTGGTCAGTAGAATTACCTAACTTTTGACAGGGAATTTCTCAATATTCATTTAGTAACAAAGTATTCCAAATGTGCATTTACACAGAACAATGAGAAGGCTTCACCACCGCAGCTCCGTTACCTATTGTATATTTCTAATTCACAACTGATATGAGTCATGTGCTTGGCACAGGAAATATAGTGGCTGATCATCCGTAAAGGTTAGAAGAATTAGAAATGATAGACTATGATGAAACAGTTATTTCACAAGGCAAGATGAAGAACTTCAGAATCTCAAATCAAGTAGCAGTGCTCCACTAAAAATTTAAACAGTTTAAAACCCCTAAGTGATTAAGACTGTGGTGTGACATATCAACTGGAACTGATCGTCCACATATTCCCAAACAATTTAGGAACACAGTTTTTAAGCATTATCACATGATGGCTCATCGAAGTGTGAGGTCGTCAGCAAAATTCCTATCATTCACATTTATCTGGCGAAACTTGAAGCATGTACAACAATGGACTAAGGCGTGTACAGAATGCCAGAAGATCAAAATAACAAGGTTTACTATGTCAACTATTGGAAAATTCCCCATTGTCGATTAACGTTTAGAGGTGGTACATATTGACGTAGTGGGGCGTCTATCACTCTCCGATGGATTTTACTCACTGTTTAAGCTGTTTCGACATGTTTACCAGCTGGACAGAAGTTATGTCCCTTCGATGCGTTGAAGCAGAGACCGTAACAAAAGAATTTGTTAATGCCTGAATAACCAATTAGGAACATCACACAATACAGTAACAGATCAAAGAACGCTGTTTCTAACTGGCATACGACGAGCCTTAGCAAAGATTTGTAGCTGTAAACTGACTAGACCTACTGCATAACACTAACACACTAATGGAAAAATTGAAAGGTTTCCCTATGCGCTGAAGAGTGCCATGGGAGCCTATGCCACAACTAGATGGAGTTCTATATTACCCACAATATTTCGATGTACTTTCTGGAATGAGAGCAGTACTTCAACAGCAGCAATGTTGTATGGCATATCACTGAAACTGTAATGAAGAAAAAAGTTTTTTTGCAGAATAGAAGATAATTTGTTAGTGGTGACCGGTTTCAATCTATACAGACAATCTTCAGACCACGAGGCATCTGCTTCAGTGATCTGTCAACTCCTCATTGCGAATGAGTCTTCTGGCATACAGGTCAGCTCCGCTCAACGCGGGAGGAAATACCTTGTTGCCTGAAAATGATCTGTATAGTTGGAAACGGGCACTAATAAATTATCTTCTGTTTTGCGGTCGAAGTTGATTTTTACATTGCAACTGAGTATAAACCGCCTTATCCCAAATGTGTTATCAAAAATCATACACTGAAACTACCTGGAGAATTCTCCAGGAACTCATATCTCAATGGATATTGACCTTTCAGCTTAAGTCATCGAAATTAAGAAAGGGATGAATGATCTGAAACTTACAGAGTGTACTCACAACGCCAAAGAAAACTCGTTTCATCCACTAGGATATAAAAAGTACAAGTCATGTGCTTGTTGAAACTGACAAGTTAGACGGTGGCCTCAGGCTACAATATGAAGGTTATTATGAGGTGGTTCAACGTTTATACATGGTTTACCATCTAGATTAAAGATAAATTAATCAACATTTCTACTGATCGACTGCAGCCAGCCTATTTCCTTCCTGATGACAATAAGCATCCAAAACCGTCCAATCACCTCTCAGCTGGGCATTATACGAAGTGTTTCCAAGTGCCCCAGGAAGTTGCAAGATCGGGATATTTGCTGAAATTCTTTGCAAAGTTCACAGACATCACTGAGTGAGGGGGCAAGCGATGTGAGAGCACACAAAAATGTAGTCACTAAAAAGTAAATTATTTATCTCAAGCTGTTCCAAATTGTATTTTCACTCGTTTTACTAATATATCTTTTAAAACACTGTATGAAATTCTCTGCCTGTTGCCGCGCTACGGTTTGTTTATTAAGAGCAAAAATTGTAGAAAAGTGACTTGTGGGATAAAACATATTGTAATCAAAAATGGTCTCTGGTTCATCATACTAAACACAAAGAACAGTCTTACACACTCTCTTTTCACCTCAGAAGCCTACAGATAAATGAATGTCGTTTGTATAAGGCTATAAACAACAACAATAAACTAATTTCAGACATATCAGTGCTCACAAAGTACTGAAAAAGTAAACAGAGGCTACTTCATACTAGGCTAGTAAGTTACTCAAGTGGCGAGTGATTTAGTAAACAGACCTGTGATGTGATGGTTACAATTAATTTCGTGGTTTGGAGCCCCCCCCCCCGCTCCCGTAGCCACTTACCTCGTCAAGGTTCAAAAAGTGGTTCAAATGGCTCTGAGCACTATGCGACTTAACTTCTGAGATCATCAGTCGCCTAGAACTTAGAACTAATTAAACCTAACTAACCTAAAGACATCACACACATCCATGCCCGAGGCAGGATTCGAACCTGCGACCGTAGTGGTCGCTCGGCTCCAGTCTGTAGCGCCTAGAACCGCACGGTCACTCCGGCCGGCTCGTCAAGGTTCAGTATGTACATACTACGTACATGCAAAATAGGCAATATAGCAACCGCGTGGAGCTGTGGCTGGCTGATGCTTGGCCCCTAGACATGCTGAAACGTCAGTCACAAAATTATTTCACTCTGTGTGTCGTAGTCTGCCACCCGAACTCAAATATCACTGGAGCATCATCGTACTGATATGGACGCTGTCAGTAGAATACAGTAGTTGTCCGTGTTTGTTGTGCTCTCTTTTGGTCGGTTATCTGATTCTCGTGGACAAGTGTCACGGTAATTTGGAGTCAATTTGGTAAATGCTGACGTATAACAGGAGTGCTTGTGGAACATGAAATGTCGGCCGTGAAAAAATGAAAGAGCCAAGGCAGCAGAAATCAACGAATTGGAAAAGCCGAAAGGAATTCTGGGGTTTCAAGAGCAGAAAGTTAAAGGCACAAGGTTATGAATACTGAAAGGGTTACCTTCCCTGCACGAAAGAAGTATGCCAAAGTCCTTAAGTCAACACAGTCTGTAATTTTGTTGTTGTGGGTTTGTCTACTCTCACATGAGAATCAGTACGCTGGATTTTAAGTCAAAATTTTTCTATTAGAAAATTCAAGCAACTTTCCGGCATTATTCTGGGTCTTTAACAACTAGTTCTGTAAGGAGAATACTGGGGGCTCCATGCTCTTTGTTCTTCTTTTCTCCCCAGGCACAATGAGTCACTATAAAGCACTTCCTCTAAGGGAAATTGAAGAAGTTCTAAATGACCCCAATGTCACTGCTTCTTCTGATCAGGGTGAAGTAAATCAGACCATTGTCATTGTACAGCTCTTTTGGAAAGCAAATAAAATGTGGAATTTACAAGGAAAATGCAAAGAAGCAGTACTCTGTGTAGATTGTGGGCCTTCGTATTGAATGCTTTGTTGTCTGACAGAAAATAAAGGAAAATATAAAAGGAGAGAAGCATGTGTCATGGTCCCCATTTGGAGATCGACTAAAAATAGTGTTTATTTCAAGGTTATTTCGTTTTTTTTCATTTTACTTTCCTTTTCCTAGGCTCTATGTCAATCATGCAACCCATAAATAAATGTAGAATGAAGAAAAATATTTGGTAGTTAATGGGTTAATCGACAGCTCTGGCGAGAGGAACAGCATCTATCAAAATGGTTCAAATGGCTCTGAGCACTATGGGACTTAACATCTATGGTCATCAGTGACCTATAACTTAGAACTACGTAAACCTAACTAACCTAAGGACAGAACACAGCACCCAGTCATCACGACACAGAGAAAATCCCTGACCCCGCCGGGAATCGAACCCGGGAACCCTGGCGCGGGATAGCATCTATCCACAAAGTTAAAATAAGTTTCCGAAACCATGAAAACATCTGTCCCTGTACGACTGGATAAACTCTGAGAGTCCCATCTCTTACAAGATAAGCTTCACTGCAGTATCTATTGTTTCATTTGCCCTCATTCGCCAAAGCAACTTGCAGAGCACAGTCCACATCAGTCGACAGTTGACCACCAGCGACACAATGTACAATCGTAGCTCGCCCACTTGTCGTTTCCTCATTAAGCAGAGCTGCTAAATCGCTCACCACTTGACTAAATTACTGGCCCAGTGGTGAAAGCAAGTGCGTACGCCTACTCGTCCTCAGCATGCAATGCAAAATACTGCACTGGCCAAGCCGGGTTTTGTATAAAGTAGTTGTGGTTTTAACTATACGCAATGGTGCTGGAAATTTTGCTGTGACACCGGAAGCCGTGCGTTGTCACTTGTGCGACCCAGCCCTTTCCGGGAACGTCACAAATCTACACTATCTGATAAAAAATACTTGCACACCTGTTAATGCAAATTAATATAGGGCATCCCCAGCCTTCGCCTTGATGATGCCGTTAACTCTGCTGGCGACACTTTCAATTAGCTGTCTGGATGTCTGTGGAGGAATGGCAGCCTATTCTTCCTCAAGAGCCAGAGAAGATAGCGATGTCGGACCCTAGGTCTGGAGTGAAGTCGAAGTTCTAACTTACTCCAGTGTTGTTTCATTGGGTTCAGGACGGGATTCGGGACGGACCAGGCCACTTCAGGGATCTTATAGGCAACAAACCATTGCCTCACAGATGATGCTTTATGACAGGGTGGATGATCATGTTGATAAAAACACTCATCATCCATAAACTGTTCTCCTACTAAACGCAGCACACAAGGCTGTAAAATGATCTCATACCCTTCCACATTTAGCGTTTTCTGAAGTCGAATAAGCGGACCACATCCTAACCACGAAAAACACTCCCGTACCGTAACTCTACCTACTCTGTACTTACACTGCTGGCCATTAAAATTGCTACACCAAGAAGAAATGCAAATGATAAACAAATATATTGGACAATATATTGGACAAATATATTATACTAGAACTGACATGTGATTACATTTTCACGCAATTTGGGTGCATAGATTATGAGAAATCTACCCAGAACAACCACCTCTGGCCGTAATAACGGCCTTGATACGCCTGGGCATTCAGTCAGACAGAGCTTGGATGGCGTCTACAGGTACAGTTGCCCACGCAGCTTCAAGACGATACCACAGTTCATCAAAAGTAGTGACTGGCGTATTGTGACGAGCCAGTTGCTCCGTTACCATTGACCAGACGTTTTCAATTGGTGAGACATCTGGAGAATACGCTGGCCAGGGCAGCAGTCGAACATTTCCTGTATCCAGAAAGACCCGTACAGGACCTGCAACATGCGGTCGTGCATTATCCTGCTGAAATGTAAGGTTTCGCAGGGATCGAATGAAGGGTAGAGCCACGGGTCGTAACACATCTGAAATGTAACGGTCACTGTTCAAAGTGCCGTCAATGCGAACAAGAGATAACCGAGACGTGTAACCAATGGTACTCCATACCAACACGTCGGGTGATACGCCAGTATGGCGATGACGAATACACGCTTCCAATATGCGTTCACCGCGATGTCGCCAAACACGGATGCGACCATCATGATGCTGTAAACAGAACCTAGATTCATCTGAAAAAATGACGTTTTGCCATTCGTGCACCCAGTTTCGTCGTTGAGAACATCATCGCAGGCGCTCCTGTCTGTGATGCAGCGTCAAAGGTAACCGCAGCCACGGTCTCCGAGCTGATAGTCCATGCTGCTGCAAACGTCGTCGAACTGCTGTCTTGCAGACGTCCTCATCTGTTGACTCAGGGATCGAGACGTGGCTGCACGATCCGTTACAGCCATGCGGATAAGATGCCTGTCATCTCGACTGCTAGTGATACGAGGCCGTTAGGATCCAGTCCGGCGTTCCGTATTACCCTCCTGAACCCACCGATTCCATATTCTGCTAACAGTCATTGGATCTCGACCAACGCGAGTAGCAATGTCGCGATACGATAAACCGCAATCGCGATAGGCTACAATCCGACCTTTATCAAATTCAGAAACGTGATGGTACGCATTTCTCCTCCTTACACGAGGCATCACAACAACGTTTCGCCAGGCAACGCCGGTCAACTGCTGTTTTTGACTGAGAAATCGGTTGGAAACTTTCCTCATGTCTGTACATTGTAGGTGTCGCCACCAGCGCCAACCTTGTGTGAATGTTCTGAAAAGCTAATCATTTGCATATCATAGCATCTTCTTCCTGTCGGTTAAACTTCGCGTCTGTGGCACGTCATCTTTGTGGTGTTGCAATTCTAATGGCCAGTAGTGTATATGTTTGGACTGCACATCATGGCAGGTAAATTTCTCCAAGCATTCGCCCAACCCAAATCCTTCCATCGGACAGTCACAGAGTATAGCGTGATTAATCGTTCCAAATGACTCGTTTATGTTCATCCGATGTCCAGTATAGTCTCTCTTTACACCACCTCAAGGGTCGCTTAGCTTTGATCAATCGCTCTCCTCAATGCTCGAGGTTCCTGTGCTTCAATACATGTGCTCTGCATAGTTTTGGTTTAGCTGTGATCGTTCCTTTGCGTTTCCACTTCACAGTCACATCACCAACAGTCTGCTTGGACAGCTGTACAACAGTTGAGGTGACCCTGATGTATTTGTTACTCAGGAAGGAGGGAAGGAAGATTTGAGTTTAACGTCCCGTCGGCAGCGCGATCATTAGAGACAGAGTACAACCTCCAGTTACGAACGGATGGAGAAGGATATCAGCCGTGTCACTTTCAAACGAACCATCCCAGCATTAGCCCGTAGCCATTTAGGAAAAATCAGGGAAAACCCAAACATGAATGGCCAGGCTGGGTTTTGAACCGTCTTTTTCCCGAATGCTAGTCCAATGTACTAACCACTGCGCTATGTCGCTCGGTTAACTAGTGGCCGAGCGGTTCTAGGCGCTTCAGTCTGGAACCGCGAGGCCGTTACGGTAGCAGGTTCGAATCCTGCCTCGGTCATGGATGTGTGTGATGCCCTTAGGTTAGTTAGGTTTAAGTAGTTCTAAGTTCTAGGGGACTGATGACCTCCGATGTTAAGTCCCATAGTGCTCAGAGCCATTTGAACCAATTTTTCGGTTAAATACTCAGTGGCATCCAATGATAGGCCATATTCGAAATTACAGAGCTGTGCTGACGGAACCATTCTGCTGTCGCTGCTTCTCTACTAACAACAAAATACTCCCCACCTCCTTTTCTACTTGAAGGTCCGTCTTTCGTGGCATCTGGCGGTCTATTCTGCATTACAGGGGAGTCTCCGAAGACTTTTGATGAGATATTGCATTTACTGAGCAATCATTTTCTAGAGATTGCACATGTTAACAACAGGAGAATAAACACCTATTGGTACGCATCCTGATAACTGCGCTATTCGTGCGCAGAGATAAACACTCAGCGTTTGGATGCGTACTTTGATCTTGGTACTGGTTAAAAAAAAAAAAAAAAAAAAAGGCTCTGAGCACTATGGGACTTAACTTCTGAGGTCATCAGTCCCCTAGAACGTAGAACTACTTAAACCTAACTAATCTAAGGACATCACACACATCCATGCCCGAGGCAGGATTCGAACCTGCGACCGCAGCGGTCGCGCGGCTCCAGACTGAAGCGCCTAGAACCGCTAGGCCACTTGGTTCTGAATTAGAACATCGGCGACAGTGAGTCCCAGACTACACCGGGTATATTTAATCCGTACACTGCTCCTTCACTTTCAACGGAACAAGAAGCGATTTAAAATTTCTTAAGTTTAAAATCAGCAGGTGTACAATTAGCACTTCGTATTATTCAGTTTTACATTATGCAATATTATTTTCCCTGGTGTATATTATTTATGCCATTGCTGAACTGTTTCCTTTTACATACCCGCATCCGTATAACCTAAAATAATATGACTGTAAAGAAAATGAAAAGTTTCCCGTAATGATTTTTCTTTGAGTACTGTACGTTCTTTAAAATTGGCTTTTTTTTTCAACTGAACCGTGCGAAATACTGGACTGTCTCGTTCAGTGAGAATAATCGAGTACTTCTTTGTCGACAGTGATTTGGAAGCAATAAAAAAGGAAGCATCGTGGAATGAAGACACGGAGCAATGGAAGTTACCTGACCTAGTCATCACGCGGACCAGACTGCCTCCAACAGGTAATGGGGACCTGCTCTTCTCTCTAATTATACTTAATGTAGCACTATGTTAACCACATACTACATGCGCATTGCGCTATTTACTTTCAACCAAAGATGACGCATAATTCCACATATTCATATGGCCACATTACACGTCATTATACACTCTAAGACAAAAAGACAAAGAAAAAGACAACGCACTACGGAGGAATTGTCTGAATGGGATGGAAATCGGTAGATATTATGTACATATATAGAAAAACAAATGATTACCGTTTCACAAGAATTGGATGATTTATTCAAGAGAAAGAATTTCACAAATTCAGAAAGTCAATAACTCGCAGCTCCACCTCTCTCCCTTATGTATGGCGTTTATTGATAGAGTTCCTGGATATCCTCCTGAAGGGTAGCGTGCCAAATTCTGTCCAATTGGGGCGTTAGATCGTCAAAATCCCGAGATGGTTGGAAAGTCATGCCCATAACGCTCCAAAAATTCTCAGTTGGGGAGCTGCGCCTTATTATTTAAAGGACGATTGTATGGTGTATCAAATGAAATTTGTCACTAGTTTGACAATTTATTGATAGGCAGGACGTATCAACTTATCTCGGATGGAGTGTTATCGACAGGTATGCCTCAGGGAGGTGTGCGGAAACCCTTCCCTTTCAAGCTGTATATTCATAAGCTTGAGGACAATATTAACTGCAGCTTCAAACTTTTTGCAGATGGTGCGGTTATCTATAATGAAATACCCTCTGAGAAAAGTTACACTAATATTCAGTAGGATGATGATAATATTTCAAAATGGCGCAAAACTCGGCCACTTACGTTAAATGTTCAGAAGTGTGAGGTTGCGCAGTTCATACAAAATAAAACATGTAGTGCCCTGTGACTGCTATATCAGTGAGACATAATTCGAATTGGTCAACTAATCCAAATACCTGAGTGTAACAATCTGTAGGCATGTGAAGTGGATCGATCACATGGGCTCCAGTAAAGCAGGTTCATTGCTAGAATTCTAGAGAAATGTAATCAGTCTGCAAAAGAGACTCCTTACAAAACACTCATGCGACCCATTCTAGAATATTGCTCAAAAATATGGGAGCCTTACTAAATAAGCCTAACGGGGGGATTTGAACGTACACAAGTTTGTTGGACCCGTGGAAGAGTTACAGTGATGCTGAAGAAATTAAATTGGTAGGCACATGAAGATAGATTCACACTGTCCGGAGAGAACCTACTTACAAAGTTTCGAGAATCAGCTTTAAGTGATGTACAGCTATACTTCAATCCCCTCCCATAGGGATCCTGGCGCAAGATTATTCTAATTGCAGCCTGCACAGAGGCGTTCAAGCAATCATTCCTTTCACATTGCATAGGTGTACGAAACGGAAAACAAAATCTTCTGAACAGGCCTTGGAGGCCCAACGGTACCGACCGGCCGCCGTGTCATCCTCGACCCTGAGACACCATCGTATGTGGATACGGAGGAGCATGTAGACAGCACACCGCTCTCCTGTGTGTTGTCAGTGTTTCTGACCCGCGCCGCTACCTCTCAATCGAACAGATCCTCAGTTGTGCTCACAAGGGCTGAGTGCACCACATTTGCTAACAGTACTCGGTAGGCCCGGACGTTGACCCGTACAAGTGCCAGCCAAGCCCGACAGCGTTTAACTTTGGTGATCTGACGGGAAATGGTGTTACCACCGCGGCAAGGCTGTTGGAATATGAAACGGAAAGAACTCCTAATAGCTGGTACAAGGGGATGTACCATCTGCCATGCAGGTCGCAATTGTTTGCACAGTATGGATGTACAAGGGCGTGCCAAAACGTAATGCCTCCGAATTTTTTTACGCAAAAGCTCGTAAAGTTTAAAAAATAAATCTTATTAAAATTCTGCATATTTATTCGTCATGTCTACATATTTATTTTTCAGTATCACCACCCTGGCGACGAACACAATTTTCCCACAGAAACACCGGTTTGTTGATACCATCACTGTAGAATGTTTGACTTTCTTTATGAAGCCACAACGTCACCTCTGTTTGCATCCCTCCATAACCATGAAAGTGAAGTCCTCGAAGGTGTTCGTTAAGTTTGCTCCCTTGTTTTCTGGCTCAAAATGGTGAACCCAGCTTTCATCACCTATCACAGTGTTGTTAAGGAACCCGTCACCTTCACGCTCAAGACGCTAAAGAAATTATTGACAGATGTTTCATGTCGGAGTGGGCATGCGAGGCACCCAAAATGCACACACTTTTCTGTGCCGCAATTATGTAATGATGGCCTCGTGATACCCACACTTACCTGAGAGCCGTATCTGTGTTATACTATGACTTTCTGTGATGAATTCATTAACACGACTCTGATTAGTTTCGTCGGCTGCCTTACGCTGTTGTCCACTCCGAGCTCTGTCATACATGCTGAGGGTAGCACCACCGTTTCCTTCATTACGAGCACGAACAATCCAACGTCACACAATACTGATGTCGATACAATAATCACGGTTCACAGCTTTCATTCTTCTATGGATTTCAATTGGAGGCACGTTTTCTGCAGTTAGAAACTCGATGACAGTGCGCTGTTTCTCACTCATCGACATAGTTACGTAACATATCGCCATTTTATACGCTACAATTCGGAGCCCGCTAGCGGTAGAGGGTTGCAACTTGCATCAGTGAAGCAGGAAAGCCGACAGAGCAATATGCGTGACATTTAATACCTCAGCCGATACTGAGAACAGAATGAAAAATACGGAGGCATTACTTTTTAGACGTATAAGGCATTTTCTACGAACGCTATCTTTACTTAGACTGTTAGTTAAGAGCGCTGGAAATGGAAAGTGGCTGTGCCTTTTCACGTGACCAAGTTAGTTCCCACTGAAACGTCCCCTTTGGAAAATTATAAATGACTGTGCTGGTAAACTTTTACGTTATTTCATTTTTAAACACCTGAGCAAAACTGAACGTACTCAGACATTTCTCTCTTTACTTATTCTGATCAACACTAAACTGACATACAATAATTTTAGCGCAACGCAATCTGACTTTCAATAATCCCTACAAAAGAATGGCCCTGACTAACAATAACCTATACCTTTGATGAATCACTTACCTCACAAAAATCTTCGTTACTCGAACTACTGCCACACAGCGAGCGCCAATACTGCCAGCTAAATCAGAGGTTCTAACTACTGAAGGCACTAACTACTGATAGGCATAGTTAGCAAATGAAAGATTTTGATAGAGAACAGACAATGTATTTACTTTAATAATGTTCAAAAGTCATCACATATATATCAGTTCATGATATCCAATATTACAAATCTACTTTTTCTGATGGACACACGTCCAGATCGTCCGCTCTCAAAATTCTGCCATCTCTCTCCCCACATCCACCACTGCTGGCGGCTCACCTCCAACTGCGCAACGCTACGCGCTGTTCACATCCATCTGCCCAACACTACAATAGCAAATATTCCAACAATGCAAACCAGCCACATACTGGACACAGCACAGTCAGTGATTTTCATACAGAGCGCTACGCGACGTTACCAACATAAAAACCTAAACAGCCCACTTACACCACTACTGCCAGCTCCGCAGTTAGCTTTGTCGAGTGATGTATAACAGTAGCGTTCGTCTCGTCAGTACTGAGAGTGATAGCGTCAGAATGAGATTTGTTGGTGACAGGTCTGCAGCCGAACGGCATCAGCCTGCGGACGTCATCGGCGGCGTGGTCGCCCAGCGGCTCGTCCAGAGGCAGCTCCACGGCCAACGAGTCCAGCCACTCCACGTCGCCTCCCATCCTCACCAGGTCGCCCGAGTTCGTCGAGCCGGACAACAAGGTTGTCTTGCAGGTACGTCGCACTGTAACAGTTTAAAAGTCTAAACGCAAATCAAGTGTCCAGTTACACTGAAGTGCCAAAGAAACTTGTATAGGCTTGCGTATTCAAATGCTGAGATATGTAAACAGGCATACGGTGCTGCGGTCGGCAACGCCAATATAAGACAACAAGTGTCTGGCCCAGTTGTTAGATCGGTTACTGTTGCTACAATGGTAGGTTATCAAAATTTAAGTGAGTTTGAACGTTGTGTTATAGTCGGCGCACGAGCGATGGGGCACAGCGTCTCCGAGGTAGCGATGAAGTGGGGATGTTCCCGTACGACCATTTCAAGAGTGTACCGTGAATATCAGGAATCCGGTAAAACATAAAATCTCCGACATCGCTGCGGCCGAATGTAGTATACAATTTTAGTTTTTTTTGTGAATTTTCTCATTGTTTTCAAGTATCACTTGTCCACAGTGGATTTTTGTTGCAGAAACCAGAGTAGACAGTGTCTATACACTGAAGCACCAAAGCAACTGGTATAGGCATGTGTATTCAAATACAGAGACATGTAAACAGGCAGAATACGATGCTGCGATCCGCAATGCCTAAATAAGACAATAAGTGTATGGCGCAGTTCTCAGATCATCTACTGCTCCCTCAAATGGCAGGTTCGTGTGATGGAACACAGCATCTCTGAGGTAGCGATAGAGTGGGGATTTTCCCGAACAACCTCTTCATGAATGTACCGTGAATACCAGTAATCCCATAAGACATCAAATCTCCGACCTCGCTGAAGATGGAAGAAGATCCTGCAAGAAAGGGACCAACGAAGATTGAAGAGTACCGTTCAACGTGACAGAAGTGCAACCCATTCCGCAAATTGCTGCGCATTCCAATGCTGGACCTTCAGCAAGTGTCAGCGCGCGCACCATTTAACGAAACATCATCGATATGGGCTTTCGGAGCCGAAGACACACTCGTGTACCCTTGATGACTGCAGATAATTAGCTTGATGCCTCGCCCGTGCCCAGCAACACTGACATTGGAATGTTGATGACTGGAAACATGTTGCCTGGTCTGACGAGTCTCGTTTCAAATTGTATCGAGCGAATGCACTTGTTCGTGTGGGGAGAAAACCACATGAATCCACGGACCCCGCATAGCAGCAGGGCACTCTTCAAGCTGGTGGAGGCTCTGTCATGATGTAGTTGTAGTGGTATGGGACCCCTGATACGTCTAGATACGACTCTGTCAGGTGACATGTAAGTATGCATCCTGTCTGGTCACCTGCATCCATTCATGTCCGACCGAGCGAGGTGGCGCAGTGGTTAGCACACTGGACTCGCATTCGGAAGGACGACGGTTCAATCCCGCGTCCGGCCATCCTGATTTAGGTTTTCGGTGATTTCCCTAAATCGCTATAGGCAAATGCTGGGATGGTTCCTTTGAAAGGGCACGGCCGACTTCCTTCCCCGTCCTTCCCTAACCCGATGAGACCGATGACCTCGCTGTTTGGTCTCTTCCCCCAAACAATCCAAATCCATTCATGTCCATTGTGCATTCCGACGGACTTGGGAAATTCCAGCAGGATAATGTGACACCCCACACGTCCAGAGTGGCTCCAGGAACACTCTTCTAAGTTTAAACACTACGCTGGCCACCAGACTCCACAGACATGAACATTATAGAAGAGATAGAAGAGATAGAGAAGATCCAACGGAGAGCAGTGCGCTTCGTTACAGGATCATTTAGTAATCGCGAAAGCGTTACGGAGATGATAGATAAACTCCAGTGGAAGACTCTGCAGGAGAGACGCTCAGTAGCTCGGTATGGGCTTTTGTTAAAGTTTCGAGAACATACCTTCACCGAAGAATCAAGCAGTATATTGCTCCCTCCTACGTATATCTCGCGAAGAGACCATGAGGATAAAATCAGAGAGATTAGAGCCCACACAGAAGCATACCGACAATCCTTCTTTCCTCGCACAATACGAGACTGGTATAGAAGGGAGAACCGATAGAGGTACTCAGGGTACCCTCCGCCACACACTGTCAGGTGGCTTGCGGAGTATGGATGTAGATGTAGATTATTGAGCATATCTGGGATGCCTTGCAAGATGCTGTTCAGGAAAGGTCACCACCCCCGCGTACACTTACGGATTTATGGACAGCCGTGCAGGATTCATTGTGTCAGTTCCCTCCAGCACTACTTCAGACATTAATCAAGTCGTCACGTCGTGTTGCGGCACTTCTGCGTGCTTGCGAGGGTCCTATACGATATTAGGCAGGTGTACCACTTTCTTTGGCTCTTCATTATACTTGGTAGAAATAAGAGAAATTGTGTCCCGAGGAATGTCTGTGCTCTAAGAAAACCACATTTTTGTCAGATATTCGAAAAGCGTGTGAAACAATACCAAACATTGTTTCTGTCTGTTTCACACAATCAAGAAAACTGTCGTATGACAGGTGCTAACACTACTAATGAATGAACATATATTGTACTACAATTTTTTTAACCTAGGTAATATGATATCAGGAATATATGAACATGTAACTAATATTTCGACTCCGTTTTCAAGCCTGAACAAAGGGGCGCAGAGGTTATTACAATGGAATCGTATTTGGTTCGCATAGTACTAAAATCTCTATCTGGTCATCCAGATCTGTTTTATATACTTTCCTTAAATTGCTTGAGGTAAATGACAGCATGATACCTTTCAAAATACCAGTCGTTGACGGGACGTTAAACACTAGTGTTCCTTGAAACTTCCTGGCAGATTAAAACTGTGTGCCCGACCGAGACTCGAACTCGGGACCTTTGTCTTTCGCGGGCAAGTGCTCTACCATCTGAGCCACCGAAGCACGACTCACGCCCGGTACTCACAGCTTTACTTCTGCCAGTATGTCGTCTCCTATCTTCCAAACTTTACAGAAGCTCTCCTACGAAACTTGCAGGACTAGCACTCCTGAAAGAAAGGACACAGCGGAGACATGGCTTAGCCACGGCCTGGGGGATGTTTCCAGAATGAGATTTTCACTCTGCAGCGGAGTATGCGCTGATATGAAACTTCCTGGCAGATTAAAACTGTGTGCCCAACCGAGACTCGAACTCGGGACCTTTGCCTTTCGCGGGCAAGTGCTCTAGAGCCGGTCGCGGTGGTCTCGCGGTTCTAGGCCCGCAGTCCGGAACCGCGCGACTTCTACGGTCGCAGGTTCGAATCCTACCTCGGGCATGGATGTGTGTGATGTCCTTAGGTTAGTTAGGTTTAAGTAGTTCTAAGTTCTAGGGGACTGATGACCACTGATGTTAAGTCCCATAGTGCTCAGAGCCATTTAAACCGGTCTTTAAGTGAAGGCATTCGGCGACTGCGTTGTCCGTGGTGAGAGGCAATGCCTGAAATTTGGTATTCTCGGCATGCTCTTGACACTGTGGATATCAGAATATTAAATTCCGAAATGGAATGTCCCAAACATCTAGCTCCAACTACCATTCAACGTTCAAAGTCTGTTCATTCCCGCAGCCATAATCACGTTGGAAATCTTTTCACATGAATTAACTGAGTGCAAATGAAAGCTCCACCAATTCCCTGCCGTTTTATACCTTTTGTACGCGATACTACCACCATCTGTATATGTGTATATCTCTATCCCATGACTTTTGTCACCTCAGTGAAACTACAGCGTCGGGCCTCCATGGTTGTGAAGACAAGATTGCAGACATCGCGTCATGGAGTTGAACAGCTCTAGCATGTAGTCCTGTGATATTCCATCCCACGTCGCTTGCATCTGAGGGCGCAGTTCCCGCAGATTGGTGGATGGAGGGGAAGTCCCGATGATACACGCTATGGGACCCCACACATTCTTGATCAGGGAGAGATCAGGTGATGCCGCTGGCCATGGCAAAGTATCCACAGCTACAACGCAGACTGGGGAGGTGGCAGCGATGTGACGATGAGTGTCATCCTTTTGAAATAGGGTATGGGCGTGGGCGTCCACAAACGGAAGAGCCACCGGATGCAGGGTCCCATTTAGGTACCACGTGGCTGCCACGGAAACCGTTACGAACACTAACAGTGAATGGGTGCCATAGTATATCGCTTCCCACACCACAACAGGCTCGCAGCCTTATGACGGGAGACCACAAACTGATCTTCAAGGAGCTCTCCACTACGCGTCCAGAGATACACCCATTGTTCGTCGCCTCCAAGGCAAAAGCAGAACGTGTCACTAAAGATGACGCACTACCAGACTGCAGGGCCTCATGTCCGTCGGTGTGCGTGCGTGAGTGGAAGGCATCGTAACGGTCGGCGTGCAGTGATCCCTGCAACATGCAGCCACCTGCCAATAGTATTAGAACTTACGGCATGATGCATAGAGGACTGATTGGCCTCTATCATTGCCATTGGATCTGATCACACATGGCAGACGGTCTATAAGTCCTTCCTGCTCGTAGTGCGTGTCGGATCCCCAGATCCTACAAGTCGTGCATGCAAGCCTTCCTGCGTTCATTCCCGCCAACAACGGGCAATGGTGGTGTCCGTGCGACTGGTGTGGCGCGCGATACGACGATAGGACCTCCCAGCCTCCCACAGCTTCACGATGCGCCCGGCCGCTCTCGAACTCGTCCAGCTGGGGAACCTGCTGTCGAACGCGTGCACATTCACATGATGCTCTTGTGATGCTACTCAGTATCATACTGGCCAGCACAGCAATTTGGAGGCCTCTTGTATCAACCGATGGGAAAATGACGTTCTGGTCCCACTCACGCTCCCTGAGTATGTGGCTGACTGGTGCAAAATTAATCATTGGCATAGCTGAGGGTGTGCAATATACCCACCCAGTTTCCAGCGGATGTGCACAATTTCACCTCGAGTAAACATCTCTTAAATGAGAATTGTCGACCACTTTCCTGAACCATCTCCTGTTAATGAGCGTCCTACATTGCTACATGTAGTTTTCTACCTACGTATTCCCTGCTATCAGCTGATATCGTGCCTCAACAATTCAAGCGGCGTTGTTCCATGCATCGAACGTTCTACTGCGGTGTTCCTGCATTTATTAGACGCGCAGTGAGCAGAGGTAACCTTGTAATGCGGCGTATCCTGTACTCTGCAAGAAGGAAATGACTCTGGATGGCGTCTCTGTGACCAGTTGATGTTGTTCAGCGTTGAATTTACGACTAATTTGCTACAACGTGGTCCGTCTATTCGTTGCTACAGTTATCACATTGCATTGCCTAAGAGGTGTAGCATCCACGATCTGGCCCAGGATAAAATGAACATGTAACGCTCCTCCAAGTCGTATGACACGTTAAATTTGTCCATTCGTGTGACAACACGAACGCTCGCATGGCTCCAATTGCTCACCATCGCTCAGGCTACTCTCTGGAGTTTGTTACGAAACATTCATTCGATCGATCTTATATTGCTCATACGTGTGGGATTCATACAAAATAGGAATAACACAGTGTATTGGAAGCGTATGGAGAAGGGCGGCAGGAATGGTCACGGATTTGTTTGACTCACAGGGGAGCGTCACGGAAATGCCGAAAAACCTGAACTATCTGACAGCTAGGCTAGGTACTGCTACCGTTTAGCTCTCGCAGCTATTAATTCTGTATCCGCCTTTGAAACGAATAATGAACTCTGCTGGATTTAGTTATTCGAAATTAGTGTTTAAGTCTTTCAAGAAATTCGTGTGATTTTTAAGGTGATATTATGTTCTGATAAGGAATACACCATATGTTCGTTAAAGTCCGGACACTAATCACTATTTGTACAGAAAATTATACAGTCATGACATAGAGTATCAACAGTCGTCGAAATCCAACATGGATAAAATAACATAGCGTAATAAGCCACTTACAGATTTCGAACCCCATCATCTTTCCTAAATCTCTCGCCGCTAAAGTTATTTAATAAAATGGACAAAACAAAAATGTCTCCCTACTTTGATACTGCCACTTTTTGTCATGAAACGAAATAAATGAAGCTATTTCAAACATTATATTAGGACTACATTATCTCTATCTTATTCCTGAAATTAATACAACATAATGACTTGATATCTGTTCACCATCGACCTCGAAGGACGAAGCGCTTTTAGAGGAGAGGTTGAGCGGAGTACCTTCCACCCAAAGTGTTTCCCATCTGAACCTGGTCTATGGCAGGTACTGAATTAAAAATGCAAATAATGCCTCTTCCTCTATTACAACAATACAACACTGAAAAAAATAATTGTTTGCACAACAGCTTGATGCAAATGGAAGTCCTGTTGAATTAAAATATTCTTGTTCATCTCATGGAGAGAACTGCAGTTGGACTGCTCCAGTTTGCTCTTTCCGAACAGATATCTCCTGGTCACATCTCTATCCGTAAATGCTCTCACGTTTGCGACATGGCACGTCACAGAGATTATTAAATTCACATGAATAATTAAAACATAGTATTTCTTAACAGCCATTCCCAGAACAAAATCGTGGCTCACTTGAGACGCAAATGTCACTAATAATTATGCTATTTATAATTAATTTCATAGCAAGTCGTCAACTTAAGTGGACCATTCAAGACTTGATTATTTCTGTTCGTTTTATTTCGTTGTCGTCAACATGACTGTAATGACATTACTTGCCGCACAGCTTGCAGCTCCACAACAAATTACCATATGCACGAATGCTTACTGTTCGTCCCCATTCAAACTACACGATTTGAATCGTATGACAATCTTCTATGTTAGTGATTCTGAAGGAGAGTTTAACACTCATTGTCTCCAGCGCACTAGCTCTTGTTGTCTTATGGATTCGCGTGGCAGTGACTATTATTGATCCTCACACGTAAGGTCAGAGTTGAACGTTCTGTTGACATAGAGGTCCTTAGTTACCCGACATTAGCTTGGACTGGATAAGAATGCGGAACAAAGTGAGCGTGGCCTTGCTTAAGAGTTCGCCTGACAGCCACTGTAGCTGATTCAGGAAAATCATTGAAAACCTAAATCCAGATTATCCGAAGAGAATTTGAACCCCGTTTCTCCTGGATGTAATTCAAATGTCAATCTTAATTCTTCCTCCTCCGGTGTAGGAAAGTGAATCATCCAGCCTCCATAGTGGAGCTCCATGACCCAGGCTAGTTCACTTTGAACACTGGTCATAAATAAATTTTGATAGCCGGTATTCGGCCGGCGAATGGAGAAGAGGTGGTACTGTACAGTTCATGATTACACTCTACGCCGAATACCTGGTTTAAATTCAAAAGCCGGCCGCGGTGGTCTCGCGGTTAAGGCCCTCAGTCCGGAACCGCGTGACTGCTACGGTCGCAGGTTCGAATCCTGCCTCGGGCATGGATGTGTGTGATGTCCTTAGGTTAGTTAGGTTTAAGTAGTTCTAAGTTCTGGGGGACTGATGACTATAGATGTTAAGTCCCATAGTGCTCAGAGCCATTTTTTTAAATTCAAAAACATCTGCGCAGTGTCTAATGGAGTGAAGGTATGTAACACTATTATTAGTGATCGACCCATCAGATAGGAACATTTTTCTTTGCGGATCCTCGGGTATTCTTTGCGAAGGGTAGGCTGTGTGCCAGCACTGGATTTCACCCTCCCGCTGCTGAGATAGCTCACCTCTCAGGTGAAGAGGTCAGTCGACATCGAGCTTGGACACGTGAGGCAGTGACGCTATAAGTCTCACACGGAACCCCCTGAGTGTGACGTAGCAAAAGGTCAATGGTGTTTACAGCATTCGACGCCCCACATATTTTCTCCCATGCAGCCACAATATTGGCTGCTAATGGCAACAGGGGGCGGGATTGGAGGTATCGAATCGCAAATCGTGAGCACAGCATGAGGCTACAGAGCGTATTTGAACGTCTTAGTCCACGAGTAACTCACATCAGTGTTACAGTGCTGATGGTGTTGATACAAATCAGAGAGAGAGCAACGGTAAACGAAGCAAACGTTGCGTTACATCTACAACAACAGTTGCCGAAGTTGACATTTCTTCAGGAAGGAACACAAGGAATTTCGCAGAGCGAAAAGGAAGTGGCAGATGAAGTATTAGGGTTTCTGCAAGATGAGTTAGTGGAATGTGTGGTGTCGTATACAACGATGACGATACGAGCTTAACAAGTCAAAGTGGCACAGAAACAGGTCTCGACCGATGTAGTTCATCATCCTTGTCGGACAGGGAGCCAGAAATCCCGTCTCCAGTGAAACGTAGTAAAGAACAATTGTTGTCCAAGGAGCAGCTACTAAACATAATTACGTACATGGAAGATCATCCACAGCAAATTAAAGAAACAATTGTCAACAGATTACGAATAAGTCCAGAGCAATATGACCCTGTAGTACATAAGAAAAGCTACAGATAGTCAAGGAAGGACAAGGCGCACTTGTTACAAAAACTGGTGTTTGCGCGTTTCAAAGATGCTCGATACAATCTACAGGATATGAATGATAGTGACCTACTACGTTATGCACATTAAATTGCGTGCGACATAGATTAAAGTGATTTGAACGGAAGCAATGGATGGTTGCATAACTTCAAACAGTGCTACAGTATTGGAAGACGTAAGACAACGAAATTTCAAATAAAACGTAACTTGACCATGCACAGAAAACTGCAGAATCAGCCCGAAAATTTGTAAATGAGATAAACAAACTTATCTCATCGCTCATTAGGGAACTTGTTTTCAAATCCGACCAATTGGAATTTGAAGAGGAAATGCATATGAAAGGAACCCCGATAATCAGAGGTACTGAGAGAGTTGTGTCAACGTCAATGCCTTAAAGCACTCGTATACAATTATGCCGACTGTTAATCTGGATAGTAAATTGGCTCGAAACTTATTCATTGTGCCACGGAAAGTTGGGGGTGCTTTGCCCCCTATGATTCTTTCTCGTGTGTGTGATCTTGCAGGGGCAGTAGGGAATATTTACGTCACAGTAAGCAAGAGTGGGAAAATGGTCTTAGGAGAACTACAGCTAAAGTTTGAGCACTACTTTTGGCCAATAACTGGTCAAAATGCCTTGCTTTTGCTTGATTCCTGCTTCGTGCCTAAAAATCATGCTCCTTTAGGGCAAACTATCCCTCCTGAAAAGTGTGTGACGTTGCAATTCATACCACTTGGAACTACCGGACAAATTCAACCTAAGGATGTTTGTTTTCCTGTGCCTATAAAACATATTATCGCACTATCCGCAGCTACACCTTAAAGGATAGTCAGTTTCACGAAAAGCTCCACGACAGACTGTTTCGTATTCGTTTGCATGCCATCACATTCCATCAGATTTCATTACACCGTTACACTAATGTGATTCTATATGCAGTAATTGGGGATACCTAGTTGCACGTCCTGCAAGGTTTGTGATTCCCAAGGAGTTTGCCTTCGACCGTGATGGTTCGAGCCTTTGCGATGACTGTGGCGCGCCATTTTTCATTCGGTGCTTATGGTACAAGTTAATGGTTTGTTTCGAACATTTCGTGAATACGACGATGTCTGTTTTGTGAAGTGTAATACATGCATCCCATAGAACTCTGATCTCTGAACCTCCCGCACACTCATTTTCTGTCGCCCTCCTGATTCACACGGTAAATCACTAGCAGCTAATATTTTTCCTGTCGCAACTGTTAACACAACACTTTCTAGCTGTCTACATCTACATTTATACTCCGCAAGCCACCCAACGATGTGTGGCGGAGGGCACTTTACGTGCCACTGCGTAACCTCCCTTTCCTGTTCCAGTCGCGTATGGTTCGCGGGAAGAACGACTGCCGGAAAGCCTCCGTGTGCGCTCGAATCTCTCTAATTTTACATTGGTGATCTCGTCAGGAGGTATAAGTAGGGGGAAGCAATATATTTCGTACCTCATTCAGAAACGCACCCTCTAGAAACCTGGACAGCAAGCTACACCGAGATGCAGAGCGCCTCTCTTGCAGTCTGCCACTCGAGTTTGCTAAACATCTCCACAACGCTATCACGCTTACCAAATAACCCTGTGACGAAACGCGCCGCTCTTCTTTGTATCTTCCCTATCTCCTCTGTCAACCCGACCTGGTACGGATCCCACACTGATGAGCAATACTCAAGTATAGGTCGAACTAGTGTTTTGTAAGCCACCTCCTTTGTTGATGGACTAAATTTTCTAAGGACTCTCCCAATGAATCTCAACCTGGCAACCGCCTTACCAACAATTAATTTTATATGATCATTCCACTTCAAATCGTTCCGCACGCATACTCCCAGATATTTTACAGAAGTAACTGCTACCAGTGTTTTTTCCGCTATCATATAATCATACAATAAAGGATCCTTCTTTCTATGTATTCGCAATATATTGCATTTGTCTATGTTTAGGGTCAGTTGCCACTCCCTGCACCAAGTGCCTATCCGCTGCAGATCTTCCTGCATTTCGCTGCAATTTTCTAATGCTGCAACTTCTCTGTATACTACAGCATCATCCGCGAAAAGCCGCATGGAACTTCCGACACTACCTACTTGGTCATTTATATATATTGTAAAAATCAATGGCCCCATAACAGTCCCCTGTGGCACGCCAGAGGTTACTTTAACGTCTATAGACGTCTCTGCATTGAGAACAACATGCTGTATTCTGTTTGCTAAAAACTCTTCAATCCAGCGTCACAGCTGGTCTGATATTCCGTAGGCTCTTACTTTGTTTATCAGGCGACAGTGCGGAACTGCATCGAACGCCGTCCGGAAGTCAAGGAAAATGGCATCTACCTGGGAGCGTGTATCTGATATTTTCTGGGTCTCATGGACAAATAAAGCGAGTTGGGTCTCACACGATCGCTGTTTCCGGAATCCATGTTGATTCCTACAGAGTAGATTCTGGGTTTCCAAAAATGACATGATACGCGAGCAAAAAACATGTTCCAAAATTCTACAACAGATCGATGTCAGAGATATAGGCCTATAGTTTTTCGCATCTGCTCGACGACCCTTCTTGAAGACTGGGACTACCTATTCTCTTTTCCAATCATTTGGTACCTTCAGTCTTACTAAAGACGGAACTTGCGACCTCCCATTCAAGGGGTTCCTTGTAAGACGTCGAGCTCCGAGGGCTGATGAGTGATCCAGTCTTACGCCCGACGTCATCACTGAAACAGCGGTACCTGTAAATTTTATTAACGTGACTGCTAAAATGAATAATGTCTTCACCGACGACGCCGGCCGCTGTGACCGAGCGGTTCTAGGCGCTTCAGTCTGGAACCTCGCTACTGCTACGGTCGCAGGTACGAATCCTGCCTCGGGAATGGATGTGTGTGATGTCATCAGGTTAGTTCGGTTTAAGTAGTTCTAAGTCTAGGAGACTGATGACCTCAGGTCTAAGTCCCATAGTGCTTAGAGAAGATTTTTTTCTTCACCGGCGTGTGTGAAACGGGCCGGGAAGCTCTCTCAGGCGCCGGCGTGGAATGCTGGACACACATCTCCGGCAGCTGACGTAGCTTGCAGCAGGTCAGGCTGCATAGAGTGCCTGCATAGAGTGCCGTAGAGGGGCCTCCGAGGAGGCCGGTGGACGCACCTCTTTGAATAGGATGTTCCTCAAGCACTCTGGAGGCTCTACATACACATACACTAATGGCCATTAAAATTGCTACACCAAGAAGTAATGCAGATGATAAACGGGTATTCATTGGACAAATATATTATACTAGAACTGACATGTGATTACATTTTCACGCAATTTGGGTGCATAGATCCTTAGAAATCAGCATCCAGAACAACCACATCTGGCCGTAATAACGGCAGTCAAACAGAGCTTGGATGGCGTGTACAGGTACAGCTGCCCATGCAGCTTCAACACGATACCACAGTTCATCAAGTCAGTTGCTCGGCCACTATTGACCAGATGTTTTCAATTGGTGAGAGATCTGGAGAATGTGCTGGCCAGGGCAGCAGTCGAACATTTTCTGTATCCAGAAAGACCCGTACAGGACGTGCAACATTCGGTCGTGCATTATCCTGCTGAAATGTAGGGTTTCGCAGGGATCGAATGAAGAGTAGAGCCACGGGTCGTAACACATCTGAGATGTAACGTCCACTGTTCACAGTGCCGTCAATGCGAACAAGAGGTGACCGAGACGTGTAACCAATGGTACCCCATACCATCACGCCGGGTGATACGCCACTATGGCGATGACGAATACACGCTTCCAATATGCGTTCACCGCGATGTCGCCAAACGCGGATGCGACCATCACGATGCTGTTAACAGAATCTGGATTCATCCGAAAAAGTGACGTTTTGCCACTTGTGCGCCCAGGTTCGTCGTTGAGTACACTATCGCAGGTGCTCCTGTCTGTGATGCAGCGTCATGGGTAACAGCAGCCATGGTCTCCGAGCTGATGGTCCATGCTGCTACAAACGTCGTCGAACTTTTCATGCAGATGGTTGTTGTGTTGCAAACGTCCCCATCTGTTGACTCAGGGATCGAGACGTGGCTGCACGATCCGCCACAGCCATGCGGATAAGATGCCTGTCATCTCGACTGCTAGTGATACGAGCGAAGGAAAAACGACCGTCTATATGCCTCCGTATGAGCCCTAATTTCTCGTGTCTTATCTTCGTGGTCCTTACGCGCAGTGTATGTTGGCGGCAGTTGAATCGTTCGGCAGTCAGCTTTAAATGCCGGTTCTCTTATTAGAACATCGCCTTTCCTCCAGGGATTCCCATTTAAGTTTCCGAAGCATCCCTGTAACACTTACGTGTTGTTCTACCTTACTAGCCCAAATCTCGCTGTCCGCCTCTGAATTGCTTCGATATCTTCCTTCAATCCAACCTGGTACAGATCCCAAACACTCGAGCAGTATTCAAGAACTGATCATACCAGCCACCTACATATGGTCTCCTTTACAGACGAACTACACTTTCCTAAAATTCTCCCAATAGACCGAAGTCGACCATTCATCTTTCCTACCTGTACGTTCCTACAGTCACTCAACTTCGACATCTTACCGTGCACCATAGCATCATCAAAAGGATGCGCCCTTAGATCTGAACCACATCATCTTCCGGACGACGGTTGTTGCGAAGTCGGAAGTGCAGGGCTCCCTCGGCACACACAGCGTATAACCAGGAAGACGGTACACGTGCAGCCTTGTATGCGTCACTCAGTTGCCCACCCAGCCAGTAGAAGATGGAAGGTTGCAGTCAGTCGGTTTGACCCATCAACAGAGAAAGGCCCAGTATGCCCGCGTCTTCCATCAGTCACAGCTGTGACCCTTCAGTAGCGGCAGCGTGGATCGGTGAAGGCTGCTGTCTCTTAGCTGAAGTCTTCGTGTCATTCCGTCGGGATCGGTTATGTAAACGCTGAGGACGCGATGTCTGAAACAGGAGTATTTAAAGCCAGACATCACGTCAAATTGTAGCAGAGGCGTCAGCTGTCCTCTCTGCGCCGTTGTGTCTCAATTACGGACGGTTTCCCCTGCCTCTGCATGGCGACGACTTTGAACGTCAAGTACAGTTCTGCCACTGGGTCCAAGAGGAATTACGGGACGATGACAGATTTTTTGCACGCGTTCTATTTAGCGTCGAAGCGTCATTCACCAACAGTGGTAACGTAAACCGGCATAATATGCACTATTGGGCAACGAAAAATCCGCGATGGATGCGACAAGTGGAAGATCAGCGACCTTGGCGGCTTAATGTATGGTGCAGCATTATGGGAGGAAGGATAATTGGCCCCCATTTTATCGATGGCAATCTAAATGGTGCAATGTATGCTGATTTCCTACGTAATGTTCTACCGATGTTACTACAAGATGTTTCACTTCATGGCAGAATGCTGATGTACTTCCAACATGATGAATGTCGGCACATAGCTCGCGTCCGGTTGAAGCGGTATTGAATAGAATATTCCGTGACAGGTGGATTGGTCGTCGAAGCACCATACATACCATGGCCCGCACGTTCACCGGATCTGACGTCCCCGGATTTATTTCTGTGGGCAAAGATGAAGGATATTTGCTATCGTGATCCACCAAAAACGCCTGACAACATGCGTCAGTGCATTGTCAATGCATGTGCGAACATTACGGAAGGAAAACTAAACGCTGTTGAGAGGAATGTCGTTACACGTATTGCCAAATGCATTCAGGTTGACGGACATCATTTTGAGCATTTATTGCATTAATGTGGTATTTACAGGTCATCACGCTGTAGCAGCATGCGTTCTCAGAAATGATGAGTTCACAAACGTACATGTATCACATTGGAACTACCGAAATAAAATGTTCAAACGTACCTACGTTCTGTATTTTAATTTGAAAACCCTACCTTTTACCAACTGTTGGTCTAAAATAGTGAGCCATATGTTTGTGACTATTACAGCGCCATCTATCACAAAGCCATAAATGTGGTCTAACTAAAACATTCATATTTCTTTACGTACTACACGAATATGTAATAAAAAATGGGGGTTCCTATTTTTAAAAAATGCAGTTGGTATCCGTTTGACCTATGGCACCACCATCCAGCGGGCCAAACATAGCGCCATCTGGTTTCCCACTTCAAGCTAGACAAGTTTCGTTCTTTGTAGTTTTTTCGTTTGACGCTTATTTCGTGAGATATTTGGCCCGGTCACGATCAATGGACCCCCTGCATTGTTCACTCACGTCATGGCTTGTCAGATGGCAGCGTGGATGTGATACCGTCATGCAAACAGTGTGTAGCACCAGATTAGCATATGGTAGCCACAAATGGAACTAATGTTTTTTCTAGTGTAAATCGGTTCCGCATTAACGCATTAGCATATCTAACAAGTTTCGATGTCAATCGATAATTATAGCCCATACTGCACCTCCGTGGATAGGTGCACTTTAATTAGAATCACCTGGTATTATAAACAGTACTTCTGTCAGTTGGGTCTACTAAGAAATTCTTCAGTGGAGTGGAAGAAGATGACCACCGATAACTTCTCTAGGCTCTTCTTAAACTAAACTCTATTAGTAGCTAAACTTTTTATATCTGCTGACAAGTTATTGAAAATGTGTGTTCCTGAATAATAGACACCTTTCTGTGTCAAAGTAAGTGACTTTAAATCCTTATGTGAATTATTCTTACATCTAGTATTGATTCTATGAACTGCACTATTAATGTAAGATAGATATATTGTTATAATTGTAGTGGGAAGCAGTATTTAGTATCCCCAATTCTGAGAAAACAAGATACCGCGGTTTAGTGGGTGGACCAGGCAATAGCGCTTGATGCGGTAGAGTACAGAGTGTTGCCTGGTAAAGATAGAGTGCCGAATGTTCATCTGTTCTTAGGCCCTATGATCAACCTCGTTTCAGCTCTTCTGTCAAGAAAGTCAATTTGGATTTGAAAAGGATGCTTATGGTGGGTCTAGTGTGGTTGTTGTTGGCTCTGTCAGTAAACTCTGCCATGAGCTACGGGTGTCACATCTTTTTATTGTAAGGAGGACACGAAGAAACAGAAATTTTATTTCCCTTCATTTATATTTCGATCAGTGTAAAATACCAGGTATCCTTATTGCATCAGACCATTCGAGGACCAAAGAACTTTAATTTAATGAACTTCTTATGAGTATTGACTTGATAAATTACAGTCATCACTCCTACTTGACAATCTGTCTTTTTTATCATGTGACCAGTGGTATAGATATGTAAAGTGTTAAAGGACTTAGGTTAGAATCTCACTTCTGTAGAGCAGAAACGGAGAAAGGAAGGGTGCCACATTCTTGAGGAACTGCCAAACATTTAAGAACATAAACACTAATAAATTTCGCTTGGAGCAGCGTATGGAAGCATGTGCGATTGAAGTAGAATTGCGTAACAGAAACTAATTATACGTGTTGTCCCACAAGGTTCTATCGTGGGGCCCTTACTTTTCTTGTGTATGTTAAAGAACTTTCATTTGTAACATTCCTCGATGTCAAGTTCGTTTTGTTTGCAGATACACAGATTGTAACAAATAGCAAATCAAGTATAGTTTTAGAAGGAGCAATTGATGAAATTTTCATGGACATGAATTGATTTTTCCTTGCCCATTATGATTAAACTTTGAAAAGACAGACCACATGCAGTTCACAGCTTATAACAGATTTCCTCCCAGTATCTGTCTAAATTATGACGACAAAGAGAGGTTGGCAGTGGTAAATTCTTAGGATTACTAGTTGCAATAAATTCAATCGCTAAGTCCAAAAGCTTTTAATATGACTTAGTTTTGGTGTGAGCTCAAGCATGATTGTGTCAGGGGACCTCTAACGGGTGTCACCATGGATGTAGTCCGACCGAACGTTCAAGTGATGGAATGGACAGCTGTTATTTTCAACCTCTACTCCATTGAGCACGTATGGGACATGCATGACAGATGCATTCATCCCACAACAGACTCTCCAAGAACTTTCTCACGTGGCTGTTGAAAAATAGAAACAAAACGACAGATTATTATGGTCCACGGCACTAGTGTTGGCAGACTGTGATAACGCTCACAGAGGGCATATATCCTGATGAATATCACCCTCCGTACGAAAATGGACGGGTGTTGTCACTTCCTTTTAGACACTATTTGTACATTTCGCTGGATTCTGAGAATCCAGTGATGTTTTGTTCCACACTTTATCTACGGAAAATAAAGGTAGATTTGCCAAAAACTGTTTTAAGCAGTATATACAGTCTAAAATATTTCCGATAATTCTTTTGAATATTATAAAAAATCATGTTTGTTGCTGCCTTAAGCTGACAATTGAGATATGTGCTTCCAATAACCATTTTCGTTGAACTGTCTCAAAGTGAAATGTCACAATTGCATTTCCAAAAACAACAAACAAAATTAAAAGTTAAAAATAATCATAAAAATAAAATAAACTTCATTAAACTTTTAGAGTGAATACCTGTCGCAATAGTAAGAAATATTTCATGTGAACTTGGCGAGAACGTACTCTTTAGAACCATAGAAAAGAAATCTTACTTTGGAAAACTCTATTGCTTTTATAATTGCCACTGCAATGAATTTATCGTCAGAATTACTCTGTGAATTTTCAGATATGTTATAATCCTCATTATCAGTAACCATATCCCTGAAGATTACACGGTCGCTAGCATGATCAGGTAGCTTTGAAACATGTGGTCCGTACTCCAACTGCAAAGAAATTGAACTGCTGTTAGTAATTATTGACCTATATCAAATGAATTTCTGTTTTTTTATTTTTCAGAGGTTCCACCGAAGTGACGAACAGAGCATTGTAACCGACTATTTCAAGCCAAAGAGAGCTGCAGAGCGTCTGAACAGAGTGAAAGAAGAGGCGAGCCACGCATTCAATACGTGGAGAGGTGAGTTCCCACTTCTTTACTGCAATAAGGAGTAGTCACATTTGTTAGTATGCCACCTCTCCCCGTATTTGGGAAAAAAATTCCTGGCTGACAAGATGCTTGTAGACTATTACACATAAATAGTTTAATATGCATGTGCTTAGCGAAAACACTTAACGGTAGCTACCGTTTGCTAGGTACAAAGAACTTTCCAGAAGCGCTCACAGCTCTTCCATACTTACTATAGTTAGATGACTAGGATTTGACGCTCAACAACGATATGGTCATTAGAAACGGAATGAAAGCTCGGATTGGAGAAGGATTGGGAACCAAATCGGTCGTGCATTTTCTAAAGGAAACTTCCTGGCATTTGCTTTAATTGATTTAAGGAAACTGAAGAAACT
The DNA here is from genome assembly GCF_023897955.1 of Schistocerca gregaria. NCBI lineage: Eukaryota > Metazoa > Arthropoda > Insecta > Orthoptera > Acrididae > Schistocerca > Schistocerca gregaria. Next base: position 768,849,813 of record NC_064931.1, on the reverse strand, counting down.
TTCGTGGTATGCTTTCAGTTACTCACACTAGACAAGCTATTTGTGTGGTCATAGGTTTATTACCCTTACCCATCTTGGAGAGATAATTTACGTTAATTACATTTGTTATTTAAAATAATACGCGTAGGAGTGGCAAATAGCAATTAGATGTACTAATCTGGGTAATTCATTTGAGTGTAGAATAAAAAATCAGGTGCGCCAGCTGCATAAATGTAATGAAGGTACGCCGAGCGGGATTAGCCGGGAAGTCTCATGCGCTGCAGTAATGGACTGTGCGGCTGGTACCGGCGGAGGTTCGAGTCCTCCCTCGGGCATGGGTGTGTGTGTTTGTCCTTAGGATACTTTAGGTTAAGTAGTGTGTAAGCATACGGACTGATGACCTTAGCAGTTAAGTCCCATAAGATTTCACACACATTTGAACATTTTGAATGAAGGTACTTTACAATTGATTTTATGTGCATAAAAATCGTTCATTTTGAACCACAGCAGATGATGGTGGTGATTCTTTGCTAAGTTAATTACTACCTTATTGTGAAGCGTTAGAACCAAAAAAGCAGCCTCTTTGTATTACAAACCAACCTTTGGAAAAAATAAAATGTCCATTCTGTTAATAACAATATTAGGGTGACTTTCCTGCGCGTAAATTATTACGACTTTGAGACAAATGGAACATTCACTGACAGCCTTTAACTCAGGTACGTTAAGGCATTTCAGTATCAACAGCGATCGGTTTGTTGACATCAGGCGACCCATGAATTTTACATTGTATGGAGGAACAGGCAGCATTTGCACGGGCAGCTGTTACGTTTTAGTAGACCTGGGGTCAGTCAGCAAGCACCATGACTATTGTCATCACTTAGTCTTGAGCATTCTTCCAGATGAAATCAAACTCTTTCACATCAGATTCAGACCACGGTGTCCCTCAGTAGCAGTATTTCCAAGTTTCTGAAAAAAAAATACTCGTGGCATGTACAGCTTCGACTTTTCAGCCCACCAATCTGATTATATGCTAGCAAATTTCTTTACTCTAGAATAAGGCCTCTTTTCCCACACTAAAAACACACATTTCACAAAAAAATGTTTCTTCTAAGAAATTCAAGTGTAACACTCAGTTTGCTGATATTTCCTTCAGAATCTGCGCTTTTGCGAATCATTATGTTCGCTAGAACCTTTGGCAGACTCTGGAAGATAGACACGAATTATCCCGAGAAAGCCTACATACAAAGTTTCAAGAACCAGCTGTAATAGAGGTTGTAACGTCCCATTAGAAAAATTAATGAATTACTGTGCTGATAAACCTCTTACATTATTTGACTTTCAAACAGCTGAGCAGAACTGAACATACTCAGACATTTCGCTCTTTCCCCGTTCTGATCAAAACTAAACTAACACACAATATTTTTAGTGCAACGCAATCTGACTTCTAATAATCCCTACAAAAGAATGGCCCTGACTAACAAAAACCTATACCTATCACAAATCACTTACCTCACAAAAATCTTCGTTACTCAAACTACTGCAATGCAGCGAGCGCCACTACTGCCAGCTAAGTAAAAGATTCTAACTACTGAAGGCACTAACTACTGATAGGCATACTTAGCAAATGAAAGATTTTGATAGAGAACAAACAATGTATTTACCTCAATAGTGTTCAAAAGTCATAATATATATAGCAGTTCATGACATCCAGTCTTACAAATGTACTGTCTCTGATGGACACACGTCCATATCATCCGCTCTCAAAATTCCGCCATCTCTCTCCCCACATCCACCACCGCTGGCGGCTCACCTCCAACTGCGCAACGCTACGCGCTGTTAACAGCCAACTGCCCAACACTACAATAGCAGATATTCCAACAATGCAAACCAGCCACAGACTGCACACAGCACAGTCAGTGATTTTCATATAGAGCGCTATGTGGCGTTACCAATAAAAAAAACCTAAACAGCCTACTTACAAGGTATCTAGGTGTATACTACAACTCCTACGACATACGCATTCCGTAACTAATTAAAGAGCTCATAGAGGCGTTTAAGCAACCATTCTTCCTGCATTCCATACGTGAATGTGGGAAGAAGCCCTAATAATTGGCAGAATGGGAAGTGTCCTATTCTACGCACTTCACAGTGTTTTTCACAATATGGAAGTAGATGCGGATCTTCTACATCTACATACCTGTACATACTCCGCAAGTCTCCGTATGGTGTGGAACGGAGGGTACCCTTTCCCACTACCAGTCATTCGCTTTCCTCTTCCACTCGCAAATAGAGCAAAGGAAAAACAACAATCTATATGCCTCCGTACGAACGCCAATATCTCTTAATCTTATCTTCGTTGTCCTTAGGTGAAATGTACGTTGGTGGCAGAAGAGGCATTCTGCAGTCAGCCTCAAATGTCGGTTCTCCAAACCTTCTGAACAGTGCTCCTCGAAAAGAACGTCGCCTCCCCTCAGGTGATTTTCATTTGGGTTCCCGAAGCATCTCCGTAATACTTACGTGTTGTTCGAACCTATCGGTAATAAATCTAGCAGTCCGCCTCTGAACTGCGTCCATGTTCTCCTTTAAACCGATCTGGTACGGATCCCAAACACTCTTTAACTTCAATGGTTCCTCCATTGAGCTGTGTACTGTAGGTCATCCGCAGACCAATAGCAAGCCTGAGGTCCCTACACGTGCAATACGAGGGGTAGTGATCTATCAATATAAACGATTTGGGAGACAATCTGAGCAGCCGTCTTCGGCTGTTTGCAAATGACGCTGTCGTTTATCGACTAATAAAGTCATCAGAAGATCAAAACAAACTGCAAAACGATTTAGAAAAGATATCTGAATGGTGCGAAAAGTGGCAATTGATCCTAAATAACGAAAAGTGTGAGATCATCCTCATGGGTGATGAAAGATTACACGATAAATCAGTCTAATCTAATAGCCGTAAATTCAACTAAATACCTAGGTATTACAATTACGAACAACTTAAATTGGAAGGAACACACAGAAAATGTTGTGGAGAAGGCTAACCAAAGACTGCGTTCTATTGGCAGGACACTTAGAAAATGTAACAGACCTACTAAGGAGACTGCCTACACTACGCTTGTCCGTCCTCTTTTAGAATACTGCTGCGCCGTATGGGATCCTTACCAGATGGGACTAACGGAGTACATCGAAAAAGTTCAAAGAAAGGCAGCACGTTTTGTATTATCGCGAAATATGGGAGAGACTGTCACAGAAGTGATACAGGATTTGGGCTGGACATCATTAAAAAGAAAGGCGTTTTTCGTTGCGACGGAATCTTCTAACGAAATTCCAGTCACCAACTTTCACCTCCGAACGCGAAAATATTTTGTTGACACCGACCTACCTAGGGAGGAACGATCACCACGATAAAATAAGGGAAATCAGAGCTCCTACAGAAAGATATAGGTGTTCGTTCTTTCCGCGTGCTATACTAGATTGGAATAATAGAGAATTGTGAAGGTGGCTCGATGAACCCTCTGCCAGGCACTTAAATGTGATTTGCAGAGTATCCATGCAGATGTAGAAGACTCAACTATCACCACAAAAGTTAACCTGTGACCATGAAACTTGGTGATGGTATTAGTTCTTGTCTACATGTTTGCCCTTCGATGCGACACTTTTCTTCCCAACGATAGATGACTCGGCAGAGATCTTAGTTTTACAAGTCTGCATTGTGGCTGTTAAGAAAACGTTCCACCTCGACAATCAGCTCGACATCGTTCCTAAAATGCCTGCCACACAATGATTTCCTTATACGAGTCAGGAGGAATAAGTTATTGGGACACATAGTGCCATATAAGGAGAACGTGGAGGTTGAGGCATAAGTCTAACACCCTCCAAAAAAGCGGTAGGTGAGACTGTGTGCTCTGCATAATGAGATGAGGCACTGTCGTGGAGCGAAAGCACTCCGTCCTACTGTTCCACAAGATACTTCGTCTTGACGGCCTCCAGTACCCTCTTCAGCAGATTTTGATAGCATGTTCTTGTGGTGGTTTGCCACTTAAGAGCATAATCTGTTAGTAACACATCGTGACAATCCCAAAACTTATTCAGCATCACCTTGCACGATGGTGGTACGGTCTTCGCCTCTTACGACGCTGGTGAATCCACATGTTTCCACTACTTGCTTTTCTCCTTTGCCTCAGAATCATAGTGTCTATCCAGCACTCTTCCGTGGAGATTAGGTGGCTAAAGAATCTTCTCGACTGGCCTGACACTACTGCAAAAGTCCTGATGCCGCCTACAGTTGGCGAGCTTTTGGAATGAGTGTTCAAATGGTTCAAATGGCTCTGAGCATTATGGGACTTAACATCTATGGTCATCAGTCCCCTAGAACTTAGAACTACTTAAACCTAACTAACCTAAGGACAGCACACAACACCCAGTCATCACGAGGCAGAGAAAATCTCTTACCCCGCCGGGAATCGAACCCGGGAACACGGGCGCGGGAAGCGAGAACGCTACCGCACGACCACGAGCTGCGGACCATGTGAGCAGTCGCGGAACTCAGCGGACGACTACCTTTCGCATGATCAAAATGTAGTGAAACATGTTGAAAACTGGTTCTTAATTGATCTTCACTTTTTCCATTGTTGCTGTAGTCTTCACTCCGAAGACTGGTCTGATACGACTGTCCACACTACTCTATCCTGTTGCAAGCCTCTTGATCTTCGAATAAATACTGCAAACCCCCACCCGTGTGAAACTTCGTACTGTACTCATCTCTTGGTTTCCCTCTCCAGTCTTTCCCCCCAACACTTCCCACCAATAATGAACTGACAATTTGTTGATGTTTCAGACTGTGTCCTATCAACTGATTTCTTCTTTTAGTCAAGTTGTGTCACAAATTTCTTTTCTCCCTAATTCGATTCAGTACTTCCTAATTAGTTACGTGATCGACCTATCTAATCTTAAGCATTCTTCCGCCGTACCATATTCCAAAATCTTCGATTACCTTCTTGTCTGGACTGCTTATCATACGAGTTTCACTTTGGCACAAGACTGCACTCCAGAAAAATGCCTTCAGGAAGACTTCCTAATACTTAAATTTATATTTGGCGTTAAAAAAGTTCTATTTTTCAGAAATGCCTTTTTTGTCATTGCCAGTCTACATTTTATATCCTCTCTGCTTCGACCATCAGCAGTTATTTTACTGCACAAATATCAAAACTCATCTATTACTTTTACTGCACATTTCATAATCTAATTTTCACAGCATCGCCCGATTTAATTCGACTACGTTCAAGTACTCTTGTTTCAAATGGTTCAAATGGCTCTGAGCACTATGGGACTTAACATCTGAGGTCATCAGTCCCCTAGAACTTAGAACTACTTAAACCTAACTAACCTAAGGACATGACACACATCCATATCCGAGGCAGGATTCGAAGCTGCCACCGTAGCGGTCGCGCGGTTCCAGACTGAAGCGCCTAGAACCGCTCGGCCACAACGGCGGGCTACTCTTGTTTCGCTTTTGTTAATTTCCATCTTGTGCCCTCCTATCACAGGTTTAATAAACTCGGCGATAGCCTACAAACATGTATCACTCCTTTCCCAGCCACTTTCATAACCTTCGATTCTTACAACTGTTGTGTATTTTACCCCTGCTACGTTCAGAATTTCAAAGAGTGCGTTCCAGTCAACATTGTCAAAGCTTTCTCTAAATCTACAAATAACATAGACGTAGGTTTACATTTCCTTGTCCTATCTTCTAAGAGAAATTATAGGGTCAGTATTGCCACGCGTGGTCCTTCATTTCTCCGGAATCCAACCTGATCTTCTTAGCGGTCGGCTTTTACCAGTTTTTCCATTCTTGAGCATTATTGTCACCATGCTTTATTAAACTGATAGTTCGGTAATATTTACACTTGCCAGCACCTGGTTTCTTTGGAAGTGGAGTTACTACATTCTTCTTGAATCCTGAGGTTATTTCCCCTGTCTCATGCATGATGCACACCAAATGGAATAGTTTTGTCACGGCTGGCTCTCCAAAGGCTATCAGTAGTTCCGAGGAAATGTCTATTCCAGGAACCTTGTTTCGTCTTAGGTATTCCAGTGCGCTGTCAAAGCCTCTCGCAGTATCGTATCTCCCATCTCATCTTCATCTATAAGCTTCCTCGTCCCTTTTTATAATGTTATCTTAAAATTCATTTCCCTTGTATAGCTCCTCTATACATTCCTTCCACCTTTAAGCTTTCCCTTCTTTGACTAGTACTGGTTTGCCATCTGAGCTCTTCCGATGTTCATACAGCTGCTTTTCTTTTCTCCAAAGGCCTCTTTAACCTTCCTGCAGGTGATATCATTCTCCTAACTATGCGTGGTCTAGCTATTCTCTAGCCATTCCTGCTTAGCCATTTTACCCTTTCTGTCAATCTCAATTTTTTTTGCCTACTTCATTTGGTGCATTTTTGTATTTTCTTCTTTCATCATCAGTATCTCTTGTGATATCCAAGGATTTCTACTAGACCTTGTATTTGTACTTATTTGATCCTCTGATACCCATTCGTATCTTACTGTATACCTTTCCCCCATTTCAACCAATTGTCGTCTAATGCTTGTTTTGAAACTGTCAACAACCTCTGGTTCTTTGAACTTGTCTTGGTCCCACCTCCTTAATTTCCCATCTTTTTGCGAAATTCTTCAATTTTAATCTGCAGTTCATAGCCAGAGTCCACATCTGCCCCTGAAAATGTCTTACAGTTTAAAATTTCGTTACGAAATTTCTGTATCGCCATTATATAATCAATCTACCCCTCTCTAGTGTCGCCAGGTCTCTTCCGCATATACATCCTTCTTTCATGATCCTTAAACCAAGTATTAGCGATGATTAAATTATGCTCTGCGTAAAATGAGACCGGGCAGATTCCTCTTTCTTTCCATTCCTCCAGTCCATATTATCCTACTATTTCTCATTCTGTTGCTCTTCCTGCTACGAAATTCCAGTCACCCTTCACAATTAAATTTTTCTCATCCTTAACTACCTGAATAATTTCTATAATCTCGTAACACAATTTCACTCCCTTCATCATCTTCGGAGCTATTTGGCATGTAAAATCGAACTACTGTGGTGGGTGTTGACTCTGTGTGTATCTTGGCTCCGATAACGCTTTCACTATGCTACTTATAGCAGCTTAACAGCATTCTCATTCATTTTAGCTCTACTCCTACATTACCTCTGTTTGCTTTTGTGTTTAGAAACCTGCACTCACCTGACAAGTAGTCCTGTTCATTCTGCCACCGAACTTCACTAGTTCCCACTATATCTAACTTCAACATATTCGTTCCCGTTTAAAATTTTCTAACCTACCTACCACATTAATAGCTGTAATTCCATCCGTAGAACGCCAGTTTTGTTTTTCCTGGTGACAGCATTCTTCTGAACAGTCCCCGCAGGAGATCCGGATGGAGGACTATTTTACCTCTGGAATATTTTACCCAAGAGAATGCCATCATCATTTCACCATGCAGCACAGCTGAATGTCCCTACCTTTCAGCATTCGCAGCAGCAGCACAGCAACGCCATTGTTGGTGATGTTACAGGGACAGATCAGACGATCATTGAGAATGCTGGCCCTGCTATTACTAAAACGCTGCTACCCCTCTTCGGGAACCACAGCCGGACGCGGTGGTCTTGCGGTTCTAGGCGCTCAGTCCGGAGCCGCGCGACTGCTGCGGTCGCAGGCTCGAATCCTGCCTCGGGCATGGATGTGTGTGATTTCCTTAGGTTAGTTAGTTTTAAGTAGTTCTAAGTTCTAGGGCACTGATGACCACAGACGTTCAGTCCCATAGTGCTCAGAGCCATTTGAACCACACGGTTGTCTGGCCTCTGCACAGATACGCCTACCTTGTGGTTGTACCAGTGATGCTGCTATCTGTATCGTCGATGCACGCTAGCCAGCCAGCCTCTGCAATGTCTGTAGTTCATGGGGCAACTTTCTCCAATATTGCCCCGACTGTCTCACGCCGGTCTTCGAGCGCCAGGGCTTTCATTTCTCTTACGGTTTCAGTTCTTCACAGAGCGATGTTCTACCATTTCGTTCTTTGTCATTCGGTCTTCTTTGATCACAGTGGAAGGATATGCGCAACCGAAATATTGTTACATGATGGTGCATTTTTACCATACAGTTCCACCAAGTCAGCATGGTTTATTGCAGCTATTTTCACCTTCAGATGCAGAAAACAAATTACTGCACGATACTTCACTTGATCAGTGAGATGCCTTATTTTGTTTTGGCTCTTTCAGCGGCGAACTACGTTTTTCGGTGTATGTACCTGGGCTGCAGCCACGTACCTGCAAACAAACAAAAAATTAATTACTTTTCTTCGAGGTAATGATTACTTCTCTTAGAGACTTCTGGGGCGTCATTGTCTAGCGAAATGCGTTTCCTTTACCGGTCGTCGGGGTCACATTCCTACATAAACATTTAGAGGTAGTCGAAACTCAAAGATAGATGACTGAGTGATTAAATAATCGTTCTATTGTGATTTCTAAAATGTGGAAACGATTCTGGGTAATAGTTCAGCATCCAGAACGCTCAGCCATGCTATAACTATGACATGAACTGGAGACCAATAATTATGTTACACACTGAAGTGCCAAAGAAACTGGTATAGGTATGCGCAGTTGTTAGGTGGGTTACTGCTGCTACAACGGCTGGTTATCAAGATTATTTTCCCATATAACTATTTCACGAGTGTGCCGTGAATATCAGGCATCCGGTAAAACATCAAATCTCCGATATCGCTGCGACCGGAAAAAAAACCCTGCAAGAACGGGACCAACGACAACTGCAGAGAATTGTTCACCGTGTCATAGGTACAAACCTTCCGCAAATTGCTGCAAATTTCAATGCTGGGCCATTAACAAGTGCCAGTGTGCGAACCATTCAACGAAACATCATTGATGTGGGCTTTTGGAGCCGAAGGCTCAGTCACGTACCCTTGATGACTCCACGACACACAGCTTTACGCCTCGCCTGGGCCCGACAATACCGACGTTGGACTGTTGATGACTGGAAATATGTTGCTGGTCGGACGAGTCTCGTTTCAAATTGTATCGAGCGGATGAACGTGTACGGGTATGGAGACAATCTCATGAATCGATGCACCCTGCGTGTCAGCAGGGGGCTGTTCAAGCTGGTGGAGGCTCTGTAATGGTGTGGGACGTATGCAGTTGGAGTGATATGGGACCCCTGATACTTCTAGATACGACTCTTTGACGGGTGACACGTACGTAAGCATCCGGTCAGATCGCCTGCAACCATTCATGTCCATTGTGCATTCCGACGGACTTGGGCATTTACAGCAGGACAATGCGACACCCCACACGTCCAGAATTGCTACATAGTGGCTCCAGGAACAGTGTTCTCACTTTAAACACTTCCGCTGGCCGCCGAACTTCCAAGACATGAACATTATTGAGTATATCTTGGATGCCTTGCAACGTGCTGTTCAGAAGAGATTTCCACCCCCTCGTAATCTTGCGGATTTATAGACAGCCCTGCACGATTCATGCCGTAAATTCCCTCCAGCACTACCTCAGATATTAGCCGAATCCATACCACGTCGTTGCTGCATTTCTGCATGCTCACGGGATCCCTAATTAGGCACGTGTACTAGTGTTTCTCTTCAGTGTATATCATGTCTCCAACCCAACCACGGACTGCCATTGCTGAAAAGAATAATTTTATCGAATATTGTGCGATTAAGATTATTATAAAGGTATGCTGCAACACGACCATCCACTTGTGTATGTCCCACCATTCGTTGCAGCAGCCAGCGTTTTCGGACCGTGGAGAACCATTATATTGGCAGAAGAATTCCAGTTTACCTTACAAAGTGACAGTATACGTACTCTCATTAGGCGAGAAGCCCATCAAACATGAACCATGAGTGAAAGGGTGCGTTCGAAATGGGCAGCTCCTTTAGATGGACACTCAGTGTGCTTTATTATCGAAATGTGAGTGCATAGGTCTATGGAAATGACGTCGTTGAAGCGTATATCCATCCTAGAGCTGCTCGTATAACGTAAAGCTGTCGTCACACAGGACGAGTTAGCGACGGAGCCCTCGAGAAATGCAGGCCGTGCAAGGAACTTGTGACGTCACACTAATCGTCTTGTCCACTACACTTTGGAAACACTCGGTTCCGCGCAGGGCCCTCGGGAAATCAATATGTAATTGAAAAGGTATCCACTAAAGGTATTAACTTTGTCGTGTGCTGTCGAGAGCTTGCACGCATTTAAACACGCAGTCAAGAATTATTAAACTCATTTGAAGTAGTTACTCGCTCCCCGCCAGAGACATCTGCTGGCACTCGGAAGCCTGCGGTTTCGCGTCCTGTGGTTTACACGCCATGACGTGACGCTCTACGAGTTTTATGATGTCACTGTTTGCACGTTGAGGATCCATTTTGTCATGCAAAATACAAAATATGTTCTGCGATATTTCGGCAACGTGCCACGTAAAGTAGAACCAAGAAGCAAGAACGCCTTCTGCACCACTAGCAAAACTTGCGTGATGTCATGTTAAGCTGCAGCCCACATTTGGTAGGCTTTATGTTATAATTTACACCCTCGGATGTATGCTGCTTCTAAGCACCAGCGCATGTAATCTCTCGAAAACATGTCGTGTTGGCACGATTTGCTGTTATAAAATGACGGGAAACGTCATATTGGTGGTTAAAGAATTTTCGTATTTAGTGTTATAAGTCGCATGTTATGAAAGTACTCCATTTTAAGGCAATGTTATATTGAAGATTTATCAGAAAAATTTCGTTCTTAATAGTATTTGTTGTAACTACTTGTCAGTTAATAACATATCAACCATTAAAGCCTTCAGAAGACTGTAATGTAAAATAAAAGGCTACCCATTGCAGAACTTCAGTGTAGCGTAGTTGGTCGAGGCACCACATTACAATGAAGTCGACAGTGGGTTCGTAGCCTGCTGTATCATGATTTTTTTTCACCTTCGTGTCTTCTAAAAGGTTATGACACTTTCCTATTACGTTAATGGAAATATTTTCTGTAATATTTGAGATTATGTAAATATAAGTGCACGCTGTCAATAATCTGTTAGATTTTATGAACTTTTATAAGCTGAAGTCCTTGCTGACTTCCTTTTTTGTCATATTACATGGTCATGGATACTGAAGCTTTTATTTATGTGTACTATAGACAGAACATCATAATTAACATATGGACAAGGGAAGGAATGTACGTTTTAACAGAGCAAATGTAGAAATTATATACACATTCATTTTCGTAAACAAACTGTGTGGATTGCGAACCAAATAAAGCCAACAACTGCCACAGGAGAGCACAAAATCACGTTAACCAGCTCGTCCCATGAGCAGACGGTGCTGTGTCTCGTGAGCTGGATTTCCTCTCCTCGTCCACTGTCATGATGGTTTAACATGCAGGAAGCGAGCTTGAGAGACAAGGTGGATAGTCAAACCCGGATCGAATCCAGACAGCGGATTAACGACTGTAGGCTGGTACACTGGCCAGCCTGAGTACGGGTTTTAGGCGGTTTTCACGTTCGTATAGGCAAATTCTGGGCTGGTCTCCTAATTCATCCTCTAGTAATACGAATGCAAACACTTAAAAAAAGGTAAAACACAGAACAAAATTTACGTGATTCACAGAAGGATGGCACATAACAGTTCTCTCCCTTTGGTTACCTAGTAGACTGTGATGCCAGGAAGGGCTTCCAGCCAGTAAGTTAAATTTAAAAAAAATGTCAAATCCTGAAAAAGCGGACCCTGTACTAGTTGGGATAAACGCTAGGAAAAAGAAAGCTTATATGCATCTTAATATCTATACAGTAGTTGATCATTTCGTCCTGCAAGAAAGTAACGCTCTACAACTCAAGCACTCACTCCCAAGGGCTACTGATGATCACTATGTTGGCAAAATTTTGAGTAAAAATAGGCAACGTACACTACAGTAACGACACGAGATTGAAACCCTATACGGTTTGCAAGATAGTAACACAATAACGGTTTATAAACCCAAAAACACATGATGAAAGTAGCAGAGCGCGTTAACCACTACTAGGCTATACCGCTCGACTCGAAGGTATCCGGTTCGAAACCTGATGGTGAATGAAATTTACATTGCCGGTATTTGGCCGGAAGGGGAGGAGAGGTGGTGGAATAAAGTTCTTGATCACCAGACTTTTTGCGACTCTCCGCAGCGTTGCATGCGGGATAGCAGCAGGCTGGCGTGTGGTTCAATGCTATCTGAACGGTGTCCACGAGGCACTGCATGCTGCTGCCATCCCAGAATCGAAACATTCTTTACAGATGGAGGGAAGGCAGTGAGGTCACTGACCACTAAACAAAACAATTTTCAAGACAATTCAAGGAGTTGGTGCGCGTGATTACGGAACTGTAGATTCTAAGAAGTTGCACTGAATCGTGGAATCGATCGTCACAGTGAAAATGCTGCTGACGTGTTCCCTTACGCCCAAGGAATCCAGCAGACAATGGCTGTTGACCGGGGTAGTTGGAAGGCGGACCCAGTAGAGGAAACGACCTTCTACAGTTTTGATGTGCCGTAATGAATGAACAAAAACAAGTTACCGATTTTACTCACAGAAGCAGTAGTACAAACAGTACAAACAGTAACAACGGTAGTTAAATAATTAGTTTAGGGGTTAATAGTAGTTTTGTAGTGGTAGAAAGTAGGTTTTTTCCCTTTTTATGTTTCTTTCTTATAGTATTAGGTTGTTTTGTACTATTAGGAATTTTCTCTTTGCAGTATTTGTAATTACCAAGCAGAAATAATTATTATATACTCTTTTTATTAGACGCAAAAATATGAGCTGTATGGCCTATTTTAGCTTTTCACATAATAGGCTACAATTGTGACTAATGAATAAATAAATACGAGAATAAAAATAATTAAAATGTTACTGTTGAGAACCTCTCCGTCGCAAGGGCATCCATATGATAGTTTGTACGGGAGAAGGCGGGCGGAGGGTTAGACCTGGGAGTCTTTGGAAGACGAGTGCCGACTTGAATCAGATATTCATTCTGCAGCGGAGTGTGCTTCCTGGCAGCTTAAAACTGTGCGCCGGATCGAGACTCGAACTCGGGACCTTTACCTTTCGCGGGCAAGTGCTCTACCGACTGATGTACCCAAACACGACTGGCGACTCCTACTCACAGCTCAGTTCTGCCAGTATCTCGTCTCCTACCTTCGAAGCACTTTTCCACTGAAGGCTAAGGTCCCAAGTTCGAGTCTCGATTCGGCACACAGTTTTAATCTGCCAGGAAATATCGTATGCCGACTTGTAAGTAACAATAAAAAAGTTCCAGTTCCTATATTGTTAAAAACCTGCGTAATACCGACTTTTAAAATTTTTCTTCAAAGAAAAACACCTGACTACACTGCATCTTTTTTCCTTTCCCTAAGAGCTAGTGGGGGGGGGGGGGGAGGGGGGCGGTGCCCCCTTGCTCCCGGGTATGTACGTCCTTGCTCCGTCGGATGGGGATATCAGGTTGGGTTCCGTTCGAAGAGAGCAGGTTTTGTGTCGGCGCTGGGTCTCACCCCCTACGTCCTCACTCATCGTCACCAACAACACAATCATGACAATAAATTCTACACGAACTTATCACAGCTACCTGGAGTGGGTAGGTGCACTAACGGTACAACCCTAGCATTTCGCTGTAGAAGGATGCCACTGTGCGCAAGGGATGGAAGCTTTTCCAATAATTGCGTGGCTTAACAACCCCTGAGGGATCCGCAACAAACAATGCCACACGCTTTTACTTTACGACACAGCAAAATATTCAGCACACTGAAAAGCAACTCAATGCCTCAACCTGAATTCCACTGAGCATGTTATGGATGCTCTCTCTGTTACAATAAGAACTGCATTCATTTCTTAGAGAGCTCATACACATCTTGGTTAACGTCATCATACATTGCTTTGAATTGCTCCTCAGCGCAATCACACTCTGCACTAACTTTAATTGTTCTATACTAAAATGACATATCCATTTCTTATTTTTGAAATCTGTTCGAACTTTGAACATAAGTGCGAGCTGGCGAAGTGGCAAGACGCTGGACTCGCATTCGGGAGGACAGTGGCTCAAATCGCCAGTTGGCCATTTAACTTTTGGTTTCACATGGTTGCCCTAAATTGCTTTAGGTAAATGTGGATTTTTCCTTAGAAATAGATGCGGGCTATTTCCTTCCACAACCCGAGGTTGTGCTTCGTTTCTAACGACTTCTTCTTCGATGGGACATTAAATCTTAAGTTTTCTTCCTTCACTCAGTAACAAAGTTTTATTACTATCTTGCCATGTTCTCTACACTATGGTATTTAGCAGTTAATTTCTTTCGACACCAAACCTGTCACGTTGCCACCATTTGTGTGATGTTTTCAGTGTTTTATGGTACCTGTCACTACAATGTTGCCACTATCCCTGCAACTACATTTGAACTTCGCACAGCTTGATGAAGCAGCCTTTCCCTCTATGGCGAACTGCCGGAAAATAGTTTTTTTTTTAATTGGCTTTAGGGACAGGCTTATAGACTCATCTCAGTAGCGGAATGTCAATTATGACGAGAACATACGGAAAACACAACATTCAGTCCCCGAGTGGGGAAATAATCTCCGACGCACCCGGGAATCGAACCCGCGCCCCTTCGGTTAACAGTTTGCTGCGCTGACCGCGCAGCTACCGAGGCGGACAGGAAATTAATTGGCCGCTCATTAGTTTCGCCGCCTGATTGCATGCAGATTGTAATTTGGGAGGAAGAGGACGAGATTAGTGTTTAACGTTGCATCGACAATGAGGCCATTACAGACGGAGCGGAAGCTCGGATTAGGGAAGGATAGAGAAGAAAAGTGGCTGTGCCCTTTCGAAGAAACCATCATAACATTTAGCTTAAGCGAAAAACCTAAATCAGGATGGCTGGAAGCGGGTTTGAACCGTCGTCTTCCAGAATGCGAGTCTAGTGTGCTAACCCCTGCGCTATCGCGCTCCGTTTGTAAGTTAGCAGTCCTCCGTCTGTACATTATACTATCTTGTCTTCTAGTGGCGACAATACGCATTGCTAGTCCCGGTGCAATAGACATATGCTGTTCCGTAGTTATTAAGTGTGGTCTACAAAGCTATTGTAATACTTATGTAGGAATTTCGCGTACCAATAGATAATAAATAAATAAAGATACATCTACAATTACAAGAAAACTCTGCAATTCACACTTAAGAAATGGTTCAAATGGCTCTTAGCGCTATGGGACTTAACTTCTGAGGTCATCAGTCTCCTAGAACTTAGATCTACTTAAACCCAATTAACCTAAGGACATCACACACATCCATGCCCGAGGCAGGATTCGAACCTGCGACCGTAGCGGTCGCGCGGTTCCAGACTGTAGCGCCTAGAACCGGTCGGCCACCCGCCCGGCTCACACTTAAGAGCCTGGCAGAGAGTTCAGCACCTTCAGATTACTAGTCTACCGTTCCACTCTCGAACAGTGTACCGGAAACACGAACACTTAAATCTTTCCGTGCGAGCTCGGATTTCCCTTATGCCGCCCAGGGTAGCCGCGAGGTCTAAGGTGTCTTGCCACAGTTCATGCGGCTCCCCCCGTCTTAGGTTCGAGTCCTCTCTCGAGCATGGGTGTGTGTGTTGACCAAAACGTAAGATAGTTTAAGTTAGATTACGTAGTGTGTAAGCCTAGGGACCGAAGACCTCAGCAGTTTGGTCCCATATGAACTTACCACAAATTTCCAAAATGTCTCTTATTTTATTACAGTGGTCTTGTCTCCGTTTGTAGGTAGGCGTCAACAAAACAGTTTCGCACTTGGAGGAGAAAGCTGGTCATTAAAATTTCTTGAAATGATTTTATCGCAACGAAAAACGCCTTTGTTTTAATGATTGCCATCCCAATTCATGTATCATATCCGTGAAATTCTCATCCCTGTTTTGTGGTGATAAAAAACGAGCTGCCCTTCTTTGAACTTCTTCGATATACTTCGTGAATGCCATCTGATAGGATCCCATATCGTGCAGCAATACTCGAGAAGAGGACGGACAAGTGTAGTGTAGGTAGTCTCTTTAGTAGATCTGTCGTATCTTCCAGGTGTTCTGTCAATAAAGCGGCGGCTTTGGTTCGCCTTCCTCACAACATTTTCCATGTGATCGTTCCAATTTAAGCTGGTCGTAATTGTAATCCCTTCGTATATTGTTGAATTTATAGCATTTGAATTTGTGTGATATATCGTGTAACCGAAATTTAACGGATTCCTTTTATTACTCGTATGGATGACCACACACTTTTAATTATTTAGAGTCAGTTGTAGATTTTCACACCATGCAGACATCTTGTCTAAATCATTATGCAATTGGTTTTGATCTTCTGATGTGTTTGCTAGGGGGTAAACATCAGCACCATCGACAAACAACCTAAGAGGGCTGCTCAGCCTGTCTCCAAAATCGTTTACATAGATTAAGAACAGCAGGGGACCTATAACACTTCCTTGGGGAACGCCAGATATCTCTTCACCTTTTTTCAATGACTTTCTGTCAGTTACTTAGAAATGCGACCTTTCTGTCAGGAAATTATGAATCCAGTCGTACAACTGAGACGATACTCAATTGACACATAATTTCATTAGAAGCAGCTTGTGAGGAACGGTGTCCACAGCCTTTTGGATATCTAGAAATATGGAATTAATCTGAGATCCCCTGTCGGCAGTACTAATAACTTCGTGTGAATAGAGAGCGAGTTGTTTTTCACAAGATTTATATTTTTTTAATCCGTTCTGACTATGTGCAGGCAGATCGTTTAGTTAGAGGTAATTCGTAATGTTCTAATACAGATGCTTTCCAAAATCCTACCTCAAATCGACGTCAGTAATTCAGTGGAATTGATGTGATCTGCGCTATTTTCTAGTCTTTAGGTATGGATCTTCCGTCGAGCGGGCGGTTGTGTATGGCTGCCAAGTATGGAGCTATTCTATCAGCATACTCTGAAAGAAACCTAATTGGTCTACAATCTAAACCAAGAGACTTACCTTTATTAAGTGGTTTAAGTTGTTTCGCTATACCGAGGATATTGACTTCAAAGTGTCTCAAGTCTCTAATTTTTCTTGATTTTAATTCTGGAGCATTTACTTCGTTTTTGTTGCTGAAAGGTAAATAGATAGAAGAGAACGTAAAGTGCGCTACTACAGGTATATTTCAGCTTAATTGCACAATGTAATGCTTTCTCACCCTGTATACAGATTACCTACGCTCTTGCGTGCTGTATTACAAGGTGCCCCGAAATGTCTCTATAAATAAAGTACATTTAAATGAAAAAGTTTTGGTATTGTATACATTAAGGTGTAACTTAGGTTGGCATGTGCTCAAAATGACCACCTTCCATTTCAATTCATCGTCGAAAACGATTTAGAACGAAGGAACATACCAAATGTATTGTTTCTAATGGAACAGCACCACCAAGGGTTTGCTCAGTTTGTTCTCTTCTATCATCCGATGTTTGTCATTTTTTTGTCTTACACTGCGCTCTTGATAGTACTCCAAAGATGGAAGCCTAAAAGGATTATTCCGGTAATCGATCTGGATACTCCACATTATTTATTCTTTGTCCTGCCCATCTCGAAGGGGATGTGTAATTCAGAAATTCCCTCACATCAAGCTGAAAGTGAGATGGCGCCATATCGTACTGAAAGTAATCTCCTCTGTCAAAAATGTCAATAAGACCTAGAATTATCATGTGCAACCTTTCTGGAGGAAACGTCTCTGGCCAAACTCACTCTCAAAGTCATGCAGTGTATTATACTAACACCTTATCCTCATTCTGAGCTCAACATTCACTCGTTACAGAGGGATGCTGAATCACCTTTTCGTGCTAGCAAATGTGACGTTGCGGTAAACGAAATCGTCCTGACGTTAGCTGGCAGTGGGTGTCGTGTTATAAAACGATGTTTGTATAGTGTTTGCAGTGACTGGGAGTGAGACATTAATGAACAATGTGGCATTAACGTTTTATATTATTAAATAACTTATTTGTAAAGCAGTTTTGTACACTAGGTTCAAATGGTTCAAATGGCTCTGAGCACTATGGAACTTAACATCTGTGGTCATCAGTCCTCTAGAACTTAGAACTACTTAAACCTAACTAACCTAAGGACATTACACACATCCACGCCAGAGGCAGGATTCGAACCTGCGACCGTAGCGGTCGCGCAGTTCCAGACTGCAGCGCCTAGAACCGCTCGGCCACACTGGCCTGTGTACACTAGGGATAAACCGAATGAGGCAGCACTGTTTTAAACAGTGTCCTTGTTTTCGGGAGGGTAGAGGCTCCAATTTTCATCCAGCCATCCTAATTTAGGTTTTCCGTGGTTTCCCTACATTACTTCAGGTAAATGCTGCGATGGCTCCTACTGTAACGCCACGGCCGATTGCCTGGCTCATCCTTATCGCATTGGAATTGCAAGAATGTAAACGTCGGTATATGCGAATTATTGTAAGCTTGTTGTTCTTAAATTGTAATTTCAAGACACATCCAGTATCCTTGTTAAAGAGATCTACAAAAGTATACAAGCACCATCACAACTACTACTACAGCTACTACTACTACTATATTGCTACTAGCTATGAATCACATCTGACAGTCTCTTCAAAAAAGCACGCCCCGATTAACACTGTAGACGACACACTTCACCAAACTGATACTCTTGGTAGATTAACACGCCTTTCTTCAGATATTTATGGATTTTCATTAGTTAAGTTTAAAAGTAGCTTCATCCGACCAAAGAATTCGATATTGGAAACGTTCATCTTCTTCACACAAATTGATAAACCACTCACACAGTCCACTTCGGCTGTTGGAATCATCGACGTTCAGAGCGTGGGGCAGCGTCCCAAGTGAGTACGAAAAATTCTGTCAACGTTTGTCTCGCTGATACCAGTCTCACGACAGCATTGCCTCACCGACTTTTTCAGGGATTCAGCCA
The DNA here is from genome assembly GCF_023897955.1 of Schistocerca gregaria. Classification (NCBI taxonomy): domain Eukaryota; kingdom Metazoa; phylum Arthropoda; class Insecta; order Orthoptera; family Acrididae; genus Schistocerca; species Schistocerca gregaria. The sequence goes on along the minus strand of NC_064931.1, from coordinate 768,830,814 downwards.
CGTACTTCTTCACATGGTAAACCATTACATTTTCTTTCTAATTTGCCTCATATTCTTGTATGTGTCAGCTGACGAAATGGTGGTTTTCCAAATACAATTTCCAACGTCATCGAACTTCACACTCTCCGTTTTCCAGTAACACTTTGGTCCCCCTTCCGTTCCTCAAACTAAAACTCTATGCTTATTTCCAGTCCTGCAACAAATAGAAACGCTGCTAAGTTTTTCACTGCCTTCTGAATTATTACCCAGAAAAAAATTATTTCTGTGTGCTTTAACACGTTGACAGCTGCGAGACCGCCGGCAGACACCGTAGACTATAACCAGTAAGCTTAGGCTATGATAGTTCTAGTGGCTTTAATCAGTTAAGATCGTAACACGTTTCAAGTATATTGGGCGTGTTGCATACCTATCGGTCATTACCTCATTTCAATCTCTCTGTCTGTGTAAGAGATCAGAGTTTTACTAAATTCCCCAAGCAACCGGAAGCAGTGAACGGTCTAGAAACTGAGTGAGGCTGTATAAAAAACCGTGTAACCTACGGAACATTTTTGTTCTACATACTTATCCTCTTGTCTGTTACTTAAAAAAACAGTATTTATAGCAAAATTGGAACTGTCAATATTTAATTCAAGTTTTGTTTGAAAATTGTTGATTTGCAACTTGAAGCAGAGGAATGTTATAGTAAAAATAAAGACCACAAACAGATTTATCATATAGCGCTAGATAACGCAAAAACAAGGTGAAATAAAAAAAAATGCAGAATGAAATCATGTCAAACTTCACTTCAACACTTCGTAGAACTTAGATAAAACATGCTCCTGTTATTCATAAACAACTTTCGCACTTATCTGTATTAACTTGAAACTGTTGACTTTGATCATAATGAAGAGCAGTCTATTCAGTAAAAAAAAAAAAAAAAAAAAAAAAAAACCGGCAATAATATCGTTTTTTATGTTTGTGCCTGTAAACAGTACTTGCATCAAAAGTAATCGCTTTGGTTACATAAGATCACACACGTTACGCGATCAATTAATTTTTATTACTTATAAAATGCAGCCGGCCGCGGTGGCCGAGCGGTTCTAGGCGCTTCAGTCCGGAGCCGCGCGACCTGCCTCGGGCATGGATGTGCGTGACGTCTTTAGATTAGTTAGGTTTAAGTAGTTAAGTAGTTCTAAGTTCTAGAGGACTGATGAGCTCAGATGTTAAGTTCCATAGCGCTCAGAGCCATTTGAGCCATTTTTTATAAAATGCATTTTATACACTGAAGCACTAAAGAACCTGGTATAGGCATGTGTATTCAAATACAGAGATATGTAAACAGGTAGAATACGGCACTACTGTCGGCAACGCCTATATAAGACAACAAGTGTCTCGCACATTTGTTAGATCGGTTACTGCTGCTACAGCGGCAGGTTATCAAGATTTAAGTGAGTTTGAACGTGGTGTTATAGTCGGCGCACGGGTGATGGGACACAGCATCTCCGAGTTAGCGATGAAGTGGGGATATTCCCGTACGACCATTTCACGAGTGTATTGTGAATATCAGGATTCCGGTGAAACTTCAAATTTCCCACATCGCTGCCGCCGGAAAAAGATCTTGCAAGAACTGGACCAACGACGACTGAAGACAATCGTTCAGCGTGACAGAAGTACAAGCCTTCCGCAAATTGCTGCAGATTTCAATACTGGGCCATCAACAAGCGTCAGCGTGCGAACCATTCAATGAAACATCGTCGGTATGGGCTTTCGGAGCCGAAGGCCCACTCGTGTACCCTAGGTGACTGCACGAAACAAAGCTTTACGCCTTGCCTGGGTCCGTCAACACCGACATTGGACTGTTGATTATTGGAAACATGTTGCCTGGTCGGACGAGTCTCGTTTCAAATTGTATTGAGCGGATGGACGTGTACGGGTATGGAGACAATCTCATGAATCCATAGACCTTGCATGCCAGTTGTAGTGATATGGGACCCCTCATACGTCTAGGTACGACTCTGACAGGTGACACTTGCGTAAGCATCCTGTCTGATCGCCTGCATCCATTCATGTCCATTGTGCATTCCGACGGACTTGGGCAGTTACAGCAGGACAATGCGACACCCCACAGGTCCAGAATTGCCACAGGGTCGCTTCAGAAACACTCTTCTGAGTTTAAACACCAAACTCCCCAGACATGAACATTATTGAGCATATCTTGGATGCCCTGCAATGTGCTGTTCAGAAGAGATCTCCAACCTCTCGTACTCTTACGTATTTGCCGGTCGGTGTGGCCGAGCGGTTCGAGACACTTCAGTCTGGAGCCGCGCGACCGCTACGGTCGCAGGTTAGAATCCTGCCTCGGGCATGGATGTGTGTGATGTCCTTAGGTTAGTTAGGTTTAAGTAGTTCTAAGTTCTAGGGGACTGCTGACCACAGATGTTGGGAAGTACCATAGTGGTCAGAGCCATTTGAACCATTTGATCTTATGTATTTATGGACAGCCCTACAGTATTCATGGTGTCAGTTCCCTCCAGCATTACTTCAGACATTAGTCGGGTCCATGCCACGTCGTGTTGCGGCACTTTTGCGTGCTCGCGGGGGCCCTACACGATATTAGGCAGGTGTACCAGTTTCTTTGGCTCTTCAGTGTATTTTGTAAGGCTAGAGAATACGCAATGGACTAACACTGAACGATGTACGGTGCTAATTACGTATAAAACAAATAAAAAACAAAGAGAGGTCGTCGACTCCAGTTTCTCCTTCACACTTTCATTTAGGTATGTTTCTCTACCAAATCTACCAGTACCACCTGTAATCTTACCATTTACTACCTCATTTATGTATGGTACTACAACGTCCAAATCGTAGTTTTGGTATAGCGCAACTCCACTCAGGCCTGAACCTCTTCTGTGACCGTCGGCAGCCTTGCGGCCGTCTTCTTGTTAACTGAAGAAAGATTCAGTTTCAAAGAGTGTGTATATTGTTTATGGACACCCTGTATAGCTATTTGTAACTGCAGCTGCACACGATCTATGTAACTCACAAATGGAGAACATAATTTCAAAAATTATTCTAAAACTAGCGTTTCTTATCCTTGTGCTCATTTAGAGCTCCAAGACAATACGTTCATTGTTAACCATGAATATCCGAAACAATTAATATCGTATATTCGTAGGTGATGTCGTTAGGTCATGTTCGAAGAATATGCAAGAACAATACGTACATAAATTATGCATGTCCCTGAAGCAAAGACAGCAGCCTCAGGTTGTCGGCCTACATTCCACTTGCAGATTACTCAGTGACAGATGTGGAGCTGTTAGCCACACAATCGGCAGAGAATCTGAATGTTCCCCATGACTTATGTAAATAATACTGAACAGTAATGTTCCAGCCACTCCCTTTCTCTATTGATACGCTCTTCTTCGGCACTGGAGGACACCTTTATTTCGTATCCTAAGAACCTCTGTTTCTGTCGACGGACTCTGGCGAATATCTTATAGGAACGATTATTCTAAGAGAGAAGAAAAAACTACAAATTAAGGTACCCAGTAGTAAACGTCCCATCATGATCTAGTTGGTTCATGTATTTTACCAAAACAGCCTCGTTAGCGCAAAAACATCAGTTTCAATCTCTGTCTTCCATAAGCAAGAGCCTGGATTCCTTTTGACTATACAGATGTTCTTTCGCCTGTAGCTATATTTTCAGATGGTTAATTCGAATACAATTTTCTTCGCTAAATGGAGGCGAAACTGTAGCAGCTGAATCTTTTTTTTCGAATATGAGTGAGAAAGGTACGTTTCACTGCGTGAAAAACGTATTCTGAAAATATTGTCAAGTAAGTTAAGACATGAACATAGGGTGATGTTTGGAAATGCCAAAGACGTACCGTTGCACTTAAATAAGAGTAATAGAATTTGTAGTTGTGAATGTCTGTTGTATGTGTTCCAAAGTCAATTACTACGGTTCACAAACGTGCTTTACTGAAATTCTTCATAAAAAAAAAATTGTTTTTATCAGCAGGATACGGCTAACTTCATACAGTGACTTGCCACTACGGTTTGGACCTCACTGCATACTCAAAATAATAACAGTGTAAGAAGCAAAGCCACAGCTCTACATTTCACACACGTATCTCATTGACTAAGCCAAATGCAGCTTAACGAACAGGAATTTTTTTTAGATTGCCGATACGTTTTCCGAGAGAAAAGGGAAATGCTACTAATTAAGTTCCTTGCAGGGAATCAAAAGATGAGATGAGATTCTTGAGCAAGTAGTTGAAATCAGTTCCCTAAAAACACGTGAATAGAACATTTGTGTTGTCGAAGAATTACTTTTATACCAGGATAAGAAGCGCCAATAAATAATGTTCTCACAGAAAGGGCACTGCGAAAAACAGCACATTCAAAAAGCATTGACTGAGACTTGTTTAATTTCAGAACTAAACAAACTACTTAATTCTCTGACGAAACATCAATAAACTTATGACATTCAATAGATGGCTGTTAATCACTCACAAGAACAGCGCGATTCTTTTTTTTAAATGAAAAACTAGCCTCCTTTTTTGGGTAGACATTGTTACATTTCTAGTCAAATGAAGGAGTGTACACAACACTGTTTACGATTACCGTAGTATTTAAGTCAGCAACATGCAGCACCCTCAGGAAAGGGCTGTGGTATGTGTTCGTTATTGATTTCAGAGCCTGCCCGGGCCCGTCGTGTGGTCAGCATATTTACATATGCACGGTTCGATTTTCAGCACCGGGGTCGAAAACTTTTGCTGCAACTCCCCAAGGCAGCTAGAAACAATCAGGTAGGCCATTCCGGGGAATTGCGCTGTTATTGGCTAAAGCATATGACGTCAGTGGGAATACTGTTTGGGGCTCCCACTCGTGGGCTTTGGAATACTATCTCCGTGATCACTGAGCCTTGTTTGTCTCACTGCAAAAAACTGATAAACATAACATATTGAAATATTGAAATATTCTGTGAGAGACTAAGTAAAGTTAAGTGGCGTTTTGGGAATGGTGACTAAACAAATGAAAACTTCAGTATATTCTTAAAGAGTTTCTTGAAGTATTTAATGAAACTTCCCCACCAAGATCATATTGCAACAAAACATCAAGTAAGATAACATGGATCACACCAGGAATAAATATTTCCAATGAGAGGAAAAGGTAACTACACAATCAGCTGAAGTACATCAAAGATCCTGATTTCGTAAAATATGTTAGGAAATACAAAACTATTTTTAAAAAGTTGTGAAAGCTTCAAAACAAATGATAATAACAGATTCATTGTAGGGTATAAGAATAAAACAAGGGCAGTATGGTCTGTAGTTAAGTCTGAATTAGGTGTCCAAAATCACAAACAGGACATTTCAAAAATCAGACTTAAGGAAAAATCTGTTGTAAATCCAGTTCAAATATCTGAATGCTTCAATGAGCACTTCATAAATGTAGCAAAATCATATTTAGACATAGCAAATTATGAGCAGAAAGTAAATAGTTTGGGATTAAACGGCAATACCAGTGGATATCTTAAAAAATTCAACATAGTTTCAACAAAATTTGTTGTAAATGTCATACTCTCCTTAAAAGACAAAAACTCTGCTGGCTAGGATGGGATACCCACCAAAGTAATTAAAAACGCTTACAACATAATAGCTTATCCTCTCTCTCTCTCTCTCTCTCTCTCTCTCTCTCTCTCTCTCTCTCTCTCATAATAAACAAATCCTTTAAGGAAGATTACTTCCCTGATCTCTTGAAATGTGTAGAGGTAAAACCACTGTTTAAAAAAGATGATATGGGAAATTGTCGCCCCATTTCTATACTCCCTGTCTTATCAAAAATATTTGAAAAAATTGTTGCTTTAGAGATACAAAGCTTCATCACACAGAATAATATAAATTCACATAACCAATTTGGCTTCCAACAAGGCAAAACACAATAATGCGATAAATGAATTTACTGAAAAAATTACTTCATCACTAGATAGGAAAGCTAAGGTTACTGGAATATTCTGTGATCTTACAAAAATATTTGACTCTGTAAACCATGCTCTCATGCTTCAAAACTCAACAGGTATGGAATAAGGAATATTGCTTTGAAATGGTTTGAATAATATCTCTTGGAGAGGAAATAAAGGGTAGTAATCACATCAAATGGAGCAGATTGCTTCTCAGAATGGAAAACTGTATCACAAGGTGTTCCTCAAGGCTCAAGCCTTGGACCAGTTTTATTCCTGTTCTATGTAAATCACTTGCCTCTCAATGTAAATACTTATTTAACCTTATTTGCAGATGATACTCCTGTCCTAATTGAAAATTAAAATTCTGGAAATATACCACAGAGTGTCATGAATATGTTAAGTAACTTGGAAACATGGTCCATTCTAAATGGCCTAAGGCTAAACATTTCAAAAACCCACATGATGGGTTTTAAAACCAAAGAGTCTAAAACTGAAGAAATCTGTATCTCTCACAACAATCAAAAAATGGACGAACTTAACTCAGTCAGGTTCCTGGGAATAAACTTAGACAGAAATTTGAGTTGGAATTCTTTTATAGGATATCTAGCAAATAAATTAAACAGTCTTGCATTTGCAATGGAAATTTTAGCCTCTGCCACTGATATGGACACCAGGAAAATAGCATACTATAGCTACTTTGAATCTGTTATTCAATATGGCATAATTTCTTGGGGAACTCAGGGAACGTTATACAAATTTTAAAGTTGCAAAAAAAGACTCATTCGCAACATGTGCAGTGCACAGCATCATGTCGACCATTATTTAAAGACCTAAAAATATTAACTGTCGCCTCTTTATACATCTTTCAGGTGGTTCCTTTCCTACACAGCAGGGCTGATCTATTCAAAAAAAATCATTTTGGACACTCATACAACACAAGACATAAAGAATACTTTATGCTCACCTCACATCGCTTAAAACTAAGTGCCCAGACTCCTCAGTATACAGCCATGAAAATTCAAAACACAATAAAACGGTGTGACATAATGAATATGAAAATAAATATTTTAAAAAACGGGTTACGTGATTTTCTAATTAAACGATGCTACTACTCTGTGGAAGATTTCGTGAAGGATGAAGTGATACTTTGAGCTGGATCCCTAAAATGGAATAAAAATTTGTGATAGTTATAGTAGATGTAAATACTGTAAGTTCGACAAATTTTAAATAAGTAAATTCTTCACAAAGTGTTATTGTAAGAGTGACAAAATTTCAAAGAAGCAAATTTTAACCTTGACATTTCTCCTGTACATCAGACATATGTTCTGAAATGTTTACGTTATGAGATGCGTAAAACACAGTACACATTTTACATTTCAATACACGTCTACCATTCTCGCCTCCCGCTTCTCGCTTCCCGTATTCCGAATAACGTCACGCCGTTTCGCCAGCATTCTGCGAGGGAAGCTATGCTCTGGCAACACCGATTGTCTGGGAGGTGACACGTAACGAACAACGAATCAGTATCTACAACATTTCTACATGTTAAATGCTCTGTGCTACACAGATCTGTAACTCCCCATAAGTAGCGGAAGATAGATCTGTAGTTTCTATTAACATGGCTTCGTCTGAGAAATATTCAAATTTGGTGGTTTTAATGCTTTCGGGCGTGAATGCCTAAACACTAAATGGAAGAATTTGACTCCACCACACGGTTGGGGTGCGCTGTGAAGTACGTACGATTGTTTGAATGATATAAACGTGAAGCAGTCATAAACCTGAAGATTGGTTTGGGAACATTAGCGCTTCTGTAGTCAGGGTTCCGCAGAAGATGGTGTGCCATTACCCTCCGTACAAATATTAACCGTCCTCTCTTAATACATATTTGAGGTGGTTCTTTTGCTACGCAACGGAGCAGTGGTTTAAGACACATTCAAGAGAAGCGGGCCCGAAATCACCCTCTCACTACGTAACTTCTGGTCCCTCGTTTGACTACGTCGCTGAGGACCAATGTCATCGTGGCTCCTTTGGAAAGGTTGCGCCCAGTGTCCTTCATCCTTGTTCAGTGCTAGCATATGGAGCATCCCTAATGACGTGGTCGTAGAGTAAACGGTAAACATTAACCTTCCTTTTTGTTCTCCTGTGTGTAAATGTACTGACCCGTTGTAGGGGACCTATGCACGAACGTGGAATCCGACACACAGAGCAAGTTAGAATTCTTTATATACACAAAACATTGAAATGAAACTGACAGCAAGGACCGGAAAAAAGTGGTATGATCGAACAAAACTCAAGCCTCAAATTTTAGGTTTTGTAGCTTCATACTTTGGCACTCTGTTTATTGCACTATGCAGACAAAAAAGCGTGTGTCATGTAGCTTAAATTACAGCGTATACCAGGCCAAATCCCGAAGTTTTGACGCTGCTGCAAGACTCTTCTTGCGAGTTGTTAAGCTGAGGGCTTTGTTTCTCCTCTGCTCAACAAAACAGAAATATTTTCATTTACTGTCAAACACAAACATATGAAAACAAAAGCGTTATTTACAACAAAATCGAAATTCTTTAAACTGACGCTGGGCTATGGTTCATGAACATTCCATTACCTTCTGTCGATGCTTCAGATCAATGTACAACAGCATGAAAGCAGCGAAGCAATATACTCATGTGTGGAGTCTTTTTGTTGATGTTATATGCTCAGGACTTATTCATTCTACTTGTATCAGCTCAAAACGTTAGTTCTAAATGTGCTCAGTCACCACGCCACTCCATCACTGACATAGCTGGAGCATCTCTAGCCAAAAATCTTCCAATACATAACTTTCTGAGTTCCTCTAAAAATTGCTGCCCTGCGGTCGAGAGTACCAAAGCTAGGAAGTCAACACTGTTAACCACAGCATGTTCATGTCAGATATTGTATGTGAATGTTCACGTATAGCACAGTACATAAAATCACAACACATTAGGTAGAAAATACATTTCTAGTGTATGCAATGGTATCCGTCACCTATTAGCGAACATTAATATGGGTTATGTCCCCATTCGCATTTATGATGGCTTGAACTCTGCTTGGGTCATTTTCAGTTAGGTTTCTTGTTCTCTATGGAGGAATGGCGGCCCATTCTTCCTCAAGGGGAAGAAACCAGAGACAGTAGTGATGTTGGATGCTGGAGTCTGGGGCGAAGTCGATGTTCTAACTGATCCCAAAGGTGTTCCTTTAGGTTCAGGTCGGCACTCAGGGCAGGCCAGTCCATTTCAGGAATGTTATTGCCCATGTAACATTGCCTCACAGGTGCTGCTTTATGGCAGCTTTCATTGTCACGCTGATATCAACAACTGTAATCTCCGAAGTGTTGCTCTTCTGTATGCTGCACACATTGCTGTAAAATGTGGTTATATCCATCCACATTTAGTGTTTTTTATGTTCAAAAAGGCGACCACAACCTAATCATGAAAAACATTCTCATACTGTAACATTACTTCCTCTGTACTTTAGTACTGGCACTACACATGATGGCAGGTAACATTCGCCTGGCATTCACCAAGCACTAACACGTCTATCAGATTTCCACACAGTATAGTATGACTCATCATTCCAAATAACTCATTTCCAGTCATCCACTGTCCAGTGGCATTGCCTCTTACCCCACCTCAAGGGTCGTTTGCCACTGACTGCAGATATGAGGAGCTGCTCGGCCATCGTACTCCATTCTTTTTAACTCTTGGTGCACAGTCATTGTGCTAACTGAACTGCTGGTAATACTTTGGAACTTATGAGGGATTTCTTCTGATGATGTCATGTGAATTTTTACAACCACCATCCGCAATGCTCAACTGTCCCTGTCCGTCACTACATGAGGTCTGCCTGGTCTGGGTTTAGTTGTGGTCATTATTTCACGTTTCCGCTTCATAGCCACCATCACCAACTGTTGACTCAGGTAGTTTTAAAAAGATTGAAATGTCCCTGATGGATTGTTCCTCAGGTGATGTACAATGAGTAGCCCACATTTGAAGTCACTGAGCTCTCCTGACTGACTCATTCTGCTGTTACTGCTTCTCAACTTACAAGACAATATTTCCCTCCTTTCATACTGGCAAGCAGGGCCAGTTTAAGGCCCAACTGACACAAGCAACCTCATGGGGCACCGAGCTACGAAAGGTGCCAGAGGTGTGGATGTAAAAAATCTGTATATGTGGTATATCATACATAGTAGAAAATAATTAAAAATGTTCCAGCAAGCATGGGTCCACAAATGAGACCTGTGAATTGTGACTGTGTGGTTATGAGCGATACCTTGAAGTCAATAGAGTTAGATTCTACTTAGAAATAGTTTGCTACGTTAAAGGCTAGCAAAATTTCATTATAGTGTTTTCATTTTCAGTTGCATGCATAAGAAGTTTGACCATATTCATCAATTTTCAATTGCTTTCATTGTTGATTTCCTACAGTTTAACTACTCACTTGAGAATTTCCTTCACATGTACTCTACAACCTATTCAGTTACACAGCGTCTTACGATTAAAAAGTCAGTTTAAAATTAGATGAAATGTTTTTATCCCATTTTTTCGTGGTAACTGAAATAATTTCTAAATTATATAATTAACAAATTCCATTATTAAACTTAAAAGCTACCAATTCTTTTTTATTTTTCCATTCTTTACACTTAGTTTAACAGATATCATATTTTACTAAAGCTAGAACAACACAATAACTGTTTTAAATTCAAGCAAGGCATTGTGTTCCAAATGCTTCACAAGAATACTACAACAATTAAACATCAGGTCCACTACTGATAGGAGAATCTCCTCAACCACAGAAGTATGGCATTGTAGAATGTTGGAAACTACTTTGCAGACACTGAATAATTGGTAGAGTATGAGACATGTCAGTCTTCTTCTGCTCCTCTGACTTTTCATCCTGTGAATATGATAAATATGATATTCTTCTAATGTGTAAAATGGATTTTGTAACAGGAATTTCTTTAGCTGAAATATAAGCTTCACTGTGGGTAGGGTCATAACTTTACTGGGCACTGCTTTGGCTATCTTTAAACCTGCATATTGCTGACCCTTTGCATAGTGTGCTGTGCTGTGGATGCCAATGTAAAATTTTTCTTTATTTCTGCTATTGTACTGATAAAAATTGGAACAAATGTTGGATTGCAGTCTTTTAACAAGTAAAATGGCTTTTAGAATGTACATGTTTACTGCAGTTAGTATACCAGTTTTTGGAAACAAGCCATAGCATGATTGCTTATATTTCACATCACAGATGATTCTTACACCCTTTTCTGGAGTAGCAATAGCTTATTTAGATTTGCTTTGGTTGTTCCTCCCCATATTTCTATTCCATAATTCAGGTGAGAGTAAAATAGAGCATGGTATACAGTCCTTTGGACAACAGTGTCTGTCAGAACTTGCTAATCGTATTAACTGCAAATATATTCTTAGACAATTTATATGCTAGGGTGTCAACATGTGTGTCCCACTTTAGATTGCTTTGAATTGTTAAACCTTGGAATTTTAGACTAACTTCTTTCTTTACTAATTCATTGCCTATGTATAGTTTCATTTCATCATTAAAACTACTTTTATTAAACTCCATGAGACATGTTTTACTACTGCTTACATTTAAGTGGCTTTCATTAAAGTTCTGTACAATATCGTTTGTCACGATATTACAGTGTGTTTCTAGTTCATTAAATGATTCCTTTGTACACACAATGGATGTATCATCCACATACTGAACAATTTTGGAACTGTGAGTTGCAATATCAAATGTCACTCACATAAATAAAAAACAGGAGATGTACCAATACTGAGCCCTAGGGCAATCTATTTTTATATTAGATATTTTATATTAGTGATTTCAGATTTGTGAACACCACTTTCAGCTTTAAGCAGGAAAAACTGTTTTCAGTTACTCATATAAGATTTTATTAGGTCATGAGCAGTGCCTCTGATGCCAATGTTCCATAGCTTTTCTAATAGGATTGTGATGTTCACACAGTCAAAAGCCCTGTCACAGTCGAGAGATGTACCTGCAACATGTTGCTTGTTCTCGATGCCACTTATTATCTCTTCAATTAAATGAGCACCTGCTGTGCTGGTTGATTTACATTTTAAGAATCCATTTTGATTTTCAAACACTAGGTTGTGCATCTGGAGAAAGTTTATAATTCCGCTGTATATTACTTTTTCAACTATTTTGGAAAAGACTGGAAGTATTGAGATGGGTCTGTAGTTTTGAATTTTGAGTTTGTCTCCTTTTTTTAAAGACTGGTGTTACCTGAGCTAGTCTGTCTGGGAAGGTGCCTGACTCTATTATATTATTTACTGCTACAGCCAGAGGTACAGACACACTTTCTCTGCACACTTTTAATGCATTAATATTGAGGCCATCATGCCCAGTGGAACTGGAAGATTTTAGAGAGCTTATGATGTTAATTATTTCTTTGCAATTTGTGAGGGCTAGATATATACTATGCTCAGATGGATTACCTTTAAAATTATACTGCAGGTTATTATATTTGTCATTGATAGCTTCCCCTACTGAAGAAAAATAGTCATTGAATAAATTAGCAATTTCAAGTTGATCTTTTACTACCATCACATTGTGGCCAATATAAAAGTCCATACAGCATTTGTGTCTGTCTATTCTAAAACTGTTTATCACTCCCCAGACACCAGAAGTAACACTGTGTGACTCCTGAAGCTTGTCTGCATCCTAGCTGCTCCTGGTCTGTATTAATAATCCTTTATAGTATTCTTGATAAGTTTTGAAGGCCTGCTTTAGCTTGAGATTTTGTCTATTATTGCACTTTGGAACAATTTTAATTTTTCCCTTCCTTCAATGACATCATTATTTATCCAGATACTTTTGTTTATATTTTTAGTTTGTTTTACTTTTGTGGCTACAACTGCGCATGTGGCATCAAAACAATACTAGAAGTCAGCAACAAAGCAATCATATGAAAACCTATCATTCTCAAACCATGGTATGTGTGCTAACATGCAGTTCAGTCTATTGATGTTACCATTATACATAATTCTTTTGCTTACATATACCGTACCTTCTTTTTAGCAGAAAAGGGCATCTCATTTGCCTCCAATTGAAGCTGTACTGTGTGATGATCAGAGATGGCTAGTTTTAGAAGAACTGTACTGTAGGAAAAAAAATTACAAAAATTGTTATTGTACATAATTGTGCCTGTGCAGGGCAAACAGATACGCATGCTAAATTAATATTGATAATACAATAATTATTCATTCACAATAGTAATAATAATAATAATAATAATAATAATAATAATAATAATAATAATACATCATAACAGTTAAATATACAATAGTATCAAGATATATTTATGGTACATCTTACGTATCCATGTAAAAGTCTTTGTTGGTACATTACTGTTACAAACATATAGGTATAATTCATATGGCAGTTTTTTGTTTCATGTAGCATATCTCTTTTGTGTCACTGTTTAGAAACTCATCAAGTGAGTAATATGGCATACATTTGAGCAACACTTCTATTGTTTGCTTAAATTTATTCATTGGTAGTTCGCTCACAGCCTTTGAGAGTTTGTTATAAAATTTCAAGCTAAGGTGTTTATGGCTCTTTTGTGTTAATGTCAGCCTTGTGTATGGTAGGTCTATTTTACTATTATTTCGAGTATCATGAACATGCACTTCAGATCTTAAATTAAAGTTCTTTACGTTCTCTTCAGCATATATTAAACAATTATAAATGTATATACTAGGTAGCATCATTATCTTTAGTTCTTTAAAATGATTTTTGCAACTTCGCCTTGGTGCTAGTTCCAAAATGCACCTAACTGCTTTCTTCTGCCACTTGTAGATGGTATTTAAACCCACTGAGTTACCCCAAAGAAGTACCCCATATTGCAGTTGTGAATGGAAAAAAAACAAAGTATGTGGAGAAAAAGCAAAGTATGTGTCAAACATGATTAAACTTAATTTAAGTGTTGAGCACATGCAAAGGCATAAGTAAAATGTGAAAACAAACACCATCATACAGTGAGGGTACTAGTCACAATATATGCAGATGTGACTTTTCAGGCTTCCCTGACAGATCTGTTGCAAATACACTTCTTGGGTTTGGCACTGGATAACTTTGTGCAAGTCCTACAATATTTCATTGAAACAACCACTTGATGTCAGCAGGTGGTAGTAGCAAGCTGCTGCAGTCACAACAGCAACCACCACAACTATGCTGATACAACAGGTGATGATTTCATCAAAAACAGAGAGAGAGAGAGAGAGAGAGAGAGAGAGAGAGAGAGAGAGAGAGAGAGAGAGGCTCAGCCACACACAATGCGTCTGCTGACCTGAACTGCAGACAGTATGCGGATACACTTCTCAGGTTTGCAGTGGGATAACATTGTGTGACCCACAATGCTTCATTGAAACAGCTGTTCGACATCATCAGGTGATGATAGTTACTATCATCCATGCTGCAGTAAGCTGTTCACTAAATTGGATTAATTGTTTGCTGTTCAGGATATTCATGCAGAAAATGAGCTCTATGTAGGTGAGCATTTTTGTGTTTCATGCTTAATCGGTCACCTGTTGTACCAGCATAAGGATGAATATAAGCATCAAGAATGTCATCTTGCTTGAGTTATGCAATTTTTATTTATTTATTTATTTATTCTTTGCCCATGGACTCCAGCTGAAAATCCAGCTGAGAGTATTGGGTGTGTCATACAATAGGCTATTAACATCAAACTTGATTTCATTATGTATAAATGAAACAATAATTAAACAGAAATAGTCTACAAGCATACAGGTATTACATGTTTCACATTATACATACACACAATCCAAACAACATACAGAAATGATAATTTTAAAGGTACATTTCAGTAATGATATAACATATTTAAACACCATCTTAGTATTCACTCAAACTGTATACACATTTCTCTGTGAGATATAGTTTCAAATGATTTTTAAAACATTTTAGGTCTGTTTCTTTTTTAATGATTTTGGGGAGTTTATTAAAGAACCTTTTGCCTGCTTCTTCAGGGGCAGTCATGGACAGTTTTAGATTTCTGTTTATCATGTAGTAATTTTCATTTCCTCTTGTACCGTGTTTGTGTACATCTTTATTCAGGAGGTGTTTATCACTTGACCTTACCACCATTATGCTTTGGTATATGTACAGTGAATATACTGTCAAAATATTATAGTTTACAAAAGCTTGCCTACAGGTCTGTCTTGGTGGTATTTTTGCAATGCATCTCACTGCCCTTTTCTGAATTGTGAATATTCTTTTTAAGTAGCCAGCTTGTGCACTTCCCCATGTATGAACTGAATAGGACAAATGTGGGAAGACAAGTCCATAATACATTGATCTGAGGACTTTATCATCCACAGTATTAGCTGTTTTATGCATGATGAAGATCTGTTTGTTTAGCTTTTTACACAGTGCATCTATGTGCTCCCCCCATGCCAAATGTTTGTCTATTATAGTCCCTAAAAAGTTTGTGCTGGTTACTTCTTTAATAGTCTTTCCATTTATATTAACATTTATACTATAGTTTTCACTATGCTTGGTTTGAAATACTACATTCATTGTTTTAGACTGATTCATAAACAGGTTGTTTTGTGTTAAATATTTATTTGCATTTTCGATATTCTGGAGTACCTCCTTCTGAAGCTCCTCCTTTGTGTCAGCTGTCCAAATGATTGTTGTGTCATCAGCATACATTATAAGTTTCTGATTTATATACACTCCTGGAAATGGAAAAAAGAACACATTGACACCAGTGTGTCAGACCCACCATACTTGCTCCGGACACTGCGAGAAGGCTGTACAAGCAATGATCACACGCACGGCACAGCGGACACACCAGGAACCGTGGTGTTGGCCGTCGAATGGCGCTAGCTGCGCAGCATTTGTGCACTGCCACCGTCAGTGTCAGCTAGTTTGCCGTGGCGTACGGAGCTCCATCGCAGTCTTTAACACTGGTAGCATGCCGCGACAGCGTGGACGTGAACCGTATCTGCAGTTGACGGACATTGAGTGAGGGCGTATAGTGGGCATGCGGGAGGCTGGGCTATGGTCCCGCACACCGTTAGGCCGTCTTCCGCTCACGCCCCAATATCGTGCAGCCCGCCTCTAGTGGTGTCGCGACAGGCGTGAATGGAGGGACGAATGGAGACGTGTCGTCTTCAGCAATGAGAGTCGCTTCTGCCTTGGTGCCATTGATGGTCATATGCGTGTTTGGCGCCGTGCAGGTGAGTGCCACAATCAGGACTGCATACGACCAAGGCACACAGGGCCAACACCCAGGCATCATGGTGTGGGGAGCGATCTCCTACACTGGCCGTACACCTCTGGTGATCGTCGAGGGGACACTAAATAGGGCACTGTACATCCAAACCGTCATCGAACCCATCGTTCTACCATTCCTAGACCGGCAAGGGAACTTGCTGTTCCAACAGGACAATGCACGTCCGCATGTATCCCGTGCCACCCAACGTGCTCTAGAAGGTGTAAGTCAACTACCCTGGCCAGCAAGATCTCCGGATCTGTCCCCCATTGAGCATGTTTGGGACTGGATGAAGCGTCGTCTCACGCGGTCTGCTCGTCCAGCACGAACGCTGGTCCAACTGAGGCGCCAGGTGGAAATGGCATGGCAAGCCGTTCCACAGGACTACATCCAGCATCTCTACGATCGTCTCCATGGGAGAATAGCAGCCTGCATTGCTGCGAAAGGTGGATATACACTGTACTAGTGCCGACATTGTGCATGCTCTGTTGCCTGTGTCTATGTGCCTGTGGTTCTGTCAGTGTGATCATGTGATGTATCTGACCCCAGGAATGTGTCAATAAAGTTTCCCCTTCCTGGGACAATGAATTCATGGTGTTCTTATTTCAGTTTCCTGGAGTGTAGTTAGGGAAGTCATTTACATAGAGTATAAATAGTATTGGCCCAAGTACCGATCCTTGCGGTGTGTTTGCAGTGTTTAACTGTTTGCATTTCTGATCTGTAGTTTGTTATATTTCCCCCACTAGTATGTCTGATTTCCGTGCATTGTTTCCTATTTGTAATGTATGATTTAAGTATGTCATAGCATTTTCCTCTAATTCCATACTGATATAATTTCATCATTAATTTTGAGTGGACCACACAATCAAATGCCTTAGATAGGTCCATAAAAATCCCACAAGTCTTTTGTTTGCCTATCAAGTAAATTAAGAATGTGCTCAATTATATCTGTTGATGCTGTTTTTGTTGACTTCCCTTCTCTGAAACCATGTTGTGATGAATGCAGTATACTGTACTCTGTTATAAAACTTACAATTCTATTCTTTATTATCATTTCATAGTTTTTAGCAAATGTTGAGAGCAATGATATTGGCCTGTAATTTCCTAATTCATCCCTGTTCCCTTTCTTAAATATTGGCTTCACTTTACTTACTTTCAGTGAATCTGGAAATATACCTTCTTCTATTGCAACATTCAGCATGTGTGTCATTGGTTTTAATATACATTCTCTGCATTCCTTCATGAGATGTGATGTGACACCATCCAAGCCAGATGAATGTTTAATTTTAAGTTGTTTTATTAGGTTTGACACTTCTGTATCTGTTGTAGGTATGAAAACCATAGTATGGTTTGTATGTGGGGGGTTTAACAATTTACTTACTGCATTTGTTTTATTTTGTCTTATTAATTCATCTGCTACAGTAATATAATATCTGTTAAAAGTATTGGCTATTTCTAGAGGGTTTGCGTTGCTTTTCCCACTCATCAGTGGGCAGATGTCCTCTGCCCGATTAGTTACTTTTCCTCTCTCTTCATTAATGAAAGACCATAAACCTTGTGAGTAGTTCTTTCCCTTATCTATAGACATCCTGATGAATGATGCTTTAGTTTCTCTGATAAAACTACAGTACTCTTTCTTTTTTATTTTATACAGTGTGTTGTAGGCCTCAGTATTTTTTTGTTTGGAGAGGTCATAATACACTCTAAGATTATTTCTGGCATGGATTACTTTTCCAGTCACCCAGCTTTTCTTTTTTTGTTGCTTTTTGACAAGCCTATTACTAACAGGACATGTAACATCATGATAATAATTGAATAAAGAAAAAAACTGGTTCCATTTGGTGTTTGCATCTTTCGCTGCATATATTGTTTCCCAGTTTTCTGCCTCTAACATCTTTTTTAGCAGATTTATGTTATGTGGGTTTTTCTGTCTTCTCATCTCCCATATCTTCTGCACTGAATCACTAGTCTTTATATTTATGTCTATCATGATTGCAAAATGGTCTGCTAATGTGGAGTTTATTACCTGTGTGTCACAATAGCATGTAGGAATATTTGTTATTACATGATCAATTATAGTTTCACTATGATTTGTTACTCTGGTTGGTTTGTCTATTTTTATTTTTAGATTGTATATGCACAATAAGTCCAGTAGGGTCTCAGTATTGTCTGTATTTTTACTTGTGTCTATGTTCAGATCTCCTATAATGATCAAATAAGCATATGTTTTTGAGAGGTATTGAATTATATCTTCCAGCTGTTCAAAGAAGGTTTTAATTACACCATTTGGTGATCGATACAAACCTAATACACAACATAAATTCCCAGCAATTTTAGTTTCCAGTGCTGTAGCTCCAAAGCTCTATTCTATAGAATATTTTGTTATATTAATGGCTTTAGTTGGTTTATGGTTAGAAAAAATAGCAACCCCACCACCTTTATAGGAAGTTCTGCAAAAACTGGCTACTTTCATATAATTCTTCAAGTTGTACATTCCTATGTGATTTTCTTTTAGCCCATGTTTTGTAACTACTAGAATGTTTGGCCTATATTCCTGTAATATTACCTCTAATTCCCATGTTTTATTGTTTATGTATTGAACATTTTGGTGAAGTATTCTAACAGTTGGATTTAAATTTAATAGTTCCCCTTCCTGTAATATACTAAGCACTTCACTTGCTCCCTTTGCTTCTGGTGCTATGCAGTGATTTTTTTCAGTTTGTGTCATTAAACCTGGATAATATCTTTGTCCTATGTTTATATTCCTCTCACTATTGTCACACTGGTATTTAAGATGGACAGTTTTACTTACATCTTTTTCCATGTCTCTTTCTGCTTACTCGATACCATAAAAAATCCTCACTTAGTGTAGCAGGTCTCCTAGTTCTCAGGCATCTGTCTTGATTCGAAGCTGCTTCTGCTGTTGATCTCCCAGGCCTCAGGTACCTCTTCTGTGTGGTTGCTGTTGCTGGTGGCTCCTGTGCTCTCCGACTTGGTGACTGCCCTTCTTTGTTAGCTGCTGCAGCTGATGACCCTTGTATGTTTTCCTCACAAGCATTTTCATTGCCCTGAGATAGTATTATGGGGTCTGCTGTTCTGGATGCTGTTGCTGATGATGACAGCTGTGCTGATGATTGTGGTGATTGTGCTGCTACTGGTTTATCTGACACTGCTGCTGAGAATATCAGAGCCTTTGCTGCTGCTACTGGTGTTTGTTGTAGCTCTCCTGCAGATAATGATGGTTCCACAGTTACAGACGATTCTTGTTTTGGTGGTATTGGGATTGGAGACCCTTCCATTACAGATGACTCATTAATAAATTTAAGTATTTCGGCACTAATAATCTTTTTCCCTTTTACGTTCATGTGGAGACCATGTCTTGTGAAATGCTCTCTGTGAACACTGTTTATCTCTACAAAAGTCATATTCTGGAAACCTCTACATATTTTCTCAAACAGCCTGTTTGCTGTAACAATCTCGATGTTTACACATGAGTTTTCCATCAGATCGTGTCTCCTGGGGATACTAACAATGTAGAAATGCACTCGAGGCATCCTTTTGATTGTTTCCTTTAGGATTCTCGTTGCACGCCAAGTTTCATTACAGTAAACGTCATTTGCACCTCCTATTATGATGCAGCTGTTACCGGTCGTCAATATGTTGTCACTGTTTTTCAAAATTTCGCGTAGTGGCGCGCCTGGTTTGATGATGCCTGTTACATTAAGGACTGGGTGATTTCTTCTCATAATTTCTGTAATTCCTCTCCCATGACTATCTGCAAAAATATATGTCTGTTGCTTGTATCCTTGCTTATGCATAACGTTGTTGTTTACTTTTCTTTCTTTACGAATATTTACCTTGTGTTTTTCTCCATTTAATCCACTTGCATCTTTTTGTGTGGGTAGTTTGTTCATATTTTTATCCATAGTCGCACTATTAACACTTTCTTTTCTTGCGTTTAATTCACTTGTGTCTTGTTGAGTAATCAGTTCATTCATATTTCTAGTTACAGTCATACTGTTTACACTTTGTGCATTTGGTTGTGCAGAATTACGAATTTTATGGCTAGTATTAATGAGATCTTGTTGCCTTGACGATGCAGACAGTTTCCGTATGGTTAGTGCCACATTTTCCATTGTTTTTATATATTTTTTTTAAATGTCAAGTTCTTTTTGAAGTTCGTCATCACTCATTCATGTGGAAAGACATGGATGAATTTGTATCTGCCTACAAGTAAAAAGACACCAAAACTGCCACTACCTCAGCTGAAGACATCATTATTGTATTTGTTTAATAGATAATAACAAATTACAATTTTTTGCCAACTAGCAATGCAACTTATATAACTTCACATTCCAAACTTAGAAAAACTACTAGTCATTCATTTGACTAATTAAACTGAGAGGTTAGCTAAAACACTAAACTAGTAGATAATGGGATAAAGACTTTGGTTAAACATACAATTTCAGGAGCCTGTCATCAGGATGGAAACATCATACTGCCACCCAAACAGATCTCATGTGGGGGTTGTGCAAACAACTTGTAAATAATTACTGTGTTTGTAGACACATGAAGCATAAATTTTGTGATGCTTCTTATTTCATGAATGGAATAGCAAAACTGTTAGTCAGTAGTGTTAATCTATCATCTGTCATATGACCCACAGTGAATTTTGTGTTATAAGTTTTATGCTAACAATAGAATTTAAGTTAAATATTGAATCGTTAGTTTTTGAACACACACCTCTACAGTAAGTAAATGGTTGCTTTTACTGATGGCTACTATCATACAGTTTTCAATATATACACTTCTAACTAAATGGTACCTACATACAAGATGCTGAAGTTAAGATGTATATCACTGTTAATGCATAACTACCAGTGCTGGAAAAACAAACCCAAGCAGAATTGAATAATACTGATTGCAGGGTTGAAGACGAAGTATAAAATGGGTACTACTGGTTTCAACAACATGTACCGCGAGTGGACAGAAACAAGACACACATCACATGCTGTTGACATCTGCACTGTTGCGCACTGTTTTCAGTGCAGTAAAGATGGAAAGATAACTGGGTTTAAAAACCAAATGAAAACCAATAACTCAGTAATGAACTGCTGGAGACCATTGGTCCCTTGTAGCAAAATACTCAGAATATGTCTTTAAACAACCATTGAAAGTTTGTCTGTTGAGTTATGGTTCACCCTGTATATCAATGATGACTCAAAAAAAATTTCTGTTTGCGGATAACACAAGCATTATTGTGGAAGACATGGCATACGATATAAATGATGTAACTAACAGAGTAGTCAGTAACAGCATGTGGATTCCAGAGAACAGAAATAAATTAAAAAATTGTAATGCTTACAGCTTATGGCATGGAACTCTTGTAAAAGAGAAATTTTAGTGTCCAAAATTGGTCAAACAGTCAGTGAATTTGACCATTTTAAATTGTTAGAACTGAGGGTTGATGGAAGAGTTTCTTGGAAGTATCATGTTCAAGATCAGTTGGTCAAGCTAAATGCTGCTCTCTTCACTATGAGAATGATCACCACTGACTCTGATGCTGAAACACACTTTTTTACTCTATTTACCTTCTCTCTATTATCTCATATGATGTCATATTCTGAGGCACTCACCAAGAATATTCGAGACCCAGAAAAGGGTTGTCTGACTGATCGGTGGTGTGAATCCATGAACTTCATTTTGGCTCTTGTTCAGGTGTCTCAAAACTGTAATCTGCTGTCCCTGTATACAGACATGTATTCATTCAGAAGAAACTACAACATTCATTCATTGTACACTAGACAGAAAAATGATATGCACTTGGATAATACTTCCTTAAGCTTTGTACAGAAAGGTTTGTGCTTTTCAGCAGGTTTTTTTTCAATAGACTTGCAAGATAACTGAAACAATTGATCAATTAACCTCAAGTATTCAGATCCAAGATGAAGGTTTTCTTATGGCACACTACTCCTCTTCTGTACAGAAGTTCCTCACAGTAGTTAAGAATTTTTCTCTGTAATGTGTTATTTATACATACACTCTCTCACATTTTTTTAATTCTTTGGTTTATAAATTTTCTTATCAGTCTTGTAAACTATGTACTGCCCCATTCCATGATGAAGTAGCATTAGCTTGCATCGTCCCATGGAACCTGATAGATAATTAAAAAATAAATAAATTTGTGTTTCAGTGCACCCACACATACAGGGTGCGGTAGAACTGACTAAGCAGTTTTGAGGGATAACTGCTTGATCGGTGGTGGGGGTAGGAAGTTGTACATGGTCTCCCTTTGTTCCATCAGTGACACCGTTTCAGTAGCCAATGTGGTTTGGACCAGAGCACATTGGGCTTTGTCATGCATGCATATTTTGAAAATGATCAATCTGTGATCATGACACAAAGAGATTTTTGGCAACAGCTCAACATCCAGCACAACAATGCTGTTCCTAATGAGAACATGATGCACTTCTGGGTATGGCAGTTGGAGGAAAATGGTTGCACAAATAGAAGAGATACACATAGCCAATGCAGATCCACCAGAACACCAGAAAATGTGTAGCTGATAAGAGCAGCAGTTGAACAATCACCAAGATATTCTGCTCAAAGGCATGCTGTTTCATTGAAGATTACAGACCATAATTTGAGGAGTATTATGCATTTTGATTCAAATTTTGAATGTCCGTAACTTCAAAGTAATAATAGTTCATGAATTGGGCCTGACAGGCTTTGCCAACTGTCCCAATAATAGCGCTAAGTCTTCTGTTCATAATGTGGGTTGCTCTACAGACTTTCATTTAAAGTATTGACTGAAGTTATGTAATTTATTGTCTGATATACTTCACACTTCCCATCAAAGTAGTAAACAATTTTTAGAATTTATAAGCTTTTAAATTTTCTTTTATTGCTGTTTTGTTATTTTTATACAGAGTTTAATGCATCTCACTCTTCTTTTCTATTTTTGTTTCCACACTATTTATCATGTAGTTTAATAGCTCTGTTCGTTAAGTGGTAGGTTAAAAATGTAAATGGGAAGGGCTATATTCCCTGTTTATCGGGATTTTTTTTCCTATCATTTGCTGTTATCTCTGAATGTTTTCTGTGTATGTGAAACAAGCCACTCAACATCATCATTTTGTTACATATTAAACTGCAGATTCTTTCAATATTGGTAAATTGGACTACTATTTTGTCAGAAAAAGGCAAGTGTGTTCCTCATTCAACATGACCATGCCCAATATAGCATTTAAAATCAAATTCATTCTGGTGACTGTTACGTTGCTACTGACTACAGATTTATTTTACATATTGTTTGTACACTGACTCATGCACTTTTGATATGCAGTAGATTCCAAGCTCAAGAAATATCCTCAAGGATTTAAATAGAATGTGTGAATAATTAAAAGCCTTCATTGTAGGAAAGGTACATGGTTCAGTGTTTAACACTGAGTATGCAGTTTATTTATCTATTGACATTTGATATAGATTATTATGCCACTGATCTGCAATCATTTCATCATGTCTAACACTGTTTTCAGATAAAGTCTTTCCTTAAACTCTTCATGGTAATAAAGCAACTGTGCCCAATGTTTACCCATATTTTTGCATTCACATTGATGACTACTATTTCTAGAAAACTAGTTATGTACAAATATTTTCTTTTATTGTCCATCTTCTTATTTTCCTTTATGATAAAACATATACAGTAGTTACCAGTCTTCTATACCAGATTGTAATTATCTTTGCCGCAACAGAAGACCATGGTAAAAAAAAGTGAACAAATTTTGCTATCAAGAATTCTCTACACTTGGCATACATTGTTCACACACTACACTAAAAACTAAATTTTACTTTTATGTACCAACAAACAGAATAATCTCAAGTATATTGATGCAACATTCAGTTCAGTGGTATTTATGTATGCTACTTCCTGCAAAGACTGAGTAGGGCCAGGGGCACCCATGCGATTAATATGATTACATTTCAGGTGCAAGAGGAGGGGGAGGTGGTGAGGGTTGCCTATGAATTGTTCTTGACTCAGTCAAGAATTTAATGTTTACAAGTAAGATAGAAACACAGCTCTTCCATGAAACTCAACCCTGGGCAGTGATATTTAAACCACCAAGTGTATCCCATCATCATTGGTACAGTTGGACCATACTATGATGCACAGATCATAAGGCTAGGCGAGAACTGGGCAGGTTAAGGGGGGAGAAGGGTAAACAGGGGTGGGAAGTGGCAACAGGCATGAGGAACAGGCCAAGAAATTCTTCTGACCGCTTTGTTATTAATGTACAAAATAGGTTTGACCTGTTGCCTCAGTCAGAAACTGATGAGCCTCTCACAGAAGTAGATGTACACAGGGCTCAACAAGCTTTCAGCAGCAAATTGATTAAGAATGTAGGGAAGTCTGCAAAGAGAAAGAAAGTCTTGTTGCTAGGTAGTTCGCATGCTAGGGGTGTGGGCCAACTTCTGCAGGATGAATTAGGGTTGGATTACCAGGTCACAAGTTTTTTCAAACCTAGTGCTGAACTTGGGCAGGTTACAGAGGATTTAGGTTCACTATGTAAAGGTTTTACTAAGGAAGACACCGTGGTTATTGTGGGTGGGCCGGGCAACAGTATTGACAGAGATCCGGGGTACAGCATAGAGTGTGACCTGGCAAATATTGCATCGGCATCGAATCATACCAGTGTTGGGTTTGTGTCGGTTCTGGAGCGCCACGACCGACCTCATTTGACCTCTTCTGTCAGGAGAGTTAATTTGGAGTTGGAACGGCTACTTGGATCTGATGCGGGGTCACACATTGGTGTGGTTCGTGTTGATTCACTCTGTAGGTGGGACTATACTAGACATGGCCTACACCTCAACAGGAAAGGGAAGGGTAAACTGGCTGGGCTGATAGCAGGAAATTTAAAGGGGGGAGGAACTACATCTCATGGTGGAAACTCTTTTTTAGTGTAAGATCAGTGTCCAGTGGGAAACTCAGCCATGCAAGTACTAAAGATGTCAAAAAAGTTCAAGATAGTTGCAAAAGTAAAATGAAAAATGTTAGTATATTTCATCAAAATATTGGGGGATTGAACAATAAAATTGATGAGCTTCTGCTTTGTTTAGAAGATATAGAAACTGAGAATGTAATAGATGTACTATGCCTGTCTGAGCATCACATTGTCACTGATATGCAAAAGGTTAGCATCAATGGGTACAAATTAGCTGCACATGTAAGTAGAGATAATATGATGAGAGGAGGAGTTGCCATATATGTCAAAAGCTTCCACAGTGCAAAAAATTTAGAAACTAAAAAATTTTGTGTAGAGCAACATATGGAAGCATGTGCCACTGAACTTAAACTAAAGGATGGCACTTTCATAATTGTAACAGTGTATAGGTCCCCCTCAGGGAATTTCAAGCTATTTCTGGAAAACTTAGATGCTTTGTTGTGCTATCTGTCAGACAGGGGGAAGCAAATTATCATTTGTGGGGATTTCAATGTTGATTCCCTGAAAGAGTGTAATAGGAAGAATGACCTTTTAGTATTACTCAGTTCTTTCAATTTGAGCTCCGTCATTGATTTTCCTACTCGGATAACAAAGAACAGCAGTACATTGATAGATAACTTTTTTATAGACCAAGATAAGTTTAAGGACATAAATGCTTATCCTGTTGAGAATGGTCTTTCAGATCATAGTGCACAGCTTGTTACAGTACATGACATAGCTCCATGCAGTATAATAAATCAGACTTTCAAAGCAGTGCGTTCAATTAACAATATAAATATTGCAAACTTTAGGGAAAGCCTACAGCAGCTAGACTGGGATGAAGTGTATAAGGAACCCGATGCAAACTTGAAATATAACTTATTTCACAATACATTTTTAAGGGTATTTGAAAATTGTTTTCCCAAGAAAATAGTTAAACATAATTCCAAGAAAACATATAAAAAACCTTGGCTAACTAAAGGAATAAGAATATCTTGCAACCGCAAAAGAGAACTGTATCTAACAGCAAGATGGAGTACTGACCCCGAAATTGTTCAATATTATAAAAACTATTGTGCGGTACTAAGAAAAGTTATTAAAAAGTCCAGAAGCATGTGTATCATGTCTGAGATCAGTAACTCTGATAATAAAATTAAAGCAATTTGGAATATTATTGAAAGGGAAACAGGGCAACCAAGAGCACAGGAAGACTTTAGTGCAATAAAATTGAATGACAAGTGCACTAACAAACAATCAGAAATTGAAAATATTTTGAATAATCATTTTTTAAATGTTGTGGAGAAAATAGGATCTAGATCTTCACTAGAAGAGGCAAGGCTATTAATAGAAGAGGCCATACCTGCACAGTTTGAAACAGCTGTAATTCCACCAACCTCTCCCTCTGAAATCAGTAAAATAATAAACTCACTGAAAAGTAAAAGCTCTTACGGAATTGATGGCATTTCCAGCAAAGTACTTAAAGCTTGTTCCCCACAGATAAGTAGAATTCTCAGCCACGTATGTAATAGCTCTTTGGAGCAGGGTGTTTTCCCTGATAGACTGAAATATGCCATTGTAAAACCATTGCATAAAAAGGGGGATATGTCGGATGTCAACAACTACCGCCCAATCTCTCTTCTGACAGCTCTATCAAAAATTTTTGAGAAAGTAATGTATTCAAGAGTAGCCTCCCATATTTGTAAAAATAAAGTACTAACAAAATGTCAGTTTGGTTTTCAGAAAGGCTTTTCAACAGAAAATGCTATATATGCTTTCACTGATCAAATATTAAATGCTCTGAATAACCGGACATCACCCATTGGTATTTTTTGTAATCTCTCAAAGGCCTTTGATTGTGTAAATCATGGAATTCTTTTAGATAAGCTAAATCATTATGGTTTGAGTGGGGCAGTGCACAAATGGTTTAATTCATACTTAACTGGAAGAATGCAGAAAGTTGAAATAAGTGGTTCGTGTAATGTTAAAACAGCTGATTCCTCAAACTGGGGTGCTATCAAGCACGGGGTCCCACAGGGTTCGGTCTTAGGTCCTTTACTGTTCTTGATATGCATTAATGACTTACCATTCCACATTGATGAAGATGCAAAGTTAGTTCTTTTTGCTGATGATACAAGTATAGTAATAACATCCAAAAACCAAGAACTAAGTGATGTAATTGTAAATGATGTTTTTCACAAAATTATTAAGTGGTTCTCAGCAAACGGACTCTCTTTAAATTTTGATAAAACACAGTATATACAGTTCCGTACAGTAAATGGCAAAACTCCAGTAATAAATATAGAATTTGAACAGAAGTCTGTAGCTAAGGTAGAATTTTCAAAATTTTTAGGTGTGTCCATTGATGAGAGGTTAAACTGGAAGCAACACATTGATGGTCTGCTGAAACGTCTGAGTTCAGCTACGTATGCTATTAGGGTTATTGCAAATTTTGGTGATAAGAATCTCAGTAAATTAGCTTACTATGCCTACTTTCATTCACTGCTTTCGTATGGCATCATATTCTGGGGTAATTCATCGTTGAGTAGAAAAGTATTCATTGCACAAAAACGTGTAATCAGAATAATTGCTGGAGCCCACCCACGGTCATCCTGCAGACATCTATTTAAGGATCTAGGGATCCTCACAGTAACCTCACAGTATATATATTCCCTTATGAAATTTGTTGATAATAATCCAACCCAATTCAAAAGTAATAGCAGTGTGCATACCTATAACACCAGGAGAAAGGATGATCTTCACTATGCAGGGTTAAATCTGACTTTGGCACAGAAAGGGGTAAATTATGCTGCCACAAAAGTCTTTGGGCACCTACCAAACAGCATCAAAAGCCTGACAGATAGCCAACTAACATTTAAAAATAAATTAAAAGAATTTCTAGATGACAACTCCTTCTACTCATTGGCTGAATTTTTAGATATAAAGTAAGTAAAAAAAAAAAAAAAAAAAACTTAATCATTAGTGTCATGCAATATTTTGGGTAATGTAATTTCTTGTACAGACATCTTTTATTAACCTGACACGTTCCACATCATTACGAAGTGTCGTATTCATGATCTATGGAACAAGTATTAATCTAATCTAATCTAATCTAATCAGTCGTCACTGAACTTATGATGCAGTCACATCCACCATCTTCAGGCCATGAATCAGCAACTGCCATCTGACTGCCTGAGCTCAGTTTTTGTAAGTTCTTGGTGGATACAGGATCATAGATATCTATGGCAAGCTAGAGTGTGTTTGGCACCATGAATTTGAACCAATCACATTGTATACTAAGCAGCGACGGTGGTAATGGTCTTCACTCATTTGGTTTGGCATTGTTGGGTTTCTGAATGGCGGAGGGGGGGGGGGGGGGGGATTTCTGAGTGAATGTGTGGATGTTCTCCCTAGTGTACACATAAGTTGCATCATTCTTGGGCTAGACTTCCTAGTTAAACATCACATCAAAGTTGATCTACAGTAGAGCTCAGTGGAGCTAGGTGGAACATCGTTCCATCTTGATATTACTGCTGAAAGAACTGAACTGTCACAACAAACACTTGACACATCGGATAAGTCAATTAAACTGAGTACATCTACATCTACATGACTACTCTGCAATTCACATTTAAGTGCTTGGCAGAGGGTTCATCGAACCACAATCATACTATCTCTCTACTATTCCACTCCCGAACAGCGAGCGGGAAAAACGAACACCTAGACCTTTCTGTTCGAGCTCTGATTTCTCTTATTTTATTTTGATGATCATTCCTACCTATGTAGGTTGGGCTTAACAAAATATTTTCGCATTCGGAAGAGAATGTTGGTGACTGAAATTTCGTAAAAAGGTCTCGCTGTGACGAAAAACGTCTATGCTGTAATGACTTCCATCCCAACTCGTGTATCATATCTGCCATACTCTCTCCCCTATAATGTGATAATACAAAATGAGCTGCCCTTTTTTGCACCCTTTCGATGTCCTCCGTCAGTCCCACCTGGTAAGGATCTCACACCGCGCAGCAATATTCTAACAGAGGATGAACGAGTGTAGTGTGAGCTGTCTCTTTAGTGGACTTTTTGCATCTTCTAAGTGTCCTGCCAATGAAACGCAACCTTTGGATCGCCTTCCCGACAATATTATCTATGTGGTCCTTCCAACTGAAGTTGTTCGTAATTTTAACACCCAGGTACTTAGTTGAATTGACAGCCTTGATAATTGTACTATTTATCGAGTAATCAAATTCCAACGGATTTCTTTTGGAACTCATGTGGATCATCTCACACTTTTCGTTATTTAGCGTCAACTGCCACCTGACAATACAGCAATCTTTTCTAAAGCGCTTTGCAACTGATACTGGTCTTCGGATGACCTTACTAGACGGTAAATTACAGCATCATCTGCGAACAATCTAAGAGAACTGCTCAGATTGTCACCCAGGTCATTTATATAGATCAGGAACAGCAGAGGTCCCAGGACGCTTCCCTGGGGAACACCTGATATCACTTTAGTTTTACTCGATGATTTGCCGTCTATTACTACGAACTGCGACCTTCCTGACAGGAAATCACGAATCCAGTCGCACAACTGAGACGATACCCCATAGCTCCGCAGCTTGATTAGAACTCGCTTGTGAGGAATGGTGTCAAAAGCTTTCCGGAAATCTAGAAATACGGAATCAACTTGAGATCCCCTGTCGATAGTGGCCATTACTTCGTGCGAATAAAGAGCTAGCTGTGTTGCACAAGAGTGATGTTTTCTGAAGCCATGCTGATTACGTGTCAATGGATCATTCCCTTCAAGGTGATTCATAATGTTTGAATACAGTATATGCTCCAAAACCCTGCTGCAAACCGACGTCAATGATATAGGTCTGTAGTTAAATGGATTACTCCTACTACCCTTCTTGAACACTGGTGCGACCTGCGCAATTTTCCAATCTGTAGGTACAGATCTATCGGTGAGCGAGCGGTTGTGTACATGGTCTGTTAGACTCAACTTCTGAGATACAGTACCAAAAAGTTGAGAAAGGCCACTCTGAATAAATGTAGTAGATGATCTACCAATTAATACTTTGTATGTAGTAGAGTTGTTGCTATAGAAAGAGGAATTGGATCAGGTACAATTTTTCATACAACATACTTCATTTTTTATATGGGAAGTTGATGGAAGCTGTGTAGTGCCAGACAGTGGAGACAGTTTTGGTTTGGAAGAGGTGAGGCTATCAAAAAGTACACCAATAGCTAACTTACAGGTGCTGGAGGAAGAGGCGTTTAACAGGAACTTCAATATAGAATACACATAGCTGTGATATTCTGTTGGTGGATTTAGCTGCAAAATACACACCATAGAGTGTATTGGAGTAAGTGTGGAAGAATGGCAGAGAGCTCATGCTCCCAACCCAGTTTGTCAGCAGTTCACAACTCAATGGGGCACTGCACAAGCAAACATGATGTGAGTGACACATAGTTATGCCAGAAAGTTTGATATATGATGTACTGAGGCAGGCTCATGATTACATATTAGCAGGGTATAGTGGACGATGTGCCACAGATTGCTGCAGTGTGAAAAATTATTGTGATCAACGGGGATACAAGATGTAGCGCTTTGTGTAAAGAACTGTATTCCTTGCACTCAAAAAGCTCGATGATGGAACATCTGAATGATCATGTGAAGAAATATTGAACCCGACACTGCCACCGATCCATCGCCATAGGATCCAGCACATTGGCTGCCTGCATAATTCTGATGATAGTAAGTACTGTGTACTGCCACTTCAGATATCTTTACCTTCCTTTAAGCTGCAGATCCATAGTAGTCATGTCAGCACCATTGACTCAACCCCACTGGGTAAAGCAAAGTGGTGAAAACAAAACAAGGGACCTAGAAACTCCACATTTGAGCATCCCAAGAGTGATACCGTGTGTACAGCATGATATAAAAAGGAAAAAAAGACATGCAAAGGGGAGAAGTTAAGCAATAAGTGTTTACTCTGAATTCATGCAGATGAATGTAAAGTATAGAAACAATGCTGGACAGATCAGCGTCTCTGTTGCAGCCACTCTCTTAAGCAGTAATTGAGTAGTCTGGATTAATCTTAGGAGGGATGAAATGTAGTGATATAGAACTTAAGCAGTATGGAAAACAGCCCAGAATCATAATCAGGCCACAGTCACAGCCTGCTAGCCAGACAACACCTATGCCAATACAGCAATTTGCCAGACACCACCACTCTAGTACCAATGCTCCTGCATGCCATTGTCCTGGGAATGGAACAGCTTTCAGGAAGCTTCCGTTGTTTGACACACTGCCACATGACAACAGCAGGACCTTGGTCATTGAAAGACAGAGTCAGTTGTCATCGGACATCTGTGGCAACTCCGGCTGCCATCATTGGACTGTGAACCAACAACTGCCATCTGACTGTCTCAGCTCAGGCAGCCAAAAGTCTGCCATGCCTCTTGGTCCGGGTCATGCAGTCAGTTCCAGGCAGTTTCGTACCATTGGGCACCGCGACCAACCATAGCTGCTATCCAGCCTGTAGTTCTGTGTTCATCAGCTGCATAATTCTTCTTAGTTAGCTTGCCTAGCCTTGACAACGATTTGCCCCATCGCTGTGCAACCGTGCTGTCTCACACTGCAGGCACATCTGTGCCGGCATGCTCGCATCTGAGGAACACTGCTTACCACCTGTTGTCTGCTTGCCACAGGTGCATTACACAACGTTCATGTATAATTGTAAATAATGAGTTTTGGCAACTGACTGGCCACCCGAATTGTCTACACTTCCACTCACCTCCAGAAGAGGGCTGCTTGCCCACATCTTCCCAAAGTATGCCCCATTACAATATCTTTTATCATCTCTCTGTGACAAATTAATAAGCACATATTTGAAATATGGTTTTCACTAATTGTGCTTCTCTGCCACATGTTCAAATGCCTGTGGGTGTTAAATGATTTGTCAGTAATACATTTTGTTAGTGGAAATGTCATATAATTCTAGAGAGCCTAAAACGGGTTACTAAATTTTTACATCACACTCCTTACTTCTCCTTAAAGCACACAAAATTCTGTTTTCCACTTCTACTTCAAGATGTACAGTGCCATAAAAAATAGTACCTTCATAGTTATGAGAAAAGTAGCTTTAGTTTTTTTTTTAATTGGGATAAATGAAAACTGCTTTGACAGGAGTATTATTGTATTCTGAAAATCTCTTTTCATGTTACATATTGACATTCAGAGAGTCTATGAATGGTGATCTGCAGTAGGTAAGTTCAGCAGCCACAGGAATGTTCAAATGATGAATTTGTGTAACAAAAGTTGTTGGCATTTGAATGTCAATTTCCAGATATGTATTTAAAACTGAGATTCTTTTCTGGTTCTGTGTTGGTTATCACATCATCTTGAAATTTATGCTCCTGTCAATGGTGAAACGTAGCTGTCAAATCTGTTCTGTATTGCCCTTTGATGTATTTGAAGATGAAGCAGTTTGAATCATCTAATAAAAGCAAGTCCTGTGGCCCAGATTGTACACCAATTAGGTTCTTTTCAGAGTATGCCAATACAATAGTTCCATACTTAGCAATCATGTGTAACCATTTGCTCAACAAGAGATTTGAACCTAAAGATTGGAAAGTTGTCCATGTCGCACCAATACTCAAGAATCAGAATAATCCACTGAATCCTTATCACTGATGTTGATTTCCAGTAGGATTTTGGAACACACATTGTGTTCGAAAATTATGAATCACCTTGAACAAAATGATCTATTGACAAATAGTCACCACAGATCATAAAATATCATTCTTGCAAAACACAACTAGCTCTGTATTCACATGGACAGGAGATCTCAGATTGATTCCATATTTCTAGATTTCCAGAAGGCTTTTGAGACCGTTCCTCAACAGAGACTTCTAATAGTGTTGTCTGCACATGGGATATAGTCTCAATTGTGCAACTGGATCCATGATTTCCTGTCAGAAAGGTCACAGTTCATAATAATCAACAAAAGTCATCCAATAACACAAGTACCATGTGGCGTTCCCCTGAGAAGTGTTATAGGACTCTCCTGTTCCTAACTTACATAACTGATTTATGAGATAATCTAAGTATCCCTTCTAAATTATTTGTAAATGATGCTGTAACTTACCATATAGTAAACTCATCAGAAAAGCAAAACCAATTACAAAATGACTTAGACAAGATATCTGTATGGTAAAGTTGCAATTTTGACTAAATAATGAAAGATGAGAGGCCATCCAAATGAGTGCTAAACGGAATCTGCTAAATTTTGATTACATGATAAATAATACAAGTATAAAGGCTTTTAATTCATCTAAGTGCCTAGGAATTACAATAACAAACAGGTTAAATTGGAATGATCAAATAGATAATGTTGTGGGGAGCCAAACCAAAGACTGTGTTTTATTGCAGAACAGTTACACTGTGCAATAGGTCTACTAAAGAGACTGCCTACACTATGCTTGTCCATCCTCTGCTAGAGAGTTACTGTGTGGAATGGTATCCTCACCAGTAGGATTGATGGAGGACATTGAAAAAGTTCAAAGGGCAGTGGCTTGATTTGTATTATCACGAAATAGGGGAGAGAGAATCACAGATATGATAAGCAATTTGAGGTGGCAATCACTAAGACAATGCTGTTTTTCATTGTGGCGATATATTTTCACAAACTTTCAGTCTCCAACTTTCTACTCTGAATGTGAAAGTATTTTATTGATGCCAACCTACATAAGGAGAAATGATCAGCATAATAAAATAAGAGAAATCAGAGTGCTCATGGAAAGATGTAATCTTCATTTTTACTGTGCTCTGTTCAAGAGTGCAAGAGAGAGAAATAGCCTGAAGGTGGTTTGATAAACACTTCGCCAGGTACTTTGCTGTGAAATGCAGAGTATTCATAGAGGTGTAAATGTAGAATGAAGTGCAGTGGCGGTAATATGTACATGGATTAGGTTTATTTTAGGCTTTTCCTCGTGGCCTCATGTGTGTAAGTCATCTCCTGCCCCCCCCCCCCCCCCCACACCCACCTCTCTTTTCCTGTCTCCTCCTCTCACACATCCCTTCTGCCCACCATCTCCTCCTCCATCTTCGTCTGGCCACCCTCACCTTCCCCCATCTCTACATCTACGTCTACATCTACATCTACACCCATACTCTGCAAGCGGAGGATAGATACCCTGGGTACCTCTATCGGTTGTCCCTTCTATTACAGTCTTGTATTGTTCGTGGAAAGAAAGATTGTCGGTATGCCTCTGTGTGGGTTCTAATCTCTCCGATTTTATCCTCATGGTCTCTTCGCGAAACATACGTAGGAGGGAGCAATATACTGCTTGATACTTCGGTGAAGGTACGTTCTCGAAACTTTAACAAAAGCCTGTACTGAGCTACTGAGCATCTCTCCTGCAGAGTCTTCCACTGGAGTTTATCTATTATCTCCGTAACACTTTTGCGATTACTAAATGATCCTGTAACGAAGCGCGCTGCTCCCCGTTGGATCTTCTCTATCTCTTCTATCAACCCTATCTGGTACGGATCCCACACTGCTGAGCAGTATTCAAGCAGT
Source organism: Schistocerca gregaria (assembly GCF_023897955.1). NCBI lineage: Eukaryota > Metazoa > Arthropoda > Insecta > Orthoptera > Acrididae > Schistocerca > Schistocerca gregaria. The sequence continues at coordinate 768,796,005 of NC_064931.1, read as the reverse complement.
GGGTGAACAAGCGTGCTGTAACCTACTTCCTTTGTTTTCAGATTGCATTTCCTTAGGATTCTTCCAATGAATCTCAGTCTGGCATCTGATTTACCGACGATCAACTTTATATGATCATTCCATTTTAAATCACTCCTAATGCGTACTCCCAGGTAATTTATGGAATTAACTGCCTCCAGTTGCTGACCTGATATTTTGTAGCTAAATGATAAGGAAACTATCTTTCTATATATTCGCAGCACATTACACTTGTCTACATTGAAAATCAATTGTCATTCCCTGCAGCATGCGTCAATTCGCTGCAGATCCTCCTGAATTTCAGTACAATTTTCCATTATTACAACCTCTCGATACACCTCAGCATCATCTGAAAAAAGCCTCAGTGAACTTCCGATGTCATCGACAAGGTCATTTATGTATATTGTGAATAGCAACGGTCCTATGACACTCCCCTGAGGCACACCTGAAATCACTCTTACTTCGGAAGACTTCTCTCCATTGAGAATGACGTGCTGCGTTCTGTTATCTAGGAACTCCTCAATCCAATCACACAATTGATCTGATAGTCCATATGCTATTACTTTGTTCATTAAACGACTGTGGGGAACTGTATCGAACGCCTTGTGGAAGTCAAGAACCACGGCATCTACCTGTGAACCCATGTCTATGGCCCTCTGAGTCTCGTGGGCGAATAGCAGGAGCTGGGTTTCACACAACCGTCTTTTTCGAAACACATGCTGATTCCTACAGAGTAGATTTCTAGTCTCCAGAAAAGTCATTATACTCGAACATAATATGTGTTCCAAAATTCTACGACTGATCGACGTTAGAGATATAGGTCTATAGTTCTGCACATCTGTTTGACGTCCCTTCTTTAAAATGGGGATGACCTGTGCCCTTTTCCAATCCTTTGGAATGCTACGCTCTTCTAGAGACCTACAGTACACCGCTGCAAGAAGGGGGGCAAGTTCCTTCGCATACTCTGTGTAAAATCGAACTGGTATCCCATCAGGTCCAGCGGCCTTTCCTCTTTTGAGTGATTTTAATTGTTTCTCTATCCCTCTGTCATCTATTTTGATATCTACCATTTTGTCATCTGTGTGACAATCTAGAGAAGGAACTACAGTGCAGTCTTCCTCTGTGAAACAGCTTTGGAAAAAGACATTTAGTAATTCGGCCTTTAGTCTGTCATCCTCTGTTTCAGTACCATTTTGGTCACAGCGTCTGGACATTTTATTTTGATCCACCTACCACTTTGACATAAGACCAAAATTTCTTAGGATTTTCTGTTGATACCCTTCTCCACATTCTATCCATCTTCTCTTCCCTAACATCTCTGTCCAGCTACTACTATTCTCCCATCTCTCTGTGTCCATCTAGTTCTCCACTTCCTTTCTCTGTCCATCTTGTCTTCCCTACTCTCCCTTATCCATCCCAACCTTTCCCCAGTCATCCCCATACACATGTGCAGTTGCTGCACAACAGGTTCATGAAGCATGCCAGTACTACTCCCAACACGTGCATGTCATGCTGGGCAGCCTACATGTCAGGGGCTTGAAAACTTATTGGTTGTCCATGAAGTGTAGGCTGCCATGCAATGCAGGTTGATACTACTGTAACACAACACACCTACCATTCAGGTGAGCTTACACATATGGAGCTGGAAAACTGTTCCGCAGCTCTGACGTGTGAACTGCCCTGCAGAGCAGGTCGATAAGATAGGTCAATGCTATTCCCACACAACACATGTGTTGTGCAGGGAACCCTATACAGCATGGGCTGAAAAAACATGTTTTTCCCCATATCTGAGGTTATAACACTCCCCCCCCCCTCCCCACAAACACACACACTGCTTTATATATTGATTAAACACTTGGCAATGACAACGCCAACAATTGCGGATTTTTTTTTTTTTTTGTGTGTGTGTGGGGGGGGGGGGGGGGCTTGAGCCCTCTCTATCCCCCTATAACAGCTGACACTGAATAAGACTGCCGCTTGATAGGGCTGTGAAGACAACACAGAATCTACACTGAACTATTTATTTTTTTCTTTCGCCTTCAATAAATATCCTTAAATTTCTCTATTTACTTAATGAATAGAATTGTATTTTAGACAATATTTTGGTTTTAACTAGAGCAAAAATAATATTTTATGTTCACTAGCACTCACAAAAAATACCACAGAAACAGTTTCTGTGTGTGCAGACTCCACATATGCATCACAAGGACAATACTGAAACTATCTTCTGAAACACCACAGAAATTTGTCTGGTAACTCATAGAAAAAGATACTCTGTACAGCGTTGCTAATTTCCACAATTCTGCTGAAATATTCGTTTCTCAGACATTATCATTCCTTCAATGTAAAACAATAAATTCTTTATGAGTTTTCTACAGAATATAAAATTGTTGACATTTTTTACCTTTTGTTTCCAGACTAATAGTTTGGCACAGAGGTAATATGTGTGTATCCTGAATCCTTCTACTCTTCAGTGAAGTGTGTGTTGTTTTGAAACTTTGTGACAGATTAAATCTTGAACCCGTGTTCTTGCTTTCCATGGGAATTGCTCTTACTGACTCTGCCATCCAGGACAGTCCATTTGACAAACGCATTGTATGAGATAGGCAAAATTCTGGTTTTGACTCTTAGTATGGCACACAATTTTAATCTAGCATGAAGCTTCAAGATGTGCAAAGCCTTCATTTCCTTAGTTTCTAGTGAGTTAAGTAAAGAAGCCTAGTGTCATAAGGATCTATTCATTGTGCTCTCTTCATTACTGATGATATCATATTCAATCATCATCAGGTTTAGACTTCATAGCCCCCCCCCCCCCCCCCCCCACATGCTTCTCTATCTTCTGCTTTCCTATTCATCATTTGGTCCCTCATTGTGGTCTGCCAAAGTCATCCAGGATTCTGTATTTTCTTCTGCCGTTCACTGTCTTAGCCAGAACAAAACATTCAGTTGCCTCTACTAGAAGGCAGTCTCGTCTCAAATTATGTTCTATACATTTTAGCTTCCTATTCTTCACTGTCAGCAACATTGATCTTCTCCAACTCTTCTCAGTACTCCTCATTCCAGACTATCAATCCAGCTGATCTCCATTCTGTGCCATATCCACACTTCACAAGCTTCATTTCTTGTCTTGCTTTCTCAGTGACCACGTTTCTGCTTTGTAAATGACCAAGCTCCATATCAGGTATTTCACTAATTGCTTTCTTAATTATGTGTACAAACCATTATCTAAGATTTTTTTTGCTTTTGAAATGCCTCTTTCAGCAGTGCCTGACTTTGATGTCCTGTTCACAATGAATATCTGCCGTACGCCAACTCCTAAATGACTGAGTGCTATCATGTAACTTATTTATACCTTGCTCTTCTTTTCTTTAAGCCTGTAACCATGACTTTTATTTTCTTCTTGTTTATTTTTATACTATATTCATTCAGTTCATTTAGTATTTTAGTCAGCATTTCTCCATTTTCTGAAAGACTCACCATGTCACATGTGTATCTTATGCATTCTATTTTCCAACCATCTATCCTGGTGCGTCTTTTCCCATCCAAACAACTTTTCATTATTTCCTCAAAATAAATATTAAATAGTATCAACGAGAGACACCAGTCCTGACTGACCCTTCTCCTGATATTGCTGTCTTCAAAGGTCTCATTTCCTATTTGCACCCTTGTCATCTGATCCAAGTACATACTCGCAGTCAGCCCTCTCTCTTTCCACTATATTTCCACTATTCTGTATTACATTCAAAGTCAAATTAAACTTTCTGTATTTTTCTTTAGTTTTTTCCCATATTGTTACAAAGAAAAACAAAGTGGTGTTACTAAATTCATTCATTCGTTCATTCCTTCATTCATTTAATTTACATACTTGCCTCTACATATTCCACCATGTGAAACAACTATAAGCATTTGGTCACTGTCACAGAGAGGCTATGATGAACTGCTGCTGTAGATTTTTAATATGTAATTATCATTAAAAACTGATGGATTATTTTGCTTAACAGAGGCACTTGTCATTGTTTGTTTATGTTTGAAAAGACAGCAGTTTACTGTCTTCGATAATCATAAAAGAAGCCACTGCCTTAAAATAAGAATCTGCTGCACTTCTATTTACTTAATTATTTTTGTGTTCCATACATCCTTGATGCAAGTGTGTCACTTCAATGAAGAACATGTCAGGTTATTACAGTAATAACCATATCTAAATGGTCATGAGGCTTACAAACTACATAATATACAAACAGGTACACAATGTCAAGTGTTCAAACAACAGCAACACAGATTATGTAATAATGATTACACAAACAAATTATAAGCCTTACATTCTAATACATATTAAAAGCATTCTGTCATCAATTGGTATGCCAGTGCTATATAAGCAGTTCTTATAGGAATACTTTCAATTAAACACATTGTACTAATTGTAACACACTGTCAAAAAATTCCTGTAAAGAATTCAAAAGATAAAGTTTCAGCTGTTTTATGAATTTATTCATATCTCAAATGACTGATTTTACATGAAATGGAAGTTTATTGTATACTTTTATGCTTGAATAATGTACTTCTTTCCGTACCATGCTGAGATTTCTTTGTGAAGATCATGTTTATTTCTTGTACCATGATCATGATTTTCACTGTTTATTTGGTAAACTGTATGATTATGTTCAGAAAGCACATTAGTGAAATATGCAGTGAGGTGGCATGGTGAGGATCCTGAGTTGTTTGAATAAATTTCTGCAAGAGCATCTGGGGTGCACTTTAGCTGTCGTTCTGATGACTCTCTTCCATGCAATAAAGACTTTGCTTACTCATGACTGGTTATCCCAAAATATGATTCCATATGTCAAAGTGAATGGAAATATCCTATGTATGCAGCTTTAATTGTTTCCAAGTCACAAGCAGATGAAATTTAGCGAATGGCAAATGCTGCTGAATTCAGTCTTTAACATAGGTTGTTGATGTGAAATGATCAATTTAGACTGTTGTTTATGTGTAATTCCAGAAATTTGGAAGACTCAACTCTCAATACTTCTCTGTCACCACATTTTATTTAAATATTTTCCTTGTTTCATTTGCTGTTTGAAACTGAATGAATTGAGTCTTTTAAAAATGAGTAACAGACCAGTCTAGAGCTTCTCTGAATACAGTGGTCACAGTGTTCTCTAGACTGCAGTTGGGTGTTTTGTCAATCATAATGGTTGTGTCAACAGCAAAGGGAGAAGTGTGTTTTTTGTGTCATACAGCATGGCAGATCATTGAGCACCGAGCCCTGTGGCACTCCACATTTTACTGTGCCCCAGTCAGAGCAGGCAGGTGGCATTGCAGAATTGTTCAATACTACCTTCTGCTTTCTGTCGTCTAGATATGACTTGAGAAACATCCTTCCATAGTTCTCATCCTACAGTTGAATGTTTTAGACAGATCACAGAAGATTCTGTCCGCAGCTCATGGTCTAGTCACTAGCATTGCTGCCTCTGGATCACAGGGGCCTGGGTTCAATTCCCGGCCGGGTTGGGAATTTCCTCTGCCTGGAGACTGGGTGTTTGTGTTGTCCTCATCATATCATCATCATCATCATTCATGACAGTGGTCAGATTGGAATGTGAAAAATTGGACTGTGTGAAAACTGGGACTTTGTACTGGTACTGATGACTGCACAGTTGAGCATCCCACAAACTAAACATCATCATCATCAATAGACATTTCCAACAGGTGATATTTTATTGTTTATGGATTCAAGGAATTGGTTGACAAATGAGAAAATGGTGTGTTCAGCTGAAGTACCCTTTTGAAATCTACACTGATTTTTATTAAGGATTTTATTTTTATTCGATGATCAATGATTCTCTTGAACATTAGTTTCCCTAGTTTTTTAGAGACTTGTTAACAATGATATTGGCTGGTAGTTGGAAACATCAGCTTCATCACCTTTTTCAAACAGTAGTTTCACAATTCCATATTTGAGTCTATTAGGGACAGTACCTTGATTTATGGACTCATTAAATATGTGACAGAGAACTTCAAGAATAAATTTGCAGCAGCACTTCAGTATTTTGATAGATATGTTATCCACACCAATGGAATTTTTAATTTTCATTTTCTTATTACCTTCTCAATTTCTTTGGTTGTAATGTAGGGTACATGCATCTGACTAATTTTGTTCTGCACTGTTTTTTGTACAAAACTCATGGCTTCAGCTCTAGACCCTTTACAGCCAATTTGATCTGCTACTGTAAAAAAATGGTCATCAAAGATATTAGCAACTTTATCTCCTTCATATACCATGCTCCCATTATGGGAGTCGATACTGTCTGTACCTTCTTTAATTTTTCCTGTCTTCCTTTTGGCCACCATCCAAACCATTTTTATTTTATTGTTTGAATTGTTAATATTAGATTTAATAAACATGCTCTTGGATTTTTTAATGACACTCTTTAGAACACTACAGCATAATTTGAAGTGCTTCCCAGCCTGAGATTTGTTGTGTGTGTGTGTGTGTGTGTGTGTGTGTGTGTGTGTGTGTGTGTGTGTGTGAAGACAACCCTAGAAGTAATGTCAGCAGTATATGCCAGGAGAGTTTGCATTCTTGTATAAAACCAAACAATGATTGGGAAACAGATAGGTCAAAGAAGGACCAATTTATTAATATATTCTATGTTTAATGAAAGTAAAAACTTTGTGTATCAGCTATTATTTCCATGAGCTTTGTCAGGATTGCTGCTGCTATTGTGCCATTTTATAATCAGTAGTGATTATGATTAGTTAAGCTACATCTATGTGACATCGAGCTGCCAGAGAATGTGAGGTTGTCTGCAGTAGAGGGATGCCAGTGGCATCATCACTTGTGTTGGCACTTATCTCTAGTCTCTCAACACTGAGAGCCTGCCTCCATGCACTACCAAGATTATAGTCACTGTTCCTGTTGAAGCTACTGTCACAGATTGTGATCTATACAGCTTCTTTGATGACAGATGGATTAAGATGTGTGTTTCATCAAATATAATTTAAAATTTATTTGTGGGACTGTGATCTGCAACTTCTGACTTTTTCTAATTTCTATTTTTAATGTGCCACCAATTTTCTGCATGAAGCGCACTTTACCTAGAACCATACCTATTTTACTACATGTAACCTCAAAGAAAACAAGGAACACAACATGTGGATTAGCTCATGATTGTTAAACGTCTTTCTTTTTTTGTTTGTTATAGAGTGCCATTTTATGTGTTGATCCATATAGCCATTCTTTTGGAACATGTGCTTCAGATGTTTAATCACAGAATCCAAGTGCTTTTTGTCAGAAACAATCACCAGCTTTTTGTATCAGTGTATTTAAAACCACTCTCTTATGGACTGACTGTTGCAAGCTCTGTGTGTTGACGTAGAAGTCAGTATGTAGCACAGGAACATATGATCCAATGAACAGTTATGAGGATCAAGAAATGAAGTTGGCACACTGTAAGAAACAAAATGCAGATATGTTCCTTTCTGCAGTTCTACATATAATACAGTAGGTAGGGTCCTGGGCAGTCAAGACATTAAGACATATTTTCTAAATACTCAATAAATTAAAACAGATGGTGTCCACAGTTAAAGGATATTCTCGTTCCCTGGATCCCTGGAATTTATAACATTCATTATTACTATGGAAGAAAATACTATGTCAGTCAGACCATCTGTACAGTCTCCCAAATAAACATAAAATTATGACTGATAAAAAAATCACGCATCTTCTGACTAGGACTCTGTTATCAAAGGAGCCATCAGGGTCATAATGGACAAACAACTACTTTACATGACAAAAAAGCTCTAACTTTAATGTTACACAGATTGAAAGATTACAAGAAATTCAAAAACTGTTTAGAGTTCAAACGGAGTGGTGGTACCCCTAGCATCCTCCCACTGCAGACATCAATACAACGTGGTAGTACATCATCACATGGATGTCAACCAATCATAGGATGACAATGTGTTATAAAAGAACACTACACTAGCAGTTATGGCAGTCAGCTGCTCCTGATGATTTTGGTGTAGGTAATCTTTGAAAAGATGGCCAAGAATATTTTGTGTGTTCACATAACTTTTCTTTGCTTTTGTTTCACCTACTTTCACTTACTGGTATATAATGATTACCGCAGCAGCTGAGGGTTAATGCTTTTCAGTGTCTATTTTTGTCACTTTATTACATTGAACAAATGTTAGGTTACCAATATTTGCATGCTTTGCACAAGTTACTTTGCCAAGTAGAGTGCTCGCTGGCTGTATGTTCCCATGATGAAAATTTAACTGAATTTTGTAACTTATGGAAATAACAACAATTTATTTTGAAGTGTGTTTTTAATTTTTTCTTGCTTGGTAAGACGGCACACAATTTTCACTGTATTATCAGAGCTGGCAATATTTTTTGTAGCACATATTGCATACTGTGAAATGTTTTAATTGTAGATATACTTATTAATGTTTTACAAATGCCTGTAACATAATTTTCTTGTTCTCTCAAACCTTTTATTCTTGGTACAGGGTTGTCTTGTCTTTAACATAACATATATTCCATAAATTCTGTTAATATTTGCTGGTGTTATCCATCTAAGAAGACTGATCTCCAACTGACATATAAAAATTTCTAGAAAGGAATTAACTGTCATATTTTCAGTGGATATCAGTGAATTCTACCATCTCTTGGTTTGATATACATTTTCTTCAAAACTTTAGCTTCTTCATTCAATCCTCATATCACCTTTTATTTCCTCTAGTACATCTGTTTCAGCTTTGTTGTTGTCTATAAATGTGTCTCATTTGTACTTTGTCATGACTGCAGACAACTTTCAATGACACTTCATCTCTCCCCATCATCATAATTATATTTCTCAGTTCCACTATGGAAGCTCTGTCAGTACTGCAAATCTCCAGTACTGTAAATAGAGTAAGCATATATTATCCAATTATTTCCACATAGCTGGAAGTTTGGAGGGTGATGCATATCCTATCCAAAGTCATCTACTGACTAGAGCACATATTCTGCTTCTTTTACCTGACACTGATGTTGTCCCATTTCAAGGTGGTAATATCATAGTAGAATGAAGGCTTTCACGACCGGGTGACATGGCTGTTGATATACTTTTCGGGATGTGAGGTCGTGGTCCAAGAACTTTTCTGCTCCTTACGTTTCGTCCAGGAATGCACTGGACTTCCTCAGAGGCACTGCTCCGCTGAGTCTTGCTGACTGACTGGTCGGGTGTCTGAGAGCGACTTATATATTGTGAGAAAGGGGGGTGTGGTTCGGCAGACATGTGATGAGCAGTGATAATCCATAGGAAAGTTAAGGTTGACTATCAATTACCACCTTGCCAAAGATAAAACTTGTTAGCATTTTTGTAGAGCCACTGTCCATATATTGCTAAGTTTCATAGCCTCCTCTTTCCTATTGCAATTATCGTGATGTTTATAAATTTCAATAGCTTCTCTATATAACCGTGGATAGTAATTTAATGTTGTAGATAAAACTTCTGTATCCGAAAACTTCACTTGGTGGTTACCTGGTTGAAGAGCATGTTCCGCTACAGCTGATTGTTCTATTTTTCCAAGTCGACAAAGATTTTTATGCTCTTTCAGTCGCGTATTTACGCTTCTTTTGGTAGTACCAATATAAACTTTACCACAGGTACATGGAATTTTATACACACCACATGTCAACAGGGGAGGGCTTTATCCTTCACAGATCGTAGTACTTGACTTATTTTCTTTGTTGGTTTAAAGACCGGTTTTATGTCATGTTTTTGTAAAATCTTACCGATCCGATCTGTTACTTTTTTAATAAAAGGGAGAACTACTGTATTTTTCTGTTGTTGTTGTTCATTCTTATCTTTTGGTCTTCTGTTCCTTGGATGCAAAATTCTATTTATCTCTTTCCTTGAGTAGCCATTTTTTTTCAAAAGCCTGCTTCAGATGTTTCACTTCAGCATCCAAATGTTCAGGTGTACATATCCGTTCCGCTCAATCGACAAGACTTTTTATGACACCCCTTTTTTTGTTGTGGATGATGATTAGAAGTTTTGTGTAAATATATGTCCGTTTGTGTTGCCTTCCAAAAAACTTTATATTCCAAGCTTCCATTGGCCATCTCATAACTAAGACATCCAAGAAAGATATTCTGTTATCCTTTTCTATTTCCATGGTAAACTGTATTTTTGGGTGAATTTTATTTAGATAATCAAAGAAATTGTCCAAGGCCTTTCTGCCATGAGACCAAACCACAAATGTGTCATCTACGTATCGATACCAACGAGATGGTTTATTATTAGCTTTGTCTAGGGCTGATTGTTCAGATTTCTCCATGTAAAGATTGGCAATCGCAGGGTCTAATGGATTACCATTTGCTACCCCATCAAGTTGTTCATAAAATTCATTATCCCACTGGAATTGACTTGATGTTAGACATTGTCTACGATCTGTGAAGGATAAACGCCCTCCCCTGTCGACATGTGGTGTGTATAAAATTCCATGTACCTGTGGTAAAGTTTATATTGGTACCACCAAAAGAAGCGTAAATACGCGACTGAAAGAGCATAAAAATCTTTGTCGACTTGGAAAAATAGAAAAATCAGCTGTAGCGGAATATGCTCTTCAACCAGGCAACCACCAAGTGAAGTTTTCGGATACCGAAGTTTTATCAACAACGTTAATTACTATCCACGGTTATATAGAGAAGCTATTGAAATTTATAAACATCACGATAATTTTAATAGGAAAGAGGAGGCTATGAAAATTAGCGATACATGGACAGTGGCTCTACAAAAATGCTAACAAGTTTTATCTTTGACAAGGTGGTAATCGATAGTCAAGCTTAATTTTCCTATGGATTATCACTGCTCATCACATGTCTCCCGAACCACACCCCCTTTTCTCACAATATATAAGTCGCTCTCAGACACCCGACCAGTCAGTTGGCAAGACTCAGCGGAGCAGCGCCTCTGAGGAAGTCCAGCGCAGTCCTGGACAAAACATAAGGAGCATAAAAGTTCTTGGACCACGACCTCACATCCCGAAAAGTATATCAACAGCCGTGGTAATATCACCTCTCTCCCCCCCCCCCCCCTCCTTTTTTTCCCCTTTTTCCAGGCTTTGATCTGATAGCAGTCACTAACATTGTTTATTGCAAAAACAAATCAAAATCATTATGCTAAAATAATTTTTTTCATCTTTGAAGCATGTCTCAGGGTTTCCATGAAAACTGCATATTTATTTATTCCATTTCTACATTATAATTCTCTCCTCATCCATCACTTATTATCTAATGCATTTAAATGACTTGGACAAAATTTATAAATAAAACTGAAATTCAAATTCTGTAGCAAATATAAATTTTGCTTTCTATTGCAGGTTACAAAAATAAACGCAAAGCTAACCAGGCAAGTGAGGTGAATGGCATTTCAAACTTGAATCTCAGCAAAAGTTGTTTGCATTCTTCGGTGGGTGACCTTTCATTTCTTTCACCTGTGAAAGGGAACACATCATTAAATAATTCATGGTCTGGTGGAATAACCACTAGTGAAGTGGGACACACACGCGACATAAAAAAATAGTTGAAAATTTATTTTTGTATTTTGAATGGCTCTAATTTTATTTGTTGGAAACTCATTGCTCATATTGTGTGAAGAAATTCCATCAGAATACAGAATTTATTTTCATACCTTTGAAAATGAATTATGTAGAAATTTGTAAATATTCTTAGAATTAAATGAGACAGATATTAAAGCAATACATGGACTTTGTACAAAATGTTAACATTTGAAAGAAGTGTGCAATTTATTCTACACTTGTTATTTGTGGCATGATAAATAAAGAATATATAAAGAAGCAGCCAGCCTGAGGTGCTATTTTGTTTATGGAGCTTGTAGCTACTTTTTTTTATTTTTTTAAGGAATACATGAACAGAAAGGGAAAAGGAAGGTGTGAGTTGACACATTGATTGATTTATAAGCTACATAATTATATTTTTAATGTGGCATACTGAACCTGCACATAGATAGCAGAGCTATAAGATAAAATGTAGCTTTATGAGAAGGAAAAAAGTTACAATGAAGATGGTGAAGTACTTTTAGAAAGAGATACAAAAAGTATTTACTGATAAAATAAATAGAAGAATACAACATTGTAATGAAAGGAACAGATAAGAATAACAAACTGTAATTAATCACAATGAGGATCTGATTGGGAATACAACAAAATATTCATGGATTTAAGCAACCGCTATAAACCAGATAACAGAAATGGTCTGTGTAGTTTCATGTTAGACACACGACTTGGGTTTGAAATATGCCTCATGCTTGAGCAAATAAGGCTGATATCTAATGTTGGGGTATAGAGATATTCTTGGTATCAAAGCAGCTCTGAAAGTTGTGGCTATATTTCGACAATTGGATGTTTCACTTTACTCTTATAAACATTACAAATGAGTCCATTTAACCTGTCAGATAGTTATGCACTGCTTTCGCTTCCACAGACTTGATTAAGTACATTGTGTTAGTAACACACTCAGACCTTACACAACTTCTGTTCACATGTAGTGAGGTGATGTAGAATGTACTCACAAAAATGATTGAATACACATGACACAGATGCACAATGCAGCAGTGCAAAATTATGTTTAGTGTTTGCTAAATATTGTCCATGTTTGTGACCAGATTTTCTTGTTCTGTTTTTTATAATTTTTGGTGATTGCCTTACATTTGATTTTAGTACTTTTAATATGGATGTGCTTGAACTAATACTGGAACAAAACTGAAAATGAAGTGATATTCTGTTAAACATTCCCTGTACCTATACTGCATATTTCTCACTGTGCTGTGGAAGAGCACTTTTGTTCAAAGTTGTACTGAATGCAAAATAAGTACATATGTGGCAAACATATAGATGAATAAAAACTGTTATTACTGTAGTCAGTTGCTATAGTGAGCTCTGTTCTGATGGAAAATGCTGCCCCATAAATGTTCCACACAGAGAAACATCTTGTCTGTCAGTGCCCACCTGGACCATAAAAGTGACTTGTAAGAGTATCACAAGCTGTAATTATTTAGTGTGTTTCTTCAAGGAAACTTACTATATTACTTACTTATATACAAGACTTTTTTGTAAAACTGTAAATAAAGTTAAATAATTTTGAAGATGTACAGTTCCTTTGGCTTTGTTTGTGAGAAAATTTATTGTAAGTTATAAATTTTAGTAAGCACAGAACATAGAATGGTGTAAGTAATCATTAATGTTCCCAGTAATCAATGGCTAATCTAATACTCATAATTGTGTCGTTAACATGTTCGCTATGATACCAGAATTACTTATAGCTAGTTGTGGTACAGGGCACCCTCTGCCACACACCACATGGTTGCTTGTGGAATATGTATGTAGCTGCAGATGAAGAATTGTATATTTCACAGTAATGAGGGAGCAGCTCATGTAGTTGAGTACAATACTATAATGGATATTCTAACTCACCAGGTTACAAGTTTATGCTCTAAATTACTTTCTGTTTTCTAAAAACATGTTTAGAATGTTTGAACTTGTGAACAAATACAGTTTCTTATGCTAAGCTAATGTAGTGCTGCGAAGAGGGATTACTAATTACATTACTCAAGATGTGCACATATTTTCATCAGTTTATGGCATGTCAGTTTTAATGATCACTTCTGTGTCTGAGTAACATTCATTGATTAACCTCAAGTTCATAATGGATATGAGTATAATAAATGAATGGTAATTCATGGTAATATAATTTGATTTTTGTCTGATTTCTTGAATCCCCTAATGTATATTTATTTATTACCATCCAAGGTAAAATGAATAGTTTTATGAAAACATTAGATTGCGAGGAACTCTGAAAAGTCTAGTGAGAGATTGTAATCAGCTGAATTTTATGTTCTACAGGATCCCATTCCTCACTGAGTATTTATATTTTTCATTTTTCTTCCATTTCCCTTTAGCTGTCAAATCTTTTTCTCATGTTTCTGTTAGAATACTGAAATTATTATATGTGTGTACACCTGTACTGCTGTAGTATGTTGTGGATTTATGTTTTTCTTGGTTATGATAACCATTCATTATGCTGTTATTATTAATAATGCTGCCTTCCCATTTCATTGTTCATCATTAGATATGCTCCTGAATGACCCTTATTTGACTTAGTTTTGATAACCTTATACTCATTTGATCAGAAACAGATTCTTTTTTCCACTGCATTTCACTAACTCCCAAATTTTCACTATACCTAACTTCAACCTCTTTATTTCTCTTTTTAAGTGTCTTAATGTACCAATAACATTAAGGTATGCCATCAGCATGCCAGTCTGTAGAAGGCTAGATATTTTTTCCTTCTGATGTATTCTCACTAGTAGTCCCCATCTGGAGATCTGAATGTGGGACTATTTTACTTTCAGAATATTTTACCACAGAGGATGCCATGATCATTATTAATCAGTATACCCACATAATTGTTGTGTGTATTTAATTATCACCTTGAAAAATAAAGTTACATAATTAATTTTTCATCTGTTTCCAGGTACACACTGAAATCCCTGCATCATGCTGTTTTGTTACAGTTCCTCTAATGAAACTGCAGACACACAAACAAAAAAATAATCATTTAACTTTATTTTTTTCGAGGTGATAATTAAACTTTTATGACCACCCCTCATAGTAGATGAACAGCAGCTCATCAATACATATCAAGAAAAGCTCCAGCACATTGTAAAACATCAGCTTCTTTACTGATTATGTAAAACACCAATTTTAGAATTTTCTAGTATAAATATGCTAAAACAAGTGTGTGTGATAAACATTAAATAACCCAACTAGCTTTAATATTAGTAAAATATTACTATTATATGGAGGAATATTTCGTCATAGTAGCATCACTGCAGCAATGTATATTTTAACGTGTTTCACGTTCTGACGGATTTTTCCTCAGAAAACAATACGTGAATGAGGATGACAAGGTGTACTCCTCATCACTGTTTTTTTTTATGATATCTGCATTACTTGACCACAAATGAAAGTGACAGAAGTGGGAGCTCCAGATGGCAAAGTGTTTAGAATAAATAGCACTTTTTGGCACAGGTTGAGTGAGTCATGAGGCATTTACATTAGCATATTTTCCAGGCAGAGGTTGGCAAAGTGGAAAGTGTACAGAATGGTAGTCCGAGGGTCATGGGGTTGAGTCCCTATGCGGAAACATTTTTTATTTTCAATTTTTACTTCACTTATACTGCACATAAACCGAAAGATGTTCAATAATTGTACTTAGTAAAAATTTCATAAAAAAGCTTGAAAAAAAAAAGGCAAAGGAAAATTTTGGATTTCAAATAAATTCGGAAGTAAGGCTTATACTTGCAGCACCTAAGAGGTCTCTGCTAATAACTTGGCAAAAAGGGGTTGTAATTAATGTGCATATAACTTTATACTCTGTTAGTTTCATTTTGGCCCTTGAGAACCCCTCACCAGCTGCATGTGAACAGTAGGTACCCGGTGCAGGTAACAATACTATCTATGACTTTGAAGCTTATTTGCTTGTTAGCTCTTGGCCAAGTAACATGTAGAAACTTTAAAACAACCATGAAATTCTAAATATGCAGTGTTTAAAGTGAGTGCAAGGTGTCAACAAAATTATTACCCCCCCCCCCCCCCCCCCCTTGACCCAGTTTTATGATGAATATCACTCCAGCATGTGTATATCATCAACTGTAAAGCAAAAGCAGAATCTAATTTTATACAAGAAATTTTCATGTATGTCTTATAATACCTTCCTGTAAATTTATTTGGACTCCGAAATTTGCCTTTGCCTTTCCTTTTCATACCTTTTATGGAAATATTAATAAATAACATATTTGGCATTATTTCAATTTATTTGTAATATATGTCGTGTAAAAACTGAAGATAAAGAAAAAGTTTCCAAGTGGGGACTCCACCCCACAATCCTCAGATTACAGTTCTGTACCATTTCCTCTCCGCCAATTGCTGCCCAGAAACTATGCTAACATAAAAGACACATACCTCACCTGGCCCACACGAAAAATTCAATTTTTTCTAAATGCTTTGGCATCTGGAGCTCCTGCTTCTCTCACTTTCATTTCTGGTCAAGCCCAGCATACATCACAAATTTGGACAAAATTGTGTCACTTGTGATTCACTATTCTAAGTGTGTGCTGTTCAGTTTTAACATTCAGTCATCAACTTTCAACAGCCAAAGATATTATTGTCTTCAGGTATAGTTTACCTTTTATACTATCAAATTTAAAACAATTAAAATTACAAAGAGAGAGTAAGACTGACTAGAGCTTACCATCATGAGACACAATTTCCAGTACTGCCTATACAAACACAAAAAATAAAAAGTAATTCTACTAGCTTTTGGCACAATATGTTCCTTCTTCAAGCATGAAAGAAAAATTAACTGGGCAAAATTAGAAAGCTAGGAGAGGTCGCTTAGGTCCTAGGTTAAAAGGAATCCACTGCCTGTGGATCGCCAAGTCTTTGAATTTTGTATGAATGTTGTCAATATTCAGACATTAATGTCTGTTTCTGAGACTTTCAGGTTATTTTTCACTGCCTGAAAGTGGATAAAGTTGCTTTTGAAACACTTAGGATCATAATATTTGTTCCAAACTTTTTGTATGTATGAATTGCCCAGTGGAAAGGCACAGAAATAGGACCTTGAAAACAATAACTTAACTTACAAGTCTACATTATTCTTCAGAGCCTATGGACACACACATACACAGATCGCTACATTGTGGCAGCACTGTGAGTGGTTATCTTTTCTCATTTATTGCTAGTATTTCTCACAAAGGATTCCACTATCACATACAGTTTAGTACTGTGGCTTCCTTCCATTCTGTAATCCATGCTCTGTTCCTGTATCTATGTTGGATTTTTGTCTTTATACAAGCACTTCCTTCCTTATGTTTTCTTTTTCACTCTTCTAAACAGAAACTATGCTGTACTCCCTATCTTTGTTGTGACCCTGAATATATACAACACTTTTTCAGAATGACTGCACTTGCACTCACTGTATAGCTCAATTATCACTAGCCTAAAACCACTGGAATTCAGTCTTTTGTATATGAAGTTCATTACTGTTTCACTTATTTCTTGTGTTTTAGAGTTGGGACCCTTGTCAAGGACATTTTTATAAGTGACACACATATAATTATCTTTGTTTGTCTAATTTAATGATATTAGAAGACCTGCTGAATATTTGTCAGAACACGTGTGTAATTCTTAAAAGGCACACATCACTGTAGACTTAGCCCAGCTGCTAGACACTTCCTTGACTGCAGGAATAAAAACTTCCTCTAGGCTCTGTCTTTGCTACAGTACCTAGAGTATGTAGCATCTAGAAATTTTCAATATAAAGACAGGGGAAAGGTCAAATTTTGGTAATATCTCTTGCACATTTGAGGTAGCTCAGTATCCTATTATAATCTTACAACACTGAATGTATTTAAATACTTCACATAATGCAAAAATCTACAAACACATGTTGGTGGTGGGTGGGCAGATTAGATGTTGAAGGAAACTTTATTGCCTAGGTTTAGTATTGACTCAGATGCAAGTGATGATACTGAGAAGCCCTGAAGTAGCTGAGGGTCTAACATGCCAGAATAAAATAAATGCATAAACTTTGTCAGAATTTCTCAAAATTTTGAGTTTAAATGCTTGATATTTTCACTCAGCTGAGTGCAAGGGTTTGCTGTATTGGCTCACTGAGGAGCAACATATCTTTCATTACATATTGTTTCATCAAAATCCTGTTTACTAAGTCAAATTGAATGATAATGTGTGCTGTTAATGGCACAAGCAGCAAAGGCATTAAAAATGCAATTCATTTCCATATAATTAAAAAAGTGTCTGCACAACATCTGTAGTATTCTTTATCACTCAATCCTCTCATAATGTTTTAGAACTTATTAACATAATAAATATTTCATCTTGATTTTTCAACTAATACCAATGAAAAAATGGGTGAGATAATAAGTGTGTAATACTTCTATCTATTTAATATAAAATTTACACTGAAAACAGACTACTGAATCTAGTTCCCATCGCAACATAAATTAACTGCACAAGACTTGAAAGACTTACTAACATGAACACTGTAATTTAGCTGTAAAATATAACTACTGCAACCATTTTCCAAGTATTAGAGATATTGGTAGTGCTCATGTTTCATTACTGATAAAACATAATTTTAGAAATGCTTTAAGATGGCTGAAACTATTATAAAATTTAAAATATGCTGTATGTTAACAATCCACAAGAAATATTGCACACAAATTTCACAAAGAAGTAGTTTTGTCTTCACAGAGGAATATCTTGATTCCATTGTAGGGAGCCGTCCAAGAGGAATAGTAAATTTATCAGTGCAGGAGCAGCTTCGGCTGGAGCCACTGGACACAGACTACAAGAAAAAGAAGAGGAAGAAAAGACCAAAGAATAATGAATTGAATATAATTGATATAATGTAGTAGCAAAGACCTATTTTTTAAATAAATTTAAAATGTATGTGCCAACACTGTAAATATGAATTTACTTCATTGTTGTCACTAAGTTGTAATTTTAATTTCCAAGCCTGAAAAAAAAATTTTAAACTGCCGTTTAATTGTAGTTAGTATTGTCTAATGTAATGGGTCCAAATAAAATCTACAACTGATCCGCTTCTTGTATATAAAAACTGTACACATGTCAAAATTTCTGATGAATTTTAAATTTAGTTCTACAAAGACTTTAAAATGTGTTTATGGTTCAGAACACTTGAGTAAAATTATATATTGATTATTATGTAGTTCTCTGTCAAAACTGACACTACTGATGTCATCCAAGTGTCCATACAATGAAAACACCACTTTGTATTATACTGCAACATAGTGTAAGTGCATGCATGTTCAATTATAATGTCACACACAAAATCAGAGCAGTCAATATGAATGTGTATCATGTAATATGTTGCTCATTCTAATTTATTATAACCACAGCAGATTATATGAGATATTGCAGAGAAATAATACAGAATCACTGAAAACTAATGATGAAGGTAAAAATGGGTTACAAGTAACATATGAAACTTCATATCTAAGTTCAAGATGTTACTAAAACAAGTCAAACAAACACGAATTTTATCTCCCTAAAAACGTCAAAGGTTATATCAGTACAGGCAAAAAACATTGAAAAAAATTTCTTAGGTTAAACCAAAAGTCACAAACAAAGTAAACTAGAGAACCAGCATTGGAGGCTGACTGCAGATCATTCTGTTGTCGCAAACATACATTTCATGTAAGGACCACAAAGATAAAATGAAAGCAATTATGACTCATTTTGAGATTATAGATAGTCATTTTTCCTTTGCTTCATTTGTGAGTGGAACAGAAAAGGGAATGAATAGTACTGGTACAAGGTGCCCTCCAATCTGCACCATACAGTGGCTTGAGGAGCATGTAGACGTAGATCAAGGGTGAAGAAAGTGTTATCATCAGTGATGCAAATAAGCTTGGAGTGCTACCTGTTGGCTTTATTCTTAGGTTCCTTGGTGAACAGTTGATGGCTTGTTTTTCTCACATATGCTCGATTTCAGATGGCAGGTTGGAATTGGGACTGTGGTTGGAGGCTATATGCACATACAGTGTCAGTGCCTACAGTCCATACTCCCACTGATTCTGCTGTTCATTATGAGGTTATTTCTGACTTCAATTCCAGTCCGTTAACAATGCTGTAAGCTGAATTTTGTCACCACTTGTGCTGCCAAAAGCCATAAATATTTTAAAAATAGTTTATTGAAGAATTTGAGATGAATGTCAAAAGGTATGACAAAGAAGTAGCCATAAAAGCTTCAAGAGTTTCAGAACTTTCTTCAGTTACAACGCTTGAGACTGTATAATGTAGTTTCAGAAACACAAACCATTCAGCAGAATACACAAAGTGCCTCTTGCACACATAAAAGGTAAGTGCTTATTTACTACCTAATTGAACTCTTGGCCTTCCTTACCAATGAATTATTTATGACTGGATGTTGTTCTTATCTACTAAAAATTTTCAAGTATGAAGCAGTTTTCAAAAATGCTTCTGTGTTTTATTAAAACAACTGTCATCCTGGGTCAGTACTGTCTGTCTGCTTGGAAACGATTGAATGGGCAATGAATAACTACAAGATAAGCTTTATTGTTGAATAAAACACATTATGCCATTTTTAAGATGGATACAAACTCAACATAAGTAATGAGCCTAACATTACTGAATTTACACAAAATGTAAATAATGTAGTTCATAATGGTGATAATGTGATAAAGTTATGACAGCTATATGACACTAATTACCATGAATTACAAAAGATTGGAGTTAGAAGCATAGTAAATTTTAGTCCTAAATCTTATTTGAGAAAACTAACACGGTTGGTGCAGGTACCAACATGGGAACGCATAACGGTTTTTTTATTGGATGCAGTTTGTATCTTCATACTGGTATATCATATGTTGTGTCCAGTGAGCAAATTTAATTTTATATGTATGTGATGAAATGTTGACAATCAATGGACCTAAACTTACAACACACGCATGATTGCATAGTTATCTAAAACATTCTAATCTGGTATCACAAAAATGATTTAAAAGTTAACATTTTAGTGATAAATTAAAATTGTGTACTAAGCTAGGACTTGAAGCTGGAACCCATGCCTTTTCCCACAGAGTGTTCTACTAATTATGCTATCCATGCACACTTAGTGACTGCCTCAAAGTTTCGATGTGTAACTTGTTTCCTTCTTTACCTTCCAAGCCCAGAGAGGTTCTCCTGCTATTTTGCTGGACTAGCACTTCTGAGAGAAAGCAAACAGTGAAGAGTTTGTCTAGTAACCTGAAGATTGTTAGTGTTGGTGAGGTAATGTTTTTCATTTTTTTGGTGTGAAGAATATGTTACATTTAACATTTCTCAGAAAGATAGGGGTCCAGAATTAGAGTTCTAGTCCATGATACGACTTTAAATTTCACAGAAATGTTAATAGTAGTGTATAATCTGTAAAGAGGAATCTTTAATTTAATAATTAATCCAAATAATAGATGAGTTGTTAAATTTGTGTTTATAGGGGACTGCAATCAATTAGTTAATTACAGTTATAAAATTAAATCAAATGGACACATAAGACCAATAGAAAATTTCTGGGAATCCCCATAAATGGCAGAGAAGGCTGGGGTAAACACATATTAAGTGAGTTGTCTTCCCTCTGATCTGAGGTTTAACTACCACCTGAGATTTGTGCTACATATGTAACTTTGTGTATATAAGTTAAGTTATGTCAGATGTTTGCACCACATATACAGTGAGTATGTTATAACACTAATGCTAGTCATTAACAGGACTAATGGACTGTTTTAATCATGTCCATGTTTAATTAGCTATTATACAAATGATTTGCAAAAGATACAGTAAATGAGGTTACCAGACAGTGTTCACACTTTTCAAGCATAGCAGCTCAGTAAAACGCCACAATTTATTTTACTCAGCTGCAGTCCAGTGTGCAAAATTAAACAAAGTACATAGATTATTGCTGAACAGGAGGGAATATTTCGCAACAAACATTTCTGATATAAATAAGTTTGCAGAGTAGCATGGTGGTTGTCACTGATGGGCTATGAGGCCACATCATATTTCTTCTACATGGTCAATGTTTCGACAGCTCTGCTGGGATCTTCTTCAGGTTCTTGTGGTGTTCATAGTTAATTGTACACTATCAAAGACAACTGTCATGTTCTCTTATAAAAGGGTAGGGGGGTTTCCCTCAATTGTGCTGAAGAAGTGGATTTATTAGGTAAAATTCCTGTGACTACCATTGGCAACAATGAAAGCCAAAGGCTATGACAGTTAGTCCATACACAAGGCTTTTGAAATAAGTATTAATTACACCAATAGGAAGGATGGGAAACTGCTTTCTCACTGTCAGTTCACCATTTGTTTTTGGGTTACTGACCACAACAGGGGAATTCTTTGGAAAATAGTGTAAATACATCTATTTTTCAGGCAAAGCAAAATTCAAGACCTTTTCTGACAAAAAACAGATACACCTGATTATCTCCATACCATGGGGAGGGGAGGGGGAGGTGGGGGTCTATGACAAGATATCTGTGGCAGAGTGTATACAGGCAAAAGGGGAAAGACTGTAAAATAATGTATTAAGGAACATGAATGAAACATGCAGTTAAAACAAAATGTGAAATCTGCAGTGGTAGAACATCAGGAGAACTTCAGCCATGACATTGATTTCAACAATGTATGAGTGCTTGCCAAGGAATCCAATATTTATAAAAGAAAAGTCTGCAAAGTAACTGAGATGTCTGAGAATGAATGTAACTGCAGTAGAGAGGATGGCTATAAGCTTGTGGTTTTGTGGCTTCCCTCCTACAACAAAGTGAATAGACGGCTGTTGCATATGAGCAATACAGACAATGTCCAAGAAACCAACTCTGTGGACAATAATATTTTTGATAAACGTTCCCTCCTCTCTTGCTCTGTTTGTGTCATTTCTATTCAATGATGATGGCACATCAGTAGTAACAGAAAGAATTTTAACCTATAACTCTTCATCAGAATATGGATGGGGCAACTGCCTTTTCTATCTAATGACAATGGGAACCATAGGAATTTTACCCAGTACCCTACTTTTTCAGAATAAGAATGGGAAAACTCCCTTTCTACCCAATGGAAATGGCCTACCAGTGGTAACCACAGGAATTTTACTCAATAACAAAGCCCTTTTATAAGAGAACATGACACTCATCTTTGACAGTGAACACCACAAGATCCTGCAGAAGATCCCATCAAAGGGGTCGAGATATCGACCATAGAGAAGAAATATGATGTGGCCTAACAACCCAGAGGATTTAACCTTTTTTTCCAATTTAGGTTTAAAAATTTCATGTCACAGCTAGCCTTTGATTTTTGGGTGAAACCCCCTTCAGTTGGAAATGTTTGACTACTCCACATTGTTTTGGCAATAATAACAACTGTTATCTCTAACAGTTTCTGAGCTTTCTATTTATTACATGATTGCAGCAATTTGTTTCGAATAAATACAGTGTGTTTCACAAAGACTTCTTTAGGGATGACATAGATGCATAACAGTGACAAAATATTGTAGTTTCTGGCAATTAGCATTATTGATAGTACTTTTTGGACAACCAGAGCAGGCTTCTATTTATATTTACAGCAGTTGGTAAACATTGTCCTCTCTCTCCCTTCTTCCTGCTCACTGACTTCAATAAATGTACAACAATCCTGCAAAAACTGCTTCTGCATATGTTAATCCCTGCATCATAGAAACACGATCAAAGCCTACAATGATTGCTGCCAAGTGTTCTTCTTCTCACTTTATAAACATCTTATAAACAAAAAGTTCACAGAATGCTCTAACCAATGTAGGGGATTTAGATCACTGGTCAAGGAACATAATTACCTATTCCTCTACATCTTTTGGATGGACTCTGGTTATAATACTCATTAAATGCAATGCTATTCTATATACAAATTCAGTTGGAGACCATTGTGTTCAACACACATGCATTGACAATGCTAAGGAAATATGCTCTTAAGGAAAGTCAACCACTCAACTATAGCTGAATGGTGTGTGGCAACAGAAACATGCAACAGAAAACAGTTTTATACTAGCTTTCAAGTTCTTGCTCTTTCTCTAGAAGAAGTATGCTCATTCATGTATGCAACTACACTGACAATAAAATGCAAATGTATATGGCTATGTCAAGACGGACTGTTGATTATTGATAGCAGTTGCCCTGACAGATGGAGGTGGGGAGGTGATATGGAAGGATGCATGAGGTGAGGATTGGGTAGTGGGATAGTGTCAGGTGCTTTCGCAATCTCTCTGGCCTAAATTTCTGCTAACCTACTTCCCACTGCCCCACCTTACCTTTTCACATCTCTCTTCCATCCGCACCACACCCTTCTCCCCCCCCCCCCCCCCCGCCCCCCTGCTCACACTCATCCCCTCACTCACCCACCCTCCCTCCCTCACCTTTATCTCTTCCCTTTTCTCTCCTATTTCCTCCTCTCTCTACTTCTTATATAACCATATAACTTACCCACTGAACTCCTTTCATCTTGTCCTGCTGAGTCTTCTGACAAAGAGCCTACATCACACTATTACACTACCCCTCTTTGCCTCGTGCTTTTTTTTTTTTCAAAAAAAGGCTCTGAGCACTATGGGACATAACATCTGAGGTCATCAGTCCCCTAGAACTTAGAACTACTGAAACCTAACTAACCTCAGGACATCACACACATCCATGCCCAAGGCAGGATTCGAACCTGCAACCGTAGCGGTCACGCGGTTCCAGGCTGAAGCGCCTAGAACCGTTCGGCCACACCGGCTGGCATGTATCCTTCGCCACCCCCTCCCCACCCCCATCTGCCCAGGCAACTGCTATTGATAATCAACTGTCTTGTTATATAAATACAGGTTTGTTCTCAAGAATAACACCAGAGGAAAAGACAGTATACAGAAGAGTTATCTGAGAAACTTTTCCTGTGGGAACTCCCAATACTATCACTCATTTTTTAGAATTATTCCTACTGGCCCACATTTTATATAGTCCATATTATTTCATGCACCTTCCACAAGACTGTTTTTGTAGTGCAGCCTTGTCACTTGGTTCGACAAGAAAGTTTTTCAATTGTTACTTTTAACACATTTAAAAATGCCTTTTAAAATTCTTTACATTGAAGAAGCACTAACTTAGAAGCCAATTTTCTCATGCATCCTTCTTACAATATTATGTGATGACCTCCTCAAAATCATCCACTAGTGTTACAGTACTCTTGCGGTTTGGGTGCTTTTCAAGTGATCTGAACTTTTCCAAACATTTCTACAGCTTTGTTGGTTGCCTTTTAAATTTGTTGTACAATTCTTGTACTTTCACCACATGCTTGAGTAGTTTGTTCTCATGTCTTCAAAATGCTAACAACAGGAAGCCTACATTCTGATTCACATCTGAAAGACACAAACTAATGCCCCTTGCCTGACCATGACGTATTTCACATTTCACCTGACAGACTTATTTACAGATTGCACTGGTGTGGTTAACAAACACTTCTACCACAAAATATCTATGATAATTTGGCTGCAAATAATAATAATAATGCTCTATGAATGAAATTTTATTGCTGCTGAAGCAAAGCAACAGTGCAGACTGGAGGAGAGCAGTTATTGCTGTCTGGTGTAACTCACAACTAGGTGCTCGAAAAGAGAATAAATGTTATTGGCTGTTGGTGGTTAGTAGAGGGGATGTGCAGAACAGCTGAAGCTTAGACCATCTTCTGGGCTAATGTGAGAGAAGATACTAGCATATCGAGTAATCACCCAGCGTGCTTGCCACATGTTTATTGCAAATTTTTGTTGAAACTTCTCAAAATGTGGCACTGGGATTTACATCGAGCTGTATAAGACTTATATCCCTTGTATTGTGAAACAGGTGAAAACTGTTACTTTTAACTGGGATTTAATACAGTATTATAATTGTTTCTCTTATCTTAGTTTCCAAAGCCTCTCATCTTTCCAATTTTCTCTTTGTAAATTCCTCTCTAACATGACTCCCTCTTTTCGTGTTGCTTCGAGTGTTTTCATCTTCTATTAGTTGCAATCCATTCCATCCTCACCCAAATGGCACACACACCTGCAACATTTCAGTTGCTTTTCTTCGATTGTATCTGTTATAATGGTGCCCAGGTCCATTCTCTTATGTATACCTTCATTTTAATTTTTATTCCATAGTGTCAGCCTACAGCAACACTTCCAAAATCTCATCCCCATCTATCAGTTATTTCCCATGTTTCTGCTCCATATTATGTTATTATACTTACCATAATAGTTTTAAATATCCTAATCTATGTTTCTGACCTAACATGTGTGCCTTATAAAACTTCATTTAATTGGTTGTTTGTCTGCCTTGGCCAATGTGGTCCTTAATTTCACTTTTACTGGATCTATCTTTGTTCATAATGACTCTCAAATATTTATAAGAGTCCACAGACCTTACTATGTCAAAATCTAATGTCAGGTCTTGTCTCACACTGCCAGTAACAAAATATTCCATTTCCTCTAAATTCATGGTTACAGCCCATTTACAACATTTTCTCCACAACTTTCTAACCATGTACTTCATGGCATCCTCATCAGCAAAATGCAAAAGTGAATAGCTTTTAATTACTTACACACATACCTGTACTATGACATAAATATTTCTATAACCTTAAGGTAGAATTCAAGTATACGAGGCCTGTCCATTCATAATTTCACACCAACAGTGTACTGCAGCATAATGCAGTTTGCATCCTTGCACACACCTGTGTTTAATGTGTACTGGCCAGAACTGTCATTGTTGTATGTTTGTTAGTTATTTTTCAGTGCTGTATTGAGTAGAACGTTGTGTCGCACAGTTTGTGAATTTTGAGGTGGCAGAGTTAGAGGAGCAATGCGTCTGCATTAAATTTTGCATAAAACTCAAGAAAACCATTACACAGATACACCAAATGATGCATGAAGCCTACAGTGATGAGTGCTTAAGCCATACTCAGTGCTACAAATGGTTCACATGGTTTAAAAATGATCAGATTGAGGTTAATTCAGGACGACCTGCAATGTCTACCGACAACACTCATGTCAGGAATGTCAACGAAACTGTGCATGCCAATTGAAGATTGACTATTCGAGAGATTGAAGAAGAATGTAGCATTTCAGTTGGATCATGTCATAAAATCCTGGCACAGGATCTTGGAACGCATCATGTTGTTGCCAAGTTTGTCTCAAGGCTCACAAATCAAGATCAGAAAGACATTCACAGTGCTATCTGCAAAAAGCTTTTGGATCACACAAATGACAATGAGATGTTCCTTAAGAGAATCTTAACTGGTGATGAGACGTTGGTCTATGGTTACGGTGTTGAGACAAAGGTTTGAACTTCACAATGGGCCGGGAAAGGTTCTCCAAGACCAAAACCAGTTCATCGGCTCACGTCAAATGTCAAAGCCATGCTGACTGCTAATCGATGGTACTAATGGGACGTGTTGCGATGCCTGCGAGGGAAATGTGAGAAGGAAACAGTCTGAAATTTGGCACGACAGTTTATGGCTCTTGCATCACAATAACGCACCCATGCATTCATCCCTATTGGTGCATGACTATTGCACAAAAAGCTGAACACTGTGCTGCCTCATTCTCCATACTCCTCAGACTTGGTCCCTGCAGACTATTGTTTTTATTTCGAAAGTTGAAAATCCCTTTGAAAGGAAGAAGATTTGTAATGGTAGATGAGATAAAAGAAAATTTGTGGATGGCACTTCACACAATCCAGCAAGTGGCTTACCAAGACAGCTTCCAGAGGTGGAAACAGCATTGGGAGCGGCGAATCAGTCATGGAACAGGGTATTTTGAAGGAGACCATGCACAAGTAAAAGGTAAGAGTAGAAAACTTTTGTGGACCAACTTCCAGAATTTTATGATCAGACCTCATATTTTAAATAATGTACGTCCTATTGTGCATCATCGTCATTATACTTTTGTCACTGGAATCTCTCCAGATATTTTTGTATCTACTTTTATTCTACAAGTTGTGCCACTAGAATTAACATATAAATTACTCACTCCATTCTCTAACATCGCAGTACACAATTTACTGGGGAGGGGGGGGGGATGTTATCACAGGATTCCTTAAGATCAATGGAGATCATACGGGCCACTCCTGGTCAGTCTTTTTTCAATGAGATGTTTTAGGCAAAACGTATTGTCTGCGCATGATCTTCTGAGACAGAACTCATTCTGTTCTTCTTTGTCCAAAACATGTGATTCAGTTCTCTCCTCTTATTGTATTCCCATATCTACATATGTAGAGACTAAATATGTTACACTTACTACACTTACTCCCCTATAGTTTGAGCATTTATATTTTTCTTTACACCCTTTTTATGTCTGTTGGATATGTATGCTGCTTTCCATTCCTCTGGAAATTCTTCCTCTTTTAGGAAGCAGTTGAAAACATATGTCATTCGTTCCAGAAGTTTATATGGTCCACTTTTGAACAATTTGATGGGCAATCCATTTGGACATGAAGTTCATCCTTTCTGTAGCCACAATTATTTCATTTTCTTCGTAGAATGCATCTGAGATAAATCGTTCTCAACTTTTACAAAGAATTCTGGATAGCTTTTTGTAAACAGATTCTCATAATGTTTCCTCCATTTTTCCTGTGGAATTAAGGTAAATGGAATCATTCCTATTCTTTTGCATCATAGAGATTTCTGAGCTCTCCAGGGTTCATTGCTTGGCCCCCTGCAGTACACTGATCAATGTGTCTACATCTACCATCCCACACTTCATTCTTTGTATTCCTGACTGCTCTCTTCACCTTTTTCTACATTTTACATATTCATTCCTGTTTTATTTGCTCTCTGACATTAGCCATATATTGTATTCTCTCTTCTTTTCCTGTACCAGTTTCTCAATGATTACATTCTAGCATTAATTTCTCTTTCGAATTCATGAGTTGCTCTGTAATACTCCTAAAACTTCCTTAACTGCTTCCCTTATACATCTAACAATATCTTATGTATTATTTCCGGAAGAATATGTTACATTACTCAGTAGTGGATAGAATAAAAAATTCTCGCATTTCCAGCCATGTCAAATGATTTAAATTACATGAGCTTTTGGCCAAACACTCCTTGGCCATTGTCAAATGGTACGACTTGTCAGTGGCTGCTTGTAAGCACATTATATACACTAGCTCCCAGCTGTGATGTCACTGGTGCCCATAGCATTGCCATATGTTGACTCTGCGTTCAATGCGCCTGCTTCACCTGCATGATCGCTGGATCCCACGATGTGCTTTGCTGCAAGTGTTACTGGTGATTTTTATTTCAATGGCTTCTTTAATTACACAATCCCAGAAGCCATAGTGTGAGCCACAATGGATGTTTTATCAAATTTTATCCGGTGTCCATTTTCTGAAGCATGCTCAGCTAAAGCAGATTTCTTGGGGGTAGTGTATGCTATAAGACCTCTCAGGCTCCTCCTTTTGTTGTTCCACAGTCAATACTGTTTGTCCAACAGAAGACATTGTAGACAACAGGTGTTCTGAGACCGCCTATGTCTTTAACTGGGCTCAGTAATTGACGGATTTTCATTGGGGGCCCTGAAGATCGAATCAATCTTGTGTCGCTTCAGCAGGTGACTTATCTCACCCGACACAGAGCCACAGAATGGCTCAGTGATCTTATTGTCAGTCTTGCTTGAAATAGCTTCATTAATATGATGAATGTTATAGCCAATGTCCCTGAAGACCTTGCGTGGGTGGCTCAGCTCAAGGGGCAGGTTATCAGCACCTGTTATCATTCTTGCAAAATGCACCAATGTCTGTAAAACAGTGCTTCTGTGCCGCGTGAGGATGGCTGATGGCATGCAAGTACAGATTGGTGTGGGTGGGTTTTCTATAGATTGCTGTGGCCAAGGTATCCATTTCATCTGTGGTGGATGAGGATGCTGAGGAAAGGCAGCACATTGTTTTTTTCTACCTCCATGGTAATCTGGATGTTACTATTAATGCCTTTGAGGGGCTCTACGAACTTGTCAAGTTTCTCACGTGGATAGAGTCAAAGGACAAATGTTTCGTCAACATATCAAAAGAAACAACTAGGCTTTAATGTCGCTGTGCCTAAGGCAACAGCCTCAAAATTTTCCGTGAAGAGGTTTACAACAGCTGGACTACACATTACAATGCCATCCATTTGATCGTAACACTGGCCATTGCACAGGAAATAAGAAGACATGAGAAGGTGCCTAAATAGCTAAACCACTTCACTTACAAAGAACTGGGATGCTAGGTCCAAACAGTCTGTGACATACACATTCGTAAAGAGTGCCACCACATAAAAACTGACCATAATATCACCATCATCAAATCAAAAACAGTTAATTTGGTTGATAAAATCTACTAAATTGTTACTATGATGTTCACTGCATCCCATATGTGGAACAAGGAAACTGGCCAAGTACTTCACCAGCTTGTATTTTGGTGAACCAATACTGGGTACAAAGAGGCAGAATGGTATCCTGTCTTTGTGTATCTCCAGTAAAGCATAAGCAGCAGGTGTCTAGGTACCTGTGGAAGATTCTTGACCACACTGTCTTCCACCGAAGTGTGTTTGAGAAGTTCAGACATCTTTCTCATTATTTTAAATGTAAATACAGCTGCATTCCCCTTGTCAGCAACAAGGACCACAACACTTTCAGCATGTCATGTTACGTGCTCGTAACTTTGCTTTTACGAGAATATGGCTCGTTTCACACCATATTTCATCTCTTGTTTCATTTGGGAGCCTGTGGAATTGCTGTTCGATGGCACTTACTATATCAGAGACAAGAATGTCTTGGAGAGAAGATGTGAAATTAAGTCTTTTCCTAAGTACAGACATTGCACATGTAGCTATATCTCTCGCCATCAGGTTGATGACAGTACGTTCTGAGAGTCTGTGGCCGGCACCATGTTGCTGCAAAAGATGGCTCAACCTTCCTTTCTGCCTCTCTGTAGTTTGTTCCTGTGATGATAATTGTTGAGAAATCATAACTACATCAATGTATTACCAGTCAAAAGCTGTGAGTGTACTTGATAGTCGTAGACCCAAGGCCATAAGAGCAGGTCTGTCTGAATCCAGCTGTTGCCTGGTATTGTGTAACCTTTCTCATAGTAGTGTGAAGCTGGCATTACGAAATATCCCCCTGGAGAGGATGCTGTTGATGGGATGGTATACCATATTAAATCGTGGAATAGTCTGCTCGCCATGGTAGCACAGCAGGAAGACTAGCGAACTCTGGGAGGAAACGGGACACAACATTAAACGTCTAGGGCACCTGAATGTTAAGAAGGTTAACTTATTGAGTTTGCTAGCCTTCTTACTGCATGAGAAGATGATACCTATACACTTTAATCACTATTGCCATTGTAACTATGAGAGGATATTATGGGCTGCAACTTTGTGATAGATTCCAGCAGTTGCTATACTCCTATTGCCAGAGCCTAGCCAAATTTTCAGTTAATATACTGCATCAAAATAATCAATCAATGATGTTACTGACAACCATTTTAGAGGTTGGCTCACAGCATACCATCCAAAAAATGTACACAGAATCAGCAACAGCTATCATCCAGGTGACTGACTACACAATGACAATAACATCATATCTGGTAGCAAAATCATTTTAATTCATTGTATTTCTTATGATGAACAACAAATATACAATGCAGCATGTTGTTTAAAAACAGATAGATCTTCATGTGAGTTTGGAACCTGTATACAGGCTTTCCCTGTGTGCAACAAAACTGTTTTGTGAATTAGATTACTTTTACATTCTATGTGTGAATGGTAATCTGATATTGTGCAATAGAAGTGAAAAAGAAATTATGACTATTTGAAATGGGTATCCCCCAAAATAATCAGTCTGATAGTGGCTTTGCATCAAATCCCATTTCAAACTGAAAGGGCAATGCTTGGTGAACTCCAAATGTAAGGCAAACTGAAAGAACATTTGACCCATATGTTAGTACCTGTTATTAAGTGAACAGAATTTTACAAAGTACAGAGACAAATATATTTTCATGGGCAAGTGTTTCTGGATGTAGACCCAACCAGATAGCTGTGAATGTTAAAGCACTGCTTATGGGATGGGGAGATGCACTGGCCCTGGATCGATTCTGCACAGTGGATTAATGATGAGGGTTGGTGTGCCAGCCAACTTGGACATGATTTTTAGGTGGTTTCCAGATCCCAGTACATGAATATCAGGCTGGTATCCATGTACCACCTCAGTTACACAAGAAAACTGGGGTACACATATTCTGTCCCAGGAGTAAAAAGGTAGTGACAGCAAGGGCATCCAACCATCCCTTAAATTAACCATGCCAAATCCATTCACAACAATGCCAACCCTGTGCCAATGTGGGGCAAAGGCAGCAGCAGCAGCAGCAGCAGCAACAGCAGAAGAAGAAGAAGAAGAATGACAAAGAGAACAAAAAAGACAACAGAAGACGAAGAAGAAGAAGAAGAAGAAGAAGAATGACAAAGAGAACAAAAAAGAAGTGTTTCAGGATGTAACGAAATGAACTGATAATTTTACAGTTACTTTTTGACCATATCTCAAAGTAATGGACAATAATACTAGTACTAAATTGAAGGAATCAGGATCTGTGAAGTGAAAAATTGGATTCACAAAGAAATAGCTGAAGAGTAATTCAAAGCTCAAATGACTAAAACACACACTGAAATAAATAGCTTGTTGTGTAAATGAGGGATAGCTATTAGTAAAAAAGAATTGCATCAGCAACACCTATATCAGTGATGAAAATGACAATTCACTTTGACATTGTGGTTGTCATTGTCAAGTTGCAGCAGAAAACTACCCAAGAGTTGTGCAACAATACGGCTTTAGTTGTACACATCATACCATTAGAAGCAGTGTTCAAGCACACAAAAATCAATTCGTGAAGCCTCTAATGATAAAAATAAATAAATAAATAAAAGAAAAGTGTGTGTGTGTGTGTGTGTGTAAGATTCAGTTCTATGTAAGGTAAGAGCACAATAGATGTCAGGATTTTGCAGTGACACTACTACTAAAACGGATATCTCATCTAACACTCTAGAACTAAACCTCACTTGAACTACAGATTCAACTTAAATAAGTGTGCATAATTAAATCACAGATCGCTATAATAAAAGGTTATCACAGTTTACTTGCCTGTATTTATGTTCATTTTGAAATATCAGTGAATGCATATATGCCAGTATTATTTTTGTACATGTTTCTCTAAGTCCTAGTGTGGATGTTTCGTACGTATGGTGCTCTGTAGCTTGCAAATAGTGAAAAAACATGTCATAGCAGCTGGTATGTATTCTTCTGTACTAGTATTCAGTCTTGATTTTTTATTTATATTAATAGTGTTTGTGCAGAACAACAAATTACAATGACACTATAAACATGAGAAAGTCGGATGGTAAGGGTTTAACTTTACCTCAAGTGCTGAATACTATAAATATTTTAAAGAAGCAGGAGAATGGCCAAAGAATCTATTAGAGATTTTGTGGCACAAGACCAGAACCAAGTTGAGTGGCAAGGTAAAATTCTTAAAAAAAAGTATAAACTCTAGAAGTAACTTCCTTACTCCAACATTACACTTTAAGAGACTTTACATAAACAAAATCTGTTAAAAGCTCACTAAACTTATATGGTGACAAAGCATTCTATAAAGTGTAACTGGGAGCACTATATCTGACACTATCTGAGGTAATCTCATTGTGTTCCGTTGTTATCTGTTTTACTAGCTGAGCTACCACTATTTGAGTGAAGTGTGTGATACCACTCGTTGCAGTTATTGCAGTGTCTGACTTACTGGAGCAACAATACTAAATTATTTTACCCAATCATCATCTATCTCATGGCGTAGAGGATAAGAGGGATTTTCATCTCTTCCTGCCTTAATTTGTGGTTACTGTCTCTCTCACTGACAGTCCCTCCTCCTGCAGTGCCTCTTTTAACCTAGTCTTCCATGTCTCTCTTGGTTATTCTCATTTTTTCTTATCATCATT
The DNA here is from genome assembly GCF_023897955.1 of Schistocerca gregaria. Classification (NCBI taxonomy): domain Eukaryota; kingdom Metazoa; phylum Arthropoda; class Insecta; order Orthoptera; family Acrididae; genus Schistocerca; species Schistocerca gregaria. The sequence continues at coordinate 768,762,318 of NC_064931.1, read as the reverse complement.
TTCCATTACTTACAGAGCTGTATCAACGTGATCCTGCACCCCTGGCAGAAATGCCAAACTGACTGACCCTCGCACCCTTTTCCTAGAAAAATAAATTTTGGTAATTTCTTCTATAGATTTAGTAAACTTTATAGATGTGTTTAATAAAATAAAGAATTATTGAAAAATATTGCTGGCATGAGTTACCATACACAACAGTCCTTTGTTTCAGTTGTGCCACAAATAGACAGGTTGTTCACCTAACAAAATAATTGTGGTTGTTGAGTATGTAACCTGCCTTCAATAATACAAGTTATTTGAACATCTGATATGGGAGAAGCTCATGTTTCAGAGCAAAAGTACTGCTTGGAGGGGCTAGTGAATTATGTATACCCTTTGCCTTTTTTGCTTGCTTTCTTCCCTTTCTTATTCAAGTCATCAGTCAGCAAAAATCGGAAGCCTTCTATCAAACATCATATATGCTTCAACACCCTCACAACAACCTCTGAAATCACACAAGACCTTAAGAAAGTAGCAACAATTATTACACTATTGAAATGGAGTGAGCTTTGTAGGCAGTAGTGGTGTGAACCACACTGTTCGTCGCATTAATCATAGTAGGAACTCATGTCTGTTCAGCAGTCGTCATTTCTTTGTGATGCTACTTGAGGAAATGAGACTATAGAACTGACAATGTGACAACAGTGTGTGTTTACAGTCGTGGACTGAGGGTAATGTAAGGATGATACAGCAACATGAAGGAAAGGTGAAATAATGTAATCATTCCGGCTAATTCTTAAACGATCTTTCTTTTTTCATAACTTTTTGGGTCAGTTTTGTGGCCCCTCTGTGTCTGTGCCCTTGAAGGGAACACATATTGCCACACCCTCGATATATAGCCTTATTTGCCCCCTTCATTAACCTTGGCCAGCTCACTCACTTATTATCCAAGATTTATAGCCAAAAGTCAGTGCCAAACAGCAATACAAAATGAAATTTTAACAGTAATGTTTGAACTCTTGAAGCAACCTTGTGGAGGTGATGCTCTGGGTAGATTACAATGCTAGTAATGGTTCTTGTGTTTTCAAAGTAGTCATTAATCAATTTAACATGACCCTTGACTAGAAATGGCACTAGTGGCACTCAAATAGATGAAAGCATGGATATGGCACACATCGGTCAGCTAAAAGTGAAACTGAAGAAGAGGTTAAAATTTCAGTTGGTTCATGTCATGAAAATTTAACTGGAAAATTGAATATGCATTGAGTTATTCCTCCTTGAACAATATGACAATGTAAAAAATTCATACAACCATCATCACACAAGACAAGAGTTGGGTGTATGTCTACAACAGTAAGACCAAAGTCCAGTCACCATATGGGTGCAAATGATCACCACCACCCCACCCTGTTATCAAGGAAATTGTGAATTTTTGCTTTCAGTTCAAACACTTAACTACCATTACTATAGAAATATTTTGAAAAGTTTTCTGAGAAACCTTGCAAAGGGAATCAGTCATGGTGAGACAACACATAGGTCCTTCACAATGACAGTGTGGTTGTCCACATGATTTTGTCAATTAGAAAGCAGGTGTGTTTACTCATTCAGCAACCTTACCCCTAGTGGACACTCCACATAAGCTTTTGTTCTAAAAATTAGTCAGAGCTGAAAGGACTCTGTTTCAGATGCACACACTTACTAGCATCTAATGACATTTTGATGCCATCAAAAACGATGTCATGGGCACTAAAGGGCATTCCAAAAGATTTTCAGGGCTGCATGTTGAGATAAGTATATAAATGTTACTTTTCTAAAAACAGACCTCAGACGCCTAACTCTGTTCCCCCAATAACTGACTAAATTGATGTTCAGATAGAAGTATCACTTAGTTATGGTACAGGATAAGCCTCTTCATCCATCTAGTGCCTCAACAAGATTATTTTGCTAGATAAAATCTCAAAACAGGTAACTACAGAAACAGTCCCACAATCAGAAACAGTTTAAGTTGTGTTATAAAACATCTGATAAGTCATTACTAGATATTATATTTCATAGGCCAGGCTGTCCCAACACTGCCACATGGGGGGCAAGGGCATTCCTGCCCACCCCTCATCGCACTTGGGGGCAGGCACAGGTAACGTAAGCTCATTGCCAGACAGCCCTATGCATATCTTACGTGCACATGCAAACCAATTGACAACCACTGCCTTGGTTCACTTGTTCCCTTGGCCAGTGGAGTGCAACTGTGTGTGCAGCAAGACTGCCTGTGTGTTAGCCATATGCCCACCCCTTCCCACCTGTGCCAGTGTCCAGCTGTCCCCAAGTGGGCAGCACACAAGCTGGAACAGCCTGTCATAGCCTTCAGTGACCTAACAATAGTATACAAAGTAACAGACTTAATGGCTACAAATATAGCATTCTACATCTGACAAGAATTACCTGCAGCTAAAGAGGAAACGGTCTTCAAATTCTTCAGCTCTCTCAGTACCATACTGATCTGAAGTTAAGTTATTAAGTAGTGAAGGAAAGGAATTTGCAAGTAGAAGTTACAAGGAACAGTGTTTTGAGGGGCAGAAACCATTGAAGCCAGGTTGTTTTAAGCAGATTTATTATTGTTTACAATGTAACAGATATCTTACATATTTACAAAAGGAACCAGTTTCTTCAAACATCTGGACCTGCAACAAATTAAAATGAATTTGTTACACGACATAAAATAATTAATCAATTTTAAATGATATATTAGTTTGTAGAGAAGTACAATCAGGTAGAAATTTCCAGGTAAATACAACGTCTTATTTCAGGAGGAAGGAAGCTGGATATCCCCAAATGTCACAACTCTTGTAAAGTACAGGAAACACACAGGTGCATCCAGAATGAAGTTTCACTCTGCAGCGAGTGAGCACTGATATCAAACTTCCTGCCAGATTAAAACTGTGTGTCGGACAAGTTTTCAAACCCAGGACCTTTGCTTTTCACAGACAAGCGCTCTGCCAATGGAACTACCTGAGCACACCTCACACAACCCGTTGGTGATGAGGTAACGGCAGAAGTAAAGCTGTGCAGACGGGTCACGAGTTGTGCTTGGGTAGCTCAGTTGGTGGAACACTTGCCCGCGAAAGGCAGAGATCCCTGTGTTCAAGCCCCAGTATGGTGCAAAGTTTTAATCTTCCACGAAGTTTTAAAACAGCTACATATTTAGGAATGTGAGAAAGGTACCACCTGAATGCTAAGATGGTGTATTGTCGTAAAACACAACACAGGAATATGTCAAACGTATAAACTTTTCTATATCTACATCTACGTGATTACTCTGCTATTCACAATAAAGTGCCTGGCAGAAGGTTCAATGAGCCACCTTCAAGCTGTCTCTTTACCGTTCCACTCTCGAATGGCACATGGGAAAAACAAGCACTTAAATTTTTCTGTGCGAGCCCTGATTTCTCTTATTTTATCGTGATGATCATTTCTCCCTACGTAGGTGGGTGGCAACAGAATGTTTTTGCAATCGGAGGAGAAAACTGGTGATTGAAATTTCATGAGAAGATCTCATCGCAATGAAAAATGCCTTTGTTTTAATGACTGCCACTCCAATTCATGTATCATGTTTGTGACACTATCTGCCCAATTTCGCGATCATACAAAACGAGCTGCCCTTCTTTGTACTTTATCGACGTCATCCATCAGTCCCACCTGATGTGGATCCTACACTGCACAGCAATACTCCAGGATGGGGCGGACAAGCATAGTGTAAGCAGTCTCTTTAGTAGATCTGTTGCACCTTCTAAGTGTTCTGCCAGATCAGCTTTCCTAAAAAGTTGATAACTATATTTAACATGTGTTGCAGCACAAAAATCTTTTAGAGTTAAAATTTGTGCATCATGATCTGAAAGGCCATTTACCTTTTTGCTAACAGTATGCCCTTCTAGTAATGAGGAATGAACAAAAATGTTGTCTATGGTTGTTCTACTGTTCCCTTGCACTCTCGTTGCAAAGAATACGGTTTGCATAAGATTATATGAATTAAGGAGGTCTACCAGCATCCTTTTCCTTGCACAATCACTTATACAATTAATATTGAAGTCACCACATATAACTAACTTTTTGTATTTCCTATAAAGTGAACCAAGAACCTCCCTTAGCTTTAGCAAAAATGTTGTGAAATCGGATTATGGGGATCTATAAACAACAACAGTTAGAAGTTTAACTCCACTAAATTTAACCACACCTGCACAACATTCAAACACCTTTTCAGTGCAGTACTTCGAAACATCAATTGACTCAAATGGGATACCATTTTTCACATACATGGCTACTCCCCCACACTCCCACACTGCAAAGAGCTCCTACAAAAGCTGCCAGCCAACCAGTATCCTGGTAAAGGAAGCCTCTGAATTATCTCCTTATTTAAGAAGTGTTCAGATATACCAATAATTTCAGAGTCAACATCTATAAGCAGTTCACTAACTTTATCTCTAATACATTGTATATTTTGATGAAATATCCTAATTCCCTCATTAATCGGATACCTAAGCTTTGTCGAAAGTGGTTTCTTTGTTAGAGAGACTTCCCTCAAGCAGGAATACCTATCAGCTGACTTCAGTCTAAAAAAGGTACAGCTCTAACACCCACTACTACAGGAATTTTCCCATGAGTGATCCCACCAACCCCACCTATGCTGTCACCTATAAGCTTTGCCAACCTCCCCTTTCCGTAACTATTGAGGTGCAGGCCATGTCTAGTGAAACCTGTCCTGCTGATAGACTCCACCGACACCACCGAAATGAGACTCGTGCCTTCTGTCATCAGCGCACCCCCAAGTCTCATGTTATTACGCCTGACGGCTTTATTAAGATGAGGCCGATCGTGACGCTAAAACAGTTCCACGAAATGCACATTCGTGTTGCCAGTCTGAGTGGCTATCTTTTCCAGGTCACCATCTATATCATACTCCCCATCCCTGTCAATACTATTACCAGCCCCACCCACAATCACTTACTGATCCTCTTTAGTAAAATTCCTACATAACTCCCCTATGTTAACAGCCACCTGAGCCAATCCTGCATTAGGCTTCACAATGCTGGTGACCTAGTACTCACTCCCCAACACTTCCTGCAACTGCTGGCCTACACCTCTACCATGAGAACTACCTAACAGCAGAACCTTCTTCTTTCTCTTAGACTTTGCAACTGACTTAGCCACCATAACTGCTGAGGTCTGCTGCATACTTCCTATATCTACAGGTACTAGAGATTCCTCTCCACTAGACTCTGACAGTTGGTCATATCTATTGCTAACACCAATAATAAAACTATCTGAAAATCTCCTTCTCCTAGCAGATGTCTTGCCAACAGCCAGTTAGAGGAAGATGAAAAAAGTAAGAGGTCAAACAACAACATGTCAAAGGAAATCTGCCAGTAACCTATTTTCTGTTAGTTTTTTTATATTGCACATCAAGATTTCTCTCTGTCAAGTAAGTGTTGTTGTTGTTGTTGTTGTTGTTGTTGTTGTTGGTGGTGGTGGTGGTTGTGTTATCATTGTCATCCAATTACAGTCTCTTCTGGAGACTGAATTTCGTAATTCAATTATCTGTACAATTTTACTGTTTAGAATTAAAAACTTCAAATTCATTTTGAATGATATCAAATTATATTTGACTTCAGATTAAATATTTCCTTTTAAATATATTCCAATATACTCACCCTTCCTTAAAGGTAGTGTTGCTTCCTCATTAGATGTGGTGACGTGACTCCTTCTGCACCTATAATTAGGTAGGATTTAAAAAAAAAAAAATAGTTGAAATAGCATACTATCTGCAAATATTATAATACAATCAATTAGATAAGGCAACAGTATCAGTAAACAATAAGGCACTGATCAAAATGTAATCCACTGGGTACTTAATACAACATGTTTGTATTGAGGATTCCCTAAGTGGAGGATAAACCCTTCAAAATAACAACAACAATCAAGTTCTTCCAGACAGAGTATGAATAGGAAGATATTAGAAAGACAACAGATATGTAATTACAACTGACTTATAGACAGCTATAACACCTGTCTTGGATTTCATATACATTCGTTAGGCTCCACTCAGTCAGCCAACCCCTTCTCCTCCTCCTTCTCCAAAAAAGTGGAGACTCTCAGAGATAGACAACTGAATTGTACGCTGAATAGGGTGTGGAGCAAATGGCTGATCGAGGTTAAAATTTTATAAGAACATGCACAGTAAAAATGTATCAACAAAGGAAAGAGTTCATTAATGAAGCTACAGTAACAATAGTCAAAGGAGATGAGGAATCTTCATCCATTCCACATTCAATTGCCGTAAGTATTGCATATAATTTGGCATCATAATTTGGTGGTTGTTTAGGAAGACCGAATCTGGAGACATTGTCAGGAAAAACAACAAAGCAGGCAAGGGTATCCCAACTGCTCAGACCACAATAAAATCATGAAGTACCTTCAGCCCTCGAGCAGGCATACTTCTGTATGGAATACCCCAACTTTATTTTCTAAGCATGGTAGCATTATTCAACAAAGTATGTGATTATTATGTTTGTTATTAACTTCTGTCATCTTGTATGTTGAATAGAGCAAGTGTCATTCTCTTCAGTGCATTTTATTACATGTTTTATGTTACTGCGAGAAGTGGTCATTGCTGGTGCATATCATTTCCCACACAGCTGGTCACATAACAAGTTTAACATTACAGCATCATAGTGTAACCACACATGTACGTAAATATCAAAAAATGTTTTTTCGAAAGAGGTGGGGGGCCTGGAGGAAGCAAGATTTCATACAAAAGTATCAAGGACATGCAAACTACTCTAACACATTCTGCTACAAACATCATTGATGATATTTCTGTGTATCATACAATAACACATCAAGGGATCAACAACAATGGCATCGTCCAATATTTGCAAGGCAGGGATTCCACAGAAAAACTGAGAATTGAAATAATGGCTGCTATAACCCTGTACATAATACCTGGATTCACGCCACAGCAGCAGGCCACCGACATGCTACAGTTCAAATACTGGACCAGCTACCAGAGGCCTCGTCCAGTGGTCCACATGACTTGTGCACACAGAACGGCATCTGCTGCACCACTTACTGCAGCCCTCCTCTATATAAGCACAGGGCAGCAGGCACTCACTCTCATAATGCGTTCATACCTATTGTCAGCAACTGCCTGTATTGTTTCTATGTTTGTGTCTATGTTTTCAACTGTTGTTTGCTTATATGTGGAAGAAGATGAACTTTGGTTCATTGTGGCTGGGCTCCTGTTCGTGTCTTACAGTATAATACAAGTGGCGATGTGTTGGTGTTCACTTCTGCATGTTCAGCCTATTTGGTTCTCCTTTGGTTGTTCTGTCCATGGAGGGATGCTCCAATCACTTCTCAAGCAGCAGAAGGCTCTTACAGTTCCTATCATGAGCTTGTGAGCCACACTGACTATGCAGGCTTTCATGCTGTCAGCGTACTTGCCATCCTTTCTCCCCTTTACAATGACAAGGCTGAAGACTGGGAGGCTTATGAGAAGCAGCTTCAGCAACACTTGCTTGCTTTTGGTGTCACTGATGCAAATATGTGTAAGGCTTTGTTCCTTTCTTGTATTTCTCCTCAGATCTACTGGTTGTTGGGCCAATTATCCCATCCAGGAACCTATGTCACTTTCATTCGATGAAATTTTTAATTATCAAATTATCACAGTAAACTCAGGCATGCCAGTTTAGTGTGTGGAGTTCTAGCATTGTCATAAACAGCCTCACCTACTGGGCTCAGGTGGCTGAACTCCATGGCTTCAGTTGCAATGTCAGTTCGTTACCAATGCTCATCATGATTCCTATGCTGATTCTGTCTTCTGTGACACCATCATCTGGTTGGCTTCTGATAAGGAGGTGTGTCAATGTGCACTACAATATGAGAATCCATCTTCCTGAAGTGTTAAATATTGTTCAATGTTTCGAGATATCTTGTACTGCTAGTGATCAGACTGAGACTTGGTGTGACATTGCCACAGTGGCTTCTGTTCCTTGTTGTGAGGCATGAGTCAGTTCTTGGGGGAGGACGATGAGGCAACTGTACAAATGGGGCACTGGACAGCAACATGCCAATAAGCAGCAGCAGCAGCACTCCACGCTTCCATCTTGCCCATAATATTTCACGTAACATGACAGGAATGTGTGCCCTAAGCGCTAGGCAACTTGCAGCAACTGTAGGAAAACAGACTGCATGTGTCATTCCCAGCCCCTCCAGCGGACATGGATATCAATGGTAACTGGGCATTGGTTATTGAAGTGTGAGTGGTGGACAAAGTGCTGAGACTACAAGTGGACATGGATGCAGCTGACAAATTACTGAACTCACAAACTTATTTGGATTTGGGACCTCTGGTGTTGTCCTTGGTTACTTGACATTTGGCGAGTTACAACAAGCAGCATATTCCAATTTTGGGGCAATTTATGGCTTGCATTATGTATAAATCTGTGGTTTGTTTTTTGACTTTTTGGTACTTGATGAAGCTGACACCACAAATTTATTCGATCTGGATGCTTTTGGTTTTTCCATTTCAGATGTGATGCACTTCATTTCCGACCAGGTACTTACCAACAGTTAGATTCTCTGTATTCTGAATCTTTGTCTCTTTTCTTGGCTGGGTTAGGTTGTGCCACAAATTTTTGCGGCCTAAATTACCCTGAAACCATGTGTGCTCTATTCTAGTGGCTTTACACAAGCAAGTGAAACCAGAATTGGACTCAGATGGGCTGGCATTGCTGGGTGTTACACAGCCTATGCCCTATTACATTCAGTGAGTGGTCGACTTCTCTCGTTACTGTTACAAAACCGACTGGTCAGATTCACCTTTGTGGTGACTTTAAAAGTTTCAGTTAATGCTCAATCTATCATTGATACATACCTCCTGTACAGTGTGGCTAATGCCATTGTGATTTTTCAGCAATTTTTGGAACAACTGACAATGTCCATTCCAGGATGCATGAACTAACTCGATGACTTCGTTGTGGCAAGGGCATCCATTTAACTTCTGCACCTTCTTCACAGTCTTTCTTACGGCAGGGTAGAAATGCAACTTGGCAAAGTCACACTTCTTTGGCCATCCACTGCATATTTAGGACCTGAAGTTCCTCAGGATGTTGTTAAGCCTTTATGTCATCAAGCTGTCATGGTCACAGTTCTGCCTCGTCCTACGAATGTCAAAGTACTTCAAGCATTTTTAGGTAAAATTGCTTACTATCCCAAATTTAATCCCAACACTGCTGTGTTGGCCCATCACCTCCTATAGTTGCTCCACAAGAACTTTCCTTTTCAGTGGATGCTGGCCTGCATGGGCACGCATGCTTTTGAAATCTATATTTCATTTTGCTCCTTGTTCGACTACTTGCCATCCTGGCTACCACCTGATTTTGGCTACAGATGCCACTCAGTATGGATTTGGGGCCGTTATCACATTTTGCTTTAACTTAGATGTTGAGGCGCAATGTACAGTAGTTGGGTTTCCTATTACAGGCTTCCAGATCACAGTTACCTTCACTGTCTATCCAGTTTTGCATCAAGTTGTTCACCTGGTTCAGGACGGTTTATCGGACAGGCCTTTGGGCAGCACTTCTGATCCTCTGCGTAACTACTTTGCCCTCCATCATCGATTTTCGGTATTTGATGGTAGCTATGGAGATTAACGCACTTGGAGAGACAAACAAGTATCTCCCTAGAGGGCAGATTTACTGCAAATGGCACAAGTTGCCACACCCATAGATATTCCACTGTAGAGTGACCATATTGCTGTAATTTAAGCATTACCTTTGTGTGTGGGATATGTGGCCTCATCCTATGGCGAATATATCCTACTGAAGTGTGTTCTGCGAGTTCTGTTCAGCCAAATGTAAAGATAAATGCTGATGTTTTAACTAGCTCAACATTTGCCCTTCTCATTATATTTTGGTCATTAATCACTCCTTCCTATGCATACTTGCCTCTTCATTCATTTTAGGAACAATCACAATGTTTTTGTATGACAACAATGGATGTAGTGCAGTTATATATCAATACGAAATTCCCCAAATAACTTTGCTCCTTGGAGTCTGGTAACCTGTTAGGAAGTGGACATTTCTATCAGCAGGGTACCATTCGTTAAGTATTTAACTGATTTGAAGTATTTTGGTACTATTACTCAAACTTTTCTTTGCTGTGGATTCATCAGGATGACTTTATCTGAGCCCTCTTCGTTGGGTAGTGTTGCTCATCAGCCGCATGCGCACCTTACTGGCAGTTAGAGAAGAAGAGTTTAAACATTCATTTTCGCAGGGGGAATAAATATCTATCCAGACAGAGGTCCATTTTATTTGGTCAATCTAACACAAATGGGGTTTGACAGGTCCCTCAGAAGTTGCCAGTAAAGGACTTCTTAAATTTCAATGGCCATCACCCCAAGGATGCCCAGACTTTACAGTTTCAGAAGTCATTGTGTTGACCAACCTCAATGATGGGAGTCCCCAGGTTTTCCATGTCCATATCCAAGCATTTATCATCAGTGCTCTGAGGTTAAAAAAAAAAAAGAGCTATCCACCCACATTGAAATTTCATCACTAATACCACTAGCACACAGATTTTAACTTTTTATATTGTACAAGAAACAAAAGTAGTCATACTTTATAGATTTAGATGGGCTAAACACAAATATCAAGGTTAAAATTGTCTCCTACCTTTGGGTTACAAGTACATAATGTATTTACACATAAAATGTACACTTTCATGTTCGGAAATGTCACATTTAATAAAATGTTCCAGGCTAGTACACCATGGTTGAATTTATTTTACCTTTAAACTCAACATATCAGCCACATCTATGGAGGACATTTTCAAGGGGGATCGTAAAATCTTTGAATGTCTGATTCACACTCTGGCTCACTACTGATTCAGCAAAATTCCACTTCTGCATGCTTCCATGCAGTGGCTTAACATCACATTTTCGATGGGCGAGTGCTGTTGGCCGGTCATCTGCCATTGTCCACCGTTTCTGTCACCCCATGGTGGAAGACTGGTACACATCATCGTCAGCACCGGAATCCAAATGTCATTCAATTTCATGTCCCCCTCCTTCCTATCAAAATTCCGTGTAGTTGTGGGGAGGTGTACGTGGGTACTACAGAAAGAATTGTCAAAAAATGACTAGAAGAGCACAAAGGCAATTGCAGAAGAGGGGAGACTGACAGATCAGCTGTTGTGGAACATGCTTTGCAGCCAGGACACCACCAGCTACAAGTGGATATCATGAAAGGTTATACAGAGAGGCCACAGAGATTGTAAAACACCCTGAAGGAGGAGGGCATGAAATTGAATGATTCTGATGTGTACAAGTCTTCCACCATGGGGTGATAGCAATAGCGAACAACAGAAGTCCAAAGTGGCCAATTGCGCTCAAAAACATGTGAAGTCATGCCACTGCATGGAAACGGAATTTTGCTGAAGCCTGGTAGCGAGCCAGGGTATGAATCGGACATTCAAAGAAGCTATGACCCCTTGAAAATGTCCTCCACAGATTGGGATGAAATGTTTGGTTTTAAGATGAAATCCATTCAACAACGGTATAATAGCCCAGAACATTTTGTTAATTGTGATTATGTATTTACATTTCACAATCACACTTATGGGACATTATAAGAACTACATGCAAAGGCATTGTGAGAAGGGTTGCTCTGCTGTGAGTAAGAGAGGAGGACACTTCCCAAACAATTGTCAACACTGCTTTACACCACACAAAATCACAAAGTATGAACTCTGTGATCTGACCAGCGATTTAGATCTTTCAAAGCATAAAACCAAGCTCTTGACCTCACAACTGAAATAGCAGAATCTCCTCATGACACAGGACGCGTGACTGTGTTGAGGGAGTGTCAGGAAAAACTTGTGTGTCATTTCAGTATTGAAAACTACATTACATTCTGCAGTGACAGAGACAGTTTGTAGGAAGACCTGAACATTACATACAAACTAGATAACTGGAGACACTTTATAAATGGCTCAAAAATAAGCCTGAATGCAATACTGTTACAATAGTAATGAAAGGCCATCCATCCCATCCCTGTTGCATATGCTGCCTTAACTGAAGAAAGTTATATCATGTTGAAATCCACTGTAAACTGAGCTACTTACAATAAGCATGCAAGGCTGGTAAATGGAAATTTCCAAGTTACTGTGATGCTGTTGGGTTTGCAAGGGGATTACTCTAGATACGGCTGCTACCTGTGTCAGTGGGACAGTTGTGCAAGAGAAAAACACAACAAACAGGGGGAATGGCCTAAACAAAAAGCTCTGGTGCGTGGGTCAAAAAATACTGCCAAAGAACCTCTAGTGAATCAACATATTTTCTCTCCCACCAATGCACATTAAGTTGAGACTACAACAGCATGTGTTAAAGCTGTGCACATGAATGAAGCAGCCTTCCAGTATATTTGTAAGACATTTCTACGACTCAGTACAGGAAAGATCACAAAGAGGATATCCACAGATATGCCAACTGCTGGGGGCCATACACTTTGAGTCCACTCTAAACCCTGATCAACTGCATTCGTGGCAGTGTTTTCACAACATGACGACATTGTTCTCGGGAAACGAGAGCTGAAAATTACAGGAACATTGTGAAGAAATTCATTCATCCTTATAAAGTCACTGGCTGCAAAATTACCCTGAAGATGCACTTCCTTCACTCCCACCTTGGTGTTCCCTGAGGACTGTGGTGCATTCAGTGATGAGCATGGCAAGCAATCCTACCAGCACATTTCTTTCATGGAACAGTGATATACAGGATGATGGATTACTGATACATTGTCTGATGTCAGATGGATGTTACAGAGATGTTACAGACACCATCCAAGAGAGGGAGAGAAAGAAATGGCATGAACAAACTACTTAAGTTCAATTACTGTATAAAGCCTATTGATTACGGTATCAATATATGTGAAACATAAAATCTCAACTTACTTGAAATAACCCTGAGCTAGGAGACAATGATAAATGTAATATTTGTCTTCAACTCATTGAAATCTACACTGAAGAGCCAAAGAAACGGGTACTACTGCTTAATATTGTTCAGTGCCCCAGTAAGCACGCAGAAGTTCTCCAACACGGTGTGGCATGGACTCTACTAATGTCTGAAGTAGTGCTGGAGGGAATTGACACCATAAATCTGTAAGAGTATGAGGAGGTGGAGATCTCTTCTGAACAGCACGTTGCAAGGCATATCAGGTATGCTCAATAGTGTTCATGTATGGGGAGTTGGGTGGCCAGTGAAAGTATTTAAACTCAGAAGAGTGTTCCTGGAGCCACTCTGTAGCAATTCTGGACGTGTGGGGTGTCGCATTGTCCTACTGAAATTGCCCAAGTTGGTTGGAATGCACAATAGACATGAATGGGTGCAGGTGATCAGACAAGATGCTTATGTACATGTCACTTATCAGAGTCGTATCTAGACATATCAAGGTCCCATATCATTCCAACTGCACACACCTTATACCATTACAGAGCTTCCACCGACTTGAACAATCCCCTGCTAACATGCAGGGTCCATGGATTCAAGAGGTTGTCTCCATACCCATACACGTCCATCCGCTCAATACAATTTGAAATGAGGCTTGTCTGAGCAGGAAACATGTTTTCAGACATCAACAGTCCAGTGTTGGTGTTGACTGGCCCAGGCAAAGCATAAAGATTTGTCTTGTGCAGTCATCAAGGGTATACGAGTGGTCCTTCGGCTCATGTTGACAATGTTTTGTTGAATGGTTTGCGCCCTGACAATTGTTGATGGCCCAGCATTGAAATTTGCAGCAATTTGCGGAAGGGTTGCACTTCTCTCACAACGAACGATTCTCTTCAGTCATCGTTGGTTCCATTCTTGCAGGATCTTTCTCCATCCTCAGCGATGTCAGAGATTTGATGTTTTATGGGATTCCTCGTATTCACGATACATTTATGAAAAGGTTGTTTGGGAAAATCCCCACTTTATCGCTACTTTGGAGATGCTGTGCTCCATCACACATGTGCCGATGATAACATCACATTCAAACTCACTTAAATCTTGATAACCTGCCATTGTAGGGAGCAGTAAATGATCTAGCAACTGTGCCAGACACTTGTCGTCTTATACAGGCATTGCCAATCGCAGCACCGTATTCTTCCTGTTTACATATCTCTGTATTTGAATACACATACCTATACCAGTTGCTTTGGTGCTTCAGTGTATAGACACTGTCTACTCTAGTTTCTGCAAAAAAAGTTCACTGTGGACCAGTGATACTTCAAAACAATCAGACAATTCACTAAAATTGTATACTACATTCATCTTTTTATTGAAATAAAACACAGAGTAGTTGGTAAACTAGCCTTTATCCTCTTGTCTAAATCTAAAACAAAATCAATACACAACAAGCAACGTCACATACTTCTTCCCACTGACCTATGACAGTATCTCAGAAGAGTGGGGGTGGTACATTTAGCCACAGGATATTCAGTACAATCTCTGTTAACTGCCACATCTTCTAATTTTTTTTCTTGCATTCCCAATTACACAGATACTCACAGAATGACACTTTATTCCCGAGCTTTTGCACATGGAGAGGGGTGTCCTCGACATTTTGGACCTGCTTATTGCAGGGTACATGCACAGCATAGAGTGGAGGGCACTCAGGGACACTGAGCCGATCAGGTATTTCACAGCACAAGCACATCTCCTTTGCTTCAGTAACTCCATATCATCAATGAGATGAGTCTTGAGGAAATGCTCTGGGGAAACCACTTAGCAGACCTGCTTGGGTCACACATACAAATATAGGCGCAAAACTGCAGTGTTCATTAAAATTTCATGAAAGACCAAGTTAAAATGGTCCTCGAGTACCAACTCTATTGTACCTCAATAAATTTATAATTCTGAGCTTCTTCAAAAACTTTGGTTGTGGCTGATCCCAACCCTATGTTAGCATACTTGTCCACAAGTAAGGATCAATGCACTGGACTCCTTATCATGGATCTTGTACTGTTTATGACAATGGCAAAGAGGGTAGTACAAAATACTGTGAGGTGATCTACCTCTTACGCACACACATCACACGGCGAATTCAGTATAAAACAAAAATTGCTGTTGCAAAAAGATGTGACCTGGGTGTTCAGGAGCATCTTCTGTTAAAATTTGTTGAGTACGTCTGTAACATTCTGGTATTGATGAAAGAAAACCATGACAAATTACACAACTCTTATTTAAACCCATTCCATATTTGTTTCTATTAAAATGTTTGGCAAAAATTGCAGACTGTTTTCAACAAAGAGTCAGATAAGAGTTTTGTATGCTGTTTTCATGACGGAATTATATTTTCTAACAATTTTTAACAAATCATACTACAGATGGGAATAGGCATTGCTGTCTGTAGTGGCATAAGATGGCACAATCACACATGTCAAGACCGCAATTACTAGCATGATTTGTTGAAAATTGTTAGAAAATATAACACAGTGGTGAAAACAGTTACAATTTCTGATGCATTACAGGATTTTAATGGGGGTACATTTCTACTTGCACGACAGAAAGGATGCTCAATCATCCAAGTTCTGTGGACATTCAACTTTCCTTGGTCATAATATTTAATGTATACTGTAAATGATTCACTATTGATCTTGAACAGTGTAATAGTTGATTAGCAGTGTTTCATGACAATGATCAGTGGTGGCTGCAGTGAATTTTCCAATGAAATCAGCAAGGTAAAAAACCTAATGTAACAGAACTGAATGCAGGCTCACTTAGACTGGGAGTGTTCACTAAAATCAAAGGGATAATGGAGCAGAACACTCACCACAATACCTACTCTCAAATAACAGCACAGATGGCAACACTTCGCCAAAGCTCGAGAATTCACTCACTGGCAAAGGAGGCATGGAAAAAACTGGTTTCATCAGAAGAGTTATGCAAGAAGCTGCTTCAAACTGATCATGTGTGTCCAGTATCGTACACACTACAGAGAGTCATGGATTCTGCTTCACAAAAGGACAATGTTGGGTCTGCAAATATTTGGGCATACAGCAAGGACTACATACACTGCACATCTTACAGTGACTGGTTGATGGTGACCATTATACATTATAGTGCGATTAAAATTACTTTGTAAGTATGAGATGGCAGAGAGAGAGAGAGAGAGAGAGAGAGAGAGAGAGAGAGAGAGAGAGAGAGAGAGAGAGAGAGAGAGAGGGGGGGGGGGGGAGGGGGGAGGGGGGAGGGGGGGGAGGGGGATGGAGGGGGAGCGGGAGCGGGAGAGGGAGAGGGAGCGGGAGAGGTATTGGGAGTGAGTGAGCGAGAGCTGGTGCATAACATGCCACATGCTCATGCAATCTGATGATGTGCAGTCTTTATCAATAAGTCATATTTAGGGGTGGTGTTTTTGGTAGTGTAGGTTTTTGCAGTGGCAATGTTGGGCGGCAGTTATGATTGTGGAGTGCAGTGCCGGCAAGAGAAATGGTTCTATTTAGAATGAACATTGTAATTACCTGTTCAAAGAAAAAGAATAGTATATGGAGCTACTGTGTTTGTTTCCTCTTCCAACCTAATGTTCCACACTCTGGGCCCTCTGTAACAGGAACTGTGTTTCGATTCTCACCGAGCATGCCCGGCATCACTGCACGTCGTGTGTGCCTACAGAAGAGGCAATACATTGAACACAGGGAGCCTGAGAAAGAACTGTGACTGGATAACAATTTGCACTCAGCATTCTAGTCACTGGAATGTTAATGAGCAAGTTATTATAACTGAATGATACAAATGATCACTGGAAGCCAGTTGCATTGTTTCTTACAGATTTTAAGAAAACCACAAAAACCATGGGTTACTTCAGCAAATTGCTCACTCCTTCAGATGACAATGCATGTCTTCTCCACGATTTTAAACAATGGGCTTGCAATCAATTTCAACTAACTGAGTGTTTACGGGACTTAGTAGGGGGATGAGGCAGGTGTTGAAATGGCTTACTCAGTATTTTTCCTAGGTCTGCAGGACACCAGCCATTAGTTTAGGAAGCATTTTTAAAGTAAAATAAACTGCCAATTTTTTTGTACAGGATCAAAACTGAAAATGTTGGGTGTGTGCCTTCCCAGCTTCTGAAATAGGAGTCCTGTATTAGGACAGAGACAGTGGATGTTAGAGTCTGAACTTATGCTGCTTTTCTTTCCCACATCACTTATACACTTCATCTTTTTCTTCCAACCATTAATTTTTCTCCATAAGAAGGAAGTATTTTAAATTCCAAAGGTGACTTAAGAGAGGGGAAGTGAGTGAGTGAGTGAGAGTGTGTGTGTGTGTGTGTGTGTGTGTGTGTGTGTGTGAGAGAGAGAGAGAGAGAGAGAGAGAGAGAGAGAGAGAGAGAGAGAGAGAGAAAACACACACTGATCCAGCTGTTTGGATTTTGGAAGCTTGAAAATACATATTCCATTATTCAGCAAAGTGACTCCACAAAAACACAGAATTAATCACTATTACATAGTACTGCATGAGGCACTACTATCAGCTCATTGCAGCCACATAAATAATGCATTTCCACGAATATAAGCAATGTGCAATAAAGTTTTAGTTGTAATTTTGGTAACAGGTACCATACTATGGTTTTAATAATTTGATTATGCCACAAGTGCCGAGTAAATAGGTGAATGGCTCAACATTGAACTGAACCAGTTGAAGAGCTTTTATTTGTGGACAAAACTATTTTGCTATTGTATGTAACAGAATAAAAATAACAGAATGAGATGCAATAAGATATGCAACCAATTCACTGCAAACAAATAGTGTCAACAGTCCTATGGAAGAAATTGTTATGTAATCCACACAAAATACACAGGGTCATCAAGAGAGGGGCTCATCTGACTATATAGCAGTCAAACAGCAATGTGAGAGGTAGCAACGTAGGTCTCAATTGTCTGTACAGTGAACAGAGGCACAATAGGGGCACTAGAATGATTGGACACATCTGAGACAATAGCCTCATGTCTTTGTTCCTGATGGTACATATACCCCTCTACAGCAGGAAATGACAGGGCTTATATTAATGCAGCAGTAATTAATTCATTAAAAATACACATACAAGCAACGTAATCCAAATTCAGTCAGACCTCACATGGCAACCTGACTATCTCACCATAAGGACAGATATAGCTCAGAAAAATGGATCTTCTTTTAACATTACACTTTCAGCACTTAATTGGTTAAATGAGTTCCTAGGATGAATGTGATAATATCACATGCAGAAATCTGCTGTAGAGTCAAGATAATGAACAGTAGTTATATTTCTTCGCAAGTCTTCCAAAAAGCAGTGAAGATAAACTGCATACTCTTAAATAGCATTTAAAACATGGTGAAAACATCCTACCTGCAGTTCGTTGTGGAACATCTGGGTAACTATGCTGAGTGTGCCTCTGAAGGTGCTGTGTTTCTGCATTTCGAGGAAATGAGGCTTCTGGCTTTCCTGCAACACAAATGAAAGAAATATATTATTTTTATCATATGCAGTTACAATAAATCAGATTCCACTCGAGTATGAAAATACACAGAGCAAACCACATATCAACTTTTACATTTATTTGGCTCTGAAAAATTAGTAAAACATAAATTAATTCTGAAGACACCCCTAAGACCACATTTCAGTCAGTCTATACTCCATTGTTTGTCTCACAGGTGTTAGCTGTAGCTACCCACATTTATTCAAATGGTTCCCCGAGTACCTGTAAGGGAGTAGGAATCCACAAGAAAGTCTTCATGCATGATACTGACGACAGCCCTCAAGTGATTTGAGGATGTCTGTACTTCTTGGCTCAGGGAAAGAGTTCTCGTTGGCTGTCGTCCTCAAGCAACCTGGCTGCTGGTGGAAAGAGACTGCTAATAGGGTTGTTTTACAAAAGAGCCTAGTTCCAGTAAACACATTACACATGTCTAAATTACAAGTGGTTGCAATGGACCACAATAAATTAAGTTCTGATATTCATTGTACTACTTCACACAAGTGAATGTTATGACATTTTCTGTCATCTCATCATGTACAAACGTATTCCTGGCTTTTTCTTCCTGTTTCTTCGCCCTATAATCTTCCAACTGCTAACTGCTGTGATTTGCTGGCAGTAAAAATTAAGTGGATTTAAGGCTAATACATCCTATTTGCTTCCTTTGGAAGTAACACGTACTTTGCTCATTTATGTTGCCTTTTCTCTGCTTTCTCTACCATGAGTTTCCTTCTAACCCCCTCCCTCACACTCTGCCCCATTGTTTTCACTGTCTTGATTGATTTAAACTCTCTTCTTCTTCAACTGTCAATTTTAGGGTTTAATGTCATAATGACACTGAGATCACTTTTATATTTAATTTATGTAAACTTGTATTTAATAGTGCATGTATTTGGCTACTGATTCTGCTGAATCCATGTCTTAATCTTTAAATGAGAATTACTATTTTATTTTCATCTAATTTTCTGCCCAGTTATGGCTTCAAGGGCTAATTTCAGATTTTATGGTCCAAGATCAAATATTATAGATATACCCTCAAACTTTATAATTAAAATGATAAGAATTAAGAGCCTAAGGAAGTCATCAATAATAAAATTTTTATGTTCAACTCAAAGTAGTGATACTGCTTCACAATATCCTAGTACTATTCAAGTTGCCATAAACTTTCAAGTTGTAACGCAACAGTAGGAATAACATAAAAGAAGATGAATTCAACCTGGCAATACTTTCAATACACGCTAAAGACCAATCACATCTTAACTTGGATTACCAACAAAATTGAAATTCTTATAATTGGCTAGATAAACACCAAGGATTACTTTGTCCAGTTAGAGTAACCAAACAGTGAGGAAAATGACGTAATGTTAAAACAATCCAAAATGATTCTGGAACAAGGGTGTCAACAGTTGTACCTACTGTTTCTTCCATCTCCTTGTCAACTGCTTTCTTATTGTCTGCATAGTACATAAAGTGAGAGTCTCCCCTCCTTGATTTACTTACACAATTTTTCCTTGTTGGTAAGCTCTAATCTCTATGTGTATTTGCTCTATTCACCAAAATGTATTTGTCCTGTCTCAGAAACCTTTCCATGAGTAACATTTGTCATGGAATAGAAGTTGTTCACAATAGGAGCATTTCAAGAAAATGAAATAATAATTACATGTTGCATAACAGTTTCAAATGTAATGAAACAGAAGTATACACGAGCAGCAGCAAATCAGTTGCTTTTGACATGGGTGATAAATGGGTCACAGTAACCAGGTCCTAAAGGAACAACTCTAGAATAGAAGAATGTGAACTTGCTGAAAAAAAAGCATGTTCAAGGAGCACTATTTATGAAATAATCATATACAAAATAGGCTTATTTTCTGTCTGTCAATCGCTATTTTTATTTCAAAATGACCAGTTTCTGGAACTGTCACACATCTTCAGATTGTATCTCATAGTTACAGAGTAACCTGTACTAACGGTATAATTTTGAAATAAAAATACCAATCAACAGACAGAAAATAACCCTCTTTTGTGTAAATAAATATCCTGAATAACTCCCTGTAAAAATATTAAAATAACTGTATGTTCATTGTCTCTGAACAGGGAACACACAATGGAATTTTTAAATACTTTATGCTGGTGGTGTACACAGCCTGTAAATATTTGAAGAGATTCTTACTAAATCACCAGAAGCTGCTGAATGCACAGTACTTTATTTGTTTCTTGCTTCAATCATGAACACCCACTGGGCAATCCACATAACAGAGGATTGCAAAAGATACAGTAGACTATGTGGCTGCAAGCATAGCAACATGCGGTGCTCGTACTCACACAACATGTCATATGTGTACCTGACATACTCACATAAAATGTCATTACAGCACATCTGACAAAGGTAGCACAATAGCATCAATTATGGAACTAGAAAAATGGAAATCCATTACATTTCACACCTACTATTGCAAATATAATAAATATTGTTGACATAAAAAGAACAGAAAATGTTCATACCTGCCGATGAAACATGCACATGTAATACTTATATCACTGGCACACACTAGTGTATTACAACAATTACTGTGCTTAAAATGCCTACATTTGCACAGCTGTAGTTATGTAAGCACACTCTGCATACTGAAGAAATGAACATCTGATTTCTGTTGTATAAAGGCCAATGCAAATTTTATGCACAGTCTTACACCACGAACTTCCAATCTTTGATAGCCAAGCAAAGCTCTGGTATTCTCTAAGACTCCTTTTGCTTACTTCTCCTATAATACGAATTACTGAATGTACATAGGCAGTTAAATAAACGGCATATTGTCTAGTTTGTCATTGTACAGCAGCTGAGGGGTACATCTACCTTAATTCATCACATTTTCACATCTGACAATTTGTCATGGGCTTTTCCTGAAATAGTTCCACGTATTGATGAATGAAATATTGGTGGAGCTATATGATGTTTAAGAAGCATTCAGACTTACTAAATAAATACTACTGTGTTTATGTATTCCCTTGTGTTTATGATTGGAATGTTGTTCTCATGCTTACAATAAACTTCTCTTCTGGTTGTCTGTTGGCTCACAAAGTGCTTATAACATTTGCTCATTCTTGACAACCTTACCCATAATGAACTTGTGATTTATCACATCACAGTTATTTACTTCTGTCACTAATGCAATGACATCTTTTGTGAAGTATCTGATGGGAAACTTCGCTCGACAGAGAGTGGCAATAGCTACACATACAGAACTACCTTACTGACAGATGTTACAAACTAAAGTGCAAAACACCAAATATTTATAAGAGGCAATTAGAGTCTACATGCTTTGTTCTACATACTTAGCATCTTAAGTGTTGTTATACTAAAGGAACAGAATTAAAGGAATAGACATAAACAATGTGCAAATAATCAACTTCATGTGCACCCATTTTAGTTTGGCTAATACAGACTGGTAGCAGAAGACGACTACACTGAGCTATGCCTAAGGGTGTGCATATGTTGGCTGCAGACGCTGCAATCAGAATCCGTCCAGCAAACGCTGTCAAAAATACACATTGAAAATATCTCGATTATTTGTGCATCTTCTCCCTCACATTATCCTGAATAATTGGGAGTATACTGTCTTTCAATTTTCAGTATGTACAGTGTGCTTACAAAACCACAACTGTTTAACTACAGGCATTGTCACTAAATGTATGTCAATGATACATATAATTTTTATAATGACAGATAATGCTTCACAATTACTTCACATCCAAATACATAGCTGGTCATTAAAATTGCACACTAGGAAGGGTGGAAAATAATGAAATTTCACTTATTGTGTGCATACAGTATAATATGAAGAATACATCATTAAATTTGTTGGTGATATGGGAGTATAC
Organism: Schistocerca gregaria; assembly: GCF_023897955.1. Classification (NCBI taxonomy): domain Eukaryota; kingdom Metazoa; phylum Arthropoda; class Insecta; order Orthoptera; family Acrididae; genus Schistocerca; species Schistocerca gregaria. The sequence continues at coordinate 768,739,914 of NC_064931.1, read as the reverse complement.
AAGGTACAAAATGCACTACAGGAAACTGTCACATCTGGCAGCAACAATGGCTCTAACCAGGCTAAGCATTGCCAGAGTGCATCAACAGTAGTAGCTTGTGAGTGGTGGCATGCCAGTCTCTAAGCAACCCATGAGCAGATGTTCCCATGGATGAGAGATCTGGAGAATGCTCTAGCCTGTCAAGACTCAAACACCCTCTGTATAGAGGTAGGTCATGACAGCACAAGCAATATGTGGACTGGCATTATCTCATTGAAACATAACATTGTGGAGACATAACAGTAGGGTACAACCACCATTCTTAACACATCAGATACATAATGGCTGCTGTCCAAATTACTTAGAATGATAAACAACAGTTTTGAAAGGCCACAATCCTGCCACTGTTGAATTATGACCTATGATGGTAAACATTTGTCCGAGTTACAGGAGGTATAACGTGTTCTTCTCACAAACAAACAACTTTCAAATGCGATTTCTGAACGAGAAACATACAGTGTAACCTATCCTTATATACAGGATGTAGATGGCAAGATGGCATTACTTCTATCTGATCTGTGCAGTTGTGCTAAATGCTAATCGTCTGCATATCCAGGAATGCCGTACACTTCATGCTAATTTCATGTCCCCAACTCATATTGATTGTATATCTCTGTTACATGGTGCAGTATACACCCTGATAAAACTTCAGCTTATACCTTACTGACTGGCTTCATGGAAGTCATGCTATCAAAACAGATCACGCAAAAAGAAGAAATCATGTTCTACTTAAGAGGAAGTTATTGGATGCTAAATTAGAGTATGTAAGAACAGACACTCATAAAGTAAAAGTAAACAAATAAAAATGCTGGTGAACTGAAATTCCCAATTGCAAGCTCAAATAATATTTTTTGGAACTTTGACAGGAAGTTTAAGAAAGAATAGTGTACCTTGAGACTTCATACTTGCTGCAACGAAGTCTACATCAACACCAGCAGCAGTTCCCCAGCTGGCAGTACCCTAGAAATAAAAGAAAGTTTCAAAATGGTCAAAATTGACTATCAACTCTATGAAATATATACTTCGCTCAAGCAAATAAACATAATTTCTGAATGTACATTACAGTTTCTATGAGAATCTTAGGTAGCAATGAAAATACTGAATAACAGACAGACTTAATTTTCTTATGGAAATTTAAGGTGAGATCCTGAAAAATATCAGAATTTGCATTTAAATTCAAACTATTGTCCACACTCTTTCTGACAGAGTAAACAGAATGTTTGTAGCAAAATAATGCCTGGAAGAAATGATAACTACACTTTTAAACTCACTGAATTTGATGGTAAATTATGAAATATTTATCACTGTGAAACGACTATTTTCACGTTTTGAATGCACCTCACTGTTGTGACAGTTAAGTGTTGTTTTGTCTTCAATATTGGCTGAAAATGTGAACTGTCATGACTTTAGTTCTTGTAAATTAAGGTTAATTTTTCTAGGTGGGGCTGTGTTAATTTAGATTTATTATTGTTATTCTATTAGTTTCAGCTTTTTAAGTCATCATCCAGTGTTTAGGTAGAAAAAAGGTGCTTTACGTATAAAGATGATGTGTTTCCTGCCCCCATCTATTACCAGTCAAAACATCAAGAACAGTACCATTTGTAAACCTAAACAAATGGAAACTCATAATGTGAATAAAGCTGAATCTCTCTCTGAAACACACTGAAAGACCTGCTGATGAAAATGCCTGTACAATCTTTTTCTACAGGGAATCCTGTTTAACTTACATGATTTCTGAAATGTCTCTGTGCTGACTACAGAAACTTGTTGGTAATTAAATTGCTTTTTTGTCCTATCAGTTAATTCTATTAATTCCCATAGTTTTCAAAGACAATGTATTCTGCACATCAGCTACATATGGACACAGTGAACTGTAGCCTGTTAGCTGTCTTTGCCACATAATCGTTCATTTTATGTTACACTATAGAACTAATCTGTGGTATTTAAAATATGTAGCACATTCAAAAGTGTTCTGCAAATGGAATGCAATTACAATGTGGTTGCCCAATAATCTGTGTTCTATAAAATATTTATACAAGGTGCTGGGCCATCTTACAGTCTCGTGCAATGTACTTTAATTCTCTGTGAAACCTACATCAGTTTATCTATTATTTGAATCATTATGGGCATTACATCATTTCCTAACAAGAATTCCTCATTCAGAATTTAACACTATCATGGTAGATGTTCCACAATAATTTTTTTCCAGTAAATACCACACATCAGAAAAAAAATGCACATTGACACTTAAGGACACTAAGCCCAAACTTTTTAGACAGAACAATGTAAGCCAAATTTCAGTCCATTTATTTCTTTGGAAGTGATTCTGATTTCTACTGAGAAGTTCAATACAGTATACATAGTCTACCATATTTGGACAAAAAATGTGGTGTACAACCCTCCACCTTTCTTGCTAACCTTGCCAGTTGTTTAAAGTTCAGTTTGACAACTGTCAATAAACATCTTATGCTGTTTCAACAAACAATGAAGTGTGACTAGGAGAAGTCTTTGCTCTTTTCAGATTAAGTAGCATTTCTTTTCAATAAAGTACATAACACAGTTGATCTCAAAATAAGAAACAAACATCCTCTACAGCAACAACAGCTCTTCACCCTGCTTCCTTCTCAAACATACAAACAATGTGAAATTACAAAGGGGGAAACATCACAAACGATTAATTTGCAGACAACTTGTTTCTTTTTCTCTGATATTATAGACAAGTACTGTTCTCTATTCCTTTTAGAATTAAACAGTAACATGTAAATACTGCCAATTTACAATTAAATGTTGTGGGTAATGGTTCCGCAAGGCAAAAATACTACCAATTTACAATTAAATGTTCTGGGTAATTGTTCCGCAAGGCAAAATTGGATTTCTATTATGTGCACCATGTCTTGCATAGCACAATTACAAATATTCAGCATATAGCCGCACTGCAAAATTTGATGTAAGATTTAAAAGCTTTACAATTCAGTTTACTACTTGTAATATCACTCCATTAACAGGCGTGAGCCATAATTTTTATTCTACATAACACATGAATGACAAAAAGGTCCAATATTCTGATACCCAATACATTTAAGTAATATGTTTTGCTTATTTAGTTATTTAAAAAAGAAAAGTGTTGGATATGTGTTGAATCTAGAATTACTTTCAAAACTGCCCGTGTTAGTGGCAACAATTATATGGTTAAGCATCAACTGGGTTTTCTTTTGAAATTGACCACATTTTGTCACCGGTGGCTACACTGCAATGCAAAAATGACCAACACAGACATACATGTTACACAAGGACTACAATACAACTGTTGATTGATGAAGGTGAATTCAAGATCCTTGATCCACATTCATGAAATGCTAAAAAATGTTTTTAGGACCGCATCCAAAGGTTCATGCATCCTGGGTACCACACAGAGTGGTTGGCCAGAATACAAATGTCAAGAAGGCAGAAGTTCTCAATTTGTTGCACTGTTTCAATATGAACAAAAAAGTATTTAAACACAAATGAAAAAGGCAGCCAACGTAATGGCATCACATAATAGAAAAAAATTTAAAACTTGACAACTGACAAGTGATGGACAGTTTATTTTGGGATTGAGGGTGTGCTGTTGTTGTTGGAATTTTCAGAGCAGAGGTCAACCATCAATTCCTGCAATACAACTACTCATTTTCACCATGTACGAAAAAAGGTAAAGCTTGCCCATTTACAGCTACATAGTTTACTCATAGGTAGTTACTGTTACTGCATAGGAATACATGTCTTGCTGAAAAGTACAGGGTGTTTCAAAAATGACCGGTATATTTGAAACGACAATACAAACTAAACGAGCAGCGATAGAAATACACCGTTTGTTGCAATATGCTTGGGACAACAGTACATTTTCAGGCAGACAAACTTTCAAAATTACAGTAGTTACAATTGTCAACAACAGATGGCACTGCAGTCTGGGAAACTCTATAGTACGATATTTTCCACATATCCACCATGCGTAGCAATAATATGGCGTAGTCTCTGAATGAAATTACCCGAAACCTTTGACCACGTGTCTGGCGGAATGGCTTCACATGCAGATGAGATGCACTGCTTCAGCTGTTCAATTGTTTCTGGATTCTGGCGGTACACGTGGTCTTTCAATTGTCCCCACAGAAAAAAGTCACAGGGGTTCATGTCTGGTGAATAGGGAGGCCAGTCCACGCTGCCTCCTGTATGTTTTGGATAGCCCAAAGCAATCACACGAGCATTGAAATATTCATTCAGGAAATTAAAGACGACGGCCGTGCGATGTGGCCGGGCACCATCTTGCATAAACCACGAGGTGTTCGCAGTGTCGTCTAAGGCAGTTTGTACCGCCACAAATTCTCGAAGAATGTCCAGATAGCGTGATGCAGTAATCGTTTCGGATCTGAAAAATGGGCCAAAGATTCCTATGGAAGAAATGGCGGCCCAGACCAGTAGTTTTTGAGGATGCAGGGACGATGGAACTGCAAAATGGGGCTTTTCGGTTCCCCATATGCGCCAGTTCTGTTTACTGACGAAGCTGTCCAGGCAAAAATAAGCTTCGTCAGTAAACCAAATGCTACCCACATACATATCGCCGTCATCAATCCTGTGCACTATATCGTTAGCGAATGTCTCTCGTGCAGCAATGGTAGCGGCGCTGAGGGGTTGCCGCGTTTGAATTTTGTATGGACAGAGGTGTAAACTCTGGCGCATGAGACGATACGTGGATGTTGGCGTTATTTGGACCGCAGCTGCAACAAGACGAATGGAAACCTGAGGCCGCTGTTGGATTACCTGCTGCACTAGCTGCGCGTTCCCCACTGTGGTTGCCGTACGTGGTCGCCCTACCTTTCCAGCACGTTTATCCGTCACGTTCCCAGTCCGTTGAAATTTTTCAAACAGATCCTTTATTGTATAGCTTTTCGGTCCTTTGGTTACATTAAACCTCCGTTGAAAACTTCGTCTTGTTGCAACAACACTGTGTTCTAGGCGGTGGAATTCCAACACCAGAAAAATCCTCTGTTCTAAGGAATAAACCATGTTGTCCACAGCACAATTGCACTTTGTGAACAGCACACGCTTACAGCAGAAAGATGACGTACAGAATGGCGCACCCAAAGACTGCGTTGTCTTCTATATCTTTCACATCACTTGCAGCGCCATCTGTTGTTGAAAATTGTAACTACTGTAATTTCGAAAGTTTGTCTGCCTGAAAATGTACTGTTGTCCCAAGCATATTGCAACAAACTGTGTATTTCTATTGCTGCTCATTTAGTTTTTATTGCCGTTTCAAATATACCGGTCATTTTTGAAACACCCTGTAGATAAACACTATAGAAAAGAACCCAGATTATGCTGAAAAGTGAACAATTGTTATTATGAAGTTTGTCACTATATGCTGGGCAATTTCTCTTGTTTCTCTTCTTCATTATGAAAGAAATAATTTACAAAGTCCTGAGTTTAATCTTTGTATTTATGAGCATACACTTGCTTAAAGGTGTGAAAATGAATGAAAAGTATTTTCAAAGTCTGTTTAGTTCCTCAGCATATATTTATGATTTTCTGAATAGGGAGAGCATTAGTGTTTCAAACCACATCACACAAGCTGGTCAATTACCTTTGAAGTGCCCAGTACACTATTAGCCATGATTTGAGGTACAAAAATACTAGAATGAGATTTTCACTCTGCAGCAGAGTGTGCGCTGATATGAAACTTCCTGCAGATTAAAACTGTGTGCTCGACCGAGACTCGAACTCGGGACCTTTGCCTTTCGCGGGCAAGTGCTCTACCATCTGAGCTACCGAAGCATGACTCACGCTCGGTACTCACAGCTTTACTTCTGCCAGTATCTCGTCTCCTACCTTCCAAACTTTACAGAAGCTCTGCTGAAATGGGCATTGAACAGTTGTGTTTTATAATACGGGTGATGTTTATAAAAACCATAACACAAATCTAATATTAACAATAACTTTGCAGTGCAATAAGTTACTGGTGTACTCACTTCTTGATTCAGAGGTGGTTTCACATTTGGTACACGGGGAGCTGAAACAAAGTTGTGAATTTACAATAAGTACCATCAAAATGCAAATGCGCGTGCGCCCACACACACACACACACACACACACACACACACACACACACACACACACACATTATTGTTATAATATCTGAAGGCTGAAATACTGCAGAAACATATTACTTTGAAAACAGTCACGGCTTAATGGAACAAGTTGCACATGCCAAACATGTTTAGTGTATTTGGCAATGGTCAACTAAAACGAAGGAAGTGTGTGTGTGTGTGTGTGTGTGTGTGTGTGTGAGAGAGAGAGAGAGAGAGAGAGAGAGAGAGAGAGAGAGAAGGGGAGGGGGGGGGGGGGCGAGAGGGAGTGAGATAAGGGAGAGAGAGCGGTATCACATACCAGAAATAATGTATACATCTATTTTTATTTTCCTATTGTTTTACACCTGCCTAACTATATTTTTTTACAATGAAAGGTAATTACATAATTATAAAGTTTAAAGCTATTTGTGGGAAGAACACGTCATTCGCCAATTAATTTAGTACTTAAAGATGCTTTTACTTTTTGCATCCTAATTCTTTTTGTAGACCGATTCATATAAGATGATCTCACAATGAAGACTACCCATCTCTTATTCTGTTCTTTTGTATCCATTTTGTAAAATTTCCTCAATATTGCTTTGATGTTGGCTAGATGTGAGTGAAGAGATTTCTATTTTTAATCTGCATCCATTCCTTATCAGTTCTGGGGCAGGACCCTCTTGATATCTCTGATTTTGGTGTAGATGTGAGTGAAACTTCCAGTACAAACTGAGTCGGTAATGCTGAGACAGAAGTCTGCTCAGTGCCAGTATGGAAGTTAATATGTGGCTGGCACTCAATACACTGTGCTCGTTACATAGATGTGGGGGTTGGCAAACAAGAGAAAACCATAACCTACATCCATACTCTGCAAACCACTGTGAAATGCATTACGGGAGTACCTCCTATTGTACCACATACTATGGTTTCTTGCCTCTCAATTTGCAATTTGGATATGGGACGTGGTAAGCATGACTACTTTAACTTTTCTGTGCAAGCTGCAATTAGGCTGATCTTGTCCTTGTGGTCCCTACAGACTGATACGTGATACAGCAATAAATGGTAGGCTGGAGTATAGTCCTAGATCCCTCGCTTAATACTGGTTCTTGAAATTTTGCAAGTAGGCGTTCATGGAATAATTGATGATTACTACCTTCAAACACCTGACGGTTCAGGTTTTTCATTGTTTCTGTGGCACCATCTTGTGGGTCCAGCGAACCAGCAACCACTGGTGCTGGCCTTTGATATAACATCAGTACTATTTGGTATGGGTCCCACACACTTGAAGACAGTTGTAAACAGTCTCCTTTGCAGACTGATTGCATTGTCCCAGTATCCTACCAATGGACTGGAAATTCGCCTCGTGCCTTACCTACAACTGAGCCTGTATGACAGCTCCATTTCATATCCCCACCAATTATCATCACCTGGGGTATTTGTATGACTTGAATGACTCAGTTATGACTCATTGATATTTTTGTCATCCGATCTTATCTATTTCTGCATTTTATGAAGTGAAAACTTCTGCATTTGTGAATATTTAAAGCATATTACCAATCTTTGCACCACTTTTAAATCTTGACACCAATAGAATATTTGTGCACTTGTTTTTAAGGCAGTGCTTCAATAACAGTAACAGCATAACCTGCAAAAAGTCTGAGGTTACTGTTAATATTGTCTGCCAGGTCATTAACATACCATATGAACAACAAGGGAACTATCACACTTCCCTGGGGCACACTTCAAGTGGTTTCTACCTCTGTCAATGGCTCTCCATCCAAGATAACATGCTATGTCCACCCTACAAAGAAACCTCTAACTCAATCACAAATTTCATGATATATGATCATACTTTCATTGATAAACATTGGTGAGGCACCGAGTCAAACGAGTTTTTTGAAATCAATAAATACTGTATCCACTTGATTGCTTTGACCCATGACAAAAGCCTGGGTTGGGTTTTGCACAACATTTTCTGAATTAATTCTGATTTGCACAGATGAGGTTGTTCTGTTTGGGATACCTCTTTACATATAAGCCGAGAGTACATTCTACGATTCTATAACAGATTGATGTCACTGATAGTGGACAATAGTTTTGTGGATCACTTCTGTTATCCTTCTTGTAGATGAGCGTGACAAGTGCTTTCTTCCAACTTATGGACACGGCTTTTTCTCCACGGAATGTAGGATATACTATGGTTAAAAGAAGGGCTAACTCAGTTGCAAATTCTGTACAATCTGACAGAGATTCCATTTGGCATAATTATACCAATTTCAGTTGTCTCTGAATGCCACTGACACTAATATCTATTACATTCAATTTTGTAGCGGTAGGAGGATTAAACTGGGGCAGTGGTCAAGGATACTCATTTATAAAGAAAAGTTTTAAAGTCAAGTTTAGGATCTCTACGTTTGATTTGCTATCCTCAATTTCACTCTTTATGTCACCATGAGTATTCGGACACTAACTCTGGTGCCAGTGATACTGCTTACATATAACCAGATTTTTTTGGGTTTTGAGAGAGGTGTTTCAATAACATTCTGCTACAGTAGCCATTTGAGGTTTCACACATCGTCTTTTGGTAAAAAAAAAAACAGTTTTTTAGGAGCTGAAAGTCTATTACACTACACTCTGCTTGAAAATTATTGTGCACTAGTAGCTGTTCGGAAGTTTCTTTATAGGAGCTGTACATCATAGATGGTCCCTCTTATCATGAACTGAAAAGTGTGGAGCTCATTCTTGAGATACGGCACTACTGCCTCTTTAACTTACTAAATGTGCAAATCTCCCTACTTCTTGTACTTTGGTAGTCATTATTGCTATAACTGCCTCACGGTCACCCATATCAATTTCAATATCGATATCCTCCAAGAGATCAGGCCTATTTGTTTCCATTGGCTTCACAAGGTCATTCAATAAGTAATAGAACATTTCTTTTCCTTGGCCAATTTTGGGTGAAAAATGTGTAATTTGTTGAGGGAGACTGTGAAATATTCACTTGTCAGTCTTTACAGTTTTTGAAGTTCCAATAGATGGCGAGACCATACGTAGCCTTCACAATGGTATCTGTAACATAGGTGTGTTCAAAGCAGAGATCTGTTACTTAGTTTCTTTTGGCAGAAAACCAGAGCACCGCAGATATTCATACGTGGTTGCACAATTTCTATGGAGACTTGACTGTGAACAAAAGCAAGATGGGTTATTGGGCAAGGCATATGTCACCATCACAACAAGGTTGTGCAAACCTGGACTGTTCTTCCTCACCCACCCTACAGGCAACTTCCATCTGTTGGGACCAATGAGGGATGCACTTCATGGGGAGCGATATGTGGAAGATGGGGATAGTTACTGATGCAGCAAGACTTTGGCTCTGATGTCGACCAGTAGAAAGGCACCATGCGAGCATGCAGGCCCTCCCAGGAAGGTGGCGTAAGGCTGTCACATTGGATGGAGATTATGTTGAAAAATAGGGTTTTATACCCAAAAGAGTGAGGAATAATATGATTTACTGAAATCCTGAATGAAACTAACCTCCTTTCAGGGCCAAAAGTGTTGCATTACTTACTGAACCTCCTCGTAATATACAAGGTCATCCAAAAAGCTGTTACCACTCACACAGTACTACAAAATTTTAAATTTTCTTTTGTTGCTGCCTGACTTCATTTTGAAGAGAGAAGGAAGGTAGCAGCTCGGATGGAAGAGTGTGGGTCAACTTCAACAGTGAGAAAAAAAATTCAGCAATAACAATCCTCCAAGCCATTTAACTGTCGACTGCATTAGAAATTTGAGCACACTAGGTCTATGAGCAATGATTGTACAGGAAACAGAGGATGTTCAAGAAGTATTTGAGTGGAAAATAACATCATAAATGTTCAAAAGACATGCTGATTATGTGACCACGGAAGTCAAATAGATGATTAGCATTAGAAACCAGAATCAGATGAAGCCACATTTCATGTCAGCGGCAACGTGAATAAGCACACTTGGCGTACAGACTATGACAGCACACTCAATTTTCTCCGAAAGTTAACATATAGTGCATTATTTCAAAGTTCGGAGTACTTGGTTTATATATATGATCAGACTGTAATGAGAGATTCTTACCTAGATATGCTGCAGAATTTTATTACTAATAATCTTCCCCTCAATGTCAGGTTACTTCCCGCAAGATGGTGCACCACCACCTATTCCTTATAGGTTCGACATTACCTTGATGAAACATTTAGCAGACACTGTATAAGACAATGTGGACGTTTGGTGTAGCCTCCACAGTCACCCTACTTGACTCCATGTGATTTCTGGCCATGGGGAATGGTGAAATAATGCATAATCCAAGTTGTCCAACCTATACACATGGGAATGTGTGAATGAACTATGGTCTGTATGGAGAAAAGACTCTGCACATCCACCAAGAACCAAGGAATACTGGTTGAAGAACTGCACTTGCTTCATTTGGAATTGCGTACATAGTGTGTGTTTTTTATATTGAAATAAAAAATAAAATGAGACTAAAATAATAAAATAAAATGAAAGTTAATCCCATATAGGTCATAACATCTTTATAGACAACCCTATGTATTTCTATAATGAGTGGGCTTCTGAACTAGTTTCCAGGAAAAGCATTTAGCAGGATACCTTGTCATGCTCACCACTTACATAACTGTCCCAGTTGATTGATGGTTGACTGAAGTCTCCCCATAAGATGATCGTAGTATTGGGGTACATTTGTACTAGTGCACAAAGGTTTTTTTTTTCTAAAATTTTTAGTTACTTCTAGGGGTGAGTCTGGTAGTTGATAAAAGAACCCAATTATAAGTTCACAACCATGTCTAATACCAAGTCTTGCCAATACAATTTCACCTGCAGCTTCAATTTTTATCTCAGTAGATACAAGTCTCTTGCCTACTGAAACAAATACAGCACCTCCACTTTGCATTAGCCTATCCTTTTGATATATATTTAGATTTCATAACTGAATATGTAAGTCTGAGGGTACCTTTACCATTTTTAATATAATACAGATGGACAAACACCAACTGGGCCACATTTCTTACGAGAAACACTGTATGGGACATAAGGAATGAGGAAAGGATTTTTTATAGTGCAGAATGAAGAAACATTTACAAATGATTTGATTATTTGTAACAGAAAAAAGTGAAAAGGGGGAGAAGTGTAATCTTTCCCCACCGTGAAACATACCAGAGGTATCGAATAAATTTCATTACAGATACTGCTTGAAAGTACTACATTTAAAATATTTCATTTGCCTTAAAGTTGATCATAAATTGATCAAGTGAGTTCAAATTATGATGATAAGTAACCTGCCAACTTCTTTCCTGCTGAAAATAAACAGAAGCTGGAAGGTACATAGAAGGCAGAAAAATTCTAAAAGTATGAAGTTTCCATTAGAAGCTGGATTTCTTACTAATCTAGCTGCTAAATTTGTATCACCTTTATGAATTTACAACAGTGAAATATACAAAAAAACCCTATGAACTAATGCTGGAGACCATCTTTGAATTATTTCATGAAACATTGGCTTTCACACTGCAAAATACGATTTTGTACTGTGAAAAGATGATTCAAATGTTAAAACACAAGCAATAATTGTACCCTTATGTGTATTACCTGCATTTCTTTAATTTTTGTCTACCACTTTGAAGTTATGACTTATTAACTAGACTTCTGCACTGGTGCTGAGGTGCAGTACTGATACCCGAGATACTGTCCATTGCTCCCATCGGGTAGGAGTTTTTGAACACTGAGACTGAGTCAATGGAACAAATTTCACCTTTTGGGAAGCATGCTGTATCCTGTGTCAAGGGAACCAAGTTCAAATGGGTAGGGGTGTGTTAATCAGTGGCAGTTGAACACACAGTATACAAGGATACCCTTCCGGGAAATGGCAGTAAGGGGTAAGGAGGTCATCTTGTGCACTCAGTTTACATATCTCAGGGTCTCAACCAACATATTGAGACTGTTCTGGCAGACACTGAGGGAACAGGGTGCAACCAGCTTCAGACTGTTACGCATATAGGGATGAACGATGCCTGTCATCTCTGCTCCGACATCATACTTGGATCATTCCAGCGACTGGCACAGAAGATTTGACCAACCTTGCTCACAGAATTTAAGTGAAGCTCACAATTCGCAACACCATCCACGCAGCCAATCATGGGCCACTGGTTCTGAATTATGCAGAAGGCATGCATCAGAGACTAAGAAAGTTCTGTGACAAGATAGACTGTGACTGCCTAGACTTGCACCTTTGGGTTGGGGACTGTAGAGCCACCAAAATGAGCCAGGGGTGCACTACACATCAGATCCTGCTACGCAAAGTAGCTTACTCTGTGTGGTTTGCATGTACGGTCTTTTTTAGGTTACACTACTCTCCATTTAGTCTAGATAATGATAGCTGCAAGAAACCCTGATGCATTTGTGTAAAATAAAAAAAAAAAAAAAAATGCACCACAGATGAGACTATTGGAAACTTAGTGGTCAACTGCCAAAGCATTTGTAACACAGTGTCAATTTGTGAAGCACTCCTGAAAAGCAGTGAAATTCATGTAATCAAAGTAGGTATAGAAAGCCCGTTAAAACCTGGAACTGACAGAAGTGAGATTTTTGGGGTTAATCCAAATGTAATAAGGAAAGACAAACACTATCTAGATCCACAGCAGTTTAATTCTGTCCTCCTGCATGGTTTGTGTGCTCTAAAATAACTATTAGATTGTAACAGTGAACAGATTTTTCTCATGTCCTGGCCTGACATTAAGGACGCTAATTCAAACATACTGGTGCTGGAAGGAATAAAGACTTTCTGCATGCAAAGTGTGTCAATCTGACACAAACTTTACTGCTGAACAGTGTACAGTATTGTAGGTGGAGCCATCTTTGAAGACGGTGATATCATCAATTAATAACGTAAACAGCCAATCAGTTGCTGGAATACTGGCAACTGACTGGCTATTTACTTTATTAATTGATGATATCATTGTCTTCAAAACTGGCTCCACCTACAGCACTGAACACTGTCTTACAGTAAAGTTTGTGTCAGATTGGCAAGCTCTGCATGCAGAGAGTCTTTAATCCTTTGATCACCAGAGTGTTTGAATTAGTGTCCTCAATGTCATGTCAGGGCATTAGAAAAATTTATACAATGTTGCAACCTAATAGTTATTTTAGAGTACCCAAACCATACAGGAGAATAGAATCAGCCAATCAGTTGCTGGACTTCTGGCAACTGACTGGCTATTTAAATTATTAACTGAAGCTTGCTTACAATTGCTGTTAAAGGCCATTTTCAAAATATATCAAGTGACACACAAAAGAGATCCTCCTTATCTGTTTCTGACGTCGACAAGCTTTGTCAATGTAAGTATATACAATGTTGTGTGTGCAGCAATAACATCTATGGCATTTGTTCCCCTCAGTTAATGTGCTGGGGATCTCTCTAGTACAGTTTTTGTAGTTGTCATTTGTGCAATAACTTTCTCCACTTTGAGAGAGACAAAATTTATTATAGTCATCAACAGTGTCTGAAGGAGAAAGAAGGTACTGAACTTAATCACTAGTGTCTTGTCATGTCATGTCATGTCATGTCATGTCATGGAATGTACAGCACACTATTCTTTCATCACACTGATGGGTTACTAATTCATACTCCTGGGTTTTATTCATTTTCAGAGCACTTGAAAAATTCTTCCTTTCTAAAATGTTTTTTCTCATTCTATGTCAATAATTTAGGAGTAAAGGAGACTACTCACCAAATGGCAGAAGTGTTGAGTTGATAACAGGCACTCATAGAAGAGAAAGAAAACTTGTTACCTTTCAGAATAAATTGTATGTTGACACACACACACACACACACACACACACACACACACACACACACACAAACAAACAGGTGGACTAAAGTGAGGTGGTACGGACTGCGAAGCAGCCATTGAAATTGAGATGTGTTCAGCTACATGTTGTGCAAGTGGGTGGTCAACTTTGTTCTTGGTCACAGTCTTGGTGGACAGAAAGTTGTTTATTATACTGACAAGAAGTTGTGCAGTGATTGCAGTAGAGTTTGTATATGACATGGGTGTTTCTGATGGGATATGATAAGCATGTGACAGGACTGGATTAGGAAGTGCTGGGTGGGTGGACTGGATAAGTCTTGCATCTGGGTCTTCCACAGGGATATGATCCCTGTGGCATGGGTTTCATAGTAGAAATGGCATAGGGATGGACCAGGATGTTGAGTAGGTTGGGAGGACAATGGAAAACCACTTTAAGGGGGTGGGAAGGATTTCAGGTGGGATATCCCTCATTTTCGAGCATCATGATAGATAATCAAAGGCCTGGTGAAGGATATGGTTCACATGCCCAGCTCATACACCTGCCACCCCTCCCTCCCATAGATTAGATTAGATTAATACTTGTTCCATAGATCATGAATACGACACTTCGTAATGATGTGGAACGTGTCAGGTTAATAAAAGATGTCTGTACAAGAAATTACATTACACAAAATATTGCATGACACTAATGATTAAGTTTTTTTTTTTTTTTTTTTTTTTTTTTTTTTTTTTTTTACTTACTTTATATCTAAAAATTCAGCCAATGAGTAGAAGGAGTTGTCATCTAGAAATTCTAGAAATTCTTTTAATTTATTTTTAAATGTTAGTTGGCTATCTGTCAGGCTTTTGATGCTGTTTGGTAGCCAGAAAACCCACTGCCTTCCTATGAGCTGCAAGCTACCCATCTCCAACTTCTCTTCCTATCTTTCGTCTCCCTCTACCCAACTACGCACTCCGCCCTACCACAGTCCACGTACCGAAATGCAAGTTTGGCATTGTGTCCAGCTGGCATGATGTAGGGGCATAGGAGAGTATCCATGTGTATGTGCTAGCTCAACAAGGGATTTATTATTAAAGTTAGCAAATTTTATTTCTCTTTTGTGTGTGCCTGTAGACAGCCCAAAGCTTCTGCTTCTCCTTCACTCCAAAATTATTTAATTCTACCAGAATTTTTCTACATATTTTCTCCTTCTATGTCATTATTAAGCAAGCTGAATGTGCGAGTATAAATGGTAGCCGTATGAGACCAATGGTTTCTGTTCTGCCTGAAAATGCCAGATCAGGTCAAATTAGATGGCTGGTTATAATGGTTCCATGATAAGGAATGTGTGAAAATATGTATACACCATTTGGAAAGCTTATTTTGATTGTAAATTTTGAATTTACTCTTTCCTTGGAAACTTATGGTATTTGTATCTGCAACTACTTTTACCCCTTTGACTCTTGGTATTTAGTCACAAACAGTGTGCTGCCCATTCTTTCAGGTGTATATGCTCAGTAAATACATAACAGGAATAGTAAACATATTGTGCAAAGTACGCAAGGAAAAGAAAAAAACAGGCAACATCCTCTATGAGTGGAGCTCACGGTAAGTTAGTTGCAGTAACATAATTTTTTTGTTTGTGGCGCTACTTCCTACATTTTCTCTGCAGCATACATATTTGTTGCTGCCTATTTTATTATTGGAAAAGAGTAAGAGACACCCAGACCTAGAGAATGGCTAGCCAGTTCAAGGAAAGGCAAATCAGTGTTGTGCAATAAAGCAGCTGCTAAGTGCTTGTATTCACACCACTTTCTTTCTTAACCATCCTTTCAGATTAACTAATGAAACAGCATACAAAATAAATTATTCATTGGAACTCTCATCATTATATTCTCTTTCAAATTCAGTCTTCCAATAAACACAGTGTAATATAAGAATCACTCCCACACTTTCTTCCAGTTTTTTACAAGCCCAACTGAAAACAAAAAGATAATGCTTGTTTATACTCAAACACGAGCTACCGGGAAGCAGAAAAAGCACACGTGATACTTATGAATCACAGTAAAGAAAAAAAGGAAAAGAATACGCTTAGAGATACATACCTCTACCTTGGTGATCTCTGCTCCAAACTGAGAGGGGTGCTGTTTCTATGAGACTATGTCGCAAGAGCACTACACTTGCATGCCGTCTCACTTTAGGTGCAACATTTGGACAGCTGCAAGCACTGTCATCTTGTGAACCTTGTCGCAGCTGCACTCCAGCAACAAGACCTTTAAACATCACATTAAAAAGTTTAGTATAACTGCTTCTATTCACAACCTGAATGAGCAGCTTATAATGTTTTTACTTTTTCTTTGTAAACTTTGTCTTTCAACTATCCCCACTGGCAAAAAGGGGTAAAGGGGGGGAAAGTCCAGGCATCTTGGTGTTCAAGAATCATGACTATTTCTACCTATCTATCTACTGATGAATGTTTAGCTGATGTGTCATCTGACAACTAGAACATACAGGGAACCCGTGATGTTTGGAAAACATACCCATCCCTCTTCCAAAAATGCTGGAAGTTAGCTTTTAATAAAGTCTAGATAACAAGAATTTGTAAGATGATGTGGTAACACATAAGGCCAATCAACTGATTGTCTGTTGCACCATACCACACATTTAAAGAGAAGCATTTCACCAAAGTGAGCTAAAAAATGTTACTGATACCGTCATGAATGAAAGAGGCTTCATCAGTACTAATGGGATTACTTGGTGATTTAGAGTTAACCAGAGACAAAACTCCAATCATATACATTCACTTCCATCTCAAAGGTGTTGAATCTGCAGTAAATGATAAAGATAGGGGTCATGCATACATAATGTCTACCATATTATTGTATGTGGAACAGCAATACACATAGAAATTCTGCATATTATGCTCGTTGAGGCAACAGCCTTGATGCAGTGGTAACACCGGTTCCCGTCAGATCACCAAAGTTAAGCTCTGTCAGGCTGGGCTAGCACTTGGATGGGTGACCGTCTGGTCTGCTGAGCGCTGTTGGCAAGTGGTTGAATTCAGACCTTGTGAGGCAAACTGAGGCGCAACTTAGCTACTTGACTGAGAAGTAGTTGCTCTGGTCTCTAAAACTGACAACGGCCAGGAGTGCGGTGTGCTGACCACATGCTCCTCTGTATCCGGATCCAGTGACGCCCCTGGGCTGAGAGGATGACACAGCGGCCAGTCTGTACCATTGGGCCTTCCAAGGCCTGTTCGGATGGAGTTTAGTTAGTTATGCTTGTTAAAGAACTAAATTCTAGAAACAGAATAATGTCTTCTAGTTTATCTTCACACTGGTCACTTGCACATTCAGATGAAATCTGATAGCTACATACTGAAGCAGTCACACACAGTTTACTGAAAACACAAATACACATTCTTGAATCTGATAACCTGTGGTTACGAAATCATTTACTGTGTTCTCTTAAGGCAGCAGTTTTTCATTACAAACACTGTGTACAAATACCACATTGGTACACTCAGCATTTGTAAATTCCTGTGGCATGCTTAGATGATAGAATACAACTGGCCAACAAATCACAATCACAGCTGAGAAATGAAATTAAGCACAACTCCACAACTTAGACTTTGAAACCAAAATGACAACTGATAAAACAGACCTACGAAAGGAGTAACAACCTGTGAAATGAAAACTTATTCGGCAACCAGTTACATACCTGTAACTGATAAAAACCGGACCATTTCATAGGGAATGTTTTATTTTAATTACTCCACAGTAGCATTTTCTGACCAAAAAGCTGCCCCCCTTGCTTGGTACAGATTTATTGACAACATATTTGTGGTTTGGACACACAGTTAAGAACTATTCCAATTCCTATAACTGCTTAACTCCTTTTTATAGCCCAAGTTCACCAGGTCCTCTTCCAAACCCAAAGCCACCTTCCTTGACATTGACCTCCAACTCACTGATGCCTACATCCACACACCAGTCTATATAAAACCAAACCAATAGCTACACACTGACAGGTGCCATCCCTTCCAAATCAAAACACTTCCTTCCTAACAGTCTAGACATGGGTGGCAAATGTATCTGCTCCACCACCAAATACCTTCACACTTACACTAACAACCTTTCACAAGCCTTTTACTCTCACAACTACCCACAGATCTTATTCACAAACAAATCTCTCAGGCAGTATCCTCTTCTCAGTCTCTGACTAACACAGCTCTCACTACCAACAATCTCTGAAGCACCTCTTTGTCACCCAGTCAATCCAGGCCTTGAATGTTACAACATATTACTCCAGCAAGCCTATGAATTTCTCAAGTCAAGCCCTGAAATGAGATCCTCTGTCCCTAAGATTCTCCCTACACCACCCACTGTGGTTTTACCTAGCCCTTCTAACCTCTAAAACATGCTTGTCAAATCATATGACATACCAAGACCAAAATCCCTACCACAAGGTTTCTAGCCCTACAATCATTCCCACTATAAAAACTGTCCCATACATCCACATACTACCATCTACTTCAGACACATTATTGGTAAATATTACAATGTCAAAGGCTGAGCAACTTGTAAAATGACGCATTTTGTTTACCAACTAATGTGTGTCCACTGCTAAGCATTTTATACAGGCATGACTGTCACTAAACTAGCTGAGTACACAAATGGTTACAGAAGAAATGTCTGTCTCGGGAGACATCCAGTATCTGGTAGCTGAATGTGCTCTATAGCATGACTCAAGGAACCTGTGTGAGTGCTATACCACATAGGCCATTTGGATCCCCTAAAATGATACCAGTTTTCACAATCTCCTTAGATGGGATTTGTCCACCAACATATCTTCGCATCTGACATCATCCTGGATTTACCCTCCATCAACGTACAATCACTCCCCCTATCTTTTCTCATAATATATTACTATTACCTTTTTTCATTATTATTATTATTATTATTATTATTACTATTATTCTCTTAGTCCATCTTCACTTCTCAGTCTGCTCTCCTTATGCCTGGACTGGCACTGGCACAGTGTTCACCAATGTACCATCTTTGACCAACTACACTCTCTGATACTAGTCCTTCACCTTGGCATCACCTCAACCTCATAACAGGTAGGTCCCTCTCATGCTGCAGTCTGAGTGACCTGCCTTCCCTTAATAATCTTCCCCAACTTTCATCTCCTTAAGGTGTGTGTGTGTGTGTGTGTGTGTGTGTGTGTGTGTGTGTGTGTGTGGTGGGGAGGGGGTAGGGGGGGGGGGGGGGTAGGGATGGGGAGGGGTTATGCATACTCTAGTAAACACATTCCATGTCAACTATAAACAAACAAATGATGAAATCTGTATCTAATTTGAAAATAAACAGCTTACATAAAACAAAAATCCGAAATATCTGGAGTTGTACTAGATAAAATATCCCACTTCATCTACATCTATATTCTGAAAATCATCTTATGATGTGTAGTAGAGGGCATTTCCTCCTTTTTCTGTTCCAGCAGCAAATGGTTTGTGGGAAGCAAGATTGCAGGTAAGTCTCCGTGCGAGATCAAATATCTCTGATTTTACCTTATTGGTATTTTAACGAGTTATATATGGGAAGAAGTAATATAATGGTTTAATATGTGGTTGACTCTTCTAGGAAGGTATGCTCTCAGAACTTCAAAAGTAAACCACACTAGGATGCAGAACACCCCTCTTGTAGTAACTGCCACTGGAACTGGCTGAGTGTCTCTGTGTTGCTTTCATGTTTACTAAATAAACCTGTAACAAAATGTGCTGTCCTCCTTTGGATCTTCTCGATTTCCTCTATCAATTCAATCTGGCACAGATCCCGGACTGATGAGCAATATTCAAGCAATTATCGAATGAGGGTTTTGTAAGCTACCGCTTTTGTGGGTGGGATATATTTCCTGAGGATTCTTCCAATGAACCTCAGTCTGTCATCTGCCATAACTATGATTAGTTTCATGTGGTCATTTCACTTTAAATCACTTCATATGCATACTCCTCTTCAGAAAGGACTTGGATAGAATGGCTGCCAGATTCAGAAAAATAATATCATACAGAATTTCTATAGAATAACATTTAGTTCACCAGCATACACACTGAACTGTCCTAGAGCTGGTGTACCTTCATTTTGGCTTAACAGTGATTACATCAGATTTGTTGGTGCACAGCTAAATCGGACCATGTGCGTTATCACAGGAATGTCCAGAAACATTCACACTTTCTGACTTCCTATCAGACGCCACATAGCACCATGACACTCCCATTAGGGAGTTTATAAACTGGCTGAGAATGAAGACCTTCCAGTTCATAAAAACATCTGTACCATCAACAACAGCAGGCTTAATTCCAGATGCTCTTTTCTGTGTGCAGCAAAATAACTCCATGAGAATGCAGGCAGTATAAGTGAATGATAGATTAAAATTATTTCAGTCCAACACTACAACTGAACAACTTGATACCTTGTATTTCAAACAGTACTCCAGGGCTTGTGGAACAATGCAAAATCTGGTTTGTACTGAACAGAGTAAGTACAAACAGTGTGAGAGACACAGGGTCACTATTCAAATAGAGTCTAATGCCCTTGCCCATCTGTGAGTAGTTCTGAACAACAAAACCTCAAACTACACAGCACATCAACCATATGTGCCCACTTTGAGCATCTCCTGGGAATGCAGAGGAGTTCCTGATGACAACAGCAAACTCTACTGAATACATTAGAAACTTGAATGTTTGTCTACAACACTTTCTAAAACCAGCATGTAAACTTTGTAAAATGTAATATTTTGGTTAATGTCTTGTATATCTTGTGTTTGTTATGTGACGCAGTCTAGACATTACACACATAAATAAATAAGATTCAATTGGCAATCAATAGTGCATGTGTACTTACCTGTGCTCCCCTTCCACTGCTAATTGCCCAGTACAATGAACTATTCGAGTCAAACATTTGGGTTCATACTTTTATTTGTAACTAATATCTACATTAAGATTATTTTGATTCAAGCTACAACTAAGATTAGGAAGCTCACTCTCATGGTGTACTGTAGTTCGTACTTCAGCTCACTATACATTTAGTTCATTGATATAATTATCTCAACTTGTAGTTGATATGTTTCATTATTTGAATGGGCTGTTAATTTCTGTAGCTCATTTCTCATCTCACGTGGATGTTTACAATAATCTAGCCTTCAAATTGTCGATATTAACAGAAAAACCAGACAACTCATTCATCACATCCACCTGGGGGAGGGGGGGTTAAAAGACACAATTCTATGGAAGGAATGAATTTAAAAATCACTCTCCCACTAACACCACTGCCACCACTTTCATCGACAAATTGCTGGCAGAAATTTTATATGAAATGGGCCTGATAAGATTAAAGAAGAAGGGAAATATTTTTCTGAGGGTCTTGTTAGTGCCAGTCCCAAAACTCATCTGAAATTATTTAGAAAATTATGGGAATTATAAGGACACACTGTGATCCATCAATAGAGAACTGCCAGGTAGGTGAGTTTTGGGCAATTAAACAATAGGATTATTGGTGGTCTTACTATAACTGTTTATGAGAAGAACAAGATTAAAATATGTCTGAAATGCAATCATTTAAAAATTGTCTAAGTTATTATTCAACACCTTCTACTATTTATAATGTACAGGATGATTATTATTAAAAGTTCAGTTTCAAAAGGCTGTAAATAACAAACCTCTGCTCAGAATGACAGAATATTATAGAAGAAGGGGGAAACATTATATAAAAAAATATTATCACTAGATGGCGCTTAAGCAGCAGAATTTGCAAAACAAAAGATATGGGGTACATGGCTATTCTTCAGTTTGTGCCTGAGACACTCAGTGTAACTGTCTCAGTGCAGGATTATGCACTGCTGGTAAAGTTATTTACAAGAACTGTGACTGTGTGTCAATAGTGGTGCAGAAGTTCCAGACACCCAAGAATATGAAAAAAGGTGTCGGTCAAATTTCTGTCAGGGGTCTAGAGAAAACGATTAAGAAAATCGAAAAAGACACATTCTTTTGAAGTTCAGTGTGATAGAGGGAGGGAAACAATTGATCTGTCAGCAGAAGATGTAGCCACAGCATTCAAGGAGGGATCGAGCAGTGATGTGCAAGCATGCAGTGCATGGGGAACTGAACGAACTCTGGACTTCCTTGTTAGTATGGTGCATAAAATTCTATGAATCATTGCTAGTCATACAAAAGACCCATGTTCAGGAGTTACTTAAAGCTGACCTGCCAGTAACACAAATGTTTGTTCTAGAGTTTCTTGCTCACATGTAAGTGGACCATGAATGGCCATGGAACATTTTGTGGAGAGATAAAGCCAACTTTCATCCCCAAGGGCATGTCAATACACAGACTTGCAGAATATGGAAAACAGAAAATCCACTCGCACATCAAATGATACCATTCCATTCTACACAGGTAACTGTGTGGTGTAGGTTGACAGCATCATTTATTTAGGGCCGTGTTTTTTTCTGAGGAGATGGGCTCTGCAGATCCTGTACCGTCACTTGTAAATGCTATGAAGGCCTTTGGTGCATCAACATCATTCCCACACTTCAACATCATGGATGTAAGGATAGGATCATTTTTATGCAATATGGCACACCTCTGCACATTGCACAGACAGTGAAGCAGCTGCTGCAGAGCCATTTTGGAAATTCTAGATTTTATTTTTCTGTACGAAATTCTAAAAAACAATATGTGATACACAGAAGAAGAAAACAGTTTTCAATATTTTACCACATGTGTTTCTTCATGTTTCCTGGCAATATCTATTATACCATTTGAATGTGAACACATGCAGCCCTTTTTTGGACAAAATGAGTGAATATCTTCCATATTGGTGAGATAGATTATGAGAAGTTCAATGTTGGGGCATGCAGGAAACTGAAGGGACAATGTCTCCCTTTATTTCATTATAGATGTCATTGAAATGTAAATCAGAAACTTACAGAAAAGCAAATGAGGGTTTAATATATTGTTGATGACAAGATCATTAGATCTGGAGCACCAATTCAGTTTGGACACAAAAGGAAAAGGAAACTGTTTGTGTACTTTTTAAAGGAATCATGCTGATATGACTGCCCTTGTAAACTGAAAATGATTTCCACATCACCAACTGCAGCATACAACAAAATACACAGGGAAAAAAACAATAAATGTTTACACAGCATCTATTAAATCTTTTTGACAGCACATCTGATGGGAACTGAGCTGCCACGCAACAATACTAACAGAAATTATGAAGTAATTGGTGCAAAATACCTACACTCTTGACATATGGAACTAAAATGAAGTATATGTGAGTTAATTTGCAAAACCATGTAAAATATGGACACACACACACACACACACACACACACACAGGTTTAGCTTGCTGCTGATTATAGTTTGCAAACAAACTGGATAAACTGAGATAACTCTGGGTAATCAGCCAAGTGCACAGAGAGAGTGGCTTTTCACACCTCCAATCACAATGTTATGCAAAAATGACTTGGATTAAACCCCCCCCCCCCCTCTCTCTCTCTCTCTCTCTCTCTCTCTCTCTCTCTCTCTCTCTCTCTCTGTGTGTGTGTGTGTGTGTGTGGGTCGAGGGGGGGGGGGGGGGCACACAAAAGCAACCAGTAACACATTGTTTAAGAGTTAACTATAGCTTCTTGGATCTGGATCTAATCAGTGGCCATTTGTACGATGATGGTGTGGTCATGTTTGATGTGGTCATGTTGTCACATCCTTATTGTCACTGTGACATTCCATTGGAGTTACTTCTGTTGAGACATTGCAACTATCCAGCATACTTTCATGTAACTTGTTTTGGAAGCACCTACAATGGATCTACACCTCAGAGAACTATGGCATGGCTTCATGTGAAGGACATGAACAATGTCTCTGTGGCTGTCTCCTCAGTGTAGAGCCCTCATCCTTGAATCAACAGATTATGACCCTCAAGCGATGTAACATTGAATGTTGGTCAAAGCAGCACTTTACTAATTTTTCTGATAACCTGAACTTCCATACACATATAATAGTCCATACTAGGTCACCTGGATTGTAGCTTATAAGTCTGTGTGCAGCATTATAATGTCCATGGTCCTTTATTCTGAGCTTACAAGGTCCATATGGGCACAAGCAGTCTTGCTTCCTCAGTTTAGGCGATGAGCAGTTTTATGTAGCAGTCTTCAGCACCATTAGGTCGAAGCAGAAACCAAGTGTCTGTTACTGCTTCAGCCTTTCATCCAGAGACCACGAAAAACACTATGAAACATGGAGTGTCTTGCTTTGCTGTATTATATGCCACTGTCATGACAGGCACTGTAGTATCCAGTCTCTCTGATGTCAAACACACATCAAGAGTATGTCTGAAGACAGCGAAGTAAAATGTGAAAACAAATTGAATGAGTTTCTCCCTGACAACTCATTTTATTCCTTAGAAAAAATTCTACTACTGTGAGAGCTGGTGGGTAGGAATTACTGACTCACAAGTTTGTGTGTGTGTGTGTGTGTGTGTGTGTGTGTGTGTGTGTGTGTGCGCGCCCACACACACACACACACACACACACACACACACAGTTATAAATGTTTAGCATGTAGCCATATTTACAAACTAATTTGTAATGTGAATGTAAAATGATCCATTCCTCATTCCTCATGATTACGATTAATCATGCAAAATGAGCCATGGAATATGAAACTATCTAACTAATCTGCCAATGACTTATTAAAACATTCCATGAGACCATTCGTTTGCAGGTGATAGGTAGCAATCAATCATCCTGTGGATTATGTTGCATTATAAAATTACTTTCGACATTAGTATTGACTGAAACAGTTTTAAATGGTCAATGATCAATACACATGGTGCCACAAGGTTCAAAATTCTGTTTTTTACAAGGAACCTAGAAACTTCTGGAGCTTTGGCAGCCAGGTCAGCCTTGCCGACAGCATACTGGCAATAATATCCACAGAAAATAACAGTTTGGATTTCAGAAGAGTTGTTCTACTGAGAATGCCATTTACATGTTCACTCACAAAATTTTACAAGCATTAAATAATAAAATGATGCCACTTGGTATTTTCTGCAACCTACTTAAGGCATTTGACTGTGTGAATCACAATATTTTTCTACACAAATTCAAGTTTTATGGGATTGATGCTAGAGCCAACCAGTGGATAATATCATATGTAACCAAGTGAATGCAGAAGGTTGTACTTTGTAATTCAACCAATGTGGTCTGGAGACATTATTCTGACTAGGGTGAAATCAAGTACACAGTTCCTCAAGGATCAATTTTAGGTCCACTGCTGTTCCTCATATATGTGAATGATCTTCCATTTAATATACAACTGGTAACATTAATTATTTTTGCAGAGGACACTAGTATTGTAATCAATCCAAGCATGTATATAGAAAGAGTAGAAATAGTAAACCAATGTTCTTAAAATTATCACTGACTTTTTTCTGTGAATGGTCCAACCCTCAATTTTAAAAAGATACAACATATAACACGTGGTGAGGAAATAGTAAATTGGGTGCAAACTTCAAAATCCTTAGGTGTTAATACTGAAGAGGACTTAACTGGAAAAAACACATTCTTTAACCCCTAAAACAACTTAGTTGAGCAACATCTGCATTTAGAATCATTGCAAATCTTGGGGAGAGACAAATCAATAAGTTCACATATTTATGATGTCATATGGAATAATGTTCTGGGGTAACTCATCTTTAGGAAAGAAAGTCCTCATTGCTCAAAAATGTGCTACGAGAGCAATACATGGTGCACATCCATGATCATCTTGTAGACATCTGTTTAAAGAGTTGGGCATATTGACTACTTTTTCACAGTATATTTATTCCCTCTTTGAAGTTTGTTGTAAATAATCAACTGCAGTTTGAATGGAACAATGCCTTACATAATTAAAATACCAGAAGGAAAAATGACATCCATTACTCCATATTAAGGCTGTTTTATCACAAAGGTGTACAAAATACTGCAACAAAAATTTTTGATAACTTACCCAAGGATATAAAATGTCTGACAGATAGCAAAATAAAATTTGAAAACAAACTAAAAAAGTTTCTCCTTGACAACTACTCTACACTGTAGAAGAATTTCTATTACTGTAATGTGTAAAAGGTGGTGGGTAGGAAATACTATCCCAAATCTGCAGATTTTACAAAGAAAGAAAGGAAGATAAACAGAAATTACTTTATAAATATTTGGCAAGTATCCATATTTAAAAATTAAGTTGTGATGAGTATATAAAATGATTCATTACAATTTATTGTGCAAAAGATCCATGGAACATGAAACTAACTAATTACTATATGAGGCGGTCAGTACACAGTACCATCCATGTACCCCCAGTTGTCAACTTGGGAATTCTCCCCAAGAGGTCAATTCAATTTTGGTAAAATATAGCAACTGCAGGAGGAATTGGTATCAGATATCCAAGAGGTGACTAAGGTCCACACTTCTATCCTTGGCATTCCCTACAGTGGCTTTATATAATGTCCTGCAGATCATGGCAGAATTTGGTGTGAGACATTTAGTTGTTGCAGTATTAACTAAGCAGTAAAAAGTTGTTTAACATTGTTACACAACAGTCAAGAAGGTAGGATGAGACAGAGTAACGGGGGTGTGCTAGTGGGCTCCACACTGGAGATACTTGCCTTCATTTATGTTTATAGCAGATAACTCTAGACCTGTTTCATTTGCAGATAAAACAAGTATTATTGTTACTAACTGAGGCCAGGAACTTTACTGTATGGTAAAATTGGCTCTGGAGACAAGCATCTGCCAAGCAAGTGCCAGTGGAGGGGCAGATTCTTTAATTCCATTAAATACACATCGTCTAGTTTGTTAACACAATTTTACTTATTCTGACATCCAGTTCTGCTAGAATAATGGTATGATTAGTAAAACAGAAGACACTAAATTTGTGAGGCTTGGGGCAGATGGCAAGCTTTCATGGAAGGCTCATATTCTAGGCCTGCTGCAGAAGTTGAAGACACCTACCTTTATGGTTATAATATAATTTAGTCAGCACCACTGATATTATAAAACTTAGTTCATTTCACTTACTTTAATTTGTTGATTTTATATGGAATAATACTGATGGGGAATTTAGTACAACACAAAACAATTTTTCACACAAAAGTAGTGAACACAATGCAGTATGTGGCATTAATTTATGAATTTCACATAGGCCTCTATGAAAAGTGATGGCATCCTGCACATTTACATCACAATACATCCAGTTACTTGTGAGATTTATATGTAAAAATATTAACTTGGTTAAGAGGAAGAGCTGCATCCATTCAGAGAACTCAAAGACAAAGAAGTAATCCTTATGTTGTGAGCACATCTTAAACATTGTTCAAAACAGTGATCAATATTCTAAAATATAAATTTTCAATAGGCTTCCACAAGGTTGAAGGAAGGATGGAAGGAATATTAGGGTTTAATACTCCGATGACACTGAGATCATTAGACACAGAGCACAAGCTCAGAATGTTTCAAGAATGCAGTAGGAAATTGGCCATGCTTTTTCAAAGGATAGGCCTGGAGCGGTGTAGAGAAATCGCAGAGAACCTAAATCAGGATAGCCAGACTTGGATTTGAGCAGTAGTTCTCCCAAATATGAAAGAAGTGTGCTAACCACTGTGCCACTTCACTCAGTAAAAGAGCTGAACAGTGTTTCTGACAAACCTCAGGTTTTAAACCAAAGCTGAAGACTGACTGCAGATTAGCTCCTCCTATTAACTGTAGGAATAGTTAATAATTACACCATGGAGATGTATTTCACTAAAATTAATGAAATAAAAGACAACACTGCTCATATAGGAGTACTTTAGATATGTTTGATCCTGCAGCTGTAACTGTAAGTTAGTAAAGTAAGCTGATAAGTATGAAAGATGATTAAAGCTGCTTAAGTTCATCCAGTCATTGTGATTAATGTTTTTACAAATTATTCCAGACCAATACTAGGATGGATCCTACTAGTAGGGCATAGTACCCATCTTATGATTTCCTTACCCACCATGAAGACTTCTGAAATAAATTACATTACTATATTTTACATATATTATTATTATTTTCAGTGGCATTTTAATTCTGGTATTCAACAGTGTTACATTTTCATTATTTGTTCCCCCACTCCCTGAACTCTCCTCTTGATAAGTTATCAGTTTTATGAAATATTCAATAAAATTGTGCCACTGGCAGTGATGCTCAACCAATTAAAAAAATTAGGTAAACAGTGTATTTCACATGAGTAATTTATTTGTTGACATTAAACTTCATATGGCCAAATGAATAAGTTGTCTACACATGTTGAAAGAGTTGCATAACATCTTCTGAGCCAACAGATATATCAGTAAAACAGCAAGAAAAGGCATGAAGCTTAGCAGGAATGGAAAGTTCCAGGTCATGCAATTCTCTTATGTCACAGACATCAGTGGTGAACTAGGCAAAATTCTTTGCTGAGGATGCATTTTAAGTATCTTATAAGATGACATAATCGTAAAGGCAGAAGGATTTTAATGATACCTCGAAGATAAAATGAAACAACACAGATTAGAAATATACAGAAACTGCTTAAGTAGTTAATAATAAATGTGTATGGGATCATGCTTGCAACACTCTCACCTTTGCAGTCAGTGTAAGTTTATGTATAGCAGATATACGCAAATATTACAGTCCATCCTCTGAGTGTTTTTGTTTTAGTACCTATCCTTGTTATACAGCTACGAATTATATTTTAAGTTGTTGAAGCAATTAATAACAATGATTTTCAATCAGAAAATACTATTATACATGCATGAATAATAAAGGAGGCACTTACCATAGCTAAATGAATCATCACTACGGTTGATTTCCTTCAGTGAGGCATGTTTGTGTCGTGCTGACAGCTTTTCATCTTGCCCAAGTGCAGGAACGTGACCACTACTGTGTTGATATTTGTGCTGGTCAACTGTTACTGTAGCCTTTTTAAAGTCAGGTCCACTGCTTTGGGCCAAATTTCTTGCAAATGGCTGGCTGTCTGTTGCTGCTAATAATTTGGAGTTCCCTTCTTCCCTTTCTTTGCAAACTGTTCTTCTCACTAACCTATCCACATGCTGAGTTTGTTGCTGACTAACATCTACATTCTTAACAAACACACTATCACTTCCTACAGTACTCTGCTCACCAAAGAACTGTGCAC
Organism: Schistocerca gregaria; assembly: GCF_023897955.1. Taxonomy (NCBI): domain Eukaryota; kingdom Metazoa; phylum Arthropoda; class Insecta; order Orthoptera; family Acrididae; genus Schistocerca; species Schistocerca gregaria. Next base: position 768,710,703 of record NC_064931.1, on the reverse strand, counting down.
TGGCTGAAGCGCTACTTTGTCCTGGGCACGGTTCTCTTTCATTTTTCGAAGCACTGTTCCCTCTTATAGTTTTGCTAACCGAGGTAGGTTTTTGTTTACTAGGAGGTGGTACTGGTTTGTTTAGGAACCCCTTATGGTAGCTCACGTCACTTGAAGACACACGATTTGTAACTATGTCATCGTATCTTTCAGTCTGAGGGACAAAAGATGGTTTTGCTGAAACAGTCAGTTCAGGTTTCATATCGTGTAAATAATGAGACTGCTGAGGATCCAATCTACTTCCACTACTGCTACTGTCCCTAATGACACTTGAAGTCAACTGTTCATGATTCGCCCATGCTGGTTGAGAAAGTTTCCTCCCAACAGGCAATATTCTGCTGTATTTTGAGTATGTGCTTTCTACCTTCCTGTGTTGATTTCTGCCCTCTGGTTCACACATGACACAAGAAACTTTTTCATCCCTGCAAACATGAGGTGATATTTTGCTTTCTTTCACAGGTTTGGCCACTCTTTGTTCTTCAGCTCTTTGATGGATACATTTTCTGTTTACCGCTTCACTACAGCAATTCACTGGATTTTTTTCAGTCCTAACTGATGAACACTTAATTTTGTTTTGTGAATTATGAGGCTGTGGCCCTCCTGCTCGAGCACTTCTTTCTCCCCTTTCATCCTGGACCACTGGGTGTACAGCATCTGCATGAGAATGTGGGGAGAGATTAGAGTAGATTTTGGCACCCTGCACCAAATCACTCTGAATTAACACTTTGGAATTACTTTCCTGCCTATCTGAAAGAGTTTTAGCATCACGAACCTGTATATCACTTTTTGACCACACACTATCACTTTCACAACATTTTACACAACGTGTATCTGAGCCAGATACCTTATCAGTGCTGACAGCTTGTCTGAAGCTATTCCTTCTTTCCCTTACGCCGAGTCCTGTTACAATGCTAGATACCTTCTTCTGAATTTCACCATAAAGTCCTTGGTTCACTGGCTTTACATAAACACTTGAAGAAGCATGAGACTGTCCACTACTTAATGAGTTTCTGTGTTGACACACAGCATATTTTACCAAATTTGTTGCACACTGCTTACTATCTTTCCAACCTCTTCTATCATCTAAATCAGTCTTAGACAAATTGCTTTGACATGTAGACCTATTCTGAGGCCACAGAGCTGCTTTTGCTTCCGATTCCATACTACTGCTGCTGCTGCTACCGCCACCACCACTAACTGACATTCCTTGCACTTTCCTTAGGTTACCCTTCAGTTCCTCAGTGCTGCAACATTCCAAACTGCTGCTTCTATCACTCACAGAGTTTGCTAACCCATGCAGTTTCTGGCCTCCATCATGCCTCTGTTCATTTCCTGCACCTGCTCTGTCTGAAAACTTAGGTGGACAACTATTCAAACTCGGCTGGTTAAAGACGGTCCCTGTTTCCAACCCTCGTCTTTCAGATCCTTCAAAGTGATGTGAAATGTTTGTACCTGAGGACTTCTGATTCACTGTGCAGTCTTTTGCTTGCTGTGTTGCAATACACTTTCCTGAACTAACACTTTCACTCCCACAAAATTTTTGACTTTTTACCAAGTTTCCTTTCCCTACTGAAACCAAAGACAGTTTTGACTGATCAGAAGAACCTAGAACCCGTAATGACTTACTCCGTTTGATAGGAAGAGCTGGCTGAAAACCAGAACAGTGTGAGGAACTGCTTTCTTCTTTGGGTTCATTCACATTGTGCTGAACTGTCTTTGTTTCACTCTGCCCAAATCGACTCGGTGATAACTGCTTCAAGTCAGGTTTACAAACTGCGCCGAGAGAATGGCTGCGAGTGACCTGTTGTGAATGACGCACTCTGGTCGGAGGATTGGTTGTTTCAAGATCTCCTAGATTCCTCTCAAATATAGCTTTCAGTTTTGCTATCCGAGGTTTCTGTGTGGACGTTACTGATGTCATGACACTGGAGCTGACACTTTCCTCACTAACACTAGTCCTTTCAGAAGCTAAACGCTGTTTCTCTGTTAGATTTTCAACTTCTTTTTCTTGTTTGGAAGCTGCTGTGGAAAGTCTCTTTTTATGTGGCAATGGAGGAGCAGTAGAATTAGATATTTCTTTTTCTCTGATATCTTGTTTCTCTGAAAAGTAGAAAATGATAACTGAATTTGGAAAGTGGCTGCCAAGTACAAAAATAGTAAATTACCACTAGTTTAAATAAATAAATCTAAATGAAAAACATGATGTGATGTGTGTCCTATAGAATTAATTTTTTTTTTTTTTTTTGTTAAGCAGTTTCCAGTTTACAGGGCCATCATCAGACATATTATGTCTTTCATTTAGAATTATGTTGTGCTACCAAGAAGCTACAGAAGTATCAGTTAACAAAATGATTAAACAGAAGGCAAATACTAAGAGACATTGAATATTCACATTCAGACTTGAGCCATAGCATGTAAATTACATAAGCCCCCTCAAAAAAGAATTCAATAATAATAATGATAATAATAATAACAACAATAATAATATAGAAATAATGTATGTGATTTGTAGAATACTGTCATGTATAGGAGTATTCAGAATACAGGTTGTAAACATCCACAACACTTAAATCGGAAAGCAACTTTATTATGTAAACACATTACAATGCACAGACACAGCTGAACAATCCCCTGAATAAAGAGCAATTCTAGCTGTACAGAACATTGAAGTTTACAGATTCATTTAAAATTTTTTGAATCTAGGACCTGTGGAGAGAACTGAATTACAAGTTAACTACATATGCAGAGGTTTGTTAACAGCTGAACAAGAAATGCGAAAACATTGTGAATTACCGAGTGAAGTATTCACTGCTTTTTCAAGCTGGTGGAACAACATTGAAATTAAAAAAGAAGATAATAATAATAATAATAATAATAATAATAATAATAATAATAATGTGAATTTGTGAGAAAGGAAAATAAGTTTCTGGGGCACATCTCACAACATCTGGCATCGGTATGGACCCAGAAAAGTTAACAGCAATTGATAAGCGTTAGTCTCTCAAGAATGAGAAACAGCTTGAAGCGTTTCTCGGCTTTGTGGATTTCACCACAAGTTTGCAAAGGGGCAGGCTTTTAACAGTCCACATTTTAATAATCAGCTAAGAAAAAATAGTGCTTTTATATGGATGGAGGGGTGTCAACACGGCTTTGAAGAACTGGAAAAGGAACTGTAAGGAGCAATCTAGCAAAACTGAATATCTTCCACAATGGGACCATGGAATGGTTCCATTCAAAAATAATCACCACACATGCTGAAGCATTTATCCCACAGGGAAACGAGATGATCAATTCCTGTTTCATAGAGTGTAGTCGACTGAAGACGGATCCACAACTGCACTCGGTCTTTAACTTCCTTATCCAACAGAAACTGATATCCACATGTCTTTCTTTAGGTCATCAGAGATTAGAAAACTACATGGTAAATGATCCGAGCTTTACTGGGGATGTTGCAGTGTTTCCCAAGCAAATCGATAAGGCACAGCCTTTGTCTGATTGGCTGTGTGGGATGGGGGTTACCATGCAATAGGATGATTTTACCTGACAGCATTCCTGGGTATTCTGACTTTATGGTGTGTTGTAGTTTCTGTAAAGTGCCTTTATAGTGCTGTGCATTAATTATGGGTCCACACTCAAGGAACTCAACAAGCTGAGAGCCCCTGCAGTCAGAGTTGGTCATCATCATCTTACGAGGTGCCGCTATTTCGAGTCCAAGGACAAAAGGCAGAACCAACAGTGGAATCATCCCACATCTCCCCCACCAAAGAAATCCAAAGCTGCCCACGTAACTTCCAATAAAGTAATGATGACCATCTTCTTAAGACTGCAGAGGGTCTCTGCTTGTCGAGTTCCTCAAGCATGGAACCAAAATCAATCTGAAGCACTATGAGGATTCTTTGCAGAAACTGTGAAACACAACGTCAAAATGCTCAGGAATGCTGTATGGCGGGATCACTCTGTTGCACGATAACACTCATCCCCACACTTCCAATTGGACAAAGGCTACAATCACCTCTGTACAGCCTGGATCATTTACTGTTTAGTTTTCATATCTTTGCTGACCTGAAGAAAGACGTGTGGATGTTCGTTTTTGCTGAATGAGGAAGAGCAAGATTGGGTGCAGTTGTGAATCTGTTAGCAGCCGACCACATTCGACAAAACAGGAATTGATCATCTCATCACCCAGTGGAATAAATGCCTTAAAGTGTGTGGTGATTACTTTTGAACGGAAACAACCATTGTCCACCTGTGGTAAGTGTCCACTTTTTATTTGACTGCCCCCTTATATTAAAGTATAATGTAGTTACATCACCTTGAATTAGTGCAACACTACACACGGATGCTGATAACAGTTATTATGGAATTGGTGTGGAAACTTTCCCGGAAATACATAGCTCACAAGGAACAATTCATAAAACCATTGCATTCACAAGTCAAACACTAAGTATGAAAAAGGAAGTATCAAAAAACAAAGTGGTGGTGATTATATGGGGTGTTGAGAAGTTTTGAAATTATATATGGAGACATAAAGTCATCTACCAATCACAAAGCATTGACATTTTTAAAAGATTGTTGTCTATTAAATGGAAGGTTGACCCACTGGGCATTATACCTTCAGCCATTTAATTATGAAATATGTTACATCAAAGGCAGACCATGCTCCATGTTGGTTGACTGAGTACTTAAACTATTTACCTAAAGATAATAATGATGACAAAACATTTCAAATGCTCTATTTTACAGATGTAAATGGGAAAAAGAAAATTGAGACTGTAAAAATGAGGCACTATTAGAATGAGGATGAAAATAGGAAATCAATAAAGCCTAGGTACGGTATTGTAAAAAATCCAAAATTTGTACAATATTACAAAATTTTCAAAGATATTTTTTATGGGCATAGAGATTTTTATACTGAAGAATGGTAAGTTTGTTGGCTATTGCAGTTTGAAACTGAGGTAATAAATTACTTCCCTCCAGCATTACAACACTGAGGACCTAAGAAGTGCACTGTAAAATGTTCGAGTGTAATAATAACCATCAATAATGTGTTGAAGAAGGGAACAGATTGTTTAAAGCTATCCAATATTTGCCACAGGGCAAAGTGGTAGACAACACATATAAGGGACCCATGCAAAACATAAAACCAAAAGATAATTTCACATTAATTAATGGATCTCTACGGTCCCCCCCTCCCCAAGCACTTCTGGGAATTTCACATGCATATCAGTAGTGTTTGAAGTCTTCTCCAACTTTATTAAACTATACCCGCTGAGAAAATCTGACAATAGTATTCCTCCTATAGTGTTATACACTATTCAATCAGTGTAACTTGGCACTATAACATTAACTAATCATTGCCAGAGCTGAAAGGCTTAAGTGGCAGAAAATTATCTTAGGACCAAAGAAATATTGAACCCCTCAACCACTACTCAATGGCAACCACTACTTCGAGAATTATCACTCACAGATCACATGGAGCATAAGCACGGTATGAAAGCTACTGCACTGCATTGGATACAATCACAAAGGAAGAAGAGAGATTAGGGTTAATGTCCTGTCAGTGACACCATTACAGTTGAAAGTTTGAACTAGAAAGTGTGGGAAATTCATTGTGGTCTGTCATAGGAACAACACTAGCATTTGTCTTCATTTGGGAATCCAAGAACCTCATCATGAATGGTCATATAGAGATTACAATCTTTCTGTTCTCAAATTTGAGTCCAATGCTTTACAATGCTTTAAACACTGTGTTTTTCTGCTTCGTGCCAAGATTACAGAGAACTTAGATATGCAACTACATGTGCACAGAATTTACTAAGTGGTAGACTGTTATGATCTTGATGCTGAGAAAAAATATTTTGGAACCTCAGAGGCTCACTGGATATTGATCTGGATGTGTAAGGTTTGTCTGTTCAAAAAATGGTTCAAATGGCTCTGAGCACTATGAGACTTAACATCTGTGGTCATCAGTCTCCTAGAACTTAGAACTACTTAAACTTAACTAACCTAAGGACATCACACACATCCATGCCCGAGGCAGGATTCGAACCTGCGACCGTAGGGGTCACGTGGTTCCAGACTGAAGCGCCTAGAACCGCACGGCCACACCGGCCAGTGTTTGTCTGTTCCATTAAGGTAAGCAGGCAGCAAACTGTGGCACAATTGCCTTCAGGATATCTTATACAATAGAGCTTTAGAGCATAAATTACGCTGTTAAATAAAAAAATTTTAAAAAATCAACTTTAAGTTCTGAAGACAAACAGGGCATATACGCGGAAAAAGAAAAAATATTCCCGGATCCTGGATATCCCATCTAGAAAATATACTTTTTCTGAAGCAAAAATACACGTTTTCCGTGCTAAGTGACAGTAGGTTTTCTGTAGATTTTTCGTCGGAACTGTAAAACTTATCAATCCTTTGAATGGTTAATGTTTTATACACAGGCGTAGAACTTCCTGGAAAAAAAAGGGGGGGGGGGAGTTTTGGAAATACTTTTGATGAGGAAAAAGGACAGAAGTTTTGGAAAGACCTTTGATGTTCAGCAACATATACACTGCATATTTGCGTATTACGAAAGTATAAATTTGGTTTGCACCAAACACATGAAGTTAGCTTCCAGAGTGTTGAAATCAAGACTGCGATGTCCTTTTGTAAGCTAGTCATATCTCATGCCACGTGATCTCACCAACCGATGGCAGCAGATATTCAGAGCATAGGACACATGTTATAGTCAGCCGATAGCAAGATCACTGTTACAGAGTGCGAACACACAAAGAGGAAAAGTTAATGGTTTACATTAATATACATAGTATAGCTACAAGAACAGCTAAGCTTTCACATGTAATATTGGCCTTGAAGATTAATAAGCTACAAGAGAAGCTAAGCTTCCACATGTAATATTGATCTTTTTTTTGCGAGTGTTACACTTTAAGATACATCACACAAATATGCCAGTAAATTTAAAATAATGGCATAAATGTCTGGTCTTCTGGGCTCGAAATTCTTGTAAGTGGCTGGTCCTCAAAGTGTTCAGTTATAAACGCTCTGTGATTTAAGAAATTCATCCCATTTTCTCATGCATAACACAATTTATCTTGCGTAAAGAGAAATTTACTTTGAAAGTAACGCTTTTCGAACCACCGTTTGCAATACTATCCCGAGACGGTTAGAAATAGGTTCTATTTAACAGTTGCCAGAGAGAACCAGAAGACAGACATTATTGCGTGTGCGCAGCTGCAGTGGTGTAGGAAGCTCACATGTTCGTACGTACAAAGCACTAAAAAATCTTACATTACGCCATAAAAGAAATAGGACATCAGAAGATACTCCAAGAGTATCGGGATTTCGTAACCATATTAAAACGCATAATTCGGCTTGCAGTGCACATTTGTTTTTTCCAGATTCACAATGAAGTAGGTCCCATCTGGTGTTAAGCTTTTCAGTGTGGTTTTTGGAATGTAAATTTTCTGAGAGTACCAGTACTGTACTATCTCATATTTGGTTCTTTATTATGGTATAATGCCATACATGGCAGAAGATCAAAATATGCACTTCAAATTCAGCGAAGAGTTGGAACTAACCAATACTGTGAATGAAACACTTCGTTTCAAATAAATTGATTGCCTCAGCTGAAAAATGAATAAAGCCAAATTTCTTTAGCAAACTGACAAAAATAACTTCATTGTTCTGCAAGGTGATTATTGCTTGACTGCGAATAACTTGGAAATAAATTCAGAAAACTGAAACCAATAATATATTTTTGCCCTCAGTAATTACTTGAATGTACTTTAACTCACTTGATGGCTCCCGGCCACAGAAATCTGTTTTGTTTTCATTTGAAGGGGGAGTTGTAAATGAAGAGGAAACAGCAAAATCACACTACGCAAACACGGGTCACGTGGAGACTAACCCACTCCCTACTACAACTCAGACAACCCTGCACATGCGCGAATCTGGCAGCTAGGGCGCGCGAGAAAATTTTTTTTCCATTAGCATCTGGCTGCTTGCTGCTACAGCTATCAGCCACACTTCAAGAAGCGGGAAGCGGGAGAAGGTACTGCTCATATGCGAGTCAACTGAGCATGCGCATGAGCCCGCTGGCAACTGGTTAAACAAACCTAATGTAAGTAGTTGTGATGTCACGCTCATAGAAAGTAGTTTATTGTTATGAAGTATTACATAGTCTTTGCCCTAACGCTTTTGACATATTTTTGCTGTTTTCAGACTCCTGTGGCGCACGGTGTTTTGTTGTTGTTAATGGCTCATTTCCTTTGGCACTAAAGTTTTATTTTATTTTTTTCCTCTCATTGATATTTTATTGCTGCAGTATCATTCTCCAGTAGCAGGATACAATAACATTCTTTGCTAGACTCAATTATTCCCAGTTAAAATTACAAAAATTTAACTGAAAGGTAAAAAACAATGAAAAATTCCCAGAATTCCGAAAAATTCCCTGGTTTTTCCTGGTTTTCTCTCGGACGAAAAAATTCCTATGTTTTTCCTGGATTTCCCAGTTGTCCCGGGTCATATACACCCTGTGAAACATGATTTGAATTCAAATCTATAGTCCAACCACTTAATTTCACACAGTCTCTCAGTGGTTAAAAGAGGCCTGTAGCAAATTTCAAGACATTTGGTTTTTTGGACTAAAGACAAAGCTATGCTGCAAATCACATGTTGATGGCCTGCTGTAACAACTCAATGGAGTTGTTAACTGAAACTACTCACAGCAAGAGTAAGTGTGTTTAATTTCTGTCTGTAAATTTATTGATGTCATTTTGGAGTAATTCAGTTCCAGCAAAAAAAAAGGTGGTCTTATTACAAAGGCAGGACACCACAGTATTTTCCTTTTTATATCAAAAGTTTCTTTTTTCCAGTTTCTAACAACTCATCACTCTTTTGACTAGTTTGATGTTATTCTCCACTTCTTCCTACTTTGGGCCAGTTTTTTCATCTCTATATACCTATTATAGAAAACATCCTTGGTAACCTGTCTTACACATCTGATCATTGTCTACCTTTAAAACTATGTTCTGTGTTGCTCCTTCAAGTGCCAATTTAATTGTTCCTGAATGCTTTATCTAACATTCCATTAAAGTGCCCTTTCTTCTCAAAATTTTCTCATGGACTTCTTTCCCCTCCTATTCTTTAAAGTAGCTCTTCATTTTCTATTTTTATCTGTTTACATTTGGTTTACCACTGCAGTTCAAATGCTTTCTGTTTCTTGTTTATGTTTCCTCTTCCACACACAATGGAGTGATTATCAGCTAATTCAGTTGGAAGATGCAGAAAACCCCATCAGTTATTTTCTTGTCGAAGGATTCATCCCAATATTTTTATATCATTATGGAAAGAATGCACCATTATGCCAGACAAGGATTTGAACTCATATAATCTCAAAGATGGGTTCAGTGTTTTAACTACAGTGCCATTTCACAGAGCTGCAGCTGAGATACAATGTTGTATCTGTCTTTATCACTATCTTCCTGCTAATGTTACCATTGACATTTACCAGTTATACAATTACCACTCACTGATGACTGAAATTTTTCTGTCTCTGAAAATTATACTTCAACAGGTTGCTGCTAGCTGTGAAATGCAAAATTAGCCAAGGAAGTCATTACCGTTGTGCTTACTTCAAATAGACATCTGAATTGAATCTACAAGCTGTCTAATAAATTTTGGTGTTTTTACAGTTGTTGCATCCTTACTGAAACTTGGTATAAATTAACCAATGTTTGTAATGTATAACTGATACTAAGAAAAATATCTTAGACATAATAAAACTTTATTGACCAACAAGTGTTACACAACTTTCCTCTTCATGTGGCTCTGTCATATACACATTGTTTTTAATTACCACCAAGCTGAAAAGATATTACTCTATAATCTCCCTATCATCTTTGCAATGATTTTAATTTTCGGGAAGGACTGGGATTTGAACCTAGACCCTGCCTTTTGTGGGCAGCAAGCTACCAATTATGCTGTCTGCGCACATTTCACAGACTAATTATTTGAAGTTTTAATTCATCATCATATGTTTCCCTCCTTACATTCAAAATTGCAAAGAAACTCTCCTGCTGTGTTGTTGAACTGGAATAAATGGGTAAAATGAAATAGCTCAGAGTTGTTACAGAGATAATATACTTTAGTTTATGAGGAGTGGTTAAGTCTAACAATCTACTACTTCCTATTCTGTGGCCATTCATCATAGTGTCCAGTTGGTTGGTGGTCATACTAATATAAAAGGCTATGCAGTGTTAGCAGCAGAGTTAGTATATGACATAGCTAATTTTGCACGTGGCCTGGCCTCTGATGGGGCAGGAAAAGCCTGTGACAGGGCTGGAGTAGGTGGAATAGGTGGTGCTGCATTGATGGATTGGCCAGGCCTTGCACCTTGGTCTGTGACACAGATACGGTCCCAATCCACCCACCCAGCACCTCTTACTCAGTCCTTTCAGGGGCTTATCCTACCCCATAAGAGGCCAGGCCACCTGTGATAGCAGCAATGTCATATACCAACTCTACTGCAAACACTGCACAGCCTCGTATGTTGGTACTACTACCAACCAGCTATCCAACTACCAACCAGCTGTCCACCAGAATAAATGGCAACTGGAAAACTGTTGTCAAGAACAAAGTTGACTACCTGATGGCACAAGATGCTCAATTTCAAAGGCTACTACACAATCCCAGCTATCTGGTTCCTTCCCTCCACCATCAGCTTCTCTGAACCACACTCCTGTTATTGTCCTGGCCTCAAACTCAGGTCACCCATTGCCCCTACACCCTCCACGTAACCGTTTCCCCTTCCTCTGCTGTGTCATCCCCTTCCAATTCATGTTCCCATGTAGCTTTCAGTGTGTGATGATTCCCACCGGCCGTTACAATCGTGTCGGCTCATATACCTGCCACTTCTCCCTCTCACTTTCTAAGCTGGCAAACCGGCCTCCCTCCTAGCTGCCAGGCACCCAATTCCAGTATCTCTCATTGTCTCCCACCTTTGTGTCCCTCTACCCACGACACCCAACATTTATCTCCCCCCTCCCCCCAGCCTACCCCCATAACCAGCACACCTGTTGCATAATAGCATTGGCACTGTCAATCTACCTGGCACCATGCAGGGGCATAGGTGCGAGCGCGAGTGAGTGTGAGTGTGAGTGTGAGTGTGAGTGTGAGTGTGTGTGTGTGTGTGTGTGTGTGTGTGTGTGTGTGTGTGTGTGTGTGTGTGTACTTTAGCTCGTCAAAGGATATCATGTTGCCAAATAGCACAAACCAATTGTCGGGAAGATTAGGGTTTAATGTCCTGTCGACACAGAGGTCATTAGAGAATGAGCATAGGCTTGGATTGTTCTGAGGATGGGGAAGGAAATTGTCCATGCCCTGTCACAGGCACCATTGTAGCATTTGACTGGTACAATTCAATAAAATCATGGAAAATCTAAATCTGGATGGCAGAACGTGGATCTAAACAGTCATCATTCCGAATGCGAGTCCCTTATGCTAACCGTTGTGCTACCTTGTTTGGTCCAAATGTGAGGGAGAAAGTAAGTCTTACTAGTGTTCTAAACAAATGTCGAATTTTAAAACTCTCTAATCTGTTACATACTTATTAACATAACATAAATGTAAATTAGTATAAAGTTGTATTTACTGCAATGAAGCTGAAAGTGCTATATTACTGGCAGATGTGTGCAAAAGAAAACATTTAAGCTACAGTTTTCAGAATTTTGAACTCTTCTAGTAGTAACAAAGGACAGAAGGGGGAAAAGGAAACAAAATCAAACATGCAAACTAAAGACTATGCCATTCAGTGTCAAGTAGAACATACAGGGTGTCCAAGGATGACTGATCAATATTTAGAAATATTACAGGATCGATCATTTAAAGCAAAAAATTTGATATGGACATATGCCCTATTCCGAATAGTTTCCAAGATATAACACATAAAATGTAAATTGTTATTTATTTTCTGTATTACCCAATAAATTGTAAAGTTTACACACATTTAACAGTTAGTAAACACAACAAAATACATTTTACAAACTTCAATTGAAAAATACATATTTTTAATGCATTCACCTCCAAACACTGTTGTACACGTCACATTTCAGTTGTACAGTTCACAATAAATGTTCAAATATCCCACCGTCAACTTTGATGCATTTATGCACTCTTGGGAGAACATTTTATGTGTTGCTTGTTTGAATGCCTTTGCAAATTTCCTAATGAGGGCAGCAGCGTCCATGATGTGATCAAGCAGTTCACCTTGCGTATTCAGGTTTTTTTTTTTTTGTCCACTTCAGATTTAATCTGGTGATCTTGGGGGTCAGTCAATGTACTATCAGGACCAATCCAGTGCTTAGGGTAATTCCGCCCATTTCAACATTGTGCTGCTGTTCCTGCACAAGTTGTTGAACTACACGTTAAGAATAAAAATGGAACTTGGAAGAATATCTATTTTACACAATGTGCTGAAAACTCTGTAAACATTCTACGATCAGAAATTTCACGTGGCAGAAAGTGTCAACGGTATTCTTCAACAGTAGCAACAGCACATCCATTATAGATGTCCTAAACATGCACCATTACAGTTAACAAATGCTTCTCTATGTCACACTCTCAACTCTTCACAGTACTTAACTCACAACATACCATGGACAAACTGCATGTTCAACGGGTTAAACCATTCGGAATAGAGCATATGTCCATATGATGCTTTTTACTTCAAATGAGCACTCCTGTAAAATCCCTGAATACCGACCATCCCTCCTGGGACATCCTGTGTAACATTCAGGAAAGGTATATAATAAGGCTTGGGAATAACAACTGCTTTGTATAAGTGTAAAAATCATTATGTATTGGTATCTCCGTCTATTTAACTAAAAAGTCATTTTTCAACACTTACATTTCCAATAACATCTGTCAAATAGAAAATAATTTATAACAAATCATAACTATTGTTTACCGTACCTTCACATGGTGTTTCTATTACTTCATAAGTTGGTTCCAAATTTGAATCAGTTGTCTCTTTCACAAGTGGCATACCATTGAGATCAATATTTTCATAAGGATGTGAATCAATCATCCGTAACTGCTCACAAAAAAGTTCCCTGACTGCATGATGTACCAAAACATATTGTTCTTTCGTCTGGACCATTGCTGTGCGTTGTTTACGCATTTCACGCACCAGGTTAAATAAACTAAAGTCACTGGTCAGTTTCTGAAAATCATTCATAAATTATCATGGTATAATCTTACACAATGAAACACACCCTCAGATAATACACATAAAAGAGACGAAAGAGAGAAATGAATATGTGGACGCTGGTCTTGATGTCTGAAAGACTACACATCCATTATAATGTAATTACTCTATTTGGTTCCAGCACTACATTACGAATATATTCTGTCTGAACACATCATTATAAATTTGTAGAATTTTCAATTACCATGGTAATTAAATGTAAATTTTTCAAAGTATTTCCAAACTTAAATAATTTAAATACTCCTTACAATTAAGAATTTTACTAAGTACAGGGCAAAAGAAGAACAAAGTCTGAGAGCAATGCTAACTTCAAAAAAATTTGTTCCGCATGAAACACTTTTTTCTAAGAACATTATATTATGTAATATTTATATTAGGCTAAGTTCATAATTTGGTAGTAATGGAGACCACTCACTGAATAGCAGAATTATTGAGCCATCAACAGGTGCACACACACAAAAGATAAGGGAAACTTGCTAGCTTTCTGAATCAATCTTTTCTTAAGCTTGTGTGTGTGTGTGTGTGTGTGTGTGTGTGTGTGTGCGCGCGCGCGCACATGCGCACTTTAATTCGAGAAAGGATTGATTCAGAAAGGAAGCAATTTTTCTTTCCCTTTTGTGTTGCCTGTAATCAACACAATGCTTCCTAAATTATCTATATTCTACCAGAACTTTCCTACTATAATTGTGTATCTCTACTTGCTATAAAGCACTTATTGAGTTTACAGATCACACTACTTAGTACTAGTCTCACCAGCTACTATTAGAGAAAAGAACTATCAACTGAAGTGTGCGCTCCATTTGTGACATGAATTTATTTGTTATAGTTATGATTTTGGTTATTTATTTTTAAACCAAATTAAGTCCATGTGATGTTCTGGATATAAACTCATACAATATTATGCATCTACATATGCATACTCCACCAGCCACTGTACAGCACATCAAGGAGGGGACCTTGTACTACTACTAGTGTTATCCTGTTCCCCTCACAAATAGAACAAGGGAAAAACAACCCTCCATATTCCTCTGTGTGAGTCCTAATTTCTCATATCTTATCTTCACAGACCTTGTGTGAACTATATGTTTGTGGCAGTAGAATAGCAATTTTCTAAATTTTCTCAATAGTGTCACATGAAAAGAATGCTGTCTTCCCTCCACGAATTCTCATTTGAGTTCATGAAGCATTTCTACAATACTTTTATGGTCATTTAACCCACCGGTAACAAATCTAGCAGCATGCCTTTGGATTGCTTCAATGTCATCCTATCAGCCGAACTGATAAGTATAACACGCACTTGAGCAGTACTCAAGAATGGGTCACACTTGTGTACTATACATTGTCTTCTTTATAGATGAGCTACACTTTCCTAAAAGTCTCCATATAAACCAAAGTCAACCATCTGCCTTCCCTACAACCATCCTTACATGCTTGTTCGATTTCATATTGCTCTGCAGCATTACACACAGATATTTAATCAACATGACTGACTGTGTCAAGCAGCACACTACTAGTGCTGTATGTTTAAGACATCATGTATCCTTCTACAGTTACTCCATAATGGTATCTTCCCATAAACCACAGCATCATCAGCAAACAGGAGCCAATTGCTGATCGACTTGTCCATCAAATCATTTATGTATATGGAGAATAAGAGCAGTCCTATCACATTTCCCTGGGGCACTCCTGATGATATCCTTGTCTCTGATGAACACTCACCACTGAGAACAACATACTGGGCCTACTACTTCAGAAGTCTTTGAGATACTCACATAACTGGGAGCCTATTCTGTACGCTTGTAGCTTTGTTAACAGTCTGCAGTGGAGCACTGTGTCAAATGCTTTCCGGAAATGTAGGAATATGCTTGTTGCCCTTCAACCATGGTTGTAGGATTTCATGCGAGAAAAGGACAAGCTGAGTTTTGCACGAGCAATGCTTTCTAAAAAAAGTGCTGATTTGTGGACAGAAGCTTTTCTGTCTCAAGGAAATTTATAATTTACAAAGTCAGAATATGTTCAAGAAATCTGCAGCAATGTTAAGGATATTGGCCTGTAATTATGTGAGTATGTTTTTTTACCCTTATTATATATGGGACTCACCTGCACTTTTTTTACATTTGTTTGGGACTTTATGTTAGGAGATTTATGATAATCGCTAGCTAAGTAAGGGAGCACTGCCACGCATAATCTCTGTAAAACTGAACTGCTATTCCATCCAGACCTTGGAGCCTATTTGTTTTCAACATTTGCAGCTGCTTCTCCATGCCAGGGATGCATGTTACTATGTCCTCCATATGAGAATCTGCCTGACAGTCAAACGAGTCTGTTTGTAAAATCCTCTGGTGTGAACAATTTCTTGAGTGCAAAATTTAAAACTTCAGCTTTCCTTTTGCTGTCTTCTATTGCCACACCAGAGTAGTCGACAAGCTACTGGATAAAAGCATTTGACCCACTTAGCGACTTTAAGCAGGACCACAGTTTTCTTGAGTTCTCAGCAAGATAGTGGAAGTTGCTATATGCTTCAAGAATTGAATTTCTTACAGATGGATGAATGTCTACTAAGCATTGCCTGTCAACATTAGTGCATTATTTTTTGGACCAATAGTGCAACCATCTCTGCTTCCTCAGCATTTTCCAAATTTTATTATTAATCCACGGTGTGTCTTTTCCATCTTTAATCTATTTACTCAGTACATACTTATCCACGTTGCAATTTGCGATAAGTTTAAATTTTGCCCGTAATTCCACTACATCCATCATATTGGAACTAGATGAAGTCTATTCACTGTTCCAGTGGTATGCTAACAACTGCTTATCTGCTATTTTTATCATAAATACTATTCTAGCCTTACTGATGTTTTTATTAACTTTAATAATCATTGTTGCTGTGGCACCATCATGATCACTATTCCATGTCTCTATAGTGACACTGTAGATAAGTCAAGTCTGTCTGTAGCTACAACGTTAAAATATTTCCACTGAGTGGAGGTAGTCTAACTAGCTTTTCAAAACAAGTTTTGGAAAACATGTTCAAAGGTAACAAACATAACTGTCTGTCCATACCACCTGCAATGAATTCATAAACATCACTGTCTATACTTGGTAGATTAAAGTCAGCTCCAACTAATATTGTATGAACTGGGTATTTCAGCACTACTGCATGTAGACTTTCCTTGAATGGGTCTACGACTGATACGGCAAAATTAGGTGTCCAGTAAAAACTGTCCCATAATTATCTTTAGTACACTTGAGCCTGCTGTACATGTCCAAATAACTTCACAGTCAAGACTCATTTTTGACCTTGATAGACACAATATTTTTGTCAACAGCAATTAACACTCTTCCCCCTTATTGTGTCCCATCTCTCCTTTCAATAAATGTTCCATGCCTTGCGAAATATTTCAGAGCTTTTTATTTAAAATTTCAGCCAGCTCTCGGTTCTGAGAATAATTTGAGCATAAATTTCTTGGGAGGCTGTAAATTCAGGAACCTTGCAATAAACACTTTGCCAATTTACTGTTAAAATCGTAACACTCAAAGTGCATTATCTTATACGCAGTCTGATTTCACTCTCTGTGTATTGACAGGCACAGGTCCTCAAACTACTGCCTAGTCTAAAAATTCCCCATGTGCATTCAACAAGTACTCTGCTACTCAAGTAGCCAGTTCCTTTGTGTGGTGGATTCCTGACTATCAAGGGGAGTCCTAAAATTCTTCACCCTACAATGCTGGTCTAGAATTATGCAGCCAAGACCATCACAGAACTGGTGGAGCCTTCAGCTGAGACCCTCCATCCTGCTCCAAACCAAACCAAAGGACCTTTATCAATTCTTGCAACAATGCTGCTAATTGTCAGCTCTGCTTGCATCCTTCGTGGAGACCAGCAGCCTTCAACTCTTCCACCAACCACCCACACGAACTGAAGATGGCCCAAGCAACAGATGTCACTGGTGCTGACAAGAGCCTGAAGCTGCAGATGACTTAACCCAGTACACTCAATAGCAGCAGCAGATGCCTCTTCCACATCTCTGATGAGGTCACCCAGTGTATGTACCAAGCACACATTGGCATTCTTTCCAGCCCTGGATGCTGCTTCTGTGGTGTCACCGCCAGACACCACACTTACTAGGTGGTAGCCTTTAAATCGCCCATGGTCCGTTAGTATACGTCAGACCCGCGTGTCGCCACTATCAGTGATTGCAGACCGAGTGCCACCACACGGCAGGTCTAGTCTGGAGAGACTTCATAGCACTCGCCCCAGTTGTACAGCCGACTTTGCTAGCGATGGTTCACTGCCTACATACGCTCTCATTTGCAGAGATGATAGTTTAGCATAGCCTTCAGCTACGTCATTTGCTATGACCTAGCTAGGCGCCATATTCAGTAATTAGAATGAATTCTGAACAGACAATATTGTGAATCATGTACCGTCATCAAGAGCGACGTTCATCATTAATGGATTAAAGTTAAGTATCAAACTAATTACGTCCACTTTCTGAATTCTAATTCCTTGTCATGTTCCAGGCCTCACATCAGTATAGTCCTTCCCTCCTCACGTCAGCCTGTGTGAGCTAAAATGTGTGCATTTCGGCCTCTACTAGTAACACGGTGTTGGCTCTTCTGCCAACACAACAGCTTCCCTAAGGGGATTCATAACATGCCTAACACTGAAGCTCCCAATAACTAGTAAATGCCTCCCCTCGTGTGCCTGTTCAGAACTTGCTGAAGGAGCAGCCACCTGTCCATTCAGAAGGTGAATGAGTGAGACTAGATGGCCAGCCTCCATGTTGACTTTCTGTCTTGAGTGACATGAATGCATTACAACCACCACTCACCCTGTGGTGAATGCGGGTGCCTATGATAGGTATACAACAAAGTGCAGAGTCTGTGGATGAAACAAACAACATCTGAGGTGTCCCATGTGATGCACCTGGTGGTCCGCCACCGCTGCACCACAAGGCAGTAGCCTGAAGATGCTAGGCATAAAAAACTTCAGCTACTCACGGATTGTGGCCAGTTCCTCCTGCATCCTCCCTCCCCCCCCCCCCCCCCCCACCAAACACACACACCATCCACTAACTGAAGAACTGAACTATGAAAGCACGCAGAAAAAGCTAAATATAGGACTTGTTTCTCTCCTGGTGCATCACCAATGGCAACTGGCCTCTGATTGCAGTGATCAATGGTCACTTGCCTTTCAAAACAACCAGTCCATCATTGTATTTCTATTATATTTTTACACTGAATATACCTCCCTCAAGAACCATGGACCTTGCCATTGGTGGGGAGGCTTGCGTGCCTCAGCGATAGAGATAGCCGTACCGTAGGTGCAACCACAACGGAGGGGAATCTGTTGAGAGGCCAGACCAACATGGGGTTCCTGAAGAGGACCAGCAGCCTTTTCAGTAGTTGCAGGGGCAACAGTCTAGATGATTGACTGGTCTGACCTTGTAACACTAACCAAAACAGCCTTGCTGTGCTGGTACTGCGAATGGCTGAAAGCAAGGGGAAACTACAGCCATAATTTTTCCAGAGGGCATGCAGCTTTACTGTATGATTAAATGATTATGGCGTCCTCTTGGGTAAAATATTCCGGAGGTAAAATAGTCCCCCATTCGGATCTCCGGGTGGGGACTACTCAAGAGGACGTCGTTATCAGGAGAAAGAAAACTGGCGTTCTACGGATCGGAGCATGGAATGTCAGATCCCTTAATCGGGCAGGGAGGTTAGAAAATTTAAAAAGGGAAATGGATAGGTTAAAGTTAGATATAGTGGGAATTAGTGAAGCTCGGTGGCAGGAGGAACAAGACTTCTGGTCAGGTGAATACAGGGTTATAAATACAAAATCAAATAAGGGTAATGCAGGAGTCAGTTTAATAATGAATAAAAAAATAGGGGTGTGGGTAAGCGACTACAAATAGCATAGTGAACGCATTATTGTGGCCAAGATAGACATGAAGCCCATGCCTACTACAGTAGTACAAGTTTATATGCCAACTAGCTCTGCAGATGATGAAGAAATGTATGATGAAATAAAAGAAATTATTCAGATAGTGAAGGGAGACGAAAATTTAATAGTCATGGGTGACTGGAATTCACTAGTAGGGAAAGGGAGAGAAGGAAACGTAGTTTGTGAATATGGATTGGGGCTAAGAAATGAAAGAGGAAGCCGCCTGATAGAATTTTGCACAGAGCACAACTTAATCATAGCTAACACTTGGTTCAAGAATCATAAAAGAAGGTTGTATACACGGAAAAAGCCTGGAGATGCTGACAGGTTTCAGATAGATTACATAATGGTAAGACAGAGATTTAGGAACCAGGTTTTAAATTGTAAGACATTTCCAGGGGCAGATGCGGACTCTTATCAGAACCTATTGGTTATGAACTATAGATTAAAACTGAAGAAACTGCAAAAAGGTGGGAATTTAAGGAGATGGGATCTGGATAAACTGAATGAACCAGAGGTTGTACAGAGTTTGAGGGAGAGCATAAGGGAACAATTGACAGGAATGGGGGAGGAAATACAGTAGAAGAAGAATGGGTAGCTTTGAGAGATGAAGTAGTGAAGGCAGCAGAGGGCCTAGTAGGTAAAAAGACGAGGGCTAGTTGAAATCCTTGAGTAACAGAAGAAATATTGAATTTAATTGATGAAAGGAGAATATATAAAAATGCAGTAAATGAAGCAGGCAAAAAGGAATACAAATGTCTCAAAAACGAGATCGACAGGAAGTGCAAAATAGCTAAGCAGGGATGGCTCGAGGACAAATGTAAGGATGTAGACGGTTATCTCACTAGGGGTAAGATAGATACTGCCTACAGGAAAATTAAAGAGACCTTTGGAGAAAAGAGAACCACTTGTATGAATATCAAGAGCTCAGATGCAAACCCAGTTCTAAGCAAAGAAGGGAAAGCAGAAAGGCGGAGAGAGTATGTAGAGGGCCTATACAATGTACTTGAGGACAATATTATGGAAATGGAAGAGGATATGGATGAAGATGAAATGGGAGATACGATACTGTGTGAAGAGTTTGACAGAGCATTGAAAGACCTGAGTCGAAACAAGGCCCCGGGAGAAGACAACATTCCATGAGTACTACTGACGGCCTTGGGAGAGCCAGTCCTGACAAAACTCTACCATCTGGTGAGCAAGATGTATGAGAAAAGCGAAATATCCTCAGACTTCAAGAAGAATATAATAATTCCGATCCCAAAGAAACCAGGTGCTGAAAGATGTGAAAATTGCCGAATAATCAGTTTCATAAGTCACGGATGCAAAATACTAACGCGTATTCTCTACAGACGTATGGAAAAAGTGGTAGAAGCTGAGCTTGGGAAAGATCAGTTTGGATTCCATAGAAATATTGGAATACGTGAGGCAATACTGACCCTATGACATATCTTAGAATCTAGATTAAGGAAAGGCAAACCTACGTTTCTAGAATTTGTAGACTTAGAGAAAGCTTTTGACAATGTTGACTGGAATACTCTCTTTCAATTTCTGAAGGTGGCAGGAGTAAAATACAGGGAGCGAAAGGCTATTTACAATTTGTACAGAAACCAGATGGCAGTTGTAAGAGCAGAGGGGCATGAAAGGGAAGCAGTGGTTGGGAAGGGAGTGAGACAGGGTTGTAGCCTGTCCCCGATGTTATTCAATCTGTATATTGAGCAAGCAGTGAAGGAAACAAAAGAAAAATTCAGAATAGGTATTAAAATCCACTTTGAGGTTCACCGATGACATTGTAATTCTGTTAGAGACAGCAAAGGACTTGGAAGAGCAGTTGAACAAAATGGATAGTGTCTTGAAGAGAGGATATAAGATGAACATCACCAAAAGCAAAACGAGAATAATGGAATGTAGTCGAATTAAGTCGGGTGATGCTGAGGGAATTAGATTAGGAAATGAGACACTTAAAATAGTAAAGGAGTTTTGCTATTTGGGGAGCAAAATAACTGATGATGGTCGAAGTAGAGAGGATATAAAATGTAGACTGGCAATGGCAAGGAAAGCGTTTCTGAAGAAGAGAAATCTGTTAACATCGAGTATTGATTTAGGTGTCAGGAAGTCGTTTCTGAAAGTATTTGTATGGAGTGTAGCCATGTATGGAACTGAAACATGGACGATAACTAGTTTGGACAAGAAGAGAATAGAAGCTTTCGAAATGTGGTACTACAGAAGAATGCTGAAGATTAGATGGGTAGATCACATAACTAATGAGGAAGTATTGAATCGGATTGGGGAGACGAGAAGTTTGTGGCACAACTTGACCAGAAGAAGGGATCGGTTGGTAGGACATGTTCTGAGGCATCAAGGGATCACCAATTTAATATTGGAGGGCAGCGTGGAGGGTAAAAATCGTGAGGCAGACCAAGAGATGAATACACTAAGCAGATTCAAAAGGATGTAGGTTGCAGTGGGTACTGGGAGATGAAGAAGCTTGCACAGGATAGAGTAACATGGAGAGCTACATCAAACCAGTCTCAGGACTGAAGACAACAACAACTGAATATACTACAGAATTTTCATGTCTATCACAAATCACTTGCGCAGTTATTAGTCCAATGTGACTGGAAAAGATTGAAGGTCACTCCATATTACAGCAGACATAAAAGTATGAATATTCATTTACAGACCCACAGATCCAAACTCTCTTGTGGTATCCTACAGCAGTGATGTATACAGCATCAGTGATCATATTGTTGCAGAAAAGCTGAGTAGCACAGTCACTGTAGTGTAGTGGTTATGATACTAGACTGTTGAATGGAGGTCGTGAGTTCAAAACTCACCTGAACTGTAAAATTTTAAAATCTATATTTGGTTCGAGTGCATTCTAGAAGTACCCACAAATGTGAAGAACCATTATTCTGGAATGTTCTGCAACTGTATATATATACTGTATGTGTTCTGGCCGGAGGCCGTTCGTTCCATGCTCTTGTATGGTCAAGTGCTGAATAAACCTTCATAA
Source organism: Schistocerca gregaria (assembly GCF_023897955.1). Taxonomy (NCBI): domain Eukaryota; kingdom Metazoa; phylum Arthropoda; class Insecta; order Orthoptera; family Acrididae; genus Schistocerca; species Schistocerca gregaria. The sequence continues at coordinate 768,688,431 of NC_064931.1, read as the reverse complement.
AGTGAAGTTCATGTTCATCATTCATCTAATTACACCTTCTTCTATGTGACATTATTCTTCTGGAGATGCTGGGTACTGGAACTTGTGATAACACACATTATCAACAACACAGTGGCTCCAATCAGGCCACGACAGAGCCGCCGTTTATGTGGTGAGAAACCCGAGTTTGAGCCATATTCAACAGATCACAATCTAACGGGGACAGAAGAAGAAGAGGATGTTACGATGACAGCAACTGTGTGCCACCACATGAGACATCCTTCCGGGTTCTCTGGTGATGATGACCAAGATCCAAACAAGTGGCTGAAGGTACATGAGTGTATAGCAAAATTTAACAAATGGGATGACACCGTGTGTTTGGCTAACGTATTTTTCTACTTAGAGGGCACTGTCAAGCAACGGTATGAGAACAACGAGGAGAAGTTCACAAGCTGGGAAGTATTCCAGGAGGAACTGCGCAAGTATTTTGGTGACACACAATGACAGAAGTGTAAGGCTGAAGATAAATTAAAATGCACGTCAGAGTGTCCAGGAGAAATAACAGCAACCTACATTCCAGAGGTCCTGGAGCTGTGTAAAATAGTGGATCCTAAAATGAAGGAGGAAGTTAAGGTTGCACATCTCATGAAGGGTGTTGCTGAGGACATGCATAAAGCCCTACTCCTGAAGGATGTTTCAACAGTAGACGACTTCATAAAATGGTGCCAGTATACCGAGAGAATGCATTAAAAAAAGAATTACACGCAAGAAGTTTGAATGGCTTCCAAATGTATAATCGATGTCTGTGATGGAGGAAGCAACTGATTTCACAAGTATTCTTCGTCAGATAGTGAGAGAGGAAGTTCAGAAGGCACTTGGATTGCACGGCTAGCAAAAAACCGAGATGCTTCAAGAGGTCATAAGGGAGGAAGTGGAACAGACATTGAACCCAATCTCTCATCTTAATTTCCCTTTAAAACAGTAAAAAAAGTTGAGACCCAGGTGAAGTTCCGTTCCTACAATGCTGCATGAGGAACCTGTTTGGGCACCAAGGGTGACTGACGTCTGGAGGACCCAGGATAATCAACCAGTACGTTTCCCCTGCATACAACCAGGACATGTGGTGCACTATTGTCGAGAAAGGTGGCGGATATTTGATGATGCCTGTGCCAGAAGACAGCAGACCGACCTTAGCCAACACCAATTCTGGGACGACAAAGATGAACAAGAAGATGTGGGTGCAGGACGACATAGGTCACCATCACCACAAGGTAGCTGGAGAAGATGCTCCCCAACATGCTGATCAAGGTCTCCATCCCCATTTAGAAGCACCAGCCGATCACCCAGCTGCCACAAACTGGAAAACTAAAGGGTACGACCTTCCTTGGAGGTGTGGCCGCCGAAGAGAAAAATCCTTTGCCGTTGATCACTACAAAAATAATAGGAAACTAGGTCAATATCCTCATGGATGGCTGACCAGCCCAAGATCTTGTGGACTCTGGAGCATCATATTGAGTCATTTCGGAGAAGTACCATCACCAGTTGCAGAAAACCATATTCGTCGACAACAAAACACCTCTGCTGAAGGTGGCTAATGGGAAATATGTAAAGATGTGTCATTCGAGTGGTTATAAGTGGCCATACACAGCCCTTAGAATTCATAATCTTACAAGAGTGTACCAATGACGTCATTCTCAGATAGGACTTTTTGAAAGCTTCTCAGGAAATTATAAATTGTGGTCGCTCGAAGATTATGCTAGACGAGATGAGATATTGTGGACAGGAAGATGCGCATCCAAGTGTGTGGAGACTGTGCTGGATGAAGTGATCATTCCTGCAGGTAACTGTCATGTGTCATGCCATGCATCAACCCATGGATCTTGTGGTGGAATGTAAGAGAGGCATACCACTGAAGAATAACTTGGTCATCTCACCTGCTGGGATGGTTCCTCTAAAAGGACACGGCCGACTTCCTTCCCCATCCTTCCCTAATCCGATGAGACCGATGACCACGCTGTCTGGTCTCCTTCCCCAAACAACCAACAAACCATCCCAGCCTCTGTTGTCTCATTTAAGAACGAATTCGGTGAATTGTGGATAGTTTAACTGTCACCGAGAACCACAGATCCTTTCAAGATGCATGTGCATCGCAAATGCCGAGCCGTTAATTGCAGAACAGCTGAGCATCATAGAAACCTCCTACGCCAAGTCTGTGACGAAATTAGTGCTACCACTAAGAGAGAAGCTATTCTAGCTCGACTATCACTAGATCTCACTAAGGAACAACAGAAGAAGCTACTTGCCATTCTTCAAGAGTTCTCTTAATGCTTCAATCCACAGGTGAAGAGAAAATTAGACAAATCAATGGTGAAGCACAGGATTAGCACTGGAGACTATCAACCAATATGCCAGAGAGCATACCATGTGTCAGCAACGGAACGTCGAATAATTCGCGACGAGGTAGAGAAAATGATGATGAATGACATCACTCAGCCTTTGCACAGCCCATGGTCATAAAGGATGTTTACCCTCTTCCATGAATTGACGATACACTAGACTGTCTGAAGGGGGCTAAGTTTTTCTCAACCATGGACATGTACTCAGGACACTGGCAAGTCGAAGTAGATGAGACTGATCGTCATGGGTTTAAGGAAATGCTGTTTGGTTTGTGTAATGCACCAGCAACTTTTGAACAGATGATGGTTAATCTTCAACGTCACCTGAATGGACAATGTGTCTTTGTGACAGATAACATTATAGTGTTCTGAGAGACATTTGATGAACATATAAAAAGATTGAGGGCTGTTCTTAAGTGTCTCCAACAAGACGGACTGAAACTTAATCCGTGAAAGTGTCTCTTTGGAGCAAAAGAAATCAAAACACTTGGACACTTTGTGTCAAACAAAGGTGTGTGGCCAGACACAGAAAAGGTGAGAGCTATAACAGAATTTCCTATTCCTAAAAGTATTAGAGATGGAAGCTTCCTCGGATTATGTTCTTATTACTGTCGTTTTATCAAAGACTTTTGTATCAAAGAGAGGCCACTCCAAGTTGTTAAAAGCCGATGCTAAATTTATCTGGGGTGGTGCTCAACAAGATTCTTTCAATGTGCTGTGAAAAGCTCTGATGACTGACCCTGCACTTAGTCTGGTTGGTTGGTTTGTGGGGGTTAAAGGGACCCGACCGCTACGGTCATCGGTCCCTTTTTCCAAATACTAAGAACACCCACAGAGAATAAAAACGATCAACAGACGATAAGACAGACGACAAAGAACAAGAGAAACATAGACAAAGACCAGACAAGACGAACTAAAATCACACAGAGTGTGACGGTGGTTGGCCGACCATACAAACAAAAAGGGAAAAGCCAACCACCGAGAAACACATTAAAAATCAGACAAATCGTAGGCCAGGGGCCAGAATCAACACAAAAACACACACACTTACATTAAGCGATAAAATCCCCCTGCCCGAATAAAACGCAGAACTATGTCCGCTATGGAAGAGTCATCAGATAAAAGCGCAGAGAGCGTATCAGGCAGCGCAAAAGTCCGCCTGAGAACAGTTAAAAGGGCGCACTCCAACAGAATATGGACCACCATCAAGGACGCCCCACAACGGCATAGAGGGGGATCCTCACGACACAGTAAATACCTGTGCGTGAGTAGGGTGTGGCCAATGCGGAGCCGACAAAGGACGACTGATTCCCTGCGGTTGGCTCGCATGGATGACTGCCACACAGTAGTCGTCTCCTTGGTACGGCGGAGTTTGTTTGGCACAGGCAGGTTGCGCCAATCAGTGTCCCATAAATCGAAAACTTTGCGGCGAAATAGTGCCCGCAAATCAGTCGCCGGGAGGCCAATCTCCAGAGATGGTGCACTAGTGGCCTCTTTCGCCAGGCGGCCAACAGTTTCATTTCCGGGTATCCCAACATGGCCCGGGGTCCAAACAAAGACCACAGATCTGCCACAACGAGCAAGAGTATGCAAGGACTCCTGGATAGCCATACCAGACGAGAACGAGGGAAACACTGGTCAAGAGCTCGTAAACCACTCAGGGAATCGCTACAGATAACGAAGGACTCACCTGAGCAGGAGCGGATATACTCTAGGGCACGAAAGATGGCGACCAGCTCAGCAGTGTAAACACTGCAGCCAGCCGGCAACGAACGTTGTTCACAATGGTCCCCTAGACCAGCAACCATCGAACCGTCGGTATAGACAATGCCAGAGCCCTGAAACGTGGCCAGGATGGAATAAAAGCGGCGTCGGAAGGCCACCGGAGGGACTGAGTCCTTCGGGCCCTGTGCCAAGTCCAGCCGAAGGCTAGAGCGAGGCACACACCATGGGGGTGTACGCAGAGGGGCCCGGAAAGAAGGTGGTACAGGAAAACACTCAAGCCCGCAGAGAAGCTGTTTGACGCGTACGGCGATCGGACAACCCGACCGGGGCCGACGTTCTGGCAGACGGACGACTGACTGCGGGAACAGGACACGATAATTTGGATGCCCGGGCAAGCTAAAAACATGGGCAGAATAAGCAGCCAGTAATTGTTGGCGTCGTAACCGCAGTGGAGGGACACCTGCCTCCACAAGTATGCTGTCCACAGGGCTGGTCCGGAAGGCACCAGTGGCAAGGCGTATCCCGCTGTGGAGGATTGGGTCCAGCAGCCGCAACGCAGATGGGGACGCTGAGCCATAAGCCAGACTCCCATAGTCCAGACGGGACTGGATCAACGCCTGGTAAAGCCGTAGGAGAGTAGATCGGTCGGCGCCCCACCTGGTGTGGCTCAGGCATTGCAGAGCATTTAGATGCCGCCAACACGCCTGTGTAAGCTGCCGAATATGAGGCAGGCAAGTCAACCGGGCATCAAAAACCACCCCCAAAAACCTATGTAACTCCACCACTGTAAGATGCTCGCCGTCAAGATAAAGCCGCGGCTCCGGGTGAACAGTGTGTCGCCGGCAGAAATGCATAACGCAGGTCTTGGCTGCCGAAAACTGAAAACCATGCGCTACAGTCCAAGACTGCGCCTTGCGGATTGCGCCCTGTAGCTGACGTTCAGCAGCTACAATGCCAATAGAGCTGTAGTAAAGGCAGAAGTCGTCAGCATACAGGGAAGCGGAGACAGAATTTCCCACGGCCGCAGCGAGCCCGTTAATGGCTATTAAAAACAGACAGACACTTAGAACAGAACCCTGTGGCAAACCGTTCTCCTGGACTTGGGAGGAACTATATGAGGCCGCGATGTGCACGCGGAAGGTACGATACGACAGAAAATTGCAGATATAGATCGGCAGAGGGCCACGAAGGCCCCATCCATGAAGCGTAGAAAGGATGTGATGACGCCATGTCGTATCATACGCCTTCCGCATGTCGAAAAAGACAGCGACCAGATGCTGACGGCGGGCAAAGGCAGTACGGATGGCCGACGCCAGGCTCACCAGATTGTCGGCGGTGGAGCGGCCTTTACGGAACCCACCCTGAGACGGAGCCAGAAGGACCCGAGACTCCAGGACCCAATTCACGCACCGGCTCACCATCCGTTCAAGCAACTTGCAAAGAATGTTGGTGAGGCTAATGGGACGGTAGCTGTCCACCTCCAAAGGGTTCTTCCCCGGTTTCAGAATGGGGACAACAAGACTTTCCCGCCATTGCGACGGAAACTCACCCTCGACCCAAATGCGGTTGTAAAGGTCGAGGAGGCGTCGCTGGCAGTCCACTGAAAGGTGTTTCAGCATCTGAGAGTGGACGCTATCTGGGCCAGGAGCGGTATCAGGACAAGCGGCGAGGGCACTGCAGAATTCCCACTCACTGAATGGAACACTGTACAATTCAGGATGGTGGGTGCGAAAAGAAAGACTCCGACGTTCTATCCGCTCTTTAGTGGAGCGGAAGTCCAAGGGGTAGTTGGCAGAAGTGGAATTCAGAGCAAAGTGCTCTGCCAAGCGGTTTGCAATGACGTTGGAGTCAGTACAAACTGCTCCATTCAGTGAGAGCGCAGGGACGCTGACAGGGGTCCGATAGCCATAGAGGCGGTGAATCTTGGCCCAGACCTGCGATGGAGTGACATGGAGGTCAATGGTCGACACATACCGAACCCAGCACTCCTGCTTGCGTTGGCGGATAATGCGGCGGGCTTGAGCACACGGCCATTTGAAGGCGATAAGGTGTTCGATTGAGGGATGTCGCTCGTAACGCTGGAGCGCCCGCCGCCGAACTTTAATCGCTTCAGCGATCTCAGGCGACCACCAAGGCACAGTCCGCCGCCAAGGGGACCCAGAAGAACGGGGAATGGCAGATTCGGCAGCAGTAACAATGCCGGTGGTGACCGATTGAACCACTGCATCAATGTCATCGGTAGAGAGAGGCTCAATAGCAGCGGTGGAGGAGAACAAGTCCCAGTCAGCCTTATTCAGAGCCCATCTGCTAGGGCGTCCAGAAGACTGACGCTGTGGCAGTGACAGAAAGATCGGAAAGTGGTCACTACCACACAGGTCGTCATGCACTCCCCATTGGACAGACGGTAAGAGGCTAGGGCTACAGATCGAAAGGTCAATGGAGGAGTACGTGCCATGCGCCACACTGAAGTGTGTGAAGGCACCATCATTTAATATCGAGAGATCGAGCTGCGCCAATAAATGCTCAACGATGGCGCCTCGACCTGTTGCCACCGACCCACCCCACAGATGGTTATGGGCGTTAAAGTCGCCAAGTAACAAGAAAGGTGGCGGCAACTGGGCTATCAGAGCAGCCAGGACATGCTGCGCGATATCACCGTCCAGTGGAAGGTAAAGACTGCAGACGGTAACAGCCTGTGGCGTCCACACCCGAACAGCGACAGCCTCTAAAGGTGTTTGGAGAGGTACAGACTCGCTGTGAAGAAAGTTCAGGACATAGATGCAGACGCCACCAGACACCCTTTCATAAGCTGCCCGGTTTTTATAACAACCCAGGTAGCCACGGAGGGCGGGGGTTCGCATTGCCGGAGACCAAGTTTCCTGCAGAGCAATGCAGAAGAAAGGGTGAAGGCTGATAAGTTGGCGGAGCTCAGCTAGATGGTGGAAGAAACCGTTACAGTTCCACTGGAGGATGGTGTTGTCTATGGCTGAGAAACGCGTGACGGGACTGGGAAGGGAGATTACGCCGCTGGGTCACCTGCTGCCTCCGATTTAGCACCTGTGATAGTGCTTTCCATGGCGTCTGATGGACTGGCGAGATCGAGGTCCTCAGCGCACACCAGAATCTCCACCGCATCCTCAGACGCAGAGCCGGAAGATTGCGGTGGGATGGCTGCCACCGCGAGTTCCTTGGGCTGAGAGCTCTTCTTGGGTTTCTCACGCCGTTCCTTGGGTCGCACCGACTGGGAGGGCTTCACCGATTCAGTCTCCGGGACGGAGGATGATCGTGAAGCCCTACGACCAGCTGATGGCGGGCACTTACGCCACTGTTGGTCGCCAGCCTTCTCGCTGTTGGAAGCCTGGGAAGGGAGGGACCCAAGGGACCCCTTGCGAGCAAGAGAAGCCAAAGAAGTTGGACACTTCTCTGGCTTAGAAGTGGGGACGGACGTCCCCGATGGGTGGGATGGTGATGCTCCTGAGGTATGTGGCGCAGGAGCAACCCGATGGGTAGAGCCCCCCACTGACGAGGGGGCAGGAGGAGTTGTACTACTCGTCGATCCGGCCACAATTGGAGAACCAGACGGGGCTAGCACAGGTGTTGTAGCAGCAGCGTAGGAAGATGTCATTCTCACAGGATGGAGTCGGTCGTATTTCCTTTTGGCCTCAGTATAGGTTAGTCGGTCCAGGGTCTTGTATTCCATGATTCTACGCTCTTTCTGGAAAATTCGGCAGTCTGACGAGCAAGGTGAATGGTGCTCCCCGCAGTTGACACAGATGGGAGGCGGGGCACATGGAGTATTGGGATGTGGTGGGCGTCCGCTATCTCGACATGTGAGGCTGGAAGTGCAGCGAGAAGACATATGGCCGAACTTCCAGCACTTAAAGCACCGCATCGGGGAAGGGATTTAGGGCTTAACGTCACATCGGTAGACCATCACCTTGACCTTTTCCGGTAATGTATCCCCTTCGAAGGCCAAGATGAAGGCACTGGTAGCAATCTGATTTTCCTTCGGACGAAATGTACACCCCGGCGCTCTAAATTGGCGCGCAGCTCTTCATCAGACTGCAAAAGAAGATCCCTATGGTAAATAACTCCCTGGACCATATTTAAACTCTTATGGGGTGTGATTGTAACGGCAACATCCCCCAACTTGTCACAAGCGAGTAATCATCGTGACTGGGCAGAGGATGCCGTGTGTATCAGGACTGACCCAGAGCGCATTTTTGACAAGCCCTCCATCTCCCCAAACTTGTCCTCTAAATGCTTGACGAAGAACTGAGGCTTTGTGGAGAGAAAAGACTCCCCATCAGCCCTCGTACAAACTAAGAAGCAGGGCGAGTAACTGCTACTGCCATCCTGAGACTTACGTTCCTCCCACGGTGTGGCCAGGGAGGGGAACGTTTTCGGATCATACTTCTGAGTGTTAAACGGAGCCCGAGAACGCTTAGAGACTGTTGGCGGCTGGCCACCAGTGAGAGACGATGTACCACGCTTCATTGCGGGTCATCCGCCCTGATGCCACCTACTCCGACCAAGGGCCCTCCCCACGGGCGCCACCCAGCCACGGCAAGAGCCACCTGGCAGGATGGCCGTTGCCGGGAGTCCCGATACCCCAGGAGGATAGGTATCTACTCCTTGGCATACGTGGGGAGTTAACGGCGCAGGCATCAGTAGAGCGATCCCTGTGTTGTCAGGGGGCTACAACCAACAGGGTACATGGCGGCCCCACCACAACGGACTGGCTACCGTGCTGGATGTTAGGTAACATGTGGTCCATGGTCGCCGTCGGTGCAGAAAGAGGCACTGCACAGTGCAAGGTGTAATCTGCACGCAGAAACAGAGTCATGCCCAAGAGATGGAGAGCGGACAGGACTGCAGTTCAACGGTGTATAAGCTGGTGAAAGGTCTGATCGCAAGATGGACACAATGCACCAAGTAAGGCGCGCTTCCCCAATCGACTCGCTATTCGGAAAATTTTGAGAGATGGAGGTCAAACCCAACAGGGGACCCTCATATAAGGCCGAAAAGTTTGAGACTCCTTTTAGTCGCCTCTTACGACAGGCAGGAATACCGCGGGCCTATTCTAACCCCAAAACCCGCAGGGGGGAGCACTTAGTCTGTATGATGAGAGAGCACCTACACAACTACACACAAATGGGTTCAGTGCTGTTCTGGTGCAATTTTCGGATGGAAAAGAGAGGGTTATAGCCTATGCTTCTAGGACACTTACAAAAGCTGAGAGAAACTACTAAACTATAGAAAGAGAATGTCTTGCTGTGATCTGGGCCATGTGCAAATTTCAACAGTGTATATATATACTAAGATGGTATCTGTTCTTCCATACATGTCCAAAAGAACAGATACCATCGGTGACAATGCAGTTCGTTAGAATCAAATTGCAATTAAATGAATGCCCTTAGCTACTTACAGACGTTGACATGAAGCCCTATAAGGGCCCTGCAACCCAGGGTAAATTCGAAGCTCCAGTGACAGGCAACAAGTGGAAAGGTGACGAAGAATGTAACCACAAGGGAAGTTCTAAGAAGATCACCGCAAGGGCGAACATCAGTCATAGGGGGTTGGAGTATGCAGGACCTATGACTTGTTCCCAAACTAGGAGGACATAACAGCGAGATGCTGTCCTCTTAAGGAGGGAGTAATGTCACAGAAGAAGCTGAGTAGCAAAGTCACTGTAGTGTAGTGGTTATGATACTAGACTGTTGCATGGAGGTTTGAGAGTTCAAAATTCACCTGAACTGTAAAATTTTAATTTCTATATTCGGTTCGAGTACATTCTAGAAGTATCCACAAATGTCAAGAATCATTGTACTGGAATGTTCTGTAACTGTCTATATACCATGTGTGTTCTGGCCGGAGGCAATTCACTCCACGCTCTTGTATGTGCAAGTGATGAATAAACCTTCGTAAAGTGAAGTTAGCATTCGTCATTCATCTAATTACATCTTCTTCTACATGACAATATTTGAAGTGAATTTTGTTACTGCACTGTGCACTGAACACCAAATATGCACTCATATTGTTGCAACACATTTTGTTTATAATCACAATTATATAGAGATTAATCACATTAAGTTCTAAAATCTTGACACTTCCTTTCAGATTAAAACTCTGTGCCAGACCGAGACTCGAACTCAGAACCTCTGCCTTCTAAAATCCTATTCTGGCATGAACTGTTCTGGAACAAGTTGAAGTTTTATCATGAATTGTTTCAATAAATTTTTCCTTTAATTCCCCAGTCTTTGGCAATTACCTGCTTTGCTCTTCGCCATGCCCAGAACAGAACATCTGTAGCCACCTAAAAATCACTGCTTTATCCCTGAGCTTAATAGATATGACATTGAATGAATTATGCTTGGAGAATTACAAAAGTCTAATAAGAAATTAAATGACACAGGCATTCATACCAGTCACCACATTTATACAGCACACAGCCACATGAAAATTGTGTGTGTTTCTATCAATAACAGCCTTGGCATGGCACATGCAACAAAACAGTTGCACTAGACTGTAGCAGGGTTTCATCACTGAAACTTATTTTATGGATGAATTATAATATCACAATATTCAAGTATCTTACTTCTTCTCAACCACTGTTCCTACCAAAAATACCTGTCATGATCTAAAAAGTGCAAATTCAGAGAAAATGTTATCTGAAATAATGTGGAAATGAAAAAGAACAATGAACAGAAGTGATAATTAACTATAATCTTTATGTTCATAAAATGTTTACTTACACCAGCCCTGAGTAGACCCAAAACATAATCTATGGCACATATTGTGCCCGTGCGGCCACAACCAGCAGAACAATGAATAAGCACAGGCAAAGTTTCTGAAGCCTGAGTATCTCTCACAAGGCGAACCATGTCCAGCAGAGGTCTCACCAGTGGTGGCACACCATGATCTGGCCAAGCAGAGTAGTGGAACTGGCAAACTGTACGATGTTCTGCAATAGAAGTGGCAAAATTCACATAAAATAAACTTTTTGAGAGTCATTGAAACAAGACAACTGACAATTTATACTCTTCAATAAGGGAAGAACGTAAAATAATGAGAAGGTAAGAAGAACATGGTAACTTACCTGCCTATAATTTTTTGAAAGGAATAATCATAATATAATATGATACAAACATGTCAAGTGAGGACACAGTAAAACCAACATATTCATACATTCAATCTTATGGGTTTGAAGCACAACAAACAAGTTTCTTTGTTAGGGTATAAATGTAATCCTGACAAACCTCTGCAACATGTCGTCAGTGGCTTTCCATACAAGCTGTGATCACAATTTCTGTAAAGTGCTCTCCTTAGTTGTACTGGATGACATAAATTGACAATAACTATATCACTGAAAGAGAAATGAATTTCTTTTTTCATTCTGGTAACCTTTGAGTATTACGAAAACTTACAGTGATCTTCATTTAGTTAGTTACTTGCTTCTGTGGCACAGTAGTCAGCTTGCTCTACTGTAACAAGGAGAACCTGCATTCAATTTCTGGTACTGCCAATGACTGTTTCTTGGTGGGAAAAATGCAACAGGCCTTATTCACTGTTGTAAGAACAACTGAGACATTCCATGACATGTTAAGTAGATGATAAAATAGCAATGAGTAGGCACTTAAGGGTCCCCTGGACCTGATCATAGAATTAAGTTTTGATTTTCATTTTTATGCATTTAGAAGCGAGATACTACGGCATGTAGGAACTCATTTTTAATTCCAAAGCAGGCAGGTATTCTGATAATGCACTCTCAAGCAGTTGACAGCATCTGGAGACTTCTGCAGTTCCTGCTTTGCAGATCAGGTGGTGTGCCTTTGGACTGAAACCAGTCACTAATCAATGTAATTTTGCAATCTAGACTGTTTTTATAACTACAATTGTGAAAATCAATCGGTTTTTCCCAAAATGTGTTCAAAAATATGCCTTTAACACATTGCTCAAAAATACAGATGTATTCTATAGTCCCATCAAAGATTTCCACTTCAAACCTGTAGAGACCCACACTTTGACTCTGCAACAGAATGGGCTATAAACTCACATTTTAGCAGCATAATGGCTCTCTACTCATTCACTATTTCTACACATTCAAAAAGGCAGAATACAAAACAAATTGAATGTAGTTGGGAATATGGATGAGCAATTCTACTAGAGATTTTTCAGTGACATGTCACCCACTAAATTGCAAAACAGACCAAACACCCAACCACTAAGAACTTGGCCGTTTGCTTGGATACATGCACACATACTTTTATATAGGAAAATGACCAGCAAACTTGTCTAAAATTTATATAATATGCAGTGGTTGTTTTTGCTGTTGCTGTTTTATTTTCATAAGTTTTCTGTTTTACTGATTTATTGGTATGCCTTACTGATAGGCACTGAGCACAGAAGTTTTCAGTACAGTGAGGAAGGTAGCACAAATGGTAGTGTTTACTATGGAAAAGGCCCAAATATAACAAAATTACTAAAACAATTTAGAACTTAATATAATATGATCACAATATGAAATGACTAATGATTTACAACGCACTTTGGAAAATTTATTATATTTCAAATTACTACATCCTAGGAATATGTACCATGGAAAAATGTGAGGTTTTATTAGCATAGTCAATGGATCAATTAATAAAAATGCTGAAATTTTCAGAATTCTTGACAAGTTTATTAAAAATAGAAGTTTTAGCAAAGTAGTGTGATCGGTACAATGATTACATTCATACAGAATTCAAACAATGAAAAAAGTCCTGAATTGTTTGAATTCATTGTTTTAGTTAATAGTGATCAGACTCGTAGACTGCATAAAGAATAAATGCAAGAAATATTATGTTCATCTGAGTGCGAACTATACATATTTAAACTCTTACTACATTATCATTGTGACGTTCCCGCCTAATATTATACATACTTCATCTAAATTACAATGTTCCACAACTTGCAAATGTTAGTAAATCAGATAAATTACTACACAACTCTTTAATTAATGAAATGTTATAAGAACTATGAAGCCAAAAAGTGACTAACAAGTGAATTCAGTCATGGTGAATATTCATTTAATGGACCAAGCAACAAATTTGTTCTTGCATTAGTATTTCATGCACAAAAGGAAATAATCTGCACATTTATTAAGTCAGGTTAATTTTAAACTATTGGTTGTTTTTCAACTTAAGCCAATCAGACTATTTCAATGCACTTGCTTCAAATGTGTTGATTACAAACATCAAATGAAGAAATGTACAAGTTACCTCAAAATAAAACAAGTGAGCCTAACAATGAGGTTTTAAAAAACAATGCCAGTGAAAATACCTTACATCTTCACACAGTTCATTTTATACTAAGTAGCACTGTGAACTTTACCCAGATGATAATATAAGTCTCAGTGCTGCTTGCTATCTGTGTGAGACATATTTCTGCCATAGGAATTCTTTGGTTTCTCTATACAGTTTTATGTTTTCTTTCTCTTGTGTTTTACCAGGTGTCTTCTAATATACGTAAGTTCATTTTCATTTGGTTTGCACAACACCCTGATTTATGTAAAGTGCATTTCATGTGGCTGAATACCAAACATATATTTTGTAATCAGCCCAAATATCATTATTTCCACCAAAAAAATCTAATTTTATGGTTTATTGTCCTCATTCAATAATGTTCTCCACTGCCTTTTTACATATTTGAACACAATATGAATTACATTCAAGAAATATCAGTTTAACACTATTGCAAAACACTGGTCATTATGTGCACAATATTTAACAGTTTCAGGCAAACCACATTAAAAACCTCTTGGTACATGCTTTAGAACACTCAAATTCCTAAAGGAAATATGATCCCCTTGAGAAATGTTTCAAATGTCAGTTGCAAATGCAAGAACTGTTATTTTGAAAGCTACCTCCATATACTTACACAGTAAAGGAGACAACACTGTATTTTTAAGAAGTTGTATGATAGTTTATATAGCTTTTTAAGCAGATCAATAAAGGAACTTATGAAAAATTTCTTTTATGTGCCTACAACCCCATATGTTTACAAACATTGTTTACATTGCTGAAGTTATGAAGTCATGTACTGAATAGAACAAATGGTTAACACGCTCTTAAAAATGGTGTGCTGCAAATGTCAGCTTAAGCTGCTCCCACTCACCAAAGAATGAGATTTCTTGATAGAAATGGCACTAGACACACGATTCTGGTATTCTAAAGACACAATGGATATTTTCCAAGCACAAAGGAGAGATGTTTTTTAAAACAATGAGGCCAACCACTCTTCATGCTATATTATTTTCTTTAATCCATCTGGGACCGCATTTTAGGTCATACTAGGTCTAAATTATCATACTGCTCTGTTATCAGAAGATTAGAAATTTCCAGCCTTTTTGGTCATATAGATCTACTGTAACTGTCCCAAATGCCCACTGAATACTGCCGTCGGGGTCTCCAGCTTAGTATAATCAGTACGTATTTGTTTCATCTGCAGTATTTCTTAGCTGACGATGGATCGTTCTGGTTTGTGCTTGGTAGCATATGACAAATTGAATGACAGTTGAGCATTAACATCTCTCTCTCTCTCTCTCTCTCTCTCTCTCTCTCTCTCTCTCTCACACACACACACACACACACACACACACACACACACACATACACGTACACACCACCATCAACACCAACAACAAAATCAAAAGCTATTCTGTGCATTCAGATAAAAGCAATTGTTAGACAAATGAAATACTTTTCCAGAATTTTATATACTCTCCTGATCAAAACTGTCTTAAATTGTGGAAAGTGCTTAAAATTTTTCACATTGTGAAACAACACACATAGTTTGACAACAACATTACTAATGTTTCCTCTTTTTCAAACTATGTTCCTTCTGCAATTTATTCAAGTGCTTCTATTGGCTCTGTGTTAATACTTACCTTTAACTTTACTAAGAATGTTGTTATAAATATCTAAATATTTCGAAAATTTACAAGATGCTTTCTGCAAATGAGTCAAAAGACAAGCCCTCAAATATGTTGATGTTAGGACATCATACATTGTACTGTAGACACCATACAATAATTGGTGGCATATGAACACTTGCAACCTACATATCCAAATTTAACAATCTAACAAACATTTCATCACTTCATTCAGGGAAACCAAACTAACCTTTACATCTACATCTATACTCCGCAAGCCACCTTGTGGTTTGCTTCCAGCACGCCTCCATGTGAGTTCAAATCTTTCTAATTTTATCTTCATGATCTTTTCGTGAGATATATCTAGGGGAAAGCTATACATTTGTAAACTCTTCTAGGAATGTACACTCTCATAATTTTAACAATAAACCACACTGTGAAGCAGAACATCTATCTTGCAATGTCTGTCAATGGAGTTGGTGGATCACCTCCATGACACTTTCATGCTTACTAAATGAACCTGTAATGAAATGTACTGCTCTTCTTAGAACCTTCTCTATTTCATATATCTTTCCTATCTCATACAAATCCTACAATGACAAACAATATTCAAGTACTGGTTGAACAAGTGTTCTATAAGCTAATTCCTTTATTGATGGACTAAATTTCCTGGAGATTCCTCCATTGAATCCCATTTTGGCAGATGCTTTACTTGCAGTTCATTTGATGTGGCTGTTTCATTTCAGATTACTCTGTATGCATTCACCTAGATATCTTATGGATGTAACTGTGCCCACTGATTGTTCTGGAGTTTTGTAGTCATACAATAAAGGGCCTTTCATGTAATTGCAATAAGTTACATTTGTTCATGTCGAGGGTCAATTGCTATTCCCTGCACCAAGCACCTGTCTTCTGAACATCTTTCTGCACTTCACTACAATTTTCGAGCTTCGAGACTTATCAGTACACAACAGCATCATCTGTGAAAAGCCTCCTGTAACTTCCAATGTTGAAAACTAATGGTCCTATAATACTTCCCTTGGGCATGCCCAAAGTTATCTTCACCCCTGAAGACATCTCTGAGTTCAGAATATCATGTTGTGTTCTGTTTGCTGGAAACTCTTCAACCCTATCATGCAGTTGGTCTGAAATTCTGTATACTCATATTTTGTTCATTAGGTGGCAGTACAAAACTGTATCAAATGCCTTCCTGAAGTCAAGGATCACAGCATCTATCAGTGCACCTGTATCTACTTCTTTCTGGATCTCGTGGAAGAACAGAGTGAACTAGGTTTCACATGATTTCTGCTTCTGAAATTAACTGTGGTTCCACTAGATGCGATTTTCAGCCACCAGAAATGTCATAAGACATGTTCCACAAATCTACAACTGACCAATGTTGGGAATTCAGGTCTGTAGTTTTGTGTGAGTCTGATGACCCGTCTTGAAAATGGGACTGACCTGTGCTTTTTTCCAGTCATCAGGAACACTGTTATACCTATCTTCTGCCAATTTGCTTTATTTCCTTTTTTAAATGTATGTCTCCTCAAATATTTACTGTTTCTAACAGTTTAATATTGTTCTACTACCTTTCCTCTTGTACGTTAGCTGACTGCTCCCCAAAATAAATTCGGTATCACTTTTTGAAGATAGAAAAAATCAAATCCCTTTCCTCTTAAAGGTTATTGATTATTTCACTAGTTCCACTTCTTGGAGAAGTGATCTTTATTTCTACAAATTCACAATTTTGTGAATATTTATTTGCTGCTGTCAGTGCTAGGGCCATTTATTATAGTTTGACAAAGCTAAGTGTGTAACTGGAAGAACAACAGTGTCTCTTAGAACTACTCCAGGTGCAGTCTGCCGACGAAACATTTTGTTCCTTCCTTTTTTTTAATTTCTTGTCTAGAGTAGAGTATTGGAAAATAAACTGTCTGGTCACATTAATGTGTCCACCTGTCAAAAGCCTTTCGTAGCATAGACTGCTGGGAGATGTGCAGGAAGAGAGCGAGTCAGGTACTGGAAAGTACCGATAGGGATGTGGAACTACACTGATACCAGTATAATGGCCAGCTGCACTAAGTTTCTCAGCTCGGGATTGGTGGTGCACACAGCCCGATCTAGATAGTCCCACAAATTCTCTATTGCATTTAAATCTGGGGAGTTTGGTGGACAGCAGAGTGCTCTAAACTCATCCTGATGCTCTTAGATCAACACACGCTGTGAGCTTTATGACATGTTCCACTGTCCTGCTGGTAGATGCCATGGTGCCAAGGAAAAACAAACTGCATGTAGAGATAGACATGGCCCCATAGGATAGATGCATACTTGTGTTGATCCAGTGTGCCTTCCAGAATGACAATACCACCCAGGGAACACTATGGAAATATTTCCCAGACCATAACACTCCAATGATTGTTGCAGGGTGTTTGCTTTCATATGTTTCATTTTGTACATACCAACAGAGCATAAAATGTGATTATCTGAAAAGAACACCTGCCAGCATTAAGTGGAGGTTCAATTGCAGTATTGGCATGCAAATTCAAGCCTTCACTGTCAAGGAACAGCACTCAGTATGGGTGGATGAACCAGTTGCCTGCTGCAGAGGCCCATACACACCAATGGTCAATGAACAGTCATTGGCGAGATACTGCTGGTAGCTCCTTGATTTATCTGAGTGGTCAAGAGTTGCATCTTTATTCATCTATAACCATCTCTGCAGTCATCTTTCACCCCTGTAATGTATGGCATGTGGTGCATCACAGTTGCCTCGGCACCAGTTTTGTATAGGACCATGCACAGCATACTGTAATCGCAGCAGCACGCGGACAGTTTAAAAACTTAGCCATTTCAGACATGCTTCAGCTCTTGGCTGGAAAGTCAATTATCATGCCCTTTTAGACATTAGATAAATTTCTCCATTTCCGCTTTACAACAATGACTGCACTGTTTTCCATGCCACCCTGAAATGCTTTATAGAACCTCCACTGCTAGTGCTGCCACCAGCCATCTGCAAGTGGTTATCATACACTGATGCCGAACATAGGTGATAGTCACATTAATGTGACGGGACTGTGTGTAACACACCATACTCAAGGTTTAATATTTCACTTGCTCAAAGTCTATGAAAAGCTCTGTCTGTTTTCCTCTTAAGCACAAAATGGCACAGTTCTGCCTCCCATCATCAGGCACAGCTTTAACTTGGTTGAGCTACAAGAAAGCAAATAGACTTCATTTGCCATTAAAAAAGCTAGGTTTCAAATGGATGTCCAGCACCACAGCACCCACAATAAATGAATCTTAACAAGAAGACGTGATCGGCAAGAATTTTCTACAGAAACTGATGAGAAGAAAAATTTAATATATTCTTCACTTTGCAAGAAAGTATTACAGCTGGGTGTTTTGCAAGAGATTGTGTTGATACAAGAATACAAATGGCAGTAGCTTACCAGTAACTGACTGACTGTTTGTGTACTTCAGCATCATAGTCCGCACGAGGAAGTCAGGGCAAACTACACTAGCCTTCACTAGACGAACAGTAACCATTCCAAACTGCTTTTCTTGTCCTTCTTCCTCTACCCAATAGTTCTCACATTTGTGCTGTAAATTAAAATCAAAACACACTTACAAACGAAGGTTTTTAGTACTGAAGCTAACAGTATTTCCCTGTAGCTACCAGCATGTTACAAAATACGAAAGAGCAAAAAGTCCTAAATAAATTTTAAGACAACTTTGCTCACGTCAAGGGCAAACAGGAATAAAAAAAATACAATATAGATCTAATATAACTTTGGTGCCTTTCAGTAACACTGGGAAGTGTTAGAACACAATTTTCTGCAAACAGGGAACTCTTACACAAAGATTATCCAGAAACTACCAACACATATCATGGAAAATAATATTAAAGTACTATATTTGTATATAAACTTGCTGTACTCCTCATGTCATGTTGTGTTACATTTCCACATAAACATCACTGATGTGTTCATACATTCTAGGAGCCAGGTTATGAAGATTGTTTTAATAATCTTCTCTTGCAAAATAATTCTTCTATCATTACATCTTGAACATCACTGCTGTCTGTATTACACCTGACTAGGTATTTCTCCACCTTTGAAAACAAGTGAGGATCACTTTACTCAAGTTCTGGACTGTATGACTGAATAACACAAACTTCCTATGCAAAGGACAGTATCAACAATTCCAGTGTGTCCGTGCAATGTACTTCCATTTACTGTCACACAGTAAATAACTTAACTGCAAATTAATTTACTCAAATATAAGACAAGCATGAATAGAAGAGGACTATTTTTTCCTAAGAGGCTCATTGAGAAAATTTTATTTTAACATATTCTGACTAGTAATGACAAACTGTTTTATTGAGGTAAAGCATCTGCCTACATAAGTTAATATTATACCCATTCTCAACTTATGCCATTTATTGATTGTCTTTATTTTGATACTACAAGGAGAAATGAAATAATCACAATAAACATCCCCTCCCCCAACCACCCGCGGACTAGGCCTTATTGTGGTGGGGTGGCTCAGGACCCAGTGATCCAGATGACAAAGCAGGGAAGCTTACTTTGCTGCCTTGTAAGAGGAAAGGGGATGTGAACTAGTTTACAATGTGGGATGCTCAATGGCAAAGAAGGCGGTGATTAAGACCATCAATATGGCAGAACTGGCAGAAGAGACATACTGCAATATCCACTTTACACCTGACTTGCAGCAAGCAGCAATGTGGTCATTGTCTGAACAACACAGAAGCACCTGGAATTATTCTTCTGGGACTAACACTCCACTGCTAAATTTTGTCATAATACCATGACCTCCTTTGGCACACTAAACATAGATTGTTATGAACAGGAAACTTTCATTAACTAGAGCAAACCCTAAATGAACAAAAATAAGAACAACAATATGACAACTACAAAACATTCCTCAACGTGAAGAAAGACATAGCCAAATTACTCAGAAAGATCAAAAAGAAATATGAAAAGTATTGATGACTTGGAAATCTAGAAAGAGTTCAAAAGAAACAACACACAAAATTTCTGTAAGAATTTCAAAACAAAGTTCATAGGATGTCAAACACGAAGTCTCTGCTTCAAGAAAGAAAATGGACCACTGGCTCTAAGCAATCAAGAAAACTGCAAGGAACTAGCCAGATTGTTCAAAGAACTACTTAAATGCCGAGAACAAATAAAAAAGATTCTAAGTACAAGAACTTGAGGACACCAATCCAGGTTCATTCCATCAGATGAACAAGAAATAGCCAGAGAGATCAAAAGACTTAAAGGAAGTAAGATATCAGGGAAAAATCAAATCATAGTAGAAATTCTCATATCAGCAGGCTCAAATAATTTAAAAGAAACCACCAAAACCATGCTCCACATTTGGCAAACACAACAAATTCCATAAGGCTGGAAACATGAGTTAGCTCACTTTTCACACAAAAACGAAGACAGAACAGATGTAAATAACTACAGGGGAACTTCACTAAAATCAGTTGCATACAAAATTCTATCTCAGTGTCTTCTCAATAGAGCACAGAAACAACTTTAACCAAAAACTAGAGAATATGAGGCAAGATTCAGTACAAACCATCTGTGTCCAGACGTCTAATCTTTAGACGTCTGAGAATTTGTAACAAAAACTTACCCTGCACATATGTTAATTTCAAAAGCCTATGACACAGCTGACCACAAATAACTATTCCTAGCATTAAAGACCTGGATCTAAAAGACTTGCAATCATAAAACAGACACTGATAAATACAAAGTCCAAAGTTAAATTTATGGGGGAATTATCAGATTCTTTCAAAATCAAAATGGGAGTAAAACAAAGAGATGGAATGTCTATATAACTTTTCAGCTGTGACCTTGAGAAAGTGATATAAGAATCACTAAACAGAAATCAATCCTCAAAATTGACCAACCAGTCATTTTTGGCAGAAGCAAGTTATCTACAGATTTACATGCATTTATACACAATTTAGCAATATTAACTTGTGACATTTTATCAGCCCATTCTCAGACTGAACTCTTGAAAGAAACTGCAGAAAAAGTCTGTCTCCAGATATTTTTTGAAAAGACAGAGTACATCACCTGCAACACAGCAGCACAGTAATTCGTGAAGATAAAATATGGCAATATTAAAGAAAATTCCACAAGTCAAATATCTTAGTGAAACCATTCAGGAAAATGGAATCAAAACAAAAGCAAACGAAATTAGATACCAAGAGATAGAAACTGCTTATCGACCGACTCAAAATACATACAACAACAAATGTATCGCAAAGCACACAAAATGAAGACATTACAATTTGGCAATTAAACCAGAATGCCTCTATGGATCAGAAAAAATTATTTCAAACGGGGCAACAGACATTGTGAAAAAGAAATGCAAAATCTTAAGACAAATTCTAGGCTCAAAACTAATAGACCTGGCTTGCATGCCATAGTGCTCCATCTCGCTGCACATTTTCCCCACTGCCACACCACTCTGTCTGAGCTTGAGGGGGGAGAAGAGGGGGAACCTGTGAATGCACTGTTATTTAGATGGCAGCACAGTCACACTGAATATGACTTCATTTCATATTTCTCAACAATATAAATAAAAATTAAACAGTGTTTCAGTATTATTTAATTATTTTTGGTGAGCTGAAGACAATACAATTTTTATCTGGTACAAACTGTAAGTATACAGACAGGTGCGGACAATGTCACAGATTTTCACACTGAGGTTGTCACATAATCATGACTGACTTAGTTTCATAGTTGAAAAAATGCCTTTCACACACATATGTTGATCAAAATATTGTAGCACTTCTGCAACCTCATTATGGATGTGTGGAAACTTTATCTGGGAAAACAGTATAGACAACCTGGGTAGTTTTAACATTAAAGGATTAGTCTTTTAAATGAGAATTACATTGCAAATCAGTTCCAGCTACACGTGCACAAGGGCACTTCCAACTGAAATGGCAAACAGTCTCAAAAACAGACGTATGATTGGCTGTGTTTTCATAACATTTAGAAAACTTTCCTTGTAATTCTTTCAAGGTCACAATGAATTTTTAAAACTTTGCATTTGCTTTAACACCAGTGAGATTAGAGAACTGGACTGTGTTTGTCAGAACTTGACCCAACAATAATGGGTTTATATTTTTTTATTTTTTTAAATGAAACCACATCAAATCATAAATAACTTGTTTCTCACCTTGCAATGGCCTACTGTGAGCAGTGTACAGTCAAGTACACTTAAAACACATGGTCTCCATTACATTCCAGATGTTCTAATTTTGTTCCTACACTACTTTTTTCTTCCCAGATCAAACAATAGCGGTTTTAAAACTGAAAACTTGTTCCAGGCATGCCCATTGACTTAACCAAAGTACTTTGCTGTAATTGCAACTGACAGTGGAATAATGTGTGCAACTTGAGAATTTTTTCTATTCATACCACCAATTCCTTCATGTACTCTATGCCTGCAAATTTACTACAAAGTGGTTCTTGGTATACAGAACAATGAATCCTGCCTCTTCATCGCTGTAATTTTTTGCTCTTTCGTTGTCAACTAAATCCTTAAATTCTTTCTGCATGGTATTGTAATATCGTTTCATTGCAAATTTGCAGTACCCATTGATTATGCAATTGTGTAATAGATGTTGAGAATTCTCATCCTTCTCTTCTGTAATTCCCACTCATTTTTAAACAATTGTGATGATAGGTAGCTAGACTGCCTCTTTTTGTGCAAACAGCTACTGTTCTTGTGAACACTCTTCATACTATAGACAAATAGTGAAGGGTAAACAGTGCTGGCATCATGATTCTGCCCAAGTGAACAGTCATGCTGACTGAAAAGTGCCTCATGGCAATACTCAATGAAATGTCTTACTACAGTAGGTGCTTCCAAGAGGGATTGGACAGGCCGAGCCTCAGCCCACACATTGGGTTTGCGTGCAGTTTGGCAAGCCATGGCCAGCCCCATTGAAGATGAACAATACTGCCTCAGAAGCAACCAGGAAATCAAACAATACACTAATATCCATAGTGACATTAGAAGACACAGGTAAAGATTCTGTGGACACATTAAAAGAATGAACCTAGACATACTTACAAAACAAATTGCAGATTTTTTTATGAAACGACTGGTCAATTTTGTTAACAATAGGAGAAAATCCAGAACAGACACAATGAAATGGCTTAGTGAAATCTGAACTGTTCTGAAATTTGCAATAATTACTCCAGAAGATGTCCAAAACTATGAGATCATCTTGTCCAATATTCACAAATGAAAAGCTGGCCAAGAGCAAAAACCAAAGAAGACTGGAATAATAAGATCTGAAGAGAAAAAGGAAGCCCACAGGAAGAGGATGAAAGAAATATGGGGGCAAAGGAAGGCAAATTCCCAACTCAAAGTACTATATATAGGTATAATGAGCTTATTTGCAAATAATAATAACAATAACAATACCAAAGAGAAATGGTTTACATTAATTGTTAACTTCACTTCCTTTTTTGTTTACTTAGCCAGTCTGTGATATTACAACAACAACATTAATAATAATAATAATAATAATAATAATAATAATAATAGCAATGTGGTATCATTATCTGGTTGCATCTAACCAATGACAGGCAAGAAAAGAGAATCTATTTCTATATATGAGCAGCAATGAAATTTATAATTTCGGTCATCATAAATACTTGGTTGTTCCTCTTGATTTTATCGCAATTTCCACAGTGGAGGTTATGGTGAGACCTAACAGCAGAGCGTAAATTGCTGTGGGTGAAACAGAAATTAATAAAATTTATAATTTTAGTTGTCATATTCTTCTGAAAATTTTGCAATTGGTGAGGTGATTGTTATGATGGGACTTAAGAAAACATCTGTCTTCTCTGAATACACAGCAGATTTAACATCTATATCGATCTGAGAATGTGACAATACTCCTTCACCTGTTGGTTCCAAACATGTTTTCTGCCCACTGCTCTTTTGTTGGCTGTGTAGAACCGGCATCTGACACAACCCTTTTCATTCCCGTGACACTTCACGGTGAGCACAGACAACATTGCTCTATGAAATGTGTAAGTATACCACCGGCCTCTATCTAGACTTTTCCCATCTCCTGCAGAAATGTATACTATTTTTGAGTATTTATCCAATTTTACAATCAGAGTTGAACTGACTTCAAATGGACTCGGGCAAACTGTAGCTTAAATGTGGTAGGGGTTGATAAAAAGCCAAGGTACACTGTATATGCTCCCATGGTTGGCAGTACAATGAAATTTGGTGTCCACTCATCACTTCCCTCGCCACATTTGTCCTAGTTCCCAGCCAAGCACGTGTCACTGTTCCACTGTTTCCCCTCTAACCCTTCAGAATTCATCAAAATAAATACACATTTGATGTCAAATGTCAAAGCTTTATCTGTACATAAGATGATCCTGCACTTTTTTAAAGACGAATTTGCGAAAAAACCTTGTCTTATAAACGGGCAAATACAGTAATTTTTTACTGTCACCTCTTGAACATTAATACTGCCTGCTACATCTAGTCAGGTAACTCTTCAACTCCTAAAAGGAGTGAGAGTCACTTTATGTGAGATCTGGATTGTATGATTGGATTACACAAACTCCCTATCTATAGTGCTATATCACCAGTAGCAATGTTCTGCCAGTCACTGTCACACAGTACAAAAATTAATTACGATAGCATCCATTACTATTTGTTCCGATATGCCTTACACAGTTTTAGTAGCATTTTACAGACCAGTGTGGACACTGGCATCAGTAATATGTCCCTGAGAATGTGTGTTGAGGACAAATGCTCTGTAAAAAAATGTTGCCTTTCAATCGCCTGACTTTTGCCTCTTAAAAGGTTTGGCCCAATTTCATCACCTGTCATAATAATGCAGAAAATGCTCTCATTGTTAAATCACAGCACCAACTTGACTTCACACTTAGTATGATTTGGTACAAACAAAATTATTTTAAATTTAGTTTTTGAACATAATGGTGATGCAGTTGGTGAAACTGGCACACAGTGAAACTAACAGATCCATTTCATATTGTACTGTAGGGAAATGGGGAAGGGACGGATTGTTTTCCACTGCTGACTAATGTCCATTCTTTCTAGGTAATCCTAATCAAAAGAAATTTTCTTCAAGTAAGCAAGCAATTCCGTCAGTTAATACCTTTCCAGCCTCCTCCTCATTACAGGCCATGACAATGACTTGAACTTTACATTCCACCACCATACGCCAAAAATCGTTAACTGTATGAGGTAGTGGACCCTGACTGGCAATGTAAGCCAGTGAGCCACTAGCACCCTTAATGAAATTCGCATTGATGTAGTCACTTCCAGGCACGCCAGCATAACCATCGAGAACAACTCGGCTTATATCAACTGAAACAGAGAGAAATTAATGGTTTTTCCCTTATCTATAATGTTATAAGCATTGTACACAAGAGCTTATTCATTTTTGTCATGCTTCTCACTAATTAAAATACGAGCCTGCATTTACAAGCTTCCTCATCAGAAAATGATTTTGCAATGAGAAACATAATATTATCATGGAAAGGAAATAATACACAAAGATAATCAGTCAGTATTCATTTAAAACATGTGAAACAGCTGAACAGAGTGAAATACAGTTGACACCAAATCAAGTTCACAGAGTCTTGCATCTCTGAAGCCAGGTATTTTTGCATGAAACTATGTTGTGGTCCCTGTTTACATCTGTATCGTGTATACCTCATCTCAGACTGTGCAGTGAAATGATTATATAAATTAGAGCGGCAAAGCCCTTGTATGCACTCTTAATGCACGCAACAGTTGTCAACATCACTAATAGAAACATTTAATGGCACAGCTAAGAAAATTGAAGCTACAATGGAAACCAATGTTGAAGTGCAAAATTAAATACGATAGATTATAGTAGTTGAGCACTACATGATATAAAGGCAACAATTTGCAGCAGGGATGCAGTAAACAAAAGGCTATCTCTCTCTCTCTCTCTCTCTCTCTCTCTCTCTCTCTCTCTCTCTCTCTCTCTCTCTCTCCTCCCCCCCCCCCTTTATAAATTTTTAACAATATGAGGATGTATGTAACGGTTTCCATTCGGCTGAAAAGCTATTAGTATTGCTAATAACAGTTATTTCATGTAATTTTTCACAATGAATAAATCTGTTCCAGTTGTATTTGACCAATCCTTTATTTGTATAAAATCATACACATGACCTGGGTTTGGATATAAATCCCTTCTTCAGGCACTATAAAAAACAAGGAAAACTAAGAAGTTCACAAACTGGATTCTATGACTTTTATGCCTTCATTTTAATTTCTTAAGCCCATTTGCAGTTGGTTCATAAGTTGCATTAGGTTGGCAATGAGTGCTTATTTGCTTTTACATTCACGTTTTTTTCAGTTTGGCCCCATTTACCGGGTGGGGTACTAATTGACTCAGAGAACGTTTTCATGCCTCACCCGCGTGGGATCTCGTAGGCTACATGATAAATTTGCTGGATTTTTTACATGACTGGTACAACTTTCTCATACACAATTAAGATACTACTTGATGTTCATATTTATATGGGCTCTTCTAATGTTAATTAATTTTATGAAGAATCTCTCTTAGTTATTTGTAGTGTCTGAAGATGAGATTTACATCCTGAAACCCAGGTCATGTGTAAGATTTCGTCCAAATAAAGGATTTGTCATGTACAACTGGAGTGGATTTATTCGTCACAAAAATTTTTAGCAACAGTTGTAGAGGTCTCGTAAAGAGTATATTATTTCATATAAATTAAGTAGAAAATATAAAAAAAAGACAGGTAATGAGTCACAACAAACTGCTGCAGGAGGTCTGGTAACTTGTAAATATTTTTCCTCATACATGACTCAACATTTAATCAGAATAGTAAATAAAACCAAAGTTACTTATTGAAGGCAAGAATTGCGTTGATGTTATTATGTAAAACTCACCTTGTACATTTTTTAGACAGACATGATACAAAATTTTGTTTAAATGAATACTATGTACTCTTTTCAGCCATAAATGACATATTTTTATCAATGCATCAGTTCAGCTCTCGTGCATTGCTTCCCTTCAGATTCCTTGTTTTATGCATTTCTTATTGCCTATAAATAATCTGATAAAGTGTGTGACGGTTTTTTTTTATTTTTTATTTTTTTATACTGTTGACAAGGAACCCACGTCCACAGCATGTGTGTGTCACCTCTCACATGTAAAACTGGATTAGCGTAACCTCCAAAAGGAGTCTGCAACCAGTAACTTTCAAGTTTCAAATGTCATGAACAATGGTCATTAACAAATATTTGTAGTCAACTAAAATCATCTGAACAGCTACACATAACATTTTTCTATTCACTGTAAGTATTCAGTGCCATTATTTAATTTCAAATAATATATTTCGACACGAAAACAACAACAATATAGTAATCAATTTCACAAGCATACACCAACACTGGGGAGGGTGACAAATATCTTTTGTTAATGGATAGCATTAATAAAGTTGAGGCATGCCTTACAAGGCAATGTTCACTGGAAAACAGATTCTCTGTTTGGCAGAGCCAAAACATTTCTTTGGTATCAATAACAACTTCCTCTCTTCGGTGTGCTCTGTCTTTGGACAGTAGGTACATGACCTGGCCCATTGCTTTTACCTGCATGCTCAAGTGGCGAAGTGAACAATCCAACATTTCACCTTGGAGGGATTCGAAGAGTGCCAGTAGTTTATGCTCTACAGTGATGAAGAAATGCCCTTTGTGGAACTTTTACAATGCCACAGTGAAATTTTAAACAAAACACAACTATGGAACAGAAAAGGAAGAAAGCAGTTGCTATGGCTAAAATACGAGACTCACTGCATACTGAATTTGGCATATAATTAAGAAGATTTTAAAAAGAATTTGAAATATGAAAACCAGAGTACAGAAACAGGCAGTTGTGAAATGAATAGGCAACAAACCAATACATCTAAAAGAATAAGAGGAAGTATTCCTCAGTCTGTTGCATGCAGAAAACAGACCAATTCTGGATAGTGTATCAGGTAACAAAGTATTGAAGGATCAATTTTATTTTTTCCATAAAGTGTTCAACTGACAAGAACTGAACTATATAAACCCTGGCTTTTTCAGTGGCTGTGAAGATATCATTAATGAGGCAGGACCATCATCTGCAAATGTAGTTCTCAGTAACACAGAGCTTAAGTTAACCTTCAAAGAATGACTGAAGAACAGAGGTCAGTGATATTCAGATAGCTTAATGTCTTTGTGATGCATGAGGAGAACAACAGAGAACCACAGTTATAAAGGAAAACCTGACATTGAAGAAAGAACAAAGACTTACACAGATCGAAGATGATTGCCCCTGTAATTGTTTTTGTAACAAAAAATAACTGATTAAAGTATTATTGGCAACAAATGATTTGTTCCTCAGCGATGTGCATGTATTCTATGAGACTGGGCAGTGTAAGTGCTATGGAGATCTGAAGTTGTAGTCTGGCTAAGCGGAGTACTTTAAAATTTTTAGTCCCACAACTGTAAAATATTTTATAACACTTTCTTATTTGTGAAGGAAACACCATCATAAAGTTTGCCATAATGTACAGCTCCACACCATCCTGCACTGAGACACTTACTGAAGTGGCTAAAGGAACTGTGAGCCACATCTCATTCCGTGATTCCCATTTGGCTTTATTAACTCCAAACATGGGTCATGGCTCAACTGGTGGAGGGGGTGACTCACCACTGTGGCTGTGCCTTATATAACGCTGACACCTTCACGTTTAATGGTATGGAACTAAGCAGTGACTCAGAAAATGCAAGTTTCAACCAGTGACTCACTTTTATTCATACAATCCCAAATACTTAAGCTCATGAAGGGCAAAATTGTACTATTTAGAGTACTCACATGGCAGTATATCCTTATAGCGGTTCTTCTTGCGGTTTACTTCTTTCTGACCTTCTGAACAACAGTACTGTTCTGATGTTTTCAGAACTTCACTGAAGAGCTTCAGTTCCTGTAACAAATTTTTGGATTAGCTTTGTAGTTTGGAAGAGAGAAAAAAAAATGGTGTTTAGGTTAAGTTAATTCATACAGGAACAAGAACTCATTTTCACAAATTTAGCAAACACAATGATACCAGTAGTTACTAATCTACCAAAATTTTAGAACGCACTTAAATTCTTAAAGTTAGTGGGAAAGGGACAATGGCAAGAATGCACGTGTGACTGGATAATTACTTGCACAGGTTATCTTTGTCCAATAGCCCATGACGATAAGTTGGCTTTTTCAGTTGTAATCATACCAAAAAATTTAAATTTAGCTCCTTTGTGAATTATTGCATATGAAAAATAATCTTTTTTTACACAAGATTATGTATATTTTTACACTTTGAAATCTACAATATTTCAATGGAAAATTTTACGCAGTGTACGAGTTTCTTAATTACCTTCAGGCAAAGTAAAGTGTTAACAGCAGTCTCTAAACTATTAATATTCATGAGGTTAGTAGCTGTAACAAGGAAACAGATGGTTTCCTTGACTATAGTGTATATGAGAGGACGCAACTGAGGTTCAAACACTATATATCCTTTCTTCTGGGAGTGCTCGTTCTGCAAAGTCTGCAGAAGAGGTCCTGTGAAGTTTGCAAGGTAGGAGACGAGGTACTGGTGGAATTAAAGCTGTGGGGATGGGTCGTGTTTCGTGTTTGGCACACAGTTTTAATCTGCCAGGAAGTTTCACGAAAACTGACAGCGGCCGAGAGAGCGGTGTGCCAACCACGCTCCTCTCCATACTCACACCAGTTGACGCCCAAGGGCTGAGGACGACACAGCGGCCGCTGTCAGTACTGTTAGGCCTTCAAGGCCTGTGCAGATGGTGTTTTAAATTTTTCTGTACATTATTGTTTTTCTGGTATTAAAACTCACGTTAAGATTTCCTACTCTTTGGAGTACGGATTCACTTTCCAGCTTTTCAAAAGAAAACAGCATCCTTGATATATTTACACTCACATTCTGGACGCCACTGAACAGTGGATGGTGGAGGCTACTTTGTACTACTGCTGGTTGTTCTCTTCAGTATTTCACTTGCAAATGGAGCAAGGAGAAAAATAACAGTTTTTATGACACTGTATGGCCCCTAATCTTCCTTATTTTGTTCTTTTGGTCCTTATACGAGATGAACATACCTGCATCTTTCTTTCCATTTGCTTGGGACTACTGACAATATGCAAAATTCACAATAAATGCAAACTACGGAAGGGTCCAATGCCACAAAGTACTCTCTGTAACATCAAAATAGTATTCTGTAAGGGTTCGGCATGTTATTAATTTTCAACATCAGGGATGTTAGACCACCCATTTGAGCGTCTGTATGGCAGACAGAGAATGGTAATTCTGTATATTCTTCCCATGTGAATTATTTATTAGATGCAAAATTTAATACTTTAGCTTTCCTTTTACTGATTATTATTTCCACTCCAGACTTGTCAATGAGTGACTGAAAAGGAAATTTCGATTCACTTAGTGGTTTTACATAGAACCAGAATTTGTTAGGGTTCTTGGAATGATCTTTCACTATTGTATAATGGAAGTTGTTATACAGATAGCTCTCCGCAGCCTGTCAGCATTTCTGCACTCTTTTTGAACCGAGAATGATATAATTTCTGTTTCCTTAGAACTTGCCAAATGTTGTTATTAAACCAGCATGTGCCTTTGCCATCATTAACCTTATGCAGCACATACTCATTGAGTGAGTGCTGCACAAGTTTAAACTTTGCTCACAATTCCTCTACTTTCATCACATTCAAATTAAATGATATCCATCAATTCTGTAAGAAGGATGCTAATGTCTATGAATCTACTCTCCCAAATACAACAAACCTCCTCGCGTTCTAGATGCCAACAGTTATGAATGTGAGCAGTTAATAAAGCTGTGTGCAGATAAAAGGAAAATATACCAAGGTAAAAGCCCATTAACCCAGCATCACACAGTCCAGCATGTTCAATAATCCAGCATTGCTCACACATACTGAATATTTTGGATGTGTTTAGCAGAATTTAGTTACATCCGGCAATGGTAAAGAATTTCAAGTTGTGTAGTGCCAACAATTGTTTCAGCCATCTTTCAGGCTGCTTTTGTCTTGCACCAATTGTCTATAGTGACTAAAAAGCATTCATATAAATAAAAAAATAGTGTTTTAAAGTGTAACCATGATTAGCGCCGTTCTATATCACAATTACAGTAATGCTGTGTATTGATGTGGGAATGTTTTCTCTACCAAACACCTCTCAAAACAAAGTGGGAGTAAAACACAAATATCTTACGCTTACATTACAACAAAAGATTGACACACATATATATATAGATCGTTGAAGAACCAGCTTTATATTCTTCCATAATCCTATTTCTATTCCCATCTTTCTTAATCTGATTAATGATAAACTTTTGTTGTATTGTAAGTGTAAGATATTTAGTTTCTCTTGCACTTCAAAGGCTTGTCTCACAGACAGTGGCAGTAAAAGACAATGAATCAAAAAAATGTGTATTTTCTTATGGTTGGCTACACCAATTCAAAACTCATCATGGAATAGGTGGGGAGTTACGGTTGGCAGATCAAAATGCGTGATGTTATGATTAAGCAATGAAGGTGGATGGGGCATGGAAGGGTTATGGAGAAGGGGGAGGGGGAGGGCGGAGGGGGGCAGGGTGGAGGGGGGAGGAGGAGGGGGAGGGGGAAGAGGGAGTGTGTGTGTGTGTGTGTGTGTGTGTGTGTGTGTGTGTGTGTGTGTGTGTGTGTGTGTGTGTGTCATCCGAACAAGTCACAGCCAGGGCAAAAGCACAAGAGGCGAAAAGATGCGAGCTGGTGCCAGTGCCACGTCATTTGTGCGAGTTCCACCAGCACCATGGGTGACACTGAGGATGAAGATATCGACTTCACCTTGGCCAATTGCCTTGGCCAAGTACAATCTGCCAATGACCAGACAACAACACACAGAAGCCTACTTGGAAGGCAGAAGAGCAGTTCTCACCCACTTGGTTAATCATTGTCCAGGGTGTCATCTAGTGAACTCTTAGAAGTGAACAGATAGTTGTTGCAAATTGCATTTGCTATATACTGTGCAGTTGACCAATGATTATTTGTATTTAGCCCTTTAGGGCCTCTTTTGGGTTATATTAATGCAGTGTTGCAGACTTAATTATTCAACAAATCACAAAGATAAGTAAACCTTTCAACTCATTTGTGTGACTTTGTTACTAATTTCTTAAGAGTGTTGTAGAACCTTCATTCACCTATCCTGTTACCTGATCCTGGGGTGTAGCTGTGTAACAGTGGCAGGGAGAAATTGTTTTAGAGGCGTACTGCACCAGAAGCCATTTCAAAAACTCACAAACTTAGCCTACCGTAACAACAGGGCACTCAGCCTCCACAGCAGTAGTGACAAGGCTTTTCAGAATTGAAGATGAGGATTTACAAAAGAAATGAATATGGTGAGAAGGGAGAAAATGCAAGAAAATTGATAAAGATCAATCTGAGATAAAATCATATGCACACACACCCATGATCACCTGCACAATCACAGCAGCTCACACCATGGAAGACAGCATTAAAATTTTTCAGGTGTTCTACAACTGTTAAGTAAAAGCTGAAGAGGACAAGAGGAAAACTACAATAAATTCAC
The DNA here is from genome assembly GCF_023897955.1 of Schistocerca gregaria. NCBI lineage: Eukaryota > Metazoa > Arthropoda > Insecta > Orthoptera > Acrididae > Schistocerca > Schistocerca gregaria. The sequence goes on along the minus strand of NC_064931.1, from coordinate 768,655,702 downwards.
AGCAATATGTGGCTGGCTAACCACTTGCAAAAAACATGGATGAGCCAGCTACCCTGATAACACATTACAAACATAGCTCTAAAATTTTAGGCAACGAGTTGGACAACTCACAGAAGTTTAAAAGTTGTACTATTTGATTGTCACCTAAAATAGACAGTAAATCTGTCAGCAAGTGATCTGCCACCCCTTGACCCCAGAATAAACCACAGTCTAGTAAAATGTGGAGCACTGTGATCTGTACATCACAAGCACCACATGTTGGAGGGTCCTCTCATTGGAGCAAGAAGCCACACATCATAGGGCTGTGGCTTATGCGAAGACTAGTAAGGAGGACCACATCCTGACTATGCGACTGGAAGGTGGTAGACCATAACCAAGTTGTGGATTTTCATAGACACAGCTACTCACTTCCAGCTACTCTTCTTCCCATTGACGCAACTCTGTACCTCAACAGCAAGGTGACAGCATTCAAGTGGATGGCACACTGAAGTAATTGAGGATTGTGACATGCCTCCTTGGCTGCTACATCCGCTCTTTCATTCCCCGCATTTCCCCAAGTGCCCAGCACCCAGCAATTTTCGTAGTTGGAGATGGGTGTCTAGGTTGTCATAAGATAATGTGTTCAAAACAAAGGAGTGCAGCCTCTCCTGTATTGCACTAAATCTAACATTACTCTTGGTCTCCGCAGTAACCAAGCTGGCAGGCAGTTAAAACCCTGGAGTTGGGGTTGTACTTGCTCCACATCATGTGGCTTCAGCAATCACTGCACACAATATCTCAAACGGCCTTTCTGCTTGTGAACTTCTTAAATAATAGAACCCAGAATGTTGTCCTTGACAGCAAGTGTTCATCAGAGACAAGGGTATCGTCAGGAGTGCCCCAAGGAAGTGTGATAGGACCACTGTTATTCTCTATATACATAAACGATTTGTTTTGTTTCGTTTTAGGGCGCAAAAACAATGGAAGAGAAGACAGCACAAACAGGGACGTGGAGTAAGGTCTAAAAAAATATGCCACAGAGAAACGGAGATTCAGAACTAAAAATTAAATGGCCTTCACCATTTTGATACGATGGATAAAAAGAAAAACGCGGTTGACAGCCCGTACATTGTTTGCTAAAATGGCCGATAACTCAGATGACAAACACAAATTGGAACATAAGTAGTTAAAGAAAGGGCATTCCGTCAGGAAATGGCAGACAGTGAAAAGCTGGTGACAGTGTACACAAAGTGGTGGGGGAGCACCACTTAACAGATGGCAATGGCTGAGGAGACAGTGCCCAATATGCAACCAAGTTAAAATGAGTCAGAGATGCCTGGCAGGAGACAGGCCATTATAGGATTAATGGCGATAGCAAAGACGACGACTCTCAGGACAGAACCCTGAGGCACACCGTTTTCCTATATAAAGGTACCTGACAAAGCAGTACCCACACGTACCTTGAAAACTTAGTCTTTTAAAAATTCCTCAAGGAAATGGGACAAGGCGGCCACGGAAGCCCCACGCGTATAGAGTACGGAGAATGCTAGTCCTCCAGCAGGTGTCGTAGGCCTTCTCCAAATAAAAAACCACGGCCACAGCCTGGGATTTCCATAGAAAACCACTCATGACATGTGTGGACAAAGTGATGAGATGGTCAACTGCAGAACGCCACACTCGAAATCCACACTGTGCAATGGTAAGTAAATTGCGAGACTGGAGCCACCATAACAGCCGGGTATGAATCATACGTTCCATCACCTTTCAAACACAGCTGGTGACAGAATTGGGGCAGTAGCTAGAAGGAAGGTATTTTTCCTTACCGGGCTTAGGTATGTGTGTGAGAGTGGCTTCATACCGGTGTCTGGGAAATGTTCCCTCTGCCCAGATGCGGTTGTACGTATTAAGCAGAAAGTGCTTGCCCGCAAGAGAAAGGTGCTGCAACATCTGAATGTGGAGAGCATCTGGCCATGGGGAGGAGGTCGGGAGGAACTGAGAGCTTGATCTACCTCCCTCATAGTAAAGGCGACATTGGACATTGTAGCACTCACAATTGTGAGAAGAGAAGGGTATCGCTTGAGCCTCCTCTGATCGTTTCCGATGGAGGAAGGCGGGTTGACAGTGGGAAGAGCTCGAGATTTTCGCAAAATGACTGCCCAAGGTGTTGGAGATAGCAATAGGGTCCACGGTGACATCGTCTGCTACCGTCAGGACAGAAATTGAGGAATGGATCTGAGTCCCAGAGAGCCATCAGAGGTTGGCCCACAAAAGAGGAATGTGTGGAACTATTAAAAGAACTAGTCAATGAAATCCAGCTAGCTGTTTTGCTATCCAAAAGAACGTGGCAACCCTGTGCTTGCATCTCTTAATAATGAATGCAGTTTGCCATTGGAGGACGACGTTTAAAAATGCGAATAGCATTGAGTCACAACCTGCCTCAGTTCACCAAGGGACCCGGACACAGCGTGGTAGAGAGGAATGGAGCATTCTGTGGCAGTAAGGATAACCTTTGTAAGATATTCCACCTAGTCATCACAACTGGGGAAATAATGTTCTTCAAAAGTTGCAAGGGAGGCGTGAAAAATCCATTCGGCCTTAGTAAGCTGCCATCTGGGTTGGCACGGAGGTGGGATAGGAGTCAGCAAATGGATAGCACATGGGAAATGTCACTTGTGTATGTGTCAGAGAGAGATGACCACTCGAGACAATGGGCAAGCTGGTCAGTGCAGAAGGATAGGTCCAAACGGGAATAGGTATGCGTGGATTCTGAAAGGAACGTAGGTGCTCCTGTGTTAAGGCAGAAGAGGTTAAGTTGATTAAGAATACCAGTAAAGAGGACACCTCTCGAAGAGGTTCTGGAAGAACTCCAAAGGGTATTGTGGGCATTAAAATCACTGAGAAGCAGAAAGTGGCTAGGTAGCTGCCCAATAAGCAGGAGGAAGCCTGCCCTAGTGACATTGTATGACGGAGGGATGTAAATGGTACAACAGAAAAATGTCAAGTGAGGATGGAAAAGGTGAACTGCAACAGCTTGAGAACAGGTAGTCAGGGAGATGGGCTGACAATGAATGTCATCCTGTATGAGCAGCATGACTTCCCCATTAGATGGAATGCTATTCTCGGGGGAATGTCAAAATGGACCAGGGAGAAATGTGAGAGCTGAAAGCAGTTGTGAGGATGCAATTTTGTTTCCTGAAGGTAGAGAAAAAGTGGATGCGGTGATTCTAAGAGCAGCCATAAATCCTCTTTGTTGGATCGAAGGCCACGACCATTCCATTGGAGGACAGTCATGATGAAGAAAAAATGAAGGGGCACCACATCAGCAGCTGCCAAGTGCTATATGGTACACAGGCAGGAGGATCCTGCTCCATAAGGTCTACAGAAGCATCAGCATTCTTCTGCTGTAAGCCTGCAGAGTCCAAAGCAGAAAAACGGTTCGCGGTGCGCACCCGTGACACAGAGGTTGGCTGGGCAAGGGCATAACATGGCGGCACCATCGAAGAAGATCTTTGAACTGGCGAAGGAGAAGACGGTTTGCCTTTGTTTGGCATCTTCAAATATTTCCAGCTGGCAGAGGAAGACTCAGGTGTTGGTTGGCTGGAGGGACGTATGAAGTCTTCAAGGGATTATTCCTCCTGTCCTTTCTAGCCTGCCAGATGTTTAGCTGGTGACTCTGCCCCATGGGGTGAGAGTTTGGTGGCTTGTAGCACAGCTGAAGGAGACGGGGAGGCTATCCATGATAATGGGCAATTTCACTATTAGAATATATGGTCTGACTGTGATAACTTCATAATCTTCTTTGATCTTTGACAGAAGATCCACTGGATCAAAAGTGAGAAAGAGTGTGTGTGGGCTCTAAGGAGGCACCTACTTTTTTTCATCATCCACTGGACGGCAATGACACCCTGATCAGAGACGTACATTTGGATTTTTGCCTCAGTCAGACCATTGAGCAGCCTAGTGTAAATAACACCAAGGGAAGAACTCGGCATTCAATGAGTCTAGACACAAACAGGATAGGCACGGAGGAGCGAAGCTGCAAGCAGTTGTTGTGCTTGAGAATCAGAAGCAGTCTCCAAAAGTAAAGTGCCATTGCATAAACAAGAGCAGGATTTCACAGACCAGCAATTGCATCAACACCTTCCTGAATAATAAACAGATTTACGGCTGTGACGGACTGACCGCCTTCAGTACGTGAAACCACGAGAAACCTCAGTGCAGCTGGGAGGGTCTGAATTGTTAGCCTCATTCCATTTACGTTTCATAGCGGCTGACTGAGAAGATTATTGGCTCATTGCAAGAAAATCTCCCATGATTGCCAGTGTCTCTGATGGTGAGGTGCTTCCAATTGGGAACCCCCTACAGAAGAGGGTTAACCTGACTTAGGTGATTGTTCACACCTCAGATCACACCTCCCGAACGCCTAACAGAGGGACCAATCGGCAATTTGGGAAGGCAGCAGCTCAGGCAATCACCCCTCTCTGGGACTGGCCTGTACCAGGGGGGATGTGCGAACCCTATGTGTCAACTTGGGGCTGAGAATTACACGTTACCCAGTCACTTGTTCCATGTCAGATACATGGACCAGCCTTCAGGAATGCCCAGGGAGGAAGGGGAAAGATACAAAAAGGTGAATGAAGGAAGACAAAAGGAACAGTGGAGAGTATTCCAATACTGACTACCAACAATGCAGAGTACATTTCCAAAAACAGTCCAGACATGTTCACCAAGGCATGGGAAAAAAAAACAGCAAGAGCGTAGACATGCAGCGTGGAAGGGAAAAGATGCTGCAAAGGATGGGGCCTCGTGGTAGCCAAGCACGAACCCGCCAAAGAGCAGCAAGCCCCCTGGGGGCACCTAAATGACTTGGCGGACTGGGTGAACAGCAATCTGTGGTTGTTTGCAAATGATGCCGTGGTGTATGGTAAGGTGTTGAAGCTGAGTGACTGTAGGAAGATACAAGATGACTTAGACAAAATTTCCAGTTGGTGTGAAAAATGGCAGCTACCCCTAAACGTGAAAAAATGTAAGTTAATGTGGATGAATAGGAAGAACAAACCTGAAACATTTGGATACAGTATTACTAGTGCACTGTTTGACACAGTCAAGTTGTTTAAATATCTGGGCATAATGTCGCAAAGCGATATGAGGTGAAATGAGCATACGAAAACTATGGTGTAGAAGGCAAATGGTCAGCTTTGGTTTACTGGGAGAATTTTAGTAAACAGTTCACCTGTAATGGAGGTTGCATATAGGACACTGGTGCAACCTATTCTTGAGTACTGCTTGAGTGTTTGGAATCTGTACCAGGTCGAATTGAAGGAAGACATCAAAGCAATTCAGAGGCAGGCTGCTAGATTTGTTATTGGTAGGTTCGAACAACATGAGAACGTTATGGAGATGCTTCGGGAAATCAAATGGAGGGAAGGCGATGTTCTTTTTGAGAAACACTATCGAGAAAATTTACAGCAACGGCATTTGGAGCTGACTGACGAATGATTCTACTGCTGTCAACCTACATCTCACATAAGGACCACAAAGATAAGATATGAGAAATTAGGGCTCATACAGAAGTGTATAGACAGTCAGTTTTGTCTTGCTCTATTTGTGAGTTGGAGAACAGTTGTTTCAGAGATGGACAAGCAACACCATGGTACACAGGAGAATTCTGAACAACGAGGAACTTGCATGCTTGACACACCATGAGGAGCTGCCGCCAGATGGTGAGTGGCAGTTCCCAAGTCTCAGCACAGAGACTGGGTAAGAGCTGGTCCTATAAGCATTCGTGGCTAGTCTAATTCCCCCTTGGTGATGGTGGCAGTAATCTTCAGATAAGAAGGCCTCACTGATCGATATACTGGGCACCCATAGCATAGCTGCAATCACACGAAAGCCCTATAAAACTGGAGAAGATGTGCCCTGTCTGTTCCCTGAGACATGTGGCTAAGGCACTTTAAGATGTTCAGTGCCTTCTGGGTTCTGGATTCTAGGTCTTTCAGGTGTTGTAATCGCGAGAGTTTTGAGTCATACGCAAAACAAGTTAGACACATTAAAAATACAATGAGACAATTAAAATGCACTCACACAGACTCTTATATATGCACAAAACTGAAATCCTGTGCAGCCCACTCCTCTAACCTCTGCCTTGTAAGTTACAACTGATGAGTCACTGTTCTAACACTGGAGGAGGAATGGAAAACTGCATGATCATCCACAAATACGGAACACTGCACAGGACTCCTTACTGTAGAAGGTCATACTTAAAATACTGCCTGAGGAACACCATTCTCCTGCACAAAACTAACACGGGATCTAAAAAACCATTTAGATAGGAAGGATCGTGTGAAAATGAGGAAGTGGTCATGAAAGCCCCATTTGTGGAGCTCCCCTAGAATACTGTGTCTCCAAATAGTGTCACATGCCTTGCTGATGTCAAAGAATACTCCAATACAGTGATGGTTACATAGGAAAGACTGCTGTATAGCCAACTCCAGCAGGGTCAGGACGTCAACAGTGAATCAAAATCTCTTGAATCCACACTGAGAGTGGCTAAGGTGTTGCCTGACCTCTGACCTTCACACTAAATGACTGTTAACCATTTGCCTCTCTCGGTGAATTGGGAAAGTGACATGTCTGCCATATAAAATTAAATAGGAAAAAAGGATTTCCTTTCAGACTAAAGGAGAAAGGGCAGTTGCAAGACTCATCAGAATTGTTGTGTTTGAAGTTGCACAGTTGTGGCAGAATGCTGGAGCCTGGCTGGCACTGGCAGTAGTCATTGCAAAATGCTCTGCAATCGCCTGACAAGGGGAAGGACTCAGACACGGCCAACCGATTCGGCTCAAATTTGGCAGGTCGCTTGTGTACAACCTAAAACGAAGGAATTTAAGATATTTTTGTCAAAACCCCCGCAGTTTTGAGAAAATCACTCCTAAAGCTTATGACGAGCAATCGACCCAGAAATGGAGGGATCAATAGATAATTGTAAATATAGCATTTTTCATCATCAGGTATGGGGTCCGTAAACGCAAACTTTTCCAGATATCAAGGAAAGAAACTTTTACAACTGCCGCTTCTGTATCCACACGGTAAACGGTTTTCGCCGACAGCGCCGCTAGCACAACGACCGAGGTAACTGGCTGGGAATCGAAAAACCCAGGTTCGAATCTTGAAGAAACTTAGCGGATGTTGTTCTTTTCATTTGTATTTTTCCACATCTCAATTGATAGGGATAGGAGGGTCAATAAGGTAAATAAATGAATAAGGAATGCTAATAATAAGGTAGGTAGGCAAACTAATTTCCCAAACGCCATGAGTTAGTAAAGTATTAAACTTTTAAGCCTTGTCACATGAAAACAACTCCGAGTAAGAGTGCTGCGAATTGCTAACGAGGGATCACAGATAGCCAACTGCACGACGCTTGTTTACAGCGAGGCATGGGACAGAATGCACACGGGGAGAGTTATGTTGTCCCGGTTGCCTCTTCGTCATATCATAGTTGTGAACCTGGAAGAGTGAAGGTGTCCAGGACGATCATTATAAAATTCAATCAGAAAGAATTGTTTTCTGTCATTAGGCTGCCACGAACCTCCAGATGCAGTGATTTTTCCATCGTTAAAGCACCGAATGAAATATGTTTTGTGAATGAATACGGTGTTCTTACATAAATAACATATGACGAGTACTGCATGTAGTCTGAAGTAATTAGCTCGTCTGTTTATGCCATAGTACATAGTTATTGTTTGTTGTGTCATATCTTTCAGGTGCAGAATCTGAATAATGGAGGATGTACACCCTTTAACTAGAGCTGTAATGTATAGTTGGGAGCCTGCCACAGACGATGGCAAAGTGGGAAGTTACCGACGTGTTTTGGTTTGTAAAAGTGTTGTAAGACGGATGCATTATCAATGCACTACCGGAAGCAGGCAGTTCTGCTTCTCGACATCCCAGATTGATAGGAGCGGCTATCGTCGAGCGATTTTTGGAGCCGACGAACGAAATGACTTCTATTGATACTGAAGTACTATACCATGAAGACGAAGCAGAAGGTGATTCAGTGGAAGATATACAGACTAGTGAATCGCAAAATGGTCATAACACTTTTGAAATCTCCACTGGGAATATGTGCTTCATCTGTTCCCGATTAGTGTTACGAACCGGTTACTAAACGATTGAACTACGGCGCTATACCCCTTGAAGTAAAAGTAAAGGTTTTAGCGCTAGCCAGGAATTATCCAAATTGGAACTTACAAACACTGCAAAAGAATGGAGCAACAACAGCCCTGAAAAGGAAGGATGACTTGAAATTGTGGGGAAACTGATTTGTTAACGGAGGGACAAGATACGAAAAATACCAGGCGATAAATAAGTGGACATACGACCGATTTGTCGAATCACTTTGTCATAATTAGAATGTAACAACGAGAATGCTTAAGGAGTGGGCTGCAGATGCAGCGCTTCATTATACAGCCAACAAGGATTTTACACTTGTTGCATCATTATCTTGGGCAAGAAATTTCAAATCGGAGTATAAAATTCGCCAACGGCACATCACTAAATACGTCTCTCATAGGGAGGTACAAAATATAGAAGATATACATAAAGTGGCGGCTCTTTTCAGCACGCAAATGGCATCACTTATGACCGGTTTTAATCGTGATTACGTGATCAACACCAATCAAACAGGATGCGAGTATTGGGTGAAAATTCGACGGAAGTTATCGCAAAAGGGAGAAAAACGAACCCTTCTCGCAGTTGGTAGTAAAAACAAACTAACACATTTGTGCACGGTGCAATATGCCAACACATCCTCTAGGAAAGTGTTGCCTAAGGTTTTTCTGTGTTTACAAGAAACGAATGTTACATTTGGTCCTCGGGTTATAGAAGAGGTCAATCGTTTAACCGACGCATTGAAAAATGTTTACATTACCTGCTCCAAGTCCGGGAAACTGATGAACGCTATTTACAGAACATTTCTTGGGAATGTTTTGAAACCATACGTTTCTGATACCAAGTTTTGTATGATATTGGATTCTTGGAGTGGACAAATTAATACTACAATATATGAAACAATGTTTATAGATGGAGAGGGTCAGCTGATGTGCACAGTAAAAGTAATACCGCCAAACTACACACCTGTGTGCCAGCCGTGTGATATTTATTTATATCACCAGGTTAAAAACTTTATTTCAGGGCTTGAGAATTGCAGTGAGCTTCTGGAAACCCAGCGGGAATTGCACAACCGCACGGATGCAATAGCTATTCACAGCATAATTCATAACCAACTTTCAGCACCGATTTTTCAGGCAATGATATCGTATGCGTGGTACGCATCAAAATTAATTCCCGAAAAAGACATATATTTAAATGTAAACCAAGTTTGTTTTCCGCCACTCTCCGGAAGGAACAGTGTAGCTGTCGAAAGATTGCATTCATTAGATGTTCTTGGTGCCGTGAGTATATTTGTTTAGAATGTTTATATGGCAAGTACCGTCCATATAGTTGTTTGAAGAAAAGTGAGGACATGTAACAGTGATTGGAAGAGCCATTGTAAAGTGGCCTGGAGTAACATTTTAATTGTTTACTATCCCAAGAGGTTTGAGAAATTTATTTGCTTACCTTATTATTATCATTCCTTATTGATTTACTTATGTTATTAACACTCCTATCCCTATCAATTGAGATATGGAAAAATACAAACGAAAAGAAGAACATCCGCTAAGGTTTCTTCGAGATTCGAATATGGGTTCTCCAATTCTCAGGCAGTTACCTTGGCTGTTGCGCTTCTTTTTTAACTTTGTAGCATTTCACACTAGTACAGGTGCTGTCGGTGAAAATCATTTACCATGTGGGTACAGAAGCGACAGTTGTTAAAAGTTTCTTTCCTCGATTTCTGGAAAAGTTTGCGTTTGCAGACCCCATACCTGATGATGAAAAATGCTCTATTTACAATTATCTATCGATCCTGCCAATTTTGAGTCGTTTGTTGACCCAAAATATCTCAGATTCCTTTGTTTTAGGTTGTACACAAGCGACCTGCCAAATTTGAGCCAAATCGGTTGGCCATGTCTGAGGCCTTCCCCTTGTGAGCGATGTCTCCAGGTGTTGTCTGGAGACACACCTTTTACAGCACTGCTACTACTGGTAAACAACTCTGTTTACTGGAAATACTCCTGGTGGCTTCCCATACTTTTGTAGAACAAGCAGTATGGTTCATAGAATCCAGGAACACTTGCGATGCCCTTTTCTTGGCCCCCTTAATAATGTATCAAACCTTGGCTCTCATGACTCAAAAAGCTGTGAGTTTGTCTCGTGTTGGGTGGCATTTAAACCGTCATAGTACCGCACATCTGATTCAGATTGCTGAGCAGCACTCATTGATCCACCAAGGTTGCCCCCTAAGATGAACTGATGACTTTGGGATGGATAAGGTAGCAGTATGGTGGACTGCTCATGTCATGATGTTCACCCATTCCTGGACACTGCCTTGGTTTTCAAACACAGCCAGCAGGCTGAACAGCATCCGGTTAGCTCTGCTGATTGTCTATTTTTGTGGCTTCCTTTCAGGTAATGCTCCGTATAGTATGTGGATCCACAATGGAAAATGGTCACTTGAACAAAAGGCATTTGCTTCCCACTGAACACAGTCTGCAACGGCTGAAGAGCTAAAAGAGAGGTCAATGGCATAGTATGACCCAGTAGCAGCTCCTGAGACATGAGGTTCTCCAAAACTTGACCCCTGGGACAAGTTGAGTTCGAGCCCCATAACACATCATGGGCACTGAAGTTTCACAGTAGGAGAAATGGGCAGGGCTCTTTGCCTAGATGGCCTTTGAGACCCTCAGAGTCTATTGCATCCTGTGGAGGTAAATATGGTGAGCAGATAATAATCCTCTGACTCACAGGAACTTTAATGGCTACTGACCGTTGCCCTGGGCAGACTTCACTTGCCATTGTCCCCAAAGGAGACTGATTACAACCGTCAGATTGAACAATGTCGACAAAGTCTGATGGTTTGCTACTTATTTTGGCCCGCTGTTGATGCTTCCCATTTGCTTTATTTCATTGGACAGGCTTGGCAGAAACTACTGCAGAAACGGTAGGTGCAGTGATGAACTGTTTACTATACTCTGTCTTTGGGGGGGGGGGGGGGGGGGGCACGGCTTCTGAAGTACCCGTAGCTTTGCAAATGCATTGGCAAACACAAGTGTTAGTGAAAACACTTGCAACGTCCATTTACGTATAAGCATCAGCTGTCAGAAGAGGCTTCTTAAGGGCTGAAATGAAAGGTGTAGTGAACGCAGGAGGCTGCATGGCCTTTATAGATCTTTTTGGCCTCACTATATGGGATACACTGCACAGTTTTCAGCTTCTGTATCTATTTTTCTTCAAGGAAGGTACTGCTGCCCCTACTCCAGAGAGGGTGACTCCTAGTGCAACTGACACTTTGGGGAAGATGAACAATCAACTCCTCTGTGAGTGGCCTTACCCCATTTGTTACAAGTAGAAAGAGTAATAGGGGACATAAAACCACATGCTTATGAAAAGGAAACCTGCCTTCACATGCTCCGGAAGTTTTGTGCTGTTAAAAGTAAGTATACATCAGTCTGACTTGGCCAGGTCGCCGTCCACCCATTTTATTATATTTTGCACAGCTTCCTGAACTGACTCAGTTTTTTATTCCTCTTTGGGAATATCTACCAATCACTGCTAGACACAACACCTTTGTTGTAGTTCAAGATGTGGAGCTCTGGAGGAGTTTAATTTTCCAGAGGTTTGTTGCTTGTTGGGAACTAGCAGTTTCAAGCAATAGTGTTCGACCGTGTAAGCTTTTCACAGGCTTTAAGGTGCCAGCAATGCCCTCTTAACCTTTTTGGATGCAGAAAGACGTCACTTCTTAAAACTGCCTTCTTTCCTCTTAACTATTAAAAACACAGTCTGACTAGCAGTATGCACTCTGTTACAAGAAACAAAAGTAGCGGAGTTAATTTCTCTGTCAGGAGGACTAGCTCCATGAGCCATCTTGTTAGATTGGCTGTCGCTACTCACCAATGGTACAGTTTGTAGGTTTTTTTTTTCAGTCCCAAGAGTAGCTAGAGAACTAAGGGCCTATCTAGACAGAGCCCTGCAAGCCTGAATATGCCTTATGCAACTGAAGTGCGGCAGTTTCTCTAAGAGTTTGCCTGCTAATGACTGTTCACCTCACCAGTCGTGCATCTCATAGGCACGCAACACACCTGGAGACTGGGGACTTTTTACAGAAGCTTTTACCATCCTGACGATTCGGGTGGTCAAGCCAAGAGCCCGATTTCCTGTAGCACACAATGTTCCACTGCTGCACCATACAGTGGTCGCAAAACAATGTCCAGAGCTTAAGTGACAGATGAGTGGCAGCACTTACCAGATCCAGCTCAGGAACCCCAGGCTTGCCAAGCCCATACCCAGCAAACGAATGCTGAGCTTGTGAGAGCTGTTATATGAAGAAAGAAAGAGACAAACAAGACCACTTTTTAAGATTACCTCTATGTACATGGCAACAGAGTTTTACTAATTTAAAGATGAAATACAAACTGCTGGTAGATTGAAATTACAGCAGAGATCCTGTGTTGGCGTGAATACGGATTGGTTGAAGTAACACTGATGTAACATTAAAATGTAGGTGGATAACAAACACTGTGTATCACCTTACAAATGATTAATTATTACACCAGATAATATTCAAAGTCAAGAAAGCTCAGGATATAGCTTTCAAGTCAAAGAATGTAAAGGAAACAACAAACAATTATGATGCATAAAAAAGACATTAATTAGGTGCAGTCACCTGGCCATATGGTGCCCACCACGAAATGATGAGTAATAATAATAAATGATCAGAATCATATCCATTCAGTCCTCACAACAAGCTCCTAATAAAAGGCAGTTTGCCAGTGCCTCCTTCTGACCAGTAAATCATGTGCCAGGCATGTGGAACATTTTGATGCTCATTTAGTATAGAGTTTCTGTGGTGTGGGGTGTGTGTTGAAAGGAAGCTCGAGGAGATAATCTACCTGCTCGCAATTGCACCAACCAGCAGGAAACCAAGGGTTAATGTCCGCATATGATGAGCAGACCATAATTACAAAGCAACTGAAGACACTGGTATAATAATCTGGTACCAAAGCATAAACGTGATTTACTGACCATAATCTCCAAAGTACAACATACTAGTTTATCAACTTTTTAAATTTTTTACGAGAATTTTGGAATTAACTTCAGACAAAAATGTTACAGGCCAAGAATCAGGAAATGTGTATACTCTTATTGTACAGATGCTCTACCTATTGGTGATATATAACTATTGTGACTTCCTTCTAGTATTAGTTTGTCTACTGAAATCATTTACAGGTTCCCCAATCCTGAGGCCTAAGTAATTTACACTATTTTGGGTCCCACAAACAGCTCTAAGACAAAAGGGTTATAGATTATTATATCTCTAATCACCTCAGATCCCACTCCTCATTCTGCATGTGTCAGATGCTATTTTATGTGAACTGTGTAAATAGCAGGGTAAGAAATAAATACATTATAAAGGAAATGTACCATTCAGTGAGATATTAAGGGAATAATTTGCTTTATTCTATCAGATGATCAACTTCAGACTGAAATTAACTGTCTATTAATACATTTATTGAAATCTATGACACTGATGATACATATATTGTGGCGAAAAATGTGAAACTCATGCATTTGCAGTGAATGTAGTGTAAAACACATTACTTTCAGATCAAACACAACTGTGACTGCCCAAATTTAAAAACAAATAGAATGATTAAACATGTCTTGTCTTTCCTGGCATATGATGATTCTGAAATGTTCTCAGATATTTAGCCAGGTGCCACCATGCAAACAGTGTGTTATTTCGACATTTCCAGGCAGTTCTTATGGCTGATCATCGTCTGTTAGAAAGCATACTTACCTGTACTCTGAAAAGCACTAAATTCTGCTCCAATGCTGATGACTCAACCAATGCCTGATTTTTAGCAGTATGGTTGAAAAAGGTGCCCTTGTTGTTTCACAGAACGCAGCGGAGAAAATGTGGCATGAAACTCACAAGGGTCATCTCCAAGGAGATGAAGAATGCGCTGAAACACTTCATAGACGATTCTGAGACAGTCACCACAGAAAAAGGAAATTCTACAGTCTTGCTACCACTTCAAGAATGCACCAGCCTATTAGAGGATAATGCCTATAAGAAAGTAGATGAGGATACAATCAACTGTGTGTAGAGGAAGCCAACATAACTGCTCTAGAACATTATACATGAAAAGAGTGAAAAGACTTCATCCACAAGTGGCTGCAGCTCCGAAACATTAAGCATTACCTGAAGTCATAAAGAAGTGATTCCACTCCATACCATCGTAAGCAACACTGGCACACCAATGGCATCACCAGTGGTATCCAACGTGTTCATGGAGGCATTTGAAGAAGCAGCTCGTAAGTCAGCAATCCAAATACCCTCATTTTTTTCCCCTTCCAATACACAGATGATATGAGACACATTCAGAAAGTAAGTGTACTGTGATCATAACAGGTTGTGGTTTTGTGTTGTTTGAGGATTGCCTAGAATGTATGGTAGAAGGGATCCCGTGGCCAGAAAGAAGCATTGCAGGAACACAATAGTACATAAACTCATGTTGCAGAAACCAGTAGCATGAAAGACGTCAATATGAAATCCTGCAAAGTGTGAGCCATGTGCCATGATACACTTTCTACTCGCGAAAGGAATAACATCTACTGAATTTTTTTTTTTTTTTTTCAGATCAAAACGGTTTATGGTGAAGGTGTAATTAACAGAATGAGTGTGTTTAAGTGATATAGGGAGTTTAGTGGGGTCAGAACAAATGTACACGATGAACAGACAAGTGGCTACAATTTTGAGCCATAAGTTACTGTAAAAAATCAAAGAAACTGTTCATGAAGACCACCAATTTACAGTGTATAAAATTTCTGCAGTGCTTCCACAGCTCACCAGAACTTTCTTATACAAGACACTGACAGACATTCTGGGATATCAGAAACTGTGTAAACAAGATGGGTCCCAAAGGAGGTGGCAGCAGCACAAGAAAAATCAGATCAATAGTGCCCATGAGTTTCTTGAGCTACCTGAATTGAAACGTGAGAATTTTCTGAGCTCTACTGTGACTGAAGATGAAACAAGGGTGGTTTACTACACACCTGAGACAAGAAGACGGTTGTCGCAGTGTCATCACACCAATTCACTATAAGCCAAAAAATTCAAAATCACAATTTCAGACAAAAAATCATGGCCTCAGTGTTTTGGAAGCGAAAAGGCATAATTTTGGTCAAATTTCTGTCTCAGGAGGAGACAATCAATGCACAACAATATTGTGAGAATCCAAAAAAAACTGAGAAGGGGCGTTTGAAACAAAAGGAGAGGAATGCTGTTGGGGCAAGTGTGCTTCTTGGTTGACACTGCCCAATTTCACACAGCCTCAGTCACCAAGGTGCTTTTGGACTCACTTGATAGGGATGTTCTGTACTACCCCCTGTATTCCCATGACTTGGCACCTTCAGATTATCAGCTTTTCACCTCCCTGAAGCCATACATGTGTGGGATTAAATTTTCAAATGAGGTCCTGAAAAGGGGGAGGAGCTGGCAGGAGAGTTCTTCGAGGAAGACATAAAGAAGCTTGTGCCACAGCTCACCACATGTAGTGAGCTGGGTGGTGATTATGTAGAAAAATAGCCAACATGTGTATCAACAATACCCTCTAATTTTTTTCAAATACACTTTTTCCAAATAAATACAAAAATCTAGACACTTATTTTCTGAACGTGCCTTCGTAATCTGGCACCAAGATTTTTTACTACACCTGACCTTGATGTACCAAAACATCAGATTCATGAATAGAACCAAATTCTGTTTCTGGGAGTGCAGGTCAACTGTAAATCAGATGGGAAACTGAGACAGTGTTTACAGCAAACAAACACATACAGATTTGTACCTGCATACCTCCTCCTTTCATGTGCCCTCATAACGAGAAGGCAGCCTGAGCACACTAGTGCACCGAGCTTACAAAATCTCCAATCAAGAGAGTTTGGCAGTAGAATTGCAGACCCGCAAGGCAGTTTTCTCAGAGGAACAGTTACAACCACCTTCAGAGCCAATGAGTCTTTAAACTGAAGAAAGCTAGGCCACAACTTTTAGAGGAAGAAGAGCAACAAGTTGTGACAGCATTTATACCTAACACAGTAACACATGTAGTACATTAGTGGAAATTGGAAGGATACTCTTGGAATTTAACATTAAGTGTACATTTTGCTCACTGCCCAAGACAATATCCTCGGGAGGATCTATTAAGGATGACTTAGGACTCCCAAAACCATGACTAACACAACCCTTGCTAGTGAAGGAAACGTACATAGGTCAGACTATCTGAATGGTATAGGAATGATGTGCTAAGCACATGCATCACACTGCCAACAAAGGCAACTGTCAAAAAGCACTGCAAAGCATTATGACAGCTGTTAAAACAGGCCAACACCTTACGGGATTCTATTTTAAAAGAAGCGATAGAGATCTAGCTACATGATGAACAGATCAATAAAGGCAGCAGTTTGCAACAAAGTAAGGCTTGGAACTCAGCCGTGGGCTCAAAGCACACTGACAATATGTGGATAGATCGACTTGTGTCATGCTAAATGAAAAGCTGAGACCATAGCATACCAATGGCCATCACATCAGCAGCACTCCATCACCAGCAGCAGTGGCACAAAGACTGAGGACTGCGACTCATGCCCCACCTCATTACTTTTCCCTACCTCTTTGCCAGCGTAACAGTTCACAGGTACCATGGGCTCAAGATCAACAGCTGGAGAGAGAGCAGGTATCTAAGACAACATTTAATGGAAGACAATCTGTAATCAGGACTGCTGAAGGTGGCAACAAGTCAGCTTTTCATAATATTGCACCATTTGTATGACATAACCCAGACGAATACCAAAGGACATTCCAAAACATGCTTAAAAAGTTTATGTGAAGGCAAATGAGATTGCTAACTAAGAAGAAAAAATAATGTTGAACACAGAACACCACTTACTGCATCACAAAATATGAATGGGATCAACCACCAAACGTACAAAGCATACTTATCTGTTTATTTATTAAAGGTATATCTGCTACACTCACAACTGTACTGAGCATTTACATTGATTCAGTCTTCCACAATTACCAAACTGTAACCCATGAGACGGTGTAAAATTATCATCATTCCTTTTGCACTGACTAACTGTACAGACACAAAATAATAATGTTTAAAAATGGGGGACTTTACAATAAAATACACAAATTATTATTGAACCATGATATCCTCACTCTCATTTTAACTAAAAATTTAAAAAAATCATGCAAAATAAATTTTATTTGTGCAAGTACTCTGTTACCTGCCACCTTGTTTAAAATTATGATCCATTATATGTAACTCACAAATTTATTCACACAAGGAAATAAAATCTCACAGCCTTTTGGTTTTTATTTTCAGCCTATATTATACTGTGAAATGTTAGGGCTAAGATAAATATTATTTCATGCCAGTGGTTACATGATAGATTGATAATGCTGGTCACGGAGCACTTTTTCCAATGGCAGGGCTTTCACCTCCTAGTTGTACCAGTTAAATAGGGGTTGAGCAACTTTCTCACGGCTGACCTCTCTGGTCTCAGGGTATCATCATTTCCTCGAACCACACGTATAAGGTGAGGCACCTATTTCACTTTTTGAGAGCTAAAAATATTGATAACGTATTTTCGCTCTGGCAGTCACCATGGTCTCGTAAAATAGGAAAAGGTGTATAACAGTAACATTTTTTAACTACTGATATGCAAGTACCAAATTAATTTTTCAAATGAAATTATGTGGTTCTTTTGGTTCCTGAACAGTAGCTTTAGATGAGTTCTGGTCCTGTTTATGCATTCTCCACACATTAGTATAGTGTCATGCAGTTTTTCATTACTAAGAATAACCACAGACCTAAAAAAATTAGTCACAAATTAAAAATGTCATTAAATACTTTACAAACATGTCTCCTGAGTACCAATACACTTGATCAGCCCAGACTGATTCCACTACATTTCATCATATCTTAAGACTGGGCAATACACAATTAATCAAGTAGCTCCCATTTCAGTGAAACCTTTTATTACTGAGAGAAGAATAAAATTCTGAGTGGTGTCTACTCAGGCCACCATCGAGAATATATGGAAAACCTAATTTTATATATATTTTTGCTCTATAATTTATCTTCAGACCTACAAAATTGTTATATTGCTTAATTATATATTTTTATTTACTTTTGGCTGCTAATCATTATAACAACATTTGAGGCACTGTTTTAAATGATTGTGGTTAGCTGTTCCTTCGCCTGTGACAAAGGACAGTAAACGCAAGCTACACATAGCTGCTTGGTTTTGATCCTTCACTCTTTCAAAAAACTGCCAGATTGTTGTCCTCTGTATTGACATATAGTATCTAAAAAATATTTATTTTTCATTTACAAATGTAATAGTATTGTCAGACAAGGCACTTTTGCAAGAAGAATCTGTGACTCTACGTTACCTTCAAAACATCTGCTAGTTTGCACGACACACAAAATTTATCAGAACAAGTAGCATCAATATCTGTTCACTGTCTTTCATTAAATGGCAACCTCATCCCATTTTCTCATCAACTATGATAACTTGTAAATAATCAGAGGGAACACTGTAGTTGGAAGCTGCAATTTATTTGTCAGTTAACCAGATTGCCTAACTAGCTATTCACCAGTCAAATTATTGCTCTCCAACTGCTCATTAGCTCTTATAGTAATACTGGAGCAAATGGAGCAAGGAAACATCTCGCGACTTTGACTGACTTGTTGGTTAACCAGATCCAGTGACCAGCTCTAGTTACTCATGAGTTAAAGCAAAAGACGTGCATTTAAATTAGCAAAGGTAGTCTACAAAGAATTCATCCAGTTCACCAAATTTAAGCAAAGTTCCAGCTACCAGGGATTTAATATTGTCAGTTTAAGCCAGTACCTTGATTAGTTGATCTTGCAGGAAAGGGCATTTAATGGCTCAAGTTAGGTGAGGGAATCTCAGTTAAAACCTTGCTACTGAGGTAGGTACATGTAAATAAGAATCACTATAGGTGGTGTTAGTATATTATCACTGAAGTACACAACTAAAAAGAAAAGTATAGCAGATTACTCCCAACTGCAAGTAATGATCACTCCTGACCAGAAAAAA
Source organism: Schistocerca gregaria (assembly GCF_023897955.1). Lineage (NCBI taxonomy): Eukaryota > Metazoa > Arthropoda > Insecta > Orthoptera > Acrididae > Schistocerca > Schistocerca gregaria. The sequence goes on along the minus strand of NC_064931.1, from coordinate 768,636,439 downwards.
ATGAGAAATTTGAGCCAACTGCAGCCAAGACCATACATGCGGCTGTGTTTGCCCTTCCAGTCACCGCAGCATTAATGATGATGCAAATATCTTCATGTGGACCTGTTGGCAAGTTGATTATCAAAAAGCAAGCATTCTAAAAGTAGTGTAACATAAGTAGCAGCAGTCTACTATGTAAAAATAAGCCTGTATTAGTGCAAAATAAAACAAAAGTGTATACTCTTCCTCGGGATATCTAAAAATAGAATTATTCGATGTAAAGGAAATATTAAGATAAGTAACTAATAGGAAACTCAAGAAAATTATTTCCTTGCTCAAATAGCCGGCAAACATGAAACACCCTAATAACAAACAGATTATGGCCAACTAGTGTATCTTATTGACTGGATGTTAAAAATTTTCACTCAGAGTAGAGTTTTCTACTATCAGTGTGCTGTCGATTTTTTTTTATATATGTAGTAAGTGTTTTCATCTGCACTCCCAAATATATAATAGGTATCTTGTCTCGTGTTCTGCAGGAAAAGGTTACCTAGGAAACATACAGAAACACATAGTTTATAATTTTAGTGACATGGTGAAACACTTTACATATACTTTTCATCAGTCTATACAAACAGGATCACTCTCAACACAATGATGTATGTCTACAAACAAAACAATCGCTAGTGATGTGCTAATACTTTTCTGAGATCAGCAATTTTTTACTGTTCTACAATAGTTCTAACAGATTGCTACCAGAGACGTCATTAGATACTGGATTGAGCCATTAGTGACAAGGATATTGGAAGGAACTAAGTTACCTTGAGAGAAAAAGCTAGTCTTTTACCTATAATGAGACAGGGAGGCTATTGACAACCTAAACCAAAATAACCAAAAGCAAGGACAAAACACATACATGTTAATTGAAAATTCAAGAACTATGTCACTAGTGCACAGCTCATTTACATGTACTTATATTAAGTGGCTCAGTGGTGAAGTGCCAGCCTACAAATCTGAAGTTCTTGGGTTCAATTCCTTGTCATTCCTAAGATTTTTATCTGTCTCTTATCACTTATTTCTCATCTGGCAAAGTTTGCTGATGTGAAAAATGCCAATTCACACTGCAATTTGGAATCCACGTTAAACTGCAAATCCCCTTTAACTGGCTGGGTAAGCCAGTTCTCAACCCTAGAGGAAGGCAACAACATACCATCTTCAACAGGGCCACGACTAGTAAGGCACTGTAGTATTCAAAACAATTTTTGGATTGATGAAAGCTTTACCTTTTTTTTATATTAACAGTATTTCTGGATACCAGACTGTAATGAAACTACAACAAATCAAATTGTCACAAAATGAAATACTAAAAAAGTAAGAAATTTAGTAATGGCTTTGAAGAGCTGCTCAAGAAAGGTGGGGTGTCATACCACAGGTGCAAAAAAGTCAAAAGACAGAAGATCAACATATTTTAAATTAAATCAAACACTGGAAAGCACAGAGTTATAAATGGACTTCAAACAAACATTAGTCAAGGGAGTGAAATCATTGAGTTGGCAGCATATTGGCCAAATTAACAACACAATCAAGACAAATAAACATAATTCCACATTCTGTTTCCAAAATAGTTTCACAGGTTGTAACCTGGTGGATTTTCTTAATGAGAATTTGACAAAGCTATTTGTTATTGCCACAGAATTTCTTAATACAAGTGTGTCCAACATGACTGGGAGTGATCACAAGACACTAGCATTTTCAAGAATACTGGAAAGACTAATCTAGAGACCCTGCAGACCTATATCACACACGCCAGTTTGTAGAACAATTCTGGAATAGATCTTTAATTTTAATGTGATGACTTGACTCTTTGCTAATAATCTCCAAATCAGCATAATTTTGGAAATGACAACCAAAATAAATCCAGCTTCTTCTCTATTTAAAAAAAAACACAGAAGGCTATGTAGCATTGCCTTCAGGTGGAAGCCATGTGTCTTAATTTACTGAATTCTTCTGATACACTTTTGCACTACACTTAATCAATGAAGTATGTACTTGGATAACATTCAATTAGATGTTCTTATTGACTAAGGAATCCTTACCACGTATAACCTAATATGCAATTATACAGGCTGTATCATAAGTAATCGTGAAAAACTGACAAGGATGGAAGTATATTCAATAACATAAGCAAAAGAAGTTCTAATGAACATGGGTCAGAAAGAAAGCTGTGTATGTTATAATTACGGACATGTAGTAATGTGCCATCACTGATGTTAGTATAAAACATTTTCCAGTTAGGACGCATGTACTTGAAATGTAAAGTTTTCGATTAAGTCCTCATCTAATTGGGCTTATATTTCACCCATGACCTAACTTAACAAGAAATACAATACTGCTTCAGCACATTAAACTTGTTATACTTCCAAGCATCATGCCACACCTCCTACTGCCCGGCATCGTGCAGCAACTTGAAATTGCATGGAGTCAACAAGTCGTTGAAAGTCCCCTGCAGAAATACTGAGCTATGGTGCCTCTATAGCTGTACATAATTGCGAAAGTGTTGCTGGTGCAGAATTTTGTACACAAACTGATCTTTTGACTATGTCCCATAAATGTTCAAAAGGATTCAGTCAAGCAATCTGGGTAGCAAATCATTCACTCCACCAGAATGTTTTTCAAACCAACTGCAAACAGTTGTAGCCTGGTAACATGAAGCCCATGAATGGCTGTAAATGGTCTTCAAAGTAGCTGAGCATAACCATTTCCAGTCAATGATTGGTTCAGTTGGTCCAAAGGACCCAGTCCATTCCACTGCCCACACCATTATGGAGCCACCACCAACTTGCACAGTGCATTGTTGACAATTTGGGTCCATGGCTTCATGGGGTCTGTTCCACAATTGAAGTCTATCATCAGCTCTTACCAATCAAATCAGGACTCATTTGACCATGCCACAGTTTTCCAGTCATCCAGGGTCAAACCAATATGGTCACCAGCCCAGGAAAGGCAGTGCAGGTGATATCACACTGTCAGAAATGGCAATGGCATCGGTCATCTGATGCCACAGCCCATTAATGCCAAATTTCGCCACACTGTCGTAACGGATGTGTTCGTCATATCTCCAACACTGATTTCTATGGTTATATCACGCAATGTTGCTTGTCTGTTAACACTGAGCACTCTATGCAAACGCTGCTGCTCTGGATTGTTAAGTGAAGGCCGCCGGCCACTGCATTGTCTGTGGTGAGAGGTAATGCTTGAAATTTGGTATTCTAGGCACATTCTTGATACTGAGTATCTCAGAATATTGAATTCCATTATGATTTCCAAAATGGAATGCCCCATGCAGCTAGCTTCCAATACCATTCCACATTCAAAGTATTTTAATTCTCACCGTGTGGCCATAACCAGGTCGGAAACCTTTCCACATGAATCATCTAAGTACAAATGACTGCTCCATCACTGCATTGCCCCTTTATACCTTGTGTATGCATGGCTTGGACTGACAGTTGTCATTAGGGTTAGGGTCCACATTGACCAAGAAGTTTTTAGACGTCTACAGAAACCAGCTGGATACAGTGGTCCCTATAATAGCACAAAAAACTTGAGTTGCTAGTTTAGTGTATAGGGGCCTGAAGATGGTGCCAATGAGGCACCAAAAGTGGTAGCTAAATAAAATTATGCCCGTTGGTATCTATTTCCTTCAAATCTTTGACCAGCCGCAGTTCCATACCATTTACACAAGACGGAATTACAGAAAACCTGCTACCATTGTCGAGAGGGTCGAGGCTGGAGGAGGGAGCATTATGGTCTGGGGAATGTTTTTGTGGCATTCTCTGGGTGATCTCATCATTCTGGAAGGCGCAATGGATCAACTAAAGTACACATCTGTTCTTGGGGATCATGTCCATCCCCTACATGCATTTTTGTTTTTCCTCGGCACAGTGACATCCACCAGCAGGACAAAGCAATGTGTCCCACAGGCTGCTGTGTACATGATTGGTTTGAAGAGCACCAGGATGTGTTGACCAAATTGCCCACAACACCCGCTCCTGGTTGCAGGGTATTTTCTTTCAGACGTTTCACGCCATTTGGAAAAAAAGCAACGGCCACCTACCACAACTCATTGGAGGTCCAACTGTGGTACTGAGGTGCAAATTCCAGCCTTCAACATTGACGAACAGCAGTCACCGTGGGTGAAGGAACCATGTGTGTGCTGTAGAGGTCCATATGTAGCAACTTTCGCTGACCTGTCATTGAGGAGACACTGTTGGTAGCCCCTTAATTCATTTGGGCAGTCAGCTGTTCAATAGTTGCACATCGACTTGCCTGTACACATCTCCGCAGCTGTTGTTCACTCCTGTCATCTATGGCCCATGGTGCACCGTAGTTGCCTCGGCACTGGTTTTGCCATGCAAGACGTACTTTAACCACAGCGGAATGCAAAGAGCTTACAAACTCTGCCATTTCAGAAATTCTTCCACCCTTGGCCTGAAAGCCAATGTTCATTCCCTTTTCAATGTCAGATAAATTGCTCTTTTTTGCATTAGAACAATGACTGCTTGGTTTTACACATCCCCCTGACAAGCTTTATACATTCTTCGCTGCTAGTGCTGCCATCTGTGTGTGGTTATTGCACGCTGACATCAAAGATAGGTGGTGGTCACATTAAAGTGGCTGGACCATGTAGTTTCATAAAGTTTTGAAAGGCAATTCTCTTGGTATTTAATTTTCCTGTTTGCCACATGTAAGATTTTCGTATCTTCTCTTATGTCAAAGAAACACAGTATAGAGCTTCTGAAAGGTCTTCATGCTTGAGGGTGTTCCGGACAGACTGGGTGATTATAATTAAAATGCTGCTATTCACAGAGGCCCAGTATCGGCAGACATCATAATGCATTAATGATTCATGCTGGTAAACTAATTAGTTCCAACTGTGCCCAACATGTGTAAATGTGGCACTGTAGACTATCTGTATGACAGCATGAATACACACTATCATTTAGCAAGCAACAGCGTAAGTGAACAGGAAGGCTATTACGAAGAGAAATTAGCTTATGTGAATGGCAGTGCTGCACTGAGAGAGTATTGCCAATGGAAAGGTCTGAGGAGAGGCTCCATGTAAATTCAATGATTTAAAGAAGATGATAATGAAATTCAAAAACACAGTGGAGTTTGGGGTGGAACCTGGAAGAGGAAGTTTTTGACAAGGTTGCTGTTGCTGTAACTGACTATGCAGCACATTCCCTGCATAGTGCTAGTGGTCATGCAGTGTCATGAGAACTGTCCATCCCATGGTCAAGAGTACAGAAAGTTCTGCAGTTTATTTGACACTGGGTCCCATACAATATCTAAATTGTGCAGCAAATGTTCTAAATATGTTCTTCAGTTTCTGGCACGGATCAAAGCTGATGACATGTGGCTGGGAAATATTCTGTGGAGTGACAAGGCAAATTTTACACTACAGATTGCAGTGAATGCTGAATTCGGGGTACTGTTAAACTGTGTGTTGCACATGAAGAACCACTGCACTTGCCATATGCAAATGAGTGGTGTGTATTCAGCACCTTTATTCTCGGTCTGTTCTCCTTTGAAGAGAATACACCCAGAAGGCCTGTCAGGTGTGCTGTGAATTCTGAATGTTATCGAAACCTCCTTGTACAGCATGCAACTGGGTGGAAATTGCGTTTTCACGCAAGATGGGGCAACACTCATGTCACTTGCACAGTGGAAGATCTGCTTATGCAACCTTCCATGAACATGTTACCTCCAGAGATTTTATAGATGCATGGCCTGCATTATCACTGATCTGAATCCGCGTGACTTTTGGCTCTGGAGATATCTAAAGGAACAAGTTTACCAGAGATATATTCGGTCTCTACCTGATCAGAATGCTAGTATACATGAACATGTAGCTCAGATTATACCGGAAGTGCCGCAGGTAACTATTGATAATGTGGTTTTATGGATGCAGCATTTCTACATCTCTGGTACTCATACTGAACAAATTATTTGAGTGGCAGCTAATAATTAAATCATTATGCCTTTCTGACTTGTTTGACCTTTTCTGCCTACATCTTGTTCCTAAACTCTTACATGATAATATTTCTATAAATCTTTCTCACATTCACAACGACAGATTTGCTCCTGGTGGCCACAACTGGAACTAATTTTCTTTTTCCGATTGTAAATTGGTTTCGCTTTAAAACATCTACCAATGTTCACTCGCATATTATAATTACAGCTTACACTGGACCTCTGTGAATAGCGGCACTTGGTTGGTGAATTTTCCGTTCCCACAAAGGTCAAAATGATTTAATATTGGATATAAATAATTTGCTAGTTTTCTGCATTTTGCTGTGGTCCTGGAATCCTCAAAATACTTTTCTGAAAACTCTCTTTTTTAAAAAAAATCTGATTTTGTTACTGTTTAAGTCCCACAAGTGTACATTACAAGAGGCATGATAACACTGCCATACGAGATAACAGAGAGAATACAAACAAAACAACATCTCAGTGACAATGAAGATTACTGGTATTCTTACAAAAATGGTAGGATCATTTAGTTTCAGCACAAGATCATGAATATGATACTTCCAACCTTTCATTTATCTTCAGAACTAAGAGTTTAAAAATCTTCACTTATTATTTGATCACCCTAGGCAACTAAATTTGAGCGATACAGGAGATATGCAGTAGAAACTCCATGTCTGTTGTAGTGACATGATATTTTTTTCCCCCTGTATGCTGGAAGCCAAGGTTACCCACTTTGTATTTCCTATATCATGTATGTCACTTTAACACGAGCAAATGAAATTCATTGTGGAAAAGGCAAATGACTGGGTGGGAATTCTGGTGGAGGAGTACATCTTGCAAGAGTCCTATATGACCATGCTGATTGTAATTTTGTCTTACATCCTTATCAAGTTAGGCTCACAGAAGACCGAAGAGATAAGTAAAAAACTGAACAAGTTACAACTGTTTGCTAACATAAGAATATTATAGGTTAAGTGTAAGCAAATTTAAAGTGCGGCACAAAAGAAAAAAAAATTTGAGCACTCCATTTCGGTTTTGTGTGTGTATTTTTTTAAATATACCAGTAATGTCATAGAACAATTACTATCTTAGGCTCTAGTCTTGTTTTTCAGTTCATATATGAATATGCCTCATAATATAACAATTGGTTTCATGATGCACATGCACATTGTTTTAAGAAGTCATTTTTCTGATGACTCGACATGGTTCTCTTGTTGTTTGTTTAAAATATATGGTTGTATACATACTGTAGGGTTAGTAACTTCTTTTCTACTATGCCCCCCCCCCCCAACACAGTTACAAATATAACGTATGTTTCATGGCCTGTCCTAGCAAATACTGAACATAACTATATAAAAAACTAAAATTTGTAGGTGAAACTAATAATAATCAAACAGAATTACAATAAAAAGAGCACGAGACAGTACAAGATGAAGCATATGGGAAGTGTGTTTATAAGCACAACAAGTAAATTATAACAAAAACATAACAGAGGATTGTTTAGGATAAAATAACTGTTCCAGAAATAAAGTACTTCCTTATTTATTATTTTTATGCAGCAATAATGTGGTTACCATAAAAAGGTGTGAACACCCAGAAAGAGATATCTGGTTAGTGAAGAGGAAAATATGAACATTTAGTTTCTAGTTGTACTTGTACCACATAACCTAGTCACACATATTCTAAACACGTGCAATTAACACTTAAGTGTGGGGCAGAGGTCTAGATAGGGAAAGTAACACAAATAAGATATGCAAGATGTGGCTGGAAAAATATAAGAATGGAAAAAACATAAAGATGGACCAGTTAACACAAGGAAGCTCTACCAAACTGGAAACTAGATGTCAATAATAGAACACAAATCATTTGAAGGTGTTTTACAAGTAGATAGCAGTAATAATTATTATTGGTCACAGCCATCAATGATATGGAACCATGCACTGTTGACACACAGTACACTTTCACTCTCTCACAACGTCTGAGAGGTTTATAACCCAGATTCATGACTGAAGATATGAATTCTAACACAAAATGCTATGTAGACCCTGCCACACAAAATTAAAAACAAACTAATATAAAAAGCCACTCACCACACATTTTTGTGACCATCCTTAGACGAATAAATTACTAGTACTAATAACACTGCTTCTGAAAAAATAATACTGTCCGAGTTTTCAGAATCGTGGTGACAAACAGACATTTCAGAAAACGAAACTCTCGAAAAATATTTAAATACTTGCAGTTTTTAGGATGCATATATTTCATAAACAACAAATTTGTATCCACACGACTAGGAATAAATAATAGCGAATGGTCAATACAGCTACACAATTGTCCATTTAACACAGCTAAGTAATACAGTGCCACTAGTATGGTTCGATAGTTTACGAGGCTGTTTCGGAGGGAGCACACGGTTAAATGCCATTACTTATGGAGTTGTTAGAGAAACCACACTTAGAAATAATTGAATACATCAGATTTCTGGGGTCAAGGAAATTGGAGATGTGTAAAATAACTTTTGGCAGTGTCGTGTATTACGAACGATGGAAATGAGTCACTGAAAACTGAGGGCAGAACTTGGGCACAGTGAATCACTTGGCTAACGTTTAATGGAGAGTACAATGCCGATAAAAAAGAAAGTTTTAAAATGATTAATCCGCAAGTACAAACACTGGATCAAGTAGAAATCAAGGGAAAACAGTGGCAGATTGCCTAACACTGTACAAACAATAACAAACGTACCTGAAATTCTTTTTCATAGCTCCCATCAACTTTCTGGTTATCCAGATTCTCGACGTGATTCAGAAAATTTTGTAATATAGTTCGAAGAGGAGTCCTCCCTTGATCTTTCATTTCCGCCCAGCAGAAATATTCACCTACACGAACATTCAAAACAAACACAATTCATAACACACATTTCCACTCATCACAACTAACTTTGGCGTTCTAAACCACTAAACATCTTTGACAGTTGACAGCAAACCAAAGAGTACAGACATCACTGCAGGAACCTCAAGTTTAGCATCGCAGATTGAAACCCACAGACATACATTAATGTATGTCTGTGTTGAAAAAAGAGGTAAAATTCTACCTCCATGGTGCTGAAAGCATAGAGTATAAAAATCTATGGAGTGTGCATTCGGATGCGCAACACACAGAACATTAATAAATGAGACGCGCCAGCGCAAGTCCCGTGTTAAAAAATGGAAACATGGAACGATAGCAGCGCTCCAAGTGAAGTGGAGATGAACTGAAGAAAAAGAAAACATTAAATATAGTAGGTTTTTTGTGCTTTTGATTTTCACCAATACAAATCTTCCGAACTTCCAAAGTTATGTTTATGGCAAGCATCAGTATAAAACAAGTTAAACGTAGATGTAAAATACTGCAGTACAGCAGTGACTTTAATTCACGTTTATCACAATACGAACGGCGTTTCTTGTACCATATACATAATATTCATTATGTAAACCTACGAAAAAAACTCACGAATGTGAATGGAAGCTTATTTCATCATCGGTACAGCAGATTAATTCGAATAATACATTAATTTACTAACAGAAAATTTTGCTATCCTTGTTATCTTTATATTTTTCTTGTCTTACACAAGTTCAGTCGACAGGAAATGAATCAATCTGCTTTTCTTCTTGCATGTTAAAGCTACAGGTAACACATTATTGCATTCTCCTCGAGACACACATGTAGGTGAATTAATACAATATAATCGTGAACACAAGTCCTACCTGCAGACAAACAATTAAGTTCCTTTATTCAATACATTTTCTCTCCCACATGCCTGTTGTTAACAGCATGTGAAACTATCTTACTGGGCATTTGCCAGTAAGTGTAAATAACGTCTTCTACCATAGCTTTGCAACAGTAACTGTGGTACAAATAGCAGACTTTTACGTGTGACAACCTGCTGGTGCATAGTTTTTCCAGTTGACCTTCATAGCAGCCCCGGATTTACCATATTTCCGAACCGCACCAAAAACTTGATAGTGGCACCCCCCCCCCCTTCCCTCTCATCAAGCGTTTGAGATATGACGTCAAAAACGTAAGAAAATCTGTTTTTCAAAAATACTAGGGCTATCCAGAAAGTACATTACGTTTTCGTTTGTGTCCGTTAGGGGCGGGGCTTCGGCCATCTTGGTGTCATGGCATTCCGCCGCTGAGTCGGCATCCTCACAGAACACCAATATTGTAGAAGTTTTTTTTTTTAATAAAGGATGGGGCCCCTCCACGCCCACACCAACGTGGTGACCAAGCCAAAAGTTCTACTGTCACCTCCGTAAACATGTTAGTTTTTTTAATCAGGCATCACAGGAATGCCATAGCAGAAGTGCAAAGACCACGTTATTATACGGAAACACAGAACGACACCAGCGCTAAGTGTGGCCTGACTGTGAACTTCAATACGAAAAAATATGGCGCAAAAATCTCTTATGTTTATTTATAAATATTTTTCATTTAATCTTTGAATGTGGGCTGCATAGTGCAGTAATAAAGGTTTTTGAGATCTTGCAAAGTAATATATAAAAGAAATCTCAATGAAAAACAAACATTAACTACTCGTAGCTGCAGTTTACATTGTGAAAATTTTCGTAAATTACGTCACCTTTTGACTGTGAAATTTTTTTGTACAACTTAATATTGCGATTTTGGCCGTGTGGCCATTATCATGTGGAAATAGACGAGCTTTAGCACCTGTCAGACTAAGAAATCATCTGACATTGCATGCATATATAAATGATTTTTACGTTTCCACATATCCTAAAGCACATTATGTCCACTCGCAAGATCGAAAGTGGAATAGTAGGTTACACAAATAAATAACTACACAGCTAATGGATAACCAAGAGGCCATTTACAAAAAAAAATATGTGCTATAAATCAAGGATGCACTGTAAAGTCTACAAAATCCGATTTATTATTTTTTCTGTTGATTGTTATTTATGGATATTCAGTCATCTGAAATTGAACTTCTGCACAGTTCAAATAAATTTATGAAACACACAAAATACTACTTTACATCAACTGAAAAACAAATTGGGAACAGAGCAGGTAGACACTCCATTAATGTAGCCAAAATGTTTTTGCGGATGAGACATACAAAGAAAGTGAACTGCAACACATAACATTTTCTTTTCTTTTTTCCCCAACTTGGCTGTTATTTTGGCAACACCCATCATGTTTAAATAATGAAAGAAGACGCTGGTACAAGATTTATTTTTAACATTTTTATTTATTTACTTCCTCTTTGAAAACTTTGTTTGGTACACTACTGAAAATTAACATAAATTCCCCTTGACAGCACTTTATTCATTATACTTTTAGATTACAATCATCACATCTAGAAAGTGTTAAGTTATGTTCCTGCTGAATTGCCAGATTTTGTCATAACAAATGAAAGGCATGATTTTCGTACAAGAACATGTAATTCTCTGCTTTTAATACAACATTTGTATATGTATATGGAGCTTACTCTCACTGTACACATAATAAACAAAATACAAAGTCTTTTAACATGATTTGAACTTGTTTTTAAGTTGTTGCATACACAATTTCCTCTTGTTTGTAAATTTCTTTTCTTTCACATACCTGTATATTATGAATGGAATACTTGTCTTCAGAAGTCTCTCTTCAATGTCATGTATATTACAAATTGTTGTATGAGATAGAACAAATGCTTTTTTAAAAAAATTATCATGTAGTCTTGTTGTGTGACCATGACTATTTAGATACTCATACAGCTGATCATGGAGTGCCCTTAGGAAAATCATGACTCTTTCACTTGTATATTTCAAATGAGAATGCTCCTCACTATTCTCTTTAAATGAGGTAAACAAATGATTTTCAGTCACAACAGAGGAGTAGAGACTCGTATTACATGTTTCACAATCATCTGGAACATCTATGGTTTTAATACATAGCCTGCTACATAGGCTAAGGATTGTTGATCTTCTACAGACTCGATGATACCATCTGAGTAAGAATAAATTTGCTCAGGTGTATCAGTGTCATTCATCTCACATTCACTTAAATGTTCACTCCTACCACAAGCTGCCAAAAAGTTACACAAACTGCTCAAGGGAGTGTAATCATCATTTTCACAGTTATTTACACTCATGGCTTTGAAAGGCAAAGTCATATGATTGACAACACATGTCTTCAGACCTTGTACAAACTGAAAACAAGTTGGGTTTGTATTAGCAATACCATGTTGTCTTATACAACAAAAGAAATTTTCTAAAGCTTCTTGATTGAACACCTTTAAATTTAAGTACTTAAAGCCAACCACTTTCAAGGTCTTCCACAAGAAAATAATAGACTGTAATGTAATCTGCCAACCTTTTATGAAGCTAAACATATAAGTCTTGTTTCTTCCCGTTTTTAAATCTATTATTTGCCAGCTGCCTATTTCCCTCAATATGCTATACCACATTTCTAAATGTGGTGAATTTTCTGATAAATCACACCTAAATTGTTTTCCATCTCTGGGATATTGCTCATTACTGTTGAGTGAATCAAAGAGATTATCTACCTTTTCCAGAAAACTCAGCTGTTTGTATAACTTCAGATGGTAATGTGTGAGTAGAAACATATGTTTCAATTGCAGCTGCAACATTATGGCTCATTTGTGCAGCAGCACCTTTTACCTTCATTTTGATGTGGGAATCAGAAAAGTTAAAGTGTTGTGCTTTTAATTTGGGTAGAGTTTTGAACCTTTTTTTTTATCCAAAAAGATCACTGTACTGATGCACTCAAACTTTGCTGCTTTGTGAGGTTCAAATTGAATTTTATTATCTACCAAAGCATTTCTAGTGTTTTTGAGCTGATGTGGTACATCATAAATGGTACCAATTATTTGATGATTGATGACAAAATGAAATATACTGGGCTTCAACAAATTTGTTTCACACAGTTGCTTAAGGGCCTTTTGGTTTGTTGCATTCTGGTCACATACAGTACAAACCACTTTGAACCCAATATTCTGTAGTTCACTTATGATGTGAACAATGAGTGATTTCAAATGGGTGTAGTGAAAAGTGGTTGTGATAAAGTAATATGCTAGAACTTGTTTCCAATTTCTGTGAATGCCTTTCAGCATAAAAACCAATGCTTGACTAGCAGCCACAGGTGAACATTCAAAATGACCCAAGTCCTGATACCCATAGATTAGCTGTTTGTGTGCATCATAGTACATACCATCATCCAGAGACATTTCATCAAAAAGTCATTTTCTCCTTCTTCAGAGCTGACTTTTTCACTTACAATGTTATTTAATGAAAATTGCTTCATCAACTTATATTCTTGTTTGTATATGGTGTGGGTGTCAGTTCCGTCATGTTATTTGAAAAGCTAAATTATTATTTTCGATTTCAGATACGTCGCCTAGCTTGTGGCAGAACAGTCAACGTAAAAAAACATCCAGATCATAGTGGAATTTTTGCAGTTTGCCGCAAAAACAAAGCACAATATAGAAAAAAAGATTAAGAACAAACAAAAGCCGAAATCAACTACAATAAAATGAGAGAGTGTGGTAAAAATGGTTTAATCTCCTGTGGCAGCTGACGACAACACAGTCGAAACTTTCTCCCCAGAAAACCTTGATGTGACGTGATATGATATGACACCCCATTGACAGCCTGTGTGAATGTCGTGATTTGGAAGGCACTGTGTAATGTTTTGAAATGACAGTGGTGTGAATTGGCCTTAGAAGTTACGGTATTCCAGAAATTATATCCATGTACTGAAAATCACTTTAAAGTGCATGACAAGGGGCACTCTCCATTGTATATTAGAGTTTATTCTCATTCCATTCCCATATGGGGCACAGGAAGCACAACTATTTCAATGCCTCTGTGTGCACTGTAATTAGTCTGTCTTGTAGGAACAATTGATGTAATGATCGCGCTTTAGTATGTGTTAACTTTGATGTACACTTATATCCCTGAAAGCTCTCTCTTTGTCTATCGCTCCTGTGCAACCAACACCACCTTGATGGGAAGTCCGAATAACAGTGACATTACTGATAAATGGCGGTAGTCAACAGTTGTCTTGGGCTATATCAATAATGTGTCAAGTATACACAACTCATTGTGCTGTGTGATCGTTAGGAGCTTGTTATTTAAGCACACATAATTGATAAAGGCCAATTTATACTGACCTTCACATCACATCCCATCAAAACATTCTGCAATGTGTTTCAAATGGCAGCATCCAACTGACCATCATGTTACATCGTGGTGCCATCAAGATTTCACAGGAAGAAAGTTTCTATGGTTGATATCATGGTCTGTTGTTGATCACATGACATTCAAGCTCATTTCCTCCCGATGCACAGCCGTGTGGTCAACCTCCATACTTTGTTTCATCATGCTTTTCTTGGTTGATATCAAATGTTGTTGTAAGTCTTTGTTATTCGTTATTTTTGTAATTTGTTGTTATAATGGATGATGAAAGATTAATTGAAGCAGTGAAGCAGCAACCTGAATAGTATGATTTGAGCAATAGGAAATATTCAAACTCTGTTAGGAAAGAAGCACTGTGGAACAAATAAAGAATGTGTAAGGTCTGATTCCTAAACATCTTAAATCTTCTCATGTTTGTGTTGTAATTATCATGTGCCAAAAACATTTTTCAATATTACTTTTAAAGTACATGCCTCCTACTACATTTATAAAGTGGATTTTCATGTACACTGGTATTTAATATCTTACAATCAAATGGATTGCAATATGGGTGCAATTTGAAGTGAAAAAGGTAGTGTGAGTAGAATCAGATTGATTAGCAAGTGGAATTTATTTGTGTGTTGTCAGCCATTTGCTATGTTTGATAAAGAAATGGACTTAAACTTTCAGGTACTGCAAAAGAGACAAAATGTTTTTTTGTGAAGTATACATCAACTACCGTTTTAGAGTTATTTGCTTAAATATGTCTTTGTGGCAAGTTTATGAATTGTTAAGTAACTTTGTGTACAGGTGCTGACAGATCGAGTACTGGAGTCCTTTGTTTTCAAAAAAAGAAAAGGGAATTTTTGTAAAAATGCGTGAGCTATGGATGGCAATGGACCCTCACAAAGCCGTGCACAGGCCCTGGATTGGCGACACATCAGATTTTTCCAGTATGTGCCGCTATCCCACGGCTTGTTCACGTACTCGACGAACAAACAACCTTTCAGCTGACGGGGTGGCGCTTAGGGAAGCGTCGCTTGCCTAGGCAGAGCTCCTACAGCAGCCAATCAGAAAGGTCCAGAAGATCACGTGTGAGCGCCCACTGCGCTGAGCTGGGCGAACGAGGCGTGTGGATCGCTCTCTTTTACTGACGGGCCCCCGACGAAATCAGACGCATTGCCCGGTTGCCTCCGTGCACGTTTCGAGCCCCGGCTCAGTCTGTTTGGGCCTTAGGGCCGCTAAACTCACATAATGTACCCTGCCTATGTCATCAGTAAATGTTTTCTCAATAAAAGGGAGGCAGTTTGCCGACCGTAGTTGAAAAAGTAACACTTGTTCTTTTTGAGACCCCACTTCCACCTCAGCCACATCCTGACATGCACAACTGGTGTCAGTGAAGTGGGATCTGACCCACCATGCGGTCTAACAACTATTGAAATTACGGGTAGATGCCAGGACAATTTCTTTGACCTGGGGGCCATGCAGTAAATTAACTTCTTGTGGTGCTGGAAGCACCGATACGACACTGCACCTGTCCCTGTTGCCATCGCCTCGGCCCTGGTGGCCCTTTTTATTTCAGCATTAACGCACGCGATACAGCGACATCGCCGCGCGTTGACCATCACGCCGCCAACCGAGCTGCAGTCAGCCGGATGCCACTGTATCAGATGCTGCCCGGGCAGCACTTCTCACCGCCGCTGTAGCGTCGCTGCGCAGCCTGCAGTTAACGCCCGGATGCCGCTTCGTCTGCATTCGCCGCCTTCGACGCCGCCGCCAACGTCGCCGCCTCCAGCATAATGAAGTAGTGTGAGTCGCGAGCAATTGCAGTAGCCTGACCTCGCTATCTTGGTAGCAATTCTTTGAGTTGTTTGTGAAGTCATTTTGTAAACATGCCTGACACCCGCTCAAATAAGCAAGCAGGAGATGCTGCCAAAATTCCTGGCACAGACCCTGTCACTATGTTAGAAGAACAGGTAAGACAGTAAACTATGCAATAGATGGAATTGCAGGAGCAGTGCCATGCGCTTTCAGCGGAAAGCAACAAAAAAGTTACAATTGAACAAGCAGCTGCAAGCGCTAGTCGCGTCTCTGCAGATAGCACAGTTCCACCTATGTCCACTCTTGTAGGCAGTTTCCCTGCCGCAAATATCATCCCGACTTTCGCGGGTAAAACTAACGAAAATGTAACGACATTTTTTCAGTGTGTCAAAGATGTAGGTAGGACTTGTGGGTGGCCTGATAGTTTCCTTTTGAGTGTGCTGAAGCTGAAACTAGCAGGAGATGCTCGAACGTATGTTGAGTCAGTCGACACTCTGCGAGATGTTATCATTTTTGAAGCCTTGGCTAAAGGGTTAGCAGAGCGCTATTCCGATAAGGGAGGTGTCAGTTATTATTGGGGTTTGCTGTCTACCTTACGACAGAAAACCATTGAAGATTTAGAAGTATTTGCTGATCGAATCCGCACGGTATCGTGTCGCACTTATGTGCTTAGCAACTGCCAGACCCGTAATGAAGTTTTAACAGAGAAAGCAGAAGCAAGGGCTATAGATGTGTTCATTCGAGGGATTAACCTGCAAACCGGGACAGAAGTGAAAATGGCTTCCCCTACTACATTGCACAAAGCTTTGCGAATTGCACTGCTAGGCGAGGAAGCAGGGAGATTTGTTACTAACCCATCGCAAAGTAACGAGTCGCGGCGCGTGTTTCTTAATGACGCAAAATGTCAGCGCTGCGGGAAGTTTAATCATACTGCCGCGCGCCGTGTTGTGGCAGATGCCACAAGGTCGGGCATGCTATTGCCACATACCCCCAAAACAATGTAACCAGACAAAGGCAGCAAAATGTTCCACAGACAAACAGGTAACGGGGTAGTTACCAACAGGGAAATGGTCGGAGGGCAGGCTCAGCCACCAACCCTCGCCCCCGATAAAAGTAATGAAACCGGTGTATAAAAAGCAGCAGAAAGATGAGGTGGCAAATGTTTTGCTAGAGGGTAAACTTAGGGGTAGAACAATTAGAGTGTTAGTAGATACGGGAGCACAAATTAGCGTGCTGTTTGTCCCCTATCACGATAAGCGGAGGTTGAAAGCGCCCCGCTATCACATTGCCGGATTGGGTGAGGGACTGATCATTCCTGCCGGGTCATCTTTTGTTAGTTTTCAGTTAAGTAAAAAAACGTATGGTTTTAATATGGAGGTTGTACGGAAATGTAGGAGAGACTTTGATATCATTCTAGGCAATGATTTCCTCAATGAGTACCAAGGGGTAATCGATTATAGGACGCACACCGTCCGATTTGGCGAGGAAACTTGAAACGTCCCCTTAGAAAAATTATACATGACTGTGCTTAAAGTGACACACAATATTTTTAGCGCAACGCAATCTGACTTTCAAAAATCCCTACAATGGCCCTGACTAACAATAACCTATACCTTTCAAAAGTCACTTACCTCACAAAAATCTTCATTACTCGAACTACTGCAATACAGCGACCGCCACTACTGCCAGCTAAATAAAAGATTCAAACTACTGAAGCACTAACTTCTGATAGGCATAGTTAGCAAATGAAAGATTTTGATAGAGAACCAACAATGTATTTACCTTAGTAGTGTTCAAAAGTCATAATATATATATCAGTTCGAGATATCCAGTCTTACAAATGCACTGTCTGTGATGGACACACGTCCAGATCATCCGCTCTCAAAATTCCGCCATCTCTCTCCTCACATCCACCACTGCTGGCGGCTCACCTCCAACTGCGCAACGCCACGCGCTGTTGACATTTAGCTGCCCAACACTACAATGGCGAGTATTACAATAATGCCAACCAGCCACAGACTGCACACAGCACAGCCAGTGATTTTCATACAGAGCGCTACGTGGCGTTACCAATATAAAAACCTAGACAGCCTACTTACAAACTCACTTTCTCGGTGGCGTTCGGGCCGAAAGCGCGCGAGGAAACTGTGAGGGACGGCCGCTCTCACAGGATCAGACAGAACCGCGTACATGGCCCATTAAATCGTTACGGCCAGTTACCACTGAGAGTGGGACAGGTAAGGTTCTATGGATTGATATCAAAGCTCCATTGCATACTAGTTCAATCGTTTTTGTGGATCCGCTCCGTCAAAACGATGTGTGGGACAGGTTACAAGTTCATGTGAAGAGAGGTTTATGTGCTGTAGAGAGTAAAGGGAAGAAGTTTTGTGTACCTGTATGTGTTGATAATTTTGGTTTGAGAAAGATAGAGATTCCACGTGGAACAGTTTTAGCAAGTGGTCAGGAAATAGGAGATGACGATTCTTCAGTGGTAAATGAAAGTGAGAGTCAAAATAGGAAGCAGTTCCCTATTAGAAGTGTGCGTACCCTGATACCCTCTTTGCAAAAGCAATTTAATGAAAAGTTAGAGCATTTGAGTAAAGCAGAGCAGAGGCTAAATGGCCCATATTGGAAGAATTTACGTGGTTGTTTGAGGAAAGGCAATATTTGCCTGCTACTGACCTCATACAGCACGAGATTCCCGCCGGGGATGCTAGACCTATATCTCAAAAGGCATATAGGATCCCTTATCATTTACAGCCAATAGTGGAAGACACAGTTCAACAGCAGCTAGCAGCAGGGATTATTCAACCCTCTGCCACCCACTGGTCGTCACCAATCGTTCTGGTTCGTAAGAAATCAATCAATGGCGAGAAGAGTTATAGGCTCTGTGTTGATATGAGAGCGGTGAATAAAGTAACAACACCTGATACTTATACTTTGCCTCGTGTTGACGAAACCCTAGATCAATTAGGAAACTGCAAGTATTTCACCACTTTAGATATGCGATCAGTGTATCATCAGAGTCCTACAGCTCTCAAGGACATACCTAAAACCGCCTTTATTGTTCCTACGGGTTTGTATGAGTTTTTACGCATGCCATTTGGTCTCAGGAATACTCCTGCAACCTTTCAAAGATTTGCTGATTTATTGTTACGTGGTTTAAAGCCCACTACATGTTTAGTTTATTTAGACGATATTATTGTATTTTCTAGAACTATTGAAGAACATGCAGAAAGGTTGAGGTGTGTTTTGTCACGCTTGCAGAGTGCCCATTTAAGTCTGAAGATAGAAAAATGTTCATTTGCACAGTCACAAGTCCAGTACATGTCATTAGTGCTGAAGGTGTCAGACCAGATCTTCGGTTGACTGAAGCTGTGAGAGATTTTCCCACCCCAACCAATGTAAAAGAGTTACAGTCACTGCTTGGCCTATATAATTACTATCGCCGGTTTGTGAAAGACTATGCCACCATTGCTAAGCCATTAACCAAGTTGTTGAAAAAAGGTGCAGTTTTCGAGTGGTCAGAAGAATGTGAAGAAGCTGTAAAGAAGATTAAAGAAGTACTAACAAGCTCACCTCTGTTAGTCTATCCAGATTTTGGAAAACCTTTTATTCTTGCAACCGATGCCTCGGATTTTGCTCTGGGTGCAGTCCTTAGCCAAGAATGTAACTGAGAGGAAAGACCTGTTGGGTTTGCCTCCTGCCAGGTGAATCAGGCTGAAATAAATTATAGTACTACTGAAAAGGAATTGCTTGCACTTATGTTCGGGGTAAACTATTTTAAATGTTATTTGTATGGTAGAAAGTTCACCGTAATAACAGATCACGCGGCATTAACTTGGATGTTGAATCTGAAAGATCCTAGCAGTCGTTTTACTAGATGGGCTTTAAAACTTGCCGAATATGACTACGAGGTTAAGCATAAACCTGGTAGATTGCATTCTAATGCTGACTCCCTGAGTCGTAAAGTAAGGGTAGTTCAAACAAATGATGTTTTGATTGAGGAACTGAAAGAGGCGCAAAGCCGAGATGTTGAAAGTCATAGGTATGTTACCAGTGTAGATTTTATTACTGAATATGGTATTTTATACCGAAAGACTCCGGGTGGTAATTGAGTTGCAATTCCTAACGAATTACAGTCCAGAATAATAGCTCAATGCCATGATAGTTTGCAAGCATGCCACAATGGGCGAAAAGCAACAAATGCAAGGATAGCTGCACGGTATTGGTGGAAAAACAGAAAAAGATGTTCAAAAGTATATCCAAAATTGTTTACCTTGCGCTCAAAGAGCACCCCCTCCTAGGACCAAAATACCTTTAGAAAGCCTTTCAGAGGCGATGAGAACATTTTCAGAATATTGCTCTGGATATCGTCGATCATTTTCCACAAAGCAATCAAAACAATAAATATATCCTGTCCATTATGGACCACTTTTCTCGATACCTTGTTTTGGTACTTATCGCTTATATGACAGCAGAGACAGTTGCTAGAGAATTTGTCAATCACTTAGTTTTGCTTTTCGGCAGCCCTGACGCTGTTCTAACAGACCAAGGGACGAACTTTTTGTCGGCTTTATTCGTTCAAGTGTGCAAGCTTCTAGGAATCAAAAAGTGGAGAACCACCCCCTTTCATCCAAAGGCAAATGGCCGCCTGGAACGTGTCCACAGGATAATTAAGAAAATGTTAAGTTACTATGTAAACAGAACGCATTCAGATGGGGACCATTATATCAATATAGTCGCTTCAGCCTATAATAGCCGTGTCCATGAGTCAACAGGCTATAGTCCTTATGAGATAGTTTTTGGCAAACCTATGATCTCACCTTTTGAATTGGACAAATTGCCCCCAGGTGTGGATACAACCGAAGTCAAGAGGTTAGCTCGCCGTTTCAAGTCAATTTGGAAACAAGTTCAAACCAATAATTCGAAAGCCACCAAAAAACAATTACAGCGGAGTAATAAGAATGCAGTAATCCCCCTTTACAAGACTGGAGATTTAACATTGTTGCATAACCCAACAGTAAGACGAGGAAGAACAAAGAAGTTTGCACCTCAATATGAGGGACTGTACCCTATCATTCGGTTAACCTCTCCAGTAAATGCTGAAATCCAGTTGGCAGGCCGGCCGCGGTGGCCGTGCGGTTCTGGCGCTGCAGTCCGGAACCGCGGGACTGCTACGGTCGCAGGTTCGAATCCTGCCTCGGGCATGGGTGTGTGTGATGTCCTTAGGTTAGTTAGGTTTAAGTAGTTATAAGTTCTAGGGGACTTATGACCTAAGATGTTGAGTCCCATAGTGCTCAGAGCCATTTGAACCATTTGAACCAGTTGCCAGATCGGTTAGTGATAGTACGTTTTGATCGTCTGAAACCCTTTTATGGAAAAGCACCTTCCATTCCGACAGTTTTGCCTGATCCATCGCCTAGTAATGTATCAACTATGCCAGGACCTACAGTGAATAAAGTAAAGAAAAAGAAGGTAAAACCTTTACCTGTCAGACCTAGATATTCCTTAAGGAACAAGCATCCTTATGCATTGAGGTCAAGAGACTAAGTTTGTATCTTGTTTTGTAGTGTATCAAGCGTAACTGTTATCTCATATTCATTTGAGGTTTCATGTAATACTTCTTTAGTTGCATGCGCTGCTGCAGCCTTAAGTGTAGCTTACTAATATGTAAGTGCGAAGTGTAGAGTAAGTAGCGAGCAAGCAAAGTGCTGGAAGTATGGAGTGGAACGGCAGTATAATTATATTCGATGAGGAGGTATATGCTCGAATAGTACAATAAGTTGTCGCAAGGGCTCCTAACAACTTCCTGAATGGAAAAAGTAATTGACAAATAATACGAGACTATCATGCTCCTACACTAACACGAGTTTAAAACTCAATCCTGGGGTATTAGATTAGTTATAGCCACTGTTTGTATCTTCCATGTAATTAAATTCTCCAGAGCTTAAGATAACGGAACTATTACAGCTGTCCACATTTTCTGCAGTTCCTGTGTATCACACTAGAGATTGGGGGACAAGGAAGGAGCCTCCCAGAAGATTGTACATGTACAGTCGGGCGTCCCCTGGGCAACGGTAAATACCGGCAGATCCTTCCACACACTGAGCTACGTCTAAAACGACTTGTATTCAGAATCTAAAACGAAGAAAAGGCCCTTTTCGGAGCCATGTTTCACAGTCATATCTCTCAACATCGAGGGAATATCATCTGAAAAAGAAGAACTTATATCCAACACATGTAAACTTCATTCCTGCGACGTCCTGTGCCTCCAGGAGACACATAGAGGGTCATCACAACGCCGTCCAAATATTCCTGGGATGACCTTGGTGAAGGAGTGCCCTCACGACCAATATGGAAGTGCTCTGTTTATTCGGCCTGGAATCAAAGTATCCAACATTCAAGTTTACACCGTTAACAACACGGAAATCATTTCTGTTACTATCGGAAGCATTACGGTGTCATCAATATATAAACCACCAGGGGAAAGGTTTGCTTTCAGCCAACATGTCTGTCACCCACAGTTAATAATGGGAGACTTTAACTGTCACAATAGAGTGTGGGGCTATCAAGACACAAATGAGGATGGAGAACTACTGGAAAGCTGGGCAGAAGAACACGAGCTGAATCTCATCCATGATAAGAAACAGCCTGCGTCATTCAACAGAGCAAGATGGAAGAGAGGGAATAACCCAGACTACATATTTGTTTCCAAAACCTTGTCCGGGTCATGCAACAAATTCGTTCTCAACCCTATCCCAAAGACCCAACACAGACCAATCATGCTAAAGTTTAGACCAGTAATACTGCCACAAAAAGTACCCTTTAAAAGACTTTTTAACTTCAAAAGGGCCAACTGGAAAAAAATTGCGGACACCTTAGACATGGAAATCGTAAATTTACCATCAAACACTGAAAACTACGGAAAGTTCGTCCAAGCTGTTAAAAGATCAGCAAGACACAGCATACCTAGAGGCTGCAGAACACTCTACATTCCTGGAATTTCCAACGACATGAAACAAATATATAACGAATACCTGGGGCAGTACAGCATGGACCCTTTCAGTGAAGAAACCATAAAACTTGAGGATCAGCTACTTGAAACTATAAGCAAAGACAGAGAAGAGTCCTGGAAACATACGTTGGAGAGTCTTGACATGAAGCACAGTAGCAGAAGAGCTTGGAACCTCATAAAGCGATTGTCCAGCGACCCGGCAGCCCGCAAGGATCAGGTTTCCGTAACAGCTAATCAAATCGCACATCAGCTTCTTTTGAATGGTAAACCAACCAGGAACAGTAAGACTGCCACCTCATATAAGAGGCCACAAATGACTGAAATACCACCTGAGCCATACTTCACTTCAACAGAACTGCAAGCTGCTATCAGTTCCTTGAAACCCAGGAAGGCCGCGGGTCCCGATGACGTCATTAATGAATTTAAACAGAACCTAGGGCCCATAGCTAAGGAATGACTTTGAGAACTCTATAATCTCTGCTGGTCAAACAAGACGATACCTAAGCTATGGTTGAAGGCCAAGATAATAGCTATACCAAAGCCAGGTAAACCAAGAGATGATGCTAAGAACTATCGTCCAATATCGCTGCTGTGCTGCCCTTTCAAGCTGTATGAACGTCTTATCTTGAATAAAATAGCACCACAACTAGAAAGGCAAATCATTCCACAACAAGCAGGATTCAGACCAGGTAAATCTTGCACTGGCCAGGTCCTCTGCCTAACACAATACATAGAGGACGGTTTTGAGAAGGGAGAAAAAACTGGCGTGGTGTTTGTCGACTTATCAGCAGCTTACGACACGATAAACCACAAAATCCTCCTGGGAAAAATTTTCAAAATGACGGGAAACTACCACCTTACTGAAGTTGTGAGATCACTGATCTCCAACAGAAGATACTATGTGGAATTTCAAGAACAAAGAAGTCGCTGGAGGAACCAGAAGAACGGGCTCCCACAAGGTAGTGTTTTGTTCCCCCTACTTTTTAATCTGTATACAAATGACCAACCAGTTGGACGGACGACAAGAAGCTTTATCTATGCTGATGATGTAGCCATTCCATGCCAATCTAGATCAATCAAACAGATCGAGAGAAACCTAACATATGCCTTAGAGGTACTAACTGAATATTACAACGGGAACCAGCTTCGACCTAATCCAGCAAAGACGCAGACTTGTTTATTTCATCTAAACAACAAGGAAGCAAACAGTGAATTACAATTGAAATGGAACTCAGTTAAACTTCAACACTGCCCAAACCCAGTTTATCTTGGAGTCACGTTAGATCGAACATTGTCTTACAAGAAACACGTAGAAAAAACTAGAGCGAAAGTCAACACACGGAACGGCATAATCCGTAAACTTACCAACTTACACTGGGGAACAAACCCTGAAATTCTTCGTGCATCATCCCTGGCATTGTGCTTTACTCCAGCTGAATATGCATGCCCCGTATGGAGAAGGTCGACACATGCTCAGAAGCTAGACGCAGCACTGAATGACTCATGTCGATTAATCACGGGATGCCTGAAGCCTACAAACCGTGATCTCCTTTATATGCGTTCTGGAATAGCCCCCCCACAGATCAGACGGCAAACATTGCCGATGGCCGAACGAAGCAGGCAGTGCGAAGATAGAGGACATCCCCTGTACGCACATTAGCCAGCGGAGGCAAGACTTAAATCTGGGAAAGACTTCATAAAAGTTGAACGTCCACTAACCGAAAATCAGTCTACAACTAGAGAATGAATGTGGAAACAGAAATTGGATAAAGGCAGCCTGAAAAGTTGGAACATTAAAGAAAAACTTCCTGCTGGATCACAATTGGAATGGAGAGTCTGGAAGAGCCTAAATAGACTTAGATGTCAAATGGGAAGATCACAGGATAACCTGATCAAGTGGGGATACGTCGTAGAAGAGCCCTGCAAAATGTGGAGGAAAACAAACCATGACACACCTGCTGACCTGTCCATCTTTGCTGGCCCCATGCACTTTCCAAGACCTGTGGTTGGCCAACGACGCTGCAGTGAAGTGTGCCGAACACTCGAGAGAGATATGAGCCTTGCTTTAGACAATAATGACGACTTACAATATGTGAAGATCATGACTGTATATATGAATGTATAACTATCATTTACTTGTATTTGTAATCTAGTATATATAGCGTATTAATCAGTTACAGATGTAGCTCAGACACGATTAAATAAATAAATAAAACACTAGAGGATATCAGGTAACAGGACGAGAATAGTGAGGTTTTGGAATCATTTATTATCGAAAGAAATAATAACACAGTACATACAAACCTAACACTCAGCCTGGAATGACACAGCAATTTTAATGATATTTCTTTTCACACGTTGCACTGTACATCTACACAGCATACCTATGCAAAGTACGTATGACTATCAGTAACAAAATACACCTGCTAGTGCCACTGTAATGAAAGAGAGCTGGTAGCTGCACCGAAGTTTTAGCGCGCCATATGCCTACACTGAACAGCTGGAGAGTATGACAAAGAACGTTGAAAGGTAAGTGTTCTGTGAAGAGGAGTGATCTGTGTTATGGTATCTGGTTATGGGAACTACTCTTGTAGTATTCATGCCATTCATCCTCCATACGACAGTACTGGTAACTTCCCTTTTGAATATCGCTGCAATAGCTATTAACCACAAATCATTTTGTCTAATGTTCAAATAAAGTACTCTTTTTCATAATGGTGTCTGTCGACGTACACAACACAAATTGCTATCTTTTAAGAGGAACTTTTATTGATTGCCTAGCAGAAGCTAGTGAAAACTTTTCCCAGGTTGCAAACCAAGTGAATATTCAATGTAAATTCTTCAATACTATGCGATGACAAAGTAACTTATTCAGTCAAAGTTCACATAGAAAGATACTGGCACTACTACGTAATTGGTAGAGGACACAATCATTTCTAATGTAATGCATCTCAGTTCGTATAGAGCCCAATAATATTTTTTCGCTATCTTGGAAAACAGGGATTAAAAGTTTTTGTGTTCCACCGTTAAAGAGACTATTGGTATTCGCGGTTGCAAGTTAAAGGAAGTGGTGCCGCTCTTGGGCGTCTTCGGGCGTACTCCTTCGCCATACACATCCAGGAATTGGCGGATATATATAACTTAGTGTAGCCGGCCACTACGATGTGCATTTCTGTATCCAACCTGGCTATGTACGGAAGGGGGCTGGGCTCGGAATCGTCCGATAGAGAGCACTACTTTAAGAATAATAGAATCAGAATCGTAGTTAGAGTTGAAGTATTGAGTATCGCAACTTCACTAGTTTGGCATAGTCAAACACTAGTGTACTAAAGTCATTCACCCACATAGTGACAAATAACACTCCACGCCATCGCAGGCAAAAACAAAACATAACTAAGCGTACGAAGAAGTGCACAGCTGCCTGATAGAGCGTCCTTGCTGGAGGCGCCAGAGCAGCGCATTCCGTTAGATTCGAAGC
Organism: Schistocerca gregaria; assembly: GCF_023897955.1. NCBI lineage: Eukaryota > Metazoa > Arthropoda > Insecta > Orthoptera > Acrididae > Schistocerca > Schistocerca gregaria. Next base: position 768,609,936 of record NC_064931.1, on the reverse strand, counting down.
CGCGCGCCCACCCACACGCCAGTACACCCTACGTCGAATGAACCACTGCGCCACATTTTGTCATTTGTTACGTCATCTAATGAACCACACACGTCCTAGTTGATGAATTACACTACTACACGAAGTATCTTATACCTAACAAAACGCAAATTACATAAAAGACACTAGTAAACGAAATTATTCCTACCTTATCTACAGCCTTGCAACTAATTCACACTCTTATGTTGTCTTAAATGCAACCTATGGCGTTCAGCAAGCACGTATGAGAATTACAGGATACACAATGCCGTGATACGCCATGAAACGGGTTCTGCACTACTAGTGTAAATGCGTCTCACATATACACATTTGCTGTCTTCTACAATGCAGATAATCATTTTTCTTAGCTAATGAAGAATAGAACACTATTAGCTTTCATACAAGTGATCATTATAGAAGGCTAACTCAGAGAATTATTGACTGTTTACATACGACACACCTATAAAATTATGTCTTACTGATCGCAACAGCGGCTCACCGAGCAGACGCCACAGTAAGTCATGGATTGTCGAGATGTCGTCGTGGTGCTACAGTACGTGCTCAGTTTCCAGGATTAGGGGGATACATGATAGCAGTTTGTACCGATCACACCACCTTGCATTATAGGTGTTTTCCCACACCCAGTAATGGATGTCCTTACTACTAATAGCCATGGACCATGATAGTCTCCTTTCAAGTGACGTAATTCGTCCGGAATTAAATGTGTTAATGCCAACTCGTAGCAGATTGCACATCTATTAGTCCTGAGACTACTATACTGCCTTCCAGTCGCTTTGCAATGCTTGCTCACTGATCTAAGTCATAAGCTAATTTATGCTGTGTGTTTCGTTTTATTGTTTTGTATTATTTTATTGTGCTGCTAATTGCATTATGCCTCATATCAGTTTATTATGTTGTATGTGTGCATTTTTTTGCCATTTTATGTTATATACCTTCAGTTTGTTTACGCAGTGAACACGGGGCCATGTCTCGACCCTCCCCCCTCCCCTCACTGTATTACGGGATAGTTACTTACTATTATCTTTCCTTTATGAATCAAATAGCACATAAGCCATGCCGGTCATTCTGCTAACTTGCATAACAAGGAGCGGCTCCACGATAAAGGCTAATGCACCTGTTTGTTTGTGGTAATGTTTCGTTGCCACCGCAGCGATGGAAGACTATCTGATAGTCACTGACGTGTCAGATTGATAGGTTGGACTCAGTAAATTATGGGAACTACTCAGGAATGGGCCCAAGCGCTACGTAGTAATTGACCAAGGGTAAAGGAACGCCTGCTGAGTTGGCCTGAATCACAACTGGCTAGTTCAGCGAGAGACAGATTCGCACTCACAATGGACAACGAGTAATAGGGACAACTATTTCGTTAGCTCGGTTTTTTCACGCTACTGACAACACACGACATGCTGGTATCCGTGCCGCCGAATCGGTGGATACCTGCAGTCGCCTGTGATTGCAGTTAATTTTTGAAGCCCTCCCCTTTTATTACTTACTCTACTGTCTTTCTTCTTTTGTTAATGAGCATGCAGTGGTACTGTAAATTACTCCAACAATACCGGTCCCATCTGTCTTTCCAGCCATTTTTCTCATCAAGGTATCGCTCCTCCATTGTTGCGGTGTCCATGTTTAAGCTATTCTACGACGATCTATTGTGAAGTGAGAATCGTCTCTCTGCTATCTAGGCAAGCGAAGAATCAAGTGTCCTACAACAGTAGGACACTGCGTTGGAAATTTTTTAAGACGTAACCATGGGCATTACTTGGTTGTTCCTAACACAATCTTCGTGTTCGCATTTTCACTTTTCCTTGCTGCTCGTGACTTTTCGTGACACTAAATACAAGTGCAACGCATAATTTGCGTCGTAGCAACGATACAATACGTACTTGGAAGAGCCACCACACAGTTCTTAGTGCCAACATAAATTATCTCTCAGCGTAACTCGCTAAACTAAGTACGCCAATACTCGGTCGTGTAAGAGGGAAATTTCATTCCCCATGCGTACTACTATGAAGCAGTGCAGCACGCAACACACGTGTGCGTGCGGTCACGAGCTGCCTATCAGCAGCCACGCTCGTACGTATTGTAACCGGTAAACTTACTGTGCAGCTACGCGTGGGTGGGGTTGTCGGATGGGTTCTAGGACCCCTGTTGTTTTAAAGGACCGAGACTTAATTTAGCTCCTGCCTTCTGTCTGATGTTTTGGGGAACGAAACTGATGGTTTGGTGTCGTCTTGAGTGTTATTTTGTTGTGTACCTGTAGTCGGGTGTAGTTTGCTTAGACGTGGAATTGTCGAGTGATTGTCATTTTCGGGAATTTGGTGACGGTGTGCTCTGGGTTTATACCGATGTTGCGGATGTGGGGGTATTGGGAGGCTGCGGCTTTGGTGAAGAATGATTCGGATTTCTGCTTGATGATGTCGGTGATGTGGGGGAAGTTTGTGAGGTTGTATAGATTTCTGTTTGACTGATAACGGGGTGCATTGGTAGCCAGTCGGAGGAATCTGTTGTGAACTGCTTGTACTTTCTTCAAGTTCTTGTCGCTGGTCAGCGACCAGAGTTCCGACCCGTATAAGATGGCTGGAAATACTATCATCTTATACATCTTTAGTTTAGTTCTAATAGTTAGCCCATTCCCTTTCAGTAGTGGATACAACTGTGATATGGCTTGGGACCCCTTGTTGCAGATTTGCGTGATGTGCTGTTTGAAGGTCATTCTCTTATCAAAAACTAATCCTAAGTACTTAACATTATCTTGCCAGACTAGATCTGTGTCGTTAATCCTAATAATGATGTTTGGACTCATCCTCCGATGTGTGAACATGATGGCTTGAGTCTTGGTGCTGTTTATTGTGACCTTCCATAGGTTTGCCCACTTCTGAATTATCTCAAGGTGCTTTTGTAGTTTCCTTGCGATAAAGTGGAGATTTGGTCCACTCCTATACAGGGCTGTGTCATCAGCAAAGAGGGAGAGTTGACCTCCTCTTAGCTGTGGTATGTCATTTGTATAAACAGAGTAGAGGACTGGGCCCATTACGGAGCCTTGCGGCACTCCAGCTTCTACCTGTTTGATCGAGCTGTCGGCTCCTGATAAGCGCACATAGAAGGTGTGGTTTCGAAGGAAGGAAGTTAGCATGTGTAGGAGGTGTTTAGGACAGCCGTATTCATTGAGCTTGTATGTCAGGCCATAGTGCCTGACGCGGTCGAAGGCTTTCTCTATGTCGAGAAAGACCGCGCCCGTACTATGCCTGATGTTTTTGGCCTTGCATATGTATTCAGTTAGTCTCATAGCTTGGTGTATTGTGCTATGTTCCTGCCTGAATCCAAACTGTTCCGGTATGATAATATTATTCTCTTTGAGGAATCTGTCCAGTTCTTTCAGAATGCAGCTACGCTTCACCTCTCAGAATCTTTATCCACATAATGGACAGTAAGTCACTCTGAGCTTTAAAATGCTATACTTTATTACAATGTTGATCCGCCTTTTCTTGTAATACAGTCATTATACACTCCTGGAAATGGAAAAAGAACACATTGACACCGGTGTGTCAGACCCACCATACTTGCTCCGGACACTGCGAGAGGGCTGTACAAGCAATGATCACACGCACGGCACAGCGGACACACCAGGAACCGCGGTGTTGGCCGTCGAATGGCGCTAGCTGCGCAGCATTTGTGCACCGCCGCCGTCAGTGTCAGCCAGTTTGCCGTGCCATACGGAGCTCCATCGCAGTCTTTAACACTGGTAGCATGCCGCGACAGCGTGGACGTGAACCGTATGTGCAGTTGACGGACTTTGCGCGAGGGCGTATAGTGGGCATGCGGGAGGCCGGGTGGACGTACCGCCGAATTGCTCAACACGTGGGGCGTGAGGTCTCCACAGTACATCGATGTTGTCGCCAGTGGTCGGCGGAAGGTGCACGTGCCCGTCGACCTGGGACCGGACCGCAGCGACGCACGGATGCACGCCAAGTCCGTAGGATCCTACGCAGTGCCGTAGGGGACCGCACCGCCACTTCCCAGCAAATTAGGGACACTGTTGCTCCTGGGGTATCGGCGAGGACCATTCGCAACCGTCTCCACGAATCTGGGCTACGGTCCCGCACACCGTTAGGCCGTCTTCCGCTCACGCCCCAACATCGTGCAGCCCGCCTCCAGTGGTGTGGCGACAGGCGTGAATGGAGGGACGAATGGAGACGTGTCGTCTTCAGCGATGAGAGTCGCTTCTGCCTTGGTGCCAATGATGGTTGTATGCGTGTTTTTATCGCCGTGCAGGTGAGCGCCACAATCAGGACTGCATACGACCGAGGCACACAGGGCCAACACCTGGCATCATGGTGTGGGGAGCGATCTCCTACACTGGCCGTACACCTCTGGTGATCGTCGAGGGGACACTGAATAGTGCACGGTACATCCAAACCGTCATCGAACCCATCGTTCTACCATTCCTAGACCGGCAAGGGAACTTGCTGTTCCAACAGGACAATGCACGTCCGCATGTATCCCGTGCCACCCAACGTGCTCTAGAAGGTGTAAGTCAACTATCCTGGCCAGCAAGATCTCCGGATCTGTCCCCCATTGAGCATGTTTGGGACTGGATGAAGCGTCGTCTCACGCGGTCTGCACGTCCAGCACGAACGCTGGTCCAACTGAGGCGCCAGGTGGAAATGGCATGGCAAGCCGTTCCACAGGACTACATCCAGCATCTCTACGATCGTCTCCATGGGAGAATAGCAGCCTGTATTGCTGCGAAAGGTGGATATACACTGTACTAGTGCCAACATTGTGCATGCTCTGTTGCCTGTGTCTATGTGCCTGTGGTTCTGTCAGTGTGATCATGTGATGTATCTGACCCCACGAATGTGTCAATAAAGTTTCCCCTTCCTGGGACAATGAATTCACGGTGTTCTTATTTCAATTTCCAGGAGTGTATACTGCGTTATTTCGCTGTCTTCTTAGAACCCGAGTATTATGCCAGGTGTTGGTACATTTGTTCTCCAACAGTCACGTCAGCAAATCTCGAGTTTTCATAGAAGTAAAGAGCCGAACTATCTGTCTTGTTAAGTTGCTGTTCTCAATTTGCCTGAAGCAATCGGGGCGTATTAATCACTTCAGTCATGCTGTTAATTGCTTAATGCCTTGATATCATAACGAGTGTGGTCCTTGGTTGTTGCCAATGCTTCTCACGTAACCATCTCTCCGCAAATGCTTGCTATTTCATCCTTTTCTGCCATGCTCTGCCTTACTTTTACTTGAAGCCCGGAAACATTTTGTTATCCTCGTAAATATGCACTGGTTTGCTTCATCCACGAATCTCGACCACTCAATAACAGCAGTAGTACGTCCTTCTTCAAGTTAGTTACTACTCAGCCCATCTGGCAATCGCAACCTTGTACACCAGAATCTCTTTCACGGTTTCCTCTCATTACCTCTGGTGCTTATATAATCATGAAGTCCCATCTCGCTTTGGCAACCCATAGCGAAGAATAGCCACATATTGTCAGACATAGTGTATGAACTACATGTTATCGCTTCATATACGCCCGCACAACGTTCCTTACACATTCACAGACACCTCATCCACATGATACGTATACACAAGTCATACTCACCCCACCCTGAAAGGGAGAGTATAAACTCTACTACAGAAGATGTATTAAAAGGGTTCAGCTGCACTTTTTTTGTTTGCATTTCTGACGCTAAAACCCTCTATCTGGTTATCGCTTTTGCATCTACTCACTTTATTTGGAGATAATTATTCGTTAAACACTTCTCACCGGGAAAACCTGTTACAGTTAGCGCAGAAAACGCTTTTCAACATAGTGCGCAATGTGTTGTCTAGGGTAGCTGCAGCGATCTGAACAGTCAGCCCGGAAATAAAAACTCCGTAGATAAATGGCCTACGGATTTTTTTTGAAAATTGTTGTTACTTACAAAATGTAATTACCGCCTGTGTGTAACCTTCTCTGTAAAGGATACAAGCAGTCATGTACTTTATCGCATGGTTAAGTGCTTCCATCAACGCGCTTAACCGTTTATCTGCATCTAGCTGCTAAGAAACCTTCCACCTCAACAGATTGACTCTCATTGATATCGCACCAATTTTCTGGGTGAAGATCCATAAATATATATATATAAAACAAAACACACACACAAATGACACCTAGGCGCTGCTGATCCCTTTTCAGTCACACTTCTTACATAGCCGCGGTCTTATTCCGCTGACTAATTCACTCAGTCAGATTGTGAAATTGCCTTGTCAGTCTTCTACTCGTGATCGCTGACTATAGGTACTTGTCAGCAATGCTGACAACCCGCTTTTGGTTACTTGCTCTTGTGTGAAGACCCGTGACCGCTCACTTACTGGCCAGTTCAGTATTAACAGTGAAGTTGCATCAGCCTCATCGGAACGTACTACTCTCCGACTCCGTTGCACGGTAAATATTAACCAAACACTATTACGCACTGCTGTGATATATTTTGTCGTCATTACTACATACAGTCGCATAGAGATATTCTCAAGCCTTCTCTCCCTTCTGAATGCAGGACACTACTACACTTTGTCCTTTCTTCGGCCACCTCGGCGGTGTCTCTCATAATCTATTGGAGTTGTTGAATAACTACCAGGAGAATATCGACCAGACATTACACCATGAGATGCTGTGCTTTATTGATTCTTTTTACTGGAACTGTCAGTCTCCCACCCTTTAGTAATCATCCGTCATCGTCAAGCATCATGTTTCAGTGCCTTCACACTAATTACTGTATGTGTTCAAACTTATCCATTCATACTGGAACTAAGGACTGTGAGGTGGCCTTGTTTTTAGAGGAAACAGTCCCCCCCCCCCCCCCCCTGTCCGTATGTTATCGACCTTGCGTGAAACTTGGTTTAAACCAGTAGGGGCTAGTTTATTATGTTTTGTACCTCAAACATCTACAGTTGCTTCAATATGCTATGACCATGTTTTCGTGTCTCGGACGTTTCGTTTCTAACTAGAAAACAGTGAATTACTGTTCAACATGTTCACCTGTGATTTAATAACAGCTACTGTCAAACTGTCAGCACACCTAACACAAGTGAAAAATTTGAGCCTCGGACCCCTTTTACTTTATTTAGCTGAGGTACCCGTGGTACTACCATCACTCGATAGTGAACCCAGGCTACCCAACGAGTCCGATGCTCGATTACTTCAGTCAATTGACGAATTACTAGATCACGAAAAGGGCCAAATCTCCCTGGATCGAGCTGTTGCTCACATAGCTACCTGGCGGACACAGAAACAATTGTATACGGTTACTCTGCCTAGTGCCCTGACTGTTCCAACCCTGATTGTCGCAGGAGCCGTTCTCTGGTGCCTGTATAAGAAAGGATACTGTAAACACATTAAGTCAACACAACCAACTGTCCCCGAGGCACAGCCCGAGGGTGAATTTCGACAAGAGTAATGTCAGGCATGGTCTACCATAGTGAAATACATTCTTTAACTGAAATAAAGTTTGTATTGTCTAATGTTCATTTACTATTATTGTTATCATGTATCAATGTATCTAATCATGTAAACTATTGGGTAAAGATACTAGAGATGAGCACTGAATGTAGGAAACCTTAGGTTATTTGCTAATGAGGCCCACCCCTGCAAACTTTAGTGATACAATCCCTGGGGGAGTGTTTCAGTACCTGCCTACACAATAAGCACCTGCCGCCATGTCCTTCCTTCCCGCCGTCGCCACCTGAGGGAACGACAGTGTATCCAACTCTGCGCGACGCCCTGTGCTGGCTCGCTCTCCGTCAGTGGCACATGGGCAACCCCATCACAGCGTCGCATCTGACCCAAAGATTCTCACTCTGTTTATTTTTCAATGATTGTCTATATTATATGTGGAAGATATACCATCAACAGCTAGAACTTTATTGTGTTTAACCAACTGCAATCAGTATCCCTACACAGAAGCAGATTCCTTTTATGTTACATTATGAACATGTTTTAACTTTCTATTATCTGTATATGAAGCAATTTTTTAGGTTGTTAGTGTTTCAATAAGTCTTAAATTATTATTTTGAAGCCATTGACCATAGAAACTACCTCTCAGTTTGAGAATTTCAATTTTTTATCTAATTATTTACTATCTTCATATTCTGTTTATGTTAACTATGTTTGTCAGTTGAATACTTTTATTTTGTAGAATTAAGTAATTTGTTACAATTACTACCTTCATATTTTAGTTTATATTCTGAAACTGATTCCACTATGTAGCAACGAGTTTAACGTTTGCCAAACAACACAAACAATTACACATTTCTAGAGGCGCCTGTAACCTTCAAAAGATTAGTGCTGATTCAGTTTGGCCAGCATCTACACTTCTGCTACACGACTTTAGCGTTCCAAGTATATATGAGTAACAGAATCTGTAATACATCATTCCAATGTTGTGAAACTTTTGACATACTTTTAACTTTTTGTGCTAAGATTTGCGTTCTGATACAGTAATGATGATGGGAAATTATCGTATTGAATTTTGTGTGATAAGATGTCTCTAAATGTTTTATGATTTTGATCAACAATCTTGCTGTATAATATCGTTTTTTTTAAAGGGACTTTCTTTTTATGTTGTTGTAAAACCACTCCAGTATACATACATGTTTTTGTAAAACTTAGATTCACCCCATCCCCATTTTTGCAAATATTAGCACACCCGACCAAGGAAGAAAATTGTTTTTTTTTTTTATCAACGAGCAACAACTAATTTTCACCATAAAACCTCGCTCCCGCGGAAGGAGATATACAGGTGCTGACAGATTGAGTACAGGAGTCCTTTATTTTCAATAAAAGAAAACGGAATTTTTTTTTAAATACGTGAACTATGGATGGCAATGGATCTTCACAAAGCCGTGCACGGGCCCTGGGTTGGCGACACATCAGATGTTTCCAGTATGTGCCGCTATCCCACGGCTTGTTCACGTACTCGACGAACAAACAACCTTTCAGCTGACGGGGTGGCGCTTAGGGAAGCGTCGCTTGCCTAGGCAGAGCTCCTACAGCAGCCAATCAGAAAGGTCCAGGAGATCACGAGTGAGCACCCACCGCGCTGAGCTGGGCGAACGAGGCGTGTGGATCGCTCTCTTTTACTGACGGGCTCCCGACGAAATCAGACGCATTGCCCGGTTGCCTCCGTGCACTTTTCGAGCCCCGGCTCAATCTGTTTGGGCCGTGGGGCCGCTAAACTCACATAATGTACCCCAACTAGGTCATCAGTAAATGTTTTCTCAATAAACGGGAGGCAGTTTGCCGACCGTAGTTGAAAAATTAACACTTGTTCTTTTTTAGACCCCACTTCCACCTCAGCCACATTCTGACATGTACATTTGTGGATTGCTGGTGAATCAGTTTCGGAAGCATCAGAGGTCAATATTTATCTGTTTTCACTAACTAAACCTGGTACAAACAAGGAACTTGGACCATTACAAAACGAATACAATATGTAAAGTAAATCTTTAGGGGGAAATATGTTTACTGCACAAAAAATAACATTGGCCCAACAACTAAACTGATCCTTAACTAATCAATGTTTCGCAAAGTGTGGTGACATCTCTTAAAAAATGCCCCTTTCGATAATTCTGGGTGCAATTTGACATAATAAATGAAATAATTGGTGCTTCAATTTTCTAAAAGGATTATGAAATGCAGATTCCTCTTCCTCACGCTCCTTGTAACGTGTGTGAAATTCCGCTTCTGTACCAAGTAATGACATTTCTCGAACTCACAGTTTTTTTGCGTTGTTTCACACTTCGGTTTTCCTCCTCTAATATAATAGAAGCTATCCCTGCAAGTTGTAAACCATATGAGTCCGATAAATGTCAGTTTCGTACAAATGTGGACTCCAGCATCCATGTATTTAAGCTGTTGTGTTGTGTAAGTGCACTTCCCAAGTAAAAACAGTTGACAATCATCTTGTGGATACCGTAATTCCCGTGAGAACATAGCTGAGGACAGCCATGCAAGTTGAGATCATATGACCTGAACTGACTTGACATGGCTAACAGTATGAATACGATCTGATGTGACGATGCCATGACATGATGGCGCTATGATGACCAGTGTGAATTGGCCTTAATGTGTGTTATTAAGCTGTGTTAATGTGAGTTTAGTGAATCATAATATATGTTTGTGCAGTTTCATCTTCATCATGGTTCTGAAGTGTTGTGTACTGAGATGTAATGGAAATTACACAGTAGAAAAGTAGGTACAGGTGTTCAACCTTCCTAAAAACAATATAATGAGACTGAAATGGCTTCATTCAATTCGAAGGCAGGATTTCACAATCACTAATTGTTCAGTGACAAGTTTGATGCGTACCTTTGTTTTGAATGAAATTTGCTTCAGCATATTTTAGGATATGGCATATTGTTGTTTGAGGGATCATTCGGCTTGAATTTACATACAGTATTATGGTTACCATACTTCACTGGTTATTTTACAGCTGTGTTACAGACACATCAAAGCTAGCAACGTTACTGAGAAATATCTGCCATGGACAGAAAAACTGGAAAAAGTCAAAACTTGTTCACTTTCGAAACCACAGCTTGATTCAGATGCTGTGCCATATATTTTTCTGAACTGTACAGCCTACCTATCTTCAGCTGCAGAATCATCCAGAGACGGACCAGAAGAAAAAAGGCAGCAGCATTGCAGTGAAGCATCAATACTAGTGTAGCTAGTCATAATGAATGTTTAAAAAGACTATAATATAACAGCCTACATGAAATGAAAGATAAAATAAATGGAATATTTTTACAGAACTGAGTGAAAATAAACAATGAAGAGTGTACTATTTATATGTGTATTGGTTTGACTGTGCAGTCCCATTATTTGGTGAATACTGTGATTTATAGTCATTTGAAAGTGGAGATCTATTCAAAAGAAGTTTCATTAAACTTGCATTTCAAGAATGTTAACACTGACAGAGGTTCTAATGGAACCAAATTGTATTACACAGTTGGTCAATGTGATTGCTTCATTGAAAGGTGTGAAACTAAACGTTCTTAAGATGAGGAAGTGGAAACAGTAATATTAAGCTAAATAGAACAGTTGCCTGTCCAGGGTGAAAGCCTCAGTAGTTTTATGGAGTCACAAATGTCACTTAGTTGATAGCACCAAAAACAAAAAAAAGAGCAGAGGGTATATTAATGATTTCATAGTATTCTGCTCTCTTTTGACCCCAGATTTCCCCACATGTGTGTAATTTTGTTAGAAGTCGACTCAGCTAATTTTCTGACATGAATTTTTTTTTGAAAACCATATGTTCCACCTTAAACTGTAATCCAACTTTGGAATAAAATTCGAGTAATTTTTTTGCAGTACATCAAGGACAAAGTGCATATTTTTCAAGAACATAAAAGACATGTCTCATTAATGGTGGATGAAATTTAAGTTAAACCATATGTGGCTTCTCTGGGTTTAGGTAACGATCGACAGTACATCACTGAATTTCAAGTTGTACTGGTGACAGAAAATTGTGTGAATGCAATTGACTTCAATCTGACTGCATCATCATTTTATGTACAAATATTGTTTGTAAATGTGTGAATATTTTACTAAATGTCTATTGTATATTGAAAAAATGTTCCAGATATTCTTATCAATTCACATTCACGAGAATCACTCATTTTTTCAAAGATGTGAGCAGCTTTGTATAAAAATGTGCATGTCATGTTATGTACTCTGTGCACTACATAAATGACACTTCTGTGTTCTTAAATGTGTTTGGCTCATTTCTGCTTAAACAACTATATATGTTTTGTCTGTTAACTAACATCATTCAAATATCAACAAAAACCTCGCTGACTTTACTAGCCACACAATTTTCTTGGTATTGGCTGCTTTATATTATGACCAGCACTTGGTTATGACATCGCAATCCAGTTGTTTGGACTTCGCTTTAAGTGATGCTGATTTACCAACATAACGTGTATCTAGTCTTGTGAGTGATGAATGAATTTCTGTACACTTAAAGGATGTGTCATCTATGTCTAGAGTGTAACAATCTTCACACAAAATTGTTTACCTTGACAGTGAAGAAACAAGTTTCACTTTTATTTTGTGGTCAGTACAACACTACGCCATAATGGAGGATAATCATAAGCTGACGTGTGCCATCGACGCCGAGTTTCAAGAAATTCGCTGTGAGATCCAGGTTTGGAGCTCTCTCTTCCTAGAACACGAACTGTGGATGCAGTGCAGTGTTCAGAACTGATCGGTAGCACAGTGCAAAAATCCATGTCTACTACACAAACAAAGGCAGCAGTGCTGTTTTCACACCACAGTGCAACAGATATTTCTGCTATGCCAGGAAGACAGGTTAGACCAAGCTTAAGATACGTATTCCAGTGATTTCTTCCATGCCACTCTTGTAGTTATGGACCCCACTGTTTATGCCTAAGCGACCATAAATTTTGTTCCCAATCATGGAAAATATTTTCGCGTCTTAACACCTCTCAGCTGATCATGAACAATGTATCTATTGGTGTCAGACATAATTGTGCACCCACCTTGTCAGCAAGGTTAGTTGATCTTAAAAAACTGAATTAATTGCTAGCATCTCCAAATGGCCAGACCAAAGGCTCATACAAATACTTTATGAAGAAAGGCGAGGTGTCAAAAAGCCCTTCGGAATTTTGGTGGCATCTATGAGGCATGATAGACACAATTATAGTTTCTGACAATTTGCTGTATATTTGGCAACAGCATCTACCATCACATGTGCAAGTACCATTGGTCATCTAAGGTGGTCAGCCATTACACAAGTTGCTAAAAGTAGCTGATAGAGTGTACACTACATTGGAGTCGTTAGCTGTGGTTGCAATGAGTTTATGCACCACTGTTGAGACGATGGATGGGAAGGTTCAGGTGCAGCAGAAATGGGAAGGATCTAGTACACAACTAAGATCCCCGCATACTACAAGCCCTCATCCACAAGGTTACAAGCAACATGGAGGTAATTTAGTTAATGTTTGCTGGCACCAAATGTATCTCACACGACAAGCATCAAATTCCACAATATCATGCAGGTATCAAGACGACAATTGCAAGTGGAATAACAAGCTCCACCGACTATGAAGGCAAGATATTCAACTGATGAAACGTCGTCACATAGTAATAAGGAAATAGCGCCATATTCGTTTGTTCATAGCACCAGTAGATTGTCTACACGAACTCCTCAAACACCACTGCCGCCAACACACCCAGCTGCATCACAGAAGCTGTACATATTACACAGTCGTACAGACATGACCTTAATAGTTGACACTGGCTTGGATATTAATGGGCTCCGAGCCCAGTGTGCACCTGATATTAAACCAGATAATATTTCATGGCTGAAAGTGGTAAACATACCTTTCACTTGGAAATTTAAGGCCGCTGAACCTATATTAGATGCCGATTTCCTCACACATTATACATTAACGGCGGATTTAAGCACGACTACTGAACACAGCTGACAGCAGCTCAATACCCAGAATACTGGGACACTCAGCCCATGATATGGGTTGACAGACAACGCTTATGCCTTCAACAACAGTCAGCAAACATCAGTTATGAGCAAGAATATAGATAATATTTTCACCTTTTCTGAGATGAAATCTGAACCTGCACAATGTGATCTAGATGGCGTTTCACTTTTAAAGACTAACTGCTGTGCCAAGAAATCTAGTGTGAACAATATGAAAAGTCCACCCATGAAATGCTGGAATGGATTTTTCACAAATTGGGGCTGGTGGCCCGATCGACAGTACCCAAGCGTTAAACTCAGCTCATCGCCGCGCTGGATACCCGGGTGGTCTCAGATGCCTTGCCACGGTCCGCGTGGCTCCCCACATCGGAGGTTCGAGACCTCTCTCTGGCATGAGTGCGTGCTGTCCGTAGTGTAAGTTAGTTTAAGTTAGAGTAGAGTAGTGTGTAAGCCTAGGGGCCGATGACCTCAGCAGTTTGGTACCATAGAACTTAACACAAATTTCCAATTTTCAGCTCATCGCAGTGGGCCATGGAAAACTTTTTACAGTGTACGTGATGGACACTGGACACATTTTGGCAGATTGTTTCACATCTGCAGCACTGCCATTTCCAACGTAACTACCACAGTTGGTCCAACAGATCTGCGTCCACATAGTCAAAATCTGATGACGACCCACTTTATGCTGTGTGGAACAGCCCGCTTTCGTCCAGAGAGCTTCGTATGACTGTACTCATTTCATACTTCAATAACATCACCACTTCAGCCAACGTACACCAGCACTTTTAAGCACTTTTCCGGCTCTACAACAAGGAGATCACACCATAGTGGTCTTACAAAATGACAAAAATATGAAGGTCTCAATTGAGTTAGTCAAGCCAACGTGGATCCTCCCCTCATCCTTACCTGACGCCATGCCAAACCCGCAGACTTCATCTGTAGTTACCAACCCCCTCCATCAATCTGCGGGCACGTCACCACAGCCACGCTAACATTGTGGCCAATATTCTACACAGAGATCGACCGATGAATATAGTTTCAGTTCCCTTACTTTCCAGGTGCTCTGCACTTTAGGAAGGACTGTGTGGGAACAATCTATCTAGCAATCGGCTTTCTACATCTACATACATACTCCTCAAGCCACTGTATGGCGGAAGGTACCTTGTACCACTACCAGTCATTTCCTTTCAGCCGGCCGCGGTGGCCGTGCGGTTCTAGGCGCTGCAGTCCGGAACCGCGGGACTGCTACGGTAGCAGGTTCGAATCCTGCCTCGGGCATGGATGTGTGTGATGTCCTTAGGTTAGTTAGGTTCAAGTAGTTCTAAGTTCTAAGGGACTGATGACCTAAGATTTTAAGTCCCATAGTGCTCAGAGCCATTTGAACCATTTTTTGAACCATTTCCTTTCCTGTTCCATTCACAACAAGAATGAAGGATAAATGACTGTCTATATGCTTCCACGCGAACCCTAATTTTTCTTATCTTTGTGGTCCATATGCGAAATGTAGGTTGAATGCAGTATAATAGTTCGGCAGCCAAATTCAAATGTCAAATCTCTAAACTGTCTCCATGGTGTTTCACGAAAATACACCGCCTTCCTTTCAGGGATTCCTATTTGAGTTTATGAAACATCTCCATAACATTAGCGTGTTGATCAAGTATACCGATTACAAATCCAGAAGCACGCCTCTGAATTGCTTCGGTGTCTTCCTTGAATCCGACCTGGTAGGGGATCCCAAACACTCGAACAGTGCTCAAGAATGGGTGACATTAGTGCTCTATACGCAGTCTCGTGTGCAGATGTACTACACTTCCCCAAAATTTTCCCAATAAACCAAAGTGGACCATTCGTCTTCCCAACTACATTCCTTACGTTCTTGTTCCATTTCATATCGCTTCGCAACCTTATCCCTACATATTTAATCGACGTGACTGTGTCAAGCAGTATGCTGCGCTTGTTGTATTTGAACATTATGAGATAGGTTTTCCTATTCATCTGCATTAACTTACATTTTTACACATTTAGAGAAAGCTACTATTCATTATACCAACTAGATATTTTATTTAACGCATCTTGCATCCTCCTTCAGTCACTCAACTTCTACACCTTCCCATAAACCACAGCATAATCAGCAAACAGCCACAGATTGCTGCTCATCCCGTCTATCAGACCATTTATATTTATAGAGAATAAGAGTGGTGCTATCACAATTCCCTTTGTCACTCCTGACAAGAACCTTTTCTCTGAAGAAAATTCACCATCGTGGACAACATAATCAGTTCTATTACTTAAGAAGTCTTCGAGACACTCACATATCTGGGAATACATTCTGTATGCTTGTACCTTCGTTGACAGGTGAGTTTCACATGAGAGATGCTTTTTAAATCCATGCTGATTTGTGGACAGTAGCTTTTTGGGCTCAAGGAAATTTATTGTATTCGAACTAAGAATATGCTGAAGAATTCTTCTGCAAACCGATGTTAAAGATATTGCTATACAATTTTGTGGGTTCATGCTGTTACCCTTGTTATATACGACCGTCACCTGCACATTCTTCCAGTTAGTTTCATTTTTCGTGGAGCATTTTGTACGATAAAATATGTAAAACGAATCATTTTAAATTCACATCGCAAATTGATTTGTAAGCATGGCTACATGCTGAACATAAGATTTTTTTGTGGAACTACGTAACTTGGAGCTTTGTGTTAGGGAAGAGATTCGTAATATACGCTAGCTAAGTAAGGAGCCAATGCCATAAACTATTCTCTCTAAAACCAATCTGGTTGTCCTTCTGAACGTGGTGACTTTAATTTTCAACTCCTTCAATTCCTTCACTAGACCAGAGACGCCTATTATTATGTCCTCCACATGGGAGTCTGTGCGACGGTTAAACAACAGTATGTTTGTACGATCATCATGTGTAAATGCTTTCTTAAACGCTAAATGAAGAACTTCAGCGTTCCTTTTGCTGTCTTCTATGGCCACACCAGATTGGTGAACACGTGCTTGGTTATTTTTATGTAGGACCAGAATTTAATCGATTTGTCAGTAAGACCTCTTGCTAAGGTATGATGGTGGTAGTAATTGTACGCTCCGTGGATCGATATTTTTACAGACGCACGAATTTCTGCTAACTTTTACCTGTCGACATTAGTGCGTTCTTTTCTGAACTAGGAGTGTAACAGTCTTTGTTCCTTCAGCATTTTACGAATTTTGTTATTAAACTATCATGGGTCTTTCCCGTCCTTAATCCACTTGGTCAGCACATACTTCTCCAGAGCATGATTTGTCCATAATCCCCCCACGTTCATAATACTGGAATTAAATTATGTGTATTCATTGTTTGAATGGGATGATAACAACTGCTTACCTGCTCTTTCAAGCAAAATCTCTCTTATTCTTCTCAATGGCTTTATTTACTAATAATCATCACGAAGATGACGTCATGATCGCTAATTCCTGTCTCGATACTGACACCATCGATAAGGTCAGGTATGCCTGTAGCTATAGGTCTAAAGTATTTCTATTTCGTGTGGGTTGTCAAACAAACGGCTAGAGAAAATTTTCGAAAAACTTGTTCAGAAGTACTTCAGACAACTACCTGCATTGAAGCCAAAGACGTCCCAATCTATACTTGGTTGTTTCAAATGGTTCAAATGGCTCTGAGCATTATGGGACTTAACATCTGTGGTCATCAGTCCCCTAGAACTTAGAACTACTTAAACCTAACTAACCTAAGGACACCACACATATACATGCCCGAGGCAGGATTCGAACCTGCGACCGTAGCAGTCGTGCTGTTCTTGGTTGTTTAAAGACGCCTCCAACTAATGCTCCATGATCTGGGTGTATCTGCCGTACTGAGTATAGACTTCCTTTGAATGATTCTTAAACTGTTACGGTGGAACTGGGTAGCCAGTAATAACATCTGATGATTAAGTCGAGTTCAAACAATAGAAAATACAGGCTGGAGTAATGTCAATGTTATGAAGAGGGTAGTTCCTGTTCACCATATAGCGGAGATGCTGAGTCGCAGATAGGCACAATAAAAAGGCTGTTCGCTATACGGTTAGTAGAAACTATCCTTTTCATAATATTGACTTGAGTTCACCTAGACATGTTAAGCATATCCAGATAATTTGACAGTCAGGCTCAAATTCAGCCTTCATAGACAGAATATTTTTCGACTGCAATGAACACTCCCCCTATCATGGCGTCAAATCTGACTATTGGATATACATTCCACGCCTTGATAAACATTTCCGAGGAGAATAACTTGAGTGCAACAGATTTCCTGAAGGACGGTAAATTCAGGAACTTTGATGCAAGTGCTTTGACACTTTACAGTTAAAATTTTGACAGCCAAAGTGTCTTTACTTTGTACACAGTCTGATTTCACTCTCTGTGTATCGACTGGTGAGCGTTCATCAGAAGGCCTCAAACTACTGCCTAGTCCAAAAACAGGCGTGTGCAATGTACAAATCCTCAGCTGCACAAGTAGCTGCTTCCTTTATGCAAGGAAGCAACTCGTGGTCTCGCGGTCGCGTTATCGCTTCCCGAGCATTGGGTCCCGGCCTCGATTCCCGGCGGGGTCAGGGTTTTTCAAAATGGTTCAAATGGCTCTAAGCATTATGGGACTTAACATCTGAGGTCATCAGTCCCCTAGACTTAGGACTACTTAAACCTAATTAACCTAAGGACATCACACACATCCATGCCCGAGACAGGATTCGAACCTGGGACTGTAGTAGGCGCGCGGTTCGGGACTGAGGCGCCTAGAACCGCTCGGCCACAGCGGCCGGCCAGGGATTTTCACCTGCCTCGAGATGACTGGGTGTTTGTGTTGTCCTCATCATTTCATCATCATTCATGAAAGTGGCAACATTGGACTGAACAAAGGTTGGGAACTTGTACGGGCGCTGATAACCGCACAGTTGAGCGCCCCACAAACCAAACACCATCATCATCATCATCCTTTATGTAATGCAGCCCTGACCTGTCAAGGGGAGTCCTACAATTCTCCACGCCATAATGCAGGTCCAGAAATCGGCAGCCAAGACTGTCACGAAATCGATGGAGCCATTGTTTGAGACCCTCCACTCGGTTCCAAACCAAAAGGATCCCTATCATTTCTGGGAACAGTGCTGCAAATTGTGAGCTTTGGTGTCTGTTACATGAATGACAATATAGTACAGTTGCAGAACACTGGCTGTTTGAACAATACTGAATGACAGCCAAATCTCAGAGTAATTTAACTACAAACTTTGGTACTCAGTTCTGACTAATAATACTAGCAGGCTGCCGGATCTGAGCTATCGCAGAGTGGGGCGAGCAGCGCTGCACTCTGACGGAAGTACACTTCCAGCATCGGTGGCTTATAGAACCTTTTGAGGACCTGTCTTCGTCGACGTCTCTCATTACTTCCTGCGACTGGCAGCGAATATCTTTAGCGTGTGGTTCCTTCGTAAGGTACCAACTTCAACCTGGGATCTCACTCTTCGGACGACACCACAAAAATCATTAACAATTCTTAAGGGGAGGTTTACTATCTTTTCGTTCAAAAAATCGACTTTTTTTAAAATTGAATTTTTGGATCCATAAAAGTGTTTAGCGTCCACCCCTGAAACGGTTTTTCCGAATACGGAACGGAAATGTTTGTTGTTCGAGGTTGAACAAAAATTGCACCTGCCTGAAATCGGCCTTTTTCACGCGCCAGTTTTTTTTGTTTCGGAGGACGAGGTATCGTACCGGTGCTTGAGAGGAAACACTCAAAATTCAAGTGAAAGTTTGAACGCGTGTGTTTGGGAGTTAACCCCCAAGCATTTGCATTCTTGTACGAAGACTGTGGAGACTGCGACTTTTCTGGCAGTGAGCACCTTCAACGAAGGTATTCAGCAGTTCTGAAGACCATCACAACGATGGACTTCACCCTGGAACTCTATTCGACGCAGTTCGCCAAGCATTCGGACGAACACCGTATTCAAGCGGCCGAAAACCGCATGTCACCGGCCGTACGAGCGGCTCTGGAGCAACGCAGGATGGCTCAGATCGAGCAGAATACCCTCTATGAGGAAGAGGAAGGACTAGTTTATGGACTCAGTATAGCAGAGTGAACGTACTTTGCATAATATTGCATTTATATGTAGTCAAAACTTCAAACGCGTTTTTCTCGAAATGACTTTTTTTTATCGCGCGGTATGGTAACTTCAAATCTACTGAACCCATTGGCATGATTCTTTGCTTCTGACGAAGCTAACTGAATTTTCTAGGAGTTGTATCACTTTTATTCCGATCCATCAACTACAAATATTTTTAGTTGGCCGACGAAGTCGAAAAATCGATGAAAAAAACCCTATTTTTTTCAAATGGCCGCCATTTTGTTTCCTATGGTCCAAACAACTTAAGCGAGGTACAACTCCTAAAGAATCTTATATACTTTGCTACAGTCAACTCAATTTTGATTTCAGATGAGCCGGCTGAACTGTGACATTCCGCGCATGAAGGTCTACATGGAAAATTTGTTTCCCTCCGACGGCATTTCCTCCTTTGCTCTTCGACATTTTCGGTCGAAAAAAATCCAGTTTGTAGAGGAAATATCAATAAACATTTTGACCAAATTTGATACTAATATCTATAACACAAAAAATGGTTCAAATGGCTCTGAGTACTATGGGCCTTAACTTCTGAGGTCATCAGTCCCCTAGAACTTAGGACTACTTAAACCTAACTAACCTAAGGACATCACACACAACCATACCCGAGGCAGGATTCGAACCCGCGACCGTAGCGGTCACGCGGTTCCAGATTGTAGCGCCTAGAACCGCTCGGCCACGCCGGCCGGCTATCTATAACACATCCGAGTAAAAAATTCTCAAAGAACATGCTTTTTCGGGCCAAAGATAGTAAACCTTCCCTTAAAGATGGTGGCGGGACGACGTTGTCGCCCCAGTTGGGCAACAGTGGGGAGGTCGTGCCATTGTTCAAAAGAATGTGGTTGGAACCCGGAGCACGCGGACGTCTTGTGCTGCGCGGCTACATAGTTATGGCAAAATACGTTTTGTCTTTGCACATACACTACTTGCCATTAAAATTGCTACACCTCGAAGATGACATGCTACAGACGCGAAATTTAACCGACGGGAAGAAGATGCTGTGATATGCAAATGATTAGCTTTTCACAGCATTCACACAAGGTTGGCGCCGGTGGCGACACCTAAAACGAGCTGACATGAGAAAAGTTTCCAACCCATTTCTCATACACAAATATAGCAATTGACCGGCGTTGCCTGGTGAAACGTTGTTGTGATGCCTCGTGTAAGGAGGAGAAATGCGTACCATCACGTTTCCGACTTTGATAAAGGTCGAATTGTACGCTATCGCGATTGCGGTTTATCGTATCGCGACATTGCTGCTATCGTTGGTCGAGATCCAATGAATGTTAACAGAATATGATATCGGTGGCTTTAGGAGGGTAATACGGAACTCCGTGCTGGATCCCAACGGCCTCGTATCACTAACAGTCGAGATGACAGGCATCTTATCCGCATTGCTGTAACGGATCACGCAGCCAGTTCTCTATCCCTGAGTCAACAGATGGGGACGTTTGCAAGACGACAACCACCTGCACGAACAGTTCGACTACGTTTGCAACAGCGTGGACTATCAGCTCGGAGATCGTGTCTGCAGTTACCCTTGACGCTGTATCACAGACAGGAGCGCCTACGATGGTGTACTCAACGACGAACCTGGGTGCACGAATGGCAAAACATCAATTTTTCGGAGGAATCCAGGTTCTGTTTAAAGCATCATGATGGTCCCATCCGTGTTTGGCGACATCGCGGTGAACGCACATTGGAAGCGCGTATTCGTCACCACCACACTGGCGTATCACCCGGTGTGTTTGTATTGGGTGCTATTGGTTAAATGTCTCGGTCACCTCTTGTTCGCATTGACGGCACTTTGGACAGTGGACGTTACATTTCATATGTGTTACTACCCGTGGCTCTACTCTTCATTCGATCCCTGCGAAACCCTACATTTCAGCAGGATAATGCATGACCGCATGTTGTAGGTCCTGTACGGGCCTTTATGGATACAGAAAATGTTCGACTGCTGCCCTGGCCAGCACATTCTCCACATCTCTCATCAACTGAAAACGTCTGGTCAATGGTGGCCGAGCAACTGGCTCGTCACAATACTCCAGTCACTACTCTTGATGAACTGTGGTGTCGTGTTGAAGCTGCATGGGTAGCTGTACTTGTACGCGCCATTCAACTTCTGTTTGACTCAATGCCCAGGCGTATCAAGGCCGTTATTACGGCCAGAAGTGGTTGTTCTGGGTACTGATTTCTCACCCAAATTGCGTGAAAATGTAATCACATATCAGTTCTAGTATAATATATTTGTACAGTGAATACCCGTTTATCATCTGCATTTCTTCTTGGTGTAGCAATTTTAATGGCCAGTAGTATATTACACAAGAAATGTACATGCAAAGCAAATCTCATAGGAAGTGACTTTGTTTGGCGACTATAAGTATTTCTGATACGTGACAAGTTTATATACTAAGACATCGTGCAAAGCTTATTCCAGTCGCGAAGCCAGTAGGTTTCTGTACGTCCATCTTTTCAGAGATGGTTGCGGGACTCGGCTATTCAGTACAGAATGTCAAATCAGACACCTTTCAGCCGTCTAATTTTCAAATTATTTTATTTAGCTATCAGTTTCGCCGATTTATTACGTCTTCTTCAGGTTCCCTGACCGACGTGTAGGAAGACTCCAAACTCGCTTCCGGTCAAAATAGCGGCCTGCAGATTTCTGCTTGATACAGCGATCACCTCAACCATCATCTGCCGACAGAGAGGAGTCTTCCTATACGTCTGCCAGGGGGCCTGAAGATGGCGTAGTAAATCGCCGACTGGTAACGAAATAAAAGAACAATTTGAAAATTAGACGGCTGAAATGTGTTTGATTTGACATTCTCTGCAGCGCTATAAGGTTGGTGCATAAGCCCGTAGCGTTTTCGTTTTGCATGTTGGTGTTCAGGTTGCTACTGGTTTATTTATAGATTGTCATTTGTTATTTGGGGCTCACTGTTGCTTTTTGTGGTTCGTATTGTCATTTTGTCATTTTGAGATAGTGAGTGGTGCTGTTTATGCCAAGAAAATGGAATGGCAAGTGGAGAAATTGGGACATTTCCAACAGATTCTTCTATTTGGGTTCAGTAGAGGAGTGACAGCAGAGGGAGAAACCAGAAACATTTGAAATTTGAGCCGTGTATGGGGGTAATGTCACTAGACCCAGCACGGCAAGAAAATGCTTTTCTCGTTTTAAGGAGGCTCGTTTTGACATCAGCGGCTCTCCACGTGCAGGAAGACCTTTGGTGTTTTATGAAGATTGTGTAAACGCATTAATTCGCTATGATCCAAGTCAGTGTACACGAAAAGTGACAAATGAGATGAAATGTAATCATTCCGCCATCGTGCGACATTTGTATGCAATGGGGTAGGTCCAAAAATCGGGTGTGTGGGTACCGTATACCTGAGCCAAAATCTCAAAAATCAGTGGGTGGCAATATGGGCATCTCTGCTTGCTCGTCATCAATTGCTTCATGAACAATGATTTAGGAACCAGGTTTTAAATTGTAAGACATTTCCAGGGGCAGATGTGGACTCTGACCACAATCTATTGGTTATGACCTGTAGATTAAAACTGAAGAAACTGCAAAAAGGTGGGAATTTAAGGAGATGGGACCTGGATGAACTGACTAAACCAGAGGTTGTATAGAGTTTCAGGAAGAGCTTAAGGGAACAATTGACAGGAATGGGGGAAAGAAATACAGTAGAAGAAGAATGGGTAGCTTTGAGAGATGAAGTAGTGAGGGCAGCAGAGGATCTAGTAGGTAAAAAGACGAGGGCTAGTAGAAATCTTTGGGTAACAGAAGATATATTGAATTTAATCGATGAAAGGAGAAAATATAAAAATGTAGTAAATGAAGCAGGCAAAAAAGAATACAAATGTCTCAAAAATGAGATCGACAGGAAGTGCAAAACGGCTAAGTAGGGATGGCTCGAGGACAAATGTAAGGATGTAGACGGTTATCTCACTAGGGGTAAGATAGATACTGTCTACAGGAAAATTAAAGAGATCTTTGGAGAAAAGAGAACCACTTGTATGGATACCAAGAGCTCAGATGGAAACCCAGTTCTAAGCAAAGAAGGGAAAACAGAAAGGTGGAAGGAGTATGTAGAGGGTCTATACAAGACAATATTATGGAAATGGAAGAGGATGTAGAGGAAGATAAAATGGGAAATACGATACTGCGTGAAGAGTCTGACAGAGCACTGAAAGACCTGAGTCGAAACAAGGCCCCCGGAGTAGACAACATTCCACTAGAACTACTGACAGCCTTGGGAGGGCCAGTCCTGACAAAACTCTACCATCTGATGAGTAAGATGAATGAGACAGGTGAAATACCCTCAGACCTCAAGAAGAATATAATAATTTCAATCCCAAAGAAAGCAGGCGCTGACAGATGTGAAAATTACCGAACTACCAGTTTAATAAGTCACGTATGCAAAATACTAACGCGAATTCCTTACAGGCGAATGGAAAAACTGGTAGAAGCCGACTTCGGGGAAGATCAGTTTGGATTCCGTAGAAATATTGGAACATGTGAGGCAATACTGACTCTACGACTTATCTTAGAAGCTAGATTAAGAAAAGGCAAACCTACATTTCTAGAATTTGTAGACTTAGAGCAAGCTTTTGAAAATGTTGACTGGAATACTCTCTTTCATATTCTGAAGGTGGCAGGGGTAAAATACATGGAGCGAGAGGCTATTTACAATTTGTACAGAAACCAGATGGCAGTTATAAGAGTCGAGGGGCATGGAAGGGAAGCAGTGGTTGGGAAGGGAGTGAGACAGGGTTTTAGCCTATCCCCGATGTTATTCAATCTCTATATTGAGCAAGCAGTAAAGGAAGCAAAAGAAAAATTCGGAGTAAGTATTAAAATCCATGGTGAAGAAATAAAAACTTTAAGGTTCGCCAATGACATTGTAATTCTGTCAGAGACAGCAAAGGACTTAGAAGAGCAGTTGAACGGAATGGATAGATTCTTGAAAGGAGGATATAAGATGACCATCAACAAAAGCAAAACGAGGGTAATGGAAGGTAGTCGAATTAAGTCGGGTGGCGCTGAGGGAATTACATTAGGAAATGAGACACTTAAAGTAGTAAAGGAGTTTTGCTATTTGGGGAGCAAAATAATTGATGATGGTCGAAGCAGAGAGGATATCAATGGCAAAGAAAGCTTTTCTGAAGAAGAGAAATTTGTTAACATCGAGTATTGATTTAAGTGTCAGGAAGACATTTCTGAAAGTATTTGTATGGAGCGTAGCCATGTATGGAAGTGAAACATGGACGATAACTAGTTTGGACAAGAAGAGAATAGAAGCTTTCGAAATGTGGTGCTACAGAAGAATGCTGAAGATTAGATGGGTAGATCACATAACTAATGAGGAGGTTTTGAATAGGATTGGGGAGAAGAGAAGTTTGTGGCACAACTTGACTAGAAGAAGGGATCGATTGGTAGGACATGTTCTGAGGCATCAAGGGATCACCAATTTAGTATTGGAATGCAGCGTGGAGGGTAAAAATCGTAGAGGGAGACTAAGAGATGAATACACTAAACGGATTCAAAAGGATGTAGGTTGCGGTAGGTACTGGGAGATGAAGAAGCTTGCACAGGATGGAGTAGCATGGAGAGCTGCATCAAACCAGTCTCAGGACTGAAGACCACAACAACAAACAATGTGTCTGGTGGAAGATAATGTTACGTATCTGGTGGAACATCTACGGTGTTGTGTACTACGGATTGCTTCCCCCAGGTGTAACCATAAACGCTGACGTTTACTGACAACAACTGAGACGTCTATACAGGAGTTTGGTTGGGAAGTCATTCGGCATCCACCTTATTCACCAGATCTTGCGCCTAAGATTTTCATTTTTTCCGCTCTCTATCGAACAACCTTCAAGGAACTTTTTTCCGGATGAAAATGGGCTCCGAAAATGGCTCGACGAATTCTTCTCTTCAAAAGTACGTGATGTATACAGTCGAAGAATCGAAAAGTTAACCCAGCGTTGGCAGACTGTTGTTAATACTGAAGGAGAATATATTTTTAATGCCTGAAGTCTCTGTTATGTGTATCTGTTGTGTTTATTAAATTTACGGAAAAACGCTACGAACTTACGCAACATCCCAATACAATGCATGGAGGTAAGTTTGGGGTCTTTGCTATTCCAGTGTTTACTGCCTCAGTATTGTGACTTTATCGTCGTAGAGACAGGAAATCACATTAGTCATGCACCAATTTGTTGCTGTCGCATGTCTGCGCATGAGCGTCTCTCGCATCCTCTGTCCCTAGTGCATCACTGTATCATTAAGTTCGAGTGTTGAGATCTGGTTCAGCCCGTCAGGGTATGTGAAATCACAGAACATGCACCATTATGCAGAAAAAAATTCCCCATCATTACTTTTCACTGTCTCAAGATTGGTGTTTGGTGCACATTGTCTTGTGCCTGTATCGTGACTCGATTCCTTCACCAAACTTTTAACGCAAACTGGTATGTCCGGAAACTCTTTAATTCATTTGTGCAACAACCCACAGAAGTTGAAAGGCTGTATAGATAATTTCAGCAAGACAGAGGAATAGCATACACGGCATTGGCAACCTTGTCACGAGTGCCTGATGTGTTCAGCGAGATGAGGAAACTCACCAGAAGCAGTTCTGTCTCCTGGTCGACTGGGTCGCCTGATCGCTCACCCAACGATTTTTACCTGCGAGGCAGATTGAAGGGTCAGGAGTACTTAAATAATCCTCACACACTGGATGAGCTACCGCAGAACATTGAAAACACTGTTGTCGGAATCTCTCAGGCACAGCTGCTACACGTGTCGCACTGTATTATAAATCGAACACCGCACTGCATCAGCGTCAGCAATGACGATCACCAGTGTTTTCTGTGATGTTCATTAATAAGGGTCAATCCAACGTCAGTGTTACTGTGAATATTTTCCGGGTCAGTTTTGTTTTGTCCACCCTGTACCGTCAGAAACCACTTCGCAATTTATTTTAGGTCTTAAAATTATTTTCTTCTTTTTAGGAACACTTTTATTAGTATTGCCAGTCGGCATTTTATATCTTTTTTTCTTCAAGTGTCTCGTTTTCTGCTCTAATTTCCTCGACATCGCCTGATTTAATTTGATAACATTCCATTACCCTTATTTTATTTTTGTTGGTATTCATCTTATAACCTCTTTTCTGCACCCTATCCACTCCGTTTAGATGCGTTCACAAGTCATTTATCGTCTCTGAAAGACTTGAGACACTGAGATAGGAAAGATCGTAACTGCCAAAAATTCCCATTTTGACATTTTGTATCGAAAAGATAGTACGCGGCCATGTCAATGGCGCAGAGACGCTGGTATGTATAGACATAACCAAATTTAGCTGACAACATAATCTCTAGGAAGCGTAAGTTGTTATGCGCAGAGCTGTTGGGTCAGACGAGGTGGTATCTTGGCAACCGAGAGTGTCTAGACGTGTTGGTAACAAGCAGTAGTGTCAGTTGCGATACGGATCTGTGCTAATAAAGAAGTAGGCTGCCAAAACTTCTTCCATTTGGTATAGTAATTTGGATTTCTAGTTTCAGAACATTCCCACATGCCTTGTGGTAGTGATTTCGGCATAACTGAGAAACGGGGAAAGAGATGCAAGACCATAGTTCCAGAAGAGATAGCAGGGATGATTCGAAGTGCCGAAGATGCAAAGTCTAATAATGCAAAAATGATGAAGGATGAGGAATTCTTTGACTTCTTTAGAGAATGTGACAAGTTTTTGATTACAAATTCTTTAACAATCAGCTCCCTCTGGTAGATTCGATTGATAAGAAATGATTTTCTTGTAATACGAGGGTTGGAACTTTCATAGTAGCAACTATTTGTTTACAGCTCGTACAAAATAGATACGTGTTTCAAAGTTTTACTGACCTTCAAAGTAGTCACCAGCATTGTGTATAACCCGCTGCCAGCGGTGTGGGAGTCGTAGGATACTCTTAGCAGTGCCAGTTGTGTCGACAATTCGAGCGGCGCGGTCTATTGCCCGACGAATTTGCAGCAGTCCTGAAGCGAATGCCGTGCAGTGTTTCCTTCAGTTTAGAAATAGAGCTGAACTCACGAGGGCTTAAGTCAGGGGAGTGCAGAATTTGTATTATCCAATGATTCTTGCTTGGACTTGTCTTTTTCGTGTTTGATCCTGTGCTGCCTTCACTATTACAGCTTTCAAAACCTCCCCACTCGTCTTCCGTTGTATTTCTTTCCCTCCTTTCCGC
The DNA here is from genome assembly GCF_023897955.1 of Schistocerca gregaria. Taxonomy (NCBI): domain Eukaryota; kingdom Metazoa; phylum Arthropoda; class Insecta; order Orthoptera; family Acrididae; genus Schistocerca; species Schistocerca gregaria. The sequence continues at coordinate 768,582,000 of NC_064931.1, read as the reverse complement.
CAGTCGTTGCCCAGTGTTCCATATAAAAGCCTCAACAACTTCTGGCTCTTTCAATTTATGCACGAAATCTCCGTAATGTGCTACTTTTCTGTAATTTCTTCCGTTTTAATCTGTAATTCATAAGCAATAAAATATGGCCAGAATCCACTTCTTCCTCTAGAAACGGCATCGTTATGCAGTCTATCTGAAACTTTCTGCCGTGTCCAGGTCTCTTAAACATGTACAACACTTGTTCATCGTTCTTAAAACCAAATGTTAACAATGGTAAAATTTAGATTGAGGAAAATTCCACCAGACGACTTTCCGTTTTATTCCTTTTCGTCAGTCCATTTTCTCCTACAATTTTTCCGTTTGTGATAGAGCTGTGGTAACGCGACGGAGCTTGCCGTTGCTTCCGTGCCATTTGTCTGCTTCCTTCCGCCTCATTACCTGCTTCCTCTGGCTCGAAAATCTGCAGACGTTTCACTCGAACGATCTGACCTGCTGTAGCGTTCTGGCTTGGGTGGTCAGGATAAAAGGAATCGATTGAGTGAGTTCAGGTTAACATTTATCACTTATTCATTTATTAATAACTTGAGTCAAGATCAGTACAAAAATGTAATTTTAATGGAACAGTAAATCTGTCCTAATAGCTGAAATCAAACTGAGGACAGCAAACACTCTGCCTCAACGAAATTCTACAGCATTTAGTACTACGAGAAATTAAGCATAAGTATAAGGGCCAATGGAACAGGTAGTTTCAATTTTTACTCAGTTTGGAGAATGAAATATACTCACTGATCGAATTCCCTAAAATGACAACTTATACTTTGTTTTAAAGTCCAATGAAATTTCAGTTTACTGTATTTTAGAAAAAACACATGCTTATTTTAATAATTCACAAACAAATTGGTAGCAAATATGAATTTCCGTAGAATACGAGGACAATGGTAATTTGCGTGACATAGTCTATTGGATCGGGAGTCCTAATTCTGTCTTAACATGTACTTCGGCGTATGACGTAATTGTGCTCAAGGACGTACATATACGAGGTCTGTCAGAAAAGTATCTGACCTTTGGCCGGGAAAATAAACTGGCTCACCTGGAGCGTCGGACGCCTAATCACCCTTAAAGTAGTTCCCTTGGGACTCCACACATTACTCCTAGCGGTGCCGCCATTTTTGGAAGCATGCCGAAAAAGCCTCTGTCGTTGCTGCCATAATGTCCTCTCTTGTCTGAAATCTCGTTTCTTTCAACGGCCTCTTGACGTTGGGAACAACCAGCAGTTGCAGGGGGGGGGGGGGGGGAGGGTTATCAGGAGAGTAGGAGCCCTTGAAGCACAGGAATCTGGTTTTTCGCCAAAACATCTGAACTGAGTGCGAGGATGTGTTGGAGCAGTGTCATGATGGAGGCGCCAATTTCCTATTGATCGCAAGTCCAGCCTCCTGCGCTGCACAACATCTCACTGGCGACGAACGGCATCACTGTAGCACTATTTGGTGACTGTTTGACCCTGTGGTGCGTACTCGTGTTGTACCACACAGCAGGAGTCAAAGAAAGCAATCAGCATCACTTTGACGCTGCTGTGCACTTTGCGGGTCATGGTGACGATGAATGCTTCCACTGTGACTATTGGGATTTAGGTTGCGGGTTGCACCCGTACACCTGAACTCGTCACCAGTGATTATGGTGTTCAAGAAATCGGGTCCACTGCTTGTGGAGTCCAGTATGTCCTGTGAGACTTCAACACGAAATTGTTTTTGTTCTGTCGTTAGCAGCTTCGGCTCGAATTTCGCCGACACTTTCTTCATGGTCAAATCTTCGGTCACAGTGGAATATGCCGAAAAAGTACTGATGCCCACCTCATCCGCAAGTTCTCTCATAGTCACCCTAGGGTCCTGCATCACGACAACGTTCAATTTGGCAATGACCTAGTCATGTCGACAGGAGCGTGGCTCGCTCTCCACTGATGAGCAGTCTTAAAATCGGTTGTACCACTCTTAAATCTATGTGATGTGCATAGTATCGTCACTATAAGCCGTCTGAATCTTCTGAGTGGTTTCTACCTGACTGTCGCCCAGTTTCTGGCAATATTTGATGCAAAAGCGCATCTCTGGTCGTTCCGTCAAATTGAAGCATGCTCACGAAGGTTCAAGATCGCCTCAGTCAAGTGCCCTATACTCAAATCCATCAGGTGCTCGTAAAAAAAGGTTGAATACTTTTCCAATTACTACATAAACAAATTAGCTTCTAATAATATCACAAAGACCCTTTGGTCACACATAAAGAAAGAGAGGGAAAGTGAAGACATGAAAAACAGCGGGAACACAACGATGAAGAAAAATGGGAAGGAAATCAGGGACCCTAAAGAAGTCAGTAATATTTTAACTCAACATTCAGTTGAGATAGTGGACAAACTAATAAAGCACAATTCTTCTGGTACAAAAGGCATACAAAGTGCTCCTCATGAGACAAAAACTTTGTTCCTTCTCCCAGCGAATGATCACGAATTTCCAGAATGAGATTTTCACTCTGCAGAGGAGTGTGCGCTGATATGAAACTTCCTGGCAGATTAAAACTGCGTGTCGGACGGAGACTCGAACTCTGGTCCTTTGCCTTTCCGGACAAGTGCTCTACTAGCTGAGCTACCCAAGCACTGCTCACGCCCGGTCCTCACAGCTTTAGTTCTGTCAGTACCGCGTCTCCTACGTTCCAAACTTTACAGAAGTTCTTCTGCGAACCTTGCACAACTAGCACTCTTGAAAGAAAGGATATTGCGGAGACATGGCTTAGCCACAGCCTGGGGGAAGTTTCCTGAATGAGATTTTCACTCTGCAGCGGAGTGTGCGCTGATATGAAACTCCCTGGCAGATTAAAACTGTGTGCCGGACCGAGACTCGAAGTCGGGACCTTTGCCTTTCGCACGCAAGTTTCGAACACGAATTTGTTTTTAATTAAACAAATAATACTGGGGGTATATCTACTAAACTAATTAAATGCTGCCTCCAGTGGTGATAAAGCCTCTGACTTTGCTCATAAACTTAGGAAGATTGAATATTCGTGACATGTTTAAAAAAGAGTAAAGTGATCCTTATTTTCAAAGGATCCAGCCAGGAAGATCCACGAAATTACCAACCAGTCACTATTACACCTGTCTTGCCCAAAATTATAGAATGCGCAATTACAGACAGAATAGTAAATTTTACAGAAAAATGCAATACTTTGAATAATACCCAGCATGGGTTTAGGAAGTCTTATATTCACCAATACAGAACAGTTGAATTTATAGCGTGTGTAACTAAGACATTAGAAAATTCATGGTATGGTTTTTGACCTTTCAAAAGCTTCTGATTGTGAATGTCGCAACAGATTATTAGAAAACCTTAAGTGGCTAATGGTTCAAATGGCTCTGAGCACTATAGGACTCAACTGCTGTGGTCATTAGTCCCCTAGAACTTAGAACTACTTAAACCTAACTAACCTAAGGACATCACACACATCCATGCCCGAGGCAGGATTCGAACCTACGACCGCAGCAGTCGCACGGTTCCGGACTGCGCGCCTAGAACTACGAGACCACCGCGGCCGGCAAACCTTAAGTGTTGTTGTATAAGGGGGAAAGCAGTTGATATGAAATCATTCATGGAAAAGAGAGAATAGTGCGTAAAAATGAAGCAAAATGTGAGCAAAAGTATTACAGATGTCTACTCAAACTCTGAATTTGTTAAATGTGGAGTGTCTCAAGGATCAGTGCTGGGCGCGCTACTTTTTATTTTATATGTAAATGATATGCCCAAAATAGTAGGTGGAAATGCTGTCATGTATGCGGATGACACGTCATTCATTATAAGTAGTGTTTCCACAGACGACTTAAGAAAAGCATGCTTCTCTAAATATGGAAAATGGAAACAATTATTTCAGAGGAAATAATCTTGTTATAAACGTAAATAAAACCACATATACGCAAATCCATGCAAACAATATTACAGTCAGTCTTGGAGACCTGGCTTTAAAAAGAGAGAGAAACTTATAAATTCCTGGGTGTGACAGTGGATAGATACTTGATATGGGGGAAGTTTATAAATAATGTTTCTCTTAAGTATATTTTATTTGAGAAAAATGTCAAGGACAGTAAACACACCAATGCTGCTAACAATGTACTGTGGGCTAGTTCATTCACAAATTTCACATGGTATCCTGGTCTGGGGAAATTCTGTAAATGTGCACATACTAAGAGTACTAAAGCTACGAAAGAAGGCTGTAAGGTGCATAACAAAATTATGTTTTAGAGGTTCCTGCAGAAATAAACTAAGTGAACTATACATGTTAACAGTAGTGTCACTAAACATATATGAAACAATTATTTATCTAAAAAGTAACCATGCTGCATTCTTAAACAGAGATATTCATAACTATAACACAAGAAATAAAAATGATTATCACACTGAAGGAAATCGGCCGAAATTAACTGACAAAGAGGCGGCAAAAGCAGGATGCCTTCTCTACAACACTTTGCCAGACTATACAGATGAGAGAAAACAAGTTTATTTTCAAAAATAGACTAAAATTTCACTTGATTAAAACTTATGCATACAATGTTACAGAATATCTTGAAGCAAAAAATTAATAAATGATTCATATGTAACTGTGCAAATATGTAAAAAACTTTCAGCAAGTATAAAGTGATTTTAATCTTTTAGATGCTTGTATTTTAGAGGCTATTTTTGAAGAAATCAGTCAGTTTACTGATATATGCTTGTGGTTATGAACTTTTTAAACTTGTGATTTTTTCAGATTTCTTGTAAACTATTCCAATACTATTGCGCAGAATGGTTCCATGGACACAAATAAATAAATAAATGACAGGTTTCGTCTAAGGAAATACCACACAGTGTCCTGAAAAAAAAAACCAGTTTTAGAAACAGGGAAGCATGGCTTCTTAGGGCAGCCAGACGGCATAGCAGTACTATCTATAAGACTAGTAAAGAGGGTGTGCATCAACGACATGCACTCATACAGAGCCTGCTGCTACAGAACAACATTAAACTACAGTGAGCAGCCTGATATATGGAAACGGTACAAATTAATCAAATAACTGCCTATTAACGATGTACAGCGTGTTTCAAAAGGAATATACGTATTGCAAAGTATTATCTAGTCAAAATTATCGACCGCTGCGCCACGGCTCGGTTATTGGAGGAACGAATACATCGCCTAGCTTATATTCAATGTCGTTAGATGCCGGTTGTCTTCTGTTTGCTTGTTTACTGCTATTGTTGCACTCCGCAGCACAAATCATTTGATGTTGTCGAGTTTGCTAAGTGTAATTCCGGCATGACAGAGCAGAGACGTTTCTGGCTGAGGTACCAAACTGATCCTCCAAATGGGATGAAACATTGGCAGATGGTATCGACAATTTGTAGACACAGGATGTGTATGTTCCCGGCGAAAATGTTGCAAGAATTCGAACCGCTTTCCAACGTAGCCCTACAAATCAAATCCTCTACATCTATAAGTCCCTTATTTGCCCTATCCTCTGCTACTCCCATCCCGCCTGGATCTCCGCCCCTCCCACCTTTTACAAATCCCTGCAAATCCTAGAACGCCATGAGCTCCGCATCGCCTATCGCATCTGTCTGCCGCCCCCCCCCCATCCCCCCCCAAGGCGGATCCTCTATGACCTTATTCCGCTCTCGCACCTCCTTCTTTTCCTCGATCGGATACGGATCCTCTACACATCCTGCAAACTTGATCCCCCTCACCCGCTTGTCTCTCCCATCCTCTCCCACCCCCGTCCGCTGCCGCACCTGCATTCCCACATCCCACCTGCTCTCCATCTCTCCACTCTCCATACCCTCGCCCAAGGTGTCTTCCACCAACTCCCCCTCCCTGATGATACCCTCATCCCCTCCATCTACCATTCCTACCAACTTTGATCCTCCTCTACCACACCCTATGTTTTCTCTCGAGGGCACCCTCTCTCCCTTCTCTCCCTCCTCCCTTCCTACCTCCCTCCTGTCCCTGCACTTCCCCTACCCCCTATCTTCTTTCCTCCCCCTCTCATCTCCTCTGCCACTGGCATCTACACACTCCCCTCTCCCTCCACCCCCCTTCCTTTTCCCCTTTTGGCAGGTCCCTGGACTCGCGACTCTCACAAGTCTAGTGAACTTTCGTGCGCCGGAGATCACCGCCTAGTGTTTGTGTGTGCTGTCGTGTACGTGCTCAAGTGTTCCAAGTGTTTATTCAAAAATCAAATGGTTCAAATGGCTCTGAGCATTATGGGACTTAACATCTATGGTCATCAGTCCCCTAGAACTTAGAACTACTTAAACCTAACTAACCTAAGGACAACACACAACACCCAGTCATCACGAGGCAGAGAAAATCCCTGACCCCGCTGGGAATCGGACCCGGGAACTCAGGCGCGGGAAGCGAGAACGCTACCGCACGACCACGAGATGTGGGCAAGTGTTTATTCGTTTGTGCTTCAACGTTCGCGTTTGCCATCTGTCATCTCTGTGCGTGTCCACGTGTCTGAACATTTTTATTTTGGACTCTGCGCCGGTGAACGGCTCCGTGTGTTTTAATTTTGTATGTCTACATTTGTATATCCACCCTGTCTGTTCTGCGATTGTCTTCTTTTGTATCTTTAGTTTTATCTGTGGCCGAAGAGCGGCGTAATATGCCGCTGCTGGCCTACCTGTATCAGGTGTGAAATTAACAATAAAGAAAAAAAACTACAAATCAAGTCGAGAGCTATAACTGTCTACAACAACAATTTGACGCGTTTTGAGGCGTTGGTTGGCTATCTAGCTGTACTAGTTACAGCTGTTACAGGCTCTACGTCGCGACGACAAAACCAGATATGTGGCATTTTCTGGCGGCCCTTACACTAAGGTGACAAAAGTCATGAGGTCGCACATATACACATGGCGGTAGTGTTACATACATAATGTATGAAATGGAGCTGTCATTTGCACTCAGGTGATTCGCGTGAAAAGGTTTCCGACGTGATTGTGCCTGCACGGCGGGAATTAACGGACTTGAACGCAGAATGATAGTTGGAGCTAGACATGTGACATTTCGGAAATCGTTAGGGAATTCAATATTTAGAGTTCCACTCCGTCAAGAGAGTGCCGAGAATGCCAGATTTCAGGTATAGCTCTCACCATGACATCGCAATGGCCAACGGCCTTCACTTAACAACCGAAAGCAGTGGCGTTTGCGTAGTGTTGTCAGTGCTAACAGACAAGCAAAACTGCATGAAATAACAGTAGAAACCAATGTGATATGTAACATGAATGTAACCATTAGGGTAGTGGTGTTAATAAGCTATTGTAGTAGACGACCGAGGCGAATGCCTTTGTAACAGCACGAGATCGCCATCAGCGCCTCTCCTGGGCTCGTGACCATGTCAATTAGACACTAGACGACTGGAAAATCGTGGCCTGGTCAGGTGAGTTCCGATTTCAGTTGGTAAGAGATGATGGTAGGTTTCGAGTGTAGGGCATACCCCACAAAGTTGTTGGCATGACACTGTGCAAACTGGTAGTGACTCCATAAAAGTGTGGGCTGCGGAATGGACCCAGTCCAACTGAACGGATCATTGTCTGGAAATGTTTATGTCCAGCTAATTGGAGACCATTTGCAGCCCTTCATGGACTTCATGTTCCCAAACTACGATGCACTTCTTATGAATGGTAATGCATCATATCACTGGGCCACAATTGTTCGCAATTGGTTTGAAGAACGTTCTGGACAATTGGAATGGAAGATTTGACCATTCATTTGGACATAATCGAGAGGTCAGTTCGTGCTCAGTATCATGCACCGGTAAAAGTTTCCCAATTATGGACGGCTAAAGAGGGAGCATGGACGGCTATATCTGTAGGGGACTTGTTGAGTCCATGCCTTTTCTAGCTGCTGTACTAAGCCAGGCAAAAGGAGGTCCGACACAATATTAGGAGGTATCTACATTTACATCCATACTCCACAAGCCACATGACGGTGTGTGGCGGAGGGTACTTTGAGTACCTCTATCGGTTCTCCCTTCTATTCCGGTCTCGTATTGTTCGTGGAAAGGAAGATTGTCGGTATGCTTCTGAGTGGGCTCTAATGTTTCTGATTTTATCTTTATGGTCTCTTAGCGAGATGTACGTAGGAGGGAGCAATATACTGCTTGACTCCTCGGTGAGGGTATGTTCTCGAAACTTCAACAAAAGCCCGTACCGAGCTACTGAGCGTCTCTCCTGCATAGTCTTCCACTGGAGTTTATCTATCATCTCCGTAACGCTTTCGCAATTAGTAAATGATCCCGTAACGAAGCGTGCTGCTCTAAGGTTGGATCTTCTCTATCTCTTCTATCAACCCTATCTGGTACGGATCCCACAATGGTGAGCAATATTCAAGCAGTGGGCGAACAACTGTACTGTAACCTTCTTCCTTTTTTTTCAGATTGCATTTCCTTAGGATTCTTGCAATGAATCTCAGTCTGGCATCTGCTTTACCGACGATCAACTTTATATGATCATCCAATTTTAAATCACTCCTAATGCATACTCCCAGATAATTTATGGAATGAACTGCTTCCAGTTGCTAACCTGCTATATTGTAGCTAAATGATAAAGGATCTTCCTTTCTATATATCCGCAGCATATTACACTTGTGTACATTGAGATTCAATTTCCATTCCCTGCACCATACGTCAATTCGTTGTAGATCCTTCTGCATTTCAGTACAATTTTCCATTGTTGCAACGTCTCGATATACCACGGCATTATCCGCAAAAAGCCTCAGTGAACTTCCGATGTTATCCACAAGGTCATTTATGTCTATTGTGAATAGCAACGGTCCTACGACACTCCACTGCGGCATACCTGAAATCACTCTTACTTTGGAAGACTTCTCTCCATTGAGAATGACATGCTGCGTTCTGTTATCTAGTAACTCTTCAATCCAGTCACACAATTGGTCTGACAGTCCATATGCTCCTACTTTGTTCATTAAACGACTGTGGGGAACTGTATGAAACAATGCATGACTTTTGTCACCTCTGTGTAGAAAACTACTGACAATGATGACACTTTTGCTCAATGCATCGTGTTCAGTGATTAAGCGATTTCCACCTTAGTGGGAAAGCAAACAAACACATCGTTGTAATATGGGACCTACAGAACTCATATGCATACATTGAACATCTACAAGATTCACCCAAAGTCAATGTATTTTGTGCAATATCACACTCATCTGTCTATGGCCCATACTTATTTGATGGGAACACGATTAATGGTCAGCAGTGTCTTGCTATGTTTCAAACCTAGTTGTTTCTGAGGCTGAACGACGACAGTTTCATTTTGAAACAAGAGGGAGCATTCTGTCAGTGGAGTCGCCAAATGTGTGGATGTCTGAATGAAACCGTACCGAGCCGTTCGATTGGGCGTCAAACAGCCGACGACTTAGCGCTTCTCAGCTGGCCTCCATGGTCATCAGATTTGACGAACTATGACTTCTTCTGGTGGGGTTTCGTTAAGGCCAACGTTTATGAACCAACACTGCCTTACACCTGCATTCGTGTCACGTTTCTTGGCACGGTGACATCTATCAGAAGGGCAGCAGAGCGTGTCACACAGCCCGCAGTACTCCCCTGCCCACCAAAAACGTACCGAATTTAAACCCAAAGGAGAATCTGTGATAAGAACTCGATCGGGCAGTTCGCGCCATGAATCCTCAGTCGAGAAACATAGCGCAGTTGTCCACGGCGCTGGAGTCGGCATAGTACCTTCCAGAACCTCACCCAACTTCTTCCTGCACGTATTACAGCAGTTCAAGAAGAAAAAGATGGTTATTCGGGCTTTTGACATGTGCTCAAATTAATGTGACTGGACAGTGCATTAGCGTACATACACTACTGGCCATTAAAACTGCTACACCACGAAGATGACGTCCTACAGACGCGAAATTTGACCGACAGCAAGAAGATGCTGTGATATGCAAATGATTACCTTTTCAGAGCATTCACACAAGGTTGTCGCCGGTGACGACACCTACAACGTGCTGACATGAGGAATGTTTCCAACCGATTTCTCATACACAAACAGCAGTTGACCGACGTTGCCTGGTGAAACGTTGTTGTGATGCTTCATGTAAGGAGGAGAAATGCGTACCATCACGTTTACGACTTTGATAAAGGTCTGATTGTAGCCTATCGCGATTGTGGTTTATCCTGTCGCAACATTTCTGCTCGCGTTGGTCGAGATCCAATGACTGTTAGCAGAATATGGAATCAGTGGGTTCAGATGGGTAATACGGGACGCCATGCTGGATTCCAACGACCTCGTATCACTAGCAGTCGAGATGACAGGCATCTTATCCGCATAGCTGTAACGGATCGTGCAGCCACGTCTCGATCCATGAGTCAACAGATGGGAACGTTTGCAAGACGACAACCATCTGCACGAACAGCTCGACGACGTTTGCAGCAGCATGGACTATCAGCTCGGAGACCATGGCTGTGGTTACCCTTGACTCTGCATCACAGACAGGAGCGCCTGCGATGGTGTACTCAACGACGAACCTGGGTGCACGAATGGCAAAACATCATATTTTCGGTTGAATTGAGGTTCTGTATACAGCATCATGATGGTCGCATCCGTGTTTGGCGACATCGCGGTGAACGCCCATTGGAAGCGTGTATTCGTCATCGCCATACTGGCGTATCACCCGGCGTGATGGTATGGGGTGCCATTGGTTACAGGTCTCGGTCGCCTCTTGTTCGCACTGACGACACTGTGAACAGTGGGAGTTACATTTCAGATGTGTTACGACCCATGGCTTTACCATTCATTCGATCCCTGCGAAACCCTACATTTCAGCAGGATAATGTACGAGCACATGTTGGAGGTCCTGTACGGGCCTATCTGGATACAGAACACGTTCGAATGCTGCCCTGACCAGCACATTCTCCAGATCTCTCACCGATTGAAAACGTCTGGTCAATGGTGGCCGAGGAACTTTCTCGTCACAATACGCCAGTCACTACTCTTGATGAACTGTGGTATCGTGTTGAAGCTGCATGGGCAGTTGTACCTGTACACGCCACCCAAGCTCTGTTTGACTCAATGCCCAGGCGTATCAAGGCCGTTATTACGGCCAGAGGTGGTTGTTCTGGGTACTGATTTCTCAGGATCTATGCATCCAAATTGCGTGAAAATGTAATCACATGTCAGTTCTAGTGTAATATATTTGTCCAATGAATACCGGTTCATCATCTGCATTTCTTCTTGGTGTGGCAATTTTAATGGCCAGTAGTGTATTAAAAGTGCCCTTAGTACTGAACCAAGGTTTCAATTTATACGGGATATTGCCACTACATTTAAAGAGAGAGATTGTTTGTTACTTAGGTTGGCTCCAGAAACGGACTGTCTTCTAATAGACGATGCCAACAAACAACGAGCTACTGTACAAAATAAAGTAGATTGCAAAGAGGTAGAGCAATCCTGAAAGATATGCAAGCACAAATAGCAATCAAAAGAATATGGGAGCACAGCCCCTGCGAGATGGATCTGTTGAAGCTGCCGAAAGAATTTGGAAGTTCTTGTATCAAAAGAACTGTTGTGCGATGGTCACGAACCTATAGATGTACTTGTGAATTGGAACAGGACATCCTTAAGAAAGTGTATGGGATACTGTGTGCAGATGGTGTTGTTTGGCAGAAGAGCCAACACCGTGTTACTTAGGTTGGCTCCAGAAACAGACTATCTTCTAATAGACGATGCCAACAAACAACAAGCTACTGTATAAGATAAAGTAGATTGCAAAGAGGTATGCAAGCACAAATATGCAATAAAAAGAATATGGGAGGACAGCCCCTGCGAGATGGATCTGTTGAAGCTGCCGAATGAATTTGGAAGTTCTTGTATCAAAAGAACTGTTATCGTATGGTTACGAACCTATAGATGTACTCGTGAATAGGAACAGGACATTCTTAAGAAAGTGTATGGGATACTGTGTGCAGATGTTGTGGTTGGCAGGAGAGCCAACACCGTGTTACTAGAGGAGGCCGAAAGGCACGCGATTTAGCTCACGCAGGCTGGCGTGAGGTCTGGAACAGGACAAGGAAATTAGAATTTAGAAACAACGGATGTAGCTGGTGGAATACTTAACTTTAATCCATTAATGATGAACGTCGGTTTTGACGGTACATAGTTCACAATATCAATAGTAACTGATAATGACGCCTTACTAGGTCGTAGCAAATAACGTAGCTGAAGGCTATGCTAACTATTGTCTCGGCAAGTGAGAGCGTATTTAGTCAGTGAACCATCGCTAGCAAAGTCTGCTGTACAACTGGGCGAGTGCTAGGAAGTCTCTCTAGACCTGCTGTGTAGTGGCGCTCGGTCTGCAATCACTGATAGTGGCGACACGCGGGTCCGACGTATACTACCGGACCGCGGCCGATTTAAAGGCTACCACCTAGTAAGTGTGGTGTCTGGCAGTGACACCACAGCAGATAATATTACATACTCGGCAGAAAACAGAGACAGAGCGAATCCGCCGGACATAATTCTTAATGTTAACATACTCATGAAGGATCCCCTTGTCCGAGACTAAAATACGAGGGATATTCGGAAAGTTAGGAACGATCGGTCGCGAAATGGAAACCACAGTGAAAAACCGATGAAGTTTTGCACAGGTGTGTTGGGCAGTGTCTCTAGTATGCCCGTCGATCGCGCTACGTCGTTCTTTTTCGTTCTGAGAACACAGGGAGCACATAAAGATACGTAGAACAATAGTGCCATCCGCCACGACGAAGGCCTGGTGGGAAATTTCGCCTGAAGCTATGCAGCCAACATTACATAACTGTCGTGCGTTTTCTTCAAGACAATTCTCAGACTCATTCTCCAGGGGCAATGAAGATGCTCCTGCATCGTTTTCAATTGGAAATGTTTGATTACCCACAAGACAGCCTGTAATTGTCTCCCTCTGAGTTTCATATCCGCTCACATGAACCGCTGGCTATGAAGACAAGATTTTGGCACAGACAACGAGCTGTAGGCCAGCGTAGAGAATTGGCGGAAAGCACTGGAGGCTGCCTTCTATAACGAGGGTATTGGAAAGTTGGTACGACGCTACGAGAAATATCTAAGTCGCATCGGCGACTATGTAGAGAAGTAGCTGGAAGTTGCAGCTAACTGTTCCAAATAAAACAGTATTGATTTTCACTGTGGTTTCCATTTGACAACCTATCGTTCCTTACTTTCCGAATAACCCTTGTACAAACATATAGAGATGAAGATGGAGACTTGCACTTCTCCATAACTGGGAGTATACGTCACTTGCAGGACCTAAAAGGGATAGGGCAGCATATGCATGCAGTAGAAAATAAGTTAGGATTACATAAAAATACACTCCTGGAAATGGAAAAAAGAACACATTGACACCGGTGTGTCAGACCCACCATACTTGCTCTGGACACTGCGAGAGGGCTGTACAAGCAATGATCACAGGCACGGCACAGCGGACACACCAGGACCCGCGGTGTTGGCCGTCGAATGGCGCTAGCTGCGCAGCATTTGTGCACCGCCCCCGTCAGTGTCAGCCAGTTTGCCGTGGCATACGGAGCTCCATCGCAGTCTTTAACACTGGTAGCATGCCGCGACAGCGTGGACGTGAACCGTATGTGCAGTTGACGGACTTTTGAGCGAGGGCGTATAGTGGGCATGCGGGAGGCCGGGTGGACGTGCCGCCGAATTGCTCAACACGTGGGGCGTGAGGTCTCCACAGTACATCGATGTTGTCGCCAGTGGTCGGCGGAAGGTGCACGTGCCCGTCGACCTGGTCTGGGACCGGACCGCAGCGACCCACGGATGCACGCCAAGACCGTAGGATCCTACGCAGTGCCGTAGGGGACCGCACCGCCACTTCCCAGCAAATTAGCGACACTGTTGCTCCTGGGGTATCGGCGAGGACCATTCGCAACCGTCTCCAGGAAGCTGGGCTACGGTCCCGCACACCGTTAGGCCGTCTTCCGCTCACGCCCCACCATCGTGCAGCCCGCCTCCAGTGGTGTCGCGACAGGCGTGAATGGAGGGACGAATGGAGACGTGTCGTCTTCAGCGATGAGAGTCGCTTCTGCCTTGGTGCCAATGATGGTCGTATGCGTGTTTGGCGCCGTGGAGGTGAGCGCCACAATCAGGACTGCATACGACCGAGGCACACAGGGCCAACACCCAGCATCATGATGTGGGGAGCGATCTCCTACACTGGCCGTACACCTCTGGTGATCGTCGAGGGGACACTGAATAGTGCACGGTACATCCAAACCGTCATCGAACCCATCGTTCTACCATTCCTAGACCGGCTCATCATCGTGTTTCCGGCGAGCGATTCGATGGTCACAGCCGCCCTGCCGCATGACGTGTATTGGTGTAAACACGTGGCGGCAATGCGGGCGTGTGCGGAGGCTTTTGGGTAGGCCGAAAGGCGCCGTACTCTCGTCGCCGCCTTCCTCCCAGGGTACACGGTCGTAGTATTGGTTGCAGTATACATGTGGTCAGAATAAATACATATTAATGCTTCCTTCATGCTCATAGTTACCGCAGCCTTCGTAATAATTTATAGTGTATATTAGTCTTTCCCGTAGTACTCCATTCTGGCGATCCATCGCAAATATATGGAATTAGGAAATAAGGACGTACAGTGTATTGCGGGTCTATCGGTATAATCCAGACACTTGATGCTTACACATGCAGACCGAGAAAGAATTTTGTGAAACAGTTCTCTGATATAATCCTACTATACAGCAATGATGTAAATTTACACCTGAGGAATAATGTTGAACATGTTCAGGTATGCATGGCCCAAGAGCGGATACTTCACAGAACAACCTGATAAATGTGAACCTCCTGTTAATTATTTCTTTAAAAATTGTGATACATGGTGTCAATTGCACAATAATACTGCAATAATCAGATATGAGTAGTGCACGATTTGAATGTGAATGCAGCACTTCTTTGCAATGGCCAATACAACTTCCCCTTATTACTGCACTGATTATCAAAGATAATGCAACACAACCTAAATACTGTAAAATAAAGCAGATGTCAAACATAATACCCAAAACCAAACAACTAAAAAAACATAACAAAACGAACAACAAATAAAAGAAAGTCCATGAAAAAACAAAACGGGAATAGCCTTTCGCCATCTCCACGTTGGTTATCCCTGGACTCGACAGAGAGCGAGGCCTTATTGTTTCAATTAAATCCTTCAGGAGACCGTCTTTTACGGTTGCACTGGGAAATTGTAAACACTAGGGATTTCAAACAACAAATGAAATGAAATGAGGTGGTGTGGTGGTGGCACTCAACTACGCACCCACAGACTCAGTGTTAGTTTTGGCTGGTTTCGTTGTCTAGGGACTGGAATACGTAGTTGCCGGATTACGGGCCAAATACTGTTGTGTCTACAAAAAATGGCTCTGAGCACTATGGGACTTAACATCTATGGTCATTAGTCCCCTAGAACTTAGATCTACTTAAACCTAACTAACCTAAGGACATCACACACATCCATGCTCGAGGCGGGATTCGAACCTGCGACCGTAGCGGTCGCGCGGTCTCAGATTGAATCGCCTAGCGAGTGTGGTGTCTGGCGGTGACACCACATACACTTCTAAACGCACAATATGTCTTCAATGTAGAAGCCACAGAAATCTCACAAGTGCAAAAGTCGGCACTCCAAAGTACCGGGTGATCAAAAAGTCAGTATAAATTTGAAAACTCAATAAACCACGGGGTAATGTAGATAGCGTGGAAAAAATTGACACACATGCTTGGAATGACATTGGGTTTTATTAGAACAAAAAAAACAACATGTTCACAATGTTCAAAAATGTCCGACGGATGGCGCTAGACAGCAAAACTGCTACCGTGACGGGTGGGAGGTACGCCGATATGTTACAGAATCGCATCATCCTCAGCCTGGCTGATAAACACCTGCTGGAACGTGCGATGTTTATGCAGGATGGCGTTCCACCCCATATTGCTAGACGCGTGAAAGATCTCTTGCGCGCGTCGTTTGGTGATGATCGTGTGCTCAGCCGCCACTTTCGTCATGCTTGGCCTCCCAGGTCCCCAGACCTCAGTCTGTGCGATTATTGGCTTTGGGGTTACCTGGAGTCGCAAGTTTATCGTGATCGACCAACATCTCTAGGGAAGCAGAAAGACAACATACGACGCCAATGCCTCACCATAACTCCGGACATGCTTTACAGTGCTGTTCACAAGATTGTTCCTCGACTACAGCTATTGTTGAGGAATGATTGTGGACATACTGAACATTTCCTGTAAAGAACATCAATTTTGCTTTGTCTTACTTCGTTATGCTAATTATTGCTATTCTGACCAGATGAAGCGCCATCTGTCGGACATTTTTTGAACTTTTGAATTTTTTTGGTTCTAATAAAACCCCATGTCATTCCAAGCATGTGTGTCAATTTGTACCTCTCTATCTACATTACTCCGTGATTAATTCAGTTTTCAAATTTATACTCACTTTTTGATCACCCGGTATAACTATCTCTCGTGACCACGCGCAAACCGCTCCACACTCCAAGTCTCTCTCGCGACCGTGCGTCCACCGCGCCATCACGTCTAGCCCTACTCGTGTCCTGTGCCGTCCTCTCCAGAACTACCTCGTGTCCTCTCTCCCGAACTCGTTTCCATCCAGTCTCCACATTCGCGAGCGCTGCGATTGGCTAGAGCGCTCCCGCCATGTCTTCAAGCCAATGCACACTCACAAATATAAAACAATTCCGAAATTCTGGATTTACATTTAAATAACTTGAAATTAAATAAATATTCCTAGGGCTGGACCATGTTGTTGTTGTTGTGGTCTTCGGTCCTGAGACTGGTTTGATGTAGCTCTCCATGCTACTCTATACTGTGCAAGCTTCTTTATCTCCCAGTACCTACTGTAACCTACACCCTTCTGAATCTGCTTGGTCTATTCATCTCTTGGTCGCCCTCTATGATTTTTACCCTCCACGCTGCCCTCCAATTCTAAATTGATGATCCCTTGATGCCTCAGAACATGTCCTACTAATCGATCCCTTCTTCTAGTCAAGTTGTGCCACAAGCTTCTCTTCTCCTCAATCCTATTCAGTACATCCTCATTAGTTATGTGATCTACCCATCTAATCTTCAACATTCTTCTGTAGCACCACATTTAGAAAACTTCTATTCTCTTCTTGGCCAAACTATTTATCATCAATGCTTCATTTCCATACATGGCTACACTCCATACAAATACTTTCAGAAATGACTTCCTGACACTTAAATCTATACTCGATGTTAACAAATTTCTCTTCTTCAGAAACTCTTTCCTTTTCCATTACCAGTCTACATTTTATATCTTCTCTACTTCGACCAACATCAGTTATTTTGCTCCCCAAATAGCAAAACTCCTTTACTACTTTAAGTGTCTCATTTCCTAATCTAATACCCTCAGCATCTCCCGACTAAATCGACTACATTCCACTATCCTCGTTTTGCTTTTGTTGATGTTCATCTTATAACCTCCTTTCAAGACGCTATCCATTCCGTTCAAATGCTCTTCCAAGTCCTTTTCTGTCTCTGACAGAATTACAATGTCATCGGCGAACCTCAAGGTTTTTATTTGTTCTCCATGGATTTTAATACCTGCTACGAATATTTCTTAGGTTTCCTTCACTGCTTGCTCAATATACAGATTGAATAAAATCAGGGACAGGCTACAACCCTGTCTTACTCCCTTCCCAACCACTGCTTCCCTTTCATGCCCCTCGACTCTTATAACTGCCATCTGGTTTCTGTACAAATTGTAAATAGCCTTTCGCTCCCTGTATTTTACCCCTGCCACCTTCAGAATCTGAAAGAGAGTATTCCAGTCAACATTGTCAAAAGCTTTCTCTAAGTCTACAAATGCTAGAAACGTAGGTTTGCCTTTCCTTAATCTAGCTTCCAAGATAAGCTGGAACTTAAACACGCTATAACACACATTATTAAATACATAAACAATTAAATAAACATATATCAAAAGAAAAGAAGCAAAATGTAGGCCAGGAGCCTAATGCCTCTGTGATTTCTAAAACACAGTAAATAATTAATCAGTTTCTTCATGAATAGCATATATCTGTATTAACAAAGACATAGACGAATCAATATATTTATAATAATGCTACTACCGTTTTTTCGTGTAACTGTGGCGGATTTATGGCCTGACGCGATCGATAGTAGTCGGCCACTTCGACCTCCAGTAACTCATGTACTATTTAAGTAACATGGCTGTAATTCATACCGATTTGGGTTTACACTAATAGCTTTCTAAAGACATGGCGATCGACAAAATCGAATGAAACGTTTATATTCTGGAAATTCGTTTCTGGGTGTTACTGCTATAATTTACCGCCAGATACTAAACTTTAAATTAATAAAGATATTGAGAATCTGACTGCACCATCAGAATCGTCGTGCAAATAATAGTAATGTACATGTTTTTTTGGAGGTATCGTGATTCACCTGGCTACTATTAATTGCTATACGAACTGCGAAATGTCTGCCATTAAGGTTTCACGAAGTCCGCCGTCTTCGGCACTCCCGGCGTGTCTCGTTCATCAGCATGCGTCACCATGGAATTCCCAGCCACGCGGCTCGACCCCTCTTTCTGCAGCCAGCGTCACCCACCACGTGTCGGCCAGCCGAGCGGTCCCTGCGGCCACTGCTTCCTCCGAACTTTTCTTTTTCAGGGCGCGATGACTCGCCCGTTACCTCACGAACACTATCGCCATGTATATCAAGCATCGTATGGCGAACAGAGCGCCCGTTACCTCACACACCCCCACTTATTAACATTTTGGCTTGCCAGAATGTTCAGAAATAGCCTCTTCAGTTCATACAAGTTATGTAAAACAAATTTCAAAGACCAGCATTAAATGATTAAAACGCCAGGCCAATAGTGTTTACAAGATTTTCGTAGTGGTGTCGGAGCAGCATGAATTTCGAAATAAACTTAAACTAACGCAAATTATATGAAACGGCATATTAAATAAATGCCTGCATGTTTTTTTTTCGACAAGAAATAAAATTTTTAAATGCACGTTCACTTATGTGCGATTTTGTAAGCACTTCTTATGACACTCAGCGCTAAGATGCCTTCCTGCACTAATTTTTTCCGTCGCACTACACACGCTCACACGGATTTTCGCACGAAGTATTGACGAACTCACATCAGTCTTTTGACCAAGTGCCTCGCAGAAATCGTGTCTGTTTCTGAATTCCGAGCTCCACAATTTACCGTGACAAATCTGCCTACAACGAAAACCAAAGTAGAAACCCGCCAACGAACCACTTCCCAACACCAACCAAGGTCCTCGCTAACGATTCGCTCCAGCGAAAATCGGTGCTTTAGGAACAAAGTCACAAGGCAAACGACTGAATCACAGTAAGCTCAAATTCCCGTAAGTTCTATTTAGTTGACTTTAATCAATCCTTCCTACCTCCACACACCAAAAACAAAGTATGCACATACAATTACAATTTTAATACTCTTCAAATTAACCACTAAATTTTTTGCCACACTCTTATACAAAGAGTAAGTCAATACATATTTTACTAAAATTCGCGAGGTCACTTACGTCCACGCACCCTCAGTGCCTAAACTTCCCCTTCTTGCACACGTACAGTGCCACAATAAACTAACAAATTACTAATGAATCCCCAAATAAACATATAAATTATCCCTCCAAACTTACTACCACTAATTACAGATTACAACAGCTTTTCACTTCTGTCCTTTCTTTATATGCCCTTAGCAATTTGAAACTTCTCGCGTTTCCACAGATGCGGTAGCAAAGACTGTAACATTCTACCGTACCAACGCCAATCAGTATCACTAAAATCACACTCCTCCTTGATATACCATTTCGTATGATCTTCATTCCACAAACTATCCCCATCCATTATTTACTTCAGCCCTCTCTAAATTTTCTGTTAGTTCTTCAACACATTTCGCCGATTCACTTCCAACAGCATGCACAGATTTACTGTACCCCCCTCCGCCCAAAACATCGAGACTTGCAGCTTCAACAAAATTACACGTCAATTCACTGTTAAACACTTTATCTTCCTGAAATAATACATCGATGCCTAAGTCATCATCATCATAAATATTCGTCTCGGCAATCTTATCTGCTGATACACCATTTAAATCACCACAAAAATTCACATCAGACACCTTACTTTCCTCCGTCGACAAATTAAATTTACGTGAATCGCACACAACTTTATCCTCCGCCGCTACAATACACAAATTGCTGCTACCTTGTCGTACAATTTTGGGACTTCCAGACTTGCTACATTCCGCTGTGATCAGATAAAAATCAGCACACACTGCCATTTCTACACACCTTTCAGCCAGATTAACCAAATGTTCAAATGTGTGTGAAATCTTATGGGACTTAACTGCTAAGTTCATCAGTCCCTGAGTTTACACACTACTTAACCTAAATTATCCTAAGGACAAACACACATACACACCCATGCCCGAGGGAGGACTCTAACCTCTGCCGGGACCAGCCGCACAGTCCATGACTGCAGCGCCTTAGACCGCACGGCTAATCCCGCGCGGCCCAGATTAATCCCCGATCCTATTTCACATAAATTCTCACTTTCACGCTCTGACAAACGTTTTAGATTCACACATTCATCAATAAATTTCGTGTCACCTCCATTCGTGACTAGAAACGGGTAAATTCCTTCCTCCGAAGTATCAATAGCAGTAGGTTTTACATAATTACATAAATTACCATTCCTCTGTTTTTTTAAACAGAAATCATCTACCTCCGCAGATACATTTTTAACTTCAACTGCTGGCGAGAGCAATGCTAAGCGTCCCTTAGTAACATTGACGCTTTCTGCCGAAACACAATCATCGTCACTTGCAGCTGGCGAGACCAAAGCTACGCCACCTTCCCTAACATCGACGCTTTTCGCCGACTCACAAATACTTGTTACTACAACACCTTCCTTACTGCAATTGGTACTATTTGCTAATACGTCTTCAGAACTCTGAACTCGATTTGCTTTCACAAAATTCATCTCCCCTTTAACTTTTTGAACCACTGAATCTTTCCATTCATCACCATTCACTAACTCATTCATTACACATTCAAAACTTATATCATTCCCCGCAAATTTATTCCCATATTCCTATTACTTTTACTTAAATCTTTCACAAATGAATGCTTCCGCCGATCGCGCCTGCTTTTATTGAAAGAGCCACCTATATAGCATCCCTCTTCAGCATACTCCATATCACATATCTGTTGCCTTTCTCCAAACCCATCAACATTTCTACCATTACCATTATCTCCAGTCTTTTTCATCGCCTGTTTAGATCCTCATCCCAGGACCTGAGATGTGGCGAACATCAGTTTCCCGACTGGTAGATATGCGTGTGCACTTCGCGCGAATTTCTCCTGTCAAATCTGGGTTCTTTACTCGGATCCGATTCACGGAAGCTATTACTCCAGTTCGTTCTTCGACCATTCTGCTCATTCCAACTACTATCTCCCTGAGAATTCCTTTGATTTCTCAGATGATTATTATTTTGGCGATGATTATCTGGCTTCCCATTTTGATAACTACCGACCGGTTTGCTCTGAGGTTTCAACTTCAAAGCCCTCTCTAATTTTTCTATAAATTCTAGAAATTCGTCCACGGAATTGCATGGACTATGGACGAGATCCCACTGCAAATCTTCGGGTAATCTTTTTAACGTGGTGATTTCCGTTAAAACCCCCAATGGATTTTTCACGTGCATAAGCTTGCGAAGTTCGCACTTGCAAAAATCTCTCATCGACCTATTACCGTACCTGTAACTTGGCCAGTTTAAAAATTCATTTTGGATCCGCGTTTGCTTTGCCTCGCTTCAAAATTTATTCAAAAAAACACTTTTCTAACTTTTCGTACGATTCGAACGAACTACATTTAACATTTGCCTAAGACAGTGGGTCTCCTTCCAAATGCCGTTTAACGTCCTTTATTTTCGCTTCGTTCGACATGCCATGGACAAAGGCGTCCCTACATGCAATCAAGAAATTTACTGGCTGATATATTCCGTTATCTGTGTAACATTTCACAGATCCAGTATGCGCCCAAGGGGTATTTATAACCGGCTTGGCCTGTTGAGAGGCTAACGAATTTCACTCACTTTTTATCTGTTGCATTTGTTTTTTAAAGTCATTTTCACTAGTGATACAGGACTATTTTATCTTTAATTGCGCTTACATCTTTCTCCCCCTCACCTACACGATTGGCAGTGTCACAAATTGCTAAATTTATATCGCTTTTATGAGTATCTTGCGCCTTTATACAGTCGCTTACCTTGCTCCCAAGTTCCGTCTGTGTCTTATCCATTTTCCCCAAGGTCTATTTCCACTGATTCGATTTTAGATTTTACTATTACAACTTCGTCTGTAATTTTCCCAATGTCAACTCGGACACACTTTAATTTATCATCAGTTGCTTTTTCAAGGTTACCTATAATTTTTTCAACTTCCTCTCTCACAGCAGAACCTATTTCAGTTCGCATTGTACCCATATCAGTCCTAATTGTATCCGTAACTGTTTGAATTGCATTGATATTATTTGCCATTGTATTCCATGTTATTTCCCAATACTTGGATCATTTGCATTAGCTGATACATCATATTTCCCCCACATTCATTCCCTTGCCTGAATTCCTATTAGTTACACTTTCGTCCTCTGATTTCGGACTAACCAGCTCACTTCCATTTTCAGAATTACACATACAAGGTGACTGTTTTATATTCACGAGATCTATGGCTGGAGCTCGAAATTCAGAGTCACATACTATCTCGCTAATTGTGCAGGCATTTATCTGATTTGAGATTGTTCCCTCTGCCATGGTGATGCCGTCTCTTGTAGTGGAAGTCGACATTGAAAAAAAATGGTTCAAATGGCTCTGAGCACTATGGGACTTCTGAGGTCATCAGTCTCCTAGAACGTAGAACTACTTAAACCTAACTAACCTAAGGACATCACACACATCCGTGCACGAGGCAGGATTGGAACCTGCGACGTAGCGTTCGCGCAGCTCCAGAGTGTAGCGTCTAGAACCGCTCGGCCACTTCTGCCGGCTGGTCATTGGAAACTGCCCTGGAGTACACAAAGAAGCTGCTGGCGTGCTGCTGTTGATCTGCGTCCGCCACTGGATAAAGTCGCCTGAAGTAGCTGCTGCCGGTTACTGCGTGTTCCAACCGTCTCCGATAGCGCTGTCTGTTAAACGCACTAACTGCGACTGTTCCCCGCGCTCAACTTATTTAGACTCCGATCCCCCACGCAAATTGTCTTTAACGTGATAGCATGTGTTGGTTGTGAAAATTACTGCATAATTTCACTATTTCCAGAAACCTACTTGCGAAAAAAAAGCCGATCTCACACTGTTTTGTGAGAGGTACACTCTACAGAAAGGTTTTTACACTTCACATAGTATGCTGAGTAACAGAAAGCAAAGAAATTACCAGTTTTCAGGACCCAAATTCCAGACGAGCCCGAATTGCGGGATTTCAAACAATAAATGAAATGAAATGTGGTGGTGCGGTGGTGGCCCTCAACTATACACCCACAGACCCAGTGTTGAAATATTAAAAGTTTTGGCTGGTTTCGTTGTCTATTGACTGGAATACGTAGTTGCCGGATTACAGGCCAAATACTGCTGTGTCTACAGTATACGATAAGAATACAGACATGAAACGAATGGTCGAAGGTTTCTATCACTCGGAAATTGCGAATTATGAAAGTGACATATAAATTTATAAATGAAAGATTGCAATTAAATAAAATCTGCAGGTACTATTTTAACGAGTTTAAATGATGAGTACGATAGTAGAAGTACTTTTGAGGGTGTGGTATATTTCTGCAAAACACTTATTGGTGTCGATAGTACAGCAATTAAATTAAATATAAGTTGAATAACAGGGAAACAATAGATTCCTACTACACATAATTAGTTATGAACAACAACATAGCTGGCGAGATATTCACTTCTAAACGCACACTATGTCTTCACTATAGAAGCCACGGAAATCTCACAAGTGCACAAGTCGGCACTCCAACGTATAACTATCTCTCGTGACCACGCGCAAACCGCTCCACACTCCAAGTTTCTCTCGCGACCGTGCGTCCACCGCGCCATCACGTCTAGCCCTACTCGTGTCCTGTGCCGTCCTCTCCAGAACTACCTCGTGTCCTCTCTCCCGAACTCGTTTCCATCCAGTCTCCACATTCGCGAGCGCTGCGGTTGGCTAGAGCGCTCCCGCCATGTCTTCAAGCCGATGCACACTCACAAATATAAAACACTTCCCAAAAACTGGATTTACATTTAAATAACTTGAAATTAAATAAATATTCCTACGGCTGGACCATAAACACGCTTTAACGCACATTATTAGATACATTAACAGTTAAATAAACGTATATCGAAACGAAAGAAGCAAAAGGTAGGCCAGGAACCTAATGTGTCTGTGCTTTCTAAAAAACAGTAAACAACTGACCCAGTTTCTTCACGAATAGCATATATCGGATATTAACAAAGACATAGATGAATCAATATATTTATAAGAATGCTGCTACCGTTTTTTCGTGTAACTTTGGCGTATTTATGGCCTGACGCGATCGATCGTGGTCGGCCACTTCGACCTCCAATAACTCATGTACTATTTAAGTTACATGGCTGTAATTCATACCGATTTGGGTCTACACTAATAGCTTTCTAAAGACATGGCGATCGACAAAATCGGATGAAGCGTTTATATTCTGGAAATTCATTTCTGGGTGTTACTTGTATAATTTACAGTCAGATACTAAACTTTAAACTAATAAAGATATTGAAAATCTGATTACACCATCGGAATCGTCGTGCAAATAATAGTAATGTACATGTTTGTTATTGAGGTATCATGATTCATCTGGCTACTATTAATATCTATACGAACTGCGAAATGTCTGCCATTAAGGTTTCACGAAGTCCGCCATCTTCGGCACTCCCGGCGTGTCTCGTTCATCAACATGCGTCACCATGGAATTCCCAGCCACGCGGCTCGACCCCTCTTGCTTCGGCCAGCGTCACCCACCACGTGGCCGGCCTACCGAGCGGTCCACGCCCGCCAAGCGGTCCGTGCGCCCACTGCTTCCTCCGAACTTAGAATATTTTCAGGGTGCGACGACTCGCCAGTTACCTCACAAACACTGTCGCCATGTATATCAAGCGTCGTACGGCGAACACATCTCGCATATAGCGGTATTAGGGGTGCTTCGAACGTATATCTGACTATTGAGACCTCAGGATATAACTTTATCCTACACTCATCAAAAGGAGTTTTGAATTATCTCGGTTCCGAGAGTTCCGAAACCTGTACAGTAAATTGGAATTGACGCCTGGACACTTCCTTTGTTGAGAGTCCTTCCTGGCACAAGGTAACAATGTGGACGCGATCGAGCCGCGGTATTGACCCTCTAGGCATGATTGAACTACAGACACCATGAGCTGGTGGAATGACTGGAACTGATCGGTTGTTGGACCCCCTTCTTCTAATAGGCGCTGCTCATGTGTGGTTGTTTACATCTTTGGGCGGGTTTAGTGACATCTCTGAACAGTCAAAGGGACTGTGTCTGTCGTACAGTATCCACAGTCATTGTCTATCTTCAGGAGTTTTGGGGACTGGGGTGAGACAAAACTTTTTTTGATATGTGTATATGGTTTATGTGGTTGAATTTGTTGTTAAATATACTATTAGATTTACTACATATAAATTTTGTACCGTTTCAAAAAATGGTTCAAACTGCTCTGAGCACTTGGGACTTAACATCTGAGGTCACCAGTTCCCTAGAACTTAGAACTAATTAAACCTAACTAACCTACGGACATCACACACATCAATGCCCGAGGCAGGATTCGAACCTGCGACCGTAGCAGGCGCGCGGATCCAGACTGAAGCGCCTAGAACCGTTCGCCCACCGCGGCCGGGGTACAGTTACAAAAACTTTGAGATGAAGGAAGAATTCGAAATATATCAAAATGTTTAAGTAATAATAGGACAGTTATAAAGTACAGTAGCAACTACGGAAATTATGTTCCAACATTTTTGTTATATCTCCTACTGTTTCGACTATCTGTGAACAGAAAGATAACCGCGTTTTCTTCGGTAGGATTTTCAGCACTTTTTAAAACTATTGCTGCAAGTTCACATCAAGTATAATGCTCTATTGCAATCTAGCTTTCGTTTCTATGGCAAGTAATAGAAAGACTAACAGACTGAGTTTTGGAGATAATGAAAGTAATAAAATGCATACAAATGAAATAATCAACGGTCGCGAGGCTAATTAGGCATAATACTTTGAAACATTAAGTTTAACGAAAAATGTACATAGATAGTAGAAGTGATTTTCGTTAATGCTCCTTTTAAATAGTGCAATGGATACACACAACTAACGAAAGAACTACATAGTGGTTATCAGTAGATAGATTTTAGACAAACCAGCAAACGAATAACTAAATAATACATCACTCATACTAATAGAAGTTACTACTGCAATCGTTAATTGATTCAGTACTAATTCAGCATTAAGATGTTACTAAAGACACACTGGACTGAAATTGGGCATGGAAAGAGTTCTGATTTCAGCTAACACATACATACCACAAATGAAATTAAATAATCATACACCTATACTTATTATGCCTTCATTATTAGCAATGTCACAGATTTCTTTTAATAGCAACCAAAAACCCAATTATCTTTCAGACTGAGAATAAATTACTGTGGAGGCCCATAAACTTTTACTTTCTCTACATGCAAACTCTCTAATTATTTCCGACATCAATTGCAATTTAATAACATTAAATTTTTATCCCCACTTGCAACAGTTTATGTTTTAATGCTTAACACAAGTTAGTCAAATATTAAGCTCAACCAATTTCAGAAAATAGTTCATGATACTAATCAATGCAAGTTACTTTTCACCATAGCCCAATATACGTGCCTTTCTCACCACCTGTGAAGCAGATAGCTTAGAAAACAACATTCAAATATTATAGCATTGAACTTTAGCACCTTTAGTGCAACAACAAACCATTATATTTTCAGAAACAAGACGCTTGGTTATCTGTTCGTTAAGGACAGGACCCTGCGTTGGTTTGTGATTAGGACAAATTTTAAGGTGCAGACACAGTTTTATGTCACTGGAATTATTATTAAAAACTCACATCAATATACTGGTCCATACTGTGAGACATGTCTGAATTCCTGCAGTTGGTGGAGCAGTAGCGCAAAAGTGGTGGCAAGCACATGGCGGCCGACTGGTCCCATGCTCTTGGAGTTGAATACTCTTTACAGAATCTTCCTGGCGACGTATTAATCATTTCAGAGCCATTCCATAACAAAAGAGCGCCATATTACAGCCGAGACCACATCCAAGACAATTCCAACATAAATCGGCTTCCTAATGCCTCACTTGGCACCTACGGTGTTGACTGTAGAACTAATGGCCACTGGCTGCGTAATGTGCTCTCTCTCTTGCCGCCCAGATGGCCACCAAATCCACCTTTTATCGCGCGCCAAGCCCCTTCCGTTGCGGATGGGGTTCCCTGCACTTTTTCCTTTATACAGGGTGTCACCTAACGTTACCGCTGGATATATTTCGTAAACCACATCAAATACTGACGAACCGATTCCACAGACCGAACGTGAGGAGAGGGGCTAGTGTAATTGTTTAATACAAACCATACAAAAATGCACGGAAGTATGTTTTTTAACACAAACCTACGTCTTTTAAAATGGAACCCCGTTAGTTTTGTTAGCACATCTGAACATATAAACAAATACGTAATCAGTGCCGTTTGTTGCATTGAAAAATGTTAATTACATCCGGAGATATTGTAACCTAAAGTTGATGCTTGAAACCTCCGACATTCAGTTGCGTGTTGTAACAAACACGGGCCACGGTCGGCGAGCAGCATCTGCAGGGACATGTTTACGATGACGACCGTGTTTACGAGTGTGGCTGTAGTGCACTGTTCTAGTTTGGTCTAGCTGTCGCAGTGTCTGCATGTAGCGCTTGCTGCTATTGTTATTCTGCATTCTTCTCCGCACGCAGACCAACTGTAGTACACCATGTTACCAGTAGTCTGTGATAGTGTAGTGTTGTAGGAACTGTGACCATGGGGTATTCGAACTCTGAAAAGGCGGAGATGATAGTCATCTATGGCGAGTGTCGGTGAAATGCAGCTGAAGCCTGCAGGGTGTATGCAGAACGGTACCCGTACAGAGAGCATCTACCGCCAATTGTATGCAACAGGTATGGTCGTAGCACGCAAACGGGTCCGTAACAGGCCCGTCACAGGAGAAGCGGGTGCAGTTGGTGTGTTAGCTGCTGTTGCCATGAACCCACACATAGTACACGGGACATTGCGAGAGCCGGTGGACTAAGTCAAAGTAGTGTCATGCGCATACTGCATCGTCACCGCTTTCACCCGTTTCATGTGTCGCTACATCGGCAATTACATGATGATGACTTTAATCATCGAGTGCAATTCTCTCAATGGGCATTAACAGAGAATGCGTTGCAGTTCTACCTGTTTACTGATGAAGCGGGTTTCACAAACCACGGGGCAGTGGCTCTACGGAACATGCATTACTGGTCCGTGGACAATCCTCGCTGGCTCAGACAGGTAGAGCGACAGCGACCGTGGACTGTAAATTTATGGTGCGGAATCATTGGCGACCACCTCATTGGTCCTCACTTCATTGCAGGGGCCCAAACAGCTGCAACATACATCGCGTTTCTACAGAATGACCTGCCAACGTTGCTCGAAAATGTCCCACTGGAAACGCGTCGACGTATGTGGTATCAGCATGATGGTGCACCTGCACATTCCGCAGTTAACACTAGGTTGACCCTTGACAGGATGTTCGACGGGCGTTTCATAGGACGTGGAGGACGCATAAATTGGCCAGACCGTTCTCCTGATATTACCCCTCTGGACTTCTTTCTGTGGGGTACGTTAAAGGAGAATGTGTACCGTGATGTGCCTACAACCCCAGAGGAT
The DNA here is from genome assembly GCF_023897955.1 of Schistocerca gregaria. Classification (NCBI taxonomy): domain Eukaryota; kingdom Metazoa; phylum Arthropoda; class Insecta; order Orthoptera; family Acrididae; genus Schistocerca; species Schistocerca gregaria. The sequence goes on along the minus strand of NC_064931.1, from coordinate 768,552,855 downwards.
ATGAAACAACGTATTGTGGTAACCTGCTGCGACATTACACCAGATGTACTGCGGCGTGTACGACATTCATTACGCCAGAGATTGCAGTTGTGTGCAGCAAATGATGGCCAGCACATTAAACATCTATTGGCCTGACATGTCGGGACACACTCTATTCCACTCCGTAATTGAAAACGGAAACTACGTGTACGTGTACCCCACCCCTCATGGTAATGTACAAGTGCGTCAGTGAAAAATACCACTAAAAAGGTGTTAGCATGTTGACGTAATGTGCTGTTCCAGTCTCTTCTGTACTTAAGGTCCATCACCGTTCCCGTTGGATCCCTACGTAATTCGGTGCTCTCCGATACACACGATCGAACAGCAGAGGAGTGGTACTCAAGCGTCAAATTTAGGTCACAATATCTCCGGATTTAATTAACATTTTACAATTCAACAAACGGCACTAATTACGTATTTGTTTATATGTTCAGATGTGCTAACAAAACTAACGGGGTTCCATTTAAAAAAACGTATGTTTGTGTTAAAAACACATACTTCCGTGCATTTTTTTATGGTTTGTATTAACCAGTTACACTAGCCCCTCTCCTCACGTTCGGTCTATGGAATCGATTAGTCAGTATTTGATGTGGTTTACGAAAGATATCCAGCGGCAATGTTAGGTTACTCACCCTGTATAATACAACTTCCCTAAGTATGAACCAATATTCAAAGTACAATTTCTCTTTTACTACATTATTATTAAACATTATTAAGTTTTTATACTATATACTTCACAAACTTCCACTTCCCTCTGACAATTCAAGGATCTTAACTAGTACAGAACAACCACTTCAAAGTTACATACACATAATTACATAGTATGACCTACTTAGTATCGATAATGGTGTTACAACTTCAGCGGCCGAAAGGAGCACATATGAAAAAATACATGTCTCATATTTTGACCTAGACTACAATGTAATCGAAGTGTATCGGAATCCCTACTACTTGGGTAGTGTTACTTGTGAGTGGTGCCTCACGCTGCTCTAGTGCGTGAGGATAAACGACCCCACCTAAAGGGTGTCGAAGTGGTTGCCTGCCATCAGGCGCTAGAGAAGTCACATGTTTGCAACCGCCGGCAGGAAATCCAGATTCGTCACACAGGTGAGCTGTGGTCACCCAGCTATCTTCCAAGACCGTATCGCCTTGCGGACATCGGAAATCGCCCAGCATGTTGCCATAACATTTCTGCAGACCAGCAATCCAGAAGGGGAGAGCTTTAACCGCGCGTATTCATTGTACTGCGACGACCCAGGTCCGTCACTGTACTCTCACAGACCTGCCTCAGCGAAAATAAATTCACGAATCTTACATAAATAGTCACTAACGATATATTTCCCTCCAGCACAGTGAAGAATCTTAAGCTTCCAATTTGACTCATTATCACAAAGTGGTATATGTAATGGTACTGTCACAATATACAGAGTGGTCGGAAATTCCCGTTACAGACTTCTAGGACTTGTAGAGGTGAGTGAGTACATCGTATTTTGAATAGGAACCCATGTCCGGAAACGGTACATGTATTCAACTGTCAGAGGTATCAGAACGGTTTTCATTTATAAATTTTGACTCGTTCGTTTCCGGTACATGGATCCTTACTTCAAATTAATACATTTATTGGTCTCCATCGTCCTAGAAAGCCTGTAACATCATCACGGAATCACCCCGTGTATACGTACATTTACAGGCGCCCGCGTCTATATCTTTGACGCTCTGCAGTCTCGTTGGGTGACGTTTTCGGACATGGGTCCCTATTCAAAATACGATTTACTCACTCCCCTCTACTGCTAGTCCTGAGGACAACAGCTGTCCCAGGAGGAGGGCGTCGAGGAGAATGAAGAGACGTGGCGAGCGCAGTGATTACCTGAAACTAAAGGTAGGACTGCACTGAGCGGAACTGCACTGCAGCTGAATGGCACGGCACCACGTGGCTCTGTTAAGGAATTACACCACATTTGAACTGCAGGGGCGCAACAATACGTAGCAAATTTTGGGTGTAAGTCATACGACAACCTGCGGCCAAAAGGACGAAAGTGACATGGATGTGATAATAATTTCTTTGTTATGCGACTAAGAATTAAAAATTGGTGACATTGGAAAGAATAGCGATGCAGGGATCTTTTCACCGTTAGCCTTAGCTAAAAAACTGGAAACAAATACATCGTTCTCTGATAAGCCAAAACATAACGACCACTACTCACCGCTACGTTTCATGCCACCTAGTGGTGCCGCGGGCATACTACGCAGTAACAAAAGTATGCAAGCAGAGTAGACACGGATGGGGGATCACCATGGCGAAGATATGGGCTGCAAAGGGGGAAATCCACTGAGATAAGCGACTTTGACAAAGGAAAGATTATTATTATGCAGAGCCTGAGAACGAATATCTCGAAAATAGCGAAGTTGGTCGAATGTTCACGTGCTACTGTCGTGAGCATCTATGGAAAGAGGTAGAAGGACAGCGAAACTACCACTAGGCGCTGAATGGTTGGACGTCCACGACTCTTCGCGGAACGTGGGGTTTGGAGGCTTGACCGCTCTGTAAAGTAGGACAGATGGTGATTTGTGGCATCTATGCCGACAGAGGACAATGCTGGCGCACACGCAAGTGTTTCGGAGCACACTGCTCATCGTATACTGTTGAACATGGAGCTTCGCAGCAGACCATCCCTACGTGTCCACATCGTGACCCAACGACATCGTTAATTACGCTGCAGTGGGCACGGGACCATCGGGATTCGATCTTTGGTTAATGGAAGCCTGTTTACTATTGGGGTGAACCACATTTTTGCTACACTAGGTCGCTGGTTGTCTCCACAAACGCCATCATCCAGGTGATCGGCGGCTCGAAACGTGCAGCGCGCCATGGACGCAGGCTGGTGGGAGCAGTATAATGTTATGGGAGACATTCTAGTACGCTTGCATGGAACCCTTGGTAGTAACCGAAGACACGATGGCAGCTGCGAACCACCTTCATACCTTCGTGTTTGATGTCTTCCCCGACAGCGATGTCATCTTTCAGCTATATGATTGTCGGTGTCTCAGAGCCAGTGGTTTGAGGAGCATTGTAGTGAACTCACGCTGATCACTCGGCGACCAGATTCGCTTGAGGTAAATTCTGTGGAACACAAATGGCTCGCTATCGGACTCCATCACCGTGTCCGCAAATCAACGGCCCATTATTTACGCGAATTACATGACCTGTGCGTAGACATCTAATTCCACATACCACCACAAACCTACCAACAAACTGCAGGATCCCTGATACGCAGAATCAGTGATATATTTCGTTCCAGAGGCGGGCAAACACGCTATTAAGCAGGTGGTCATAATGTTTTGGCTCGTCAGCGAATGCGCCTAGCCCAGAAATATTACCAGGCACGAGAGTTCGGCTGCGTCACCTGACGTTCTATTTTATGAGACCATATGTTGGTACACTGTTAGATGACCAATCGAAAAAAGTGTACTGTAACAGACATAACAGATCCCAAAGAGTTTCAGAAAACGCTTTTCGAATATTGTGCCAAAAATTTAGGATTTACTATCGCAAGATCTGTCTCAGTCCAGAACATCTAGAGAACATTAATTCTTGCCACTTGTGCCTTGCACAGTTTTTCCAGTCGCAATACAGTGCCGTTTGACAATGAAGGGAATGAAGGTTGGTTAGTTGGTTGGTTGGTTGATTCGTGGAAGGGTACCAAACAGAGGGGTCATCGGTCCCGCAGGATTAGGGAAAGATGGGGAAGGAAGTAGGCCTTGCCCTTTCACAGGAACCATCCCGGAACCTACCTGAAGCGATTTAGGGATATCACGGAAAACCTAAATCAGGATGGACGGACGCGGGTTTGAAGCGTCGTCCTTCCGAACGCGAGTCCAAGGGGGAATGAAAGGATACAACTACGAGACCTTCCTCGCCTAGGAGACAATTTCGTAAATAATGCTATCCAGATATGGGATAGAGTCAAAGATTATTTCAATTCCCCACAAGATAGTTTGGATGTTGTCGAAGAGAAAATCAGTTGTACAAAAATGTAATAATAAGCACTTAGTCATAAAAATAAAGAACTAATAGCTCGTTTCTCAAAATAAATAAAATTTAACTTGTAGGTATTTGTGACCTATGTTTACGCTAATTTCCTTGGCAATTTCTTTCCGAATGTTGCCTTTATGGTGCTAGTCGTACAATTTTCATTTGGAGGGTCATAGCTGTGGATATGCACTTATGTTTACAATTAAAGTTTCCTCATATAATACCATTTTGGTAAACAAACTTTTGTTTGGCACGTCAAAGGAGCTACGGTTTGAATGACGTTCAGTGCCGCGACACTTACTGTATCGCAGTAGCGACAACGGAACTAGGCGACGCCGCACGGTGCGTCATAGTTGGCAAGTTTGTCAACTTTACTGCGCAGTGTTGCGCTGCTCACAAGGAAATCACCACACCACACCCCCGTCAGATTTAGTGGTAAGTTGGCCCAATGGATAGCCAACGCGCAGTCTCATTTCCTTATCATCACCATATTCACCTCCTTAGCCTGACGTCTGAGTCAGCCGGCCGGAGTGGCCGTGCGGTTCTAGGCGCTACAGTCTGGAGCCGCGAGACCGCTACGGTCGCAGGTTCGAATCCTGCCTCGGGCATGGATGTGTGTAACGTCCCTAGGTTAGTTAGGTTTAAGTATTTCTAAGTTCTAGGGGACTGATGACCTCAGAAGTTAAGTCTCATAGTGCTCAGAACCATTTGAACCATCTGAGTCTTTTTGTACTGCATCAAACCACACCCACCTAAAAAATTTCGGCTTGATCCGTCGCCATCTCACTGCTGCAATTTGCCATTCGCGAGACACAGACGGTTGTACACAGATCCCGCACCACCTCTGAACCGAGTGTGAGCATCTAAATGATGGTGTTGCGAACTTCGCATGAAATTCCTTATAGATCGAGGTCAAGGAAGTAGGAAGGGATATTTAATATTGCGTGTTATTTTTTGTACAATTAAAGGATTAAGCTGAATTGCAGTATTAACTGTGGTGTCTTGTTGAGTAAATGTTATGAAGCTAATGTGTTCTAATGTTAGGAAGATAATGTGTGGCAGAATTTACCTGTGGAGGTTTTGGACGGATAAGTATTTTTTGTGGTATGAAAGCAGTACTGAAGTTGTTTGTTCAGGTATTTACGTATTTAAGTGTTTTTTTTTTTTTGTCTACTGGAGCGCAGGTCTTTCCAAAGGGCCAATGATGAACGTCTCTGTTTCCCAGTTGTGTGTGCCAGGCTAGAGATGAGGGGAGTATTAGTCGTTTCACCTGCTCACCAGGAGTAGAGTGGGGGCGCTGTGAATACAACCGTTGGAAAGTGTTTTTCACTAGACAAGAGAATGTGCATCTCGCCAGTTATCTATGGACGCTGGAACTAAATTTATATGCATGAAAGATGTCTAACGAGGTGAGGAGGTTGGAATTGTATTTATGGGGTTACCCCGAGAGGCATAAAGCAAGAAGGCGTTTAAAGAGATGTGGGGTGAGAGCATGAGTTGCAGATATCCTATGAGCAGTTACGGGGGCAGTTGCAGCAGACAGTGGAAGTGGTGCCGTATGTCTTGCACTGACGTAAGAGAGGTTTGTTCAGATGTTGGAGGGAGGATATTGAAAACGATATTAGGGACTGAAGAAGCTGATGACGTAAATAGTAGCATGGAGAGATTAATGGATATGGATAGTAGCAATAAAGCAATCGTAGAAGGGCACACTACGCATTTATCCAGTTTGGAGCAAGCAGTGTTGAATAATACAAGCACATTCGGAAGTTAACTACAGAGGTGATGCAGTTTGTAGAGACGATGGTATACACTGTGAACTAGGACATACGAGCTATACAGGCACAACTGGAGGCGGAGGACACGAACATAATAGTCGGGCTGCTGGTACAGTCACTAGCCGAGAGTGTATGGATTACGGGAGTGGTGGTGTTAGGATTGCAAGAAACTATTCTCTATGCTGTTCACGGACAACTGAGTCTAGTATTTTTAGCACGGGAGCAGTTCCTGTTAGGCTTACTAAAGTACAAATGGAGTTGCCACCGGAGATGGAACTCATTGCAGAGCTGAGCATGCAGGTACTAGCGTTGTATTACTACATAGCACCAGTGAGGCAGAGACGGACCAAGTACGCCTCCGTATGTTGAATTGATATCCTTTACCAGTGTCACATATGGTTTAAATGTTTCAGCATTGAGGTGGGAGAACTTAGGGAAGTTCGTACAGGTGAAAACAGTGGAAGTATTGTTGATGTCTGAGGATGGCAATAATTGCGTAGTGATGTCATTGGGTCTGGAGCCGAGCGACCGCTACAGTCGCAGGCTCGAATCCTGCCTCGGACGTGGGTGTGTGTGACGTCATTAGGTTGGTTAGGTTTGATTAGTTCTAAGTTCTAGGCGACTGATGACCTCAGAAATTAAGTCGCATTGTGCTCAGAGCCTTTTTTTTATGTCATTCGGACAACTGCAGCATTGTAAGATGGAAAGGGTTACAATCTGCCAGGCCCAGATAATCCTGGCAGGCAAGGATACGTGTAAAATTCAGTTGTACCTAGGCAAGACTGACAGCCAGAGTTGTGTCCATGACATGGAAACTGCACGGCAGCGGATTAACAATTAGTGGAACAGAATGCGACACAGAAGGGCCAACATTTCACCCGTCAGCCGCTGTTGTAGGAGAGACTAAATTAAACATTACGTAGCCACAGTTGTACTTGCCAGAGAAGCCACTAGAGGTGCTCCCATTGAAGAATTTGACCTATCCGAATGAAACATTAGACCCTGACCTACTCCTGTACTTGAATCGACTAACAGAGACGTAAGGGGGACGAATTTCGGCAGAGTGAATGATTCAGCATGTGAAACAACATCGGGAGGAGTAACGACTGTGAAGGTACCCTCTCTCGAAGTCATTGCGTAATTGTGGCTAAAAGGGTATGTAATGTATTCGGACGTTGTGGAGAATGATCTTCATAAAGGAGACAAGCAGGTCCTCCATTATCGTGAGGTTCGCCTTTCAGAACGATCTACATCTACATCTACATCTACATGACTACTCTGCAATTCACATTTAAGTGCTTGGCAGAGGGTTCATAGAACCACAATCATACTATCTCTCTACTATTCCACTCCCGAACAGCGAGCGGGAAAAACGAACACCTAAACCTTTCTGTTCGAGCTCTGATTTCTCTTATTTTATTTTGATGATCATTCCTACCTATGTAGGTTGGGCTCAACAAAATATTTTCGCATTCGGAAGAGAAAGTTGGTGACTGAAATTTCGTAAAAAGGTCTCGCCGCGACGAAAAACGTCTATGCTGTAATGACTTCCATCCCAATTCGTGTATCATATCTGCCACACTCTCTCCCCTATAACGCGATAATACAAAACGAGCTGCCCTTTTTTGCACCCTTTCAATGTCCTCCGTCAATCCCACCTGGTAAGGATCCCACACCGCGCAGCAATATTCTAACAGAGGACGAACGAGTGTAGTGTAAGCTGTCTCTTTAGTGGACTTGTTGCATCTTCTAAGTGTCCTGCCAATGAAACGCAACCTTTGGCTCGCCTTCCCGACAATATTATCTATGTGGTCCTTCCAACTGAAGTTGTTTGTAATTTTAACACCCAGGTACTTAGTTGAATTGACAGCATTGAGAATTGTACTATTTATCGAGTAATCGAATTCCAACGGATTTCTTTTGGAACTCATGTGGATCATCTCACACTTTTCGTTATTTAGCGTCAACTGCCACCTGACACACCATACAGCAATCTTTTCTAAATCGCTTTGCAGCTGATACTGGTCTTCGGATGACCTTACTAGACGGTAAATTACAGCATCATCTGCGAACAGTCTAAGAGAACTGCTCAGATTGTCACCCAGGTCATTTATATAGATCAGGAACAGCAGAGATCCCAGGACGCTTCCCTGGGGAACACCTGATATCACTTCAGTTTTACTCGATGATTTGCCGTATATTACTACAAACTGCGACCTTCCTGACAGGAAATCACTAATCCAGTCGCACAACTGAGACGATACCCCATAGCTCCGCAGCTTGATTAGAAGTCGCTTGTGAGGAACGGTGTCAAAAGCTTTCCGGAAATCTAGGAATACGGAATCAACTTGAGATCCCCTGTCGATAGCGGCCATTACTTCGCGCAAATAAAGAGCTAGCTGCGTTGCACAAGAGCGATGTTTTCTGAAGCCATGCTGATTATGTGTCAATAGATCGTTCCCTTCGAGGTGATTCATAATGTTTGAATACAGTATATGCTCCAAAACCCTACTACAAACCGACGTCAATGATATAGGTCTGTAGTTAAATGGATTACTCCTACTACCCTTCTTGAACACTGGTGCGACCTGCGCAATTTTCCAATCTGTAGGTACAGATCTATCGGTGAGCGAACGGTTGTATATGAGTGCTAAGTAGGGAGCTATAGTATCAGCGTAATCTGAAAGGAACCTAATCGGTATACAATCTGGACCTGAAGACTTGCCCGTATCAAGTGATTTGAGTTGCTTCGCAACCCCTAAGGTATCTACTTCTAAGAAACTCATGCTAGCAGATGTTCGTGTTTCAAATTCTGGAATATTCCATTCGTCTTCTCTGGTGAAGGAATTTCGGAAAACTGCGTTCAATAACTTTAGCGGCACAGTCATCGATAACAGTACCATCGGCACTGCGCAGCGAAGGTATTGACTGCGTCTTGCCGCTTGTGTACTTTACATACGACCAGAATTTCTTCGGATTTTCTACCAAATTTCGAGACAATGTTTCGTTGTGGAACCTATTAAAGGCATCTCGCATCGAAGTACGTGCCAAATTTCGCGCGTCTGTAAATTTTAGCCCATCTTCGGGATTTCGCGTTCTTCTGAACTTCGCATGCTTTTTCCGTTGCCTCTGCAACAGCGTTCGGACCTTTTTTGTGTACCACGGGGGATCCGTTCCATCTCTTACCAATTTATGAGAAGATAAACCACTACTGACAGACACAAACACTCCACCACCAATTCTGCCTAATCTATCTTTCCTGAACACCGTCGGAGACTTCGTAAAAATTTCTGCACAACTTATTTCAGGCTTTAGCCAGCTTTCTGTACCTATAACGATATCAGCTTCTGTGCTTTCTATTAGCGCTTGAAGCTCAGGGACTTTTCCAGCGCAACTACAACAATTTACAACTATAATTCCGACTGTTCCTTGATCCAAGCACGTCCTGTAATTGCCAAGCACCCTTTGACATTGGAGCCCATCCCGCACTTTCCCGAGGCCTTCTAACCTAAAAAACCGCCCAGTCCACGCCACACAGCCTCCGCTACCCGTGTAGCCGCCAGCTGAGTGTAGTGGACTCCTCACCTATTCAGCGGAACCCGAAACCCCACCACCCTATGGCGCAAGTCAAGGAATCTGCAGCCAATACGGTCGCAAAACCGTCTGAGCCTCTGACTCAGACCCTCCACCCGGCTCTGCACCAAAGGTTCGCAGTCGGTTCTGTCAACGATGCTGCAGATGGTGAGCTCTGCCTTCATCTCGTAAGCAAGACCGGCAGCCTTCACCAAATCAGATAGCCGCTGGAATCCAGAGAGAATTTCCTCAGATCCAAAGCGACACACGTCATTAGTGCCGACATGTGCCACCACCTGCAGCTGGCTGCACCCTGTGCTCTTCATGGCATCCGGAAGGACCCTTTCCACATCAGGAATGACTCCTCCCGGAATGCACACGGAGTGCACACTGGATTTCTTCCCCTCCTTAGCCGCCGTATCCCTAAGGGGCCCCATTACGCGCCTAACATTGGAGCTCCCAACTACCAGTAAGCCCACCCTCTGCGATTGCCCGGACCTTGAAGGCTGAGAATGATCCTCTGAAACAGGGCAGGCAGCTGCATCTGGCTCAGCCAGAGACAGTGCCTGAAACCGGTTTGTCAGACGCACCAGGGAGGCTTTCTGATCAGCCTCCGGGGACGCCTTTCGCTGCCTGCCACGCCTTGGAACGACCTCCCAATCAACCACAGGCGAGGGCTTAGCCCCACTGCGGGCAGCAACCGGGGCAACCCCAGCGGCAGACCGATCTGGGAACAGAAGGGGCGAGGTTGACATCCCCGGGATACCCAAGTCCGGCTCCCCACAGTGGTGCCCATTGGCAACAGCCTCAAGCTGCGCGACCGAAGTCATCGCCGATTGCAGCTGTGAGCGAAGGGATGCCAAGTCAGCCCTCATCCGAACACAGCAATCGCAGTCCCTGTCCGTTCTAATCGATGTTTAACAACAGTTACCGAAACACGAGTCCGTGCCTAGATAACGCAAGCAGAACACGCAAAGAATGTATCAACTAACCTGTACAAATGCCTAACGACTGCGCTACAATCTGCTGAATTTACGATTACAGTAACTAAAACTCGAAATTGCACCTCCTATACGAAACTCACACGCAATTTAAATATGAATCTACGAAGTAAACACTAAAGCGCGTTGCTACAACTGTCAAATACTATAATACGCCCGAAATATATGAATTAAACAATGCAAGTACCCAAAAACATGCAAAGAAATTAATTAAACTATCTAACAAATAAGTAAGCTAGGGTTATACGACTTGCTGCTGCAGCTGCTTATCCAACGGCGGCAGGGAGCATCATGTTACTGTATTCTGCAAACATTTACTCAACCACGTTGCTCTAACACTCACACGCACCTGAATGAGTCTCGAACCAGGTTATAGAGGTAGGACAGGCGTCAAATGACAGCAGCCAAACTGACGTAGCCCCCCCCCCCCCCCGACCCCCCTTCCCTGTGACTGCCCAGTTGTACACCTATCTAGCAAACATGTTTTCAAACTGCTGTAACATGGAAACGGTACGTTTATGGACAAGAGTTCCTATTCAAAATATTATATACTCAGTCCCCTGTACAAGTCCTAGAAGTTTGTAACTGGAATATCCGAGCACCCTGTATATCAAAGTCATGACCCTAAATTGACCCCACAGTAGGTAGTTCAATGGTTGTATATTAATTTTATACAAAACGCACTCTGTCATGAAATATTTTGGGTAGAAACGCAAGTTCTGATTACCTATCAGAATATCTCTAGTAAATGAATCCTCACAGGTTCTCCATTTTAATACAAGATGTTGACTGAAGGTAACGAACCTTTCAGTCGTTTTTGTGATGTGTTACAGGTGGACCGACTTAGAATCCTGATTAACCTTAGTTTTAGTTACTCTTTATGACCACACAAACAAAAAGGAAGCATACGTTAATGAGGTTACTAAAATACAAAACAAAGGAAATAGAAGCCGTGAACAGTAAGACAATGGAAAATGTCTTAAATCTGCTTGATAGGTCTGGAAGGAGTGGATAAGGCAAAAGTGACAATCGCCCCAACAGTTTGTTCCCCTGAAACTCATAATCGTTGTTGGGTGCGTTATCATTACTCCTATTATACCACGAAATGAAGTAGTGGTTCCATATTCAAATAACTAAAGCCGCTTGGCCAGGAGCCTTCTGCTACAAAACGAAATACTGGGAAGGTGCACAGGTCACTCCAATATTAAGAAAAGGTAGTAGCAGTAATCCAGTAAATTATAGGCCCATATAATTAACGTCGATATGCAGCATGATTTTGGAACATATATTGTGTCTGAGCATTATGAATTACTTCAAAGAGAGCGGTCCATTGACACACAGTCAACACGGATTTAGAAAACATCGTTCTTGTGAAACACAACTAGCTCTTTACACACGCGAAGTGTTGAGTGCTATTGACAAGGGCTTTCAAATTGATTCCGTATTTCTAGATTTCGAAAAGGCTTTTGACACTGTACCACACAAGCGGCTTGTACTGAAATTGGGTGCTTATGGACTATCGTCTCAGTTATGTGACTGGATTCGTGAATTCCTGTCAGACAGGTCACAATTCACAGTAATTGACGGTAAGGCATCGAGTACAAGAGAAGTGATTTATGGAGTTCCCCAAGGTAGTGTTGTAGGCCCTTTGCTGTTCCTAATCTATATAAACGAGTTGGGAGTCGATCTGAATAGCCATATTAGGTTGTTTGCAGATGACGCTGTCATTTATCGACTAGTAAAGTCAGCAGAAGATAAAAACATATTGCGAAACGAATTAGAAAAGATATCCGTATGGTGTAAAAATTGGCAATTAACCCTAAATAACGAAAAGTGTGGGGTCATCCACATGAGTGGTAAAAGGAATCCGTTAAACTTCGGTTACACGATAAATCAGTCAAATCTAAGGGCCGTAATTTATACCCTGGAATCTTCTCTCGAAATTTCAATCACCAAGTTTCGCCTCTGAATTCGAAAATAATTTGTTGACGCCGACCTACATAGGAAGAAACGATCATCATAATAAAATAAGAGAAATCAGAGTCGCACGCAGAGATATAGGTGTTCGTTTTTTCCGTGCGCTGTTCGAGAGTGGAATAATAAAGAATTATTGCGAATGTGGATTGATGAACGCTCTGCCGGGCACTTAAGTGTGCTTCGCAGAGTATCCATGTAGAAGTAGGTATAGAAAACATGTTGTCTAATTTAGTTTAATAAAAATTCATTGAAAGCACTCTCCTCCAATAATACACTGCAAGCTGTTCTTACCAGAATCGACAGTTCAGAGTGAGAGGCCTGCATCTAATGTGGTATGCTGGCAGCTACAACTCATCAGTCACGTAGTGATGAGCTTATCCTCGAATGCAAATCTGTGCCTATTGTCCATGTCTTCCAATAAAGTGTTTTCCTCTAAATCCCACGAAAAAGTCTCACTAACATTTTACATTCCTGTCTGATACAAGAGTCTCCCGCAATGGTCCACACAAACTTTACTCCACCAATGGGAAAGCTCGCTGAAGTTATGTCCGATGAAATTTTAAAAACGGAGCTCCAACATTCCACCAAGGACATATATTTAAGCCAACCAATGCCTTGCTTTCCCTCATCGCGGGAGGGAAATGTGTTTTTCCGTGCGGTTTTGCTTCCAGTTGCTGCCATTCCCCTCCTCCCCCCTTCCCCTCCCCAAAGAAAGGGAAAGACTTTAACAGTAATTGCCATATAGCTTTCGCATGTGAAAACAGCGAGATCACTATCTTTTGCCCAGGACAGATTCCTCTAGCTTTCTCAGAAGGCCTGTCAGCAAGAGGCTATTTTTAACAGGAATAATGACTCGTAAAATAAGTTATTTTGCATTGGCCATACTCATAACAATGGTCCCAAACCCAACGTTCTCAGAAGTTGCCCTGCTGTGCCAAACGAAGTTCAGAATGTAAAGCACAAGGAGCTGTACGTGACTGCCCAGCAAAGCCGTGACAAAGCGGGAGGTCGACAGATCCTAACTGCCAATAAGCAGTCAGGGCACTGCCCTCTCCTTGGGTAGGTCTCTCTTTAGAAATCGCTTGATCCGCAGGGACACTCCAGCCGCCTGCAAGCAGCTTTCCAGACCAGCTATTCCGTGACTCATACATTTATTCTGCAGAGACGTGCAGCTCATTAAATAAAGAATAAATATAGCTATAATATCCGTAACTCACGAGACATATTTTATATACGTGATAAATACAATAATTTTACGCATACTTAGCAATACAAATTTTGAAAATATTAAACACTTTCCTTATTTTTCTACATAAATATGTCATGTTAGTTTATTTATCATTCATTCTGACTAGTCATTCAACACTGGTTAATTTTAGTCACAATTCTTTGTTTGCATTTTCTTATATCTCTTATATTCTGTATTCCTAACATTTTGTTGAAATAGGAAGCTCTAACTGATATGTATTGGTATTTGGACAGTTTACAATTAGAAAAGGACCATTATATATGAACTTAAACTTACTTATCTCATGGCTGATCTCACTTGATTTTTCATGCGTTTTAAAACTAATTTACCAATATTAAATTTTGTATTCATTAACTTTTCATCATGCCGAGGAACCCGCTTCCTGCTTGCGTACTCATCTTTATTTTAAGCATCTCGTTCTTTTCATCAATGGTGCTTTCAGTACATGGACGCAACTCTATTAATGGTTTTAAAAACATTTGGATTACATTTCTTGCTAAATTCTCTTTGGAAGAGAATCCTGTTCTCTCATGTTGCAAAGCATTCATATGCTTTTCAATTCCTATACATTTTCCTCATGATCAGTGATTGTCATGATAAAATGTACAACATAGCCTACCTGTTTCATTCATAAACCTCTCAGCAGGATTGCTGGATAGGCATTACGCTGTAATATGGCTTCATTGTATTTGATTTTGAGTCATTCGTTCCCTTCACGATTTTGAACAAAAATTGAAATCCATTATTGGATAGAATCCTTTAACGGTTTCTCACATTAAGAAAATACCTTTTAGTTATTTTATTATAAATTGCTTCGGCCGTTAGTTTGAGCAAATGGTACAATTTTATAAACTTGGAAAATGGATCTACTACTAAAATATGGACAAGAGTACCATATGTTTTTGACAAAGGACTGAACAAATCTAAAGCGACTATTGCCATTACATGACTTACTTGGTAGTCCGTGTTGTTCCTCGGCTAGTGCTGTTATCTACTTTGGCCTTTTGTCACAGAACGAAAGACCTAATCCTCTCTGCTGTTCTCATTAACAGATTGTTAAATGTGATACAGTCACATACCTTGACAACACATTTTCTAGCACCGCAATGGCCATAAGCCAAATGGACGTAATCGATGACTTCTCCAAATTTCAGAGTCCATTTCTTTCCTCAGATAAAAAACACTTTTATGCTATTCGTAGAAGGTTCTGATTGATCACTATCAGCTGCATCAAACAATTGTGTGTAATTTGATATCGCCTCATATTTTTACAGATGTCCTTACTTTTGTCTTCCCCTTTTACTTTTTTGAAATAATTAAATATGTATCTGCCTTTCTTCCTCCCTTCCGTTGAACTTGCAAGCCAGCATTCTCACGTTATCTAGACAAAGCATCAGGAACACAGTCACCAACCCTTTTTATGTATCTGATTTTCAGATCAAGCTGCTGAAGAAATAGGCCTCATCTACTCAACCTGTTATACACTCCTGGAAATTGAAATAAGAACACCGTGAATTCATTGTCCCAGGAAGGGGAAACTTTATTGACACATTCCTGGGGTCAGATACATCACATGATCACACTGACAGAACCACAGGCACATAGACACAGGCAACAGAGCATGCACAATGACGGCACTAGTACAGTGTATATCCACCTTTCGCAGCAATGCAGGCTGCTATTCCCCCATGGAGACGATCGTAGAGATGCTGGATGTAGTCCTGTGGAACGGCTTGCCATGCCATTTCCACCTGGCGCCTCAGTTGGACCAGCGTTCGTGCTGGACGTGCAGACCGCGTGAGACGACGCTTCATCCAGTCCCAAACATGCTCAATGGGGGACAGATCCGGAGGTCTTGCTGGCCAGGGTAGTTGACTTACACCTTCTAGAGCACGTTGGGTGGCACGGGATACATGCGGACGTGCATTGTCCTGTTGGAACAGCAAGTTCCCTTGCCGGTCTAGGAATGGTAGAACGATGGGTTCGATGACGGTTTGGATGTACCGTGCACTATTCAGTGTCCCCTCGACGATCACCAGAGGTGTACGGCCAGTGTAGGAGATCGCTCCCCACACCATGATGCCGGGTGTTGGCCCTGTGTGCCTCGGTCGTATGCAGTCCTGATTGTGGCGCTCACCTGCACGGCGCCAAACACGCATACGACCATCATTGGCACCAAGGCAGAAGCGACTCTCATCGCTGAAGACGACACGTCTCCATTCGTCCCTCCATTCACGCCTGTCGCGACACCACTGGAGGCGGGCTGCACGATGTTGGGGCGTGAGCGGAAGACGGCCTAACGGTGTGCGGGACCGCAGCCCAGCTTCATAGAGACGGTTGCGAATGGTCCTCGCCGATACCCCAGGAGCAACAGTGTCCCTAATTTGCTGGGAAGTGGCGGTGCGGTCCCCTACGGCACTGCGTAGGATCCTACGGTCTTGGCGTGCATCCGTGCGTCGCTGCAGTCCGGTCCCAGTTCGACGGGCACGTGGACCTTCCGCTTACGACTGGCGACAACATCGATGTACTGTGGAGACCTCACGCCCCACGTGTTGAGCAATTCGGCGGTACGTCCACCCGGCCTCCCGCATGCCCGCTATACGCCCTCGCTCAAAGTCCGTCAACTGCACATACGGTTCACGTCCACACTGTCGCGGCATGCTACCAGTGTTAAAGACTGCGATGGAGCTCCGTATTCCACGGCAAACTGGCTGATACTGACGGCGGCGGTGCACAAATGCTGCGCAGCTAGCGCCATTCGACGGCCAACACCGCGGTTCCTGGTGTGTCCGCTGTGCCGTGCGTGTGATCATTGCTTGTACAGCCCTCTCGCAGTGTCCGGAGCAAGTATGGTGGGTCTGACACACCGGTGTCAATGTGTTCTTTTTTCAATTTCCAGGAGTGTATAATAGTCTGCTGTCTTTTAGGAGTGTCATTGTTAGTATGGACAATAGTTTTGTTCCCCCACAAGTAATATTGAAATTTTCTACAGCTCCAGACTATAACTAATGCCTCCTTTTCTGATATTGTATAGTTCGTTTCGTATTTTGTCAGAACTCAACTAGCGAAACCAGCTGGTTTGTAAATGATATGATCTCCCACCTGTTGTTCCTGAAAGTTCTGTACTCTTAGCCCAAAATGGGAAATATCCATAGCCATTTGGAATGAATCATTCATATCTGGATGAAACAATTCAATATTTTTGGACTGGATGTTTTTCAACTTATTAAAAGTCAAATTGCATTCAGGATAGCACAAAAATGCTCTATTCTTTCTCGGTAAATTATTTAGGTTTGAGTCATTGAAATCCTGTTCCTCAACATATTTCCGATGAAATGAACATATGCCTAGAAAGGTTTTTTACTGTTTTCATATCTTAGGCACCAGACAATTCCCTATAGCTTCCACTTGGCTCGTGCTTAATGCCATTGGTTGTTACTATAAGTCCCAATAACCTAACTACATTTTTCACGAACTCACACTTCTTCAGCTTCAGTGTAAAATGATTAATGCGTTGAACACTTTAGCCATCAGTTCTAAATGTTCTTGTCGTATTTTTGTAGCTGTCAGCAGATCGTCTACGTAAATACGAACTTGAGATCTTATCTCATTTCCTAATATTATGTCTAATGCTCTTATGAATGCTGACACTGGAGTATTTAACTCAAAGGACATACTGTACAGTGGTAGCACTGTCTCGTGAACGAGGCGGCAGTGAACTTTCTTGATCCAGGTGGTAATTGCACCTGGCAGTATCCAACAGACAGATCAAGATTCGCCATAAATTGAACATCATGAAACTTTAGACCAATTCCTCAAGGTTTTCAGAAAGTTCTGTTTCTCATTTTACACCTTATGTACGATACGAGGATCAGTAACCAATCGAACTTCTCTGTCCTTTTTGCTCACAATAACTAGTGAGTTGTTGTACGCACTATTTCCCCATTCAATTACCTCCATTCAACCACCATATCTATCAGCGATTTGAACTGCAGCTGTTTTTGCCAGAGGCAATTAGTAAACACCTTTTCTCTGTCTCTCAATACCTGGTATTATTCATGATTTTGTTCCACTAGTAAATCATCAATCTGATTCATAATCTGTCTACAGTTACCTCCCTTTGATTCCCTAATATTCTGAACATGATAATCCTCTGAACTGCTTCTAAAACCATCAGTATCATTTGTACTAATAAACTCTAAGGATTCCATTGTACCTTCTCCAATTTAAATGTCACTTGTAACTTTATATTTTCTGTTTGGCACATTATCGCTCTTCTGTCACTGTCAATGATGACTCGTTGTTTTACCAACTAGTCAATGTCCACTAGGACGTCAATAATCATTTCTGATATGGAAATTATATGCGCGCCTGTATCCAGTAAAACAAATAAACGATTCCCGTAGACCTCTATGTGTTTGGGTATCTGACTTTCTGTTCTGGTTATCTTTCCCAACGAATCCTTTTCTACTGCCATGTCTTTCCATGAAATCACTCCAACTTTTACTTCTTGATCCTTGTCCAGAGACCTCTTTTTCCTTTTGTCCTCTGCATGTTTCACTGCCTTTTCTCTCTGGTGAACATCGGCATTTTTTCGAGTTTCACTTTCATCACCTTTAACATCTATAACTACAGCTTCCTCATGAGTGGCGCTAACCTCTGTAAATTCACATTCACCTTGTAGTAAGCACGTTTCTCCTTCATTCTGACTAGCCTCTGTTTCTCTCTCATTACAGTTGGTTTCCTGACCCGCATCCCCACATGAAAACACAAGATCTTCAGTGAATCTATATGGCTTTTCCTCAAACAAACATTTTTCTATCACGAAACCATCAAATTTGTAAACTACTCACGTGTTTATCGTATTTTTCTGTATAACGTCAACGATTACATATGTATTTTGAGGAAAAGTTCTAACTTCATCATCAGATACTTCACCTACTTCGCTTTTATTATCTTCTGAATCAATTTCGCTGTTATCTGTTTCACTACACCTACCTTGTTCAGGTAATACGAATTCGTCATCCTTATTACTAACTGCGTTGTCCTCATTAACCTAATACCCTGTTTGGATTGCGTTCATGTGTTTCGAAAGTTACCATTTTAACTGGGTCGAATCTTTATACATAATCTGTGAATGGTATTATTTCATCCACATCATTTGGTAATTGGTAAACATCTTTGTGATGTGCCCCTTTTCCTCCTTACTTCCCTTTAATGCCAGCAGAACTTCGCTGAGGTTACTACCTTCTTCGTTTTCCCGGTCTTGAAAAACGTCGTACATTTGACAGGGTTTCCCCAAAAATACCTCCTACTCTTCTACCGCGTCCATTTGTTGGCTGTCGTGATGCCAAACTTCCGACCTACTCTCACACAGATTCTTTACTGCAATCTGTTTATCACCATTTGCCTCAAATTCCGATAGCTAGTTCTCCCTTTGAACTGCTTCTTTTATGACAAGTTCTGTGCCTGCAGCCAATGCTTGCACACCCACTTTATCCGATTACAGTTGCTCTTTCGAAACCATTTTCTATTCGGCCGAAACTTTCTCCTCCTGCCCCCAACCTCATCTCGAAGATACATATATTCCCTGTCGTCTTTGGGCCAACTACTTTTATTCGCCCCGCCAGGCCCTCAACCTGCTCGGAAACCAGTTTTTCTCATCATTGTACGTTGTGCTGTTATTGAAGTCACCTTACCCACGGTTACGAAAGTTGCCTCTACCGCGTCCTCTCATCATATTAATTTGTGGTACATTCCGGCCAACTCTATCAGACACGTTCACCTGCCTGGAACTTGGTTGCTTACGAATTTCTTACCAACGACATTCATTCTCTACTTTTTCCAAAAAATCGTTGACTGTTTTATAGTTTCTACCAACGTAACGTTCTGAGCCATCTGGAAGTTTTATCTGAAGTTGCCATACTATCTCAGATTCAGACTTTCTCTGTTTCAGCTATTCGAAATTTCGAAAACAATACCCACGAAAGTCTTTCATGGAATTCCTTCCATTATTATTTGGCATTTGTGTGAGGACAGATTCGTGGCGCAAATTGTCTTGTTTTTGGATAGACTAGAAATCTTCTAATAACTTGTCTGTCAGTTCTGCAAATGTCATGTTAGTTGTGTTTAGATTCAAACCCAACCTCTTTGCATTGCCTATTGGGGCATCAATTACTACATTGATTTTCTCCCTGTTATTCATGTAATTTTGTACTACTCGTTCACAGTTCTTTACAGTATCTGAATGGTGCCAACCCCGCTGTTTCTTCAAGGATCAAATTTTAATTCTTTACTCAGCAGTTCAGATTTCTGTACTACTAGTAGAACACTGCTAATCCTACTCCATTGCGAAATTCAGTCGTAGCACTACCTAATGTTTTTTGCATTACCCAAGAATTTACTGTGTTTCTCAGCACTAAGATATATTAATTTGTTTTCGTAGAAATTTTGTTTCAAATATAGAATCTAATGCTTACATCTTTCCATCTACCATACGTTCAACATACTCTTCAAGTCGCTATATTTCGGGATCAAGTCTACTGTTTGTATCAGTAACCTGAGTTTGAACATCTGCTATCTCTTTTTTAGCGGACCTCATAAATTTACTAAGCTCTGTCATTCTACCACTTTGCTGAGACAAGATAGATAAGATTATCTCCATTTTGTCTTCCAGTTTTTTCATTCTGTTCTTCAGATTTGTCTCTGCAATCGTTCATGCATAAATTTCGAGTGGTAATAGTGGATTTAATAGATATAATTTTGTCTGGAAATATTGTTGCACGTGTAGTGTACTCTGATTCCCATCTGCTGCGTCAATACTCAGCTCCATTTTGAATTGTGTTTACAGTTCTTCACGCCTATCAGTGCAGTTCATTTGTAACGAAAAATTCTGTTAAATCAACTATCTAACTGGACTATTTCTATATTACATCACAGTATACGCCGATTTTGTAAAGTCGTGTCACGTCAAAGACACGTGTGACTGAGCCCTCACGATCTCACGCAAACTCAATCTGTACCCTTAAAAGAGGACAAATTGTGTACAATAGCTTTAAATTTATTATCTGACAGTCATTATAAAATTGCAATTTCGTGGATAATAGATCTTATAATTGTTTGTTGCATAAGTTAATATCGTTCAAATGCACCAAGCATGGTAAATACTTTTATACTGAATAACGAAAGATATTGTTCAGTTTGATCGAACACTCTGGGCCAAAGAGGGTGCCGATGCTGCCGCCTGCTAATTGGTGGCGCGTGATCTTCGGTGTAGCAATTAAAGTAATTTTATCTGTCTCAAAAGTTATCACTGAACACAAAAGTTTCCCCATATCACTCACTGGAGTATTTGAATGGCATTTACTTAGGCAACTAACGATAGTATTATCACCTTTCTTTATGAGCTCTACCGTGTGCATACTGAATGGATTGTTGTTAAACAATTAATTCTGGAGTAACCGATGGATGGAAGGGCTCGAACGCAAAATTCATTCCTTAATACAAGAACACTGCCTTAATCTTAGCACTGCCTACCTTCAGTATGGTTGATACTGTGAATATATCCAGACATTGAACAGCCAGAGCTGCAGGTACAGCTAAAAGGCAAATTGTGTCTTACCTTATTAAACCCTCTGAAAGAAATATTATGTCTAGGTTTTCATGGTCGCCAGGCTCTGAAGGAGCTACTGTGATTTTAATGAATTCCGACATTTTGTCTGTATTTCAATTCATAGTAGTGAACCGTAGTTTGTACTCAAAATTGTCGTTAAACAATTCAGGCGACCTACTACTGATTCCAAAGTAACTGATGGATGCAAGGGTTAGATCGTAAAATTCACTGACTACTATAAGGACACTGCCTAAACCATGGCACTGCATACCTTCAGAATCGTTTTGATACTGTGAATACATTCATCTGTGGAACAAATGGAGCTGCAGGTGCAGAGAAAATGCCATACTCTGGCAGCTATCTTTCAAATGTTTTACGTAAATAATTACTGAAAATTATTAAATGGATCGTAGTTTTCATTTGGTGGAATTTACTTCAGGAAATGGAAAAACAAAGGAACCTGTACAGAAAATTGGAATAGAGATCAACATAAACATCATTTCCGCCCTTTTTATTGCTCACGAATACCACACATTGCACGTTGTACCACCATACAGCGAGACCTTCAGAGGTGGTGGTCCAGATTGCTGTACACGCCGGTACCTCTAATACCGACTGGCACATCCTCTTGCACTGATGCATGCCTGTATTCGTCGTGGCATACTATCCAGAAATTCATCAAGGCACTGTTAGACCAGATTGTCCCACTCCTCAACGACGATTCGGCGTAGATCCCTCAGAGTGGTTGGTGGGTCACGTCGTCCATAAACAGCCCTTTTCAATTTATCCCAGGCATGTCCGATAGGATTCATGTCTGGAGAACATGCTGGCCACTCTAGTCGAGCGATATTGTTAGTATGCTCCCGATGTGGTTCGGTCGGAGGGTGGCATTCACGTATCGTACAGCTGTTAGAGCGCCTTCCATGACCACCGGCAGCGTACGTCGGCCCCACGTAATGTCACCCCAAAACAGTAGGGAAACTCCACCTTGCTGCACTCGCTGGGCAGTATGTCTATGGCGTTCAGCCTGACCGGGTTGCCTCCAAACACGTCTCCGACGATTGTCTGGTTGAAGGCATATGCGCCACTCATCGGTGAAGAGAACGTGATGCTAACCCTGAGTGACCCATTCGGCATGTTGTTGGGCCCATCTCTAAACATTCATGGTGGTGTCTGATTGTTCTATATCGTGTCTCCCTACCACTTTCGTGCAACGACGCTCTGAGCGTGTTTTTTAGGGAATTAACTATTTTGAACCTGGGACCTGTTGCTGGTAAGGAGACGCCAGGCCACACATGACATGTAGAATTCAGAAGAATTCAGTGAGAATATCGATGATATAACCAAATACTTAATGATCTCAGCGTCAGCTCCACTGCACTCCCTGTAAAAGAATCTTAATACTAACTAAATTTAGTGGAAGGGGTTCAAGGCTTTCCTATTTTTAGTTAGCTGGTAAAATAACGTCGAAAAAGCAGTTAAGTTTACCATTGGAAATTTTATTCTACTCACAAAACATTGTTTATAAATTGCACTATTGATAAAAGGCCGTGTTTTAATACAGGAAGGTAAAAACCAACTGCGTTCAACAAAAATGTGAACGAATATTCCCTGAATGTGTTTCCAAGTTCTACAAAGGATCGAAGGATGACCTATGCCATATCACGTCTATAATCTAGGTTTAAATTACGTTTCACAAAAGAGAAAACTATCAAAATGGTCTACAGTGACCCTCAATTATCTTTAATTACTTATCTAACTTGTCGTAAATTACAGTTGCTGACGTGGCTTCTCAATAACTATATAACAGAAAAATCATCGCGTTTCAGATCTTTACTTCAAGTGGCAAATGTGAACACCATGAGTTTTAATTAACGATCGACACTAGTATTATGCAAAAAGGGGGTGTAACAGATGAGACTTCTGCAGTTCTGAGTGAAGCCTTATGCACTCAAAAATGCGGCATCGCATGCGTTCATTACCTTGTCGGTGTTTAGGCAGCGTCAGGGCAGCGGCGTGCAGCACAGCTCCGCTCACCTCGCCATCTCGGAAGCAACTCCTCTCTAACTTCTCCTTACTACATTTACCGAAGTTGGTTTAAAAAAAACCTATCTGGCTGTGATTTCATCTGACCAATCAGGGTCTCAATGTTAACCTTAAGCTCCGCCTACAAAAATTCTGTCTATCCAATGAGAAACGTTATACTTTTCGTGGTGGGGCAATGTTTTTAAAGTTTGCAACGTAACAGAGACGCTAAAAAGTCTCACACTAAAACCTGCAGCTGGTGTGGTCCTTTTTGCGTTATAGTAAGATCTGTACTGTTCTTCTGGAAGGCTCTATCTTTTAACATGGGCTGGAGGATGGTCCTAATGTAACAGACACGCGAAAAAGTCTCACACTACAACTTGCGGGTGGTAGTGGCCCTTTTTTGTGTTATCGTAAGATCTATACTGTTTTTCTGGAGGGCTCTAGCTTTTAACATGGGCTGGAGGGTGGTCCTTGACATAACAGAGACGCGAAACAGTCTCACGCTAAAATGTTTTGGTTGTGTGGCCCTACTGGTTAGCTGGCGACGTGGGTGCCCAGTCTGTCCCTTATCGTAGGGCCTTCTAGCTTAACACGGTTCTGCTCTCGGCTTCTGCTCGTTTCTCCCTTCGGAACTGCGTCGGTCTCACGGTGGGAAGGTACGAAATACATTTAGGCATTCTTGTGTTAGTCTGTGGTATTCCATTTGCTCACTCTTTACTCGTATTACTTTGGTTAATTTAATGTCACGATTTATTCGGAGCTATGTAACATACTACTGGATTTGGTTATCATGTCAGGGTTTTCATGGAAGGTGTTGGATTTGCCTGACACCTTACACATCTCTACCGCGCGCATGGTGTTGTGGTAGCAGTCATCCACTGTAGTAGTAGCTCTTGGGCGGCCTGAGCGAGACAAGTCATCGATAGTTTCTGTTTCTCTGTATCTCCTCCATGTCTAAGCAACATCGCTTTGGTTCACTCCAAGACGCTTGCCCACTGCCTTGCTGAGAGACTTTCTGGCATAAAGTAGCAATGCGGGCGCGATCGAACCGCGGTATTGACCTTCTAGGCATGGTTGAACTACAGACAACACGAGCCGTGTACCTTCTTCTTGGTGGAATGACTGGAACTGATCGGCTGTCGGACCCCATCAGTCTAATAGGCGCTGCTCATGCACTGTTGTTTACATCTTTGGGCGGGTTTAGTGACGTTACTTGTAAGTAGGCTGTTTAGGTTTTTTTATTGATAACGCCACGTAGCGCTTTGTATGAAAATCACTGGTTGTGCTGTGTGCAGTTTGTGGCTAGTTTGCATTGTTGTCTGCCATTGTAGTGTTGGGCTGCTGGATGTGAACAGCGCATAGCGTTGCGCAGTTGGAGGTGAGCCGCCAATATATATATATATATATATATATATATATATATATATATATATATATATATATATATATATATAATGAATATTAAGGTAAATACATTGTCTGTTCTCTATTAAAATCTTTCATTCGCTAACTATGCCTATCAGTAGTTAGTGCCTTCCGTAGTTTGAATCTTTTATTTAGATGGCAGTAGTGGCGCTCGCTGTATTGCAGTAGCTTGAGTAACGAAGATTTTTGTGAGGTAAGTGATTTGTGAAACGTATAGGTTAATGTTAGTCAGGGCCATTCTTTTGTAGGGATTTTTGAAAGTCAGATTGCGTTGCGCTAAAAAAATACTGTGTGTCAGTTTAAGCAGTATTGTATAATTTTTATAAGGGGGCGTTTCATACTGAACAATCAAAGGGACTGTGTCTGTGATACAATATCCACAGACAATGTCTATATTCAGGAGTTCTGGAAACTCGGGTGACGCAAAACGTTTTTTGATGTGTGGGTATACAGAAGAGCCAAAGAAATTGGTACACCTGCCTAACATCGTATACGGCTTCTTGAACACACAGGAGTGCCGCAACACGACATGGCATGGACTCGACTAACGTCTGAAGCAGTGCTGGAGGGTATTGACACCATGAATTCTGTAGGACTGTCCATAAATCCGTAAGAGTACGAGGGGGTGGAGATCTCTTTTGAACAACAAGTTGCAAGGCATCCCAGATATGCTCAATAATGTTCGTGTCTGGATAGTTTTGTGGTCAGCGGTAGTGTTTAAACTTATAAGAGTGGTTCTTGAGCCACTTTGTTGCAATTCTGGACGCGTGGGGTGTCTCATTGTCTTGCTACAATTGCCCACGTCCGTTGGAATGTACAATGGATACGAATGGATGCTGGTGATCAGACAGGATGCTTAAGTGCGTGTCATCTTTCATAGTCATATCTAGACATATCAGGCGTCCCATATCACTTCAACTGTACACTCGCCACACCATTACAGAGCCTACGTCTGCTTGAACAGTCCCCTGTTGACATGCAAGGTCCATGGACTCGTGAGGTTGTCTCCTTATCCGTACACGTCCATCCGCTCGATACAATTTGAAAAGACACTCGTCCGACCAGGCAACATGTTTCCAGTCGTCAACAGTCCAATATCGGTGTTGACGGGCCCAGGTGAGGCGTAAAGCTTTGTATCGTGCCGTCATCAACGGTACACGACTGAGCCTTCGGCTTCGAAGCCCATATCGACGATGTTTCTTTGAATGATTCTCACGTTGACACTTGTTGATGGCCCATCATTGAAATATGCAGCAATTTGAGGAAGGGTCGCACTTCAGTCGCGCTGAACGGTTCTCTTCAGTCGCCGTTGGTCTCCTTCTTCAGGATTTTTTTTCCGGCCGCAGTGATGTCGGAGATCTGATGTTTTACCTGGTTTCTGATATTCACGCTACACTCTTGAAATGATCGTACGGGAAAATCCCCACTTTTTCGCTACCTCGGAGATGCTGTGTTCCATCGCTAGTGCGCCAACTATAACACCACGTTCAAACGCAGTTAAATCTTGGTAACCTGCCACTGTAGCAGCAGTAACTGAGCTAACGAGTGCATCACACACTTATTGTCTTATATAGACGTTGTCGACCGCAGCGCCATATTCTGCCTGTGTACATATCTCTGTATTTGAATACGCATGCCTATACCAGCTTCTTTTGTTCAAATAAAGACAGTGTATCAGTTTATGTGCTGACCACTGTGACTAAAATGGAAGAAGCTTCGGCGTACAAGCGAGAAATTTCCCAGGGCATCCATGCAGCCATTACTATATATCAGGAGTGAAAATTTTTGGAGCCCTACATTCACTCCTCTGCTGCTGAGAAGTGTGAAAGGCGCGTGCATTCAAAAACATTGTCAGAGTGGAGATAAGGTGACGTACAGTTTGCTAAACGCAGGATCTGCGTATGTTCTCCTGCTGACAGAATTGTGGGAGCGGTTCAAAAAATGGTTCGATAGGCTCTGAGCACTATGGGACTTAACATGGGAGGTCATCAGTCCCCTAGACCTAGAACTTCTTAAACCTAACTAACCTAAGTACAGCACACACATCCATGCCCGAGACAGGATTCGAACCTGCGACCGTAGCAGCAGCGTGGTCCCGGACTGAAGCGCCTAGAACCGCTTGGCCACAACAGCCGGCTAATTGTGGGAGCTGTTACGGACTCAAACACATTGCCAAACTGGAGATAAGAAGACGTGTAGTTTTCTCAGTGAGAGAATTCCAGTTACAATCAAGTTGCATGTGGTCGTCCTTTCCCATCGTGACAATTTTGGGTATTACAAAATATTTCTCAAGCCTGTTGAACAATGATGTTTAATTTGCTAGAAGAAGAATATGAGCTTGCCAGTAGGGTGTGTGGCCATGGTCAATATAACTTGAGGAGATAGCCCTAGGAAGGAGACTTATTGTCGAGACAGCAAAGGGGACACTTCCTGGGCGGTGTCTGAGCGCGTCATACAGACAGGCACGGCCCACCCTGCAACGGGAAACACAGGCAGCTGAACCCAATGCCTGCCCACTGTCTTCACGCCGCTACGACATGTCGTTAGCCGATTCCAACTAGTCTACAGTTTCTCCGCCACAAGTGCTGTCATCGCCCAAGAATTGTACTGCAGCTACCACATCAAAGTCCACTTGTCTCTTCTGTTCTCTCCTTAGGAACCTTGATTTAAAACCTTGGTAATGACCCTAAGAATCTTGTTGCTGGTAATGGGCAAGTTGTTATTTTAACTCATTAAGAATGGTACGATGGGCGTTCAATAAGTAAAGCAACGCCTTCTTTTTCTGAAACCAGGTAGATTATGTTCAGGATTCCAATACACCATATTATTCCCCCCTTCTTTGAGCTACAAAATCCTATTTGTCAACATAATATCCGTTAGATGTGGTGGCCTTATGCTACCTTACTGGGAAGGGCTCTGTGCCCACATAGCACCACTTTACTGGTCGACATCGAACCCAGTGTATTGCTGCATCAATAACTTCATCATCATCCAGGTACTGTTTCCCGCTGAGTCCTTCCTTCATTGAGCCAAAAAGATAGAAATCGAAAGATGCGATATCCAGGCTCTACGATGGACGAGGAAGTACGGTCCAATGAAGTTTTGTGAGCTGCTAGTATGCGCAGGGTTGTGTGAGACCTTGCGTTGTCATGATGAAGGAGAAGTTAATTTGTATTTTTGAGGCGACGAACACGTTGAAGTCCACCGATATTGCAGGAGTCACAGCTGTGTGCGGCTGGCTGGCACACGGGCGATCGGGCAGGTGTGCGCGACCTTGTTACGAAGATCACTGACGCCTCGCCCAACGACTCACGGCGCTTTCGTTCACTAACATGTCCCCCTAGATATTCTGCAAACGCATATGAATATCTGCGATGCTCCATTTTCCGCCAAGAGAAACTCAATGGCAGCTCCCTGCTTAGAACGTACCTCCGTTACAGACGCTATTTTGAAGGTTATCCATAGTGCCGCCACCTACTGGGACTTCATGAAACTACAGGAGCTGATGTGTGAATATTCCAAGATGCCCAACAACATATTCCACATTTTTTTCAAACGACATGGGCCGAGAAAGAAATGTGTTGCATTACTTAGTGGATGCCTCATGTAATTTGTAAATTGCATTTGTACAGCCGTGGTCCAAAAGAACTTTTATTTATAAAAAATAAATGTATGAGACTGATCTCCTTAGGTTCTTGTGGCTGGCGCTCCCATACATCTTTTTAATATGCAAAATCCACAGCCAAGTGCTCATGGTTGTGTTCCTTAACAAAGCTCTTGTCCATACCAAAGAGACTCTCCAGCCAATAGAACACATAGAGGCCACAGCAGTTACCATCTCCACATGCCTTTGTGTCATTACCATTGCAGCAACGTATTTGAGCCCAAACAAGCCGCTGCTTGAATCGGACCTTCGCACATTGACGTCCTTCGACAGGCTCATCGCTGGGGCGGATCTCAATGCTAAGCACCCAGCTTGGCATTCTCGGGTTTCTAATCCCAAAGGCCGGCTTCTCCTTGACCTGGAGGATACTTTAGCGCTGTCGGTCTATGGCCCCAATGAACCTACCCATATACCAGTCCGTTCTAACTGCCAGCGAGACGTTCTGGATGTGGCCATATTCAAAAACATCGCCGCTCAGTTTTCACAGGAAATTCTCCACGAACTGGCCTCTGATCATTACCCAGTACTCGTGCATCTCACGACGCTGCTCTTTCAGTTGATGTACGTTCCACTGTGACCCTCACCGATTGGGACAAGTTTACTAGGGTACTTAAGAACACCACTCGGCACGACCTCAACTTGACAACACATGCCAATATAGTCTGTGCTGTGGATTACCTTACCGCCAACATACAGAAA
Organism: Schistocerca gregaria; assembly: GCF_023897955.1. Classification (NCBI taxonomy): domain Eukaryota; kingdom Metazoa; phylum Arthropoda; class Insecta; order Orthoptera; family Acrididae; genus Schistocerca; species Schistocerca gregaria. The sequence continues at coordinate 768,523,777 of NC_064931.1, read as the reverse complement.
GCAGTGAAGCTCTCCACCTCCGTTGTACCTGAGGCTTTAACCCTCATGGACGATTTGCCTCCCATGTTATGGGAGCTGAAGGTGCAAAAGGACTGCTACCGCCAGCGGTGGAAGCAGTTTCCTCGGGACAAACGCCATATGAGACGCCTCCAGCGCGGATTCTGTCAAGACCTCGCCGACAGGAGGTCCGAACAATTGAAGGACAGGATGACCGCTTTCCTCCTACACCATAAGTGTGACTGGGCTCTCATTCATGCCCTGCAACGTTCTATACCACCGGCTGCCCATCCTATTGCCACGGCGGCGGGTTTGTCATGTGATACCCTCCAAATTATGGAAACGCTGGCGGATGCGTTCGAGGCTCAGAACCACCCCCTTGTCCAGGACCTTTCTCTGGACGAACTACAGGATGAACGCGATGTCCTGACAGCTGTTGCCGCTTTCCACAACCGTCCACCTCTGTCTGACCCCCACCTTACGTCCATGACAGAAGTACAGCGGATCCTACGACGGAAATGTGGCCAGTCAGCCCGTGGAATGGATGGAATTTTAAATGAACATCTTTGCCACCTTCTGCGCACGCTTCTCATCTTGTTCACAAATATTTTAAACCGTTGTCTTACGTCTGGCCTTTTCCCCCTCAGTGGAAGCAAGCCAAGCTGATTGCGATCCCCAAGTGGTTCAAGGACCCTATGGTCCCCACCAACAAGAGGCCTATAAGCATTCTAAATACCATGGCAAGGGTCCTTGAATCTGTGATCCTCCACTGACTTTTCCCAACCTCTGGCTGCGGCTGGGACGATCCGACCTGAACAGTTTGGATTCACTTCGCATCTCTCTGCCGAACTTCAGGTCCTACGGATCACTGAACACATCAGGAAAGGCTTCAGTATCGCCAAGTCGACAGCTGCCGTTTTTCTAGACTTGCAGAACACGTACGACAAGGTCTGGCACGAGAATCTAGTGCTAAAGGCGATGACGCAGACCCCAATATTGGATATCTATGTCAAGATTGTTGATGACTTCCTCTGCAGTAGGACTTTCCTAGTGGCTCAACAGGGAATGCTTTCTGGCATTTGCCAATTGTCTGCAGTCACTCGAGAAGGATTGGTGTTGTTTCCCTGTCTTTTTAATATCTATGTGAATGATATGCCAGTTATTCATGAGTGCCACCTGGCACAATATGCTGACGACACAGCACTATATACCACTGGCCGCATCACTGATGCAGTCGTCGCCTGCCTTCAGCGACAGGTGGATGCCACCATCACCTGGTGCCAGACCAACAAAAACTACAGCTGTCTATTTCACCAAACGGCGCCCAGTCCTCCGCCGCAATATTTCGATTGCAGGCATGCAAGTGCCCTGGTCCCCGACGACCACCTATCTAGGTGTCAGGACGAACCACAAGTTACTATTCCATTGTTATGTGGAGTATGTCACCAACAAGGGGCAAAAGCTGACCAGGGCTTTCTACCCCCTCTTCCTCAGTAGGGAATTTAACCTGCATACCAAGCTCTGCATCTACCAAGCAGTTGTCCTGCCAGCCCTCATGTATGGCTCCACTGCATGGGTCACGATTAGTGTCACCAGGATGCGGACGTTGCAGAGCCTGCAGAACAAGGTTCTCAGGTGGAGCCTGCACGCCCTGCCAGTCACGAGAATTGTGACTCTCCATGAGTGGATATCGTCCCCCTCAAGACAACCATTAACAACAACGTGTGGCGACTCTATGAAAAAGTGGATGCTCTGCGAGACCCTGTCCGTGCGTTACGCCACTTTGGGACCACACTTCCACACTTATGGCATCGACATCCGGTTCCTCTAACAATCCTAGAAGAATCGGATTCTGACCATGGCTAATGATAGGCCTGGCACACCCAACACCGCTGCATCCTTTGGTGGGACTAGCTCCCCACCCCTCTTTCTACGTCCAATACTTTCCCACCCTACCTGCCCATGTCAGACTAAGTTTTTATGCCTGACTGATGAGTACTATCACCATTGGGGTGTGGTACGGAACTCCAAGTCCCACCGCAACACCTCCAATGTGTATTGCAGTAATGCAATGTCACTGCACTGTAGTTAAATTTACTGCCCCACCAACACAGTTAGACAACGAAAGGCCAGTGAAGCTGTATTGTACTGTATCACAAAGTACAAAAAAAAAGTGTTCATCTTGAGGGTTGGATCCCCTCAACTTCCAAATCGGAGGGTTACGCCGCCTGGGCTACTCTCAGGGTGCAATAGATGTTTTTTGAAGAGTCCCCTTCCCCACTGCCGTCTGCCTTCCGTCCGCCCCTGCGTCCCTCCATCCGCCAACCGCCGCCGCCGTCGCCGCCGCCACCGTCGCTGCCGGCCGGTGCTCGCCACCACCGGCTTCTGCTCGCCGACGCCCGGAGTTTGCGGCTGCTGCCTCTCGCTACTCCCTGCCGCTGCCATCTGGTGCTCGCAGCCGGCGCCGCCACCACCGGCTTCTGCTCGCCGCCGCCCGGAGTTCGCGGCTGCTGCCTCTCGCTACTCCCTGCCGCTGCCATCTGGTGCTCGCAGCCGGCGCCGCCACCACCGGCTTCTGCTCGCCGCCGCCCGGAGTTCGCGGCTGCTGCCTCTCGCTACTCCCTGCCGCTGCCATCTGGTGCTCGCAGCCGGCGCCGCCACCACCGGCTTCTGCTCGCCGCCGCCCGGAGTTCGCGGCTGCTGCCTCTCGCTACTCCCTGCCGCTGCCATCTGGTGCTCGCAGCCGGCGCCGCCACCACCGGCTTCTGCTCGCCGCCGCCCGGAGTTCGCGGCTGCTGCCTCTCGCTACTCCCTGCCGCTGCCATCTGGTGCTCGCAGCCGGCGCCGCCACCACCGGCTTCTGCTCGCCGCCGCCCGGAGTTCGCGGCTGCTGCCTCTCGCTACTCCCTGCCGCTGCCATCTGGTGCTCGCAGCCGGCGCCGCCACCACCGGCTTCTGCTCGCCGCCGCCCGGAGTTCGCGGCTGCTGCCTCTCGCTACTCCCTGCCGCTGCCATCTGGTGCTCGCAGCCGGCGCCGCCACCACCGGCTTCTGCTCGCCGCCGCCCGGAGTTCGCGGCTGCTGCCTCTCGCTACTCCCTGCCGCTGCCATCTGGTGCTCGCAGCCGGCGCCGCCGCCACCGGCTTCTGCTCGCCGCCGCCCGGAGTTCGCGGCTGCTGCCTCTCGCTACTCCCTGCCGCTGCCATCTGGTGCTCGCAGCCGGCGCCGCCGCCACCGCCGCCGCCCAGTGCTCACCGCTCCCGCCGCCGCCGCTGTTACCGTCGCTCCTTGCTGCGAGTCCGTCCATCGCAGCCTTCACCATGAGCTCTCCCACCCCCACTGTCATCTACACCTCCCCCTCCGACACTTCCACTATCACTTCTTGGAGTGCCTCCCCTCTCCTCCCTCGTTACACCTCGCCTCCCCTCCGTCCTCTCACCCATTCCCCCATCTCCTCCCCCACTTTCTACCCCCACCTCTACTCCCTTCCCCCAGCCTCCACACCTGCTATGGCTCCCACTCCCTTCCCTGCCTTTACATATGCCTCAGCCACCCTCCCTATAACCTCCTACAAGTACTGGATGGCCTTCCATAGTCTTACTGGTTCCCATTTGGCACCCCATTACCACCTTCTTCATAATGACAGCCTCCTTCCTGACAACCTCAGTAAGGCCAACCACTTCGCTTCCTACATTTCTGTGGTCTTCTCTATCTCTGATAATACCCACTTTGATAATTCCTATTTTCCCACTATCATGGAATGTGCTGGTACCTCGGTCACTCCAGTCGCTCCTAGTCTCCAGTACTTGGGGCAGTTACCGCCCTATGACATCAACACTCCAATCACAGCACAAGACATTAAACTTATCATCCGATCAAAATGTAACACAGCCCCTGGTCACGACTGTGTCACCTACTGCCACCTCAAAGAATGCCCCTTCTCCTTCCTGACTGTCCTTGCCGATTTATACAACTTCATCCTCTCCACTGGCTTCTACCCTGAGTTGTGGAAAACTTCCCATGTCCTCTTGTTACTCAAAACCAACAAACCTCCTTCGCTGCCTCTTCCTATCGTCCCATCTGCCTTACCTCCATCTTTAGTAAGGTCTTCGAATCTATCCTCTTGCATTGTATCCATCACCACCTTAATCAACACCACCTACTCCCGCTTACCCAGTGTCGCTTCCAGTTCTCCTTCTCCGCCAAAGACCAACTCTTGTCCACCTTCTCTCCCTCCAACTTAACTCCCATCAGTCCGCCTTTTTGTTTCCCTCGACCTCCAAAATGCCTACAAGTGCTTAGGGCATCCCAGTCTCCTCTTTAAACTCCAAATCTACGCCCTACCTATCAATGTTGCTTCCTTCCTCTCACACCATCCCCCTATGTCACCCTCCACAACACCAACTCCCGTATCTTTTACCCCACTGCTGGCATCCCCCCAGGGCTCTGGCCTCTCTCCTCTCCTCTATATCTTGTACACTGCTGATATGCCCAAGCCACCCCCACTTGTACACCTCCTCCAATATGCTGATGACACTGCCTTCCTGGCATTATATCCTACCCTTCAACAATCACAATGCACCTCCAAACCCACCTTGACCAGTTCCCCACTGGTTCCTTCGTATCAACCCCTCCAAGACCTAGGCAATCATCATAGGCTGCACCACTCGCTCCTCCCATCTCCATGATTTCTACCTAACCATTTATGGTCATCCCATCCAGGTCATCTCCACCCTGAAGTACCTTGTCCTCAGCATCGAGCGCCACCTCACCTGGACTCCTATCTCCTGACCATCCAGCAGAAAGCCCATACCCACCTCTGCCTCCTGAAACTCCTGTCTGGCCAGATATGGGGATTGCATCCTTCCACCATCCTCCACACCTACAAATCCCTCATCCATCCTATCCTCTGTTATGCCAGCGCTGCCTGGATCTCCATTCACCCCCCCCCCCCCCACCGGCCCATATTTATAAGGCCCTCCAAATCCTTGAACACCTGCCGCTCCACCTTGCCTTCCATATCCGCCTTCCATTCCCCACATGGCTCCTGTATAACCTCATCCCCTTCCCCCACTCCACCTTTTCCTCCAACATATCGACATCCTTTGCCATGTGGGGTAGCAGCGTGGTCTGAGGCACCTTGTCACGGTCCACGTGGCTCCCTCCATTGGAGGTTCAAGTCATCTCTCGGGCATGGGTGTGTGTGTTGTCCTTAGCATACGTTAGTTTAAGTTAAATTAAGTAGTGTGTAAGCTTAGGGACCGATGACCTCAGCAGTTTGGTCCCATAAGATCTTACCACAACTTTTCCACATCCTTTACACTGTCTGCACGCTTGATCCCCCCCCACCCCCTGGTGTCCTCTTTCCTCTCCACCCCCTGCCTGTTGCCGCACCTTTATCGCTGTATCCCCCCTCTCTCTACCACCATGCCCTCCATAACCTTCATCAATGATGATGAACTTCGCCGTGACATCTACCCTTCCTGCCAGCTGTAGCCTGGCCTTGTCCTCCTCCTCCTCAGGGCTCCTCTTCCCATCCCCTCCTTCTCCCAGAACGGTTTCTCCTCCTTCCCCACCTCCCCTCTCAGTCTCTGCACTCCCTCCTTAGCTGTTTTCCTCTCCTGTCCTTCCCTCCCTAGCCCCGTTCGGCGCCCCCCCTCTCCCCTTCTCTGTCCCCCTCTAACATCGCCCCTTCCCCCCTTTCTTCTTTTCTCTCTCATATCCCTTTCTCTGGCAAATCCTCCCAGTTCGTTTTTCATCATCCGAGTGCTACGTCAGTGTTGTGTTTGGTGCTAATCTTCAGTGACGTCAAGTGCTGTGGTTTTAATCTTGTGCTTGACTTTATCCTCCAGCCATACTTCGCCCTGTGTTCTTTTAATCGTTAGTGTGTGGTTTTTTGTGCAATATACTTATTTGGATTTTTTATCTCCATTTTTGCAGTCACCTCATTTTGTACGCTCTCTTCCATAATGCTACCCCTTTTCGTATCTATGTTACATCATATTTTCTGCTTTATGTTGCTTAAAATGTCTTCCTGTTAAGTAGTTACTGTCTCTTGGCTGAAGAGCCGCGCCTATGCTGCTGCCAGCCCGTCCCAGATGGAGAAGTGAAATTCAATAACGCAAAAATAAATAAATAAATAAATAAATCAAGTTCAATTTAATATATTATAATTATCAAATGCTACAAAAAAGGCGATTATTACAATACATAAATATTCACTTGTATTTCCTCGTAAAATTTGTTCGTGATGGCACATTACTATACTTTTTATTAAAATTTGCTGTAATACGTATGTTACAATTCCCGGTAAGGTTGGAAAGTGACCAGTGTGGACAGGCACTCATTTCAATACCTTCAGCTGTAGGAAAAGCGATGTATTTCCAATTTAAACCTAACTTTCGTTACAAGTTATGAACACGAGAGGCATGATCTGGTTTTCGAGGTGTTACGTAGGAGGCGCTGTCGCGTCTCGTGCATTTGCTCATATGGCTTCTTTCGTGTTCAGTCTGTTGTGGGCTTGTCACCTGTCAGCGTGGCAGGGATTGGGGAGTCTGGGAACTCTTCAGCAGGAGCTGAAGCTAGTTTCTTGGCGGCCATCCAGCCGCACCGTTTCAATGCTTTGAAATTTTGCAGATGGTAGAGTTTGAAGTATATTTTGTTGACTGTGTTTCAGGGCTTCTATAACTTCCAGCAATAACATCATACCTTAAGTTGCTGATCAGTTTATTCTTTGAAGATTTCACGCTGCTTTCGAGTGATGTATACTTTCTCAAATGGAGCACTTAAATGTGGCTCAAGCGTTAGTTTATTTCACGCTGCACTTTAGGAGACAGTGAAGCAGCAGCAGTGATGAACTTTTACCGCAGCGTGTTGCCGATATGTGGACTTTTGTTTGTTTTCAAGGTAAATAGTTTAACTGGGGAATCTGCCAAATGTTATTCGCTATTTCGCACAGCACTTGGGTACGATTCTAATTCGTTAACTTAACGGCGAAGCCGGGAGGCATTTAATAATTTTGAGTAAGATCAACTTATTTTTGTGTTATTATTGTGAATATAATATTCAGTATTCATCTTAACGTCGCCACTATTTTGTCTACATTATCTAGTGATTGTTTTCCACTTAATGCTAAATTTAATTTGATTTGTTTTATTGCCTATTAATTACTGCAATATAGACTTCATGTGTTTAACCGGAGCTTACGTGTCGAAGCCTGTTATAGACAGCTGCGGCTGTTATTGGGGCAGAAGCACAGCGGTGGATGACCCACCCCTATGACAGCAGAGGCTCACTTTGTTGTCAGAGTCCTTCACTAGACCGGATTCAATAAATCCTAGCACCAACTGAGAACACGGACGCAAATCGTCGGGATTATTTACTTAACTTGGGTGGCCGTCATGCAAACGTCGCATTTTTATCCTCCGCCACACTCTGTGGAAGTATTTGGGATTTAACCAGGGGAGCACAGTTCGGTGAACACACACACGATCCCAATTATGTTGATGAACATATCTTGTATCATCAAGATTCGAACTGGCTACCTCCAGCTCGAGCATCACCACAGAAACGTGGCTCGGGGCTGTTGACTATGAAAACAGTGGTTTAGTGTTATAGTCTGAAAGCTTCCTACTTATTTTTTGAACTAAACGAAGTACGTAACTGAGCTGACATTAGTGGAAATACCCATAAAATATGTCCCTTTTTTATGCAAAATGTTCGCCCAAGAAGGAATATTAATGGGATCTAGCTTCGATTTGACTGATATATATATATTCAGAAGTAGGTGTAACGAAGATAATATGGGGTGGTCAGAATATATTTTAAATGAATGGAACATTATAATCACACAAAATGTACTACCTTATAGAAAGAACACGTGCTATCAGGATGTAAGATATCACTTTGAAGAACCTAACACTTCTTTAGAAATGAAGCTGTAATAGAATAGCCACTCCAAACATATTCAGGATCAACTTGAAGTCTCAAAGCTCTCGGCCACAATAACTTATCTTGTGCTGGCATAAGATGCATGCAAAGAACTGAGAAATGTTGGTGCTGATGGCAGCTTGTGGGAATACCTATTATGTTGAAGGTAAAATCCTCATAATAGTCTGTGCTCACTGCAACTGCACATTTAAGTAAGGAGATAAGAGCACAGGGGAGCAGCCCATAAACGCATTATAAATTTCATAGTGACTGTGGGATAGAAATTAATCAAGATAACGTTATTATGACTTATGTTATTATTCAATAATCTAATAATAAATTGTTATATCAACATCACAGTCGTCCTTTAACGGACCAAGTGGGGTACAATTCCACAGAACATGACAATCAGAGCAAAAAGTAAACACATACAATCAGCAGTACCCGTAGTAATGTTAAATAAGTGGGAGGTAAACGTGCGCCATGGTCTACACTCACTGATGAATAAATTAAACACTAATATTGATCGTCGAAACATGCAACCAAGCCTCTCTGTCTTTGAACAGTGGATCTTAACCTTGGATAGTACATAAGAAGGTGTATTTATGAAACTGAAAACCCTACAAAGAAATATTACGCCAAGATGCGCTTGTTAGCAATGGTCTCACTGTCACTATAGGTCCCAGGGGGGAGGGGGGGGGGGGTGCAGCATAATAGGAATGGTACATCAGACAAATTTCCCTGTAAATACAGGCAGCGTACTCGCGATGCGTGTAGTCCAACGGTTCCGGAAACAAGACAACCCAAAATACACTCCTGGAAATGGAAAAAAGAACACATTGACACCGGTGTGTCAGACCCACCATACTTGCTCCGGACACTGCGAGAGGGCTGTACAAGCAATGATCACACGCACGGCACAGCGGACACACCAGGAACCGCGGTGTTGGCCGTCGAATGGCGCTAGTTGCGCAGCATTTGTGCACCGCCGCCGTCAGTGTCAGCCAGTTTGCCGTGGCATACGGAGCTCCATCGTAGTCTTTAACACTGGTAGCATGCCGCGATAGCGGGGACGTGAACCGTATGTGCAGTTGACGGACTTTGAGCGAGGGCGTATAGTGGGCATGCGGGAGGCCGGGTGGACGTACCGCCGAATTGCTCAACACGTGGGGCGTGAGGTCTCCACAGTACATCGATGTTGTCGCCAGTGGTCGGCGGAAGGTGCACGTACCCGTCGACCTGGGACCGGACCACAGCGACGCACGGATGCACGCCAAGACCGTAGGATCCTACACAGTGCCGTAGGGGACCGCACCGCCACTCCCAGCAAATTAGGGACACTGTTGCTCCTGGGGTATCGGCGAGGACCATTCGCAACCGTCTCCATGAAGCTGGGCTACGGTTCCACACACCGTTAGGCTGTCTTCCGCTCACGTCCCAACATCGTGCAGCCCGCCTCCACTGGTGTCGCGACAGGCGTGAATGGAGGGACGAATGGAGACGTGTCGTCTTCAGCGATGAGAGTCGCTTCTGCCTTGGTGCCAATGATGGTCGTATGCGTGTTTGACGCCGTGCAGGTGAGCGCCACAATCAGGACTGCATACGACCGAGGCACACAGGGCCAACACCCGGCGTCATGGTGTGGGGAGCGATCTCCTACACTGGCCGTACACCTCTGGTGATCGTCGAGGGGACACTGAATAGTGCACGGTACATCCAAACCGTCATCGAACCCATCGTTCTACCATTCCTAGACCGGCAAGGGAACTTGCTGTTCCAACAGGACAATGCACGTCCGCATGCATCCCGTGCCACCCAACGTGCTCTAGAAGGTGTAAGTCAACTACCCTGGCCAGCAAGATCTCCCGATCTTTCCCCCATTGAGCATGTTTGGGACTGGATGAAGCGTCGTCTCACGCGGTCTGCACGTCCAGCACGAACGCTGGTCCAACTAAGGCGCCAGGTGGAAATGGCATGGCAAGCCGTTCCACAGGACCACATCCAGCATCTCTACGATCGTCTCCATGGGAGAATAGCAGCCTGCATTCCTGCGAAAGGAGGATATACAGTGTACTAAGGCCGACATTGTGCATGCTCTGCTGCCTGTGTCTGTGTGCCTGTGGTTCTGTCAGTGTGATCATGTGATGTATCTGACCCCAGGAATGTGTCAATAAAGTTTCCCCTTCCTGGGACAATGAATTCACAGTGTTCTTATTTCAATTTCCAGGAGTGTAGCATAAAGAAGCAGAGAATGCAGAACATAGAATGCCTTTTGTCCCTGCACTCTACATGGGCACACCCACTTCAAACTCTTGTGCGCAGAGACCTGACTGGCCAGACCGCTATTCTTCTAAAATAAAGTGTACATACAAATATTCACTAGGCGATCAAACACTGTAACATGTTTTAACAGACGAGAACCAGAGCGTAATGTGTCTTTACAACCTCGCCAGCGACTTATGATTCGCATAAAAATACTGATATGAAAGACATTGTGCAATGCAAGGCTTTCAGTTACCACGAAAATAGAACTGAACAGCAGTCCCATCAACAGAAGACAGCACTTCCTACAAACCAAGCTAGAAATTCGTCCAAGAGCTTTTTGGATACAGTTAAGTTGGTGAGTTTGAGACGGTGTTATGTCTAAAGAACTGAAAATTTAATAGTTAACAAATAATTGTTTTTTTTTAAAAAAGTTAGATTACTTTGATACTTGATCGGTGAACGTATTTCATTAGTATATGCGAAGTGTTTTATTTATGTGAACATTGATGCCACCTTTTTGATTTAACAATCTAAAATTACATATTCATGTAATTAAATCCTGAGTATATGAAGATGGTATCTGTTCTTCTGGATATGTCCGAAAGAACAGATACCATCAGTGACCGTGCAGCTCGTATAGAATGAATTTACAATTGAATCAATACAATGGAATGAATACCCTTAGCTGTATAGAGGCGTTGATATACGTCAACGGGGACAGTTGAGAACGTGTGCCCCGACCGGGACTCAAACCCTGGACCTCCTGCTTACATGGCAGACTCTCTATCTATCTGAGCCACCGAGGATAGTGCGACTGCAGGGACTTATCTCTGGCACGCCTCCAGTGAGACCCACATTCCCAAATTATTGTCACGCACTATATTCGTAGCGTCCCTGCCCATTATACTCATTACTCGCGGCTTTACCGAATTCCGTAAGGGTTCGGGCAATGTGTGTGCATCCGCACATGAGCCTTAACTATATATATGAAGATGGTATCTGTTCTTTCTGACATGTCCGAAAGAACAGAATCGGTAAAGCTACGAGTAATGAGTGTAATGGGCAGGGGCGCTACGAATATAGTGCGGGACAATAAGTTGGGGATGTGGGTCTCACGGGAGGCGTGCCAGAGGTAAGTCCCGGCAGTCGCACTATCCTCGGTGGCTCAGATAGATAGAGAGTCTGCCATGTAAGCGGGAGATCCCGGGTTTGTGTCCCGGTCGGGGCACACGTTTTCAACTGTCCCCGTTGACGTATATCAACGCCAGTATGAGGCTAAGGTTATTCATTTCATTGTATTGATTTAATTGTAAAACAAGTCCTGAGTATCGAACGAGTGTGCCGAAAGAGGTGGTGGAGTGAAAAGAGACAACACTGTGGTTATAATCCCCGTCTGGCCACCGAGATTTAGATTTTCCGTGATTTCCCTAGATCAATTACGGTGAATTTCGGAGTAGTTACTTCGAAAGGGCGCTGCCGCTTACCAACAACATACTTCCCCAGTTATACCTGGTGTTCCGTCTATAATGACGTCTTCATCGATGGTACGCTAAACCCTCTCCTTCCTTCTTTTAACAAGTTACAAAATAAAGGTAGAAAATATTCACAAAAAAGGTTATTCATATACCAATACCGTTTGTTTGACAGTGAAAATTAGATACCTGAAACAGTAAAAAATAAGATCAATTCAGGAGATGCTATTGGACATCACCAAAAAACAATCAGCTATAAATGACACTGGTTAACACTTCTCGAAGAGGAGAACCAGGGAATAAATATAAATAAATTCTTATTCAGCTTAAGACACCATCTATGATGTATTTTCCTTCTAGTTTTTGTAGTTGATGGGTAGAAGAAAAGTTGAACAATATTTTTTTTTTAAAACTGGATTACAAGTGTAAGACCGGGCTAGCATTTTATGAGATGATTGTGAGATAGAACGCCGGATAACCATCAAATTGTCCCTCAGAGCCGGCGCCTAACAGTCAGAAACTTACGCAAGACGGTCGCACCTCCTCAGTTTAACACGTTATTGTGAAGTCTTCCCAACTGGACAGCCGATCTTGTATCTCTATTGCTGCATGCTGCGCTGTGCTGCACCACATACAGTTTGAGAACCTCGTAACTCCATGAGAGGACATCTACTGGACACTGAAATGACATATAACTTTCCTCTTTTCTAGCCCAGGAAATAGTGTTTATTCCATTAACTGATGCATTTGTGCCAATAGGTGAAGCATAGATGAGCTCATCTACAGTACAGTATGGCTGTTTACTTCAAAACCTACTAGACTGTAGTCTGGACAAGAATAAGGCCCCTTCTACACGAGCGACGTTCTTGTCTCATTCGAAAACTGTACTCTACTATTGCAGCGTCCCTGGCGTATTATTCCTGTAATAAATCTCTCCTGTTACGAGGGGTCTTTTTGTTTGCACGACTCCTCCAGAATTGGTTGTGTTATGTGAGCTGTCTGCTGTGAAGTTCGGCATTCAAAGCGTAAAAGTTACGAGAGACCCTCCCTCTTATTAAAAGTCGAAATGTAATAAAGGAATTATGGAACTAACAATAACAATAGAGGTTATTAAAATTCATAATGGATGTTCTTGGAAAAGGTCGTATTGATAATTCTACACACTTCTGAGAACACAAAGAATAAGGAAAGCGCCGTCCAAACATTTAACGATATCAACACTTATTAGCTCGAGAAAATATAAACATACAAACCTGTCGAAAAGATTTATTTAAGGGAGTAAATTGCGCTTTCATACTTTACATTTTGTTTTCTCTCTGAGTTTAATGTTCGCATCCAGCACGACTGCAAAGCAGCACCGAAACCACCGACAACACGCCAAGGAAACAGCATAATTTCCGGTGAACAGCCTGGCAAACAAACGAACTAGTTTTGTAGTGTTTGCTAAAGCCACAGTGTTTTTCTTTGCACTTGGTGATGCTAAATCTGCTGTTTAGCCTATTATTCGCTCCGAGTGACAAGTTAATTTTCCAGTGCTTGTTTACTAACTATTCATACGGGATGCGAGCTGCATTACCGTCCATTCTTCGTGAAATTGTTCCTTTCCCTGGGCCACCGTCGTCGTTGTGTTAATCTCTTAAAAATAGCAAAAAGAAAACACTCGTCTAACGAACCCTTGAGAAGATAGAGATAAGAAAGAAGGAGGGACAGAACAAATTAAATCCGTAATTACATTTGTAACTTTTGTGATTTAAATAATGAATGTCACATATATATACTGAAGCGCCAAAGAAACTGGTACAGGTAACGACTACATAAGACAACAGTATACAGTGAAGATCAGGAATCCGGTAAAACATCTAATCTCCGATATCGCTGTGGCCAGAAAAAAAATCCTGCAAGAACGGGATCAACGACGACTGAAGAGAATCGTTCAACGTGACATAAGTGTAACGCTTCTGCAAATTGCTGCAGATTTCAATGCTGGGCAACAAGTGTCAGCGTGCGAAACATTCAACGAAACATTATCGATATAGGCTTTCGAAGCACAAGGCCCACTCGTGTACTTTTGATGTCTGTACGACACAAAGCCCTACACCTCGCCTGGGCCCGTTAACGCCGACATCGGGTTGTTGATGACTGGAAATATGTCGCTTGGTCGGATGAGTGTCGTTTCAAATTGTATCGAGCGGATGGAAGTGTACAGGTATGGAGACAACCACATGAATCCACGGGCCCTGAATGTCAGCAGCGGACTATTCAAGATGGTGGAGGATCTGTAATGGTTTGGGGCGTGTGCAGTTGGGGTGATATGGGACCCCTGAAACGTCTAGATACGACTCCGACAGGGGACACGTGCGTAAGCATCCTATCTGATCAACTGCATCCATTCACGTCCATTGTGGTTTCTGACGGACTTGGACTATTCCAGTAGGACAAAGCGACAGGCCACACTTCCAGAATTGCTACAGAGTGGTTCCAGGAACACTTTTATGAATTTAAACAGTTCCATTGGCCACCAAACTCCCATAAATGAACATTATTGATCATATCTGGGATGCCTTGCAACATGCTCCTCTTACTCATACGGGTTTATGGACAGCCATGCAGGATTCACAGTGTCAATTCCCTCCAGCACTACTTCAGACATTAGTCGACTCCATGCCACGTCGTGTTTCAGCTCTTCTGCGTGCTCGTGGGGGCCTTGCACGATATTAGGCAGGTGTACCAGTTTCTTTGTCTTTTCAATATATATAAGACAAAGAAACTGGTGTCTCACCTAAAACTGCCACCTAAAATATCTCTGGAACAACAATAGATATTCAAAAACGGTTTTCACCAACATGAACGTACGGCAGGGGCTTAGGAAACCAAATACTATGCGACATTTTAAAACGTAAACAAATGATATTTACAACACAAACTTGTGTATTTTTAAATAGCCACCCCCTATTATTCCGCATGCAATCAATAGCATGAAAAATCACAAAAGTATGGCGTTGGCTGCATCGCAATACGCCAATTACATCCCGGGAAATTGCGAAGCGAAGTTGACGCTTGAAATAAATGAAGCTCATAGCTAGCGCACGTCCTGAGACTCAAGCGTGCACCTCACGCTGCCAGTAATCGTGATGTGATTGACGTACTACGCCAGTGGAGTGTTAATGTATGGTGTGGTATTGTATGACAACGCATCATTGGCCCATATTTCATTGATAGCACTCCTAAAGGGGGATAGTTTAGCCCCTTCTTCAGCTGCATCTTACTTGAACCGGTGCACCTCTTATAATGCGTCAGATAATGCTGTATCAGAATGATGGATGTCCTGCGCGTAATTTTTATTGTTGCGAAACGACAACTAGAGGTACAATTAGTGGTAACACACTTGGTTTCACGTTTCTAAACCTCATAAGTTCTGCAATATGTGGCTTGTAAAGGATAGCAATGGCGTCACAGTTTCTGACGTAATGCATCTGCTGAACTGCTCTCATACTGTACCGTAATTCACATACGTTGCCACATTAAAACCTGTTTACTTGTGGTTTGTTACAATTGCCGTCATCTAGTCGATGTGCCGGCCTTCAGTAATGAAGAAAAACTAGATATTATTTTAATTTATGCCGAATGTCACAGAAATGCAACTGCAGCTATGACACTGTTTGCTGAACGCTACACGGGTTGGCGTCCGTCACGTCGAACCATTGGCAACATCTGTAAGACACTGACGGACACAGAAAGCTGGGCTCCCACAAAACGTCGACGTACAACGCTAGCGTCTGCCAATGGAAACGAAATTGCTGTTCTGGTTGCTGTATCGCACAATCCTCAGGTGGGTGTACGAGAAATTGCACGAGGTGTAGGAATACGCCACAGTAGTGTGTGCAGAATATTGCATCGGCATCGGTTTCATCCGTTCCATATCTCACTGTATCAAGAACTGTACGGTAATGACTTTGAATTCCGCATAGCATTCTGTCGTTTTGCACTTCAGTAGTTGTAAGGTAATCTAGTATTCCTAAGCAATACGTTGTTTACGGACGAGGCTTCATTTACAAATCATCGTAATGTGAATCTGCGGAACATGCACTACTGGTCCGAGCAAAATCCCCACTGGATTCGCCGAGCTGCTCATCAACGACAGTGGAGCGTCAGTGTTTGGTGCGGTATCATTGCTAACTGTATTGTAGGTCCCTATGTTTACGTGGAACATTGAATGGACAGCGATATGCATCTTTAGCGCTCCTCGCGGAGGATCTACGATTGGAAACTGGTCTATCAATATGGTTCCAACGTGATGGGTGTCCCGCACACAATGCAAACGTTGCCAGAGACGTTCTAGATGCAACATTTCCAAGTAGGTGTATGGGGCGAGGAGGTAGTGTGCGATGGCCAGCTCGGTCCTCCGAATTGACGCCATAAGAGTTCTTTCTCTGGGGCGCAGTCAAAGAGAGTGTATCAAGAACCCCCAACGACAGTAGAGGATATGGAACATCATATTACTGCTACGTGTGTGGCAATGTCTGTAGAAACCCTATAATCTGTGCAATACTCTCTCGATACCCATCTGCAAACGTATATTGATGCAGACGGAGGGCATTTTGAACATATGTTGACGTGACACAGTTTCATTGGGACAGGGCACTAGTAAATGTGTTTATCAAAGTGAATTCAAGCGTGTTATTTCTAATTGTAGCTCTAGTTGCCATTTCGCTACAATTAATATAGGTTTACAATTGAAAAACGTAACTTTGCGTTGGACGTGTTACTTGTTTATTTTTGTGGATTGTGCATACCTTCCTATTGTGTGAGCCCCTGACACAGGCGGCGTGAGGTGCATGCTTGAGTCTCAGGACGTGCGCTAGCTGTGCACTTCATTTATTTCAAGCGTCAACTTCGCTTCGCAATTTCTCGGGATATAATTGACGTATTGTGATGCAACCAACGCCATAATTTTTGTGATTTTTCCTTCTATTGATTCCATACGAAATAATAGGGGGTGTCTATTTAAAAATACACAAGTTTGTGTTGAAAATATCATTTGTTTACGTTTTAAAATGTCGCATAGTATTTGGTTTCCTAAGCCCCTACCGTACGTTCATGCTGGTGAAAACCGTTTTTGAGTATCTGTTGTTGTTCCGGAGATATTTGAGGTGGCAGGGTTAGGATAGACACCCTGTATTTGTGTGTGTGTGTGTGTGCTTTCCACATCTCCATCTAAACCACTACATTGATGTCCACCAAACTAGGTACACAAACCCTCACTGTACGGAAAATGAAGTGTGGGAGTGAGAACCACCTAGCTCCCATTCGGATGGGGTTGACATAGGAGGTTGGCAGAGAGAGGGAGAAGAAGAAATAGTTACGGAGAGGGAGAGAGGAGATGGACAGAGAGAGAGGGGGGAGAAGGAGATGGACATAGAGAGAGGGAGAGGAGGAGATGGACAAATGGACATAGAGAGAGGGAGAGGAGATGGACAAATGGACAGAGAGAGAGGGGGGATGGAGGAGGCAACAGAGAGAGAGAGGGAGAGAGAGAGTGAGAGAGAGAGAGAGAGAGAGAGAGAGAGAGAGAGAGAGAGGGAGAGAGAGAGAGAGAGAGAGAGAGAGAGGGAGAGAGAGAGAGGGAGAGAGAGAGAGAGGGGAGGAGCAGATTCACAGAGAGAGCGGGAAGTAGGGGATGGTCAGAGAGAGGGGGATAATGGGACAGGGCACAGAGAGAGGGAGAGAAGATCGACAGAGAGGAGAGGGAGAAGGAGATGTACCGAGAGACAGGGAGGAGGAGGAGAAGAACAGTGAGAGGTGATGAGGAGATGGACAGAGGGGGAGGGGTAACAGATGGACAGAGGGGGAGGGGTAACAGATGGACAGAGAAAAGTGGGGACAGGAGGAAGTGTGGGAGGCAGGTGGAACATGGAGAGGGTTAGTGGACAATGGGAAAGAAAGAGGTTGTTAGGAAGCTGGTGGAAGTGGGAAATGGTGTGATGAAGCAGGTGGAAGAGAGGAGAGAGGAAAAGAAAGGGGAAATTAGATTACGGGAGGGATTTAAATTTTTTATGAGTTGTTTGATGAAATCATTTCAATAATATTTGGTATGTACATCACTCATTTGTCAACATGTGTTGGGAGCAAGCAGCATATCACGTGGATGAATAACGCAGGCAAATTTAACGTCCTCTCTGGAGTCGTGTGGTGTGAAACAACAGAGATTCAGACATATACGTGTGTAATATATGCGGCATACGTATACTCAGGCAAAGCTATGGGTAAGAAGCTAGTATATTATAAAGATGTATTCTGAGAATACGTTCCACATCTCCTCCTAAGCCACTGAATCGATTTCGATCAAACTTGGTACAAAATTATTTACTATTTGCAAAGAATCACTTTGAGAGTAAGAATCACCTAGCATCCATAGGGATGGGGCTACGGATGAAAACTGGGTGACATAGATGCATAACTTATCTAAAATTGTGTTTCGTTCTCCGCTGCCTCCCTTTGTACATTGAGGTGTCACCGGCTGCATTATCAGCAGGTGCAGTCGTTCCGCAATGATGATAGTGACGGTCGCCTGAAGAGGTCACTGCAGCCGACGGAACTACCTTGTCACGTCTTACACAGACGCCAATCACCCGTCAGACGACATCACGTTAGGTGGAGAGCCAATGAGCAAGTTGTTCGTCACCCCGGCCGGTGACAGCCAGCCACACTGACTGAGTGTACTCATTGTTGATAATATAACCACCTCCGCTCGGCATCTACAGTCAGTTCACAGCGAGTTCATGGCACGATCAGCCCACAGTCGGAGTTCGGATTAAGAAGCCAGCAGGCTACCGTCTTTGGCGGTCATCATTGAGCGGTATCACCACCAGTACAGTGGACCTACAGTAAATCATCTCAGAAAATAACTTGGCAGATACGGACTTGTAAGAGGAACCATAAGATTTGAACAGTATGTCAGGTTGCACACTTAGTTATTGGATGTTATCTGTTCCAGGAAGTACTGTTGAATGTATTTACACCAGCGTTCTAATGAATAAAGTTGTTATACTTGAATTATTTACACAGATGAGCCAAAAAATTATGACCTCCCACCGCGATGTTGGATACCGCCTCGTGGCATAGCGGGGACATGTCGATGGAGCAAAAGTATGTAAGGGGTGCAGACAAGGAATGGGATCAGCCTAGTAAAGACATGGGCTGCAAATTCGGAAATCCATTAAGCGACTTTGACAAAAGGCAGATTATTATTACGCAGAGCCTGTGAATGAGTATCTCAGAAACTACGAAGCGGTCGAATATTCCCATGCTGCTGTCATGAGCACCTACAGAAAGAGACAGGACATCGAAACTACCACTAGGCGCTAAATGGTTGGACGTCCATGACTCTTCACAGAACGTTGATCCAAATGGTTCAAATGGCTCTGAGCACTATGGGACTTAACATCTGAGGTCATCAGTCCCCTAGAACTTAGAACTACTGAAACTTAACTAACCTAAGGACATCACACACATTCATGCCCGAGGCAGGATTCGAACCTCTGACCGTAGCGGTCGTGCGGTTCCAGACTTAAGCGCCTAGAAACGCTCGGTCGCAGCGGCCGGTCAGAACGTTGAGTTCTGCGGCTTATCTGTTCGGTAAAGTAGGACAGATGGTGATCTGTGGCATCTCTGCCGAAAGAGCACAATGCTGGTAAACTCACAAATGCTTCAGAGCACATTATTTATCTTACAGAGTTGAACATGCAGTTTCGCAGCGGATCACCGCCATGTGTTCACATGTTAACCCAACGACATTTTCAATTACGATTGCAGTGGGGACCGGACCACCAGGATTCGACTGTCGATCAATGGAAACGTGTCGGCTCTTGGGGTGAATCACATTTTTTCTACACTTGGTAAAGGTCGTCTCCACAAACGCCGTTATTGAGGTGAACGGCGGCTCTAAACGTGCAGCGCGCCACGGACGCAGGCTGGTAGGAACAGTATTATGCTATGGAGACATTCTTCTGCACTTCCATGGGATCTGCGGTAGTAATCGAAGATACACTGACAGCTGAGACCAACCTGCATCCCTTCTTGGTTGATGTCTTCCCCGACCATGATATCATCTTTCAGCAATATAAACGTCCGTGTCTCGGAGCCAGAACCATGTTACAGTGCTTTGAGGAGCAATGTGGTGAACTCACGGTAATGTCTCGGCGACCAAATACGCCTGATGTAAATTCGATGGAACCTATCTAGGTTGCTATCGGGCGGCATCACTGAGTACACAAATCAGCGGCTCGTTATTTACGCGAATTACATGACCTGTGCGTAGACATCTAATGCCACATACCTCCGCAAACCTACCAACCAACTGTCAGATCACTGATATGCAGAATCAGTGACGTATTTCGTTTCAAAGACGAACAAACAAGTTATTAATTAGGTGGTCATAATGTTTTGGATCATTACTGTATTTGCGTCCGACACTATACAGGTGCAGCTGTCAGTACACGTTCTCACTTATCAGCGTATAGCCTCACCTGCACTACGGAAGCGGCAGATTATGTAGATAGCAGTTGTGGCAGATGTGTCAACAACATGTCACTTATCCAGTCCTCACATACACACCAATTTGTATGTACAGGACTCATTATTAGTTTTACTTGTATAAAAAATACTGTGTGGGTGGTATACCTCTAACTACCACCCTTAAAGATGGAGTAGGTGTGGGGTGAAAATCTGTGACAACGACCAACACTGGTATCGGATTCATTGATTTCGGGTCGCTAGGCTCATTGCAGACATCTAGATGGCGTTTTGACTGTAGGTGTCTATGGGGGGAGGTGGTGGTGGTGGTGGTGGTGGTGGTGGTGGTTAGTGTTTAACGTCCCGTCGATAACGAGGTCATTAGAGACGGAGCGCAAGCTCGGGTTAGGGAAGGATTGGGAAGGAAATCGGCCGTGCCCTTTCAAAGGAACTATCCCGGCATTTGCCTGAAACGATTTAGGGAAATCACGGAAAACCTAAATCAGGATGGCTGGAGACGGGATTGAACCGTCGTCCTCCCGAATGCGAATGGGGGGAGGGTGGTATGTAGGGGTGCAAAAACAGTGACATAGGAGTTATTTCTTAACACATGAAGCAGTTTGTACCAAACTGGACACACGCATCAGCTGCAATCTGGAAAAAGACCCATATAGAACCCCTATAGCTGAGGGGCGACATAAAAGCATAATTTGGAAACACCTGGAGCAATTTGTACCAAATTTGATATACACTTAACTCTTTTTTTACGTAAAAGTAATATAGGGTGTACTCCAAATACCCTTAGGGATAGAGATGGGGATGAAAAGATAGTGATATGTAAATATGTTGCAGAACGAGTTGTTGGTATTTGTTTCCAGTATTTAGTCGACTTGGAATACTTTAAAAGTACGAAGCGCAATTTGTCTCGTATTTGCTCTCTTCAGAGTGTCAACAAGTTCGCCAGAATTATACATTATGTGATATACGTGTACGCGGGCGAAGTAATGGGTGAAAAGCTACTATGGTATATAATAACCCTCCCTCATTAATGTTGGTCTGTTCGCGATAAGGGTTCAATAAAGTGAGAGCAAAGAAGGAATTGTTCTTTCTAGTTAGAGTTTAATGGCCCGTGGAGGGCGCGATCAATAAGGTCGGAGCACTTACTCAGTTACGGCGCGGAGTGCCAGCGGAATCGGCCGTCACCTCGTGCAAGGTGCTAGCCTGGCCTCTTTCTGGAGCGGCCGCAGGAAACAGCGGACGAGTCCCACGACGGCCACACTAGAATCCACGGACACAGTGATATCAACTCAGCTGCTTCCTTAAATACGGGGGGGGGGGGGGTAATAGTTATACTATTCTGTTGAAAACTGACATACTATATGGTTTATAACTGAAACAGCAAGCAGCCACAAGTATGAATTACCAAGGTTTATTTGGATCAAATCGTGCCTGGTTCTCGATTTTTCATAAATCCGTCTTCATGGGGTTGTTACATGATCCGTTTTGTTTTCTTGCTTTCGCTTTGTTTTGTATCCGTTATTCGTTTTCTGCACTAGGATAGACAGAAAGTTTTGATCCACGATTTGGTAAAGTTTACGATAAATTTATTTCTTATGGCTTCTATCGAGCATTTATGAAAAAGTTTTAAAAGTTATTAAAACATGCTGTATGCTTCTGTGTGACGAAATCGCCGTGTGTTTTTGTTGTGAATTTTGAAGCTTACAAGTTATGGATATGCTCTAGACGAGTACTGTTCAGTTACTTGAAGAACACTTTACACCACACTATTATCTGTTTAACGGCAGCACACCCGATTAACGTCTATTTGTATAAGTGGTTTCAATCAAAAACGCAATTGACCTCTTAGAACATACCAACGAGAGCTAGATTTGCCTCATTATATGTTATTAACCTTTGTACTACTATTCCGGTAGAAGAAACTTTTAACATTATAAAAAATAGCCTTCTAAAACACAAAAAGCTCAACCATCCTGAAATATATGAGTTAATAGAGATCCTCAAACTTGTGTTGGCTCATAATTATTTCACTTTTAATTATAAAGTCTATAAACAAAGGGATGGACTTTCAATGGGGAGCAGTCTTGCTGGACTGCTAGCTGATATCTACATTAACCGTCTGGAGCAAAAATCTTCTCATCCAAAAACGAAATAAACGTAAAATTATTTACTGTAGCGATATGTAGGTATCACTGTCCTACTATTTGGTGGTAATAGCACAGACGTTCATATCCTAGCCAGATATCTCAGTAAATTACGTAACGACATAAAATTCGCTGTTGAACATGAAATAAGCAGTAGCACTAGCTTCCTGAATCTTAAAATATCCAACATAAATGACAAACTTCACTTTGAGATATTTCATAATCCAATAACCACGAATACTACCACCAGCAACAACACATCCATCACCCAAACCACCATAACATGGCTAACTTCAGGTCAATGCACCATCATAAGCATAAAATTCCCCTCAGTTTCAACGAACAGCAAAAGGAAATTACCATAATTAAATCAGTTGCCCATGGGTATGATACTTCAATAGTAGATAAGCTCTGCCAGAAAATAAAAGAAAGGACTGCTGACAGAGAATTTATGCAAAAAATATCTATACCAACTGTGAAGAACACAAAATGAACAAAGTATACAATCATACAATTAAATAAAGTATGTTAAAATCAGCTTTTCCACCAATAATTAAATTCAACAGAGATTGTACACACATTTCCACATATTAGTATCTCCCAAAAACGTTCAGGAATCTATAAACTGAACTGTAAAAACTGCCTCAAATTTTACGTTGGAAAACAGCCAGAACATTTGAAACAAGGTGGAACACATGGATGCCCTAAGACTGAAAAGGAAATCAACCTTTGCCATTCATTTTGCAGAAAATAATCACACAGTAGACAATATAGAAAACAACCTCCAGAACTTGCACTTTGTACACTCCTGGAAATGGAAAAAAGAACATATTGACACCGGTGTGTCAGACCCACCATACTTGCTCCGGACACTGCGAGAGGGCTGTACAAGCAATGATCACACGCACGGCACAGCGGACACACCAGGAACCGCGGTGTTGGCCGTCGAATGGCGCTAGCTGCGCAGCATTTGTGCACCGCCGCAGTCAGTATCAGCCAGTTTGCCGTGGCATACGGAGCTCCAACGCAGTCTTTAACACTGGTAGCATGCCGCGACAGCGTGGACGTGAACTGTATGTACAGTTGACGGACTTTGAGCGAGGGCGTATAGTGGGCATGCGGGAGGCCGGGTGGTCGTATCGCCGAATTGCTCAACATGTGGGGCGTGAGGTCTCCACAGTACATAGATGTTGTCGCCAGTGGTCGGCGGAAGGTGCACGTGCCCGTCGACGTGGGACCGGACCGCAGCGACGCACGGATGCACGCCAAGACCGTAGGATCCTACGCAGTGCCGTAAGGGACCGCACCGCCACTTCCCAGCAAATTAGGGACACTGTTGCTCCTGGGGTATCGGCGAGGACCTTTCGCAACCTTCTCCATGAAGCTGGGCTACGGTCCCGCACACCGTTAGGCCGTCTTCCGCTCACGCCCCAACATCGTGCAGCCCGCCTCCAGTGGTGTCGCGACAGGCGTGAATGGAGGTACGGATGGAGACGTGTCGTCTTCAGCCATGAGAGTCGCTTCTGCCTTGGTGCCAATGATGGTCGTATGCGTGTTTGGCGCCGTGCAGGTGAGCGCCACAATCAGGACTGCATACGACCGAGGCACACAGGGCCAACATCCGGCATCATGGTGTGGGGAGCGATCTCCTACACTGGCCGTACACCTCTGGTGATCGTCGAGGGGACACTGAATAGTGCACGGTACAACCAAACCGTCATCGAACCCATCGTTATACCATTCCTAGACCGGCAAGGGAACTTGCTATTCCAACAGGACAATGCACGTCCGCATGTATCCCGTGCCACGCAACGTGCTCTAGAAGGTGTAAGTCAACTACCCTGGCCAGCAAGATCTCCGGATCTGTCCCCCATTGAGCATGTTTGGGACTGGCTGAAGCGTCGTCTCACCCGGTCTGCACGTCCAGCACGAACGCTGGTCCAACTGAGGCGCCAGGTGGAAATGGTATGGCAAGCCGTTCCACAGGACTACATCCAGCATCTGTACGATCGTCTCCATGGGAGAATAGCAGCCTGCATTGCTGAGAAAGGTGGATATACACTGTACTAGTGCCGACATTGTGCATGCTCTGTTGCCTGTGTCTGTGTGCCTGTGGTTCTGTCAGTGTGATCATTTGATGTATCTGTCCCCAGGAATGTGTCAATAAAGTTTCCCCTTCCTGGGACAATGAATTCACGGTGTTCTTATTTCAATTTCCAGGAGTGTAGATAAGGGCGGCACTATGAGTCTTCTGGAGGAGATTGAGATTCATATACATGAACTTTGTATATGTATTCCTAACCGCTCAGAATATCTGAAACTGCTGTAAATAATCTTATTTCTTTTCGATTTTTAAATTTAATTAATTCCATTGCACCAACAAAGGCACATTTTAGTAAGCCCACGCACACTCACAGTATCTGTAACGTAACATCTTTACGATTGTGAGATCTTTGAAAAAAAGATCATGTACTCGACTTCAGAAGACGGCCAGGCCGGGCACGGACGGCGGAGGGAACACCGGCGACCAGAGACGGACCATGTAGCCGCGTCTGGCGGGCGCGGACCTCAGATGGAACACTCGACTCGGCGCGGACCGATTAGGGAACGCCCAACTCCTCCCAGGCGTAAATACTGGACTCGATCGACCCAAGGACCAGTCACAGGTAGCACCTGAAGAAGACAGCGAGGCACGCTGTTGAAATATCGTGCGAGAACGACGCGAACATCCGGCTGGATTCCCGAATATCCAAGATGTCATATAAATATGGTTGGGACCCATCTGCATTGAAACATGTTGAGAGAGATTAAAATTTAATTTATAGTGTCCCAGCCGCAAAGTATGGACGTAAATTGTAAATTCGAAGACCACTCTATAACCGTGTCTTACATGGACTGTTTCTAAGAAAACTGAACGATATTTCAACGAGGCAGCTGATCGTCATTTTCAACTGAAGATAACGCCAGGGAAAACTGCAAACAGTGCACCTTACTTTCCAATGGACAAAGAATCACCGGATGAAATAAATCATCATCATCACATTTGTCATCAGCCACTAGCAGTATAGCGCATGTCCCCGTTCTGCAACTAGATTTACTGTTCAATCCATCGACGATATGTCCCTCCTAAATATCTTCTTGTTTGGGGTTGGTATGGGAGGAAATCATATGTTAACCAATGTTATGGATCCAAAAAATATGCTTGCGCCATTAGAACTGGAACGTTTGAACATCATGTACGATCCAGTCATATCAGTGTGAACACCTCCTGTATTCGAAGTCAACGTGCAACAGACGGAAGTTGAGAACACTGGCAGTGGAGGGTATGTAAAGCGTATCGGGGGGACGAAACAGTGCATTCATTGTCGTAATGCGGAAACGGAGAGATTTATCTGACGTCCAAAACGGTAGGATAACTGGCTTTGGGGCCAAGAATGGAAGCATTTCCGTAACGGCTAAGTTTATAATCTGTTCGCTTGCCGCCGTTCTTAAAGTACACTTCCTATGGCAAAACGGCGCTGTCCAAACCTAGCGCTGGGGCAACTGTGGCGCTTAGCGGGTGATAGACGACAGGGGTTAACGACGCCTGCGAAGTTGTGTATGGGCAAATAGACATAAAACTGCGGAGCTACTGACCACACAGATGAACGAAGAGGCTACCAACACTGTCTCATCAACGGCCTTCAGCGAAAATTGCTGCGCATGGACCTCCTCAGCTGACGCCTGTTTCACGCACCCACACTGGCTGCTGTTTTTTGGTAACGAAGGCTCGAGTCTGCACGCCAATACCACAACTGAACGTCCACTGAGTGACAACAAGTTGCCTTTTCAGATAAATCACACTTTATGCTCTATCGGAGGGTGATCGTTGGCGTGTACGGAGCGAAAATTCTGAAAGCAAACACCCTGCAACAATCGTCGCAAGGATCCAGACAGGAGGAAGGAAGGTTATGGTCCAGGAGTGTTTTCGTGGCATTTCCTGGGTGATCTTGTCAGTCTGGAAGTCACAATGAATCAACAGAAGTATGCACCTATCCTTCGAGACCATGTCCACCTTTACATGGAGATTATTTTTCCACGACGCGATGGCATCTACCACGACGACAATGCATACAACGTGTCACACAGCTCTCAGTGAATGTGTGTGCTTCGAAGAGCATCAGGATGAGTTTACCGTGCTTCCCTGGCCACCAAACTGCCTCGATTTAAACACAATCTAGAATGTGTGGGACCACCTCGATAGGGCTATACGTGCTGTGGATCCTCAACCGAGAAATCTACAGCATCTGACCACGGCAGTGGAGCTGATATGGCTTCAAATCGCTGTCGGTACTTTCCAGCAACTTACTGACTCCCTTCCTGCACGTCTGGCAGTGATCCACTCTGCAAAAGCTGCTTACTCAGGCTTTTGGCAGGTGGTCACTATAATGTGACTTGGCAGTGTACTTTCAACTGTTACTGCGCATCCAGCGTTAGGCCACAGTGCTTTATACTCATGTTTTGTTTTATGTATATATAAAACCTGTTTTGCAAAAACAAAAAAAAAACAAAAAAGAAATTCTAAACTCACGTTATCCCCGGGCAGATATAGCGACATTTCCGGTGAAGTTTCAGGTGAAATTTCCAGAACTCGCTAAATCGTAAAGCTTTGTTCCCAAAATCTGATTTCAAGCTGGTGTTACTGCTCTGGAACGTGGACACACACTAAAAAAAAGAAAAGAAAAAAGAAAAGAACCGACGCACCACAAAGCAATTATCCGAATCGGTCCGAAATCCGTAGGTGTGACGTTCATGTACAGGCAAGCAAATAATTTCAATTTCAGAAAAAACTGAATGACTTATTCAAGAGAAACAGTTTCACAAATTCAGTAAGTCAATAACACGTTGGTTCACCTCTGGCCCTCATGCCGGCAGTTCTACATCTACATCTACATCCATACTCCGCAAGCCACCTGACGGTGTGTGGCGGAGGGTACCCTGAGTACCTCTATCGTTTCTCCCTTCTATTCCAGTCTCGTATTGTACGTGGAAAGAAGGATTGTCGGTATGCTTCTGTGTGGGCTCTAATCTCTCTGATTTTATCCTCATGGTCTCTTCGCGAGATATACGTAGGAGGGAGCAATATAGTGCTTGACTCTTCGGTGAAGGTATGTTCTCGAAACTTTAACAAAAGCCCGTACCGAGCTACTGAGCGTCTCTCCTGCAGAGTCTTCGACTGGAGTTTATCTATCATCTCCGTAACGCTTTCGCGATTACTAAATGATCCTGTAACGAAGCGCGCTGCTCTCCGTTGGATCTTCTCTATCTCTTCTATCAACCCTATCTGGTGCGGATCCCACACTGCTGAGTAGTATTCAAGCAGTGGGAGAAAAAGCGTACTGTAACCTACTTCCTTTATAGTCGGATTGCATTTGCTTAGGATTCTTCCAATGAATCTCAGTCTGGCATCTGCTTTACCGACGATCAACTTTATATGATCATTCCATTTTAAATCATTCCTAATGCGTACTCCCAGATAATTTATGGAATTAACTGCTTCCAGTTGCTGATCTGATATTTTGTAGCTAAATGATAAGGGACCTATCTTTCTATGTATTCGCATCACATTACACTTGTCTACATTGAGATTCAATTGCCATTCCGTGCACCATGCGTCAATTCGCTGCAGATCCTCCTGCAGTTATTCGGCATGGCACTGATTGACAGAGTTGTTGGGTGTCCTCGTGAGGTTTAGCGTACCAAATTCTATTCTGTCCAATTGCGCGTTACATCGTCCAAATCTCGAGCTGGTCGGAAGGCCCTGCCCATAAGGCTCCAAAATTTCTCAATTCGGGACAGATGCGTCGATCTTGCTGGCCTAGGTAGGGTTTGACAAGCATGAAGACAGGCAGTAGAAATTCTCGCCGTTTGCGGGCATGCATCATCTTGCTGAAATACACTACTGGCCATTAAAATTGTTACACCACGAAGACGACGTGCTACAGATGCGAAATGTAACCGACAGGAAGAAGATGCTGTGATATGCAAATGATTAGCTTTTCAGAGCATTCACACAAGTTTCCAACCGATTTCTCATACACAAACAGCAGTTGACCGGCGTTGCCTGGTGAAACATTGTTGTGATGCGTCGTGTAAGGAGAAGAAATGCGTACCATCAAGTTTCCGACTTCGATGAAGGTCGGATTGTAGCCTATGGTGATTGCGGTTTATCGTATCGCGACTTTGCTGCTCGCGTTGGTCGAGATCCAATGACTATTAGCAGAATATGGAATCGGTGGGTTCAAGAGGGTAATACGGAACGCCGTGCTGGATCCCAACGGCCTCGTATCACTAGAAGTCGAGATGACAGGCATCTTATTTGCATGGCTGTAACAGTTCGTGCAGCCACATCTCGATCCCTGAGTCAACAGATGGGGACGTTTGCAAGACAACAACCATCTGCACGAACAGTTCGACGACGTTTGCAGCAGCATGGACTATCAGCTCGGACACCGTGGCTGTGGTTACCCTTGACGCTGCATCATAGACAGGAGCGCCTGCGATGGTGTACTCAACGACTAACCAGGGTGCATGAATGGCAAAACGTCATTTTTTCGGATGAATCCAGGTTCTGTTTACAGCACCATGATGGTCGCATCCGTGTTTGGCGACATCGTGGTGAACGCACATTGGAAGCGTGTATTCGTCATCGCCATACTGGCGTATCACCCTGCATGATGAAATGGGGTGCCATTGGTTACTCGTCTTTGTCACCTCTTGTTCGCATTGACGGCACTTTGATCAGTGGACGTTACATTTCAGATGTGTTACGACCCGTGGCTCTGCCCTTCATTCGATCGCTGCGAAACCCTAGATTTTAGCAGGATAATGCACGACCGCATGTTGCAGGTCCTGTACGGGCGTTTCTGGATACAGAAAATGTTCGACTGCTGCCCTGGCCAACACATTCTCCAGATTTGTCACCAATTGAAAACGTCTGGTCAACGGTGACCCTGCAACTGGCTCGTCACAATACGCCAGTCACTACTCTTGATGAACTGTGGTATTGTGTTGAAGCTGCACGTGCATCTGTACCTATACACGCCACCCAAGCTCTGTTTGGCACAATGCCCAGGCGTATGAAGGCCGTTATTATGGCCAGAGGTGGTTGTTCTGGGTACTGATTTCTCAGGATCTATACATCCAAATTGTGTGAAAATGTAATCACATGTCAGTTCTGGTATAATACATTTGTCCAATGATGAATACCCGTTTATCATCTGCATTTCTTCTTGGCGTAGCAATTTTAATGGCCAGTAGTGTATAATCCCAGGATGGCTTGCCATAAGGGCAAACAAAACGGAGCGTAGAGTATCGTTACGTACCGCTGTGCTGTAAGGGTGCTTTGGATGACAACAAAATGGGTTCTGCTATGAAATGAAATGGCACCCCAGACCATTACTCCTGGTTGTAGGCCTTATGGCGGGCGACAGTCAGATTCGTATCCCACCACTGCCTGGGACATCTCCAAACACGGTGTCTTCACTTGTCATCGGTGCTCAGTTCAAAGCTTGAGTCATCAGCGAAGACAATTATACTCTAATCAATGAGAATCCTGGTCGAAGACGTGTCTGGAGACGCCCTGGACTGCAGTGGGATACCAACCTTACTGTAGCTCGTCACATGGCTCCAGGAGTGATGGTCTGGGGTGCCATTTCGTTTCCTTGAGTAACACTTTGGTTGTCATCCGCGCTCCCTTTCTGCACAGCACTACGTCGACGATATTCTACGCTCCGTTTTGTTTATCTTCATGGCAATCCTTCCTGGGCTTATATTGCAGCAAGATAATTTCCGCTCGCACACGGCGAGAGTTTCTACTGCTTGCCTTCGTGCTTTGCCAGCAAGGTCACCGTACCTCCCGCACTTGAGAAAATGTGGAGCTATATAAGTAGGAGCCTCCAACCAACTCTTTTTTCTGTCGATCTAAAGAGCCAATTGGGCAGAATTTTGCACGTCATCCCTCAGGAGGATATCCAACAACTCCATCAATCAATGCCAAGCCAAATAACTTGCATAAGGGCCAGAGGTGGACTACCGCGCTATTGACATGCTCAGTTTGTGAAACTGTTTCTCTTGAATAAATCATTCAATTTTTCTGAAATAGTAATCATTTGTTTGACTGTACATGTATGTCACACCTACCGATTACCGACCCATTCGGATAATTGGTTCGTGGTGCGACTTTTTTTTTGTCTTAGAGAGTGTGGAGTATGTCCGCGTTCCAGGGCGGTAATACCAGCTTGAGTTAATCAGAGATTAGGAACAATGCTTTACGATTTAGCGACGTCTGGAAATTTCATCCGAAACTTCATCGGAAATGTCGATATATCGGCCCAGGGATAACGTAGGTTTATAAACTTTTTTTTGCAAAACATGCTGTACCACATAAAATATTCGTAAATGTTAGTAACTTAATAACTTAAATCTATAAAAAAAGTTTATTTGGTGGATTTTGGAATTCTGTGCATTTATATTCAATAGTTAAAGGCTCTGTGGTTATTAGTATGCTGCCATTAATTGAGCTAGAGTTGGTTTCATACTCTACGGAACGACGTATCTACGGTGGTCGTTATCGCTCAAGTCGCCAGAGGTCGTGCGAGGTGAAACCCAATGTGCAAACAGGTGGACCTTTCTCTAAGGCGGGACAGATGCTGAGAAGAATGAGACTGTACGAATATCATATTTAAATTTTAATGGATATGAACAATAATATTACTTAACATTTTTAATTATTTAAAAATACGGTTAGTGCGGATCATAATTTGTTAAATACTTTTTGGAATTGGAGGTACAGGGAGAGGCTCAATTTTGTTTGCACCTCGAAAGGTCTAAATCCATCACTAAGTATGTTGTGTTTCATTGTCACTCATAAAAGTCAATAGTCGCACATCCGAGAAGCTGTTGAAAGTGGATCCACCGAGACTATATCGACATTATTCTTGAGTACCTAGAGATCCATCCCATGATTTTTGCTGCACCTGGGGCCCCAAAAAACCTAAATCCACCACTGAGTATGCTCTGCTCTATTATCACCCACAATGGCCAACAGTCACACACCCAAAAAGCTGTTCAAAGTGGAACCACTGAGATTGTGTTTTTGCATTATTCTTGAGTACCTAGCGGTCCGTGCCATTACCACGATCAGGTGCTGTGGCGCGCACGAGTCAGGAAACGCGCCAGCGGTCTAGCAGAGGGAAGAAAGCTTTGAAAGTCAAAGTCATTTATTAAGTGTATTGTAGAACAGGACTCGACACTGTGATAAGAAGAGACGCACGGTTTTCAAATTACAAAGGCTGACTGAAAACAATATCTGAAGTCCTGCATGGGCGTCACAAACTGGATGTTTCTGAATCTGAAGTGGTAGTTCCCTGGTCAGTGCCGAGGCGCCTATGTGTAGACTCGTACCCGTGAACATCAGCTGAGGCTGCTGCCCGGCGCTATTACCTGCTCCCAGAGTCACTGGATTTGTTTGGTTGGCGCATCAGTTCGTTTCGTTTTGCATGTCGGTATTCCGTTTTTTATGTGTTTATTTATCGATTGTTATTTTATATTTTTAGTTAAGTATTGTTATTTGAGTTAACATATTGTCGTTTGGAGACAATGAGTGGAGCTGTGGATGCTAGAAAATAGAGTGCCAAGTGAAGAAATCTGAACATTTTCGACAGCAGCGGAGGCAGCCAGAAACATTTGCAGTTTGTATGAGGATTATGTCATTGGATAAAGCACTACAAGAAAATGGTTCACTCATTTTGATGAGCATCATTTGACATTAGTTACTCTCCACGTTCAGGGAAACTTTCGGGTTTTTATGAAGATCGTTTATATGCATTACTCCACAATGATCCAGTGGCAAAGGTGATGAACTGTTATCATTTTAAAATTGTGCAACACATGTATACGTTGATGACGGTTCAGAAATCGGGTGTATGGGTACCGAATACTCTAATCCAATATCATAAAACTCAGCAAGTGGCCACATGTGTATCTCTGCTTCCTAGTCATTATTTAGCTCGTGATCAATGCCGACCATTCCTAACCTGTTCGTTACTGGTGACGAGAAATGGCGTCTTTAAGCTACACAAGGAAAAGAAAGGAGTGGTTGAGCCCAAACAAATCAGCAACTCCCTGAACAACAACCTGTGAGCATCATTAAAAGATGTTATGCATCGCATTGACCAACGACGGAGTGGTGTACTACGAATTGCTTCCTGGAGGTGTAACTATCACTGCTGACATTTATTGTCAACAACTGAGACATCTTGCAGACGCTGTCCAAGAACAACGACCAGGAAGACTGCGTGAAGAGATGGTACTTCACGATAAGGTCCTGTAGTGCTCTGCTAGACTGAGTTGAATTGGAAAGTCATTCCACAAGCACGTTATTCACATGATATTGCGTCCTCAGATATTCACCTTTCCCGCTCTCTATCCAACAACCTTCAAGGAACTTCCTCATTGCAAGAAAATGCTCTCCAAACATGACTCGATGAGTTCTCAAAACCAAGTAATTTCTACAGTCGTGGAATCGCAAAGCTACCCAAACAGTGAAGATGAATATTTTATTGATGACTAAAATCTCTGTTATATGTATCTGTTGTACTTATTAAACTTACGGGAAAGAGCAATGAACTGATGCACCATCTCAATACTCGGCGTCCGCCGAGGCTGGGCTTCTAGTGTTATGGGAACCGTCTCCGCTCAATCTCAGAAACAGCTGCACGAGACATGGCCCATGGTATACCACCATCACTTGCGAGGGATTGGATGACGTTTATGGCAGTAGCGTTGATTGACTGAAAGGGAGTCTGTTAGTGGTCCTCTGAAAGAGCACTAATGACAATGTACCAACATACTAATACGTATAATAAACGCGGGTTGGGAATTTACGAGGCGTATTCGGAAAGTAAGGTCCGATTTGGCACGAAATGGAAACCAGAACTTTGCACAGATGTGTTGGGTAGTGTCTTTAGTGTGCCTGTCGATCGCTTCATGTCGTTCTTTTCAGTTCAGAGCGCAAGTAGAAATTCCTAAAACAACAGTGTCTTCCGCCAAGTATCATATATGGATCTGGTGAGAGTTTTCGCCTGAAGCTATGCAGCCCACATACCATAAATGTCATGCGTTTCTTTCTTCAAGTCAATTCTCAGCCGCATTCTACAGGGCAATGAAGACGCTCCTGTAGCGTTTTCCATGGCAAGTGTTTGATCACCCACAACTTAACTGACTCCCTACGATGTTCATCTTTGTTCACATGAACCGCTGGCAACGAAGACAACCTCGAAAAGCACAGGCGGCTGTTTTCTCTGACAAGGACGCTGGAATGTTTGTACAACGCCATGACAAATGTCTATCGGCGACTATTTAAAGAGGTAGCTGGAAGGTATGGCTAACTGTTGCGAATAAAAAATTTTTGATTTTCACTGTGGTTTACATTTCGCGACCGATCGGATCTTACTTTCCGATCAGCACTTGTATGTCAAGTGTATGGGGCGCAGTCGGAAGTGTGGAAATATTGCTTGCTCATATTAAACGTGTGCTTGACATCCACTGCCCAGAACCCTAGTTAACTCAAAAGGAACGAAGATTAGGGTTTATCATTATTAATGTCGAGATCGTTAGAGACGGAGCTCAAGCTTGTATTAGGTAAAGATGGCGAAGGAAATCAACTGTGCCCTTTCCGGAGCAACCACCCTGTTATTTGTCTTAAGTGATTTAACGAAATCACGGAAAACTAAATCTGAACCAGTTGGCACAATTGAAATGTGGAGTGAGCAGACGAGGAGCTGGTGTGGTGCAGAGGAGCCGGAAAGCACACCAACCGTATAGTAGTGAGAAGAAAGTTATGAGAATGAAAGTCATTTGTTAACTATACTGCTGAAGACAATTCGATCCGGCGCTAAGAAAATGTGCACAATTTTCAAACTCCAAAGGCTGGCTGGAAACGGCCTGTCCACGTCTGGCGCGCTAAACGATCCTTTTCATACACCTCCGAGACAAGTAAGCTCCTAGCGTACCGGGACATCCGCTCTGCTCTGCACTCGTACCATCCAAGCGCACGAATTCCGTACGAATCAGCGTCCACTACTAACAAAGTTAGAACGACAATCATAGAACTAGAATGGACGTTGTGGAAAAGCGAACAAAGTGGCAGACGTTTATTTTTAGTCAGGTATGGTATACCCCATCTGATCAAAAGTACCTGGACACCTATTAGTGGACATTAATACGGGGTGTGTCCACTCTTCGACTTTATGAAGGCTTGTGCTCTGCTGGGGACACTTCCAGTGAGGTATCTGAATTTCTGTGGATGAATGGTAGCCCATTCCTCCTCATGAGATGATACCAGAGAACGCAGTGATGTTGGACGCGGGTGTCAAGAGCAAAGTCGACGTTCTAATTGGGCTTAGGTTTGGCCTGTGGGGCGGTCACTCTCATTCAGGAATGTTGTTGGCCACAAACCAATGGGTGAGACATGCTGCTTTATCACAAAGTGCACCTTCATTCTGATACAAAAAATCGTCATCTTCGAATTGTTCCTCTACTGTTCGCAGTATGCAGTTCTGTAAAATTTTTCTTTCTGTATTTGGCGTTTTCTTGCCCGCAGTAAGGGAAACACTCCGTAAACACGAAAAATACTCCCATACTCTAACACCGCCTCCGCCGTACTTCACTGTTGTTACTACAAATGTTGGAACATAAAGTTGTCTATGCATTCACGAAACCCAAACACTTCCACCGGATTGTCACATGATTCATCACATCAAATCACTCGTCATCCATTGGCGTCGTTCTTTGCACCACATTAAGAGTCGCTTAGCATTTGCTAGAGAAATGTGCGGCTTATGAGGAGCTGCTCGACCATTGTATCCCATTATTTTTCTCTCCCTACTCAGAGACATTACGCTAGCTGGACAGCCGGTAGCACTTTAGAACTCAGGAATAGTTCTTTCAGCTGATTTTGTGCGATTTTTTATAAGCACATTCTGCAACGCTCGATTGTCCTTTTCCATCAGAACATGAAGTTTGCCTGGTCTTGATTTAGCCGTGGTTGTTCCTTTGCGTTTCCACTACACACTCACATCAGATACAGTCGACTTGGGCAGCTTCAGTAGGGCTGAAATGTCAATGATAGATTTATCATTTAGGTGACATCCAGTGAGCCAACGGCCTTGCCGAAATGGTAACACCAGTTCCAGTCAGGTCACCGAAGTTATGTGCTGTCGGGCTGGCCTAGCACTTGGATGGGTGACCTTCCTGTCTGTCGATCGCTGTTGGCAAGCGGGGGGCACTCAGCCTTTGTGAGGCAAACTGAGGAGCTACTTGATTGGGAAGTAGCGGCTCCGGTCTCGTAAACTGACATACGGCCGGGAGGGCGGTGTGCTGACCAAATGCCCCTCCATATCCACATCCAGTGACGCCTGTAGTCTGAGGATGACACGGCGGCCAGTCGGTACCGTTGGGCCTTCCAAGGCCTGTCAGGACGAAGAATTTGACATCCAGCGATTAGTCCACGTTCAAAGGCACTGAGCTCCCTGAGCCACCCGTTCTGATGTTACCACTTCTCTACTAACAACACAGTACTGCCCGCCTTCCTTTGACCTGGCGGGTCCCCCTGTCGTGACAATGGGTGACCAGTGTTGCAATACATAGGGGTATCCGGAAACAGTCTATTAGATAGTGTGATATGAGGTTGGTAAGAAGTGAGACAGGATAGTTGCACAATATAACTATTTATTAACGTACTGCCTGCTGCTAGAATGCGGATTATGAATCCATTAATTTACCATAGACTTAGGTTAATTAAGGTTGGTTTATAATATGTGTGTTGTATGCTTGAGTATTGCAAGACGGCCCATCTGGGAGACATAATAAACTCACAGTTGTAATAATTAATTCACAGTCTACTTTTTTGATCAGCCCTATCACCCCATTGATATAGGTTAATACGAGGTGTATTCGGAGAGTAAGGTCCGATTAAGTGTGAAATGGAAACCACTGTGAAAATCCGATGGAATTTTGCACAGATGTGTTGGGCAGTGCCTTTAGTGTGCCTGTCGATCGCTTCACGTCACCCTTTTCAGTTCAGAGCCCAAAATGATCACACAGAAATGCCTAAAACAACAGTGTTGCCCACCAAGTATGCGGATGACAGATTTCGCCTGAAGCTATGCAGCCCACATGCCATGAATGTCATGCATTTCTTTCTTCAAGACAATGCTCAGCTGCATTCTGCAGGGGCAATGAAGACGCTCCTGTTGCGTTTACCATGGGAAGTGTTTGATCACCCACAATACAGCCCTTAATTGGCTCCCTACGATGTTCATCTCTGCTCACATGAACCGCTGGATACGAATATAACGTTTCAACACAAACAACGAAAGGCAGACCAGCGTAGAGAACTGGTAAAAAGCACAGGCGGCTGCTTTCTGTGACGAGGATACTGGAATGTTTGTACAACGTTACGACAAATGTCTAAGTCCGAGCGGCGACTATTTAGAGACGTAGCTGGAGGATGTGGATAACTGCTGCGAATAAAAAATAGTTGATTTTCACTGTGGTTTTCATTTCGCGACAGATCGGACCTTACTTTCCGAACAGCTCTCGTATTATTTTGGCGGCGACGCTTTAAAGTTGCCGGGTCTTAATGTTTTTTTTTCTTTTTCAGGAACTTCCTGATGGATGAATCCGTTTCGTAACGGAGGCCAACAAAGTGACGGATCTACGAGGTAGTACGTAATGTATAGCAACTGGAGACACAATTAACAAGCTTCTTTTAAAGATGAATAATTGCGTGAATTACAGCCACAGCCTACTGAATGCAAATCCAGAGTCTTTTCAATGCGCCTCCTCACTTGGTGTCACTACAAAAATGTTTAAATGTGTGTGAAATCTTATGGGACTGATGACCTTAGGACTTCACTCCTAAGGTCATCAGTCCCTAAGCTTAACACTACCTAACCTAAATTATCCTAAGGACAAACACACACACCCATGCCCGAGGGAGGACTCGAACGTCCGCCGGCAGGTGTAACTACGAGAGAGAGGTTTGCTGTTAAGATTCCGAAAATATATCTTCCAGGAAAAGTCCGGTAACAGGTGACTTCTTCCCACATACATGTAGAACAAATTTACCACGACGGAAAAATAGGAGAACTGGAGCTTTGACAGAGGTTTTCTTATAATCATTCGACCCACGCATCATTCGTGAATGGATCAAGAAAGCGGAGGAAGTGATAGTGCTTGCAGAGGTGGCCTGTGAAGTGACAGTGATGTGACTGTAGAGCTCAGTTTACCTAGTGCGCGAAAGGTCGTCTGTGGGAATGTGTTTCAATTCAGATTACAATTAATGGCTTCTACATGCACTGTATCCATGCGTATTATACGAGGCCTATTTAGAAAGTAAGGTCCGATCGGTCACAAAATGGTAATAACAGTGAAAATCATAAATGTTTTATTTTCAGCAGTTAGCTACACCTTCCAGCTACTCCTTCACGTACTCGCCGCTGCGATTTAGGCATTTCTCGTAGCGTTGTACTAACTTTTCAGTACCCTAATTATACACTACTGGCCATTAACATTGCTACACCAAGAAGAAATGCACATGATAAACGGGTATTCATTGGACGAATATATTATACTAGAACTGACATGTGATTACATTTTGGGTGCATAGATCCTGAGAAATCAGTACCCAGAACAACCACCTCTGGCCGTAATAACGGCCTTGATACGTCTGGGCATTGAGTCAAACAGAGCGTGGATGGCGTGTACAGGTACAGCTGCCCATGCAGCTTCAACACGATACCACAGTTCATCAAGAGTAGTGACTGCCGTATTGTGACGAGCCAGTTGTTCGGTCACCATTGCCCAGACGTATTCAATTGGTGAGAGATCTGGAGAACGTGCTGGGCAGGGCAGCAGTCGAACGTTTTCTGTATCCAGAAACGCCCGTACAGGACCTGCAACATGCGGTCGTGCATTATCCTGCTGAAATGTAGGGTTTCGCAAGGATCGAATGAAAGGTAGAGCCACGGGTCGTAACACATCTGAAATGTAATGTCCACTGTTCAAAATGCCGTCAATGCGAACAAGAGGTGACCAAGACGTGTAACCAATGGCACCCCATACCATCACGCCGGGTGATACGCCAGTATGGCGATGACGATTACACGCTTACAATGTGCGTTCAGCACGATGTCGCCAAACACGGATGCGACCATCACGATGCTGTAAACAGAACCTGGATTCATCCGAAAAAATGACGTTTAGCCATTCGTGCACCCAGGTTAGTCGTTAAGTACACCATCGCAGGCGCTCCTGTCTGTGATGCAGCGTCAAGGGTAACCTCAGCCTCGGTCTCCGAGCTGATAGTCCATGCTGCTGCAAACGTCGTCGAACTGTTCGTGCAGATGGTTGTTGTCTTGCAAACGTCCCCATCTGTTAACTCAGGGATCGAGACGTGGCTGCACGATCCGTTACAGCCATGCGAATAAGATGTCTGTTATTTGGACTGCTAGTGATAGGAGGCCGTTGGGATCCAGCACGGGGTTCCGTATTACCCTCTTGAACCCACCGATTCCATATTCTGCCAACAGTCATTGGATCTCGACCAACGCGAATAGCAATGTCGCGATACGATAAACCGCACTCTCGATAGGCTACAATCCGACATTTATCAAAGTCGAAAACGTGATGGTACGCATTTCTCCTCCTTACACGAGGCATCAGAACAACGTTCCAACAGGCAACGCCGCTCAACTGCTGTTTGTGTATGAGAAATCTGTTGGAAAGTTTCCTCATGTCAGCACGTTGTAGGTGTCGCCACCGGCGCCAACCTTGTGTGAATGCTCTGAAAAGCTAATCATTTGCATATCACAGCATGTTCTTCCTGTCGGTTAAATTTCGCGTCTGTAGCACATCATCTTCGTGGTGTAGCAATTTTCATGGGCAGTAATGTAGAAGGACTCTGCCTGTGCTTCCTGCCAATTCTCTGCTCTGGTCTATAGCTCGTTGTCTGTGCCAGAACGTTGTCTTCATAGCCAGCGGTTCATGTGAGCTGAAATGAAATGAGTCAATTGCGAGCTCTATTGTGAGTGATCAAACACTTCCCATCGAAAACGCTGCAGGAGCATCTTCATTGCCCTGTAGAGTGCGGCGGAGAATTGTCATGCAGAAGGAAAGTATGACAGTTATGTTATGTGGGCTGCATGACATCAGGCTAAATCTCACACCAGGCCCTCATACTTGGCGGGAGACAATGTTGTTTGGGGCATCTCTGGGTGCTCACTGTGGGCTCAGAACTGAAAAAAACGACGTGACGCGACAGACGTGCATACTAGAGACACTGCCCAAAGCATCTGTGCAAAGCTTCATCGGATTTTCACTGTGGCTCCCATTTCACACCCCATCCGACCTTACTTTTCAAATATCCCTCTTAAAAATGAATGTATGTATTTCAGTATGTGTGCCTGTGTATCTATGTTCCACATCTCCTACTACACCACTGGACCTATTTACATAATACTTTATACACATATACTTTACTGTCGACTAACAGTGGCTGTAGGGGTAAAAACCACCTGATTATGAAAGTTGTAGGGGTGGGGGTGAAACAGAAGCGTAGTGTGCGAGGACGAGAGCACTTAGCGACTGCAAAAACGTTACACATAATTTCAAACCCTTACCAAATATTTCTCGCTGACAGCCTCTACAAAATGATGAAAGGAAAAAAGTTAACAATTACTACTTTGCTGCTGTTCATGCAGTAAAAGTAAAGCATGAGGCATGACATTATAATTTATTACCTCTTTACTACTAGCTGCATTCGCGACACTTTTTGCAGACAGTATGCACATATAGCACTGAATGTAAATGCAGAATTATATAATTTTAATGCACATAGATCAGGAGATATGACGTCATAAACAATGAGATGAATGAGAAACTCCCTCGTCTTGCGTGGCATTTAAATTTATTACTTATTTGCTACTAGCTGAATATACCTATAGTATTATATCATTGTACGACACATAGTTCAACAGATGTGACTCCATAAACGGTGAGATGCATGAAAAACTGTACATTGTGCATGACGCTTAAATTTATTACGTCGTTGTCACTGACTCCATTCGCAACACATTTTGCGGACAGTATCGACACATGCTGCTGAATGTACCGACAAAATAATATCATTTTAAGACACGTAATTCAGGAGATATGACGTCATAAACATCACGCACAAGGTCAGACGCTGCACGGGATGGGAGTGGATGCACAGCTATAAATAAATACCTGTGCAACGCCAGGTTTCTCTGCTGGTATTATAATATATGTGTAGAACACATATACAAACAACGCACTCTGTAACATAATATATATCGAGATGTCGAGAAGTACGTAGCTGACAGACAGAACATAGACTGAGCGATGTCTTTGTACATTCAGTTTTAGCCTTTTGTTAACCAACGACAATTTATTTTTTAGATTTATTGTTCTCTTAACACAGGTACAATATAATACATGACAAATTGAAATTATTACAGGTACAGTCAGAAATTTTTATGGCATTTTATTATGTGTGGTTTCATAGCGAAAATATTGCTAAACCAGGAATTGTTCACATGTTGTTGTACTGTGCCAAACAAATTATTACCCATGGGAATTACGTATAGCAAGTCTGGCTCCTCCGTTTGACTCAATGGGGCTGTCTAACTTTGCTACATAGTTCCTGTCTACTTAATACACCCTCCGCAGGGAGATGTGCTGCTTCATTTACCTATTTAGCTTGTGGAACTTATACTTTCTGACTACTAATGCGAAGTGCTTTGTGTTAGTGAACACAATGGAACGATCTCAAACTGTGGAACAACAGTGACTCTAAACTCCTTAAAATGGATTCTCTGAGTGCTATTTGGAAAGTAAGTTCCGATCGGTCACAAAATGGAAACCATTGTGAAAATCCGATGAAGCTTTGGACATATGTGTTAGGAAGTGTCTCTAACATGCCCATCGATCGCATCATGTGGCTCTTTTCAGTCCCGAGCGCACGGTGCCCACGTAAAGATGCCTAGAAAATAATGTCTCCAGACAGATATCGGTGCCGACTGAGAGATTTCGCCTGATGTCATGAAGCCCACATAACGTAACTGTCATGCGTTTCCTTCTTCGTGACAATTCTCTACCGCACTCTGGAAGGGCAGTGAAGATGCCCCTGCAGAGTTTCGATGGGAAGTTATAACACTGCAACTGGATTTACGTAGCTTATATAATCAAATACCAAGTCTGGCTTATTACGTACTGTGCCCTAACAGAACAGATAGTCCTGCCACGAAAAAGCCACGTATAACACTCCTGTCTGCTACTGCTATACCATAATCTTAAAGCTGGAGGCAGGTCGTGAAATAAAACTATCTTGTTAAAGCAATTATGGTATAAAGCAACAGAGCAGTGTTACCCTCTGAGAGGAATTTTGCTAGGTTGACCGTGTTGTACCTAACGGAAATGGCTTATCAGAAATGAAAGTCAAAATTACGTAAAGCTTCGAACAGTAACAAACAATATTTTTATGTAGTAGCTATACTGTTTAAAGAATAAGGAAAACGGTCGCCAGCCTAATTAGGCAAGAGAAAGATTAACGTTCTCGTTTAAGAAAGAAGGTATGAGTAACTTTAATGGATAAACACAACCTATACTTGGCAACACGCGAGTGCTATGAACTCTGACACATACATATGTTTACGGTAAGATTGAAGCTAGCACCTAGAGCAGCTAGAGAAGCACAAACTATTAGCAAAAATATAACAGATACCAAAACACTATTACTTTCAGGGCTTGTTCAAACTGAATGGTCTTTATAACATTACTATTAACATTCACTGCAGAATCATAAATTGGACATAGATTAAGTCTCTCTCAGTAAAATACTTTACTATTTGAAATGGAAGTTAATTGGAATCCTCTAACATGTTGCTTCTCACTATCTTTTGAATAAAGAAATTATCGTTTTCATAAGTAGTGGTCTTCCCATTACTTGTTACCTAGCATTAGCATAATAGACAAACTGTGGATCCTGTTATACTATCAATATGCACTTCCAATGCACAAGAGAGACAAACACTTAGCAACCATGAACATATAATTTTCTACTATTGCCGTTTTCCACTTTTACTACAGTGAAACACAATGTTGACAAAATTGCAAGAAACTGACTCACCTTTTAAAATTTACTACAGGTAGCACTGTGATCATTAACTAAGCAAAACTTTGTAAGCCTCAATTTTAATAACTTTTATTTATAAAACGAACAGCAAATTTTACTTTCAAGTAAATGATTAAATAGGTGGCTTTGAAACTTCACAAAACTACATTTACTGCCTCCACAATTTCACTAAATCCACAGTAAATTTGAATATGCCCTTCTCATCAAAGATCAAATAACATTATGTAATTAACTGTCTAACTTCGAGGCTTTCATTTTTTCCACAAAATAGGACACTCGGTAATCATAATTCAAATGGAGAGGAACCTGAGAGGTGTTGTGATAGGAAAAAATCAAGGTAGGCACATTAATTCAGTTTTAAGTTACCTTATCTTTGTGCACACTAAATCGCCCAATAAGCTGATCCTTCACTGTACATTATTATAGTACTCCTTTACAGTGATTGCGCAATGTGGTGGCAACTGCATATTGGTAGGCGGATTTGCAGACAGAATTTCTGGACTTTGGCCCTTCTTTGTGACGAGGATGAATACCAATTCCAGAATCGTTCCAACTATTTATCCATCCATCCAAGGCATTGGAAAGTAGCAGAAAAAGCCTCTCTCGACACCAGGACAATATGCCACTTTTACATAGCAGTGTTCCACCTTTTCTACCTAGGCCAACCACAACTTGCGCGCGCTATACAGTTCCGTTCCCAAGGGGAACCACACTACCTCTTACATATAAAATAACTAAGAACCCTAAGTGAGGATCAGCACTTTACATAACAGTAAACAAACATTTTAAATAAAACAGAACATTTGCACATATTGACATTTCTACAAAATAAATATTCACACAGAAATTACAATTATATATAGTAAGTTTTGTTCCCTCCAAATGGGACAAAGAATTTAAATGACAGATACACTACATTGCATAGAATCAAATCATGACATCAAAGTTCTTAAACAGAAAGGAGCATATAATTTTATGTTATCGATTCAAACAAACACATTTACAGAAGCTCAACGATGTAACATTAAATAAAACAAAAACAAAATAAATCAGTAGAGTATTAGAGATATGGTGTTACAAAGTGTTTGATTACCCACAATATTGCCCGTAACTGGCTCCTGCTGAGTTTCATCTCTGCTCACGTGAACTGCTGATTATGAAGACAACGTTTTCGCACAGACAACGAGCTGTGGATCAGCATAGGGAATTCGCGGAAAGCACAGGCGGCTGCCTTCTATAACGAGGGTACTGGGAACTTGGTAAAACGCTACGAAAAATGTCAAGTCGGATCGGTGACTATGTATAGAAGTTGCTGGAATGTGTGGTTAACTGTTGCAAATAAAACACTTTGGCTTTCACAGTGGTTTCCATTCCGTGACCGATCAGAACTTACATTCTGAATAGCCCTCGTATATTCTATATTGATTTCGCTAATGTTATGCTGGCATCGGCTACAGAGCTATCGATAAAATGCCACATTATGGTCTGTCGACATTTCACGTTCATTGTTCGTGTCAGAGGTTACTGTTTTTTGATCAAATGTTAATTCATCCAGTAACTGACACAGCACGCCACAGGTCAGGTTATCAGAAACAAACCTTTTATGATTCAATGGCTGAAAACAGAACTGGACACTTACTTGTCAGTAATTACAGACAGAAACGCCACATCACTATCTTGTTTAGAATGAAAGGTGACTCATAATGACAGGCAGTACACAAAACGTTATTTTAAACGGCCATAACCTCTTACCACCAATTAGAAATGAAGCTCACAAAATACATGAGCTACAGCAGTAATGTCAAACTCAGGAAAGTCTGGAAACTTGTGTAATTTCAAAACGAAGTACTAGAGGTAGCTGTTAGAGGTCGTGTGCTACCAGTAAACGTCATCATTTCTTTATCACACCACTGGTGGGCTATGTTGTCCACCTAAAACAGGGTGTCTTCAGAAAGTAACCACCAGTAAAGAAAATTTGTGTT
Source organism: Schistocerca gregaria (assembly GCF_023897955.1). NCBI lineage: Eukaryota > Metazoa > Arthropoda > Insecta > Orthoptera > Acrididae > Schistocerca > Schistocerca gregaria. Next base: position 768,479,203 of record NC_064931.1, on the reverse strand, counting down.
CCAATCCGTCCGCAGTCGTTCAACGAAACACGTTTTCAATCGATGAGGCTGTACAAGGTGTAGAGCACTCCGGATGCGTGAAGCCTGACGCACACAGATGTGCTGTCCCGACTAAGCAGCACCTCTAGCGGCTGTTAGTGTTACCTGCAGGTGATCAGCCCACACGGTCACGTGCTCTGCTGCATCGATGCGAAGCCTGGTGGAGCCATCCGTCATTTCGCGATTGACACGTGGAATTGAATGTTGCGAAAGTGTTTCAAGCAAACATCTGGAACATCTGTTCTCGCCTGTATTTGCCACCGACACGAATATTACACTGATTTAACGCATGCAAAATACTACATTTGTTGCAGCTCAGAAGAGAGACACACACTGATAAAGGGGGACGAGAAACCCAGTGCATTAAATACTTGATTCCTACATCTAGAGTTTTCCTTATCTACATGAGTACTTCGCAAGCCACCTGACGGTGTGTAGCGGAGGGAATTTCTGGTTCCTCCTCCCCTCCTTCCCCCCTCGCCCCTCCTCCCGTGCTACACGCGAATGTCACGTGGGAAGAATAATTGTCGGTAAGCCTCTGTTCTAGCTGTAATTTCTGGAATTTCCTTATTGTGGTCATTTCGCGAGATGTATGTATTGGGAAGACATATGTTGTCAACTCTGCCCGGAAATTACTCTCTCGAAGCCGCACGGGATTAGCCGAACGGTCTCAGGGGCTGCAGTCATGGACTGTACGGCTGGCCCCTGAGATTCGAGTCCTCCCTCGGGCATAGGTGTGTGTGTTTGTCCTAAGGATAATTTAGGTTAAGCAGTGTGTAAGATTAGGGATTGATGACCTTAGCAGTTAAGTCCCATAAGATTTCACACACTTTGGAATATTTTTAACTCTCTCGAAATTTCAGTAGTAAACCTCTTCGTGATGCACAATGCCTCTCTTGTAACGTCTGCCATTGGAGCTTGTTGAAAATTCCTGTAACGCTCGCTCGCCAGCTAAACGATCCCCCGACGAAACGCTCCGCTCTATGTTGGATCTTCTCTCTCTCTCTCTCTCTCTCTCTCTCTCTCTCTCTCTCTCTTTCTCTCTTTCTCCCTTCTGTCAGTCCTACCTGGTGAGGGTCGCAGATTGATGAAAATACTTCAGAATCAGTCGAACAATCGCCTTGTAAGCCACCTCTTTCGTGGATGAGTTACATTATCTTAAGATTCTTCCTATGCCTCTCAGTCTGTCACCTGCTTTTCCTACTGTCTGTTTTATGTGATCATTCTACTTAAGGCCGCTCTGGCGCATTGCTACTAGATCTTTTACGGTAGATACAGTTTCCAGCAATTTGTTATCAATAGTGCAGTTGTAAAGTAGATATTTTCCCTATGAATGCGCAGTATGTTAACTTTATTTACGTCCGGAGTCAAGTGCCAGAGCCTGCACATTTCATCAATTCTCTGTAATTCACTTTGCAAATCGATTCTGTCTTCTGTCGTTGCTACTTTGTTGTAGACAACCGCTTCAGCTACTAACAGTCTTAAAGAGCTTCCGACGCCTTCTACTAGATAATTTATATACTGAAACCTTCCCGTCTAATATTGGATGTACGTTTGCTTGCTGACTGAACGCTGCGTCTCTTAAAATCTTTTAACTGCTGCTCTGTCAAGACTACCTGCTGATTATTACGACGAAACATAAAATGTGTTGTCGCCGTGGCCCTCAGTCGTTACCTGAAATTATTAAGACTGATTCTTACCTTTAATTATTTATACTGGATCGCCATCTGACTGCTACAGCAAACTGTGGAATGAATATACTTACTTCTCTTTAACATAATTATAAGCTGCTGGTGGAGTTTCATAATACTTTGTGACTGGAATTCTTTAAGTTGAAGTTAATTTAGATTTGATAAAAGCTGAAGCTCAGTTTAGACTTTTCTTTTAAGATAACAATAAATTCCGTAAAGCATTTACGTGAATGATTTTGGGATAGAAAATTCTTAATGCATTTAATCTGGTAGAGGTTAACTATATTCTGAGAACGATCTTGACAAACAATTACAAGGGGTATAGTTCTTTACAAAAATTCTTAAAAAGTAGCGTTGCGCTACATACCTAATTTTCCATCAAAATTACATAACTATATTCTGAGAACGATCTTGACAAACAATTACAAGGGGCATAGTTCTTTACAAAAATTCTTAAAAACTAGCATTGCGCTACATATAGCGAGTGGCTGGCGAGCACACCGCTTCTTTCAAAGTTTTAATTCATACCTCGCTTACAGCGACCTCCTCTCATGTCTCGCTAGCTACGACTGCCTCGTCTCACATCTTACTCGCAACTGCTCGCTTCCAACGCTCAATGCTACAAAAGTGCGGTCTCGCCGCCAACAATGGTTTTTGGTGCAGACAATCCCTGCTACCATTACAGATGTATTACTGCGCGCTGTTTCCCGCTCTTTCTCAAAATGTATCTATGCGCGGTTTCCCGCTCTTTCTCAATAATACACAATGCAATTTAATTAACAAAACAATTTAAATAAGAAACAGTTCAGATAATTACATGCTAAAACAGTTTAAATACGCCTATTACATAATTACAATACATTGTAAACAATAACAGATCTATCACATTTCCTTGGGGTACTCCGTTAATTACCTTTACATCTGTCGATTTTGTCCCGTTGAGAGCGACGTGTTGAGTTCTATCTGCAAGGAAGTGTTGAATCCAGTCAAAAATCTGGTCTGATTCGCGGGAGGGTCATGTATTTTTCACTAAACGGCATTCCAGGACGGTGTCAAATGCCTTCCTGAAGTCAAGAGACACGGCATCAACCTCAGCGCCGTTTCCTACAGCGCTACGGATCTCATGGAGGAATAGAGCTAGCCGAGTTTCGCATTACCTCTGTTTGTGGAGTCCATGTTGAATTTTAAAAAGGAGAATTTCATTCTCCAAAAACTTCATAATTTTTTAGCATACAAAATGTTCCACAATTATATACTCATGCTCATAAATTAAGGATAATGCTGATATATGGTAAAACAACGGTCTGGTGGGCGGTTTGCGGGTTTAAATCACGACCATGCGGTGCATTTGACCTGCGGTCGTCCCACGGTGGCGCTGGGAGCAGTCCACATACGCCGAGGTGTGTTGGTGCATGTCAGAGTACGGTGCAGCGAGTAAGTTTGCAGACGTTTTCAGACGTGCTAATGGTGACCGTGTGTTTAAAATGGCTCAAAGAACACATATTGATGACGTTATGAGGGGTAGAGTACTAGGGCGATTGGAGGCTGGTCAAATGCAGCAGGTCGTAGCACGGGCCCTCCGTGTGCCACAAAGTGTGATCTCACAATTGTGGCAACGATTCCAGCAGACAGGAAACGTGTCCAGGAACTTCAGTACGGGACGTCCACAGTGTGCAACACCACAAGAAGATTGACATCTTACATTAGTGCCCGCAGACGGCCACGGAGTACTGCAGGTAACCTTACTCGGGACCTTACCGCAGTCACTGGAACAGTTGTCTCCAGGCACACAGTCTACAGACGACTGAACAGACATGGTTTATTCACCCGGAGACCTGCAAGATGCATTCCACCGACCCCTGGTCACAGGAAAGCCCGTAAAGTCTGGTGTCAAGAACACAGTACATGGTCATTGGAACAGTGGTCCCAGGTTATGTTCACAGACGAGTCCAGGTATAGTCTGAACAGTGATTCTCGCCGGGTTTTCATCTGGCGTGAACCAGATACCAACCCCTTAATATCTTTGAAAGGGACCTGTATGGAGGTCGTGGTTTGATGGTGTGGGTGGGATTATGATTGGTGCACGTACACTCCTGCATGTCTTTGACAGGGGAACTATTTGGACGTCATTTTGCACCAGTATGTCCGCCTTTTCAGGGACGCAGTGGGTCCCACATTCCTCCTGATGGATGATAACGCACGGCCCCACCGAGGTGCAATCGTGGAGGAGTACCTTGAAACAGAAGATATCAGGCGAATTGAGTGGCCTGCCTGTTCTCCAGACCTAAACCCCACCGAGCACGTCTGGCATGCTCTCGGTCGACGTATCGCTGCACGTCTTCAAAGCACTAGGACACTTCAGGAGCTCCGACAGGCACTGGTGTAAGAATGGGAAGCTATACCCCAGCAGTTGCTCGACCACCTGATTCAGAGTATACCAACCCGTTGTGCGGGCTGTGTACGTGTGCATGGTGATCATATCCTACATTTATGTCGGGATAATGCGCAGGAAACAATGGCGTTTGCTAGCACATGTGTTTCGGGACGGTTTTCTCAACTTATCACCAATACCGTGGATTTACAGATCTATGTCGTGCGTGTTGCCTATGTGGCTGTGCTATTACCGCCAGTTTTGTGTAGTGCCACGTCGTGTGGCACCACATTCTGCAATTATCCTCAATTTATGAGCATGAGTGTATAACAGGTTGACGCCAACGACATAGGTCTATAGCTTTGTGCATCTGCCTCAAGACCCTTCTTGAAAATGGGAATTACCCAAGCTTTTTTCCAGTCCCTGGAGCAGCGAACTACGATAAACTGCTGCTAGAAGGGGAGCTAGTTCTTTCGCGTGATATTTGTAGAATCATACAGTTATCTCATCTGGTCCTCGTGTCTTTACACTATTGAGCGAGTGTAGTTACTTTTATATTCTGTGATGGATTATTTCAAAATGTACCAGTTCGACTTTCGTAGGATGAGTGACAGGACAGAGCGTATTACGATCTACCGCGGTGAAACCATTTCGGAAGACCAGATTCAGTACTTCGGCGTTATCTCTGTTATCTTCCATTTTGGTTCCTATAAGGTCACTGAGTGATTGAACCGCTAATTGATATTACGTAAGACCAAAACCTCTTAGGGTTTTTAGTCAGATCGGTTGACAAAATTTTTACTTTAGAAGTCATTGAGTGTTTGATTCGTTTTATTCTTACCTCCAAACAGTATACATTCAGTCAAGTTCTAATATGCGATGTTCGAAAACATTCTAATATAAATGCCACATCTACTTTCTCTCTCTCTCTCTCTCAGACACACACACGCAAGCACAAACATGATAATTTCTTCCAGCTCAATGGCCGAGTGCAAGTCTTTCAATAAGACGCCACTTCGGCGACTTGCGTGTCCCTAATCTACCCCATTTATCCAGCCGGGCAAAGGGGACCTACAGTTTAACAGAGGTTCGTTCCTGGCAAGGTAAACGCTACACTAAAGGAAGACGAAAACTTCCCTGAATCAAACGGGATTCGATCGTGCTGCCTCCCGGTTTCCCGGCACGCGCTTTGACATTACACGATCTGAACTGTACGTTCCTTTTGTAATCAGATACGGCACAATTAAAACACAATGAGGTTCAATCAGTTTGGAACGTGAAGAAAATTTCTCTCGTGATTTGCAGCTTCACACCTCAGGGAATAAATATTCTTGTCGTTTTATCTCACATTTACAGTGGGCATATGTGTAAATTTATTCAGACTGTTTCTTTATGTCTGAATGTTACAAGTCTTAATAATATCGATGTAATAGTTAAATGAATGATTGCAATACTATGTACACGAGTACTATAGCACCGCATTGGTAGCAAATATCTCTTTAACAGCTTCGTTTCTTCCGCTTTTCATCAGGCAGTAAGAACTTTGGTTTGGCAATACTCATTACATAGAGGAAAAATAATCCAGTTAACGGTATTGTGTTTTTGGTTTGGAAATTGCTTTGCACATGGCAGCAAAACCTGTTTTACATGAACGTGTTGTATCACCATTCTTGCTACGATAGCAATCATTCCTGAAAGCCATTGCCATAGTTCGTTGGCACTTTGAATATACACAACTTATGCTGATTCCACCTACCTCGCAGGGTAAAATAAGGTCTTTAATTTGACCTTCGATATATTTCCTGGACACGTGAAGTATCCGAGAGCTGATGTGACACTTGTAACTACTGTTGGTGGGATTGGCAGCGTGGATACGCCATAGAAAAATTTGTATAAGACGAAACCGTTTATTAGTTTTACCTTGTGATACATGTTTAGACTAAGCATGGAGTGCGTTTGGACACTGGCTCTAACTTTGTGCAACACTGATTGCCAGTTTATATGCAGCTATTTTTTGAGGGTCTGATACAAGATGGATTCCTACACCTCGAATCTTCGTCGCTGCAGGGATCCACTGTTGTCTGTCTAATCGTAAACTACTGCCTAGGTTCATTATTCGAGACTTCACATACACTGAAGCGCCAAAGAAACTGGTATATGGATGCGTATTCAAATACAGAGATATGTAAACAGGCAGAATGCGGTGTTGCTGTTGGCAACGCCTATATAAGACAACAAGGGTCTGGAGCAGTTGTTAGATCGGTTACTGCTGCTACAATGACTGACTGTCAAGATTTAAGTGAGTCTGAAGTGGTGTTATAGTCGGCGATGGGACACAGCATATCCGAGGTAGCGATGAAGTGGGAATTTTCCGGTGCGACCATTTCGCGAGTGTACCGTGAAAGCAATCCGGTAAAATATCAGATCACCTGGAACGGAATCAACGACGACTGAAGGGAATCGTTCAGCGTGACAGAAGTACAACACTTCCGAAAAGTGTTGCAGATTTCAGTGCTGGGCCATCAACAAGTGTTACCGTGCGAACCATTCAACAAAACATCATCGATATGGGCTTTCGGAGCCGAAGGCCCACTCGTGTACCCTTGATGACGGCATGACACAAGGCTTTATGCCTCGCCTGGGCCCGTCAACATCGAAATTGGACTGTTGATGACTGGAAACGTGTTGCTTGGTCGGGCGAGTCTCGTTTCAGCTGTACGGAGCCGATGGACGTGTTTGGGTATGGACACAACCTCATGAATCCATGGACCCTGCAAGTCAGCAGGGGACTGTTCAATCTGGTGGAGGCTCTGCAATTGTGTGGGGCGTGTGCAAAAAAAAATGGCTCTGAGCACTATGGGACTTAACATCTGTGGTCATCAGTCCCCTAGAACTTAGAACTACTTAAACCTAACTCACCTAAGGACATCACACACATCCATGCCCGAGGCAGGATTCGAACCTGCGACCGTAGCAGTCGCGCGGTTCCGGACTGAGCGCCTAGAACCGCTAGACCACCGCGGCCGGCTGGCGTGTGCAGTTGGAGTGATATAGGACCCCTGATACATCCAGATACGACTCTGACAGGTAAAACATACGTAAGCATCCTGCCTGATCACCAGCATCCATTCATGTCCATTGTGCATTCCGACGAACTTGGGCAATTCCAGCACGACAAAGCGACACCCCACACGTCCACAATTGCTACAGAGTGGTTCCAGGAACACGTTTTTGAGTTTAAACACTTCCGCTGGCAACCAAACCCCTCGGACTTGAATGTTATTGAGCATATCTAGGATGCCTTGCAACATGCAGTTCAAAAGAGATCTCCACACCCTCGTACTGTTACGGATTTCCGGACAGCCGTGCATGATTCATGGTGTCAATTCCTTCCAGCACTAGTTCAGACATTAGTCGAGTCCAGGCCACGTCGTACTTCTTGCGACACTTCTGTGTGCTCGCGGGGGCCTATACGATATTAGGGAGGTGTACCAGTTTCTTGGGCTCTTCAGTGTAGCTCATAACGGCTCCCGCAGCTCGACAACAGCTCTCAAGTATACTTTTGACGGAAGCTACCCGATCTAGTGGCGAAAGAAATACGCTCAGGTCATCGGCACACAATCTTTTCCCCCAATAATGTCAAACGTGAGATCGCACTGTTCATTGTTCTGAACAATGGCCCCACAGCGATTGCGTAAAGAGCCATTGATTAGTGTAAAATCCTGCACACTCGTCGCTTAATGTCAACGTTTCCGGTCATATGTCTTCTAAGCGTTAGTTTTGATTTTGCTCCCTTCACGTAGAGTTTGATGATCTGTCTTAATTTATTGCCGATTCCAGCTGTCTTCACTGTTCTCAGTAGGAAATTACGGGAGGCCCTGTCAAACGTTTTAGAAAAGTCGGTAGAATTAATGGAGACTTTTAATTTTGAAGATGTCCGTTATTACTGTTATGGTACGGAAATCGCTTAGTGTATCAATGATAGTGTGTCTGGATACTGAGCACGTCTGGTACTATCTGTCAAACTTCAGTCTGGATTTAATAGTTCGGGTCAAAATTTTGTAATCTGCATTTATCAGAACCTCAAGGATACTACGTTTGTTAGCGGATATTTTTTCGGCACTAAAACTATTAGCCGCTCTTGGAAACTTTCAGGGAGTTATCTGATTTACCAAGTGTCAGGGAATACGTCAGCAAGTTCCTCATTTAGGACGGTTCAGTAAGTTAGGTAGAAATTGCTTGGTGTTCCATCTAAACCTGGAGATTTTTCTCTCTGGTTTCTTGACAGTTCTTCAAATGCTTTCTTTTCTATGAGTACGTCAGTGAGGGCGTTGGTTTCTTCAACATCGATATCTTGCAGTAACAAAGATTCACTGTTATCCTCGGTTTCCGTTTCCGCATATAATTCGCGGGTATGTAGCCTAATTCCGCATTTTATAACATTTAGTTCGCTATTGTCTGCCACCACGAGGTCCAGCAGATAAAAATAATTTGTTTAGATTCCTCAGATCTAGCATACAGCACTTCAAACATCGTACCAATATTTTTTCACGAATAAAATATACATTGTTATGTGACACTGTCTTGTACACATAAGAGATGGGGGTCGACACTATGAACAATATCTGTGAATGTTGTACACCGTGCACATGAGTATATAGAACTGTGTCTAACTGGATTTCTATCATCGTTAGGAAACGAACTGTGTAAGTAGGCTGTTTAGGTTTTTATATTGGTAACGCTACGTAGCGCTCTGTATGAAAATCACTGGCTGTGCTGTGTGCAGTCTGTGGCTAGTTTGAATTGTTGTCTGCCATTGTAGTGTTGGGCAGCTGGATGTTAACAGCGCGTAGCGTTGCGCAGTTGGAGATGAGCCGCCAGCAGTGGTGGATGTGGGGAGAGAGATGGTGGAGTTTTGAAATTTGTAAGACTGGATGTCATGAACTGCTATATATATTATGACTTTTGAACACTATTAAGGTAAATACATTGTTTGTTCTCTATTAAAATCTTTCATTTGCTAACTATCCCTATCAGTAGTTAGTGCCTTCCGTAGTTTGAATCTTTTATTTAGCTGGCAGTAGTGGCGCGTGCTGTATTGCAGCAGTTCGAGTAACCAAGATTTTTGTGAGGTAAGAGATTTGTGAAACGTATAGGTTAATGTTAGTCAGGGCCACTTTTTTGTAGGGATTTTTGAAAGTTAGATTGCGTTGCGCTAAAAATATTGTGTGTCAGTTTTAGCACAGTCATGTATAATTTTTCTAAGGGGACGTTTCAACTGTGAATTTCAAATTTCCTCATTACTGCTTGTAACTTTGGAATCAGTCGTTTCCGTGGTAGTGTTCCTTAACTCAGACTAATAAACACTGCCTGACAAAAAAGTAAAACATACAGAATGGAGGAGAAAACAAAATGAAAACTCATGTGTTGAGAGGGTATGTGATGTTACTTAGGTGACTATCAAATCGAGTCAAATTTACAAAGAACGTGGCGGTACGAGCCAAAGTATCAGTATGACGTTGCACTTCCTCTGTCCTGGATGAATGCACTAATTCGTTTGGGAAGGGTGTCATAAAGCAGTTTTATACTCTCCTGGACGGTGGCAGCAAATTAGAGTTGGCCTCCGAGCAGATACCATACACTGATCAGCTGGAACATTATGATCACCTACCTAACAGCCGGTATGTGCACCTTTGGCACAGGTAACAGTGGTGACGCGTCGTGGCATGGAAGAAATGAGGCCTTGGTAAGTCACTGGAGGGAATTGGCACCACATCTGCATACACGTCACTTAATTCCCGTAAATGCCGGGGAGGGGCGATGAGCTCTGACGCCACATTGAGTCACGTCCCAGATATGTTCGATCGGATTCAGGTATGGCGAGTGGGGGAGGGAGGGAGCAGCACATCAATTGGAACTCGCCACTGTGCTCCTTGAACCACTCCATCATACTCCTAGCCTTGTGACATGGCGTACTATGTTGTTGAAAAATGCCACTACCGTCGGGAAACATGATCGACATGAAGGAGTGTACGTGCACTGCAACCAGTATACGACACTCCCTTGTCATGATGACTTGCACGAGCTCCACCGGACCCATGGATGGCCAGGTGAATGTTCCACAGAGTATAACGGAACCGCCGCCAGCTTGTCTCCGTCCCGCAGAATAGATGTCAAGGAACTGTTGCCCTGGGACACCATGGATTCGCACCCTCCCATCGATATGATGAAGAAGGTATCAGGATCCATGAGACCATGCAACGCTCTGCCGTTGCACCAACTTACAGTGCCAATGGTCACGTGTCCATTTCTGTCGTAGTTGCCGATGCCGTGATTTTAACGTTGGAACATGCATGGGTCGTCGGCTGCGGAGGCTCATTGTTAGGAATGTTCGGTGGACTGTGTGTTCGGACGCACTTGTACTCTGCCCAATATTAAAGTCTGATGTTAGTTCCGCCACAGTTCGCCGGCTGTCATGTTTTATCACTCTGCCCAGCCTACGACGTCTGACATCTGTAATGAGGTGTGTCCAACCCCACTACGTCTGGACGTCGTTCCCCCTTGGCTTTGCCATGTGTTGAAGACACTCAGTACACCACTCCTCGAATACTCGAAAAGTCGTCCAGTTTCTGAAATGCTCGTGCCGAGCCTCCGGACTATCGCAACCTGCCATCGGTCAAACTCAGACAGATCATACATCTTCCCCATTCCACAAACTTATACTAGACGCACCGCACGTTGGTCTGACTAGCAGTCATATCTCGCCAGGTGAAGCTGCTATCGCCTAGACGTGTTTATATTGATAGTAGGTCGGTGGTTGAAAATGGTTCAAATGGCTCTGAGCACTATGGGACTTAACATCTGAGGTCATCAGTCCCCTAGAACTTAGAACTACTTAAACCTAACTAACCGAAGGACATCACACGCATCCATGCCCGAAGCAGGATTCGAACCTGCGACCGTAGCAGTCACACGGCTCCGGACTGAGCGCCTAGAACCGCGAGACCACCGCGCCGGCAGGTCGGTGGTCACAATGTTCTGGCAGATCGGTGTACATGTTGTTGTATCGGGGCAGGCCTGGGGATCTTGTTGGTCACGGAAGTGCCTCAACATCACACAGACAGTTCAAAAAGACACGTGAATGTTTGGACGATCATTTTCCTATTGGAAAATAGCAGTACGATACTGTCACATGAGAGATAATACACCAGGGCCCAGGATGACTGTGACGTATCTTAGTGTCATCAGAGTTCCTTAATCACTCACCTGTGATCTGAAGCCATACCCGATGGCTTCCCGTCATAGATTTAAAAATACAGTTTATTACTGTAATATTTGTAAGCTTGTGTTTTAAATCGTTTAAAGCCCTGTAAGAATGATAGGAATAGTTCTTTTGATTCCGGTTGTCTCGTAACATGCTATACAATGCAGCAACATGCTCTACACACGCATCAAAGGATACAGTACTGGAATGAACGGAACGAAACCGATAAAACCTAGAAGGGAACTAGGGTCACAGCCCCCAGGTCTACATAAAACGAAACAGTGTCCACACGCCTCAGTTATCGTTACTATGTGCTATCATACGCATTAAAATAGGATAGTTTAGTTAGTGGAAAACATCTTCGATCAGTGATATGGAACCTTTTCGATGTAAGACCAGTTGATGGTAAGACAGAGGAAACATGCGAGTATCGTAAAACTGGCGCCTTGGAATCACGATTACAAGAACATCTTATCAGATGCGATCTTTGACCTCAGCTTGTTTGGCTTCGGAAGATGCAGCGTAAATAGAAAGGAAAATAGCAAATACACTCCTGGAAATGGAAAAAAGAACACATTGATACCGGTGTGTCAGACCCACCATACTTGCTCCGGACACTGCGAGAGGGCTGTACAAGCAATGATCACACGCACGGCACAGCGGACACACCAGGAACCGCGGTGTTGGCCGTCGAATGGCGCTAGCTGCGCAGCATTTGTGCACCGCCGCCGTCAGTGTCAGCCAGTTTGCCGTGGCATACGGAGCTCCATCGCAGTCTTTAACACTGGTAGCATGCCGCGACAGCGTGGACGTGAACCGTATGTGCAGTTGACGGACTTTGAGCGAGGGCGTATAGTGGGCATGCGGGAGGCCGGGTGGACGTACCGCCGAATTGCTCAACACGTGGGGCGTGAGGTCTCCAGAATACATCGATGTTGTCGCCAGTGGTCGGCGGAAGGTGCACGTACCCGTCGACCTGGGACCGTACCGCAGCGACGCTCGGATGCACGCTAAGACCGTAGGATCCTACGCAGTGCCGTAGGGGACCGCACCGCCACTTCCCAGCAAATTAGGGACACTGTTGCTCCTGGGGTATCGGCGAGGACCATTCGCAACCGTCTCCATGAAGCTGGGCTACGGTCCCGCACACCGTTAGGCCGTCTTCCGCTCACGCCCCAACATCGTGCAGCCCGTCTCCAGTGGGGTCGCGACAGGCGTGAATGGAGGGACGAATGGAGACGTGTCGTCTTCAGCAATGAGAGTCGGTTCTGCCTTGGTGCCTATGATGGTCGTATGCGTGTTTGGCGCCGTGCAGGTGAGCGCCACAATCAGGACTGCATACGACCGAGGCACACAGGGCCAACACCCGGCATTATGGTGTGGGGAGCGATCTCCTACACTGGCCGTACACCTCTGGTGATCGTTGAGGGGACACTGAATAGTGCACAGTACATCCAAACCGTCATCGAACCCATCGTTCTACCATTCCTAGACCGGCAAGGGAACTTGCTGTTCCAACAGGACGATGCACGTCCGCATGTATCCCGTGCCACCCAACGTGCTCTAGAAGGTGTAAGTCAACTACCCTGGCCAGCAAGATCTCCGGATCTGTCCCCCATTGAGCATGTTTGGGACTGGATGAAGCGTCGTCTCACGCGGTCTGCACGTCCAGCACGAACGCTGGTCCAGCTGAGGCGCCAGGTGGAAATGGCATGGCAAGCCGTTCCACAGTACTACATCCAGCATCTCTACGATCGTCTCCATGGGAGAATAGGAGCCTGCATTGCTGCGAAAGGTGGATATACACTGTACTAGTGCCAACATTGTGCATGCTCTGTTGCCTGTGTCTATGTGCCTGTGGTTATGTCAGTGTGATCATGTGATGTATCTGACCCCAGGAATGTGTCAATAAAGTTTCCCCTTCCTGGGACAATGAATTCACGGTGTTCTTATTTCAATTTCCAGGAGTGTATGTCAACAAATAATGGGCTGCAGAATATTGAAGTATCAAGGACGGCGCATTCATCTGCGCTATCGTCAATGCCTTCTGGGTCTTTTCTCAGTGAACAACTTAGGACAGATTCACAACAACTTTCTTCATCCGATCATAAAGATAGTCGTCAAGCAGCTGATAGTGACATTGACGAAGCCGTTACTAGGCGGATATATATCTCATCTGCTCCTCTGGCTATGCTGAAATCGAAATATTGCAGGAAAGCATTTCAGAAACACGGCCTGCCTATGAGCCCTCTAGTCACCACTTGCTTAGTACATCTATGCTTTCCGGTGAATATTATCGCGTGAAGTCATTTTTCGCAAATAAGTTGGATTATTCAACTGCTCTTTCATTAATTTCGGATGGATAGACTATGTTATAGTGCAATAGGGAATAATATCATAAGCTTTAGTGTGAAAGCACTTCAGCCAGTATCCTATAAAGGTATAAGACCTCAAGATGAAAGAGAAACTTCTGGGTGGAAAATAGTAGAAGAGCGGTATACACACATGTCACTCAAAGCTTCTGCTTTAGCAGACGAAACATAGTAGCAATATAAGAAGCCTTTCAGTCTACTGCGATCAATGTCTGAAGACATACGCAAGGTTGAAGTCAATAATGCTGTACTTTCGGATGTACATAAAGTCTTCGGTAGCATTTCTAGGGAAGCAGAAACTGTACTCCTAGAATGCAATATTTTCTCCAGTAGACATTTCTTCTATTAAAGAAGCTGTGACCCCGAGACACAAATATGCTTGTAGAGCTATTAACGCTGCGGGAAAATATGTTGGCTCTCCGTTTTAAGGGAGAAATTTTTTGTCTGCAGGAGGAAACACAGGTTCTGCATTTCGTCGCAACAACATGTGACAGTAGCGTTATTACGGCTTATTTAGCATCATTTCGGGCAGCTGAAGGCTTTCTCCCGCAGAATGCTTTATATATACAGCCAGAAAAACGGATATCGCCTTCTGAATGATCGAAAACCTTATGTACTTCACAACCCCTACATTAACTTGTTTCTAGAGCTTTGACTGAACCACTTTCCTATATGGCTCTGAGCACTATGGGACTTAACATCTGAGGTTATCAGTCCCCTAGAACTTAGAACTACTTAAATCGTAACTAACCTAAAGACATCACACACATCCATGCCCGAGGCAGGATTCGAACCTGCGACCGTAGCGGTGGCGCGGTTCCAGACTGAAGCGCCTAGAACCGCTCGGCCACACAGGCCGGCGAACCACTTTCCTCAGCAGCAAGTGAGCGTAATTGGTTAACTCACCGAAGAATTCATACTCTATTAAAAAACAGATTTTCTCCAGGCATTAACGAAAAACTGGTTTATAGACAGTGGAACCTCAGGCGTTTGGGCGACACACAGGTCATCGAAACATACCGGTCATTGTGTGGAGACGTATCTGATTAATAAGATAAGAGTCTACCAGAAAGTATATTTATGTTTATTCTTTGTCGTTGCGCTTTTTAAACGAATATTATTTGTTTATATTTTGCTCTCATTTCTAGTGGCTTATACACTGAAGCTCCAAAGAAACTGGTATATACATGCGTATTCAAATCCAGAGATATGTAAACAGGCAGAATACGGTGCTACTGTGGCAAAGCCCATATAAGACAACAAGTGTCTGGCGCAGTTGTCAGATCGGTTACTGCTGCTACAATCGCAGCCTGTCAAGATGTGAGTCTGAACGTGGGACACAGCTGCTCCGAGTTAGCGACGAAGTGGGTATTTTCGCCGTACAACCATTTCATGAGTGTACTGTTAATGTTAGGAGTCCTGTAGAACATCAGATCCCGACATCGCTGCTGCAGGTAAAAGACCCTACAAGAGTGAGACCAACGACGACTGAAGAGTGTCGTTCAACGTGACAGAACAGCAACCATTCCGCTAATTGCTGCAAACTTCAATGCTGGGTCATCAGCAAGTGTCAGCGTGAGAAAAATTCAACGAAACATCACCGATACGGGCTGTCGGAGCTAAAGGCCCACTCGTATACCCTTGATGACGGCACAACACAAAGCATTAAGCTTCGAATGGGCCCATCAACACCGACTTTGGACTGTTGATAACTGGAAACTTGTTGCCTGGTCTGACGTTCAAATAGTTCAAACGGCTCTGAGTACTATGGGACTTAACATCTGTGGTCATCAGTCCTCTAGAACTTAGAACTACTTAAACTTAACTAACCTAAGGACATCACACACATCCATGCCCGAGGCAGGATTCGAACCTGCGACCGTAGCAGTCGCGCGGTTCCGGACTCAGCGCCTTAGCCGCGAGACCACCGCGGCCGGCAAAGCCTGGTCGGACGAGTCTCGTTTCAGATTGTATGGAGCGGATGGACGTGTACGGGTATGGAGACAACCTCATGAATCCATGGACCCTGGATATCAGCAGGGGACTGTTCAAGCTGGCGGAGGCTCTGTAATGGTGTGGGGCGTATGCACTTTGAATGATATAGGACACCTGATACGTCTAGATACGACTCTGACAGGTGACACGTACATCCTGTCTGATCACCTGCATCCATTAATGTCCATTGTGCATTCCAAAAATGGTTCAGATGGCTCTGAGCACTATGGGACTTAACATCTGAGGTCATCAGTCCCCTAGAACTTAGAACTACTTAAACCTAACTAACCTAAGGACATCACACACATCCATGCCCGAGGCTGGATTCGAACCTGCGACCGTAGCAGTCGCGCGGTTCCGGACTCAGCGCCTTAGCCGCGAGACCACCGCGGCCGGCAAAGCCTGGTCGGACGAGTCTCGTTTCAGATTGTATGGAGCGGATGGACGTGTACGGGTATGGAGACAACCTCATGAATCCATGGACCCTGGATGTCAGCAGGGGACTGTTCAAGCTGGCGGAGGCTCTGTAATGGTGTGGGGCGTATGCAGTTTGAATGATATAGGACACCTGATACGTCTAGATACGACTCTGACAGGTGACACGTACATCCTGTCTGATCACTTGCATCCATTAATGTCCATTGTGCATTCGAAAAATGGTTCAGATGGCTCTGAGCACTATGGGACTTAACATCTGAGGTCATCAGTCCCCTAGAACTTAGAACTACTTAAACCTAACTAACCGAAGGACATCATACGCATCCATGCCCGAAGCAGGATTCGAACCTGCGACCGTAGCAGTCGCGCGTTTCCGGACTGAAGCTCTTAGAACCACTCGGCCATCGCGGCCAGCCTTGTGCATTCCGACGGACGTCAATTCCATCAGGACAATGCGACATCCCACACTTCCAGAATTGCTTGAGAGTGGTTCCAGGAACACTCTTCTGAGTTTAAAAACTTCCGCTGGCTACCAAACTCTCCAGACATGAACATTATTGAGCACAAAAAACGGTTCAAATGGCTCTGAGCACTATGGGACTCAACTGCTGTGGTCATTAGTCCCCTAGAACTTAGAACTACTAACCTAACCTAAGGACATCACACACATCCATGCCCGAGGCAGGATTCGAACCTGCGACCGTAGCAGTCGCGCGGTTCCGGACTCAGCGCCTTAACCGCGAGACCACCGCGGCCGGCAAAGCCTGGTCGGACGAGTCTCGTTTCAGATTGTATGGAGCGGATGGACGTGTACGGGTATGGAGACAACCTCATGAATCCATGGACCCTGGATATCAGCAGGGGACTGTTCAAGCTGGCGGAGGCTCTGTAATGGTGTGGGGCGTATGCACTTTGAATGATATAGGACACCTGATACGTCTAGATACGACTCTGACAGGTGACACGTACATCCTGTCTGATCACCTGCATCCATTAATGTCCATTGTGCATTCGAAAAATGGTTCAGATGGCTCTGAGCACTATGGGACTTAACATCTGAGGTCATCAGTCCCCTAGAACTTAGAACTACTTAAACCTAACTAACCTAAGGACATCATACGCATCCATGCCCGAAGCAGGATTCGAACCTGCGACCGTAGCAGTCGCGCGTTTCCGGACTGAAGCTCTTAGAACCACTCGGCCATCGCGGCCAGCCTTGTGCATTCCGACGGACGTCAATTCCATCAGGACAATGCGACATCCCACACTTCCAGAATTGCTTGAGAGTGGTTCCAGGAACACTCTTCTGAGTTTAAAAACTTCCGCTGGCTACCAAACTCCCCAGACATGAACATTATTGAGCACAAAAAACGGTTCAAATGGCTCTGAGCACTATGGGACTCAACTGCTGTGGTCATTAGTCCCCTAGAACTTAGAACTACTAACCTAACCTAAGGACATCACACACATCCATGCCCGAGGCAGGATTCGAACCTGCGACGGTAGCAGTCGCACGGTTCCGAACTGCGCGCCTAGAACCGCGAGACCACCGCGGCCGGCTATTGAGCACATCTGGGATGCCTTGCAACGTGCTGTTTAGAAGAGATCTCCACCCCTGGTAATCTTACGGATTTATGGGCAGCCTTGCAGGATTCATGTCAATTCCCTCCAGCACTAGTTCAGACATTACTCTATTCCATGCCACGTCATGTTGCGGCACTTCTGCGTGCTCGCGGGGGCCGTACTCGATACCAGGCAGGTGTACCAGTTTCTTTGGCTCTTCAGTGTACCTTACTAGGTCTGGTAACAACACTAAACACGAACAACACCAATACACTCTGTCTGCCGTTCTTCCTGTCACAGAGTACGGAGACTTTAATCTTTTACTTTACACCAATGGTGTGTTCGTTTACTAAGTTACATTGACATCCGACAGTGTCTTATGGGTGGTATACGTTTTTTTCTCAGGCAGTGTATGTTCTCTTCTTCATCACTTATGAAAGTCTGTCCCACTACCACGGAAATGCCGTGTATATCATCCACATCAGTGCACAAATTGTTTCCACACTTCATTAAGAAGTATAATAAATTAGTTGATTTTTGTAATCAAAGAGGTTAGCCAGTAATGGAATGGATGGTGTCATCATCGGCGCCGAGCCTGTACATGTGTGACTCTGTTCACTATAACAGTTGGAGGGCAAGTCTAAAACTTCTATAAGTAAAACGGAGAAAGCACATTGTTATGAGATGTTAATCGTACCACGGTCGTGAACGGATGTTCGGTCCTGTTTACACATGGTATTATCCTTTGTTATTGAAAAATGGCAAGTGTTTTCATATTGGCTCTAATTCGAAGCCACACAAGCTGTAGCCGTACTAATAACGGGCCTAGTCATATTCCCTTGACCCGCAGCGAAATACGTGCTTCGCAAGATCATCGACAAATTTATTCCCTCTTACGCCGCGGTGCACTTACAGCCACGCAACAGTACTTTTCTTTAACGACTCTTTTCATCATTTATTGTTGCAATCATCTGTTATGCCAACCAGTTCCATGTGTTGTTGACTATACAATTCTTTATCATCAACGCGCAACTCCAGTCTTACCAGATTGGCTGACTGGATGTACGAGACGGCCTGAAGGCACTAATCGTGCCAAGCGAAATAAATCCACAAAAAAATAAAAATTAAAAACTGTACGTGTTTTATCATTTTAGAGCAACGTTTTTACATTTCATGACTGATTTCAGCAATGTACCGCTGCTAGCCTCCTTCCCCTGACAGGGCATTGGATACAAATACTGCTACTAGGGTGCATGATTTTGATTTCACAGCCTCTAGAGCAAAATATAGGCAGTGAGTGTCAGTTATTCCTCCACAATATAGTAGTTATAAAACGAACTGCTGCGTAATTGAGTAATTTTCATGAAACTGTGTCAGCAGATAATATAGTAGATTATGTCTGATCAAATGAATATAATTTTGTTTGGTAGATAAGAAAAGCGGCGGAAACAAATAGAAAAAGCTTTTTCTGTATATCTTATATGTAGCGGTTCACAGTAGAATATTTTAACAATATTGCTGTGAAACACAGGAGGCTGTTAAAAATACTTAACAAATGCCTACTTTTTATAAATAACTGTCATTTTAAACTAGTCTTATTATAGTCCACTAGCTGCAGAACTAGAGTGGATGACGTCACTTGAAACATAATATTGAAATTACGTATTGGTAATATAAGAGCATTCAATAAGTAATGCAACACATATTTGTCTGAAAAGAGGTTGGTTTTATTCAGTATTCCAAAACATTTCTTTTTGGGCTACAAAACCCTATTTTTGAACATATCACAGCGAGTGGTAGCTCCCGTGGGAACAGTAGCGCACCTGAATACTGTGAGTTGACACTCTAATACACGTGCTTTGAGCTTGAAAAAAAAATGCATGTATTCTGCAAATTATGTCTCTCGCTTGGTTGCGTAGAATTTGCAGTTTACTACTACAATCAGCGACGACAACTCGCAACATATGAAATGAAAATTCACTAAATAATTCGCTACGATCATGTTTAATGCTCGCATTAGCTATGAGATTCACAGTAGAGCGCTCAGAACACTACTGAACGCTCATTTGTTGTCGGAAAATGGTGATGTAGGTGCACACAAGAACTCCAAACTGGATCGTCGTCGTCCGTGACTCCAACTATAGTTCTGGAGCCAACGGTAAGTGAGAGGGTTGCGAAAACAGATTTGACCTCTTAGCAACATACAGTATAATCCTAACCTGACAGGAAACATCACGACAGATTCAGGGATTAGTGACAACGAGGTGGTTGTAGTTCGACTGAATACATGCAAACCCACCAAAAATCAATTCAAAATACCTTTATTTAAAATAGCAGATAGAAGTTTGCTTGACACCTTTCTAAGAGACAATCTCCACTCCTACCAGTCCGATTACATAAGCGTAGTCCAGATGGAGTTGAAATGCAAAGAAATAGTATCGACGACAGTTGAGAGATATAAGTCAAATAAATTAATGAGAGATGTTACTGAACCACCATGGTACACAAAACAGGTCAAAACATTTTTGCAGAAGCAACGAAAAAAATATGACAAATTTAAAAGGACAAAAAATCTCCAAGGTTGGTGAAGTTTTACAGAAGCTCAAAATTTATCACGAACTTCAATGCGACATGATTTCAATAGTTTCCACAACGAACCTGTCTCCTGAAATTCGACAGAAAACCCAAAGAGATGCTAATGGTATGTAAAGTACACCAGCGGCAAGAAGCAATCAGTACTTTCACTGCCCGGTAACAGTGAAAATGTTATTGGTTGCAGTACCGCTAAAACAGAGTCACTAAACAAGGTTTTCCGAAATCACTTCACAAAAGAAGACGAAGGAAATGTTCCAGAATTCGAACCAAGAACAGTTGACAACACGAATAACTTAGAAGTAGATATCCTCAGTGTAGCGAATCAGCATAAAACACTTACTAAAGGCAAGGCATTCGTTCCAGATTGTATACTAGTCAAGTTCGTTCCAGAGTATGCTGATACATTAGCTCCATACTTACCAATCATATACAATCGTTCGCTCTTAAAAAGATCCGTAACCAAAGAATGGAAAGTTGCACAAGTCACACTAATACCCAAGAAAGGAAATCGGAGTAATCCGCTGAATTACAGACCCATATCGCTAACGTCAATTCGCAGTAGGATTTCGGAACATATACTGTGTTTGAACATTATGAATTACCTCGAAGAAATCTAGTTATTGACAAATAGCCAGCACGGATTCAGAAAATACCGTTCTTGTGAAACACAACTAGCTCTTTACTCTCACGTAGCAATGAGTGTTATCGACAGGTGCGTCGAAATTTCTGCCGTAATGTGCAGAGCAAATGTTGGCTACAGCAGGCTTCAGGACAATGCAGGCAACCTGCGTTACCGGATTACTGCGTTACGGCAGGAACTGTGGCACTGTGTCCTTTATTTAAAGTCTAAGTATTCCAGTAGGTATATGGTTTAGAGCAGTGAAATCAAGTCTGCCATCACTAATTGTACCTCATTAAGGAAGGGAAAACATACATGTGCCATTAAAAAAAAGTAGCTTTGTTTTCAAAATAAGGCTTACTTACTTGGGTGGATTGTACATCCCTGCCCATTGCGTGAGCCGCCCCTGACGTACGTGCATCCCTAGCCAATTGCATTTTTCACATTTTATTTCGTTTCGGAAATATAAGAGGTGGCGATGTCACGTAGAATACCCTGAAAAAAAAAAAAAAAAAAAAAAAAACACGGGAATTTTATGCACTTCACGCCGACATTGAAAACTCAAGCGCGTCGACATTTTTGATAGAATTGTGGATCAACAAGTAACAGTTGCACACAAACATATGTATCTCAAGTATTTGCGTCAAACGGCCAACACATAGCTTGCATTGTCTGATCCAAAGTATCCAGACACCATCATGTAATGTGGAATTGCCCACTAGATGTCAGTAGAGCTAGAGTTATCGGTATAA
Organism: Schistocerca gregaria; assembly: GCF_023897955.1. NCBI lineage: Eukaryota > Metazoa > Arthropoda > Insecta > Orthoptera > Acrididae > Schistocerca > Schistocerca gregaria. Next base: position 768,457,504 of record NC_064931.1, on the reverse strand, counting down.
AAGGAGGCGGACGCACTGTGTTATCCGTAGAGACGCAGTAACGCCACAATGGTCGGCCAAGAGAGCTCAGTGACTTCGAACGTGGACTAGTCATTGGTTCAAATGGTTCAAATGGCTCTGAGCACTATGGGACTCAACTTCTGAGGTCATCAGTTCCCTAGAACTTAGAACTACTTAAACCTAACTAACCTAGGGACATCACTCACATCCATGCCCGAGGCAGGATTCGAACCTGCGACCGCAGTGGTCTCTCGGTTCCAGACTGTAGCGCCTGGAACCGCTCGGTCACTCCGGCCGGCGAATTAGTCATTGGCTGGCACCTGAGTGAGGAATACATCAGGGACATTTCAGTGCTTCTAAAGGTGGCTAACTCGACTGCTGGTGATGTGATTGTGAAGTGTAAAGCAGAAGAATCAACCACAAGTAAACCAAACCATTTACACTCGGCCGCGCGGGGTAGCTGCGCGGTCAGGGGCGTCTTGTCACGGATCGCGCGGCTCCCTCCGTCGGAGGTTCGAGTCCTCCCTATGGCATGGGTATGTGTGTTGCCCTTAGCGTAAGTTAGTTTAAGTTAAATTAAATAGTATGTAAGCTTAGGGACCGATGACCTCAGCAGTTTGGTCCCAAATTTCCAGAATTTACACTCCATGACTGAAGGACGAGGACCGTCGAGCTTTACGGAGGGTGTTTGGAAAAAACCGCATGAAATCAGCGTAAGTAATCGCTCTGAGTTCCAAAGCACTACCAGCAGTCCAGCTAACACATTGACTATGCGGAGGGTGTTAAAAAGGATGTGATAAAACGGTCGAGAAATTTCTCATAAGCCACACTTTTTTGTTGCCAATGCTAAGAGACGATTGAGGCGATGTAAAGAAAGAAGCCACTGGACAATTGATGGCGGAAGATTTGGAGTAATGAACCGATCTATACCTTGCGGCAGTCCAGTGGATGGGTTTGGCTTTGGTGAATGCCTGGACAGCGTTGCGTGCCACCATGTTTAATGCCGTGCGTGGTGTACAGTGCAGATGGTGTAGTAATATGGGGATGTGTTTCATAGTTAGGGTGTGGCCGCCTTACAGTGCTTAAGAAAACACCAAGTCCGGAAGGATACGAATACATTTTACAGCATTTTGTACTGCATACAGTAGAGGAATAGTTCGGAGATGTCGATTGTTTGTAACACCATGACAATGTACAGTCATACTCGAAAGTATACGAACGACCTGAATTGCATTTCGCCTGTTCGCAAGCAACCGGCATAACGCGGCTGTCTAGCAGGTCCTCTAATCGCTCCTTGGTACAGTCGTTTGACTATTGAAAATGGTTCTAACATGTCACCACTAGAAAACACTGCAAGAAAATACTTTCAGCTCATAGTGCAATGGAGAAAAACGTACAATGCTGCACAACAGGTAACGCCTCTTTCCGCTGCTGATAGGCAAATTTTGGGTTTCTAGAAACACATAACTATATTTATGAAATGCCACATTTGCATACCTCTTGTGTATGACACAGCATACAAATTAAACATAGACCCAATCATAATCTAAGTGAGTAGTATTTTAGTAATTCGTGTCGATAGAGGCATGCTTGTCTACAGGTACTCAGTTTTATTAAAACAGACTTTCGTCATCAGGTTATCGTGGGTAGTTTTATTTCATTTCTTATAATACAGTGCACAATTTTTGTAAGGTTTCCTTTAGTGTTGTTGAAACAATAGTAAACATGAGAGCGAAATTAATCATCAACGATATATGCGAATTATCTGAGGTTATCTACAAAAGTCTGACAATGCACATGCAGTTTATTGATTACATGCATGTAGAAAACTTGTTCTGAGTTAAAGCTGTCAAACAATGTTTGAAGAAGAATATAACCCCACTACCACACGACAGCTAATGTAGAAAATACTTTTCTGACGTATTTGGGCACGATGCGCTCTCCCCATACATAATACAAAAGCTTCGAGATGCATCTGCTGCCTGGCTGTCTATTAAACCTGAAAAGAACATAATGTCACATAAGTTAGCCCTTTTTTCACATGCGACTATTTTGGGTTGAGAAGTGAAGGGAATTATGTTCAAAGTTCCATTAGATTGGTACCTTCAGCAGACAGCAGAACTGAGTTTTAAAAAAAACTTAGCAGTAAATGTATTCAAACTCGGGACATATTATCGATGGTTAGCTGACAGATAGCCAGAACAGCTCCAGAGCTGAACAACAATTCGGCCATAACTTCTGCATACCACAGCGCTGCGAGATAATGCAAATGGCCGGGTCTAGACTTCTGAGAGAAACAGTTACAGCTTTACTTTTGCGCTGCACGACGTTTTTTACAAACAGATAGCGCAATGGAACAGCTCAAGTGGAAAGGAACAATTCATATTTAAATTTCTGCATCCTACACTGTTGGCAGTTCTGTGTAGGTGGCAGTTACGTGATTTTATTTCTGTGATTACAAAATAGAGTCGAATGTATGCACTGGGTAGCCGAGGCAGCTACTTCATGGTGATTCGGTCAGCCAAGTAAATGAATTTACTGAACATGCTGCAATTTACTACAGTGAACCTGTGCGTCAGAATTCTCATCCAGTGTGGCGCAACGGTGTTAAGATAGAAAAATGAGTCACCGAAAAGAGGATTTGGTGGTCTGTGAGACTGATGATAGGTTGTTATACCTATGGTCTTGGTTCGATTCCCACTTTTGTCAATGATTTTAGATAGGGAGAGAAAAATTCCATTCTCTTCTGGCTGCACCAAGTGAAGAAGATATGATGGCAGTGTGGTCTGAAATTCACATTAAAGATGATATTCTTTCTCTGCCAAGTAGACGTCAGGTTGAACCACAATAAAGTCTGGAGTGGCGACATGTAGAAACTCTAATGCCATTAACGTTTCTTATACTAGTTATTTATTTCTAGTGACGAAACAAACTATTTGCGAGATCACTGTAAGTTCAAGATGTTATTCCGAGCTGCTGGTGGAGAAAAATTTGGTAGCTGACGTCTCTTTGTGTGTAGTCAACAACGATATGTGTGGGGCTCTATTCCCAGTGAGCACAGAACTCTTCGTCATAATATCTAGTTCAACCATTCTCACACGTTCGTTTTCTGTAGAATATAGCAGCAATAGATGTCGGGTTGGAGTCCTCGGAAGGAAAAAATTAATGTATCGTCTCGTCATTTCAGTTAAAACATCTAGCTACAGCCGAGAAAATCCGATATGTCACAGTTGGTTGTGCTTCGATATCAATCCGATTAGGTTCTGGGTTCGAATCCCTGTCCAGCACAAAGCTTTGCCTCCCGGCCTTTCAAGTAAGTTACTTGTGAAGAAGCAATATTTAAAATCTCTCGCAGTTCGTTAACAGGGACAATAGATGCTGGGTAGGAATTCGCATCCGTTAACAGTTTGCGTTATGTAATTTAAAGTTGATATTTGCTAACTGATACTGTCTAAAATCGAGGTATATCACTATCTGTATGCCTAATCAGCAATGACTGTTAGTTTGCGTCAGTCACGAAATCTTTGCTTAGTCTGCCTGACCTGGGTTTGAATCCATATGCAGAACGAGACGGTTCGTCGTGTCATTTGAAGTTCATACATAGTCTCAACAAGCTGGTCGTGGATAACTTAAATTTTTAATGTCATTTTGTGTTAAATAATGAGTACTGTATGTTACTTTGAAGAGGAAATCATGAATACTACGAATTTACTACGTGCATTATTTATATGACGTAATAATAAGAGTTGTCACATTTCAGGTATGTCATTTATTGTAATAAATGTGAGCTACAAGCCTTAAGGTCAGTCTTATCTGTGATAAGGTGTTCCCTGATATTTGTTGCATTGTGTGGTACTACTTTACATCTTGAGTTACTGCGATACAGAGCAGTGTTTTCTAGTGGTGACATGTTAGAACCATTTTCAATAGTCAAACGACTGTACCAAGGAGCGATTAGAGGACCTGCTAGACAACCGCGTTATGCCGGTTGCATGCGAACAGGCGAAATGCAGTTCATGTCGCTAGGATACTTTTGAGCACGGATGTACCTGCCATAAGCAGCATCTGCTGAAATGAACTGTCCAGTCCAAAGTGTCGACCTGAACCAATGGAACACATTTGGGGTTGGGTAGAAAATCGCCTTCGCTCTAGACTCAAGTGTCAAAAATCACTAGCTTCTCTGGTTTCGGCTATGGATGCCTACCTCCACACAAATTACAACACTTCCATGACATTGCCCTAGCAGGGTTGTAGTCATAAAGGCAAAGGGTGGACACACCCCATATTAATGTCCTCTAATAGGTGTTCGGACAGTCTGGATCAGTTGATGTACAGAGGACGTCACAATCTGAGTTATTTGAACACTGTTACGCTGAAAAGGCATGCCCTCAACAGACGTGGTTAAATTAGCTGTTCTACATTTTTACTCTCTTCGTGTACAAACAGTGAGTAGATGAACTCCATACTGTTCATCAGGAAACATTCTCTTTATCCGTATCTGTATTTCAAAAAGAAAAGCAGTCTCTGTTTTTGGAATAATTAATTGCTGTTCCTGCACGAGGGTCACTTAGTGAAGGGATGTGTAAGTCTCTGTATTATATTTTAGTTCTAGTGTCACTGTAATTTTTCTAAGTTTCTATCCCATTCTTTTTTCTTTCCTAAGAACTTGCATATTTTATACATGTATGTTAACTAACATAGAAATCCTGTGGTCTTTCGGCAGTGCTGTTAATACTGCCACACTGTCACTGAACGCAGATTAAAACTTGGCATAGTTACAGGGCTGAGATTAATGTTTACTGCTTTATGTCATTTCACAGAGAAATTATTTTAGAATGAATAATATTCATTTATTATCAAATGATTACTAGTTTGTATAACTTAAGGCATATATCTTATCTCAAATTAAGTGTGTATCAGCCGTTCAGTTTACATCAGACGGAATAAACATATGCGGTAAGCTGGACACCGCCGCTACACAGATTATGAAATCGGTTGTCTAAACTTATTGTAGAAATGTGTCTGAAAAATAAAGACGATATCCTTTGAGCTGATGCTGGAACGTTGTCAGCACTGTCGGACGTTATGAGATCACATTTACACTTCATAGAACCATAAGAGCAAATGATAAAACAGGGGTGGCAAAGAAGACTATGAACACGATCATAACAGAGGTATAGGGACGGTGGAAATGTGGCTTAATTCATTTAAGTATCTAGCCTTAAAGTTGGGAGCAAGTGCTGTGCAGGTACCTAAATTTAGTTATTTTTAGCAGTATAATAGCAAAATAATTGATGTGTACCGACGAATACCCGTAGAGAAAATGAAGTATGCATAAAGTCCATAGGTAGCTGTAAGCATACCTGAAAATAATTGTCCATGTGGAGAGCATAGCTGCTAAATTTTATGTCCAAGTGTAGGTGCAGAATTAAGTGACAGTTCTTTACGCACGACGAATTTTGGGCCTTTGTATAAAGGGCTCATACATTAACAGGATCTGTTTAGACTTTTTGCTATTTACTACAAAAAATGTATGCATGTCTATCCATAAATAAATTAGAGAGTAGCAAGTTCAGGTATCTCCTTTTGTAAACTCAGTAGCGGAGTCATAATGAAGTTAATTGAGCGGGTGGAACGGAAAATTTAATATATATCTTGATTTCAATGGCGATACGCTGACCTATTTTCAGCGCAACAAGAGCAGATAAAAGCATGAATGCTTTTTTTCTCTTAACGCACCGAGTTCGTATTTGGCGGGGAGTGAAATCGATGGAAACAAGCTCCGTGAGATTTATGTTACCTGTGCGCCTCTAAATCACTTCAGGCGAAAACCGGGATGACATCTTAATAAAGATCATGATTCATTCCGTGTTATTCGTAGAAATACTCAGCGTATTGCGCAGATACATCCACGAAGCTGCTGTTTCCTTTCCGTTTCCCTAGAGGCTGTAAAGGGACAGCAGGAGAACCGTTCTTAAATAAAGGCCGAGATAATTCGTTTATCCTAGTCCAGTAAATTATAGCAAATTGCACCGATGCTAATGGGTAGGCTACACGTTAACATCGCCAACATGTGTAATAGCAGAAAACAGTCTTAGGAATCACACCTAATTTCCGTGGTTGTGTATACTCGTATTCGCAAAAGAAGAAACAGCTTAAAACATGAGAGAATAAAATGAATTTTTGTGCTTGTCTGAGAACCAGTGATACAAGAAAACATTTAAAATTTTAGAAAAATACCAGTAATCTCTTCGGTTTTCTCAGGGTGATTGATTGGCGGTGTGCTTCCGGGTGTTTTTGCCGAATTGTTGTTCCCATTGTATGCACAAAATTCCGATGACAGATCCAGCCGTCATGTTTTGGTTTTATGTACACTCGCTTTCTGGATTGCAACCAGAATGTGAACTGTTGCCGGCCGGAGTGGCTGTGCGTTTCTAGGCGCTACAGTCTGGAGTCGAGCGACCGCTACGCTCGCAGGTTCGAATCCTGCCTCAGGCATGTATGTTGTGATGTCCTTAGGTTGGTTAGGTTTAATTAGTTCTAAGTTATAGGCGACTGACGACCCCAGAAGTTAAGTCGCATAGTGCTCAGAGCCATTTGAACCATTTTTGTGAACTGTTGTTGATCTCACGCTACTATTTATAGCCGAGTTCGATTCCAAATGCACACTCTCCCTTTGATGCTCTTTTGTTTTTCCAACTCACACTGATATTACGTGAAACTAGAGTTGTTAAACTATCGTAGACTACTGAAGACTAGGGTAGACTACAGTAGTTTTCCTAGCAGCTTTGATCACTTCAGGTCGTAACTGTGTTACCTGTACGTTAAGTGTGTTGCATACCTGTCGAGAGCTACCTCATTTCGACCGCTTTGTTTGCGTACGAGATCTGTGACTTACTAGATTTCTCTAGAAACAGGAAGCCATGAAATGTCTAGGAACTGAGTAAGGGTATATAAAGGACCACGTAACCTACACAACGTTTTTGTACAAAATAGTTATCTTCCTGTGTTACTTAAAAATAAACAGTATTCATAGCAAAATTGAAATTGTCAATATTAAATTCAGGTTTAATCCGAATAGTGTTGATTTTTAACGTGAAACAGCTGGGTGCTACAGTAAAAATAAAAAAATAAAGATATACCATACAATGCTAGAAAACGTAATTTCCTCAGAGAAAAGGTAAAATGAAAAGAAAACTGCAAGACAAAAACTCATGAAATTTCGTTTCAATATTTCGTCGAGCTTATATAAAATGAGTTTTAATATTCATAAACATTTTACGCACTTATCAGTAATCACTCTTTTCTTTGATCGTGATGAAAAACGCTTTATTGAGTACAAAAAACAACAATAATAATATAGGTTTTTATGTTTTTGCATGTAAACTGCACTTGCAACAAAAGTAATTGTTTTGGTTACATAAAAGCGCAGAAGTTACGTGAAATATTAGTTTTCATTACTTATACGATGCAATTTATATCTTGTAAGGATATAGAATACACAATGGATTAGCACTGAAAGATTTAGGGTTCTAATTATATGCAAACAAACACAAAACAAAGAGAATTCGTCGGATCGCAGTCTCTCTCACACACTCATTTATGTTTCTTTCACTAACAGTGCTACTAATGTTGCCGGTAATCCGACCGCTTACTACGTCATTAACCTGTTGCACCAAAGCAACCGAACCGTGGTTTTAGTAGAGCGCAATTCTACGTGAAACGCAAACTCACTCAGAGTTATCCAAGTCTTTGACTTTCTGATGTAAACAAGGAAGAAATTCCTCTAAGAGCCAGAGTTAATAATATTGGCACACCTAAATAACTGAAATGTATCCTTAGCGAGTATATGGGAGCGTGTGAATGGCACCCCAGCAACTGTACTAACTTCGTTCATCGCCTCAGCCGATAGCGGCTCCAGGATGCGGATATTTGGATCAGTTTCGATATAGTCTCCCTCTTGACAAGAGTTCCACTTTCTAATTCCTTGGAACTAATCGCGAAAAAATTTCTACAATTCTTTCACAGAATTTTAGGCACGTTCAAACATTTACAGATTTCCTGATCGATGGAAAATATTATGAGAAAACCGATGACATGGCGATGGGCAGTTCGTTATTGCCTATCCTGGGGAGCCTATGTGTGGAATAATTTGAACCAAAGGCACTAGAATCCGTCAATTTAAAACCAACGTGTTTTTATTTTTACATGATCGACACGTTTTTGGTGTGGCCACATGGAGCCGAAAAGCTTCAAGAGTTCTTGGAATGTTAAAACTCCATTCATCGTAATATAAAATTCAGGACGGAATTAGAAAAAGAGGGCAAATACCTTTTCTCACCGTATTACTTAATTGGAGAACGGACGTACCCCTGGCTCACATAGCACACTGACCTCGAGCCATCACCAGCCACCACAAAGAAATTTTGTTCAAATGGCTCTGAGCACTATGGGACTCAACTTCTGAGGTCATCAGTCACCTAGAACTTAGAACTACTTAAACCTAACTAACCTAGGGACACCACACACGTCCATGCCCGAGGCAGGATTCGAACCGGCGACCGCAGCGGTCTCACGCTTCCAAACTGTAGCGCCTAGAACCGCCCGGCTACTCCGGCCGGCAGAAATTTCGTTGCTAAGGACTCTGGTCCATAGAATTTGAACACTTTCAGACTAGGAGAGTCTCGCCGAAGAATTACAACACACATGAACAGTGTTCCAAAGTGATATGTACTCAAATTATCAACCTGAATGAGTGATGCAGTCAAAGTCAAGAACGCCTGAGAATGACGTCGAGACTGAGGCCGAGGAAGAGAAGCCAAACATTACTTGTCACCCGGAAGCACGCTGTTAAATACTGGTAGATTAGAGACACAAAAATATTGTTACATAAAGCCACAAAGACATATAATAATCGTTTATATACATCAATTCTTGGTCTCAGACCAAAGAGGCTAGTTTTTGTAATGAAGTATGGATAGATTAGTTTTAAATGTATCTGCTTATTTGTGGTAAGAATATCTATCTCATTTTATATAAACTGGAGGGAGAGGCGGATTGAGGGAATAAAGGAAAGGAACTACTTACGTCAGCTCCAGCGGGACGTGGTGCGGAATCAGGGGCGACGAGTGAAAATGTACAGCAGACTAGGACTCGAACTTCAGATCTTCTGCTTACTCAGCAGTTACGTTATCCATTACGCCACACGGACCCAGTATAGAGCACAAATGCCCGGGCTATGTCAGTATGTTTCCGGGAGGGCAGGAGGGCCTGGTCCGGTGAACCGGCGAGTCTCTGGGTGGTTTTTAGGCGGTTTTCCATCTGCCTCGGCGAATGCGGGCTGGTTCCCCTTATTTCGCCTCAGTTATACTATGTCGGTGATTGCTGCGCAAACAAGTTATACACGTACGCGTACACCACCATTCCTCTACCACGCAAACATTGGGGTTACACTCGTCTGGTGCGAGGCGTTCCCTGGGGAGTCAACCGGCGGCCGAGCCGCAGAATAACCCTGAGTTCCGTGTGGGGCGGCGGAGGGGCGAATTGGACTGCGGGAGTCGTCGTGGGGTTGTAGACCACTGCGGCTGCGGCGGGGACGGAGCCTCTCCGTCGTTTCCCCGGTTAACATACAATACATACAATGTCAGTATGTTCCCCGGTCAACTCACGCTCCTACCTAGCGACACCTATCCATAGTTCACGTCCATGTCCTCCTTGCTCACTAATTTTAGATTCCCGCAGGAGGCCCAGCGTAAATATGCATCAGTACTGAAGTCTTTGGATTCATTGTCCATCGAGGCGAATCAGTTAAATGATGTCCGCCTCCGTAGGGTAGCGATAGCGTTACCGCCTATCACGCAAGGGGGCCCGGGTTCGATTCCCGGCAGGGGACTGGGTGTTGTGTGTCCTTCATCAGCATTTACTCGCAAGTCGCCGATGTGGTGTTACCTAAAAAGGACTTCTTGCAATACGGCGGTCGAACTTCCCCGAATGGGGCCTTCCGGCTACGATTATCTCATTTCATTTCAGTTACATGATTGCGTTCGTATAAAATCTATATGCGTTTCAGAGATCGCTGACGAACATTAGTGCTCTGGCACTAACCCCACATGTAGACCATTCGAATTCCATCGTAAAAAAATAAAATAAAATAAATTCAGAACTTAGATGTAAGGGCTGGATAGGTTGTAACGAATACTTCCTAATAACGGGAATGTGAAGAATGCCGCCGTACTTTTGGCAGCGATTATATCATCCGATTTCAAAAATTCCTCAACACATTGTTACCGCCGATCTAACAAACCTCTTCAACAGTTATCGTACTGACCAGTACGTGTGGCACAACTCGACTTTTAAACCAAACGATGTTGAGCAACGGTTAGCTACTGCATTCGTACTCGGCAGGATGTGTGTGATGTCCTTAGCTTAGATAGGTTTAAGTAGTTATGAGTTCTAGGAGACTGACGACGTAGTGCTCAAAGCCATTTGAAACATTTCGAACAATTATTCCTTTTTCTTTTTTACTTTGCAACATGAATACACAAATAAATACAACTGTCGACATTTAATCAAATGCCAGTCTGTGCCATCCAGATTTGGGTTTTCCGTGAGGTCATTAAATCGCTTATGACGAATGTCGGTATGGTTCCTTTGAAAGGTCACAGCCGATTTCCTTCCCAATCCGTACATGTGCTTCATCCCTGATAATTTCATATTCGACGGGACGTTAAACTCGAACTGTTATTCGCCGCCCGCTGTGGCCGAGCGGTTCTAGGCGCTTCAGTCTGGAACCACGCAAGCGCTACGGTCGCGTGAGGTCCTTATGTTAGTTAGGTTTAAGTAATTCTAATTTCTAGGGGACGGATGACCTCAGATGTTAAGTCCTGTAGTGCTCAGAGCTATTTGAACCATTTCGAACAGTTATTCCTTTTCCTTTTTTTACTTTGCAACATGAATACGCAAATAAATACAACTGTCGACTTTTAATTGTGTCTGCTATTCATTGTTTCCCTTATTATTTTTTCTTATGGTTCTAGAAATAATGGAGCGCTTTCGTCCACGCGCAGTCCCAATATGTTGGATCAATCTTAGTCTTACTGAGCTTTTGATGTCGGAAAGTAGCTCCACAACGAAGCTTTTTGTGCAACTTTATTTCATGTCTATAATTACTGACCAGGAATATTTTCTTGACAGAGCGTGGTTTATCAGTTACTGGATAGAACAGATCGGGGCTGTAACGGGAGAAGGGATACCCTCAATCCTCCTCAAAATAGTGTTCTAGTAGTTAGTTTCACTTGCTACAGCCACTATTATCGGTGACCACATCGCTCTACTGGGGTGGTAAGGGCTGACAGCCTCGTAAGACGTTGTAACAAATAAGCTGTGATTCTGAAGCTAGAAGCCGTGGTACAAGAAGTGTTTGTGCCATTCTGTGTATTTCTGTTTGGAAGCCGTCTGCTGTGGCCGAGTATTCATGTCATATATTCATATGCGAGTCAATAAGTATTTGTACGTCTCAAAGAACCTATAGTCAATTTTCACCTCCGTTAGAGTAGCTTTATCTTTGAGTGGGAACTGCAAGCCATGTCTCTAGCGGTAACTTGAACTCTGAGTCGAGTCAGACAATCGTATTGCTTGGCGGGGAAAATTGAGTTCACTGGGCCGGCGTGGCTTGCTGGACAAAGAGGCACTCTCGTCTTTCGCCTGCCGCCGTCAACAACACTCTTAGCTTGCGGGCGTGAACGGGCTGACCTGTATAGACGCTTTGTCTTGTGATGCTGAGATGGTCACTCTGAAGCTATATCGTCCAGGATTTAGGTGAGATGGTTGTTTGCTCGCACTGCATTTGCGTAATTATATGTCACATGAATTTTCACGTTTATTTATCTGAGTTATTTTGCAGTTGTATTTTATATGAGCAATGCTAATTCCTTGTTACAATTCGCGACTTGCTTAAAAGATGCGTGGATTGATATCTAATTTATCTTCGGTCATCCGAATATACAAGTCTGTTATCTCGTTATTATCCTATTCATCAAATAATTTTACAGGTATTCATATGAATGTGGGATTCTTTTTCCGTGTTTTGTATATACCGGTTGGTTATAATTAAAATGGAGCTACTCACGGAGATCCAGTGTTGGCTGTAATTATCTTATGGCAGCGAAACTTGGTAGATATTCTAATACGTTAATGCGGAAAAAGTTCCGATTTTGGTCACCAGTTGCAAATCTGGAGCTGTGAATGCAAGAAAGATGCATAGAAATGTTTCCATACGTAATGGATTAGGAATGGGGAGTGGGCAGAATAGATCAATTAAGTGAGAAAGGAATAATGTTGATTTTATTATTAACCGCACAATTGCTCAATATGAGCACCAGAGAAGTTGAATGAGGTCGACCGCTCCAGATGTGCACCTAGTGGCCAGAACTGAAACTCATTTCTTTTTCTATTATAAATCGGTTCCACATTAACGCATTCGCATATCTACCAAGTTTCGTTGCCATACGATTACAGCCAACACTGGGCCTCCATGGATAGCTACACTTTAATTATAACCGTCTGGTATATAGTGTTTATCGACTGAGTTACCCATGCACGACTAACGATCCGCCCTCAAAGCTGTACTTTCGCCAGTAAATCATCTCCTACCTTCCAAACGTCACAGAAATTCTCCTGGGTACCTTGCGAGACTGCAACTCCTAGAGGAAAGGATATTGCAACAATATGGATTAGCCTCAGGCCGGGTAATTATTGCCAAAATGAATTTTCACTCTGCAGCGGAGTGTGCGCTGATCTGAAACTTATTGGTGGATTAAAACTGTATGTCGCACCGGGACTAGAATGTGGGACCTTCACCTTCGCACTGGTGAAAGTAGGGCTGTGAGGGCGGGTGGTGAGACGCGTTTGGATATATCTGTCGGTAGAGCACTTGCTCCTAGAAGACAACGGTCTCAGGTTCGAGTCCCGAACTGGCACACAGTTTCAATATCCCAGGAAATTTCAAATCAGCACCCACTCTCTTACATAGTGAGAATTCATTCTGGAAATTTTTCACTCTTCTGCTCATTATTCTGAAATCCTCACATGTTCTCATTTAAATTTTGTTCATGAGAGAACTACATTAGAGTGAAATACATTAAAACGCGTGAGCACTTGAACTGCCTTCAGCAGAGATAGTTTTTCTTTTTTTAATGAAACTTTTAGCTAATGTAGAAGCCAGAAGTACAACTTCAGACAGCCAAGATCGCTATTGTGCATCACTTATTGTGACGACCGGTTTCAGCAAATTATGTTGCGATTAACAGATCTTTTGCAGCGCATTTCACTGAATCTTGACCAAAGGCATCTTATATTGTATCATATTTCATGAACATGGGAACAGTAGTGTATCAGCAAGTCAGACGTAAAATAAGTGTTACACAAAATAATGTACATATTGCACTGATTGTACAAGCTCATGTTCCTACGTTAGCTAACGATGTAAGTGTGGGTCGCGGTGGTTCAAACCACATGTTTTGTAGTGACGAAGACGTCAAGACTTTGCTATGCAATGAGTCATTTCCAATTTGTTAAGTGGCGTAGAATAAAGTATGCAGGTACAACTGCATTGCACGTATTAATTCTATAAGGAGTAGTTCTCCACCACTGATAAGTAACATTAGATCAGCTGCGAAGTTTATGGGTTCAGTTAATAATGATTGAACTTATAAATACCACATTAACTATTGCTTTGCGTTATGAGAAAGTTTGTTCACTGCTGCATATTTCCTAACAGTGGTGAGATAGAGTTATTGTTCTTGAAAGTCTCTTCGGTTTTGCTGCCGGATCCTAAAATCAACTTGACTCGATATTTCGGCGATCCAACTGTTCGCCATCTTCAGGGTTCGTGAGGGTAATACGGAACGCCGTGCTGGATCCCAACGGCCTCGTGTCACTAGCAGTCGAGATGACAGGCATCTTATCCGCATGGCTGTAACGGATCGTGCAGCCACGTCTCGATCCCTGAGTCAAGAGATGGGGAAGTTTGCAAGACAACAGCCATCTGCACGAACAGCCATCTTCAGCTGGACTCATCAGCAGAAACAGCTTCTCCTGAAGACGGCGAACAGTTGGATCGCCGAAATATCGAGTCAAGTTGATTTTAGGATCCAGCAGCAAACCAGAAGAGATTTTCAAGACTTATTACGCCGGGAAAGCCTACGTAATCACAGCGTTATTGTTCATTTATGGGTCAGATTTCATTTAAAGTGGCATGTTTCAGAGCATTAAAACCGGGGTAGTAATGTAGTATGTACTTACATATTAAAATTTAAATGTAGTGACAGCTTTCATGTTTTACAAAATTTAAGTTTCGGCGCTAAATTCAGAATATCTGTGCAATTTCTGATGTAATGAGGAAATTTTGGACATTTGTGGTAGGTTCCTATGGGACTAAGCTGCTGAGGTCATCGGTCCACAGGCTTACACACTACTTAATCTAACTTATGTTAAGGACAACACACACACCCATGCCCTAGGGGGGACTCGATCCTCCGACGGGGGGAGCCGCGCGAACGTTGGCAAAGCGCCTTAGACCGCGCGGCTGTGTAATAAGGAATGACGATACTTTGATGTTCGTCCGTTAGTCCTATGGGAACGTGATGCTCGACGGTCTGTGGTCTGTTTGGTGCCGAGTTTAAGTAACTCCCTTTATCAACAATAAAGACAAAACATTTCACTCTACCAGCACTGGCCGTATCCATTTGAACTTAAGGACAAATCTAAAAAACAACTCTAACACAGCACGAAAGGATGTTGGACATATGCTCGAATGTTGATATCCTTTCTAATCAGGGAGTTTAGCAACCCAGAAAGCCCCTTAGCCTGCAGTGCTACACAATTCCTACTTTATTTACTGGAGGAGCAATTCCTGACTGACTTTTTACATCAGACCTGTCAGAGACATATCAGCTCATAGACAGCTCATAGAGCAAAAATTATATCTGTGCTGGGAAAAAGTCTTGTGGCTTCTGGCAGCATGTTATCAGGCCTTTTGCTAATGAAATATACCACAATGCGTATAGTAAACGAATTTTTCTTGGTTACGGTTGCATCTTATAGAATTGTGGCTGCTACTGACACAACTACACTGCTGGCCATTAAAATTGCTACACCACGAAGATGACGTGCTACAGACGCGAAATTTACCCGACAGGAAGAAGATGCTGTGATATGCAAATGATTAGCTTTTCAGAGCATTCACACAAGGTTGGCGCTAGTGGCGACACCTACAACGTACAGACATGAGGAAAGTTTCCAACCGATTTCTCAGTCAAAAACAGCAGTTGACCGGCGTTGCCTGTCGAAACGTTGTTGTGGTGCCTCGTGTAAGGAGGAGAAATGCGTACCATCACGTTTCTGAATTTGATAAAGGTCGGATTGTAGCCTATCGCGATTGCGGTTTATCGTATCGCGACATTGCTGCTCGCGTTGGTCGAGATCCAATGACTGTTAGCAGAATATGGAATCGGTGGGTTCAGGAGGGTAATACGGAACTCCGGACTGCATCCTAACGGCCTCGTATCACTAGAAGTCGAGATGACAGGCATCTTATCCGCATGGCTGTAACGGATCGTGCAGCCATGTCTCGATCCCTGAGTCAACAGATGAGGACGTCTGCAAGACAGCAGTTCGACGACGTTTGCAGCAGCATGGACTATCAGCTCGGAGACCGTGGCTGCGGTTACCTTTGACGCTGCATCACAGACAGGAGGGTCTGCGATGGTGTGCTCAACGATGAACCTGGGTGCACGAATGGCAAAACGTCTTTTTTCGGATCAGTCCAGGTTCTGTTTACAGCATCATGATGGTGGCATCCGTGTTTGGTGACATCGCGGTGAACGTACATTGGAACATTGGAAGCGTGTATTCGTCATCGCCATACTGGTGTATCACCTGGCGTGATGGTATGGAGTGCGATTGGTTATAGGTCTCGGTCACCTCTTTTCCGCATTGACGGCACTTTGAACAGTGGACGTTACATTTCAGATGTGTTACGACCCGTGGCTCTACCCTTCATTCGATCCCTGCGAAACCCTACATTTCAGCAGGATATTGCACGACCGCATGTTGCAAGTCCTGTAGGGGGAATTTCTGGATACAGAAAATGTTCGACTGCTGTCCTGGCCAGCACATTCTCCAGATCTCTCACCAATTGAAAACGTCTGGTCAATGGTGGCAGCACAACTGGCTCATCAAAATACGCCAGTCACTACTTTTGATGAACTGTGGTATCGTGTTCAAGCTGCATGGGTAGCTGTACCTGTATACGCCATCCAAGCTCTGTTTGACTCAATTACAGGCGTATCAAGGTCGTTATTACGGCCAGAGGTGGTTGTTCTGGGTACTGATCTATGCACCCAAGTTGCGTGAAAATGTAATCACATGTCAGTTCTAATATAATATATTTGTCCAATGAATACCCGTTTATCATCTGCATTTCTTCTTGGTGTAGCAATTTTAATGGCCAGTAGTGTATGTAATCTACCGTCCATTAATATGATGGTCCACAGTGTTCAATGGAGCAGAGCGTCCACCTGCCCGTTGCCTAACATGTAAGGAAGTGTAACTTACAAATGAGTGTCTAAGAGGGTTAGTCGAGAAGTAAAGGACGTTTTGCTATACAAAAATATTTATCCGTAATATCCCAAAACTCCTACACACTTCCTTGAACACCCTATTATCTGCTTTGCCACATTGTCTTTATTAACACTGAGGTATTTATTGCACACTGAGACCAGTTTAAAGTAGAACCGCTGGAGATTCTAGCAGTCGTGACAACATGGTGGAAGTTGTCATCGTCAGTAAGGCTTTACTAGTAAGAAGTTCCTTCAGCGTCGGAAAGAGGGAAAAATCCGTATGCACTGCATACATAATTTTCTTTCACTGCATTTGTGATGATGGAACTCCCAGTTCTACGAACATCTTTTCGATTGTTCTTAACAATAAGCTCCATTTTCGTTTACTGCCCACGTGCGCAAGATCTTCGCTACAGACCGCAACAAAGGCACGACAGTGTCACAGCTTATAACTTTTTCGATATGCATTATCCGAATCTCGTATCAGTCTTCACACGCAAAAGAACTTATAATTTCCACGTTCACTGTGATTGACTTTCACACTCACCACAAGACATGTTAGTGATGTGGACTGTTTCAAGGAAGCCACAACACCTCACCAAACAGAGAGCGAATAAAACGCTGCTACAGCGCTGGTACACTGGGTCTATGCTTAAAGAATCTTTACCTTCCGAAAAAAATAATGGTAACACCTAATGGGCCACTTAAATGTTCCGTTTTATCGGCATAAGTAAGTCGTATCAGATTAATGCTGCATTTTACCAGCAAAGTTCAGTTGGGCAACTAGTGCGGATACACGCGTGATCGGATACCCCCATGAATCATCCACTACGGAACTTAATAATAACGCTATTCAAGCATATTGCGGTACTTTATTGGCCTCAGCAGTTGTTAGGGAGGAAACGTGAATCAGATTTTCTTCCTAAAGTAGGCTAAATATTTCTCCTTAAGATGGATCAGTTCACCCATACGTTCGTTCCACAACCCTGCAAGTAGTGTGTAGTGGGGAATTAGCGAGCCAGTTGACACAATGCTTCAGGAACTGGATTCGCATTCTGAAGGACAAAGGTTGAAATGCCTGCCTGGCCATACTGATGTAGGCTCCCGATAGGTTAATGTCGGGATGGCCGATTGAAATGTGCACGAAGGAGGTCCTTCGATGTTATATTGTAATAAAACCTTGTGCTCCAATTTTAACAGATGCAGCGTCGATAAGATGTTAAAACCTAATCTTCCATCCTTCCTTCCTTCACTGTATTTTACTTCCGTCAAATTAATTCTACGTTTCCTTCAGACAGATTTGAGACACTCCAGTTTACCCTGCACCAATAACTGAGTACTTAGTTCCATTTATTACTATTGTTCGCTGATGGTTTATTGTCCCGAGCTGTGGGTAGATGCCATCAATACGTGGGGCACTGTTGTTTTCGATGTATTTAACATACTGCGTGCGGAACATTTTTTTCTGGCTTGCCATAGACGATCGAGTGCAAATCGTGAATATGTTATTAAGTGTCTTTTTCTATTTGATGTGGCAGATACTTTGTGTTTCTTGTTATAAAGGTTGACTACTAAGAACTGAAAGAACTGTCCTCTCTCTCTCTCTCTCTCTCTCTCTCTCTCTCTCTCTCTCTCTCTCTCTCTCTTTATTTTACAGGAAATACTATGGGTCAGAGCCCTAAAACAAAAAACCTAATCCATAAACACTGAAATTATTCACACTAACAGGAACCACTCTCTCACTATCTTTATCCTATATCTCTATATATGGACCATCTTGATGTATGGTTATCTGCCAACGGTTCTTCTTTATAATGTGAATCAGGCCTTAGTGATTTTACTTACAGTTTAATTGGTTTGTCCTCCACGACGAAAGGATCTTGGATCTATATTTTATAGTATCATGAACAGGAATGTCCTGGACTATGAAAAAATGTTTCTGAAGCTGTTGTTGTTGTGGTCTTCAGTCCTGAGACTCGTTTGATGCAGCTCTCCATGCTACTCTATCCTGTGCAAGCTTCTTCATCTCCCAGTACCTACTGCAACCTACATCCTTCTGAATCTGCTTAGTGTATTCGTCTCTTGGACTCCTTCTACGATTTTTACCCTCCACACTGCCCTCCAATACTAAACTGGTGATCCCTTGATGCCTCAGAACATGTCCTACCATCCGATCCCTTCTTCTAGTCAAGTTGTGCCACAAACTTCTCTTCTCCCTAATCATATTCAACACTTCCTCATTAGTTATGTGATCTAACCACCTAATCTTCAGCACTGTACTGTGGCACCACATTTCGAAAGATTCTATTCTCTACTTGTCCAAAATATTTATCGTCCATGTTTCACTTCCATACATGGCTACACTCCATAAAAATACTTTCAGAAACGACTTCCTAACACTTAAATCTATTCTCGATGTTAACAAATTTCTCTTCTTCAGAAACGCTTTCCTTACCATTGCCAGTCTACATTTTATACCCTCTCTACTTTGACTATCATCAGTTATTTTGCTCCCCAAACAGCAAAACTCTTTTACTACTTTAAGTGTCTCATTTCCTAATCTAATTCTCTCATAATTGCCCGACTTAATTCGACTACAATCAATTATCCTCGTTTTGCTTTTGTTGATGTTCATCTTATATCCTCCTTTCAAGACACTATCCATTCCGTTCAACTGCTCTTACAAGTCCTTCGCTGTCTCTGACAGTATTACAATGTCATCGGCGAACCTCAAAGTTTTTATTTCTTCTCCATGGATTTTAATACCTACCCCGAATTTTTCTTTTGTTTCCTTCACTACTTGCTCAATATACAGATTCAGTAACATCGGGGAGAGGCTACAACCCTGTCTCACTCCCTTCCCAACCACTGCTTCCCTTTTATGTCCCTCGACTCTTATAACTACAATCTGGTTTCTGTACAAATTGTAAATAGCTTTTCGCTCCCTGTATTTTACCCCTGCCACCTTCAGAATTTGAAAAAGAGTATTCCAGTCAACATTGTCAAAATCTTTCTCTAAATCTACAAATGCTAGGAACGTAGGTCTTTCAGTGCTCTGTCGAACTCTTAACGCAGTATCATATCTCCTATTTCATCTTCATCTACATCCTCTTCCACTTCCAAAATATTGTCCTCAAGTACATCGTCGTTGTATAGACCCTCTATATACTCCTTCCACCTTTCTGCTTTCCCTTCTTTGCTTAGAACTGGGTTTCCATCTGAGCTCCTGATATTTATACAAGTGGTTCTCTTTTCTCCAAAGGTCTCTTTGATTTTCCTGTAGGCAGTATCTATCTTACCCCTAGTGAGATAAGCCTTTGCATCCTCTAGCCGTGCCTGCTTAGCCATTTTGCACTTCCTGTCGATCTCATTTTTGAGACGTTTGTATTCCTTTTTGCCTGCTTCATTTACTGCATTTGTATATTTTCTCCTTTCATCAATTAAATTCAATATTTCTTCTGTTACCCAACGATTTCTACTAGCCCTCGTCTTTTTTCCTACTTGATCCTCTGCTGCCTTCACTACTTCATCCCTCAAAGCCACCCATTCTTCTTCTACTGTATTTCTTTCCCCCATTCTTGTCAATTGTTCCCTCATGTTCTCCCTGAAACTCTCTACAACCTCTGGTTGAGTCAGTTTATCCAGGTCCCATCTCCTTAAATTCCCACCTTTCTCCAGCTAGTACTGTTTAATGTACTTTCGCCTCCCACCGTTAAAATATGTTCCATTAAAAAGCTACAGTCTTCTATGGCGTATACACACCCAACTGAAATATAACACTTACTCGTAATACCCATATCTTCGTCCGTGTAAACAACCTCCTCCTGGGTTATACAAGGTGTCTCTCCTAGAAGCCATCAGAAGCGTTTTCTCTGGTGTTTCGGCAGATATTTGCAATTTCATTTTTGCAATGTGTAGCTGGAGTCAGCCCAAAGAAATAATGCTCATCATATCTTTCATGCGACATCGAATGTAAACAGAGAGCTTCGAATTGCTTCCCATTAAAATCGAAATCATGTTTAAAGCAGAATTTTACTTGACAAAGCAGTTCAAAAATAGTGTAGCGCGATATTCGTATTATCGAGTTCCCAGCAAATGGGCTCCCATTAAACTTTGACAAAACACAGTATATACATGTGATTCTTCAATTTCTCCAGGCGTATTTTATGACGAAATAAATCTCGGGTGAACAGCCTGGTATGAGTGTGCATAGGATACAATATTTCGGCAATCGATCACGTTGCTATCATCAGGTGCGCCGATGTACTGACCGGCGGTCGCGTGGATCTGCACGGAGATAACAAGTCCTCCGATGTGTAATGGAGTTCGCAGCAGTTAGTGCTTTGCCTCCCATGCATGCCGATGTAATGCGTCTTCACATGTAGAATGTCTTCTTGGGTGTCTCCTCAGCACAGTTCTGCAGTGCGAGCCATGCAGCGAGCAGGTGTGGCCAGCGGGTGTTGACGCTGCGCGGCAGTTTGCGGCCCAGCGTCCGGATTTGGGCGTTGTGTGACCGGCCAGCACGTTCGTAAAAGGTGCGGGCGGCCGCCTGGAAGAGGTCACAGAGCAGAGATACTTCCGCGATGACGTGAAGATAAGCGGTGGGGAATTCGTAAGGCAGGTGCAAGGCCAGCCGAAGGATGCGATTCTGCAGTGTCTCCAGCTTCTTCAGGTTCGTGTCGGCGGCGTTCCCCCAGACGACGGCGGCGTATTGGAGTACATGGCGGAGCAGCGCCTTGTAGAGAGTGATGCCCAGCCGCGGTGGTAGCCGGGAGCCGGGGTTCAGCACCGGGTACAGGATGCTGAGCCGGTTCCGCACTTTGGCCTTCACTTCGCGGATGTGCGGAATCCACGTGAGTCGGCGGTCGTTGGTGACGCCGAGGTAATGCGCCGTGGGACGCCACGGGACAGGGCTGCCACCGACGGTGAGCGGTTGCAGACCTGCAGGAACGAGTCGCCTGGTGACGATTAGGAACTGCGTCTTGGCCCCATTGAATTGTAGACGCCACTTGACGGCCCAGGCTGCCAGGATGTCAACGGCGAGCTGCAGACGGCGGCGCATGACGGCGGCATTGAGGCTCCTCGTATATAGAGCCGTGCCATCCGCGTACAGGGCGAGCCGCACACGGTCGATCTTCGGCGCATCAGAAGTGTACAGCGAATACAGGAGTGGTCCCAAGACCGAGCCCTGTGGCACACCGGCGTTGATGCGGCAGACGGAGGACAAGCCTTGCGCGGCCCGCACATGGAAGGTCCTATCGGCAACATAGGAATGGATGAGACGGACGTGCGACGTCGGGACCCCAAGTTCAAAAAGTTTGAACAAGAGGCCGCGGTGCCACACACTGTCGAAAGCACGTGACACGTCCAGGAACACCGCGCCGAAGAACTCGCGCTGCTCGAGGGAGACGAACGCATCTTCCACTAGCCGTAGGAGTTGGTGAGCTGCCGAGTGACCCCTGCGAAAGCCGAACTGCTCTTCGGGCAGGAGGCCTTCCTCGTCAACGTGGCGCTGCAGCCGCCTGATGTACACCCTTTCAAAGACCTTGGAGACGGTCGGCAGTAAACTAATAGGTCTGTAGTTCGCGGGCTGACGCAGATCCTTCCCGGAATCGCCACGATCTCTGCATGCTTCCAGGACTGAGGAAAACTGCAGGACCGGAGGATTACATTAAAGATGTCGGCGAGATGAGTGACACCCACCGGCGGCAGCTTCTGGAGTAGGGCGTTGGAAACCTCGTCTGGACCCACAGCTTTCCTGGGGTTCAGGGCACGCAGGATGGACACCTCCTCCGCGGTAGTCTCTTCAATGACGTCAACGTCGTCGCGTTCCTCCAAGTAGCGTGGGAGCCGGTCAGCAACCAGGTCGTCGTGAACAGCGTCAAAGACGTCTGCGACGGCATCAGCCTTCGCAGCTGGTTCGCAGACAGCCTGACCATAGACCAGCAGCGGAGGGATACTTTGCGTGCGGCGTAGGAAACGCTTCGTCGTCTGCCATGCCGTGCCGTCGGTGGGCCGGCGCCATAATTTATATATATAACAATCCCACTGCCGCTTCTCCTTCAGGCGCTTCCTATGAGTCGGTGCGGTCCGCGCCCCGCGCCCGGTCCTGGTACAGCGTCCGTTCTTCCGCCGACTGGGCGCTGCGTCCTAGGTCTTCTCGTTCAGAAGGGTCTGCCGGAACCGCCCTCGTTATTCTTCCCTCCTCCCCCGAAGTCTGTACACTGTGGGAAATATCCTTTGTTTTCTTAATCCTGGTGATCGCGGGTTCCCACGCCTTGCTAAGTATGTAACCGCTGCCACCATTTAGTTGTGGCTCCCTTACTCTGATCTCTATGGCTTCTTTGATGACACAGTCCCAGTATTTGGAATTCTGTGTCAGGACTTTGGTTTGGTCATAATCCATGCTGTGGAGTTCCGACAGGCGATGTTTAGCTATTGCCGACTTACTGGGCTGTTGCAGTCTAGTGTGCCATTGATGCTCTCGGCATCGGTCCTCAATGGTACGAATGGTCTGCCCTAAGTATACACTACCGCACTGGCAAGGTATCTGATTTTACGTAGAGCAAGGTTGTACTTGACACAACCAAGAAGGCTCTTGGTTTTGCTTGGAGGACGGAATATGGTTTTCACTTGGTGTTTACGTAAAATGCGTCCAATTTTGTGACGGTGAATACTACGAGCAGACAGAAGGAGCAGCCATGGGGATATGTCCCAGAGTGTACAGACTTCGTGGGGGGAGGGAAGAATAAGGAGAGCGGTGCCGGCAGACCCTCCTGAACGAGAAGACCTAGGACGCAGCGCCCAGACGGCGGGAGAACGGACGCTGTACCTGGACCGCGCGCGGGGCGCGGACCGCACCGACTCATACGAAGCGCCTGAAGGAGAAGCGGGAGTGGGATTGTCCTATATATATAAATTATGGCGCCGGCCCACCGCCGGTCAGTACATCGGCGCACCTGATGATAGCAACGTGGTCGGTTGCCGAAATATTGTGTCCTACGCACACTCATACCAGGCTCTTCACCCGAAATTTATTTCGTCACAGTATATACAGTTCCACACAGTAAATGAAATGAGACCATTAACAAATATAAACTTCGATCAGAAATCGGTAGCTAAGGTAGAATATTCAAAATTTCTAGGTGTATGCATTGATGACGGGCTAAACTGGAAAAAACACACTGAAAATCTGCTGAAACGTTTGAGTTCATCTACTTATGCTATTAGGGTCATTGTAAATTTTAGCGATATACATCTCAGTAAATTAGCTTACCACGCCTATTTTCATCCTCTACTTTCGTATGGGGTAACTCATCATGGAGTAAAAGAGTGTTCATTGCACAAAAGCGTGTAATCAGAATAATTGCTGGAGCTCATCCAAGATCATCCTGCAGACACTTATCTAAAGAGCTAACGATCTTCACTGTAGCCTCACTATATATATATATATATATATATATATATATATATATATATATATATATATATATATATATATATATATATATATATTCACTTATGAAATTTGTTATTAACAATCCGATCTAATTCGAATGCAATAGCAGTGTACATGGCTACAACACTAGGAGAAAGGATGATTTTCACTACTCAAGGTTAAATCTACCTTTGGCTCAGAAAGGGGTAAATTATGCTGCCACAAAAGTCTTTGGTCACTTACCTAATAGCATCAAAAGTCTGACAGATAGCCATATAGCATTTAAAAGGAAATTAAAAGAATTTCTGAATGGCAACTCCTTATACTCATTAGCTGAATTTTTAGATATAGTAAGTGGGTAATTCCCGCCTCCCCCCCCCCCCCCCCCCAAAAAAAGAAATTAAAAATATTAAGTGTCATGTAATATTTTGTGTAATGTAATATCTTGTATAGACACCTTTTATTAACCTGACACTTTCCACATCATTACGAAGTGTCGCATTCATGATCTATGGAACAAGTACTAATCTAATCGGTATGCGTTAACAGGGACAGTAAAACACGAATAACAACCAGTACTACAGCAGCGAAAGCACAATCCTGGCCCGGGTTGAGTGCTACTTCTCTGCTGGAGTATTGTTGATTCTTCGTGTTTTACTGCCTCTGTTAATACGTATCGATAAAATAAATATCGCAGTAGATTAATTTATGACCACTCATCGAATGGGTAAGAAAAATTCCACTTTAAAAATCGTTTAGTTAATAGTGGGAAACAAACTGAAGCTTTCCGTCACACTGGACATCACATGAAAGACGTGGTGGGCAATATTTGACTGGGACGACCCCACCTACACATTGCAAAAACTAAATTGAAAATATCTGCAGAAACATCAGAGAAAATAACACTGAAAACTCTTAAGAGGGTCGCCCTGTACGTACGGAGTGAGATTTGTATCTTGAGAGAAAGAAATATCTATAAAACTACACACAGGATTTAGAAAACGCAAAACTACGTGTTCAGTATTAAAAAAAAATGCTGTCCCTTGATACCATTATTGACTGCTCTGTCCCACCCTTGCAGATCAAGATTCTACGAGAAAAAATGCGTAACTTTTGTATGTAACACTTTTTTTTCGTTGCGCGATAGATGTAACTGTAATCGACAATAAACAAAATTGAGTTAAAAAACTGTATTATGTCGGTAAAATATATTGGATAAAAAAACAGACGTATTCAATAACTGTGAAAAAAGCATGTTTCAGGTGAGTCTCACCTCTCACCAACGAGGTGCTAGTTTGTAAAAATTATTTTACAATAAGTGCTCAAAAATGTCGCTGTCCACTTCGATACACTTACTTGTCCACACATAGAATGTTTCGACACAGTTAAGAAGTGTTTCCGGTGCAATCTCTTGACACGCAAGGGTGATACTCTGAATCGTGTTATCGCGCGTTGTTGACACTTCATTATAAACATGACTCTTCAAGTAACCCCACAAACAATTTGGGCGAAGTAATATCTGGTGATCTTGCAGGCCAAGACGTTGGACTACCTCTTCTTATCCATCGACGATTGTACACGCAATCTTCTACTTCCAGTCCTGCTGAAGAATACACTGAGGTTACAGAATTTATGGGATGCCTCTTAATATCGTGTCGGTCCTCCTTTTGCCCGGCGTAGCGTAGTATCACCATTCGGCATGGACTCCACATGTCGTTGGAAGCCCTATAAGGAAATACTGAGCCATGCTGCCTGCACGAACTGACCTCTGAATTATGTCCCATGTCGAGCTATCTGGGTGGCCAGATCATTCGCTCCAATTGTCCTGAATGTTCTTCAAACCAATTACGAATAATTGTACCTAGATGATGGTGCATTTTCATGGGAACATAGTAGTCTGACTATGAAACTTACTGGCAGATTAAAACTGTGTGCCGGACCGAGACTCGAACTCGGGACCTTTGCCTTTCGCGGGCAAGTGCTCTACCACCTGAACTACCCAAGCACAACTCACACACCGTCCTCACAGCTTTACTTCTGCCTGTTTTAATCTGCCAGGAAGTTTCATATCAGCGCACACTCCGCTGCAGAGTGAAAATCTCATTCTGGAGTAGTCTGACTAATTTCCGACACTCGACTTAATTGCCGAGTGCAAATTTGTGGTTTATGATTCATTGCAACTGATAACTCAGCTTCGTTATTCTCTCCAGAAACTGTTCTTCCTTTTTTGTGGTTTTGCAATTCCCTCGGGAGAGAACTGTAGAATAACGCGAAAAAAAGAAGCGCGTCATAGCATCGTGTTCGGAAAACGAGCATAAAGGGTTGCAGCGTTATCGTCGTCCGTGCCACTTTCTTCATAAATGAAATCCATTTCAGTTTCCTCTTCTATAGTAATGCCCTGCACTCCAACTAATAACTGAGTCAGATCATGAAGAACCGTATGTAAGAAATGAGGGACGACGTGCACGCAATGAGATCAAGTTAAACAATAAATAAATAAATTAATGTTTCAAAACAGCGAAGCGGAGAAGACTGCAAAACAGTGAATCGTTTGCCACAGACGTGTTTCTTCAGAATGAACTCAGTCACTTCAGGGTTATGCTGTGGCCATCAAACGACAACCAAGCATACTCCGCCAAGCTTAACACCCCACACAACAACAGATATTTGAAGAACAGAGGACATTGTGCTGATCTCTTTCCAGTGTCGGCGTATCGCACACTTACGCTAATGCAGACTGTTATGCCGAAGCCATCAACCCACACGACATTCCTATTCGCGTTAGTCAACTACAGACGATTATAGGCGACGTGTGGACGAAACCAATCACTGTTTCCTGGACGAGGTATCTGCCTTTGGTAAGAGCAGCTAGACCAGTCCAACATGGGCAACTCAGTGCCACCGACAAGGAACTGAACTCTCTACCACCACAGACAATGCAAGAGGAATGTACTATCGAATTGCCAGTAGGATCTGGCCTGACCGAGAAAAGTGGGAGGGTGACAGCCATTCTGCACAAACTTTCGGAAGCTTTAAAATATGTTGTAAGAAAAGACAGGCCAAGTGACCTACGGTAAAACACCATATCAACACTGTGGATCATCGACCAATTAGATAGGGCTCATATAAGTTGTCGTAGTGTGAACAACTAGTAATGTGGGACAAAGTGGGGAAGATGCTCCAAGATGACATAATTGAACTTTCAGAGAGTCCTTGGTTCTTGTGAAAAAGAAAGCTGGAACATGGCGTTTCTGCATCAAATGCTGATAACTAAATCAAATCGCAAAAGAAGATGTTTACCTGTTGCCGCACTCTGACACCCTAGACTGCTTGAAAGGGGTGAAGTACTTCACTATGGACATGCAGAAGATGTACTGACTAGTCGAGACTGACAAGGCTGACGGAGAAAAAGTCTTCCTTCATAACATCTGACCACCTCTGAGTTCAAGGTATGCTTTTTGGACTATAATAATACTGTCACCTTCGAAATTAGATGGGCAACTTGCTCTGACACCTTTCGTATATGGACGACCTATCTTTACTATCTGAATGACGTTTTCGTTTTTCTTAAACATTTGAAGAACATCTAAACCACCTGACAACGGAGCTGAAGTGTGTTCAGGCTGCAAGGTTCTATCCAAATCCGAAAAAGTGCTTCTGTGCCACCCAAGAAATAAAAATCTTGGGGGAACCAGTTAATGGCGATGGAGTCTGTCCCTACCCTGAAAGAAATAAGAGTAGTCACAAATTTTCTGACTACTTGATCCATACGTGATATGAAACGTTTTCTCGGAATATGCTACACAACTGGCAATTCATAATGGAGTTCTGCACCAAGGCATGTTCGCTGCAATAACTACTGCAGAGAGAAGCTTAACTTTCCAGGAATGAGGTGCAAGAAAGACCTTTCCTTGTCCTAAAGAAGGCGCTATCATAAGTTCGAGTCCCGGCATTGTGTGATAAGATTACCAAGACAGAATTTCACACTGATGCTAGTGGGTATGGGACAGGTGCATTTGAAGCACAAATCCATTATGGTGCTGAGAAGGTGACGGATTAAGCTTCTAGAGAACTCTTCAAGTCGTAGATGAACTACTCCACAACCAAGAAATTGCACTTGTTTGATTCATCAACAAGTTCTGGCTATATTTTTTTGGCAAACCATTCACCGATGTGATGGACGACCACCCTCTATCTTTGCTGATTATCCAGAATCATCTGTGTGGTCGACTGCCAAAATGGGCACTAAGGCTTCAGGCACAGTAGTACATAAAAAGGGATGCGAACACGAGGATGCTACCTTTCAAGGAATCCTTTGGCTGAACGCAGCAACCTGGACGAAATCTCAGCTATTGCTGCATTAAATGACATTGTTGCTGACAGAGGGAATATGCAGCATTGCTGAAAACCATAGAGGCCTTGAAGAAGAATGAACCGACCAAAGGAGAATTTCAGTTAATATACGGAAAATTATATAAGAGGAACTACGATCCAATGAGGCAGAAATGGTTGTTTGTCAATCCAGATCACCTATGGCCAGCTGTCCTGAAGTATCTCCATGATGCTCCACCGTAAGATCTTCTAGGTTTCGTGAGGACTCTAAATAGAATCAGATACAGGTATCACTGACCAGGTCTCTACCGATCTGTTAGACATTACATAAGCCACTTTAAGGAGTGCCTCTTGAGAAGGTTCCTGAAGTCGGAAAACAGGTATAAATATATAATAGTCAGCGCTGGCTATATCAAGCACGCTGTTACCAAAGCTATGTTTACTGTCGAAGCTCCACAAACTGAAAGTTTCCTTGTAGAAGACATTATTTTGAGGCGTAGAGCACCCTAACGGATAAATCTCTGACTGTGGGAATGTTTTCCAGTACATACTAGTATCAGAGGTTATTTCACATTGCGACATCACCCACAAAGTTGCTATCTACCGTTCACAGACGAATGGCCTCACAGAACGCTTTAATAAGACACCTGCAGATATACTCTTGATGTACGTTTATGTCGAGCAAAGAGACTGGAATACAATACTGCTCATCATGATATTCACATATATCACAGCTTAGCAAGACAATGGTGATTTCACATAATTCTTTCTGCCCTATGGTCGTGAGACCGAAATGGCAGGGGATATGCTGCTTCCTTTTCAGCTGGAGGATACTTAGGATAAATACGTGAAACACCTCATCACCAGGAGTGGAGAAACAAGTCAGCTGTCTAGTGATGGATTCTAGACGCCACAGAGAGCGATCGAACGTGCTGTAAAATGGACCACTGTTCAATGAGATACAGCCTGTGAGACTTGATATGCATTTTTACGCCTGTGCAGAAAGTGAGATTATAGGAAAAGTACTGAAGCGCTACTTTTTGCCGTATTGTATCATTCACTGCATGCTGGACGTCACATACTAAGCCTAGGAACATGACCCTTCACCAAAAATACAAAAGCACAGAGACGTCGCCCATGTCTTCCGTATGAAGCTCAGCTACAATCTTGGGGTGGAGACCGACGATGGGGGATTCTCATTCAAAGAAACTGAAGTCCCACACGATGATCACCAATATTCGACGGTAGGGGCTACCTTTGATGCTCATCATGGTGGAGAGCATGTCAGAAAACGATCAGGACGAGAGGATCCATGAGAGTTGCCATACAGAAGATCCCTGACAACATCTAGAGACCTGGTACGGTAATAAGCGCCAATCAGGACCTCTGAAACAGTGGTCGCTGTTTCATCAGGAGAGGAAACTGCGCAAGTTGGTTGATGGAAAAGCGCTCAAGATCTAGTGGTCATCCAGTTTGTAAGGACGGTTGGGAAGAAGACGATGATATTCTCATCGTAAAACTGGCCTTCCTTTCAGCTTTATTTCCAACAATTAAGTATACATCAGTGAATAGGAACGCCAACGATAGGACGAGTGGACATGGTATCGAATAGGATAGGAGGATAGGAAAAGAACGTCTGCTTGGGTCGAGAGATGGCTGGCAAGAATGGTAGAGTTCTAGACTCCACTACACTTCCCATTCCAGACCCAGTTCTCACGTAAAGATTTCCAAACCCTTGATTGGTGGGCTGCTTCTACTGACACTTGTTCTGGAAGCGTTACTCGCCAGCGATATCGGTCCAAAGTGTCACTTCGCCAGTATTGATGACCATGTGAGTGGAGTTTGCCCAGAAACATGAGAACAAGGCATTTGTTAGTGTTGACATCCAGCTAGTACCCGATATCAACCAGCGCAAGTCCAGTCACTGCTCACAAAGAACTTAGTTATTCCCAATGATGATTAAAAATTTTGCTTAAAAATTTATTTTCCATAGAGTCTGCCAGCCCACTCATACAACCCTTCTTCCAAGTGAACGGTGTTTTGAGAAGGATGCTCCTCTAGACAGGCGGCATTTATTCTCAATGAACTACCAGTCAAAGATTTCTTTTCCAAGTCAAAAGCCTATAGACTCACTTGTGCCCATTGCACTCGTACATATACTGGACAAACCAATCACAAGATTAAAATACGGTTTGAGGCGCAGCTTCTCACTAAAGGGGGTGCTGTAAGAAAATAGAAGATCTTCGTTCGCCGCACATATTAGAGATAGTGTCTACTGTGAACCGATGCTCGATTCTCTGCAGATCCTATATATAGTACCTAAAGGGAGAACCCAAATTTATCTAGCGGTCGGGAAACTTAAACCTTAACGTTCAGTTGGTCACTAAAAACCAAGGTTTATATGATAGCATGCTGTCAATCAAGTTCCGAGGAGCCAAATATTATGTACTCATTCCTATTGATAAATGGGTGGAACGTGGCCAAACGGATCTGTCACTGTAGGAATCTGGATAGACAAGCAAAGGATTAGTTAATCCAAATGCACTTTAAACAAACACGTTTTACTCCACTTGTCCCTCAAGAACGAACTGCTACAATTTCGACAACGTATGGCAGCCTTGACTAGCTGTAAACGGAAGCCGAACTCTGGTACGCGTAAAGTACACCCAATATTTCCAATAGAGCTAACTGTCAACAGCTCGTCGTAACGTTAGCACAAACTAGCAACACGGGACTAATCTCGAACCAGAAGGTGTCCTGGCGACCTTCATTGTTCAAGACCCTGCAGGTTCTTCATTGGTCATGTCATCGTATTAGTGGCGATGTTCAAAGCGCTTCTCACTGCACCTGCAGCAATCTTCATTGAGACGCTACCTCTGGCAGTGTCGGTAAACTACGATACTACATTAATTTTCAAGAATATTCTATTCTATTCCGTTGTTTTTACTGACTGTGTTCGGCATCTAAATTATTTCAGCCCATTTATACATCAGTGCTGCCACCCAGTGCTTTCGCCATGTTTCGTTCACACATCAGCCTACTGTGCAGCTCACTCGCATCAGCATATACTTTGTCAAGAGAAGTTTTTGGTTACCAATGTGATTCATGGTTCTGATCGCTAAGGAATCTTCACACTGCATATTGCCATGGTTTGGCGAGTTCCTTTTTGGTTCCTAATCCTGCACTCACGCAGATTTAATTTCTTATTAATGTTGTAATTTTACGTTTTTAACGTTGAGGTTTTCATTTGACATTCCAGGATTCCTTATGTTCATTTTTGACGATTGTGGTCTTCGCTTTAACGTCATCATATCAATGGTTTTTAAACATGTCTGACGCCATCACTGTTGTTCAAGGTTAGTGAATCACTTTACTTCTCACCTTTCGCTTAGCTACCCCATTGATCAGTGCTAGATAGGTTCACAAATAAACTGTTATTTGGCAAGATTGTTAATGCTAATGAGACATAATCTGAAGATGCGTCAACCACGCGAAACGCATCATGATTAGTAGAACATCTGCAACAGAGACTGTGTCCTATTTTTGGAAGATTTGTTGCAGACACTATTCAGTAAGAGAGGGTGTATCAGATTTATGTTGTTTCAGGCAGCCAAAAGTGTGCCATGGTACCATTTAATAATATGTTATAACACTGGTATAATAACAATAATAATGTTGTCTGATGTGGCTTCAGCTTAATAATGAGTTTTATAATAACAGCCACAAAGCCACCAAGACATGGTGGATGCATGGCGGCTATACGACGACAAAAGTCCCGTGAAGGAGTATAGGCGTCAACAACGACAGTGCAGGGATTGTCGAGTAGTGGTGGTAGGTGCGGTGGTCAGGCCTTGTGCGCTATTGGATGCCGAACTGTAACACCGTATCGAAGGGACTCATCAGCTGGGATTCAGGAGGCAGATTTTAGTAGAGCTAGGATCTGACCAGTTAAATAATCACACTAGAGCTTACTAGGCTCTCTAGCAACTAGCTTTACTTTATATCTCACAGTAAAGATTAATAAGTTTAATAAACAATGAAAAGTTTTTAGTGTAACTTCCAAACCCTTATTGGAGAATAATCTAGTTGTCTGAAACCTTCTGGTAGATTAAAGCTATGTGCCAGATCTAGACTCTAACTCAGTTCTGCATGTGAATCTCGGTCCAACACACAATTTTACACTGAAAAGTTATTGGATACCTCCTAATATCGCATCAGACCTCCTTTTCCTGGTGTAGTGTAGCAACTCGACCTGGCATAGAAACCACAAGCCGTTGGAAATCCCCTGCAGAAATAATGAGCCATAATTATGAAATTATTGCTGGTGTAGGATTTTGTGCACGAATCGACCTCACAATTATATCCTATAAATGTTCGATGAGATTCATGCCCGGGACATAGGTGGCAAAATTATTCACTCAAACTGTTCAGAATGTTCTTCAAACCAATAGTGAACAATTGTGGCTGGGTGACATGGCACATTATCATCTATAAAAATTCTATCATTGTTTGGGAACATGAAGTCCAAGAATGGCTGCAAATGGTCTCCAAATAGCTGGACATAACTATTTCCTGTCAATGATCGGTTCGATTGGACCAAAGAATGCAGTCCATTCCATGTAAACACATCAAACAGCATTATGGAGCCACCAGTAATAAGGAAATATCCTTTCTGGCACATTGTTTGTGCAGGTTGCATGCATTCAGGGATAAGCATATGTTCAGGGGCCAATTACACCCTCCCCTTCACCTCTTGTTATGCTAATTGATTTATGTCTCCTGGGGGCTTGATTTATGACACCCTGGGGTTAATCCATCCTTCTGAGAAACCACCCACACTCCGCTATCCCCCCTCTCCCCCTCCTCTTACCCTACTAGTCTGCTAAGAGGTTTATGACTCCCTAGTGATACCTATTGTTATGCTAATTGATTTATGAATCTCTAGGGATAATCTGCTCTTCTGAGAAACCCCCCACCCTATCCCAATCCCCCTCCTCTTCTCCACTCTGAGAAAAAGACACTTGCTCAGTTCTGAGACACTTCTCCCCCTCCAGCGAAATACTCTACCTTCCCCACTTTATACCCCTGCTCCCCCATATGATAATTGGTGGGAAAAAGGCTAAGTCTGTGCTGAAGAGGAAGGATCATCACAACACAAAATTCAAGCCAATGTCAATAATATATTGCTCAATATTTTTTATTTAATCAGTTTATTGGAGACAAGGCTTCTCCATGATGGGAAATAGCTCAATTGCAGTACCTCCACTCTTATGACATCACCTCACATGCTGTTGGTGGACATTGGTACAGTTAGGTCAAAATCCTTACTGCATTAATTCCACAACTCATCAGTTCCCTGGTAGTACTGAGGCACTTTTGATTGATTGTTTTCATTTTTGGAGGAAAATATCTCATCAGATTGATTGGCTGTGTTCAATATTGCAGTCTGCAGGAAAAACACTTGTTATATATTGGACGTCTTGTATGCACCAATGCATTATTACACAAGCTCCCTCAACGACCACCACAACCCATATACAGAAAAAAACATTCTGATCACGTTTTCGCACAGATTGCAGGGGAGAAAGTCTCAAACTGCCGCTGTGGCGCCCATTTCACGTATTTCCAGACTCACAGATTGGAAGAGTGGCGTGCACACAGGGCTGGCTCATGTGGCACTGAGGCAGGAAATTGCACTATTCCCTGAACACAGTGTCAGGTGATGACAGCCCTTTGGGCAGTTGTGCCGGCAGCTAATAGGTGGTAGGAAGCACTAGCTTTCCACTGCCACAAACATCAGACACAATAATAATCTCCTGCTGTGATTACAGAGCTACAGAGTGGTGGTGGGAATAACTAATCACAAAAAAACATCGCAAATAAATACCCAAATACTCCTCAAAGGTCGCAGAAAGATCGCAGTAATAGAGTAACCATACTCAAGAAAAGAATACTGATGTAATTCGCCGAAGTACTCGCTACACAGGGGCTCTGGGGTATGTCCATTTAATGTGTTCAGGCTTTTTAAAATGATATGTGCTAGTGCAATGTCCACAACAAGAAATTAATTCAAAAATTGTTCAAATGGCTCGGAGCACTATGGGACTTGACTACTGTGGTCATCAGTCCCCTATAACTTAGAACTACTTAAACCTAACTAACATAAGGACATCACACACATCCACGCCAGAGGAAGGATTCGAACCTGCGACCGTAGTGGTCGCGCGGTTCCAGACTGTAGCGCCTAGAACCGCTCGGCCACTCTGGCCAGCAAATTAATTCAAATGGACTACTCAACGTCATTACTGAATTGAAAATTGTAGTCCAGTCACTGATACCAACTTCCCAGCCACATCAATACTTCTACATGTGGTTCCACAAGATTACAGATAAAACATACAAGAAAAATGGTGCACATCTTCCTATATATGACACAAGTTACATGGATTAACTTCAGCTGACTTCAAGGGGGGACTGTCATGACCGTAGCCACTAGTACACATGTTATACATAAACAACAGAACAACAGAAAATAGAAAATTGTGAATATGGCAAATGTAGGACAAAATATCATCAAGGTAAAAAGAGAAATGTAACTTACACACAAAATAAAAACTGCATTGCTCAGCGACTTGAGTGGTAGATTCTCCATTGAGTGATCATAGTAATCACTTCATTTACCGTTCATATATATTGGACTTAATCTGGAACGATCATTCTTTACTCCTTCTTTAAAGTGAGTGGGATACTGATATCTCAGTGCTATATTTCAAATAGTGTTGACTTGATGTGAGCTTGTGTTAAGTTACTTGCTTTTCCTTTTTGCAAATGCATGTCATTTGACCACTGACTGGAAATAGAAGTGAGCAGACCTTGCAATGTAGCCCTGCGATGTGGTCATCACGATTATTCCCTTTGACTTCCCTGCAGTGAAATGCTGGCTCTCGTGAAACTGAGTTGAGGACCTAGACATGCAGTGGCTGTCATTGAAGACTCAATTACCTGTAGTGATAATGATTTCATATGTCCTATCTATTTACGAACTGGGAGCAAAATAAAACGACATTGTAAATTCTTCTATGTGTATTGTCTTTGTATTCTCTATTCTTCACCCCTAGTATCTGTTCTTGACCCCTTGTATTTGTGACATAAAATTACTAGCGACTAGCTTGGATTCCTGGCCTTAGCTCAGGGAGTTGATATGAGATTGTGTAGTAGTTGGAATAAAATATAATCTTTGTTTCTCTGCTTTTCACGGTGCTCATTCTCGATCACTGGAACTTAAACGTGGTTCGCACTCTTCGTCTGCTTCGTTTCTTCACTGTTCTTTTTGTGTTCGCCGTTTTGCTTCAGAAATTGTAAGATCTCCTCTTTTACATTTGGGCATTGTCTAAAACATAAATCAAATCAACTTTTTATTAACAAACACACTAAGTGCATAAAAAATGGTTCAAATGGCTATGAGCACTATGGGACTTAACTTCTGAGGTCATCAGTCCCCTAGAACTTAGAACTACTTAAACCTAACTAACCTAAGGACATCACACATATCCATGCCCGAGGCAGGATTCGAACCTGCGACCGTAGCGGTTGCGCGGTTCCAGACTGTAGTGCCTAGAACCGCCGGCCACTAAGTGCACACTTTCACGCTTTATTTTTTTATTTATATTCAGTCACTGTATCACTTTGACAACTCACACTAAACTGTTTGTTTTTAACTGTTTGTTTTTATTCACTCACTGCACTACTTTTTTTGGTTCCTCCCTTTGACACTGATAACAAACTGACGTTCGAACCCATGACGGTCTTGCTCTATATATCTCTACCAATGGGTACCCCACCAATGGCGAATTCCAGAACATACCAAAAAGGCTTTGAATGGTCCACAATGTTCGAGAAAAACCCACAAATTCGAGAGTGTTCTGGAATGTTCCACAATGATCTGGGATATTCCGGGTTTTTCTGATCATTCTGGAATCTTTCCGAATGTTCCAGACTGTTCTCGAACATTTCAGAACATCCCGAATCATTGTGGAACGTTTCAGAACATTCTAGAATGTTGTGAAGTGCTCTCGAATACTGTCACATGTTCTGAAATGTTATCGAATACACTCGGATGTTCTGGAATGTTATAGAAATTTCTAGAGGGTGAAACCTTCCACCCCTTATGTCTTCAAAAGCACGTCCTTTAGGTAAAAACGGGAACCTTCTTCATGGATGGGGGATAGAGGGCTACCACACCATTTAACTCCCTTGATCGTACCAGGACTCGTTTCTCAGTTTTAGTTGCACACACTTTGTACACTTACGATATATATTGATTACCATATGCAAGGGGCAGCTAGGTGTAGGTGGTCCTTGAGTACTTAATATATCTCTGTAATAGTGTGAAGGTGGTAATTAAAGTGGTGAATATCCAAGAGGTGAAGTTACAGCCTGTTTTGCATCCAGGCATGTATGTGGTAAGTGGTTAAGTAGACCGCAAATCCATCGTATCGTGACGGGCGCTCATATTGTAGCGAACTATGTCTGGTGACGTGTCTTTTGCTGAAACGTAAGCAGATTTTACCTTACTTGGGCGGGAAAAGTACATCGTAGGGTACTGTCAAGCGTTAATTAAGCAGCAGATGGCACACACGACTTTCGTGTGCATCAATCTTCTGCGTGAACTGCATGAAATTGGCCTAATTTGTCTGTACTGAGCGGGAGGTAAAGGATATGTGGAGTTACTTATTACATACTAAGTCAGTACATAAATGTTTGTAGGTACAGAGACCCATAATGACCTATACATGTGTTAGATCAGAGTTCGCTTCATTTTAACAAGATGTTTCTTCAGGTGTGGAGGAGGACGAGGTTGTCAGTAGCAATGGAGAATAGTTCCAAGTAAGAGGAGCCTCACAAGAGAAAAATATCGCAAACACGAAATTAATTCAGCGATAGCACGCATCAAATTTAATACGCGTTTGATGGACAGGTGCCTGTAGTTTCCAGAATGATATGACAAGAGAAAAACTGTCTTTGAGATAATAATCATCAATAAAAGCAAAACATATATGAATGACACTGTTTCTTTCAGTTGCCTTCCTTGCCCATACTGTGGCTAATCGATGCTCGTAGTGTTCATAATAAGAACTTTGAGCAACAAGTAAAAACTTTGAGGTATGACCATGACATTGTAATTCTGTCAGAGATAGTAAAGGACCTGGAAGAGCAGTTGAACGGAATGGACAATGTCTTGAGACGAGGATATAAGATGAACATCAACAAAAGCAAAAGAAGGTAATGGAATACAGCCGAATTAAATCAGGTGATGCTAAGGGAATCACGTTAGGAAACCAGACACTTAAAGTAGCAGGTGAGGTTTGCTGTTTGTACAGCAAAATTACTGATGATGGCCGAAGTAGAGAGGATATAAAATGTAGACTGGCAATGGCAAGAAAAGCATTTCTTAAGAAGAGAAATTTGTTAATATCGAGTATAGATGTAAGTGTCAGGAAATCTTTTTTGAAAGTATTTTTCTGGAGTGTAACCAGGTATGACAGTGAAACAAGGACGATAAACAGTTTAGATAGAAAGAAAATAGCAGCTTTCGAAATGTGGTGCTACAGAAGAATGCTGAAGATTAGTTAAGTCGATCACGTAGCCTATGAGAAAGTATTGAATAGAATTCGAGAGACAAGAAATTTATGGCACAAGTAGACCAAAAGAAAGGATCGGTTGATAGAACATGCTCTGAGGCGTCAAGGAGATTAGTAATAGAGGGAGGTGTGTGTGTGTGTGTGTGTGTGTGTGTGTGTGTGTGTGTGTGTGTGTGTGTGTGGCGGGGGTGGGGGGGGGGGAGGGAGTAAAAATCGTAGGGGGCGAACAAGAGATGAATACAGTAAACAGATACAGGAAGATGTAGGTTGCAGTAGTTACTTGAAGATGAGGAGGCTCGCACAGGATAAGCAGCACGGAGAGCTGCATCAATCCAGTCTTTGGACTAAAGACAAAACAACAGGGTGAGTGGGAATGTGATATTACCGTCAAAGATTTGAAATTAAAACAACAATTCGTGCAACGAGATCAAAGTTCAACATAAAAGTTCAGATCGTTTTCCACAGCGTGGGACACACGAGGGTGGGGCAACAGACAGCTCTTCTTAATACGGTGTGGTGGTCTGTCTTGTATCACTCGTAGAGCGAACACGTGGACGATATGAGGCCTAGCGCTCTGATATCGTAAAACAACATTC
This sequence comes from Schistocerca gregaria, assembly GCF_023897955.1. Taxonomy (NCBI): domain Eukaryota; kingdom Metazoa; phylum Arthropoda; class Insecta; order Orthoptera; family Acrididae; genus Schistocerca; species Schistocerca gregaria. The sequence goes on along the minus strand of NC_064931.1, from coordinate 768,418,878 downwards.
CGATCCTTCAGAAGGAGAAAGGCTGTGATGGCATCTGCTAGGTTAATGTAAAAAATATGGAAGTGTCACAGATATGTTGCCGAGAGATGTTATGCTGGCCGTTCCTCTCATTGCCATTAAGTAACGAGGGAATACGGTTTTCAACCGACAGAACAAGAGAAAAAGACATAATATGTTTTGTATCAGCAGAAGAACCAACACCGTGTTACGAGTGGAGGTCGAAATGGAAGCGTTTTAGCTCACGCAGGCTGGCGTGAAGTCTGGAACATGACAAGGAATGACAATTCAGAAAGCGGACGCAATTAGTTTTATACTTAACTTTAATCCATTAATGATGAACGTCGCTCTTGATGGTACATGATTCACAATATTATCTGTTCACAATACATTCTTGAATATAGTAAGTATAGTAACTGAATATGGCGCCTTGATAGGTCGTAGCAAATGACGTAGCTGAAGGTTATGCTAAACTGTCGTCTGTGCAAATGAGAGCGTATGTAGACAGTGAACCATCGCTAGCAAAGTCGGCTGTACAACTGGGGCGAGTGCAAGGGCGTCTCTCTAGACTAGACCTGCCGTGTGTCGGCGCTCGGTCTGCAATCACTGATAGTGGCGACACGCGGGTCCGACGTATACTAACGGACCGCGGCCGATTTAAAGGCTACCACCTAGCAAGTGTGGTGTATGGCGGTGACACCACAATATGTACACGGCAAAATGTAGCATCTTAGCTTATTGATACTGCCGGAGCCGAAGCCTCGATGAAGATTCCTGGGGGTGCCGCGAACGGCGCTTTGAATAGGACCACCAACCTGACCAGTGAACAACCTGGAGGCCTTCGACCAATGAGGACCACCGGGACGGTGTTATAAGCGACAGGTACCTGGCCGTCACATCTTCTCGGTTTAGATTAGTTCCGTGTTGCTACCTGGTGCCGGATGTTACACCGAGCTGTTGATAGTTAGCTCTGCCATAAAACATCCAATGTACACAGACGCACACCTGTATCGGGCCTCTGCCTATAGCTAGCCACAGGTGCCACAACTTGTCAACAGTGTAGCACACATAAATTTAGACAACACTGTCTGTGGAGCGTAGCAAACCGGTGTTACACTTAGGTTAACAGTATACGACCTTGGTATCACGTGAAAAAGCGAGGAGTTGCCAGCACCAGCCATATGGAGTAGAAAAATTTTGAGGATGGCTTTATCATAAGCCGAAACTGGTCAATAAACAAATGTTATTGAGATCTCGACTGATGATTGTAACCTAAGTTTAGAACTTCTTCGGCAGTTGTAGAATACAGTTATTTAACGTGCATTTGTTTCAACTAATCTTCTGCTTACTTGTCCAGATTCCTGCGGCGTCAAGTCAATTTTGCCACCTTCTGCCCGTTTATCATCAGCAACGAGTAGACAACATTTAGCTCCTCGGAACATAACGGTTGCCGTCTCGCACTTCAACACAGGCAATACACCAGTGTCAAAACCGAGCGAGGTGGCGCAGTGGTTAGCACACTGGACTCGCATTCGGGAGGACGACGATTCAATCCCGTCTCCGGCCATCCTGATTTAGGTTTTCCGTGATTTCCCTAAATCGTTTCAGGCAAATGCCGGGATGGTTCCTTTGAAAGGGCACGGCCGATTTCCTTCCCAATCCTTCCCTATCCCGAGCTTGCGCTCCGTCTCTAATGACCTCGTTGTCGACGGGACGTTAAACACTAACCAGCACCACCACCACCACCAGTGTCAAAATGGTAGGTAAAGAAGTTACCTCAGGCCATGTGAGTTGTATTACCACATAAGTTTTATAAATTCGGTATACAGTCCCAAGGGTGGCCTTAGTGTAGCAAGACGCAAGGCATGGCAGCGCTCGTGGAGAGTTGCAAGGTGGGAGTTATCGGGAAAAAAAATGTGCGGTGTTAACAATGGTCTGGCTGCGCCCAACTGTATAATATGCTCAGACTAGTCTCACTCGCAAAGTACAATTCACTTTCGAAGGATGAGGATTTCATAGTTAATCAAGAGTACCATAATGGTACACGAGAACATGATTTGATAGTGATAACTCTGTCTACGCAATTAACACTATTCCAGGAGCAAGTGTACAGTCTGATGGCTAAAAACGTAGATTTACAACAGGAGGTACCCCATCTTATGAGAAAAACTCAGAGGAACCCACTTAGTCAAGGGATAAAAATGAACTACAAAATTTTCGACAAATTGAATTGTGTAAATCAAAACCCATTAAAAGGGGGGCAACCAAAACATATTGGTGTGCTAGGGAACGAGCTAAATCGTGAGCCTTGATGGGAGTGAGGTTTTATTGCAAAACAAGTGACAGATGCGAAACCCACGTCTAGGCTTGTAAGAAAACCGGCAAACCATTAGTTTAGTTATGAAATGCGACCGATAATGATACAGACAAAATTTTGGTGTAATAAGAGCTATATTTTCAGATTTATTAGTAAACTGATATTACCATTTCCAATTACAATCCCGGGACGAGTCCCTTCCACATGTAAAAAGGATGCGTGAAAAGTTCATACCGATATGGCTGGCTTAATTAAGAACAAGTTCCTCTGTCAAATACACCATCCACAAAGACAGCGAGAGTGATGAAAATCCAAAATAAGATGTTGACTACTTATTGGGATAGCAAATATTTCTTTTGACCTGAAATGGTTTACAGCATCGCCGCATTAACAGGGAGGTAGTTAAAAATCGCTACCCAATGCTTTACGTAAACATTTATGTGGGTAGCACAGAGCGAACTATGGACAAGACCTGTTTAACTATGTTTTACTGCAAATTACTCATTATAGTTTCTCTCTCTCATTAATTAGATCAGTAAGCATACCATAGTAAGATGGGTACACTGATTTTCACTGTTAGCATGAGCAGCTCGGCAGTACGAGGCAAACGTGCAAACGATTGCTATGTCCCGTATGGGGAAATCTAATGGTGACGAAGTGAAACTGTTCAGATAGCGAGAAAGAGGGCTGTGGTGGAGCATACCTACGGCTTTGGGAAAGAAATCACTTAGATTGATTCATTATTGGTAGAATATGCAGTCAATGGATAGGCAACAAGATGGTAAAGTTCAGTTATTTATTCCCCTAGTTGTCCGCTAGGATTTGGTTTCCGAATCAATTACAGGTAAAATTCAACGCAGATGTCGTCTGACGTAATCACAGGTCTTATAGTAGACTAAGTGTCTCCGGAAAGCCTTTTCTTTCCCATGTTAAAATACCGCTTATAAATGACATGTATTCTCAGAAAGTATTTGAGCTAGGAAGTTGAAATTTTTACGAGTTATTTATTAGAGTATTGGCTGCAACTTAACGCAGGAATTTTTAAAAATTGAGTTCAGTTGTTAGATATTAATTTTTTGTTGTATTGAAATATCGCTACTTTTTTGTCATGTTTTTGTTTATAAATTCAATAATATACAGGTTTATGGAAAAAGGCTCTGTTAAGTTACACACAAGGGACTATGTAACATTTCCTGAAAATTTGAAGCAAATTTGTTAGGTAGATCCTGAGAAAGCATGTAATTTTTATGAAAAAATAAAACTTTTGGGAATCGTTTAGGGCATTCCAGGTCCATACGATGGATTATCTTCATTTTTTGCAAACTCCTCCGCCAGCTTCCTCTTTATCCTCCTCCTGTTTACTCTGGGTTGTATTTCTAGGCTATTTACAGCCCTGTTCCTTGTCTAAAGCAAGCATCGTTTCTACCATGTTGAAACCTATCTTTATTCCCATATTTCGAAATACTTGGCACCTTACAACGTTGCCATCATTGAAAGTAGCAACAGCATCGTACACGCCAAAGTGAAGTGTTTTTATTCAAACCAACACAGTCTTGGTGATTCTTGACCATATAACACTATTTAAACTTTCATTGGAATTTTGAGTTTTTCCATGAACACACTTTTTCAACAATTCATTAACTGCTAAGTCTCTGAAAATAGGTTTTGTCACCTACATTACCGCGTCAGGCAGCCTATGTTTGTTAGGGTGCACTTCACAAGTTAGCAATCCTTTGTTGTACTTACGCCAACTATTTTCTCCTTTGGGACACAAGTAATGATGAGGAATTTCATCAGTTGAAAAAGTACGAAAAGAAGCCCAAACAGCCTTCTTCATTTCATCAACACTGTGTGTGTTTTGGCTAACAGCCGTTCCATATGTATTTTGTCAATTACACTGTCAGTCAACCTTCCCTTCTCATCCAACCCTTCACCATCATTGAGTATTTGCATGAAACTTTCAGTCACCGAAGTCTTGTTCCCATTCGTTTCTGTACACTCAAATTTCTGCACTACATCATCATCACCATAGGGCGTCAGTTCTTGAATATATTTGAAACTTTCAGAATCACTGTCACCAAGGTAATTCACATATGGCACTTTATCACAGGCAACATAACGTTGAAATATAAGAGCAACAACAGCCACTTCCACACCTCCACTACTGCCACAATAGTTAGCTGTGCAATTATTTTCATGTGTACCTTTATTTTTTTGTGGACACCTACAATATTTAGATATTACTACTACATCTAAAACTTTCCCTGTATACATACTGCTGGCAGATAATACACCACGAAGAGATGTGTGTCCCCATATATGCCAGGTGCCATCGAGTGTTAGTCAAGTCTCTACTACCTCTGTTTTCTATTACTGCCTCTTCCACAGCTTTCTTCATAGGTTCTATACAGACATCTTCTACTTGAGAACATATAAATCTATTTTAGTTCATAAACTTGCAGAAAACTGCACCTGCAGTTGCACCCTTACCAATTGTACGCAAGGCATTAACAAATCTAATATTGTGTTCACAGTTTTTGCTACAATTTTCTTCATTTGAAGTTACTGCAACACTGTTCCAAAAGGTGGCCACGTATAAACACTTTCCACACTTCAGTTCCATTTGACTGGCAAGTCCTACGTGACTTTTTATGGAGAGTTCTAGAACGACTTCACTACATTGAATACTTCTTACACAGTTTGCAAAATTTCGTTGAGAACTGGCATATCAAATATTTCATTCACATCCAATTCGCCCGTAAAAGATTCATACTTTTCAGTTCAAATGGCTCTAAGCACTATGAGAATTAAGATCTGAGGTCATCAGTCTTCTAGAACTCAGAACTACTGAAACCTAACTAACCTAAGGACATCACACACATCCATGCCCGAGGCAGGATTCGAACCTGCGACCATATCAGTCGTGCGGTTCCGGACTGAAGCGCCTAGAACCGCTCGGCCACAACGTCCGGCATACTTTTGAGTAACTGAACCAAGCTTCCTCTGCTAAGTACGTTCTTTCGCACTTTGACTGCCATGGGCAGGTGTACCAGCAAGTTTATGTTTACACACTTGGCTGTCGTCTTTATTGTTTATAGTAATAACGCCTACCTCTGGCTTTCCAGCATTTCTCCTTTTCTTAAAAGCCTTCAGAGGATTTCTAGTAACTTTACGTTTACCCATGATTATCCTTTAATAAAACACAGACTTCAATTAACAGAATTCACTACGAATATTTTCAGGATTACTAAAGAGTAAATAAACACGAAACACATGACAGTCGAGTGAGCGATATATATCGAACTATCACAGGTTAGCCACAACACGTATTTTATAACGCTTATTTTCTCTCACATCACTAAAATGTACATGTTCATGAGTACAACATTTGACAGCAGTTTAACAGCGCCATAGTGGGTCATACCCATGCAGAACGTATTTCAAAAATATTTTAAAAATATTTGTTGTCTTCTGAAGTGAATAAGTTGTATATCAACTGAAAGTGGAAAATCAGTAGATTTTTAAAACGAAAAAAGTAAAAATTGAACATTTCGCGATTCTGAATCTTTCCGAAGCCTCTTAATGTTAAATGCATCGAACGGTAGATCAGATAGCGATATTACGCGAAAATTTCATTCCATTTGCGGTAGACCATGTGCTTGGACGGAAGCTGTACTTAGCCATACACAAGCTTTTCTAAGGCCTGACGATTGGCCGAGGTGGTCAGAAGCCTCGCCTCACCAATATAGCCGATAGTCTGACTACGAGTAGTGCTTTGTTGACAGCTGTCATCATGACTATACGGGTTTTAGTTAGCCGTAACTACTCTTATTTAGCATTCTTTCAAAGCACGCAAGTTTCTCTTGAGTCCCCTGATTAATTTTATATTATTATTTAAACACAGAGCAATGCTAAATTCCTGTAAATGTTATGGCGTAGTGCTTCACCAGCTTTGATCCACTATTATCAAATCAACTATACAAAACACTGCGCTCTTTACAAAAGGTAATGACGACAAAGACTTATCTTTGTTACGTAAAAGCTCTTTTAGGAACAAAAACAACATTGCGTAAAGAATATGATTGCTGCCAAACATTAATATATCTTATATACTGTAGGTGTGAAGACTTACTGCTTTTAAAGTGTTGCAGTGTAAGTTGTTCAGTGTCTGCAGAAGGTTGTCGAAACTTCCAAACACTATTGTTCCATGGATTATTGCTTTCAACTAGCTTGTTGTAACGAAAAGCCCTGGATATGTGTCAACAGTTGTCTTTCGTAAATATCTCAAAAATATATGATGGCCCTGATTTCATCCTCCTGTATTGGCGATCTTTCTGTGCTATTCACTGCATAAGTTTGTCCCTAGTCTTAACTAGAGAGCACGTCGCTGAAAGATTCACTTATCGATACGAACTTGGTTTTCAAACCATCACATCAATGACTTCGCTTGCCTGTTGTAAAGAGAAATAAAGATAGTAAGCCCTAGTAGTAAAGTTCATAAAAGCAGTATTGGATTGTTAGAATGCAAAACTCATACCTGACTGTATAAACCGGTTTATTGGCAACAGATAGTGGAAACACAGTTCATTATGTAAGCATCTCCAGGTGTACAATTAAACCGTATGCTATTTTAGGACCTAACATATGACAACGAAACAAATATCTTCCACATACTTGCTTCCATTTATTTCGTATTTGCAAGGGGACAGTCCCAGGTGTAAATAAACGACCTGGATGAAACTTAGTTGGTATGTAGAGGGGTCAAAATAATGCAATATGTATTTCTTTGTTTTTTCCCATTTCTCCTTTTAAGGGTAAAACATACCCCCAAATGAAATGTAGCATAATGGGTCTAAAAACCATGATATATATAAAAAATGTCGTTCATATAAAGGATGAATATAATTAACATTTTGAAAACTGTGTAACCTACTTTTGCAGTAATTTGAAATTTTGCAAAATATCCCAGAAAAGTGAAATTTTTTACAACATGAATTAAAGAAGCTTTCATGCCATATATATCCATGTGTAATAAAACTGGTTTCTGAAATACCGCTTTGGAAAATAAGCTGTACACAGTGTTGTGTAAGTATTACCAACATCCCTAATTAAAACATCTAAACATTCATTTGTATTCTCATTATTTACTTTACTTATTTTCGTTTTGTTTTAAATTGTTGTTTTATACTTTTACATTTATGTGTTTTCGTTTTTTAGTTCACCACATCACATATGTGTATTTTGTTAACTGAAAGTAATAGGTAACTCATTATTGTGAGACAAAATAATTACAATAATGATAATCTTTAAATAAATATTTAAAATATAAACTTTTCTACACTATGCTCATAAAGTGAACTAAATTTCTTCACATAATACACACAATGAGCCTCTAAATACCTTGATTTGTACCAGGCGTATTTCAGTTCATTGTAAGGCCTTGCAAAGAGAACTGATTGTATATTAGTGACTGCAACTTGATTATATTGTTTCCGAAGTGGAGAATGACATCAGAGTCATTCAGCAAAACTAGATCTGAGAATCTTTTCACAAGGTTCTTCCAACGTTGAATGCCATATAGGGTCATGGATGTACCTGTCCCATTGAGCCTTTTGGGGTCATCGGATGATCGAGTTCCTTGTCCTAAGTAAGATGCTCAAAACTGTTTTTTCACATTCATGACTTCAAGAATCTAACGACTTTAGACGAAAAAATTCGGCAATTATGTCGCAAAATTATTGCACTGTATGATAAACATGCTCCTCAACGCACTGTTAAGGTAAAGAGAGCTCCCGCTCCGTGGCTCACCACTGCATTACGCCAGTTAATGAATAAACGTGATGCTGCACATAGGGCCTTCAAGCGTAACCCAACTCCCGAGGCTTATAGGAAACTCCGAAACAGAACCAAGCAAAGCGTGAGGAATGCCAAAATCAGACATGCCCGCTCTGTCGTATGCGACATATCAAAACCTGCTGCACTGTGGAAAAAGCTGCGCAGTTTCGGTATAGGGAAGCGAAGATCTGACGCTGTTTATCAAGCGTCTGCAGAAGAATTAAACGATTTCTTCTCAACAGCTGCAAACTGCCACGCAGCGACAAATTACCAGCCCCAAGATATCAATCTCTCGAGAGACAAGTTTTTCCTCAAACATGTCACTACCGGCACAGTACACAAGGCAATTATGAGAATCTCTTCCGAGGCAGTAGGAAATGATGGAGTGAGCATTGGCATGATTAAGAACGTCGTAGACACTATTATTCCAGTTATCACAGACATCTTCAACCTGTCTCTTGTCAGTAGTACATATCCTACTGAGTGGAAGCAAAGTTTAATTAAGCCTATACCCAAGACTGACAACCCTAAGTCGCCAGGTGACTACAGGCCGATCAGCATACTACCTGCAATTTCTAAAGCCCTAGAGTACATCGTCCATGAACAACTGACGGATTACCTCAAAACTCATAACATCCATGACGAATATCAGTCAGGCTTTCGAAAGCACCATAGTACAGCAACCGCATTAATCAAAGTATCTGATGACATTAAACATGCTATGGACAGACGTGAAGCTACTATCCTAACACTGCTTGACTTTAGCAAGGCTTTTGACACAGTTAACTTCGATATATTACTAATTAAAATGAAACAGCTGAATTTCTCAAACAGCGCAATACACTGGTTCGACAGCTACCTCAAAAACAGAAGTCAACAAGTCATTTGTGGGTCGGAAAAGTCATCATGGAAAAGCGTGCGCTCTGGAGTTCCCCAAGGCTCCGTCCTTGGTCCACTACTCTTCTCACTGTACATTAATGATATTTCTTCAGTGATTCACTCCTGCAACTACCATCTTTATGCCGACGACATCCAACTGTACATAAGTGCAAGCCCCAAAAACATTGCTGGCGCAGTAGCGAGTATGAACGCAGATCTTTGCTCTGTTTCTCGATGGACACAGAACCTAGGTCTGAAACCAAACCCCAAGAAATCCCAGGTCATACTTATATCTCATCCAAAGTTAATCAGCCGGTACTTTCGCGAAACAGTCCCTAAAATACTCCTCAATGGTACCCAACTACCATACCAAAAAACAGTAAAAGACCTTGGAATAATCTTGGATGAACACCTAAACTGGGAAGAACAAACAGTCACAGCTTGCCGGAAATCGCTCTCCTCCCTACATGCAATTCAAAAATTTAGAAAAATATTTCCAACCCATGTTAAACAAAAATTAGTCCAAACACTAGTCTTGCCTAATCTTTACTACTGCGATGTAGTTCAACACGGCACAAATAGTGAAAATTCTAGATGCCTCGAGCTAGTGATGAATGCTTGCGTTAGATACGTGTGCAATATTCGGTTGTATGATCATATCAGTCCTTCATACTCCCAGCTAGGTTGGATACGCCCACATACGGCACGCGATCTCCACACGATGTGCTTACTTCATCGATTTCTTAGCCACTGGTGCCCCCAATACTTATCTTCTCACATTAAACACCTATCATCATTCCACAATCGCAACACCAGATCGGATACGTCTATCATCTTGGCTGTACCTTTACATAACACAAAATCTTTCTCCATGTCATTCTCCATCTCAGCCATACGACTATGGAACGCGCTCCCCTGTGATCTGCGTCTTATCCAGAACTACTCAACATTCAAGAGGGAACTCAAAACTTACATATTAGGGACGGTATAGCCACCATTGTTGTGCCCCTCCCATCTCTTTCTTTCTCCTCTCCATCACAGCTTCGAATTTTACCGTTCTTTTTCTCTTCCTCTAACCTATCTACCTCTTATATATCTCTTTCACCCCATTCTATCCTCTTATGTCTCTGCTCGATGAGAATAACTCACAAGCTGTAAGAACATAACGAGAAAATTCCCAACTAACAATGGGACTGACATTCAGAAAAGAAAAGTATGTTTACTTTCATATACATAGTCATTATTATTATTATTATTATTATTATTATTATTATTATTATTACTATTATTATTATTATTATTATTGATTGTTATAATTATTTTTTATTGTTATAATTATCATTGTACTACTGTTATAATATCTATTTTTTTCTTTAACATCAATACTGCATAATAGGCTATATGTCCTTAATGTTAAGTAGAAACTGTAACTCGTTCAATCTGAGTATGCCTGGTTAGGTGTAAGAGAGGGCCTGAAGGCCATAATCTTGCCAGGTAAAATAAATGCATAAATAAATAAATAAATAAATAATACAGATTTTTCTCCTGTTCTGGGAGCAAAAACTTCTTTCCTTTATCTGTGGACCTGATAAGACGTCAGTTTAATAAGTTTCGATGCTGTCACAAGAACATTTGGACTTCAAAAATACATTATAGAATTCTTGGTCCCAAGTAAAGCACCCATTAGTTTTTTTAACACTGTGAAAAGCGTTTGAACATCGTATGCGAGGACAAAAACTTTTTCATCTGATGACCCAAAAAGGATCAATGGCACAGGTACAGCTGTGGGATGTGTATGGCTTTCTATGTTGGAAGAACTATGTTGGAATATTTTCAAATCTAGTTCTGCTGAATGATTATGGATCTCCACCTGATCAATATAATCAGACTGCAGTCACTAGTACATAATTTTGTACACCAAGAATTTGCAATGAACTGAAATATGCCTGGTACAAATCAAGATATTTAGTGGATCACACACCACAATTAGAAATTCTGCTGAACTCTGTTTTATATTCTCTTGTCTGTTGTGTGTATTATGTAAAGAAATTTCGTTAATTTATTGTGCATGGTGTAAAAAAGTTATGTTTAAAGCAGTTATTTATAGAATATTATTATTGTAACGATTTTGTGTCGTAATAATGAATTATTAATTACCTTCAATTAACAGAATATGATATGAAATGGTAAACTAAAAAACGAAAAAAACGTAGATTAAAAACATAAAATAACAGTTAAAACATGAAACAAAAATAAGGAAAATAAAGAATTAGAATATAATGAATGTTTGGATATTCTAATAATTAGTACATTATGTATAGCTTATTTTCCAGAAATACTGTATAAGAAACCAGATTTATTACACATGGATGTGGCATGAAAGCTTCTTTGATTTGAATGTAACAAAAAATTATAATTTTTGAAAACTAATTAATGGTTTGGTGTATTCTACAAAATTTCAGATTATTGTAAAACGAATGTTAATTAAATTTCAGCTTTTATATGAATCACATTTTTTATAAATCATGATTACAAAGATATTCAATCTAAATCTAAAATGCCAAATTATATTCGAGGGTGTGTTTTACCCCTTGAAGATGAAACTGGGTGGAAATCAAGGAATATGTATTGCATTATTTTGACCCCTCTATATAACTGCCAAGTTCCATCAAGATCGTTTACTAACACCAATATTGTGTGAAATCTTTCGATGAGCACAGGCTAAAACTGGTCAATGAAACTTATATCACTGCTGGATCTCTCAGCTTTAAAAGTGTCGTCCAACTTTTAAAACTCATAAAATACGCATAATGTTTCTTTATTGTATCAGCAGCTAACCCACGTTTCCTATAACTCACTTATTAACTCATACTTGTCAAAAAGCAATGTACAAGAAGTTTAGTTTTACAGTGCCAGTTTTACATAAATATTGACTTTGCTATTAAACTTTAAACATCAAAACCAAGGGGCAAGTCTTTGCTCTTGTCGCCATGCTAACTTTTGTAGCACACTATAATTCGTGTTACAGCACTGCACAACACGTTTATAGAACAGCACATAAAAACTCCTTATTCTACGAAATTATCCTTTCAATATAAAAAAAAGATCACTGGCCACTGACTCTAATAACCAAGTAGTATTCTCACTGAAAATCTGCTATTACAACCACTTCTTTATGTTAAAAGAATACAACAAGATTAGTAAAACCACAGAAAAAAATCATGCACAATAGAACAAATGAAACAGCTTAAGCTTTCAAATCGCGTCTCCTTGCAACATTGCCAGAATCCTGGCATTGACAGATAGTATCATAATACACATAGGACAATAGGTAGCAGTATGTCTAGACCTCAAAGCATGTTTTGGACATATAGGAGGCAGCTTATATGCGTTTTTCTTTACTTTCCTTACAACAGGATCTTTATCTTGACATAGTCTCACAGTTACAACGGGAGGGGACAGAGCTTGTCCATGATATGGTTTTAGTCTGTCGAAATGAAACAACTGAAGTACAATCAGACAATTGGCTTTCCTCATCAACAGGAAATGTTAAGCGTACTATAGAATAAGGAACTTCATAGAGAGATGATAATTCTTTGTTTTTCCTTTTTTAATGGCTGGAATACGAAATAAAACTAAATCGCCCGCTTTGTAAGGAGGATTATTACAGCTCCTTTATTACTCCGTTGGACTTGCTTGGTAATAGATGTGCCACTTTGTTGTTGAACTTTCGTCGAATTGGTTTTAAGGCCAAGTGCCATTCCTCTGACTTCTATAGATTCTATGCAGATTGGCAGCTTATCAAGTTCGAATGGAGAGTTCATAGGTTACTCGTATACCACCTCATAGTGTGTGTACTTAGTTGATTCCTTGTAGACTATCATATGCAGAAACCACACAAGGAATATACCTGTCTAAATGCCTTCTATTGACATGATAAGACAGCATTTGGACTGTAGTACAATGTACATGTTGAAGTCAGCCATTTGTTTTAGGACAGAAAGCGGTTGTTCTCCATTTCTTAACTCCCAACAGCTTGTATACCTGTACGAACAGGCCGATGTGGCTAGCGGTTCTAGGCGCTTCAGTCCGGAACCGCGCTGCTGCTGCTGCGGTCTCAAGTTCGAATCTTGCCTCGGGCATGGATGTGTTGATGTCCTTAGGTTATTTAGGTTTAAGTGGTTCTAAGTCTAGGGGACTGATGACCTCAGATGTTAAGTCCCATAGTGCTCAGAGCCATTTGAAACCTGTACGAACAAGGTGAACATGAAATTAGTACCCTGACTGGTAAGGACAGCATCAGGGCTTCTGCACGGCAAGACCGAATAATTGAAAAAGGCACAAGCTACTGTTTCTGTGATAATGTCAGCAAGTGGCACCAGGATTAAATACGTAGAAAAATGATCAATGTTGGTTGAGTAGGATACGTTTATTTTCTCGTGTACTTTGTAGAAACGGTCTTGCGAATTCCAGTGCAGCGATCCGAAATTGTTTTGATGTCTCTGGGAGAGTTTGCAAAGGAATACGCATCCTTGGGGGGGAGGGGGGGGGGGTTCCCTCTGTGCACAAGGCAAGCAGGTTCTGTATTTATTTCTCATCAGTCTGTCTACATTCTCACCAAAATCACGTAGCTGCTCTAGCGTTTGTGACTCACCAAACACTATGACATGGTTGTAAACTGTTACGGCACTGTGCTATTATATATCACTGCAATTCTTTAGAGGTTACTATCGGGTTCCCAAGGGGAGTTTTGTGGTACAAAATTCCATTCTCTGTAACAAAATCTGGACTAGTCGCACTCTACATCTCTCTGCTGTGCTTCTCTCAACTCTTCTGTTAACACATCATCTCTCTGTACAATCCTGACTTTCCAACTTAGTGCATCTGCATTGGTGTACCATATCCATTTTTGACGCATTTCATAATCATATTCAGACAGTTTTAAGGCCCAACAGGTTAGGCGACTACTCGGGTCCTTCAATCTTAACATCTGCAAAGGGGAAGCCAACAGGCCTTTCCAGACTGTTATATTCCTGACTGAGAACAGCTTCGACAGCACAGTAGAGGCTTTGTAAAATCTGGGTACATCAATAATGCAAAACTTGTCAAAACATCCTTAATCTGCCTCATAGCTAACACATGTTCTTTTGTCCATTCAAAAACGCCTCCTTATTTCAACAGGTTAGTCAGTGGCTTAACTATCATGGTATAATCGTTCACGAATTGATGGCAATCATTCTTGAGTCTGAGAAAGCTTTGCATTCTTTAACATAAGATGTTACTGAGAAACACTCAGCTACTTCTGCTAAATATGGTGCTGGCTTCACTCCAGCTGAACTAATGATATGCCCCAGGTACTGGATCTGTCACTCTGTGAAAGAACACTAACTTCAAATTTAAATGAGTACCTTGTAACTTTGACAATACATTTTCTCCCAATGTTCCTCACTATTCCTGGAAAACACAATAATGTCATTGAGGTAAACTAAAAATATAGCCAACTTCAATCATTACAGCAACGATTCAGTTATTCTTTGAAAGGTGGTGGGTGTGTTCTGATGACTAAAACACATGCGTAGAAGCTCATACAGCCCTAATTGTACCGCGAAAGTGGTTTCTGGCCAGTTTTCGAGTGGTAATCAGAATTTCATGGTAGCCAGAACGCATATCAAGAATGGAAAAATACCAACAGTTTCCTAATCTGTCCAGTGTCTCGTCGATATGGGACAGAGGTAAGTACTAGGTGTGAGTACGTTATTTACAGCTCATAGAAATAGACATAGACACAGACAATGGATCTTTTCGCTTCCTTGTCCTAAGGACAAACACACACACCCATGCCCGAGGGAGGACTCGAACCTCCGACGGCACTAGCCGCACAGTCCATGACTGCAGTGTCCTTAGACCGCCCGGCTATGCTGGATGTGTTCCACTCTCTGTCTTCCTCTACAGTTTTTAGCCTCTGCACCTCCCTCTGGTACAATGGAAGTTATTCCCTGATGTATTAATAGATGTCCTATCATCCTGCCCCTTCTTCTTGTCAGCGTTTTCCGTATACACCTTTCCTCTCCGATTCTGCGTAGAATCTCATCATTCCTTATCTTATCATTCCACCTAATTTTGTCTGTCCCATCACATTTGGAATGCTTCGATTCTCTTGTGTTCCTGTTATCCTACAGTCCATGTTTCGCTACCATACAAAGCTGTGCTCCAAACGTTTATTCTCAGAAATTTCTCCCTCAAATTAAGCCCCATGTTTGATACTAGTAGATTTCTCTTAGCCAGGAGTGCCCTTTTTGTGAGTGCTAGTCTGCTTTTGATGTACTCCTTCCTACGTCCGTCATTCTTTATTTTGACGACTAGGTAATAAAGTTCCTTAACTTCATCTACTTCCTGACCATCAATCCTGATCTTAACTTTCTTTGTGTTCTTATTTCTGATACTTCTCATTACTTTCTTCTTTCTTCGATTTATTCTCAATCTATATTCTGTGCTCGTTAGATTGTTCATACCATTCTGCAGATCATGTACTACTTCTTCACTTTTACTCATGATAGCAATGTCATCAGCAAATCGTATGATTGATATCCTTTCACCTTTTATTTTAATTCCAATCCTAAACCTTTCTTTTATTTCCGTCATTGATTCTTCGCTGTACAGATTGAACAGTAGGGGTGAAAGATTACATCCCTGTCTTACACCATTTTTAATCTGAGCACTTCGTTCTTCTTCTTCCACTCTTATTGTACCCTCTTGGATCCTGTATATGTTGTATATTACCCGTATCTCTCTACAGCTTACCCCTGTTTTCCTCAGGATTTCGGACATCTTGCACCATTTGACATTGTCAAACGCTTTTTCCAAGTCGACAAATCCTATAAACGTATTTTGATATTTCTTTAGTCTTACTTCCATTATCAACTGCAAAGTCAGAATTGCCTCTCTGCTGCCTTTACCTTTCCGAAAGCAAACTGATCGTCATCTAACACATCCTCAGCTTTCTTTTTCATTCTTCTGTATATTATTCTTGTCATCAAGTTGGAGGGATGAGCTGTTAAGCTGATTATGCAATAATTCTCGCACTTGTCAGCTTTTCCAGTCCTCAGAATTGTGTGGATGATATTTTTCAGAAAGTCAGATGGTATACCGCCAGACTCATAAATTCTACACACCAACGTGACTAGCTGTTTTGTTGCCACTCCCCCCAATACTTTTAGAAACTCTGCTGGAATGTTATCTATTTCTTCTCTCTTTTTTGATCTTAAGTGTTCCAAAGCTCATTTAAATTCTGATTCTAATACTGAATTCCCTATTTCTTCAAAATCAACTCCTGTCTCTTCTTCTATCACATCAGACAAATCTTCCCCCTCATAGCGGCCTTCAGTGCACTCTTTCCACCTATCCGCTCTCTCCTCTGCATTTAGCGGTAGAATTCCTGTGGAAGTCTTAATGTTACCACCGAAGGGTGTTTTGACTTTTCTTTATGCTGAGTCAGTCAGTCCGACAATCATTTCTTTTTCGATTTCTTTACATTGTTCATTGAGCCATTTCGTCTTAGCTTCCCTGTACTTCCTATTTATTTCATTTCTCAGCGACTTGTGTTTCTGTATTTCTGAATTTCCCTGAACATTTTTGTACGTTCTTCTTTCATCGATCAACTGAAGTATTTCTTCTGTTATCCATGGTTTCTTCACAGTTGCCTTCTTCATAGTTGTGTTTTTCTTTCCAACTTGTGTGATTGCCCTTTTTAGAGATATCTTCAACTGTACTGTCTACTGAGATATTCCTTATTTCTGTATCTATAGCCTTAGCGTACCTCTTCATTCCTTAGTACTTCCGTATCCTCTTCTTTGTGTATTGATTCTTCCTCACTAGTCTCTTAAGTTTCAGCCTACTCTTCATCACTACTACATTTTGATCTGAGTCTATGTCTGCTTCTGGATACGCCTTACAATCCAGTATCTGGTTTCGGAATCTCTGTCTGACCAAAACGTAATCAACTGAAATCTTCCCGTATCTTCCCGCCTTTTCCAGGTATACCTCGTCCTCTTGTGAGTCTTGAACATCTTATTCGCCAGTACTAGCTAAAATTTATTGCAGAACTCAATTAGTCTCTCTCCTCTCTCATTCCTAGTACCAAGCCCATATTCTCCTGTAACCCTTTCTTCTACTCCTTCCTTTACAACCTCATTACAGTTACCCATGACTATTACATATTCATCTCCCTTTACGCACTCAATTACCTGTTACATATCCTCATATATTTTTTATACCTCTTCATCTTCAGATTGCGACGTCGGCATGTATACCTGAAGTGTCGCTGTCTGTGTTTGCTGTCGACTCTGATAAGAACAAACCTATCACTGAACTGCTGACAGTAACACACTCTCTGCACTACCTTCTTATTCGTAACGAATCCTACTCCCGTTATACCATTTTCTGCTGCTGTTATTACGATTTAGTCATATGACCAAAAATCCTTGTCTTCTTTCCATTTCACTTCAGTTACCCCCAATTTAGATAGACTGAGCCTTTGCATTTCCGTTTTCAGATTTTCTAGTTTCCCTACCACGTCCAAGCTTCTGGTATTCCACTCCCCGACTCGTAGAACGTCGTCCTTTCGTTGGTTTTCCAATCTATTCCTCATAGTCAACTTCCCCTTGTCACAACTCTCCCGGAGATCGGAATGTGGGACTATTCCGGACTATTAGCCAGTGGAGAGATAATCATGGCGCTTTTTCAACTACAGGCCACATCTCCTGTTGACTCACATTATGTTGTCTTTAATACAGTGGTTTCCACTACCTTCTGCATCCTCATGCAGTTGATCATTGCTGATTCTTCCGCCGTTAGGGGCAGTTTCCCACCCGCTGGGCAAGAGAGTGCCCTGAACACCTGTCCGCTCCTCCGCCCTCTTTGACAAGGCCATTGGCTGAATGAGGGTGATTTCTTATGCCGGAAGTCTTCGGCCACTAGTGCTGATTTTTAGTCAAAATTTATGCACTTGGCGGGGTTTAAACCTGGGGCCGAGAACGTTTTGTTTATTAATAAAAGACGCTACCCCTAAACCACCGGCGATTTACTTGAATTGAAAGAGACAGATATCGTTGGTTTTTGGGTTTTGATGTTTGTCCAGAGAACGTTTTGCATTTCGCCACTGATTATAGCAGGAGCGGTAGTTTTTAACACCCAAGCTTCCGGTTGTGTGGAAACCTGTGAAATTGGGCTTTTCTCGCAACTTCCTCGCAACTGTCAGGTGTGGTGGTCGCCAGAACAGTGAGTTACCTCACTGAATCGAACATTTTGTGTCCTATAATTTACACTGATATCCCAAAACATTATGACCACCTGCTTAATAGCTTGTTTGTCCGTCTTTGGAACGAAATACAACACTAATTTTGCTTATCAGGGATCTGGCAGTTTGTTGGTAGGTTTGTGGAGATATGTGACGTTAGATGTGGAATTAGGTCATGTAATTCGGGTAAATAACGGACCATTGATTTCCATACGCGGTGTCGGCTCCAGATAGCTACCCAAATGGGTTCCATAGGATTTACATCAGGCAAATATGGTCACCGAGACATTAACGTGAGTTCACTATAATGCTCCTCAAACCACTGTAGGACGGTTTTGACTCTGAGACATGCACAATTATACTGCTGAAAGATGACATCGCCGTCGGGGAAGATACCAAACACAGAGGAATGCAAATGGTTCGCAGATACCAGCGTGTCTTCGATTAATAACACAAGTCCCATGTAAGCGCAAAAGAATGTCTTCCATTGCATAATACTGCTCCCACCAGCTCGCTGCACGTTTCGAGATGCCGTTCACCTCCATGACGGCTTTTGTGGAGACGACCATCGACCTAGTGCAGCAAAAATGTGATTTACCCGAAGAGCCGACACGTTTCCATTGATCGACGTTCGAATCCCCATGGTCCCGAACAAACTGCAATCGTAATTGACCACGTCGTGGGATCAACATGTGAACACGTAGGGGTGGTCCGCTGTTGAGCTCCATGTTAAACAATGTACGATGAACGGTGTGCTCTGAAACACATGTGCATGCACCAGCATTGTGGTCCTTCGGCAGAGATGCCACTGATCACCGTCTATCCTATCCTACTTTACCGAGCAGAGAAGCCTCCGAACCCACCTTATGTGAGGAGTTGTGGACGTCCAACCATTTAGCGCCTAGTGATTGTTTCACAGTCCTTCTACCTTCACGCGTCGTGGCATGGAAGGAATGAGTCCTTGGTAGGTCGCTGGAGAAAGTTGGCGCCACATCTCCACACACAAGTCACCTAATATCCGTAAATTCCGGGGAGGGGGGCGATGAGCTCTGCCGCTACATTCAACTACGTCCCAGATGTGTTCGATCAGATTCAGACCTGGCGAGTTGGGGGGCCAGCACTTCAACTGGAACTCGCCACTGTGTTCCTCGAACCACTCCATCGCACTTTTGGCCTTATGACATGGCGCATTATCTTGTAGAAAAAATGATCGTCATGAGTGGGTGTACGTGGTGTGCAACCTGTGTACGATACTTCTTGCCCGTCATGGTGCCTTGTACGAGTTCCACTGGACATACGAATGCCGACGTAAATGTTTCCCAGAGCATAATGAAGCCGCCGTAAGCTTGTCTCCGTCCCGCAGTATAGTTGTCAAGGAGCGGTTTCCCCGGAAGACGGCGGATTCGCGCCCTCCCATTGGCATGATGGAGGTATTGGACTTCATCGGATCATGCAACGCTCCACCAGTGCCCCAACGTCCAGTGCCGAGGGTCAAGTGCCCATTGCAGTCGTAGTTGCCTATGTTGTGGTGTTAACATTGGCACACGCGTGAGTCGTCGGCTACGGCGGCCCGTCGTTAGGAGTGACCGGCGCACTGTGTTTTCAGCCACACTTGTACTCTGCCCACCATTAAAACTGATGTGTTCCGCCTGTCCTGTTTCCTCATTCTGCCCAGCCTACACGTCAGATATCTGTAATGAGTGGCCGCCCAATGCCACGACATCTGAACGTGGTTTTACCTTGGTTGCGCCATGTGTTGAAGACACTCACCACAGCACTCCTCGAACACCCGGTAAGTCGTGTGGTTTCAGAAATGCGTGTGCCGAGCCTCTGGGCCATCACAACCTGTCCCGGTCAAACTCAGATCGACAGCGCGCCTTGCCTGTTCTACACACGAATAGTACGCTCTCTGATACATCATGCACCGTACGTTTCTCTGAGTAACAGCCATTCCTCGCGAGCTGACGCTGCAACCTCCTGTACGGGGTTGTATCTATAGTAGGTCGGTGGCCACAGCGATCAGTGTAGGTACTCGCGCCCGTGCCCTGTGAGGCTTCTGCCTGCCGACCGCTTGTGGCCCATCGGATTGGGACAGCTGGCAGCCAGGACACTAGAAGTTTGTAGCCATCCTCTCTATTAATGTTTTGAGGCTGCTTAATAATTTCAGTCGCCTTTCTTATTTTTCATTGGCGCGTCTGCGACTCTTTTCTCTAGTACAGGGTCTTCCTGGAATATGATAGGTTGCGCAAAATCACGGTGGTGTTCTGCTATCACCAATTTATTGTACCGGTGCTAACTGCGCATAGTGTTCGTGTTCTATTGTGTGCTGACTGGCCTTCCTTTCTCGTCTATGTAGGCAGCTCGTACTCACAACGTAGCTCATATACTCCTGCAATATGAGGGTTATTCACTGTATACCTGATGGAATGTCTCATGTCGAGGTTTCAGTCATCTCTTCGTAGCAGCTACGGGATCCAAATTCATAATATAAAGGATTCTGATAATATTCATTTTATCAGTACTTAACTTCTGTTTGTTTCAATGCGTCTAGATTATCTCTATGTGGTATACCTTTTTTAGCTGGCTTGTATTCAAAGGATTTAATTCTTGAGATGGTTTGTTAAAGACAGTTTAATGGCTTGCTCTCTTTTTATAATTTTAAAATATTTTTTACATTTGTTGAACTGCTCCATATTGTTTTCGATTATTTTATTATTCACTATCTTGCGCAGTGAACAACTTTAGCCGGCCGCGGTGGTCTAGCGGTTCTAGGCGCGCAGTCCGGAACCGCACGACTGCTACGGTCGCAGGTTCGAATCCTGTCCCGGGCATGGATGTGTGCGATGTCCTTAGGTTAGTTAGGTTTCAGTAGTTCTAAGTTCTAGGGGACTGATGACCACAGTAGTCAAGTCCAATAGTGCTCAGAGCCATTTGAACCATTTTTTTGAACTACTTTAATACTGCAGGAGTATATGAACTACGTTGTTAGAGTAGAGCTACCGACATAGGTGGCCAGTAAGCACATGACTAGCAGAACATGAACCCTATGGGCGATTAGCACAGCACAATTAATCGGCGACAGCGGAACACCACCGATACTGTGGACAACCTTCCATGTTCCAGGAAGCCTGTGTACTCGCGAAAGAGTCGTGGACGCGCCAGTAGAAGATACGAGGAGCGAATGAAATTATTAAGCAGCCTGACAACATCAGTAAAGAGGATGGGTGCAGATTTCTTGTGTCCTGGCTGCTGGCTATCCGATTCCGACGAGCCTCGGGTGGTCTTTAGGTGGAAGCCTCTGTGGGCACAAGCGCGACAGCCTAAATCGACAGGAACTGTCAATTCATTTACACGCGCAACAGGTAGAAAACATGTCCACCAGAAGCAAAGCTCTAATTTGTAGACTGTCGCCAATCAGTGGCAAGCTGGATAATCCACGCATAGCTTCTTTACTACCTTCTCCCTTCCGTCATGCCTACTCTACAGTATTATAGGAACAAATATGGTGTATTGACGCTGATAATCTGCAATAAATAGAAGCACCTTTCGTCCTCCAAACCTGTCTCACCCTGAGGTACGCCGTTGTGATACGGTCGAACCGACGGTTTTATAGTTTATAATTAAAGTATTTTCTCCAATGACACGGCACAAGACCCAGACAGATATTAACCGTCATGACATCGGCCGCGGAAGCATTCGTCGTATTTAAGAACACTAATTTGTGCAACTGTATCAACTAAAAACAGTCGTCCTACGAATTCTTCCTTCTACACTACTAGCCATTAGAATTGCTAGACCAAGAAGAAATGCTGATGATAAACGGGTATTCATTGGACAAATATATTATACTAGAACTGACATGTGATTACATTATAACGCAATTTGAGTGCATAGATCCTGAGATGCACTCAAATTGCGTTATAATGTAATCACATGTCAGTTCTAGTATAATATATTTGTCCAATGAATACCCGTTTATCATCAGCATTTCTTCTTGGTCTAGCAATTCTAATGGCTAGTAGTGTAGAAGGATAGATCCTGAGAAAGAATGGGTAGCTCTGAGGGATGTAGTAGTGAAGGCAGCAGAGGATAAAGTAGGTACAAAGACGAGGGCTGCTAGAAATCCTTGGGTAACAGAAGAAATATTGAATTTAATTGATGGAAGGAGAAAATATAAAAATGCAGTAAATGAAGCAGGCAAAAAGGAATACAAACGTCTCAAAAATGAGATCGACAGGAAGTGCAAAATGGCTAAACAGGGATGGCTAGAGGACAAATGTAAGGATGTAGAAGCTTATCTCACTAGGGGTAAGATAGATACTGCCTACAGGAAAATTAAAGAGACCTTTGGAGAGAAGAGAACCACGTGTATGAATATCAAGAGCTCAGATGGCAGCCCAGTTCTAAGCAAAGAAGGGAAGGCAGAAAGGTGGAAGGAGTATATAGAAGGTTTATACAAGGGCGATGTACTTGAGGACAATATTATGGAAATAGAAGAGGATGTAGATGAAGACGAAATGGGAGATATGATACTGCGTGAAGAGTTTGACAGAGCACTGAAAGACCTGAGTCGAAACAAGGCCCCCGGAGTAGACAACATTCCATTAGAACTACTGACGGCCTTGGGAGAGCCAATCATGACAAAACTCTACCAGCTGGTGAGCAAGATGTATGAGACAGGCGAAATACCCTCAGACTTCAAGAAGAATATAATAATTCCAATCCCAAAGAAAGCAGGTGCTGACAGACGTGAAAATTACCGAACTATCAGTTTAATAAGCCACGGCTGCAAAATACTAACGCGAATTCTTTACAGACGAATGGAAAAACTGGTAGATGCAGACCTCGGGGAGGATCAGTTTGGATTCCGTAGAAATGTTGGAACACGTGAGGCAATACTGACCTTACGACTTATCTTAGAAGAGAGATTAAGAAAAGGCAAACCTACGTTTCTAGCATTTGTAGACTTAGAGAAAGCTTTTGACAATGTTGACTGGAATACTCTTTTTCAAATTCTAAAGGTGGCAGGGGTAAAATACAGGGAGCGAAAGGCTATTTATAATTTGTACAGAAACCAGATGGCAGTAATAAGAGTCGAGGGGCATGAAAGGGAAGCAGTGGTTGGGAAAGGAGTGAGACAGGGTTGTAGCCTCTCCCCGATGTTATTCAATCTGTATATTGAGCAAGCAGTAAAGGAAACAAAAGAAAAATTTGGAGTAGGTATTAAAATTCATGGAGACGAAGTAAAAACTTTGAGGTTCGCCGATGACATTGTAATTCTGTCAGAGACGGCAAAGGACTTGGAAGAGCAGTTGAACGGAATGGACAGTGTCTTGAAAGGAGGATATAAGATGAACATTAACAAAAGCAAAACGAGGATAATGGAATGTAGTCAAATTAAATCGGGTGATGCTGAGGGAATTAGATTAGGAAATGAGACACTTAAAGTAGTAAAGGAGTTTTGCTATTTAGGAAGTAAAATAACTGATGATGGTCGAAGTAGAGAGGATATAAAATGTAGACTGGCAATGGCAAGGAAAGCGTTTCTGAAGAAGAGAAATTTGTTAACATCGAATATAGATTTATGTATCAGGAAGTCGTTTCTGAAAGTATTTGTTTGGAGTGTAGCCATGTATGGAAGTGAAACATGGACGATAACTAGTTTGGACAAGAAGAGAATAGAAGCTTTCGAAATGTGGTGCTACAGAAGAATACTGAAGATAAGGTGGATAGATCACGTAACTAATGAGGAGGTATTGAATAGGATTGGGGAGAAGAGAAGTTTGTGGCACAACTTGACTAGAAGAAGGGATCGGTTGGTAGGACATGTTTTGAGGCATCAAGGGATCACAAATTTAGCATTGGAGGGCAGCGTGGAGGGTAAAAATCGTAGAGGGAGACCGAGAGATGAGTACACTAAGCAGATTCAGAAGGATGTAGGTTGCAGTAGGTACTGGGAGATGAAGCAGCTTGCACAGGATAGAGTAGCATGGAGAGCTGCATCAAACCAGTCTCAGGACTGAAGACAACAACAACAACAACAGATCCTGAGAAATCAATACCCAGAACAACCACCTCTGGCCGTAATAACGGCCTTGATACGCCTGGGCATTGAGTCAAACAGAGCTTGGATGGCGTGTACAGGTACAGCTGCCCATGTAGCTTCAACACGATACAACAGTTCATCAAGAGCAGTGACTGGCGTATTGTAACGAGCCAGTTGCTCGGCCACCACTGACCAGACGTTTTCAGTTGGTGAGAGATCTGGAGAATGTGCTCGCCAGGGCAGCAGTCGAACATTTTCTGTATCCGGTAAGGCCCGTACAGGACCTGCAACATGCGCTCGTGCATTATCCTGCTGAAATGTAGGGTTTCGCAGGGATCGAATGAAGGGTAGAGCCACAGGTCGTAACACATCTGAAATGTAACGTCCACTGTTTAAAGTGCCGTCAATGCGAACAAGAGGTGACAAAGACGTGTAACCAATGGCACGCCGTACCATCACGCCGGGTGATACGCCAGTATGGCGATGACGAACACACGCTTCCAATGTGCGTTCACCGCGATGTCCCCAAACACGGATGCGACCATCATGATGCTGTAAACCGAACCTCGATTCAACCGAAAAAAAATGACGTTTTGCCATTCATGCAGCCAGGTTCGTCGTTGAGTACACCATCGCAGGTGCTCCTGTCTGTGAAGCAGCGTCATGGTCCCCGAACTGATAGTCCATACTGCTGCAAACGTCGTCGAACTGTTCGTGCAGATGGTTGTTGTCTTGCAAACGTCCCCATCTGTTGACTCTGGGATCGAGACGTGGCTGCACGATCCGCTACAGCCATGCGGATAAGATGCCTGTCATCTCGACTGCCAGTGATACCAGGTCGTTGTGATCCAGCACGGCGTTCCGTATTACCCTCCTGAACCCACCTACTCCATATTCTGCTAACAGTCATTGGAACTCGACCAACGCGAGCAGCAATGTCGCGATACGATAAACCGCAATTGCGATGGGCTACGATCTCACGTTTATCAAAGTCGGAAACGTGATGGTACGCATTTCTCCTCCTTACACGAGGCATCACAACAACGTTTCACCAGGCAACGCCGGTCAACTGCTGTTTGTGTATGAGAAATCATTTGGAAACTTCCCTCATGTCTGCACGTTGTAGGTGTCACCACCGGCGCCAAACTTGTGTGAATGCTCTGAAAGCTAATCATTTGTATATAACAGCATCGTCTTCCTGTCGGTTAAATTTCGCGTCTGTAGCACGTCATCTTCGTGGTGTAGCAATTTTAATTGCCATTTGTGTAACATTATGTTTGCTATCTCACTTACGTCCCTATAATGAACAGGACTTATCAGTCACTTTTACTGGCACAGGATCGGACGGCAGGGCCTCCTTTCCTGCCACGGTCCCTCATATTGTCTGTAATTTCGCAGGGGTCCTCTGTTGATTATAGTGGCAGTGTGAGTAGGGACAACTGAAATGGCTCTAAGCACTATGGGTCTTATTATCTGTCATCAGAAGTAGGGACAACTATACTGTTTGCTTAGTGGATCGAGAACTCACTGCCTCAGACTGTTCCTCTAACGGAGTTTCTCTAAGAGTGAGTCTACTAATCTCTTCATTTAAAGCGGCAACAGGGTCCACGTTACCACTTTCAGCAGTGGGCTCCTGCCTTTCTTGTTGCCGAGAAAGCGGGTCAAGCATACCAGGGAAAGACTATTACCGAATGATCACTACAATTGACTTTACAGAGAAAAGTGATGTCTACACAGAAAATAAAACTTATTCCTATCCACAAATTCTGAACGTGGCAGGGGTAAAATACAGGGAGCGAAAGGCTATTTACAATTTGTACAGAAACCAGATGGCAGTTATAAAAGTCGAGGGGCATAAAAGGGAAGCAGTACTTGGGAAGGGAGTGAGATAGGGTTGTAGCCTATCCCCGAAAATCCATGGAGAAGAAATGAAAACTTTGAGGTTTAGCCGATGACACTGTAATTCTGTCAGAGACAGCA
Source organism: Schistocerca gregaria (assembly GCF_023897955.1). NCBI lineage: Eukaryota > Metazoa > Arthropoda > Insecta > Orthoptera > Acrididae > Schistocerca > Schistocerca gregaria. The sequence continues at coordinate 768,392,529 of NC_064931.1, read as the reverse complement.
AAGGACCTGGAAAAGCAGCTGAACGGAATGGACAACGTCTTGAAAGGAGGATATAAGATGAACATAAACAAAAACAAACCCAGGGTAATGGAATGTAGACGAATTAAATCGGGTGATGCTGCGAGAATTAGATTAGGAAGTGAGACACTTAAAGTAGTAAAGGAGTTTTGCTATTTGGGGAGCAAAATAACTGATGATGGTCGAAGTAGAGAGGATATAAAATGTAGACTGGCAATGGCAAGGTAAGCGTTTCTGAAGAAGAGAAATTTGTTAACATCGAGTATAAATTTAAGTGTCAGGAAGTCGTTTCTGAAAGTATTTGTATGGAGTGTGGACGATAAATAGTTTAGACAAGAAGAGAATAGAAGCTTTCGAAATGTGGTGCCACAAAAGAATGCTGAAGATAAGATAGGTAGATCATATAACTAATGAGGATGTACTGAATAGAACTGGAGAGAAGAGAAATTCGTGGCACAACTTGACTAGAAGAAGGAATCGGTTGGTAGGGCATATTCTGAGGCTTCAAGGGATCACCAATTTAGTATTGGAGGGCAGCGTGGAGGGTAAAAATCGTAGAGGGAGACCAAGAGATGAATACACAAAACAGAATCAGAAGGATGTAGGTTGCAATAGGTACTGGGAGATGAAGAAGCTTGCACGTGATAGAGTAGGATGTAGAGCTGCATGAAAGCAGTCTCTGGACTGAAGACCACAACAACAACAACATCCACTAGCTCGCTCAAAGCGTGCTTACGGCGAGGCCACAGCAGAGGACAAGCGCGCAGTGCTAGCGACAAGAATTTCGACGTGTAAAGGAGACGGCAGTGACAGTGCGACTTGGAAGTGGCGTCGGCAGCAACGATGGCAGTTGCGACGCCCGGGACACTCATCGAAGCGCTGCAACGCAACGTGGCAGCGAGTCCCGGAGACAGCGATGGTGCTTGGGCTGCGCTGTGCCGGGCCGTGCAACTTGCGGCGTGCGCTACCAGCGACTGACTGTCTCTAAAGTATCTGTCGTAGTGGTAGCGGAGGGCCGTATGTGGCGGAATGTATCACAGCGCCAGCGGCGCGTATTCGTGCAGTACGGTGCCCACAGTCGCATCTAACGCCAGCAAAAGCTGAGAAAACAATTTACAGGGAAGTCAGGCTCTCACCAGCCATATTAACTACAGCAGTCACGTCTAGCTGTAGGATGAAACGACGTGCAGACCACAGCTCTCGACCGAGGATTTCGTGCGGTGACCATCCATAAAGAATAAATACACTAAAGAGCCAAAGAAACTGATATAGGCATGCGTATTCAAATAAAGACATATGTAAACAAGCAGAATACGGCGCTACGGTCGGCAACGCCTATACAGGGTGGTCTATTCATAGTGACCTGACCAAATATCTCACGAAATAAGCATCAAACGAAAAAACTACAAAGAACGAAACTTGTCCAGCTTGAAGGGGGAAACCAGATGGCGCTATGGTTGTCCCGCTAGAAGGCGTTGCCATAGGTCAGACGGATATCAACTGCGTTTTTTTTTTTAAATAGGAACCCCCATTATTTATTACATATTCGTGTAGTGCATAAAGACATATGAATGTTTTAGTTGGACCACATTTTTCGCTTTGTGATAGATGGCGCTGTAATAATCACAAACGTATAAGTACAAGATATCACGTAACATTCCGCCAGTGCGGACGGTTCTTGCTTCGTGACACATTACCCGTGTTAAAATGGACCGTTTACCAATTGCAGAAAAGGCTGATATCGTGTTGAAGTATGGCTATTGTGATCAAAAATGCCCAACGTTCGTGTGCTATGTATGCTGCTCGGTATCCAGGACGACATCATCCAAGTGCCCGGAACGTTCGCCGAATAGTTACGTTATTTAAGGAAACAGGAGGAGTTCAGCCACATGTGAAACGTCAACCACGACCTGCAACAAATGACGATGCCCAAGTAGGTGTTTTAGCTGCTGTCGCGGTTACTCCGCACGTCAGTAGTAGACAAATTGCGCGACAATCGGGAGTCTCAAGAACGTCGGTGTTGAGAATGCTACTTCAACATCGATTGCACCCGTACCATATTTCTATGCACCAGGAATTGCATTGCGACGACTTTGAACGTAGTATACAGTTCTGCCACTGGGAACAAGAGAAATTACAGGATGATGACAGATTTTTTCAAGCGTCTTATTTAGCGACGAAGCGTCATTCACCAACAGCGGTAACGTAAAGCGGTATAATATGCACAATTGGGCAACGGAAAATCCACGATGGCTGCGACAAGTGGAACATCAGAGACCTTGGTGGGTTAATGTATGGTGCGGCAGAATAATTGACCCCATTTTATCGATGGCAATCTAAATGGTGCAGTGTATGCTAATTTCCTACGTAATGTTCATAAAAAATAAACAAATGTGTGTGAAATCTTATGGGACTTAACTGCTAAGGTCATTAGTCCCTAAGCTTACACACTGCTTAACCTTAATTATCCTAAGGACAAACACACACACTCATGCCGATGGAGGACTCGAACCCCCTCCGGGCGAAATGTTCTACCAATGATACTACAAGATGTTTCACTGAATGACAGAATGGCGATGTACTTCCAACATGATGGATGTCCGGCACATAGCTCGCGTGCGGTTGAAGCGGTATTGAATAGCATATTACACGACAGGTGGATTGGTCGTCGAAACACCATACCATGGCCCTCACGTTCACCGGATCTGACGTCGTCGGATTTCTTTCTGTGGGGAAAGTTGAAGGATATTCGCTATCGTGATCCACCGAAAACGCCTGACAACATGCGTCAGCGCATTGTCAATGCATGTGCGAACATTACGGAAGCGAACTACTCGCTGTTGAGAGGAATGTCGTTACACGTATTGCCAAATGCATTGAGGTTGACGGACAACTGTTTGAGCATTTATTACATTAATGTGGTATTTACAGGTAATCACGCTGTAACAGCATGCGTCCTCAGAAATGATAAGTTCACAAAGGTACATGTATCACATTGGAAGAACCGAAATAAAATGTTCAAACGTACCTATGTTCTATATTGTAATTTAAAAAACCTACCTGTTGTGAGCCATATGTTTGTGACTATTACAGCGCCATCTATCACAAAGCGAAAAAAGTGGTTCAACTAAAAATTTCGTATTTCTATACGTACTGGACGAATATGTAATAAACATTGGGGTTACTAATTAAAAAAAACGCAGTTGATATGCGTTTGACCTATGACAGCGCCATCTAGAGGGCCAAAAATAGCACCATCTGGTTTCCCCCTTCAAGCTAGACAAGTTTCATTCATTGTAGTTTATTCGTTTGACGCTTATTTCGTGAGATATTTGGCCCAGTCTCCATCAATGGACCATCCTGTACAAGACAACTAGTGTCTCGCTCAGTTGTCAGAACGGTTACTGCTGCTACAATGGCAGGTTATCAAGATTTAATTGAGTTTGAACGTGATGTTACAATCGGAACACGAACGATGGGACACAGCATCTCCGAGGCAGCGATGAAGAGGGGATTTTCCCGTACGAACATTTAACGAGTGCGCCGTGAGTATCAGGCATCCAGTAAAACTTCAGATCTCCTACATTGCTGCTGCCGGAAAAAGATCCTCCAAGAACGAGACCACTGAAGAGAATCGTTCAACGCGACGGAAGTACAACCCTTTCGCAAATTGCAGCAGATTTCAATGCTGGGCCGTCAACAACTCTCAGCGTGTGAACCATTCAACAAAACATAATCGATATGGGCTTCCGGAGCCGAAGGCCCACTCGTGTACTCTTGATTGCGCGATACAAAGCTTTACGCCTCGCCTGAGCTCTTCAACACCGACATTGGACTGTTGATGACTGGAAACGCGTTGCCTGGTCGGACTAGTCTCGTTTCAAATTGTATCCAGCGAATGAACGTGTACGGATATGAAGAGAATCTCATGAAACCACGGGCCGTGCATATCAGCAGGGGACTGTTCAAGCTCGTGGAGGCCCTGTAATGGTGTGGGGCGTGAGCAGTTGTAGTGATATGGGACCGCTGACACGTCTAGATAGGACTCTGACATGTGACACATACGTAAGCATCCTGTCTGATCACCTGCACCCATTCATGTAAATTGTGAATTCCAACCGACTTGGGGAATTCCAGCAGGACAATGCGACACCCAACATGTCCAAAATTGCTACAGAGTGGCTCCAGGAACACTGTTCTGACTTAAAACACGTCTACTGGCCACCAAACTACCCAGACATGACGCTATTGAGAATTTCTGAGATGCCTTGCAACGTGCTCTCCAGAAAAGATCTTCACCCCTCTTTCTCTTACGGATTTGTCGACAGCCGTGCAGGATTCATGATGTTAGTTTCCTCCAGCACTACTTCAGACATTAGTCGAGTCCATGCCACATCATGTTGCGGCACTTCTGCGTGCTCGCGGGGTGACACGATATTTGGCATGTGTACCAGTTTCTTTGGCTCTTAAGTGTAATTTGGACACTGGATCAAATGGTGTGAACTATCACCAGTTCGGACACGAGTTGAAGCTGGCCGATGGAAAGGGTATCAGGATCTAGTGACTATTTGGCTTGTGACAAATGATGGAATAAAAACAAGATATTCATATTGTACAGCTGCCCGTTCTTCCAACTTTATTTCTAACAATTAAGGGATTCATCAGTGCCTAGAGAGGCCAACGACAGAGTGGAAATGGTCTCCATGAGGGCTGGAAAGGAACGTTGTTTGGGCCGAGAGGTGGCTGTCAAGAGGGGCAGAGCTCTAGACTACCGTGCTTCTCATTCCGCACCCAGGCCTCACGTAACTATTTCCGACCCGGTGATTGGAGGGCTGCTTTACAGACGCTTGTTCTGGAAGCGTTACCTTGTCATCGACACCGACCACAAGTGTCATCTCGTCAGCACTGCAAAGGGTGGGAGTGGAGTTTGCCCAGCAACGCATGAACACAGCGTGGGTTGGTGTTGGTATCCGGCTGGTATCCTGTACCAGACACCCCAATTCCAGCGCCGAAAATGGCAGATATGGTTTCATGACACTGGGATTCTGATGTCTTTGTAGCGAGGAATGAAAAGGTTGGAACACAGGGAAATTCTTACTTTTGGCTCAGAATTCGAGTTGGGAGCTGATAGTTACTAATGTGACGAATGATACTATATATGATTTATAAGTTCTCTGCTAACATAGATTCGGTGTATTGCGTGAGTAGTCGCAGTTGACAGCTTTATTAAATTTTATATATATACCATACCAGATACCATCGGTGACCATGCAGCTCTTTAGAATGAAGTTACAATGAAATGAATACCCTTAGCGGCATACAGGCGTTGGTACAAGTCAACGGTGACAGGTGAAAATGTGTGCCCCGGCTGGGACTCGAACCCGGGATCCCCTGCTTCTGTGGTAGACGCTCTATCCATCTGAGCCACCGAGAACACAGAGGAAACTGCGACTGCAGGGACTTACCTCTGGCACGCCTCCCATGAGACCTACATTTGCAACTTATTGTCCCGCACTAGATTCATAGTGCCCCTGCTCAGCGTACTCATTACTCGCGGCTTTACTGCCGATTCCCGTAAGAGTTTGGGCACTGTTTGTGCATTCGTACAGAAGATGGTCAAATGGCCGGTAAGCCTTAACCATATACACTACTGGAAATGGAAAAAAGAACATATTGACACCGGTGTGTCAGACCCACTATACTTGCTCCGGACACTGCGAGAGGGCTGTACAAGCAATGATCACACGCACGGCACAGCGGACACACCAGGAACCGCGGTGTTGGCCGTCGAATGGCGCTAGCTGCGCAGCATTTGTGCACCGCCGCCGTCAGTGTCAGCCAGTTTGCCGTGGCATACGGAGCTCCATCGCAGCCTTTAACACTGGTAGCATGCCGCGACAGCGTGGACGTGAACCGTATGTGCAGTTGACGGACTTTGAGCGAGGGCGTATAGTGGGCATGCGGGAGGCCGGGTGGACGTACCGCCGAATTGCTCAACACGTGGGGCGTGAGGTCTCCACAGTACATCGATGTTGTCGCAAGTAGTCGGCGGAAGGTGCACGTGCCCGTCGACCTGGGACCGGACCGCAGCGACGCACGGATGCACGCCAAGACCGTAGGATCCTACGCAGTGCCGTAGGGGACCGCATCGCCACTTCCCAGCAAATTAGGGACACTGTTGCTCCTGGGGTATCGGCGAGGACCATTTGCAACCGTCTCCATGAAGCTGGGCTACGGTCCCGCACATCGTTAGGCCGTCTTCCGCTCACGCCCCAACATCGTGCAGCCCGCCTCCAGTGGTGTCGCGACAGGAGTGAATGGAGGGACGAATGGAGACGTGTCGTCTTCAGCGATGAGGGTCGCTTCTGCCTTGTTGCCAATGATGGTCGTATGCGTGTTTGGCGCCGTGCAGGTGAGCGCCACAATCAGGACTGCATACGACCGAGGCACACAGGGCCAACACCCGGCATCATGGTGTGGGGAGCGATCTCCTACACTGGCCGTACACCTCTGGTGATCGTCGAGGGGACACTGAATAGTGCACAGTACATCCAAACCGTCATCGAACCCATCGTTCTACCATTCCTAGACCGGCAAGGGAACTTGCTGTTCCAACAGGACAATGCACGTCCGCATGTATCCCGTACCACCCAACGTGCTCTAGAAGGTGTAAGTCAACTACCCTGGCCAGCAAGATCTCCGGGTCTGTCCCCCATTGAGCATGTTTGGGACTGGATGAAGCGTCGTCTCACGCGGTCTGCACGTCCAGCACGAACGCTGGTCCAACTGAGGCGCCAGGTGGAAACGGCATGGCAAGCCGTTCCACAGGACTACATCCAGCATCTCTACGATCGTCTCCATGGGAGAATAGCAGCCTGCATTGCTGCGGAAGGTGGATATACACTGTACTAGTGCCGACATTGTGCATGCTCTGTTGCCTGTGTCTATGTGCCTGTGGTTCTGTCAGTGTGATCATGTGATGTATCTGACCCCAGAAATGTGTCAATAAAGTTTCCCCTTCCTGGGACAATGAATTCACGGTGTTCTTATTTCAATTTCCAGGAGTGTATATATGAAGATGGTATCTGTTCTTTCGGACATGTTCTCATTCTTCGCCACAAAGACATCAGAATCCCAGTGTCATGAAACCATGTTTGCCATTTTCGACGCTGGAATTGGGGTGTCTGTTACCGGATACTAGCCGGATACCAACACCAACCCATGCTGTGTTCATATTCAAACATGTCCGGACGCACGTGCGGACGTACAAGCAGTCCGCGAGTAATGAGTATGATGGGCAGGGGCACTATGAATATAGTGCAGGACTATAAGTTGCAATTGTGGGTCTCACGGGAGGTGTGTCAGAGATAAGTCCCTGCAGTCGCTCTATCGTCTATAACCTCAGTGGCTCAGATGGAGCTGGCATGGTAGCGCAGCGTGTTTGGTCAGAAGGCTGGATGCTCTTTCTTTCTTTCACTGGTGCCATGTCCAGCGCTGAAGCAGGGTCGGCATTCCTTAGGAATGGATGTGGCAAGGTTAGTGGAAAAGGGGTGGCCAGATGCCTTTCCTGCCGCCACCCCGTGTCCTGTGCCCCTACCCCCCCCCCCCCCCCCCTCCGGGATGGAATTAGTGTACCCCTGCTGTCTGTGTCGAGTGTAATTAATGGAATAGTGCGAGCATGTTGAGATGTCTGCGAGTCGTGTAAGTGAGGCGGAACGTGGGGACCAGCCCGGTATTCACCTAACCGTATGTGGAAAACCGCCTAAAAACCACATCCAGGCTGGCCGGCACAACGAATGACGACGGTAATCCGTCGGGCGGATTCGATGCGGGGCGCTCTCGGCTAATGTGGCGGGTCAGCGGGTCAGAGGGCTGCGTGCTCTCTGTAGTAAGAAACACTGACTCAAGGAATCAACGATAAAATTGAAGGGATGTCTTGTGACGTCTGTCCACACCAAATGCAACGAACTATGCCGAAAAAAAAGAGCATTCGCACATTTTCAAATTTTCAGATGGGCCCGTTGACCTATATCAACGCCTGCATGCAGCTAAGGGTATTCATTTCATTGTAATTTTATTAAATTTTGTTTACGAGCCTATGTGAACGAGTTGGTGGAGGTGTAATTTTGTACCGATAAATTTGTTATTCATAGTTGAAAATGATTTCTCTGAACACTGGGACGAGCTGCGAGAGCTTCAATGAATTTATCGAGCTAGGAGCTGAGCACTAGCAAGCTACATGCCTCCATTTTTATACAGCCATTAATGATGAAATACCGTTTTTGTCGACTATCCTCGAGTTGATGCATAGGTTTGCTGTGACGTCAAGAGAACTATTGTAATATTTATGGCGAGGGAGTTATGTACATTAGCTTATCTCGGAACGTAGTACTTTGTAGAGTGGTGCATTTAGGGGCAAAGGCTCAACTGCCACACACCGTCAGGTGGCTTGCGGAGTATGGATGTAGATGTAGAGGTTAGACAACATACGAATCAAACGGTAGTTACTGCACCGATTCACGAAAATGCATTGCTCATAAACAAAATCGGAGGCCGCTTTAGGTGAATAAAGGAATCGGTGCCTATGCCACTTGGAAGGTATATGTAGAACTTTACCGACATATGAGGGTCACTCCAAAAGAAATGCACACTATTTTTGTAAAAATACAGTTTTCATTCTGCTTGTGTGAAAGTTTTATAGTGTACAGATACATCCTTACCGCTTGTTTTCAAACTTAGTTCTACCTGTTCCCGTGAGTGGCGCCGTCATAGCATGTCTTCAAGATGGCTGCTACACTTTATGTTCGTCAGAAGCAACGTGCTGTCATAGAATTCCTGTGCTGTGAAAACGAGACAGTGGGAAACATCCACAAGAGTTGAAAAAGGTGTACTGAGATGCTGCTGTCGATCGCAGTACAGTTAGTCGGTGGGCACGCAGGTTACGTGATGAAAGCGGGCACGGCAATATTGAGGATTGTACTCGCAGCGGCAGGCCTCGGACTGCGCAGATTCCAGACAATTTGCAGAGAGTTAACGAATTGGTGACTGCTGACAGACGCATCACAGAGAACGAATTATCACGCTACGTTGGGATATGGGAGGGAAGTTTCTGCAGAATACTGAAAGTGTTGACATTAAAAAAGGTTTCCAGGATGTTGACAGTGGCTCACAAAGAAACAAGAAGAACGGTATGCAGCGAACTTTTGGAACAGTACGAGAAAAGTGGAGATGCATTTCTTGGAGGAATTGGGACAGGTGATGAAACATGGCTCCATCATTTTTCACCAGAGACTAAGAGGCAATCAATGGAGTGGCATCATGCAAATTCACCCAAGGGGAAAAAAAAATTAAAAACCACACCTTCTGCTGGAAAAGTTATGGCTACGGTGTTTTTCGATTCCGAAAGACTCTTGCTTGTTGACATCATGCCAAGTGGAACCACCATAAACTCTGATTCATATGTGTCGACACTGAAGAAACTTCAAGCTCGACTGAGTCGCATTCGACCACATCGGAAAAAGCAGGATGTTTTGCTGTTGCACGACAATTCACGGCCACATGTCAGTCAAAAAAACATGGAAGCGATCACAAAACTCGGATGGACAACACTGAAGCACCCACCTTACAGTCCTGACCTGGCTCCATGTGACTATCTCTTTGGGAAACTGAAAGACTGTCTTCGTGGAATAAGGTTTGAAGGTGATGACTCCCTTGTGCACGCTACCAAAAAGTGGCTCCAACAGGTTGGTCCAGAATTTTGCCGTGCGGGTATACAGGCGCTGGTTTCAAGATGGCGTAAGGCAGTTGAGAGGAATAAAATTGTGTGCATTTTTTTTGGAGTGACCCTCGTTCTTCCACAGGTTTTTCAGGGATACCGTCTGAGTATTTTGGTATAAGGTGCGCACAGTCTCCGACAGATCGTTATAGATTAATACCCTCACTGTGATTTATTCGGTTTATTACCGTCGTCATCCTTGTTTCTATGGAAATACTACACAAAAGTGAAGAAGCTCGTAATATGCAGCAAACGAGACGTACAACACACAACGCAGAGTAATCCAACAATGATGGGATGCAAAAGTACCGTGCGGGAACAGCGTAGCAGAAGGTCGTCCTGCCGCTCCTCCATTGAATTCAGTGAACCCATACACGAGCTACATATTGGTCAACTCTTCCTCAGTAAACCTATCCATAGTACTGCTTGGTATCACATCTAACACTGCAGGTAAACAAAACCCTAGACAGAACCGAGCAGCACTGAAAGCAAACTTTTGGGCAACGACTTACAGCCGGCCAGAGTGCCCGAGCGACTCTAGGCGCTTCAGTCTGGAACCGCGCTGCTACTACGGTCGCAGCAGCTCGTGGCCGTGCGGTAGCGTTCTCGCTAGCGTTCGGCCGGGTTCCTGCGTTCGATTCCCGGCGGGGTCAGGGATTTTCTCTGCCTCGTGATGACTGGGTGTTGTGTGTTGTCCTTAGGTTAATTAGGTTTAAGTAGTTCTAAGTTCTAGTGGACTGATGACCATAGCTGTTAAGTCCCATAGTGCTCAGAGCCATTTTAACTACAGTCGCAGGTTCGAATCCTGCCTCGGGCATGGATGTGTGTGATGTCCTTAGGTTAGTTAGGTTTAAGTAGTTCTAAGTTCTAGGGGACTGATGACGAAAGACGTTGAGTCCCATAGTGCTCAGAGCCATTTGAATCATTTGAACGACTTACAGAGGGCAGTATCATTGTTAACAGCAGTTACCGTGAGCGAATGGAAAAGAAGCGCATATTGTCGGCATTTCCACTGTTGTACCCTATCTCAGTGAAATACAGGTACAAAGCTAAATAGAGCAGCAAATCAAACGAAATGCAATAACTCTGTAATGGGCCGCCAGAGATCGTGGATCTCTTGTGGCAGAATACTCAGAATATATCCCTGACCGACCTCTGGAAATTTGTCGCTGGAGTTCCGGTCTACCGTGTTTATACGGGGTGTCTCTCCAGGTGGTCAGATGCATTATGTCTAGTGTTATATTTGGAGTTTCGTTTTTTGCAGAGTGTAGCCGGAGTCAGTGCAATCAAATACTGCTCGTCATGTCTCTCATGCGAAGTCCAGTTTCGATGGAAAGCGTTGGTTTGTTCCACTTCTAAACAAAATAGTTTTTAGATCGGAATTTTACGTACCCATACGCCAGAGCGGTCTCATAATAATCTAGTGCGATATTCGTTTTATCGACAGCAGTTACTCCCGTATAAAAGCGCTGCTTTGTCGCTGCTGGAGTACTAGGTTATTCTTCGTGCTTTACTCTTCCTGTTAATACACATCGATGAAAAGAATGTCGCACTAGATTAATTTGGGACCACTCTGTTCACTGGGTACGTAAAATTTCGATTTAAAAGTCATTTTCTCTGGAATGGGAAACAAACCGACGCTTTCCGTCGAAACACGGCGTTGCATGAGAGACGCATTGAGCAGCATTTATTTGGGCTGACTCCAGCTACAGATTGCAAGAACGAAATTGCAAATATCAGTTGAAACACGAGACAAAATGCGCCTGACGATCCATGGGTGAGACACCCGGTTTCAGACTCCTGGAAAAAATGCAACACGCTCAAGGGCAAGCTTTCTTTGGTTGACAATTGATGTGACAAGTAGTTCATCATTTTAGCAGTATATGATAATAAATTCAGACCAAATAAAATACACACGTCACAAAAAAGGTGTGCAAACAGTCTCATTAACACCCAGTGTATCTGACTCTGGCGGCAATGAATTCGTGTTTTCTCGTATGCATACGGTCATAAATGTGCTGAATGGTATCATGCGATTGACTGTCCCAAGAATGTTGCACCATGTGTTGCAGTTCGGCTGTAGTTCGTGCAGGCTCTGGATAACGAGTAAGTTCCCGCTTCACTATGTTCCATACGTGTTCAAGTCCGCCTCGATAGCTGAGTGGTCAGCGCGGCGGTCTGTCACTCCAAGGACCTTGGCTCGATTCCCGGGTCGGAGATTTTGTCCCCTCAGGTATTGGGTGTTGTGTTGTTCTCATTATAATTCCATCGTCATCAGTGGGAGGCAACGGGAGATCACTACTGGAATCACTTCCTTAGACTCTCATGCGGTGGATCCCTCTGACGAGACTTCCCCCCATGACCAAACCTGCCGTAAGGCAGAACACAAATTTAAGTTAATACGTGTTCAATTAACGAAAGATCCTGCTGGTCAGGGCAGTTGTCGTACACCACGAAGAGCACGTTGCGTCGCAGCAGCCGTATGTGGACGTGCATTGTCCTACTGGACAACACATCATCAACCTTTCGAAGAAATGGCGCCGGCCGGAGTGGCCGTGCGGTTCTAGGCGCTACAGTCTGGAACCGAGCGACCGCTACGGTCTCAGGTTCGAATCCTGCCTCGGGCATGGATGTGTGTGATGTCCTTAGGTTAGTTAGGTTTAATTAGTTCTAAGTTCTAGGCGACTGGTGACCTCAGAAGTTAAGTCGCATAGTGCTCAGTGCCATTCGAACCATTTGAAGAAATGGCAGTAGTACAGGGACAGAAAACTGTCTAAGGTAGCTTGCGCTGGTTGCTTTGCCCTGCAGAAACACAGAATGTGACCGCGAGTTGTAATTGATGATTCCCCATTCCACGATGCCTGGGGTGGAACTTGTGTGTTGTGGGCGAATGCTCTCTTGAATAGGCCGCTCACCAAATCTATGCCGTACACATGTATAGTACGTCCGCACACCGACAGAACCTACTCTCATCACTGAAGACAAGAGAGCGCCAATCCATTCTGTAGTCGACTCTTTCACGATACCAAAATAGCCATGTTTGGCGGTGCCGTTGTGTCAGTGATAGCTTGGCCAGAGGCACACGTGATTTTAGTGTTACTACAAGCAGACAAATTCCAGCGGTGCTTGCTGAGTTAGTAGCTGAAAAATGTTTCCGTATTTCTTCCCTGGATGAAGTTCGGTAGGCCACTGCTGCTCGCACAATGCATCCCTTGTCGTGCATCTGTACTACACGCAGGGCCGGTTCGAGGACATTTTACCCCACAAGGGACTTAACATTTAGCGCCGTCCCAAGCCCTTTTCCCTTACATACTTTCACCCGTCTCCCATTTCTCTAGTAATTGTGATATGCACTTTATAAAAATCTAACAAATCTTACACTTCGCCGCCTGTGTCGTCCCTCTCAGCTTGTCAACCCAATCGGCGGCTTGTGTTGCTTTGGTTTTAAACCAGCCCCAACGACGCGGACATCCAGAACCTGGTCTACAGGTGTGTGAATGTTCCGCAGACCATTGCTGTAAGCTGCGACACGCAACTGATGCAATGTGCCCAATATGTGCAGTAATCGTGATACGTCCATCATGCTTCCCGCAGGCCCACAATGCGATGAATGTTGGAAACACTGTTCATCTCAAAAAATTGGCACGGCTACTGCCTGCAGAGTAAAAGCAGAGGGCACACTGATAGCCTCCTGAACACCATGTGATCACCGATAACGGCGACAAACGAATTACTAACACTAAAATCGCCACAGTGTGCGCATCGTATACCCTGGTGCCTCTGAATACAGACCTTGAGGGCGTTACACTATTTTCTACGGCAATATACAGGGTGTTTCCGTAAAAGCGTGCAAAAATGAAAAGGACATAGGGAACGCACCACTGAACAATTTGAGATAGGGAACCGGGAATCGGAGAAGTCAGCTTAAGGAGATAAGGAAGTAAACATGTCTACTGCTTTGTTAAATGGTTCAAATGACTCTGAACACTATGGGACTCAATATCTGAGGTCATCAGTCCCCTAGAACTTAGAACTACTTAAACCTAACCAAACTAAGGACATCACACACATCCATACCCGAGGTAGGATTCGAACCTGCGACCGTAGCGGTCGCGCGGTTCCAGATTGAAACGCCTAGAACCGCTCGGTCACAGCGGCCGGCTGCTTTGTCTACCATTACTGTTTTCTAGCGTACAAGTTTACAGTACTGTGCTGTTTATTTACATGTACATTCTTTATTTCCTGCAAAGAAACAAGGAGGAATAGCCTGATTGCCAGGAAGTCATGATGCAAGTTTTGGTTACTTTACTTGTCAATAAGGTGGCTCTGTTGTATACTATTTACATTGTCCCATGACAGTACGTCCTTTGAACCAACGGCAGACCCATTTGTTACACAATATTATTCAGAGAAGTACAGTCCAATACTGGTACGGTATTTCCTGGTCGCTGGGTTGGAAGGGGAGGTCCTATTCCATGGCCTGCGAGGATCACCTGACCTGAATCCCCTGGATTATTTCCTACGGGGATAGCTAAAGCCACTTGTGGATGAGACCGGAGTGCTTACAGAGATGGAGCTAGCCGCGAGAACTGTAGCTGCCTGTGACGTCACTGGAAACACACCAGGGATATTTGTCAGGGTGCGTCAGCATCTTGTTCGCCGATGTCATGCTTGCATTGAGGTTGACGGCTGTCAGCTTCAGCACATTTTGTATGACACAGTACAAATGGTACGTTCATTGTGTCAATGATAGTTGTTTGTTGTTGTGGTCTTCAGTCCTGAGACTGGTTTGATGCAGCTCTCCATGCTACTCTATCCTGTGCAAGCTTCTTCATCTCCCAGAACCCACTGCAACCCATATCATTCTGAATCTGCTTAGTGTAGTCATCTCTTGGTCTCCCTCTATGATTTTTACCCTCCACGCTGCCCTCCAATACTAAATTGGTGATCCCTTGATGCCTCAGACCATGTCCTACCAACCGATCCCTTCTTCTGGTAAAGTTCTGCTACAAGCTTCTCTTCCCCCCCATCCTATTCAATACTTCCTCATTAGTTATGTGATCTACCCATCTAATCTTCAACATTCTTCTGTAGCACCACATTTCGAAAGCTTCTATTCTCTTCTTGTCCAAACTATTTATCGTCAATGTTTCACTTCCATACATGGCTACACTCCATACAAATACTTTCAGGAATGACTTCCTGACACTTAAATCTAGACTCGATGTTAACAAATTTCTCTTCTTCAGAAACGGTTTCCTTGCCATTGCCAGTCTACATTTTATATCCTCTCTACTTCGACCATCATCAGTTATTTTGCTCCCCAAATAGCCAAATTCCTTTACTACTCATTTCCTAATCTAATTCCCTCAGCATCACCCGACTTAATTCGACTACATTCCATTATACTCGTTTTGCTTTTGTTGATGTTCATCTTATATCCTCCTTTCAAGACACTATCCATTCCGTTCAACTGCTCTTCCAAGTCCTTTGCTGTCTCTGACAGAATTACGTTGTCATCGGCGAACCTCAAAGTTTTTATTTCTTCTCCATGGATTTTAATACCCACTCCAAATTTTTCTTTTGTTTCTTTTACTGCTTGCTCAATATACAGATTGAATAACATCGGGGAGAGGCTACAACCCTGTCTCACTCCCTTCCCAACCACTGCTTCCCTTTCATGTTCCTCGACTCTTATAACTACAATCTGGTTTCTGTACAAATTGTAAATAGCCTTTCGCTCCCTATATTTTACCCCTGCCACCTTCAGAATTTGAAAGAGAGTATTCCGGTCAACATTGTCAAAAGTTTTCTCTAAGTCTACAAACGCTAGAAACGTAGGTTTGCCCTTCCTTAATCTAGTTTCTAAGATAAGTCGTAGGGTCAGTATTGCCTCACGTGTTCCAACATTTCTACGGAATCCGAACTGATCTTCCCCGAGGTAGGCTTCTACTAATTTTTCCATTCGTCTGTAAAGAATTCGCGTTAGTATTTTGCAGCTGTGACTTATTAAACTGATAGTTCGGTAATTTTCACATCTGTCAACACCTGCTTTCTTTGGGATTGGAATTATTATATTCTTCTTGAAGTCTGAGGGTATTTCGCCTGTCTCACACATCTTGCTCACCAGATGGTAGAGTTTTGTCAGAACTGGCTCTCCCAAGGCCGTCAGTAGTTCCAATGGAATGTTGTCTACTCCGGGGGCCCTGTTTCTACTCAGGTCTTTCAGTGCTCTGTCAAACTCTACATGCAGTATCGTATCTCCCATTTCGTCTTCATCTACATCCTCTTCCATTTCCATAATATTGTCCTCAAGTACATCACCCCTGTATGGACCCTCTATATACTCCTTCCACCTTTCTGCTTTCCCTTCTTTGCTTAGAACTGGGTTTCCATCTGAGCTCTTGATGTTCATACAAGTTGTTCTCTTTTCTCCAAAGGTCTCTTTCATTTTCCTGTAGGCAGTATCTATCTTACCCCTGGTGAGATAGCCTCTACATCCTTACATTTGTCCTCTAGCCATCCCTGCTTAGCCATTTTGCACTTCCTGTCGATCTCGTTTTTGAGACATTTGTATTCCTTTTTGCCTACTTCATTTACTGAATTTTTATATATTCTCCTTTCATCAATTAAATTCAATATTTCTTCTGTTACCCAAGGATTTCAACTAGCCCTCGTCTTTTTACCTGCTAGGTCCTCTGCTGCCTTCACTACTTCATCTCTCAAAGCTACCCATTCTTCTTCTACTATATTTCTTTCCCCCATTCCTGTCAATTGTTCCCTTATGCTCTCCCTGAAACTCTGTACAACCTCTGGTTTAGTCAGTTTATCCATGTCCCATCTCCTTAAATTCCCAACTTTTTGCAGTTTCTTCAGTTTTAATCTACTGGTCATAACCAATAGATTGTGGTCAGAGTCCACATCTGCCCCTGGAAATGTCTTACAATTTAAAACCTGGTTCCTAAATCTCTGTCTTACCATTATATAATCTATCTGATACCTTTTAGTATCTCCAGGCTTCTTCCATGTATACAGCCTTCTTTTATGATTCTTGAACCAAGTGTTAGCTATGATTAAGTTATGCTCTGTGCAAAATTCTACCAGGCGGCTTCCTCTTTTATTTCTTTGCCCCAGTCCATATTCACCTACTACGTTTCCTTCTCTCCCTTTTCCTACTACCGAATTCCAGTCACCCATGACTATTAAATTTTCATCTCCCTTCACTATCTGAATAATTTCTTTTATTTGATCATACATTTCTTCAATTTCTTCGTTATCTGCACAGCTAGTTGGCATATAAACCTGTACTACTGTAGTAGGTGTGGGCTTCGTATCTATCTTGGCCACAGTAATGCGTTCACTATGCTGTTTGTAGTAGCTTACCCGCATTCCTATTTTCCTATTCATTATTAAACCTACTCCTGCATTACCCCTATTTGATTTTGTGTTTATAACCCTGTAGTCACCTGACCAGAAGTCTTGTTCCTCCTGCCACCGAACTTCACTAATTCTCACTATATCTAACTTTAACCTATCCATTTCCCTTTTTAAATTTTGTAACCTACCTGCCCGATTAAGGGATCTGACATTCCACGCTCCGATCCGTAGAACGTCAATGATAGTATCAGCAGTTAACTAATGTAACTAAATAAGCACACAATAGTGATTGTATTCTTATTATCTCCTTAAGCTGGCTCCTCCATCCCCAGTTTCCCTACCTAAAATTGTTCAGTGGAACAATCTTTATGCTCTGTTAAGTTTTTGCTCGCTCTTACGGAAACACTGTGTATGTAGGGACGTGAACAGTGTCAGAGGTTCAGTGATCATTGTGAGGGACAGAGATAAGTTATCAGCACTGAAAGAGTTTTGAAGAGGGCCTCATTGTTGGTCTCCATTTGGCCGACTGGCCAAATAGCCCATTATTCAGATTTGTGGGGCGTTAGGATGGGACAGTGTCCCAATATTTTACTTCATGGGAACTTGAGGGCCAACGGCCTTGCCGCAGTGGTAACACCGGTTCCCATCAGCTCACCGAAGCTAAGCGCTGTCGGGCTGGACTAGCACTTGGATGGATGACCATCCGGTCTGCCAAGCGCTGTTGGTAAGTGGGATGCACTCAGCCCTTGTGAGGCAAACTGAGGAGCTACTTGATTGAGAAGTAGCAGCTCTGGTCTCGGAAACTGACATACGGCCGGGAGAGCGGTGTGCTGACCAAATGCCCCTCCATATCCGCATCCAGTGACGCCTGTGGGCTGAGGATGACACGGCTGCCGGTCGCTACCACTGGGCCTTCATGGCCTATTCGGGAGGGCAAGCACACTCGTCGTTAAGATTGTATTCGACCACTTCTGTCCACTGTAAGGGGGAATCACCATATTGTGCACTAACCACATCGTAACCCCTTCACATCTGCACGTGCCATCCGAGAACAAGTATAGGACTCCCTTCAACATCCTGTGTCGTCCCGCGTCACCGGTAGAAGAACAACAGCAGCAGGACTGTTGTGGTACTTCATGATTCAGTGAAAAACCTTTTTCCCCACCTTGCTCAGCCTTCTTTCCTGACTTTGAGCCGAAGGGCTGTCAGATTTTATTCATTTACGTTTTGCTTTTCCCATTTTTGTACCTTTTCTTTGTGTTGAATTAATTTAACTGACAGTAGCTCCAGTTGGCAAAAAGTTCAGTGCCCCAAATTCAGCTAGTTCTGTAACATTGGAAGTGAGCTGCTGTGTTGATTGCTGTTAAGGATACTGAGGATGCCACCCTTACATCTTCCAATCTTCCTCCATAAAAAAGGGGGATGCATCTTTCAGCTGGCTAATGAGAGACAAGGGAATGAAACGAAAATGGTTCAAATGGCTCTGAGCACTATGCGACTTAACTTCAGAGGTCATCAGTCGCCTAAAACTTAGAACTAATTAAACCTAACTAAGCTAAGGACATCACACACATCCATGCTCGAGACAAGATTCGAACCTGCTACCGTAGCGGTCACTCGGCTCCAGACTGCAGCGCCTAGAACCGCACGGCCACTCCGGCCGGCAATGAAAGGAACAAAGGTACTCTGAGAACACTGTGTGAGAAGTGGTTCATTGAACCCTCTTCCAGGAACTTTATTGTGAATAGCAGAGTAATCAAGTAGATGTAGACGTAGATGCCTGATGGGCAGGCTGCCATTGACCTCTCGACACAAAAGAATGTGTTTCGAGTGGTCGTGTGATCGGGAAGCATGAACTGCTGATGAACGACATCACACTGGGTGAAGTGATGAATCATGGAGCTACATCATCCCGGAAGACGATCGGCGACGAAAGTGGCAGTGACGCAGAGAAATGTCCTATCCTTCCGAAGGTTTGCAGAGATAAAGCTGGGTTACTTTTGGCGTCATTGTGTGGAGAGCCATTGGATATGGCTTCAGGTCACTGGCGGTAGTGGCTGAGGGACCTCTTACGGCACTACGACATCCTGCGACAATATCTTATTGCCTTTCTTCAACATTACAGTACTTGTCCATATATGACACTTGTTTCTACGACCTGCGTTTATGCTGTTGAGGTACTCCCTTGACATCAAGATCCACAGATATGTACCTGATATAAATGGAAGGGACAAGCTACGTCTCAGTGACCGGATCCAGGATGTCAAGGAGCAGTTACAACATTTTTCAGCCAGCTTCCCTTGGTACAGGATACAATGGTTTTATGACGCTCTTCCCAACCGAATCAGTGCATGTGTGCAGGCCAGAGGAGATGCAACGTCGTACTGTTAAGTGGGCCCATACAGTCTTGTGCCGGCCAGTGTGGCCGTGCGGTTCTAGGCGCTACAGTTTGGAACCGCGCGACCGCTACGGTCGCAGGTTCTAATCCTGCCTCGGGCATGGATGTGTGTGATGTCCTTAGGTTAGTTAGGTTTAAGTAGTTCTAAGCTCTAGGGGACTGATGACCTCAGCTGTTACGTCCCATAGTGCTCAGAGCCATTTGAACCATACTGTCATGTTCTTCATAAATTTTACTCAGTCTTGTGATCATAGAATGATCAAGGGAGTACATCTGGCACAGATGCCCTTCCAACACGTGAAGTATCATTTCCTTTCCTCCATTTCTGGGTGATTCTTTTTTTTATTACGCGGGACACTATCTGATCATAAGCGTCTGAACACCGATACGTAGCGCGGAATTTGCCACTGGATTTGACGTCAGGCGGGGTGTCAGTATAGAAGAAGGCATCGAATACTGTGTTGTCAATAGAGAAACCTTAACAACAGAATGGAGAGGTCAGGACAGCTAAGTCACTTCGATAGCGGACTAATCATTGAACGTCACTTGAGCAGCAAATCCATCAAAGAGATTTAAATCTTTCTAAAGCTCCGCAAGTCGACTGTTGGTGATGTGACTGGGCAGTGTAAATAGGAAGGAATAACCACAGTTAAACCAAGACCAAGTAGACCTCTCGTACTGACAGACAGGGAACTCGAGCAATGCTGATGTTGGTTGGTAAATTCACATTAAATCAGCGAAAGGGATCATTCGTTAGTTTTAAAATGTTACTAGCAGTCCAGCCACCACAATTATTGTGCTTAGAGAGTGAAAAGAATAGCATACAATGGTCGAGCAACTTGCAATATGCCACACATTTTTATAGTTAATGCTAAGTGTCGCCTGAAGTATTGTAATGTGCGACGTGATTGGCCAGGTGATGACTGGAAACCAGTGATTTGACGCGATGAATCACGCTATACCCTGTGGCAATCTGATGGAGGGGTTTGGGTTTGTCGAACGCCTGGAGAACGTAACCTGCCGTAATGTAACAATGACTTACGAAGGTGGTCGTGATACTTTATGGGGGTGTTTTTTGTAGTTACGTTATGATACCTTTCTGCGCATAAGAAAACGCTGAGCGCGTGAAGGAGATGAACACATTTTACTGCAGTGTGTACTTCGCACAGTTCGGGAACGATGATTGATTGTATCAGTCGTAAAGTGGCATCTGTGAGGCAGTGATCTGGGGACAGTACCATTCCTGAAATGGACTGGCCTCTGCATAGTCCCGACATGAACGCAGTGCAACACACCTGGGATGTTTGCGCCAGACTCCAAGGTCTAACATCATTACCTTCTTCTAGTTTCGGTTCTTGAGGATGAATGCTCTGCCATTCTCGCGATATATATATATATATATATATATATATATATATATATATATATACACACCTGGAAATTGAAATAAGAACACCGTGAATTCATTGTCCCAGGAAGGGGAAAATTTATTGACACATTCCTGGGGTCAGATACATCACATGATCACACTGACAGAACCACAGGCACATAGATACAGGCAACAGAGCATGCACAATGTCGGCACTAGTACAGTGTATATCCACCTTTCGCAGCAATGCGGGCTGCTATTCTCCCATGGAGACGATCGTAGAGATGCTGGATGTAGTCCTGTGGAACGGCTTGCCATGCCATTTCCACCTGGCGCCTCAGTTGGACGAGCGTTCGTGCTGGACGTGCAGACCGCGTGAGACGACGCTTCATCCAGTCCCAAACATGCTCAATGGGGGACAGATCCGCAGATCTTGCTGGCCAGGGTAGTTGACTTACACCTTCTAGAGCACGTTGGGTGGCACGGGATACATGCGGACGTGCATTGTCCTGTTGGAACAGCAAGTTCCCTTGCCGGTCTAGGAATGGTAGAACGATGGGTTCGATGACGGTTTGGATGTACCGTGCACTATTCAGTGTCCCCTCGACGATCACCAGAAGTGTACGGCCAGTGTAGGAGATCGCTCCCCACACCATGATGCCGGGTGTTGGCCCTGTGTGCCTCGGTCGTATGCAGTCCTGATTGTGGCGCTCACCTGCACGGCGCCAAACACGCATACGACCATCATTGGCACCAAGGCAGAAGCGACTCTCATCGCTGAAGACGACACGTCTCCATTCGTCCCTCCATTCACGCCTGTCGCGACACCACTGGAGGCGGGCTGCACGATGTTGGGGCGTGAGCGGAAGACGGCCTAACGGTGTGCGGGACCGTAGCCCAGCTTCATGGAGACGGTTGCGAATGGTCCTCGCCGATACCACAGGAGCAACAGTGTCCCTAATTTGCTGGGCAGTGGCGGTGCGGTCCCCTACGGCCCTGCGTAGGATCCTACGGTCTTGGCGTGCATCCGTGCGTCGATGCGGTCCGGTCCCAGGTCAACGGGCACGTGCACCTTCCGCCGACCACTGGCGACAACATCGATGTACTGTGGAGACCTCACGCCCCACGTGTTGAGCAATTCGGTGGTACGTCCATCCGGCCTCCCGCGTGCCCACTATACGCCCTCGCTCAAAGTCCGTCAACTGCACATACGGTTCACGTCCACGCTGTCGCGGCATGCTACCATTGTTAAAGACTGCGATGGAGCTCCGTATGCCACGGCAAACTGGCTGACACTGACGGCGGCGGTACACAAATGCTGCGCAGCTAGCGCCATTCGACGGCCAACACCGCGGTTCCTGGTGTGTCCGCTGTGCCGTGCGTGTGATCATTGCTTGTACAGCCCTCTCGCAGTGTCCGGAGCAAGTATGGTGGGTCTGACACACCGGTGTCAATGTGTTCTTTTTTCCATTTCCAGGAATATATATATATATATATATATATATATATATATATATATATATATATATATATATGTCTGGTTTTGTGCGGAAATCAGGAGCTGAGCGGGCTTTAGGGATATGAATACCCTCTGTGCTGACGAACAGGTCGAGACATGGGTACTGAATAGCAAGCACTTAAATAACTGGACCCGTCGCTAACGGTGGAAATAATGATTCTGTTGTGTTACTACCACCGGAGACTACTTATCTACATCCATATCTACATCCGTACTCCGCAAGCCACCTGACGGTGTGTGCCGGAGGATACCTTGGGTACCTCTATCGGTTCTCCCTTCTATTCCAGTCTCCTATTGTTCGTGGAAAGAAAGATTGTCTGTATGCCTCCGTGTGGGCTCTAATCTCTCTGATTGTATCCTCACGGTCTCTTCGCGAGATGTACGTAGGAGGGAGCAATATACTGCTTGACTCCTCGGTGAAGGTATGTTCTCGAAACTTGAACAAAAGCCCGTACCGGGCTACTGAGCGTCTCTCCTGCAAAGTCTTCCACTGGAGTTTATCTATTATCTTCGTAATGCTTTCGCGATTACTAAATAATCCTGTAACGAAGCGCGCTACTCTCCGTTGGATCTTCTCTATCTCTTCTATCAACCCTATCTGGTACGGATCCCACACTGGTGAGTAATATTCAAGCAGTGGGCGAACAAGTGTACTGTAACCTACTTCCTTTGTTTTCGGATTGCATTTCCTTAGCATTCTTCCAATGAATCTCAGTCTGGCATCTGCTTTACCGACGATCAACTTTATATGATCATTCCATTTTAAATCACTCCTAATGCGTACTCCCAGATAATTTATGGAATTAACTGCTTCCAGTTGCTGACCTGCTATATTGTAGCCAAATAGTAAAGGATCTTTCTTTCTATGTATCCGCAGCACATTGCACTTGTCTACATTGAGATTCAATTGCCATGCCCTGCATCATGTGTCAATTTGTTGCATTTTAGTACAGTTTTCCATTGTTACAACCTCTCGATATACCACAGCATCATCCGCCAAAAACCTCGGTGAACTTCCGATATTATCCACAAGGTCATTTATGTATATTGTGAATAGCAACGGTCCTACGACACTCCCCTGTGGCACACCTGAAATCACTCTTACTTCGGAAGACTTCTCTCCATTGAGAATGATATGCTGCGTTCTGTTATCTAGGAACTCTTCAATCCTACCCACAATTGGTCTCATAGTCCATATGCTTTTACTTTGTTCCGGCGTAGATGGTAAAACAACGAAGTGCAGGATATGAGGACTCAAAGACAAAGATGTCATTGTGGTGGATGAGGAAGAGTATGGGAATAAAACTGATGTAACTATCATGTCCACGATGATGCGAAACGAATTATATAATTTATGTATGAGTTTGACGTGGTCGATTTACATTTACAAGATGAGGCAGAAGTCAACGGAAAAACATTCAGATCTTGTTCGAGAATACGTTCTGAGTACTTTGGCATAAGAGACCCTCGGTCTCTGGCAGCTCGTTGCAGAATTATTGCACTTCGTTTGGATTCTTGTCCTATAACTATTTTCTGAGTTGCAGTGAAAAATAGTGCATAACAGCGCAAGCGTCGATGGTTGCGCTTTGTGCCTTGTGTACATTCACTGGCGGTACCTGCTGTTGACATTAGGAATGCCCTCCTTACCTCGTTGTGCTCACATCTGCATTCAGTGTTTCTCGGTACTGTCTAGGGTTTTGTTTTCTGGCAGTGTTAGTTGTGCGTTAACAGTGATTCACAGCATTACTATAGATAGTGTTCCGGCGTGGCGTCCAGCACCGTCACGAAGGTCAAGAACGGAAGAGCAGAGGGGGCTGTGAGACGACGTCAGGCAATAGTACGCTGACGGAGCCCTCCCTAGGACGACAACCGAGACAGAAGCGGTCTCTACACGAAGAGAATGTAAGCGCCGCTCTGTCTGGCCCCACTCGAGTTGAAGACGAGCCGTCCTCCGAAAGCTAAGCCAGTGACTTGTGAACTGTATTGTTTTGTTTGTATTGGAACTGTATATACTGACTGATTATTTGCGTGTCGCCATTTGTTTGCGACACACCTTTTTGAATACGCAAAGTATTGTCATTTATCTTACTGTAATAAACTTTATTAATACGTTTTGCTTGAATTGTTGTTTAGCGATCGGAGAAAGCAGGTTTCCTAGGCACCCTATATTAGACGAGTGGGCAGAACACAACAGATATATTACTGCTGAAGAGTTGTCCATATGCAACTCGTCTACTGGTTCACTCAATGCAGTGGAACAGGAGCACCAAGAGGCTATACTGAGCTGTTCCCACATCAACAACAGCCTGCGACTTCCCGGGTTTCTTACTCTTCTTACACACTCAGTTTAATGTGAGTTAGCAATAAGAATCAGTATTTGGCTATGTGCGGCTTTCATTGAAAATGTGGCTCAGTGATGTTGTAGTGCCGAACCATAAATTTCTGCTATACGTCAAAGAACTAAGATAATTAAATAATCTGTAGTAAACTGTCATCTTAGGGTCTAATAATTTGAGCAAATATAAGTTAAACCAATTTGATGATAATAAATTGCAGTTATGAGCAATGATCAGAAATGATAAAACTGGGAAATACAATATTTGAAAATTGAAGTAGGTCATACCACTAGTTTAAAGTTACATAGGTTTCACAATTTATTCAGAGATCAAGCAATGTCATTCAGATCTGGTTGTCACACAAAATATACTTAAACAAGGTTGTAGAATAATAAATATTGAAAAGCTGTTGATACTGCATCGACCAAAGCACGTGTGGTTGTAGAATCCCCAGTAATTTGACAATTCATTACTAGAATGAGATTTTCATTTTGCAGTGGAGTGTGCGCTGATATGAAACTTCCTGGCAGATTAAAACTGTGTGCCGGACCGAGACTCGAACTCGGGACCTTTGCCTTTCGCGGGCAAGTACACTACAATCTTTTGGTCGGGGCGGACGTCACAAGACATCTGTTCAAATTGATCGTTGGCTCCTTGAGTCAGTTTTTTTATTACAGAGAGCACGCAGCCCTCTGACCGAACACGCTGAGCTACCGCGCCGGCAATCCATTTGAGCTACCCAAGCACGACTCACGCCCCATCCTCACAGCTTTACTTCCGCCAGTACCTCGTCTCCTACTTTCCAAGCTTTACAGAAGCTCTTCTGCGAGCCTTGCAAGACTAGCACTCCTGAAATAAAGGATATTGCGGAGACATGGCTTAGCCACAGCCTGGAGGATGTTTGCAGAATGAGATTTTCACTCTGCGTAGGAGAGTACGCTGACATGAAACTTCCTCGCAGATTAAAACTGTGTGCCGGACCGAGATTCGAACTCGGGACCTTTGCCTTTCGCGGGCAACCTGTGAGGACGAGGCGTGAGTCCTGCTTGGATAGCTCAGACGGTAGAGCAGTTGCCCGCGAAAGGAAAAGGCCCCGAGTTCGAGTCTCGGTCCGGTACACAGTTTTAATCTGCCAGGAAGTTTCAATCCAGTACTAGTTCGAAAGTTACAAGTCTTACTTGTAACTGAATTTAACTTAGTATAAAGCCTTCCTATCACACGAGTTTATTACGAAGTCCTATGTCGTCTTATAGCAGGACATCAAAGTAAAACTTTTCTGCCGTCTCCTCCGATGGCCAATACAGAAGCGTCGTTCTCGTTTCTGCCTTGCACCCAATAGATCTTCCACTCGCAGCGTTCTCCAGCGACCTACCGCTCCCGCCAGTGAGACTGTAGGAACTTCCACCAAAAGCACGACTTTCTTACAATGTCATAAAATGCACAAAATGGACCACCATTTTAATGCTAAAAATTCTTCATACTGGATACCTGTAAAAGGTTACTAGCTAACGTTTCCAATGATACTAAACAAAATATTCTTCAAATCGGCCCTTCGACTTGAATAAATACATACGAGTCTAGCGCACACGTGCTTATAATAAACAATAACATTTACCTTAGAATAAATGAAATAATCACAAATGCCATAATGCTTTACTTTGTGGTGTGCATGTAGAGTACTTTTATGGTTCGACACATTTACATAACAAAATACTTAAAACTACTCACTATGCAGGACATGAAGAATGTATTGTAATTTTGCTTATTGCGATAATAGCTGCGGTACTGTTTTATCATCCAACACCTGGTTGATCATGCTGAACTACTTGGTTTAATGTTTACTATTTGTAATGTTTTTGGAAATGTTATTAGTTTCGCTGTAATTTCTAGCTTTTATTTTTTTTATTAATAAAATTGTGGTTGACATTTGATTAGATGCATCGCGCTGCGTTGATACACTCCTGGAAATGGAAAAAAGAACACATTGACACCGGTGTGTCAGCCCACCATACTTGCTCCGGACACTGCGAGAGGGCTGTACAAGCAATGATCACACGCACGGCACAGCGGACACACCAGGAACCGCGGTGTTGGCCGTCGAATGGCGCTAGCTGCGCAGCATTTGTGTACCGCCGCCGTCAGTGTCAGCCAGTTTGCCGTGGCATACGGAGCTCCATCGCAGTCTTTAACAATGGTAGCATGCCGCGACAGCGTGGACGTGAACCGTATGTGCAGTTGACGGACTTTGAGCGAGGGCGTATAGTGGGCATGCCGGAGGCCGGATGGACGTACCGCCGAATTGCTCAACACGTGGGGCGTGAGGTCTCCACAGTACATCGATGTTGTCGCCAGTGGTCGGCGGAAGGTGCACGTGCCCGTCGACCTGGGACCGGACCGCAGCGACGCACGGATGCACGCCAAGACCGTAGGATCTTACGCAGTGCCGTAGGGGACCGCACCGCCACTTCCCAGCAAATTAGGGACACTGTTGCTCCTGTGGTATCGGCGAGGACCATTCGCAACCGTCTCCATGAAGCTGGGCTACGGTCCCGCACACCGTTAGGCCGTCTTCCGCTCACCCCCCAACATCGTGCAGCCCCCCTCCAGTGGTGTCGCGACAGGCGTGAATGGAGGGACGAATGGAGACGTGTCGTCTTCAGCGATGAGAGTCGCTTCTGCCTTGGTGCCAATGATGGTCGTATGCGTGTTTGGCGCCGTGCAGGTGAGCGCCACAATCAGGACTGCATACGACCGAGGCACACAGGGCCAACACCCGGCATCATGGTGTGGGGAGCGATCTTCTACACTGGCAGTACACCTCTGGTGATCGTCGAGGGGACACTGAATAGTGCACGGTACATCCAAACTGTCATCAAACCCATCGTTCTACCATTCCTAGACCGGCAAGAGAACTTGGTGTTCCAACAGGACAATGCACGTCCGCATGTATCCCGTGCCACCCAACGTTCTCTAGAAGGTGTAAGTCAACTACCCTGGCCAGCAAGATCTCCGGATCTGTCCCCCATTGAGCATGTTTGGGACTGGATGAAGCGTCGTCTCACGCGGTCTGTACGTCCAGCACGAACGCTCGTCCAACTGAGGCGCCAGGTGGAAATGGCATAGCAAGCCGTTCCACAGGACTACATCCAGCATCTCTACGATCGTCTTCATGGGAGAATAGCAGCCTGCATTGCTGCGAAAGGTGGATATACACTGTACTAGTGCCGACATTGTGCATGCTCTGTTACCTGTGTCTATGTGCCTGTGGTTCTGTCAGTGTGATCATGTGATGTATCTGACCCCAGGAATGTGTCAATAAAGTTTCCCCTTCCTGGGACAATGAATTCACGGTGTTCTTATTTCAATTTCCAGGAGTGTATATACAGCGTGAAGCGAAATTCGCGCACTCAAGCTTCGCAGCGCGACTCCTCACATGCCAACGATAAAAAATGTCTCTCACAAAATTTCGTCCGGCGAGGCGAGTACAACCGGCAGAAAAGAATGTTAAACAGTGGCAGTCTGGCAACACTGTAACCACATGTATGGTAACTATTTCTGTCAGCACGTAACAGTCATGATGTACAGCTGGCGTAGTGAACAGAGTTTTGGGTTAGCATGCAGCAAGTCGATGGTTCGATCCTGGATTGCATCATATGATTCTTATTTGGTAAATGTAGTCCAGGTGGTACGATATCTGGCATCTTAATCGCCAACAACGATTGCAGCGGGTACTCTAGAAAACATTTGCACTTGCATACCACAATCGTAGAAATGGACGATTAGTCAGCTTTGAAAGAAGCCCTTTGCACATCGTGGACGTGAATTTGTTCGCACCACTTCATCTACTACATGCGAAACCTGTTTTCTTTGTACTCTCCCCCAATGGTTCCATAGATTGGTACCAACTATTATTCTAGTCTCGTTCGGGTCCGTTACATTTCGTTAGGGCCTTATGTTACCAGTAGGACTAGCAACGTGTTTTGCGAATAATGTCCAAACTCTCTTACTATTTGTATGTGTTATCACCATGGTCGCACTAATTAGCCTTTCAGCACTGAGTCTGGTAACCGCATGCTGTTTAGGACGTATCTCAATGCATTATTATTAGGTTTTTTTACAATCGTTAACAACTTCAGTTCCTCTTCTTCCTTTGTTGTCGTTTCCTATTTCTCCCGTATTCCCTCATTTTCTCCCCATGAAGTCTCCTCCTTTCAGCTGTCCATGTTGTTCCCGATTTTTTATTTCTTCTGCTTTGAAAGCCTTCCAAATTTAGTATTTTATTTTTAAAGCGGTTTCTTTCTGCTATTTATGATTCCTTGATGTTGTTTCTTTCTAGATCTTTCCTTACCTCTTTAATACATGCTATTATCGATTTCTTCTTCCAGAAATATAGGAGTATTTGTTTTGTAAGTCTATTTCCATCCATTTGGTACAGGTATCTAAAAAGGTTAATTTTCGTTTGGCCATTACTTCAGATATTTTCTTTATATGTTTGTAGATCTCCTCATTACTTCTTATTTTCCAACCATCTGCAGTTTTTATTGCACCTATTACTTTTCTAATAATCTTTCTTTTCAGGGACTCTAGTTAGTCCATCTTATAGTTCATCGTTAGGCAATCAGATCCATATAAACATTCTGGTCGTACCACTGTGGTGTAGTGTTTTAGTTTTGTTTTTCTAGATATACATTTCTTGTTGTAAATATTTTTGGTTAAACCATACGCTTTTTAAGTTTAGTTAATTTTTACATCTATTGCAGATTTCTCTAGTCCATTCTGTTGTATAGTTTCTGTAAGATATGTAAATTTATTTACTCGCTCTATTTTACCTATTTGTGTTTCTGTTAATTTTGGCGCATTTTTATATTTCTTATGAATTTTGCTTTTTTCAGCTGAAATTTTGAGTTCAATTCTGTTTGCTATTTTTTTTCAGAAGGTTTATTTGAATAACTGTTTCTGTCAGGTTTTCTGAAAGTATTGTAAAATCATCGGCAAAAGCCTAGGAGTTTACCTTAACTCCATTTATTTTCCTTCCCAGAGTTATTGTTTCAATTTTGTGATTTTTAGCTCCGAATTCCAGATCCTCACAGTTTTTTTCTAGAACACAATTAAACAGTAAAGGTAATAAACCATCACCTTGTCTAACACCAGTTTTTATTTCAAATGGCTGAGATACTTCAGCCATAAATTTGACTTTAGACATTGTACCTGTTAGTGTTTTACGGATTATATTTGCTAATTCAAATTTAACTGCAAATTCTCTAATGACCTTACCTATTGTTTCTCTGTCTATACAATCAAATGCTTTCACGAAATCAATAAATGACACTATTATTAGTTTGCTGGTTAACATCTATGGCGAATTATTGAATTTAAGTTAAAAAATTGTTCTGCACAGCATCTTACCTTTCGAAAACCACCCTGATATTCTCCCAGTTGTTTGTCTAAAGTATCTACCACTCTGTTCGGCAGAATTTTTGATAATATTTTGTATTCCACTGGCAGAAGCGACACTCTTCTGTAATTATTGACATTTTGTTTGTCTGCATTTTTATGTAGCGGGTGGATTAATGTTGTTTTCCATTCAACTGGAATCTTTTCAGTTTTCCAAATGTTCTAAAAAAGCAGCTGTAGATCCTTTATGATTTTTGGTTCTGATTACTTCAATATTAATGCTGTAATGGAGTCTTCACCACTTGTTTTATTGTTTTTGAGTGTTTTGATGGCTTCATGAATTTCTAACTCTGTTGGTGGGAAATCTTACTCTAGATTTTGAAGTGTCACTGGAAATTCTAATTTATCTGTTGGAGCTGGACAGTTCAACAGCTTTTCAAAAAATTTTGCTAAAGTTTCACAATTTTCTTTGTCGTTTAATCTCGTTTCGCCATTTTCATCTTTGAAAGAAATGCTTTGTGCCTGATATCCTTTAGGTAAGTGTTTAAAATTTTGGTAAAAATTTCAAGTATTATTTTGCGCGAAATTTTCTTCTATTTCAATAAGCTGAGAATTTTCAAAGTTTTATTGTTATTATTATTATTCTGTCTATGGGATTGTGGAAACATCACGTCTATTACCATTAGGGGAACAGTGCTTATTCGATACCGAATATTTCGCAATTAGCGTTGCCAGGATGAGTAATGCACAACAGTATCTGTCAGAGGGGTAATGTACGTTATGTGGAACAACACACAGCACTGACGGTATACTGTATGCGCTGTCCCAGAGAGTGACTAGTTGCGAGTGGAGTAATGCGCCCGAGACAGAATCCAGTGTACCTGCGTACACGTATCGAATTTTCTCATTGTAAACCTCTAAACCAATGTGGCAGACGTATGGCATAGACAAACGATGAAATTGTGGATATGCTTCTGGTCCTTGGTGAATCTGATAACTGGGCTGGTGTTACCGCTAGTGAATATGCTGCTAGATATCCTCGTGTACGTCATCCAGATAAAAATGAGATTCGTCATCTGCAGCTGCGCCTTCTGGAGTCAGGTTCTCTCCTTCCACCATCGCGTGACAGAGGTTGTACACAGGACTCCGTACTCCAGCTAATGAGGAAGCTATTCTAGAGGTCATACACCAAGAACCTCGGCGAAGTACACGTAGCGTAGCAAGGCAGCTGCGTGTCTCGCAATGCATGGTCGTTAACGTGCTGTATCATTAGGCTTTCACACAACACCTGCATCGTGCAGATCGCCATCAGCGGATGCAGTTCTGTTAATGGTTCCAGCAACAACAGAAAGGCAACGATGACTTTGTGAACTCTGTAATATGGTCGGATGAAGCAGCATTCACTCATGGGGGGGGGGGGGGGGTCTTCAATATGCACGATACCCGCCATAGGTGTGGGATTAATGCGCACGTCACCCGCAACCATGGATATCAAGTTCGCATTGATATCAATGTCTGGGCAGGAGTATTAGGTGACAGATGTTTGGGTCCCTACATGTTGCCTGACCGGTTGACTGCACGAAGGTATCACGCATCCCTCTCAAACCATCTGCCTGATGCGCTGGACGATGTTCCACTACATGTTCGGCGGAGAAAGTGGTTCCAACATGATGGTGCACCTCCACACTCTGGAATTAATGTGCGGCAGTATTTGGACAGAACATTTCCAGGGAAATGGCTTGGACGTGGAGGTCCAGTTGTATGGCTACCGCGTTCACCTGACTTAAATCCCCAGGATTTCTCCCCGTGCGGACACCTGAAGGAGCACGTGTACTCTACTCCGCCTACTAATGTGGAAGAACTGGTATCGCGTGTTCGTGCTGCCCTTGTTGCTGTGGACGCAGCTTTGCTGCGAAGGGTCCAGAGCTGTATGATCCGACGGGCTGGGCAATGTTTGGACTTGCACGGAGGTCGCTTTGAGCATTTGTTGTCCTGAGGAAAACGTATTGTGTTGTGAAGGTCACGCGGTCATTAATATGGACATTATAATTGTTACTGCTAATGTGCGCCATCTGAGTGCTCATATTACTTGTAGTATAAATGACAAGGAGATGTTGTGGTTTGTACTACTCTATCATCTTTGGCATCTCGAAATTGATATTATTTTTGCATTTATTCCGTCCTATGACAGTTAATTTGTTTTAACTTTCTATTTCTTATTTGTCTAACCACATATTTGCCATGTTAAGCGTTACAAAACGTTGTAAATTTAGGATACATGTGACCGAAGAACCGGTGTATATTACAATATGAAACGTCAGAATGAAATTAGCAAATAAAAAACATGGGCTCCAACTAAGGATCGAATCCTCGACATCCTGCATGATAACCCAAAACTCTACCCACTGCACCAACTGTACAGCATGAATTATATGTACCGCCAGAGGTTACCATACATGTGGTTAGAGTGTTGCCCGATGCCACTCTTTGATGCCCTTTTTCTGCCGGATGTACTCGCGGGACGAAATTTTGTGACAGTAATTTTTTTTATCGCTGGCATGTGAGGAGTCGCGCTGCGAAGCTCAAGTGTGCGAATTTCGCTTCACCCTAGTATGTAAGAGGTAAGCGTAACTGGACACTGGCAATGATTTGAGACTGACAAAAGACGGACATTCTCAAATACAATTATGATCTGCAATGAATCAAGGAAAAATGGGAGAGAAAATCCAAGCATACCAAAATGATCAACGCAGTATATATACATATATAGCTCGATATTACTCTCCCACCCTTCCAATCCATGCTGAGTGTTGACCATCACGAGAGAGAATATTCATTTCTTACACACAGGATGCAGCATTGCAGTACCAACTACATCACTGTTACCAACATTTTGCACAGAAATACCAAGGATGTGAATAATTGTTTGTCAAACTCATACTTTTTCTTTTTAAATATAAAAAAAACTGTTTTTATATTTTAAATGGCTATAAACTGAGGAAGAGGAAAATGGCTACTTCTAGTCAGTTTCCCCTCCACCTCACCCGCACCTGTTAGAAGGCTATGCATTTACAGTTACAAAGGAAACTTTGTTGTGTTGATGCGTAGTATGTTTCACGATCCCTGTGAACACGCGATGATTAACTGAAACTGCCTGATAGATACGAGGGATGTAATAGGTGTAGTCTTAAATGTTGTACCAGTGTAAGAGGTAAATACATCGTTATTACTGTTTATTTACATATCAAATCACATTTTGACATAATTAAAACAATACACTATTACATTCAGAACTGTGGTAACCCAATCAGCGACACTAGCATTACAGACTTGCAATTTTCAATTAACTACAGGTATGATGTTCTACAAGATCACTGTGTGTACGCAGCAGAAATACTTTCAGAGTTCAGGTAATTCAATGCTTCATGATACTGTTCAGTTCTGAAGCTTACAATATATTGAATGTACTTGAATTGGGGGTGAATAAGTTCGTTGATTGTACCTCAGTAACGTAGCCACAAACCAAAAGTCGATATTGGTTCTGTTCTGGTCATGAACCATGCACTGCATGTACGTAATTACTTAATTAGTTCCTAGAAAATCGAGCTCTTACGTCTCCTTAACATTATTACATCGTCGACTCAGTCACAATAAAACTCTTTCTCGGAGAAACATGTTGAACATAAAAGTCTGGTGCGTAATTTTCAAGTGCGCTTCTACTTCGCCAGAGAAGCTGCAGGTAGGGAACGAAACTGTCGGTAAAAATCCGTGGTGCTGCAACCACTGGCGATCACGCGTCATCGTCAGCCGGCCTCGCCATGTTGAAGTCGAGGATCTCGTCCGAAGTAAGGTAGCGAACATCGGAGTCTTCCGCCACGTTCCTCTGCCTTCTCAGTCTTAGCCTTTTCTTCACGACGAAGAATGCGACGACGGAGAGCAGCGCTGCCAGTATTACGGCAACCACAATGCCGATAGTCTTGGCAGATGGGCCGCTCGAAGGGGCTGCTTTAACTGGAAAGTGAGATAACGAGTGCGTTAATTCCAAAAATCTAATGTCATTGAAAAAGTTCTGCTTTAAAGTGCATTTTACATGTAAATTGATATAATGCGCTACCAGTGGGAGCACCAATAAAGTAATTGGGAGAAGTATGAACAGCTGCTTTATTTAAATACAATTATGAAAAAAAACTGCGACACAAATAATAATTAATGTCGAATAATGAAATTTCGAGAATACATATATCTATGTAAGTGAGGAACATTGCAAGATCATAGGTTAATGCAAGCGCGACATATGCCATTGAAAATGGGAAATTCTGGTACATTAATAACTGGTGTAACCGCCAGAATGTAGAATGTAAGCATGCAAACTTGCATGCATTGGGTTGTACAGGTGCCGAGTGTCGGTTCGTGGTATGGAGTTTCATGCCTGTTACACTTGGTCAGTCAGTACACGGATGGTTAATGCTATATGTGGATGATCTTGGAGTTGACATCCGGTGATGCCATATGTGCTATATTGGAAACATTTGATGATCGAGCAGGACAAGGCAACATGTCGACACTGTAGATCATGTTGGGTTACAACAGCGATATGTGGGCAAGGGTTATCCTGTTGGAAAACACCCCTTGGAATGCTGTTCACGAGAGGCAGTACAACAGTCGAATAACCAGACTGACGTAAAGATTTTCAGTCAGGGCGTGTAGGATAACCACGAGAGTGCTACTGCTGTCACACGAAATTGCACTCCAGACCATAACTAAAACGCAGACAGGTGGGTTGCAGCCCTCAACTGGCCTCCTTCTAACCAACATACGACCAACACTGACACCGAGGCAGAGCCAGCTATCAACAGAATATACAGAAGACCTCCACCCTGTCCTTCAATGAGCTCTCGCTTGACACCACTGAAGTCGGAAATGGCGGATGTTTGGGGTCAGTGGGATGCACGCTACAGGGTGTCTGACTCAGAGCTATCCTTGAAGTAACCAACTTGTAACAGTTCGTTGTGTCACTGTGGTGCCAACTGCTGCTCAAATTGCTGCTGCAGATGCAGTACAATGAGACAGAGCCTTACTGCCACATGACCGTCCGGAGCCCGGTCTTCTTGCGACCGCACATTTCCGTGACCACCGCTGCCAGCACTCAAGTACAAAAGTACTGTCCCTACGTTCTTGCCAGGTCTTTCTGCAATATTACAGAAGGAACGTCCAGCTTCTCGAAGCCCTATTACAAGCCCCCGTTCAAACTCAGTGAGGTGTTGGTAATGACGTCTTTGTCGTCATGAAAACATTCTTGACTAACGTCAACTCACCACGTCCATGGTCAAAGGTAACTTACGCTCACGACCGTTACTCCGTGTATTTAAAGCAAACATGATTTGTATCCTCATAGTGGCGCTATCAGCAACACTCTTATGCGAGCAGAGCGAAATTTGAGTGGGCATCATCTTTCAGATGCAGAAACACGCCTACCAACTTTCGTTTATGTTGCACAAAAAATTTGTGGTAAAGCACTATGGGAACAACTCAGCCTCGTGATGCCAATTGAGGAGCTACTCGACCGAATAGTAGCGGCTCCGGTCATAGAAAACCATCATAACGACCGGAAGAGCGGTGTGCTGACCACACGCCCCTCCTATCCGCATCCTCAGCTGAGGATGACACGGCGGTCGGATGGTCCCGATGGGCCACTTGTGGCCTGAAGATGGAGTGCTTACTATGGGACTAAACTGCTGACATCATCTGTCTCTAGGATTACACAGTACTTCAACTAGCTTATGCTAAGGACTACACACACAAACACACACCCATACCCGAGGGCGTACTCTAACCTCTGCCGGGAGGAGCCGCGCGAACCGTGACAAGACGTCTCAGATCGTTTGTCGCACAACTCCTTCTTGGACTTATGACTTCTTTTTCGTCAGTGTACTATGCATTTTGCGGTCGGACGAAAGTTGAAATCGTTAACTCAACTGGAGCAGACTCAAGAATTTTTGTATGAGGTACAGTTATTCCTTAAGATGTAGACTTAGAGGGAGGAAACATTTGCCACTGTGTTAATGTTGCCTGCGAGCCCTTGAGTTGTATCGTCTCCATATTTTTAAAGACCAAGAAGACAAGACGCACCTGCAGTGCGTGATTGTGGAGGATAACGACAGGAATACTTTAGAAGCTTCAGTTTTTCAATAATAATGATATGATATTAGAAAGGCAAATGCACTAACAGACATAAAAACACTTTCTGTTCAGATATGTGTTATCACTGGAAGAAATAACAAACAAATATTCCGTCAGCGATAAGCAACTTAGGACAAAGAAAATAATCGTTAAATAGTGTTTCATGAAGTAAATTAAACTAACGCAGTGGAACCGCTGTATAAAGCCGTGTTTGATTGCCTTCAGCAGACGTCGGAATAGTTATTTCACAGCTAAATGCAAAATAAGCAACTGCGTTGTATATGAAGCGATGAATAGGTTACGAAGCTACATAATGTCTTCTTCTGTTGTGCAATTTCAGGGCGGTCTATTCTATGCTCGTATGTACCGACAATTTTATGAATGAGAATTTTCTACAGAAAAATCGATATAAAAGAAAGTGCATGGAGAAATCTTTTCTGTGATACTCCAGCGTGAGTTTACACTTAAATGGGCATTCCTACGAACCTCCATACGAAAAATGATCATGTTGAAAGCTTTTGTTACAAATCCTTTGGCCATCATACGTAAGTTATTTGGTCACCACCGCCGCGCAGCAGACATTTGCTTTGGCCGAATAGGAATCAGCAGAAGAATCGGTCTTAGTGTTGCGTGCCAAAATAGCACGGTAATGGCCTGGAGACATTTGAAATGTGCGAAGAAGCTACTGGTAAATTGTATTATGAAGGGGATGGACTGTACTACAAACGCTGTCGCAAGTTAGGACCACATAACAAATCGGTGTAGTGGTTAAAATCTGTACTCGCATTTGGGAGTAATTATGTTCAGATCTCGCTCTCTCTCTATCTCCTCCTCAGTCCCTCCCCTTCCGGCCGTCTGGGGTTAGATTTTCCGTGTTTTCGTGATTTTCATGGTTCCCATAGATTAATTAAAACATATACCCCGACGGTTTCTTTGAAAAATACACTGCTTATTTCCTGTTCCACACTTGTTCAGTCACAGATTCTCCACCGCCGTGACCCGGCATCGACAAGACTTTAAATCCTGATCTCCATCTTTTGTTCGATTAGAATATCTTGTTCTGCCAAGACTAGATTACCAAGGGAGTCTTGTTTCACAGGTTCTCTTTCGCGATAGGACAATACCAACGAGAGATACAGGCTGTCAATTATTGAACTACATGAAATAAAATCGTCATAACTTCTGAACGGTTTGCGTTAGGATGTTCAAACTGTACTGTTGGCAGCGGGGCATAATGGGAATTAGTGTCCGCTGTATGGTTCGGTTTAGCGACGAAGACCACATTCATTTGTATGGGTTCGTCAATAAGCAAAATTGGCGCATTTGGGGCACTGAGAATCCTCATTCCGCGATTGAGAAGCCTCTTCACTCTCAACGGGTAACTGTGTGCTGTGCAATGTCCAGTCACGGAATAATCGGTGCGATATCCGTTGATGGGACAGTGACTACCGCACGGCATGTGAAGGTTTTGGAAGATGATTTCATCCCCATTATCCAAAGTGACCCTGAGTGCGACATGATGTGGTTCATGCAAGACGGAGCTCGACCCCATCGAAGCAGGAGAGTGTTTGTGGCCTAGAGAAGCACTTTGGCGACCGCATTCTGGCTCCAGGTTACCTAGAGGCCACTCGCATGGGCCTCGATTGGCTGCCGTATTCTCCGGGTGTGAACACATATGACTCCTTTTTATGGGGCTGTATTAAAAAAAAAAATGGTTCAAATGGCTCTGAGCACTGTGGGACTCAACTGCTGTGGTTATCAGTCCCCTAGAACTTAGAACTACTTAAACCTAACTAACCTAAGGACATCACACACATCCATGCCCGAGGCAGGATTCGAACCTGCGACCGTAGCAGTCGCACGGTTCCGGACTGCGCGCCTAGAACCGCGAGACCACCGCGGCCGGCGGGCTGTATTAAAGACAAGGTGTAGAGCAATAATCCCAAAACCATTTCTGAGCTGAAAACAAGTATTCCGAACGTCATCGATAGCATCGATGTTCCGACACTTCAGAGGCTCAAGCAGAATTTCGCTATTCGTCTGCTCTACATCATCGCCAATGATGGCAGGCATATCGAACATGTCATAACCTAAATCCGAATACCTCTAGTGACGTTTACGTGTTGAATAAAGTGTGATTTACATTTTTTTAATGTAGTTCAATAATTGTCAGCCTGTATGCGCGCATCTCCACCTCTGACAGCCCAAAAATCTGATCTCTCCACGACCACTCTTGTTTATGTCTTCTTCCAAGAATGGCGAGGATTCGTTTAACAAAGATCCATTTCCTTGTCCTTTCTTTTCAAAACTATTCTGGTTTTTATTTTCTATTGGCCTTAATGTTGGTGAAACATTAAAAATATGCTCGTAGGGCCCTCCAGCGTGCTCTGACATTTTTGTTCGGTTGTAGATCTATCTACATTGTGGTATGCGTAAACGATTCTTCAGGTTTAATCATTTCAAGTATTATATTGGAAGCATTTAATAGAAGGTAGCAGAAAATTTGAGAACCAAGTGCAAATTAGACTACTGGTTCTAAGTGACACCGAAATGCGTCACTGTCTGTTACTTCTGTCCATCGTCGGAAAATGCTTCTGCAGAATCAACTTGCGAGCATAAATATTCGGCGCGGTATTTAACTTTAACGAGATCAACATGAACGGGATATTCGTACTTCTGCGCCATGTCATTCGGTGAGCTATGAGTGTTAGGCGTTTTACTAAAATAAATGGAAATAGGGACAGCTGAACAAGGATGAACGAAAACTCATTATCACAAATTTCCAGTGTCTAGTCGCGATTTCCTGACGTCTGCGTGTCGGGGGATACCACAGCGGTCGCAGGGCGGACCTATTCAGCACACAAGGATGAAGTCAATAGTCCCGGCAAACACGCTTTGCAGCTACGCCATGCTACTGAGTCACAATTCATGTTTGGCAATCTGCGGTGATCCCATGTGGGGCCTGAGCTACGCTGTTCTCCCAACTCCTGCACACAACCAGCGCACTGATATACAGGATCCAATATCTGTAATACACTGATGTGAAACAGTGCTTGATGACTTAGACCACAGATATTTATTTTAGATGTTGGAGAGTTATCTTTATGTCGAGTAATGTGTTTGCAGAGTAACTGAATAGAATAATGAATTAATAACAGAGCAAAGGCCTGAATCTGTAACGCTACTCACTTACGGACATCGACTTTCTGCTGCAGGTGATCAATGGGAGTGCTGGAGTGGACGCTGCCAATGAACGATGTGTACTGAATAACTTCAAACAGTGTAGCGCCTAATATAATTTATTTTATTTCAAATGGCTTCCCGCAATGACCCATGCAACGAAATACGAGATTCAGAAACACGATACAAAGTTAAATACCGCGAATTTGTTGACTTGAAATGCGGGACATCACCTGCTGCAAAAATGAGCCACGAAACCAACTCCAAATACCCGGTAATGATTTGGAAGGAGGACACTATCATGTTTGCAAATTTTTGAGTTAGGTTCTGTTGTCCGTTCCAGACTATAACTTCTGATGTCGTTCACATTTAACATAGGTACATCGATGAAATCTAGATTGAGACATCGCGTTTACTTATTGCAAATTTATATTTTATTGCAAATTTATATTTTATTGCAAATTTAAAGATCTGTTACTTGTTATTTTAAAACAGGTAGTACACGTTGCAATTTTGGTTTGTCATCTTTTTGTAGTTTCTCTGTTTCGGTTTTATCAGCAACATTTGACACAGAACAAAATACTTTTTTGAAGTAACAAATAATTCTGTTGTCCGTTCCAGACCACAACTTCTGGCCTCGTTCACATTTTAGATAGGTACATCGATGGAATCTGGAGTGGGACATCACGTTTACTTATTGCAAATTAATATTTTATTGCTAATCGATATTTTATTGCAAATTTAAAGACTTGTTACTTGTTATTTTAAAACAGGTAGTACACGTTACAGTTTTGGTTTGTTATCTTTTTGTAGTTTTTCTCTTTCTGTTTTATCAGCAACATTTGGCACAGAATAAAATACTTTTTAGAGTAACAAATAATTGGATGTTGAAATATAAATAAAATATTGTTGTTTTAAGAAAAATGCAAAAAGATGATATAGCAGAGAAGGAATTTGTTAGTGCCATCATCAGTTGTGACTGGCGGTGAATACTTCGGAAATGGTTTCTTGGTGATGCTATCTGTTAATATTAGGTATTCATCCATGTACAACATTGGGTGCATTCTCGGCTAGATTGCCAGCACCTTACACTACAGTTATTCTAGTATTTGCTTTCCTTAACTGTTATTTGAGTGATGCGTATAATTCTTCAGTGCATTTTGGTATGTTACGTCTGTTTCATAATTCTGGGTGTCTTATTTTCTTTACATCTCATCTTCCTCTTACAACTTATCCTCTTCATTGTCATAGTTGTTACTGTCACTGTGGGTGTTGCTGCTTATCTTCTGGAGACTCCTGTTGCGTTGCATATATGTATATATTGGCACATCGTACACTATGAACTATTCATCCGCTAATTCATTTTCCGAGCGAGTGGTACAGCGGCTAGCACACTAAACGCGCAATCGGAAGGGAAGCCAACCAGGTTATTTGTTCTCCCTGATTTGCCCAAATCAGCTACGGCAAAACCCGTGACGATTCTCTTCAGAAGGGTACGATTGATACCTTTCCCCCAGAACGTTTTTGTGCTCCATCTCTAATAACCTCGTCGTCACCGGTACATCAGCTCTAACCGTTCATCCTAATTCGTGTGGAAAAGAACGTTAGGATTCAGTCTGTCGTTGATGCAGTGAAAGTTACATCTTTTTCTAAACAGGTCTAAATTTTGGCTTTGGTTATCAGACGTCAGTGCTAAGTTAGTTGACACAGGGGGAATAATTCCCATTTATGATATCACATTGAATTACTAACGTAAATTTCTTTGATTGCAAGAAGGTCGTTTCATGCATAAGTTACCTCTACTGTCATTTTTCACATTAGATCTATCTACTGTACTTCAGCTATGATTACGGCAATAAGAGAGTGATCACTACAGCAATGCCTTATCCGCATTGTTCTCAAGTACTCAACTTCTAAAACAGTAACTGCTCTTTTATTATTGTTGCAAAAGCTGTATCTCATCACTTCCTTTCGCTACTACATTTAGCTACTGACTGTCACAAGTAAGCGACGAATCATAACGAAGCGTATCATACATCTACCGGCAACCACTCAGTAGTAGCCATTGTCGTGTACTTCACGTATGCAAAG
Source organism: Schistocerca gregaria (assembly GCF_023897955.1). Taxonomy (NCBI): domain Eukaryota; kingdom Metazoa; phylum Arthropoda; class Insecta; order Orthoptera; family Acrididae; genus Schistocerca; species Schistocerca gregaria. The sequence continues at coordinate 768,350,892 of NC_064931.1, read as the reverse complement.
TTTACACCAGCAACAAAACAAGAGTCTCTGAACAGATTCGAACCAACTGCCAGTGGCACGAATCTGAATTTCGGTCATATTCTTGGTATTTAACAAGACGGGAAAAATTATCGAAGCCATCAACATGCTTATTAGTATGCATCACCTAGCCGGCCGCGGTGGTCTCGCGGTTCTAGGCGCGCAGTCCGGAACCGTGCGACTGCTACGGTCGCAGGTTCGAATCCTGCCTCGGGCATGGATGTGTGTGATGTCTTTAGGTTAGTTAGGTTTAAGTAGTTCTAAGTTCTAGGGGAATGATGACCACAGCAGTTGAGTCCCATAGTGCTCAGAGCCATTTGAACCATGCATCACCTATCGTAAAACTGGGAATGGAAAGCGTATGAAAGTCCATAACTGCACATTTGCCTATTTCTTCTGCTTCGTTTCAGTCATACATTCAACATTTTCTTATGAATCCACATTTTGATTTGTTACTCCGTGGCAGCGATGTAGTAATCTATTTTTATCCATAATGTCTCCACATTTTTGTGGTATTCCTGATATTCTAGTTGTATATGACAAAAGACCGGATGTTGATACAGTCCGTTTTAGGCCACCGGTGCTTAGTATCTTACTGTTTCTTGACGTTTTGGACAAGGTAGCTTTGTACACATGTCCTACTTTGTTACAATAAGCTTTCACCGCAAGGCAAACGGGGTGAATGTGCAACTCATTTGTATTTTTCAATGGTTTAACCTGCTGTCGGTCTAAAGCCGTCCATTAAGCCGGCGCCTGGTAGAGGAACTCCACTGATGATTGGCTGAAGCAGTCTGTAGATAATAATGAGGACTTTGTGAATTATTCGTGAAGTTATTCATATTGTTAGTGCAGCTGAGCCTTGGTAGAACTGCTGACAATGTTTCGCAACTCGTGATCGTTCACTCCCTTTGGGGATTGGTGCCGAGTGATTCTCGTAAATTCTCCTTATATTCTCTTTTCATACCAATGAAGTAATCTGAATAGCCATCGCATTTATATGTCATCAAGATCGCAAATTTAATTTTTCAACCCTAGGAAGGGCATTCCCATGCTTAAATTTCAACTGGTTCTGTACTTCATGTTGTGTCTTAACTACCACACGAGCAATGGCAGAGATCTGTGGCGCTATGCTCGACTCGAGATCTACGGCACGAGCACTTGCTAGTACATGTCTGTTGGACTACCGATGTGTATCGCTTCAGCTTCTTTTTATTCTGCAAATAGCCAGAACGGAATTCAGTAACAAAGTGCTAAGAAAACCTTTGTATTCTGCCTACTGAACGATCAGCCCATTTTAATTTTTAATCGCCTCCCTTCCTCTGTAATGCAATAAACTTATTACCAGTTAGTTATTGCTACTATTATTATTGTTATTCGTTCACTCGCAAGAGCTTTCCAATCACTATTTGCTACCGACACACAAGAACAGCGAATACGGAACTCGGAATCTCGTTTTCAGGGCGATAGGAAAAACGCAGTAAGAAAAGACGACAACGGTAGGCCGGTGATGCAGGTAGAACTCTGCAACAATTTCAGTTAATTTGAAACCGTGACGACAGATAAATTCCCGTCGCAGTATATTACTTAAGAATCGAATACGCACAACGAACTATGCCACAGCTAGGAATTTGTTACTACGATCATGATTTACCACTGGCTCAGCTGCTGGTTATAGCGTTACAACCGTAAATGGGAGGTTGTGTTCGAAAATTTTGTTGTGATGGTGTTCGAATAAGTCATGCCAATGGATAAATTAGGGTACTTTCTTTGTTTTATTTACGTAGCTACTTAAACTAAAACGGAAATTACGGATAATCAAGTGCCTGTTTCGCTTGTGACTTTCGACTTCGATCACAATTCGTAAGCCTTCTGACGACCTCGATCCAATACCACGTGTGAGGAGGAATAGAGGTCTGCTTTACGAATACCAAAAATACCACACAAGTAAGTCGGTGGAAATATTCGAAGAAACCATCAGTGGCATGGATGTGGCTTCTTTTCATCATGTAGGAACCAAACAAGAGGGGAATATTAAGAAAGCAACAAACAGACTAGTTAGTGTGTATAATATGTATAGATCTCAAGGTGAAAAAGGTATGAAGGTGCAAACTGAACATTGCCCACATTTATAGTTTAATTTCTCTGTTGATGAACATAGTTTTCAGTTTTTTTCTTTTATGAATATTCAAAGAAATGGCTCTAAGCACTATGGGACTTAACATCTGAGGTCATCAGTCCCCTAGACTTAGTACTACTTAAATCTAACTAACCTAAGGACATCACATACATCCATGCCCTAGGCAGGATTCGAAACTGCGACCGTAGCAGCAGTGCGGTTCCGGACTGAAGCGTCTAGAACTGCTCGGCAACCGTGGCCGGCCCATTACTGCAGGGCATCGAATAATAATTTAATTCTGTTCCCACAAACATACTTCAGCATTCTCGAAGTAGTTGTGAAATTCTATTTTTATGTGGCACAACACAGTACATAGACACATTCGATGTAGAGGGGGCAAAATGTTTGGCATCTTAGTGTTTCGTGACGTGTGGTGCAAGCATGATTTTCAGTTACATTTATTTCATTGAAATAAGCTTTCGTTGCAAACTGTCAATGCACCTTCTTACTCGCTGGTATTTTGGGGAAATTTTAATCGTGGTAGTGACTTATATACCCCAATATTGGACATGCTGTTTGCCTCATGAACGGAAACTAGTATCACGAGCTTTGCTATCCTGCGCAGTAATTATATAACACTAGCGTTAACAGCCCCCTTCCTTACTGGATAGCTTCAAAATGAGGAATTCTAGGTTAAATATAATTGAAAGCCGTAAACATAGCATGAAAGACGACTTTAGAAAGTATCAGGAGATAACGCTGCATAAAAACGTAACGCGCTCGCGCCACCCCCACCCCACCCCACCCCACCCCCACCCCCCGCCCCGGCCACCCTTTGAGAGCCCGTATAAGACGGGCGTGACACGTATTGCCGCCTCTAGCATAGCTATAAATTGTCAACATCGTTGAAAATATTTGACAACCCTGTGATGGTGCATTTAATTTCGCGTGTGGTCCTGAATTGTTCGGACAACTTCACTTGGCATTTCCTCCCACTTCGATGACTTACGCTACATATCTACACGTCAGATGAGACAATGAGACAAAAAACTTACGGTCTGGACTCCAGGAATGCAGTAAGTCACATAAGTAACGACTCTTAATGTTTTTGACGTTGCATTACGAGGCTCACTGATCAATTTTGCGATGAGAGAGAGTTGCTCCCAGTAGCATCTCGTTAGCTCAGTGGTTCTAGACTTGTTTCTCGATGCAAGGGCGCTGTGTGTCGTTAGTTGTAATGGTGGCGCAGACCAATGCACTCCAGGTTCTTATTTTCCGTTTTATTCATTGCAGCTGCAAATTGCTAGAAGAAAGTCTTTAACAAAGTCTAAAAGAAAACTTTACACATTAAGTCTTCTAACAAGCTCTACTATGTTAGGGGTCATATATGCCTGCTTTACGAATACCAATCTACATCACCTTAGAAGAAACTTCGACTCGACCTTCACTGACATGAATTTGAATTTCATTCGTCACATAGGACCCACATGTCATTTGAATAGTTATAAAGTGAGCATACTGATTAATACACACTGAGGTGACAAAAGTCATGGGATACTTCCTAATATCGTGTCGAACACTACGTTTTCGCCGTGCGGGATTATAGCCGACCGGTTGAGGCGCTGCAGTCATGGACTGTGCGGCTGGTCCCGGCGGAGGTTCGAGTCCTCCCTCGGGCACAGGTGTGTGTTTTTGTCCTTAGGGTAATTTAGATTAAGTGGTGTGTAAGCTTAGGGACTGATGACCTTAGCAGTTAAGTCCCATAAGATTTCACAGACATTTGAACATTTGAACTACATTTTCCCAGAATACTGTAGCAAATCGATATGGCATGGACTTAACAAGTCTTCGGAAGTTCCCTGCAGAAATACTGAGCCATGCTGTCTCTACAGCCATCCATAGTCGTGAGGTGTTGCCGGTGCATGATTTTGTTCACGAACTGGCCTCTCTATTGTGTCCCACAAATATTCGATGAGATTCATGTCGGGCGATCACGGTGGCCAAATCATTCACTCGAATTGTCCAGAATGTTCTTCAAACCAGTCGTGAAAAACTGTGGTCCAGTGACAATTCCATGAAGTCCATGTGTGGCTGCAAATAGTGTCAAAGTACCCGAACATAACCATTTCCAGTCAATGATCGGTTCAGTTGCACCAGGGGACCCAGTCCATTTCATGTAAACACAGCCCACACCATTATTATGGAGCCAACACCAGCTTGCACAGTGTCTTGTTGACATCTTTGGTCCATGGATTCTTGGGGGTCTGCGCCACACTCGAATCCCACCATAAGCTCTTACCAACTGAAATCGGGACTCGTATGACCAGGGCAGGGTTTCCTGTCGTCTAGGGTCAATCGGTATGTTCACGAGCCCAGAAGACGAGGAGCAGACGATGTCGCGCTGTTAGCAAAGACATTCGCTTCGGTCGTCCGCTGCCATAGTCCATTAACACCAAATTTCGCAGCACTGTCCTAACGGATACGTTCGTGTACATGCCCCATTTGATCTCTGTGGTTATTGCACGCAGTGTTGCTGGTCTGTTAGCACACTGCGTTGTCCGTGGTAAGATAAGTGGCAATGGCTGAAATCTGGAATTCTCGGCATACCCTTGACACTTTAGATCTCGGGGTATTGAATTCCCTAACGATTTCCGAAATAGAATGTCCCATGCGTCTAGATCCAACGACCATACCAAGTTCAAAGTCTGTTAATTCCTGTCGTGCGGCCACAATCACGTCGGAAAGTGTTTGACATGAATCATCCAAGTACAAATTACCGCCGATACACTGCTCTTTTATATCTTGTGTACGCAATACTACCGCCATTTGTATATGGCCACGTCGCTGTCCCATGACTTTTATCACCTCAGCGTAGTTCAAAAATGGCTCTGAGCACTATGGGACTTAACATCTCAGTTCATCAGTCCCCAAGACTTAGAACTACTTAAACCAAACGAACCTAAGGACATCACACACATCCATGCCCGAGGCAGGATTCGGTTTCAGACTGAAGCACCTAGAACCGCTCGGCCATACCGGTCGGCTTCAGTGTAGTTCCTCTGTGCTAAATCTCTGTAGTTGTCATTAGGCATCCCTGTAGACGTTTTCTGACAGCTACGTTAGCAATTTCCTTCCACTATGGGCAGCTTAAAAAAGGGCAATTTTGTTGGCTTAAATCTTATTGAATACCTTAAATAGCAGTTTCGACCAGCGTTAACGTGGACTGAATGGCATTCACACATTTTATCGTGTACATTTTTCATAATGGATCGAACAAGGACAGTAAATCATATTACACTACAGTTGCTCACTGAGCCTTGACAGAAACATACGAATTCCTGACGAAAAAATTGCATGAAGAATCGCCACTAAAAGGAAAGAAACGAGATATAAAGCATTACTTCAGGCTTTTCGGACGGACTAGTGATAAATATATTCAATGTATTCGCAATTGCGAATATGGACGACCATCAACTGTAGAATGGAATGGCGAAAATGGAAAATTTATTTCGGACCGGGACTCGAACCCGTATCTCCAGTTTATTTCGAGCAGTGATCTTACCATTTGGCTATCCATGCGCGACTCCCTGCGACACCCAAACTTCCATACGTCGTCAATCATTCGTCTACAACCTTTACTCGTACATCCACTATATGTGTTCCCGTACAGGAGAGACATTTTGCTTGAAAGTCGCTTGCCCGATGTTGGCGGATAAATGCGATATTTCAGTGCCTGCGTTATTCCTATTTACGACGAAAAGTTCCTTTGGACATGCATGCACTGTCAGCCAAATCGTGTGCCGGCACGGTAGCTCAGCGTGTTCGGTCAGAGGGCTGCGTGGTCTCTGTAATAAAAAAAACGGAGGCAAGGAATCAACGATCAACGATCAACTTGAACAGATCTCTTGTGACGTCCGCCCAGACCAAACGCAACGAACTATATCGAACAAAAAGGAAAAAAAAATATGGCGAGGCGGTCACTCGTGATAAGCAGGAAATCCGGGTTCGAATCTCGGTCCGGCACAAATTTTCACTGTCGTCATTCCATTCTACAGCTGATGCTTACCCATATTCGCCGTTGCCAGTACATTTACTGTAGTTCGTAACAGCTGTAGTCGTTGCAGTGCCTGTTCCTTTGGATATGCATGAAAATCCAAAGGAACTTTGCATCGTAAATCGGAATAACAACAGGCACTGCAATATATTAGTGGTAAATTTTGCTCTAGGGCGAGACGTCGTATGTCGTGAAATTTCCACCATATTTCGTCAGCGCAATTGACCGACATCTTCAGGTGCGGCGAACACACTGCTGCGGCTAATCTTCTTAACAGGGACGTACGATACCAACTTAGCACGGCACGGGATCCAGCGCTGGCCGTGCTAAAATCACAGCGACCACAGAGAAAAACTGTTGTTCGTACAAAGGATGACGGTGGCGACATAGATATTCGTTTGACAACGGCGAGGACGGCCACATACCAGCGCGGGCACTATTTCGGCAGGCGGCTCCCGACAGAGGGCGCTGCAGCGGCCGACGAGAGCGCACCGTATGATCGACAGCCGCTGCGCGTGCGTCCATCGTCCGACAGATGGCGTTGCTGTCTCTCTCGCTACCGATCGGCATATCTGCACTACTGGTCTCTGAATTTGGCGCGTTCATGTCTGCGTAGTTTCATCTCAGAGTGTCATAAATAGGAAGCCTCCGTTACAGCCTCAGTAATGTGTTCGCCGCATCTGAAGATATCGGTCAGGTGCGCCGACGAAGTATTGTGGAAATTTCACGATGGCATCCGACGTCTCGCTCCAGAACCATATTTACGAGATAAAGCATTAACAATATCATTAAAGACCGGAGTGGGATTTTCTGATTGGCTTACCAACGATACGATTAGTTTTGAGCCATATTCGTGTCTTGCATATTAGTGTAATACAATACTCGTCATAGTGAAACAGGTCGTCTGCCTCCGTTGCTCTAGATCGAGAAATGCGAATCGTAGACTTTGTGGAGCATCACTCAGAAATGGTAAAGCATTTTATACTATCCGTAGCGATGAGTAGTAGCTGGCGCTTTCGACATAGGACAAGGGAACGCAGTGCCCCCGCAGCAGGTACCAGTTCCCAGCTAAATGGTCCCGGCGAGCTCTGGTGCGTGCGACGTTCACGGGCAGACAGTCTGCCAAGAAGTCTATAGCGAAAATGTTTCTAGGCGGAACTGTTATTACTGATGTGTCAGAAAGTGAAATACACTCTAAGAAAAAACAATAATAAAAAAACGATGCACAACGATGGAATTAACCGAATGGGTCGGAAGTCGGTAGATGTGATTTACATGTAGAGACAAACAAATGATTATAGTTTCAGAAAAAAAATTGGATGATTTGTGCAAGAGAAAGGGTTTCAGAAATTGAGCAAGTCAGTAACGCGCTGGTCTGCAGCTTGCCCTTATGCAAGCAGTTATTCGCCTTGGCGTTGGTTGATGGAGTTGTTGGATGTCCTCCTGAGCAATAGCTTTCAATTTCTGTCCAGTTGGTGCGTTAGACCGTCAGAATCCCTCGATGGTTGCATGGCCCTGCCCATAATGCTTCAGACGTTCTTAATCGGGGAGACATACGGCGATATTGCTGGCCAAGCTAGGGTTGGAAAGCTCGAAGACAAGCAGTAGTAATTCTTGTCGTGTACGGGTGGGCATTACCGTGCAGAAATGTAACCCCAGGAGAGATTGCGACGAAAGACAACGAAACGGGACGTAGAATATCGTCGACGTACCACTGTACAGTAAGGGTGACGCGGATGACAACCAAATGCTTACTGCTTCGAAAAGAAATGGCACCGAAGACCATCACTTCCGGATGACGGGCCATATGGCGGGAGACAGTCAAGGTGGTATCCCACAACTGCCCAGGGCTTCTTCAGACACTTCTTAGGCCAGCAGTCCCACTGAATGGAGTAGAATTGTCTTCAGTAATGGCCGGCCGCGGTGGCGGAAAGGTTCTAGGCGCTTCAGTCCGGAACCGCGCGATTGCTACGGTCGCAGGTTCGAATCCTGCCTCGGGCATGGCATGATGTCCTTAGGTTAGTTAGGTTTAAGTAGTTCTAAGTCTAGGGGACTGATGACCTCAGATGTTAAGTCCCATAGTGCTCAGAGCCATTTGAACCATTTTTTTCTTCAGTGATGAGCCCCGCTTAGAAATGACGCTCGATGATCAGCGACGACGTGTCTGTAGTGTCGCCCATCATGTTGCCTGACAGCGAGGAATGAGTGAGGGCTGCCATTTCTTTTCGTAGCAGGATCCCTGTGATTGTCATCCTGTGTACCCTTACAGCAAGCGGTACGTCGACGATATTCTACTTACTGTTTTGTTGCCCTTCATGGCAAGACATCCTAGGGTTACATTTCAGCAAGATAATGCCTGCCCACACACGGTGAGTTTGTACTGCTTGTCTTCGTGCTTGGCAGACCCTACCTTGGCCAACAAGGTCGCCTGATCTCCCCCATTTGACGGGGCCCTCCAACCGTCTGGAGTTTTGATACACTAACGTTCCAGTTGGACAGAATTTGGCACAATGTCACTCAGTAGGACATCCAACAACTCCATCAGCCAGTGCTAAGCCAAGAGGGCCAGAGGTGGACCAGCGTGTTACAGACTTGCTTAATTTGTGAAGCTCTTTCTCCTGAATAAGTCATCCAATTTTTATGAAACCACAATAATTTGTTTTCCGTCCAATTCCGAATAATTCCTTCGTGGTGCGTCGTTTTTTCTCTAGAGAGTGTATGTTGTAACTGTGCTACCATTACACTCACGCCTTCAGTATTGAGACGAAAGACACTCGGCCGGCCGCGGTGGTCTCGCGGTTCTAGGCGCTCAGTCCGGAACCGTGGGACTGCTACGGTCGCAGGTTCGAATCTTGCCTCGGGCATGGATGTGTGTGATGTCCTTAGGTTAGTTAGGTTTAAGTAGTTCTAAGTTCTAGGGGACTGATGACCACAGCAGTTAAGTCCCATAGTGCTCAGAACCATTTGAACCATTGAAAGACACTCAATCGCCAGACGTTGCACTCAAGCTGAAGCGGTTTACAGGTAAACTATGAGCGTGGATGTCGCACCATACCTCGAACAGAAGACAAGACTTCGTCCAGAAAGTGCTCCAGCCTTACTGTTGCCATTGTGTACAGATAGCCATTCTTAGAGAATTACCAGGATGGCCATGTTATTTGGCCCATTTCGCAATAGGCACAGATTCACAAGGAACCCTTTGAGTGCGGAGTGGCAAAACGCCCAAGCTGCTTACGGCATTCGACACCCCCATAGTGCCTGCAATGTAACCACATTATCTCCTAATCGAAACAGGAGGCGAGACTGAAGGTATCAAATGGTGAGCACAGCATAAAGCTACCGAATGTAGTTGAACTGTTTAGTGGACGAGTAGCTCACAACAGTGCTAATAGTGTTGGTACAGAGCACAGCAATGGCAACGGTAAACAAAGCAAACATATCTTCAACAACAGCTACCGAAACTCACAGCTCGTCAGAAAGATACCCAAGGAATTCCGCAGAGTGAGAAAGAAATACACTCCTGGAAATGGAAAAAAGAACACATTGACACCGGTGTGTCAGACCCACCATACTTGCTCCGGACACTGCGAGAGGGCTGTACAAGCAATGATCACACGCACGGCACAGCGGACACACCAGGAACCGCGGTGTTGGCCGTCGAATGGCGCTAGCTGCGCAGCATTTGTGCACCGCCGCCGTCAGTGTCAGCCAGTTTGCTGTGGCATACGGAGCTCCATCGCAGTCTTTAACACGGGTAGCATGCCGCGACAGCGTGGACGTGACGGACTTTGAGCGAGGGCGTATAGTGGGCATGCGGGAGGCCGGGTGGACGTACCGCCGAATTGCTCAACACGTGGGGCGTGAGGTCTCCACAGTACATCGATGTTGTCGCCAGTGGTCGGGGGAAGGTGCACGTGCCCGTCGACCTGGGACCGGACCGCAGCGACGCACGGATGCACGCCAAGACCGTAGGATCCTACGCAGTGCCGTAGGGGACCGCACCGCCACTTCCCAGCAAATTAGGGACACTGTTGCTCCTGGGGTATCGGCGAGGACCATTCGCAACCGTCTCCATGAAGCTGGGCTACGGTCCCGCACACCGTTAGGCCGTCTTCCGCTCACGCCCCAACATCGTGCAGCCCGCCTCCAGTGGTGTCGGGACAGGCGTGAATGGAGGGATGAATGGAGACGTGTCGTCTTCAGCGATGAGAGTCGCTTCTGCCTTGGTGCCAATGATGGTCGTATGCGTGTTTGGCGCCGTGCAGGTGAGCGCCACAATCAGGATTGCATACGACCGAGTCACACAGGGCCAACACCCGGCATCATGGTGTGGGGAGCGATCTCCTACACTGGCCGTACACCTCTGGTGATCGTCGAGGGGACACTGAATAATGCACGGTACATCCAAACCGTCATCGAACCCATCGTTCTACCATTCCTAGACCGGCAAGGGAACTTGCTGTTCCAACAGGACAATGCACGTCCGCATGTATCCCGTGCCACCCAACGTGCTCTAGAAGGTGTAAGTCAACTACCCTGGCCAGCAAGATCTCCGGATCTGTCCCCCATTGAGCATGTTTGGGACTGGATAAAGCGTCGTCTCACGCGGTCTGCACGTCCAGCACGAACGCTCGTCCAACTGAGGCGCCAGGTGGAAATGGCATGGCAAGCCGTTCCACAGGACTACATCCAGCATCTCTACGATAGTCTCCATGGGAGAATAGCAGCCTGCTTTGCTGCGAAATGTGGATATACACTGTACTAGTGCCGACATTGTGCATGCTCTGTTGCCTGTGTCTATGTGCTTGTGGTTCTGTCAGTGTGATCATGTGATGTATCTGACCCCAGGAATGTGTCAATAAAGTTTCCCCTTCCTGGGACAATGAATTCGCGGTGTTCTTATTTCAATTTCCAGGAGTGTATTTGGAAATTTGTGGTAAGGTCTTATGGGACCAAACTACTGAGGTCATTGGTCCCTAAGCTTACGCACTGCTTAATCTAACTTGAACTCACTTACGCTATGGACAACACACACACCCATGCCCGTGAGAGGACTCGAACCTCCGACGGAGGGAGCCGTGCGGACCGCTCGGCTACCCCACGCGGCAGTGAGAAAGAAGCGGCAGATGATACATTAGCGTTTCTGCAAGATGAGTAAGTGAAATGTGTGGTGTCGTGTACACTAGCCTGTGTACACAATGTAAGTGATGAGTACAATGATGACGATACGTACTTAACAAGTGAAAGTGATACTGAAACAGCTGTCGAGCCATGCAGTTCATTGTCCTTGTCGGACAGGGAGTTACAAATACCATCTCCAGTGAAACGTTGGAAAGGACAATCGTTGTCCAAGGAGCGGGTATTAAACATAATTACGTACATGGAAGATAATCCGGAGAGTAGTAAAAAAAAATTATGAACAGATTTTGCAGTAATATGACAGTGCAGTGCATAAGAAAAATTACGGATGTTCAAGGGAGGAAAAAGCGCACTTGTTACGAAAACTGGTGTTTGTGCGTTTCAAGAATGCTCGATACAGTTCACATGATGTGCATGATAGTGTCCTACTACGTTATGCACATCAAACTGCGCGCGGCATAGATTACAATGGTTTCAAGGGATGGTTCAAATGGTTCAAATGGCTCTGAGCACTATAGGACTTAACAGCTGTGGTCATCAGTCCCCTAGAACTTAGAACTACTTAAACCTAACTAACCTAAGGACATCACACACATCCATGCCCGAGGCAGGATTCGAACCTGCGACCGTAGCAGTCACGTGGTTCCGGACTGCGCGCCTAGAACCGCGAGACCACCGCGGCCGGCTAGGTTTCAAGGGAAGCAGTGTATGGTTGCATAACTTCCCACAGTGCTATAGAACCGGAAGACGTAAGATAACGAAATTTCCAACAAAGTGTCTACATGACGATGCACAGCAAACTGCAGAATCGGCCCGAACGTTTGTTAATGAGATAAACAAACTTGTCCCATCGTTCAGTATGGAAGTTGTTTTCAACTCCCACCAATCTGCATTTGTAGATGAAATACACAAGAAAGGAACCCTGGAAATTAGAGTTACCAAGAAAGTTGTACCAGGATCAACTAACATCAGTGGCTTAACGCATTCGTATACAATTATGCCTACTATTTATAGGGATGGTAAACTGTGTGGAAAGTTATTTATTGTGCTATGAGAATTTGGAGATGCTCTGCCCTCTACGATTCTTTCTCGTGTGTGTGATCTTGCACGGGCTTTAGTGAATATTTACGTCACAGCAAGCAAGAGTGGAAAAATGGGCGTAAGAGATTACAGCTATGGCATGAGCACTATCTTTGGCCAAAACTGGCCAGAATAACTTGCTTTTGCTTGATTCCTGGTCTGCATGTAAAAATCACACTCCTTTAGAGTAAACTAACCCTTCCTGAGAGTGTGTGACATTCCAGTTCATACCACCTGGAATCACTGGACAAATTCAATCTCTCGATGTGTGGTTTTTTCCGTGTCTATAAAACTTATGATCGCAGTATATGCATATATGCTTTGAGAGATAACCAATTTCAGGATAAGCTCTACGATAGACTGTTTCGCATTCGGTTGCATACCATCATATTCCAACAGTTCTCATCATCCCGCTACACCAATATGATTCTGTATCCACTTTTTAAGGGTGGATACCTTACTAATCGTCCTGCACGGTCCGTAATTCCAAAGTAGTTCGCCTTCCATCACGAAGATGCGAACCTTTGTGATCACTGTTGCGTGCCATTTTTCATTCGGTGTCCATGGTCCAAGTTAATGGTTTGTTTTGAACATTATTTGAATGTCGACCTTCTCAATTTTGTGAAGCGTAATATATACATCCCATAGAACGTTGATCTCTGCGCCTCCTAGCCATTCATTTTTGTCGCTCTTGTGATGCAAATGACGAGTCGTTAGCAACTAATATTTTTCCTGTCATAATTCTTAACAGAGCACTTTTAAGTGGGCCTTACTAAAGATTCAACTTGCGACCTCGCACGCAAGTGGTTCCTTGTTTGGCTCTGCGGTAGCCAGCTGACGGCCAGGTTTCGTGTCAAAGTGTGTACATGCCTTGCATCACATACATTATTGGTTTGCTACTATTAATACTCTCACAGGAAACAGTTCTGCTACATTTCTCATCGGGGATGTGGTACACTGCATACACTATGAAGCTGAAAGCAAGTGCATATCGATTCCTCTCTGATGTAAAACTGTCAGTTACAAAGATAACGGGGTATATCACCTCACCCTTAATTTCTAGGGGGGATCTGTGCCATAAGTGGCGGCTAGATGCCGGTGAAAATTGTTTATTTTCCTCCTGTGGCATACCTAATACAAGGCAGTAGCTATTATATGGGACATTTGGCAAGTAACTAATAATGCAGCAAATGCGGAGGTGTTTCCTTGCTCTCAAAACTGTATAGCTCAAAATGAATGCTTTAAATACAGGAGTATTAATGCATTATCGGACAGATAAAATAAGGGTGTTTTCGAGCTGTTGTCATAGGAAGTAAATGACTGTCTAAAATTTGTAGGTGTTTCTAAATTCACCGACGTCTCAGCTAAGTGCAATGCATTTGTCTCAGACTGTTGCACTACTTCGTCAGAAACCGATCAAAGTGGCGTAGTGGTTCAGACACTCGACTCAAATAAGGGAGGAGCGGGATTAGAATCCCCATTTGACAATCGTCATTCGAGTTTTTCATGTTTCTCTGAATTACTAGATGCAGTTGTCTGGTTTGTTCCATGAAATGGTCGCGGGTTATTAATTCCTGATTCCTCGTCGCGGTGAACCAGTGCCCCATCCGTAATGACCATGATATTGACGAGGTACTAGGCTGTAGCGATTCTCTGTACAAGGAGCAGTCAGATGGGAGAAAGTAAATAAACTGTTTATTATTTCGAAAGGAATCCCCATACCCATTAATACATTTATCCCACTGTGAGACAAGACGGAAATATATTTCCGGTTGCATATGGAACCATGCTGGTACGCAGCGGTGCACCTCTCCGTCCGAAGCGAATCGACGGGCACGAATGGTTTTCATCAGGGCTCGAAAAATACGAAAATCACTTTGGAAGAAAGCGGAACTGTATGAAGGAAGTGTTGGACTTCCCAGAGAGACTTCTGCAGCATAGTTGGGTCAACCTTGGCAACATGCGGTACAATCATGATTCCGTAGGCAGCCGCAGACATCTTTCCTTGAAGGCACTAACCGGCTTGTCTCGCAGCGGGATTAATGTATTAACAGATACGGTGGAGGTGGAGGATATTATTGTTTAATGGCCCGTCGACAGCGGGGTCACTAAAGACTCAGCACAAGCTCGCATTAGGGAAGGGTGGAGAAGGAAAGCGTCCCGGCATTTGCCTCAAGCGATTTAAGGAAATCACAGAAAACCTAAATCAGGAATCTGGCAGAAAACCAAAAGAGATTCTGGTCATACATAAAGCACACCAGTGGCAAGACGCAATCAATATCTTCACTGCGCGATAACAACGGTGTAGTCACTGATGACAGTGCCACTAAAACAGAGTTATTAAACACGGTTTTCCGAAACTCCTTCACTCAAGAAGACGAAGTAAATATTCCTGAATTCCAATCAAGAACAACTGCCAAGATGAGAAACATAGAAGTAGATATCCTAGGAGTAACGAAGCAGCTTAAATCACTTAATAAAGGCAAGGCCTTCGGTCCAGATTGTATACCAGTCAGGTTCCTCTCAGAGTAAGCTGATAAAATAGCTCCATATTTAGCAATTATATACAACCACTCTCTCACAGAAAGATCCGTACCTAAAGACTGGAAAATTGCTGAAGTCACACCAATACCCAAAAAGGGAAATAGGAGTAATCCGCTGAATTACAGGCCTACATCACTAACGTCGATTTGCAGTAGGATTTTGGAACATATACTGTATTCGAACATTATGAAGTACCTCGAAGAAAACGATTTATTGACACACAGTCAGCACGGTTTCAGAAAATATCGGTCTTGTGAAACACAGCTAGTTCTTTATACTCATGAAGTAGTAAGTGCTATCGACAGGTGATGTCAAACTGACTTCATATTTTCAGATTTCCAGAAGGCTTTCGACACCGTTCCTCACAAGAGTCTTCTATCCAAACTGTGTGCCTACGGTGTATCGCCTCAGTTGTACGACTGGATTCGTGATTTCCTGTCAGAAAGATCACAGTTTTTAGTAATAGACGGAAAGTCATCGAGTAAAACAGAAGTAATAACCGGCGTTCCCCAAGAAGTGTTATAAAATGGCTTAAATGGCTCTGAGCACTATGGGACTTAACATCTGAGGTCATCAGTCCCCTAGAACTCAGAATTACTTAAACCTAATTAACTTAAGGACATCAGACAAATCCATGCCCGAGGCAGGATTCGAACCTGCGACCGTAGCAGTCCCGCAGTTCCGGACTGAAGCGCCTAAAACCGCACGACCACCGCGGCCGGCGAAGTGTTATAGGCCCTCTGTTGTTCCTAACCTATTTTAACGACGTAGGAGACATCTGAGTAGCCGTCTTAGATTGTTTGCAGATGATGGTGTCATTTACCGTCTTGTAATGTCATCAGATGATCAAAACGACTTGCAAACTGATTTAGATAAGATATCTGTATGGTGCGAAAAGTGTCAATTGACCCTGCATAAGGAAAACTGTGAAGTTATTCACATGAGTACTAAAAGAAATCAACTAAATTTCGATTACGCGATAAGTCACACAAATCTGAAGGCTGTAAATTTAATTAAATACTTAGGAATTACAATTACAAATAACCTAAATGGGAACGATCATATAGATAATATTGTGGGTAGAGCAAACCAAAGACTGCGATTCATTGGCAACAGGTCTACTAAAGAAACTGCGTACACCACGCTTGCCCGCCCTATTCTGGAGTATTGCTGTGTGATGTGGGATCCGCATGAGGTGAGACTGACGGATGACATCGAAAAAGTACAAAGAAGGGCAGCTCGTTTTGTATTATCGCGAAATAGGGGAGATAATGTCACAGACATGATACGTGAATTGGAGTGGCCATCATTAAAACAAAGGCGTTTTTCGTTGCGACGGGATCTTCCCATGAAATTTCAATCACCAGTTTTCTCCTCCGATTGCGAAAACATTCTGTAGGCACCCACCTATATAGGGAGAAATGATCATCACGATAAAATAAGAGAAATCAGGGCTCGCACAGAAAACTTTAAGTGCTCGTTTTTCCCGGGTGCCGTTCGAGAGTGGAACGGTAGAGAGACAGCTTGAAGGTGGTTCATTGAACCCTCTTCCAGGCACTTTATTGTGAATTGCAGAGTAATCACGTGGATGTAGATGTAGATGAGGATGGCGGGAAGCGGATTTGAAACGCCGCCCTTCCGAATGTGAGTCTAGTGCGCTACCCCTCTCGGTAACCGATACGGTGATTGTTTTTGAAATAATAAACAGTTTATTTAATTTTTTCCCATGTGTCTCGTTTTATTTTGACTGCCCTTATGCCTTTGCCTGGTATGTTCCATGCAGCTGATTATTTCGACACATGTGATTCCGCCGCTCCGCAGGGACTGAGGACGTTGATTGCATCTCTCCAAATGACAGCGGGTGTGGGTGTGATAAGCGCTTCCTGGGAGCTGACGACCAGAAGGCAGTGCTATCGCCGCACGGCACGCAGTCCTATCTCCTGCCTTTGTGCCCCAACTGCGGCGGAAGTCCTCTGCAGTCGCTGATGAGGCTTCCGAGCACTGGCTTACTCCGCAAGGCTAACTGTGGGCCTCGTCGCTGCGGACCTACTGATGCGATAACGGGGTCCACTGGTCAATGGGGCCAAGGTATTTAATTGCGCAGACATCTCCCTGATTCTTTCCCTGAGTTCACAGCCTGCAAAAACACTCCTCAATGTAATACACCCAAACATTATTACAACCAAGAGCGCAGTGTTTGGCACACTGGGCTCGCACTGCAGAGGAGGACGACTCAAATCCCGTCCGACCATTCAGATTTAGCGTTTCTATGATTTTACTAAATCGCTTGAGGAAAAAGCAATGATGTTTCGGTTGAAAGGGTACAGTCGATTTCCTTCCTCACCCCTCCCCAATCAGAAATTGTTTTAAGCCTGTAATCCTCTCGCTGTTGACGTATCGTTAAATAATAGTCTTTCTTTTCCTTTCGTTACTATGGTACAAGAAACTCAATTAGAGTCAGGTTTTCTGCAAACATTAGTATCTAATACATGTACAGCGTCATAACTTTTTGAAAATCGAAAAAAGCAATTAAGAATCAGAAAGAAAAATTTCTTAACGTTCTACAACAATGGTTGCTTTCTAAATAGCTAAATTTTGGCTTATTCGGCCGTCGACAGCTGAAAGTACTTCCAGGATTTTAAACAGCTAACGTGACGCAGTGTGCCGTCACATTACGTCATTGTGCGACCAGATTGAAACCTTTGGTAATCAAGACAAGCTGCTTTCCGGTTCTTTTGTCCATAATTACTTACACCTGTTTTCTATAAATAAAAATCTGACGTTCACTATGTAGCGTGAACATCGCGTTGTCCCTTGTTGATGGCTTAAGAAATCGAAAGCCGGTTAGTGGGTAAATTAAAATTGTGGGTCGTCAAGGAAGTGTTTCTTTTTTGCAGTTATGGATGGAGAATTTAATTATTATGTTGAAAACATTAATTTTTGTTGTTCAGGATCATCGTATCGTGGAGACACGTCAGTTGTCTTACTACAGCAGTAAAATTCTATTTTATTATGGCAAAGAATGGCTGAAATCAGTTGGTTAATTTTCTTCGTTTCTTCGTTATTGATATTTGCTCAATAAAAATATAAAAATACGTTTTAGCGCACACTTTCAAATCAAACCACACACACACACACACACACACACACACACACACACATATATATATATATATATATATATATATATATATATATATATATATATGGCGGGGCGGGGAGAAGGTCTACGGTGCCATAAAAATGGCACAGCAGTTTCCAGTTTCGATGGCATCACCATCTCAAGAATCTTTCTCCAGAACCAAAAACAGCCAACAGCCAGTTTTTAGCATAAGCTACAATGTATTAAAAACGCGAGTAGCTCCATGACATTGCGCTAGTCAGTTGTAAATTCATAAAGCCGCTATTTGCTTCTAGTAAATAGCCCTAAAAAGTCATAGTATTTAGTCCCAGTAACATTGATACTAATATATTCCAAATACATTAGTGCTGGAGCAATATACATTATTTCGGAGCTGTCTGAAGTAGTAATACGAAGAACAAAAAGCAATTAAAAGTTTAAAAAATGGTTCAAATGGCTCTGAGCACTATGGGACTAAACATCTGAGGTCATCAGTCCCCTAGAATTTAGAACTACTTAAACCTAACTAACCTAAGGACATCACACACATCCATGCCCGAGGCAGGATTCGAACCTGCGACCGTAGCGGTCGTGTGGCGCTGGATTCGAACCTGCGACCATAGCGGTCGCGTGGTTCCAGACTGAAGCGCCTAGAACCGCTCGGCCACAGGGGCCGGCACTAAAAGTTTGTATAGGGTGTAACAGAATGACGTTTTAATGATTTGAGGGACTGTAGAAGATGAAATTTAGAACTTTTTGATGTAAGCAATCTATAGCTGGAAATGTGAAATAAAGATCCTACAGCACTGTGTGTGTGAAATAACGCTTCTACAGCATTATGGACTGTGCATGCGGTAGACTAAACGAAACACCAGAATTCTGTGTTTTGGGAAACGTTTATTAACAGTAGAGTAAAATCAAATACTGTAAATCAAATCTGTGGTTTCACTACTGTAAATGTTCAATGTGACGACCATCAATTTCGTTGAATAATATGCAACGACGAACCACGTTTTATCTAATTCTCTGTAAGATTCCGCACTCATGTCTGATGATGTCAAACGATGTGCTCAATAAGCTCAGTTAATGTCACTACTGGTTTTGAGTACAGTGGGGACTTAACATAACCGCTGAGGAAAGTCAAGAGGGGTGAAGTCAGCGGAGCGCGCAGGCCAAGGGATTGGACATCCCCTTCAAATTACTCTGTACCTGACGTTGTCTGTGAGATATGCTCTGGCCCGACGATCAAACTGCGGTGAAGTACCATCGTTCTAAAACCAAAAACTAGTGCGCATTTGCAAGGGAACCTCCTCCAAAATTCAGCCGAGGCATTTTTCGGAAACTGCAAATACCTTGCACCACTCAGACGATCTCGTAAGACGTGTGGTCCAACAAGGTATTCTCTAAGAATTCCAGCCCCAATGTTGACTGAGAATCTTAGCTGATAACTTCTCGTGCGTCTAGTGCGTGGAAATTCAACAGTCCAGTGGTGGCTGTACAAACTTTTCCATATTTCCAGCTATATTTTCCTTATATAAAAACATTCAAAATTTCATCCTCTATAATCTCCCAAGTGTTTAAAACGTCATTCTGTTACACAATGCATAACGTTGACACTGAGGCCGTTGCAGACTGAGTTGCAGCTGGGTTGGGAAAGCAAATCGGCCGTGACGTAATTGAAATAACAGTCCCGTTAATCGGGTGCAGTGATTTAAGGTCACACAACATCTGGATCCTGATGGTGGGACAGGAGTGTGAACCTGTCCACACGTAAAGTGAGTCCAGTATGGCTCCTCGCTCCGTAAACTGTAGCAGCACGATATACAGTGAGTTTCTAGACACCAACGCACTGTTCTCACTTGATTTGTGCTCGCAGTCTAATTTCTTTTCCTTTTTTCGGGAAATAACCCAGCGTCTACAGAAACATTATTGGAGAAGTAGTGTTTTCCTCATTTTTGGCAAATTTGCAAAATAAAAACGGCCGCAGAGGGATGGATTCTAGAATTTCTAATTGTGTAAAGAAACCATAGTAAAAAGTAATACAAATTACCTTCCGTATCCCAGTTAAGAGTCAAGATTTCGCTAATGTGACCAATCATGATGAGTTTTTAGATTCATTATACCTCCTTTCGTGCCGTGTTACTTGCATGTGACTGATCAAGGAATATTACTTCGTGAAGGGTAATATCCGAAGAAATGGTTTAACTTGTGGATTACTATCGAACGAAAGTCGTGGAGCTGTCACAGCAATCACTGTTTGGCATTTCATACGGTAGAATTTAAACGTGCCTATTCTATTTACCTCTAACCAAAAAACACCAAATGATCTAGAAGTTGCACAATCCGAATATTCCGTAGTATAGAACAAATTTGCAGCATTTTCCATTCATTGGCGTGATACACTGACGGAAATTGAAAATTTTGCACCGTGAAGACCTGGACTGGACGCTAAAAACATACTCCAGCACTTTCATGCCTGTGAGGTATGTTGATTAGATAAGATTAGATTAGTACTTGTTCCATAGATCATGAATACGACACTTCGTAATGATGTGGAACGTGTCAGGTTAATAAAATGTGTCTATACAAGATATTAAATTACACAAAATATTACATGACACTTAATTTTTTAAATTATTTGTGTGTGTGTGTGTGTGTGTGTGTGTGTGTGTGTGTGTGGAGAGTGGGGATTGGGGGAATTACCCACTTACTATACCCAAAAATTCATCTAATGAATAGAAGGAGTTGCCATTAAGAATTCTTTTAATTTCCTTTTAAATGCTACATGGCTATCTGTCAGACTTTTGATGCTATTAGGTAAGTGACCAAAGACTTCTGTGGCAGCATAATTTACGTCTCGGTCACTTCTTGCTCGCATTGACGGCACTTTGAACAGTGGACGTTACATTTCAGATGTGTTACGACCCGTAGCTCTACCCTTCAGCCGGCCGGGGTGGCCCAGCGGCTCTAGGCGCTACAGTCTGGAACCGCGCGACCGCTACGGCCGCAGGTTCGAATCCTGCCTCGGGCTTGGGTGTGTGTGATGTCCTTAGGTTAGTTAGGTTTAAGTAGTTCTAAGTTCTAGGGGACTGATGACAACAGAAGTTAAGTCCTATAGTGCTCAGAGCCATTGGAACCATTTTATACCCTTCATTCGATCCCTGCTACAACCTACATTTCGGCAGGATAATGCACGAACGCATGTTGCAGGTCCTGTACGGGCCTTTCTGGATACAGAAAATGTTCGAATGCTGCCCTGGTCAGCACATTCTCCAGATCTCTCACCAATTGAATAGTCTGGTCAATGGTGGCCAAGCAACTGGCTCGTCACAATACGCCAGTCACTACTCTTTATGAACTGTGGTATCGAGTTGAAGCTGCATGGGCAGCTGTCCCTGTACACGACATCCAAGCTCTGTTTGGCTCATTGTCCAGGTGATTGTTCTGGGTACTGATTTCTCAGGATCTATGCACCCAAATTGCGTGAAAATGATATTACATGTCAGTTCTAGTATAATATATTTGTCCAATGAATACCCGTCTGTCATCTGCATTTCTTCTTGGTGTAGCAAATTTAATGACCAGTAGTGTATAAAAATATATTTACTGTTACATTTTTTGTTGCTGCAGTTACAGTATACAGGCTAGAACTGAGTTCAAATTAATCCCCTTCCTATATTTCTCTGAATTTTTGTTGTGGCCGTGCAGTATTAACCTCATATTGAAACATGCCCAGTGAAGCTCATGACTGCTGCGCTAAATGACTTCTATAATCACCCTAAGACTGGGATCTTACTTTGGTAAGTATAAATGAATCCTCTTGTAGTTTAATACCCCTGTATTAAATAATGCATCCGAGAGAATACGTCTGAACAAGTACTACTGAAGTGCCCATACAAGCATTGTACTCTCTACGCTATAACGTCGTCAAGTTGTGTGCGCTTAGATATATCGAAGCGGTTTTTCTGTTTCTTCGCCGTCCTGTAACAAACTGCAATAAAAATGAGGAATCTAACTGCCTCCGGTGTATAATCTCGAGCAGGAATGTGCTGTGGGTCAAAGGTAGCAGAGGATGCTGGAAGTAATGTAACAATGTTAGCTTTCGATTTCGTAGTTAATTGGGCGGAAGTTGCCCTTGCCATTTACGTCACTTGTTTTATTAATTAACAGTGCCAGATTACCTTACGAGATCGACGTACCGTTCTTGGACGACACTGAAAGATATTACGTGCTATCTTCGGGTTTTATAGGCTGTTTGAAAAATCATATTGGAGAACGACGTTTACTGGAAATAGCTTTTATTACAAAAGTGTTCTTTCAGTCTCCTCTGTTTGAACTGATCGATATCGAGCAGTCATTAAGGCACGACGCTCGTTCCTTCAGGAATGGGCTCAAATCCGTGAGGGGTCATCCTGATTTTGTTTCTCTAGGTTTCTGAAATTGATACTTATTTTATACCTTTACCTTTGTACAAATTTATTTCCAACCAGTTCTTCATCATTTCCCAGTATTCTTAGCAGGTGCAGTCTCCTTCAATTTCCTTTACTCAGAAATATATCGAAAAGCATGTATTTTGTACACCAATAAATTTTTTTTATTAGTTTCACTAACATTATTGTTATTAACGTCATTATTATTATTACTATTATTATTATTATTATTATTATTATTATTAATTATTGTCACTGTTAATGGTAGCAGCAGAATTAGTACAAGAACTCCCAGTATTAACTTCATTAGTTGATCTTCGTTGATCCATTAGTAGATAGTATTATTTACTCACACTGCCACTTTCGACATTCAAGTCATTTTAATACTATTTGTCATTTTAAACTGCCATTTCTTAGGTAACTATGAAGCAAACAAGGTACTGTTTGAGACCCTGGTCTGATGCAAGGGACAGCCTGATAGCCCTAAACAGATCAGGTTAAATAAATAAATAAAAGATATCTCCTCATTCCTTCACTGCTTAGATTTTAACTGGTACTCTGGCTCTAATGAAGACTAGCGCTATAGCGTCCCTTTCGTTTTCATCAAGGGAAAGGTACGTGTTTTTTTTTAAATGGTGCTGTTCATATTAATAAATAAATTAATTCCAAATGTAACAAATGTAGAAGTATGTAATATTGTGTCGATATTAATTGTTGATAGGTTTTTGGATATGCATTAACATCGGCTGATTTTGGGTACATATGCTGTCGGCCTGAGACGTGATATGGAAAAACTTCAAGAAAGTCAGTAACGGTATGAAACGCTCTGTTAATGTGAAATGAGGATCAGCTAAGGCACTAACTGCTGAGACCTTTTTAGTCATCAGAGATGCACTTTAGGCTCGGAGATACTGCCACGTTGAATACTCAGCAAATCACATTAAAGTGCCTGGCGGAGGGTTCACCGAGCCACCTTCACAATAGTTTTCTATTATTCCAATCTCATACAGCGCGCGCAGAATACTTACACCTATCTCTTTCCGCACGATTTTTTATTTTCTTATGATGATCGTTTCTCCCTATGGAGGTCGGCGTCAACAAGATATTTTCGCATTCGGAGGAGAAAATTGGTGATTGAAATTTCGCGAGAAAATTCTGCCACAATGGAAAATGCCTTTATTTTAATGATATCCTCCCCAAATCCTGTATCATTTCAGTGACGCTTCCTCCCTTATTTCGCGATAGTGCAAAACGTGCTGCTCTTCTTTGAACTTTCTAGATGTACTCCGTAAATCCTATCTTGTAAGGATTCCACACTGCGCAACAATATTCTAAAAGAGGACGAACAAGCGTAGTGTAGGCAGTCTCTTTAGTAGATCAGGTACATTTTCTAAGAGACCTGCCGATAAAAATCATTCTTTGGTTAACCTTCCCCACAACATTTTCTATGTGTTCCTTCCAATTTAAGTTGTTCGTAATTGTAATTCCTAGGTATTTAGTTGAATTTACGGCTTTTAGATTTGACTAATTTATCGTGTAACCGAAGTTCAACGGACTCCTTTTAGCACTTATGTGGATGACCGCACTCTTTTCGTTATTTAGGGTCAATTGTCAATTTTTGCGCCATACAGATATATTTTCTAAATCGCTTTTCAATTTGTTTTGATCTACTTTACTAGTCCATAAACCACAGCGTTATCTGCAAACAACTTAAGACGGCTGCTCACATTGTCTCCCAAATCGTTTATATAGATGAGGAACAGCAAAACCACTACCTTGAGGAACGCCTGAAATCACTTCTGTTTTACTCGATGACTTTCCATCAGTTACTACGAACTGTGACCTGCCTGAAGGGAAACCACGAATCCAGTCACATAACTGAGACGGTGTTCCATAAGCACGCAATTTCACTACAAGCCGCTTGTGTGATACAGTGTCAAAAGCCTTCCGGAAATCTAGAAATACAGAATCAATTTGAGATCCCTTCTCAACAGCACTCAACACTTCATGCGAGTAAAGAGCTAGTTGTGTTTCACAAGAACGATGTTTTCTAAATCCATGTTGACTGTGAGTCAATAGACCGTTTTCTTCGAGGTAATTCATAATGTTCTAATATGATATATGTTCCAGAATCCTGCTGCATAACGACTTTACTCCAACTACCTGTCTTGAATATTGGCGTGACCTGTGCAACTTTCCAGTCTCGGGTACGAATCTTTCGTCGAGCGAACGGTTGTATATGATCGTTAAGTATGGAGCTATTGTATCAGTATACTCCGAAAGGAACCTAATTGGTGTACAGTCTGGATCGGAAGACTTGCTTTCATTAAGTGATTTCAGTTGCTTCACTACTCCGAGGATATCTACTTCTACGTTACTCATGTTGGCAGCTGTTCCTGATTCGAATTCTGGAATATTTACTTCGTCTTCTTTGGTAAAGGAAATTCGGAAGGCTGTGTTTAGCAAGTCTGCTTTGGCAGCACCGTTGTCTTTAGTATTTGTATTGTTATCGTGCAGAGAAGGCACTGATTGTGTCTTGCCGCTAGCCTGCTTCACATACGACCAGAATCTCTTTAAATTTCCTGCCATGTTTCGAGACAAAGTTTCGTTGTTATTATAAGCATCTCGAATTTAAGTCCGCCCTAAATTTGTAAAAAAATCGCCAATATCAGAGTTTCTGCTTCCGTTTGAATTTGGTGTGCTTTTCTCCTTGTTTCTGCAACAGTGTTCTGACCCGTTTTGCGTACCAAGGAGGATCAGCTCCGTCGTTTGTTAATTTATTTGGTGTAAATCTCTTATTTGCTGTCGATACTATTTCTTTGAATTGAAGCCACATGTGGTCTACACTTACAGTGTTAATTTGGAGGGAGAGGACATCGTCTCTCTGAAGTGAATTTTTATCGGCTGTTTTGGGCAGACGTATTTTTCATTTATTTTTGGAGGATTTGAGGCTTGCAATATCCAGTCTCGCTACGACAACCCTGTGTCCAGTAATCCCTGTATCCGTTTTGACGCTTGTTATTAGCTCACGATTATTTGTTGCTAAGAGGTCAAGTGTGTTTTCACAATCGTTTACTATTCGCGTGGGCTCATGAATTAACTGCTCGAAAAAATTGTCAGAGAATGCATTTATCCCAATTTTGGATGATGTTTTATGCGTACCTCCGAATTTAAACAAGTATTATCGCCAACATATCGAGGATAAATTAAAGCAATCATCAACGAAAATTGTGTGAGTCGGGTGTATGAAATTAAACTCAAGTTTACATTGAACCTTTCAGCAACTGAATCGTCTGAATTGGTAGGTCGGTAAAAGGATCCAATTATTTTATTCCGCTTGCCAAGAATGACGTCTGCCCATACTAACTTACAGGAACTATCTACTTCAATTTCGCGACAAGACTACTTCCAACTTCTAACTTCGACAAGACTACTTCTAACAACAACATACACGCCACTGCCAACTGTGTTTAGCCTATCCTTTCGGAACACTTAGATTTTTCGCAAAAAGTTCAGCTGAACTTATCTTCGGTTTTAGCCAGCTTTCAGTGCCTATAACGATTTGAGCATCATTGCTTTCTATTGGCTCTTGGAGCTGTGGTACTTTCCCAACACAACTACGACAATTTACAACTGTTATTCCGATGGTTTGTGTATTTACGTTCTTGCTGTGTTCGGCTTGCACCCTTTGAGAATGAAGCCCTTCTTACGTTTTCACGTGGTTCTCCAACCTAAAAACCCGCCCAGTTCACGCCACACAGCCACTGCTGCCCGTGTAGCCACCTCCTGCGTGTAGTGAACTCGGACCTATTCAGCGAATCCGAAACCAAACCACCCCATGGCGTAAGTCGAGGAATCTGCAGCCTACACGGTCGCAGGACCGTCTGGGCCTCTGATTCAGACCCTCCACTCGGCTCTGTTCCTGAGATCCTGTCGAATATGTTGCAAATGGTGAGCTCCATTTTCAGCTCGCAAACAAGACCGGCAGCCTTTACCAGTTCTCATAGCCGCTCGAAACCAGAGAGAATCTCTTCCTATCCAAAGCGACCTACATCATTGGTACCGACGAGAGCCACCACTTGCAGTTGGCTGCACCCTGTGCTCTTCATGGCATCTGGAAAGACCCGTTCCACGTCTGGAATGACTCCACCCGGTATGCACACAGAGCGCACATTGACTTTCTTCCCCTTCTTGGCAGCTATGTCACTAGGGGGGGGGGGGGGGGGCTTGGAATTCCCAATTACCTATCACCCCACCCTCTGTGACTGCCCGGATCTTGCAGGCTGAGTCGTTTCCTCTGAAACAGGACAGATGACTGCATTTGGCTGAGTGACAGTGTCAGCCACAGACAGCACCTGGAACATGATTGTCAGACTATCCGGGAATGCCTTATGTGCGGCCTCCTGGGAAGTCTTTCGCCGCCTGCCATGTCCCGAGGCGACCTCCATCTCGATCATGGCCTACGAATGTTTGCTAGAAAATATTGTATACTATGAGGTGATTGTAAAAGCTATTGAATATATACTTAAAATGCTAAAAATTTTAGTTGTGGAAGTATGAGAGGGGATGGGGGGTGATGGAAGGAAACAGGTGGTAGGGAGAGAGGTGGGGAGGATAATACGGAGGAGGTTGTGGAATGGAGAGTAATAAGATATAAGTGCAAATATAAGGGGAGTGGTGTGGCTCAGGTTAAAAAGAGGGATGAAATAAGGGGAGAGCGAGGGACAGTAGGGCCATGTAGTCGAATAAAGTAATATAAATAAATGTAAAGATGGGAAGGGGGGTAGTAAGGAGATGTAGCAGAATAGAGTAATGTAAATGAATATACAGATACGATGATGATGGTGGGGGGGGGGGGAGATAGTGTAGAAAAGTATTAGAAGGTGGGGGAAGGGGAACAAGGAATAGAGAAATAATAGGTAATATAAGAAAACTATATAGGTTTGCGCGGCTTCCCCGTCGGAGGTTCGAGTCCCCCCTCGGGCATGGGCGTGTGTGTTGTCCTTAGTTTAAATTAGATTAAGTAGTGCGTAAGCCCAGGGACGGATGACCTCCGCAGTTTGGTCCCATAGTCCTTGCCACAAATTTCCAATTTTTTACAATAAGAGGAATAAACAAGACGTAATTAAGCTGTGAAAGGAAGGAGCGGAGGCTTCGTGGAGCGGGGGTTGGGGAGGCAGGTATGAAAAGGATTCTAAATAAGAATAAGGAGGAAAGGAAGGATCACGAGGCTATAACTTGTATGCTTGTATGAAAGCTACATATTACAACAGCCAAACCATGTAGTTTTATAACCTCATAAAAGATACGTCATGATTACAAAAGAATGGAGACAGTAAATACAGCAATATATTCATATCACACTGTGGCTAATACTGAAACCAGGCAATAAAATAACCGAAGTCAAACCAGTAAAATGTACAGTTGACGATTAAGTTTATACAAATGGCGAAACTCTCACTTAAACAGTATTACATGACTGGCTCCAAACTATGGAAAGATTATAAGCATCAACGCTCTACGTTTTTCTGTATCTTCCCCGAAATTCTCCTCGCACTTTTAATTTATGTCTTAGATCCAGTCCCTTAACAAATTAGGCGCTGTCATTGTACCTGTACATTTTGTTTTTATATCAGACTTGACAGAAATTTTCCATTCCTTTGTATCATCGGAGAAACATTTGATGCAAATGAATGAGAAGGAGAAGTTTCGTGTGTTGTGATATGAGATTTCTCATTAGTGAAGCTCTTTGGGCAGGAGCTATATTGGCAAAGTTGAGGTCCTCCGCTGCATAGCGACTTGTGCCAGCTTCCAGGCATAAAAGAAGAGAGTCAATACCCCTTGCTGAGACTACGAGCCGAGCTCTTCCGATATCGGTCCACCTCCCGTCTGGCCACTTCATTGAACCAGAGCGGTACAACAGTCTGAGACCGGGACACGCATCCTGACGCAACATGACCCTGTCCACTACACATGTCGTTTCTCCGCTTAAAAAGATAGATGCAGTTTTTATAATAGGCTGAACTGACATTCAGGCAGCTCGTGCGTCGTCACTTCTTCCTATCAGTTTGTGGTTGTTTAAAGGAACTTGGAGAAAATTGTTGAATTGCTACTGATAAAGCTATACATCCATCCTTCCGGGTTTCTTGTCAATCTAGATAATAAAACTGCGTTGGACTTTTCACTAACTCTCGTAAGGTTGGTCACATACCCCTGTCCCCACAACAAAAGAAAAGCGCATTGCCTACAATGGCAGGGACTGAAGTTGTCAGAACATGAAATCCTCTACTTTCCTCTATTACAAGGGATTACCTTCTGATTATGAGTTAATGTGATCTTCCTTTGTACAGCGCAGGCATAGTAACTCGATAACAGTTTGATGAATCTTCACTTCTGAGCGTTCTTCAAACCAAACAGGGAATTTGGTGCTGTTTATATAGTGATCTAAGAAACCCCAAGAAGCGGAGAGCAGCATTTTTCACATCCGGTTTTGATTTCTGCTGACCAACTGGGATCACGTAACAACTGTATTTACTTTAATTGCTACTTTATCTTTCCTTGGTTCCAGTTTTTATAAAAGTCCTTCATCTTGTCCCCCTGTTGCCATTTTCATTCTTATGTTTGTCGCTCTGTATTTCTTTCTTTTAGAATTAAATTACTATTTTTTCCTTAAACATTACTTTCCTTTATACCGGATTCCTTTGGATTCTTTCTGTTCCTCTCGTTTTTAGTGATTCAGTGTACTGTCAACATTTTTTTCCTTATTGTGTTTTGTTAGTATGTTCTCATTCAATCCGCAGAGGTGTGGAACATAGATTAACTTTCACCTCCTCACTGCCTTTGACATTTTCTGTTTATTTTGGTAGAGCTCGTAATTATTTATCATCTTCCGACTCCCGTATATTGCACACACATTTTATTTTCTTGAAAATTCGTCTTTCGAACATCTTTATATTATTGTCTTTCCAATGCATTCTTAAATATTCGAAGCATAAAAAAATTACAGACTTAGCACTGTTGTAATATACTTTACTTTTGCAAAATGCTATATGCATTTGTTGTTGTAGATGTTCCTATTTATGCCGTGCACTCGTTTTAGTTTAATTATTCTGTCATCTATTGCTGATCTACATAATAGATTTTGTTCCATAGTTCCGTCAATGTATTTAAAATCTCTAACATTTTTCATTTTACCGATTTGTGTTTCTTTGTATTTAGATGTTTTCGTTATTAGTCCTGTGTCTTCAGTTGAGGTCCTGGAACCAATTCTATATCTTATTCTCTCAAATGGATTCATTATTTTAGTTATCCAATAGATGAATTGTGACTCCCAATTTCTGAAACAAAAAACTTTCGCTACGTTAGCATAGTTTTAGCAGGTATATGTTTAACTTATTTGTATGTGCTGTGTTTATTTTTTACTGAAAACAGAACTACCCGTTAACTATGTGAAACGCTCTTTGATTGAATTGTTGTATATTGGGACGCTCCACTGAGCCATGACGGGGTATATATTTTCCCTCGCTTTTCTGTTCCATTTTCGAATTAGATGTACGAAAAAATTGTCTGTATTTCTCTATAGTCAGACTGCTGTCTCTTATGTTTTTTAATGAATCATCGCAGACGTACACTATGGAGGCAGTAAGTTAGTTTTTGTAGTCGATATTGCATATTTGTCTTTTAAACATTCTCAACAGCGAACAGAGAAATAGTGTCTTTCTTCTAAGCATTCCTATATAAGAGCTATAAGCATTTCCAGATCACTCTAATACTGGTTGAACTAGGGTTCACGAATATAGCAGCACGTCTTTAAGTTCATTCTCTCTCCTCCTCTAATTCGACCTGCTAAAACGAGAGCAAAACTGAGTAACTAGTCGTACGAGTCTCTTCTATATCGTTTCCATTGCAGACATATTTATCTCTTCTCAAATTTTCCTGATACGTCTAAGGCGCCTGTAGTCTCCCCTCGAAATTGATATTATATGTTCGTACCATTTCATATCACATCAGTGTGACTAAGTCCAGCGGTGTTCCACTAATGGTGTATATCGCAGCAAGCTACCAAATTTATACTCATTCTGATGCACATTATCATTAGCACAAGAAATTAAGGAAATGACTGAATCACAGAGACATTTAAGTACCTTGGTAAAAAGGTATGGGGATAACAGAACGAACAGGAATGAAAAGCAGTATACGTTCTGACTACGCGGGCGTGGGAGATGTAACACCGACGCGGCAGCTACCTGTTCAATGCAGTGTCGTGCAATAAAGCTCACCAACTTAGCTACGAGCACCTAAATTAAGTGGCGGCGAGAAATAGCAGGCTTTAATTATCCTGAGTGCTCGGGAAGCTCAGGCTCGTATTAGAGCGCGCTGTTGGTGCAATGTGAATGAAACGGAGGTGAACTGTCAAGTCTCACCTCAGCGCTACGACAATTAAAGACATTATATCAACGGCGCCGCCAAGCCTGCAACAAGTGAGCAGCGCACACCAAGAATAGTATCTTGTAGCACGGAGAGGCTCCTCTTTCCTCAGTAACGTCGTCACTTGACACTCTGAAGGACCCATACTGGTTTCCATGATACCCATGTTTCTCATCGAGCTGTTTCACGTGAACACTTAGTCCTAATCCTCGTGAACGTTACTGCGTCATGCTGAGCAAGCGACATCGTAGAAATATTTTATGTTAGCCGCCCCATAGTCTTGAAGCGAAACACTTTCATATCACCTGTTTTTTTTCTTTTGTAGTTAAATTGTCACCTGGTAAAACGGAACTAAAACGAGTTATTTTTCTCAAGTAACTTAGCAGTGCTCGGGAAATATCTGAATGACTCAACAGCTAACTGCGCTTTTGCACTCCAGTCACGCACAGTCGGGTCGATATGAGAATCAGTAAAACTGGAGAAAATGGTTCTTTACGTGGTAGATTATAAAGCGGATAGTCAGCAGCTGTTACTGATGGGAACACCATTATCGGCGTCTTGTATAAACTTGTGCCGGAAGGCTGAGAGGAAATTAATGACTCAGGTTCATTAAATGACAGATCAAGCAGCGGACCGTCAAGAACTGTTATCTAAGAAAATATCATTATCGGCATTATCTACAAAGGCATGATGAAAAATAATTCCTTTCAATTTTTTATGTGAAAACACGTAAAGCTTATTAAGATAGACTAACGTTATTAACATTCTGCTGTGGCCTTCTCCACCAGACATCACGGCCCCTAGAGTATCAGCAACCAAACTTACAGCCTGCAGCCGCGGGTTGCCCGTTTCACGGGCACACCGAAGCACTACACAATCGACAGGCAATATTGATGAACGGCCACAACAAGAACAACAACAACAACAACACAACAAAGACACCAGCGGCCACCAGGGGCCACTACCGGCCCACATAAACATAAGGAAGAGGTCGCTGCAGATCTTGGAACTATTTTCACACGTCAAACCACGTGATGGAAAATAGTTCCGAGGTACTCATCCGCCGAAGCGCTATAAAGGCCGGCGCTCGTCTGCACATCGGCAGTTCACGGATCGCCAGCAGAGGTGCATAGCTGCCGCTCTGGCAGCCTGGCTTATATCTTCTCGCTGATCTCTGGATTAGGCTTGGTATATCGGAAAAGTCTCTGGCGGAGACTAGTAGGAAATTATTTCAGTTGTTTTCTATCTTATTCTTGTATGTAGTTGTGATTCGAAGATGGATCACTGTTTTGTGTTGGTGTTATACTTGGAGAATTTGTTTGGGTTAATCGAACAGTCAAATAAACTGTTTTCGGACTTCGATCGTTCGTTTCTTCTACTTATACAGACATGTCACATTATATCTTTCTCATGTATACATACAATGAAGAGCCAAAGAAACTGGCACACCTGCCTAATATCGTGCAGGGCCCCCGCGAGCGTGCAGAAGTGCTGTAACACGACTTGGCATGTACTCAAATAATGTTTGAAGTAATGCTGGAGGGAACTGACACCATGAATCCTACAGGGCTGGTCATAAATCCGTAAGACTACGAGGGGGTAGGGATCTCTTCCGAACAGCACATTGCACGTCATCCAAGATAAGCTCAATAACGTTCACGTCTGGGTAGTCTGGTGGCCAGCAGAGGTGTTCAAACTCAGAAGACTGTTCCTGAAGCCACTGTGTAGCAATTCTGGACGTGTAGGGTGTCACATTGCCCTGCTGGAGTTGCCCAAATCCGTCGGAAAGCACAATGGACAAGAATGAATGCAGGTTATCAGACAGGATTCTTACGCACCTGTCACCCGTCAGTCGTATCTAAACGTATCAGGGGTCCCATATCACTTCAACTGCACACGCCGCACATCATTACAGAACCTCCACGAGCTTGAACAGCCCCCTGATGACATGCAGGGTCAGTGAATTCATGAAGTTGTCTCCATACCCGTATACGTCCATCCGCTGGATACCATTTGAAAAGAGCCTTGTCCGGCCAGGAAACTTGTTTCAAGTCGTCAACAGTCCAGTGTCAGTGTTGACGGGGTGCAGGTGAGGCGTAAAGCTTTGTGTCGTGCAGTAATCAAGGGTACACGAGTGGGCCTTTGGCTCCGAAAGCCCATATCGATGATGTTTCATTGATTGGTTCGCACGTGACACTTGTTGATGGCCCAGCATGTAAATCTGCAGCTATTTGCGGAAGGGTTGCTGTACTGTCACGTTAAACGATTATCTTCAGTCGTCGTTGGTCCAGTTCTTGGAGGACCTTTTCACCGGCTGCAGCGATGTTGGAGATTAGATGTTATATCGGATTCCTGATATTCACGGTACACCCGTGAAGTGATCGTACGGGAAAATCCCCACTTCATCGCTACCTCGGAGATGCTGTGTCCCATCGCTCATACGCCGACTATAACACCACGTTCAAACTCATTTAAATCTTGTTAACCTGTCATTGTAGAAGCAGTAACCGATGTAACAACTGCGCCAGACACTTGTCTTGTATAGGCGTTGCCGACCGCAGCGCCTTATTCTTCCTGTTTACATATCTCTGTATTTGAATACGCATGCCTATTCAGTTTATTTGGGGCTTCGGTGTATTTTCAGCCCTCAGCCGCTAGAGGGCTCCGAATTGTAATGTGTAACGGGACGGTGTCTAATGTAACTACGTCGGTGTTTCAGAAGTAGTGTGCTATAATCCCTCAACAAACTGATTCAAGAATTCAGAGTTCGTCCACACATGAGCACCCTTTCCTTCAGCATGACAATGCCAGACCACACATGAGCGCTGCGGTATTTGCAACAGTCAGACGCCTGGGTTTACCATCATCGACCATACGAGCCCAGTTTGGCCCCATCTAATTTACATATGTTACCAAAACTTAAAGAACACCTTTAAAGACTTCAGTTTGATAGTGATGAAATGGTGCTAGCAGAAATGAGGTTGTGGCTCCGTCAATAGTGTCAAACATTCTACAGTGACGCCATCAGTAAAGTGGTCTCTAATTACAACAAAAGATTTCGTCACGAAGGTGACTATGTTGAGAAATAAATATGTGTACACGAAGAATAAAGATATGGAACGTCAATAACGTTTGCTTCATTTAAAAACTTTGAGAGTTTCAACAGGCGATTTCTGGCTGGCTGTTAGATAACGAAAGAGTGATACGTTTGTTATGCGCATTGTATATTGGCCTATGATTTATTAGTTTCTAACACAGCACTCCCTGTAAACTCCTGCTATTGTGTCTAGACTTCCGTCTCTTCTGGTTCAGCAGCTGACACAAAGAATTACATATGTCCTATGTTCTTATACAATCACAAGTACACACCCAACGTGAGCCCTATGTATTTCGTGAGGATACCACTTGACAAAGGAATCACAATCATCAAAAAAAGCTGCAGATATATGGAGCTTTGTTGTAGGTATCACATTGTACTGTGCAAGGATGTAATACAAATGACACAGTAGCCCACAAATATGTAATGGGAAAAGCTCGGAAAAAGGATATATTTCTCTCGAAGCACTATTCAGAGAAACTGCAGTCCATTACGCCACCGTCGTATATCTGGCATAGCGATCGTAAGAGTGACTAAGGCCTGTAATGAGGCATATCTACTATAATTTTGTATTTCATGGATCAATATATGTGGATGGGATACGAAAGAAATTCGATAATACTGCTACAATGTATTCTCCACCAGGCTCTGCACAGCGACTTGTGCAATATGTGTTTGGACGTAGATGTAGACGACCCTATTAGAGGGTTGCAACGCCAGGGAGCTGTAGGTCAATGCACGAATAATAACCGCATAGGATCGGGAATTGATGCAGGTTCTGGTTGTAAATAAATGTAGCACATTGTGTATATGAAGGTAAGGAACTGGAATCAGTAAGAAGTATATAATACCTTAACGTAGAATTTTTACATAATACAACTAGTGGGAGAATCACCTGATATGTTAAGTTTCGTTGGAATAATCTTAAGAAAATACGATTCATCGTCAACCGAATGAACAGCTTACAAAACAACTATTGGCTCTTGGCTCTGAGCACTATGGGACTTAACTTCTGAGGTCATCAGTCCCCTTGAACTTAGAACTACTTAAACCTAACTAACCTAAGGACATCACACACATCCATGTCCGAGGCAGGATTCGGAACTGCGACGTAGTGGTCGCTCAGTTCCAGACAGTCGCCCCTAGAACCGCTCGGCCACGCTGGCCGGCAAAACAACTATTCGACCAGTATTTATTTAAGAGTTGTAAGCAGTCTGTTTGAATGTTGGCAGCGTTATAGACTGTGTTAATATCGCTGACAGCACTCTGCGCCCTCGGGAAAATATTCTGTGGTTGGACGGACTAGCAGATAGCGACTGGATAGAGAAGTGTATGCATATGTTTTTCTTTGTGGAAACTCTGAGTTGGTAGTACACGCAATGTAAAGTGAGATGAAATTTCTTATAAGAAAAAGATATAAGGAAATGTATTGCATTGTATGTTAACCGGTGGCCTAGAAACGATGGAGAGGCTCCGTCCCCGCCACAGCCGTAGTGGTCCACAGCCCCACGATGACTACTGCAGTCCACTTCACCCCTCCGCTGCCCCACATCGAACCACTCTTTCAGGGTTATTGTGTGGTTCGGCCTCCAGTGGACCCCACAGGGACCGTCTCACACCAGATGAGTGTAACCCCTATGTTTCCGTGGTAGAGTAACGGTGGTGTACTCGTAAGTGGAGAACTTGTTTGCGCAGCAATCGCCGACATAGTGTAGCTGAGGCGGATTAGGGGAACCAGCCCGCATTTGCCGAGGCAGATGGAAAACCGCCTAAAAGCTATCCACGGACTGGCCGGCTCAACGGACCTGCCGGGGGCCAGGCGTTCCTTCCCAATCCGGAAAGCAGTGCGTTAGACAGCACGGCTAACCGGGCGGGCTGCAAGCAAAGGTATGATAATGGATGCCTGGTTGATAATGTCTGGGTAGTGGAATTATTGACAACTATATAATTTCTGGAACTGGATGTCACATGAATAAGGTAAAATTTGTCTAAATACATTTTTTGCTCAACAACAAAATCTTCCTTTTGCTAACTATTTGCCTCCTAGTACTTAGTCTATAGTAGTTAGAATCTTTTTATTTAACTGGCTGTTGTTGCTACTTACTGTAATTGCTTTAGTTCGTGTTATGAAGATTTCCTGTGAGGTAGGTGACTTATGAAAAAGAATAGGGTTCCCACTATCAGGGTTCGTGATTGAAATGAGTTTAGGCAATTAACAGAGTTGGAGGTAGTTTCATATTTCTATAATTGCATAATTTCCTTTTATGTTGATTATTGGAAGTCATATTCTCAATGTATAGCAGCTAGATTGCGTTAGGCTTGTAAATAAATGAATAGGTTAAGTGTGAGCGGTTTTTGTCAGGGAAAATTCTTTTGGTCAGTGTTTAATAAAAACATAATTAAAAACTTAGTTTCGGAGTGTTTGCTCGTCAGCCTGAGTTTCTTACCGGTTTGGATTAATGGAGCATTCTAGACCTGAGTGCTTTGTCATAGGATGATTTAGTTGGCGTGAGAATGTTACGGGAGCGGTCAGCAGCAAGCTATTGTGGTGAATGCTACAAGAGAGGTGTTTGCATAATGGAGAGGTTTACTGTTAAACTTTTGAGAGTATTCGGTCTCCTTCGCCTCAGCGTGTGGCCTTCTTTTTCCAATCTAATACCCTGTTTTACATGCAAGCACTTTGGGCACACCGCGTTAGGTTGTGAGGGAGAAGCCACTTGTGGAAAATGTGATAAGACCGCCCATGAAGGCGTTGGTTGTTTATCTCCTCCACAGTGTGTAAATTGCTCTGGAGATCGCGCTGCCTGGAGTAGGGACTGCTGTGTCTTCCTTGAAGAAAGGAAGATATAGGAGATCGAAACAATTACGGATATAATATATGGTGAGGCCAAATAAATCTATAAGGCCATTAGCCCCCCAAGTTTGCTACCTCCTTTGTGTCTCTCCTTAAACAGCCAGTTCAGGAGACGGAGGCTGCTACGCAAATGGAGGCTGCTAGTGTCAGCATCAGTACATACGTTTGCCAGCGTACTTTTGCTGCTGCAGTTACTTCAAAGCCTACACTTCCTCCTAGAACATTAGACAAGGCCGTGGTAGCTGACGCTGCAGAGCTCTCTGCACCCCCCCCCCCCCCCCCCCAAAGGATCCGTCTGGTCCACCGTCCAGCGTTGCCACTACAACTGGCTGCAAAGCCTACCCAGGGTAAAAAATGAAAGGTCAAGCGTCCACTATCGACGGAGTCGGGAAGTAAAGAATCTGATAACGCCGATGGCATCCTATCTGACGTCTCTCATAATTCTTCTGTAGAGCTAATGGACTTCGATGGCTCTCTGGAGCAATCATGTCGCCCCAAGACTGAGCCTCCAGCCATTATGGGCTCCCCTTCCTGGTGAAAAGACAGGGTTAAGTGCAACACCCGTGATAGATGGGCCCCATGTTACAGTGGAACATTAATGGGTTCAGGACACATGTGGAGAAACTGAAACTACTGGCACAGGAACTCCCCCTCTACCTATGTTTACAACAAATACATTTTACAGCCACTGACGCCCTGTGCCACAGCGCTATACTGCTCACCGAAAGGATCATCTAACTGGGGCAGAGCTAAGAGAGGGGTTGCTGTGTTTTTCAATAATGTGCACCTCTCGTCTGCTCTCCCCCTGGCAACTAACCTGCAAGCAGTTGTCATTGATATTCATGTATGTCAGAGGATCACTGTTTGCTCACTGTCTCTTCCTCTGCAAGATGCAATAGACTCTGAAGCTTTCAGCTATCTTATGGAACAACTCTCCTTACCATTTCTGCTACTAGGAGACTTTAGTGCCCATCACCTCTTGTGGTGCTCAAAATCTACTTGCCCTTTGGATCGGGTTTTGGTCAGTCTCATGACGGCTCAAAAGCTGTACATCCTCAATAAAGGCACTCCCACTCAGTCCTGTGCTGCTACCAAGTCATTCTCACCCGTAGACCTCTTTTTCTGCCCTCCATCCCTTGCAGATTCCGTTCAGTTGGAAGTCATTGTCGACTTTCATTCCAGTGACCACTTCCCACTTCACATTCACTTACTGGATGGAGCAGTCCTTGAAAAAGAGGCCATCAAAATGGATGGTCAACAGGGCTAACTGGACGCTCTTCAGCCATTTGGCTGTGTTTGAACACAGTGACAGTGTCCAGGAATGGGTGGACCACATTACACAAGTGATCCATCATGCCGCTGACTTATCTATCCCAAAATCCTCAGGTCATCTTAGGAGGCAGCCTGTACCTTGGTGGACCAGTAAGTGCCTCTCAGCAACCTAGGAGAGGTGTATGGCTTTTCGACGCTTTAAGTACCGCCCAACAGCAGAGAATCTCACAGCATTTTGTGTGACGAGAGCCAAGGCTCAACGCGTAATTAAGGAGAGCAAGAAAACCTCATGGCAGCCGTCTCTGGACTCCGTCAACCGATCCACTTCTTCTATTAAAATATGGGAAGCCGACAGAATGATTTCTGGTAAACACAGTCGTTTACCAATAGCAGTAGTGCTGAAACAAGTGTGTCTCGAAACAACACCTGGAGACATAGCGCAGTTGATGGCAGAGCATTTTGCAAAAACTACTACCAATGCCAGCCAGGATCCAGCGTTTCGCCGCTACCGTGCGACTGTACAGAGAGGCAAGCTGGACTTCAGATCCAACAATTCTGAGTCTTACAATTACCCGTTCTCCAAGTGGAAGCTGGAGTTGACACTGTCTCAGACTCAAGATACTGCATCTGGTTAAGACCAAATATGGTAGTGCATGTTTCGACATTTGCCAGCAGTGTCAAAGGAAATCCTCCTTGAACGTTTAAATTTGATATGGCAGACAGGCCACTTCTCTAACTCCAGGAGAGAAGCAATTTTGATAACTCTCCTCAAACTAGGAAAGGATCGTACATGTAAGAAAATGGTCCAAATGGTTCTGAGCATATGGGACTTAACTTCTGAGGCCATCAGTCTCCTAGAACTCAGAACTACTTAAATCTAATTAACCTAAGGGCATCACACACATCCATGCCCGATGCAGGATTCGAACCTGCGTTCGTAGCAGTCACGCGGTTCCAGGCTGTAGCGCCTAGAACCGATCGGCCACCCCGGCCGGCTACATGTAAGAGTATCGTCTTAACGAGCTGTGTAAGAAATGCCTTGGAGAGATTGGTTAACAGTCTTCTGGTCATGTTGATGGAGACCAGACTACTCCTTAGCCGCTCTCAGTGTGGATTATGGAGATTTCGGTCCTTTGTAGACAACGTGACCCTACTAGAGGTGGATGGCTATTCAGCAGGCTTTCCTATGTAAACGTCACTGTATCATCATATTCTTTGATATCAGTAAGGTGTGCGATACTACTTGGACACAGAGTACTCTTTCCCAGATGCATCAATGGGGCTATTGTGGCCACCTCCCCATCTTCATATTGTCTTTTCCTTATCAGCGGTTTTTTAGGCCCCGTGTTGGTGACGTGCTATCAGACCGTTTTCAACAGGTGAGTGGTGTCCCTCGGGGCAGTGTTTTGAGTGTTACCTTCTTTGTCATAGCCATAAACAGTATCACATATACTGTACGGTCTCCCGTAAAGTGCGTGTGGACGATTTTGCTGTTTCATGTTGCTCCTCCAGTATCGCAACAACGACTCGTCAGTTGCAGCTTAAAGTACGGAGGTTAGAGGAGTGGGCTGCAAAACAAGTTTCCAGCGTTATGCAGATACATGTGTGTGTGTGTGTGTGTGTGTGTGTGTGTGTGTGTGTGTGTGTGTTCATTTTAATCGTTCTCGTCGGATTTTTAATTTACCTGACTTGTATATGAGAGACAACATTTCACATTTTAAAGACCCAGTGAGATTTATAGGCCTCATTTTTTACTCGAGGTGACATGGTTAGCACACCTGATAGACCTGAAAGCCAAAACTCAGAACGCACTGAATATCTGATAGTGCCTTAGCCACATATCGTTGGGAGCAGACAGAGGGCAGATGGCGGCTCCTCATGGTGCGATAGGCATTTAACTTCCTCACAGCTCCAACTTCACCTGCATACCATGCTGTTGCTCATCTACGTCTGGAACACCTTTTCTCCAATCATCCATGAGCAACAAGACCGTTTGGGTTCTGCGTGTAGCATGTGCTACAGTCACCTACTATGGAGCATGTACAATCCCAAATTCAGGGTTTTAACCGTCTGCCACCATGGTTACTGCATAGACCCAGCGCAATTTTAAATTTAGTGTGGTACAGGAAATATTACACTCCTGCATACATTTTTAATAAATTATTTTTGACATTTTAATTGAACACTACAACTCTACAGCTGTCTTTATGGATGGGTCGAAATAGGAGGACTCCGTTGGTTGATCTGTTCTTTTCCCTGATCGTTTCCTCAAGGTCCAATTGCCTCAAAACTTGACTACACTCCTGGAAATGGAAAAAAGAACACATTGACACCGGCGTGTCAGACCCACCATACTTGCTCCGGACACTGCGAGAGGGCTGTACAAGCAATGATCACACGCACGGCACAGCGGACACACCAGGAACCGCGGTGTTGGCCGTCGAATGGCGCTAGCTGCGCAGCATTTGAGCACCGCCGCCGTCAGTGTCAGCCAGTTTGCCGTGGCATACGGAGCTCCATCGTAGTCTTTAACACTGATAACATGCCGCGACAGCGTGGACGTGAACCGTATGTGCAGTTGACGGACTTTGAGCGAGGGCGTATAGTGGGCATGCGGGAGGCCGGGTGGACGTACCGCCGAATTGCTCAACACGTGGGGCGTGAGGTCTCCACAGTACATCGATGTTGTCGCCAGTGGTCGGCGGAAGGTGCACGTGCCCGCCGACCTGGGACCGGACCGCAGCGACGCACGGATGCACGCCAAGACCGTAGGATCCTACGCAGTGCCGTAGGGGACCGTACCGCCACTTCCCAGCAAATTAGGGACACTGTTGCTCCTGGGGTATCGGCGAGGACCATTCGCAACCGTCTCCATGAAGCTGGGCTACGGTCCCGCACACCGTTAGGCCGTCTTCCGCTCACGCCCCAACATCGTGCAGGCCACCTCCAGTGGTGTCGCGACAGGCGTGAATGGAGGGACGAATGGAGACGTGTCGTCTTCAGCGATGAGAGTCGCTTCTGCCTTGGTGCCAATGATGGTCGTATGCGTGTTTGGCGCCGTGCAGGTGAGCGCCACAATCAGGACTGCATACGACCGAGGCACACAGGGCCAACACTCGGCATCATGGTGTGGGGAGCGATCTCCTACACTGGCCGTACACCTCTGGTGATCGTCGAGGGGACACTGAATAGTGCACGGTACATCCAAACCGTCATCGAACCCATCGTTCTACCATTCCTAGACCGGCAAGGGAACTTGCTGTTCCAACAGGACAATGCACGTCCGCATGTATCCCGTGCCACCCAACGTGCTCTAGAAGGTGTAAGTCAACTACCCTGGCCAGCAAGATCTCCGGATCTGTCCCCCATTGAGCATGTTTGGGACTGGATGAAGCGTCGTCTCACGCGGTCTGCACGTCCAGCACGAACGCTGGTCCAACTGAGGCGCCAGGTGGAAATGGCATGGCAAGCCGTTCCACAGGACTACATCCAGCATCTCTACGATCGTCTCCATGGGAGAATAGCAGCCTGCATTGCTGCGAAAGGTGGATATACACTGTACTAGTGCCGACATTGTGCATGCTCTGTTGCCTGTGTCTATGTGCCTGTGGTTATGTCAGTGTGATCATGTGATGTATCTGACCCAGGAATGTGTCAATAAAGTTACCCCTTCCTGGGACAATGAATTCACGGTGTTCTTATTTCAATTTCCAGGAGTGTATATTCGGCGTAGAATTATATGCGATCTTGCCGGCACTGGCGCAGAGGAGATGTGTTTCGAGTGCTAAATTTCTTGTCTGTTTCGGTTCTCTGAATTCCTTTCACTCTCTAGAACGCTTGTACCCAGCAGAGAAAATAGTCGGGAATATCCAGAACACCCTCCTGCAACGACAGTGGTTGGGGAAGATGTCTTTCTGCTGGGTAACAGTGAGCACATGTGTACGGCGAAGAATGAAAGGGCAGATATAGCAACCGAGGAGGCGTGTCGTGATCCTCAGTTATTTCATCTTCTCGCTGTTGAGGTACAGAGTCATTTGTCGATGGGAAGGCGAATGGCTGGAAGTAACAAATAATAAACAGCAGCTAGTAAAGCCAACTACGGGACTGTGGCGTACCTCCTTCGAGTCACCAAGACGGGATGAGGTCCTCCTTACTCGTCTCCGCATAGGCCACAGTCCTCTGACGCATGGATTCTTGCTCTAGCGCTATGACCCTCCAATGTGTGGTGCTTGTAGCATGCTGATCACTGTGCACCACATTTTACGAGACTGTGTTTTATTTTCGGATCAGAAGACAGCGGCAGATTTGC
Organism: Schistocerca gregaria; assembly: GCF_023897955.1. NCBI lineage: Eukaryota > Metazoa > Arthropoda > Insecta > Orthoptera > Acrididae > Schistocerca > Schistocerca gregaria. The sequence continues at coordinate 768,308,431 of NC_064931.1, read as the reverse complement.
CGGCAGATAAGACCTCTATTTTAAGTGACATTGGAACGAATGTGGTTAGAATTCAAAGGTCTTGCGGTCTGTCCAACTTGTTTCCGCAAATTTTAGGGTGATGTTGCGGGTTCTCTAATTAAATGAAGTGAGGCCCTCAACTACGTACCTACAAACTCAAGGTTGAAATATTAAAAGTTTTGGCTGGTTTCGTTGTCTAGGGGCTGGGATATGTAGTTGCCGCATTACATGTCAAATACTGCTGAGTCTACAGTATACAATATTAATATACACATGAATCAAATGGTCGAAGGTTCCTATCTCTCGGCAATTGCGAATTTTGAACGTAATGGAGACATTTATAAATGAAAGATTGCAATTAAATAAATCCTGCAGGTACTATTCTAACGAATTTAAATGACGAGTAGGATAGCAGAAGTACCTTTAAGAATGCCCTTTATTACTGTTAAACACTTATTGGTGTCGATGGTCCTGCAATTAAGTAAAATATAAGTTGAATAACAGGGAAACAATAGACTCCTACTTGACGTAATTAGTTATGAACAACAACATAACTCGCGAGATATTCACTTCTAAATGCATACTACGTCTTCACTGCAGAAGCCACGGAAATCTCACAAGAGCACAAGGCAGTACTACGAAATATTTGTATATCCCGCGACCACGCGCAAACTGCTCCTCTCTTCAAGTTTTCCCCGCGACTCTGCGTCCGTCGCGACGTACTGTCTACGATCCTCCGTGTTCTGTGCCGTACTGTCCAGAACTCCCTCGTCCTCTCTCGAAACGATGCTCCTCCCCCACTTCCATACAGTCTCTCCACGTGTGCTTTTTGGAACGTTCGCTGTGATTGGCTACAGAGCTCCTGCCCTGTCTCCAAGCCAACGCACACTCACAAACATAATGAAACACATTAGAAATACCGGATTTATACTTAAATAACTTGAAATTAAATAAATATTCCTACAGCCGGACCATAAACAAGCTGTAACACACATTATTAAATACATAAACAAATTAAATAAACATATAACAAAGGAATAGAACAGAAGTAAGCCAGTAGCCTAATGTCTCTGTGCTTTCTAAAACACAGTAAATAATTGACCAATTTCTTCATGAATAGTATATATAGGATACAAACAAAGACATAGATGTATAAATATATTTATAAGCATGCTGCTACCGTTTTTTCGTGTAACTGTGGAGTACTTATGGTCTGATGCGATCGATAGTAATCGGCCACTTTGACCTTTAATAACTCATCTACTATTCAAGTTACATGCCTGTAATTTATACCGTAGCGTTCTCGCTTCCCACACCCGGGTTCCCGGGTTCGATTCCCGTCGGGGTCAGGGATTTTCTCTGCCTCGTGATGGCTGGGTGTTGTGTGATGTCCTTAGGTTAGTTAGGTTTAAGTAGTTCTAAGTTCTAGGGGACTGATGTTAAGTCCCATAGTGCTCAGAGCCATTTGAACCATTTTTTGTAATTTATACCAATTTAGGTTTACACTAATAGCCTACTAAAGACACGTCGATCGACAAAACCGGACGAACCGTTAAGATTTTGGAAATTCGTTACTGGTTGTTACTTGTATAATTTGTCTTCAGATACTAAACTTTAAACTAATAAAGATACTGAAAATCTGATTACACCATCAGAATCATCGTGCAAATAATGGCAGTGTGCATGTTTCTTTTTGAGGTATCATGATTTCTCTGGCTACTATTAATTTCTATATGAACTGTAAAATGTCTGCCATTAAGGTTTCACAGAGTCCGCCATCTTTGTCACTCCCAGCATGTCTCCTTCATCGACACAGCGTCACCATGGAATTCCCAGACACGCGGCGACTGGACCTTGTGATCCGGCCGTTGTGCGGCATCACGCAGTTGTTAACGAGCTGTGGCTTGCCGAGCAGCCCGAGCGGTGGCCACCAACTCTGATCTTAGAATATTTTCAGGGCGCCACAACTCGCCTGATACCTCACAATGTTCTTAATGTGTTAACAAGGTGACTGACTCGCCCATGTTTTTTGTAAGTGGTCAGCCAGTCACATTTCCCTGTGCCTTTCTTTTAGCTCTTCTGTGGTTTTACTCCTGTTTTAAACCCCCTGTATAGCACCTCTCAAACTTCTTTATTGTATTAAAGCCTGTGACTGTGTGGATCAATGCGAATGAGGTGGGAGTGAGTCAATGAGTGTCATTTTATAGGTGTCCTTCTCACTGTGAGACAACATTTTTGTCATTTAATCCACATTAGTTTCATTTAATATGTGTAAGGGCGCTAATAACCTCAATACTGAGCGCCTGTAAACGTCAAACACACACCCACCCACCCACCCACACACTAACACACACACACGCGCACACGACGAGATGTGCCAGTCTGAAGTGACCTCTATTTCCAGCCATTTTTAAGTCATATAGTTTCCCTGATATGCATCACATATCTGGCAACCAAGAAGGTTGGGCTTATATACCCAACCAACAGCATTCCAGTTTTTTAATTTCCCGCCATTGCTTTCAATTTATCGCCATTTTTATGTCATACAGTTGTCCTACTGTTGTGCGTGGACTTCTATGGTGATGGGTGGTGACCTGGACTTGTGCTGGTTTGAGGTCACCTCGATTTTCGCACCATTTTTAAGTCACACAATTGCGCTAGAGGCATGGCTTTGACAGATGTCAGAGAGGTGACTTTGAATGTCACTTTCAACGTCAAATTCGAAAAACCCGTAAATCAGTTAGCACCTACTATTCCTGGTCCACTATCCAAGGTCGTCATAATGACTTTTCGCCCTTTACGTTTGTATGGCACCACATACTTGAGCAACAACAGAGGCCACGGCAAAACACCTCCATGCTATGGAAATGCATATAGTATGTTATGCAAAGGACAGTTTTCTCCTTGAACATGTTTCCAGCGCCAATGTCTCATAAAGGCTTCGCATATCTCGCATTTCACAGGAAATGGGGGAGACAAGTTTCACTGGTAAGGCTACAACCTGAGAAGATTATCTCTTACTGAGACCAACGCTGCAGTCATAGGCGACAGAGTGAATGCTCTAATCAGAGGTGGCAGAATTTTGTTAGTTAAGATATTGAGATCGTTGGCTTCCGTCCATATGACGATAGATATTGAGAAATTTGGCATTGTCAGATCCGAAGAGGTGGACGCTTTCCAAGTGGGAAAATGCTGCAATGAATAAGAATATTGTGATTGTTTTGGGTGGTCTTCCCACTACAGCGGAGCGTCTTACTGGCAGAGTCGAAGACAATTAGGTGCGGAGTGCTCCTGAGCGCTGACGCACTGCTAGTGCAGAATGGTTGTTGAAGATTTATGAAATGTACTGTTGCGGAGAGTTCGGGCTTCAGGTTGACTAGGATTAGAAATTGACTGCACCGCATATCACACGAAGGTCCCGGCTTCCACCAAAAGTGCGCGAAATTGAGACGTTCTGGTGTTAAATAAGTAAGGTAAAACTGATACCTGAGTGAGTAAACGTCTCGTTGGAGGCGAGTGGACTGAAATTTGCTTCTGCCTCTAGTCTGGCACTGATTGGTACGCAAGCGTCAACTTACTCAGAAGCCTATGGCGCATTGGCGTTGGTCCTGGTGGATGAGAGAGAGCTGATGAAGGGGGCCTGCAACGGTCATTTAAGCTGCTGCTTGCGTTGCCAGCCAATCGAACCGCGTAAATGGAGCTCCAGTTAATCAGGCACGGAGAATCACTCTACGACAGTGTAGACAGCTGTTATTTGAAGAGGCGCTCTCGGGTGTTTCTGTACCTCACCAGGGCGGAGACGTTTTAACATCATGCATAAGGAGACACCGAGAAATATAATACAACATCTTTTATTTTAAATTTTCAGTTTTTAAAAGTAAAACCACCATATGCTCACTTGAACGTATATTCTTCAATCTGTGTATGCAGGAAATTTCAGAGATAATTCAGCTGCAGCGTGCAGTTTTGCTAAGCCCTTTAGTTTGATACAAGGGTGAAGTGGGAATACTGGAAGTTCGGTTCGAAACGAAACAAGCTGAAACATCACCCTGTTTAGTCCATTCCTTACATAGCGGGGACAATATTAATAATTTTTTAATTGAAGTCATACATGGAAAAATTCAGAACCATTCAAAACTAATATTTTAAAATTTGATAGTGAAAGTTTTCATCTCCTGTAAATGGTCACTGAAGAAAGTTATTTAAGGATAGCCGGCCTGAGTGGCCGAGCGGTTCTAGGCGCTACAGCCTGGGACCGCGCGATCTCTACGGTCGCAGGTTCGAATGCTGCCTCGGGCATGGATGTGTGTGATGTCCTTAGGTTAGTTAGGTTTAAGTAGTTCTAAGTTCTAGGGGACTGATGACCTCAGCAGTTAAGTCCCATAGTGCTCAGAGCCAAAATTTAAGGATATAATTTTAGAGGTATTTAAAATAGAACTTCCAAGAAGAAGGCTTCAGAAAATTTACTCCTAGAAATGTAAATATTGCAAAATAATTTCTATCTTTAGACCAGTTCTGAAAAATGCAGGCTATTGTGCAATGCCACCTGGCGGAGTTGCGCATTCGGGAGCACGGCCTATCAAATCTTCATCCGGCCATCCAGATATATTTTTGTCGTGGAGTCCCTAAATCACTTTAAACAAGTGTCGCGATGGTTCCTCTGAAAAGGACGCGATCGATATCCTTCCGCAATCCGAGACGGTACACCGGCTGCAGTGACCTCGCCATCGACAGATCGTTAAACCTTATTCTCTCTGCTGTCAGTTTAAGTAATTTCTACTTTCGAACTTATGGAACGATCTAAAGATCAGTCGGTAGACTAGAAACTGTGGTTAAGGAAAACCCTCTTGGCAGTGTCATTCTAGTGTGATTAAATTTCTTCATTATGAATGTTGTAGAACAAGTGAGGGATTTGAACTCAAAGATGATCTTGTGTATAGCTGAATGTAATTAAGAAGGAACCGTATAGACGAATATACTATCCGGTACGTCTTAAACAACTATAAACGCGTCGATTTTCCAAGATCAAAATGAGATTTTTCAGAAAGCGTTACAACTGGTGCGTTTGTACCGACTCCCTTTGCGAACAAGACAGATTGGCCTGAGAATGCAGAAGTGTGGGTACTGTTGTTGCATAACTGCAAATTCTTAGGGTTTCCCAACGAGAGGATGCAAGAGCGTTCATGGTAGTACGCTATAATTTCATCCTACCTCATCATAAATTAAGCGTAAACCGAAATCTGAACACACAATAACGACAATAAATGTAGTTATGACTAAAGGAATGCTACTGACACTAAATTTAATAATAAAACAGCGCAAGCAAAAATCAATACAAATCTGTAAACATAAATGTAGAAGAAAAATGTCAGATTCTCGAAAATGAACAGTGCAAACCTCACAAAGACCCTGGTGTTATAGGTGTACATCAGTTACATTGTTGTATACACCTGGGTGATGGAAGGGCGAGGTGGTTCTTTGGATAAAACAGTGGACTAATATTAGGAAGAACGGGGTTCAAATCACGTCTTGTCTATTGTCACTTACAGCCTCCATGATATTTCTGAAGGCAGCAACGAGGTCCCTACCAACTACTTATTCCTTCCTTACCGAATCCAAGTTAATCCCCATTTCGGAAGCTTCCCTCCTTTTTTCCTTTCAAACAGTTCCTTGCAATTATTACAGATTTCGTTTAGAGAGGACAAGCTAAGCAGGTAGGCAATTGGCTTAATTTCGCATGTGCTTGATAGGACTAAAGACCAGTCCGAGCCTAAATAATTGGAATACTGTAAGAAGTGACACTCTGGAGGTCTTCTGTTTGTCCCGTTTTTATCATCATGTATAATTACTTTTATTCGTTTGTTTCTGTGAGAATAACGGAACATGTCTATGATCCCTTCTTCGTGAACAAAATCCACACAGAACCCTGCAAGTGATGCTTGAAGCACAACGTGCATCTATGTAGGGCATCTTTTTCCCTTACTTTCAAAGTGACGCGACAGTGCGAGTAGTGACATCCTACCTAACATGCGACCATTCGACGAGGCATATTTGGGAAGAAGACTCGCTAACACTGCCCATGTCTTTAATTAAGGCATGCTGTAACCAATTTACGGTGATTGCTCCTGTGACTGTAGGTACACTATGTGATCAAAAGTATCCGGGCACTCCCCCAAAACATATGTTTTTCATATTAGGTGAATTGTGCTGTCACCTCCTGATACGTACTCCATATCGGCGACCTCAGTAGTCTGTAGACATCGTGAGAGAAGTAAATGGAGTGCTCTGCAGAACTCATGGGCTTCGAACGTGGCCAGGTGATTGGGTGCCACTTGTGTCATGCGTCTGTACGCGAGATTTCACGCTGCTAAACATCCTAGGTCCATTGTTTCCTATGTGATAGTGAAGTGGAAACGTGAAGGGACACGAACAGCACAAAAGCGTACAGGATGACCTAGTCTTTTCACTGACAGAGACCACCAACAGTTGAAGAGGGTCGTAATGTGTAAGAGGCAGACATCTATCCAGACCATCACACAGGAATTCCAGACTGCATCAGGATCCACTGCAAGTACTATGACACGTAGGCAGGAGGTGAGAAAACTTGGATTTCATGGTGGAGTGGCTGTTCATAAGGCATCAAGCCGGTAAATGCCAAATGTCGCCTCGCTTGCTGTGAGGAGCGTAAACATTGGATGATTGAACAGTGGAAAAACGTTGTGTGGAGTGACGAATCACGGTACACAATGCGGCGATCCGATGGCAGGTGTGGGTATGACGAATGCCCGGTGAACGTCAGTGTGTGTGGTGCCAACAGTAAAATTCAGAGGCGGTGGTGTTAAAGTGCACTCATGTTTTTCATGGAGGGGGCTTGCACCCCTTGCCGTTTTGCGTGGTGCTACCACAGCACAGGCCTACACTGATGTTTTAAGCACCTTCTTGCTTCCCACTGTTGAAGAGCAATTCGAGGATGGCGATTGCATCTTTCAACATGATCGAACACTTGTTCATAATGCACGGCCTGTGGCGGAGTGGCTCCTCGACAATAACATCCCTGTAATGGATTGGCCTGCACACAGTCCTGACTTGAATCCTATAGAACACCTTTGGGATGTTTTGGAACGCTGACATAGTGCCAGGTCTCACCGACCCACATCGATACCTCTCTTCAGTGCAGCACTCTGCGAAGAATGGGGCGCCATTCCCTAAGTAACCTTCCAGCACCTGACTGAACGTATGCCTGCCAGAGCTGAAACTGTGATCAAGGCTAAGGGTGGGCCAACACCATACTGAATTCCAGCCTTACGATGGAGGGCGCCCCGAACTTGCAAGCCATTTTCAGCCAAGTGTCTGGACACTTTTGATCACATTGTGTAATTAGTATTTATACAACTGGCGTTATGACTGGTGGGGTCAGCGAATATTATTTACCGTTGCCGGTGGGCCACTGGCTGCCGCAACTTCTGAATGTAGTCTGCTTGACAGTTCCTAAAGAACATTTGCACTTACGAGGAGTTGAATTAGAGATAGCAGTTGTGTTGTAGAGACAACACCCTTGCCACCCAGGCGAATACCAAGTGGCTGGTCTGACCTGCAGGCCAACGTCTTGATAGGCAATCGCCATATGAGCGTAACACGCTATAGAAACACATTTCATCAGGGCAAGATCTTCGGTGTTCTCATTTGGGGCTCTCCATATCTGAGACTGTGCAGTCACAGAGTTCTTAAAATGGCACGTGTGAAACTCGTTGTTGGGTTGGCCTTCAGTGAGACGACTGGTTTGATGCAGCTCCCCATGACAGTCTGTCCTGTGTATGTCTTTTGGTCCCAGCATAACTGTGCAGCCTACATACCCTCCACACTCACACACGCTTCTCTACGTAACCAAAGTGACAATTCCTCGATGCCTCAGGATGTTCCCTATTAACTGTTCCATTCTTCTAATCAAGTTAAGCACTAATTTTTTTTACTCTATGATTCGATCCAGTACTTCTTCATTAATTACCCGATTAATCCCTCTAATATTCAGAATTCTCGTGTAGCACCACATTTCCTCTCATCTAAACTGTCTGCCGTCCACGGTTAAAGTGCGTACAAGGCTACATTACAGACAAATAGCTTCAAAAAGCCTTTCTAACAATTAGATTTGTATCTGAGGCTAAAAAAATTTCTCTTTTTCAGAAATGATTTTCTTGCTATTGCCCGCCTGCCTGTAGTACACTCTCTGTTTCGGCTATCGTCAGTTAATTTTCTGGATGGCTACCCAAATGAGTGCCCAAATCATGGTGCGAAAAGTAGCACAAAAACCCCACTTTTGGCCTGGACTTGGCCGGCCGCTGTGGCCGAGCGACTCTAGGAGCTTCAGTCCGGAACCGCGTGACCGCTACGTCGCAGGTTCGAATCCTGCCTCGGCCATGGATGTGTGTGATGTCCTTAGGTTAGTTAGGTTTAAGTAGTTCTAAGTTCTAGGGGATTGATGACCTCAGACTTTAAGTCCCATGGTGCTCAGAGCCATTTCAACCATTTTGAACCCTTATCCAATTCCCTCGGCAGACCCTGATTTAAGTCGGCCGCATCCCATTACCTTTGTTTTACGTTGCCTGACAAAAAGAGAAGCGCCAGATAATGTGATCGTATGTCAATGAAATATCGTATACGTACACAGCATCGGCGGCTATGTAAACTATTAGAGTTGCAGTTCTCTATGACAGGTAGAACGCCCACCAGAATGCATTAGTGTTATTCGTGTTTAGTGTTGTTAGCAGCTCTGGTATTGAACGTAAGGGTCGTAACAGTGTCACATGTTGAGTGATTTCTGTGAAGAATAGAGAGGTGCCATGTAGGCGTGTGAGAGAGCGTTATCAGCACCTGACACAGTTTTGGTGGCTCTTGTCGATTATACACTTGACAGAGTGATCGAATCATGCAATATCAAGATCTGTGATACATTCGGACGTGAAAATGGCAATATGTTGGACTGTGTGGGAATGTGAGGGCTCTCACACTCGTCGTCAAGGTTCCACTCGATCGTATCCGACCACCTGAAGAGACGATCATCGTATTGTGATCCGAGCACATCATAACCACTTCACATCTGTGCCAGCCATCCGAGAACAAGTTATGGGCTTCCTGAAACATTCTAGGTCATCCTGCACCATTAGGCGGAGACTAGCAGTAGGCGGACTCAATCATTACTGTCCCGACTGCGATTAGAATGGTGCCGTGACTGGGAAGCATGGTCTGCTGATGAATGGCTTCGTATTTCGTTCATCAACGAATAACGGTTCTGCAGGACCACAGATGACCACCGTCGGCGAGTATGACGGCAACCTGGGCAGATGTTCCATTCTTTCAATGATATGAAGAGGCACAGAGGTTATATTCTTGGCGTCACTGTGTGGAGAGTGATCTGGTATGACGTCAGACCACGACTGGAGTTGATAGGGTGAACTCTAACGGCACAACGATTCGCTATAGACATCCTGTGTCATGTGACGACATCGTCTTGCCATTTTTCAACATGACAATGCTTGTTGACACATGATAGTGTGTCTATGAACTGTCTGCATTATGTTGAGGTACTGCCAAGGTCTGCAAGACCCTCAGATGTGTCCCTGATGGAATATGTGGGGAACCAGCTGGGATGTCGACTTCGTCCAGCGCCGGTATCCAGGATATCAAGTACCAGCTACAACAGTTGTGTGCCAGCTTGTCCCAGGAGAGAGTACACGAGCGATGGGACGCAACACCTCCGAGGTACCGATGAAGTGGGGATTTTCCAGTACGACCATTTCACGAGTGTACCGTGAATATCAGGAATCCGGTAAAAAATCAGCAAAAACGGATCCAACGTCGGCTGAAGAGAATCGTTCAACGTGACGAAAGTGCAGCCCTCCCGCAAATTTCCGCAGATTTCAGTACTGGGCCATAAACAAGTGCAGGCGTGCGAACTATTCAACGAAACATCATCGATATAGGCTTTTGGTGCCGAAGGTCCCACTCGAGTACCCTTGATGACAACACAAGGCTCTACGCCTCGCCTGGGCCCGTCAACGCAGACATTGGACTGTTGATGAATGGAGAAGCGTTGCCTGTCGAGCTAGTCTCGTTTCAAATTATATCGAGCGGATGGACATGTACGGGTATGGAGACAAACTCATGAATCCATGGACCCTGCATGTCAGCAGGAGACTGTTCAAGCTGGTGGAGGCTGTGTAATGGTGTAGGGCATGTGGAGTTTTAGTGATATGGGACCCCTGATACTGTTTTATCACCTGCATCCATTCATGTCCATTGTGCATTCCGATGGACTTGAGCAATTCCAGCAGGACAATGCGACACCAACACGTCCAGAATAGCTACAGAGTGGTTCCAGGAACCTCAGTGGTCTACAACCTCACGACGACTACCGCAGTCCACTTCACCCCTCCACTGCCCCACATCGAACCACTCTTTCAGGGTTATTGTGCGGTTCGGCCCCTGAAGGACCCACCAGGGAACGTCTCACACCAGACGGATGTAACCCCTATGCATGCGTGGTAGAGAAATGGTGGTGTACGCGTACGTGGAGAACTTCTTTGCGCAGCAATCGCCGACATAGTGTAGCTGAGGCGGAATAAGGGGAACCAGCCCGCATTTGCCGAGGTAGATGGAAAATCGCCTAAAAACATCCCACAGATTGGCCGGCTCAACGGACTTCGACACACGTCCGCTGGGCGGATTCGTGCCGGGGACAAGGCGCTCCTTCCCGCTCCGGAAAGCTCAGCTAACCGGGTGGGCATTGATCGTCCCTTACATGCAAGGTGTTAAGAAAAGAGTGTCAAACATTTTGACATGTGATAGCACCCACTGACGTAAGAAAAAGTCCAGTAAACATGAGTCCGCAAACGCCTAGTTTCTACAACCTGTTCACTTCTTCATAGGAGAGATTCATCCTGACGTCCATTCCTGACACTTGTTATATGAGGTGCTAAATGTAATGTTCGTCCATGGCAATGCCTAAGCAGTCACGCACACTTTCAAATATGATCAGTTGGTGTTGTAAGTGCTGGCATGCACTGAAACCTCGATCCTCAATTGTCTGAACATTGTTGACATGGGTGGAGTAGACTAATGACTTCAGTTGCCTCCATAACCAAAAATCTAGAGGATTCAAGTCTGGGGAACGGGGAACTCTAGCGAGGTATGGCGCCTCCTCGACCAATCCAGCGGACCTGCGTCGGTTGTCCACGCACAATGCGGAGGAAATGTGCTGGTGCGCCATCGTACATTAATTACAACTGTAGTCTTTGCTGACATGGCTGATCCTCCAGCAAGGTAGGAAACATTTTAACAAAAAATTGATGATTGTGAGCTCTAATTAATGTTTGAAGTAACGATGTATGGCCCCAGTAGTTTATCGCCAAGAACGCCTGCCCATGCATTAATGGATAAACGATGTTGATGCTCTGTTTCTGCGACTACATAGAGGTATTCATCCGCCCATACACGACAGTTATGGAGTTTGACAACGCCATGTCTAATGAACTCCGCCTCGTCGCTAAATAAAAACTTCGAGGGAAACAATGGATCTGTAACACGCTTCTGCAAGAGCCATTGACAGACTACTACGGTGGCTTTCTGGGCTTAGCACGTGGACCCGCTGAGGAAGGTGTGGATACTGCAGTTGTTCATGTAGTACCGCCCACACAAGAGGGTGACTCACGCCTTCTGCTACTGACGATCGCTTCTGCAACAGCCATTGACAGACCTACTACGGTGGCTTTCTGGGCTTAGCACGTGGACCCGCTGAGGAAGGTGTGGATACTGCAGTTGTTCATGTAGTACCGCCCACACAAGAGGGTGACTCACGCCTTCTGCTGCTGACGATCGCTGCAGCCTGGTTCCGGGTCTTTCGTCCAGTGAATATAGCATACGCTTCTTCATGTGAGGTGTGCGGACTGACTGATTCTGTCCACTGTTCGCCTTCTGGAGTGCTAGAGAGCCTGTGTCCTGAAAACGCTAAACAAGTCGGCCGAACAGGTTATCTAACCCATAGCAGAAAATGATATCCGCCGTATCGCTTGTGGGGTTCCACGCCTCCACTGGTAACGTGTGAAAGAGGAAAGAAAACGTATTGAACCATTCCTATACAGGACATTACAAATATTATAAAGTCAGTAATCATATCACTTAAGCAATTTTTGTAAGTAAGTACACTACGATCAAGGATTGCAAGTAATTTAGTGCACAATAACACATATCAGCAATTCTGGAACTACAGTACCTACAACATAACGCAAACAACGCAACTTTCTGTAGACAACACAACGCTCGGGCCGATGTGCACACTAGAGTACGTCGATACAGAGAGACACATACAGTAGTGAACCCTCTCGACGAATCACCGAGGTAGGGATTCATCGGTCTTTACCTTACTGACACAGAGGCGGACATATCCACAAGCAAACGTCGTCAGCCACTTTGGACAAGTGCACATATCTCAGAAAGTATGCGTTTACAGACTCAAGTTTACTAGACTTTTTCTTGTTTAGTTTTTTACTACCACCTCTCAAAATTTTCGACACTTTTTACAACACCCTGCATTCAGGATGGCCGATGAATTAACATCGCTGCAAAAGGTTTTTAATATGCAGTGGAATCTAGAAACAAAATCGCGTACAAATAGTGTAGCAAAAGTGTTGTAAGCTAAAACAAATCCCCTTAGAGAGGGCTACTCTCGCTCACCGACTCTATGATTGGCACCAGGCCGATTCTCTGAGTGTAGGCTATAAACACCGTAAATCCACAATCTTGTTTCCAATTATCAGTGACTCAGTTGAGAATGTTTCATCAGGTATGGAATAACTGGATCATGGACTCATATTCGGCAACGTGTTCTTGGTGTAATAAGCGACACGTGGCAAAATATTGTCGCGTATTTCCTTGAACCTCCCACTCTTTCGTAGGATGCTGACCAACGAAGTAGAGCTGTCGTATATTGGTTGGTTGTTTGGGGGAAGAGACCAAACAGCGAGGTTATCGGTCTCATAGGGTTAGGAAAGGTTGGGGAAGGAAGTCGGCCGTGCCCTTTCAAAGGAACCATCCCGGCATTTGCCTGGAGCGATTTAGGAAAATCACGGAAAACCTAAATCAGGATGGCCGGACGCGGGATTGAACCGTCGTCCTACCGTGTCGTATATTAAACTCTGAAGCAACCACACAAGTTGTCATCCGGAGCAAGCTGACTGCGGCTCAGGAAGGTTCGCTATTTACAGATAGACATTTCTGATACTAAGGCAATTCGAGAGTAAAGGAAGGGAGGAACATTATGGTTTCAAGTTTCGTCGACTACGATATTATTAAAGACATATCAAAAGCTTCGATTTCGGAAGAATGGGGAAGGAAATCGGCCATATCCCTCTCGATGGAACAATCCCAGCATTTCCCTTAAGCGCTTCAGGGAAACCGCGGAAAACTTAAATCTGAATGGCCGAACGGGAATTTGAACTGCTCTCCTCCAGCATGCGAGTCCAGTATCTTACCAAGTCACCACATCACTCGAACGCATCTGCATCTAGATGACTACTCTGCAATTCGCACTTCAGAACCTGAGAGAGGTTTCATTGAACCACCTTCAAGCTATTTCTCTATCTTTCCACTCTCTAACAGTGTGCGGGAAAAATGAGCACTTGAATCTCTTCGTAAGATCTCTGATTTCTCTTATTTTATTATGATTATCACTTCTCTCTATGCACGTGGACATCAACAAAATATTTTCGCATTCGAAGGAGAAAGTTGTTGATTGAAATTTAGTGGAAAGATCTCGCCTCATCGAAACACTCCTTTGTTTTAATGATTGCCAGCTCAACTCACGTATCATATTTGTGACAGTCTCTCTCTCTCATTTCGCGACAGTACAAAGCGAGCTGTGCTTCTTTGAACTTAATCGATGTCCTCCGTCAGTCCTATCTGGTATGGATCCCATACCGCATAGCACTACTCTAACAGAGGACGGATATACGTAGTGTTCGCAGTCTCTTTAGTGGATTTGTTGCATCCTCTAAGTTTTCTGCATATTAAATGCAGTTTTTGTTTCGCCTTCCCCACAACATTATCTATGTGATCGTTCTATTTCAAGTTGTTCGTGATTGTTATCCATAGGAAACTAGTTGAACTGACAGCCTTTAGATTTGTGTGATTTATCGTATAACTGAAATTTGACGGATTCATTTTAGTACCTATGTGGATGACCTCAGACTCTTCATAATTTAGTCACCTGTCAGTTTTCACACCGTACAGATATCTTTTCTGAATCATTTTGCAATTGGTTTCGATCCACCGATGACTTTACTAGACGGTAAATGACAGTATCATCTGCAAGCAATCTGAAAGAGCTGCTCAGATTGTGTTTCAAGTCACTTATACAGATTAGGAACAGCAGAGGTCTTGTAACACTTCCTTGGAAACGCAAATATGACTTCTGTGTTATTCCACGACTTTCCGTCAATTACTACGAACTGTAACCTTTCTGACAGGAAATCACAAGTACAGGCGTAAAGCTTAGATGGTACTCCACAGTCACGCAATCTGATGAGAAGCTTCTTGTGAGGAACGTTATCAAAAGCCTTCTGGAAATACAGAAATAAGAAATGAATTAGAGATTCCCTGTCGATAGCACTTATTACTTCATGAGAATAAAGAGCTAGTTGTGTTTTACAATAATAATGTTTTCTGAACACACGTTACAAAGAGCGTAATGAAACGTAGAAAACGATATTACCTTTTCTTCTGCGCTATAGAAAAAACTGAGAACCTTTAGAGCGACAGGCGAAAGAAACAGGTATACGCCACGTCCGTTAACTTAAATCAGTGCCCTATCATCAGGGTACAATCACTTACGATTCCTCTCGCACGCAGTTAGAAACAAATTCCTTTCTTTCACATATATGTAGAGATGTGCACTTTCGTACAAACTACCCTTATTGTGTTCTTTTTACTTCACGATGAAGATTTTTGTTTTGTTCCGTTAGACTTATTCTTTTATCTCCAGCTCCGTTATAATCTATGCCCACACAAATTCGCAGGTATACTGGTGGTGCAAAATGTGTTCGAGCAGTTTATAACTGAATAAAACGCAGACTAAAAAAAGTAGAAGAATGACGAGCATTCGTTAATAAAAGAACTTCCACGTGCGTATGTATGCTTCGATTGACTCGTCCGGACACGGGAAGGCACGCCGGGCGCGGATCGAATAACGACGTGGCCAGGAATGGTTATATTGGAAAGGACACGACCGATTTGTTCTGCTATTTTTATCCCAACCGAATCTTGCGCTCCGTTTCTACTGACCTCGAAGTCGACGGGACCTTAAACCCTGTTCTTTCTTTCCCTATCACACGTAGTGGTACCGCAGATGGTGCTAAATCTCGAGACACAACCTCGTGTGAGAAACAAGAAGTCTGGAGCGTTACGAAACATGCACTGTTTTACCTGCTACAGTGAATGTATATCACCCTACTATAGGCAGTACAAATCGAGAAACATTTAATTTTCTACCCGCACTGCAGTATTGCACTGTCAGGAATTTTCCTTCAGTTAACTAAAAACCTGTGAAATGTGGACATCATATCAATTATGAATGTGCGTTGCGAAGACTATACCCTTGAACAGAGGAGTGAAGTTGTAATGAGAAGGCAAAATGGTTGATATATGAAGTAATTCTTCTGTAACTTTGAATTTACAGCTTTAATTCAGTATCAAATGACTAATCAAAACTTGGTATTCTTTATTTATTATGTATAACTCACAATTGTGTAGAAGCTTCCTGCTTTCTCTTAAAAATTAAGAGATACTGCAATCCTTCGAGTGCATTATCAAGCGAGCTGCATTTTTTTTCTGCATTATGGATGAACTATTTCGACTGCGACGAGCTCTGCAGTAGCTTCATTACATGAATGTGAAACGTCGCAAAATACAGGCATTGACGAGAATAAGATTACGGTTTCTCGTCAATAGAACTTTTTAGGAATACTGACAGTGATCTCGCTCTCTGACCTTAGAGTCTTGCTACAAGTTTCTGGCAGTTGACTTGACCGTTACTTCACACCTGTTATATTACACTCTGGTGAAACAGTGTCAATTTTACCGTATCAATTAATACTAGTAAATTACGAATTTTTACCTGCGCTCTCAAGGAATAGTAGTATATGTTTAACCCAGGTGGGCTCAATCACAATTCATGTCTTTTACCGATTTTTCTCTTAAATCTTCTTCCCGAGAGAAGTTTAAAGTTTTTCTATTTACAAAATCTGCCGATGGCAGCCACACTGAACGCAAAAGTCCCATTTTTGTTCACAGGTGCATTAATATCTCAGCTCAGACTACGTAGTTGTACTCTGTCTATGATATCACTTGTTTTATGATTTTCCTTACCAAGCCGGATTATTTGGATGTTTGGAGATTGTTTCCCTGTGCTTTAAGGCTTCGAAGCTGGATGATTTGTGTTTAGTTTCATAAGGGACATGTTACACCCTTATAAGACGATCACAGCATCGAGAGTTAACAGTATCAATTGGAATAAGTGAAAATTGTGGTCATATTCAGAGGTGCGACACCAGATTAGTGCAGTTGCAAAGGTTGAGGTAGATAAAGCTATACGGGAATGTTGGTTACATAAAAAAATGAGACTGACAATAGAATAAAATAGTTATAATTATCACGTGTAAACCACGAGAGAGTTGATGGGGCTTACGTTTACATTTATGTAGAAAGAGAGCAATGGCATAACATCCTTCAAGTTTTGAATTTTGTTGTGAGCTGGGTTTGTCCATGCATACTAAAATTTTTCTCTATAGGGTGAGCTGTATAAGACACTTATCACGCTTTGCTCTATAGTCTGTAAGTACTCTAAAAGAACTTAGAAAGCTATTGACAAGAACGCATTGCATAGCGTTCTATACAGTCCGTATGACAGATGTTCAGTCGATTCAGTACCTCGATCAAACGCAAGAGGCACCGGCGGACCAAACCATGCGCCTGAATTCGGGGCGAACGTGACATTCCTCAGTCAGTGATGACGCGTTGTCAAGTGCAGCGACCAGCTCTGGTCGGACTATCGTCTGTACCATGGCTGACGCGGACTCATCAAGCTAAACAATGTGGCGCATTCCAGCTTCCTGCTGCGAGGCTTTTCATCGTGGAGATGACGTCGCAGTAGGGGTCAAATGAAATACGCACACCTGCAGTACAGGCTTGTGTAGAGACAACGGATGCTTCGCATCAAGCCCTTCTGATGCAGAGAGGGCCAACGGAATGGACACGGCGCCAGGGTCTGCTGCGGATATGAAGTCCCTCTGTCCACGCAGCACTGATTGCTGCACTGCAGTCTGTATGCACGTGCTACCGCTTGTATATTGGCTCAGTAAACGCTGCAGTGCCACTCCCACTGGCAATGTGAGCAGTACAGTAGCGTGCAGACCACCACCATTCTTCGTGTGTTCTAACCGAAATATAGTTTCAAAATAAGCTCTCCTAGTTGAATTCCTCCGTGAGCATCAAAACCTTACGAAGTCCTCAAAACTTTGCACGAGTTCTGAGCATGCCTCGTTTGTAGTCTCGTTTGCTGCAAATTTCTCATTTGTCTTAAAGAAACTTTTTCTCGATTTTCATCGTGAACGTCTTGCTGGTAATTATACAGACGATGAGCTTCTGATGCTTTTGATTTTGTCTTTTTTTCTGCCTGATACTTCACGTGGGATGATAGGAAGCACGAGTCTAGCGACACAACACAGGAGTTCCAGAGAGCTGTGCCGTAGACAGCCTGACACGACGTGTTTCGTTAACCCAGTCACTAAATAATATTTTTCTCCATACTCGACCCTATATTTACTTATTTCTATTTACGAAAATCAGCATATTGTATCTTATACACATTTTTCTTTAAATTATATAACTATTTTGAGAGGAATTCTTTATAAATCTATGCTTACTATTTATTGAAGTGTGGAAGAAAGAAGATAATACTGTTTTAGAAATGTTTGTTGGTGTGGTATATTCGAAAAAATACAGGCAGCAGCAACTCCACGGGACATTTCTCACACTCGTCCCGTGTATCACTTTTCTCCTTCCTTACTTTGCACACTACACAGTTTTTGGAGGGTGATTCTTGATGGAATTTGTAGGGATAAACATAACAGAACCTGAAAATGATTGCTTATAACTCGCAAAATATCTGAGACAAAATCGAGTGTATTAAACACCACTAAATAGATCGATTTCTCAGCTTTCCAATAGTATATAACATGTCATGCCATATATTAACAGAGAAGAAGAAATACAAAGAAGAAGCTATAGCTGCTCGGCCCATCTCACAGCCAGCAATATAATAACGGACTGGAAACCTGCGATCGGCTGTGAGCCGCATGTATAAACCAATGGGCCACTAGCCACGCACGCTGCTTTTGTACACTACTGGAATTTAAAATTGCTACACCAAGAAGGAATGTAAATGATAAACGGGTATTCGTTGGACAAATATATTATACTAGAACTGATATGTGATTACATTTTCACGCAATTTGGGTGCATAGATCCTTAGAAATCAGTACCTAGAACAACCACCTCTGGCCGTAATAACGGCCGTGATAGCCTGGGCAATGAGTCAAACAGAACTTGGATGGCGTGTACAAGTACAGCTGCCCATGCAGTTTCAGCACGATACCACAGTTCATCAAGAGTAGTGACTGGCGTATTGTGACGAGCTAGTTGCTCGGCCACCATTGACCAGACGTTTTCAATTGGTGGGAGATCTGGAGAATGTGCTGGCCAGTGCAGCAGTCGAACATTTTCTGTGCCCAGAAAGGCCCGTACAGGACCTGCAACATGCGGATAAGATGCCTGTCAGCTGGACTGCTAGTGATATGGGGCCGTTGGGATCCAGCACGGCGTTCCGTATTACCCTACTGAACCCACCGATTCCCTATTCTGCTAACAGTCATTGGATCTAGACCAGCGCAAACAGAAATCTCGCGATACGATAAACCGCAATCGCAATACGCTACAACCCGACCTTTATCAAAGTCGGAAACGTGATGGTACGCATTTCTCCTCCTTACACGAGGCATCACAAAACGTTTCACCAGGCAACGCCGGTCAACTGCTGATTGTGTATGAGAAATCGGTTGAGAACTTTCCTCATGTCAGCACGTTGTAGGTGTCGCCACCGGCGCTAATCTTGTGTGAATGCTCGGAAAAGCTAATCATTTGCATTTCACAGCATCTTCTTCCTATCGGTTAAATTTCGCGTCTGTAGCACGTCATCTTCGTGGTGTAGCCATTTTAATGGCGAGTCGTGTATGATGGGATTCGTGGTATACAAGGAAAGCGTACTCAGCCGTGGAGTGGCATACAGCAAGCAGAGATATTTTCGTAGTTTCTAGTTGTGGTCTCCAAGTTGGTCCTGTCAATTTAAAACAATATGAGTCTTACTCAGTTGTCTATTTACTTAAACTGTTTAATAAAGCAACATGTTTCGAAGCACCAGCTGTGGTATCGTCCAAAGAAATAGGTAATGTGGCTGGTTTGGTATCTCGCGAAGGAACCACAAGTAAACATGCGCATGGTTGACGATATGCTTACGTTTAGGTCTGGAGGGTAGTCGTGCTCGGGTAGCCAATTGGTAAGGCGACCGCTAGCAGTAAGCGGGAAATTGGGATTCGAGTCCCTGTTTGGCACAAATTTTCACTGATGTCATTTCAGTATACAGCTGATGGCTGTTCATATTCGCAACTGCGAATACATTTCACGAGAAAATAATCACGGTAGCTGCAAGAAGCATGCCAGCTGAAGTGAACGAGCGGTTCTAGGCGCTACAGTCTGGAACCGCGCGACCGCTACTGTCGCAGATTCGAATCCTGCCTCGGGCATGGATGTGTGTGATGTTCTTAGGTTAGTTAGGTTTAAGTAGTTCAAAGTTTTTTTTTTGCAAGAAGCAACGATGAATGAGAGGAGGTGGCGTAGATACGCTTATAAGGGTTTTCATAAGCTACCGCATCAGCACGCTTACTTAAGTCTGAGCGCAGTGCACTCAGCCCAGTCAGAAATGCGACATTTCAGTCAGACAGAGCTCTGCTTTAAAGTTTACCGTCGATTATACTCTGTGAAAAGAGACCAGTATCTCGTTCTGTACCAAGTGATACATTAATATTCAGTGACAGTAATAAATAATCATGTACTTCCTGCGGGCATGGATTGATACGAAGTTAAGTATTTCATGTTGTTCAAGCTAATGTGATGTTACATTTTATATGTTGTAGTATGATCTCGGTTTCTCCAGGCATAAAGATAAGAACCCACCACTCCACCGATGAGTATTATTTCGTCGAGTACGACATATTATAAACCTCATGGAAATACAAAAAAAAAAAATTAACAAAAGTAAATGTAGTTATTAAAGTTGTTCTTTAAAGTCTTAGCATGTGCTGTGGTCACTTAGCGGAGAAAAGAGGATAACCTAACATAAATATTTCGTTTGTTAGACTGTTACTCGCATAATTTTATTTACAAATAATCACCCATGTTTTTCATATGAAATGGCTGCAACGATTTCCAATTCGTCTCTACTCCGGTTATTTACTTTGCTTACTGCGTTACCTAACCGCAGCGGTAGCAAGCGGCATTCAATATTTGGTTGGGCAGTGGTCATAATGTTTTCGCTCATCCATATACAGGAGTGCAGTCATTAGGTTTAAATCTAAGACTGAAGTATAATAATAACAACAATAATGTTCCAATTATTGTAAAGCCATCAGAGCCATCATTATTTATGCCAATAAACTATGCTGCCATGTTGTAGTGTTTGTCTCTGGGACTGAGTGGTCAGCTTGTCTGATTGCCACGCAGAAGGCCCAGGAGTAACCCCCAATAATGTCAGGAACTTATCCCTGCTGAGAGGACGCGAATGGCATGTTCTCAGCCTTCTGAGGCCACATGAAGGGCTACTTGAATAACAAGTAGCAGCTTTAACATCCGGAAAGTTGAAAACGGCCGGGAAACAGGTATAGTGCACTATGTCTCTAGATACCACATATGGCAGCAAATGACGACGTATGATAGAAGATGACACGGCGTGAGTTGTGCGTGGCGTTGCCCCTGGCCCTATTTATTTACCCTTCTAGGCGTGTCTACGCCACCGTCTCTCATTCATCGTTGCTTACGACAGCGACCGTGATTACTTGTTCATGAAACTTATTCGCAGTTGCGAATATCGACAACCATCTGCTGTATAATTAAATGATGTTAATGAAAATTTGTACCGGACAGGGACTCGAATCCAGATTTCCCGCTTACTGCTAGCGGTCATCTTACAAATTGGGTATCCGAGAACGCCTTATGACCACACACAAACTTCCATATGTCGTTAACTATGTGCATGTTTACTTGTGGTTTCGTTGAGAGGTTGAAACCTAGCCACAGTACCTCGTTCTTTGGACGATACCACAGCTTGTACTTCGAAACATGTTGCTTTATTAAACAGTTTTTGGTTTGAAACTGACAGGACCAACTTGGAGAGCACAACCAGAAACTACGAAAACATCTGCGCTTGCTCTGTGCTACTCCACGAATCCCACCACACCAAAGCAGCGTATGTGATTAGTAACTCACTGGTTTATACATCCGGCTCACAGCCTATCGCAGGTTTCAAGTCTGTTATTATATCGCTGGCTGTGAGACTGGCCGAGCAGATATTGTTTTTCTTCTTGTTTCTTCTTCTCTTTTAGTAGATGGCATGAGGTGTTATATATAGCACTGGAAAGCCGAGAAATCGATCTACACTCATGCTCATATAATAAGGATAATGCTGATACATGACGAAACAGCGCTCTGGTGGGCGATTTGCGGGTTTAAATCACCTCGGAGTATGACCATGCGGTGCATTTGATCTGTGGTCCTTGCACGGTGGCGCTGGCTGCAGTCCACATATGCAGAAGTGTGTTGGTGCATGTCAGAGTACGGTGCAGCGACTAAAGGTGCAAACGTTTTCAGACGTGCTAATGGTGACTGTGTGCTGAAAATGGCTCAAAGGACACATACTGATGACGTTATGAGGGGTGGAATACTAGGGCGACTGGAGTCTGGTCAAGCACAGCAGGTCGTAGCACGGGCCCTCTGTGTGTTACAAAGTGTGATCTCAAGATTATGGGAACGATTCCAGCAGGCAGGAAACCTGTCCAGGCGTCAACAGCGTACAATATCACAGGAAGACCGATATCTCGCCATCAGTGGCCGCAGACGGAAACGGAGTACTGCAGGTAGCCTTGCTCAGGACCTTACCGCAGCCACTGGATCAGTTGTCTCCAGACACACAGTCTACAGACGACTGAACAGAGATGGTTTATTCGCCCGGAGACCTGTAAGGTGTCAAGAACACAGTACATGGTCATTGGAACAGGGGTCAGATGGCTATGTTCACGGATAGTCTGAACAGTGATTCTCGCCAGGTTTTCATCTGGTGTGAACCAGGAACCAGATACCAACCCCTTAATATCCTTGAAAGGGACCTGTCTGGCGGTCGTGATTTGATGGTGCGGGGTGGGATTGTGATTGGTGCACTTACACCCCCGCATGTCTTTGACAGAGGATCTGTAACAGGTCAGGTGTATCGGGACGTCATTTTGCACCAGTATGTCCGCCTTTTCAGGGGTTCAGTGGGATCCAACATCCTCCTAATGGATGATAACGCACGGCCCCACCGAGCTGCCATCGTGGAAGACTACCTTGAAACAGAAGATATCAGGCGAATGGAGTGGCCTGCCTCTTCTCCAGACCTAAAACCCATCGAGCACGTCTGGGATGCTCTCGGTCGACGTATCGCTGCACGTCTTCAAACCCTTAGGACACTTCAGGAGCCCCGCCAGGCACTGGTGCAAGAATGTGAGACTATACCCCAGCAGCTGCTCGACCACTTGATTCAGAGTATGCCAACACGTTGTGCGGCCTGTGTACGTGTGCATGGTGATCATATCCCATTTTGATGTCGGTGTACATGCGCAGTAAACAGTGGCGTTTTGTAGCACATGTGTTCGGGATGGTTTTCTCAACTTATCACCAGTACCGTGGACTTACAGATCCGTCTTGTGTGTGTTCCCTATGTGCCTATACTATTAACGCCTGTTTTGTGTAGTGCCACGTTGTGTGGCACCACATTCTCCAATTATCCTTAATTTATGAGCATGGGTGTATTTAGTGGTGTATAATCACTCGATTTTATTTTCGATATTTTGCGAGTTGTAAGCAATTATTTTCAGGTTCTGTTATGTTTATCCCTCCAAATCCCATCAAGAAACACCCTCTAAAAATTGTGTAGTGTACAGAGTAAGGATGGAGAAAAGTGAGACTGAGTGTGAGAAACATCTGGCGGAGTTACAAATGCATGTACATTTCCGGATATACCACACCAACAAAAATTTCTAAAACAGTATTATCTTCATTCCTCGACACGTCAATAAATTAAGGATAGATTTACAAAAATTTTCTAACAAAAATATTATATAATTTCGAGAAAAGTGTGTAAGGCACAATAGGCTGATTTTCGTAAATTTAAATAATAAATACAGAGTTGACTATGGAGAAAAATATTAGTAAGCCAATGAGTCAACGAAACACGTCGTATCATGCAGTCTGGTCTTCAGCGCAACAGCCATAACTTGGAGATGTTACTTTCTTTCACTTGTGCAAAAAGAGTCGGCACACCTTCCAGTGTTGTTTCTTATTCGGTTAGGAACCGATCAGATCTTGCTTGCCAATTCAAAGCCAGGTGGCTTGGTCGATATACAGCATCTTAAGTTGTTCCGTTGTAGCATCTGTCATATGTATCTCCAAGCACCATCAGCATTAAAGCCGTTTCCAACTAACATTCCTACGCTTTCGAGAGATGGCTGATCAGAGTGAAGCTCACCTTTGTTGATGCTTGGAATGCCTATGTGAGTAGGGAGATTGCCTGTGGCCGTGATTGCCGACTTATGTTTACTATTCTTGCAGCCTGGGAATTCAGTTTAGCGAATGACAAAATTAGCGACATTCCCAACTAATCCCAGAAGGCCTGTTTGTACAGTAGTCACCGTGCAGACCAGATTTTGGGCGAAAGAGGATGGAGAAAACAATGGCGAAGGATAAATGCGTCGGGGTGGATGGAGACATCGAACCAAGCTGTGGATTAAGCAGCACAGTTCCATACGTATGTAGACAAGATGACGATCATCCCGTGCTGTCATCACAATACATGGTCAGTTGCCCTCTGCACTGGCTACACATACTCATTATTGTAGAATTATGGCCTGAAATGTCACAGTATGACAAAGTTAGTTCCCAAAGACTGATTACTTCGGTTCTATTCGCGCTCACATGGTGATATTAAACCTTTTGATCTCGCTGGCACTGTCTTTCAAGTTTTCATTTCCTTTGACGGGTTACCGCTGTCTGAGCTTGAGCTGATACTGACTTTGGTAGACGGTTTTACAGGTCTTATGAGTTTGGTTTCATTCGGAGTATTATTTCTGTGTGTCAAACAAACGACTGGAGAAAGATCTTAGAAAAATCTTATAAAAAGTGACAATGTCTATACCAGAGACGATTATGTTATAGACAAGATGAGACACACAAATTGAATTACATGGCCCACAGAGTCCACATGAATGACAGATGGGTGATGGAAAATACTCTGAAATGAGATCTACATGGCACAAAGAGGTAAGTGAAAAATTTAAGCTAAGCGGGCTAACAGAAAAGATGCAGTAGATGAGGACACCATCCAATAGAAACTCAAGGATTGGTGGAGCCCTAAAGATGAAGTGAAGCATGTCAGCAAACAACAGTAGTCACACTTTAATTAGAATTCGTTGTTCCAACACAATGCAGGATATCGGACAAGTTTCCTCCAGGGAACTCGATCAGCTGCCAAACTTTCAGCTTGCTGGCAGTTCATGTCCATGCATTGAAGATCATTTGCAAAAGTTCAGTTCCAGCTGTAACGAGGTCTTAGTCTTCTTCTATATTCACCCGTTTGTTTCTACAACAGACCTGATTTGGGCATTCTTCGATATTTCATGCATAGAGCATGTTCCACAAGCTTTAGTCTTCGTTCAGCAACGATTTTGTTACCAGCATTTCATCATTTGCAACGTGATCGCGAAAAATCATCTCCAAAATTGGCCTCAAGCAGCACTGGAGAAATATATTGAGCTCGCGTGCTGATTTTCCTAACATTTTTCAGGTTTCACATATGTATGTGGCTATCGCTTGGATGATAAAGGACTACAACCGAAGCTTTGTGGCCAAATGTAGAGAGCCTAGTTGCTAAATGGATCGAATTCATTGGAGGACTGCAGAAGCTTGCCCAGTTATGCTGCTGATGTCTGCACTAAGTCCCTGTTGTTACAGATAAAGCTGCCAAGATAAGGAAATCGGTCGACATCTTGTGATGCCTTCTGTTGCACTGTAATCTGAGTAGATACATTTCCACTTTTTATGCACGTGGTGCTTGTATTACCTCTATGTATTTTTAGGTCTACAGAACCGACAATTCCATCCAGCTTGATAGACATTAAATACAAAATTGACGGTGTTACAGTGGGCAGAGGAAAGAAAAATATTCGTTCTTGAGAAAGAATAGTATACGGGAAAGGTTACGTAAACTTCTACATCTGTATCTACATAGAGTACATATATTTCGCAGACTACTAGGCAGTTGCTGATGTAGGGTATTTCGTATCAAAATTTGCCATTTTCTGGCCAATTCTTCTTCATCCTTTTTGCCACTAAAGCCCTTGATGGGCCTTGGCCTCCTCAATAATCTATCACCATACATCTTTGTTCTCTGTTCTCTCTTCCATCCTCGGATCTCCATCTTGGTAAGGTCAGCCAACACATTGTCTGCCATCTAGCGTTTGGTCGGCCCTTCCTTCCGATGCAATACAATGTGCCTTTCATTATTCGTTTCGGAATCCTATCATCCGCCATCTTTTCCATGTGTCTTAACCAGCATTTTCTTGGAGATTTAATAAGCTTTACTATGTATTTTCCTTGTATAAGCTCTTGTATTTCATGGTTGTATCTTACTCTCCAGCCCTCTGCCTCTCTCATGAATTTTTCGCAGGATTTTTCTTTCATGATCCTCCAGGTTGATTGTATCCGCTTTCATCATAGTGTACATTCTGATCCGTATGTAATAAATGACTGTACAAGGAAATAGCACACAGTTAACTTGGTTTTTGCTGAGAACTATAATACCTGTAAGTTCGCATAATAGGCACCCTTTCCTGGTTGCATCCTTTTACTAATACCGTGTCTCATATTATTATCGCTGGTCAAAAGAACACCTACACAATGAAAGCAGCTGACAGCTTTAAAACATGTATTGGGAGCCTACAGGTCATGTGGTGCTCTAGCCATAGAATTTGACAATACCAGCTATTTTATCTTGTTTTCGTTTACAGTCCGTCTACATCCTTCTCATTCTAAACAAGGACCCCACGAACAAAATACAACGGAGAATTTTAGAACTTCTCACCAGGCAAGAGGTCTCTGAGGCTGTGCCCAAAGTGATTTGGTACCCAGGGATCTGTCCCCACCTCTCCCCAGACTACTGTATATGGACCGCCTAAGATTCACAAGGACATCATGCCTCTTCAACCAATAGTTAGCAATATTGGGGCGCCAGCATGCAACCTGGCTAAACATCTAGCAGCACAATTGAGCCCTTTAATAGGAAAATGTGAGGACCACACTCGCAACTCAGAAGATTTAGTCTGTCGGACTGAAAACTCACTTCTTGCACCATCAGATATTCTCGTAGGGTTTCGATGTGGTCTCACTTTTCACTCGAGTGCCATTGCAGGAATCACTTTTGCTCATTGGCGAGTATCTGGAAGGGGAACTGTTGATTTTGTATAAGCACGTGACCACCTCGACTTACTTTTTATTCAGTGACGAATGATTTGTACAGACTGACGTTGTCGCAATGGATAGTCCCTTGTTACACAGCGTTGCCAGTCTTTTTATAGAAGATTTCGAGGAGAGAGCATTCCAGTCACCGGAGATGAAACCTTGTAAGTAGGCTGTTTAGGTTTTTTTTAATTGGTAACGCCACATAGTGCTCTGTATAAAAATCACTGACTGTGCTGTGTGCAGTCTGTGGCTAGTTTGCATTGTTGTCTGCCATTGTAGTGTTGGGCAGCGGCAGCTGGATGTTAACAGCGCGTAGCGTTGCGCAGTAGGAGGTGAGCCGCCAGCAGTGGTGGATGTGGGGAGAGAGATGGCGGAATTTTGAAATTTGTAAGGCTGGATGTCATGAACTGCTATATATATTATGACTTTTGATGATATTAAGGTAACTACATTGTTTGTTCTCTATTAAAATCTTTCATTTGCTAACTATCGCTATCAATAGTTAGTGCCTTCCGTAGTTTGTATCTTTTATTTAGCTGGCAGTGGTGGCGCTCGCTGTATTGCAGTAGTTCGAGTAACCATGATTTTTGTGAGGTAAGCGATTTGTGAAACGTATAGGTTAATGTTAGTCAGGGCCATTTTTTGTAGGGATTTTTGCTGCATTGCCTCGTCCCTTAGTATATATATCTGAGGTCAGTATATTTAAGTTAGCTTAAGATGAGGTTGGCTATATAAGAGAAAGAGTTGCGATGAATTGGAAGAAATGCATTGAGACGTTTTACGAAAAAAGTACAGAAAGCAGGTATAGATAGCACTTTTTGAAATAATGAAGAACAAAGGGAGATCTCCAAGAAGTGAAGAAAGTTTTGTTTGCAAGGTACTGCAGTAAAACAAACCCTGTCCTTTCCCTTTCTGTTATTCCGACATGTGTTTGTGTACTCTTGTATATTTGTGTCTTTCCTGTCTTTATGTGTTTAGCTAATACGATTTATGTTGCAGAATTTTTCTAGTACTAAACTACATGAACTATGATGGGGAATACTGTTATACTCAAATATAATTTGCATTAATAATATGTTTAGCCATGAAGTTGACGTTTCAAAAGTTATTCTGATCTTTTATGTATGTACTTATGTCATAATTCCTGTAACACTGATGTATATGTTATTTCTATTCTTTTGTAAAGCCTGTTTTACTACAAATGTTATCTATATTGTTATGTTCTTTAATGATATATTTTGCACCTTTGTTATTGTATTCTTATGTTATAAAATTGTATTTGACACCAGTTCATCAAATTAAGTAACTTGTAAATTACATTTCACTGCACACGTTTCTGTTTGTCATAGTATATGGACAATATGTGAGAAGTAGGGACTGACAGTGTTTGCACGTGTGTTAATAATTCAACAAGGGACTGGATAACAGCACTGCTGGTTCTAAGGACATTTCAAACAAATTCTTTGTGAATGGTGATTGTGCACCTGCACAGTCGCAACAGTTGGCTGCTAGCCATCTCTGCAAGGACTACAGTGGTTCTACACCTTTGATGACTCACCAATACCATTATTTCTACAAGGACTGCAGTGGGTCTGCACCTCTGGTGGCCCACCAATACCATAATCTCTGCTAGGTTCAAAATGGTTCAAATGGCTCTGAGCACTATGGGACTTAATTACTGTGGTCATCAGTCCCCTAGAACTTAGAACTACTTAAACCTAACTAACCTAAGGACATCACACACATCCATGCCCGAGGCAGGATTCGAATCTGCGACCGTAGCAGTCACGCGGTTCCGGACTGCGCGCCTAGAACCGCTAGACCACCGCGGCCGGCAATCTCTACTAGACTACAGTGGGTCTGCTCTGTGATGACCAACCTACCAATATTCTTCAAAACTCGACTGACTCTGTTGTGGGTTTGCTCTGTTGTGGCCCATTACCTGTCAGCATGTCAAGAGTCAGCACTGTCCTACCATTGGAAGGACAAAGCTACCTCTTCAAGACTGCATGGAAATGCACTACTTCCGTGTGCATTTTCTTTTACTGCTCAGACATTGAGCAAAAACACTGCTATTTTACTGTGATGAACGATCAGGACTGTCTTTATGGACTGTGAGAAAATTTTAGCTTTTCACCAACATTGTATCGATAAGTGTGTGCATTTCATTTCTTTGTTATTGTAATTATGAAAAAAAAATTTAAAATCTTTTTTTTTGGCCACTGCCCAAAACAATTTGTAAATTTTTTGTGGGGAGCATGGGAGCTATGTAAGTAGGCTGTTTAGGTTTTTTTTATTGGTAACGCCACATGGTGCTCTGTATAAAAATCACTGACTGTGCTGTGTGCAGTCTGTGGCTAGTTTGCATTGTTGTCTGCCATTGCAGTGTTGGGCAGCGGTAGCTGGATGTTAACAGCGCGTGGCGTTGCGCATTTGGAGGTGAGCCGCCAGCAGTGGTGGATGTGGGGAGGAAGATGGCGGAGTTTTGAAATTTGTAAGGCTGGATGTCATGAAATGCTATATATATATATTATGACTTTTGATGATATTAAGGTAACTACATTGTTTGTTCTGTATTAAAATCTTTCATTTGCTAACTATCCCTATCAGTAGTTAGTGCCTTCCGTAGTTTGTATCTTTTATTTAGCTGACTTTCCTCCCCCCATGAACCATGGACCTTGCCGTTGGTGGGGAGGCTTGCTTGCCTCAGCGATACAGATAGCCGTACCGTAGGTGCAATCACAACGGAGGGGTATCTGTTGAGAGGCCAGACAAACGTGTGGTTCCTGAAGAGGGGCAGCAGCCTTTTCAGTAGTTGCAGGGGCAACAGTTTGTATGATTGACTGATCTGGCCTTGTAACATTAACCAAAACGGCCTTTCTGTGCTGGTACTGCGAACGGCTGAAAGCAAGGGGAAACTACGGCCGTAATTTTTTCCGAGGGCATGCAGCTGAACTGTATGATTAAATGATGATGGCGTCCCCTTGGGTAAAATATTCCGGAGGTAAAATAGTCCCCCATTCGGATCTCCGGGCGGGGACTACTCAAGAGGATGTCGTTATCAGCAGAAAGAAAACTGGCGTTCTACGGATCGGAGCGTGGAATGTCAGATCCCATAATCGGACAGGTAGGTTAGAAAATTTAAAAAGGGAAATGGATAGGTTAAAGTCAGATATAGTGGGAATTAGTGAAGTTCGGTGGCAGGAGGAACAAGACTTCTGGTCAGGTGAATACAGGGTTATAAATACAAAATCAAATAGGGGTAATGCAGGAGTCAGTTTAATAATGAATAGGAAAATAGGAATGCGGGTAAGCTACTACAAACAGCATAGTGAACGCATTATTGTGGCCAATATAGATACGAAGCCCACACCTACTACACTAGTACAAGTTTATATGTCAACTAGCTCTGCAGATGACGAGGAAATTGAAGAAATGTACGATGAAATAAAAGAAATTATTCAGATAGTGAAGGGAGATGAAAATTTAATAGTCATGGGTGACTGGAATTCAGTAGTAGGAATAGGGAGAGAAGGAAACGTAGTAGGTGATTATGGACTGGGGCATAGAAATGAAAGAGGAAGCCGCCTGGTACAATTCTGCACAGAGCACAACTTAATCATAGGTAACACTTGGTTCAAGAATCATAAAAGAAGGCTGTATACATGGAAGAAGCCTGGAGATACTAAAAGGTATCAGATAGATTATATAATGGTAAGACAGAGATTTAGGAACGAGGTTTTAAATTGGAAGACATTTCCAGGGGCAGATGTGGACTCTGACCACAATCTATTGGTTATGACCTGTAGATTAAAACTGAAGAAACTGCAAAAAGGTGGGAATTTAAGGAGATGGGACCTGAATAAACTAAAAGAACCAGAGATTGTACAGAGTTTCAGGGAGAGCATAAGAGAGCAATTGACAGGAATGGGGAAAAGAAATACAGTAGAAGAAGAATGGGTAGCTTTGAGGGATGAAGTAGTGAAGGCAGCAGAGGATCAAGTAGGTAAAAAGACGAGGGCTAGTAGAAATCTTTGGGTAACAGAAGAAATATTGAATTTAATTGATGAAAGGAGAAAATATAAAAATGCAGTAAATGAAGCAGGCAAAAAAGAATACAGACGTCTCAAAAATGAGATCGACAGGAAGTGCAAAATGGCTAAGCAGGGATGGCTAGAGGACAAATGTAAGGATGTAGAGGCTTATCTCACCAGGGGTAAGACAGATACTGCCTACAGGAAAATTAAAGAGACCTTTGGAGATAAGAGAACAACTTGTATGAACATCAAGAGCTCAGATGGAAACCCAGTTCTAAGCAAAGAAGGGAAAGCAGAAAGGTGGAAGGAGTATATAGAGGGTCTATATAAGGGCGATGTACTTGAGGACAATATTATGGAAATGGAAGAGGATGTAGATGAAGACGAAATGGGAGATATGATACTACGTGAAGAGTTTGACAGAGCACTGAAAGACCTGAGTCGAAACAAGGCCCCCGGAGTAGACAACATTCCATTGGAACTACTGACGGCCTTGGGAGAGCCAGTCCTGACAAAACTCTACCATCTGGCGAGCAAGATGTATGAGACAGGCGAAATACCCTCAGACTTCAAGAAAAATATTATAATTCCAATCCCAAAGAAAGCAGGTGTTGACAGATGTGAAAACTACCGAACTATCAGTTTAATAAGTCACAGCTGCAAAATACTAACGCGAATTCTTTACAGACGAATGGAAAAACTAGTAGAAGCCGACCTCGGGGAAGATCAGTTTGGATTCCGTAGAAATGTTGGAACACGTGAGGCAATACTGACACTACGACTTATCTTAGAAGCTAGATTAAGGAAGGGCAAACCTACGTTTCTAGCATTTGTAGACTTAGAGAAAGCTTTTGACAATGTTGACTGGAACACTCTCTTTCTAATTCTGAAGGTGGCAGGGGTAAAATATAGGTAGCGACAGGCTATTTACAATTTGTACAGAAACCAGATGGCAGTTATAAGAATCGAGGGACATGAAAGGGAAGCAGTGGTTGGGAAGGGAATGAGACAGGGTTGTAGTCTCTCCCCGATGTTATTCAATCTGTATATTGAGCAAGCAGTATAGGAAACAAATAAAAATTTGAAGTAGGTTTTAAAATCCATGGAGAAGGAATAAAAACTTTGAGGTTCGCCGATGACATCGTAATTCTGTCAGAGACAGCAAAGGACTTGGAAGAGCAGTTGAACGGAATGGATAGTGTCTTGAAAGGAGGATATAGGATGAACATCAACAAGAGCAAAACGAGGATAATGGAATGTAGTCGAATTAAGTCGGATGATGCTGAGGGAATTAGATTAGGAAATGAGAAACTTAAAGTAGTGAAGGAGTTTTGCTATTTGGGGAGCAAAATAACTGATGATGGTCGAAGTAGAGAGGATGTAAAATGTACACTGGCAATGGCAAGGAAAGCGTTTCTGAAGAAGAGAAATTTGTTAACATTGAGTCTAGATTTAAGTGTCAGGAAGTCATTTCTGAAAGTATTTGTATGGAGTGTAGCCATGTATGGAAGTGAAACATGGACGATAAATAGTTTGGACAAGAAGAGAATAGAAGCTTTCGAAATGTGGTGCTACAGATGAATGCTGAAGATTAGATGGGTAGATCACATAACTAATGAGGAAGTATTAAATAGGATTGGGGAGAAGAGAAGTTTGTGGCACAACTTGACCAGAAGAAGGGATCGGTTGGTAGGACATCTTCTGAGGCATCAAGGGATCACCAATTTAGTATTGGAGGCCAGCGTAGAGGGTAAAAATCGTAGAGGGCGACCAAGAGATGACTACACTAAGCAGATTCAGAAAGATGTGGATTGCAGTGGGTTCTGGGAGATGAAGAAGCTTGCACAGGATAGAGTAGCATGGAGAGCTGCATCAAACCAGTCTGAGGACTGAAGACCACAACAACAGCAGCAACAACAACATTTAGCTAGCAGTGGTGGCGCTCGCTGTATTGCAGTAGTTCAAGTAACCAAGATTTTTGTGAGGTAAGCGATTTGTGAAACGTATAGGTTAATGTTGGTCAGGGCCATTTTTTGTAGGGATTTTTGAAAGTCAGATTGCGTTGCGCTAAAAAAATATTGTGTGTCAGTTTAAGCACAGTCATGTATAAATTTTCTAAGGGGATGTTTCAACCTACGTGGTTTTGGTGATTATGGGTGACATCATCGTCTGTTGCCAAGGCACTGCGACGCTACATTAATTTTTGTTACACCTAAGTTATTTTCACTCAAACATCAAGTTTGAGGATGGCAGCTTTGGTCACACTTTATACGGGCCACCAGCTGTCATCATCCTGCACAACGAAGCAATCTGCTTAGGACACAGGTCTACAGAGAACGAGCCATCTCGAATTCTGACAGCTTGTCTGATGAGCTATGCCACACCTCCGGACTGTATTTTTAGAGAATAAATATTTTGAACGGGAGATTCGCCGTACCTTACGTGCGGAGTGTGCAAGAGAAAGTGAGGAGCTGGATAAAAGTGATGAACAAAGAGGAACCGTCGTTTTGCCATACGTCGGCGGTGTTTCTTCGAAATTGGAAGATTATCGGAGAAACATAAAGTTAAATGCGTCTTTCGTTCGCCAACTAAACTCAGAGTTGTTTTAGGTTCAGTTGAAGATAATCTAGGTTTACCAAGGCCTGGTGTCTATAAGAATCACTAATAATTTATGTCGTGTGACGAGGGCCTCCCGTCGGGTAGACCGTTCGCCTGGTGAAAGTCTCTCGATTTGACGCCACTTAGGCGACTTGCGAGTCGATGGGGATGAAATGATGATGATTAGGACAACACAACACCCAGTCCCTGAGCGGAGATAACCTCCAACCCAGCCGGGAATCGAACCCGGGCGCTTTGGATTGACAGTCTGTCGCGCTGACTACTTTTTTCCGTTTAAGTTCGTTGGTGATCGATTAACTCAGTTTTTTTTATTACAGAGGGCAGCTAACACTCTGACCGAACAAGCTGAGCTACCGTGCCGGCGCCCACTTAGCTACCGGGGGCGGACTATAAGAATCACTGTAGCTGCGGGATTCATACATTGCACAAACTTGTCGCACCGTCGAGGATAGATGTGTCGAACATTGACGACCCACACGTCAAGACAAGACAGAGAAATCTACAGTGGCGGAGCATTGCTTTAGTACAGGACATTGAATAAGAAAACGCAGAAATTCTGTCGTCGACATCTTCGAACTAGGACAGCACTGCAGGGGAAATTCGCAGCGCGACTAATTTGTTAATAGGGACACAGGATACGAACTCAGCACGGCATGGGATCCAGCGCTGGCCCTGTTAAAATCACAGTGTACACGAAAAAGAACTGCTAGTCGTACGAGGGATGACGCTGCGGTGGCGACGTAGATATTTGGTTGACAATGGCGAGGACGGGCACACGCCAGCCGCGGACACGTGTTCCAGCAGGTGGCTCCCGACAGAGGGCGCTGGGGCACCTGACGGCTGCGCCGAGTATGACTGACAGTCTCTGCGCGTGCGTTCGTCGCCAGACAGGTGGCGTAGCTGTCTCTCTCGCTGCAGATCTGCATATCTGTCACCGAAATTTAGCGCGTGGAGGGCTGCGCAGTTTCTTCTCTGATTGTCATGAACAGGAGGATTCGGTCACAGGTTGAGCAGTATGCTGCCCGTATCTGAATATGTCCGCCAGTTGCACAGACGAAATACTGTGGAATTTTCACAACGACAGGCGACGTTTCGCCCTAGAACCATATTTAAAACTGCAATACTATTTGCATACACATATATCACAGGTTTTCGTGCATTCGCGTATTGACAAAGGGGAAAAATGTGTCTGTGTTCCACCGTACGTACGCTGAGATGTTTTGTTTTTTCCTGTGATCTGCATACTTGTTATATGATGGTTGCAGCAAACTTGCCGCGAAGTATTCCTCAAATACTAAGCTCTCCGTCTTCAGGCCACGAGTGGCCTACTGGGACCATCCGACCGCCGTGTCATCCTCAGTGGAGGATTCGGATAGGAGGGGCGTGGGGTCAGCACACCGCTCTCCAGGTCGTTATGATTGCATTCTTGCCCGAAGCCGCGACTATTCGGCCGAGTAGCTCCTCAATTGGCATCACGACGCTGAGTGCGCCCCGAAAAATGGCAACAGCGCATGGCGGCCTGGATGGTTACCCATCCAAGTGGCGACCACGCCCGACAACGCTTAACTTCGGTGTAGCCACTGCGGCAAGGCCGTTGCCTATTCCTCAAATACTGCGTTTTCCAAATTTACCTAACAGAATTCTGAGTGAATGACGCCGCCTTTCTTCCAAAGATTCCCATTTAAGTGCTGCGACGACTTCTACTATACTTTCGTCAAAGCTACGACGATTTGTTGCGGTTCCAGCAGTGCGTCTCTGGATTTGTCCGATGTCTACTCCAAACGCTGTAACAGCACTCCAAAATTTGTCGCACTAGTTTCTTATATGTGATTTACATTGCAGATGAACTACGCATTTCCACAACCGTTTTATCGACAAATCCAACTCTTGCATTTGCCTGCGCTTTGTAAGCGTACCGCCTTTTATCATACTTACATCTCCTGCGGTGACTTTAGTTGAATTCCTCCCTTCCTTGTTTGGCGATCTGCACTGATTCCAAAACATGCATTTACTTATCCTATGAATGAGGTTTCTTCCACTGTTCAGTTGTGCGAGTTAGACGTGGATTAGATTTTAACACTATTTCTTAATATAACTCAACCCCCATCGTACAGAGACTTCGAAATACACATCTTTTTACTGTGCTTGTGCACCGCAAATTAACTCAAAAGCTGTCTTTGCATCGTAACTGGTCCGTTACTCACATAGAAGTGTCGCGTTAGGCCCCTAGGTTTGCCGAGCCCTCCAAACGGCATTGTTGGGGGTTAGCAATTTCCTTAGATAACACACTGACGGAAAAGATCGCAACGCCAAGATGGGGTTTTGAAAAATAAGCAAAAGTTGGTAGGTGTGTTTCTACATCTGAAAGATTATGTCTATTCAAATTTCGCTCCAAGCTGTAACGGTCATGAGCGTTAGTTACCTTTGAAATTGGATGTGGTGAGCTGATGTCAGTCAAGAATGCCTTTATGGCGTCAAATATGCCATTTCTCTACCTCATTGAGTTCGAACGAGGTCGTGTAATAGGGATACGAGGAGCTGGATGTTCCTTGTGCAATATTGTAGCCGCGCGGGATTAGCCGAGCGGTCCTAGCCGGCACGGTAGCTCAGCGTGTTCGGTCAGAGGGTTACGCGCCCTCTGTAATAAAAAAAAACTGAGTCAATCGATCAACAACGAACATAAATGGGATGTCTTACGACGTCCGCCCCGAGAAGATGCAACGAACAACAGCGAACAAAAATGAGATTTAAAAAAAAAAAAAGCGGTCTTAGGCGCTGCAGTCATGGACCATGCGGCTTGTTCCGGCGGAGCTTCGAGTCCTCCCTTGGGCATAGGTGTATATTTTGTCCTTAGGATAATTTAGGTTAAATAGTGTGTAAGCTTAGGGACTGATGACATTAGCAGTTAAGTCCCATAATATTTCACACAATTTTTTTTTTTGCATTATTGTAGAAAGACGTGGCCGGAATGTAGCCACTGTGTATGACTTCTGGCAGTGGTTGTCACGAGAATGTACTGTCGCAAGGAGACCCAGGCCCCAGACGGGCACGTGACTCTAAAAGCGATTGTGTACGTCGCATCGTACTACGCCTACAGCAGCAATTTGAGCAGCAGTTGAAACCACAATGACACAACGAAATGTTAAAAATTGATTACTTCGAGGACAGTTCCGAGCCAGACACCCTGTAGCGTGCATTCCACTGACCCCAAATCACCTCCATTTGCGACTTCAGTGATGTCAAGTGAGAGCTAATTGGGGGCAGGATGGAGGTATGTTGTGCGTTCTGATGAAAGCTGGTTCTGCCTCGGTGCTAGTGATGCCCGTGTGTTGTTTAGAAGCAGGCCAGTAGCCTGCAGCCAACTTAACTGCTTGCTAGATACGCTGGATCTGCACCTGGAGTTATGGTCTGGGGTGCGATTTCGTATGACATTCTCCTGGGTATCCCATGCACCCTGACTGCCAATTTGTACGTTAATCTGGTGATTCGACCTATTGTGCTGTCATTCATGAACAGCATTCCAGGGTGTGTTTTCAAACGGGCTAACGCTCGCCCACATACCGCTGTTGTAACCCAAAACGCTGTACGGCGTGTCGACATGTTGCTTTGACCTACTCGATCACCAAATCTGTCTCCAATGGAGAACATATGAGACATCATCGAATGATAACTCTAGCGTCGTCCACAAACAGCATTAATTGTCCCTGTATTGACTGACAAAGTGCAATAGGCATGGAACTCTGTCCCATAAACTGACATCTGTCACCTGCACGACACACCATATGCACGATTGCATACTTACATTCAATATTCTAGAGATTACGCCGTTTATTAATGCAACAGCATTTCACATTTGCAATGACTTATTTCGCGCTTATAATAACCTGTAATTTTGCAATGCTATCGGGTTGGGGTTGTTCTGGGGGAAGAGACCAAACTGCGAGGTCATCGGTCTCATCGGATTAAGGAAAAATGGGGAAGGAAGTCGGCCGTCCCTTTCAAAGGAACTATCCCGGCATTTGCCTGGAGAGATTTAGCGAAATCACGGAAAACCTAAATCAGGATGGCCGGACGCGGGATTGAACCGTCGTCCTCCCGAATGCGAGTCCAGTGTGCTAACCACTGCGCCAATTTGTTTTTTAAATCTCGTTTTTGTTTGTTTTCGTTAGTTGTATCTGCTCTGGGCGGACGTAGAAAGACACCCGTTTCAGTTCGTTATTGATCTAGGAAGAGAGGTTTTTTTTTTTTTTTTTTTTTTTTTTTTTTTTTTTTTTTTTTATACAGAGGGTAGCTGACCGAACACGCTGAGCTATCGTGCGGCTACCACCTCGCTCGGTGCAATGTTATCACTTAAATCTTAAATATGTTACCTAGATAAATGTGTTCCCGAAATTTCATTACTCTAGATTAATTATTTTTTGGTGCTGCGGTTTTTTCCGTCACTGTATGTAAGGGTACTGTAGCCTAACATCTACTGCATGTGTCCAGTGTTCGGCCCCATTTCACACATCCTCTTTATAGAGGAGAATCGGAAAAAGTAGCCAGGCTAAGGTATTCCTCTTCTTTAAACTGAGTAACAATAGCCAAAAATGAATGGAAGTGAGTGATTATAATCTGCAGCTATTGAAATATAATATCGAATAGTTTAATTACTTTAGGATCGTATTAAGGATTTAACACAAATTAATTTTCACGGAGGGGCAAAATGGCGGCTTTGCCTTACATAAACTCAAAAATACGGGATTAAAAACTGTTTTAACAAGGAATTAAATATATTTTAATCTACAACATGAATGAAATAAAATTGTTTAGTTTTCACAAATGAAAGTCAACCTGTGTTCTTCAACTCCCGTACAGCACAATTGCCGCTAAAATCATTGCTCTGCTGGCCCTGAATTTCAAACTTTTTCTTCGCAGCACATGCACTTCTTGTCTTCATCACTGACGTCAAAAACAGCTTTCTACGGTTGGGTTTCCTGTTCTTTGCCCTCTTCTTTATTGCCTTTTTTCGGTTGCTATCCGTTTTTCCCTCATTTTATTTTATTTTTCTTCTCTTTGTATATCTGAAGCTTCTAGATCAGTCTTATAAGGGCTTGCTGTAAGTATCACCACGGAGCCCATCTTTCGGCTGCTGCTTTTACGTTTTCGCCCTGCATAAGGAGGCCAGAAGACCGCCGATATGGCCACTTTTCCCGCATTCACACCATTATACAACTGTATACCTTCTAACAGAATGACCGACATTTCAGCAACTAAAGTAGGATTATGGAGTCAAGATATGATATTTTAAATATAGTTCAGCTGGTTCAAATGGCTCTGAGCACTATGCGACTTAACTTCTGAGGTCATCAGTCGCCTAGAACTGAGAACTAATTAAACCTAACTAACCTAAGGACATCACACACATCCATGCCCGAGGCAGGATTCGAACCTGCGACCGTAGCGGTCGCGCGGTTCCAGACTGTAGCGCCCAGAACCGCACGGCCACTCTGGCCGGCTTCAATATAGTTTCATTAAAAAATACACATACCAGAGAAACTGGTATGCACATATGTATTCAAATACAGAGATGTATAAACAGGCAGAATACGGTTCTGCGGTCAGCAACACCTACATAAGACAACAAGTGTCTGGCGGAGTTGTTACATCGGTTACAGCTGCTACAATGGCAGGTTATCAAGATTTAAGCGAGTTTGAACGTGGTGTTATAGTCGGCGCACGAGCGATGGGACACAGCATCTACGAGGTAGCGATAAAGTGGGGGTTTCCCGTACGACCATTTCACGGATGTACCGTGAATATCAGGAATCCAGAAAAACATCAAAACTCCTACATCGCTGCTACTCGAAAAAGATCCTGCAAGAACGGGACCAACGACGGCTGAAGGGAATCGTTCAACGCGACGGAAGTATAACCATTTCGCAAATTGCTGCAGATTTCAATGCTGGGCCATCAACAAGTGTCATCGTGTCAACCATTCAACAAAACGTCATCTATATGGGCTTTCGGAGACAAAGACCCACTCGTGAACCCTTGATGACTGCACGACACAAAGCTTTACGCCTCGCCTGGGCCCGTCAACACCGACATTGGACTATTGATGACTGGAAACATGTTACCTGGTCGGCCGAGTCTCGTTTCAAATTGTATCTAGCGGATGGACGTGTAGGTTCAAATGGCTCTAAGCACTATGGGACTTAACATCTGAGGTCATCAGTCCCCTAGACTTGGAACTACTTAATGCTAACCAACCTAAGGACATTACACACACCCATGGCCGAGGTATGATTCGAACCTGTGACCGTAGCAGCAACGCGGTTCCAGACTGAAGCGCCTAGTCCCGCTCGGCCACAGCGGCCGGCGGACGTGTAGGGATACAGAGACAATCTCATGAATCCACGGACTCTGCAGGTCATCAGGCAACTGTTGAAGCTGGTGGAGGCTCTGTAATGGTGGAGGATGTGAGTCAGCTTACAGGAATTGTGAAACGAACCCTGTCGTCGCCGCGCGGGATTAGCCGAGCGGTCAAAGGCGCTGCAGTCGTGGACTGTGCGGCTGGTCCCTGCGGAGGTTCGAGTCCTCCCTCGGGTATGGGTGTGTGTGTTTGTCCTTAGGATAATTTAGGTTAAGTAGTGTGTAAGCTTAGGGACTGATGACCTTAGCAGTTAAGTCCCACAAGATTTCACACACATTTGAGCATTTTTTTAACCCTGTCGTCGAGGACCGGATGCGACAAAGGGCGGAGATTCACCCCTAGATGGGGAAACTACAGGCGTCTATCGTCTATTGAGGCCTAAGCGCTGTAGTTTGCGAGTGAGACAAACGAGAACCTATGTGATAGGAAAACCCAGTAGAAAGTTAAAGTGGCCAAGGAGACGTAGCAGCGTTTAATATGGCGTACCTAAGATTGACCATAAAGGTAAAAATTTATGAAAACTATTTAATTCTGTAGTAGTGCAGGGAATCAAGCCACAGTAATTTTAATCTACCACCCCAATAAAACTTGAATACTGATCATATATAAACCAGTTTAGGATTTACTGTTAAGGTGAAATTCACAAGTTTTGTAACAAAGACCTGAATGCTAAAATCTGAACGCTTTAGTCCATCTTAACGATCGACTTTTCATATAGAACCGCATCATTAAAATGACAGATGTTGTAAATATCAACTCTGTAACTTTATCTGTTTAAAAGGTATAGTAAATTTAAATTATCCGTTTTTTCAGTTAAGCATCAGATCATTATTTCCTCCAAACAAAACACATTGAACTATGGCAGCACGACACCTTATTGAATCATTAGGTGATAGAATATTTGTTGTAAATTTTAGTGCATAATAGTTACTTTTGTTCTTCATTTATTTATCAGAAAGCACATTGATGGAAGACTACTGGCCGTGGTATTCAGAGCTAAGAAGGAAATTGTATTTTTTTATGTAAAAGAATGTAACGTTTATTATGGAATGGATATTATTGTTACTTTATTCAGGACGCGAAAGTGGTCAATCTTTGATTATTAAAATATGTTGAAGTGTAAAATAATGTAGAATAAGCTGTAGCCAATCATATGGACGGCTTCAGGGAAGAGAACTGCTCTAGTCAGTTTGGCGAGGAGGTTCGGCGCGCGGGAAAACGCGGCCCGGGACGGGCAGAGATAGTTCGGCTGGAGACAACAAAGTGGACAGTTCGGCTCGAGACACCAAAGGGTACAGTTGGATTGAGACGCGAAAGCGGACAGTCGGTCTTTAGGCAACTAGGAAGTGAAACGACCTAGAAAATTTCGCGTAGTGTGGTATCGCGGGACTTAAGACTCTGAGCGGCGAGCAGCCGCGCGCCTGGTATGAACTCTAACTTTTCGGATAGATAACTTGTAATACACGATGAGATTGTGAATGATCGAATGGTGTCAAGTGGATATGCGCTCGAGTGTAACAGTAACTCCAAATGCGACCACTTTCGCTATTAGTTTGCTTTCTGAATAAACATTATTCTAACCAAATCGCAACTGTGTGGCCTACATCATTTATGGATCGTTAATTTAGTTCCCGATACTATTATTACTGTCATTATATATTATGTTAACTACGTGTTTCGCAAACTTGCCATCAGCCAGACAATTTAACCAAAGGGTCACAAGTGTCTAATTTAGGGAGTGTAATGCTACACATGTGATCCAACCCATGGACGAGTTTGAGCCAAGACATTTCGACGAGGAAGCCCGAACATCTATGGGAAGTGTGCAGTTGGAGTGATACGGGATCCATGATACGTCTAGATACGACTCTGACAGGTGACACGTACGTAATCATCATGTCTGATTACCTGCATCCATTCATGTCCTTTGTGCATTCCGACGAACTTGGGCAGCCCCAGCAGGACAATGCGACACTCTACACGTACAGAATTTCTTCAGAGTGGCTCTAGGAACACTCTTCTGAGTTTAAACACTTCCTCTGGCCACCAAACTCCCCAGACATGAACATTACTGTCGTATTGCCTTGCCCTCCACCCCCTCTTACTCTCACGGATTTATGAACAACCCTGCAGGATTCATGGTGTCAGTTCCAAATGGTTCAAATGACTCTGAGCACTATGGGACTCAACTGCTGTGGTCATTAGTCCCCTAGAACTTAGAACTACTTAAACCTAACTAACCTAAGGACATCACAAAGATCCATACCCGAGGCAGGATTCGAACCTGCGACCGTAGCAGTCGCATGGTTCCGGACTGCGGGCCTAGAACCGCGAGACCACCGCGGCCGGCCGGTGTCAGTTCCCTCCAGCATTACGTAGACATTAGTCGAGTCCATGTCACGTCGTGTTGCGCCACTTCCGGGTGAACACGGGGGCACTGCACGATATTAGGCAGGTGCACCAGTTCCTTTGGCTCTTCGGTGTATAAGTCATATTCCCTCTGAACAATAAAGACACGAACTAACTACTTACCTTACATCAGAATAAATAAAATCCACAAAAATAGCAGACGGATTAGTCTTTTTGAGGTGACTAAGAATATGTTAAAGCATTTCCGGCTTCTTGGTAGCACCTTGTATCCCCTAGGACACTAATGGCCACTTTGCCCGGC
Source organism: Schistocerca gregaria (assembly GCF_023897955.1). NCBI lineage: Eukaryota > Metazoa > Arthropoda > Insecta > Orthoptera > Acrididae > Schistocerca > Schistocerca gregaria. Next base: position 768,265,767 of record NC_064931.1, on the reverse strand, counting down.
TCCATTTTCATATTACCTCTAAGTATTAAAACGACATGACATGCTCCATATGTTCCAGCTTCGTTGCAAACGAGGAAACTTTTGTGTTAGGTGGCCTCAATGGAAAAAAAGAAAGAAAAAGAAACTCCTGCGACCCATCTGCAGAAGTGATAAATCCCTTGTGAATGTTTTTGCTCCTACCGCCACGATTACAAAAAGCAAGCAGTAGACCAAGATGCAGTTCCACATCGAATACGATGACACAGTGTTTGAAACAATGGACTCAAGCAGAAGCAAAAAATTTAAGTCGCCGTCCGGGCATCCATATTTAGGTTTCCCAAGGTTTCCATAAATCGGTTAGATGAATGTCGAGATAATTCTTCGAAAAGTACACGGACAATTTCCTTCCTTGTCCTTGACCCATTAGAACTTTTGCTCTGTCTGCTTGCAGTTTGAGTTTGAAGCTAACACCGTATTCCGTGACATCTTCTCTCTGTAAACCTTTAATTATTGCACGCCCCAAAAATAAACGCCCCAGTTCTTTGAACAGAATCCGAGACGTATCGATGTGATCCTGTGTCATTGACATATCTGTCAAAATTATGACTTCCCCCTCCGCCGCTCCCCCTTCCGTAAAAATTACTCTCGGTAATTTTTTCTACAGATGTATCGAATGTTATTATTTTGTACGTAGCTTTAATGAAAATGAAGCATTACTGAGAAATATTGCTGGCATCAGCATCCGTGCACAGCGATCTCTTGTTTCAGTTGTGCCTTGAAAATGACTGGGTGGCCACCTGTCGAAATATTGATGGTTGTCGAGGATGTTACCTATCTTCATTCCCGTAAGTTATTTGAACATTTGATACGGGAGAAGCTCAAGTTTCAGAACAAAACTGCTGCCTGGAGGTACTAGTAAACTGCATGCACCAAGCTTTTCTGCTTGCTACCTCTACTGTCTCGTCTCGCTCCAATAATCAGTCGGCAAAAATGCGGAAAAATTTAAACATTCGGAAATATGACGCGGCCTAATAACCCGGAAGATTTTAACTTCAGTGGCAACGGTCACGAATGCCTGCAGACCTACATAACATATATACAGGGTGTTTCAAAAATGACTGGTATATTTGAAACGGGAATACAAACTAAACGAGCAGCGATAGAAATACACCGTTTGTTGCAATATGCTTGGGACAACAGTACATTTTCAGACAGACAAACTTTCGAAATTACAGTAGTTATAATTGTCAACAACAGATGGCGCTGCGGTCTGGGAAATTCTATAGTACGACATTTTCTACATATCCACCATGCGTAGCAATAATATGGCGTAGTCTCTGAATGAAATTACCCGAAACCCTTGTCAACGTGTCTGGCAGAGTGGCTTCACATGCAGATGAGATATACTGCTTCAGCTGTTCAATTGTTTCTGGATTCTGGCGGTACACCTGGTCTTTCAAGTGTCCCCACAGAAAGAAGTCACAGGGGTTCATGTCTGACGAATAGGGAGGCCAATCCACGCCGCCTTCTGTATGTTTCGGATAGCCCAAAGCAATCACACATTCATCGAAATATTCATTCAGGAAATTAAAGACGTCGGCCGTGCGATGTGGCCGGGCACCATCTTGCATAAACTACGAGGTTTTCGCAGTGTCGTCTAAGGCAGTTTGTACCGCCACAAATTCACGAAGAATGTCCAGATAGCGTGATGCAGTAATCGTTTCGGATCTGAAAAATGGGCCAATTATTGCTTTGGAAGAAATGGCGGCCCAGACCAGTACTTTTTGAGGATGCAGGGACGATGGGACTGCAACATGGGCTTTTCGGTTCCCCATATGCGGCAGTTCTGTTTATTGACGAAGCTGTCCAGGTAAAAATAAGCTTCGTAAGTAAACCAAATGCTGCCCACATGCATATCGCCGTCATCAATCCTGTGCACTATATCGTTAGCGAATGTCTCTCGTGCAGCAATGGTAGCGGCGCTGAGGGGTTGCCGCGTTTGAATTTTGTATGGATAGAGGTGTAAACTCTGGCGCATGAGACGATACGTGGACGTTGGCGTCATTTGGACCGCAGCTGCAACACGGCGAACGGAAACCCGAGGCCGCTGTTGGATCACCTGCTGCACTAGCTGCGCGTTGCCCTCTGGGGTTGCCGTACGTGGTCGCCCTACCTTTCTATCACGTTCATCCGTCACGTTCCCAGTCCGTTGAAATTTTTCAAACAGATCCTTTATTGTATCGCTTTTCGGTCGTTTGGTTACATTAAACCTCCGTTGAAAACTTCGTCTTGTTGCAACAACACTGTGGTCTAGGCGGTGGAATTCCAACACCAGAAAAATCCTCTGTTCTAAAGAATAAACCATGTTGTCCACAGCACACTTGCACGTTGTGAACAGCACACGTTTACAGCAGAAAGACGACGTACAGAATGGCGCACCCACAGACTGCGTTGTCTTCTATATCTTTCACATCACTTGTAGCGCCATCTGTTGTTGAAAATTGTAACTACTGTAATTTCGAAAGTTTGTCCGCCTGAAAATGTACTGTTGTCCCTAGCATATTGCAACAAACGGTGTATTTCTATCGCTGCTCGTTTAGTTTTTATTGCCGTTTCAAATATACCGGTCATTTTTGAAACACCCTGTACTTCGGGACCAGCACATTGACCTCTGAAAACCTGAAATACCGTATCGAAGTAGCAGCAAGAAATCTACAGCTGAACATGAGCGGGCTGTGAAGGCGGTAGTTGAGTGAACCATGCGCAATGTTGCCACTTAAACCATGTTAGTGATAGCTTTCTTAATAGTTGTATCTTTATGACAGTATTTGGACGAAATGGCATTGTGGCAACAGCGTGCGTTCGCAGGCGAAGGCTAGTGCTCGTAGGCAGAAGACAGGAGCACGAGAGAGACAGGTGACCTACCTTACCACTCTCTCTCAGTTATCAAGCCGTATTTGTCTGATTTTTTTCGTGCTCAGTTTTTGCGCTCCCACTTTGCCTAGGGCCTTTGCGGGAGGATATGCCTCAGTGACCTCGGTATGGTTCATCTTTGTCTATCCCAAGTCCCTTTGACACATGACCTGCTACAGGAAGCTACAAGGCAACAGCTGAGTCGAGTTTCGGCAAAGGATTCTGCGCAATATAGGTAGGAGATTTTGAGATGCTCACGTAAAGCCTTTGTGTTCAGATCCTTCAGTGTAGGAGCAAATCAAATCCCTGATATTCATAATGAACTATACCCTTGAGCTGATTCATAGGACACGCCCAAAGCTAATAAAACTTGTACTGCATTGACATTCATTTTTTATTGTCAGCTGGAGTAATGCTAATGCTGAAGAACTATGGAGGAATTGTAAAGTAGTAATGACGAAATCTTAGAACTATAGAACAAAATGGGTAACACTGTCTTGATACATGCACTGCAGAATGTTGATGTTAAGTACTAGCGTAAAAGTCAGATAAATAGCTTCCGAGAATGTATCTTAATAAAATTAAGCTATGCTTATAAATGACATTAATTATTGTACAAGTCCACAGTCGTTATCACTAGTCTATGTAATTTTCTGTCTTGATATACCTTTATTCATTTCGGCTACAGTCGTAACCAGAATCTGTCAGATAAACAGAACAAATGAGAGGTCAATAAAGTTACCAACCATTGCACCATCTAGCTGTATCTGGTGTAGGAAATAATAACATCTGTAGTAATAGAATACTAATATATGGCATGATCAGCTAAACCCCAACTTGCGTTTCTTTACGTATGTATAATCAATAAAAACCGAACATAATATTTGATTGTTCATCTACAATAAGGGATACAAACGAGATCAAACGATCTCGCAGGTAAACGACATACAGGCCATATAATTTTTTGGATATGTAAACTTTCGTCAATACTATTGTATTATAGAGACTATACAGCGTGTGGCAGTTGGTTGTAGGACTTTGACATGGCAAAAAATCACGACGTACTTCGAAAAATACAGCACCAGAAACCTGCACTCTACATAGTTGAATTCTAGGAATGGTTAATAACGTCATTCGAGTTACAATGGCACGTTGCAGGAGATTTTAGGTACTCATAGTGGTATCAAGAAAACATTTAATTTTGTAAACGTCAATGGGACGGCTGTAGGAACCCTGCCGGCCGCTGTGGCCGAGCGGTTCTAGGCGCTTCAGTCCTGAACCGCGCTGCTGCTACGGTCGCAGGTTCGAATCCTGCCTCGGGCATGGATGTGTGTGCTGTCCTTGGGTTAGTTAGGTTTAAGTAGTTCTAAGTCTAGGGGACTGATGACCTCAGATGTTAAGTCCAATAGTGGCTAGAGCCATTTGAATTTGAACCATTTTCCAGGAACCCTGCAGACTGCTTCTGAGAACTGTGGTGCTAGCAACGGCAAGAACTGTGACAGAATTTAAGGTAATCACCACAATAATATAGAGCCGGAGCTTTCAATAACTTAAGATTTAATTTATACTCTGAATTACGCCACTACTGGATCCGAGATGTCAGAGAGAAAAATATTAAAATACGCACAGGAAAATCTAAACAGGAGGAAAATAAAGCAGCTGGAGAAATGGATACCAGTAGATGGTGCCCAAAATGTCTGAAAAGGGGGACATTAAATCAGCAATCAACAATATGTGATGGCATAGTCCAAAAATGTTTATAACAAATGATCATTTTCCAACCATGCTAAGCTCACCCACAATTCAATAATCATTAGAGCAGAAACTCTATATGCACAGTAATATCTTATAATGAATTCAAAAAGTGTGTAAATACAAGTAGAAGCCAAACAAAGGACGATTCTGAGGCAAATCTTGCGCCGAATCAAAAAGAGATAAAGTACAGAAGAGGAAACAAACTTGAGTTAGATGGGAGCATGAAATAAATAACTCATATCATTAGTAATAGTAAGATTTCTTTCTATCATCATCTTATTCAGATACAATCAGAAATAATACCCAATCGAAACTTTATTTACTTTCTTAATAAGTAGTCAAAGTAGTCTGTTTTAAAGAATTGGAAAATGATTTCTTGGTCGAATTCTAGATCACACCTGATGGGCTCTTGAAGTTGCCAGTCAAAACAAAAGGGGATGATATACAGGCATGCTTATAACAAAAGATCATTCTCCAACTATGCTAAGCTCATCGACAACTGAACTGAATGTTGGGCAAAGGGCAAAATTCAAGGACGGAAACGGTTGAAATAACGTAGTCCACAATTTAACGAAACTTTTAAACTTTGTCAAAAAAATGTAGCGAAATATCAGCGAACATTAAGAACCAGAATTACAACCAAACAGCATCCTTTTGACTCATGAGAAACTGTTGAAACTGGTTATTACGCAGACAAGAAATGTACTTCCTCGAATCATACTAGTTTAATTTGTACAGTTAACTTGCTCGGAATAGCGCCTTCAGTCCCTTTTCTACATCAGAGCAGTCGCCACGCTGTGAGTCTAACTCGGGTACTTACGGTTGAGGCACTGTAAAAACAATAGGTGAGTATTTTGCTCCACGATATAAAATCACTTGTTAATGAGATGTGGTTCAGCATGTGACAGCTTCAGGGAACTCTGCGTATGTTGAAACAAGTACAGTTGGCGAATGAAGCTGGGTTCACTCTAAAGAGGAACTATTTGAAAGTAATAGAACAGGGCTCACACTCGAGAACGAAAACTAAATTTAATTTATGAGTAGGTTACTACTTTGTGTAAAATTTACTAATATGTAAACGTGAATTAGCAAACACATGTTTTGCTTTACTAACAAATGAAATTTGTGGAAATTACTTTATGCTGCAATCCTCCGCAATAATAATCGAAATACTCATTAGCAACAGTGTAGAGCTTTTTGTAGTGAAACGTTTTTGTGATGAGGTTTGAAACTGGAGAATACATTATTACGAGTCAATTTTTAACCCCTTCATGTAAAAATCATTGTAGGCTGCCAAGTTATTTTATTTTCTGCCAGAACTAGAATTTGCTGATGCCGTTGAAATTTAGCAGCCAGTTGTTAATAATAAAGACTCGACAAAACAGAAATATATTCGGAATACTGACAATGACCTATAGTTATTGCTGAGTTCAAAGCTGATTATTAATATAACCATTTCGTTTTCCGTCAGACTATCAGTAATTGTTTGTAGCTCCACGTAGAGAAGGAAAATGGTGGACTGAGCCGGAACGCCGGTAAATTTGCTTGTTCCTCATTTCGTATAGAAGCTTCCGTTCTTAAGTTTTGACGCTGAGACCTTTCTGCGGAACTGTGCCCCTACCATTTGCTGGCCGGAACGCAATTATCCGGCAGTAAGTGACTCCGTAACTGTGTTATTTTCCCTTCGCACAATGTATCGCTTTGGGAAGCGGAAATTAAACTAGCCTGTTACGACGCCTTCGACATGCATTACGCTCAGGTTTCCAACACTGAAGGGCCATTTTAAATAATGCTTAAGGGAAGAAACTGTAGCACGTTGTGCAATACTGAATGCCGGCGAAGTTCACTGACGTTAAAATAATTTCTGGAGAGGAGGCGCATAAAAAGGAGCATAACTGCGTTTGTTAGGGGTGCTCTTAGGACATAACAAAGTATTTAATTTAATAGGAATTGGTATATTGTAGGTATTTCCGACACGTGATTTTTTATTAATCATGCATTCAGTTTATCGAAAGTATCAGGAAACAGAGAATGTGGGGAAAACTACGGCGTAATTAGTTCAATACCAGCCTCTGCTTGTAACCTATATCTTTAATACTATTGCGACAAGAGTTAATTACAAGATAGTGAAATTAGAATCAATTTTATCATTTCACCATTCCCTGCAGAGGGTAAATCACCATCATCATCATCATTTAAGACTGATTATGCCTTTCAGCGTTCAGTCTGGAGCATAGCCCCCTTATAAAATCCGTCCATGATCCCCTATTCAGTGCTAACATTGGCGCCTCAACTGATGTTAAACCTATTACTTCAAAATCATTCTTAACCGAGTCCAGGTACTTTCTCCTTGGTCTGCCCCGACTCCTCCTACCCTCTACTGCTGAACCCATGAGTCTCTTCGGTAACCTTGCGTCTCCCATGCGTGTAACATGACCCAACCATCTAAGCCTGTTCGCCCTGACTGCTGCATCTATAGAGTTCATTCGCAGTTTTTGTTTGATTTCCTCATTGTGGACATCCTCCTGCCATTGTTCCCATCTACTAGTACCTGCAATCATCCTAGCTACTTTCATATCCGTAACCTCAACCTTGTTGATAAGGTAACTTGAATCCACCAGCTTTCACTCCCATACAACAAAGTTGGTCGAAAGATTGAACGGTGCACAGATAACTTAGTCTTGGTACTGACTTCCTTGTTGCAGAAGAGAGTAGATCGTAGCTGAGCGCTCACTGCATTAGCTTTGCTACACCTCGCTTCCAGTTCTTTCACTATGTTGCCATCCTGTTCGAATATGCATCCTAAGTACTTGAAACCGTCCACCTGTTCTAACTTTGTTCCTCCTATTTGGCACTTAATCCGTTTATATTTCTTTCCCACTGACATTACTTTCGTTTTGGAGATGCTAATCTTCATACCATAGTCCTTACATTTCTGATCTAGCTCTGAAATATTACTTTGCAAACTTTCAAACGAATCTGCCATCACAACTAAGTCATCTGCATATGCAAGACTGCTTATTTTGTGTTCACATATCTTAATCTCACCCAGCCAGTCTATTGTTTTCAACATATGATCCATAAATAATATGAACAACAGTGGAGACAGGTTGCAGCCTTGTCTTACTCCTGAAACCACTCTGAACCATAAACTCAATTTACCGTCAACTCTAAGTGCTGCCTGACTATCCATGTAAATACCTTTAATTGCTTGCAAAAGTTTGCCTCCTATTCCATAATCTCGTAGAACAGACAATAACTTCCTCCTAGGAACCCGGTCATTAGCCTTTTCTAGATCTATAAAGCACAGATACAATTCCCTGTTCCACTACATTATTTGCCGTAAGCTAAAGATCTGGTCCTGACAACCTCTAAGAGGCCTAAACCCACACTGATTTTCATCCAGTTGGTCCTCAACTAATACTCGCACTTACCTTTCAACAATACCTGAGAAGATTTTACCCACCACGCTGATTAAAGAGATACCTCTGTAGTTGATACAATCTTTTCTGTTTCCATGTTTAAAGACTGGTGTGATTACTGCTTTTGTCCAGTCTGATGGAACCTGTCCCGACTCCCAGGCCATTTCAATTATCCTGTGTAGCCATTTAAGACCTGACATTCCACTGCATTTGATGAGTTCCGACTTAATTTCATCCACCTCAGCTGCTTTATCGCACTGCAATCTGTTGACCATTTTCTACACTTCCTCAAACGTCATCCTACTTCCATCATCATTCCTATCCCATTCTACCTCGAAATCTGAAACATTACTGATCGTATTTTCACCTACATTGAGCAACTCTTCAAAATATTCCCTCCATCTGCCCAAGGCATCCACAGGATTCACCAGAAGTTTTCCTGACCTGTCAAAAATACTTGTCATTTCCTTCTTACCTCCTTTTCGAAGACTGCTAATTACACTTCAGAATGGTTTTCCAGCAGCTTGACCCATAGTCTCCAACCTGTTTCCAAAGTCTTCTCAAAATTACTTCTTGGATGCTGCAATTATCTGTTTGGCTTTGTTTCTTTCTTCAACATAACATTCTCTGTCTAGCCGAGTTCTAGTATGTAGCCATTTTTGATACGCCTTCTTTTTCCTTTTACAGGCTGCCTTGACTGTGTCATTCCACCAAGCTGTTTGCTTCATCCTACTTTTACACACTACTGTTCCAAGACATTCTTTAGCCACTTCTAGTACTGTCCCTGTACCTTGTCCATTCCTTTTCCAATGACTGTAATTGACTACATTCAACTAACTGGTACCTTTCTGAGATCGCTGTTATGTACTTGTGCCTGATTTCCTTATCCTGAAGTTTCTTCACTCTTATCGTCCTGCATATGGACCTGACCTCCTGCACTTTCGGCCTCACAATTCCAATTTCACTGCAGATTAAATAATGATCAGTGTCATCAAAGAATCCCCTGAATACACGTGTGTCCCTCACAGCCTTCCTGAATTGCTGGTCTGTTATTATATAGCCAATGACAGATCTGGTTCCCCTGCCTTCCCACGTATACCGGTGAATGTTCTTATGTTTTAAAAAATGAGTTTGTGATTACTAAGCCCATGCTGGCACAGAAATCCAAGAGTTGTTTCCCGTTCCTGTTGGCCTCCATATCCTCTTCAAATTTACCCATAACCTTTTCATACCCTTCTGTTCGATTTCCAATCCTGGCATTACAATCACCCATGAGCAGAACACTGTCCTTGTCCTTTACTCTAACAACTACACCACTGAGTGCCTCATAAAAACTATCCATCTTATCTTGATCTGTCCCTTCACAGTTTGAATATACTGACACAATCCTAATTTTCTTGCTAGACACTGTCAAATCTATCCACATCAGTCGTTCGCTTACATACCTTATTGCAACTACGCTGGGTTACATTTCTTTCCTGATGTAAATCCCTACACCCCAGTGTGCTATTCCTGCTTTGACTCCTGTCAGGTAGACCTTGTATTCTCCCACTTCCCCTTCTTTCTCACCCCTTAGCCGAATGTCACTAACAGCTAAAACGCCCATCCCCATCTTATTTGCAGCCCCTGCCAGCTCTACCTTCTTCCCAGAGTAGCCCCCATTGGTATTAATAGCTCCCCATCTCATTACCATTTGTTTGCCAAGTCGTATCTTAGGAGTCCCTTGTTTGTCTGTTAGAGGTGGGACTCCGTCACCTCCAAAGGTCCGAGGCATTTTGCTCTGATTGTTGCCAGCATCATATTTAAAGTACCAGGGAAGCAGGTTGCTAGCCTTCCTTGCCCCAAGTCCCATTGGGTTTTACCCCTAACGGTTGAGGGACTAACCGGTGGATTTGGTAGTCTTTGCCGTATGAGCACAAAGGTGACTACGACTCAGAATATGTCCGAGATGCCCAGCCTTATTCCAAAGTAACTGGTATCCCGACTGTCGGGATTACTTGGCCACTCATACGTTGCCCGTGGTTCATGAACTAGGACATGACTACAGGAAAGAGGGTAAATTGATTATAGAAAGTATAAGTCACTAAATGCTCGTAGAAGAACAAACAGAACCAAGTGTATAAATAGTTGAATGCTCTGCGCATGCTACCGAGACATATTACGAAGTTACTGGCAACTAGGGCAAATGTATTATTTCCAGCAATGGTGTGTGAAGATGACAGATCTCTAAATTAACATTGCCATCTAGACTCCGTTAGAACACCTGATAGTGTATGGTGGTGGCTAACACCACCATTTCACCCTTTCTTGTTCTGATCGCAAATAGTGCGTGGGAAGGAAGGCTGTCACTCAACTTCCATATGAACACTAATTTATCTGATTTTCTCGTCTTGGTAATTTCGGGAGATGTATATGGCAGAAATTAACATGTTGCCTGACTCTTGTTGGAGTCTTCGCTGTCTGAATTACGACAATCAACCTCTCAACGACGCACAGCGCCTCTCTTGTAGCCTGCGCCTTAGGAGTTGGAGGAGTGCTTCCTTAGCTACATAAACTGTTTAACTTTGGATCTCTTAGTTACCTGGAGATCTGAGATGTTGCTCGGTTGTCTAAATAAGTGATCGAACGAATTTTCAGAACCGTCTGAGACGAATCCCTGTCACAGGATCCACTTTATAGCTGGCAAATTGAAGTCCTTTTTTACTAAAATAGCATGGTCAGTAAATTTACCGGCGATATTCGCCAAATTTTATCGGAAGCATTCTGTCACTGCAGTTTCTGAGGCAGGTGGTCTACAAAAGCATTGTATTTTCATATCCGACGCGCCTTTGAAACTTAACTTCACCCACATTATTTCGTATTCGAAATCTGTAAGAACCTTACTCCCAAATATGTAATCTATGTGGCTTTTAGTGATTATTCGACAATAGTGTATCCGTACGCGAATAGCTCTTTCCGCCTGTTAATGCGCAATACGTTGCATTTGTTTATGTTGAAGGTACAGCGATCGATACCTGCAAAAAGTGACAATCCACAACAGGTTTTCCCACATATCGCTACAGATTTGTACCTTTTCAGCTACTCTGAACGGGATGATCCAGCTGCCCCTATCGATGCCGTTTTATGCAAACCGCAATGTGACATCTGGCCTTCAAAACCACACGTGAGATTTTCATAGTCTCTGGCTTGCTACGTGCGAACTATAAGCTCTAGAGAGAAAATGAACAGGACTTTCTTGTAGTCAAATATCGTACTAGTATACACTTTCGCCGGAGGCCACGTTTTTCGAAAACTTACAAAAATGACCTTCTAACGCATCTACACCACATGACCATCCTTCACCAGTCAGCATTTGTAGTATATTGTTCGTGGCACTCCCTTCTATTACTGCACAAAAATTTCCGACTGCAGGAACTATTTCCTTTTTTGGTCTTTGTTGATTGCGCTATTACGCCACCAACATAGTCGGCTATTTCGCCAACGTTATTAATTTAAACTTGCCCGAGAGGGTAATGAAAGAAAAAGGAATTTTGTAAGCGTTACGCTAAAATTAATTACGTTAACAGTTTAATCCAAACGTAACCCTTATGAGCACAAAAAATGGTTCAAATGGCTCTGAGAACTATGGGACTCAATTGCTGTGGTCATCAGTCCCCTAGAACTTAGAACTACTTAAACCTAAGTAACCTAAGGACATCACACAGATCCATGCCAGAGGCAGGATTCGAACCTGCGACCGTAGCAGCCCCACGGTTCAGGACTGCGCGCCTAGAACCGCGAGACCTCAGCGGCCGGCCCTTATGAGCACAGTAGTTTCGTAGAAAGAAGGGCTGTCGAGTAAAAAGATGCAAATGTTCATTTTATGCTTGTTACAGTTCACAAAAATTGTTCGGTAAAATTTACACAAACGTCAGTTTTACAATTTGAAAGCGATCGACTAAGTTGGCGGCGTAATAAGGCCAGGCAATGAATGCCAAAAACCGTCGAATGTGGGAAATAATAAGTTCAGTCGCAAATTTTTGTACAGTGGTAGGAGGGAATGCACTAGAATTTCTGACCACTTGGGGCTGAGTGTGGGAAAGGGCCACGGTTGAAGGGCACTTTTGTAGGTTTTCCTTGAATAGCTGGAAAATTACTACCTCTAGCAAAAACGTATCCCAGTATTAAATTTAACTAAAGTCATTTTTCTGTAGGACTAACAGTTTGCGCCTAGCGAGCGAGAGAATATGAAACCTCGCCAGTGGTTTTCGAAGGCCAGATCAACTGAACCACCGCTATGTACGACATCATCCACGAACAGCCCCATGAAGATTTCTACGTTATCCACTAAGTCATTTATATACAGGGTGAAGAAAAATTCGCTCACTCGGACTTCGAAGCGTGATTTCTCTCATACTAGCATATTTCCGGCAGTAAATGGACTTTAAAGATTGGCAATTGGCAACACTGTAATCACATGTACGTAGCACCATTGTCAGTAGATCAAAGTAATACTGTGCAGTTGGTGCAGCGGATAGCGTTTAAGGTCAGCATGCAGAAGGTCAGTTGTTCGATTCTGGGTCTAGGCACATCTGCATCTGTTTTTATTTGCTAAATGTAGTCTCTGTGGTACGGTATCTAGTGTCTTATTCGTCATTCAGCAATTACAGTGGGTCTTCCACAAAACATTTGCTCTTACATACCGTTATCGTTGTAGTTTTCAGTCCAGAGGCTGGTTTAATGCAGTTCTGATGCTACTCTTTCCTGTGCAAGCCTCTTCATCTCCGAGTAACTACTGTAGCTTACATCCTTCTGAATCTGCTCAGTGTATTCATATCTTGGTCTCCCTCTACGATTTTTATCCTCCACCCCTCCCTTCAGTACCAAATTGGTGATCCCTTGATGCCTCAGAATGTGTCCTACCAACAGATCTCTTCTTGTAGTCAACTTGTACCACAAATTCTTCCTCTCCCCAATTCTATTGAGCAACTTCTCATTAGTGACGTGATCTACCCATCTAATCTACAACATTCTTCTGTAGCACCACGTTTCGAAAGCCTCTATTTTCGTCTTGTCTGAACTATTTATCGTTCATGTTTCACTTCCATACATAGCTGCACTCCACGCAAATACTTTCAGAAAGGACTTCCTGACACTTAAATCTATACTCAAAATTTACAAATTTCTCTTCTTCAGAAACGCTTTCCCTGCCATAGGAAATTTGGAAACTTGTGGTAAGTTCATATGGGACCAAACTGCTGAGGTCATCGGTCCCTAGGCTTACACACTACTGAATCCAACTTAAACTAAGTTACGCTACGGACAACACACACACCTGTGGCCGAGGGAGAACTCGAACCTCCGATGGGGGAAGCCGCGTGAACCGTGGAAAGGCGCCTGAGACCGCGCAGCTACCCTGCGTGGCTCCTTGCCATACCCAGTCTACTTACATTTTATGTCCTCTCTACTTCGACCATTATCAGTTGTTTTGCTTCCCAAATAGCAAAATTCATCTACTACTTTAAGCAGCTCATTTCCTGATCTAATTCCCCCAGCATCACCTGATTTAATTCCACTACATTCCGATATCCTCGTTTTACTTCCGTTGATGTTCATCCTATATCCTCCTTTCAAGACACTGTTCATTCCGTTCAACTGCTGTCTCTGACAGAATTCCAATGTCGTCGGCAAACTTCAAAGTTACTATTTCTCACTCACTGCTTCCGTTTCGTGCTCCTCGACTTCTATAACTGACGTTTTGTTTCTGTACAAATTGTTAATGGCCTTTCGCTCCCTGTATTTTACCCCTGCCACCTTCAGAATCTGAAAGACAGTTTTCCAGTCAACATTGTCAAAAGCTTTCTCTAAGTCTACAAATGCTAGAAACGTAGGTTCGCCTTTCCTTAACCTATCTTCTAAGACAAGTAGTAGGGTCAGTATTGCCTCGAGTGTTCCAACATTTCAGCAGGATCCAAACTGATCTTCCCCGAGGTCGGCTTTTACGAGTATTTCCATTCGTCTGTGAAGAATTCGTGTTAGTATTTTTCAACCGTGACTTATTAAACTGATAGTTCGGTAATTTTCACACCTGTCAACACCTGATTTCCTTCGGATTGGAATTATTATATCATCCTTTAATCTGAGGGTATTTCGCCTGTCTCATACATCTTGCTCACCAGATGGAAGAGCTTTGTCATGGCTAACTCTCCCAAAGGGTATCAGTTCTCTTGACAGAATGTTATCTACTCCCGGAGTTTTGTCTCGACTTTGGTCCTTCAGTGCTCAGTAAAATTCTTCGCGCAGTGTCTTCATCTGCGTCCTCTCTCATTTCCAAAATATAGCCCTCAAGTACATCGCCCTTGTATAGACCCTCTATATACTCCTTCCGCTTTACCGCTTTCCCTTCTTTGCTTAGGACTGGTTTTCCATCTGAGCTCTTGATATTTGTACAGGTGGTTCTCTTTTCTCCAAATGAATCTTTAATTTTCCTGTAGGCAGTATCTATCTTACCCCTAGTGATGTATGCTTCTACATCCGTACATTTTTCCTCTAGCCATTCCTGCTTAGCTATTTTGCACTTCCTGTCGATACCATTTTTGAGATCTTTGTATTCCTTCTCGCCTGTTTCATTTACTTCATTTTATATTTTCTCCTTTGATCAGTTAAATTCAATATATCTTCTGTTACCCAAGGATTTCTACTAACCCTCGTCTTTTTACCTTCTTGATCCTCTGCTGCCTTCACTATTTCATCTCAAATAGCTACCCATTCTTCTTCTATTGTATTTCTTTCCCCTGCTCTTGTCAATCATTTCCTAATGGTCTCTCTGTAACTCTCTACAACCTCTGGTTCTTTCAGTTTATCCAAGTCCCATCATAAATTACTACCTTTTTGCAGTTTCTTCAGTTTTTATTTACAGTTCATAACCAATAAATTGTGGTCGGACTCGAGATCTACCCCTGGAAATGTCTTACAATTTAAAACATGGTTCCTAAATCTCTGTCTTACCATTATATAATCTATATGAAACCTTCCAGTGCCTCCAGGCCTGTTCCACATTCTGTATACTACGAACACAGAAATCGAAGTACAATCGTTTTCAGTGGTCAGTTTTTAAAATCCCTGTTGCACGTCATGGACGCGAAATGTTTCACACCACTGTACGTACTAGATTCCAAATCTATTTTCTATGTGTGCTCCCAAAAGGTCCCATCGATTAGTACCAATTATTATTCTTGCCATGTTCAGCTCGATTACACTTCGTTATGGCCTTACATCACCTGAAGGCCTAGCAACGTGCTTTGGAAATAATTTCCAAACACGTACCATGTAAATGTCGGATAGATGTGCCATAAGAAACGGTGTATACTACAGTTATATGTGGCAGAACGAAATTGGCAAATAAACACAAATACTTGTAGACCCAGACTCGAACCTCGACTTCCAGCATGCTAACCTAAAGCGCTATCCACTGCACCAACTGCACAGCACTACTGTTATATGCTGACAAAAGTAGTTACAGTACATGTGATTACAGTGATTCCAGATTGCCAACTTTTAACGTCCTTTCTGCCGGAAATGTGCGTACGACGAAATTTTGTCACAGACATTTTTGTATTGCTAGTACGTGAGAAATGCGCTGCGAGGTCTGAGTACGAAAATTTTCTTCACCCTGTCTGTAAAGAGCACTGATGGTATCCTAACACTCATTTGGGGTACGGCCAAAGTTACTTTTACGCCGGAAGTGTTGTCGCACTTTTGTATGGCATGCATTGTTCTATTTCCTACGACCTCTCAAGTCCAGTCACAAAGCTAGAATAATACTCTGTAGTCTCGTATTTTTTTCATTAGGTGACGGTGATATTCGATTTCCAGAAACGTCATAATACGCTCATGTTCACAAATTAAGAGTAATTGCAGAATGTGGCACCACACAACGTGGCACTACACATAACTAACGCTAATAGCATAGGCACATAGGGAACACACGCGATACAGATATGTAAGTCCACGGTATTGGTGAAAACCGTCACGAAACACACGTGCCACAAAACGCCACTGTTTCCTGCGCATGTAACCCGACATCAATATGGGATATGATCACCATGCACACGTACACAGGCAGCACAACGGGTTGGCATACTCTGGATCAGGTGGTCGAGCAGCTGCTGGGGTATAGCCTCCCATTCTTGCACCAGTGCCTGTCGGAGCTCCTGAAGTGCCATAAGAATTTGAAGACGTGCAGTGATACGTCGACCGAGAGCATCCCAGACGTGCTCGATAGGGTTTAGGTCTGGAGAACAGGCAAGCCACTACATTCGCCTGATATATTGTGTTTCAAGGTACTCCTCCACGACGGAAGCTCAGTGGGGCTGTGCGTTATCATCCATTAGGAGGAAGGTTGGACCCCTTTACATCTGACCTGTTACAGTTTCTCTGACAAAGACATGCAGAGGTGTACGTGGACCAATCATAATACCACCCCACACCATCAAACCACGACCGCCATACAGGTCCCTTTCAAGGACATCAAGGGGTTGGTTCCTGGTTAATGCCAGATGGAAATCGTCTGTGAAGATAACCTGGGACCACTATTTCAGTGACCATGTACTGCGTTCTTGACCCGAGGCCTTATGGACTCTCCTGTGACCAGGGGTCAGTGGAATGCGCCTTGCAGGTCGCCAGGTGAATAATCCATGTCTGTTCAGTCGTCTGTAGACTGTTCGTCTGGAGATAACTGTTCCATTGGCTGCGGTAAGGTCTCGGATAAGGCTACCTGCAGTACTCCGTGGCCGACTGCGGACACTGATGGAAAGATATCGGTCATCTTGTGGTGTTGTACACTGAGGACGTCCCGTACTGTAGCGCCTGCACCCGTTTCTTGTCTGCTGAAATCGTTGCCATAATCATGAGATCACACTTTGTGGCACACTGAGGGCCCATGCTACAACCTACTGTGTTGGACCAGCCTCCAGTCATCCTAGTATTCTACCCCTCATAACAACATCAATATGTGTTATTTGAACCATTTTCAACGCGCTGTCACCATTAGCACGTCTGAAAACGTCTGCATACTTACTCGCTGCACCGTACTATTAACATGCACCAACACTCCTGTGCATATGTGGACTGCTGCCAGTGTCACCGTACGACGACCGCAGGTCAAATGCACCGCATGGTAAATCTCGAGGTGATTTAAACCCGCAAACCGCCCACCAGAGCGTTGTTTCATCATGTATCAGCATTATCCTTAATTCATGAACATGAGTGTATGTGAAAGTAACAAAATTCTACAAGAAACCGATATGAGCGACATAATTCTATTTATACTTGTGTACACCTGTTCAAGGACCTTTTTTGGCAACGGGAAGGGCCCGCGCATTATTCTAGTTATCTAGAGAAAAATACTGCAGTGAACTGCCGTACGCTGGACTGTGTGGCTTTCGCAGCTTCGTAATTCCGTTAGCAAACTTCGATTCCCTGTACATTTATACATGCTTGCAGTCATTATTCGATTCTGATCGATTTTATAAATGCAGTAGGGATATCCAAGGCGTGTACAATAAAACGAATTTCGAAATTATGATTAAAAAATAGGAGCCAGTGCTTATATGTTGAGATAAACCACCAGTCAGCGACGGCCACATGACTGTTGGAAGTGAGGATCAGATGAAGAGACTATGGAAAATACAACGTAAATATCGTTCCCGAAAGATGGCGTGAGAGGCCGACCCCGGTTTTTAGTCATACGGCCACCGGTTTCAGCAGCAAGCTTCAGTCATGTTCCTGTTGAATGTTGCGCAAGGAAGCTCGGATACCCTAGGACGAGCATGACAACGTGTGCGTCTCAGGTACTGGGAGGTCTTACTGCTTCTGACGTGACGACTTACCTGTGCCTGTGCACTGACGCCAGGTAGGTCACGTGGTGTCGTAAGGCGCGCTAGAGCTATAGTTCAATTCTTTTATCTTGGCGGTTCGCGCATGCCCGCCCAGACGCGGGAGATTGCTGCGTTGCCAGTTGTACGCGCCAAGAGAAGCAGCGCCATAGTATAGTTCGCAAACTTACGTTTAGGGGGGAGCGCGCAGTTTATGAAGTAAAGCTATCTCGGCCGCATTAACCCTTTCGCTGATACAGAGACGTGCTCCCCGAATTCCGCGCTGTGCGCGATTTTGTCATCACTTCATTGCTCGCCTGTGCAGACACACGGTGTTTCGACTGCTTTGACACACTTTATCATTCGATTTCACAAGAACTATTTGGCCCAATAATTTGATTTTTGCACATATTCTTGACCGATACCTTCTCCCCATAAATGACTTAATTTTGTTTCGATATTCAACGCAGTTATTGTGCAGCATTAGATGTAGTAAACCATTGCACGAAATTTTGAAGAGTTAGCAGAGGTAAAAGTCCATAGCGTATACTTTCCGTATGGTCGATTTTAGTTGCCACAAGAAATTTCAAAAAATTACATTCAAACGAATAAAATTCATTAAGTAAGACACTTCGATATTGTTTTTAAATAAAGAAAATTAAGAACCAAACAAGATTTGAACTCACAATCTATCGCTTATTAGCCAACCACTGTAACCATTACGCTAACACAGCTCGTCATTCAATAGATCTTACGAAGGACTTTAAAAAGCACGCAAAATACCGACAAACACTGTTGGTATGACTATGAATTACTCACGTTTCGTCGAAGTAGAATAGGAAAGAAACAATTACCGCGGTTCTTTATTGCGAAAAAGCTGTTAGTGAGAATAATGCAAACACCTTTCCTTGCTGTTGCCTGAATTAGGATGCTTATTGCTTGTTTGGTTTAATTAATTAATAGAATATGAAGCAATTGGTATAAAGAATGCTTTTTCCAAACTTTCTATAAAAGAAAGTCTGCTATCAAGATAATGCTTTTGTTCAGTTACTTTATTTATGACTGAACGTTTCTAAAACTGAAGACACTCGTCCGTGTTCTGCACTGCAGTTGAGCTCTGGCAATGTCGTTCTCTGTTCATTGGCTGACTGTGTTTTGTGACGTCAGATGCGCAGAACGAACCTAAACTCGGAAGCCGTCGTAAATGACGCGCGCTTTAGCTTCCTGCCAGGGTCACGGCCACAGGGAGGAGGAAGATCACAGCATGCAAATCAAGGGTTTTTTTGGCGACAAGGTCAATCATGGCCGCTCAGTAAGTGGACACCGAGAAATGACGAAAATTTCCTACCGGTAACACGGACGCTGAACAGATTTACGTATTCGAGAGTTAAGACGATCTAAGGAAAGGAAATTTCTAGCCTAATTTAATGAAGCTATGGGTGAGTCAAGAAGATTAAATATACAACTTCTTTGAAAATTAATAGGAGACCAATT
The DNA here is from genome assembly GCF_023897955.1 of Schistocerca gregaria. Lineage (NCBI taxonomy): Eukaryota > Metazoa > Arthropoda > Insecta > Orthoptera > Acrididae > Schistocerca > Schistocerca gregaria. The sequence continues at coordinate 768,246,350 of NC_064931.1, read as the reverse complement.
AACAGCCTGCGGGGTCGCAAGAGATGACACTCCTCATGACTCATACAGTCAAATGACACATAATATTAATTACCCACTAGGCGCTTTCTTCTGATAATGCATCCTAAACACAAATTAACAGGCAATATGAAAGCAATACGCCCAAGAAACGCTTCAGCAAAGGATATATTTATTGTTTTATTAAATAACTTCTTCTCTGCTGTGTCCGCAGCTTGCATAATGTCATAATATTACATCTTCTTTATACTTTTGACTGAATTAGATGCAAATTGTTTATTCCTTTTTGATTACATAAGTTCACGACAAACTTGTTTCGGTGTATGTGCATTAGCGAGTTTTCCTGTTGACATTACCTTGATACATCATTTTATTCTCCGTCTATGTAACAGTACTGTGAGATTTTATCTTATATTTGTGCCTAGATGTAGCGATGAGCAATACACAATATCTCTGACAAAAAAAACAACATCTCTGACTACCTAAGATATTATTTACTTGAAAACATAAAGCATCATTGAAACGAAGTGTCATTTAAAAATTGTGAAAAAAACACGAAATTTTTTCTATTATACTTCAGTAGAAAGTAAATACGTGACCCACGTTAAGAAAATAGTACATAAAAGTGCTTACATCCCAAGCTGATTTATGGACATAACTCATCTAGACATCAATATAATATAAAATCTCGTAGTACTGTTACATGGACGTAGAAAAAATGGCATGTAAATTTAATGTCAACAGGAACAATTAGTAACATATGCCGAAACAAGCTTGTCATGAAGAAATAAATAACATGCAGCTAATTTTGTCAAAAGTACAAAGAACATACATTTATTGTTTAGGTAGGGGATCATATTTTCCTATGGATAGATTTACATGTTTTATGACTATTAAGCACCCAAGTAGTGTGCAAATTGTAATTAGCACAATTAATTAACAAACTCATTGAGATACCCTGATGTCATGACTAGCAGCTGACAGAGAGGAGATCCTATGGAGCAGATATCTCATATGTTTATAGTATCTGTCCAAAAAGCTCCCAGACTGATTTTATTCCTGAAATATAAGCGACGTCATGGCAGTAACTACGGTGGCAGCTTGAACCAATAACTGTAAACAACAGATATGCTTCCGACGAGTCAGTTGTGAGCAAGCAGTCTGAACTATTGGACGTGCGGCCGTAGAGTGTCAAGGTGGTTGTGTCAAAAATGGTAGTGGATCAACATCTCTAAATCAAGCGTTCAAGCCATCCTCCAGAACGTTTGGCTGCCTCCAGAGCAAAAACAATGACGTGTGGGCACCTGCCGCGACTTCATTGAAACGAAAACAAGGACATTTATTTTGTGCAAAAAATGATAGTGGGTAACGAGGTTTAATGTTATCAATTTGAACCTACCACACAACGACAAAGTGCAGAATGGTTTTTCATGATCGAAGAAGATGCTAATGTGACGCAGGAGTTGCACATCAACCCGAAGGACTACTTTTTAAACAGTTTCAAATGACTGTATGGACATTCTGTGTGCTGTACACAAGTGCGGGAAGACTGTGTGGGAGATCTGAAGCATTAAAGAAGCACCATATTAACATTTATCTAATTTTTATTAATCTAGTCTCGGAAACGTTTGGATTTTCGGGTTATGTTCTAATAATAATTAGAGGTGTCTATTATCAAGATTATTTGGTGATAGGAGGAAAATTAAAAGAACTCTTCATTCCATAAATAAACAATTTAGATATTAATTGAGTGGTGTCGTAATTAGCATGACAACGCAAATATATAATAAGTTTCAGTTTCTCTGTAAGACTTGTAATAATAATAGTAAAAAAGGGTAGTTTGTAGTAGAAATTGTCAGTTTTATCACGAGTGGTAGGGAGGAGAATATGCAAGGTATTTCACAATTCCTATTTCAGGCCTTTAGAGGATGTACAGGGGACATACAAGGCGAGGCCACGACGTTGAGATCACGGATTTACTTCCAATCTTGTACGCCTATTGTAGGCCATTAAAACAACAAAATGTGCAAGTAATAAGGAGCACTACTCTGGTAACTCCAAGAAAGTCGCAAGAGAAGTCTTACGTGTCTATTATGTACCTGATATGCCTGTGTGAACTGGCCGTAAGAAGTCATTGTGATCAAGTAGTGGCCCATCGGTGGATCGAGTCCTCCCTTGGGAATGGATGTGTGTGTTCACCTTAGCGTAAGTTAGTTTAAGTCAGATTAAGTAGTGTTTTAGCCTAGGCATCGATGACCTCAGCAGTTTGGTCCCATAGGAATTTCCCACAAATTAAAAAAAAGAAAGAAAGAAAAAAGAAAGTAAGGTAGATCAGCATGTTTGGTCAGAGAGCTGGCTGCCCTCTGTAATAAAAAAAAACTGAGAGAAAGGATCAACAAGGAACTTCAATGGAAATCCTGTGACGTCCGCTACGACCAAATACAACAAACAATAACGAACAAAATGCAAAAAACAAAGGCTTGTGCATGAGACTACGGTTCGTATCCCATGAACGCTTAATTTTTTTCATCACTGGTCGCATTATTTAATTTATATGATATTTAAAAATTAATATAATGAAAAAGGAACCATGTGCATTTTCATGAAGTTGTAGTGAATTTCATATGTTATTTGACTATTTACTATTTGTTATTGAATTTTCAAGGACGAGGGACAAGCTTGGAAAGCCCAAGTCAACCTCGACAAAAAAATGATGGGAATGAGCTAATTCACAATCAGTAATATAGTAAGTCACCGTGTGCCAGACCACAAAAGTAATGTACGATTACTCGTCGAATGTGCTCTCGACATCACACGTTGCGGTATGGTATTGTCATACAGAAGTGAAAAACAAACTGAAACATCATGCAAACACTTCATGTAAATAAAGGTGATTTTTTTCATGATACGAGGTTGAGTCAAATGAAAACCTTAAATATTTTTTTAAATATTATTTATTGTGCAGAAGTGGTACAAAGTTGTATCACTTTTCGACATAATCTCCCCCACGCTCAATGCAAGTCCTCCAGTTCTTACAAATTGCATATAAATTCCTTTAGAAAAAAATTCTTTTGGTAGTCCGCACAACGAATCATGCACCGCATGGCGTACCTCTTCATCAGAACGGAACTACTTTCCTCCCATTGCGTCCTTGAGTGGTCCAAACATATGGAAATCAATTGGGGCAAGGTTTGGTGAGTATGGCGGATGAGGAAGACACCCAAAATGCAGGTCTGTGACTGTTGCAACTGTTGTAAGTGCAGTGTGGGGCCTTGCATTGTCATGTGGCAAAAGGACACCTGCTGAAAGCAATCCACGTCACTTTGATTCGATTGCAGGCCGCAGATAATTTTTTAGAACATCTGTGTATGATGAACTGGTGACAGTGGTCCCTCTAGGCATGTAATGCTCCAAAACGACGCCTTTTTCGTCCCAAAAGAGAGCCAGCATAACCTTCCCTGCTGATGGTTCTGTTCGAAACTTCTTTGGTTTTGGTGATGAGGAATGGCGCCATTCCTTGCTCTCTCTCTTCGTTTCTGGTTGGTGGAAGTGAACCCAGGTTTCGTCCCCAGTAACGATTCTTGCAAGGAAGCCATCACCTTCTCGTTCAAAGCGTCGAAGAAGTTCTTCACAAGCACCAACACGTCGTTCTCTCATTTCAGGAGTAAGCTGCCGTGTCACCCATCTTGCAGCCACTTTGTGAAACTGGAGCACATTATGCACAATGTGGTGTGCTGATCCATGGCTAAACTGTAAACATGCTGCAATGTCATTCACTGTCACTCGGCGATTTTCCTTCACTACGGCTTCAACTGCTACAATGTTCTGTGGAGTCACAACTCGTTGTGTCTCACCTGGACGAGGAGCACCTTTCACTGAAGTCACACAACTTGCGAACTTCCTACTGCATTCGTAGATTTGCTGCTGTGACAAACATTCATCACCGTACTGAACCTTCATTCGTCGATGAATTTCAGTAGGTTTCACACTTTCACTACGCAAAGACCGAATAACAGAACGCTGTTCTTCCCTGGTGCAAGTCGCAGGTGATACTGCTGATACTGCGACGGTATGTGTACATCTGCACTATGCTGCCACCTACAGTCCATTCTGCACGCTGTTTGTAGCACGCTTACCGACTTACAGGACAACGGCGCGAAATTTCGATTTGTTATTACAATTTGTGGTTTTCATTTGACCCACCCTCGTATTACCTCTCAAAATCATATAAATTAAACAATATGACAAGTTATGAAAACATAGAGTAATAATTAAGTTTGAACGGGAGTCTCACCATCATGGTCCCGTATACGTTCGTCTTACGGTAATCACTTTTCACAAGGAACTAACAGCAGGCACTCACACACAGACACATACGCCACATAACAGACGCACAAAACTTTTCGTGCGATTTTTTCGGAACTGCCAGAGTACTGGATATTACTACTTGCACATTACATAGTTTTAATGACGTACTAAATGTGTACAAAGTTTTAAGTAAATGTGTGATCCCAACGTCGTGGCCACCCCTTGTTAGTTAAAAGTTTTGACAAGACACCCATGTACGGAAATGCACCGTTTGTATATAAAATAAGTTTGAATGTCGTTGTTGTTGTTGTTGTGGTCTTCAGTCCTGAGACTGGTTTGATGCAGCTCTCCATGCTACTCTATCCTGTGCAAGCTTCTTCATCTCCCAGTACCTACTGCAACCTACTTCCTTCTGAATATGATTAGTGTATTCATCTCTTGGTCTCCCTCTACGATTTTTACCCTCCACGCTGCCCTCCAATGCTAAACTTGTGATCCCTTGATGCCTCAGAACATGTCCTACCAACCGATCCCTTCTCCTGGTCAAGTTGTGCCACAAACTCCTCTTCTCCCCAAGCCTATTCAATACTTCCTCATTAGTTATGTGATCTACCCATCTAATCTTCAGCATTCTTCTGTAGCACCACATTTCGAAAGCTTCTATTCTCTTCTTGTCTAAACTATTTATCGTCCATGTTTCACTTCCACACATGGCTACACTCCATACAAATACTTTCAGAAATGACTTCCTGACACCTAAATCTATACTCGATGTTAATAAATTTCTCTTCTCCAGAAACGCTTTCCTTGCCATTGCCAGTCTACATTTTATATCCTCTCTACTTCGACCATCATCAGTTATTTTGCTCCCCAAATAGCAAAACTCATTTACTACTTTAAGTGTCTCATTTCCTAATCTAATTCCCTCAGCATCACCCGACTTAATTCGACTACATTCCATTATCCTCGTTTTGCTTTTGTTGATGTTCATCTTATATCCTCCTTTCAAGACACTGTCCATTCCATTCAACTGCTCTTCCAAGTCCTTTGCTGTCTCTGACAGAATTACAATGTCATCGGCGAACCTCAAAGTTTTTATTTCTTCTCTATGGATTTTAGTACCTACTCCGAATTTTTCTTTTGTTTCCTTTACTGCTTGCTCAATATACAGATTGAATAACATCGGGGAGAGGCTACAACCCTGTCTTACTCCCTTCCCAGCCACTGCTTCTCTTTCATGTCCCTCGACTCTTAAAACTGCCATCTGGTTTCTGTACAAATTGTAAATAGCCTTTCGCTGCCTGTATTTTACCCCTGCATATTGAGATAAGCCTCTACATCCTTACATTGAAGGTCGTATCACTTTTAAATCTCGAGGTTCACGGTACGCACTAAAAATTGAGGTGAGAGCGCCGTCGTCAATTCCTATTGTAAATATGACACCAAATACCATTTTCATCCGGCTGCAACAACGGCGTGAGAGACTGGTACGTTCGCAACTAGGAGGGTGGACAGTGGTGCTCTGCGGTCGCACAGCATCCTTATCGTTGAAGAAGGAAGGAAGGAAGATTAGGGTTAATGTACCGTCGACATCGAGGTCAGTAGAGACTGAGCACAAGCTCAGAATGATTCAAGGATGGGGAAGAAATTCAGCAGTGCCCTTTCAGAGGAACCTTCCCATAACTTTCAAGAGGACGTTATTAGTCAAGTAGAGGAGAACCAGACGACGAGTAGTCGAAGCACTTTCCATGCAATGGTTTCCTGTAGAACACTCAGATCAGAGAGCATTGTCTCCGGTCTGAGTGTACTGAGAGCGGAAGATTTGAAAGTGATCCGATCTTCAGACTTACACTGCCTGAAAAAAAAGTGAAACACCTAAAACACATGATCAGATGTCGATGTATCATCGTACACGTACACGTACACTGTCAGTCGGAAGGTAAATGATTAGATCGGAATTCTCAGTGACAAATAGAACGGCCACTAGGGTTCATAGTTTAATGTTACGCGGCCTGGTGGGATAAATAAGGAGCGTCAACAGTGTCAGATGTTGACTAATCATAGTTAACGACAACGAATGCTAAGTACTCGTGTGAGACAGCGTTATCAGCAATTGACAGAATTTCAAAGGAGCCTTATTATGGGTCTCAATCTGCCTACTGGTGGAACTGTGTAATATACAGATTTGTGGGGCATTCAGATGTGACAGGGGCCCCGATGTTGAACCGTCTGATCATCACAGGAGACGCTTACCGTACTGTGCACCAATCACATCGTAACCCCTTCACATCTGTGCTGCCACCCTTCGGGCAGCAGTACAGCGGTTGCTCCCCTCTGCGACTTCCTCAGTAGTTTCAAAACCACATCCTGGATAAACGACCAAATATCAAAGGCCTGACAATGTGCGTCTTTAACGCAGATGGAATTGTTAATCAAGAGGTCGAGTTCAGAGAACTCATGAAGGAATTCTCCATCGATTTATGCATGATGGGGGAAACCCACCTAAAACCGAGAATAAAAGCGACAGTTCCCAACTGCGTTAGCTACCGCAAAGACAGGCCAACCCAAGGTGGAGGAGTGACCATATACATAAAATGAGGGATCCCCCAATACCAGGTATTCTTATCAGCTACCAAGAAAATCGAAGCAGTGGCGGTGGAAGTAACCACTGCCACCGGACCCCTAACAATCGTTGCAATCTACCGACCACCACAAGACGAAATAGACGAGGGAGACATAGTTATTCTACGGAAAATTGAAGGCAAACTCGTAATAGGAGGCGACTTCAATGCCAAACGCCCAGATTGGAACTTTAGAGTAACCTCCAGAGCAGGCGCCAAACTGCAACGACTAGCGCGCGACCACCACTTCCAAACAATCAACAGAATGTCCTCCGACCACAATCCAGTGAATCTAGAGGTCGATGTGGGAGAATGGGTAGCACTCCCACGGTACCAGACGTCCTACAAACGTACAGACTGGGAGCGATACCGAGAAACTGTCGCCTCTGATATCGCTCGCGCTCCGTCGCCTACTGCCGAAATAGTGGAACAAGCGCTACAAGACCTAACAGGTGCCATCTTGCAGGCATCGGAAGAGGCCACCGCCCCGCAAAGGGATGGGCCGCCCTCTCAAATACAGCTCTCGGAATACTTGCTAGCTCAAATTCGACATAAGAACAGAGTGGCAAAAGAGTGGAAGATCACAAGAAATCAGGCCACCAGGAGGCTGCTCAATCGTCTACGGAGAGAGCTGAAGGTAACGCTCAATGAGAACAGAAACCAGCACTGGCAAAACCGTCTCACAGCTCTCAAAGTAGACGGTCACACACTATGGCAAGCAACTAAATAATTCAGAAGAAGACGAGCTAGGATGCCGCCACTTAACGGAGAGTGGGGTCTGGTCTAGAGCCATGCTGAAAAGGCCAACGCCTTTGCCGTCTCCTTCGAGAAGCAGTTTCAAGCGGCAGAACCCCAGGATGAAGAAAATGAAGTGGTAGTCCGTCGTCAGCTGGCTGTCTTCGTCAATGCTGAGAAGGGCCCAGAGGACGAACCCACACTTTTCGTCCCCGAAGACGTAGAAAAAGAAATTAGATCCCTCCCCATAAAAAAGGCGCCAGGACATGGCAGTATCACCAGTCAGTTAGTTAAAAACCTCCTACCCTCGGTGATCACACACCTCACGAACATCTTCAGTGAGATTACTCGGTCCCGCGAGTTCCCAGCTTGCTGGAAATACGCGGAAGTGGTTGCGATACACAGACCAGGCAAAGACCCTCTATTCCCGTAGCACTACAGGCCGATTATCCTCTTGCCAACTCTCAGCAAGATCTACGAGCTCCTACTGCTAATACCCATACAGGAACATATTACTAGAGAGCTACTTTTGTCGGATTTCCAATTCGGATTCTGGCAGAACCACTCTGCCTCACAACAGATCATGAGAGTGGTTGAAGCAGCCATAGAGGGCTACTCTACAAGTTGTACACACAAGGGTTCCCTGGGAGCATAGTAAAGCAGATCAAAAGTTATCGCACAGATAGAACTTTCTCTGTCAATGTAGAAACTTCCACCTCCACCAAAAGGCATATTCGTGCTGGGGTGTCACAGGGATCGGTCCTGGGACCCGTTTTGTACAGTCTGTACACTGCAGTCACACCAACGGGTCCCCTGGTGCACACCGCACAATACGCAGATGACACAGCTTTCTAGACTCGAAATGCGAACAAGGACCTGGTCATCCATAGGCTACAAAGGGTTTTAGATGGCACAGAAACCCGAGGTTGGCGCATCACCATAAACTCTGAAAAGACGCAGTCTATGCTGATCACCCGGAGGCTCGGAAGGCACGGACCTCCTCAACGCCCCCTCCCCCCCCCCCCCCCCCACCTTCACCTAAACGGAACCCAGAACCCATCTCCCCTGGCGCAGAATCGCCAACTACCTTGGCGTAACCTTGGACTCTCGTCTTACATGAAAAATCCACATAGACGAGGTCCACAGGAAGGTCTACGCCAGAATGTCCACCCTATACCCAGTTCTCAACCAGCTCCCTTCCCTGCTCTGTAGGAGTGAACGTTTATCAGGCCCTGATACGGCCAGTAATGGAATATGCATGCCCTGTCTGGGGATACGCGGCGAAGCACCACCTGGACAAACTCCAGAGGCTGCAGAACCGCACTCTGAGGAGGGCACTGCATCTACTCCTCGGATTCCCTACCGATGATCTGCACGCCGCAGCTGAAATCCCACTCCTGAAAGAGCGTTTCGAAGATCTGGCAAGGGCCTTCTATGAAGGCTCTTTCAGACCAGGAAACGTCCTTATCCACTGCGTAGTTCGGTATGACATGTCTCGCGACAAGCACAAACGTCCAATGACGATCTTCGACTACTAAGTAAAAGAGAAAATCCCTATATCCAATTCCTAATCCTCCTCCCTCTCCCATACTGTCAATCATCTCGCCAACCTCAAGCAATTACCAGACACAAACAGAACAATTATCACATCTCGCAGACACCCAAAAATTACAGAAATAACCACACACACAAGTACACAGTGGAATAAAATCCGTAAGGCTTCAAATTCCCCCACAGACTTCCCCAAAGAGGGGAAAGTATTGGATAAGAGTGAGCAGCATCCCGACACTTCGCAGAAGATGATGGGTACGAAACTCATTGATACGTTGCGACAAGACGACGCCACCACTCGGCTGATAACCCGAGAAGAATTCATCAGTGGAATACGCCGAGAAAGACTGCAATCACACATACCTAATCCTGAATGTTGTGACCAAGTGCTGTCAAAAGTGAAATCTAACAGATATTTTTACTTAAGCTGGTCTAACAGTCCCTCTTAAGATATTCATCTATAGAGTAGAAGGAGTTTCCTATAAAGAAGTCTTTCAAACTCTGTTGAAACTTTGCTGTATCTGAAACAGAGTTTTAACTGATTGCTGGCAACTTATTGAAAACGTGTGTTCCTGAATACTGGACCCCTTTATGGACCAAGGTGATTTTAGGTCTTTATGTAGATTATGTACATCTTTATGTATATCGGTTGGAAACATAGATATATTACTTGCAACAAATTTTATTGAGGAATAAATATACTGCGAAGCACTTGCCCACGAAAGGCAAAGGTCCCAAGTTCGAGTCTCGGTCCAGCACACAGTTTTAATCTGCCAGGAAGTTTCATACTGCCAAGCAGTTGTTAGGATAGAAAGTTCCTTGAACAGGTTTGTACATGATGATCTTGAATTTATACCACAAAAGATTCTTATTCCACGCTTTAGCACGCTAAAAGCTTTTGTTCGGTTTGATGAGTTGATTCAAATGGCTCTGAGCACTATGGGAGTTAACTTCTGAGGTCATCAGTCCCCTAGAACTACTTAAACCTAAGGACATCACGTACATCCATGCGCGAGGCAGGCTTCGAACCTGCGACAGTAGCGGTCGCGCGGTTCCAGACTGTAGCGCCTAGAACCGCTCGGCCACTTCAAGTGAGTTACCGCCAGAATATCCCGTATGACATAACAGAATGAAAGTAAGAAAAGTATGCAAGTTTTTGTATATTTTTGTCTCCTACATCTGGCATCATTCTCACTGCAAATACAGACTTGTTTAGGCGCTTCAGCAATTCTGTGGTATGCTCTTCCCAACTGAATTCATTATCGAGTTTTAAGCCCAGAAATATAAAACTGTCAACCTTTTCGATCTGCATGTCTTCATAAGTTATACACGTGCTGCAAGGAAATCTTTTACAGGTTCTGAACTGCATGTAGTGGGTCTTTTCAAAGTTTACTTAAAGTAAATTAGCTTTAAAACGTTTATTAATGTCAGTGAAAATGAAACAACTGGGCCCGCCCACATTTTGCCAAGGTTGTTTCGAGTGCGCAACAAAAGTTCGCTGGGAATCCCTTACACGCTCTTCACACAATTCCGATCTCTCCCCATGCGATTTCCATATTTTTGGTGGCCTGAGAAATGGAATTCATGGGCGTCTATTTGCTCCAGACGAAGAAGTGCACGCCTGGGTCCAGTCATGGTTCCGTAGGCAACAACAAAAATTTTTCCATAAACCTGTTGACCGTCTTTTCTCAGAATGAGATAAATATTAATAGTTACGGTGATTACTTTTAAAATAGTAAGTTTACTTAGTTTTTCCATCTGTCACACTTTCATTTGACTGCCCCTTATAGTAGGTGTTAAAAACAGAGAAAATTGGCTGATTATGCGCAGTTTAATTTGATATATGTGTTGACGTAAACAATAGCCGTATTCAGCTTAGACCATTTTCCTTTACGTAGTCACGCAAACAGAAATGTAAATTACCACTAATTAGTGGCCTTACCGCTCAGCTTACGCATATTGTGAGCATAGCCTCATCTTTCTGAGGTTGGCAAGGAATACACGTGTATGCCCTTTCGCTTACTGTAACCGGACTCGCAGTTCTGTGATATCGAGCGCTCTCGGAACTTCAGTAGAGGCACGTGGCTCTGAATAGACCAGTCCTGCTGGAGTATGCGTGTGCAGTTCCACGTGCCTGCCTGGATGCCTGTTAGCTGCGCAATCGAATACAAAGGCATTGTCCGTACTAACAGCCGCTCATTACAAAGTACTGCAATACCAAAACTAGTTAGAACTCAGATTCCGTCTGTGGCGCAGGAGAATGTTGGTGCATTGAAGTCTAACTTTCATGTTGTACGCGGACTCTCTCAGACTTTTTGTTGATTTTAATTCGAAATGTATTATGAAACCAGTTAAAATCTCTACGTCCTGCTGTGGTATTTGTTTTCGCTCGTGTAAGTCATTTCCATATTAATTATCGCTGATGTAAACTAACGTCTACTAGTGCCCCCATGAGCGGAAATCTGCACGATATTCTGTGGATAAGAAAGAAGTTTAATAACCTACAAAAAACTGGCAGAGTTGTCTGATGCTGCTGATTTAGATTTAGGTCGTCCACTGGACTTTATGGCAGAGGCCCCCATCATTCCTCGGAAGTGTGCTACAAATCGATAATTTAAAACAAATGAAGACTGCATGAGAAATCGTTTGGCACAAATAACGATCACGAATTAGATAAATATTGAAGCAGGATATTTGTGTCGGCCACCAGAATCGACATCAGAAGTAGCTGAATCGTTTATTTCAGAAACGTGATAGAAAGAAACTTTAGGGAGACCATAGAAAAAATTCTATTGTTGATACGCGTTGCTATCCCCGTCGGAGGTTTGAGTCCTCCGTCGCGCATGGGTGTGTGTGTTGTCCTTAGCGTAAGTTTAAGTTAGGTTAATTAGTGTGTAAGCCTAGTGACCGATGACCTCAGTAGTTTGATCCCAAAGAAACTTACCACAAATTTCCAGTAACAGATTGTTTGGTTTAAAATAATTAAGAATGGAAGTTAACATGTTTCGAAATAGATATTGACTATACCTAAATTATATGTATAAATACTTCCGGTAAAGTGTTTCTGCAAATAAAAACTATTTTTCTGAAAAAAATGTTGAAAAACCTAAATGACTTAATTTCGGTGTGTATTCTGTTTTGAAAAGAAAAAGGCAAAGTTATAAAGAGTTTCTTTCATTTTATCATGAAGTTTCAGTTGTAACAGTATCAAATTGACCTTGGCCTTTGTTTTAATCTTAAAATGTACTTCCTTTCTTTCTAATTATATTTGCAAATATGTATCTTGGCTGTTTTTAGTATGTAATACACAAAAATAATTCAAAGGCTTATCTCTTGATTTATCATAAATTCGTAAACTGCATTTACGTCGACAGTGGCACATAATTTCGTCACGATCAAATTTCGTTGACACTATTTTATCTTTGTACCTCGATCAACATTTCATTTGTAACTGTCTTCATTAATAACACAGTTTCCTTTTCGCTTAAGGTTTATCCTCACAGCTACTACTGGGCACTATAAGCAAACTGTGAAACCTTACAAAATTAGAAATACACTAGTTATTATAACAATACTACTTAAACCTGCGCACAATATCTCACAGACGATTGTTTAGAAATGACGACAAAAGACAGAGGTTGTGTAGCTGGGAAAACAGAAACAACCAAAGTCGTCCACAGTACAGCGTTAAGAACATACGGGAAACTTTAATGCAGAAGCACGATATGTGATATTACTTGACAGATTTCTGCACTAAACTCAATCTTTAGTTTGTATAATAACCCACAGGATGCAATGGCAGCTGACGGGTTTCTGTAGAAAAATGTGTGTTTACAGTATGAGTTATCGATTCTGTAAAAGCACCATTTTGCGAAAAAAATTTCAGTTGACGGGTTTCTGAAATAAACGATTTAATTGGTAACTTCAGAGAAAATCTCTGTTTCCTTGCGAACGTGTTTCCAAGTTATGATACTATGGCTGGAGGATATTTTAGTCACTCCACAACTGACTGGGAAAATTACAACTTCAGAAGTGGCGAAACAGCTATGAAAGCTTTCTGCAAAAATTATCTGAGACGCCTACTATTGTTATCGGCAACAAACAGACCCACTCTCGTTTGGGGACGTTGATAGTGCGCCAGGGATCAGTGAACAGGATGGAGTTCTAGTAACACAGAGCACCAACATGCTAAAGGCTATGAAAGTCATTAGAAAAATCTGGATGTTCAGTAAAATAGATAAGGAGATTGTTATCTCACTTTCAGACAGAAACTAGAATCGTCTGATTCAGGTAGTGAACATGCAGAGGAACTGTGGCTCAAGTTCAAAGGCATAATAGATCAATTTCTAAAAAAAAAAAAAGTACCTTTTAGAATACCTGAAGTTGACACAGATTTCCGTTAATATAAACACAATTTCAGGAAGCTTCATAAGAAGCAGCGCTTACTGCGCAATATGTAACAAACAAATCATAAATTTTTAGATAGGTAGCTGACAAATGGAATCGCAGAAGTCTACTGCGTGAAGCGATCGTAGCAATATGTTATCACATATCTTTCCCCAAGTCTTAATAGTCCGTGTATAAAAGAAACACCGAAGTATTGACTTATATCTTGAAATGTCCTTTCACTATCAATCACCAGGACTATCGCCATCATGTAGTAGCCGTACCATTGATGATCGACAAAGTAATCACTTCTAGTACTGTCGAAATGTAGCTTAAATCACTAGAAATCAAAAAGATACTACGGCCCGATGTAACCCTTCTCGGGTTTTATGCATAATTTGCCAATGGAATAGCTCCGTTCCTGCCAGCCACTATGGCCGAGCGGTTCTAGGCGCTTCAGTCCGGAACCGCGCTGCTGCTACGGTCGGGCCGGCCGGAGTGACCGAGCGATTCTAGGCGCTTCAGTCAGGAACCGCGCGACCGCTACGGTCGCAGGTTCGAATCCTGCCTCGGGCATGGATGTGTGTGATGTCCTTAGGTTAGTTAGGATTAAGTAGTCCTAAGTTGTAGGGGACTGATGACCTCCGATGTTAAATCCCATAGTGCTCAGAGCCAATTGAACCATTTGCTACGGTCGCAAGTTCGAATCCTGCCTCGGGCATGGATGTGTATGATGTCCTTAGGTTAGTTAGGTTTGAGTAGTTCTAAGTCTATGGGACTGATGACCTCAGATGTTAAGTCCCATGGTTCTTACAGACATTTCAACCTTTTTTTGAACTCCAAGGTATCTGCGGTAAGTTTTGGTCAAGAGTGAACAGTGATATGTTTGCTGTTATTGGAACAGAGCTTAGGTCATATCCATCTATGAAACAGAGAGTAACATGGTGCAGAGAACTACATCACTCACATTATTTTAAGCAGATTACTACAGAATACTAGAACATCTCCTGAATTCAAATACATTGCTAGAAAACAAACGTTAGTACACCCTGTTAGAGGTTTCCAAATCACTCAACATTTATAATTGCAACAGTGCATGTCAAGCGTAGAAATGATTACATTTGCAGATCAATAGCACAAGTAGTTCTGAGGTACAAGGTATCGACCCATGCTGAAATACACATATTAGTACGAAATGTACTCTACACGGGCGGCGTCCGCAGCTCGTGGTCTAGTCGCTAGCGTTGCTGCTTCTGGATCACGGAGTGCCGAGTTCGATTCCCGGTCGGGTCGGTGATTTTCTTCGCCCGAGGACTGGGTGTCTGTGTTGTCCTCATTATCTTATTATCATTCGGGAAGTGCCGAAATTAGAAATGGACAGACTTGGAACTTGTATGGGCGCTGATGACCACGATGTTGAGCTCCCCACAAGCCATCATCATCATCATCCACGGGCGGCAATGCAGGTTTTGACTCTTGCATCCAGTCGATCGTACAGATGGCGAATACCGTCCTGCGATAAGTTTTGAAACGCCTCCTCGACTTGATCACGTAGTTCTGTAAGAGTTGTTGCTCCACGAGTCGCACGAGTCACTTCTCGTCCCATCATAGCCCTCACGTGCTCGGTTAGTGACAAGTCCAAAGATCGTGCGGGCCAGAGAAGTTGGTACACGTCTTGCAGAGCACGTTGGTTTCACAGGCGACCATTATACAATACTGACCATTAAAATTGCTACACCACGAAGACGACGTGCTACTGACGCGAAATTTAACCAACAGGAAGATGCTGTGATACGAAAATGATTAGCTTTTCAGAGCATTCACACAAGGTTGGCGCCGGTGGCGACACCTACAACGTGCTGACACGGGGAAAGTTTCCAACCGATTTCTCACACACAAACAGCAGTTGACCGGCGTTGCCTGGTGAAACGTTGTTGTGATGCCTCGTGTAAGGAGGAGAAATGCGTACCATCACGTTTCCGACTTTGATAAAGGTCGGATTGTAGCCTATCGTGATTGCGGTTTATCTTATCGCGACATTGCTGCTCGCGTTGGTCGAGATACGATGACTGTTAGCAGAATATGGAATCGGTGGGTTCAGGAGGGTAATACGGAACGCCGTGCTGGATCCCAACGGCCTCGTATCACTAGCAGTTGAGATGACAGGCATATTATCAGCATGGCTGTAACGGACCGTGCAGCCACGTCTCGATCCCTGAGCCAACATTTGAGGACGTTTGCAAGACAGCAAATATCCGCACGAACAGTTCGAAGACGTTTGCAACAGCATGGACTATCAGTTCGGAGACCATGGCTGCGGTTACCCTTGACGCTGCATCACACACAGGAGCGTCTGCGATGGTGTACTTAACGACGAACCCGGGTGCACGAACGGCAAAACTTCAGTTTTCGGATGAATCCAGGTTCTGTTTACAGCATCATGATGGTCGCATCCGCCTTTGGTGACATCGCGGTGAACGCACATTGGAAGCGTGTATTCGTCATCGTCATATTGGCGTATCATCCGGCGTGATGGTATGGGGTGCCATTGGTTACACGTCCCGGTCACTTCTTGTTCGCATTGACAGCCCTTTGAACAGTGGACGTTACATTTCAGATGTGTTACGACCCGTGGCTCTACCCTTCATTCGATTCCTGCGAAACTCTACATTTCAGCAGGATAATGCACGACCGTATGTTGCAGGTCCTGTATGGGCCTTTGTGGATACAGAAAATGTTCGACTGCTGCCCTGGCCAGCACATTCTCCAGATCTCTCACCAACTGAAAACGTCTGGTCAATGGTGGCCGAGCAACTAGCTCGTCACAATACGCCAGTCACTACTCTTGAACTGTGGTTCCGTGTTCAAGCTGCATGGGCAGCTGTACCTGTACACGCCATCCAAGCTCTGTTTGACTCAATGCCCAGGAGTATCAAGACCGTTATTACGGCCAGCGCTGGTTGTTCTGGGTACTGATTTCTCAGGATCTATGCATCCAAATTGCGTCAAAATGTAATCACATGTCAGTTCTAGTATAATATATTTGTCCAATGAATACCCGTTTATCCTCTGCATTTCTTCTTGGTGTAGCAATTTTTATGGCCAGTAGTGTACTTATAAGTCGACATAGATATTTCCCAACCCAACATACCGTACATGGCAGAGGGTACGTTGTAGCATAAGGACCGATTCCCACAGCAATGCTCGCTATTGGCAGGAGGCCGCTCACGTCACGATGAGGCTGCCTAGTGCAGCGCAGCTGTGTGGTTATACGGTAAATGCACTGCACCACAGACATTGTGGTGTTACTCTTTAATTTTACTTTCGGTTTGATTAAAAAAACTGAATTAAACTTCGTCCGAACAGTTCTCGGAAGACCCTAACGATACTGACTGATCGCCGTGTCATCGTCAGCCTTTAAGCTTCACTGGATACGGATATGGAGGGCCGTGGGGTCAGTACAACAATCTCCCGGCCGTTGTCAGTTTCCGTGACCGGAGCCGCTACTTCTCAGTCACATATCTTCTGAATTTGTCTGACAAGGGCTCAGTGCACTCAATTTGCCAACAGCGCTCGGCAAACCGGACGGTGACCCACCCAAGTGCTAGCCAAGCCCGACAGGGCTTAACTTCGGTGATCTGACGAGAACGGATATTACCATCGGCTAAGCGCCATAACAATCAGAATTAGTGAGCAAGGAATATCAGAGCTTAACATTTCGTCGGCAACGAGGTCATTAGAGACAAAGCACGAGCTCGGAGTCGGAAAGGAAATCGACCATGTAATTTCAGTGGAAACATCCTTAAATTTGCATTAAGCTATTTATGGACGTCATGGGAAACCTAAATCTGCAGGGCTGGTCGGGGATTTGAACCTTCATTCATCCAAATGCCAGTCCAGCGAGTTAACGGCTGGGCTCCATCGTTCGGTCATTATTCTTGGGCTTGACAAACTGTATGCTGTTTTAATGACGATTGCGAATCCTTGACTAAATTCTTTGGCAATCATTATGCTATGCACATACTCGCGACATACTCCGTCAAACGCTTTCAAGAAGTCATCTGATAATGTGGCTGCGCTCCCTTTTGTTGTTGACATTGTTCCTACCAAGCTTTTATAATCAGTTACGGGTCGTGATATAGATTTTTTGGATCAGTTCTTGTCTCGTTGTTTGTTTCAAAAATGGTTCAAATGGCTCTGAGCACTATGGGACTCAACTTCTAAGTTCTAGGGGACTGATGACCTCAGAACTACTTGAACCGAACTAACCTAAGGACATCACACTCATCCATGCCCGAGGCAGGTTTCGAACCTGGGACCGTAGCGGTCGCGCCGTTCTAGACTGTAGCGCCTACAACCGCTCGGCCAAACCCGGTCAGCTTGTTTGTTTCAGTTTAACCTTCTATGCTCTATTTAACTGCTAAAAACATTCAACAGTCAAGATGGCATAAATATTTCTTTATTTAAAACAACCGGTTTTGGCGGATTTTGCTGCCATCTGCATGTCTTAAAATTTTGTTGTTGTGAAAGTTGTCATGTGGATAAAAAACAGCACGTTATAAAAGGTTTGTCATAACTAAAAAATTTAAAAATATGAATATATTTTTATTTATTAATATATTTATGAATATATATTTATTTATGCTTTTACTATTTTAGTTATGACAGACTTTTTTAATGTACTGTTTTTTATCCACATGACAACTTGGCGTGATGTTCAACGTAAAATGAACACATTTTACACAGAAAAAATTTTTAACACCTGAAGATGACAGCGAAGTCTGTCGAAACTGGTTGTTTTAAATAATGAAATATTTATACCTCCTTAGCTATTGAAAGTTATTAGCAAGTACAACAGATCGCTCCTTCGGTCTTCTTAAAATGAGAAAATTCAAGCTCTATTTAATATCTTATAAACAGAGCTCAAAGGGATATGAGCCTGGAATTGCATAAATGTTTCGCCCTCGTCTTTTTTTGGAATGAGCACTAGTGGCCCTTCCTTAAAATCTAGTGGAGTATCATCGTGTGCCAAAATTGGTTCAAATGGCTCTGAGCACAATGCGACTTAACTGCTGAGGTCATCAGTCCCCTAGAACGTAGAACTACTTTAACCTAACTAACCTAAGGACATCACACACATCCATGCCCGAGGCAGGATACCAACCTGCGACCGCAGCGGTCGCGTGGTTCCAGACTGTAGCGCCTAGAACCTCTCGGCCATTCCGGCCGGCACCGTGTGCGAAAGACAGTTCATAACATCGTTATCATCTCCAAAGTTTCATGTAAAATTCGGCATGTATTTATCGGAGCCTGTTGACTTACTTTTACTGCTTTTGTTATTTATTCAAGAATTTCTTCCTCCATGAAAGGCTTACACGTTGACCGATTTATTTTCTGCATAGAGCTTATTTGACAAATGTCTCAAAATATCATGTCATCGGTAACACTCTCTCCACAGAGATTTGGAAGTATTTATCAAGCCTTTCTTATTTCTCACCACAGTGTCTTCCTCCGTTTATATGTCTCTATCTATCTGTTGATTACGTTTTTTGTGTCTTAGAGAAACGTTGCAAGGATGTTTATTCTTGTTCGTCTTCCTTGATTACTTTGGTTCTTACTTTTAGATCATCGAGCTATCGCGATTTGATACGTAAATTTTTAGCCTTAACCTTATTAACACACTGCCTATCATATACCAAGTCTATACGTCTGCTACATGATTCACGGATACATGAACAGTAGAAATTTAAGATTTCTTCTTGTTCCCAGCTTTTGTAGTTTGAAATGTGTATTAAAAACTTTCTAATCCTGGTCTTTGTTTTACCCAGCGGTCCCACGCTATAGGATATTTCTGCACTTTCTTCTTACAGGTCCGCCATATGCCATGAAACACGTGCTCTAATTCTCTGTCCAAGAGTATATTGACATTCAGCTTCCATATTCCTCTTACAAGTTTGATCTGCTGTGGTTGCATTTGATACATATCACGTGACAGCAATGATCAGAGCAAGAGGGAGGAGTTATTTTTGTTTTTAACGACCCTGTTATATACACTGACCTTACAAAAGTCATGGGATAGTGATATGTACGTATACAGCTGGCGGTAGTATAGCGTTGTTGTTGTTGTTGTTATGGTCTTCAGTCCTGAGACTGGTTTGATGCAGCTCTCCATGCTACTCTATCCTGCGCAAGCTTCTTCATCTCCCAGTACTTGCTGCAACCTACATCCTTCTGAATCTGCTTAGTGTATTCATCTCTTGGTCTCCCTCTGCGGTTTTTACCCTCCACGCTGCCCTCCAATGCTAAATTTGTGATCCCTTGATGCCTCAGAACATCTCCTACTAACCGGTCCCATCTTCTTGTCAGGTTGTGCCACAAACTCCTCTTCTCCCCAATTCTATTCAATATCTCCTCATTAGTTATGTGAGCTACCCATCTAATCTTCAGCATTCTTCTGTAGCACCACATTTCAAAAGCTTCTATTCTATTCTTGTCTAAACTATTTATCGTCCATATTTCACTTCCATACATGGCTACACTCCATACAAATACTTTCAGAAACGACTTCCTGACACTTAAATCTATACCCCATGTTAACAAATTTCTCTTCTTCAGAAACGCTTTCCTTGCATTGCCAGTCTACATTTTATATCCTTTCTACTTCGACCATCATCAGTTATTTTGCTCCCTAAATAGCAAAACTCCTTTACTACTTTAAGTCTCCCATTTCCTAATCTAATTCCCGCAGCATCACCCGACTTAATTCGACTACATTCCATTATCCTCGTTTTGCCTTTGTTGATGTTTATCTTATATCCTTCTTTCAAGACACTATCCATTCCGTTCAACTGCTCCTCCAAGTCCTTTGGTGTCTCTGACAGAATTACAATTTCACCGGCGAACCTTTAAGTTTTTATTTCTTCACCATACCTACTCCGAATTTTTCTTTTGTTTCCTTTATTGCTTGTTCAATAGACAGATTGAATAGTATCGAGGAGAGGCTACAGCCTTGTCTCACTCCCTTCGCAACCACTGCTTCCCTTTCATACCCCTCAACTCTTATAACTGCCATCTGCTTTCTGTACAAATTGTAAATAGCCTTTCACTCCCTGTATTTTACCCCTGCCACCTTTAGAAATTTGAAAGAAAGTATTCCAGTCAACATTGTCAAAAGCTTTCTCTAAGTCTACAAATGCTAGAAACGTAGGTTTGCCTTTCTAAGATAAGTCGTAAGGTCAGTATTGCCTCATGTGTTCCAGTATTTCTACGGAATCCAAACTGATCTTCCCCGAGGTCGGCTTCTACCAGTTTTTCCATTCGTTTGTAAAGAATTCGCGTTAGTATTTTGCAGCCATGACTTATTAAACTGATAGCTCGGTAATTTTTACATCTGTCAACACCTGATTTCTTTGGGATTGGAATTATTATATTCTTCTTGAAGTCTTGGGTATTTCGCCTGTCTCATACATCTTGCTCGCCAGATGGAAGAGCTTTGCCAGGACTGGCTCTTCCAAGGCCGTCAGAAGTTCCAATGGAATGTTGTCTACTTCCGGGGCCTTGTTTCGACTCAGGTCTTTCAGTGCTCTGTCAAACTCTTCACGCAGTATTATACCTCCCATTTCATCTTCATCTACATCGTCTTCCATTTCCATAATAATGTCCTCAAGTACAGCGCCCTTGTTGTATCGCGTACACAAGGTATAAAGGGCAGGGCACTGACGGAGCTGCCATTTGTAGTAAGGTGATTCATGTGAAAAGGTCTCCAACGTGATTGTGGCAGAACGACGGGAATTAATAGACTATGAACTCGGATTACTAGTTGAAACTAGATGCAAGGGTCATCCCATTTCGGGAATTCTTCAAGAATTGAATATTCTGCAATCCACAGTGTGCCGAGAATTAAAAAAAATTGACATCACCTTTCACCACGGTCAACGCAGTGGTCGATGATCTGCACTGAACGACTGAAAGTAATGGCGTCTTCGTAGAGTTGTCACTGCTGACAGACGAGCAACACTGTTTCAATAACCGTAGAAATCAATGTTGGGGGACCTACGACATACGTATCCGTTAGGACAGTGCGGGGAAATTCGGCGTTAATGGGCTATGGCAGCAGATGTCCCACGTGAGTGCCTTTGCTAAGAGCACGACATCGCCTGCAGGCCCCCTTCTGGGCTCGTGACCATGTCATTTGGACCTTAGACGATTGGTAAACCGTGGCGTGGTAAGATGAGTCCCGGTTCCAGCTGGTAAGAGCTGATGATAGGGTCCGAGGGTGGTGCAGACACCACGAAGCCATGGAGACAAGTTGTCAACACAGCACTGTGCTAGCTGGTGGTAGCTCCATAATGGCTTGGGGTATGTTTACGTGGATTGGGCAGGGTCCCCTGGATGTTTTGCTACTTGGAAGTGATTTGCAGGCAATCATGGACGTCATGTTCCCAAACAACGACAAAATGTTTAGTGGATGGCAATGCACCATGTCACTGCGCCACAATTGTTCGCAAATGGTTTGAATAACGTTCTGGACAGTTTGAAAATCAAATGGCTCTGAGTACTATGGGACTTAACGTCTAAGGTCATCAGTCCCCTAGACTTAGAAGTACTTAAACCTAACTAACCTAAGGACATCACACACAACCATGCCTGAGGCAGGATTCGAACCTGTGACCACTGCAGCAGCGCGGTTCCAGACTGAAGCACGTAGAACCGTTCGGCCACAGCGGCCTTCTGGACAGTTCGAGAGAATGGTTTGGCCACCCATTTCACCCGACATGAATCCCATCCAACATTTAATCGAGAGGTTAATTAGTACACTATATACCTGCACCAACAACACTTCCGCAATTATGGACGGCTATAGAGGCAGCATGGCTCAATATTCCTGAAGGGGACTTTCAATGACGTATCGAATCCATGCCACTTCGAGTTGCTGCACTACACTGGGCAGAAGAAGGTCCGACACGATAGTAGAAGTTATCCCATGGCTTTTGTCACCTCAGTGTAAATTCTGCCCAACCTGCTCATTGATGTACTCCTTATGTGGGTGTAAGTTGGTGCTGGTTCATTTGTTGGTTTCTACATATCATGGAAGCCAGTGTCACCGAGCGTCTTTATTTTTGCCGAGATGTTGAAGTTTGGATTTTGACGAATAATATTTAATGCGCAACTGAAGTCACTGCCTAAGATAATTTGCTGCTGATTCTTCTTCAACAAGTATACTACTTTCGTCTTTAAAAATTTTGTTCTCTCTGTTTTATTAGCTGACCCAGAATGGGGGAGTATATATTCACTAACAGAGTATCATAAAGAAGTCTGCATAATCAAATGTCTGAATCCAACTGCTCTGTTTCCGAAAATAGAATTCCTTTTCTCACTAGCATACCTGTCCCCCTATAACAGTCCCCGCGATATTCAAATAAGACTCGTGGACTGTCACCTGGGTTTCCTCTCTAGTGCTGCGTCAACAGCGTAGCAGTACAGAAAATCAGTGAATAATGGAATTTGTAATATACTATACAGTTCATTTACATTTATTGTGCAATGTATGGGTCTGCTTCATTAAATTCTAGCTTGTTTGGGAATAATTTTATAAAGAAGAATTAAAAATCTTCCGTTGAGCCTGGAAGCACATCTGTCCAACATCCGTATTTCTGAATGCCACTCATCTGTCCCATGTCCTCACACTCCTGTGCATACATAACTTCGACTGACAGTTAAAATTTTTTTGAAAACATTTCTGTACTAACGTAATCGAGAGAAGTTTAACCTGAAGATGCGATTCATGATCGCGAAACCGGTTGTACCTTGATTCGACAATAAACGACGATTAGCAGCTACAAACGTTCTCTACAATTTCTTAGACTTTACTACAAAATTAAAAAAAAAAGTTTTTAACTATCCATAGATTAAGCTGTGTTTGCCCACAAAGAAAACTTATATTTGCCTGATAGCCTCTGTCTACGTGATCTTTGTTTTCGACATTATGTTTCTTTTTGTTACTAACTAGAGTTTCAGTACCCTTTCTCACAGTCTTTCCTTGGATTTCGTGATCACGCTATTCGTTATCTGCTTCTGGGTCTTCCCCTGGTAGCGACTGGCGAGGCCAACCTTTTCGGTTCCATCACGACGTTGTTTTTTGCGTCCCCAGCCGCAGGGAGATTCTTCATTTCACAGTCCTCGTACTGGTTTACCCGCGTTTCCTCCAATTTCTTCGTAACTTATAGGTATGTTAATTATTTGTTCCTCACTCATAGTTCCCATAATTTCCTCCTCATATTCCATAGCTATCGACGACTTGCCTGTTTCTTGATCAAGGGTACGTGCCATGTCCACTTCATGGATTCTTTGCTGAGTTTCTTCGGCATGTTTCATGCTACTCCATCTGTTTCTGTGTGTTCATTCGAATTTCCTTCACACTGTTGGAACATATTAAGTTTGCCTGTTTTAATACAGGCGACTCTGATGTGGTCGCTGTTTCTACTTCATTTCGCACCCAAGCAAAAACAGTGACACATTTAAAAAGATACTAAAGTAGATTTGAAGAATTTATTCCTTAAAACGTATGTTAAAAACTATAAACTCGTTTCAAATTTCAAGTAAGTATTGTTGACAGTAAATTACATTAAATTTTTCCTGAATGATGGCGCATTTTACCGAATTTTTCAATGAGAAAATAAAAATTTCCGTTTTTCGACTTATGTCACTTTCTTGCCGTAATGCGACTTATTTCCACTGCATTATTTGTTTCTTTTACCCGTTCCACTTGATTGTTTGAGTAGATTGCGTACGTACTTATCCGATGGTAACCTGTGTCACTATAAAGATATACAGTCCTCCTGCGTTCAGAAGAATCCCTCAAATGCTCCGCTGAGTTGCACAATGAACAAGTCCGAAGCTGATTTTCACATGTTACGTTCGCTCTGCAGCCACAAATAAACTGTTAGGACGGGATTATCTTCTGCACATCTACTCTAGATACCTTATTCGATTTAGTTTGCTATACAAACATTTCTCCGATCATGTATCCTCCTTGACATCGTAGATCACTATAAATCTTCAGACTTTCTCGTTTTTTATCAGTTGTAACTTCAGACGGCAAATTGCAAATTCTGACAGACTGTAAATCTAAATCAGCATAACGATCTGCGACTGTGATTACTGAATCACTTTCGTGCTGAAATTTACCTGTATCATTTTTATTTTGTACTAAACTTTCACGAACTTCAGCTCTGATACGCTTTTAAAAGGCTTTTTGTAACGATGAAAGCAAATTTTTGCGTTCATCGTGATGTATTATTCCTCAACGAAGTTTTTTTTGTTGGTACGCAATATCTTCTGTGTTTCTCAACCAAAATTAGTGACTGAGACATCATTTTCGAGATTTCATTCACCTCTAATGACAAAATTACACAGTCAATTGAAAGCTATTGGTTTAGTTTGAAAGCTTTATTTTGAAAACATTTCTGAAAAGCCAATCTAGAAGGTGCCATCTATTGATAATCTGTTTACCTAACATTCACAACAGTTGTTACAATTGTTTGTATTCTATGCGCAAGCGTAGTCTGTTACACGATTTCGGTCATACATGTCGATAGAAAGAATTCTGAAGGCGCCATCTGTTGAGAATCTAATTTTACTATTATGCACAACAGCGGTTGGAATTGTTTAGAGTCTTTAAAGCAGGAGTTGTGTACTGCGCAAATATACTGAATTACATCAACGTTCATAATCACGATTAACACCGTTTACTTTTATAACTTGATTTTTTAAACTTTTATTGTGTTTGCAACGTCACGTTACACTTCTCCTAACCTCAAGACCTTAATCTGCATCAAAATTCCTAATCTTTGCTATTGTGATTACTATACTTTCGTTACCATCATATTCAGCGCGACAGAAATCAGTGAAAGAAATATTGCACTTCGCAATTCTGTTCAACAACGATTCTGTGTCCAAAAATGACGATTATACAACAGTTAAAGCGTATGCCGTTACTAATTTGTTACGTCGAGTGGCAAAGGTTTGCCTCAGTTTTGATTCCGTCCAGCTCGAAAAAATAAACAACATTTAATTAAAACCCGTTGAATTTTTGAACTCATTAAGTCTGTCCTGGTTATCACCTGATAAGTTGTTTTAAAATGCTATTACTATGTTCATCTGAAATCTTAACGCTAGTTTTGTATTAATTAATGTTGTAAGACTAGTGGTAACCCATTTAGGTGAGAAGATCACTGTTAAATTCACAGACGATGATAAAACTGCGCTCATACCCCGCATTAACATCACACCTTCCGATCCAACCATGTCTTCCCAAATGATAGGACAACAACTACCAATGAATGTGTCCTTCAATGTTGTTGATGTGGTCTTCAGTTCTGGGACTGGTTTTATGCAGCTGTCCATGCTACTCTATCCTGTGCAAGCTTCTTCATCTCCCAGTACCTACTGCAACATACTTCCTTCTGAATCTGCTTAGTGTATTCATCTCTTGGTCTCCCTCTACGACTTTTGCCCTCCATGCTGGCCTCCAGTACTAAACTGGTGATCCCTTGACGCCTCAGAACATGTCCTACCGACCGGTCCTTCTTCTAGTCAAGTTGTGCCACAAACTCCTCTTCTCCCCAATTCTATTCAGTACCTCCTAATTAGTTATGTGATCTACCCATCTAATCTTCAGCATTCTTCTGTAGCACCACATTACAAAAGCTTCTATTCTCTTCTTGTCTAAACTATTTATCGTCCATGTTTCACTTCCATACATGGCTACACTCCATACAAATACTTTCAGAAACGACTTCCTGACACTTAAATCAATACTCGATGTTAACAAATTTCTCTTTTTCAGAATCGCTTTCCTTGCCATTGTCAGTCTACATTTTATATCCTCTCTACTTCGACCATCATCAGTTATTTTGCTCCCCAAACAGCAAAACACCTTTACTACATTATGTATCTCATTTCCTAATCTAATTCCCTCAGCATCACCCGACTTAATTCGACTACATTCCATTATCCTCGTTTTGCTTTTGTTGATGTTCATCTTATATCCTCCTTTCAAGACACTGTCCATTCCGTTCTACTGCTCTTCCAAGTCCTTTGCTGTCTCTGTTAGAATTACAATGTCATCGGCGAACCTCAAAGATTTTATTTCTTCTCCATGGATTTTAATACCTACTCCGAGCCTTTCTTTTGTTTCCTTTACTGCTTGCTCAGTATACAGATTGAATAGTATCGGGGAGAGGCTACAGCCTTGTCTCACTCCCTTCGCAACCACTGTTTCCCTTTCATACCCCTCGACTCTTATAACTGCCATCTGCTTTCATTACAAATTGTAAATAGCCTTTCGCTCCCTGTATTTTACCCCTGCCACCTTCAGAATTTGAAAGAGAGTATTCCAGTCAACATTGTCAAAAGCCTTTTCCAAGTCCACAAATGCTAGAAACGTAGGTTTGCCTTTCCTTAATCTTTCTTCTAAGATAAGTCGTAGGGTCAGTATTGCCTCACGTGTTCCAACATTTCTATGGAATCCAAACTGATCTTCCCCGAGTTCGGCTTCTACCAGTTTTTCCATTCGTCAGTAAAGAATTCGCGTTAGTATTTTGTAGCTGTGACTTATTAAACCGATAGTTCGGCAATTTTCACATCTGTCAATACTTGCTTTCTTTGGGATTGGAATTATTAGCCTTCACTATGACCATTAATAAAGTATAAAGTCAGATGCTTCAAAGGACAGAACTGTATCTACCAGAACCTGCTTTTTCGCATGGATTTTTCAAGAGTTCACATATTCAGTGATATTTGTTTGCGCTTGAGACTCATATAGGCC
Source organism: Schistocerca gregaria (assembly GCF_023897955.1). Taxonomy (NCBI): domain Eukaryota; kingdom Metazoa; phylum Arthropoda; class Insecta; order Orthoptera; family Acrididae; genus Schistocerca; species Schistocerca gregaria. Next base: position 768,218,924 of record NC_064931.1, on the reverse strand, counting down.
AAAAGTGTAGTATAATCATGGTATAACTGCTGAAGTTCTTTTCAAAGAAGTTTTATAAAATAAAGAAGTTCTAAAAAATAAAATTAATCTGTCGAAGGCAATACTGCTTTTATATGTTTTGCAATTAACCATATTATACATAATGATGTCACTTTTTTGCAACGAGACTAAGATTTGTTACCAGTAATCAAAACGTAATACCTTTTATTAATAAATGCTTTTACTTATTTCTCTATTACCTCATTACAAATCGGCGACTTATTCAGTACAGAATTATTCGCACGGGTCAACTAGTTCAATTTTGTTTCTCACATTAGCCATTTCCAAACGGAGAACTGAGATGAGAGTACACTGTTCCTCTCAAAGCTAAACCTCAACACTGCTTTCCGCGAAAAAGTCATTTGTACTGAAGTTACAATTACGAAGAGACGCCACGAAAGGAACCGGTGAGTGCGCTCACTGTAAACATGGTCGCTTTGTCATAAAGGTCGCAGCGCACGACTGCACTCTACGGCGAATAGAAACGGACTCACCACAGAGTCGCTTTGTGTGTGTGTGTGTGTGTGTGTGTGTGTGTGTGTGTGTGTGTGTGTATACAATCCCACCTCACCGTACAACCCATCCTGTCTCTCTCCAAAAATGCCTTCTATGGCTAGCTTCTCGCGCTATATTCTTCAATGCTTTTTTTTCTTTTTTCCCCCTCTTCTTTTTCTTTTCTAATATTTAATTCTCGAAATTAAATTTCTTCATGCATGAAGCGGAAGATAATGTCCCTACTGCCGACTTAGGATGTTCTTTATGGTCCAGTAAAGAGTGTTAGAGCACCAAAAGCGTCGACGGTCCTTGTCGAATTATAAATTGTATTCCTCGGCAATGCAAACCGAAAGTAACATTAAAAACATTTGGATCCACTCAGCGTCTTTTCCGTAGTACCTTTTTCGCATAAATGTTCGCCCGCATCTCGTGGTCGTGCGGTAGCGTTCTCGCTTCTCACGCCCGGGTTCCCGGGTTCGATTCCCGGCGGGGTCAGGGATTTTCTCTGCCTCGTGATGGCTGGGTGTTGTGTGATGTCCTTAGGTTAGTTAGGTTTAAGTAGTTCTAAGTTCTATGGGACTGATGACAATAGCTGTTAGGTCCCATAGTGCTCAGAGCCATTTGAACCATCCCATAGTGCTCAGAGCCATTTGAACTATTTTTGCATAAATGTTCCATTTGCAGATAATACCCAAATTTTCTTACGTCTAGGCTCTCTGTGGTTATCGAGTAGTGACTGAAATGAGGCTACTGCCGTGTATACTTGTGTTTGGATCCTCAGACCAAGTGCGACTCCTTCTGGAAAATGAGATTCAAGTCTATGACACTAGAGCTCGTTCTGGTGATTAAAGTTAATTTCTTCCTTCCCAACTATGCAGGAGCGACCGACGCCAGCTGCAACGAGGCACTGAAATAATACGATGGTGAAAATTGAAAATTTGTGCCGGACCGGGACTTGCCCGACACTACAGACATCTTATACAGGGTAGTCCATTGATTGTGACCGGGCCAAATATCTCACGAAATAAGCGTCAAACGAAAAAAACTACAAAAGCAAAACTTGTCTAGCTTGAAGGGGGAAACCAGAAGGCGCTATGGTTGGCCAGCTAGATGGCGCTGCCACAGGTCAAACGGGTATCAACTGCGTTTTTTAAATAGGAACCCCTATTTTTATTACATATTCATGTAGTACTTAAAGAAATATGAATGTTTTAGTTGGGCCACTTATTTCGCTTTGTGATAGATGGCGCTGTAATAGTCACAAACATAAAATTCACAATTTTAGACTAACGGTTGGGAACAGGTAGGTTTTTTACATTAAAATACAGGACGTAGGTACGTTTGAACATTTTATTTCGGTTGTTCCAATGTGATACATGAACCTTTGTGAAATTATCATCTCTGAGAACGCATGCTGTTACAGCGTGATTACCTGTAAATACTACATTAATGCAATAAATTCTCAAAATGATGACCGTCAACCTCAATGCATTTGGCAATACGTGTAACGACATTCCTCTTAACAGAGAGTAGTTCGCCTTCGTAATGTTTGCACATGCATTGACAATGCGCTGACGCATGTTGTCAGGCGTTGTCGGTGGATCACGATAGCAAATATCCTTCAATTTTCCCCACATAAAGAAATCCGGAGACGTCAGATCAGGTGAACGTGCGGGCCATGGTATGGTGCTTCGACGACTAATCCACGTGTCATGAAATATGCTATTCAATACCGTTTCAACCGCACACGAGCTATGTGCCGGACATCCATCATGTTGGAAGTACATCGCCATTCTGTCATGCAGTGAAACATCTTGTAGTAACATCGGTAGAACATTACGTAGGAAATCGACATACATTGCACCATTTAGATTGCCGTCAATAAAATGGGGACCCTATTATCCTTCCTTCCATAATGCCACACCATACATTAATCCGCCAAGATCGCAGACGCTCCACTTGTCGCAGCCATCGTGGATTTTCCGTTGCCCAGCAGTGCATATTATGCCGGTTTACGTTACCGCTGTTGGTGAATGACGCTTCATCACTAAATAGAACACGTTTAAAAAGTCTGTCATCGTCCCGTAATTTCTCTTGTGCCCAGTGGCAGAACTGTACACGACGTTCAAAGTCGTCACCATGCAATTCCTGGTGAATAGAAATATGGTACGGGTGCAATCGATGTTGTAGCATTCTCAACACCGACATTTTTGACATTCCTGATTCTCGCACAATTTGTCTGCTACTGATGTGCGGATTAGCCGCGACAGCAGCTAAAACGCCTACTTGGGCATCATCATTTGTTGCAGGTCGTGGTTGACGTTTCACATGTGGCTGAACACTTCCTGTTTCCTTAAATAACGTAAATATCCGGCGAACGGGCCAGACACTTGGATGATGTCGTCCAGGATACCGAGCAACATGACCGTTGGGCATTTTGATCACAATAGCCATACATCAACACGATATCGACCTTTTCCACAATTGGTAAACCGTCCATTTTAACACGGGTAATGTATCACGAAGCAAATACCACCTGTTACGTGATACCACTTACTTATACGTTTGTGACTATTACAGTGGCATCTATCACAAAGCGAAAAAACTGCTCCAACTAAAACATTCATATTTCTTTACGCACTACACGAATATGTAATAAAAATAGGGGTTCCTATTAAAAAAAAAAACGCTGTTGATATCCGTTTGACCTATGGCAGCACCATCTAGCGGGCCAACCATAGCACCATCTGGTTTCCCTCTTCAAGCTATGCGAGTTTTTTTTCTTTGTAGTTTTTTCGTTTGATGCTTATTTCGTGAGATATTTGGCACGGTGACTATCAATGGACCACGCTGTATATATAGTTTCTTCCTTGTCCATGACGAAATTGTATTTTGGTTCCAACAAATGAATCTATGAGCGAGGGTATCCTGTAACTGGCAATTTCTTGAGAGAGGGTGCTGGATTCCTGTGTTGTCACTTCTCTACACTCAGAAGCTGCCCATAAAATATATCCAACCAAGTTGATATGTCATCTATTGCTATAAATTTTTGATAAAGATTCAGTCAAAAACCATCAGCCAGTTTGTCGATCGGTAGCTACCGTAAAGCGTATGTATCGATGAGTGCTGCTGTTTTTTTTTTTTTTTTTGTTGATACAAAAAAGTTGTGGAACTATGGAAAGATCCCTACGTATGTAACTTGCCATAATGAAATACCACTGCACATAAGCGGGAGCTCTGTTTCAGGTACGAATACTGGCCGAGACATACCCCGCCAGCTGGAAAAAGTTTCGTGACTGGATTAATTATAAAAAAAATAACAGGAAAGTTAAGATGGTGGTTTTACCGCTTCAGATGCTCTACAAAGTCTCACACAACTAGAGGACAACACAGAGAACTTAATAAAACCATGTGAAACTGCCAAAAATTTCCTTCATTGGAATTTTGTTCAACTCGCGTCTAACATTCGACCTCCTTTGTGCTTGGTGAACACACAGACATCCATTCTGCTCTTGGACATGTTGTGGTATGTTCGTATTGATTACGCCAAGCCTCGTCATCCATGAGGATTGTTTTCCAGAACGGACTTGTCAGAGTTTCTCATTTCAGTAGAGTCGAGATGGGCATCCAATAGTCATCGTTTTTGTTCTTGCGTCAAGGTGTACGATAGGAAGCTCCCGCTTATGTGCAGTGGTATTTCATTATGGCAAGTTACATACGTAGGGATCTTTCCACAGTTCCACAACTTTTTTGTATCAATAAAAAAAAAAAACAGTCTACAGAATTACTTGAACACTTGATTTAGAGATGATTAGTTTGTTCCTCCACTGCGATGTGTCAAACAACGATGTTAGCACATTACGGCCGCACGTCCACTACTTAACACAGTCTGCTTGCAACTGCCTGATTGAATGCGCGTCTGTTGTTTAGGGTGGTTAATACACGTTTCCACCGTAGTTCCTGCGCTGGTGTCACTAATATTGCAGGAATAAAAAAACAGTCTCGGAACTTTTTGGAGGTTCGGACTATAAAATAGACTAGAGGGTTGAACAAGATTTTAGCCACAGAATTTCTAGTAGCTGATAAGAAACTGAAAATAGTTCTGACGTAAGTAATGCAGAACTGTACTAGATAATTGCGCAACCCAAACTGCCTTCAAAAATGAGTGGGTTGTCGTTAGGGTGGTTTGAAGATATTACACGACCAGAATAGATAAGAAGTGGCTGCCAGAATCTGTTTCCTTATTTTTCCTGGGAAGGGGTATTTAATGCAACGTGGTTGAGCTTAGATAAAACATAGATGTTAAAGAAATGGACCATATGCAGTGTGTCTGAATGCCGTAGTCGATGCTCTTGTAAGGTTGTCCAAAAGGATTGCATTTTATTCATCCACTTTGCATGTAACATATCCTTGGGGCTGACTGACAAGTTGTACGTCCACAGCTAAGTAGTAAGACTATGGGGCTTCTGGCCCACTTTGCTCTTAAATGTGGTAATGAAGTATGCAACGCCCAGATGTCACAGTCCAAGATGGCATAAACGTGACCTTGAAAGTGCAAGTGTTAGTGCACATTGCCGTCATGCCCCTAGGTCACTGACCTTTCGATGACATCATTAATTCACAACCCCCTCCTCACACCAATCCTCTTGCCCTCCAACAAATCTCAATCTAGCATCCAAATGATGCATAAAAAAGACAAATACATGTAAAACAACACACAAACAAACACACAAAAACAGCATAATGTTCAAATTACCTCTTCTGTCCATCAATAAGAGCTGAATGACCTAAATTACTTATCAAACAACACATCACAAACTTAAAAAAGTATTTGAATGCAGTAAATTGGCAAAAATATTATCAAATACGAGGGTTGTCCAGAAAGTAAGTTCCGATCGGTCGGGAAATGGAAACCACAGTGAAAACCAGAAACGTTTTATTTGTAACAGTTAGTTACTCCTTCCACCTACTTCTCTGCATAGTCGCCACTCCAGCTTCGAGTTTTGCCGTAGTGTTGTATCAGCTTCTCACTATACTCGTCATAGAAAGGAGCTGCCTGTGCTTTCGGCCAGTTATCTGCACTGGTATTCAGCTCGTTGTCAGTGGAAAAATTTTGTCTTTATGGCTAGCGGTTCTTGTGGGCAGAACTGAGACACAGGGGGAGCCAATTACGGACTGTATTGTGGGTGATCAAACACTTCTCATTGGAAACGCTGTAGGGAGATCTTCATTGCCCCTGCAGTGTGCGGCCGAGAGTTGGCATGAAGAAGGAACTGCTTTACAGTTGTGTTATCTGGGCTGCATGACACAAGCGAAATTTCTATTCAGACCCTCATATATGGTGGGAGGCGCTATTCCCTACTCATCTTTATGTGCTGGCTGTTAGCTCAAAACTGAAAAGAGCGACGCGACACGATCGACAGGCATACTAGAGACACTGCCCAACACATCTGTGCAAAGCTTTACCGGATTTTCACTGTGGTTTCCATTTCGCGACCAATCGGAAATTACTTTTGGGACAACCCTCGTATGTTTTTATCATGGACTCACCAGTCATATCAGAAAGTTTCATTGGTAGCTAAATATCATTCGCTGTAGAATATTAGGGCGAGTATGTAACATATTCTCCACTAAAAGTAAAAAACCATCATATACGTGATCTAATACAATTAACAGATTAGTACTATAAACCATCAATTATCGGATCTAATATAATTATCGGATTAGTAATATGTAACTGTCAATCATGAATTTTATTTTAAGTACTATTTCACAAACTTCAAAATCATGAAATTAAACGAAATGCTGCTTTTAATCTCCTGTTGCTTGTCTTCGTCAACAGATGGCTGCATTGGTAAAGGGTTAAAAGGTCGATATGTATGCCAGAGTGTAAGATACAACAGAGCCTCAAAATAATTATTTACCGCTCCTATGACGCTTGGCAAATGTCACAATAAGCTTTTCAAGTCTGCAAAAATGCACCAATGGCGCAAAAAAGTTCCAAGTTTACATCAAATTGGTAACAAAAAAAAATGACCATGAATTCTACAGTACGTATCGCAATGATATATTCATGCCTAAACATATGTGAACTGCTAAACAGTCATGTAAACGTCTTACGGAATTTGAGAACAAGTATAAAAACATACTCTCCATATGTAATTAAGAAGCAAGAGCAGTAATATGAGGACAAGTATGTAATACAAAAAAATTAAACTAAACTCGATCCAAATAAGTGTCTCGGATGATCCTAATGGTACCGACTGACCGCCGTGTCATCCTCAGCCTATAGGCATCACTGGATGCGGTATGGAGGGGCAAGTGGTCAGCACACTTCTCTCCTGGCGGTTGTCAGATTTCGTGACCGAAGCAGCTACTGCTCAATCAGGTAGCTCCTCAATTTGCTTCGCATGGGCTGAGTGCACCCCGCTTGCCATCAGTGCTAGGCAGACCGGACGTGCACTCATCCAAGTGCTAGACAAGCCTGACAGCACTTAACTTCGGTGATCTGACGAGAAACGGTGTTATAACTGCGGTAGTGCCACTGGCCGGTATGTAACATACTCCCCATAAATAATGGAAAACCACCATTCCCTTATGTAATGTAATTAATGCATTAGTAATAACTAGTTGTAAAAGATGAGTTTTACTTTAACCGTCACAATATCAAGGCGGACAGGTAGTTTATGCCCAGCAGTTAAAAATATTGTAATATAGTCATGTACTTCATATTTAAAGATTTTGAATATAATATTTATTGTTTTTAATGATTATTATATCACATTCTGTAACTGTTTGGAATTTTTTAATAAAACATAAATCAACAATTTAGGTATTTGTAGTGAATGTGACTTTTTGCAACATTTGTCATACTCATATTTTCAAGTTCAGGTCCCTTCTTAGACAACTATATATCATTAAAAAGTGTGTTGTTAAGAATATTCAATGACAAATAACGAAATCTGTATCTTTTAAAAGCTTTTTCGTGATCGTTATAAACTTCTCTCAGTGTACACATTACGAAAAATGTGTTCTTATTGCGAAAATTGTGCTAAAAGATACTTTCCGGTTCTGGACCCTAGTATACATCAGTACCTATTTAAAAAGGGTTTGTTAATAGAAGTTAACAACAATTAACGAAATTTGAATAGAGCATTAAGTACCCCCTCCCCTCCCATTTAGTAATACGCCTTATGGAAAAGTGCGTTGGTATTGCTGGAATTACATACTATTTCGCAATACTTCAAAAATGAGAAAAAAATTCAAATATTGATGTAAGCTTGTCATCACCATCTATTTCTAAATGTTTACTTAGTATTTCACAGTTAAGTACCTGGCAGAGGGTTCATTGTACCACCTTTAAGCTACTTCTCTACCGTTCCACTCTCGAAAGGCGCGCTGGAAAAATGAACGCTTAAACCTTTCCGCTCGACCTCTGATATATTTTATTATGATGATCATTTCTTCCAGTGTAGGTGGGCGCCAATAAAATATTTTCACACTCTGAGGAGAAAGTTGGTGATTGAAATTTCATGAGAAAGTCCTGCCGCAGTGAAAAACGCCTTTGTTTCAATAATTGCCACTCCAGTTCTTGTAACATACCTGTGGACTCTCTCCCTTATTTCGCTGTAATACAAAACGAGCTGTCCTCCTTTGAACTTTTCGATGTTTTCCGTCAATAGTATCTGATACGGATCTCACACTGCACAGCAATTCTGCAGAAGAGGGCGGGCAAGAGCAGTGTAAGCAGTATCTTTAGTAGACATGTTACATTTCGTGTTATGCTAATAATTCGCAGTCTTTGGTTTGCTTTCCCCACAACATTATCTATGTGATAGTTCCAATTTAAGTTATTCGTAATTGTAATCTCCAAGTACTTACTTGAGTTTGCAGCCTTTATATTTGTGTGATTGATCGTGTTACCGAAATCTAGCGGATTCCTTTTGGTACTCATGTGGATGACTTCATACGTTTCATTATCTAGAGGGAAACTGCCACTTTTTATCCCTTTCTCAAATCTTGTCTAAATAATTCTCCAGTTCGTTTTGAACATCCAATGACTTTACAAGGCCGTAAATGACAGCATCATGTGCAAACAAACCAAGAGGGCTGCTAAGATTGTCTCCTAAATTGTTTATGTAGCTCAGGAACAGCAGAGGGCCTACAGCACTTCCTGGAACACCAGATGCCACTTCTGTTTTATTTAATGACTTTTTGCAAATTATTACGATCTATGACCCTCCTGACTGGAAATCATTAATTCAGTCATAAAACTCCATAGGCATGCAATCTGATTATAAGTCGCTTGTAAGGAGCGGTGTCAAAAGCCATCTGGAAATCTAAAAGTAAGGAATCAGTTGACGTCCATTGTCAATAGCACTCATGAACAACATGAAGATTTACGAAATTCGTAATTCTTTCTGATTACTAAGCTTGGTTTAAGATACAAGAGTACCTCAGATTAATTACAATGAAATGAACACCCTTAGCTGCTTACAGCCGTTGACATACGTCAACGGGGACAGATGAAAATGTGTGTCCCGACCGGGACTCCAACCCAGGATCTCCTGCTTACATGGGAGACGTTTTATCCATCTGAGCCACCGACGACATAGAAGATAGTGCGACTGCAGGGATTTATCTCTGGCACGTCTCCCGCGAAACCCACATTCTCAACGTGTTGTCCGGCACTACATTCGTAGTGCCCCTGCCCATTATGCTCATTACTCGTCGATTTACTGCCCATTCCTTCAAGAGTTCTGGCACTGTTTGTGCATTCGCACAGAAGAAGAAGATGGTCAAGTGGCCGGTGAGCCTTAACTACATATTTACTAAGATCTTAGTAAATACCCCAGGTTAATTATTTTGCACGTTTATGATGCTTGTCAAGTATCACACCGATCTTTCCAAGTCGAGAAGTCTCCAGAAACATGTCTCCAGGGTAAAAGTGCAGTGTTTACATGAAGTATTGCAATTTTATTTTCCACATACACATATATCCGTCAAAGTAGTGCCTTAACATGATTGTCGAATTCAAAGTAAGTACTCCAATTCTATATACATGCCTAAATAATTACAAATAGCATAATGAAGTAACAGTTGACTTTAGAAGCTAGGCCTAAGAGATCGAAATATTAAAACTAAAATGACTAGGGCTGTAACTGCAGAAAATGCCTGTCAGCTAAAATAGCAAGTAAGCAGGCAAGTACACAAACAAAGAGATGATGTGATTTACTGAAAGACTAATTTATGAGACCCACCATTGATGTAAGTCACAGTACACACTAAAATTAAATATTTCCACATCTCAATTGTATCTTATTTATGTATTCCTAGTGGCAAGCACACCTTGCGAATGATTTATTATAGCTGACCCATTATTAAAAAATCACCAGAGTCAGTGAAATCCAGAATGAGTCGTTGATCTACTCTTGAACAAAAGGAACTACAAATTGTCCTCCTTTGCAAGTATATGAAAAAGTGAAAAGTTAAAGCAGTAAATACATGATGTTTTTAGGATGTTTCCTTTATAAAGACAGTCTCCTGCTGAGTCTCCTATTACTGACAGGGAAAATAAGGCTTCTATTTCGAAATGAATCTTATCTTTTCTTGTGATTCTACTCAAATATTAAAATATTTTACACTTGTTGTGCGGAGTTATCTGTGTCACAGATGGCTCAAATGGCTCTGAGCACTGTGGGACTTAACTTCTGAGGTCATCAGTCCCCTAGAACTTAGAACTACTTAAACCTAACGAACCAAAGGACATCACACACTTTCATGCCCGAGGCACGATTCGAACCTGCGAACGTATCGGTCGCGCGGTTCCAAACTGAAGCGCCTAGAACCGCTATTTGTGTCACGTAAGCGTTCTTGGAAGTGTTGCTTTTGTGTTAAAGAGAGACAGAGAGAGAGAGAGAGAGAGAGAGAGAGAGAGAGAGAGGCAGAGAGAGAATGAGAGATGCGTTGGATTTGTGCAGCCCAGGATGTCTACGCGAGGTAAAACGATGATGAAGACCGGTCGTCCTCGGTTATTCACATGTCCCTCCTTTTGGCAAGCGAGTCGTAACCAACTAAATATAGGTTGAGTTTGCAGCATGTAAGTGGATCTTCTAGCCCAGTAAAGTGTTACAGAAAACAATGACAAAATATGAAATTTAAATTATATATTACCTTGAATTCTATTTGATGACCATCTTGGTTTTACAACTCGCTGGAAAGTGGGTGATGCTGGTTTATCAGATCCAATAGTTGTTAAAGGAAGGAGAGTGGTCTTCAAAACAGTGGTAGGAAGGAAACGAGTGGACGTGGTCGTAGGAGTGGATGCTGTTTTGAAAATAACTGGGAACCTTTGTACTTTGGAACGAGTTGACGAGGTTGTAGATGGTGTTGTAGCTTTTGAAGGCAAAACAGGGATTACAGGGGTATTAGTCACCAACTTTTTCTTATAATCCACTTTTGTTACGGGCTGTTTCGAGGTGGTCACATATACAGCAGTTGAAGTGCTTGGGCGACGAGTGGAGACGGTCGTTGAATTCACTGTCCTCCGTGTTATCAGAACAGTTGGAGGACTCTTAGCTGTAGTAACCGTGGGTGTAGTTAAAGCGGAGACACGAGCTGAAGTGGGTTTAGTTGGAGGACGCGTCGTCCTATCGAAGGAAGCTGACGTATTGGCACTTGGACTTGGCTTTCGGGTAGTAGTCATATACTTTGTGAATACGGGAACGACGGACCTGTTCTTTGTTCCCACGCTAGAACTGGTGAGTATAGTTATGTTTCTCTCCGTAGTAGCAACGATAGGTGGTCTCTCTGTTATCACTGTACGAAGTTTGCTGACACTGAAAGTAGGGGTAACTGTTGATGTCCGATTTCCCGGGTAAGTAACACTAGTTGTCTGCCGTGGCCCGTACGAGTAGAGTGGCGCTGAAGTGGTTGTCGAGATAGTGGATCTGAAGTTAGTAGTGCTCGTTGTAATTCCTGCGGCAGTGGCCGGGCGAGGAGTGGGGGGGAGGGGAAAGGTGGACGGCGGGGGAGGGGGAGGGGGTGGCGTCGCCTCGGCTGCCGGCGGCATGGGGGGGAGGTCCGGCAGCGGCGGAGCCGGCAGGAACGTGGGGAAACTCTTAACCAGCGGCTCCCGCGTTGCCGTCTCCACATCTGCAACCACAAACCAAAACCGAACATTTATTTTCGCTGCGCGAACTTTGAGTGGCCGCTTTGTTGGCAACGCCTCACTAGTGGCGGGGTATCAAGACTTTCGACTGATGCCTAGTAACAGCACCGTATCTCCTATATCTACATCACTAATCTGCAGTTCACATCCAAGTGCTCAGCAGAGGGTTCGCAGGACCACTATGAGACTATTCCTGGAGTGTACCCCTCTCCATGACCACGCGGGAAAAATGAAAGCCTAAATCTTTCCGAGTGAGCTCTGATTTCTATTATATTATTACGATGGTCATTACTCCCCATGTAGGTGGGAGTCAACAAAATATTGAAACTTCTTGGCAGATTAAAACTGTGGGCCAGAACGAGACTCGAACTCGGGACCTTTGCCTTTCGCGGGCAAGTGCTCTACCAACTGAGCTACCCAAGCACGACTCACGCCCCGTCCTCACACCTTTACTTCTGCCAGTACCTCGTCTCCTACCTTCCAAACTTTACAGAAGCTCTCCTGCGAACCTGGAGGATAAGCCATGTCTCCGCAATATCCTTTCTTTCAGGAGTGCTAGTTCTGCAAGGTTCGCAGGAGAGCTTCTGTAAAATTTGGAAGGTAGGAGACGAGGTACTGGCAGACGTAAAGCTGTGAGGACGAGCGTGAGTCGTGCTTGGTTAGCTCAGTTGGGCAGCCGGCACGGTAGCTCAGCGTGTTCGGTCAGAAGGATAGCTGCCCTCTGTAATAAAAAATCTGAGTTAATAGACCAACAACGAGCTTAAAAGGGTGTCTTGCGACGTCCGCCCTGATCAGATGCAACGAACGAAAACGGAAAAGAAAGTTGGTAGAGCACTTGCCCGCGAAAGGCAAAGGTCCCGAGTTCGAGTCTCGGTCCGGCACACAGTTTTAATCTGCCAGGAAGTTTCATATCAGCACACACTCCGCTGCAGAGTGAAAATCTCATTCTGGTCAAGAAAATATTGTTGTATTCGGAGGAGAAAGTTAGTGGCTGAAATCATATAAAAATCTCGCCGCACCGGAAAATGCCTTTGTTTTAATGATTGCCATCCAAATCATTTATTATATCGGTGACACTCCCTCTCCTATTTTATGACGGCACGAAACGAGCTGCCCTTCTCTGAACTTTTTCGATCTCCGCCACAATCCTATCTGGTAGGGATCCCATACTGCGGAGAAGTTCTCCGCAAGAGTGCGGACAAGCGTAATGTAAACAGTCTGTTTCGTAAATTCGTTGCATCTTTTAAGTGTTCAGCCAATAAAACGCAGCTTTTGGTTCGCGTTCCCCGCAACATTTTCTATGTGATGGTTCCAGATTAGCTTGTTCGTAACTGTACTCCGTAGGTATTTTACTGACTCGACAACCTTTAAATTTATACTATTTATTGTTCAACCTAAATTTAAGGGATTCTTGTTACTACTTATGTAGACGACCTCGCACTATTTATTGCCACTTTTTGCACTGTATCAGTATCTCGTCTAATTCGTTTTGCAATTCGCATTAACATTTCGATGACTTTACTAAACGGTAAACGACAGCATCATTTGCAAAAGTTTAAGAGGGCTCTTCACACTGTCTCCCAAATCACTTATATAGATTAGAATCAGCAGACGGCCTGTAAAACTTTCTAGGGGGATTCCAGATATAAATTCTGCTTCACTCGACGACTTCCCATCAGTTACTACAAGCTACGTCCTTTATGACACGAAATCGCGAATCAAGTCTCACAGCTGAGACAATACTCCGTAGACAGGCGGTTTTATTAGAAGACGCTTGTGAGAAACCGTGTCAAATACCTTCTGAAAATCTAGAAATATGAAATTAACTATACGAAAAAACGAACTCAGCTACGGTATTTACTGAGTCAAGTAGCATACCACTGCTCTCCTGACTTCAAATCTATCAAAACAATATAAACATCAGGCGCATACAGTCCATTATACCCAATGAATTCCTATAAATTCTAGTACTACCCACTGGCTGGACACCAGTGCTGTTGGTTTCCAGCAACTTCATCGGGTTTGGAAAACGATTGCTCGATAGTATATGGCTATCGAATCTCAACTGCACCATAGACAGCACTATGATACTTCTACAATTTTTTTCTTTTATTGCCTTTAAAATATAGAGGGTCTTGAAACGTCTGTAAGATGTAGAGATAAATCTTAGTGAATGATCGTACTTCCGAAGAAGTGACAAAGTACTGGTAATCGAGCCACCTTTGTGCAAAATCTTTCAGGGAAAAGACACTTCTAATACGTATCTATCTTCTTATGAAATGTCTCTTTTTAAGGAGCAATAAACTTTGTTAATTAACGTCCCCTACGAAAAAGGGGAGGTTTCGACGAAGCCCAAAACTTCACTGGTGAGGTATAGTAACGCGTATACAATACGAATTTAGAGATTCGTTCTATTGGATTTGAGCGAATATAAACATAGCAGATGACTCAATAATGTAAAAAAATCTCTTAGCGGGATTACTCAAGACAGTGTTCAAGACGTAAAGCGAATTTAAATTAAAACACTAATTCTGAACCAAAAATCACAATTTGATATCCAGTCTCATCCTCTGTACCCGAAGCGCCGTTTTGTGAAAGGTAAATGTCAATCCACAATTATCGAGCCATCGGTTACGTACTGTGGTGTTGATTAAGACGTTATTCTATTGTGATTGTAGTGTAAGTCGGCCAACGACATCATGTACAGTTTCCTAAATTCGGTACTGTGGAACAAGATTCTCTTTGTGACAAGTGATAGTTGATAATGTACAATTACGAGCACATGCATCCCATTATGAGTAAAGTGTTGTGCGAGACATCTGAACATCTGAACCTGCTTGCAGAAATGGACTGCGATTTTTTTGAGTTTCCGCGAATACACATTTCCTCGCGCGAACGCTGAATACTTTCATACTTTTTTGACCTTCACCGATTTTTTTGAGATATCCATGATAGAGTATAAAATTCGGATGCTAAAATCCCCAACTGATCGCGACTATTTCTGAGCATTGTACTCGCTATTGGGAGAACGAACTACAATTCCGCGTTCGGCCATCCTCATCAGACTTTCTGTAGTAGTGCGAGTGCCGAGATAGTTCCTTCCAAAATGACAAATCCAACTTCCTTCTCTATTATTGCCCTAGCCGAGCTTGCACTCTATGTTTAACGATCTCGTTATGATAGGCCGTCAGGAGAAAGAGTTGCAAATAAGAATATTCGAGTATCATCGTCATGTGTTTTCCGACATGATACATCATTATTGTTAATAAGCGAAACTGTGTACTTGGATCACAGAGCTACTCGAAGTTCATAATCAGCTGAGTCGTATATTCTTGAATAACTCTCTAATGTTTTGGCTCATTGTTTGACTACATGTGTCTTCTGTGAAAGTTCATGAATTTCCCGCGCCATTGGTTTGGCGATTGGAACAAAGTGGCCACTCCGTATTTCTTGTAACTAAATTACATTACATATTATGCATTCAAATATTTATCTCTACTAAGTGACACAGCGTCGAGAAAGAGAGAACAAGATTCAATGCTTTTCAAGATACAATCGCTTCCGTCAAAAAATAGCAAAAGTTATGTTACTTTCCACCAACAAAGAAAGCAGATGTACCTAAATATTGTATACATTTCAAGCTACTTCGTTTGTCCTTAAAGCTGTTTACATCAACAGATTCTCCATAGTTTGTATCTACTTGCACCATTGTGTTCACGAATTAGGAGAGTTACTTACTTTACACTAAAGTCAGTTCGTAACAACTTATTCTTGTCTGAACGTTGAAGTTTCTTGTCATACTCTGACAAGCAAACATCACCAACTTGACCCAAACTTTACGGGGAAAGACGCACATTTGCAAGATATCAACCCCAGTAATCGATCCAGAGCAACAGTAGGCAGTTATGACCTCCTGAAAGTACAGCTTTTAAACTACCACACACATCGGTTGTTTGTCACTGGTTTCGCCACACTGCAACCACCTAATGCCCGCGCACCAAGTATTGTACACTGCAGTGAATGAGAGGTTTCTGAAATACTGTTTTGATACTGGTAACATCCTTTGTTCAGTATGTCAAAGTGTGCGGTATCTAAGCCGTAGATGGTGCCTGGGATGTCTAAGGTTTGAACATTTTTGTATTGCAATTCGCAAATGCAGTGTCATTAAAAAAAGTTGCGTAGCGCATTTTAATTAATAACATCGCTGTTGTACGTTATTTTCTTTGCACTTTAAAGCTGACACTGTTAAAGCGAAGAACATTTGTAGGAAATTCACTATTCTTCAACGTGATTGGCATCGTTCACTTGTAAAATGAAAATAATATTATAATAAAATAATATTATAATAATTCTCCAGTTGCATAGGTTTCTTCATTCTGATTTTGAGGCGTATATATAGCCGCAATATGTCAACACGAGAATAAGTAAGATTTTGAAATACATTGGGCAGATATTCCACCCCCCTCCCCTTCTCTTCCCCGCCTTCAACATCCCGCGAATAGGAGGGTATAGTTGTCATTCCGCTGTATAGTACTTCGTGCTCGGGCATCAGGCGGCTGTAGAGGGCGCAACGAGTGATAAAGAACCGGTGAGCGCGAAAGTTCAGAAGCTATACATTCAGGAGGTCGTAGCTGCGTTCTGTTAGAATTATGGCATAAATTTTGGCGCAGGGTTGACTGATGGGGCTCATACCCTTTTTTCACCTTAAAATACGAGGTCATGTTGGTTGTTTCTTTGTAAGAAAGTTTTCACCTGTGTGGAGAAATGGACTACATATTTTGTAGGAGTAAGCTGAAGTTCAAGTATTTAAACTTAGATAAAGAGATTTCATTGAAGTTAAAGTCTGCTGCATATAGAGTGTAAAAAAAACAACTACGTATAAAAATTTTTGGAGGAATTAGAAGAGATAAAAAGAAACACTTTTGTTACGGCACACGAAAGTCACAGGTGCACTGTTTCCCCACTATGAGTCGTTGAAGGGTTTGACGCTGAACTTCGTTCAGGTCAACGTTCACAGTTATTTTGACTGCTTTGAATGCAACTCTTTGACACGGGACTGTAATTCACAACATATTTACATTTTATTGCTATGAAGATAACTTTTCATTACTGCTAGCAGAGTACACGTCCTTGGTTAAAAAATTACATTATTATTGTTTATGTTTTTTGTTTTTACATGAAGGTTTCTGTTGGTGTTTACTGGTTCTTAATGGTTGATTACTCTCTAGCCGAGTTAGGTGACATGTATTTCAGTTATGTGTCGGCCCGATGCAACGGTGGAGCAGCAAGGCGCTTGTATGCACGGCTATTTCTAGCGGGGAAGTTATCGGAACATATCATATTTCAGAGACTTAGTAACCGTCTTCGTGAAGCAGATCATATCTACAGGGAAGTGGTAGACCTCACTTGTGTGAATTGTTCAGCTTGAGGAAGTTGTGTTACAGGAAAACCCCAGCACAAGCGCATGATCCATAGCCGAGGAACTAAATAACTCCAATGCTGCTGTGTCGAATATCCTACACGAGACGATCATGCACCTATTCAAGTATTAGAAGGTAAAAGACCTATCAGCTGATGACTTCCCCAGCGCGTGGAATTCTGTCAGTTGTATCTACACCAAATTGTAAATATTCCTGACTTCCAGATGTGTGTTTTGTTTACTGAAGGGGATGCTTTCACAAAGAAAGGAATATTCAACTGCCACAACAGCCATGTCTGGGAGATGGAAAATCATAAGGCAACTCGTGTGTTATACTAACAGATTTGCCGTAAGTCTGTGAGCCGGTTTTGCTCACGGTCATTTGACTGAGTAGTGTCTTCCACCTAACGGGCTCGGTGGAGGAAATTAAAATATCTTTCTCCGTAAAGAACTACCGGAATTATTGGAGAATATCCCTCTAGCAGAATGAGATTTTCACTCTGCAGCGGAGTGTGCGCTGATATGAAACTTCCTGGCAGATTAAAACTGTGTGCCCGACCGAGACTCGAACTCGGGACCTTTGCCTTTCGCAGGCAAGTGCTCTACCAACTGAGCTACCCAAGCACGACTGACGCCCCGGCCTCGCAGCTTTACTTCAACCAGTATCTCGTCTCCAACCTTTAAAACTTTACAGAAGCTCTCCTGTGGCTAAGCCATGTCTCCACAACATCCTTTCTTTCAGGAGTGCTAGTTCTGCAAGGTTCGCAGGAGAGCTTCTGTAAAGTTTGGAAGGTTGGAGACGAGATACTGGCAGAAGTAAAGCTGTGAGGACGGGGCATGAGTCGTACTTGGGTAGCTCAGTCGTGAAAACTTCTCGCTTCGCGCGTCGGGCGACTAGGTTGTGCTCTTAGTTCCGCCTCTACCGTAGCGCAGCGTGTTTTCCTCCTGTCAGTTTAGTGCCGTGTTGGTCTCCGTGCGCGTCGCATCGCTGGTTGTCGGCTGGTGTTTGGTGTTCGTGCGGCCCTTCCTGTCGCGGCGTCGTCTCTCGCCGTGATGTCCACCATGGTTCCCACGAAAGTTCCGCGTACAGGTACAGTCAGTTTTACCTTTGACAAATCCACGCGTCACGTCCAGCCCGGTTCTTTGGAGATACATGACTGGTTAGTCGATACAGTTAAGGTCACTACTGATCAGGTGCATACCGCCTATTTCGACAGCGAATTATATGTGTTTTTTGTTAAGTTTCTTGACCCGCTCCAGGTTGATAGGCTACTTTCTCGTCATGGTTCTCAGGTACCCTTTACGCACCGTGATGGTTCCACTAGTATGGTTCTCTTGGCAAATGCAGAAGTGATATATACGAATGTTCGGGTATTTAACCTTCCGCCCGAGGTTGACGACTGTTTTCTGAAGTCCGTTTTGCTTCCTTGT
The DNA here is from genome assembly GCF_023897955.1 of Schistocerca gregaria. Taxonomy (NCBI): domain Eukaryota; kingdom Metazoa; phylum Arthropoda; class Insecta; order Orthoptera; family Acrididae; genus Schistocerca; species Schistocerca gregaria. The sequence continues at coordinate 768,200,370 of NC_064931.1, read as the reverse complement.
CGGGACGTACGCCATATTCGAAAGGAACGCTGGTCTGCTCAGCACCGCTTACAGGTATATAGTGGTATTCGGTCGGTGGAAATGGTGGTCAAAAAACCTATTCCTTCTCACCTACAGGTATGTGGTTATAGGGTCCATATCACGTACAGTGGCCAGGAAGGAACATGTTATTATTGTAATGAAACTGGTCATTTCCGTACTAATTGTCCGCGGCGTGTGGTGGTATTAAAACCTACATACGAACAGCGTAAAAAATTGACTTTAGCTGATCTTCTCCCGCAAGGATCTCGGACTGAATCGCTCACTGTTACTGAGGGACGCAGTGATCCGTTGCCCGGCAACGGCCGTGATTTTCCCCCGTTGTCCTTGAGTAGGGATGTTGCTGCCCTTAATTCCGATGTGCCCGCGCTGATTTCTCACAAGCGTCGGCGAACACAGGATGATGCGGCTGATGAATCTTCCTTATTGGCTCGCCCTTCCGATGGGCCTCCGGTAAAGGACTCTATTTCTCAGTCGGAAATCGTGGATGAGGACGCCACAGGTGCTATCACGCCTTTGCAGAAGCTCCCTGACACCTTATCTGACGTTGTTCCTGCTGCCGCGGCAGCCTCTTCGGAGACGCCCGTGACGGAACCTGCTTCTGGTTGCCACGTGTCTTCTCCGGTTCTCTCTGACACTTCTCCTATTGACTCTGTTTCGCATCCCCCTTCTGGAATTTCTGTCGCCCCCTCTGGGTCACAGCCTCCTCCCATCAAACAACTGATTGATTCTCCAGAGCCAGTGGATCCCGTTGTTATTCACCAACTGTCCCACCGTGAACCCATGTCTGCGGACGAGTGGGATGTAGAGGCCTCTCTCCCGCAATCTGACACGGAATGTCTACATGATGCTCCCACGCAGCCGAACGCTGCAGCGTCGGCACCGCGGAGCCGCAGTCGAATCCGTAAACAGCCACAGAGAACCGCGTCACGGCCGAAGAAAAAGCAGTGGGAAGATGAGGGTTCTGTTTCGTAGTTTTTCTCTCTGTGGTTCAGCGCTTGTTTCTGGTATGATTACTTGTATGTTGCTCCGTCAGCTGACGGCTCTCTACCGATCTTTGTTCTTCTTTCTGGGTTGAAGTTCCATGCAAGCATATACATTTCTTACTCTGAATATTAACAGAATATGTTCTGAGCTTCGGCTCGCCGCTTTGCGACAGTTTATCTATCAGTCTGGGGCAGATGTTGTTTTTTTACAGGAAGTCCTATTCGACCAGTTTTCCATTCCTGGGTTCTCGACGTTTTTATATGTCGCTTCCGAACTTTCTACGGGCACTGCCTTGTTTTATAGAGAAGGCATTCCGTTGATGAATTTCGAAGTACTCGACAGTAGAAGGGGGATCGGGTGCACGTTTTATGATCTGTTTACTCCTTCTTTATGCCCCTTCTGGTTCGGGTTGTACTACCGCACGTTCGAGTTTCTATAAAGAAGTCATTTACCTGCTTCGTAAATCCCCGACAAAGATAATTTTAGGTGGGGACTTCAATTGTGTTCTACGGCCGGTAGATCAGTCTCCTAATTTTAATTTCAGTAAAGAACTCGACGACCTTGTGCGCTCCTTGCACCTGCGTGACGTGTGGGTTTCTCGCTATCCTACACTTGTGCGACATACCTACTTTACTCCCACGTCTAGCAGTCGCCTCGATCGCTTTTACCTTTCCGATTCCTTGTGTGGGCAACTTCTGGCTGTTGATGTGATACCAGCCTGTTTTACTGATCATTGCGCTGTAGCTGTTACGTTTAATTACGAGCGACAACCGGTAAAATTGTTTCGTCCTCCTTGGATGCTCAATATCGCGTATTTGCAAGATACCTCCCTTGGTATCGTCCTGGAGGACATTTGGACTCGTTGTTCTCGTACTATGGACCGGTATCCGTCTATCTTGGCATGGTGGACACTGTATGCAAAACCACACATCCGTAGGGCTCTCATGCGTTTTGGGGCTGCGAAGGTGGCAGAAGATCGACGAACGCAAGAATTTTACTATTCTGTCTTACGTCAACTGTACGATAGTGCTACGCATGCTCCCCTACGGGTTTCTGATATACAGCGCATCAAAGCCAAATTGCTGCAGCTCAAACGCATTCAAATGGAGGGCCTGCGGACGAGGTCTCAACCACGTTCCCTTCTACAAGAGGAACTGACGTCACTCTACCATCTAGTCCGTTTACGGTCGCGCCGGAAACGTGGGTGCCTTGCCTCCCTCACAACCGCTGACGGCCGCGTGTTCACCTCTCACCGTGACATTTCTGACTTCGTTTACACCTATTTTACTGATCTGTACGATACTCATGTCCCGGCGGAAACCTCTCTTGACGACTTTACCTCCTTGCTGCCTCGCGTCGTCACTCCTCAATTAAACGACGCCTTTCTGCGTCCCTTTCAGAAGGATGACATATATGATGTTGTTGCAGGATCGTAGTCCCGCAAGTCGCCTGGATTAGATGGTATTCCTAAGGAGTTCTATGTTCAATTTTGGCCGCTCATTGGTGACACCTTAACGTCAATGGTAAATGAAGTGATGCGGGGAGTCTCACTTCCTGGTCCTTTTCAGGAAGGCAGAATGGTCCTCCTCCCGAAATCCACAGGTCGACCTGCAATTGATTCCCTCCGTCCTATTACTCTCCTTAACTTTGATTATAAACTTGTCGCTCGAGCAATTAATATCCGTCTCTCTAAGCTGCTCGATACCATTATTGCCGCCCACCAAAGCTGTGTGCCTGGACGCACGATACTGACTTCCGTTCTCGAATGTCGCGATGTAATCTCGGTGGCGGCTGCCGCTAATATCCCAGGGGCTTTGCTTTTTCTTGATTTCCAAAAAGCGTTCGATCGCGTCAGCCATGATTTTTTATCGAGAGTGCTCACCGCTGTCGGCTTTAATAATGATGCTCGACAAGTCTTAACTAATATTTTTACCGGTATCAGTGTCTCGGTGATTGTGAACGGTCACCCTACCCCCCGGATATCGATCAGATGGGGGTTACCCCAGGGAAGCCCCTTATCCATGTCACTTTTTGTTCTATCCTTAGAGACCTTACTTCGCCATCTCACCATGCAATTACGTGGCTGGAATATATTGGGGGAAATTTTTGCAGTCCGTGCATACGCCGATGACGTCATGGTTTTAGTACGACATGCCGAGGACATACCGCGGCTTAAGGATACCTTGGATTCATTTTGTGGTCTTGCTGGTGCTCGCATTAATGATCGCAAATGCACGTTCCTGCCGTTGAGAGGCTTTGATCATGTCGTCATTCCTTGGGCGACGGTTGTCGATCGCCATAAGACCTTGGGGATCATAGTGGATCATAATCCGATCAAAATGGCGGCACTAAATTGGCGTGAGGTTACGAGTCGTGTTCACGGGGCGATCCTTGAACATGACCGCCGTTCCCTTAGCCTCCTTCACAAGGCACGGGTTTTAGAGACCTATGTCTTCAGTAAAATATACTACGTTGCGCAGGTCTTCCCGCTTCCCGCGATGATGGCCCGCAGGCTGAAACAGCTGTCTAGTCGATTTCTGTGGCGCCGCCATGTCTTCCGTGTCCGGTATGAAGTTGTGGCCAGGCCTCGGAAGCTTGGAGGATTGGGTCTTTCAGATATCAAAGTGAAGACGTCCATCTTATTTGCCCGCCGCAATGTTTTAACCTGTACGCGGACTCCGCATTCAGTCACCTCTCGTTTACTTTCCCGCCTCCGGCCGGCCAGTCTGACCCCTCCTGTTGATGTTGGACGGATTAATCCTAAATTGCGGCACATTCGTGAATACTTTGTTCTTGTCGGTATTCAGGGTGCTGATATACTTTCTATGACGCATATTACTACCAACATGCTACAAATCCGTTGGGGTACAGCATGTTTCCCTTCTTCTGTTGAACTTGCTTCCCCGTCAACGTCATGGAAAACGGTCTGGTCTCATCTTAGTCTTCCCATTTTGCCGATGGAGATTGTTTCAACGTGGTATAAGGTCATTTACCGTCTGATACCTACTGGTGATCGTCTTTTTCGTATTGGCCTTCGTCCGACTGATCAGTGTGAGGAATGTCATCAAACTGACACCTTACTTCACAGGCTAGTTGCTTGCGGACGGGATCATTGGCTCTGGGTCCGCCGTCAATTAGCTTTTCTTACTAGAGGGCCTGAAACCGCATTCCCAGACGACATCTTCTTACATCCGGACATCTCTTATTTTCCTCAGACGAAAACGAACACGATTGTCTGGCTCTTGGGTTACTATGTCCACTACATCATTGAAGGCGGTAATGACCCAGATCCCCGCGTTTTTCACCATTATTTGTCAACTGCGCATTGGAAATGGCAGCGGTTACCACAATACCGAACGCTTTTTGCGAATATGCTTTTTCTTGTGTTTAACCGTCAAGGTGTTGGTTAAGTTCCCCTGTGATTCCTGTTTCTTCCCTGAGCTTGCGTCCCCTCCCTTGTTGTATTTTTTCGTAATTTTTTTTCTCTTTTGAATGTATATATATACACACACACCCAAAATTCATACGGGTGGGATAACGGGTTGGTCTTCCCCTTCAGAAGAAATGTTTTATTTGTGTTTCAACTAATTTGTTGATTTTCTTTTTGCAGCTAATATTAAATGATGATTTGACTATGGTTGTCTGAATTCTCGTGAAATATACCAAGTCAATCTGATAATAAAAAAAAAAGTTGGTAGGGCAGTTGCTCCCGAAAGACAAAGATCCCGAGTTCGGGTCTCGGACGGCACACAGTTTTAATCTGCCAAGAAGTTTCATTCTGTTAGCAGCCAGGTAACGATAATGGCTCCAACATGGTGGGGTCCCACCACACTTTCCTTTTGACGTCAGAGACCACTTAAACAATGTTTTCAGCAACTGCAGGATTGGGAATCGTGGGACATTACCACCTTTTTGTTAAGACAAACATTGTCACGCCGGTGCCAGTTGTGAATTAATGTAAAAGGGAGGCATTTTCAGCGTCTTTAAAACAATATCTATCACACGACAATTTGATCACCGTCTGCGAACATCAATAGCGTCGAAACCTTCATGGACCTCTAGTGATACATGCGACTTTGTGTCCCCTAAACGCTCTAAAACTGTGTATACCATTTTTTTTTAACACACGGTATGTGAACATTTGCATCAAATCGGAACACTCATTCGCTATATCCATGAGACAAGGAACACAAATACATGTAGTTCGCCTTTAGTTTACAGTTTGATTTAGACTAGAATATTTGAGATATGTCCCATAAATCAACTCCAAAATGATTATGCAGGAAGGAAAGGAAGCTGACCATATGTTTATAATTACCGTTCTATATAACTCTTATTGCAGCAACTCCTAGAACATACTATGTGTTCACACATAATGACCTACTTCGAACAAAACGACCTTGCCTGCTGTAAAGAACATAGACTCCGTAGATATGTGATCACGCAAAACCCTACTCGAACACACCACACGTGATATCGTAAGTGACAGAAATATAGGCAACCTAGTAGCTACGGTTGATACCCGATTGACCATTTGACTGCGTTTTATAAAATCAGTTTCGATATTAATTGGGAAATCAAGGTTTACTTGCAGATGACCGCATCATACCTAGGCAGCAGCCATGAAACTTCTACATCTACGTACATACTCCGCAAGCCACCGTACGGTGCGTGGCGGAGGGTAACCCTTAACACAACTAGTCGTTTCCATTCCCGTTCCACTCGCAGATACAACAAGGAAAAAACGACACTCTATATGTTTACGTATGGGCCATAATTTCTCGTATCTTACCTTTGTGTCTTCCATACGGGGCTCTTTGCGATAGTCAAACGACGGTCTGTTTGCACGATTCTCTTGCGTGAACGATTTCTTAAACGTGGAATTTAAAAATTTGCTATCTTCTACAGCCAGACCTGTCAACGTGTGACTGGATGCAAGCCTTAGAGCAGCTTAGAGATTTTACACAGGACCAGTATTATTCGGGTTCTCTGCCAGGTCTTTAGCCAAGATATGACGGTGTTAGCTGTTGTGTGTTTTGCGCATAGATCTTTTCGCAGGCGCACGAATATCTATTAATCTTTGCCTGTCGTTATTTTGCGCATCCTCTTTCGAACCAAGAGTGCAACAGCCTTTGATTCCTCAGCATTTGCCCAATTTTGTTATTAAACCACGGTGGGTCTTTTCTGTTCTTAATCCACTTACTAGGCACATACTTGTCCACAGCACGATTTACAATCTATCTAAACTTTGCCTATATTTCATCTATGGCCATCATTCTGGAACTAAATGATTCATTGACTAAGTGAGGTGCTTTCCAGCAGAAATACTCTCCTAGCCCTATTGACCGATTTATTAGCTTTTGTAACCACAGTTAACATGATAACATCATGATCACTTATCCTCGTCTCTATACTGGGGCCAACAATGAGGCTCGCCCTGTTTGTAGCTGCACGGTCCAAGATACTTCCATTGCGCGTGGGTTGCCGAACTACGTGCTCAAGACAGTTTTCGGAAAACGTCTGTCTGTACTTCCGCTCCACCCCCTCCCCCCCCCCCCCCCACTCTCCACCTCCAATGAAGCCGTACACGTCTCAGTCTATATTATGTAGGTTAAAGTCACCACCAACTAGTAGTATATGGTCTGTGTATTTATGCACAACTTTCTTTGAATGACTCTTGAGCTGCCACAGCTGAGTCGGGTGGTCGGCAAAAACATCCTACAAATAACTTGGTTTCACCTAGACCTGTTAAGCGCGACCGGATAACTTCACTATCGCACTCAATTTCAGCTGTATAGAGACAGTACTTTTGTCGACTGCAATGAACACTCCCCCCTCCTACGGCGTCTAATCTGCCTTTTCGATAAACATTCCAATACTCGCTAAATATCGCAGAGCTTGTGTTTTAGCCAGTTCTCAGTCCCAAGAATAATTTGAGGTTGAGAACTTTCCTGAAGGGCAGTAAATTCAGGAACTTTGTTACAAATACTTCAACAGTTGACTTATGAAATTTTTACAGTCGAACTGTTTTTACTCTGAACGTGGTATGATTTCACTATATACGTATCGACTGGCGAGTGTTTATGATAGTATCTCAAACTACCGCCTAGCCTAAAAAAAACCATGTGCAGTTCACAAGTACCCCGCTACCCGACTAGCTGCTTGATTTGTGTAGTGTACCGCTGACCTATCAAGGGGAGTCCTAAAAATCCCCACCCGATAACGCAGGGCCAAACGATTACAGCCGAGACCGTCACAGAGACGACAAAGCCTTTGAGTGAGACCCTCTACACTCGACTCCAAATCAAAGGACCGCGATCAACTATGGGAACGACGCTACAAATTGCGAGGTCTGGTTACACCCCGCCTGCGAAGCCAGCAGCCTTCAACACCTCCGCCAGCCGCCTGTAAGAACTGAGGATGGCCTCAGAATCCATGCGACAGGCGTCGTTGGTGCCACAACTTGCAGACGACTGCACCCTGTACTCTAGGTAGCCGTAGACAATACCGCCTACACAACTCGGATGAGACTCCTGGCAGACATACCGAGTGCACATTTGCTTTCTTTACAGCCCTGAACGCTATCTTCTTAAGCGTCTGCGTAATGTGCCTAACATTGGAGTTCCCAGTAACTAGTAAACCCCTATCCACATGTTTCTGCTAGGACTCTGCTGAAGGACTTCCCAACTGTTTAAATCTTTTTTCTGAAAGCCTTTGTAATAAAAAAGAAATTGAATTTAAAAGAGTACAGGAAGCTGTTTATGAAGATTAATGATTTATCCATAAAGGTATGGACATATCCTTCTAAAGTACAGTCGTCGTACTATGTTGCGCTCTTCACAAAATATGAGTGGTCTGTGTTGGAGTATAGAATTATACAAATCAAAACACTTCATTCTATTCAAACTCAGATTTATACAAGCGACAGGAAAGAATACTAAAAAAACTTTATGAATATCATTTGCACTCGACGTTAAATTTTTTTTTACTTTGGGAAACCAATGTTCCTTTGGAAAATTTACGTTTAACACCTTATTGTCGGGTAGAAAATATTTGTGCATGCCCGTTAAAGCTTTGTTTATATCGCGCTCCGTAGATAAAGAGTTATTAGCCACTAATAGTTTGTTTTAACACCTTTGATAAGATCTAGTATATACCAACTTTAATTCAAACTGAAAAAGCACTATATGAGAAAAAGTGAACTTTTGGTTAAAACACTGGGTTATAATAAGGGGAATCTAATGCTCTTTCCATGTGTGTGATGTTTGGTTTGTGGGGCGCTCAACTGCGCGGTTATCAGCGACCGTACAAATTCCTAACCTTTGCTCAACCCAATCTCGCCACATTCATAAGTGATGGTGAAATGCTGAGGACAACACAAACACCCAGTATCTCGAGGCAGGTGAAAATCCCTGACCCTTACGGGATCCGAACCACGATCTCATTGCACGGGAAGCGAGAACGTAAGACCACGAGCTGCGCACCCAACTGTGTGTGATTATAGCTAAGCACTGGAAAGACGTAGATCCTTCGCATTACAAATTACACTTACCATTGCCCTACCTGCTACTGACTTTTCATGAATAGGCTGAAGTGCTTTGAAAGCTACCTGAGAAACAGACAGCATCTTACTGTCTTTGGGACTGAAACGTTGTCCTGGAAAGAAGCTCTACAAGGGTCAGCCATGGGACCTCGTACGTCAATGATATCTCGTCACGTTCTGTCCCGCTGTAAATATAATTTTTATGCCGACGCAGATTTGATTACATCAGCGCTGCACTGCATGAATGACCATCTATTTTCATTGTACAGGTAAGCACAAAGCCTGGGATTTAAGATAAATGCGAAAACGTCCCAAGTAATTTTAGCATCACAGCAGAAATTAATTAGTTCTGAATCCATCGAGCTGTGACTTCATATTATTCTCGACGATATTCTAATGGCGTGGGGTAAAACATTATGTAACCCGAATTTTGGATGAACACTTCTACTAGACAGAAAACACTGTTATCACATGTCGGAAGACTTCCTCTGGTCTCTGTGCCATCCAAAAGATTCGGAACATATTTTCACGATATGTGAAAAGTAAGCTTGTTTAATAAATCGTTCTGCGGGACTTCCGTTATTGCCATGAAATCCAGGACGTCAAGAGTAGTGAAAACTTTGCATGGTGCGATCTAACCATGAATTTTTGTGTGCATTATATGTGAAACATCCGTCTGTTTGACCATAGCAGTTTTTCATACGCTCAGTTGGGGTGGTTGCGGTCAGACATGTCACGTGGCTGCCATACACCATGTCTGCTTCAGCAGTTCCTCAGCATTCATGTATTCCTCGTGCTCCCATCCGAGCTTATATGCCGAGTGGTTGTAACTAAACTTTCCCTATTTAACACGTTATAACACGGAAACTTATTACCGGCCGGGCGGTATTAGCCGAGCGGCCTAGGGCCCTGCAGTCATGGACTGTGCGGCTGGTCCCGGCGGAGATTCGAGTCCTCCCTAGGGCATGGGTGGGTGTACTTGTCATTAGGATAATTTGGGTTAAGTAGTGTGTAAGCTTAGGGACTGATGACCTTAGCAGTTAAGTCCCATAAGATTTCACCCACATATGAACATTATTACCGTACGAGTACTAAACTTGATAGCATTAATGTCAATGACATTGAGAAGATAACTGAAACACTTTTAATGTGCTGCTACTGTACATCATACCATTACATATCAGTATCATTACTGCTACAAAAGGGGCTCAATATGGCGACCATCATTGTCCAGAAGAGTCTGAAAGCGAAGGATTGCATTTTGCGCAGCAGAACGAAGCATGTCCTTAGGCATGGTGGCTACCTCTCTTATTATGCTGCGCTTCAGATCAGCACATGTGTGAGTGTTCCCTTGGTAAACCTTGTCCTTCAGTCAGCCACACAATCACAAATCATAGGAAGTCAGATCAGGTGATCGTGCCGGCGAAGCTTTTGGAAACGATCGGATGATAATTCGATCGTTTCCAAATGTGTTTCGGAGAAGCAGGTGAGCTTCACGAGCGATGTGCAGTGGGGCTCCATCTTGCATGAAAGCTGTTGAGTTCAATACGTGTCTCTCCTGTAGCGCGGGTATGACATGCGGCGAAGCACATCGTAGTAACGCTGGCCAGTCACACTGCACGTCTTTGGTCCTTAAGAATGGGCTAATGATGAACTTAGCTGTGAAGCCACACCATACACTGACAAGTTCCCATACAGAGGACCTACGTGCAGAGTGACTGGAGGTTAAGATTCTAACAATTGACAATTCTGTGTTCATCTCACCTGTCAGAGAAAAACGAGGAAGTGGAGAGCGAAGTCAACACGTCGTTGTTCGTCCTGTGATGCAAGCTACTACACGATATGGTCTTGTACGGATCCCGTTTGAGAATGGTTCGAAGCACCTTCTCTTGACTGAACCACGAGATGTTCAACTGTCGTGACACACCTCGTGCACTGCCTGACGATCGGGAACTGAGCCCAGCGTTGTCTGCCATAGCAACAGCGATTTCATAAACAACCTGTGGTGCAACAGGTCGTCAGCCTCTTGCCGGAGCGACACCCAGTTCTCCAGTTGATTCGAACTTCTTCATCATGCTCGGAACAGCATGTGGAGAAAGTGGACCCTTCCGTAATCCTTTCAGTCGGCGATATTCTCGAAATGCAGCTGCAGCATTACAGTTGTTTTGATAATATAACTTCACCGGTAATACCCTGCTCCTTTTGTTCAAGCTCATGTTGACACGTCAACAATTGCACTGCGACTGCTCAGGTGTGAGAGACTTTTAATCACGATGACTGATCACGGCACCTGGTGGCCATCGCTGGAACTGGACCATGAAACTGTGACGTATGGCAATCATGCACCCCATATTTTGAGCATTAATGCCACCAAGTTTGGTTCCCATAAGGTAATTAGTTTCTGTGTTGTAACGAGTTACATTGGATTGGATTGGATTGTTTGGGGGAAGAGACCAAACGGCGAGGTCATCGGTCTCATCGGATTAGGGAAGGATGGGGAAGGAAGTCGGCCGTGCCCTTTGAAAGGAACCATCCCAGCATTAGCCTGAAGTGATTTAGGGAAATCACCGAAAACCTAAATCAGGATGGCCGGACGCGGGATTGAACCGTCGTCCTCCCGAATGCGAGTCCAGTGTGGTACCACTGCTCCACGTCGCTCGGTACGTGTTACATAGGAAAAGTTTAATTATCACCACCAGGCACTTGTCATCTAATCATAACCTTAACACAAAGTCTCACTTTTCTAGTACTTTGGTTGCGCCCATCCATAAAATCCGCGAACTTCGTCTCTGTTGCTGCTGTTCAGATCTGGAGCAAATCAACCTGTAATCTGTGAACAATTAAATGCCCTGCTATGTAAAAAAAAATTATGCACTTTTTCCTAAAAAATTTATGTATGCGAAAAGTTTACCTGATTCTTTCATTTTCCCCAATTTACCCTGCTTTATCTTTTCATTTTTCAATATTCCTTTCTCCTGTCTTCATTGCTTATGTGTTATCATTCGCCTCTTTCTCTACAACTCCCACTCTTTCCGTCTGTCCACTGCTGCCAATGTTCTCAGATAAAGACTATCCGCCTGTAATTTGTCTCTGTTATTCTACATTTTATGAAAGATGTAAACTGTGCTCGCTTCTCAGTTATTGCTACTGTTACAGCTTTTGATGTCAGAGGTATTTCTGCATGTTGGTTTCTATCTTAGAGCTAAGACGTCTTATCACATGCTGTCGTAATGAATGTAATGCAGATACTGTAGAATGCCTGGTTAAAAGTAGAAGGGTCTAATCTTGCCGGTATAAATAATTTTTCCATTCATTATTCAGTATTGGGCACGAAAACAACTTTGTGTCACACACAAAGTAGCTATATAATCAGCCCATGCAGAGTTATCGGTAAGAGAATCGCAAACTGATCTGCTAGCAGTCCAATGAACACCAAGTCTTCTGCTCTGTCTCATCAGTCAAGCCCACGATAATCAATTCGAAGAGAAGGCCGTGCATAAACAGTTACAGGCACTGCAATGTAATTGCTAGTATAGCCAGGACGTTAAGGCATGTAAGAGAACAAACATTACACTGGGACTTGACTTTTTATGCTAAATAATTTTTACATTCCTTCTGTTGGTTGTGATCTGGTAGAGAGCATTTTACCGCTCGTAACAGCTGATAATTTGTGGAGAAAATGAATATAAAAATAAATTTTAAAGTGATTAAAAAAAGCGTTAGGTAAGACAATGCCTTCTATAAACCATCCTTCTACAACCAAGAGAGACAGTTGTTTCTTTCGTCAAAACACTCCACGCTGTTATTAAAAGATTCGGAAAGACTACTTTACTGCAAAAGGCTCAATGTTCTGGAATACTCTGCAAGTGGCTGACTGAGCGAGCTGCTACAGTAGTCAAACACAAGACTCGCATCCGCCAGGAGTGGAATTCCAGTCACCATACGGTTTCCTAAAGGCAAATGTTGGTATATCCTTCGAGAAGGACACGGTCGATTTCCACCCCAGTTCTTGTCAATTGCTAGTTTGTGGTCCACGCTTAGTAACTTCGTCACCAACGTGACGCTGAACACTAATTTTCCCTCCTTTCGTTTACAACTTTGATATTGATCAGTTTGACTTTGTCTTGTTTTCACCAGTAAATATCACTAAATTGTGCGTTCTTACTGATGTGAGACGTAGAAAAATGATTTCGGGAGATAGGGTGAAGATGGAAGAAGCGAATGACGGCTGTTTTCTTCATTGAAGGGATGTTAGGGTTTGTTGACATGAGTGGTTTTTATGATGTTGTAGGCCTGTTGGATAGCTTTTATGTCATCAAGAGTCAAAAGTGCAGTAATGTACAGCGGCATATTAATGAAAATAATTGTCTTTTGTTTGGTATTGTTAACAAGAGCTAAGTGACGAATGTAAGGTTCACTTCCTTCATTTTTTTGGTGGTCCTTATGCCGCATCTTCACGGTGTTGGCATGTTAATTATTAAATTTGTCAATGTTAGTAGTAGAGGGTGACTAGACTACCCTCCTGTCACCATCACTCAACCCCGGGACGGAATTTTTAAACCAAAATTGTCTACGTCTCGTGTTATCCCATGTGAAAATGTGCGATATTTTTTTTTATGTTTGAGAATCGTGTAACTGAGGTGGGACGGGGGTACCAGCCTGGTATTCACGTAGTCAGATGTGGGAAACCACCTAAAAACACATCCAGGTTCTCTGGAACACCGGCCTTCGTCGTTAATACGCCGGACGGGTAGGGATTCGAAGTGGGCGCGGAGTGTCTCCCCTAATCCCGAAAGCGGCGTACAATTGCGAGCGGCTACCCGATCGGATTGATGTCGGGTTCACTGTTTGTAGAATTACTCGGTACTTAAATGTTATATCACTAATGTAAGGACTCACTATCAGTTCGAAACGCATTTGTTTCGTAAAAGAAAACAATCACAAGTGTACGTAACTAACAGTTTGGCAAACCACTAATATTACGAAAAAGCGTTCGCAGACAGCGATAACACACCGAAACTTGTTGCTTACAAGATCTCGACAACAACAACTTTTTCCCTACTCTTACAAACTTCATGCATTTTCCCCAACGTTTTGCAGGATTAAAACCCCCGGTATGAAATGGTGAAGAATAGTTTCAGTAAAGTTGGTCTCCATTGTCATAAAAAAGCCTTGTATTAGTGCAAGAGATACACTCAGTTAATGGAAATAACATGTTAGAAAGCCAATGATGTTAGTTTCCATCATAATTTGGTGCAGAGTTATAATGTGTGACGAACGTTCGCTGCTGCGAAAATAAAACCATTCATTAACTGAATATAACTTACAGCTACCACCAAACTGACGAGGCACCTCCTGAATCCATTCGTTTGAAGCTTTCTCACGGTGATAATAGAGAGCTATTTATGAACCATAATTTATTAATAGCGAACTATTTGCAAAAATTGCTTTTCTTATATTTGAATCACTCAGATAGGAATGTAATAATGGTAAATTATAGGTAAACAACACTTTAACTTCCTTGATGACGAATCCTCCAATATATAAAAGTCAATTAACTCAACATACACTATGTGATCAAAAGTATCCGGACACCTGGTTGAAAATGAATTACTAGTTCGTGGCCAACCTCCATCGGTAATGCTTGAATTCAATATGGTGTTGAACCACCCTTAACCTTGATGACAGCTTCCACTCTCGCTGGCATACGTTCAGTCAGGTGCTGGAAGGTTTCTTGTGGAATGGCAGCCCATTCCTCACGGAATGCTACACTGACGAGAGGTATCGATGTCGGTCGGTGAGTCCTGGCACCAAGTCGGCCTTCCAAAACATCCCAAAGGTATTCTATAGGATTCAAGTCAGGACTCTGTGCAGGCCAGTCCATCACAGGGATGTAACTGTCGTGTAACCACTCCGCCACAGGCCGTGTATTGTGAACAGGTGCTCGGTTGTGTTGAAAGATGCAATTGCCAACCCCGAATTGTTCTTTAACAGTGGGAAGCAAGGAGGTGCTTGAAACATCAATGTTTGCCTGTGCTGTGATAGTGTCATGCAAACCAATAAGTGGTACAAGCCCCCTCCGTGAAAATAACGACCACACCATAACACCACCGCCTCCGAATTTTGCTGTTGGCACTATACACGCTGTCAGATGATGTTCACCGGGCATTCGCCATATCCATAAACTGCCATCGGATGGCCACATTGTGTACCGTGATTCGTCACTCCACACAACGTTTTTCCACTGTTCAATCGTCCAACGTATACGCTTCTTACACCAAACAAGGCGTCAGGCGTCGTTTGGCTTACCGGCTGGACCATGAAATCCAAGTTTTCGCACCTCCCGCCTAATTGTCTTAGTACTTGCAGTGGATCCTGATGCAGTTTGGCATTCTTGTGTAATGGTCTGAATAGATGTGTGCCTATTACACATTCCGACCCTCTTCAACTGTCGGCGGTGTCTGTCAGTCAACAGACGAGGTCGGCCTGTACGCTTTTGTGCTGTACGTGTACCTTCACGTTTCCACTTCACTATCACATCGGAAACAGTGGACCTATGGATGTTTAGGAGTGTGGTAATCTCGCGTACAGACGTATGACACAAGTGACACCCAATGACCTGACCACTTTCGAAGTCCACGAATTCCGCGGAGAGCCTCATTGTGCTTTCTCACGATGTCTAATGACTACTGAGGTCTCTGATACGGAGTACCTGGCAGTAGGTGGCAGCAGAATGCACCTAATATGAAAAACGTATGTTTTGGGGGGTGTCCGCATACTTTTGATCGTATAGTGTAAGTGAAATCATTCTCGTGATTGTTGCCAAATAGTTTACTTTTTAGTCTCTACTAAAGACCCAGAGACTACCTACAATGTTTTATATTACGTAAATGTGCTGCCTGTGGAACAACGGCAAAACTCAAGGTTACGTAGCTCGTTAGGTCGCGTAAGGCTGATTTAGTTATTCATGAAACGGTGTAAGTGATTGTCACCGACGTTTTTAACAGTGAACGTTTGACTCACATTTTTACCTCCTCCTTTAACTCGGTGTTTGTTTTCATCACGGTAAACTAACACTGGATATCTGTTTCATAAAGATCTTACCAGTTGCTAGTTTTAACAAAAACTTAATCTGAAGTGCTATGCAGGACAGTATCTGTCTAAAGTTATAGATCTATCTGCCTAAGGCAGAAATATGAATGTCAGTTATTTTCTAGAGAGAGTACTCTACCAAAATTGGTCAAAAATGGGCAATGCCTGTTTAACTGCAGTATGACATTTTTTGAGGTACTTCGAACAGCCTCGATATTGCCACATTTTATCTTTATTTTTTCGCAAGCGGAGGTTTTGATGAAAGGACAGTGATTTCCAGTAGATGAAGTTCTCCATTACATATCGGATGAAGACTGCCCGGTTTGCAAACATTGGTTTCGTGAGTGTCTTCGGAAGGTGTAGTGATGTTCAGAGTACAGTAGAAATTATTTCAGAATAAACTCGGACAATTGCTAGTAGACTCGCACTCTGAGGTTTCCGTAAAACTTAATTTTGTATGTAGATAATAATAATAATAATTATTATTATTATTATTTTTTCGTGTAGCTCAATGGCCAGCTGCATGTATTTCTATTGGACGGCACTTCGGTGACTTGCCTGACCCTAACCTACTCCACTTAACCAACCGGAGAAAGAGGGACCTACAGTTCAACGTGTGATGCGAACCACGTTTTGTTTCTGCCTATTGCCTACATGTTTGAGATGTAAAGGTTAGATTAAAACGAAGACCGCTAAATCTATGGTCCGATCGATATTCGATCCCAAGACTTCGACATAAAATTCAACTTGATACTTCTACCCGTTCCTGGGAAAAAGTCTTCTCAACAAAGAGATAAACTGACGGACAAACAGACAGACGGACAAAAAATGTCAAAAAATATTTTTTGTGCGGTGTGATTAAAAATTAACAGTTTTCGGATTTTTTTCCTGTACTTGTACTTTTTTTTGCTTCTTGTAGGTCAACGGGAAGAATTCTGCAGATTTTTATGAGTGAGTTTTCGGGTATCGAAATATTTGACGTAAATGACCCTATGATTTGACTGTATTGAGTCTGAAGTTGCAATTTGTTACACCGCAAGGGATTGAAGGCAAAGTTCAACTCAATGCCCGTACCCGCTCCTGGGAAAATGGGGTGTTAACAAACCGACAAAAAACATCAAAAAATATTTCCTATCTGATATGACTACAAATTAAGTTTTTCGAAGTTTTTTCCTGTACTTGTAGTTAAAATTTTACTTTTTACTAAATTTTATGGATGTAGGTCAGCGTGAAGTGGTCTATAGATTTTGATGAATGAGTTTGTGGGTATCAAAACGTTTGACGTAAATGGTCTTACCTTTTAACTGCATTGGCTTTGAAGCTTAACCTTTTAACATCGCCAACGGACCGGAGACCTTAGCATTTGACATAAATTTTAACTTGATACCTCTATCTATTAATGGGGAAAAAGAGTCTAGACAGACAGACAACAAATAGCAAAAAATGCTTTTTAATCTCATATTACTACAAATTAACAATTTTCGGACATTTTCCTGTAATTTTACTTTGAAATTTTACTTCTTGTGAAATTTTGTAGTTGTAGGTCAGCAGGAATTACCCTATGGATTTCGATGAGTGACTTTGGTATCGAAATATGTGATATAAATGACTATATCTTGTGATTTCAATGACTTAGAAGCTTAAGGTTTTCGCATCGCCAAGGGACAGTTGATGTTAATATGTAACATAAATTTCGACTAGAGCCCTATAGCCGTTCCTATAAATGGCTCTGAGCACTATGGGACTTAACATCTATGGTCATCAGTCCCCTTGAACTGAGAACTACTTAAACCTAACTAACCTAAGGACATCACACAACACCCAGTCATCACGAGGCAGAGAAACGTTCCTATAAAAAAGGGATCTTAAAAGTGAGACAGCCAGACGGACTGACGGACGTGATTCAGTAAGAACTTCTTATTTACCGATTGCGCTAAAAAGTAGAACAAATGTGATTAAACTGCGAAAGTTACTTGTTCTGTTCAGTCTGCACGACACAGCTCCAAAACGACGGCTATAAGAGAGAACGTACTCTTCTTTGAAACTTCTGTCGTTTCTCCGAACTTGTGACAGACGCTCCGATGTTACCGTTACCGTATCGTGCCACCTTGCAATGGAAGTCCTCCAGTTTACCGAGCACTTGGAGATTAGCTCCGAGTTCGTTACTGTCTGTCTTTCCGAAGCAGTGCGCCATAATTTCTGTCCACTTCAGCCCTCTCTCGGGAGTTACCGCCAACGTTCCCCACAATTAATAAAACTGTCAGCATTGTGTCGAGAAGCAGCTACCGGCAGCGCACGATGTGATCTGAACAAGGGCGTTAGAGGAGGGCGTGCCGGCGCTAAGTTGCAGCAAGCCACTTCAATTAGCACCATCCCGTGGCGCCTATACTGGAAAATCCTCTTTGCCATCGACCCCACAGCTCCTGGTCGCCGCGTCTCCCCCCGGCATCGCTATTCACTCTTCCGTTTCGACTCCTCGTCCTTCTTCGTGGAATAAAGAGAGTTCTCAGTTTCTTTGCGCATTCAAAAACAGTTCTTAAACTGGCACTGAATGTTCGTTTCGTATCGGTTACCTCTGAGTGTCGGTGCAATGTAATGTGACCCAATTAAAATTCCACTACTGGAGAGGAAGACAATAATTTTTCATTTCTTGGAACGTGAAATTAAGCGATTCTGGCACTTCTGTGTCAATTAAAAAGAAAATTGTTGCATGCATATCAGACTACGTTTATTTTCTGTGAATTTTGGAATGTCAGGGACAATAAGTTGTGATCTTTCTTACTTGCCTTGATTGTCAAAATTTTCTCAATGTTCATATTGCGCATGCAACAGGAAAACACATAAGGGTGCGTGCTCATTTTCTTTAGCTATTGAATTGGTCGAAGAGAAATTTTACGCACCCAAATTTAATATCTTGCGCTAAATTATTCACTAATTTTACGACAGACAGCACTATAATTTGTTATTGTGTAATTTGGTTTGTATTGCAGTATTGTGATTGTTTTGGAGGTCGAACGAATCTTCTCGTACACTCACTGTAAAGTTCGTAATCGATCGGGAAGTCAGCTTCCTCAGTCTGTTCACAGCACCAAGAGCACTGAACACAGTGTATCAAAAGCTGATACCTTATTCCTCTCGAAAGCCTTTGATACAATTTCACACTACTAACTAGTGAATAGTACACGTTCCTACAGTACATCAGACCACTTATGCGGCTGGACGGTATGCAAATATCAATGAGATGATTTCGTCAGAAATGAAAGTAAAGCCTAGTTTACACGACAACATTGGGTTGCGCCACTCGTTGCGTGGGATGAGTTGCACGGAAATGGTTTCATATTCGACTTTAGACACGGCGAGACCAGTATATACTTCAATTTCATCGTTTTGTGGGTTCCTGAGTCGTGTCTGAAATGAAAGATTTGGCAGCTGCAAGTCGTATGAGTTGTGATGGAGTTAAAGCGTGTTGCGTAGAATCGCTGCATAAGGAAAAAAAAAAAGAAACGTCTTTCCAATCGTGGCTCGATGAAGAAAACATGTCAGCTCGCTTGCTCAGCATCCTTGCTGAAATAATTTCTAATGGCAGACCCAACAAGTTCTTTCAATTATCTTAGAATGTCACCAGAACTGTTCACGTTTCTTCTAAATAGAGTTAATTATGCGATAAGGAATAAAGATACTGTAATGCATGAACCACTGCCGCCAGAACTGAAATTACATATCACATTGCGTGCTTTACAATCGAGAACACTCGGCGTGCTATAAGATACGTCTTTAGTTGCTGATGACGCTTTTTCATGAACACCAATAATTATTAAATAACAGTAGCAGCTATTAGCATTGACATCTGTAATTATTCGAAGCAGGTCGCATTAAGAAGAGAATTGTTTGCAAACTACTATCTTGAAGATAGATATGTTCAGTGGCAATATTTCAGAATTCAAACATATGTCAATGGGGAGCACTGCTGCGACGTTTTAAATAGATAAATATTGAATAAGGAATGTAGCTCCTTGATTTCTGTAGCCTTCCCTCCTGTCAACAATATCCCTTAAAAAAAAAAAAAAAATCGGCCAACTCGAACGATGGGATTTTAGTCTTGTAAACGAGAATATTTCCACACCTAGAATTACATTTGCTTGTATTTTTCTTAATTCAGTTGTATATGTGCTCCTAATTAAATAAGTTTTGCCGGCAGCTCAGATATTGTAAAACTATCTGTGTTCTGATCGCACGTGATGGTCTGAGGAGCAGCAATATGTTGCTTATTTTTGTAATCACCATCACTGAAATCCCACAAACACCTATGCAAAGCATAGACCTCCAAAAAGCGAACATTATTCTCCGTTCCCCACTTCATATTTCAGTTTTTCTACACTCAAAACTCATGCAACTAGTGTCGCCAAAGTTGGAACAGGCCGAATGTGTTTAGTTTCACCGATGAGTCGCGCAAACGCGCGGCGCGCAAGCGCAGTGGACGGTAGCGCAGTTGCCTGCAACCTAGTGTCGTCTTGTAAACTAGGCTTAAGGTTAGACATTTATTGAAGAATGACAAGGTCTCAACTACACTGGCTGACAAAAAAGCGAAGCACCCTGAAGAGGAGAAGAAACAAAATTAAATTTCATGGTTTGATACGCTTTGTGATGTTATTTAGCCGATTACAAAAGAGAGTCAAATGTATAATAAACGTAGCAGTATAAGCACGCTAATCAGTATGACTTTGCAGGCGCTCTGACCTGGAATCTGGGACTGATTCGGTTGGGAAGAGTGTCATACAGACATTGTATCCTTTCTTGAGGTAAGGTGGCCCAAAACTGCTGGATACTGGTACTGAGACGAGAGCTGACCTTCAAATTTGTCACACACTTGTTGTATCGGGCATAGATCTGGGGATCTTGCTGATCGTGGGAGTGTTTCAGCATCATGCAGACAGTTCATGGAGACACGTGCCATGTGTTGAAAAACCCTGTTGAAACTGGCACCATGATACTGTCGCACGAGGAAACAGGACGTCCGTGACCCATCGTTACGCTGTGAGACTTCCCTCAGTTACTACCATCCATCACTAAAAGCCATACTCGATGGCTCTCCACACCATGACGCTGGCTGGAAATAGCTCCTCTGTGCTTCTTCAAAACATTGGAAGAATGGGAACTCAGCCCAGCTCACCGCCATACTCGCCGAAGATGGATATACGGGTAGTGCAGAACCTCGATACATCGCTAAACACAATGCAGTGCAATTCATTAGCAGTCCATGATTCCCAGTCACGGCACTAGTCAAACGCAGCCGTCTGCGTTGTGATGTTAAAGGCAGCCTAGAAATGGGACAGTAATTTCCTAGTTCTTGTTCTTAGGCTCAGACCAATAGTGCAGGATGAGGCACGATACTGCAGCAAGTGTCCATTACTTGTTCTCGGTTTGCAGGCATTGATGTCAATGGATAACGATTTGTTTTGCGCACAGTACACGAGCCTTCTTTGTGGTGATCAGACGTGGTCCACCGTTACCTAGACGATGAGGTGCCTTCTCTCACTATCCAATGCAGTCCAACATCGGGCCACTGTTACACACGAATGCCCCACTAATCTAGCCTGTCAAATGGAGACCTACACTTAGGCTCCTTTGAAACGCTGTCATTTGCTGATAACTTTTCCTAACATGAGTATGCGGCCGGCCGGTATAGCCGAGCCGTTCTAGGCGCTACAGTCTGGAACCGCGCGACCGCTACGGTCGCAGGTTCGAATCCTGCCTCGGGCATGGATGAGTGTGATGTCCTTAGGTTAGTTAGGTTTAAGTGGGTCTAAGTTCTAGGGGACTGATGTCCTCAGAAGTTAAGCCCCTTAGTGCTCAGAGCCATTTGAACCATGAGTATGCGGCATCCTCGTGTCTTTCAATGTGATCACTCAACATCTGACGCTGTTCACGTCCCTTTATATGCCCTACCAGACCTGCTAGCAACACTAAACTTGAAAAACGCTAGTGCACTAGATTAGATTAGATTAGTTTTCGTTCCATAGATCCGTGTTGAGGAGATCCTCGTTGATGCGAAACATGTCACCTTTTTATTTTTTATTTCTTTTAAGCTGAAATAACAATACTAATACTATAAATATATACAACACATAATTTGTTTCTATTAAAAAATTCGTCAATGTTGTAGAAGGAGTTGGCCACTAGTAAGTCTTACAGGCTCCTTTTAAACTGACCTCTATTTGTAACTAAATTTTTTATGTTTGCTGGCAAATTATTGAAGGTGAGTGTTCCTCAGTAGTGGACCCCTTTTTGAACTAAAGTAAGTGATTTTAAGTCCTTCTGCAGATCATTTTTGTTCCTGGTATTGTATGTATGAACTGAGGTGTTTGTTGGGAAAAGAGATATATTATTTAGGACAAATTTCATTAAGGAGTAAATATACTGAGAGGCAGTAGTTAGTATACCCAGTTCTTTGAAGAGGTTTCTACAAGACGTCCGTGAGTTTACTCCACAAATAATACGTATTACACGCTTTTGGACTTTGAAAACTTTTGTTTGACTTGGAGTTACCCCAAAATATTATACCATATGACATTATGGAATGAAAGTAGGCAAAGTTTGCAAGCTTTTTCACTTTTATGTCGCCTATGTCTGCTAACACTCGAATTGCAAATACAGATTTGTTAAGGCGTTTCTGCAGTTCTATGGTGAGCTCCTCCCAATGAATTTATTATCAAGTTGTAATCCCAGGAATTTAAGACTGTCAACCTCTTCTATCTGCTCTTCTTCGTACTTTATGCATATGTTGGGTGAAAAGCTCTTACAGGTTCTGAATTGCATATAGTGAGTCTTTTCGAAGTTTAATGTCAGTGAGTTGGCTTTAAACCATTTATTAACATCCATGAAAATATCATTAGCAGACCTTTCTAGAACTACACTCGACATACTATTTATTGCAATACTTGTGTCATCTGCAAAAAAACGAACTCTGCTTCTGGCAGTGTAACTGATGAGAGATCATTAATGTACACAAGAAAAAGCAATGGCCCTAAGATGGATCCTTGTGGGACACCACATGTAATTTCTTCCCATTCTGATGATGACTGATGACTTAATTCACTAGTCCCTTGCACTGACACCCTTTGTTTCCTGTTAGCGAGGTATGACCTGAACCATTTTGCAGCACTGCCTGTGACACCATAGAATTCTAATTTATTTAAAAGGATGTTGTGGTTTACACAATGGAATGCCTTTGACAAATCACAGAAAATACCTGCTGCTTGTAACTTGTTATTTAATGAATTAAGTACATTTTCACTGTAGGTGTAAATAGCCTTTTCGATATCAGAACCCTTCAGAAATCCAAACTGTGTTCTTGATAATATGTTATTTGTGGTCAGATGGTTGAGAAGCTGCCTGTAGATTGCTTTTTCTAAAATTTTGGAGAATGCTGCCAAAAGTGAAATCGGTCTGTAGTTTGATGGCATCTCTTTATCCCATTTCTTGAATAGAGGCTTAACATCTGCATATTTCAGCGAGTCAGGAAATGTCCCAGTTATAATTGACTGGTTACACAAGTAACTTAGAATTGTACTAAACTCACAAGAACATGTCTTAATTAACTTTGTTGATATTTCATCATAACCACTAGAATGCTTTGCTTTTAAGGATTTTATTATGGAAGTTATTTCTTTTGGTGATGTGAGTGACATATTCATGTTCCTAAAGCTATTTGTAAAGGCTAGTGTCAGATATTCAAAGGCATTATTTACTGATACTGACAATCCCATTCTATCAGTAATGGATATAAAGTACTTGTTAAATAGATTTGCCACACTATGCCCATCGGTTACTAATGTGTCATCTACCCTTAGTGCTATTTGCTCCTGTTCCTTTCTGGTTCTACCAGTCTCCTCTTTCACTATATCCCATATTGTTTTTATTTTGTTCCCTGACATTGCTATCTTCTTCTCGTAGTGTATTTGTTTAGATGCCTGAATTACTTTTTTTAATGTTTTACAGTATTCCTTGTATTTAGCTAAATCATCAGCATTGGAGCTATTCTTGGTGGACAGATACATTTTCCTTTTTGTCTTACAGGAAGTCTTTATTCCTTGTGTGATCCATGGTTTTATAAATAGACTTCTGTTTACTTTGAGTAACTTTTAGAGGAAAACAGTTTTCAAACATGGTACTGACATTGTTCATGAATGTGTTATATTTTTCATTCATGTCATGAGCACTATAAACATCTTTCCAGTTCATATCTTTGAGCAGTTTTCTAAAACACTCAATTTTTGGTTGATTGAATACTTTCCTGTACTCAGATTTAGCAGTCTTGATAATCTGCTTAGAATTTACATCTAAAACAAGGAGCTGCATGTCATGATCTGATAGTCCATTTATTACAGGTTTTATGATATGATTTTGTTCCTTTGATTTGTCTATAAAAATGTTATCAATGGCTGTCCTTGAGGATTTAGTGATCCTAGTTGGAAAGTTTACAGTGTGAGTTAGATTGAAAGACAACATTAGTAACTGCAGTAAATGTTTACTGGATGATTGAATTAGAAAATCTGTATTAAAGTCACCAGCAACCAAAATTTCTTTGTTTCTTACTGTTAAATAACCCAAAAGAGCTTCTAAATGATTTATGAATAGATTGTAATTTCCTGCTGGTGCTCGGTAAATAGTTACTATTATATAGGATCTGTTATGGAACTCTACTTCTGTTGCACATGCTTCTAGATGCTGCTCTAAACAGAATTTATTAATGTCAATGTTCTTGAATTTATGGCAGTTTTTAATAAATGTGGCAACTCCTCCTCCCTCCATATCTACTCTGCAGAAGTAGGAAGCTAGCTTAAATCCTGAAATGTCTAACATATCTATACCAGTGGTCACTTGATGTTCAGAGAGGCTGATTATGTCAATTTCGTTAGATGAATTCATTTCATCGATACAAATGAGTAGTTCATCAACTTTATTTCTGGGTCCCGGAATGTTCTGGTGTAATAAAGATAACTGATACTGCATACTAATGCGATTATAACTGCTTTGGTGAAGATGAACTGGCAGTTTCTGATTACTTTCTGTTAAACATTGTTTAAATGGAGGCTGTATGCTAAAATCTGACTTCTGTTCACCTATTTTCTCAAGCTGAGCCTGTCTGCCAATCTCTCTTAAAACTCGTTTTCTATCCCCCTTCCCTATCCTAAAAAAGGCATCCCTCTGACACCTGTGACCACTGGTATTTTACCACTTGTGACAGTGTCCCCCCTTAAGTTTTCTGCAATCAAGCCAGACAGTTTTCCCTTCCCTTTCCTATTGAGGTGAAGGCCATTCCACTTGCATACAGAATTGCAGCTCTAATCAGTTACATATCCTTCGATGTTGTGTACATGTGCGAAGTTACATTGACATTCGACTGTGTCTTCAGGGTGCTTTGGGTTTTGTGTCGGTCAGTGTAGTTACAGTATACTAATACGTAAATGATATGATAGAATGATAATTTAGGGAGCTCCTGAATTTTCGTGGGTGGCTAAGTTGTGTACAGAGAAGGTTGGATAATTAGAAAATTATTGTGAAATGTAGGAAGACATGCAAATGGTGTCTCATATACCAGCATCCCCTGTGACGGATCGGCAACTCTGTGGACGGAGAGGCATTGCAAACATACGTACCTCCAAGGCGTCGCCTCCCAGGACTCTCGCTGGGAGCCTACTATCCTCCGCCGAGTGACGTGCGTGGAAACAGATAACAGATCCACAAGTATATCTCCGCACACCGGCTATTTATAGCGGCGCCACTCCACTCATCATACCACAAACCCAGGTATGCTGCTGCGCCACTACATCCTTGTTCCACCTTCCATGCACCTCCATGCCTTATCCACCCACTCGCGTTGGAATTTTGACCGACTCTCACTCTCCAACTTTGCAATCCGTCCCGAGATAGACCCTCTTTCCCACCCCAATCACAACGCTCCATCTCACCACATCCTCCAATTTTCTCCTTCTCCCTTCATCCACATTGCTGACTTCTAGCCACTACCTGTGATTCTACAGGGTCCTACAGTCATACTCCTCATCATACCTTCATCATAACAATTTTTTCGTGTGTCACCTTCCATAACCATTACATCATGGCATCATTCACGTTCAAGGGTGAAATGATAAGGCCCCATACGCCGAGGAGCGTGGGGGACGATGTGGGAGACCCGCACCGCCTACTAGGCAAGGTCATAGCGAAGGTAGTTTGCCATTGCCTTCCTCAGATCGTAGTGGGGATGAATGATGATGATGAAGACGGCCCAACAACACCCAGTCATCTAGAGGCAAAGAAAAATCCCTGACACCGCCGGGAATCGTACCCGGGACATCGTGCGCGGTAATCGAGAACGCTACCGCAAGACCACGTCGAACGAGTTTGAAAAACCAACAGCATTTTTATCTATGTGTACTTTACAAAACATCGTTTATTGTCACTTGTTTTTAGTTAACAATCGTCACTATCGTCCTCCATATGTATGTTTTACAAAATCTTCTGTTATTGTCACTTTTATACGTTTTAAACACTATTAAGTACAATTTTATAAGCTTTGGCTGAAGAGCGGCTTTTGTCCGCTGCCAGCCCGCCCCCGTTACGGGGGACTGAAGTAACAATAAAAAAGACACTTTGAGCAAACTCATGTGCTGGCTAATCCTAGCCCTTTAATCAGAGCCCTGTTGGTACCACTGCCGAGCAACTTTGAACTTCTGCAATGTCGTCTCGCAAAGTACCTTCGGCCAGCTGCCGCCGAGTACACTCTCTCCCTTACAGTGGGAAACTTCGCTGGATTAGTTTCTACATCTCGTCATCTTAATTCACTTTGTTGTTTTCCGAGTCAACTCCTGATAAAAAACTGAGAGACTTTCGTATTAAGTTCTGTAAGAAAACGTTTTCCTTTTGTCAGTGCCCTGTTGTGTTGTAATAAGCCGGCCGTTGTGGCCAAGCGGTTCTAGACGCTTCAGTCGAGAACTGCACTGCTACTACGGTTGCAGGTTCAAATCCTGCCTCGGGCATGGATGTGTGTGATGTCCTTAGGTTAGTTAGGTTTAAGTTGTTGTTAGTCTAGGGGACTGATGACCTCAGATGTTAAGTCCCATAGTGCTTAGAGCCATTTGAACCATTTGTTGTAATAAACTTTTCGCTTGTTGACTTAGAGCGTGGTGTATCTTAGGCGTCTCATTATGTGAGATATACACTGATAAGCCAGAAAATTATGACCACCGACCTACTATCGGTATAAACCAGTCCAGGCGGTAGCAGCGTCACATAACGAGGAATGACTTCTAGTCAGACATACGCACTGTGCATATAATATCAGTGAGTGAGCTATCCGTGTGTAGAATGGGGAAAGAGCACTATCTTTCTGAGTTTGACGGAGAGCAGATTGTAATAGCTCAGAGGTTCGGCACGAGGATTTTGGAAACTTGTCGGGTGTTCGGTGAGTGCTTTGGTGAGTGTCTTCAACACGTGCGAAACCAAGCACGTCCAGACGTCGTGGTGTTAGGAGGCCACCTTTCGTTACAGATGTTTGACGTCGTAGGCTGGGCAGACTGGTGAAACAGGACAGGCGGAGAACCGTGGCAGAACTAACATCAGACTTTAATTCTGGGGAGGGTGCATGTGTGTCTGAACTCACAGTGCACCGGATAACCCTAACGATGGGCCTCCACAACTGACGACCCGTGCATGTTAACACCACGGGATAGGAGACTACGACTGAAATGGGCACATGACCATCGGCTCTGGACGTTGAAACAGTGGTAGAGAGTTGCACGGTCTGATGAATCCCAATACTATTGTCATCATGCCGACGGGAGGGGCGCGAATCCGTCCTCTTCCAGGGGAACAGCTCCTTGATACCTGTACTTTGGGACAGAGAGAAACAGGCGGCGGCTCCATTGTGTCCAGTGCAGTACGGGCAAGGCACCATAAAGGCCAAGGAGTATCGTACATTGATTGCGGACTGCGTACACCCTTTCATGACGATCATGTTTCCCGACGGCAGTGGTATTTTTTAATAAGATAAAGGTCAGAAGTGTGATGGAGTGTTTCGAGAAAACAGTGGTGAGTTCCAATAAATGTGCTGCCCCTTCATCCTCCTCGCCAGATTTCAATCCGTTCGAACACGTATGGGATGTGACTGAACGTGGCGTCAGAGCTTATCTCTCCCCTTCCCGGAATTTACCGGAATTAAGTGACTTGTGAGTGCAGATGTCGTGCCAACTCCCTCCAGTGAACTACCAAGGCCGCATTTCTTCCATGCCACGAAGCGTCGCCGCTGTTATTCCTGCCAAAGATGGACATACCGGCTATTAAGTAGGTGGTCATGACGTTCTGGTTGATCAGTGTAGCATGGTGAACGCTTGGTGAAATGATTGACGCATGTTCCTGCTTCGATAAATCATATTCCACAAAGCGGTGCCAAATTCTCTGTACTTCATGTATTTTCTCCATTGTTTTCAGAATGCTAGTCAATATATTTACTCTTCACAAATATTTCAGTAAAATACTGAACCGTAAGTACTGATTTCATTTTGTTTTCCGAAGGTATTGCCACTATGCGAACTTCGATGTTTCCATAGCGTAACTTTTGTTTTTAGGATTTTGGGTTTCCAGCCCGACAATTTTAAGTACTGTATTGGTTGACTGATTTGGGGGAGGGGACCAAGCAGCGAGGTCATCGGTCCCATCAGATCAGGGAAGGATGGGGAAGGAATTCGGCCGTGCCCTTTCAAAGGAACCTTCTCGGCATTTGCCTGAAGCGATTTATAGAAATCACGGAAAACCAAAATCCGGATGGCTAGACGTAGGTTTGAACCGTTGTCCTCCCGTATGCAAGTTCAATGTCCTAACCACTGCAGCATCTCGCTCGGTAGCTACTTTATACGACGAGCTATGCGTCAATTCGTACATGTGACTCCTTACTTTTGCTTGCTTCAACTGGGTACTTTGCAAGTGGTCAACAATTCGATATGCTTGAGAATAACTACACTACTGGCCATTAAAATTGCTACACCAAGAAGAAATGCAGATGATAAACGGGTATTCATTGGACCAATATATTATACTGGAACTGACATGTGATTACATTTTACGCAATTTGAGTGCATAGATCCTGAGAAATCAGTATCCAGAACAACAACCTCCGGCCGTTATAACGGCCTTGATACGCCTGGGCATTGAGTCAAACAGAGCTATTGACCAGATTTTTTCAATTGGTGAGAGATCTAGAGAATTTGCTGGCCAGGGCCTCAGTCGAACATTTTCTGTATCTAGAAAGGCCCGTACAGGACCTGCAACATGCGGTCGTGCATTATCCTGCTGAAATGTAGGGTTTCACAGGGATCGAATGAAGGGTAGAGCCACGGGTCGTAATACATCATAAATATAACGTCCACTGTTCAAAGTGCTGTCAATGCGAACAAGAGGTGGCCGAGACGTGTAACCAATGCCACCCCATACCATCACGCCAGGTGATACGCTAGTGTGGCGATGACGAAGACACGCTTCCAATGTGTGTTCAATACGATGTCGCCAGACACGGATGCGACCACCATGATGCTGTAAACTGAACCTGGATTCATCCGAAAAAAATGACGTTTTGCCATTCGTGCACCCGGGATCGTCGTTGAGTACACCATCGCAGGTGCTCCTGTCTGTGATGCAGCGTCAAGGGTAACCGCAGCCATGGTCTCCGAACTGATAGTCCATGCTGCTGCAAACGTCGTCGAACTGTTCGAGCAGAGGGTTGTTGCCTTGCAAACGTCCCCATCTGTTGGCTCAGGGATCGAGACGTGATTGCACGCTTCGTTACAGCCATGCGGATAAGATGCCTGTCATCTCGACTGCGAGTGATACGAGGCCGTTGGGATCCAGCACAGCGTTCCGTATTACCCTTCTGAACCCACCGATTCTATATTCTGCTAACAGTCACTGGACCTAGACCAACGCGAGCAGCAATGTCGCGATACGATAAACCGCAATCGCGATAGGCTACAATCCGACCTTTATGAAAGTCGGAAACGTGATGTTACGCATTTCTCCTCCTTACACGAGGCATCACAACAAGGATTCACCAGGCAACGCCGGTGAACTGGTATTTTTGAATGAGAAATCGGTTGGAAACTTTCCTCATGTCAGCACGTTGTAGGTGTCGCCACCGGCGTCAACCTTATGTGAATGCTCTGAAAAACTAATCATTTGCATATCACAGCATGTTCTTCCTGTCGGTTAAATTTCGCGTCTGTAGCACGTCATCTTCGTGGTGTAGCAATTTTAATGGCCAGTAGTGTATCTATGCTTACAAGTGGCGTCACGTATTAAAATAGCTTATTGCGAAGCATATCGTCAGAACTCATACCATTGTGATGAGTTTCAGTGTCCACATTGGACACAGAGTTACAGATGTTTAATCTCGACGGTTCTCCACAGAGCAGTTCCCAAAACGTCAATACATATTATGTGCCCAAACGTCTCCGGAGCTCAGTTGCTTCTAGTTCCAAGGCAGCCAGTCTTCTAACTAATATTGTTAAGAACTTCCTTTTGCTGCTGCACGTTACAGTCACATTAATGTGACCACCGCTTATATTCGATGTCAACGTACGATGACAACTCACAAAAAAATGGATCAAATGGCTCTGAGGTCACCAGTCCCCTAGGACTTAGAACTACTTAAACCTAACTAACCTAAGAACATCACACACAGCCATGCCCGAGGCAGGATTCGAACCTGCAGCCGTAGCGGTCGCGCGGTTCCAGACTGTAGCTCCTAGAGCCGCTCGGCCACTCGATGACTCACAGACCGCAGGTGGCAACAATAGCAGTGGAGGGTATATAAAGCGTGTCGAGAGGGGGAGGGGCGGAGAACACTGCAGTCGTTGTTGTAATGCGAAAAGGGAGCGATTTATATGACGTCCAAATAGGCACGCTCATTGGCCTTCATGTGAAGGGTGGAAGCATTTCACAAACGTCTAAGTTTGTAAACTGTTCGCGTGCCGCCGAGTTTATAATATACCGTGCATGGCAAAATGGAGCTGCCCAAAACAAGCATCGAGGTTAATGTGGTGCGCAACGGCCATAGGAGACTGGTCTGAACAGCAGCTGCGGAGCTGTGTACCGGTGAACAGATGTGCAACTATAGAGGAACCGACCGCCCATATGAACCAAGGGGCTACCAACAGCGTCTCCTCAACCACCATTCAGCGGACGTTGTTGTGCTGCCATTGCAGCAGCGGCGAGGTTCATGCACCCATTTTGACTGCTGCTCATCGGCGACGAAGGCTGGAATTTGTATGCCAGTACCACAACTAGACTTCCACTGAGTGGCGCCAGGTGGCCTATCCAGATGAGTCACGTATTATATTCCACCGGACAGATGGCCATTGTTGTGTACTTCGTGAAGCGTCTGAAATTGAATACCTTGCAACAATCCTCGGAAAGGTCTAGTCTGGAGGAGGTAGCATTATCGTCTAGAGAATATTTTCTCGGCATTTCCTGGGTGTCCTCGTCCTTCAGGAAGCAGAATGGATCAACAAAAACATGCATCTGTCCTTGGGGACCATGGCCAGCTCTACATGCAGTTAATTTTCCCTCGGCCCGATGGCATCTACCAACAGGAAAGTGCAAGTTGTCACTCAGCGCTCGATGTACGTGTGTGTTTGGAAGAGCACCATGATGAGTTCACCGTATTCCGCTGGCCACCAAACTCCCTGGATTGAAACTCAATCGAGATTCCGTGGGACGACATCGATCGGGCTATTCGCGCCATGGATCCTCAACCGAAAAATCTGAGTTGGTTTGGCTCCACATCCCTGGCGGTACCTTCCAGAACATCGTTGACTGTTCCTTTTTGACTCGCACTGGTCCCGGCAACAAAAGGTAGTCATTTAGGTTCAAATGGTTCAAATGGCTCTGAGCACTATGGGACTTAACATATGAGGTCATCAGTCCCCTAGACTAACAACTACTTAAACCTAACTAACCTAAGGACATCACACACATCCATTCCTGGCAGGATTCAAACCTGCGATCGTAGCAGCAGCGCGGTTCCGGGCTGATGCGCCTAGAACCGCTCGGCCACAAGGGCCGGCTGCTCATTCAGGCTTTTGAGAGGTGTTCACATTACTGTGATGGACGGTATATTTCAGTGTTTAAACTTCGGGAAAAAGTTTCAGGGAAGTTCTGATACACAGATGACGGACTTCGGAGCCATCCCTCCTGAAGTTTGCACCATCTGACAAAAAATTCCGAGACTTATTTGATCCTCGACGTATAAATGGCATCAGCGCAGCAACTGCAGTGGCAGCTTGTATTAATAACGTAAACAACACATATGCATTTGACAAGTCAGTTGTGAACACACAGTGTTAAGTAGTGGGCGTGGTGCCGTAGTGTGTCAACGCTGTGTTACAAATTCAAAAGGAGCAACGTATCTAAACAACTGTTCAAGACGTTCTCGAGAATGTTTCGAAGGAGAGGGAAATGCATGCGAAGTTTGTCGCAGACATCTTGATCTCCGGTCGAAAACAACGACGTCCGAAACTTGATTGAAATGAAGAACGTCGGCACTTCTTTTCTGGGAGAAAACCATTACGATTGACGAGACGTGGTGGTATCAATACGAACCTACCACAAAACGGCGAAACACTGATATTCATCTGAAAGGTCAACGCTTTGACTACATAACCGAGGCTAAAGTCAATGTGACGAGTGAGTTGAACAACATCTCAAAGAAGGAATTTTTCCGACAGTCTCACTTGGTTGTGTGAACGTTCCGTACGTTTTTCCCAAGTTGCAAAAACTATTTAGTAATCCAATTTCGAAACTTTTTGGAGTGATGGGGTAATAAATACTTATTGTCGTTTTCTGAGCCAATTGATCTGCGAGGCAACCGTCACTAGATTTACATCCAAGGATGATTGATGAGATTCAGCTCAATGATTTGAGAAGGCCAT
Organism: Schistocerca gregaria; assembly: GCF_023897955.1. Classification (NCBI taxonomy): domain Eukaryota; kingdom Metazoa; phylum Arthropoda; class Insecta; order Orthoptera; family Acrididae; genus Schistocerca; species Schistocerca gregaria. The sequence continues at coordinate 768,167,730 of NC_064931.1, read as the reverse complement.
TTCAGCAGCTACACCTGGCTTTCGTCTAATCACGGTACGATGATCCTTGCCTCATCTTGAGGAGTGCTCTCATACCGATACAGCAAATGTCCGATTCCTAACAGTTTGCTGAACATGTTACTTATAGAAATGCTTTCACAAACACCAACCTTTTTTTTCGCGTGGATCTAAATAAATGCTTGAAAAACAAACCTGGAAAAATCGGCCCGTGTCATCGCACCAACTTCAGCAAAATCTACGGTTACTACAACTTTCTCCAATAAGTACCTTACGCTAACCATCCACCATATTGATAAATATCCGTCTGAGAGCCATGTCTCGTACCATGAATAATAATTTCAAGAAGTCTTGTAATAATATTCTACAGAACATTGGCAGTTCTGTGTCTCACTCTTACATATATTTTGCATTCGTTCTTGTGATCAGTGCCTTGTGGGCACAAATACTACAATTAACCTCAGGTCACACCGTATCGCGGCGGACTGACTTTAGTATCGGTGCTGCATGGGGCGTCCTCTTCAAAAGCCGGAAAGAATGTTCGACAACTGTTTCCCAGAGTATTCTTTAGGGTTATGCAGTCACTATCAATTACATTCTTAAACCTGTCGATGTGATGATCATATTGGATGCTTCTCTGATGTTCTACTTCACAGTGACTATTCCGTACTGCTATACGGGAGATCTTCGCAAAAGCGATCGGCATCCCTTCGAGCACCTCGGGCACGCATGCAGCCTACATTTCACTGCACGCCTCTGCGTCACGAACTCGCCCTGTCGCAGTTACGGACGGATACCAGGCGGTACCAGCGCTAGCAGAGGCCGTCAGTTCCATGGGACCTATTCGCGGCCGCCCCACACGTGACTAGAAAATAGTGTCACTAGTATTCCACCTCCGGCCGCTATAAAGGTTGGCGCCAGAGCTCCACAGGTCTGTTCTTACGGCATCGAATGCCTCTTCTAGCCTTCGCGAGGGTGCGACTCGCCCCTTCTTTTTAGGACGCTCTCGAAGTCCATCGTATGGACCGGCGCAGCTGTATTCAGCATTCGTCATTGTTTCCCTCCTTTCCCAAGGTGGCTTCCGTCAACTCCCCCTCCCGGATGATGCCCTCTCTCCCTCCATTTATCCCTCCTATCAACTCTGATCACCTCCCCCTCCTTTCCTCTGTCCTTTCCCTGGGCTCCCTCCTCCCCCCACCCTTCCATCCAGTTTTTTCCCTGCCTACCCTCTCTCTGCCTCCCTTCTCTCCCCTGAGTCCTTTCTGCCTGCCCCTCCCCTGTCTTTCCCACTCCTCCTCGCGCCCTCCCAGTCCCCCTTTCTATATCCCCCTCCCTTCATTGGCTCCCCCTTTTTTCTTTTCCTCTCCTCCCACGTTTTCCCCCTCCCCCATCTGCTGCCATGTCACCTGTATAGAGCTGTTATAAGTGAATGTTCATTGTTGTGCGTCTCCTGTCAGTGTTGCAAACAGCCGCCATACTGCCTCTAGTTGTGTTTTTTATCTCGTGCGAACAGAAACCAGACTGTCGCTGTGTTTTTTAATTGTGCCTGTCTACTTCTTGTATGTCTTCATCCGCATCATCACCACAGTGTTTTTATATTTTAAAATCCACCACTTACCGCCATTTTACAAAAACATATGTGTGAAATCTTACAGGGCTCAACTGCTAAGGTCATCAGTCCCTAAGCTTACACACTACTTAACCTAAGTTATCCTAAGGACAAACACACACTCCCATGCCCTAGGGAGGACTCAAACCTCCTTCAGGACCAACTTAGACATTTTTCGTAGCATTGTACAAACAAAATGTTGTCTTTGTAGCCAGCGGTTCATGTGAGCAGAGATCAACAATGGAGGGAGCCAATGAACGGCTGTATTATGAGTGATCAAACATTTCGCATCGAAAACACACGGAGATGCCGCGTACTCGTACGAGACAGAGTTATCATCACCTGGATTGTTTGAAAGGGGCTTCTGTGCGGGTATCAATTTGGTCAGCTGGTCGAATCGTGCAATATCCAGATTTGTGGGGCTTTTGTATATAACAGTGGCCTGGTGTTAGACTACATGGGAATGTGGAGGCAGTCATCTCATCGCCAAGGTTCCACTCGATCACGTCATCAAAATAAGGGAGGATCGCCGTATAGTGATATCAAGGACCAGTTACAACAGTTGTGGGCCAGCTTACCTCAGGAGAGTATTCACGGCGTTAGGACACCCTTCCCTATTGAATGAGTACATGTATTTATGACAGAGAGGGTGCTAGGTCATATGGATGGAACGGTTAATACTGGCAAGTTATTTGTAAATTTGGCTCGATTTTGTAATCACTAAAATTACATCACATGCCGGCTAAAGCCGTGAATGTGTATAGAAGACTTTCCCAACCGATGTTGCCCTAACTGGAGGTCATTTATCACCGTGAACAGAAACTTAAGTGATGATGGTCAAAGAATTAATCTGATAACAGAAACTGAAATGGCGTGAGATGGTGTGGGAGACATTTCATCAATAAGCATCCATCAAATCACCCAGTACATAGATACTTCGAAGAACAAGACGTAGATGGTACTGGCTGAGCACCAGTTACCACAAACAGTGCACCACGAAAATAGGCGATAACCTATCAGGAAGAAATTTATCACAGTTGAAAGAAACTTAAGTGTAACTGTCAATGGTTTGCGACTAGTTATTGTTTGCACACCAGTAGAAGAGAGGATAGTATCGGTTCGTACGGGTAAAGATTCAAGAAAAAGCACACGTCGACTGTCGCTGAAATGCACGCCTCGATTAACAGTGTGGAAAGTACTGATGGAGCTGTAGTTAAACTCCTGTTATAATTGATGTGAGGCAGATGTGGAACCAAATGAACTTGACCCAGATTTCAGTGCTATTAATAGATTATCCAGTACAGTACCAAATTGCTGAACTTCCTAAAGTATATGTAGTTCACGGATGAGGCCGGTAATAGTGTTTACAGCTGCCTGATAGCCACGTCTAGAGTGATGAAAGCAAAACTGTAATAATGGTGCTTCATCTTTTTGTAACTACAGATATATTTTCGTCAAATGCTGCCTTACCACTTACAATTGCCCCACTTGTATTTGTGTAGTCAGCAGCAAATAATTTTTTTGTATTTATACAGTGATCTCCAACAGTACAAACATGTAAACGAATGCATAAACACCTGAAGAGGGGCGCAACCGATCGTGTGACGAATAAACAACCTTTTATTGTGACTGGTAGCGGATGTTTTTCTACAACCGAACATTTAAATCTTTCTGTACGAGCTCTAATTTTTCCTACTTTATTTTGATAATCATTTCTCCCTATGTACGTTGACAACAATAAAATATTTCAGAGGAGAAAGTCGGTAAAAAGACCTCGCTGCAACGAAAAACTCCTTTGTTTTAATGAATACAAATCCGACTCGCTTGTTATATCCACAACACTCTCTCCCCTATTAAGCGATGACATAAAACGAGTTGCCCTTCTTTGAACTTTTTTGTTATTCCCCGTCAATCCCATCCGGTAAGGACCCCACAGAGCACAGCAATACTCTAGCAGAGGACGAACAAGCGTAGTGTATGCAATTTCCTTAGTAGACCTGTTGCATCATCTATGCGTTCTGTCAAAAAAATATAATGTTTTGTTTGCCTCCCCCGCAACATTATCCATATCATCGTTCTAACTTAATTTGTTAATAATTTTAGGTATTTCATCAAATAAGGAGCCTTTAAATTTGTGTAATTTATCGTGTAGTTGAATGTTTTTAGCGGATTTCTTTTAGTACTCATGTGAATAACTTCACAGTTTTCATTATGCAGGGTCAATTTCCACTTTTCCCACCATACAGATATCTTATCTAAATGATTGTGCAAGTCGTTTGGATCATCTGATGACTTAACAAGACGGTCAATGTCAGCATCATCTGCAAACAATCTAAGACGGCTACTCAAATTGTCTCCTACATCGTTAATACAGATCAGGAACAACAGAGGGCCTATAACGCTTCCTTGAGGAGCGCTGATTATTACTTCTGTTTTACTCGATGCCTTTCCACCTATTACTACGAACTGTGACCTTTCTGCCAGGAAATGACGAATCCAGTCGCACAACTGAGGCGATACTCCGTAGACAAATCTAAAAATATGGAATCAATTTGACATACCCTGTCGATGGTACTTATTACTTCATGAGTATAAAGAGCTAGTTGTGTTTCACAAGAACGATATTTTCTGAAACCGTGTGGATTATGTGTCAATAAATCATTTTCTTCGAGCTACTTCATAATGCTCGAATACAGTGTATGTCCCAAAACCCTACTGAAAATCGACGTTAGTGATATAGGCCCGTAATTCAGTGGATTACTCCTACTTCCATTTTTGGGTATTGGTGTGACCTGAGCAATTTTCCAGCCTTTAGGTACGGATCTTTCTGCGAGCGAGTGGTTGTATATAATTGCTAAATACGGATCTATTTTATCAGCATACTTTGAGAGGAACCTGACTGGTATACGATCTGGACCGGAGACCTTGTCTTTATTACGTGATTTAAGCTGCTTCGTTACTGCGAGGATATCTTCTTCTATGTTTCTCATATTGGTAGTTGTTCTTGAGTGGAATTCAGGAATATTTACTTCGTCTTCTTTGGTGAAGGAGTTTCTGAAAACCGTGTTTAATAACTCTGCTTTAGTGGCACTGTCATCTGTGACTCCACCGTTGTTATCGCGCAGTGAAGGTATTGATTGCGCCTTGCCTTTATTAAGTGCTGTAAGGTGCTTCGCTATACCGAGAATAGGTACTCATAATGGTAATTGTTCTCGAATCTAACTCAGGAATATCTGCTTTGTCTTCTTTCGTGGAGGAATTTCGGAGAACTGGGTTTACTAACGCCGCTTGACTGGTGCTGTCATTGCTTGTATTACCACTGACATCGCACAGGGAATTTATGGATTGTGTCTTGCATTTAATAATGATTAGAACAATAAGTAAGATTACTCTTTTCTCTTTATAGCGGAAAGCCTAAATGTAACGTGACGGGATTATAGTGAAAGGGGCTTCGGCAGCAAAATTAGGTGTCAGGTGTGGCTGATGTATATGAGTTAAGAGAATTGTACGACACACACCCAACAAGTGAATATGTCTGATGGTAAATCAACTTATTCAAAGATTTCTTATTATTTTGCCATTTTGGCAGATCACCTTACCTATAAAAGATCCTTCTCCGGTAAAAATATGTTATTCAAATTTAGGAGTCAATCTGTTTGAACTACTTCTCGGATTCGAGTCCCATAGTGGCTAAGGATTTTTCTTTCGTATAGGGACTGCGCACAGTGTCGCGAGATCAGCAGATAAAAAGTCAGTCAGGCAGAGACGTATCAATTAGGCTGGCTGAACATGAACGCAGCTGGAGGTTGCAGAATTCAGACTCTGCATTTGCTGAGCATGTACTGAGTGAGGGTCACAACTACGAGCCAGTGTCCCATGTACTTCACTTAGCAGACAAAGGCCATAAACTCAACCTGCTGGAAGCCCTGGAAATTAACAAACATCTTGCTCACAGTCCAGATCTCATCCTAAATGACCAGACACAGCTCAACACTTGCTCTCTCGTAAAACTCATATAATCATCTTTGTTGTTCATTACTTCCCACACTCTCTCTTCCTACATATTCCCATTTTCCTGTATTCATTAAGTTGTTTTGATTGTTGCAGTTGTCTTTGTATTCCACATAGGCTGTAGTTTCAATAGTTAAGGATTTCCTTTTAACTTGTATTACTGTCCACGTTTAACTCCCCTTGTAGTTGTCTCATCAGATACTGTTCATATTTTTCTTAGCTCATTTATTTAATGAAAACTGGTACACAGCCACTGCTTTGATTGTAATGTTAATGTTAAAATGCGGTACCACCACTCGCTCAGACTGTAGGTTCCCTCAAACACCTCCATTTCCCTGCATTTATAAATTTCAGTTTATCTTATTGATATTGCTTAAGTTACTTATGTATTCTGTGTTTACATTGACAACTGTCTCTTCTTCTTTAATTGGTTGTGTATCACTCTCCATGTTTCATACCTCTTGATGCAGGCTTGTCTAGTAATAATTTTATCTTTTTTTATTAGTTTTGTTTATTAATAGAAACTGTTATGTAGGCATGCTATTCCTATTTTGTGCTGAAGGTTTTCCTGACAACTCCATTGTTATTTATGTACTGTTCAGTTTTTACTATTTCATTGCAAAGATGTTACTTACTGTATGTTCAGTCTAGATGTGTTACTTCTCTTCCAATGTTGTCTGCTAACATTTAACTTCTTTGGTGATAATACTCAGTAAATGTCTGAAGATGGCCTTGTAAGCCGAAAACCGGTTGGCAATAAAAGTAATATTGTAGAACAAAAGCAAACTGGTGCTTTTCATTTATTTAAGATAAAAAGAAAGAATGAATGTGTGGAATTGTTGTCTGGGAGCCCAGAAGAATAGTTTCAACTGTCAGCGTGGAGAGGATTTCTTTCTTCACGCATAATATCTTCTTCCCTTCGTCAGTAGACATATTTTTGCCTGTAATATACATGTTAAGCATAGATGACTGTATTGAGTACATGAGAGGTTTGTGTTATTCATGACGGTGAGAGAGGGAAGGGGAAGTGTCAAATCTGTGCGAATGCACAAACAGTGCCCGAACGCTTACGGAAATCGGCAACGCGCGGCGAGTAATGAGTATAATGGGCGGGGGCACTACGAATGTAGTGCGGGACAATACGTTGAGAATGTGGGTTTCACGGGAGGCGTGCCAGAGATAAATCCCTGCAGTCGCGCTATCCTCTGTGTCCTCGGTGGCTCAGCTGGATAGAGCGTCTGTCATGTAAGCAGGAGATCCCGGGTTCGAGTCCTGGTCGGGGCACTCATTTTCATCTGTCTCCGTTGACGTATGTGAACCCCTGTAAGCAGCTAAGGGTTGTAATTCATTGTAAGTCCGGTGTCTGCAAATAGACTACTCCCCTCAAACAGCACAAAGGTTCTCCATCCGACGGACGGATCTCCATGAACAGTATGTCTTGCGCTCCCTCCTTGAGACACTGTAGAGAGATTTGCGAGGCAAGACATCGGTTCAGAGTGTGGTTATCACGAACCTGTCGATCTCTCCTCTCTTAGAAGCCCAGATACTACCAGAGATAACTACTTTCAAAACCAAGATTCCGCGGCTAAACGGAGTATTCTTCATTAACTGTCTCGGCTGCAGAGGTATGTGGGGCGGTGATGTGGTAACCTAGTGGCCTTCCATACTGGAAGGAGGTAACCTAGCACTTGGTCGGCAGCATGCAGTTCGCGAGATACGCTTGCGAATTTGTTACACTGAGCAATATACAGGGTGTTACAAAAAAGTACGACCAAATTTTCAGGAAACGTTCCTTACACACAAATAAAGAAGAGATGTTATGCGGACATGTGTCCGGAAAAAAACGCTTAATTTCCATGTTAGAACTCATTTTAGTTCCGTCAGTATGTACTGTACTTCCTCGATTCACCGCCAGTTGGCCCAATTAAAGGAAGGTAATGTTGACTTCGGTGCTTGTGTTGACATGTGACTCATTGCTCTACGGTACTAGCATCAAGCACATCAGTACGTATCATCAACACGTTAGTGTTAATCACGAACGTGGTTTTGCAGTCAGTGCAAAGTTTACAAATGCCGAGTTGGCAGATGCCCATTTGATGTATGGATTAGCACGGGGCAATAGCCGTGGCGCGGTACGTTTGTATCGAGACAGATTTCCAGAATGAAGGTGTCCCGACAGGAAGACGTTCGAAGCAATTGATCGGCGTCTTAGGGAGCACGAAACATTCCAGATTATGACTGGCGACTGGGGAAGACCTAGAACGACGGGGACACCTGCAATGGACGAGGCAATTCTTCGTGCAGTTGACGATAACCCTAATGTCAACGTCAGAGAAGTTGCTGCTGTACAAGGTAACGTTGACCACGTCACTGTATGGAGACTGCTACGGGAGAACCAGTTGTTTCCGTACCATGTACAGCGTGTGCAGGCACTATCGGCAGCTCATTGGCCTCCACGGTACATTTCTGCGAATGGTTCATCCAACAATGTGTCAATCCTCATTTCAGTGCAAATGTTCTCTTTACGGATGAGGCTTCATTCCAACGTGATCAAATTGTAGACTCTCACAATCAACGTGTGTGGGCTGACGAGAATCCGCACGCAATTGTGCAATCACGTCATCAACACTGATTTTCTGTGAACGTTTGGGCAGGCATTGTTGGTGATCTCTCGATTGGGCCCCATGCTTCCACCTACGCTCAATGGAGCACGTTATCATGATTTCATACGGGATACTCTACCTGTGCTGCTAGAACATGTGCCTTTACACGTACATCACAACATGTGGTTCATGCACAATGGAGCTCTTGCACATTTCAGTCGAAGTGTTCGTACGCTTCTCAACAACAGATTCGGTGACCGATGGATTGGTAGAGGCGGACCAATTCCATGGCCTCCACGCTCTCCTGACCTCAACCCTCTTGACTTTCATTTATGGGGGCATTTGAAAGCTCTTGTCTACGCAACCCCTGTACCAAATGTAGAGACTCTTCGTGCTCGTATTGTGGACAATACGCCATTCTCCAGGGCTGCATCAGCGCATCAGGGATTCCTTGCGACGGAGGGTGGATGCATGAATCCTCGCTAACGGAGGACATTTTGAACATTTCCTGTAACAAAGTGTTTGAAGTCACGCTGGTACGTTCCGTTGCTGTGTGTTTACATTCCATGATTAATGTGATTTGAAGAGAAGTAATAAAATGAGCTCTAACATGGGAAGTATGCGTTTCCGGACACATGTCCACGTAACATATTTTCTTTCTTTGTGTGTGAGGAATGTTTCCTCAAAGTTTGGCCGTACCTTTTTGTAACACCCTGTATAGACGAATATATATGAAGTTTATAGACTCTGTGATTCCTAACACTTCATAAATCGCCAGGAGGCGCAAAAATGGTCTAGGGGTTATTTATGATGGGTTACTAGCCGAGACGTTAACAACTCGACGCAACAACCTGCCTTGGTCTACGTGCACGCGCGTTGGCCCCACATGGAGGGCTGGAACTTAGGCCCTTTCACTGGATTCCTGTGAGCCTGGAATCACAGAATTACAGAACTCGAACAGAGCTGTAGAAATGCACGAAGTTGCTTGAAACACAGCAAATTGCACGCAGAGATGGGAGCAACGGAATGCCGCAATCAGCGAAATGACAACAGTCCACTCCAAGTGACGCCGTCGTATGCCGTAAGTAGGCATTCCAGGCGTGGCTTCTCCTCTACTTCGGTCACTTCAAAATTGCCGCACTGCTGTTCCAACGACTCCGTGCAACTGGATGACCATAACAGTTCCCAAGCGACAACAGCAGAGTCAAATTCCTTTATTTAGTCCCCTAGAACTGGTATTAAAGTAATTCTGGTTATTCGGAAAAAAGGAATTGCTTTACTTGGGCTAAGTATCAGGTGATAATTCGTATTTGAATTCGATCTCTATAGAACGAGTTGTAGGAAAAACTGTATTTCGTAAGACGTTCCTGATCTGAAAATTACTTTAATATCCAATTACGTTGACTACATGAGGTAAGTAGAGTATGAAATGAAAATTTTGATGGAACACTAGAATCATGATCAATAAACAATCCTTTTGTTATTGGTTCACTGTTAACCAAGATACACGCGTACATTGCGTCACCTACCGTCACCTACCTCATCGAACAACTCACAGTGTCTTAGCAACGTATTTGGGAATTCCACGACAACTTGCTTGTCTTTGTGCTGCTGTTTTTACAACTGATAATGCGATGTTTATTACTTTTAAATACCTTCAGCATATGTTATTGGTAATGTGCAATTTCCCTATTGTAAAACTTCTTCAAGAAAGCAGTTTTCCTGTTCATTAACAATGGCCAATTCCGTGTCAGTCTTGTAAATGTTTTCAGCACCAGTATGATTTTTTCCAGCCTCTACTACAGGTAAGGAGTTTGCCAAATGCAGTCATATGTGAATGTTAGAACAGACACAGCACAGTTTTATCGCGGCATATAGTCAGAAATATGGTTCTGTATGCCGCGTAATTAATTATTGTTGCCATAAGCTAACAGTGGTGACAGGTAGGATTACAGCTAACAAAATAATTCATGGACGTACAACCGGATTTGTGTGTCCAAGGGGAAAATGTTTCGGCAAATAACCGCTCACCAAATACGATTACTTACAAGGATAAAAATGCCACTATTTTATAACTAGCGACACACCTGTGTAACAAAATAAGTCAATATATTCAGTTATTTCTTGCAAGTATATAATGTCAGTGTAAATTTATCAAGTCACTTCGCATTCATATCACATCACAAATGGTAATATGCGGAGAGAGACCATTTTGTGCGTAAGTGTGTGGTTGTGAATGAAATAAAACAGTTTTTATCAATTAAAATGTGGTAATAATTAGTAAATGTTGCTAACAGTCGCACTGTTAGAAATTTCATGACTTCACTCTCAGCTGCCCCTACTGCTGTCGTTTTATGCAACCTGCAATGTCATAAATGGCCTTAAAAAACAATGCGCGAGATTTTCATATTCTCTCACTCGCTACGAGTGAACTATTAGGGCATATTTTTTGTTTCATTTTATATGTTTTCGCTAGTGACCACGATTTTTGAGTTATTCAAGAAAAACATACAAAAGTGACCTTCAAACGCACGTTCACCCCAACATTCATCCCTCATCAGTCAGGATTTCTAATATGTTGTTCGTGGTACTCCTTCCTGCCACTGTACAAAAATTTCCTACTACACGAACTATTCCCGATAATCGACTATTTTTGGCGTTTATTGATTGGGCTATCACGCCACCAGATAGTCGGCTACATCGTTAATAGTATTAGTTTAATCGTGATCATGTGAGTAATAAAAAATAATCTACTTTTGTAAACGTTACGGTAAAACTAATTACGTTGACAATTCGGCCAAAACTTCATCCATACAAGCACAGCAGTTTCATTGTCACAAAAGGTCCTGTTAATTTTTTTCTGTAGGACTAATAGTTTGCCCCTAGTGAGCGAGAGAATATGAAAACTAGAAGTCAAGATATAAGACTGCTGGGTGCATAACACGAAGTTGGCAGGGGCATCTGAAACACCCTGTTTGCTTCCCGATATCCAACTTCACTTTCGTCCCTGTCGAATAATTATAACGAAACACAACTAAAACTCTGATTTGTTGATGCATAGTAATAAGAAAGCATTAAATAACTATGTTTTAAACACTTCAGAAAACTGAACAGTAACCGAGTGAGAGTGTGCAGTGGAAAAGACACTGGGCTCTCATTCGGAAGGACAGTCATACAGATTCGGGTTTCCCGTGCATGCCCTGAATTGCGTAAGGTAAATGCTGCGATGCTTCGTTTGTAAAGGTCAAAGTTGATTTCCGTCCAGAATTCGAGTTTCTGAACAGAGACTTACCGGAAGTTCTACATTATTTACGTATTCTTCGTTTGATTTAAAAAAGAGAGCGCATTTTCTTTTAGTGGACCCATTTTTCTAAAAGTAGTCAAGAACAGAATTGTGTTCAGTTACTTTTGATATTATTATTTGTAATGTTCCCTGTGCTCGGCGAATCGTCGGCATGTTGGATTTTGCACATCGCAGTTCCGAGGCTCGGTGAAATAACTATGAACCTTCATGGTTGCTAAATACACTACTGGCCATTAAAATTGCTACACCAAGAAGAATTGCAGATGATAAACGCATATTCATTGGACAAATATGTTATACTAGAACTGACATCTGATTACATTTTCACGCAATTTGGGCCATAGATCCTGAGAAATCAGTACCCAGAACTACCACCTCTATCCGTAATAACGGCGTGGATACGCCTGGGCATTGAGTCAAACAGAGCTTGCATGGCGTGTACAGGTACAGCTGCCCATATAGCTTCAACACAATACCACAGTTCATAAAGAGTAGTGACTGGCGTATTGTGACGAGCCAGTTGCTCGGCCATCATTGACCAGACGTTTTCAATTGGTGAGAGATCTGGAGAATGTGTTGGCCACGGCAGCAGTCGAACATTTTCTGTATCCAGAAAGGCCCGTACAGGACCTGCAACATGCGGTCGTGCATTATGCTGCTGAAATGTAGGCTTTCGTAGGGATCGAATCAAGGGTAGAGCCACGGGTCGTAACACATCTGAAATGTAACGTCCACTGTTCAAAGTGCCGTCAATGCGAACAAGTGGTGACCGAGACGTGGCACCCCATACCATCACGCCGGGTGATACGCCAGTATGGCGATGAGGAATACACGCTTACAATATGCGTTCACCGCGATGTCGCCAAACACGGATGCGACCATCATGATGCTGTAAATTGATCCTTCGTTCATACGAAGAAATGACGTTTTGCCATTCATGCACCCAGGTTCGTCGTTGAGTACACCATCGCAGGCACTGTCCGTGATGCAGCGTCAAGGGTAACCGCAGCCATGGTCTCCGAGCTGATAGTCCATAAACGTCCCCATCTGTTGACTCAGGGATCGAGAGGTGGCTGCACAATCCGTTACAGCCATGCGGATAAGATGCCTGTCTCTCGACTGCTAGTGATGGGAGGCCGTTGGGATCCAGCACGGGGTTCCGTATAACCCTCTTGAACCCACCGATTCCATATTCTGATAACAGTCATTGGATCTCGACCAACGCGAATAGCAATGTCTCGATACGATAAACCGAAATTTCGATAGGCTACAATCCGACATTTATCAAAGTCGAAAACGTGATGGTACGCATTTCTCCTCCTTACATGAGGCATCAGAACAACGTTTCACCGGGCAACGCGGGTCAACCGCTGTTTGTGTATGAGAAATCGGTCGGAAAGTTTCCTCATGTCAGCACCTTGCGTGAATGCTCTAGAAAGCTAATTATTTTCATATCACAGCATCTTCTTCCTGTCGGTTAAAATTCGCGTCTGTAGCACGTCATCTTCGTGGTGTAGCAATTTTAATGTTCAGTAGTGTATTTGGGTAACAAATGTCTATGTGGGTACAAACAGGTTGTGAATGTTATCTAGTTTCAAGTCACTGGCGTTTTTTTAAAAAAATGAATGGATATTTTATGCAAATTAATATGATTATCATCCTAGCTGCAGCATTGTGCGCCCAGACCAGATTCTAAATGATGCAGTGTGCCGAATCCAGATGAGACATGGAAAGCGCCTACTGCTCTAACAAAAAACAGGTATGGCAAGTGCCATGTAAATCAGAGTTCTCAAAAGAGCGAAAGTATGTCTTGTTGTGGCTTGATTAGCAAAGCATATGACACGGCAGCTAACATCATAATCTATACGTAATGAAACGTGTAGCTTAAAACCAGGCAGTTTTGGAAGTGTGCGAAGTAGCCATCGCAAGATGACATATTTGAAAATCCAAACACAGCTGATGAAAGAAGACGCTGAAAACTTCTAGTAAGTCGGCGATGACATAAAGCTATTGAAGGTGACACCGATAAACTAAAACGGAATTTATGACAAGAAGTTTTAGTGGCGTTCTAACGTCATGTTGATAATTCTAAACAGTAACGAAGAAGGTATCTGACAAATTCTTTCTTTTTATTCGATGAATTATGTGCTAAAGAGGTTTAAGCTTGTTAATGAACTATTTCTATAATTCTTATTAGAGATAAAAATTCCACACGTATTGAGGCAATATGGTCATCTAATAATTTGCCATATTTTTTAATCTCTTAGTAAAATTTAGGGGCAGGAGCACTGAAATAGGTTTTCCACAGGAAAACACACTTAAAAATCAAAGAAACTGTTACACTTGCCTAATATCGTGTAGGGCCCCCGCGAGCAGTGCCGCGACAGAACGTACCATGGATTCGACTAATTTCTGAAGTAGTGCTGAAGGGAATTGACATCATGAATCCTGCAGGGCTGTCCATAAATCCGTAAGAGTACGAGGGGGTGGAGATCTCTTCGGCACAGCAAGTTGCAAGACATCCCAGATATGCTCAATAATGTTTATGTCTGGGGAGTTTGATGACTAACGGAAGTATTTAAATTGAGAAGAGTGTTTCTGGAGGCACTCTGTAGCAATTATGGACGTATGGGATGTCGCATTGTCCTGCTGGAATTGCCTACGTCCGGCGGTATGCACAATGGACACGATTGGATGCAGATGATCAGGCACGACGCTTACGAAGTCTCACCTTTCAGAGTCAGATCTAGACGTATCAGGGGTCCCATATCACTCCAACTTCATACGCCCCACATCATTACAGAACCTCCACCAGCTTGAACACTACCCTGCTGACATGCAGGGTCCATGGATTCATGAGGTTGTCATCCTCTCGATTCAATTTGAAACGAGACTTGTCAGACCACTCAACATGTTTCCAGTCATCAACAGTCCAATGCCTGTGTTGACGAGCTCAGGTGACGCATAAAGCTTTGTGGTGTGTAGTCACCAACGGTCCACGAGTGGGCCTTGGGCTCCGCAAGCTCATATCGATGATGCCCGTTAAGTCACACCTTACACCATTACAGAGCCTCCACCAGCTTGAACAGTTGCCTGATGACCTGGAGGGTCCATGGATTCATGAGATTATTTCCATATCCCTTTACGTACATCCGCTAGATACAATTTGAAACGAGACTCGTCCGACCAGGCAACATGTTTCCAGTCATCAACAGTCCAATGCCGATGTTGACTGGCCCAGGTAAGGCGTAAAGCTTTGTCTCGTGCAGTCATCAAGGGTTCACGAGTGGGCCTTCGTCACCGAAAGTCCATATGGATGATGTTTCTGTGAATGGTTCGCGTGCTGACGGCCCAGCATTGAAATTTGCAGCGGTTTGAGGAAGGGTTGTACTTCCGTCACGTTGAATGATTGTCTGTAGTCTTCGTTGGTCCCGTTCTTGCAGGATCTTTTTCCGGCCGCAGCGATGTCGGAGATGTGATGTTTTACCGGATTCCTGATATTCATCGTACACTCGTGAAATGGTCATACGGGAAAATCCTGACTTCATCGCTACCTCGCAGATGCTATGTCCCATTGCTCGTGCGCTGACTATATCACCAAGTTCAAACTCACTTAAATCTTGATATCCCGCCATTGTTGCAGCAGTAACCGATGTAACAACTGCGCAAGACACTTGTTGCCTTATACAGGCATTGCCGACCGCAGTGCCATATTCTGACTGTTTACGTATCTCTGTATTTGAATACGCATGTCTATACAAGTTTCTCTGGCACCTCATTATATAATACAGAAATACAATTATTTGTACACAAGTAGTTATTGCATACTGCTTACAGATATCATGAAATATAGCAAAGACGTTAGACGTGGAAGATAATCAGTTCAGACAAGAAGAGAATAGAATTTTCTGAAATGTGGTGCTACAGAAGAATTCTGAAGATTAGATGGATAGATATGATAATTGAGATTAGGTACGGAATCGAATTGTGGGAAAAAGATATTTATGGCACAGATGAGATAAAAGAGGGAATTTGTTGATAGGACACATCCTAAGACATGGAAGAGTAGCCTGTTCGGTAATCGAGGGTAGTGTGTGTTGTACAAACTGTAGAAAGAGGTTTGGAAACGCAGGTTCAAATGGAGGTAAACTGGAGCACTTATTCAGAGATGAAGAGACTTGCACAGGTTAGACTAGCGTCGAGGGTTACATCAAACCAGTGTTCGGAATGAAGACCACAGTAGCACGAGTCTGTAAAATTCTTAAAGACTGAGTGAGTAAAAGAAAAATCAGTTGTAAATTTTCCACAATAATTGTGTAAGCGTTCGCTGGAAGGACATTAGAGTTTGTAGTCGCATCGTGAGGCCGTGAGCTCATATCCCGACATAATTTTTCAGTGACTTCGGAAACAACAATAATCAAGATGGGCGCAGCTGGATTCTTAATTACTGCGACACAACGAGAATGTCTCATACCGTGATTTCCCAATAAGGGAATTCTGTAAATATGGAAATCAATAATCAGAATATCCTCTGAAAGGCTAGTAAATAAATTCCGCACAAAGGTATTATAAAAAATGGTGACGGAACCATTCTTGTTCTAAGTGATATGTTCAGGCATTTTTCCCTAACAGACATACCTAACACAGTGGAAAAGAAAGTTTAATACTTATTTAATATCTATTTATTAAAAGAGCAGTGAAAAATATTGCTGTGTTTACACTTTAATCACAAGTTTACGTGTCGCATCTAAAGCTTTGGATTATATTTAGAATAATCAGATGACTGACTGACGAGATGAACTTAACATCGTCGATTGCAATTAGATGGGCTTCGAAAACACTGCACGATAAATGACATTAACAAGGAAAATCTCTTCTGCTATCTTATGTATAAATAATGTCTTACATTCGGCACCATAACGGACTCAAAACTCGATTATAAAAATGAATCCGAATGTGCCATAATTTATTTAACATGTTTCATAAGTTGATCATTCAGTATTTCCAAAGGATGTCTCCTATGCTGCTCGGTAGTGCCGTATCATCAAAGAGGAGAGGCTAAACAACCACAAAATTAAGAGTATCCATTATCGGTGTTCAGAAACCCGTGATTGTGTATTGAATATAAATGTAGAAAACGAGTCAACTTTCGAAATGTTTGTTTAGTCCCGTAAACAAGTTTTTGATCTTTTTCAGGCTCATCTTCAGATCTGGCCAACACATTGTGATGTTGGTTATTGGCTCGCGACAGTGTGAGCATCATTGCGGTTAGTATCCATCTAGCAGCATCCATTTTAATTGCTTATTGGCCACATGTTAATCAATTTCCACTTTAAATGTAAATACTTTTGTTGCTATAAATCGGACAGAATCCAGCTTGTGCTGTACAAGTCGTAATGTCCTGCACATGCAATTAGAATGGTAGTTGCTAGATGTATAACTACAATACCCACCATTATGTCACAAGCTAGTACCTAGAATGACGCTACGAAATGAGCAAATAAAAATGAAAATTATACCTGAAGATCAGCCTGAAAAGCCTCAGAATCTAGTTTATGGGGATAAACTAGTATTCCAAAAAGTGACTGATTGCAACTTTCTGCATTTATATTCAATCACAAAATGTGGGGAAACTTCTCTCGCCTATGTGACCCTTAAACGTTTTTCCGTTGTAACTACATCGCAATTTTACTCTAAAGGATCTCTACTTTTGTGAAGTATCGGAACTTCAGATGGCTAGAACTAGCCACGGCTGCTTGCACCGACTTTAGCTGTCCGCTGCGAGATGAACATAACAATTCAGAAGATAAAACACCTAAACGAAGGTGGCTGGTTCTGAGCACATGTGCCAACTTTGACGATGTGAAACGTATCCTCGTAGAAGTTTTACTTAACGAGGTGGCTCAGCGGTTAAAACACTAGGCCAGCCTTCTGGAGAATAGCGGTGCAAATTCACAGCCCACCATCCAGATTCAGCTTTTCCGTGATTTCCGGAAATTTCGTAAGGCAAACGCTGCCAATTTCGTTCACAGTCCTTCACTAACGCCAGCTTCTGTTCCCTCTCGAATAATCTCATCGTCAAAGGGGAAGTTAAACCCAACTCGTAATGTTTCTTAATTCGTTTCTTTCATAACTGCTTATATAAGCTATCTACTTAACTTCAGATAATATTTCCTGTCTGAGAGGCCGTGCTCGATGTATAAAACTATTCCCTGACGCTTCGTCTCCGAGTGTTGGAGAGAAATCTTCGGACGTAAAAGAGCAACTGCAACAGGGTCTCGAGGGGCAGCCGAACTTAGTGGCGTCACAGCGAAATTACTTTCTTTAGATAGAGTGAACTTTCATCTTTAGTTAATTCCCTGCCAGACGAGTTAATAACCGTTCGAGGATAGTCAGCAATTAAAGTTTCTGGTTTGTTCTTCTGTAAGCTATCAGACTTCCCCTTCTGTCTATTAACTGACACCTCTGCACTGAGTTCCATAATCCTGAACATTATATTCTCACGGAGAACATTTGAGAAGATATCGGGGCAGGAATCCATCTGTCATCACATCATTCAGCTGCCGACATTAAGAAAGAAATTGCTAGAATATTACGTATATCCAAGTCACCTAACACTAATTTGTCACAACCGGAAAGGTAGGCACTGAGAGAGATCAGGGTAGACAATAACATCATTGTCATTACCGCTGACAAAGGTAATTGTGGAGAGTGAATATTATCACTAGAAGATTAATGATCTTTTGAATATGATTACCCCTACGAAGCTTCGGAAAAATCCTACAACGAAAGTTTTAAGAATTACCAATACACTCATAAAAACATCTCCTTTCTCTATGGACTATACGAAAAAACCCTGCAGCACAAAAACTTAACCCCCACACTGTATGGAGAACCACAAGTATAAAAGCCAGAGGTTCCTTTGAGGACTGTTGTGAGTGCTACAAGGTCTCTTACCTACAAGGCAGCCAGATACCTTGCCTCATTTCTGCATCCGTAATTTGGTAGAACTGACAGTTGTATTGAAAACTCCTTGCGTTTTATTAAAAAGCTTAAAAACATGAATATGTGTTCAAATGATATTCCTGGTCAATTTTGATACTGTATCCTTATTAGCTATGGTTCCTGTGAGAGAAGCTATTTTATATCTACACTCCTGGAAATTGAAATAAGAACACCGTGAATTCATTGTCCCAGGAAGGGGAAACTTTATTGACACATTCCTGGGGTCAGATACATCACATGATCACACTGACAGAACCACAGGCACATAGACACAGGCAACAGAGCATGCACAATGTCGGCACTAGTACAGTGTATATCCACCTTTCGCAGCAATGCAGGCTGCTATTCTCCCATGGAGACTATCGTAGAGATGCTGGATGTAGTCCTGTGGAACGGCTTGCCATGCCATTTCCACCTGGCGCCTCAGTTGGACCAGCGTTCGTGCTGGACGTGCAGACCACGTGAGACGACTCTTCATCCAGTCCCAAACATGCTCAATGGGGGACAGATCCGGAGATCTTGCTGGCTAGGGTAGTTGACTTACACTTTCTAGAGCACGTTGGGTGGCACGGGATACATGCGGACGTGCATTGTCCTGTTGGAACAGCAAGTTCCCTTGCCGGTCTAGGAATGGTATAACGATGGGTTCTATGACAGTTTGGATGTACCGTCCACTATTCAGTGTCCCCTCAACGATCACCAGAGGTGTACGGCCAGTGTAGGAGATCGCTCCACACACCATGATGCCGGGTGTTTCCCTGTGTGCCTCGGTCGTATGCAGCCCTGATTGTGGCGCTCACCTGCACGGCGCCAAACACGCATACGACCATCATTGGCACCAAGGCAGAAGCGACTCTCATCGCTGAAGACGACACGTCTCCATTCGTCCCTCCATTCACGCCTGTCGCGACCCCACTGGAGGCGGGCTGTACGATGTTGGGGCGTGAGCGGAAGACGGCCTAACGGTGTGCGGGACCGAAGCCCAGCTTCATGGAGACGGTTGCGAATGGTCCTCGCCGATACCCCAGGAGCAACAGTGTCCCTAATTTGCTGGGAAGTGGCGGTGCGGTCCCCTATGGCACTGCGTAGGATCCTACGGTCTTGGCGTACATCCGTGCGTCGCTGCGGTCCGGTCCCAGGTCGACGGGCACGTGCAGCTTCCGCCGACCACTGGCGACAACATCGATGCACTGTGGAGACCTCACGCCCCACGTGTTGAGCAATTCGGCGGTACGTCCTCCCGGCCTCCCGCATGCCCACTATACGCCCTCGCTCAAAGTCCGGCAACTGCACATACGGTTCACGTCCACCCTGTCTCGGCATGCTACCAGTGTTAAAGACTGCGATGGAGCTCCGTATGCCACGGCAAACTGGCTGACACTGACGGCGGCGGTGCACAAATGCTGCGCAGCTAGCGCCATTCGACGGCCAACACCGCGGTTCCTGGTGTGTCCGCTGTGCCGTGCGTGTGATCATTGCTTGTACAGCCCTCTCGCAGTGTCCGGAGCAAGTATGGTGGGTCTGACACACCGGTCTCAATGTGTTCTTTTTTCCATTTCCAGAAGTGTATCATATATTTTTACGTCGGATGTTGTTGTTGTTGTTGTCATCAGTCCTGAGACTGGTTTGATGCAGCTCTCCATGCTACTCTCTCCTGTGCAAGCTGCTTCATCTCCCAGTACCTACTGCAACCTACATCCTTCTGAATCTGCTTAGTGTACTCATCTCTCGGGCTCCCTCTACGATTTTTACCCTCCACGCTGCCCTCCAATGCTAAATTTGTGATCCCTTGATGCCTCAAAACATGTCCTACCAACCGATCCCTTCTTCTAGTCAAGTTGTGCCACAAACTTCTCTTCTCCCCAATCCTATTCAATACCTCCTCATTAGTTACGTGATCTATCCACCTTATCTTCAGTATTCTTCTGTAGCACCACATTTCGAAAGCTTCTATTCTCTTCTTGTCCAAACTAGTTATCGTCCATGTTTCACTTCCATACATGGCTACACTCCAAACAAATACTTTCAGAAACGACTTCCTGATACATAAATCTATATTCGATGTTAACAAATTTCTCTTCTTCAGAAACGCTTTCCTTGCCATTGCCAGTCTACATTTTATATCCTCTCTACTTCGACCATCATCAGTTATTTTACTTCCTAAATAGCAAAACTCCTTTACTACTTTAAGTGCCTCATTTCCTAATCTAATTCCCTCAGCATCACCCGATTTAATTTGACTACATTCCATTATCCTCGTTTTGCTTTTGTTAATGTTCATCTTATATCCTCCTTTCAAGACACTGTCCATTCCGTTCAACTGCTCTTCCAAGTCCTTTGCCGTCTCTGACAGAATTACAATGTCATCGGCGAACCTCAAAGTTTTTACTTCGTCTCCATGAATTTTAATACCTGCTCCAAATTTTTCTTTTGTTTCCTTTACTGCTTGCTCAATATACAGATTGAATAACATCGGGGAGAGGCTACAACCCTGTCTCACTCCTTTCCCAACCACTGCTTCCCTTTCATGCCCCTCAACTCTTATTACTGCCATCTGGTTTCTGTACAAATTATAAATAGCCTTTCGCTCCCTGTATTTTACACCTGCCACCTTTAGAATTTGAAAAAGAGTATTCCAGTCAACATTGTCAAAAGCTTTCTCTAAGTCTACAAATGCTAGAAACATAGGTTTGCCTTTTCTTAATCTTTCTTCTAAGATAAGTCGTAAGGTCAGTATTGCCTCACGTGTTCCAACATTTCGACGGAATCCAAACTGATCCTCCCCGAGGTCTGCATCTACCAGTTTTTCCATTCGTCTATAAAGAATTCGCGTTAGTATTTTGCAGCCGTGGCTTATTAAACTGATAGTTCGGTAATTTTCACATCTGTCAGCACCTGCTTTCTTTGGGATTGGAATTATTATATTCTTCTTGAAGTCTGAGGGTATTTCGCCTGTCTCATACATCTTGCTCACCAGCTGGTAGAGTTTTGTCATGACTGGCTCTCCCAAGGCCGTCAGTAGTTCTAATGGAATGTTGTCTACTCCGGGGGCCTTGTTTCGACTCAGGTCTTTCAGTGCTCTGTCAAACTCTTCACGCAGTATCGTATCTCCCATTTCGTCTTCATCTACATCCTCTTCTATTTCCATAATATTGTCCTCAAGTACATCGCCCTTGTATAAACCTTCTATATACTCCTTCCACCTTTCTGCCTTCCCTTCTTTGCTTAGAACTGGGCTGCCATCTGAGCTCTTGATATTCATACACGTGGTACTCTTCTCTCCAAAGGTCTCTTTAATTTTCCTGTAGGCAGTATCTATCTTACCCCTAGTGAGATAAGCTTCTACATCCTTACATTTGTCCTCTAGCCATCCCTGTTTAGCCACTTTGCACTTCCTGTCGATCGCATTTTTGAGACGTTTGTATTCCTTTTTGCCTGCTTCATTTACTGCATTTTTATATTTTCTCCTTTCATCAATTAAATTCAATATTTCTTCTGTTACCCAAGCATTTCTAGCAGCCCTCGTCTTTGTACCTACTTTATCCTCTGCTGCCTTCACTACTACATCCCTCAGAGCTACCCATTCTTCTTCTACTGTACTTCTTTCCCCTATTCCAGTCAATTGTTCCCTTATGCTCTCTCTGAAACTCTGTACAACCTCTGGTTCTTTCAGTTTATCCAGGTCCCATCTCCTTAATTTCCCACATTTTTGCAGTTTCTTCAGTTTTAATCTACAGGTCATAACCAATAGATTGTGGTCAGAGTCCACATCTGCCCCTGGAAATGTCTTACAACTTAAAACCTGGTTCCTAAATCTCTGTCTTACCATTATATAATCTATCTGATACCTTTTAGTATCTCCAGGGTTCTTCCACGTATACAACCTTCTTTCATGATTCTTAAACCAAGTGTTAGCTATGATTAAGTTGTGCTCCGTGCAAAATTCTACTAGGCGGCTTCCTCTTTCATTTCTTAGCCCCAATCCATATTCACCTACTATGTTTCCTTCTCTCCCTTTTCCTACACTCGAATTCCAGTCACCCATTACTATTAAATTTTCGTCTCCCTTCACTATCTGAATAATTTCTTTTATTTCATCGTACATTTCTTCAATTTCTTCATCATCTGCAGAGCTAGTTGGCATATAAACTTGTACTACTGTAGTAGGTGTGGGCTTCGTATCTATCTTGGTCACAATAATGCGTTCACTATGCTGTTTGTAGTAGCTTACCCGCATTCCTATTTTCCTATTCATTATTAAACCTACTCCTGCATTACCCCTATTTGATTTTGTGTTTATAACCCTGTAGTCACCTGACCAGAAGTCTTGTTCCTCCTGCCACCGAACTTCACCAATTCCCACTATATCTAACTTTAACCTATTCATTTCCCTTTTTAAATTTTCTAACCTACCTGCTCGATTAAGGGATCTGACATTCCACGCTCCGATCCGTAGAACGCCAGTTTTCTTTCTCCTGATAACGACATCCTCCTGAGTAGTCCCCGCCCGGAGATCCGAATGGGGGACTATTTTACCTCCGGAATATTTTACCCAAGAGGATGCCATCATCATTTAATCATACAGTAAAGCTGCATGTCCTCGGGAAAAATTACGGCTGTAGTTTCCCCTTGCTTTCAGCCGTTCGCAGTACCAGCACAGCAAGGCCGTTTTGGTTAATGTTGCAAGGCCAGATCAGTCAATCATCCAGACTGTTGCCCCTGCAACTACTGAAAAGGCTGCTGCCCCTCTTCAGGAACCACACGTTTGTCTGATATAGTAGCTTATTGAGGCACTGTATCACAGCAATCTGTTTCAAATACATAAATGCATATTAAGAGCAAATTAACGGAGTGACCATGGGCAGCTCTGTTAGACCAGTCGTTACCAATTTGTTTACCTAGATTTTCGCACAACGGGCGCAGTAAGCAGCTAATAAAAGACCAGCTTAGTGGTACAGCTATGTGGATGTTACTTTTGTAGTAAGGTGGGAAGAAGATGGGTATCTTATTGGTTCACCTAAACAGTATCAGCCCAAAAATTCAATTTAGGCGGAGGAGGAGACCAATAGGCCATTTAATTTTCTGGATGTATCTGTGATCAAACTGGCGGATGGGACTTCGAACCATAAGATGCACAGCAAAGCTATACATACTTATGGGTGAGTCATTCAACGATGACAAAAGACAGAAAAGAGATATCATTAAAAGATTAGAGGACAGGGCTGATAAAACTTGCAAACAGGTTCATTTACAAGGTGAGTTGATGAAATTATCTTGTGGCTATGCTGGCCGGCAGGCCCCAACCGAGGAAGTTCGGCCGCCGAGTGCAATTCTTCTTTCAGCTGACGCCACTATGGGGGACTTGCGTGCTGGTGATGAGGATGAAATGGAGAGGAGGACAACACAACATCCAGTCCACGAGCGGAAAAAGTCTCCAACCCGGCCGGGAATCGAACCTGGACTCGCTGCATGGTGCATTCTTAATTTTGTCCGGTATTGTTCGTTGCGTTTGGTCTCGACGGACATCACAAGACAGCCGTTCAAGTTCCTAGTTGATTCCTTTACTCACTTTTTTATTACAGAGAGCGAGCAGCCCTCTCAGCGAACACGCTGAGCTACCGTGCCGGCAAAATCGTGGACTGTCTTTGTATTCGTAGTTTTGCTCTTTACCAGTTTGCCACCATGTAGCCACCACTAAGCTAAGCAGGCGTACACAAGATGAGTTAAATCACCTACTATCGGCTTTCGTGAAAAATGACCGAATACTAAGTGGAAGAAGGGAGAGAGCCAGGACTAATGAGGAACAGCGGCCGCCAACTCGTGAAGTTTTTTCCGGTTATTAACAAGATTACATATCGGATCATGTATTAGTTGGGTAAGGATGGGGTTGAGGCGATGTTTAGGCCCACCAAGATAATAAAACAATGAATCATTTGTGTGTCCTGGTAATGGTGTATTTCCTAGGACCATTACCGGTCCATCACAGCTTTATTCTGCCAGAATATATGATTCAGCTGTTTCATTACGCCTCTTAAGATCAGCTAGGCTGGATGCTACCAAGCAAGTGACATTGTAGTACTGTTCCTTTCTTAAATGTTTCTTAATCGTTGTTTTCCCATGTATTTATCCATAGTGATTAGTCAATAGACATAGTTTTATCAGAAGTGGTACGCCATTGACTTTCTCCAACCTTTGATCTGGACCTAAAGCCTAATGTGGCTTCGAACCACGAGGTAGTCTGGCATTTTTCACATTATTAAATCATTTCTAGAAATGAAAAAGGCCAGAAATGACAGATATAATGCGGGAACTGAGTGGAGATTGAACCCCAGACGTTTGGGGCTGTAGTATGACGCTCACCGACCTTTGTTGGGCCCCCTTCCAGTCCTCCTAAAGCATGCAAGGAAGTAACTTGTTCTGTTCAAGTTTTGGATTTGGAATTGATTTTCTCTCAGACTTCCTTGTGTAACGAACGAAAATAAAGCAATTTATATTTCTTTCGACAGTACGATCCGTTGTGAGTTAAATGTCTTTGTGGAAGTAATCCTTCTTGGGCTGAAATTTTTTCTAGAAGGTGTAATAACTCTCGATGTTTCGAATTATTTAATCTGTAGAATCTTCTTTGCAATTCTTGGAGTTTTAACTCCTTTGTGAAACTAAATTTTCGACTTAAATAAAATCTTCTACTAATCAAAAAGGGTTAATTATGGTTTTCATGTGAAAACGGATGTTCTGAATGATTAGAGAGAATCTTCTGTGAGGGTAATGATTTCCTTTAAATGAAAATATGCCTACAAAATAAAATTTTTGATTTAGCTTACACTTCTGGTTTGGCCACAACTCACTCATGTTTCTTGGTGACGTGCGGTGGTTTTGTGCGATATGTCACAGTATGAATTAATGATGATGCTTAGGTAATTCTGGGTGCGGTTTTATATCTGTTTTCCATTGCCGTTACAATTAAAAAAATGTTCAAATGTGTGTGAAATCTTATGGGACTTAACTGCTAAGGTCATCAGTCCCTAAGCTTACGCAATACTTAACCTAAACTATCCAAAGGACATACACACACACCCATGCCCGAGGGAGGACTGGAATCTCCGCCGTTACAATTACCAGTGTCACTATTATAATAGTAATTGCAAAGTTTGAATGGGTTTTTTGTGATGGAAAGTCTTTTCAGTCCGGTTGGAATATACATCTGATCTCTCTTTCGTAAAGTAAGAATTCGCTTTAGAATTGAAGCGGATTCTTACTTGGCGAATATGTTACTCAGTTGCGGATGTCCTCCGATAGAATTCAAGTGCCAATTCAAGTTTTTCCCAGTTCCAGATGTTATGGGGTCTTCACAGAGGAACAAAAGAGCTGAGGAGGCGATCTTTCTCCAGACAGTGCATAACGCATGATTTTTGTCTACCTATCGAACATGCCTGGGATGGATTGAAAAGTGCTGTTTATGGACGGTGTGGTGCACCAACAACTCTGAGAGATCTACGCCGAATCGCCGTTGAGGAGTGGGACAATCTGAACCAACAGTGCGTTGATGAACTTCTGGATAGTATGCCATGATGAATACAGGTATGCATCAATGCAAGAGGTACCGATGTGTACAGCAGTCTGGACCATCACTTCTGAAGGTCTCGTTCTATGGTGGTACAACATGCAATGTGTGGTTTTAGAAAAGCAATAAAAACGGCATAAATGATGTTTATGTTGATCTCTATTCGAATTTTCTGTACAGGTTCCGGAACTGTCTGAACAGAGGCGATCCAAAGCTTTTTTAGATGTGTGTATTAAACGTAAATGAAAAAGTACTGTACTCATTATTACTGAAAACATACCACCTAACTTATAATTTTGTTTACAATATAACAAACAAAATTAATAACGTGAGATAAGTAAAAGACACTTGGTAGCCACTGTAACCGGAAGCTACGGAAAATTTACATTCAAAATGTAGTTGGATTTAATCACTAACGGTATCAGTGACAATTAATCATTAGTTTCCATGAGAAATAAACGATACTCAATATTGTGTAGCATTGCGTCTCTGGATTTGTACTTACACTACTGCCCATTAAAATTGCTACACTACGAAGATGACGTGCTACAGACTTGAAAATTAACCGACAGGAAGAAGATGCTGTGATATTCAAATGATTTGCTTTTCAGAGCATTCACACAAGGTTGGCGCCGGTGGCGACAGCTACAACGTGTTGACATGGGGAAAGTTTTCAACCGATTTCTCGTACACAAACAGCAGTTGACCGATGTTGCCTGGAGAAACGTTGTTGTGATGCCTCGTGTAAGGAGGAGAAATGCATACCATCACGTTTCCGACTTTGATAAAGGTCGTATTGTAGCCTATCGCGATTGCGGTTTATGGTATCGCGACATTGCTGCTCGAGTTGGTCGAGATCCTATGACTGTTAGCAGCATATGGAATCGGTGGGTTCAGGAGGGTAATACGGAACGCCGTGCTAGATCTCAAGGGCCTCGTATCACAAGCAGTCGAGATGACAGGCATCTTCTCCGCATAGCTGCAACTTATCGTGCAGCAACGTCTCGATCCCTGAGTCAAAAGATGGGGACGTTTGGAAGACAATAACCATCTGGACGAACAGTGCGACGACGTTTGCAGCAGCATGGACTATCAGTTCGGAGACCATGGCTCCGGTTGCCCTTGACGCTGCATCAGAGACAGGAACGCCTGCGATGGTGTACTCAACGACGAACCTGGGTGCACGAATGGCAAAACGTCATTTTTCCGGATGAATCTAGGTTCTGTTTACAGCATCACGATAGTCACATCCGTGTTTGGCGACATCGCGGTGAACGCACGTTGGAAGCGTGTTTTCGTCATCGCTGTACTGGCATATCACCCGGAGTGATGGTATGGGGTGCCATTGGTTACACGTCTCGGCCACCTCTTGTTCGCGTTGACGGAACTTCGAACAGTGGACGTCACATTTCAGATGTGTTACGACCCGTGGCTCTACCCTTGATTCGATCCCTGCGAAACCCTACATTTCAGCAGGATAATGCACGACTGCGTGTTGCAGGTCCTGTACAGGCCATTCTGGATACAGAAAATGTTTGATTGGAGCCCTGGCCAGCACTTTCTCCAGATCTCTCACCAATTGAAAACGTCTGGTCAATGGTGGCCGAGCAACTGACCCGTCACATTACGGCAGACACTACTCTTGATGAACTGTGGTATCGTGTTGAAGCTGCATGGGCAGCTAGACCAAGCTCTGTTTGACTCAATGCCCAGGCGTATCAAGGCCATTATCACGGCCAAGGTTGGTTGTTCTGGGTACTGATTTCTCAGGATCTATGCACCCAAATTGCGTGAAAATGTAATCTCATGTCAGTTCTAGTATAATGTTTTTGTCCAATGAATACCCATTTATTATCTGCATTTCTTCTTGGTGTAGCAATTGTAATACCCAGTAGTGTAAAAAAGTCAGATTCCTCTTTGATAAAATTACAAGAGGTTTTGCACGATTTTCAAAAAAATGTTTTAGATCACATGGCGATACGTTTGTCGCTCAGTACCTCGTTGATATTAGTGCTAACTCGTGATATCAAAGAAGGAAGTGCTTGTAGCAACGTTTTCGAAAAGGGAACAGGCTATATCAAAGACTATACATAGAGAACATTGCCATTAGCCAGGACTTGAACATAGATTTGCGAATAACTCAACTGCTAAAGCGGAAAGTATGATTAAGAAAGTAACTACTCTTTAGATAAATCCCAGATCTTCCTTGATGGTTAGTGAGATAGATGGTTATTAGCCAGTAATATGTGTGCAATTTGGCAGCAATGCATGAAAACAGAAACTAATGAGCTTTGTTGAATTGATTTAAAAATGATGTTGAGTGGATTTCATTACGGTGCTTCTGCTCTCACTTTCTGACTCCGTTGCAAAAATTAAGTAGTATAATTTCTGTTTACTTTTTTCCACCATAACCAGCAATATGTTCTATTTAACCTCATTCGCCTGTTATGGGAGACATATTCCCTTGCTTCGACCCAATGGCTGTCCCTAATGAATTCATTGTTGGCGGAACGTCAAAATACAAATACAAAAGTAGCTAACTACTGGTGGATTCGTTATCAACGGTATGTATGTTGACTTAATTGTTTTTACGTACAGTCATAAGCCGACCGGATGAAATATTTGGTGCATTGAAAAGGATACGAGCCAAAGGCGACGAAATGAAAACCGGAGAAAAAATCATAATTTCATTGCATGAGGAACAAGGTGCAGTCCGTATAAGAGCGTTGATGCCACCGAATCGCCGTTTGGGGGACGCAATGCAACCCCATTTGACGACAGAGCGAAAACGCGCACGTGGCGACCGCCCATTACACTCATTCTTGCTTGAAACAGTGAACTGAAGAAGAGCAAAGGGGTGTAGTGCGTTTTGGGAGTCGGTGACCCTCCATGCTTCCACTGGAGACATCATGGTTTTTAAGAAATGGTACAAATGTCTCTGAGCACTATGGGACTCCCCTAGAACTTAGAACTACTCCAACCTAACTAACCTAAGGACATAGAGCATCACACGCATTCATACCCGAGGCAGGATTCGAACCTGCGAGCGTAGCGATCGCGCGGTTCCAGACTGTAGCGCCTAGAACTGCTCGGCCACTCCAGCCGGCTCATCGTTTTCACTCGGGTTCGAAGTAACAAGAACCCATTCCCTTCCTAGTCATAGTGTTGCAGATGTTCGAGAGAGAGAGAGAGAGTACCATTCGACATTCATCCTGTGCCGAATGAAGACTGCGAGGTGCCCATTAGCTGCACACTTTGCGGAATGTCGGTCTGTCCTTAATATTGGCGTGAACTCTTCCGACGCTCAAGTAACGGAGATATTCACCAGCTCGACAATGCCATCGGCAATGCGGTGTGGCGTTTCCGACCGTGCATCAATCGACCAGCGACATCCTTTCTTCTCTCAATCACTTACGCTACTCCTTAATCTTGAAACGGACAGCTGTAATCTATGTACACTTGTGCCATTCATCTACATCTACATGACTACTCTGCAATTCACATTTAAGTGCTTGGCAGAGGGTTCATCGAACCACAATCATACTATCTCTCTACTATTCCACTCCCGAACAGCGAGCGGGAAAAACGAACACCTAAACCTTTCTGTTCGAGCTCTGATTTCTCTTATTTTATTTTGATGATCATTCCTACCTATGTAGGTTGGGCTCAACAAAATATTTTCGCATTCGGAAGAGAAAGTTGGTGACTGAAATTTCGTAAAAAGGTCTCGCCGCGACGAAAAACGTCTATGCTGTAATGACTTCCATCCCAACTCGTGTATGATATCTGCCATACTCTCTCCCCTATAACGTGATAATACAAAACGAGCTGCCCTTTTTTGCACCCTTTCGATGTCCTCCGTCAATCCCACCTGGTAAGAATCCCACACCGCGCAGCAATATTCTAACAGAGGACGAACGAGTGTAGTGTAAGCTGTCTCTTTAGTGGACTTGTTGCATCTTCTAAGTGTCCTGCCAATGAAACGCAACCTTTGGCTCGCCTTCCCGACAATATTATCTATGTGGTCCTTCCAACTGAAGTTGTTCGTAATTTTAACACCCAGGTACTTAGTTGAATTGACAGCCTTGAGAATTGTACTATTTATCGAGTAATCGAATTACAACGGATTTCTTTTGTAACTCATGTGGACCATCTTACACTTTTCGTTATTTAGCGTCAACTGCCACCTGACACACCATACAGCAATCTTTTCTAAATCGCTTTGGAACTGATACTGGTCTTCGGATGACCTTTCTAGACGGTAAATTACAGCATCACCTGCGAACAACCTAAGAGAACTGCTCAGGTTGTCACCCAGGTCATTTATATAGATCAGGAACAGCAGAGGTCCCAGGACGCTTCCCTGGGGAACACCTGATATCACTTCAGTTTTACACGATGATTTGCCGTCTATTACTACGAACTGCGACCTTCCTGACAGGAAATCACGAATCCAGTCGCACAACTGAGACGATACCCCATAGCTCCGCAGCTTGATTAGAAGTCGCTTGTGAGGAACGGTGTCAAAAGCTTTCCGGAAATCTAGAAATACGGAATCAACTTGAGATCCCCTGTCGATAGCGGCCATTACTTCGTGCGAATAAAGAGCTAGCTGTGTTGCACAAGAGCGATGTTTTCTGAAGCCATGCTGATTACGTGTCAATAGATCGTTCCCTTCGAGGTGATTCATAATGTTTGAATACAGTATATGCTCCAAAACCCTACTGCAAACCGACGTCAATGATATAGGTCTGTAGTTAAGTGGATTACTCCTACTACCCTTCTTAAACACTGGTGCGACCTGCGCAATTTTCCAATCTGTAGGTACAGATCTATCGGTGAGCGAGCGGTTGTATATGAGTGCTAAGCAGGGAGCTATAGTATCAGCGTAATCTGAAAGGAACCTAATCGGTATACAATCTGGACCTGAAGACTTGCCCGTATCAAGCGATTTGAGTTGCTTCGCAACCCCTAAGGTATCTACTTCTAAGAAACTCATGCTAGCAGATATTCGTGTTTCAAATTCTGCAATATTCCATTCGTCTTCCCTGGTGAAGGAATTTCGGAAAACTGCGTTCAATAACTCCGCTTTAGTGGCACAGTCGTCGATAACAGTACCATCGGCAATGCGCAGCGAAGGTATTGACTGCGTCTTGCCGCTTGTGTACTTTACATACGACCAGAATTTCTTCGGATTTTCTACCGAATTTCGAGACAATGTTTCGTTGTGGAACCTATTAAAGGCATCTCGCATCGAAGTACGTGCCAAATTTCGCGCGTCTGTAAATTTTAGCCCATCTTCGGGATTTCGCGTTCTTCTGAACTTCGCATGCTTTTTCCGTAGCCTCTGCAACAGCGTTCGGACCTTTTTTGTGTACCCATTCTGGGATAAATTTCCCTTCCCCGTACTCCTTCGGCTGTAAGACATGCACTACACCTCTCCGTACTTCTCCTGAAGCCTTCATTTCTCTGTTCTTAGCATGACTTAGTGCAGTGGACAATCAAGGTCCGTAATTCCTTCACGAAAGAAGACGAAGTAAATATTCCAGAATTCTAAACCAGAACAGCTGTTAGCATGAGTGATATAAAAGTAGATATCTTAGGTTTTGCGAAACAAATCACTTAAGAAAGGCAAGTCTTCCGGTCCATCGGTCCATATGCTATACCAATCAGATTCCTCTCAGAGTATGCAGACGCAATAGAAAGAGACAGTCTACACTACACTTGTCCGCCCTCTGCTGGAATATAGCTGCGTGGTATGGGACCCTTACCAGGAAGGATTGACGGAGGGCATCGAAAAAGAGCAAAGAAGGGCTGCTCGTTTCGTGTTATCGCGCAATAGAGGTGAGAGTGTCACTAATATGATACGCAAGTTTGGGTGGCAGTCACTGAAACAAAGGCGGTTTTCTTTGCAGTGAGATCTATTTACGAAATTGCAATCATCAACTTTCTCTTCCGAATGCGTAAATATTTTGTTGACACCGACCTACGTAGGGAGAAATTATCATCATAATAAAATAAGAGAAATCAGAGCTCGGACAGAAAGATTTAGGTGTTCCTTTTTCCCACGTGTCATTCGAGAGTGGAATGGTGGAGAAGTAGAATGAAATTGGTTAGATGAAACCTCTGCCAGGCACTTAAGTGTGAATTGCAGAGTGACCATGGTAAGGAAAGCGTTTCTGAGGAAGCGAAATTTGTTAACATCGAGTATAGATTTAAGTGTCAGGATGTCATTTCTGAAAGTATTTCTATGGAGTGTAGCCATGTATGGAAGTGAAATATGGACGATAAATACTTTGGACAAGAAGAGAATAGAAGCTTTTGAAATGTGGTGCTACAGAAGAATGCTGAAGATTAGATGGGTAGATCACATAAGTAATGAGGAAGTATTGAATAGGAATGGGGAGAAGAGAAGTTTGTAGCACAACTTGACTAGAAGAAGGGATCGGTTGGTAGGACATAATCTGAGGCATCAAGGAATCACCAATTTACTATTGGAGGGCAGTGTGGAGGGTAAAAATCGTAGAGGGAGACCAAAAGATGAGTACACTAAGCAGATTCAGAAGGATGTGGGTTGCAGTGGGTACTGGCAGATGAAGAAGCTTGCACAGGGTAGAGTAGCATGGAGAGCTGCATCAAACCAGTCTCAGGACTGAAGACTACAACAACAACAACATGTAGATGTAGATGTAGAAGAGTGCACTGATCGAGTTTGAGGGCTTTGGATAGTGCAGAATTGGTAACCAGTCCCTCATGTGGCCCTCCACCACTCACTTAAGTCATGACAGTCGAGTCTTATGAATTTCCTTGTCGCTTGTATGGAAGATAGCTGACGTGGACACGTGATACAATGGCTAAAAGGAGCTGTCATGTTTGGATGGCCCATGAACAAACCGTGAATGAAGATGCCCGAATTTTTAGCGTATCAACAGATACAGACGAACGCTTCTACAAGGAATGGTGTACCACTTGGAGGCATGTAACACGGCTTGGGATGAGTGGTCGTAAATGGATATTAACTGACTCGGACCGGAGACGAGCGTCACTCCTTGTCCCTTGTTAATGACAATACGTTTCAAAGCCGATAGTACTTACTACTGTCAGTGAATGCAGCTCCGCCTCAACCAGTTTATAAGCGATTAATGTGAACACCTGTCAAAAGCCTGAATAACGACATTTTGCAGGGCGGACTGGTGCGAGACGTGCAGGAAGAGAGTCAGTGAGACTGTAAAAGCCATCGACACGGATGTGGAGCCATGTTGACTCCAGTGACACGGCCAGCTGCGCTAGGTTTCTTGGCGAGAATCCACGTTGCCAATAGCCCGCTGGAGATGATTGTGTGGATTGTCTATTGGCTTTTAATCCGGGGGGAGTTTGGTGGTCACGGGAATACGGTAAACTCATCCTGCTGCTCTTCGAGCTACGCACGTACAATGCAAGCTGTGTTCAAAAATGGTTCAAATGGCTCTGAGCACTACGGGACTTAACATCTGAGGTCATCAGTCCCCTAGAACCTAGATCTTCTTAAACCTAACTAACCTAAGGACATCACACACATCCATGCCCGAGTCAAGATTCGAACCCGCGACCGTAGCTGTCGCGCGGTTCGGAACTGAAGCGCCTAGAACCACTCGGCCACCTCGGCCGACGCGAGCCGTGTTAAACGTTGCATGTAGGGATGGACGTGGTCACCAAGGGTAGATGCATGCTTATATTGATCTATTGTGCCACTCAGAATAACGAGATCTCCCAAGGAATACCACTAAAACGCTTCCCAGACCATGACGCATGCAGGGCGTTTCCTTTCATACGTTTGACGCGCCATCTGACATCTGTCCGACGCAGCATGAAACGTGATTCATCCGGAAAGACCACCTGAAGCCACTCAGTGGACATCTAGTTACAGTATTGGCGTGCAAATTCTAGCCATCGTCACCGATGAACATCAGCATGGACGTATGAAAACGGTACCTGCTGCAGAGGTCCATACGCCAAAACATTTCCTGAACGGTCGTTGAGGAGACACTGTTGCTTGCTCCTTGGTTCATCAGGATGGTCAGTTGGTCAATAGTTGCACATCCGTTCGCCCACACATATCTCCACACCCGTCGTACAACCCTGTCATCTGTGATCCATGGTGCACTATAGTTGGCACACTGGTTCGGTTTTGGGTAGTGCCCTTTTGCCATGTACCATATATTTTAATCACAGTGCCACGCGAACAAACTACAAACTTATCCACTTCGGAAATGCATCCACCCTTGGCCCTAAGCCCAACGATGATACCCTAGTGACCCCTTGTTCGCGTTAGTCATGCAGTCAGGCAACAACAGCCAGCCGAGACAGAAGCAGCAACAGGGAAATAACCAAATTTGTGACATTTACGATGTCCTAACCAGGAGCGAATTGTATTATTTGATCTCTGTGGTTAGATAGTTTAATTTTTTTGAGTTTCTGTTCTGTGTGTTAAGGTGGAAAAATTGGTAATTGACCCTAAATAACGAAAAGACTGACGTCATCCACCTGAGTGCTAAAAGCGATCCATTAAACTTCGGTTACACAATTAATCAGCCAAATCTAAAGGCCATAAATTCAACTAAATACCTAGGTATTACAGTTAGTATTACAGTTACGAACAACTTAAATTGGAAGGAACACACAGAAAACGTTGTGGGGAAGGCTAACCAAAGACTGCATTTTATTGGCAGGACACTTAGAAAATGTAACAGAACTACTAAAGAGACTGCCTACACTACGCTTGTCCGTCCTCTTTTAGAATACTGCTGAGTGATGAGGGATCCTTACAAATAGGACTGACGGAGTACATCGAGAAAGTTCAAAGAAGGGCAGCACGTTTTATATTATCGCGAAATGAGGGAGGGAGTGTCACTGAAATGATACAGAGTTTGGGGGTGACATCATAATAAAAAAAGGCGTTTTTCGTTGCAGCAGAACCTTCTCACGAAATTTCAATCACGAATTTTCTCCTCCAAATGCGAAAATATTTTGTTGACACCGACCTACGTAGGGAGAAAAAGGTATAGCTGATCGTTTTTTCCTCGCTATAAGGGATTGGAGTAATTGTGAATTACTGTGAAGGTGGTTCGATGACACTCTGTCTGGCTCTTAAATGTGATTTTCAGAGTATCCGTATAGATGTAGTTGTGGATGTCAGACAGATCGCTCCGTTTCGGCATTACGACAACGACTGCACTGGTTTCCGCGTCCCCTCGACACGCATTATACACCCTCCACTGCTAGCAGTGCTACCTGCCGTCTGTGATTGGTTATTGGACTTTTTTGTCGAACATATGTGATGGTCACATTAATGTGGTTGGAGCGTGTACATGCAGTGGACATTTGGAGTCGGGCAACTAGCAAAAGAGTATTGCACACAGTGGCACATGGAGCTGCACGTAAGCCAGACTAAACGTAAATTGGACAGTAGTAAGTTAGAGGTGCCTTGCACAGTCCTAGAATTTGCAGTCTGCCACATTTTTAATGAAGCAAGATGTCGACGCCACCGATCGCCTAGTGGGACACTTAGTTCACATAGTGTGGATGGTGTAGTCCAGGCCAAAAGTGGTGTTTCGGGGCTACTTTTCGCACCATGATTTGGGCACTCATTTGGGTAGCCATTAGCGTGAACGAAGATCTCAGTTTCAGTATTCTCCGTGACCAAATGTTACCCTTCCTTCTACATCAACGTGGACACTCCTGTTTTCCAACACTACAACAGCCGTGCTCACAAAGCTGTACGCATAGTTTTATACACTTAAGCACTCTATCTCACCTCGAACATCCAGGAAAACATCCGATCTTAATCCCTCTGAAAATGTCTGGGGCTATTTGAGACAGCGAGTGAAACGTAGCAGTCTATCTCCCTGCAGTTTGGTAGATCTGTAGCACTCAATCATTACGAGTGGCTTCAGCTGAATATCGCATACTTGAAGATACTTATGGACTCTCTTCTTCGCCGAATCGAGGTGTATGTGTAGTCTGTAAAACGCTGAATAGGTTGGTGAGAAAATAAATCGTTGACTGGAAGTAAGCTGACTTTTTTTCCCAATATTATGTGTTTCGGACATTGCCATCATCAGATATTTGTTGATTATAAAATAAAAATACATATCTACATATAATATAAAAATGAGTTACAAAAACAACGTGATCGAATAATGAAAATTATTACAAATCATTCTAAGATACGTACCCTGAAACATCATGTTGCATATTGACATAAAACGTAAATGTTGTAGTGGTAACAATAATAAGCACACTATACAAAATTGTCGGTTGCCACACAAAATTACAACATTTCAACAGCAGATGGCGCTGACGCGGCGAGTGTGGCGGTTTGCAGTTCCATACTATGAATTACGTATGATTTACAAAAAGTAATAAACATATATCTGATAAAAGAAACTTAGTAACAAAAGTAAATATGGCTTTCACATGAAATTCGTAATACAGAATTAAAGGAAAAGTGGAACTGTAAACATGTTCCAAATAAAATGTGCTGTCAATAAGTGCCAATGTGGCTAAATGGACTAAAGGACCGTACTGATTAAAAATAAAAAAGGACACAGACAAGGAATAAGCGCCTTGTGCTACCTGGCATTACAGTTACAATAGTCAGTATATAACACTTTATTTGTAAAAGACAAAATGATAGTAAAAATAACAGAAAGTCACTGGTGAAACCGTAAGATAGCACCATAAAAAGAATAATTATCTTTTATGGAAAGTAGACACGCAAATTATAGAAAATATTTAAAAAATAGGTAGATGGTTGAAAGGGGGAGTATGAGTTAACAGGGTAATACCTTGAAAGGCAACCGCTAGAAAGCAAACCAAACGAAACATTGATACAAGGAAGAGAGAAAAAGCTGAGCTGTGTATCGAACAGATCATTAAATATGTCAAAGAACCACCTGTGATTCGAGTTGATTTGCTTATTCAGGATGTTATGCGGATTATCCATACGATACTTGGAGGTTTCAAGCTCTTCAAGTATATCTAAATCCATACCTTTCGAGTTCAGATGCAGGATGGAGACTGCGTTTTCAGTAAACCTAGGGAATAACTGTCGCTAGTCAGATGGCATCCAAGGGAAGCACGGTTATTATAACTGTTTCCTAAATCACAATAAGTTTGCCCTAGATATATGCTACCACATGATGGGTTGAGTTAATTGACAAGGTAACAGCTCTCCTAGGAGGTGACTAACTTTTCAGTGACTAATATCTCCTTCCGTATGCAAGATTTTAAATAAGAAAATATTTAATAAGCCTTATCATATTACTTGGTGGTTCGTAACGAATACTATTTCGTTTCGTAATTGCTTATGTTCATATAAATACTCAGTGCTTCATGGTTCCTCCATACGTTACTTATACTGGGACACATTTTGAGGACAGGTCAATTTCAGAAACGCTTCTGAAAGATACATGACTACAGTTTTTGGGCCATAATCGTTTGCTGCAGGCAACCAGCATATATTGCACTGTCTGTGCCATCTCAGCCTGATAATCTTAAATCTAGTTTATATTCGGACAGTCCAGCAAAATGTAAGAACTCTCCCACTCATACCTCTGGAACATAACACCGTAGTAAATTTTACTGCCTTCCGAGACGCGGCACATCTCCTTTTGAGTGGGGGTGGATAGTTTCACGAATTGGCCAGAGGGAAACGCCGGGTGTAAAGTCTCAAGTTGGCGTGCCGCCGCTCCTCGACAGCCTGATTACAGCAATCAAAGTGCGTGAGCTTCCCTCTCAATTTGCATTGTGTCAACCGCCGGCAGTATTTGTTGCGTGTCAGAGCTTGGCTCGTGGCGCAACATAAACTTAGTTTACTGGCTGCACATAAAGGAGAAACGCTGGGATTGTTGCAGCGATGCTGTCTCCTGGCTGCCATGGCAGAAGAGGCAGATGCGGCGAAACGTTACCGTATGATAGCAGGGAGCTACTCAAGAGACGTCATCAGCTGCCACCATGAATAATATTGAGCAGAACTGGGGAGGACTGCTCTCGTTGCACGTATATATATATATATATATATATATATATATATATATATATATATATACCACGAGGCCTGATGCCCTGTCAGCCAAACACATTTCTGTTTCCTCTGAGAAACTACTTTTCAGTAAACCGGGATAAAGTTTCCGTTTATAGTCTACACATGTAACCGTCAGTCCACTCTACCACGTGTCGTGGACGGAACGTAGTCATTGCCCCACCACCCTCACCCCTTTCCCACCGCCAGTTTCATTCCGAAGAAAGACTGTTGAGTTCCCTCTGAGAAAAATCCGATGGGCATTCAACACTGCGCCACAACGTCGACTATCAAGATACGATCTTACTGAATGTCTTCACAGATACAGGATTCGCTATATGAATTTTTGAGTGACAGAACTCGGTACATTATTATGAAAAGTGAATTTTCCACATCAAGATAAAATCAGAGACATTCAAACCCATGTGGAACCTTACCAGCAATCATTAGTATGTTATCACTTGGCATACAGGCTGATTGACCTTGGCCTTGAATATCAGGCTTCACTGATAAGATCTGGTTTCAGTGCAAGGGACTAGCGAATTAAGTCATCAGAATGGGAAGAAATTACATGTGGTGTCCCACAAGGATCCATCTCAGTGCCATTGCTTTTTCTTGTGTACATTAATGATCTCTCATCAGTAACACTGGCAGAAGCAGAGTTCGTTTTGTTTGCAGATGACACAAGTATTGCAATAAATAGTATATTGAGTGTAGTTCTAGAAAGATCTGCTAATGATATTTTCATGGGTATTAATAAATGGTTCAAAGCCAAATCACTGACATTAAACTTCGAAAAGACTCACTATATGCAATTCAGAACCTGTAATAGGTTTCCACCCAGTGTATGCATAAAGTATGAAGAATAGCAGATAGAAGAGGTTGACAGTCTTAAATTCCTGGGATTACAACTTGACAATAAATTCAGTTGGGAGGAGGACACCACAGAACTGCAGAAACGCCTTAACAAAGCTGTATTTGCAATTCGAGTGTTCGCTGACATAGGCGACATAAAAATGAAAAAGCTTGCATACTTTGCCTACTTTCATTCCATAATGTCATATGGTATAATATTTTGGGGTAACTCTTCAAGTCAAACAAAGGTTTGCAGATTCCAAAAGCGTGTAATACGTATTATTTGTGGAGTAAACTCACGGACGTCCTGTAGAAA
The DNA here is from genome assembly GCF_023897955.1 of Schistocerca gregaria. NCBI lineage: Eukaryota > Metazoa > Arthropoda > Insecta > Orthoptera > Acrididae > Schistocerca > Schistocerca gregaria. The sequence continues at coordinate 768,128,408 of NC_064931.1, read as the reverse complement.
TCTCTTCAAAGAACTGGGTATACTAACTACTGCCTCTCAGTATATTTACTCCTTAATGAAATTTGTCCTAAATAATATCTCTTTTTCCAACAAACAGCTCAGTCATACGTACAATACAAGAAATAAAAATGATCTGCACAAGTACTTAAAAGTACTTACTCAAAAAGGAGTCCACTACTCAGGAACACTCATCTTCAATAACTTGCCAGAGGCCGGCCGCGGTGGTCTCGCGGTTCTAGGCGCGCAGTCCGGAACCGTGCGACTGCTACGGTCGCAGGTTCGAATCCTGCCTCGGGCATGGGTGTGTGTGATGTTCTTAGGTTAGTTAGGTTTAAGTAGTTCTAAGTTCTAGGGGACTGATGACCACAGCAGTTGAGTCCCATAGTGCTCAGAGCCATTTGAACTTGCCAGAAAACATAAAAAAATTTGTTACAAATAAAGATCAGTTTAAAAGGAGCCTGAAAGACTTACTAGTGGCCAACTCCTACTCCATTGATGAATTTTTTAATAGAAATAAATGATGTATTGTATATTCTCAAACTATTAGTATTGTTGTTTCAGCTTAAAAAAAATTTGACAAGTTCCACATCCACGAGGATCTCCTCAGCACGGATCTATGGAACAAAAAACTAATCTAATATAGTCATCTACACACTTGTGTTCCTAGGGAACCACTGGGAATGGATCAAGGTTACCTAGGAGAACCGTCCCCCACCCACATAGGTAATTGTCAACGTTTGTCACGTGATACAATAATAGCTGTCACCCCCTCTCAACCAATGGGACCATTTTTTGAAACCAGTAGCCTGAGTCTGTGTCATTAAAGGTGTGAAATTCATGGTGAGAGGCTGATGAAACATCAGAAGCAGGGACCATCCATAGCCCCAGACACAAGAGATATGTGACTGTTAGGTACGAAAGTAAGTATCTAATAATACAATTATTACTATTGTTGTTAACAAATGTGCATCGAATATATACTTGTGGTTTGTTATTGTTCCAGCAGCGCAATGCACCACTGAACTAGTTGTGTCATAACTGCTGGATGAGGACACATACTACTATCGTTCTTCCCGCGAACCATTCGTGACTGGAACAGGAAAAGGGAGTATAACGGTAGATATAAACATAGCCAGGACTGTAACACCAGGTATGCCACAAGGAAGAGAAACAGCACCGCTAACGTTCTCAATACACACAAACGATTCCTCAGAGAGGATAAGAAGCACTATACGGTGGTTAGCTAACGATCCTATTGTTTATAGTAAAGTATCGTCGTAGGAGGATCGTAAGAAGATGCAGACTTGGACTAAACTTTTGTGAAACAAATAAATGTAAGATAAAGAACCAGACTGTATCGCATAATGCTTTCAGTGCCAAATATCTGGAGCGCATCAAGTGTAAATACACTGCCTGACAAAAACGTGAAGCACCAGAAGACATGGTCGGATTTCAACGTAACTTCGTACACGTCTATGCCATCCGCGGGAAATGTAAACGCTCAGAGCTGCAATTCTGCGTGATTGGTAGAATGGTCACCAAAGAGTTGTTTACGTTTAGTAGTTTTACCAAGCCTGTGAATTACACGGAGATGCTGCGTAGTCGAATGAGATAGAGTTATCAGCACCTGTAGGCATTCGGTTGTGACAGTGGCGCCATGTTGGGCTCCATGAGAACGTCATGACAGGCAGACTACTCGTCAAGGATCGCTGTATTATGTACCAAGCGCATCATATCTCCTTCACATCCATGCCTGCAACCGATAACATGTAATGAATCTCCTGCAACGTTCTGTATCTCTCGCACCGTTGACTGGATACTACCAGCAGCCGAACCTGGGAATTACCGTCCTATTCGTAGGCTGCCGTTAAAAAAAATTAAGTTGTATGGCATGATTGGCTGGGAGAGTCTGAGGAATAGGTTCAGTCACCTAATTGGAAAGGTTTTCCCTCACCTTCGCACACACGTGCGAAGTGTGAGATTCGTGTGTTAAGTGTGTCTGATACATGTAGATGACCGTAATGTGTGTGCAGTGTGTGTGTGTGTGTGTGTGTGTGTGTGTGTGTGTGTGTGTGTGTAGTGTAGTGTAGTGTAGTGTAGTGTAGTGTAGTGTGGTGTAACGTTTGCGTTATACAATAATGAGAGAATGGAGAGGGTGAAACCTGGTGCCAGGAAAAAAAAAAAAAAACTAACTCTTCTAAAATAGCACCAAGCGAGACACCGAGCTTAGTACCTCAATCTGACGGACAGATCACCATCAATAGTGACACAAACCCTCACTCCTTGAGACGTTGTCGATAGGTACGGAATTTAACCCGAGACAACGGCGCAAAGTCTGGTGATCAGAAACTTTACGCCACCACCCTTCCTGGACTCACAACACGGTCGACTGCGTCTGGAGTTCTCCCGTAACATGCAAGTATGTGCTGCTGCTGAATGGTGTCGCATTGCGTTCAACGATGACTCCCGATTCTGCATTTGCCCAGATGATCATCGTCCGCGAATATGGCGGTGATCGGAGAGAGCACCCGCTTTTCAATTTTTTTTTTTTTAACAAGGAAGATCGCCAAACAACCGTACAATTTGAAAAGTTCCACAACCGGCTTCGGGAATTCAATATGCCATCTTCAGGTTCCATATGCACCTCGTAATCTACACATGAGGTGCATATGGGTCCTGGAGGGGGCATATTGATGTAAAAATAAAATTTCGCGCTGTTTGGCGATTTTCCTTGTTAAATATTTGCACAGCCACGTCTCACTTCCACAATGGATCAACAGACATTCTTGCAATATTTTTCAGAGACACGGGGGACATTCCACGTGGCATTATTCTGTGTGAAGCCATCGGGTATGACTTCAGGTCATGGTTGATAGTGATGAAGGGAAATCTGTTGACCCAAGTGTACGTCACAGACCTCCTACGTCTTCAGTGTTACCTTTCATGCAACAGCGTATTGGTGCCAGTTTTCAACAGGACAGTGCTCGTCGACACATGGCACACACCTCTATGAACTGTCTACGTGATGTTGAGTTACTCCGATGGTCAGCAAGATTCCCGGATCTGCCCCCGATAAAACAAGTGTGGTATCAGCTCACATACCAAATCCGTCCACTGCCAGTATCCAAGGTATCAGAGACCAGTTGCAGAAAGTTATCTACCAGCATACCTACCGAAGCAAATCGGCGCATGCATCTAGCCCAGGGCGCATGCAACGTCGTGTTGATTAGTAGCCTCATACTACCATGACTTCTGTAAATTTACCTCGGTTTTGTAATCACTAAAATAGCATCACACGCACTTTCAATCCGTGAAGTTTCGTTTCGTTTTCTCCACCCTTTCTGGATGCTTTATTCTTTTTGTCAGGCAGTTTATGCTTCTTGCGCACATAATACTGCCATCAGATTTTCAGCGACACATCTCATGACAGAAACTTAAGAGTCAATATCGTCCAGCAAATTACTCTTTCTCGCCATGATACATGAATTGTTGCTATTGATTACTTTGTGAGATGACGACTGTCTCATAACTGAAGTGAAATACCGCGAGATACACACTCTCTGGTGAAAAAAAAAAAAGGTTCAAATGGCTCTGAGCACTATGGGACTTAACATTTGTGGTCATCAGTCCCCTAGAACTTAGAACTACTTAAACCTAACTAACCTAAGGACATCACACACATCCATGCCCGAGGCAGGATTCGAATCTGCGACCGTAGCGGTCACGCGGTTCCAGATTGAAGCGCCTAGAACCGCACGGCCACACCGGCTGGCTGTTTGGTACAAAACATACCGCTCTCCTTGAAATGATTTTTGTGGTGAGTACCGTAGCGCGTAACCTGCTTGTAGGGACGCTGTTTGACTCTTGAAACTCGTTATAAGCTATTCGGGGAGAGAATCGACAAGGAGTCATTACTGTTATTCTTCCGCAACCTGGACGTCATAGCACAGACTATGACCGAGAAGGAATAAGTCGCTGCGACATACGATAAAGCATCGAGTCGAGAAACAGTCAATTCTTCGACGTTACACCTTCTTTATATCGACTCAGAAATTCATTTTCATGCTTTCGGCCTCTGACACTTTCTCGCGGGACATACTTCTTGTGGACGCAATAGCTAAGCCGCAGAAGCAGAGTCCTCTTTCTCAGCTACAGTCGTTACAGAGAAAAGAGTGACACATAACTTGTAATAAAATAGTCATTGTGTAAGGTGAATATATTTAAAATATAATGCTGAAGTATATTACCGTTCTCAGCAAAATCTAAATTACTGCGAGTAGTATCCGAATTTATACGAAATAAAAGTCACACATACTATTAGACATTTTAGCAAACTCTGGAGACTTGACTGCTTAGATATCAGAACTGCATTTACACATACATACAATCTTGGCAAACTACTCTACAGTGTATTGCTGTCAGTCCTTTCCACCACTGATAGTCATGTGCTGTCCTGTTCTCACTATAAAGGGAGCGAGATGAATGCTTTTGCCCGTGTACTATCTCTTACGCGAGATGTGCGTTGAAGACAGTTGGATCACTCGGAAGGTTCTTGTAAATTCTGTCCTTTAAATCTTCTCAATTGCTTTTCTTCTTTCCCCCCAAGTACTCCCATTTACTGACAGAACTGAAGCTGTGGAGACGGATCGTGAGTCGCTCTTGGGTAGGTCACATGGTAGAGCACTTGCCCGCGAAAGGCAAAGGTCCCGAGTTCAAATCACTGTCCTGCACACAATTTTAATCTGCCAGGAAGGTTCATATCAGCGTATACTCCCCTGTAGAGTGAAAATCTCGTTCTACTCGCATTGAAGTTTACAGAGCATTCCTGTAATACCCTCTTACTGAGTGAGCCAACTAATAAAAAATGTAGCAGCACTCTAATGAATGGTATTGATGTCGTCATTTAATCCGACCTGATGAGGATCTGTAATGCTCGAACAATACTGAGTGAAGGGTCGTACAAGCGTTCCGTACACCGCCTTGTTCACAGCTGCTCTTCACTTTTCTATAAATCATCAACGGTGCTGACGTTACTGACCTTGAGTAAGTCTTAAGAGTGTTCAGTAGTGATCTACTAATATCCCAAATTTTGTGCACGAAATCCTAAATAACTGTAATTGTACATGCCAATGACATATGACAGAGAAGTACCCTATGTGTTCGCCATAAATACATTTTTCCCTGTTAAAGATATTGCCGATCTCATTTTACCTTGCAGAATATTGATAAAATGTGTTTTCGTAACCTATAAGAAAATAACATCAACTCTGTCAATTTTTTTCAACTGAAAGTATGTGTTTTGTATCTGGAACAGCCATTACCAGTGAGATGGATCCAATTATGTAACTATTTCGGAAAGCTGACAGGACGTTTAAGAGATAATTTTTTTTTAAAGTGGGATATTTGTGATGATGTTGAACGACGCAATACCCGGGACTATATGCAACTCTTCATGGAAATATACTCCGCTAAAATAAGAGGTATTTAATCATTTTCATCTTCACAGAATTGTAAAGTGCATAAAAGCATGGTGTTAGTAGATTACACTCGTAGTAAATTATGTCACAATTCAAATCAAAACAATAACTGCGTTTTTGGAGAACACTTTGACAATACATATGCAGACGTACGGATTCATATCTTGTAAATATCACTGTTTGCATATATACCTACTTCAAGAGTAACATATCGTTTTCCCATTCTTCATGCACTATGATGATCTTCATAAATTAGCGGATGATTAACCAATGCTTCAATCCTAAAAGTCTACAAGTCATCGAATAAGTACGCTATTTTACATTTTTCTAAATGATTCGAATGAAATTGGGCATTGAACAGAGAATTATGTGATCAAGATGCGTATAACAGTGAGATTTTGTGGAGGTTACAGCGCCGGCTGGTGTGGCCGAGCGGTTCCAGGCGCTTCCGTCTGGAACCGCGCGACCGCTACGGTCGCAGGTTCGAATCCTGCCTCGGGCATGGATGTGTGTGATGTCCTTAGGTTAGTTAGGTTTAAGTAGTTCTAAGTTCTAGGAGACTGATGACCTCAGATGTTACGTCCCACAGTGCTCAGAGCCATTTGATTTGAAAGTTATAGTGATTAGTAGTAATTTTCCTGAGTCTCTAGTGTTCTCTGATGGCACTTAAAAAGGCCTCGTCTAAATGGAGTCAAGAACAGAATGGCTAGATACTTCAGATACTTTTACAGTTTTATATAATACGGGGCCAAACGAGGGCGCACTACCAACCTAAAACTTTGGCTTCATGGGCGAGTAAACGCACAGTACTTTTCATTTTGTAGCTGGTTTTTCATCTCAGAAGAATAATGTCTACAACTCTTTATTTCTAGCAGCAAGACTTAAGTGATTCCTGCCTATATGGCGAGGCATCTCTGAAGAGCAAAATCTGTTCACTTGAACTGCAACGTTCAGAAGCGTGTTTTTATGGTGATGTTATCTTCTCTATATCTTACTCCATAAAGGTTCGCTGGTATAACCAAAAAATAATGTGAAAAATGGAAATACTCGCTCGAAGACAGGCATTGCCCTACGTGTCATGTTGGAATACTGATATGAAAAACCAGGTGCTTAATGAAGAGGATTGTGCCATTATAATCGCCCATGAAGTCAATGATTTACACGGGTAGTGCATCGTCGTTTGTCCCCATATTATATCACGCAGTAAAATTATCTGAAGCATGTACCCACTCTATTCTTGACTCTAATTTGACGACGCCTTTTTAAGTGCCATAAAAGAACACTGTAGACGCTGAAAATTACTTCTAGTCGCTGTAACCTTCACAAAATGTCAGTGTTATGTGCATCTTGATCACATAATTCTCTGAGTCTTGTTCTGGTGACGAATATCTTTTGGACATCAGGACAGGTCCATCCCAGCCCTAACACAAAGGAGTCATTATTCAGACCATGCTGGCTATCAGAGAGTGCGTCCTTTGTCTTCCGTAGTGATAACGTCTCCTGTTATGATCCGTGCCCTCTGTGTGTATCGCCCGCATCTGCCAAATGATGCCCCGTGCACGCAGAATGATGTGGGCACCTGCAGTCCAGTATTCACAGCCTGCACAAAGCTCATGTGATATGCCACCGACGGGGTACTTTGTAGCGAAAAAAAAATCATTTCAGCTGGAACATCAAACATTCATTGCTGCTTCGTATTCAGATCAGACTCGTTGACAGTTGGTAGTACCATGATGATAATTCTCAATGATATCGGCACAGACATGCTTACTCTTCCCATAGTTGCTTTGTTTATCTGATATCCTGCAGCTTTCGTCACATCTGACAACGTTTTTGTACATCGTTATTCTTATCCTAAATTATGCAAAATTGTCTCTTCGAACAGATTCGTAACTAAGCTGATACTTCTCAGTATGGTGCTCAAAGCTCTCTTTTTACTTAACAGATTTCTAGACTTAATTTCTACTTTGTTTAACCTTACCATTATTTTTACTTTCCCTTGTTCACTCTTATCCATTATGAAAATTTTGCTTCGGACCTCAAACCCTCCTTTAAAATAATCCAGCCTATATAGGCGTGCATCAGTATGCGCCAGATAAATATTTTAAACTTCTGAATCTTCTTTAGTCAAATGTTCACGAATCCCATTACCTATTGTAATTGAGATTTCCTAAATAAGTGACTAAATTTATTTCCTTTCGGTCAATAATAATAATAATAATAATAATAATAATAATAATAATGATTTAAATTCAAATAAAGGTATTTTGCAGGAAATGCTTCCTGCAACCACCCTAGAAGGAAAACAAAGACAGAGGATGAGATGGTCAAATGAAGTTAACCGACACCTCATGTTCTGTTATTACCAAGTAACAAACTTAGGAACCAACACAACTGGATACAGATTGCAAGTACTCACAACATGTATTACTAGATACCCAGAATTAAAATTTTTAACAGAACAGGGACTAGCTGATCAGATCCATGTAATAATAAAAAATAACAGGATACCCCAGGCAGACTTATAAAACATCAAACAACAAGTGCAACAAATACTGGAACAAAATAATGTGCAATCAGAAGAAGAAGAAAATACAGTAATGGACTCAAACATCCCAGAGCAAACAAACAAAGAACACGCAGCAATTAAATAATCAGAGGAAAACGAAATCTTAAGACAGCCACGTGAACAAGCACAAATAGAACACGAAGTGACACACGTGTTAGATATAGAAGAAAAATTTCAGATGACATACACAGAATACAAAGACACAAACACAGACATTAGACCAATCTTGCATAGACCACCAAATAACCCACAAGTCTAAACAACAATAACAACTATCAACACAATCATATACAACAAAATAAATGAAAATACAACTATGGAACAGTTACAGCTACTGGTTTATATAGGAGCACTCACTACACTAAATATACACACTAGGCAGAGATCAGAACCAACCAACACACAGACGAAACCCACAAAACCAGCATGGCAACACAGACTACAGATCACAAGAGAAAAACTGAGAAAAGACATCGGACAGCTAACATAATTTATAAGAAATGAAATGTCAGGCAAAAAACAAAAAAGGTTAGGTAAAATCTCACGACAAGAAGCGATACAGCAATTAGATGAAAAGAAGCAGAAATTACAAGCATTGGCCAAACAACTTAGAAGATACAAAAAAAGTGAAAATAGAAGGAAACAAACCCAAACATTCAACACAAACCAAAAGAAATTTTACCAGACAATAGATAACACACACATTAAAATAGACAATCCACCAAACATAACAGACATGGAACACTTCTGGAACAACATATGGTCAAACCCGGTACAGCATAACAGGCATGCACAGTGGATACAAGCAGAAACAGACGCATACAAGATGATACCACAAATGCCTGAAGTGATAATTTTGCAACATCAAGTCACCCGAGCAATTAATTCTACTCACAATTGGAAAGCCCCTGGAAAAGATAAAATAGCAAATTTCTGGCTAAAGAAGTTCACCTCGACACATTCACATCTAACTAAATTATTTAACAGTTACATTGCAACCCATACACATTCCCTGATACACTTACACATGGAATAACGTATATGAAACCTAAAGATCAAGCAGACACAGCAAACCCAGCTAAATATCGCCCCATAACATGCCTACCAGCAACATACAAAATATTAACTTAAGTCATTACACAGAAATTAATGACACATACAACACAGAACAAAATTGTAAATGAAGTACAAAAAGGCTGCTGCAAAGGAGCACGAGGATGTAAAGAGCAACTGATAATAGATGCAGAGGTGACATATCAAGCTAAAACTAAACAAAGGTTGCTACACTACGCATACATTGATTACCAAACAGCTTTTGATAGTGTACCCCACTCATGGCTACTACAAATATTGGAAATATACAAAGTAGATCCTAAATTGATACTGTTCCTAAACATAGTAATGAAAAATTGGAAAACCACACTTAAGATCCAAACAAATTCAAATAATATCACATCAAAGCCAATACAGATTAAGCGTGGAATATACCAAGGAGACTGATTAAGTCCTTTCTGGTTCTGCCTTGCTCTGAACCCACTATCCAACATGCCAAATAATACAAATTATGGCTACGATATTACTGGAACATACCAACACAAAACCACACATTTGCTATACATAGATGATCTAAAACTACTGGCAGCAACAAATCAACAACTCAACCAATTACTAAAGATAACCGAAGTATTCAGCAATGATATAACTATGGCTTTTGGAACAGACAAATGTAAGAAAAATAGCATAGTCAAGGGAAAACACACTAAACAAGAAGATTACATATTGGATAACCACAGCGACTGCATAGAAGCGATGGAAAAAACAGATGCCTATAAATATCTAGGATACAGACAAAAATAGGAATAGATAATACAAATATTAAAGAAGAACTAAAAGAAAAATATAGACAAGGACTAACAAAAATACTGAAAACAGAATTGACAGCAAGAAACAAGACAAAAGCTATAAATACTTATGCTATACCAATATTGACCTACTCATTTGGAGTAGTGAAATGGAGTAACACAGACCTAGAAGCACTCAATACACTTAGACAATCACAATGCCACGTATATAGAATACATCACATACATTCAGCAACAGAAAGATTCTCATTAAGCAGAAAGGAAAGAGGAAGTGGATTTACCGACATAAAAAACCTACATTATGGACAGGTACACAATTCAAGAAAATTCTTTATAGAACGAGCAGAAACTAGCAAAATACACAAAGCAATTACTCATATAAATACATCGACTACACCACTGCAATTTCATAACCACTTCTACAACCCTTTAGATCACATAACATCAACAGATAACAAGAAAGTAAATTGGAAAAAGAAAACACTACATGGCAAGCACTCGTATCACCTAACACAGCCACACATCGATCAAGACGCAGCCAACACATGGCTAAGAAAAGGCAATATATACAGTGAGACGAAAGGATTCATGATTGCAATAGAGGGTCAAACAATAAACACCAGATATTACAGCAAGCATATTACTAAAGATCCCAATACCGCAACAGATAAATGCAGACTTTGCAAACAACAAAAAGAAACAGTAGCTCACATCACAAGTGGATGTAAAATACTAGCAAATACAGAATACCCCAGAAGACATGACAATGTAGCAAAAATAATACATCAACAGCTTGCTTTACAACATGAACTTATAAAACAACACGTTCCCACATACAAGTATGAGCCACAAAATGTACTGCAAATTATTCACGAACAGAACCATTATAACAGATAAAACAACACCACATAACAAACCTGACATCATACTCACCAATAAAAAGAAGAAATTAACACGAGTAATCGAAATATCCATACCCAATACAACAAATATACCGAAGAAAACAGGAGAAAAAATTGAAAAATACATCCAACTGGCTGAGGAAGTCAAGGACATGTGGCATCAGGATAAAGTTGACATTATACCAATTATACTATCAACTACAGGAGTCATACCACACAATATCCACCAGTACATCAACGCAATACAGCTACATACAAACGTATATATACAACTACAGAAATCTGTAATTATTGATACATGTTCAGTTACCCAAAAGTTCCTAAATGCAATGTAACATATACCGTACAGTTAAAAGGAAGTCACACTTGATCAAGGTCTGCGTCACTTTCCATTTTTGACCAGACATAAAGTCTGAGAAAAGAAATAATGTAGGTCTACATGAGACATGTCTTACTGCTGCTCACATTTGAGTGGTTTTCACCAAAGTATTGAATACTTCCATATGTCATTAAATGATTCATTTTTGTGCACAATGTATGTATCATCTGCGTACAGAACTACTTTGGACTTAGAGAGCGATAATGAAAATCTTTCACATAGAAACAACAGAGGACCGAGTACTGAGCCCCATGGTACACAATATTTTATATTAGGAATTTTCTATTTGTGAACACGATTTTCGGTTTTAAGCAGTACAAGCTATATTTGGTGCAATGCTACTTTATTTAAATCTGAATAATCCATTTTGATTTTCAACTATTAGACTGCATTAGTTGAGAAAATTTGTAATCCTTTTTTGTTGATTTGAGCTTGCAGCATAGTATGTTTCAGACAGTGACATTATGATAATGAAGGACCAGAGTGGCTGCAATGTAATTATCAGTCCTTATTTAACGACAGATCTGTTTCGGCTCCCACTGCCATTTACATACACTCCTGGAAATGAAAAAAAGAACACATTGACACCGGTGTGTCAGACCCACCATACTTGCTCCGGACACTGCGAGAGGGCTGTACAAGCAATGATCACACGCACGGCACAGCGGACACACCAGGAACCGCAGTGTTGGCCGTCGAATGGTGCTAGCTGCGCAGCATTTGTGCACCGCCGCCGTCAGTGTTAGCCAGTTTGCCGTGGCATACGGAGCTCCATCGCAGTTTTTAACACTGGTAGCATGCCGCGACAGCGTGGACGTGAACCGTATGTGCAGTTGACGGACTTTGAGCGAGGGCGTATAGTGGGCATGCGGGAGGCCGGGTGGAAATACCGCCGAATTGCTCAACACGTGGGGCGTGAGGTCTCCACAGTACATCGATGTTGTCGCCAGTGGTCGGCAGAAGGTGCACGTGCCCGTCGACCTGGGACCGGACCGCAGCGACGCACGGATGCACGCCAAGACCGTAGGATCCTACGCAGTGCCGTAGGGGACCGCACCGCCACTTCCCAGTAAATTAGGGACACTGTTGCTCCTGGGGTATCGGCGAGGACCATTCGCAACCGTCTCCATGAAGCTGGGCTACGGTCCCGCACACCGTTAGGCCGTCTTCCGCTCACGCCCCAACATCGTGCAGCCCGCCTCCAGTGGTGTCGCGACTGACGTGAATGGAGGGACGAATGGAGACGTGTCGTCTTTAGCGATGAGAGTCGCTTCTGCCTTGGTGTCAATGATGGTCGTATGCGTGTTTGGCGCCGTGCAGGTGAGCGCCACAATCAGGACTGCATACGACCGAGGCACACAGGGCCAACACCCGGCATCGTGGTGTGGGGAGCGATCTCCTACACTGGCCGTACACCTCTGGTGATCGTCGAGGGGACACTGAATAGTGCACGGTACATCCAAACCGTCATCAAACCCATCGTTCTACCATTCCTAGACCGGCAAGGGAACTTGCTGTTCCAACAGGACAATGCACGTCCGCATGTATCCCGTGCCACCCAACGTGCTCTAGAAGGTGTCAGTCAACTACCCTGGCCAGCAAGATCTCCGGATCTGTCCCCCACTGAGCATGTTTGGGACTGGATGAAGCGTCGTCTCACGAGGTCTGCACGTCCAGCACGAACGCTGGTCCAACTGAGGCGCCAGGTGGAAATGGCATGGCAAGCCGTTCCACAGGACGACATCCAGCATCTCTACGATCGTCTCCATGGGAGAATAGCAGCCTGCATTGCTGCGAAAGGTGGATATACACTGTACTAGTGCCGACATTGTGCATGCTCTGTTGCCTGTGTTTATGTGCCTGTGGTTCTGTCAGTGTGATCATGTGATGTATCTGACCCCAGGAATGTGTCAATAAAGTTTCCCCTTCCTGGGACAATGAATTCACGGTGTTCTTATTTCAATTTCCAGGAGTGTGTATAATATGCCTCGCACATTTGAGTGCATATTGTTACTTACGTCTGGGTAAACTCGGCAGCCATATTACATCGATAGTACACTGTCACGTAACTGTCAATGCTCAGTTATTGATGAAAATACGTAATTGTATGATTTGATATGCGTTGATCATATTTTGAAAGTAATTTGACAGTTCTCTTGCTTGAAACATGTTCAACGTATAACAAATATTACAATTACGTAATTTTAATCAACAACTGGGCACTGAAAGTTACGTGATAGTTGCCTATCGATGTAATAGAAACGCCAAATTCACAGAGATGTAAGTACTAATATGTAACCAGTCAAAAGTGCAAAGTGTATTATGAACGTTAACGATCTCACCAACACTGTATTCGCACGTTATTTGAAAATGAAAGCCGAAATATATCTGCCCTGAAATAAAGACTAAATATTACATTGCAGTTATTATGGACCTTCTTTATAATTTATAATTCACTTACGGATAACTTTTTAACTGGTTTGGAGAAGACAGGAAATACTGAGATGGGTCTGTAATTCTCAGTTTTGTATTTGTCATCTTGTTTGAAGATCGACGTTACCTAGGCTAATTTTAATCTGTTGTGGCTTTGCCAAAAATTATGATTATTGTCATTTTAGTATCGATAAGTCGATTGAACTTATTTTCTAAATGAAACTAGGATTTTTCTGAGTTTTCTAAATCTCTTGTAGTGCTGTTAATTGAGTGACTATCAAAATTTTATGCAATGTACGGCAGTTACATTTCTGTAGAGCCACGTAGTTGTTATTCCATACTCACTGAAGAATTTTAATAAATAGAGAGACAAGGAAAAATCCAGTTATATCAAGCCTGAGTTTTACCTGTCTTCATTAACTTCCAAGTTCACACTGTAACTTTTGTATGAGTTCAGTATTAGTTTCCTGTTTCAGTTCCACGTTATTGGCAATTCTGTACAACTTCCTTCTGCACAAAATCTGAACTATGTAGGGCGTATAACCCTTTCAAGAAGATCATGTCACGTACATAGAACGTGTAAGTGCCACAGCACTATAACATTAAATTCGTACGAGGTTGAGTCACGTCGATATACCAGTTTTATCCAGTGATCCCTGAATCACAAGGGGAGAATACTAGGATATTTTCTTCAATTTCCCGATGACTAGTACCTGATGGATCCTTGCTAAAACTAAGTCAGTACTCCGGTCCTAACAAAAATGTAGTCAAAATGTTTCTGAAACGTGTGAAAAATATTATTAAAAACAGGTGACAGGGGGCACAATGCCATATGAGACCGAATATAGCGCCGTATTTAAAATATTTGTTTTGTGTTATTCCGCACAGTCCACCCGAGAGAAAGGGAAAGGCATTTTGCGTCAGATGCACACTGGTGGAAGGTATTAGCTGTGGCGGAATGTCATTCGCCGCATAAACATTTTATCCCTCTTTGACAAAACGGAAGTTACTTCTAAGGATAATGTGTGCCCTGTCTGTGATATCAGACCAGTTAGGATTATGAAGATGATGGTCGGTAGCTGGATTTAGGGCTTTACGGCTTGTCGACGGCGAGTTCATTAAAGCCGGCTTACTGCTGTACACAGCGCGGCTTACGTACGGCTCGCATCTGGCCGGCCCCCGACTTCTCGGCGCCTCACGGCATCTAATCTCAGCTTTCGCGATTCCATCTTCGGCTCTCTGATTTGACAAAGGACTCCGTTTTGCACCGCCGCCGACGGGTGGCATAGCCGAGCAAATGCAGTAGTAACCTGAGCTCCGCTTTGCTGAGGTAACGCACAAATGGTAAGCGAAAGTTAGTAGATTCGTATGCGCGAAGCATACAAAAACTACCCCCGTCGCACCTTAGCAAAGGATCTCCTAGAGAACCCGAGAAAATTCTGGTGTTACGTAAAACCGCGAAGCTGGTTTAAGGATTCAATTTAGTTCCTTGTTGACCAGTTTGGTGTGGCAGTTGAAGATAGCAAAACGAAAGCAGAAGTTTTAAATTTCACTTTTCAAGAACTCGTTCGCACAGGAGAATCGTTCAAATATACCGTCATTTGACTATCAGCCACACTCCCGTATGGACGACGTTGTAATAAGAACACCTGGCCGTAGAGAAACAACTGAAAGATGTGAAAGCAAATAAATCGCCATGTCCGGATGGAATCCCAGTGCGATTTGACAAAGAGTAGTCTACGGCACTGGCCCCTTACCTAGCTTGCATTTATCGTGAATCTCTCGCCCAGCACAAAGTCCCAAGCAACTGCAAAAAGATGCAGGTGAACCCAGTAAATAAGAAGGGTAAAAGAACGGACCCGTAAAATTACAGACCAACATCCCTAACTTCCGTTTGCTGCAGAATCTTTGAACGTATTGTCAGTTCGAATAAAATAAACTTTCTTGAGGCTGAGAAGCATATGACCATGAGTCAGCATGGTTTCAGAAAGCACAGCTAATGCGAAACTCAGCTTGCTCATTTCTCACATGATATACTGCGAACTGTGCATGAAGGATGACAGGCAGATTCCATATGTCTAGATTTCAAGTTAGCATTTGACGTGGTGCTCCATTACAGGTTGTTAAAATGCTGCCGGCCGCGGTGGTCTCACGGTTCTAGGCGCGCAGTCCGGAACCGTGCGACTGCTACGGTCGCAGGTTCGAATCCTGCCTTAGGTTAGTTAGGTTTAAGTAGTTCTAAGTTCTAGGGGACTGATGACCACAGCAGTTGAGTCCCATAGTGCTCAGAGCCATTTGAACCATTTTTTTTTTTTTGTTAAAATGCTCAAATGTGTGTGAAATCTTATGGGACTTAACTGCTAAGGTCATCAGTCCCTAAGCTAACACACTACTTAACCTAAATTATCCTAAGGATAAACACGCACACCCATGCCCGAGGGAGGATTCGAAACTCCGCCGGGACCAGCCGCACAGTCCATGACTGCAGCGCCTAGACCGCTCGGCTAATCCCGCGCGGCTGCAGGTACGAGCGTATTGAATAGTTTCACAAATATGTGAGTGGTTGGAAGACTTCTTATATAATAGAACCTAGTAAGTTTTCCTCGACCGCGACTGTTCATCAGAGACAAGGGTTCGTCAGGGGTGCCCCAGGGAACTTTGATAGGACCGCTGTTGTTCTCTCTCTCTCTCTCTCTCTCTCTCTCTCTCTCTCTCTCTCTCTCTCTCTCTCTTATATGACTTGGTAGGCAGGGTGCTCAGCAATCTGCCGTTTTTTTTTCTGATGATGGTGTACGCTAATGAGTCGAAGTTGAGTGACTGTAGGAAGATACAAGACGACTTAGAGAATATTTCCAGTTGGTGTGCTGAATGGCAGCTAGCACTAAATTCGGAAAAAAATGTAAGTTAATGCGGATGAATAGAAAGATCAAACCTGTGATGTTCGGATACAGTATTAACAGTGTCCTGCTCGACACAGTCAAATAATTTAAATATCTGGAAGTAACGTTTGCAAAGCTATATGAGATGGAACGAACATGTGAGAACTGTGGTAGAGAAAGTGAATAGCCGACTTCGGTTTATTGGAAGGATGTCAGGAAAGAGTGGTTCCCTTGTAAAGGAGACCGCATATGGGACGCTAGTGTGACCTATTCTTGAGTACTGCTCAAGTGTTTGGGGTCCGCACCAGGTCGGATTGAAATAAGACATCGAAGCAATTCAGAGGCGGGCTTCCAGATTTGTTCAGGTGGGTTCGAAAACACGTAAGTGTTACGGTGATGCTTCGGGAATTCAAATGGCAATCCTAGGAGGTATGGCGACGTTATTTTCGCGAAACACTTGAAAAAAAATTAGGGGACTGGCATCTGAAGCTGACTAGCGAATGATTCTACTGCCGTCAACGTACATTGAGCGTAAGGACCACGGAGATAAGTCCGAGAAGTTAGGGCTCATACGTAGGCATATAGACAATTGCTTTTCCCTCGCGAGTGGAACAGGAAAGGAAATGACTAGTAGTGGTACAGGTACCCTCCGCCACGCACCGTACGGTGGCTTGTAGAGTAATCATGCAGATGTAGAAATAGATACAGCTTGCGAGGACGTACCAGGACATCTGGTATTGCATCTGCGAGAGCAGACTACACTTTGTCTTCTCCCACACAATGAGTAATGCACTCTGGTGCCTCAGTTTGAGACACAGTCTGTGCGTTATTGTAGTAAGATACATGTATTGCTTTGTTTATTTTTTTCCTTATTGATAGAAATATCTCTAACATTTACGAATCCGTCCTCTCGAATACGATACAAAGCCTTATTAATTCAAATATGTCTCAATAGCCCGCTGGGAGAATTACGTTTTGGGGACGGGGGGAGACGGGTCTTAGTGCTTGGTTCCTATTTGAACATTTTTGGTTTAGGGCGGACCAGCGGCCATTTGTTTAGGCATTCGAACATTGTACTGTAGCCATGTGATAGTACGTTGAGCAAGGTTTGAGCGACGAACCGGAGCTGGAGCCCAGGCATATTGTGCGAATCAATTAATTCCTTTTGAAAAATATTTTAACTGGGCTAAAATTAATGATGAGCTAATGGCACCATTTTTATGTGCAGCCTTCGGATTTTACGTGCAAGATCAATCACCCTTGTTTGGATTTTACGTGCAAAAACAGTCATCCTTAAGTAGCTCCGAATTGGAGCGAGAATGATTCTTCAAATTGTGTCGGACATTGGTATCAGATTTCGCTTGATTTTAGGTGTAAAAAACACGGTTTTCTGAGAGGTGTTTGAAGTGCCCCACTTCCATACTTTCAACTTTGAAGGTAGATAAATGGATAAAGTCAAACCGAATTTTTTTGTCAAAACTAATTTTTTTTATCTAGTAATCTTCATCCGTTGCCGAGATATGATGGTTTAATGCTCTTCTGGGAGGTTTTTCAAGCCCGGCACTTTTGTACTTTAAACTTTTACGCCTTGGTTCAAATTTTGCACGAGGTTAGTTAAATGGATAAAGTCGAAAAGACATTTTTTACCATTAATCTTTATCCTTTGTCAAGATACAATGGTTTAAAGTGGAGCTAAATGTAGCACTTAAAATTTGTTCTTACGTGAACTGAATGTGCGAAAACGGTTTATAGTAACTCAAATAAATAAACAATGCTGTCGTACGCCAAAATGAAAACTTGCTTAAAGAAAAGTGCCTCCATGCAGATTTTTGTGCAAAAAATACGTTTTTGTGAGTTTTATTACGCTCGCCACTTCTGTTTTACAGACTTGTGCGAATCGGTTCAAATTTTGTAAGAAAGTATACAAACATATGTCATTAATGGTAGTGATTTGTTTTTGTGGAAGTTTTATCTGTTACACGATATAAGTAACATGGTTTGAAAAACAATAAAAAGACCTGTACCTGATCAGTCGCCCGCCGTGTCATCAAAGCTCTACATCGGTTGCGAAGTTATGCGGTCTAATGTTAAAATAATGATAGAGTAAAAACTGGGAACCAGATTAGAGTAAAACCTGGGAACCAGATTAACAAAATACGCCAATTGTTGTACGAAAAAGGCAAATACGTTCTGGACAGAGTCGGGGATGTAAATGAAGGCTTATCTGCAAGCTTCAGAGGCATTTAGATCAAAATATCTTAACATAGTCGCGTTTTTGTACGAGTTAACCCTACTTCCCCAGCGCAGAGAGCTCCCTTCGTCCCAGCCCTTGTCACATGTTTGCTGAAGGGTGTAAGATCACATACATGATACAAATTTATGTGCTTCTAGATAGTGGGATGCATCTACAATAGGAAGTGTCCGAAATTGGGGATGCATCTATGGTAGGAAGTATCTCGGAGAGCGGATGCATCCACCCTAAGCTTTATTGACACTTTGTATCCATTGCACAACATGGCAAATGCTGGATTCGTTGACGTGATGGCATTTTACGTTACACGACATAATATACTAACAAGTAAAAAAGGCGTAAACATGTCAAGATGTTTTCATTTAAATATCTTTGAAGCTGCCAGATAAGTCGGAAAGGTAGTTCCTTTCTTTTACATCCCTGACTCTCCTCGGGACATATTCACCTTTTTTGTGCTACGGAAGGAGCGTTTTTCATTCTGGTTACAAGAAGTTTGAAATAATACGATTTACGCTACTAAAATAACAAATTAATCTGTACAGGTAATACCTGTTAATAAAACTAAACACAGCTATAGAACAAGGCTATCGTGAATTGTAAATTTAACATAAGTGATGTGTAAAGCATTGCGTGTATATAGGCGTTATGACCCATTATACACTAAAGCACCTAAGAAACTGGTATAGGCATGCGTATTCAAATACAGAGATATGTAAACAGGCAGAAGACGGCGATGCGTTCAGCAACGCCTATATAAGACAACAAGTGTCTGGATCAGCTGTTAGATCGGTTACTGCTGCTACATTGGTAGTTTATCAACATGTGAGTTTGAACGTGGGACATCAACAAGTGTCAGCGTGCGAACCATCCAACGAAACATCATCGGTATGGACTTTCTTATCCGAAGACCAACTCGTGTACCCTTGTGACTGCACGAAACAAAGCTTTACGCCTCACCTGGGCCAGTCATCACTGACATTGGACTGTTGATGACTGTAAACATGTTGCCTGGTCGGACGAGTCTCGTTTCAAATGGTATCGAGCCGATGGACGTATACGTGTATGGAGACAACCTCATGAATCCGTGGACCCTGCATGTCAGCAGGGGATTGTTCAAGTTGGTGAAGGCTCGGTAATGGTGTGGGGCGTGTGGAATTGGAGTGATATGGGACCCATGATAGTCTAGATACAACTTTGACAAGTGGCACGTACGTAAGCATCCATTCATGCCCATTGTGCATTACGTCGGCCTTGGGCAATTCCAGCAGGACAGTGTGACACCCCACGCGTCGAGAATAGTTACAGAGTGGCTGCAGGTCTCTCTTCTGAGTTTAAACACATCCACTGGCCGTCACACTTCCTAGACACGAACATTATCGAGCACATCTGGGAAGCCTTGCAACGCGCTGTTCAGAATAGATCTCCACTCCCTCGTACCCTTACGGATTTATGGATAGCAGTACTTCAGACATTAATCGAATCCATGCCACGTCTTGTTTCGGCACTTCTGCGTGTTCTCGAGGGCCCTACACGAGATTAGGCAGGTGTAACAGTTTCTTTGGTTCTTCAATATTATTGGTTATCAAGAGGCTTACTTAGATGTAGGGTATGACACGGCGGTCGGTCGGTACCGTTGGGCCTTCTGTTCGAACACAAACTTTATGTTCGTGATCATTGCATGTTTCAGGACTGTGCTATGAAAACAATGTTGTTTTTTTTATAAAAAAGTATTATAAACGGGGTAAGAGAGGGAAAAAAAGAGAAAATTCGAGACTTTCGCCCACTACATATATCATGGAGTGTAATCACTTACGCTACTATCGCAATAATTGATTGTAGTTCGGGCCAGTAGCTATAGAATGAAACTGAAAGTTACTGACCGCTATATTCATGTCTACTAACGGTGATCATCTCTGCCAATGCATAATTTCCATCTCACTGAACTTCATCGTAAATGTTAATGGATCCTACCTTTTCATAATAAAAATTTTCTGGGCGTGGATCTCAAGTCATGTTTTTTCATAAGTTAAATAAAGTCGTATAGAATCTAAGAGCTTCAGTTCTTAATATATCGTAAATTTCTGAGACCACAGAGCCAACAATTGAACTTCATTTCTGAATCTGTTCTGGATTAGAAGCTTTTACTAGGCTATGGAGCCCAGACCCATGCCCCCATGCACTAGGTGTTGTGTAAAGTGGTAGACTGATCACAGGCCACAGAGTCAAAGTAATTTGAGAGTTTTAACGCCACAGTATTTGTTCGTTTTTCTATATTAAGGTACTGAAGCCACCGAGCATAATTAGTGCTATATGTGGTGTCTCTTATTTCGGAAATGTACTAAAGAGCAGACACCATTTTGAACCTGCAGGTACTGTCAATCAAGACACAAAGGGGATTAAAAACGTTAGCTGCCAGTGGACATTGATACTTATCAATGAGGCAAGTCGAAAAATTGTGCCAGGCATGGGTTCGAACGCATGTCTCTTGCTTACTAGGCAGAACTGCTGCCCATTACACCATCCATATATAGCCACCACAACCGCAGGGACCGAGCGAGGTGGCGCAGTGGTTAGACACTGGACTTGCATTCGGGAGGACGACGGTTCAATCCCGCGTCCGGCCATCCTGATTTAGGTTTTCCGTGATTTCCCTAAATCACTCCAGGCAAATGCTGGGATGGTTCCTCTAAAAGGACACGGCCGACTTCCTTCCCCATCCTTCCCTAATCCGATGAGACCGATGACCACGCCGTCTGGTCTCCTTAACCAACCAACCAACCAACCAACCAACCAACCAACCGCAGGGACTACCATAGCACAACTCCTGTCAGACTGAAATCCTCAACTTATACCACACACTACAGATGTAGTGCACCTGCTCATTAGCCTCATTATTCAAGGCATCTTGCCATTTCCCCTAAGAGATTGAACTTGGTGCGCATCTGCACTGAATGGGCCCTACATCAGTAGTGTGTGGTACGAGGTGAGAAGTTGGGTCTGACAGGAGGTGTGCTAGGTTAGGTAGTGTAGTTATGGTGATCACTGTGTCCGGATGGCATAGTGGCCAGCTCATCTGCCTATTAAGCAAGTGACCTGGGTTCGAATCCCATTCCAGCACAAATTTTCAGCTTGCCCCACTGACATGAATTAATGCCCATTGGCAGCTAATGCCTTTAATTCTTTTGTGTCATAATGAGTACTGATGTCACACTTACGATTATAACTATCTTTTCTTGTATTCATTGCAACCCACAGAGCCATCATTAGCATTACTACTGCATAATTTGTTTGTTATGATTACATTTCAATCTGGGCACATGGTTGTACTGTGCAATGGTTTTATGTATGAATTAAATTTCTGTATTGTATATGTAATGTTAAGTGGTACAACTGTCCAAAGGCAGCTAGGTCCAACGTGAGATAAGTGAGCACATGGAGACTATAGGCAAGAGCTGGGCCAGCCACAGCTGACCTGAATGAAGGCAATCCGACCTTGAGTCAGTGGCGCAGGCTAAGCAGACATCCCGTTGCGTGCTTGCTGTTCGAGGACTCCTCGTCAGCACGCCGCCTCCCGACGACCAGGAGACTGGGCAGGCACTTTATTCTATCCACGCGCCTGCTCCACCTCAGGTAGCCCGATTCCCTGCCAACTCTGTTTCTGGCCCGGAGGGATGGCTCACTCCACTTGAGGCGGTACACCACTCCGGAAAATGAATGAGGCGCCTAACTTATTTATGGCCACCGCCACGCCCTTCTTTCCCGCAAGTTCGTCGCTTTGCAGAGGTCATCAAACTCTTGTCAGCCTGATGAACCATCAGGCACAGGCCTATAGTCGACCTGACTTCCATAAGCACCTGTGTGGAAGGCTATCCACACTCTATCGACATTGAAGCACTACAAGGCCACACTACACATGTCGTTATCACGTCACTGTCCATGAACATGAACTCTCCTTGTGTGATTGCATCATGTGTAATGCCAATCAGGACATGTACAACACTGCTGCATTTGTCGACATCATCTTTATGATGTGTTTGAAGCAGAATCAACATTTTTACATGAGACTTACGACACCACTTGTGAGTCATGAAAACTTTTGAAATTGCTCACTGGTGGATTGGTCAGATCTGGGAATTGTTAACTCTAAACTCTGCATTGCTGTATGTTGTGAGTGAGGTGGAGATTGACTAATTACTATAAGGAGTAGGCTATGGATATAAATTGTGTACTAGTCGGCACATTAATTCTACTTGTGTCTTACTATCTGCAGAAGAAACTAACTGTAGACTTGTGATTCACATCGCGTGTCCGTGAGAAGATTTGTCTAGAACTATGTGCACTCGAAAAT
Source organism: Schistocerca gregaria (assembly GCF_023897955.1). Taxonomy (NCBI): domain Eukaryota; kingdom Metazoa; phylum Arthropoda; class Insecta; order Orthoptera; family Acrididae; genus Schistocerca; species Schistocerca gregaria. Next base: position 768,105,308 of record NC_064931.1, on the reverse strand, counting down.
TTGTTCTTATCTCTCATTTGTCGAAGGTGTAAGCAGACCACATGATGAACAGTGTTGTACAGAAAAACAGTGCTGCAATTTTTGCCTTGTACTTTGTACTTTTCTATCATGTACATTTCAGGAGGGCTTTGTAAAAGACTGGCCATGATGCGTTATAAATATGTTTAATTTAATCCTCAAGTAACATTTTTGTTGCAGACCATCATCTGTGCCACAATTACTTTTAAGATCATCATCTGTATGTACTGATACCATTTTTCTCTATTAGGCCTTTGACTTTTTTCGTAATGACTTATTTACTGATGTGTACATCGCATGACACCCGCAACTGGCTTAGTGTTTGCTGATGAGTTGTTATGGAAAGTATTTGCAATATTAATAACCATTAAGGAAATTTTAATTTGTTCTATGTTTGATTTTTTGTGTGTTTATAGAATTGCGCTTCTGCATCACACGGTAACAGAAGGGTCATAAGAATAGTTTCTACATATACTTTGTTTTGAAAATATGCTCCTGTAATTGTTATTTGATTACCTTCCTGTTAAGTGTATATTACTATGTGATTTTCGCTTAGCATAAGTCTGTTTAAGTTTTCCTGTATAGATAGTGTTTTATGTGGCATTATGTATCATGTAGTAGGATATGGTTTACACTGAATGACTGAGTTAAACCTATAAGGTAAGAGATGTGAAAGAGGCCAATTATTACAAACTATATTGAGTACGTGTGGACATTAATGACAGCCCATCCCAATGATTCTTTTTGTGAGTCTCTAATGGCGCTATCGTCAAACAAGAACAGGATGAGAACAACGGATAGTGAATGCGTAACATTGTGAATGCTGCTGACACCTTCTCATTACGTGTTCCCTGAAATAAAGTTCCCCTCCCCTTACATTAGTATGTATTAATGAATGTGAGATGTTCTCCAGACGTTTGTGCTGGAGGCTTATTAGAGTGTACACTTCGTACAAAGTAATTGTCATCGATGCCATATCTCTCATTAGTTGATGAGCAGAAAAAAAACAAGAAATCCAGCAAACCAGTTGAAAATGTCTTTAATGAAATCTGCTACAGACGAGTCTTAGTAGAACTTCATTTGCATCCGTTTTAATTCGCAACAGGGGTGTGATGTAACGTGGCCGTTATCCTCTGAAACTGTCTACTAACAAATTTCAGACGATGATATGCAAATGCCCCAGATCAAGTAGTCGTTCGGTTACACTAATCTGCAAATTGCAGATCTGGATTATCGTCGGCGTGGCTGCTTTCTTTTCAGTTTGTTTTTCTGCTTTTCCTATGTAGGTGGTGGAGTTTTCGAAACCTGAAAGCTTACAAGTTGAATGCATGGGATAAGAGTTCCTGTAAGAGGAGTTTGCCGCTATAAAACTTTTGAGCTCTGGGCAGGGTCGTGGCCGCAAGTAGCCAGACTGGCATTTCCGTTCCAACAGCTCGCTCTCCAGGAGGGTTACGGGACACGTGTTTTTCTGTCGAAAGAAACACGGAATGCTTCACAGAAGAGATCTGAGGGTGGGTGTGCCTTCCTTCGTTGCGTATGAACGTTCGTTACGCCTCGACGGAGTAACGTTCAGTTTAAACTTTCAGAATATAACTTCCTGATTGGGTCATACTGTCATGGGAGAGCCCCCGCTTTTTCGCTGTGTCTACGTGTACAGCATCTGGCAGGCCTTTTTAAGCATTTAACCATGAAATGGGATACTTTTACTATCTTCCGCCATACATAAGAGCCCTATTGTTTCAACACAGAGAAAAAATACGAGAGTGGGAAATCATATTCACTTGAGTTTTACTGGTCAGCGATCGGAATGTTTGCTTGTCGGTGGTTATTTGCAAATATAAGTTGCCAATTCTTATGTTTAAAGAACATAAATCTAATTTTTGTAGTGACCATTTGTTTCCGTTTATATCTAGAAGCTCCCTGCTCCTCTTAATGTCTACGTGTGTGGTGTGGTAGTAATTTTTTCAAGATTAAGGGGAGGTTTACTTTCTTTGCCCCTAAAAAAGCATGTTCTTTGAGAATTTTTTTCTCGGGATGTGTTATAGACATCAGTGTCAAATTTGGTCAAAATGTTCATTGATATTTCCTCTACAAATTGGAATTTTGTTGACCGGAAATGTCGAAGAGCAAATGAGGAAGTGCCGTCGGAATGAAACAAAATTTCGATGTAAACCACCACGCGCGGTATATCACAGTTCAACCGGCTCGTCTGAAATCAAAATTGAGTTGACGTTAGCGAAGTATATAAGATTCTTTAGGAGCTGTACCTCGCTTAAGTTATTTGGACCACACGAAACAAAATGGCGGCCATTTGAAAAAATAGGTTTTTTTATCGATTTAGCAGCTTCATCGTCCAAGTAAAAATATTTATAGTGGATGGATCGGAATAAAAGTGGTACAACTCCTAGACAATTCAGTTAGCTTCGTCGGAAACAAGAACCATGCCAATCGGTTCAGTTGATTTGAAGTTACCATACTGTGCGATAAAAAAAAAAAAAAACGTCATTTCGAGAGAAACGCGTTTGAAGATTTGACTACATATAAATGTAATGTCATGCAACGTATGTTGAATCTGCTATTCCGGGTCCATAAAATAGTCCTTACTCTTCCTCATAGAGGGCGTTCTGCTCGATCTGGGCCATCCTGCGCTGCTCCAGAGCCGCTCGGACATCCGGTGACAAGCGGTTTTCGGCTGTTTGAATCCTGTGCTCGTCCGAATGCTTGGCGAACTGCGACGAACAGAGTCCCAGGGTGACGTCCATAGTCCCAATCTCTACAGTGTTCAACCAGAAAGCAAACGCTTGGGGGCTAACTTCCAAACACACGCGTTTAGACTTTCATTTGAATTTTGTCAGTTTTCTCCCAAGCATTGGTACAATAACTCGTTCTCCGAAAGAAAAAAAAATTGGTGCCTGAAAAAGGCCGATGTCAGGCAGATGCATTTTTTTGTTCAGCTGCGAATAACAAACATTTCCGTTCCGTATTCGAAAAATCGTTTCTGGGGTGGATTCTAAACACTTTTACGGATCCAGAAATGCAATTTAAAAAAATCGCATTTTTGAACCAAAAGGTAGTAAACCTCCTCTTAATTGGGACACCTCTGTAATTAAATAAGATTATTTCCACTGTATGACAGTACCCGTATTTTAAATCAATTTGCTTTATTATTTTGAGTGATTCCTTACTGTGTTGGTCACGAAAATTTCGTTTCATCCTAGTGGTGTGCTCTACCCACAACTGACTTCCCACATGAGGAGCCAGGGGTATAGTCTAGAACCCCATTTCACTCTTTTCTCAACTACTTTTTCCCTTTCACGTCCTTCGAATCTTTTAGCTGCGATCTGGTTTTTATGAAAGTTGTAGATTACCTTTGACACTCTATATTTTGATCCCTTCTATGCTGCGAATTTTCTAGAGCATTTCATTCATTATTGCCAAAATCTGTCACTAATTGTACAAATGCTATAATGTAATTTTGCCGTTTTCAATGGGTATTCTAAGACATGTCGTAGTGACAGCATTACGTGCATGTGCTTAAATTTCTGCAGAACCCAAACCCATCTTCTCCAAAACACACCAGTCTTTCCATTCTTGTGTGAAAAATTTGTATTAATATTTTGTAACGACGGATTATTAAAATTATCATCCAGTAATGCTCACTTACGTCAGCACCTGCCTTCTTTATAATTTGAATGATTGTTTCCCTTTAAGTCTGTGCGTATTTCGCCTATCTCGTATATTTTGCATACCAAATGTAATATTTATTCGTGTATGGTCCCGCCAAATATCTCAACAGTTCTGAGGGAAATTCGTCTACTCCTGGTTCTTTGCCTCGATTTAGGTCTTTCTGTAAACTGTCCAATTATTCTTGCAGTAGTCGTATTATATCTCTTACCTCACCTTCATCTATACACCTGTTTCTCTTTATCCCTAAAGTTTCTTTAACTTCCCCGTAAGTGTCATTTGTCATGCATGCTGACCTCTTTTCTCTTGTTGACATCCTACTGTAGTATTGTGGAATGCATGTCTGTTTCATTTTTTAGGCGTTTGGATTCTCTGACCTGCTTCATTTGCTGAATCTTTTTATTCCTCATTTTTCTCAATTAAATTCAGTATCTCGCTGTTTTCCTTGACTTTTCGGTTATTTGATTGTCTGCTGCCTTCACTGCGTAAAATGTTCACCAGGTATTTTCCTTTGGCTTCCTAAGACGCAGACGCGAGACACTGTTTTGAGCATTTTCTACAGTAATAATTCTATTGTATGTATTAGAATTGCTACATACATTAATAGAGAAACTGATAAATCTTAGCGTTCAAGAAGTTAAAACTAAGATCTTTGTGTAAAAAAGTTAAAATCGGTAAGTAATGTATATCTCTAATGTCCAAGGATAGGTATAGAGGAATTTCATTGTTTAGGTGGTGTTCAGGAACGAATATATGGTTGAGAAACGAATATCGGATTGGTGAGCGCCTTAGATCTAAACCGTGTCTGGGGGAAGTTGCTTTTTACCGTAACACTGGGCGTCTTTGAGATATATACACACTGTTTGTAGTATAACCTTACACAATTAAGTACTGCGAAACAGGCGTGCTGGCGCAGTGGTTAGCACACTGGACTCGCATTTGAGAGGACGACGGTTCAAATTCGCGTCCGGCCATTGGATATTTGAATTTTCTGTGGTTTCCCTAAATCACTCCAGGCAAATACCAGGACTATTCCTTTGAACGCGTACTGCCATCCTTGAAGTATTTCAAGCTTGTGCGCCGTGTCTGACGACCAAGATGTCGACGGGAGGCTAAGCCACAATCTTTCTTCCTTCCTTGTACCGCAAGACCTAATTTCCTCACATATGGAATTTTATAACCTTTGTCCTTTATTCTTTATGGTAGCAAAGTTTTTATGTACTATGATGTATTCGTAATATGGAATATTAATCCTCACTGTGTTACCTTCCAGTCGAGGATGAAGTTGTGATACGAAGCCTAAGACGACAAATTAGAGTTAAATTCAACTGTTACCAAGATAGGTCGGCCTATTTGCTCAGGTTTATGAATTTTTCATCATTGCAGAGGGAACCAATTATCACAAAGTTCTCCATTGTTGAGATTTATTTTTATAACGTTCTTAAGAACCAAATAATTATAGGGCTATCGTCGTTGAAAGAGAATAAGAATGAAAAAAACTATATGAAGCAAAGTAATTAAACAAAACCTTTGCAATCTTATGATGATTACCTGACATTGGCAGCTGTATTTGAGGCACACACTTATTTTTGTACCTGTTCAGTGGAATTGTGTGAGAAAAACAACAGGTCATAATACTCACATTTGACACAAACAAGCTGATTAGATCAAATTGTGAGACACTTATTTAAAGTGCGGTGGTATGAGAAGATAGACGCATTTAGTATAATCTTCTGAGCAACTGCGTACTACATTTAGATACAGAATTATAAAGCGAAATAAAACTCACCTTTTTAGTAAACCATTCAAAAATATTCCTAATTACATTACTGAAATAATCAACGGAAAAGATGTTTTTCGCTTTCCAGTGGCTGAAGAAAATGTTTGTACATTTTTACTCTTATACATCATAATCTGCACATATAACTTCCGTATATCAACTTAATTTCAGTTAGGAAGCTCTTTAAATTAATCGCCAGTAACATAAAGTTTCCAAGAAAACTACATACACGTGTTTCCATCTGCAAATAAAATGATTCTGTGACCAGCTCAAGTGTAATGTACGCATTTGTAGCTTTCATCACTAATAGCAGCACTATGCTAGAGCATATTTCAGCAGAGTAATATGCCGAATATTGACCCAAATTAAATAAAGCTAGAACACGCTTTTGTCACAACGTTACATCTAAGTTACAAGATTATTCAGTTTTGTGATATTAGGATTAGTTAAGAGAGTTTTCGGAGTGTCTTGAAATTAAATAACTTCGTTTGTCTCTTTCATAGAATCGAGGATTGATTCTTTTAGTGAGTGAAGTTTGTTCTCAGGTTAGTATGAACTCAGCTGCACACAAAGACTAACTTTCATCACTAACGGCAGCACATTACGTTTAGCGTATAGTTCTCAAAATTTGTTTCCTCTCACTATTTTTCCAATATGTTAAATACAATTCCTATCGAAGATAGGTAAGAAAGTATTTCTGTAGGTAAACAAGCTGTATGAAAAAGGTTTTAGTAAATGACAGAACAGCCCAGAGCGCAGTTTGTTGTATACAGAAACCCTATGATAGGCATAACGTGAGAATTATATGGAACTGATTTGGAAATGGTTGTCTGATTAGGGATTATGCGAACGGGAACGCTTGTTCCCCACTGTCTTCACAAGATCACTGAAACATAATAAACTAACTGTTTGTAATTTTATATGTTGTCTGATGTTTGCGTTTTACTACTGTGGCTGGCACTGAATGAAGTAAAATATCCATTTATTTGTTTCCTTTACTGTACAGGTTCCATAACGTACAGTGAAACCATTTAAAAATGTGTTACTGGAATATATATTTGCGAAACGTAGTTAAAGTATAAAGGAACCACAAGGGCTGTCTAAATACTATGAGTTATATGGGTACAACACGTCAGAGTGGCCGTAATTACTTCAGAGTCCAAAAAGTTTTCAATTCACACAAACTAAAGTGTGACCGTGGGCAACAAATAGCGTAGCTAGTCGTAGGAACCATCAAAGTGTACACTGATGTGTTTTACTCACTAAACTCTAATTTACTGTTGCTTCTGATAACAAGCATTAGTAATGAATAAATGAAAATGGTCCAATATTAAACGGTACGCCTAAAACAGGGGTGTCCACGGCGGCACGGGGTCCACACGCGGCACATAGAGTTTATCAATGCGGCCCCAAAAAAAAAGTAAATAAAAATAAATTCCATAAAATTTTCTTTACGTAAACTTACGATAAACTGCACATTTTCAGTATGAAACATCCACTACCACGTAATGCTATTCTCTCATTCGTCCATCCCGTTCCGGTTTTTTTGAAGTGTTAAGTACGTTATATGCGGCCCAAAAGTACTCTTCTTCTCCAAATGTGGTCCATGTAAGCTAAAATATTGGACACCTCTGGTCTAAAGCAAACGGGAAACTAAAATGAGCGTACTCTACGGGAATCTAACTTTGACACTAATACGAAAGAAATAACAGTGTTAAACTTCAAATTGCTGTTAAGTACCAAGACTCATTTTCAAATTGGAAACAAAGATTTGAACCAATCACGGGGAGGCCGTTGCAGCATCCCTGAATATGGAAGTTAATAGGAATATAAGAAAAGGGAGGAAGGTTTATCTGTTTAGCAAGAGTAATAGAAGGCAGATTTCAGACTACCTAACAGATCAAAACGAAAATTTCTGTTCCGACACTGACATGTTGGGTGTTTATGGAAAAAGTTTAAGGCAATCGTAAAATGCGTTTTAGACAGGTACGTGCCGAGTAAAACTGTGAGGGACGGAAAAGACCCACCGTGGTTCAACAACAAAGTTAGGAAACTACTGCGAAAGCAAAGAGAGCTTCACTCAAAGTTTATACGCAGCCAAAACCTCTCAGACAAACAGAAGTTAAACGATGACAAAGTTAGCGTAAGGAGGGCTACGCGTGAAGCGTTCAGTGAATTCGAAAGTAAAATTCTATGTGCTGACTTGACAGAAAAATCCTAGGAAGTTCTGGTCTTACGTTAAATCAGTAAGTGGCTCGAAACAGCATATCCTGACACTCCGGGATGATGACGGCATTGAAACAGAGGATGACACGCGTAAATCTGAAATACTAAACACCTTTGTCCAAAGCTGTTTCACAGAGGAAGACCGCACTGCAGTTCCTTCTCTAAATCCTCGCACAAACGAAAAAATGGCTGACGTCGAATAGAAAAGCAACTGGAATCACTCAACCGAGGAAAGTCCACTGGACCTGATGGGATCCCAATTCGATTCTACACAGAGTACGCGGAAGAACTTGCCCCCCTTCTAACAGCCGTGTACCGCAAGTCTCTAGAGGAGCGGCAGGTTCCAAATAATTGGAAAAGAGCACAGGTAGTCCCAGTCTTCAAGAAGGGTCGTCGAGCAGATGCGCAAAACTATAGACCTATATCTCTGACGTCGATCTGTTGTAGAATTTTAGAACATGTTTTTTGCTCGCGTATCATGTCGTTTTTGGAAACCCAGAATCTACTCTGTAGGAATCAACATGGATTCCGTAAACACCGATCGTGTGAGACCCAACTCGCTTTATTTGTTCATGAGACCCAGAAAATATTAGATACAGGCTCCCAGGTAGATGCTATTTTCCTTGACTTCCGGAAGGCGTTCGATACAGTTCCGCACTGTCGCCTGATAAACAAAGTAAGAGCCTACGGAATATCAGACCAGCTGTGTGGCTGGATTGAAGAGTTTTTGGCAAACAGAACACAGCATGTTGTTCTCAATGGAGAGACGTCTACAGACGTTAAAGTAACCTCTGGCGTGCCACAGGGGAGTGTTATGGGACCATTGCTTTTCACAATATATATAAATGACCTAGTAGATAGTGTCGGAAGTTCCATGCGGCTTTTCGCGGATGATGCTGTAGTATAGAGAGAAGTTGCAGCATTAGAAAATTGTAGCGAAATGCAGGAAGATCTGCAGCAGATAGGCACTTGGTGCAGGGAGTGGCAACTGACCCTTAACATAGACAAATGTAATGTATTGCGAATACATAAAAGAAGGATCCTTTATTGTATGATTATATGATAGCGGAACAAACACTGGTAGCAGTTACTTGTGTAAAATATCTGGGAGTATGCCTGCAGAACGATTTGAAGTGGAATGATCATATAAAATTAATTGTTGGTAAGGCAGGTACCAGGTTGAGATTCATTGGGAGAGTCCTTAGAAAATGTAGTCCATCAACAAAGGAGGTGGCTCACAAAACACTCGTTCGTCCTATACTTGAATATTGCTCATCAGTGTGGGATCCGTATCTGATCGGGTTGACGGAGGAGATAGAGAAGATCCAAAGAAGTGCGGCGCGTTCCGTCACAGGGTTATTTGGTAACAGTGATAGTGTTACGGAGATGTTTAGGAAACTCATGTGGCAGACTCTGCAAGAGAGGCGCTCTGCATCGCGGTGTAGGTTGCTCGCCAGGTTTCGAGAGGGTGCGTTTCTGGATGAGGTATCGAATATATTGCTTCCCCCTACTTATACCTCCCGAGGAGATCACGAATGTAAAATTAGAGAGAGTCGAACGCGCACGGAGGCTTTCAGACAGTCGTTCTTCCCGCGAACCATACGCGACTGGAATAGAAAAGGGAGGTAATGACGGTGGCACGTAAAGTGCCCTCCGCCACACACCGTTGGGTGGGTTGCGGAGTATAAATGTAGATGTAAATGTAGATGAAGGAGAATATTCTAAACACGGAGATAATTAATCTGCCACGAAAACTCAAAAATAAACAATACAAATTTCTACTGATACTCTAAATTCGGAAATACAAAGATTCTAAATACAAGGCCCCCAATAAACAAAGTAGGTAAATTTCTAAAGGCAAGGAACTTAAGTGAAAAAGTGCAAAATAAATTATTATATCAAATACAAAACAAACACAACAAATTAAATTTTCATGTCGTCTACCACGCTATGGCGACAAAACCTACGCAAAGTTGATGTAAAATGCATTGAAAAGTTACGGATATAAGTTACTTAGCATCAAAATGAAAACAATGTATTATGCAAAAAAGGTCACCGACCAAATGTGATGAAACGGAAAGAATTTTAACTACACAAAATATCTCATATTGTCGGCCGCGGTACGAAAATGAACAATGTGTATGATATTACGACTGCTATACATCGCAATTCGCGTGCTGTGAGTTCACATTGAAACACGGATGTAAAGGTTGCTACCCTGCCAGACAACTCTTCCTCCTGCGAAAATTCTGGGCAACATCTGGTCACGTATTTTTTCTTCGCTTTCTTGGACGAGGGAATTCACAAATGGTTATAGCACCACTCACACAACAGAGTTGTAGAGGAAATCTTCTCTAGCGCAGGAGATGCTGGATGGATCACATAAATTATTCCTCTGTTGGCTTTTCCGCAAGTGACGGAGAGCGGTCACTTCGATCATCCACTGACCGTCTTGCCACCCTAAAGTAGGCTTACACGTCTCGCACTGTATCCATCCAATATCCACTTGAGCTTCGATCCACGCCTTGCTCAATAGCAGATCGCACAAATTCCATCAGGTATGTGTGCTTCTCTTTAAACCTCGCTCTCCTGTCCCTGCTGGTTAAAAGATTTTTGTTTCTCAGTCCTTTAGAGTTGGGGCAAAATGATGAATTTTGCCCTTGCTCTCACCTCTCAATTGCGTTATTTGTCCATACTGGCAGCGCCACTGGTATTTCGCCCGTCTGTTAAAAATCTATTTCAGTTTTTTCAGTCATTTCCAGTTTAGCGACGTTTCGTCCCATAATCAAGTAAATTCTACGTGGGAGTGTTCTATTCCCAGCATTATGTTTTCTTTGTTTTACTCCTGCCTCTCCTATTTCTTTCTCCCTCATATTCATGTCCTCCCTCATTTCCTCTCCCAATTCCTCTTTTTCCTCATATCTATGCAATCTTAATTTGTTTTATTATGATGCTGTGGTGTACGGAAAGGTGTCGAAGTTGAGTTACTGAAGGCGGATGGAAGATGACTTACAAGGGGAGGCCGCCAATTGTGAAATTCAGATTCGATTCATACTGCGCATAATAAAAGCTAGTGGCCAGAGGTGTAATGTGGGAAAGACCAAGATGCACTTCTCAGCCGCTGTCGAGAAAATTGATAGTTAAAAGAACCCGTAGCGATGAAATACTCTCTACGATTAATAACTTTCTTCAGCGTCGTGGAGCACTGATTTTCGACGATGTTATAAGTTGCGCTAGGGACCGCATCTACCTTCTTTCGAAGTTAGCAGGTTACAACGCTGTTATGCGGCAGCTCGTCTCGGCGGCCCATTCAACGTCTGTCCTTCAAGTGTAAAGAGCGAGTAACGGAGTTTATATTTCATACCTGCCACAGCAAATTTGTGTTCGTGGGGTCTCTATTCCAGTTCGAACGTTTGACTTCCGCTATACGTATTCGTTACGGAATATCGTTTCTACGTCTTCCGTTAACTATAGGTGGTTAACATTATGAAGACAATTAGTAACATTTGTAAAATACAACTTTGTCTGCGGAAAACATATATATATATATATACTCCTGGAAATTGAAATAAGAACACCGTGAATTCATTGTCCCAGGAAGGGGAAACTTTATTGACACATTCCTGGGGTCAGATACATCACATGATCACACTGACAGAACCACAGGCACATAGACACAGGCAACAGAGCATGCACAATGTCGGCACTAGTACAGTGTATATCCACCTTTCGCAGCAATGCAGGCTGCTATTCTCCCATGGAGACGATCGTAGAGATGCTGGATGTAGTCCTGTGGAACGGCTTGCCATGCCATTTCCACCTGGCGCCTCAGTTGGACCAGCGTTCGTGCTGGACGTGCAGACCGCGTGAGACGACGCTTCATCCACTCCCAAACATGCTCAATGAGAGACAGATCCGGAGATCTTGCTGGCCAGGGTAGTTGACTTACACCTTCTAGAGCACGTTGGGTGGCACGGGATACATGCCGACGTGCATTGTCCTGTTGGAACAGCAAGTTCCCTTGCCGGTCTAGGAATGGTCGAACGATGTGTTCGATGACGATTTGGACGTACCGTGCACTATTCAGTGTCCCCTCGACGATCACCAGAGTTGTACGGCCAGTGTAGGAGATCGCTCCCCACACCATGATGCAGGATGTTGGCCCTGTGTGCCTCGGTCGTATGCAGTCCTGATTGTGGCGCTCACCTGCACGGCGCCAAACACGCATACGACCATCATTGGCACCAAGGCAGAAGCGACTCTCATCGCTGAAGACGACACGTCTCCATTCGACCCTCCATTCACGCCTGTCGCGACACCACGGGAGGCGGGCTGCACGATGTTGGGGCGTGAGCGGAAGACGGCCTAACGGTGTGCGGGACCGTAGCCCAGCTTCATGGAGACGGTTGCGAATGGTCCTCGCCGATACCCCAGGAGCAACAGTGTCCCTAATTTGCTGGGAAGTGGCGGTGCGGTCCCCTACGGCACTGCGTAGGATCCTACGGTCTTGGCGTGCATCCGTGCGTCGCTTCGGTCCGGTCCCAGGTCGACGGGCACGTGCACCTTCCGCCGACCACTGGCGACAACATCGATGTACTGTGGAGACCTCACGCCCCACGTGTTGAGCAATTCGGCGGTACATCCACCCGGCCTCCCGCATGCCCACTATACGCCCTCGCTCAAAGTCCGTCAACTGCACATACGGTTCACGTCCACGCTGTCGCGGCATGCTACCAGTGTTAAAGACTGCGATGGAGCTCCGTATGCTACGGCAAACTGGCTGACACTGACGGCGGCGGTGCACAAATGCTGCGCAGCTAGCGCCATTCGACGGCCAACACCGCGGTTCCTGGTGTGTCCGCTGTGCCGTGCGTGTGATGATTGCTTGTACAGCCCTCTCGCAGTGTCCGGAGCAAGTATGGTGGGTCTGACACACCGGTGTCAGTGTGTTCTTTTTTCCATTTCCAGGAGTATATATATATATATATATATATATATATATATGTGTGTGTGTGTGTGTATACACATTTGAATTACAAAAAACGAATACTAAAAAAAAAGAATGCATGGGGCGAGGTTCGATCCAGCGGTCTTCGGATTACGAACCCGAGGGCTTACCGCTGCGCCACGACGCTGTAGAAAATTATTAATCGTAGAGAGTATTTCACCGCAACCGTTTCTTTTAACTGTCGATTTTCTCGACAACTGCTGAGAAGTGCATCTTGGTGCTTTGCCACATTACACCTCTAGCCATGAGCTTTTATTATGCGCAATATGAATCGAATCTGAATTTCACAATTGGCGGCCTCCCCTTGTTAGACAAAATTTATAGTTGGTGTGATGAATGTCAACTAGCTATAAATCTAGAAAAATCTAGGAAAAACAAACCTGTAATGTTCGAATACAGAATTAGTGGTGTGCTGTTTGATACAGTCTCGTCGTTTAAATATCTGGGTTTAACGTTGGAAAGCGATATGAAGTGGAACGAACGTGTGAAGATTGTGGCAGGGAAGGCGAATGGTTAACTTCCGTTTATTGGGAGAATTTAGGGAAAGTGTGCTTCATCTATAAAGAAGATCGCATATAGGACGCTAGTGTGACCTGTTCTGCAGTACTACTTCAGTGCTTGGAATCCGTGCCAAAGGAAAAAATCGAAGCAGTTAAGGAGCGGGCTGCTAGATTCGTTACCAGTAGGTTCGAACAACATGCAAGCGTTAGGGAGGTGCTTGCCTAGAGGGAAGGCGCCTTTCTTTTCAGGGAACAAAACTGAGAAAATTTAGAGAACTGACATTTTAAGCTCAATGCGGAACGATTCTGCAACACACATTTCACGTAAGAACCACTAGATATGATACGAGAAATTAGGGCTCATACGGAGGTATACAGACAGTCGTGTACCATCCGCCACACACCGTACGTTGACTTAGGAGTTTGTATGTAGATGTGGATGTACTTACTCTCTGTCATTTATTCCCACCATCTCTTTTCTCTTCTTTATCTTTCCATTCTGGTTTTCCCCCCTTTCCGTTCTATAGCGGTCATTTTGCAACATTATTTGGACCGACATTTGCTCACCATCCTCCACCATCATATCCGCATTTAAAATTTCCAACTTGTAAAATAATCAAGAAATATTAAAATACACAGAATAAAGAAGCGTAGTCATAGAGCTTACCTTTACAGGACGTTTTAAACTTTGGTCGTTGCTGGATGCTATAGCAGAGGCGACCATGTCTCTCTTGAGTGGCGATTTTCAATCCTGGCAAAGTGTCAGCAGGTAAAACGTTCCTCACGTTTTTTCATCTTAAATCGTGGCATCGCTTAGGACCGGACTCAACGTGATATTGCCGCTAGAGATAAATTACGTGACGAATTGCACCGAATATTAGCTAGAGAACGTTGACTGGCGAACCGGGACGCATTTGCTTCATTTACGAAATATTCTTAATATGCATAGCCAGCCTTACTTACGTCCTCAAACCTCTGTTAAACTTGTAAATGTTCCAAAACCAATAATTAATGTCTCTCTGTTTAGTTGCATTTCGAAAGATTTCGAGATAAGATCACTGAAGTGGAAAACTTAAACCTCTAACGTTTTATACAGCCATGTCGGACGCTCTCGCCTAATACATCGGCATCCCACCGGATAGCAGTGTTGCACGGGCAGCCAATATCGGCCCTTCATGCAGCAGCAGCGTAAGTACGTATCAACGCCGGCCAACACGAGGCGAAGCCAGCTACTTCAGAGAGCGCTGCCGGCAAAGAAGCTACTGGCGTCTGGGCGTTACGTGACAGGGAAATAGTTGCAACAGTATTCCGCCGCAGGCAGCTATATAAACCGTTGCCAGGACAGCACGGGTCATCAGTGATTATATTTTAATTGTAATACAAATTCGTCAAACAAGTTTTAAAAACCATCAATATTTTACATCTAAGTGTATTTTACAAAATCCTCGTTTATTTTCACTTTTGTAATGTAAAAATCGTCAATGCCGTCCATCTATGTACTTTTTACAAAGTCATCTGATATTGTCACCTTTTATACAAGGTGTTACAAAAAGGTACGCCCAAACTTTCAGGAAACATTCCTCAGACACAAAGAAAGAAAGTATGTTATGTGGACATGTGTCCGAAAACGCTTACTTTCCATGTTACAGCTCATTTTATTACTTCTCTTCAAATCACATTCATCATGGAATGGAAACACACACAGCAACAGAACGTACCAGCGTGACTTCACTTAGTTACAGGAAATGTTCAAAATGTCCTCCGTTAGCGAGGATACATGCATCCACCCTCCGTCGCATGGAATCCCTGATGCGCTGATGCAGCCCTGGAGAATGGCGTATTGTATCACAGCCGTCCACAATACGAGCACGAACAGGTTCTACATTTGGTACCGGAGTTGCGTAGACAAGAGCTTTCAAATTCCCCCATAAATGAAAGTCAAGAGGGTTGAGGAATGGAGAGCGTGGAGGCCATGGAATTGGTCCGCCTCTACCAATCCATCGATCACCGAATCTGTTGTTGAGAAGCGTACGAACACTTCGACTGACATGTGCAGGAGCTCCATCGTGCATGAACCACATGTTGTGTCGTACTTGTAAAGGCACATGTTCTAGCAGCACAGGTAGAGTATCCCGTATGAAATCATGATAACGTGCTTCATTGAGCGTAAGTGGAAGAACAAACTAAAATGAGCTCGAAAATGGAAATTAAGCGTTTCCGGACGCATGCCCACATAATATCTTTTCTTTATTTGTGTGTGAGGAATGTTTCCTGAAAGTTTGGACGTACCTTTTTGTAACACCCTGTATATTTTAATCGTCTTTACATACAGATTATGTAACATTTGGCTGAAGAGCTATTTTTGTCCACTGCCAGCATGCCCCCTTTGTGGGGAACTAAAATAACAATAAAAAAAGAGAAAAAAAACAGCACGAGTCAGTCAGGAGTGCAAGGGCAGGCACTACTAACCCCATCACACAGGACTGCTTTCGAAATCCGTCGTGAGGGACAAACACCGCTGTCAGAAATCATCGCCGTTTCTGCTTCCGGACTCTCACGCCGGCTGATTTCAAGGAATGTTAACTTCTGCAAAAAAATGGTTCAAATGGCTCTGAGCACTATGGGACTTAACATCTGAGGTCATCAGTCCCATAGAACTTAGAACGACTTAAACCTAACTAACCTAAGGACATCGCACACATCCATGCCCGAGGCAGGATTCGAACCTGCGACCGTAGCAGTCGCGCGGTTCCGGACTGAAGCGCCTAGAACCGCTCGGCCACCGCGCCAGCTTTCAGCTTGTGCAACAGCACAGTTTGTTCATCGTTAGTCACGTTATTCTGAGTTGGACTTTCCGGCTTTCGATCCCAAGCTGTAAGTGTTATCTTGTTGAACCTGACCCAGAACAGTCGTCATCTTTGGACTCAGACTTACGGGCCACGAACTTAGCGTCCAGCAAGTGCTCGTTCCAGACTTGGTTGCAGGCAGTGTTTAGTTCCAAGTGGAGTAATCCGCCAGTGTTCCCTCTGTGAATTTAATCTGCGACGAGTCACCTCGGCGCATACTGCCAGTCTGACCATAGTGTAACTCGCAGTTTTCTCAGTATCTGTACCTCGGTACCTATTGCGTTACTCTTGTTTTTGTATTCTAGGCCTTTATTTCCATGCTGTCGAAGCAGACGATTATGTTCAATAAACTTGTTATATCCTAAATAATATTGTTTTTCTGTGTCGTGGAGCGTGACGCTACAAATACACCGCCTATAGCTAGTTCGTCCCAACTTATGTCGACAATCTTCATCAATATAAAAAACTCACAATTCTAAATCTGTTTCTCAAAACATGCACAAAAATTTTACACTTTTCGTTTCCACAGAAAAAATGTTATATTAAACCTTAAACATCAACGATACTAAACGCCACCTCCAGCTTGCTAATGGCTCCACGCCCTGATGAAATATGTCTTCCTACCGAGCACATACGTGCTCACGAAAGTGCAAGACAAGCTTAGAAATCCGGACTATTAGTAATTACACCTCCATCCCTATGTGCGTGAACGTACTTTCAAATTCTTGTGAGCTTTTCGTATTCGAAAAAAACAAGAACATCACTGATCACTACTATTTAAGGCTGTTTTCTGATGACTCAGAGGTGTGCGGAAAGGTGTCGTCGTTGAGTGACTGTAGGGGGATTCAAGATGACTTAGAATTTCTCGTTGGTATGATGAATGGCAAATTGCTCTAAGTGTAGAAAAATGTAAGCTAATGCGTGTAAATGGGAAAAAAATAAAGCATTAGTAGTGCGTTGTTTGACACAGTCACAAAGATTAAACATCTAGGACTAAGGCTGCAAAGCGATATGGTACGGAATGAGCACGTCGGGCTGGTAGTAGGGGAGACGAACGGTCGACTTCATTTTGTTAGGAGAAATTTTGGGAAAGTGTTGCTCATGTATAAAAGAGCCGGCTTACAGAACGCTAGTGCGTCCCATATTTTAGTGCTACTAGAGTGTGTCGGATCCCAACCACGTCGGATTAAAAGAAGACATCGAAATAATTCAGAGGCTTGCTGCTAGATTTGTTACCGGTAGGTTCGAACAGCACACCGATATTTTGACGATGCCTCGTGAACTCAAATGGGAAGGAGGGTGACGCTCTTATCGAGCGGCTATATTGCGGAAATTTAGAGCAATGGCATTTGAGCAAGACGGCAGATCGCTTCTACTGACGCCAACGCACGAGGGCGGGCTGAAGACTACTGCCTTTGAAATATTTTATGTGAAAGGTCTTAAAGCTTTTTGCATAAAACAAACTTTATCAGCATTCTACATCTTTGTTCTTCACGTTTATGTATTTGCAGCCCTCTGTCGCTATAATACAGAGCTCCGAATTGTAGCGTGTAATATAGTAATCCGTAACGTAAATATGTTGATGCGTGAGAAACACTTGCTGTAATCGGGTTTCGAATTCGAAGAGTTCGTCCTTATGTGGAGCATCCTCTCCTTCGGCGTGACAATGCCAGACAACACACAAGCGCTGCGGCGTCTGCAACAACCGGTGCCTCGGATTCACTGTCATCGATCATCGTCTACACAGTCCCTGGCTTGGCCCCAAGCGATTTTCATCTGTTTCCAGAACTTAAAGAACAACTTCGAAGATTTCACTTTAATAGTTTTGAAGATGTGCAAGCAGACTTGAGGGTGGCTCCACCTACAAACTCAAACGTTGTACAGTGCCTGTATTAACAAACTGGACCCTGGTTAGGATAACTGTATTCCAGAATGAAAGTTTCACTCTGCAGCGGAATGTGCGTTGACTTTGAAACTTCCTGGCAGATTAAAACTGTGTGCCGGAGCGAGACTCGAACTAGGGACCTTTGCCTTTCGCGGGCAAGTGCACTACCAACTGAGCTATCCAAGCACGACTCACGACCCGTCCTCAGAATTTTACTTCCGCCAGTACCTCGTCTCTTACCTTGCAGATTTCACAGAAGTTCTCCTGCAGCTCTCCGCTGCAGGGTGAAAATTTCATTCTGGAAACATCTCCTAGGATGTGGCTAAGCCATGTGTCCGCAATATCCTTTCTTCGAGTAGTGTTTGTCCTGCTAGTTTCGCAGGAGAACTTCTGTGAAGTTTGGAAGGTAGGAGATGAGGTAATGGCAGAAGTAAAATTGTGAGGACGGGTCGTGAGTCGGGCTTGGGCAGCTCAGTTTGTAGAGCACTTGCCCGCGAAAGGCAAACGTCCCGAGTTCGAGTCTCGGTCCGGCACACAGGTTTAATCTGCCAGGAAATTTCAGAATTGTATTTGTCGTCAAGGTGACTATGTCGAGAAATAAAAATGTATACATGAAGAATAAAGACAAAAATCTTACCATTGCTCTACATACCTATGTGGGCATTGTTTAAACTATTCTGAATAACGCTGAGATTTAGTCGGTGGAATCAGTGCCCTCGAGGTCACTATATGACAATAAGAAAATTGGAAATTTGTGGTAAGGACTATGGGACCAAACTGCTGAGGTCATCAGTCCCTAGGCTTACGCACTACTTAATCTAACTTAAACTAACTTACGCTAAGGACAAGATACACACACCCATGCCTGAGGGAGGACTCGAACCTCCTGCGGGGGCAGCCGCACGACAATGAGAATAAACCCTTTTCACCTGGGAATGGATTACTTTCTATCACCACATAGTGGATATTTTCTGTACTTCAGCTAAGACGGAAGTCTCCCGAAACAACTGCCCATGACGACTGACGAATAATTCGTAGAGTCCGACTTAGAATTCGATGGTCTCTGTTAGTTCATTTCTGCTGCAAATGGCTCATTACTATTCACTGAAGGAATTCTGGGAAAGTGTAGGACACCTTTGTAGTACACGACATGCAGAAGGATTTGCAAATCCATCTTGTGTACAGTTCAAGTGTCTGAGATCCCCACGAGGCCAGATTAAAAGAAAATATAGAAGCATTTCAGAGACGTGCCGCTAGGTTTCTTAGTCGTTGGTTTAATCAGTAAGAGAGCGCTACGAAAATGCTCCTTGAAATATAACGGTAGTCCTTTAAAGGAAGAAGACAATATAATCGTGGAACGATGTTGAAGAACTTGTGAGGACCAGTATTTGATACAGAATACAGAATTATTCTACTGCCTCCAACGATCTGCCGAAGAACAGCAACAGCAAAATACGGAAGATAAGGGCACGTACAGCGGCACATAGGCAAGAATGTTTTCTTTGCTCCTTCAGCAGTGGAACAGCAAAGGCAACGCCTTGCAGTGTTAAAAAGTGCCCTTTGCCATCCACTGTGCTTTGAATTGCGAAGTATGTATTTAGAAGCTGATATATAGAACCGCAATGATGTTTCCATGGCATAATGGCAATGCTGTCAGTGTACGTGGGTACTTTGAAGGAATTCCCTAACTTAATGGATTTATTAAATCATTTCTGATCGAACCTCGTACAATTTGTTGCGTTGAGTCATTTTACATCTACATGTATATTCCGAAACCACAAACCACCTTACAGTGTGTGGTGGAGGGTGCTTTGTGTACCAGCGTCACGTCTCCACTTTTTCCTGTTCCATTCGTTTATGGTTCGCAGGAAGAACGATTTCTGTTAAGCCTCCGTCTGGCGTCGACTCTCTGTCTCATTTTATCTTCATGGTCTTTTCGTGAGATATACGTTGGAGGAAGCAATAGAATGGTCGACTCTTCTAGGAATGTACGCTCTCCGAATTTTAACAGTTGTCCATAACCTGATGCGGATCTCCTCTCTTGCAGCGTCTGCCACTGGAGTAGTCTGAGCACCTCTAAGATGAACCTGTAACGAAATGTGCTGTCCTCCTTTGGATCTTCTCTCTTTCTGTATCTGTCTTATCTGGTACTAATTCAAAACTCACGAGCAATAATCATGGATTGGTCGAACGAGTGTTTTGTAAGCTACTGCCTTTGTTGATGGACAACATTTCCTGAGGAGTCTTCCAATGAACCTCAGTCTGGCATGTGCCTTACTCAGATACATTTTATGTTCTCAATCCACTTCAAATCTCTCCTTATGCATACTCCTAGGTATTTTATGGAAGTAACTGCTTCCAGTGATTGTTCTGCAATTCTGTAATCAGACAATGAAGGGTCTTTCACTCTATGAATACGCAATATGTTACATTTGTTTATGGTGAGGGTCAATTGCCACTCCCTGCATCAAGTGTCGTTCCTCTACAAATCTTCCTTCATTTCGCTACGTTTTTTTTTAGCGTCGCGACTTCTCGGTGTACAACAGCATCATGCGCTAAAAGCCTCATGGAACTTCCGATGTTATATACCAGCTCATTTGTATCTACTGTGAGAATTAATGGTCCTATAACACTCTTGCGGGCAAGCCCGAAGTTAATTTTACATGTGAAGACCTCTCTCCGTTCAGAATGAGATGTTGTATACCTGTGCTTTTTTCCAATCATTAGAAATGCTTCGCTTCTAAAGAGACTTACGCTGCACTGCTGGTACACAGAGGGACAAGTTCTTTCGCAGACAAATAAAAC
The DNA here is from genome assembly GCF_023897955.1 of Schistocerca gregaria. Taxonomy (NCBI): domain Eukaryota; kingdom Metazoa; phylum Arthropoda; class Insecta; order Orthoptera; family Acrididae; genus Schistocerca; species Schistocerca gregaria. The sequence continues at coordinate 768,084,556 of NC_064931.1, read as the reverse complement.
AGTTTCTGTGTCATTCTCTTGTTTATTTTGCCTCTACGCGGTTCGATGGTTTACACCATCATCTTCAGATGAAGAATTGTTTATTTATATAGCTGCTCTTGGTGAATAATACAGGCGTCTTTTCACCAACTCTTCTTCTGAAGACGATGGTGTGAACAATCTAAACGCATAGTGCAAAATAAACATGTGACTAACGCAGAAACTGTTTTATTTGTATTGATCAACAATCGCAGCGCTCATAAAGTCGTCCCTTATGGACCAAATATTCATTCTTTCATATACTCTGTCTAGAATCGAACTGGTATCCTGGCAGGTCCAATGGCTTTTTCTCTGTTGAGCGATTTCAGCTGCTTTTCTATCCCTTGATCACTTATTTCGATATCTGTAGTTTTTTCGTTTACATGGTGATTTAAAGGAATAACTACAGCGATGTATTCCTCTGTGAAACACAGATATCTATCCCATTGCGCTGCCACTCACATGGATCGAACATACATTTCCGATACCAGTAGAGCCTCTGTAGTAAACTGTGACCTTGGCCTGGTGGCTATCGCTGATCAGTATTTCGGCCTTTTCTCCGTCATTCTCTGTTTCAGTGCCGTTATGGTCACAGAGTGGTAATGATTTAACATAAGAGCAGAATTTCTTGGGACAGTGAGTTCTTATATGATGCATACCCTGATGCGTTTAGTGGAGTTTCAGGATAATTTCGGATGTATAATACGCAAGGAAAATGATGTCTAATTTAGTGGTTCTTCGTTAAGGAACAACGGGCGCAAATCACAAAGTTCCAATTATCAGTTCGAAAGATTTAAGCCGTGGCCATGTTATCTCATGACAGTTTGACCCTTTATGTACAAATTCACCGTTAAATGTTTCCAACGATTTATGTCTAGGTAGAGGTCTCGGTTGCATCGGTCTGCATTTCGGTCGTTTGCGATACTTTCCACCTCGAAAATCACCTGCCGTCATTCTGAAAATACCTGTCACGAAATGGTTTCTTCATTCGAGAAATAAAGAAGAAAATGTATTTTTGTGCAATGTCAGCAGCACAACGGGGAGGAAGTAAAATTTTGATAGCTCAAAAAGCAAACTATGTGGGTACATTACGCACGGAATGAGCTGGAGCATTGTCGCTGAGCGTTAATGCAGCCTTTGACAGGTTCCCGCGACGTTTCATCTAGACAGTTCTGTCGGTGATTTTCGTTCCACTTACATTGAAGAGAAAAATCGTAGCACTAAAAAATAATTGATATAGAGTAAGGAAATTTGGGAAATACGTTTGTCTAGGTATCATATTTAAGTGTTTAACATTGCAAGATCACAGGTTAATGTAAGCATGGGATAAGGCATTGCAAATGTGAAATGCTCGTATATTAATAAGCGGTGTAACCGCCAGAATATTGAATGCAAGCATGCAAACATGCAAGAATTGTGTTGTACAGGTGTTGGATGTCAGTTTGTGGGATGGAACATCATACCTGTTGCACTTGGTCGGTCAATAGAGGGAAGCTTAACCAGCTGTTGTGGATGACGCTGGAGTTGTCATCCGATGATGTCAGATATATGCTCGATTGGAGACAGATCTGGTGATCGAGAATGCCAAGGCAACATGTCGATACTCTGCAGAACATGTCGAGTTACAACAGCGATGTGTAGGCGAGCGTTATCCTGTTGGGTAACACCCCTTGGAATGCTGTTTGTTAATGGCAGCTCAGCAGGTCCAATCACCTGATTAACTCACAAATTTGAAGCAAGGGGGCGTGGGACAACGGCGACCATGCCCCTACTGTCCAGGCCATAACTCCAGGAGTAGGTTCAGTGTGTCTTGGACACAGACAGGTTGGATACAGGCCCTCAAATGGCCTCCTTCCAAGAAACACAGGACCATCACTGGTACCGAGGCAGAACCTGCTTTCGTCAGAAGAAAGTAACGGATCTCCTCCTTGCCCCCTAATGACCTCTCGCTTAACGCCACTGAAGTCACAGATGGCCGTGATTTGGGTCAGTGAATGCACACTATAAGGCTTCAGGATCGGCGCTGTTCTTGAAGTAATCGATTTGTAACATGTCATTGTGTCACTTTGGTATCAACTGCTGCTCAAATTGCACCTGCAGATGCAGTATAATGCTCCAGAGCCATACACCAAATATGTTGGTCCTCCATCTCGGAGATACCACGTGGCCGTCCGGAGCCCGGTCTTCTTGAGACCCTACATTCTCATTACCACCGCTTCCAGAAATCATGTGCTGTGGCTACCTTCCTGCAAAGTCTTTCTGCAGTTTCGTAGTAGGAATATGCAGCTTTTAGTAGCTCTATTATACTACCTCGTTGAAACTCAGTGAGTGGCTGATAGTGGAGTCTTTCTCGCCTTAAAGGTACTCTCGCCTAACATCAACTCACCACAACCTATCTACGCTCACGAGGTTACAGCATGTATTTAAAGCAAACCTCATTTGCATCGTAATACTGGCGCCACTAACTCCGCTCTGCGACTGGCGTAAAATCTGAATGGACGTCATCTTTCAGGTGCAGAAACACGCCTACCAACATTCATTTATCTCATACAACTGCTTCTTGGTGTTGCGATTTTCTTCCGTAAGTGCAGTATCTGTATGTTAATTCGACACTAGTCTCTGTGTTGTTAACAGTCTATGTTCAATGTAAAGTTATTGCATATTGATTTACTGTTTTTTAAGACAAATGTAAAATACGAATGAATTTATCCAAATATATGAAGCTTCATTTGTAAATATATTCCTTTTATTGTAATTGTGTGTGCTGTTACTGTACTGAATGCATGTAATCGAATAGACTGACAATGGCAAGGAAAGCGATTCCGAAGGAAAGAAATTTGTTAACATCGAGTATAGATTTAAGTGTCAGGAAGTCGTTTCTGAAAGTAGCCATGTATGGAAGTGAAACATGGACAATAACTAGTTTGGACAAGAAGAGAATAGAAGCTTTCGAAATGTGGTGTTACAGAAGAATACTGAAGATTAGGTGGGTAGATCACATAACTAATGAGGAGGTATTGAATAGGATTGGGGAGAAGCGCAGTTTGTGGCACAACTTGACAAGAAGAAGGGACCGGTTGGTAGGACATGTTCTGAGGCATCAAGGGATCACAAATTTAGCATTGGAGGGCAGCGTGGAGGGTAAAAATCGTAGAGGGAGACCAAGAGATGAATACACTAAGCAGATTCAGAAGGATGTAGGTTGCAATAAGTACTGGGAGAATAAGAAGCTTGCACAGGACAGAGTAGCATGGAGAGCTGCATCAAACAGGTCTCAGGTCTGAAGACAACAACAACAACATTTTGTAATCGAGATTATGGAGAAGGAAGGCAATCGTATATGGAAAGATGGAATGAGATGATTGAAATTCATTTGTGGAGGATCAGGTTGTGTAATGGGAAGGGAAAAATATTTTGTAGCAATTTTTAGACTGTAACGTGTCGAGAAGAATATGGGAGGAAATATGGAAATGGGATGGGATGAGGTGACAATGTTTAAGGAAATTTGTCAGTGTAACAAACAGTGTTGTCGGAGACTGAGTAATAGCGTCGTCGTAGAACGTGTTGCCATGCTTTTAGTCTATCATTACGTGTATGAAGAAGAGAACAACCGAAGTGATCGAGATTTGTTTAATGGTGGACGATAACTACGTTGGGTTGAACAAGATTCTGAATTGCTTGCACACTTGTTCAAGACTTGTTGGCGGAAGGTGGGACATAAAATTATAAAAGTAAGAGCACCCAAAATTACTTATATTTGTCAGTAAAGTGGAACAAGTACGTAGACGGTGTCGTGGAGATGAACTATTTAGAATGAACGACCTGTTCATCTGAATTAGTGACTACTGCATGAATTTTCGTATGCGACCGAAAATATAGAGCTGTTTCATTATTTGTGAGGGAATAATGTGCGTTTTGCATTTGAAAAGAAGCGAATCTTCGAATAAATGTGTTCAAATAGATATAGTAGGACGTGTGTTCATTATTGCCACCAGAATTTCTGTTTTCTCGAAGATGCGTCATCTAAATACATCCTGAAGTTTTCTCTGTCTTATTGAAGACGATTAATTTACATCGAAGTGTCGTCTAGAGCGAAGTTTTGAGTTGTGACAACGTTAGCTTATTTTTGTAAATCTGAACTGGAGACATCGCCATTATCAGACAAGATAATGCAGGTCATCAATGATGGACAGACTGGAGAAATCGTAGTCATCCACTGCAAGTCAACTGTCTACAGTCAGTGGTGGGAAAATCTCAAAAACACAAATTTGACGGCAACCAGAAAACAATAACGGTATCATATTTAGGATGACTCCGAACGTCGCGATCTTCATTAAATCTCTTTAGACGAACTAATTACACTCCTGGAAATGGAAAAAAGAACACATTGACACCGGTGTGTCAGACCCACCATACTTGCTCCGGACACTGCGAGAGGGCTGTACAAGCAATGATCACACGCACTGCACAGCGGACACACCAGGAACCGCGGTGTTGAACGTCGAATGGCGCTAGCTGCGCAGCATTTGTGCACCGCCGCCGTCAGTGTCAGCCAGTTTGCCGTGGCATACGGAGCTCCATCGCAGTCTTTAACACTGGTACCATGCCGCGACAGCGTGGACGTGAACCGTATGTGCAGTTGACGGATTTTGAGCGAGGGCGTATAGTGGGCATGCGGGAGGCCGGGTGGACGTACCGCCGAATTGCTCAACACGTGGGGCGTGAGGTCTCCACAGTACATCGATGTTGTCGTCAGTGGTCGGCGGAAGGTGCACGTGCCCGTCGACCTGGGACCGGACCGCAGCGACGCACGGATGCACGCCAAGACCGTAGGATCCTACGCAGTGCCGTAGGGGACCGCACCGCCACTTCCCAGCAAATTAGGGACACTGTTGCTCCTGGGGTATCGGCGAAGACCATTCGCAACGGTCTCCATGAAGCTGGGCTACGGTCCCGCACACCGTTAGGTGGTCTTCCGCTCACGCCCCAACATCGTGCAGCCCGCCTCTAGTGGTGTCGCGACAGGCGTGAATGGAGGGACGAATGGAGACGTGTCGTCTTCAGCGATGAGAGTCGCTTCTGCCTTGGTGCCAATGATGGTCATATGCGTGTTTGGCGCCGTGCAGGTGAGCGCCACAATCAGGACTGCGTACGACCGAGGCACACAGGGCCAAGACCCGGCATCATGGTGTGGGGAGCGATCTCCTACACTGGCCGTACACCTCTGGTGATCGTCGAGGGGACACTGAATAGTGCACGGTACATCCAAACCGTCATCGAACCCATCGTTCTACCATTCCTAGACCTGCAAGGGAACTTGCTGTTCCAACAGGACAATGCACGTCCGCATGTATCCCGTGCCACCCAACATGCTCTAGAATGTGTAAGTCAACTACCCTGGCCAGCAAGATCTCCGGATCTGTCCCCCATTGAGCATGTTTGGGACTGGATGAAGCGTCGTCTCACGCGGTCTGCACGTCCAGCACGAACGCTGGTCCAACTGAGACGCCAGGTGGAAATGGCATGGCAAGCCGTTCCACAGGACTACATCCAGCATCTCTACGATCGTCTCCATGGGAGAATAGCAGCCTGCATTGCTGCGAAAGGTGGATATACACTGTACTAGTACTAGTACACTGTACTAGTACACTGTACTAGTGCCGACATTGTGCAAGCTCTGTTGCCTGCGTCTATGTGCCTGTGGTTCTGTCAGTGTGATCATGTGATGTATGTGACCCCAGGAATGTGTCAATAAAGTTTCCCCTTCCTGGGACAATGAATTCACGGTGTTCTTATTTCAATTTCCAGGAGTGTATTTGAATCTGGTAATTTTCATGTGTCACAAGTAATGAAATAACAAATGAAATTTATCTTGCAGTGCAAAACTTTGAAAATAGACTCAAATTAACAGTTGCTAATCCTACCTTACTAGAATACACAGGCACTATAGCTTCTATTGTAGACTAGTAGTTTACAACTTTCGTATATGTATGTTCAGTTAAATTAATGTTTGCAGTGAGGAAGTCTGAACATAGTTTTTATATTTTCCTTCATTGATTTGCGTTAGAGGTGAAGTAGTAACGTTAATGCTTGGTGTCTCAAATTTGGCTCGCATTAACTTAAACTGATCTCAGATAGTACGAAATAATAACAAACCTACACATATTCATACACACGTTAATGCATTAAATTTGACACTAATTAGTAAATAATGTATATTTGCATTAACTGCATTTTACAATATATTACTATTATTACTGTTATTCTACATTAACCATTTATTATCAGGCTTCAATATGTGTTAATACTGGTGTTTTTATGTAGAAAGTGTGAGGCAGCGCAGCACCAGAGAAATTCGTTTATCAGTGTATGTTGTTGTCGACTCGATGGACGTGAGCGCAGTGGTAACGATGTGCTATTGGCGTTCAAACCAGCTCTAAAGAGACAATAACCCAGTTGAGTTTAGTTCAAATACAATGTAGCGGTAGTTGAATATTGAAGAGAGCTACGTCAGTATCATGCACAGAACATAGTACATTGGTACAGATTCAGTGAAGAGCGTATCAAAAAAATACAGAGATTGAACAGCCTTTTATAGCTGTCAGCAAAAACGGTAATGATTTATTTCAAAATATCATCGTTCTACAGTCTTGTGTAACCTCGTCATATTTTGGTAGCACGCTCCTGTGACTGCGTGTTCTTACTACTAGCATCACACTTCGGCAATCCTTATAAACACTCCACGTCATTTGCCCGATGATGGATGGCTCTCTGAATTTTTCGGTGGTGGTGAATCTACGTGTTTCCGCTATTTTCTTTACTCCTGTATCTAGTGGTCATGATGATATACACAGCACAGATCTATATTCATTAGGCGCCTAAAGAAGACTGACATGACGCAGTTGCAGTGTTTTCGCTGCTGCCTCAGTCCGGCGTGTTCCCTGAGTTGGTACGAATAGAGCTCCACTCTACCAAAATTATGGTTCGGTCGTCTTGGTACAAGACTCAAATAACATAGTAATTGGAAAGACTACCGACACTACTGGTAAGCGCTAGTACGGAAGGAAACGCAAATGAATACATGAGAGAGAAATTGGGATCCGATTACTTTTCTATGCCTTTTGCTTGTTCTTTTGTTTTGCACATAATTAGAACGCACTTCTTTTAGTGTTAGTCCATTGCATATCCTTAAAAAATGTAAACTGCCAAAAACTGGTTGATCGCGAAACTTCTGTGCTTTTATGCAACTAAAGCAATTACTTTTGTTGCAAGTACAGTTTATATTCACAAACACAGAAAAATCCATATTATTATTTTTGTTTTTTGAACTCAAGAAAATGTTTTTCATCATGATCGAATGCAAAATTTTCCTGTTTTTCCTGATAGGTAGGAAAGTTGTTTATGAATAACACAAACATGTTTTATACAAGTTCGACGAAATATTGAGTAGATGTTTGGTAGGTTTTGGTTTTGTATTTTTTTTAAATTTTACCTTTTTTGACGAAATTGCGTTTTCTAGAGCAACATGACAAATTTGTATTGTCTTTTATTTGTACTACATCATCCCTGCGCTCACGTTACAAATCAACAATGTTCAAATGAAACCTGAATTAATCATTGAAAATTTAATTTTTCCTATAAATGCTGTTTATTTTTAAGTAAAGGAAAGGAGGTTAACAACGTATAAGAGGAGTGTTCAGTAGGTTATGCAGCCATTTATCTACCCTTGCCTGATTTATATATCCTTACTGATTTATATATCCTTAGTAATCGCATATGCAAACATAGCGATCAAAATGAGGCAACGCCCAATAGGTCTGCAACAAGCTTACTGTAAAAGTAACGGTGTTACGAGCTTAACTCACCAAAGCTTCTAGAAAAACTACAATAGTCTCAGCTTGTTTGTGACAGGCTATGGTAGCCTGCTGTGGTATTACAATTCTGGGTACGAGCTGTCGCGAAATATAGAGGGCAGCGGCGTTTGGCATGTTCAAAACATCATTCAATATGTTGAAAACTGATCCACGACTGATTTTTCACTTTTGCCATTGTCGCCTCGTACGTTTTCAAGTATCAGGGCCTCGTGAGCCGGGTTCTTCACAGACAGGTTGTCGGCCGCTTCGTTCTTCGTCATTCATGCTTAGCTGACCACAATGGAAGCGTCTATGCCACCTTACCTTGTGGTATTTTATTTTATTTTATTATCACTCATAGCGAGATAACACATACTTTAACGCTTTCTTATCACGACTTTCCATATCTTTGGAGCATCTTGTGTAGACGGTTTATCTGCGAACGAAATGCTGATAAAAGAATTGGGGCAGTCCATGTAGTATTCGTATGCTTAAGACACTATCTTCATGAATAAAGACCTAAAGCTGCATAACAACCTCTTGGTGTACAGAGCTGCTGTCATTTCTACGTGGCAGTATGGTTGCGAAACTTGGACAATCTATGGCTGTGATATCAAAAAACTTGAGAGTTCCCACCAACAAAAAAAGGTACATCTTGAACATTAAGTTGGATGACCATGTGACCTACTCTGAAGTTCTCGAAAAAGCGCATCTAAACATCACTAAGGCAACCATCATCGATCATCGACTGTGATTAGGCCATGTTCATCGTATGAGTGATACAAGGCTTTATGCTGAACTCTGCTCTGGCAGTAGACCTCATGAAGCCCCTCTGGAGCGTTCTAAGGACCAGATAAAACACATCATGAAGGCGATTGGTATAAGCATATGTGGGATGAATATGCTGTGGACCGCTTGCTGTGGAGGAACAGTACATCCACCGCTATCAACGTCTTTGAAAGAGAAAGCTACAGACATGAACAGGCCAAGTGACGAGCAAGAAAGCTCCGTCAGTCACAACTCCTCCGTCCTCTAAGAATTCAGTGCGATTTGTGAGGACGCATGTTTTATGCAGGATTGGTCTTTTCAGCTACCGTAAATACATCCAAAAGCTGAGCTGAAATGATCATTTTATGCAGGAAGGAGTTGTGCATTCTCGGAATCAAATTGCACCCGACGACGATGACGACCACGACCCCATCAGTGCTGAAAGTTTTGGCAGCAGTAGGCTACTCGTTCATATTTCCTATACATCTTTCTGTTACTAATGACGAAGCGTTAGTTCCTGATTCTGCTGTGACGATTAGCACCAGTCGAAGGTGGGAAGTGAAAGCTCCTAATACATAACTGAGGTCCACCATCAACCACAGATCCCTGCAAATGACTGTGTTTGGCCTGTAATCAAGTGTGTAATTGGGCTGTTTTAACTGTTTCATTTGAGAAGCTGCGGGTGTGGTTACTGAAATGGAAGAAGACGACTGCAATGTCTCTCGCACTCAGTCCTCTCCATTATCTCATGTGGAAATAGCTAAAATCAGTAGTTTGCGTGGGCCACAATGGAAACAGATGTGAAATTTGTTGCTAAGAAACGTTTCCACAAATGTGGGACATTATCGCTTGCTGATCTTAACTGTGTTTTGAGGTTACTGGTGGTCATTTAGAACAGCTGTTGTAAGAGAAGAGACGCTACATAGATATTTCGGTATTGAGAGTGACTTAACAGTAATTCCCAACTGTTAATAAATGTGTACAATAATACGACTATGAGTACAGTAATGTAAATAATACGTACGCTGCAATGTAGCATTTAAGAAGATGAACTGAGAGTAAAAGAAAAGACCGAATACCGAAAGTATGTTTACGCCAATATTAGTTCAGGGAACTAATGCTTTCTGCGTCAGAGAAGCATTTGTTACTTTAAGATTAATTTCTACGGTCTTATACTGAATCAGCCTGTGTTTCCGAGCAAGATGGTAACCACACACAGCATAAAAAGTCAGAGTAACTGAGGGCCTTACAAACCATCGATAATGTTTTAGAAACTACGAAAACAAACGTCTCTATAAAAAAACACAGAGCTAGGATCTGCGTCATTGTTGAATTTTTTTCACATCTGTTATAGGTTATCATATTTAATATACGCACATGTAAATGATCTTCTTTGGAAAGTGTCAAGAGGTATCTCGCTATGTAGTTCAGTAGACTTCGTGGTCAGATTAAAACAATTCACTATTATGAAAAGTTTTTAATTTTACGGTTTCCAAAGTAAAAGAACTTCATACCTTGGCGTATAGCTGCTGTTATGGGTTGATCTGGTACGACGAGGCAGTCGTCCCCTTTTCTAAGAGCAACGTCATCCACGGCTATGTCTCCGAGAAATCCGTTCCCTCGGGTAGCTTCAATGATTACCTGATAGACAATATAAAGATAATTTTAGTGCAGTTGTAAATTGATCGTAAAGGATAATACATATATTGAAAGTGAAGAAAAACCAGAGACGTGAAGCAGTCTAATATAGGCACGTAATATGAATCTATTAATGTAAGACAATTTGCATAAAAGAATCCATGTCATTTATAAAAACAGTTTGTCCCTAATGTCTATCATCATTAGCATCCCTATTTTGTAGGTGACAGAAAATTAGTCCTGTTACTGTCAGGATCTCATATTTGGTAGTAGTTGTTTTAAACCAAATTCACCAAAATTTAAAAGAAGACATCTGATTCGTAGATGGACGCTATCATTTATTAAGAATGAAAGGGCCCACAAAGAAGATATTGTTGTGATAGGAAACATTAAAATCATGTACACAAAGCCTCCTTGAAGTAACGATATGGTTTGATTTAAGATGGTACATAATTAGGCAGTTAGTAAGAGCGTCTATTTATACACTAATTTATGATAGATCCAAGTGGTATCTTTGGCTCAAAGAAATTTATTGCATTGTAAATACTTCGTCAACTTTTTCTTGTGATCTGGGACATTTCTCTGTTTTCTCAGCCTTAATTATCTAATCAGGCAGTTGAGTCGTAGTGTACTATCGATTAGTCGCCAATTGATGAGAGCTTTTACCGCTTGTGTAACTATTAAGTTATATAGGAGAAAATAAGAGCGTTATTTGTTTTGTAAAATCCAGGGAACATGATGACTCACAGAAATGCTTTCACTGTATAACAAAACTTCTAGTAAAACTATAAGTAGCATTCACAATCAAAAACTTTTAAATATTGAGAAGGAAAAGTCGCCCTGGGACACTCATTGACGCATTTATCATTTTTGTATATGTAGATGCCGGCCGCTGTGACCGAGCGGTTCTAGGCGCTTCAGTCCGATACCGCGCAGCTGCTACGATCGCAGATTCGAATCCTGCCTTGAGCATGGATGTGTGTGACGTCTTTCGGTTAGTTAGGTTTAAGTAGTTCTAAGTCTATGGGACTGCTGACCTCAGATGTTAAATCTCATTGTGCTCAGAGCCATTTGAACCCTTTTTTTGTATATGTAGGTACTGTGTCCAAGAACATTATGCAGTTCTTTTGTGCTGTTTTAGTGTTGATATAACGTCTTAAGGTAAAACACAATGGTGCTGATAAGGTGTGTGAAGAGAGAATAGTGAAAATAAAGCAGCAGAAAACTTTGGATATAGTGCTATACAGAGTACGCGGTGATAAAGAATGCAGTTTTAGATGATGAATTAAGTCGAGACTTAGCATAAAGAAATTTCCAGATGCTGAAGTGCAGTGATTCGGGATACTCATAAAAATTCCTCCTCGTGAATGCACTGTAAAACAATGAGACACACTGTAACGCGATGTATAAGGGCGCCAAGAGGGCAAGCAAGGGTAGAGTGAAATCGGCTGCGTGAGTCTCGATAGCCGATTCCGTTAATTGCGAGGAACGTCGGACTGCCGATGTCACGGTGGTCCGATATTGGATCCAATCGGCACCCGCTGCTTCACTCTTCGGTCGACGAGTTCTGCCAGCACGGTGAAAGGATCGATTGCAAGAGCAGTACTTACCTCCATACATATACACTGAAGTCGCTTGCTCGTGCCTGTCTGCATATGCAGGCGAATCTCACGAACTACTGTACTGATTCAGATCCGGTTTTAACTAATAGAGACGCTGATTCACAAGGAATGTTTTTATATAATTTATAAATATTTCGTACAACTTCTCTTGATTATGATGAATTAAAATTAAGTTGTGAAATCAGTGTCATTGCTATCTAGAAAACAACCACAATAACGCGAGCGAGCGGTAGTGCGTCGAAAATGCTGCCAGCGGCATGTAATTCGCATTTGGTGTCGTGATATAGTAAGTCCGCTTGGGATCTCATGCAGCTTGGGCGTTATATAGCTGTGCAACACTCTTACAGGATCACTTATTCGAAACCCCGTAATTGTGTCCCATTCCGAGTCCTAAGTTTGAAATTTGGTCCGAAGGTGCCCACAACCTTCCTCTATGATGGTGCAAAAGCGTGGCGCCATGAACAGTCATCTTCGGGTACGACTACGCTTCAGACAGCAAGGTGTAGGCACTTGCGAAAATAAAGTTGGCGCTCAGAAGTTTATGTGTCGTGTAAAGTGGGTTAATTATGTGATTCTTGAAGTTTTCGAAGCATGGTGAATATTCTATGAGGCTTCGGGATTGCAGCCGAATCATGTTGACTTCTTGACACAATATTTCGGATGGCAACCGTCAATCCATCTCAAATGTGTGTCCGCCACTAGAGACTGCTAGTTCATGGTGTCTGCTCTGTAGCAAAAAATTGGCGCAGAGACGCATGTGCATTGGCGGCCATCACAGGAGCATTCCCTATCGAAATCCGCGCCCTCTGCAAATACTGTTCCTTCTGTCACGATTTGTAAGCTCTTGTGCGAGACGTATTTCCACATATTTTTTAACGACTGATTCGCAAAAGGACGTCGCCTGGGCCAAGATTTTTGTGGCAGAATAATCCACAGAGTGTCCTGTGGCAACACAATGCTCCACCGGTCTTTACCGTGACATGTGGAAACTTTCCCGCGTGTTGCTGTTCCCTAAACCCAACAAACGCCCCTCTGACACCACTCCCTATCGTCCCATCTGCCTCACCTCCATGTTCAGCAAGGTCTTCAAGTCCATCCTCTCCCACCGTATTCATCACCACCCTAACCAGAATCACCTCCTTCTCCTTACCCAGTTTGGCTTCTGGCCCCCCTTCTCAGCTGACAACCAGCTCCCTAACTTTACCATTCTTCATTCCCTCCGACTTAATTCCCGTCGCTCCGCTTTCTTTGTTTCTCTCGACCTCTAGAACGCCGACGACCGTATTTGGCATCCCAGGCTCCGCTTTAAATTCCAGACCTACACTGTTCCCATAAATTTCGTTCATCTCGTTGCTACCTTCCTCTCCTGGGTCCCTTGTATGTAACTATCCACAATGCCAACTCCTGTACTTTCTATCCCACTGTCGGTGTGCCTCAAGGCTCCATTCTTTCCCCTCTCCTCTATCTCCTGTATACTGCAGTTACGTCCAAACTTTCCCCCACCTGTTCACCTCCTCCAATTTGCTGATGACACCGCCTTCCTTACCCTTTATACTACCCTTCAACAGTCCTAACGTACCCATCAAACCCACCTCGACCGCCTGGTGCAACCAGTGGCTCCTTCGCATCAACCCTTCCAAGACCCAGGCAATCATCATAGGTTGTACAAATCACTCCTTCTGGCTACACGATTTTTACCTTACCTTTTATAGTTGTCCTATCCACCTCACTCCTACCTTGAAATACCTTGGCCTCACCCTCGACCTTCACCTCAACTGCACTCCCCATCTCCTTATGATCCAACACAAAGCCCTCAATAGTCTCTGCCTCCTGAAACTACTGTCCGGTTGGACGTGGTGTTTGCATCCTTCCACCACCCTTCACACCTACAAACCCTTGATCTGTCCCATCCTTTGTTATGCCAGTGTCGCCTGGATTTCTGCCCCTTCCAGATTTTATAAAGCCCACCAAATATTTGAACATCATGCACTCCGTCCCACCTTCCATATTCACCTCCCATCTCAAATGCAGATCCTCTACAACATCATCCCCTTCCCACATCCTCTCCTTTTCCTTGAACACATCCGCAACCTGTACATCGCTGGCAGACTCGATCCTCCTCCACCCCTTAGTGTCTTCTATTCTCTCTACCCCTAGCCACGCCTTTACCGTGGTGCCATACCCTCTCTCCATCTCCACACTCCCCACCCACTTTTTCAATGCAACTTCCAGCACATAACCATCCTGGATGATGAGCTTCACCCTAAAATCTACCTTTACTATCAACTCTAACACCACCTTCCCCCCCACGTCCACTCCTCAGGGCTCCCACTTGCCTCCTCTTCCCTTTCCCTGATTGGTCTTTTCCTCCCTCCTCGCCTCCTCCCTTTCCAGTGCACCTCTTCAGTGTTTTTGCACTCTCTACTGTCTTGCCTTCCCTCTCCATAACCCACCCCACCCATCTCCTGCTCCTTGGTGCACCCCTGACCACCCCTTTCTTCTCATCCCATCCCCTCCAGCCCCCCTCCCCACTACCCATTCCACTCCCCTCTTTTTCTCTCCTCTTAGGCCTCCCCCCCCCCCCCCCTCGGCAGGTCCCTCCCGGCAGGTTTTACTCTTTGTTGTGTATGCCCCGGCCTGTACAATGGTTTTCAAGTGTCGTCATTCTGGAGTGTCTCAATTATGCAGCCAACATTTAGCTCATGCGTGCTATGCACATCACCAACTGTATTTTTTAACTTCATGTGTACCTTTTTTTAACTGTCCCACATGACACTCTCCATGTATGTATATATTTTAACCCCCAAAGTCTCCCTTTACTATGTTCTCTTGTCCCCCTTTATCGCCTTTTATATGTCTCGTTTTCCTCTTTTTACTAACTTTATCACTTGGCTGAAGAGCGACGAATTGTGCCGCTGGCAGTCAATAAGGGGCAGGGGAATGGAATCACAATAAAGAAAAAACGTACAATGTTCAATGTAGTTATTTACTTATTGCCTGACACCTTGAACTTTAACCATCGGTGGATGATATGGGACTTGACATGCCACCGCCACACCTTCAAAATTCACTGCAATGATGTCCTTGGAATGACATCATTGTAGGACAGAACGATTGTGCCTTTACACCAAGATAGTAAGACCGAGATCCACCGGTGACGCTGTACTTCAACTTACCAGAAAAAAAAGAAAGGCGAGTTTGTGCTCATGTTCAACATTTCATGAACTGTGGGTATCGTCTGACTTATGAAAGTTTTCTCCCATTGTGACATTGGCGTCAAATGTCACCACAATTTTGTCCAACGCAGCAACGCCGCTGTGGACGTGTCACACGATTGAAAGGGCGTCACAGCCGCTCTTACCCTCATTTCACCCTCTCTTTTGACGCCTCTGTCATGGAGGCCAGAAACACAACGTTTAGCGTTCAAATCAAGCGGTTTTCTTACAGGTGGCCAAAGGAAACATTTCAGACACATCGCCGCTCAGGATCGAAACGAAAAGGTCTCAGCGAGTGGCATACATGGCGTCAATGAAAGCACCCATTTCTTTGGGATGTTGATTCCCACACATTTTGCAGTCGAAGCGGCAGTTCGCAGTGCGATGAGCAACAGGCAGACGTATTGGTCTGTGTGATGTGCATAAATAATAGTAATTTTTATGAATACAATTGCTAATGGGCTGTGACATATGACAGGATGACAGCTTACTATAGACATTGGCGAAATGCATCTTTGAAATACGTAAATAGATGGAAGACGTATATTTTTGAAATAGTCCTCCGAAAATACAATGTACTGTAAAGGAGATAGCATAAAAGACGCTAGTAAAATCAGTTATATAGGTTCGTTCGCAGTGCTTATGTAGTAAACATGGCAATAGGTCTCGATCGGAAACAGAGATGAGTTGCTAGGAGCATGACAGGTATACATAACTCTTCGATGTACATGTTGAATGATAGGGGATTAGATTCTATGGAGAAATTCTCTGATTTACGTGGAAAACTGAACAAAATTCACTTTCAATTACGGTTTCTCAGTTGTGATTTCCCATCATTCCGACAAATAGCGTGCTATCCTCAATGAGATTGGTTCTGAGTTAGATGATATACGAACTAAGAAACCTCGTCTCTGAAGGACGTTTCAGACCTTCTTTATTGACATTGTGGGACTGCAGCCTCCTTGAACGTAATAACTTCGGAGTTCAGTATGACAAAATTTTTGCTCTCGTTTACAGGCTGGAACCAGTAGGAACTTTTCAAAACAGTTCGGCGAAATTTGAACGTGATTCAACGTAGCAGAGGTTCCTTATGCTTTATCAGTGCCCCTGCTTCATGCCCTCCTGTGGCGTGAACACAGGGGAAGGACGGAGGGGGATTCGATATTGACACATACAAGAATAAAACGGCAAATGTTCCCTCTAAGACTCCCCTGCTCGGCACAACAATCAATGGCACCGGCTCACATTTATTAAGAATTTTACAAATTTACCTTTACAGAGCAAACCTGGAAAGTAGCATTTTTTTGGATTTGAGGTCCGCCAGTTATGCAAAACACCGTTTTTCTTCAACACCCAAACATGTTTCGGCACCACTGTGCCATCATCAGTGGGTTTCCTTTTTATTTTGTACTTTACATTTGATGAATTGATTCCGTGCCACGGAAAACTATGACAAGCTACAACATAAAAGGGATCTGTAAATTTCACATTCATCAAATGTAAAGTACAAAATAAAAAGGAAACCCACTGATGATGGCACAGTGGTGCCGAAACATGTTTGGGTGTTGAAGAAAAACGGTGTTTTGCATAACTGGCGGACCTCAAATCCAAAATATTTTTAACTGCAAACACGGCCAATACAAGGAGCTGCACATCAAAATGATGAATACTGGAAAGTAGCCTTAGGCGCCTCCAGATCGGCAACCATTTGACACACCTCCAAGGCCAGTTGCCTGCCTGCAAGTTCCTGGGAGTATTTCACCGGTTTTTCTCTGTAAAGACACATTTTAAAATACTCAGCAAATTTAGACGGGTGCCACGAAGGGTATTGTCGAACTGGTGACGGGGGTGGGGGTGTTGGGGGGGGGGGGGGGGAAGGTGGCTTCTTAGAGGGACATTTTGCCATTTTATTCTCGCTCGTGTCAATGCTGCCCTCTGTTATTACGCCACAGGAAAGCGTGAAACAGAAGCCCTTGAAACGCCCCTTAGAAAAATTATACAAGACTGTGCTTAAACTGACACACAATATTTTTAGCGCAACGCAATCTGACTTTCAAAAATCCCTACGAAAGAATGGCCCTGACTAACATTAACCTATACGTTTCACAAATCACTTACCTCACAAAAATCTTCGTTACTCAAGCTACTGCAATACAGCGAGCACCACTACTGCCAGCTAAATAAAATATTCAAACTACTGAAGGCACTAACTACTGACAGGCATAGTTAGCAAATGAAAGATTTTAATACAGAACAGACAATGTATTTACCTTAATAGTCATAATATATAAATTAGTTCGTGACACCAATTCTTACAAATTTCAAAATTCCGCCATCTCTCTACCCACGTCCACCACTGCTGGCGGCTCGCCTCCAACTGCGCAACGCTACGCGCTGTTAGCATTCAGCTGCCGCTGCCCAACACTACAATGGCAGACAACAATGCAAACCAGCCACAGACTGCACACGGCACAGCCAGTGATTTTTATACAGAGCGCTATGTGGCGGCGGCGTTACCAATAAAAAAAACCTAAACAGCCTACTTACACCCTGAAAAGGCTAATGGAACCTATGCTTCTTCGGATCACGTTCAGATTTCGTCGAATGATTCAACCTATACACCAGAGCAAAACTTGCGATCGCACTGCACTCCAAATTATGGAGATCACGTTCAGTGGGGCTACAGCCATGTGTTGACCGTCGAGAAGTGGTGAGTTATCCAAGAGATGTCAGCAGTTAATGGTTGTCAAGAATGTCGTCCTTTTGCTAGTGGCACTGCGAACTGACGTTTTCGACCTCGAAATATGTGGAAATCAACGTCGCAATGAAAAGGATGGATTCATCGACGCGCTCTATGCCATCCTTCCTCTGAGGCCTTTTCGTTTAGAGTCTGAGCGATGGTGTGTCTGAAATTCCCTCGCTCAAGCATAAGAAAACCGCGTCATATCAACGCTGAATCTCGAGGTTCTGACCTCCAATGCAGAGGCGTCAGCAGAAGGGATGAAATGTGGGTATGAGAGGCTGTAACGACCTTCCTATCGTGTGGCACGTCCACCGTGGCGTTGGGCACAATTTTGGTGAAATTTGGTGCCAATGTCACTTCATAACAAACTTTACACGTCACATGAACTTCTGACCTCTGGATTCTGGTGTCGACACCTTGCTATTTGATGCGTCACCGAGCCCGAGGATGACGTAGCATCGACGTCACGCTTTTGCCTCATCACGGAGGAAGGTCGTAGGCACCTCTGAGCTAAATTTCATACTTTAGCGTCGGAATGGAAGACAATTTCGGGTTTCGAAAAGTTATCCTTTAATTCTGTTACGCTGGCTACATCCACTCATCCGTACCTTTTGCAACCCGCTAATGAAATCAAAATTGTACGCGTGTTTCAGCTGCTTCCTGAAGATGAGAACTGTTATTTAAAAGAGGTATTAACCAAATATGGAGAAATGAAACAAATACGTACGGTAAAGAACGTTGACCAAGTCAACATAAATTGTATTGTTTAAACGGTATTAGATCGACTGAAATGCATATCAGGCAAGATATTCCCTCTTATCTAATTGTTCATTTACATCTACATTCATCTAAATTTATACTCCGCAAGCCACCCAACGGTGTGGCGGAGGGCACTTTACGTGCCACTGTCATTACCACCCTTTCCTGTTCCAGTCACGTATGGTTCGTGGGAAGAACGACTGCCAGAAAGCCTCCGTGCGCGCTCGAATCTCTCTAATTTTACATTCGTGATCTCCTCGGGAGGTATAAGTAGGGGGAAGCAATATATTCGATACCTCATCCAGAAATGCACCCTCTCGAAACCTGGCGAGCAAGCTGCACCGCGATGCAGAGCGCCTCTCTTGCAGAGTCTGCCACTTGAGTTTGCTAAACATCTCCGTGACGCTATCACGGTTACCAAATAACCCTGTGACGGAACGCGCCGCTCTCCTCTGAATCTTCTCTATCTCCTTCGTCAACCCGATCTCGTACGGATCCCACACTGATGAGCAATACTCAAGTATAGGTCGAACGAGTGTTTTGTAAGCCACCTCCTTTGTTGATGGACTACATTGTCTAAAGACTCTCCCAATGAATCTCAACCTGGCACCTGCCTTACCAACAATTAATTTGATATGATCATTCCACTTCAAATCGTTCCGCACGCTTACTCCCAGATTTTATACAGAAGTAACTACTACCAGTGTTTGTTCCCCTATCATATAATCACACAATAAAGGATCCTTCTTTCTATGTATTCGCAATACATTACATTTGTCTATGTTAAGGGTCAGTTGCCACTCCCTGCACCAAGTGCCTATCCGCTGCAGATCTTTCTGCATTTCGCTACAATTTTCTGATGCTGCAACTTCTCTGTATACTACAGCATCATCCGTGAAAAGCCGTACGGGTCTACCGACATTATCTACTAGGTCACTTATATATATATATATATATATTGTGAAAAGCAATGGTCCCATAACACTCCCCTGTGGCACGCCAGAGGTTACTTCAACGTCTGTAGACGTCTCTCCATTGAGAACAACATGCTGTGTTCTGTTTGCTAAAAACTCTTCAATCCAGCCACACAGCAAGTCTGATATTCCGTAGGCTCTTACTTCGTTTATCAGGCGACAGTGCGGAACTGTATCGAACGCCTTCCGGAAGTCAAGGAAAATAGCATCTACCTGGGAGCCTGTATCTAATATTTTCTGGTTCTCATGAACAAATAAAGCGGTTTGGGTCTCACAAGATCGCTGTTTCCGGAATCCATGTTGATTCCTACAGAGTAGATTCTGGGTTTCCAAAAACGACATGATACGCGAGCGAAAAACATGTTCTAAAATTCTACAACAGATCGATGTCAGAGATATAGGTCTATAGTTTTGCGCATATGCTCGACGACCCTTCTTGAAGACTGGGACTACCTGTGCTCTTTTCCAATCATTTGGATCCTTCCGTTCCTCTAGAGACTTGCGGTACACTGCTGTTAGAAGGGGGCAAGTTCTTTTGGGTACTCTGTGTAGAATCGAATTGGTATCCCGTCAGGTCCAGTGGACTTCCCTCTGTTAAGTGATTCCAGTTGCTTTTCTATTACTTGGACACTTATTTCGATGTCAATTGTTTGTGGATACGAGGTGCATGTTACTTACAGATGAGAGATAGGGACATGTCTCGTCTGTAATGAAAGTGGCCTTCAAAGAACGAATTGCTGAGGCGAATTTTCGTTTTCAAAAGTTCGTGAGAGCAGGGCAGGAAACACGTTAGTTGAACTCGTTACGGAGAACTAAGTGATGGATACGGAAAGGTCAAGTTGTAGTATGGTGGGACAACAGGAGCCAAAACCACAAGCTACATTTTTTTCCTTCGTTATCCTCTAAGTCGGAAGCAAATAAACCACACCCTTCCACTAATGAAACAAGCGGCGTCGAAAGTGTGATGGAAGCAGTGCGGACGAAGGTGTACCCAATTTAGAACAGATCGTGCTGAAAGAGAAAGAGAATCTGAGAACGATACCTGAAACTAACGACTCAAAACAACAGCAGAAGCGGTCAAGGCAGCAGCGCCGAAAGTCACACCGACGAAAGCGTAGGCAGCTCGTTAGACACAATATCCAGAGGCCAATTTGACGAGGCACGTGCAGCTGCCAGTGGCCAAAACTAAACAAGCGCAACTACAAGAACGAACTTTCGATAAGCAAAACAAGGGAAGCAATGTTTCTGCAGTAACAGAAAGGTGCCCGTCCCTAACCTAAAACAAACACGACGAAAAACTCAAAACAAAGACGCCAAAGACGTCAGTGCGTCTATTTACCAAAACGAACGCCGGTCAGAGACTCAGATGGAGATCTAATGAGACCTCAAACGTTTATTCAGCTTTAAAACCAATACTGCAATGTAGATACTCGGGAGCTATGTAATCTACTAATGTAACGCATCTCTTCTGTAATATTTACTGATGTGCTGTGAGTTGTACATGTATGAGAAACAAGGGCTGTAAATCATATATATATATATATATATATATATATATATATATATATCAGATTCAGAAGGATGTAGGTTGCAGTAGGTACTGGGAGATGAAGCAGCTTGCACAGGATAGAGTAGCATGGAGAGCTGCATCAAACCAGTCTCAGGACTGAAGACAACAACAACATATATATATATATATATATATATATATATATATATATATATATATATATAGAGAGAGAGAGAGAGAGAGAGAGAGAGAGAGAGAGAGAGAGAGAGGAGAAGTGGTGGGATCAAATCCAGGCTGCGTTACGTTACTTTCTCTTACTTTACCTTTTAACCTTGCATTATTCACCTTTCAACGATGTGGAGTTTAGCCGTGTGGTCTAAGTCGCTGCAGTCGTGGACTGTGCGGCTGGTCTCGGCGAAGGTTCGAGTCCTCCCTCGGGCATGGGTGTGTGTGTTTGTCCTTAGGATAATTTAGTTTATGTATTGTGTAAGCTCAGGGACTGATGATCTTAGCAGATAAATCCCATAGATTTCACACAATTTTAACATTTTTTTGATGTAGAGTTTAGGATTCCGAAATATGACAATTTCAGAATCCAAATTCGCATTATTAATTCACTGAAAATTCTTCCAACAATAGGCTGAGAGTTACTCATCTTTGGAGTGTCGTAATAAGTATAATCGATAACGATAACATAACCACCACATCATCTGGCTGTGATGTGGGATTTACAATTTGAAATAATCAAATATTTTTAACAATAGTTTGAGAACAGTTGTATAGTGAAAAAACATGCGAATCCAAAAATGTGGTGTTTTATTTTTTATGTTACAAAGAAAACGTTTTTCGGAAAACTACTTTGCTTCGTTTGCATATAGTTAGTTCTTTCAGAAGCGCAGCAGATGACTCAACTTTCAGCTCTCTGCCCACCTAGAATCAAACCTAGATGTGGGCGAGATTTTTTGTGTGACATGGTGAAGAAACCTACCATAAAGAGTCCATGACAAAAAAATTGCGGCAATGAGTCTCAACAAATGCATCATAGAGCGTATTAAGCTTCTCAAGAAACATGGCATAAATATTTACTATCATACCCAAAGTATCAGAAAGATTTGAATTGCGTTGTGCATGATATGGATGCAGCCCACACAACGTAGCTGTCTTGCAAGTCCTCTAATATCTTCGCAGAACAATCGTTTGACTGTACAAAATGGATACTACAAGAGATCACTAGAGAACACTGTTCAGTCCAGATGTAAACCAACACCATAATATTACAAACATTAAGAAACACTTCGTTACAGATGAGACAGTCCTTAACGCTTGTAAACTCAATTTTACAACAGTACGTGACATTTCAAAATCACTACCATATTCATTAGAATTTGAGTTAACTAACACCGTCACATAGGTCATTTCAACAGGAAAAATTAAACATTTTTATGAACAAGAGACTCTGAGACAATATCTGGACTCCTAAAGGTCTATAAAAATTCGAACTATTTTTGCTTTTGAAACGTATATCCAAACCTGTGAAACGTCATTCCTGAAACGAATGGTTGATCATAAACTGGATGTTGAACAAATCAGTTAAAAGCAACACCGTTAACAGTGACAAAAACTCAATGGAAACCTCAAAATGAGCATCGTATCCCCAGTAATTTCTCTGCACTCATGACTGAGCAATTATTTGTGCACATTTTTGAACCTTTAACGACATGATGAACATTTTTGTTTTGGATCTCGGGAGAAACCAAGCACCTATAGTCTAAATAACTAAACAATGCTATCGTTGTTGACAGAGACCAGATCACAGCAACGTTCGACACTGATGACTAGCCATAAGGAGTCGTGAAATATCGAAGTTTTCACCAGAATCAGTTACCAAATCTGAACTTGAAAAAATGGTTCAAATGGCTCTGTGCACTATGGGACTTAACATCTGTGGTCATCAGTCCCCTACTTAAACCTAACTAACCTAAGGACATCACACACATTTATGCCCGAGGCAGGATTAGAACCTGCAACCGTAGCGGTCACGCGGTTCCAGACTGATGCGCCTAGAACCGCACAGCCACACCGGCCACACCGGCTGGATCTGAACTTGAAAACGTTTGTTTTCTGCCTGGAATCCTCTTATTACTCGTATCTCTTTGTTAGCTAACCACTTAAAATGTTTAATGTAATTCCAGGTAATGAAGTCTGCGTGTGTTTTAAGCTAAGTGCCATGATGTAAAGTTTTATGATGCAGACTTGAACCCAGCGTGTAATCCTATTGTTAAGTAAGCAAAACCATATGTTAGATATAGAATTTTTTCACCAGCAGGGATATGTCTGAATTTGAAATGAGGTTACAGTATTTTTACTTTACGAGTTATCGAACCCGGCATATATCGCCGTTGGCTTCTATCCGCGAATTGTGTGCTCACCAGCAGTTACATGTGTGCATGTTTCACTAGAAATAACGTCATCTATCGTTATTTTTGACAACACGTCAAGAGTCATAAAAAATGAAAATTATTTGTCACTAGTTGTTCGGTGTGCATATGCTAGGGCTTGAAACGAAATCGTGAATATTTTTGTGGTGGACCAGGACTCAAACACACATTTGTGCATTTCGTAGAGACCGGGAGGAGTTTGCAATCTTGGGGAAAGCAACGATGTGATCGCACTATTGTTCTGTGCGAGCGGATACCACGAAAGAGGAGATCCAGCACCAAATTTTTCAATTTGTCAGTTTCAAATAAAATAAGAGTCCTGTGCCGTTAGATGGCCTTTCTAACGCAAGGACGTTAACTAAGGTAACTGGTGACGGAGTTCCTGTTTGGCGCGACTTCTGCCTCTCGTATGACCCGACTTAAATCGGCTCTGCTCCAGTTGGTAGCGAAGGGATATGATGTTATTAATGCGGAATCTGAACTACGGTGCAACCTGACGATCTTCACTTGGTATTACTAGAGGCGAAGGAGATTTGTTCGCGTGTGTTTACAATACAAGCCGGATGAGGGAATCGAACCCACCTCTCGTAATGAATAAAGTATGAGCAATCCACCAGGCAACTAAAGCCCACTTACCCGACTCTCATCATTATGTCATAACGCATAATGCGATTAGCTTACAAATTAAACACGGGGAAAAATTCAGTTCTTCATTAACTGATTAATTATCAGCAGGCTTCCGAAACGGAAATTATACTAGTCTCATGTCAATGGGATATAAAGATGCTTTTAGTCATCATAAAATCGATTCGAAGTCATTTCGAAATTTCCATTACTTAAAGAAATTTCTTAGATCGAGAAATACCATTGCAGAGGGTGAAGTTACGTTAGTTTCATAGTTCTTTCCATATCTAGGGAAGACTTTTCTAGTTAATATCGGATATCTCCAGTTACACATAGATTACACTAAAACTAAATTAACAGATGAAGACGTTATTTCATAACAGTAATCGCGTTGCATTACTAAATTTACTTGCCCTTAGCTAAGACACTTGTAAAATGCTAAAATCGGCGGTAAACGCCACATTCAAAGCCAGATGTTAATGTATTCTGTTAAATGTCGCGATCATTCTCTCCAGACGACCTCGCCTTCGTCACCTACTTCAAGTAGAACAAGGAAGGAAATATTGCAAAAGATCAACTATT
The DNA here is from genome assembly GCF_023897955.1 of Schistocerca gregaria. Classification (NCBI taxonomy): domain Eukaryota; kingdom Metazoa; phylum Arthropoda; class Insecta; order Orthoptera; family Acrididae; genus Schistocerca; species Schistocerca gregaria. Next base: position 768,059,812 of record NC_064931.1, on the reverse strand, counting down.
TTCCGTTGCAATAAACGCATTCTACGTGGTTCAAGTTCACACTTTCGCGGAATTACCCTAACTGCAGAATCTAGTTCAACAACGTAGAAAAAATATTTCAACGTTGCAAAACTCGCATCCGACTCCGAGGCCTTACAATTGGTCGCCAATCAGGAATTCCCATTCCGGGGAACACCAGTTTCAGTAAAGTGATGAAGCGAAGACTGTTTTCCACTGCTCCTTCTCACCAGAAAATACACAATTGACATATCGGGCTCAACAAATACACTGCAACAGTAACTTCGTGAGCAAGAATCATACGAATTGCAGGATTTAAGAGCGCCGCGACTTCCAGTTCTGTATACTCTCCTTAAACTCCGTCCGAAGAGGCCTTGGAAGACCCAACGGTACCGACTGGCCGCCGTGTCATCCTGAACCCACAGGCGTCACTGAATGCGCATATGGAGGGGGCATGTGGTCAACACTCCGCTCTCCCTGCCGTATGTCAGTTTACGAGACCGGAGCCTCTACTTCTCAATCAAGTATCTCCTCAGTTTGGCTCACAAGATCTGAGTGCACCCCGCTTGCCAACAGCGCTCGGCAGACCGGATGAGCCAGTTCTGTATACTCGTGACTTAAATTGGCCCTGCATCACTTCATGTCCCAGGTACTGAAACGTCATACTGACTCCAACAGTGGGCCCGTTGTGCCAACTTCATTGTTCGTTCCACTCGATTTTGTAATCACTGAAATAAAAGTCACATGATCTCCCAACACGAGAGGTTTCATTTTATTTCTCCTTTCCTTTTGGGAGATTAGTTCTCTAGTGAGTAAGCTTTTTCCCTTCTAACTAGCAAAATGCGGTCAATGCTCGCTACACAAACCCCTATTTAGCGCTTTTATGAACATTTCTTTTAACGTTGTCATAGTCAAATGAATGTAAAACACCTTAAACATCGTGGTTCACAAGTTTATCGAATATGGGAAGTTTAGTGTCCAGGTAGGAAAAGGTTTTAAAACAATTGCTGCACAGCCTGGGCCAGGTCGATCGTTACGTTTGATAGCACTGTATTATATTTTGTCTAAGAAATATCGCATGTTGTATTCTAGTGGCTGTGCAACTCATTAGTTGAAACCAAGTTGAACATCTAAGGGTGTGGTACTGCTAAAAAGTGCAAAACTATTAACAACCAGAGGCTCAGTTCATCCTCAAACTGAGGTTTATGTATAGTAGGGAAAGCAGGGGAGACTGTTTGTCCTTGTCCTTCTCCTTTCCTCCAGCGAGCACTGGAAGCCGTATACACAAATGTTTGCAATACTACAAGAACTACGGACGTTACAATTGACGTTCTCCTTAACTAACATTTCTTTGTTTACAAGGAATTTCTAACATTCTACGTGGTGTCTGTTTGTTCTATATCGTATCTCCCTACCACTTTCGCGCAACGACGCTCTGAGTGTGTGTTTTAGGTAATTCACTAGTTTGAACCTGGGACCTGTCGCTGGTAAGGAGACGCCAGACCACACATGACATGTAGAATTCAGAAGAGTTCAGTGAGACTGGCGATGATATAACCAAATACTCAAAGATTTCAGCGTCAGTTCCACTGCACTCCATGTAAAAGAATCTTAATACTAACTAAATTTAGTGGAAGGGGTTCAAGGCTTTCCTATTTTTAGTTAGCTGGTAAAATAACGTCGAAAAAGCAGTTAAGTTTACCATTGGAAATTTTATTCTACTCACAAAACATTGTTTATAAATTGCACTATTGATAAAAGGAAATGTTTTAATACAGGATGGTAAAAACCAACTGCGTTCAACAAAAATGTGAACGAATATTCCCTGAGTGCGTTTCCAAGTTCTACAATGGATCGAAGGATGACCTATGCCATATCACATCTATAATCTAGGTTTAAATTAAGTTTCACAAGAGAGAAAACTATCAAAATGGTCTACAGTGATTCTCAATTATCTTTAATAACTTACAGTGGCTGATGTGGCTTCTCAATAACTATATAATAGAAAAATCATCGCGTTTCAGATTGTTACTTCAAGTGGCAAATGTGAACACCATGAGCTTTAATTGACGATCGACACTAGTATTACGCAAAAAGGCGGTGTAACAGATGAGACTTCTGCAGTTCTGAGTGAAGCCTTATGCGCTCAAAAATGCGGCATCGCGTGCGTTCATTACCTTGTCGGTGTTTAGGCAGCTTTCAGGGGGGCAGCGGCCGGCGAACAGCTCCACTCACAACAGCTCCCAACAGCTCCCATCACCCTCACTACTCCAAGAGTATATAAGTTGTACAATATCTAAAAACTCACCTCACCATCTCGGAAGCAACTCTTTCCTAACTTATCCTTACTACAATTTACCGAAGTTGGTTTAAAAAAACTATCTGGCTGTGTTTTCATCTGACCAATCAGGTTTTCAATGTTAACCTTAAGCTCCACCTACAAAAATTCTGTCGATCCAATGAGAAACGTTATACTTTTCGTGGTGGGGCAATGTTTTTAATGTTTTTGCAACGTAACAGAGACGCGAAAAAGTCTCACGCTAAAACTTGCAGCTGGTGTGGTCCTTTTAGCGTTATCGTAAGATCTATACTGTTTTTCTGGAGGGCTCTATCTTTTAACATGGGCTGGGGGGTGGTCCTAACGTAACAGAGACGCGACAAAGTCTCACGTAAAAACTTGCGACTCGAGTGCCCCTTTTAGTGTTATCGTAAGATCTATAATGTTTTTCTGGAGGGCTCTAGCTTTTAACATGGGTTGGGGGGTGGTCCGGACGTAACAGAGATGCGAGAAAGTCTCATGCTAAAACTTGCAGCTGGGGCTGTCCTAGTGGTTAGCTAGCGACGTGGGTGCCCAGTCCGTCCCTTATCGTAGGGCCTTCTAGCTTAACACGCTTCTGCTCTCGGTTCTGTTCTCGTTCCTCCCCTCGGAACTGCGTCTGTCTCACAGTGGGAAGGTATGACATGCATTTAGGCATTCTTGTGTTAGTCTGTGGTATTCCATTTGCTGACTCGTTACTCGTATTACTTTGGTTAATTTAATGTCACGATTTATTCGGAGCTATGTGACATAGTACTGGATTTGCTTATCATGTCAGGGTTTTCATGGAAGGTGTTGGATTTGCCTGACACCTTACAAATTACACACTCCTCTATCCTACGACTTGTATGAAGCGCTGTTACACAATGGTATCGCCCTTATATATTGGGTAACACAGGTGACTAAAATATGATAACCGGGATAACATGTCCTCCATCTAACGTGAAACTATATTTTACCTTTAATCTCTCAAAACGGCTCAAAATATTTCTAAGTATGATTTTAGAGGCAAAATATGTTTACACAATATTATAAATCACACTCACAAGGAACTAATTCATTAAATATCTTTTAAAAGCATGTAATCAAGAATGATTTTGACTTGTGAAGCGAAGGTAGCGCTATCCACCTTGTATAGCACTTCGTTTTCGCCTGTCTTGTCAGTAAGTTCTTGCTTGCGAATTGTACAGACCATGGAATCTGATAAATGTCGCATTTCCGCGCGTTATGCATATGGATGCTATATCATTTCCATTTGCAGTGCCCTAGGATATAGGAAATCTTACGCTAAATCTCTGCATGAAGAGAGTGCCGGAGGAAAGCCCCGACATCCGTCGTTGTCGTCCTGGACGTCCACCTATTACCATAGGGGATCACAACAATTGTATACTCCACAGCAGCGATAATGACCCTTTCAGGACTAGCACAGAAACATCCTCCAACGTCGCCTCAACGAGAAAGGAAGATGCGGGCGGAAACCGCCGGTTAAGGAAATGTTGAAAGAACAAGATAAGGCTGCCAGATTGAACTTCACACTGGCGTACAGAAGGACTCGCTTTATTACTGGGACCGCGCGCAGTGGCCGCGCGGTTTGAGACCCCATATCACGGATTGCGCGGCTCCTTCCGCCGGAGGTTCGAGTTCTCCCTCGGGTATGTGTGTGTGTGTTGTTCCTAGCATAAGTTAGTTCAAGTAATGTTTAAGTCTAGTGTTGTCTCATCAGTTTGGTTTCTTAGGAATTCACACTCATTTGAATTTTTTTTTTTCTTTTCGGTACTGGGAGAAAGTTATATTTACCGACAAGAAGGTGTTCCTACTGCATCAGATACTTCAGGGTAAGCCAATTATTATCGACAAAGTAATTATAAAATTTTATTGTAAACAAATAGGAAACTTACAAGAACATCAGTTTTCCACATAGTCTCCTTGCGTCCATCATTGTACAAGCTTCCTGATGCCTCATAAAACAAGGTTCTCGCTAGAGCTGCGAGCCAGGATTGCATCACTTGTTTCACTGCTTCGTCCGAGGCAAATCGACGGCCCCTTAATGCCTGTTTGAGGGGACCAAACAAGTGATAGTCAGAAGGGACTATATGGAGGATGATCCGGTACTTCAAATTTGAGTGTCTGGAGCGTTTCAGCAGTGTGGGCAGCAGTACGCGGACGGGCTTTGTCGTACAACAACGCAACATCTTCTGACAGCAATCCTCGGGGTTTGTTTCGATTTGCAGGTTTTAGCCTGGCAGTAAGCATCTCACTGTAACGTACACTGTTTATTGTTGTGCCCCTTTAGCCATAATGTCCCATTACTGGACCTTGTGCGTCTCAAAAAACCGTAAGCATCAGTTTTCCTGCGGACGGTTGGGTCTTGATGTTTCCATTACATACTCTGTCGTTTACTCTCCGGCTCGTAATGATGGATCCATGTTTCGTCACCAGTGATGATCCTATCTAAGAAGTTGTCTCCTTCGCTACCATAACGATCCAAATGTTTTTTTTTTAAGTCCAAGCACGTTTGTTTATGCAGCTGTCTGAGTTGTTTTGGGATCCATCTTGCACAAACCTTATGAAACCCAAGTCTGTTGTGGATTATTTCGAAGGCAGGATCGTGACTAATTTGCAGACGATGTGCCATTTCGTCAATAGTTAATCATGTGTCTAAGAGAATCATTTCACGTGAACGCTCAATGGTTTCTTCATTTGTGTCGGGAAACGGTCGTCCGGGTCCTTCATTGTGCGTAACACTTGTGCAAACGTTTCGAAATTTTTCAGTCCATTCGTAGATACTGCGTTTGGGCAAAAGACTGTTCCCGTACTGTAACGAAAGTCTCCGATGAATTTCGGCCCCTGATACGCCTTCTGACCGCAAAAAAAGCGGATCACTGAGCGTTGCTCTTCTTTGATGCAAATAGTCATTGGAGCAGCCGTGATTAACAACACGGCAGCGATAACGAAACTAACCTAGCAGCTTGAAAATTGCAAAGATATAACAGCAAATAAACAAAGCATGCGTCATCAACTTAAAACGACAGTACTACCAAAATAAACAAAAATATAACTAAGTGTGAAAGTATTTCGTTTTTTTACGCCTAGGTAAAACATCATAATAATTTGTGTTATCTTTATTCACATGCAAACAGGATGTCAATACCGACGAGAGCACAAAGGAGACATCATTTTCTTTCAATGCCAAGCAGGAATAAAAATACATAAAGAGATAAAGTGATGCAAGACCAGCGCCGAAGACGTAGAGTTCAGCGTTTGAGTCCACTGCATCCCGAGTTATGTACTTTCGAATACTTTAAAATTTCACATACTTAATAATTCTCGTTGTCTCCTTAAACTAGTAACTCTTACCACGAAATAGAAATCATGGAAGTGACATTATTTGAACGCCCTACCTGCAGATGAGAAACTGGCCACCTCAACCACTACGCCATTCTACCAAGGCCGTACGGCACATTAACGAAACGGTGTGATATAGTTTGTGATGTCACACTTTTTACATGTAAAACAAGTGATATACCGAGTGAAGGCAGCGCATTGCGTCTTCGACGGAAATGGAGACAGTCCATCTGACTTTGAATTCCATGAACAGAGAAGTGAAGTACGTAAGTGACACAGACGGCAGATCTTGTCTCCCATGACCTAGAGAAAACATACTGCTGCATATGGCATTCCGACCTCCTTTTCAAAGTCCAGAATTATGCGCTTCCCATCTGCTATGTTCATCTTATTGCATCCTTCCTCTTTAATCGCTCATGCTATGTCATTTTTGACAACACCAATTCCCGTAACTGACATCCCACTGCAGGAGTCCCAAAGGTACCGTTTTCTGCCCCATCTGTTATCTCTTATACATTACTGATATGCCCAAACCACTACCTCTAACCCATACACCTCCTTCTGAATGCTGATGACACCGCTTTCCTCGCCCTCTATCCTACCTACTAGATATCCCAAAGGTCCCTCCATATCCACCTCATTCAGTTTACCTCCTGGTTTAACCAATGTCTCCTTAAGATCAACCCCTTGAAAACCCAGGTAATAACTACACGACGCACTACCCACATCTTCCGTCTCCACGACTTCTACATCACCATTTATGACCCATCCATCCTGCTACCTAACACACCAAAATACCTTGGACTAACCTTTGATCGCCAACTAATGTGGAAATCCCATTTACTAGCCATCCAACCATCCAACCAAGTAGCTCCAGATCCTCGCTTTCCGCATCCATTTACCTTACCCCACAAGGATCTTTTACCAACTCATCACACTCCCGCCTCTCCTCACTCACAATGAATACCTCTGAACGATCTGCACCATCTGCAAACCCGACTCCAATAATCCCACAGTTTCCCCTCTACTTTCCAATCCTCATATTCTGCTCAGCCTTTACCAACGCATTACACCAACCCTCTACTTACACACCCTACACATGCACTCCCAACGAAACTTCAACCATCTTCCCCTCGTAGACCATGAACTCTGACCCAACATTTACATATCCTACAAGCTATAAGTCCACTCCACCCGATGTACCATATCAGAGCTTCCCCTCCCTCCTCTCCTCATATATCCTTAATCCCCCCTTTCTCCCTTCTGCTTTTCTTTCCACATCAACCTTTTCCCAACAACTCCTAGCGTTTAAAACGGCGGAAGTGGGAATCGAACCGACACTTTGCAATTAAGAAACTAGGATCAGTCCACCAGACCACTAAATCCCACATATGCTACTCTCATGATTGTTTCGTAATGTATGATGCACTTAGCACAGAAATTAGACACAGTGAAGAAAATCATTTCTCCATTAACTGGTTAATTATTATCAGCAGTCTCATACCAGTGCCACGTAAAGATGATTTTAGCCATAATAGCCTCGATTGGAAGCCATTTTGAAATTTTCGTTATTTAAAGAAACTTCTTAGATCGAAAAATACCATTTCAAAGTGCGAAGTTACCAAATACATAGATTATTACCGCCACTCCCGTTATTAACTTATTCATTCTGATGCTACTACAAAAATACTTGAAGGAAGTATTTCATGCTTTTTGTTAATTTTTAGAAGCAGTTGCTCAAAAACAGTTAAATATTTAATAAAAGAATTTCGGGCTTCCAGTCGTGTCAGGTAGTTAAAATTCCACGAGCTTTCGACCGAGCTCTCTTCAGTCATTGTCAAGTGATAAGAATGACTGCTGTGTCGCCGTGGCCGCGTCGTTACATAGCCCCACTGCTGCCTGTGACGTCACTAGTGCTCTCTTCCTCGCCATATATGGTAATGTTTTCATCCCGCGTCCGTCGCGCCCGTTTTAGCTTCGCGATGGCCGGGTCCCAGGCTGTGCTACAAACCACCGTCCTTGTTGACGGTGTTTTCAGAGATTTTTATTTCAATAGCTTCTTTTATGACGCTATTCCAAAATCCCTTCGTCCTTATAACGACAGGTGTTTCGTCGAATAGAATTCGGTGTCCATTTTCTAAGGCACGTCCTGCACCGCTGATTTTTCTGGATAGCGTAGGCGTAAACACCTCTCGTGTTCCGTCCGGCGTTGCTCCACAGTGCGTACTGTTTAGCCGACGTAGTAACAGCCACACAAATATTTAGTTCGCAGCAAATGGTTGCGGGGTTCTGTGGCACCCGCACCGCAACGTGTAGACATATAGTTCTTTCCATATGTAGAGAATACCACACAAGTTAATATCGGACATATCCAGTTATTCGTAGATCACATTAAAACTAAATCAACTGACGAAGACGTTACTTCATAACAGAAATCGCGCTGAATTACTACATGTACTTGCGCTTAGCAGAGACGCTTGTAATGTGCTAAAACTGGCGGTGAACGCCACTTTTAAAGCCAGAGGATGTTAGTGTCTTCTGTTAAATATCACGACCATTCTCTCCCGACAATCTGCTCAACGTCATGTATTTCAAGTAGAACAAGGAAGAAAATACTGCAGAAGGTCAACTGTTTTCCGCTGTAATAAACTCATTCTACGTGGTCCAAGTTCACAATTTCCCGAAATTATTCAAACTGTAGTATCCATTTCAACAATGCAGAAAAATGTTTCAACGTTGCAAAACTCACATCCGCCTCAGAGGCCTTACACTTAGTCGCCAATCAGAAATTCCATCTCCGTCGAACACCAGTTTCAGTAAAATGACGTAGGGAAGACTGTGTACCACTGCACTTTCTCACCGGAAAATACACAACTGATTTATTTGGCTCTACAACTGTGCAGTAATTTCGTGAGCAAGAATACATATGAATTGCAGGACTTAATAGTGCCGCGACTTCCATTTCTGTGTATTCCTGAACTAAACTGGTTCTGCATCATTTCATGTCCTAGCTACTCTCGTAACGCTGTCGTAGGCAAAGGAATTTAGTTCAACCTTAGAACAACTTAAGTAGACACATTCACAGATTTACCGAATAAGAAAGGCTTATTGTCCAGGTAGGGAAAGGTTTAAAAACAATGTCTGCACAGCCTGGGCCAGGTCATTCGTTTCGTCTCATAGCACTGTATTGTAGTTTGTCTAAGAGATTTCACATGTTGTGTTCTTCTGACTGTGCAGATCATTAGTTCAAACCAAGTTTGCCATCTAAGGGTGTGGCACTGCTAAAAATACAAAACTTTTAACAACCTAAGGCTGAGTTCATCCTCAGACAGAGATCTATTTATAATAGGGAAACCGGGGCAGACTGTTTTTCCTTGCCCGCATCCAACGTAGAAGCCATATACGCAAATGTTTACAATACAAGTACTTTGAACGATACTATTGACGTTGTCCTCCTAAACTAACAATTCTTTGTTTGCAACCAATTAAAATTCGTAGAAAGAGCAGGATTTGAAAGCGACAATAAGTGTGTACAAACTCACCGCTTTACGTACTCCTCTATCGTGCCATTTGTATGTAGCACTGTTACAGACTGCTGTGAGATAATACAGGTGACTAGAATATGATAACCGGAGAAACACTACTTGCATCACAACTTGGATCTAAATTTTACCTTTAATTTCTGAAAATGTTCTCATCATTATTTCTACGTATAATGTTTAGAGAAAAATACAATCACACGATACTCTAAATCATATTCACAACGGACTAAATTATTAAATATTTTCTTCAAAGCATGTAATCTGGAATATATTTTGTTTCTGAGGGGAAGGAAGTTTCCTCCTACCTTGTCAATAGGTTCTTACTCGCAAAACGCCACCGCTCCAATAATTTGATAAAGGTCCCATTTTCGCAAAATGATTCAAATGGCTCTAAGCACTATGTGACTTAACATCTAAGGTCATCAGTCCCCTAGACTTAGTACTACTTACACCTAGCTAACCTAAGGATATCTCACACATCCATGCCTGAGGCAGGATTCGAACCTGCGACCTCAGCGGCAGCGCGGTTCCGGACTGAAGCGCCTAGAACCGCACGGCCACAGCAGCCGGTCCATTTTAGCACTTTATGAAGATGGATATAGTATCAGTACCATTTCCCGTGCTCTAGGATATAGAAAATCTACGATATAACTCTGGGTGAAGAGAATAGCGGAGAAATGCTACATCAACCGCCGTCGTCGCCATGGACATCCACGAACTACCGCGGAGGATCAAGACAATAGTAAACTCCATTACAGTGAGGAAGACCATTTCAGAAATTAAGGACATCCTCCAGATATGCGTGTGCAGATCGACCACCGCTTTCGTACTGAGTGCAAGTTACATTTACCGACGACAGGACGTTTTGTACTGCACCAAATACTTCAGTCCATGTATATCGACCAAGTGAAGCGAGCTTCGATAGAAAATATGTGCATCAGAGGCAAATGTGTGGCCGAACTGCTATCACAGTTTGGGGCTGGATATCAGCAAGTGGGTGCGCCGTTCAGTGGCAGCTAAAGTGTCAGTTTTCTAGTCAATACTACTGCGAAATACTGGACAACGTAATGCTACCTTCTGTTCGTCAGAGATTTTCCGGAGGCAAAATGATCTTTCATCATGACAGTTCTCCTGTCCACACAGAGCATACCGGCAGACGCCGAGCCGAGCAGACGCACCAGCAGCGGCAGCAGAGCAGCAGTTGTCTGATACACAGAAATTTAGTTTATTTTCTGTTTTTGTTTCACGTGTTTCTGCAAGGAAGTGAACTACACCTTCGTATTTTACTGTCGAAACTAGCGATTACAAAATTACTATCAGGTTTTATTTTTGCCTAAATATTATAACCTTGTGTAAGGCAGCTTCCTAGTTAAATTTTCCCGCCGTCAGACCGCCATGCCACGCCGCTAACTTTAAATCTCGTGCTGGTACACAGCATATAGTTTACAACAGTGCATTCTTGTTTGCATACTTATCCCCTGCAGTAGCTTTCGGGTAAGAAGAGTTTCTAGGAACAGGTAACTGTAGATACATCCATTTCAGTAGAAAATATTTTTTTATTCAAGTGGTTGCCGTTCCAGCGCATCGTGAGAAGTCGGAAGTTTTTATGTCTCTTTGTTCTCCACACTGTACAAAAAATAGGAAAACATTCCATAGGCTCTCTGGAAACAATCCCCAGACAACCTAATCAAAGCCAGTCACTTGGCACCCTACATGGAAGACACATTCACCATTCCACATGATCCCAACTTCGATTATATGATGGATCTTTACGTGTATGAACGTACCAACACAACTATGCCACCTCTCACACCAAACTTCCAGTATTTACAGAGCATTCCACTTTCAGGACTAAACACGACAATAACAGCTGATGACATTACAAAAACACGCATTAAAAAGAACGTCAGCTTGCGCCGTAGTCCAGAATCCTCATTATAGATATGATATGTCTTTTTACCAACTGCGTCAGTTGAAAAGAATGGGGTAGAACGAGCAAGTAGCACATCATAAACCCCATATACCTGTAGCCAGTGATAAGTGGCGCTTAAAGTGGTGTAAAGAGTAACTTCGCTGAACAAGGCATGACTGGAAACGAGCTATTTTGAGTGACATATCATGCTATAGCCTATGGCAATCCGATGGAAGGTGAGGATTTGGTGAATGTGGCGAGAACGTTACTTGCCATTCTGTGAAGTGGCAGTGAAGTACTGAGGAGGTTGTGGTACAGTATGGGGGATGTCTTTGGTGGTTAGCATGTGATGCACTTACTGCCCTTAAGAAAGCGCTACATGCGGAAGAATATGAACACATTCATCAGCATTGTCTACTGCGAACAGTAGAATAAAAATTCGGAGACCATGATTGTATATCAGCATGACAATGCACCCATTTATGAAGCAGCATCTGTGAGACAGATTCCTGAAAAGGATTGACCTGCTCTGAGTCTCGACGTGAATCCAACAGAACACCTCTGGGCTCGGTCAGAACGTTGACTTCTTTCCAGATCCCAACTTTCAACATGACTATCTCCTCTAATTACGGCTTCTGAGGAGTAATTGGATGCCACTCCTCCACAGACATTCAGACGCCCCATTGAAAGTGTTCCCCGCATAGTGTAAGACATCACAAAAGCGAAGGGTGGACATACTCCATATTAACCTCCCATAATAAGTGTCCAGATACTTTTGATAGTACCACTGAGTACGTAAACGTCTGTATCAAACAATTTGCAGAGTCCAGATTAGTCCATAATAAAGGAAGAATAGATAAAAGAAGGACGACGGAAGTGACAGTGAGATTATATGTCAGCAAAGAGGAAATAAAAATGCTGATAATACTGGCTATCTCATTTATTTATTATTTTTATTTGAATGATTTTATGATACAATTCTTAGATTTAAGAACAACTTTTGGATTTATTATATTCGCTAAAATATATTGTGTTCATCTCGGGCGTTTATATGAGAGTTACTGCTGAAGATATATAATTTAACTCTCGATAAAACAGCCGGCAGTTGTGGCCGAGCGGTTCTAGGGGCTTCAGTCTGGAACCGCGTGACCGCTACGCCCGCAGGTTCGAATCCTGCCTCGGGCATGGATGTGTGTGATGTCCTTAGGTTAGTTAGGTTTAAGTAGTTCTAAGGTCTAGGGGATTGATGACCTCAGATGTTAAGTCCCATAGTGCTCAGAGCCGTTTGAACCATTTTTAATAACACAGTTTCGCAGGAAAATATGGAATAAAAATGTTATTGTGTTTCCAAGTGTTTGTAACGGTGTTCCCTGTCACGAGGGAAGGCTTATGGCATCAGAGAATCCAAACGTCATTGATAAAAGCAGGTTTGCTCCAAATGGAAGTCATGATTAATAGGTAAAGGCAGTCTGCAGCTTAACAGATTTAGGAAAACCGCGGAAAACCTACATCCAGACTGCCAAAGGGAGACTTTAGCTGCATTGCTTTGGAATGCGAGCTTAGTAGATTCCATTTGACGTGGGAAGATGTCATGTATCTCTGAGATTATTTCATTGTTCCAAATTTCGATGTATACATTAATAATGTAAGAACGGCATTGGTAGAAAGTTGTTCAATGTGACAGTTTTTGCATCAGTTGCATAATCATGATTTGTGTTGTAGAGTACGTCCGATTCATCCATTGTACTTTACTGCATAGGGATTGCTGTCGTTTTTGAAGCTGCCATCCTGTCACAGATACCGTTATGTTAGCAACAGCTGATGGTTGCTGAATACGTTCGGTCTACGAATTCGCCCTATTGTCGGTAGACTGCTATTAACGCTGTATCACGAACGACTGAAAGAGTGCTGTAACTACAGGCAATATCGCAATGAGCCCTAGCACCAGGGGATTGTCCAATGCAACGAGGGAGCACAGGAAAAATGTGTGCAAAGACTGTTATCTAAATTGAAATGGAAGAAGAATTCAGATTCCTCTATGTTGCCCTTAGAGCCGTCAGTTAACGTACGAACCAGGTGGCCACTGAGTGTGAGGATTGTCGGATGCAAAATCTGTTAATACAAAGCTTTCTGAGGCTATACATCATAATTAGTATTAAAATAATGATGGATGGGTTAGATATGTGAAGTTGTGATATTGGTAATATTGATGGTAATGGTTGTAGTAATATTAATACTTTGCTGTACTGTAACCATAGTTTTGTTATTTAAATTAAAGTGATTGCAGAAATATAATATCACGAGGCAATATACTTCAAAAGTATCATCAGACACATAACAGATGTGTCTATCTACTGGTGAGATAGTTTCGTGGCCTTCACAATTTTCTGATTTCTGCCAGAAAGGACTTGGTTGGGTGAGGCTGACGTTAATTCCAACGAAGTGTCGATATTTTCAGAACTATCGAAGTGCTCGTTTAAGAGAGTGAATAAGTTTTGTCCGATGAGGTTGAAAGGTGTCTGTCTCAGCCACCTTTCATGAATTTATTATTTGTGATGATTAATTTGGCTTCACCTAGTTCAGTTGATTTCTGTGCTGGTATTTTCCTACAATACAGTCAGGCCTGCGAGAAGGATTTCATACAAAGCAATTATACTGATTTTACTTCCTTTTATTTCATATCAACATCTTACACTATGTCTTAGCCATAACCTAATCACTGTTGGTTCTCTGACGTATGAACGTGTGGTTAATTGGAAATGCATGTGGAATTGTTGAACAAGTGTAGCTTTCTTGGTTCTCTTTGTACAAGCGTGGAAACGTCCGATGTGTTTCAACTTTCAAAGCTAGCTTGTGGCGTGACCGCACCAGAGAGAACAGTTGTCCAGCTCATTTTTTTAGCTCGTCTTGCGATTGGTCAGTTACACTAGTAGGAGAAGTGTAGAATTTTTGCACCGCATTCTTGTTCCAATATTGTTCGGTAAACTGGTGGAACACTTAAGTAACTAGCGCTCGCATTATTTTTGGATGGAGTGTTTGTTGCTGCTGGGTCGTTTTTCATTAAGGGTTGTTGCACCAGACCACAGATTCTGGGAAGTTTTAGCAAGTGTCGTGATCTGTTAGTCGTGGTCTGGCAGCATTGTGAGTAAAACGTGCTATTTCTAAACACATTTGGGATAAAACAGTTTATTTGGGATTCAGTTAGACGTTTCGTTTTATAGTGTAGGGAATCCACGCAGTAATTAAATTTAGTTATCAAGGGAATTACTTCGCCAAATTGTATGTGTGTAATTTTTATTGGTTTTCAACTTAGTTTTTGGAGGGGCGAGTTATTTTCATTACACACAAACATTAGAATTGCTCCTTTGTGCTTTGCAGATTTTCTTGAGGGGAATGAACGGTCACAAGACAGGTTTGACGGGAAATGCTTGCAATTCGTAAAATTATTAGGATTTTTTTTTTTTTGATTGGTGAACTTATCTTCCATGAAATTCTTTTCTCAGCTGTGACAGGTATTTGAGTTTTAATGCGTTCACAAGAGCAACTATGTCCTGTCAGAATAATGTCCAGAGAGTTAAAATGGTTCAAATGACTCTGAGCACCATGGGACTTAACATCTGTGGTCATCAGTCCCCTAGAACGTAGAACTACTTAAACAAAACTAACCTAAGGACGTCACACACATCCATGCCCGAGGCAGGATTCGAACCTGCGACTGCAGCGGTCACGCGGTTCCAGACTGAAGCACATAGAACCGCAGGGCCACACGAGCCGGCTCCAGAGAGTTAGTTAAGAAATCATGCCCCGTAAGGAACCTTTAATATTAAGCCAATTTATATTTTGTTACATGAATGCTAAAATTCGAGGAGAGAATATTTCGTGTCGATAAATGTCCATTTCATGGAGTATTTTTCGCTAGTCGTTTCCCCTACGTGCATTCCACCACTCTTTTCCACCTCTTGTGGCTAGAGAGAATAGCTAACCAGATGGAAAAGTGTCTTTTTAAATTATTAATGAAATTCATTTCCTGGTCAATCTCTCTAAAGTCGTTTAGTCAGATTCAGTTGTGCGTTGTAGCTAAGTCAATGAGCCAAATCTCATTATATTGTCTTTTCGACTTCAGACTACACTACACTCAGTGGGACATACAAATAGGCGGCATTACCTGCTCTAGATTAAAAGCACAGTAAGCTTCAGAAAGTCCATTGCATATGGTGAAAGATGTATCCTTTATTTTCTGCAGTGCTGAAGTTCAGAATAAACAGAATAGAATGCGACGATCGAAAGCATCAGTGTGTAGAGTTAAATGCAACTAAAATAAGGTCGAGCAACTTATAAGGTTAAATTCAGTGCCGTATCCTGAAGGTGTTGGTAAGGCAAGCAACAATTACACCATGTGATCAAAAGTATCCGGACACCTGGCAGAGAATGGCTTACAAGATCGTGGCCCCTCCACTGGTAATATTGTTGTTGTTGTTGTTGTTGTTGTCTTCAGTCCTGAGACTGGTTTGATGCAGCTCTCCATGCTACTCTATCCTGTGCAAGCTTCTTCATCTCCCAGTACCTACTGCAACCTACATCCTTCTGAATCTGCTTAGTGTATTCATCTCTTGGTCTCCCTCTACGATTTTTACCCTCCACGCTGTCCTCCAATGCTGAATTTGTGATCCCTTGATGCCTCAAAACATGTCCTACCAACCGATCCCTTCTTCTAGTCAAGTTGTGCCACAAACTTCTCTTCTCCCCAATCCTACTCAATACCTCCTCATTAGTTACGTGATCTATCCACCTTATCTTCAGCCTTCTTCTATAGCACCACATTTCGGAAGCTTCTATTCTCTTCTTGTCCAAACTAGTTATCGTCCATGTTTCACTTCCATAGATGGCTACACTCCAAACAAATACTTTCAGAAACGACTTCCTGATGCATAAATCTATATTCGATGTTAACAAATTTCTCTTCTTCAAAAACGCTTTCCTTGCCATTGCCAGTCTACATTTTATATCCTCTCTACTTCGACCATCATCAGTTATTTTACTTGCTAAATAGCAAAACTCCTTTACTACTTTAAGTGTCTCATTTCCTAATCTAATTCCCTCAGCATTACCCGATTTAATTTGACTACATTCCATTATCCTCGTTTTGCTTTTGTTGATGTTCATCTTATATCCTCCTGTCAAGACGCTGTCCATTCCGTTCAACTGCTCTTCCAAGTCCTTTGCCGTCCCTGACAGAATTACAATGTCATCGGCGAACCTCAAAGTTTTTGTACCTTCTCCATGGATTTTAATACCTACCCCGAATTTTTCTTTTGTTTCCTTTACTGCTTGCTCAATATACAGATTGAATAACATCGGGGAAAGGCTACAACCCTGTCTCACTCCTTTCCCAACCACTGCTTCCCTTTCATGCTACTCGACTCTTATGACTGCCATCTGGTTTCTGTACAAATTGTAAATAGCTTTTCACTCCCTGTATTTTACCCCTGCCACCTTCAGAATTTGAAAGAGAGTATTCCAGTCAACATTGTCGAAAGCTTTCTTTAAGTCTACAAATGCTAGAAACGTAGGTTTGCCTTTCCTTAATCTTTCTTCTAAGATAAGTCGTAAGGTCAGTATTGCCTCACGTGTTCCAGTATTTCTGCGGAATCCAAACTGATCCTCCCCGAGGTCCGCATCTACCAGTTTTTCCATATACTGGAATTCAATATGGTGTCGGTCCACCCTTAGCCACCGAGCGAGGTGGCGCAGTGGTTAGCACACTGGACCCGCATTCGGGAGGACGACGGTTCAATCCCGCGCCCTGCCATCCTGGTTTAGGTTTTCTGTGATTTCCCTAAATTGCTTCAGGCAAATGCCGGGATGGTTCCTTCGAAAAGGGCACGACCGACTTGCTTCCTCCATCCTTAACCCATCCCATGAGACCGATGACCTCACAGTTTGGTCTCCTCCTCCCAAAACAACCCAACCCACCCTTAGCCTTGATGACAACTTCCACTCTAGCAGGCATAGGTGCTGGAAGGTTTCTTGAGGAATGGTAACCCATTCTTCACGGAGTGCTGTATTGAGGAGAGGTATCGATGTCGATCGGTGAGGCCTGGCACTGAGTCGGAGTTCAAAAACATCCCAAAGGTGTTGTTTAGGATTCAGGTCAGGTCTCTGTTCAGGCCAGTCCATTACAGGGATGTAATTGTCGTGTAACGATTCCGCCACAGGCCGTGCATAATGAACATGTGCTCGATCGTGTTGAAAGAGGCAATTGCCATCCCCGAATTGCTCTTCAACAGTGGGAAGCAAGAAGGTTCTTAAAACATCAGTGCAGGCCTGTGCTGTGATAGTACCACGCTAAAAGACAAGTGGTGCAAGCCCCCCTCCATGAAAAACACGACCACAGCATAACACTATTGTCTCTGAATTTTACTGTTGGCACTACACACGCTGCAGGTGACGTTCACTGGGATTCGCCATACCCACACACTACCACCGCACCGCCACATTGTGTACCGTGATTTGTCACTCCACACAACGTTTTTGTTGAATCGTCCGATGTTCACGCTCCTTACACCAATTGAGGCGTCGTTAGGCA
Organism: Schistocerca gregaria; assembly: GCF_023897955.1. Taxonomy (NCBI): domain Eukaryota; kingdom Metazoa; phylum Arthropoda; class Insecta; order Orthoptera; family Acrididae; genus Schistocerca; species Schistocerca gregaria. The sequence goes on along the minus strand of NC_064931.1, from coordinate 768,042,113 downwards.
TTTACCGGCGGGCGTGATGTGTGGCTTTTGAGCAGCTACTCGACCATGAAATCCAAGTTTTCTCACCTACCGCCTCACTGTCATTGTACTTGCAGTTTGGAATTCCTGTGTGATGGTCTGGATAGATGTCTGCCTATTACACATTAAACCCTCTTCAACAATCGGCGCTCTCTGGCAGTCAAGAGACGAGGTCGGCATGTACGCCTTTGTGCTGTATGTGTCCCTCCACGTTTCCACTTCACTATCACATCGGAAACAGGATGTTTAGGAGTGTGGAAATCTCACGTACAGACGTATGATATAAGTGACACCCAATCACCTGACCACGTTCGAAGTCAGTGAGTTCTGCAGAGCGCCCCATTCTGCTCTCTCACAACGTCTAATGACTACTGAGGTCGCTGATATGGAGTACCTGGCAGTAGGTGGCAGCATAATGCACCTAATATTAAAAACGTATGATTTTGGGGTGTCCCGATACTTTTGATCACCTAGTGTATATCAGTTGTAAGTATATGTGACATTACTCACTTACTGTGGTTTTATACGTAGTGAAGCTCCACACTGCGGTTCTCCTTGCAGTACTGTTCTGTAATGTCATCGGAAAACGAGTTTAGAACTTTTATCTGCACCAAGAAACCTTTTTTTCTTTTTCTTATTTTCAGTGTGGATTAAGCTGTCGCCAGCACACCGGTCGGCAAAGATGTAGCAAGATGATAGATAGTAGGCACTGGATCAAGTGCGCCTGTCAGGATAGAGGCCAAAGACAGACTCGCAAGCAACAGGTTGCCAACGCCCTCTCGACCGCAAGTATTTAGATCGCCGCCATGGATCAGTTAGTCTCAGTCAGTAGGTCAGTCTGTCTCAGTCTGAGTCTTGGGTCACTGGCACACCACCTTGCACTCTAGTTTGGCGTCTGTCATTCATCACATCGCAGGACTTATACTTCACCAGCAGTGAGGCAGGTGCACAGGGTAGTCGCGTGGTCTAAGGCGCCTTGTCACGGTCCGTGCGGCTCCCCCCATCAGAGGTTCGAGTCCTCCCTCGGGCACAGGTGTGTGTGTTGTCCACAGAGTAAGTTAACGTTAGATTAAGTAGCGTATAGTCTTAGGGAGCGATGACGTCAGCAGTTTGGTCCCGTAAGACCTTACCACATTTAAGATTATGGAATCGCTTGTGCCACAACACATGGACTCTCTTAAAGGTAAGTAGTTTCTTGTTATGTAAATGAGGAACCCTGTTAATATATGTGTGCAGTTGTGTTGTAGAAAGAGGATGCCAGGCACAAAACAACATCATCTGCATTGATCCCTACGGTGCAAGCCTGTACAGTGTTGACGAGGAAACAACAGTGGCGACGAGAATGGGATAATTTAGTGTAGTTCGAAGTTAATGAACTTCGTCGAAGCTTTTGCCAGATTTTATTGCGGTTTAGTTTGCGTGGGTGCTAGTGTTTCTAACTGATAATTTGTTGTTGTGTTCTTCCATGTATTCAAGGAGTGGAGCAGCAGAACTAACCAAATTTCTCTTTTCAGAGGCTTTACTTGAAAAAATGGCTCTAAGCGCTATGGGAATTGACATCTGAGGTCATCAGTCCCGTAGGCTTAGAACTACTTGAACCTAACTAACCCAAGGACAGCACACACATCCATGCTCGAGGCAGGATTCGAACCTGCGACCTTGGCAGCAGCGCGTTTCCGGGCTGAAGCGCCTAGAACCGCTCCGCCACACCGGCCGGCGGCTTTGCTTGCTTTTTGCTATAACATACACTCCTGGAAATTGAAATAAGAACACCGTGAATTCATTGTCCCAGGAAGAGGAAACTTTATTGACACATTCCTGGGGTCAGATACATCACATGATCACACTGACAGAAACACAGGCACATAGACACAGGCAACAGAGCATGCACAATGTCGGCACTAGTACAGTGTATATCCACCTTTCGCAGCAATGCAGGCTGCTGTTCTCCCATGGAGACGATCGTAGAGATGCTGGATGTCGTCCTGTGGAACGGCTTGCCATGCTATTTCCACCTGGCGCCTCAGTTGGACCAGCGTTCGTGCTGGACGTGCAGACCGCGTGAGACGACCCTTCATCCAGTCCCAAACATGCTCAATGGGGGACAGATCCGGAGATCTTGCTGGCCCGGGTAGTTGACTTACACCGTCTAGAGCACGTTGGGTGGCACGGGATACATGCGGACGTCCATTGTGCTGTTGAGACAGCAAGTTCCCTTGCCGGTCTAGGAATGGTAGAACGATGGGTTCGATGACGGTTTGGATGTACCGTGAACTATTCAGTGTCCCCTCGACGATCACCAGAGGTGTACGGCCAGTGTAGGAGATCGCTCCCCACACCATGATGCCGGGTGTTGGCCCTGTGTGCCTCGGTCGTATGCAGTTCTGATTGTGGCGCTCACCTGCACTGCGCCAAACACGCATACGACCATCATTGGCACCAAGGCAGAAGCGACTCTCATCGCTGAAGACGACACGTCTCCATTCGTCCCTCCATTCACGCCTGTCGCGACACCACTGGAGGCGGGCTGCACGATGTTGGGGCGTGAGCGGAAGACGGCCTAACGGTGTGCGGGACCGTAGCCCAGCTTCATGGAGACGGTTGCGAATGGTCCTCGCCGATACCCCAGGAGCAACAGTGTCCCTAATTTGCTGGGAAGTGGCAGTGCGGTCCCCTACGGCACTGCGTAGGATCCTACGGTCTTGGCGTGCATCCGTGCGTCTCTGCGGTCCGGTCCCAGGTCGACGGGCACGTGCACCTTCCGCCGACCACTGGCGACAACATCGATGTACTGTGGAGATCTCACGCCCCACGTGTTGAGCAATTCGGCGGTACGTCCACCCGGCCTCCCGCATGCCCACTATACGCCCTCGCTCAAAGTCCGTCAACTGCACATACGGTTCACGTCCACACTGTCGCGGCATGCTACCAGTGTTAAAGACTGCGATGGAGCTCCGTATACCACGGCAAACTGGCTGACACTGACGGCGGCGGTGCACAAATGCTGCGCAGCTAGCGCCATTCGACGGCCAACACCGCGGTTCCTGATGTGTCCGCTGTGCCGTGCGTGTGATCATTGCTTGTACAGCCCTCTCGCAGTGTCCGGAGCAAGTATGGTGGGTCTGACACACCGGTGTCAATGTGTTCTTTTTTCCATTTCCAGGAGTGTATTTGGGAAAACCATGGCTATCCCGCCCCCTCCAACACCTGCCCCCGCGCCTTGGTCACAAACGACCAATGTGATGGATCTAACACATTTTTTTTTTAGTTTCAGGACCAACAAATTGCTTTCTTACTGACGGCGATACAATAACTTCTTGCTGCACAAGTTGCGTCGGCCGCACAAACGACCAACCAACCAGCCCAACAAGTGCCGCCGACCAGCATTCCAACGTTCTGGCAATTCAACGACACAGAAGAGGAATGGCTCCAATACCTGACTCAGTTCCAAACACACTGTCAAGTTCATCGTGTTCGAGGTACTGTAAAGCTATAATCCACTCCTGGAAATGGAAAAAAGAACACATTGACACAGGTGTATCAGACCCACCATACTTGTTCCGGACACTGCGAGAGGGCTGTACAAGCAATGATCACACGCACGGCACAGCGGACACACCAGGAACCGCGGTGTTGGCCGTCGAATGGCCCTAGCTGCAAAGCATTTGTGCACCGCCGCCCTCAGTGTCAGCCAGTTTGCCGTGGCATGTGGAACTCCATCGCAGTCTTTAACACTGGTAGCCTGCCGCGACAGCGTGGACGTGAACCGGATGTGCAGTTGACGGACTTTGAGCGAGGGCGTATAGTGGGCATGCGGGAGGCCGGGTGGACGTACCGCCGAATTGCTCAACACGTGGGGCGTGAGGTCTCCACAGTACATCGATGTTGTCGCCAGTGGTCTGCGGAAGGTGCACGTGCCCGTCGACCTGGGACCGGATCGCAGCGACGCACGGATGCACGCCAAGACCGTAGGATCCTACGCAGTGCCGTAGGGGACCACACCTCCACTTCCCAGCAAATTAGGGACACTGTTGCTCCTGGGTTATCGGCGAGGACCATTCGCAACCGTCTCCATGAAGCTGGGCTACGGTCCCGCACACCGTTAGGCCGTCTTCCGCTCACGCCCCAACATCGTGCAGCCCGCCTCCAGTGGTGTCGCGACAGGCGTGAATGGAGGGACGAATGGAGATGTGTCGTCTTTAGCGATGAGAGTCGCTTCTGATTTGGTGCCAATGATGGTCGTATGCGTGTTTGGCGTCGTGCAGGTGAGCGCCACAATCAGGACTGCATACGACCAAGGCACACAGAGCCAACACCCGGCATCATGGTGTGGGGGGCGATCTCCTACACTGGCCGTACACATCTGGTGATCGTCGAGGGGACACTGTATAGTGCACGGTACATCCATTCCGTCATCGAACCCATCGTTCTACCATTCCTAGACCGGCAAGGGAACTTGCTGTTCCAACAGGACAATGCACGTCCGCATGTATCCCGTGGCACCCAACGAGCTCTAGAAGGTGTAAGTCAACTACCCGGGCCAGCAAGATCTCCGGATCTGTCCCCCATTGAGCATGTTTGGGACTGGATGAAGCGTCGTCTCACGCGGTCTGCACGTCCAGCACGAACGCTGGTCCAACTGAGGCGCCAGGTGGAAATGGCATGGCAAGCCGTTCCACAGGACTAAATCCAGCATCTCTACGATCGTCTCCACGGGAGAATAGCAGCCTGCATTGCTGCGAAAGGTGGATATACACTGTACTAGTGCCGACATTGTGCATGCTCTGTTGCCTGTGTCTATGTGCCTGTGGTTCTGTCAGTGTGATCATGTGATGTATCTGACCCCAGGAATGTGTCAATAAAGTTTCCCCTTCCTGGGACAATGAATTCACGGTGTTCTTATTTCAATTTCCAGGAGTGTAGTTTCTTTTGACTGCGGGGTCCCCAGTCTTCAAGTTAATGCAAAAACTATTCCCAACCGCGCCACCGGAAGAACTCAACTATGACCAAGTAATCGCAGAACTACGATCAGGAAGTCCAAGTAGCTGCAGCTAGATATCAGTTCTTTTGCTTGCCGAAAAGGCCGCAGCAGACATACCGTCAGTGGTACACAGAATTAACGTGGATGACTAGGAAGTGTAAATTTAAGTGTAGTTGTGACAACTTTTACAGTGATTTTATGGTTAGGGATGCACTAACATTCAATGTCCCTGATAGTAGAATATGGGAACATATCTTAAAGTACACTGATCCATCACTTCGTCAAGTATTGCAAATCTTAGAGCAATATGATTCGGGTGCCATAGTGGCCGATGAATTTGACCAGGCTTCGATTTCTCGGCGCGAGTCGCCCCTTGCTGGCGACCGCCCCAAGCGGCCACAACAACGACCGCGTACACAGCAGCTTTGGCTCTGAGACCTATGGGACGTAACATCTGAGGTCATCAGTCAAGTAGAACTTAAACCTAGCTAACCTAAGGACATCACACACATCCATGCCCGAGGCAGGATCTAACCTGCGACCGTAGCAGTCGCGCGGTTCCGGAGTGAAGCGCCTACAACCGCTCGGCCACCTCGGCCGACGCAGCCGCTTTCACAGCCACTTAGACATGTAAACAGGCCTCTGCATTTAGCAAAGTCTTGCCCTAGATGTTTTGCTCGCCATAGAAGACAGACTTACCCATCACATGACTCAAAGTGTTACACGTGTCGAAAAAAAAGTCCATGTTCAAGCAGTTTGTTTGCATCGGCACAAAAACGCCAATTTTGCCCGCTTCCAGAAAAAACCAGGATCGTACACACGCAGTGAACGCTGTGTTTTCAAAATCTATGACAGTTTCTGACAAAAGTAAGATTAAAATTGTGCCTTCTTCTTGCCCTAGTGCTGTGCGACGACGTCCTAATAAACTATTTGTCTCATTACGAATTTCTGGCCTTTTGTGAACTTTCAGTTAGACACAGGTGCCTCAGTAACTTTGCTTAATCGTGCACGTACGAACAGTTAGGCTCACCACTCCTTTCTGAATCTGGGAAGTACCTCACTGCCTGCAACAGGCAGGAAGTTCCAGTGTTAAACAGTGTAGTTTGCCTGTCACTAACAAATCTTACACTAGTCATGTAAATTTTACTGTGTTGAAATCAAGAGACAGTGAGAACATATTCTGATCAGATGCCTTCGATTTGTTTAGACTTAGCATAAAAGACAATGTACTCTCAGTGTCTGCATTCCCACCAAAACAGATTGTAGATTAAAAAATTTCCTGAACTACTTTCAGAAGGAATGGAGAAAGCTAATAACTTTGTAGCGCATGTAACACGAAAGCCTAGGTTTTATTGGGCCCGCCCCGTTCCAATTGCTTTAAGAGACAAAGTAGCCAGTGAACTGAAAGAAGTGCAAGGTATTGGTGTAATTGCTCCAATTCAAGCTAGTCAATGGGAAAGTCCTCTCGTTTTGTTGCCTAAGCCTTCTGGTCGCATTCGCATTTGTGTTGACTTCAGGTCTATCATCAACTCACAGACAGTAGTTGACACTCATCCGTTACCTCGCGCTGAGGAACTCATGGATAGGCTTGGTGCAGCACGTTACTTTTCTAAGATACATTTGCGTGATGCCTACTTGAAAATTCCGTTGGATGGAGACTCTCAGAAAGTGTTTGTTGTAAATAGACACTTTGGCAATGCTTCCGCACCCGCCATTTTTCAACGTTACTTGGAACAGCTGACTGCTAAAGTGCCATTTTGTTCAAAGTACCTTGACGATACTGTCGTCTCAGGTCGTAACACATTCCCAATATTTGTACTCTTTTTCGAGTTTTGTCAGAAGCGTCGTCTCGAAAATTGAACTACAGTACTTAGGTCATGTGACAAACAGTCAGGGTGTGCACCTCCTCCAACCTCATTTGCTTGCAAACCGTGGCTTATCTGTGCCTGGCAATGTGTCTGAACTGCAATCAATATTAGGCATGATGACATACTACATTCGGTTCATATCGAATGCCGCTCAGATCGTGGCTCCATTGCATCGCCTTTTGTGTCGACCAGGTCAGGCTCATCCAAGAATTGCGCCCGGCGGGCGCACCCGCGCCCCGCGGGCGCAAGACAGTGTAGTTCAGCGCCCCGTCCGTGAGCGTGTGTCGCCAGTGTCGGCATAGGAGCGAGAGAAGGGGGAGGAGAGAGAGAGAGAGAGAGAGAGAGAGAGAGAGAGAGAGAGAGAGAGAGAGAGACCGCACAGCACTGCTCTGCGCTGGACTGTCCCGCGGTCAGATCCAACGTAAACAAAATATTCTATTTTAGAATTAATTTTATGTAAGGGATATAGAGTCTCATTTTTACTGTTAGTAGTTACAAGTAAATTTTTTTTTATGCTTCGGACTACAATTTTTGTATCCCTTTTCAGAGTTTAGAAATCGGATCCTTAGTATGCTGTTTTGTAGCCGGCCGTGGTGGTCTCGCGGTTCTAGGCGCGCAGTCCAGAACCGTGCGACTGCTACGGTCGCAGGTTCGAATCCAGCCTCGGGCATGGATGTGTGTGATGTCCTTAGGTTAGTTAGGTTTAAGTAGTTCTAAGTTCTAGGGGACTAATGACCACAGCAGTTGAGTCCCATTGTGCTCAGAGCCATTTTTTTTTTTTTTTGCTGTTTTGTACGTAATAATTTTAACTGGCCAAGTTTGAAAACTTGTTAAAATAGAATTAAGGTTATAAAGCTCTTTAATTCTTACAGTCAACATTGTTAAAGAAGACAATTAACATTTTACACGTTTTTCTTCTTCGAGGAAACGATTTTTACTAGGCTTGGTACAATATTCCGTGGGACTGCTAATCTCAAAGAATTGGTCAAATTTTTATCGCCAAGGAATGAACGGTTCTTAGTTTTAGCAAGCTTTAAAAGAGAGAAAAAGCGCTCACAAATGTACGTGGAACCAAACATTGAGAGAACTTTGGCCGCGTGCTTGTGCAAAAGAGGATATTTCTCTCGTGGAAGAGAGCTGTAAAAGTCATCCAAAGTTTTACACATAAGAAAGCGGTCCTTCAGGCGGATATGGCACTGTAGGTCAATCAGCTCTAGTTGAAGCACTTGTGAGACGTCCTCTGCCCGAAGGGAAAACGGGCGAACAAATATATCTATCGGCTGGCGTTCGGGCGGTCCGTACGGCCAGGTGAGCGACACTGCTTGGCCACTGCAGCGACATACGAATTCGCCATGGGGCGCTGGCCACGGGCGATCGCGGGCGCTAGCGCCTCAGGGGCGCAGTTTGGACGAGCCTGGACTAGTGTTACGACGCATTTCACAAACTTAAAAATGCCTTGCTTAGTGACAGATATTTAATGCATATCGACCCTGACAAGCCAGTAGTTTTGCAAGTCGACGCTTTCTGTGCTTTCGCACAGAATTGCTGCACGAGACAGACCTACTGCTTTTGCCTCAGAGTTGTTAACTCAAACTCTCGCTATTGTGTATTTTGTGACCAAGTTCTATCACTATTTGTATAGTAGCAACTTCGATTTAGTGACAGATCACAAGCCTTTGCAGTCATTGTTTCATCCGTGAAAGTCGGTTCCTACACGCACTGTTCAAAAATTTTAAAACTGGACTTTGTTGCTTTCGCAGCATCAGTATGAAATTATCTACAGACCTACAGAAAATCATGGCAATGCAGAGCCCTATCTCGCATTTCGATTGGCCCAGACTCTGATTTTGTTGCATCTGCTGCAGACTGAATTGCTGGAAACTTTCCCCATGCACTACAGAAAAATTGCACAGGCCACGGAAGCAGACCCTGATCTGAAGATTTTGTTGCATTACATTCGTACGTCTTGGTCTGATTCATTAAACAGTATCCAGAACTCAGGTGTGAGCCGATATTTTGCACGTCGGCATAACCGTACAACACAACAGGGTGTGATCCTAGTTCAAAATGAGAGTGGACAATCGGGTATGCTTATTCCCAGAGTGTTGCAAAAGGGTGTATTGCGATTGCCCCACCAAGAAAATTAGGGCATGGATCGCACTAAACAGTTAACGCGACGGCACTGTACTTGGCAGGGCATGGACGCCCGTATTGAACAGATGACGTACAGTGTCGCGCATGCGCGGACAACCAATCAGCTCCGGCACAGATATTCTCAGCTTGGCCTGAGACTCAATCGCCACGACAGAGAGTGCAATTTGTCTTTGCAGGACCATTTTGGAACACTCGTTGGCTCATACTGGTAGACTCTTTCAGCAAGTTCCCATTTGGAGTGCCTATGGCTTCTATCACATCACGTAGCACCATTCATGCGTTGTCCTCCATATTTTGAATAGAAGGTTTGCCAGAAGTACTTGTGTCGGACAACGGACTGCATTTCACCTCACGTGATTTTGAACAGTTTTGTGAACGAAATGACATTCGTCATCAAACAAGTGCTCCGTTTTATCACCAGTCCAACGGAGAATTAGAACGCTTCGTACGCACTTTCAGACAACAGGTGGCCGAGCTCCGCACCACCCACACATGGGAACAGTCGTTAAGACTCTTTCTCTCCCCCCTATCGCTCCCACTCAGAAAAAGAACCATCACCGGCGGAACTCCAGCATGGCTGCTGCTATTGCACGCTGCTACACTTGATACACCCACAGAAGCATCCGGCACTGCCAATGGTCCGCAAGTATCGCTCTGCGCCGCGCGATCTTGTTCTTTTCATGGTTTATGACAACCCTGGGTGCGTAATCGAGGAACGCATTGGGTCTTCTTCGTATTTGATTGCATGTCATTAGCCCCGTGATTGTGCTGCTTTTATTCCTCGCGGGACCGCGCGGCCTTCGCAGCCGCCCGCTGGTGCCACCAGGGCACCCCAGGAGGAGAGGATGGACGATGCGCGCTCATCCCCGCCGTTCCCGCTCGTCGACCAGATGGACCTGGACCCGGCATCGCCGTCACCGTCATCGCCCCAGGACACGCCTTCAGCCCTGGACGTGCGTCCGTCCAGCAGTTTTTCAGAGGATGCTCGTGTTACCTCGCAAGCCAGATGGTGGGGTAAGGTCGGGAGCATGCCGTCCTCGACAGTCACGGCTCCCGGCTCATCTCTACATACAGCGTCCTGCCTCTCTCACCGTTGTCGCATTCTTCCTACCCGGCACCGGTGTGGCATCTCGGGCAGGGGGGGGGGGGGGGGGGGGGCTGAGGAATCTGCTGGCGTAACCTGTCGCCAGCACATCAGTCGCCAAACATGCACACTACTGGCCATTCAAATTGCTACACCACGAAGATGACGTGCTACAGACGCGAAATTTAACCGATGGGAAGACGATGCTGTGATATGCAAATGATTAGCTTTTCAGAGCATTCACACAAGGTTGGCGCTGGTGGCAACACCTACAACGTGCTGCCTTGAAGAAAGTTTCCGACCGATTTTTCATATACAAACAGCAGTTGACCGGCGTTGCCTGGTGAAACGTTCTTGTGATGCCTCGTGTGAGGAGGAGAAAAGCGTACCATCACGTTTACGACTTTGATAAAGGTCGGATAGTAGCCTATCGCGATTGCGGTTTATCGTATCGCTACATTGCTGCTCGCGTTGGTCGAGATCCAATGACTGTTTGCAGGACATGGAATCGGTGGGTTCAGGAGGGTAATACGGAACGCAGTGCTGGATTCCAACGCTCTCGTAAAACTAGCAGTCGAGATGACAGGCATCTTATCCGCATGGCTGTAACGGATCGTGCAGCCACGTCTCGATCCCTGAGTCAACAGATGGGGACGTTTGCAAGACAACAAGCCTGTTTAGGGAACTAGGGATACTAACTACTGCTTCCCAATATATTTATTCCTTAATGAAATTTGTCATTAAAAATATATAACTTTTTCGAACCAACAATTCAATTCATGGAATCAATACTAGAAAGAATAATAATGTTCACAAGGATATAAAGTCACTTAGTCTTGTACAAAAAGGTGTGCATTATTGAGGAACACACATTTTCAATAACTTGCCAGCAGCCATAAAAAGCTTAACAACCAATGAAATTTAGTTTAAGAGAAGCCTAAAGGATTTCTTGGTGGCCAACTCCATTGATGAATTTCTCTCTCTCTCTCTCTCTCTCTCTCTATATATATATATATATATATATATATATATATATATATATATATATATATATATATGCGCAATTTCAGTGCAGTAATGTGTTCATTGTAAATGTATGTATGTGTGTGTGTGTGTGTGTGTGTGTGTGTGTGTGTGTGTGTGTGTGTGTGTAAGTACAATCTAACTTCTGCACCATTTCAGTGCAGTAATGGGTTCATTGTAAATAAGTATTATAGTAGTTGTATTACATGTTTATTACCGTATAAATAAATAAAAAACTTTTTTTATTTTAAATTCATTGGATTAGTATTTGTAAAATGACTTTCATATAGTGTTCAATAGAAAATGACGATCATTCCACTTGGGACCTGTGGAATGGTACATTAGCTTATTTGTTTTAGTTGTGAATATTTGTCATGTATTGTTGTTTTTCTGACATGTTCCACATCCTGGAGGACCTCCTCACTACGGATCAATTGGAATGAAAGTAAATCTCACCTAATCTAATGTAACAACATATTGTCAAACAGGAAAAAGTTAATCTCAAAAGTGACGAAATAATTTCTGACTGTAGTTGACAGTTGGTACGGTTTGTGACGTTAACAACCTTGTTGTTGAGTGGCATATATCCCAAACGCACACACATATATTATGTTTCGCTGTTCAACTTTCTCTGCAGCCATTTTCACGAGTGATGTCGAAGCAACTATGACTCTGAAAGCTCAAGTGGCAGTTATAACTGTTTCAGACACTTTACATTGAAAAAAACTGATCCTGCTTTGTTGCTCAATTAAATTCGCACGTGACATTTCTGAAATGATTTCATAATCTTGTGAAATACTGCTCCCATCTGGCGTTGTTCCTTAGCACTAAATTTGCACAGTTGTACTGGAAGTATGGAAATTCTCGAGGAGACAATTCTTCCTTTATTGCTAGAGAATAAACAAAATTCTCGGAAAGTTGTACGAAAAGTAGACGCTCAATGATTAAACTGGAGCCGAAACAAAGGATGACACGGAGAAGGCCGAAATATTGATTTCTACCTTCCGAAATTGTTTCTCTGAAGAATATCGTCTTGTGTGTTCCTTTAATCGTCACAAGAACTGCGAAAACTCAGGTTTTGAGATAAGGGATTGCACAATAGAAAACCAGCTAAAATCACTCAACATAGAAAAGTCAACTGGACCTCATGATATAACTGTATAGCTGTATTTATTTTATGCGAGAAAAGTGGTCCCTTTCTAGTTGCAGTTATCGTAGGTCGCTCTGGTGAGTAGTTCCTAGTGAAGGAACAGAAAAATCCTGTTTGCAAGAAAGATTTTACGATGGTTGCGCATAACTATAGGCATCTCATTGACGTCAATCTGCTGTGTAACTATGGAACACGTTTTATGTCCTACAGCAGAGTGAAAATCCTGTATGCACAAATCACCACAGAGTGAAATATTGAATAAAATTCAGCGACCAGACTACCCAGCACAAAAGCGATCAGTCTGAAAGTATATACCAAATGACGTTACGCATACTCTTTCACGTTTGGACTCTTACAGTAAAAACTGACTCAATTGCTATAGCTTTGAAATTTCAAACAACAGAAGCTCGTTTTATGTTGGGGGCAGAGCGTCACGGATACCGTATGCGAGTTGGGATTGCAATCATTAAAAAATTACAAAAGGTCGTTTTTGTCGCTGTGAGATGTTTCCACGAAATTACCACCACGAAATTTCTCCTCTGAATGCCAAAATATTTTGCTGCTTCCCACTTCCATCGGCTGAAATGACCATCGTGATAAACAAAGAGTGCTCACACTGCAATACTTGGGTGTTCATTTCTCCCACGTCCTACTCGAAAGTGGAACAGTAGAGACATAATCTGGAAGTGGTTGTACGAGCCCTCTGCCTAACAGTTTAGTATGAGTGTCAGAGTTATCATGTAGATGTAGATGTAGATATGGATGTTCACCATCAGGAAAGATTTACCTACTTTTAAATTTATTGGTTTTCGGTACGTGCTCATACAGCCATCTCAGCAGTGGAGAGACGATACGACAGTGTGCTCCAATAGTTCAGAATATTCCTTTGGAGTCAACGCGTATACTGGTACGAAGTTACATCGGCTTAGACTTGTCATGTGATGAAATGCAGGCGATGTTCGCGCCAGTTATGAAGATACGAATACAAAAACAACGCAACATCCTATGCCCGAGAGGAGAAAATCTCCGCACGGTTTACCATGTTATTCTTTTAAATAAAATTGTAAAAATATCAACAAGACGTCATTTGTTTTTTTCTCAGCTTTGTGGAAGTCCGCTTGGGCATCTGGCGTTAAGCAACAAATATACTGGTCGATCGGGGATGGTGTCCACACAGCAGGCATGTGACAGTGGTTTTATAGTGTGGATTCATAATGCAAGGAAAGGTGTTTGGCCTCTCGCACCTACAGAGAAAGTCCTGGATGGTTCCCGGTAGCACGATCTTCTCCAGGGCTGGGCACATCAACTCGACACGACACGAGACGACCACGGATCCATCCGTAGTTCACACATTGAGCAAGAATGGTTTGAAGTAAACAGTGTGGTCTCTCGTCACCTAAGTAACCAGAAGCACTACAGATCTCCCAATAGGCGTGTATGGAGGGTCATAGAACATAACGTCTTGTTCCATCCTCACCTTCATAAGAACACTGAATACCGTACTGTTCGCAGCTGCGGTTGGCCATCAAAAACTCATTATAACAATACCAAATTGTACCGCCGTGATGAGGAATGAGGCATGGAGTTAGGGGGACCGCACTGCACTCAGATTTTTGTACGTTTTTATATTTATGGCAGGTGAAGGTCAGAACTCACATATACCTGTCCCAGCTCTCAAAAGTTCTCCAGAAAATCTATGTTGAAGTTTTCCAACCACGTTTAACTTGCTAAAATAAGGTATATATTTTTCGATGTGCAATGTGGGCCTGTGGCCGTGTGCTCCCTCGCTGTTGGGCGGCTCCGGTTCGATTCCAGAGGAAACCAAATTTTTACACTAAAATGCATGGTCTACCAGCATTTCTGTGAAGTGTAGAATACGTAAGGCGCACGAGACAGGTAGTCGCTAGATCGAGTCTCGTTTCGGTCATTATTTTCATTCATTTCGGATACCTACTTTATCTGATCATAAAATTAGTCAAATGTGTACTACCTAACATATCTAACAGTCTTTTTTTATGAAAAATGCACGTCTTCTTACTTTCAATTATATACAGCTCACAAAAATCCAGTTTCCATTACAGACAAACGTTCTCAAATTACCGATCCTGTATAAAAGGTTGTTCCTCTAGACTGTATAAAGTACAAATTAATTTTATCATCTTTTTGTAATACTAATAGAACATGCACCTTTGTTTAAAAATTTGAACCCGCCAGGATTCTAACCCCTATGCGCCCCCTCTACACACACACACACACACACACACCAAGAGCGCGAGGGAGTACTCTACCACAGGACCACACTCCTTGTCGAAAAATGTCTTCCTCATTGTACCATATTAAGCTTCGTCGGAAAACTTCAACGTCGACTTTTCTCGAGAATTTATGAGAGTTGCCAGGAACTGTTTTGGGAGAGGCATATTTGAGGTCTCAACTTCACGTAACATTAATACAAAAAATTACAAAAATCCGATCATCTTGTGGTCCCCCTGTAAGATGTAAAAATGTTTACATACTTTTAATTTGTTAGTTACATAAATAAAAACTTAGTGACTTAAATGTCTGCATCTTGTAATATGTTATGTTTGATATGAAATCTGAGAAATAATTTTTCTTACAGGGTATAAATCTTCATAACTACCAAGTTGTCAGAACCAGGGCTACAGAATGAACCAAGAAGTAAATATTTCATTCTTGTCCAGTACCAGTCCATGAAGCTGGTAGCATTGGTTGTAGCCTATTGCACCATCATTGGTAGCAAGTGTGAAAGAAGAGTACCCAAGTCGCCATCCCTGTACATTGTCCATCGTGTCGATGCCACGTCATTGGAATTTTAAGTTTTTGCACTATGCTTTAAGATTTACTTTACGAGCTCCATGAAAACCACATACACCAGTGCAGTATTTTTAAAATACGTATGTTAAGACTTGTTGCGCGTCCCTCACAAAAACAGCCTTCAGTAACGTAAACCGCGTCTGCTTCCGTGAGTCACAAGTCATTTAATACGGACGCGTGACTCTTTATAAATAAGATAGGTATAATACTACTGTTTAGTTTCAGCCTTCTGCAAAAAAATACATGTGTATTTCTGTAGTCCGCAAGGAGCGTTTCGTTTATATACTGTTCGCCTCTCTGTTTGGACGTTCTGGCGCCGTGTGAGAGTTTTACGGTATCTCGCCTCTGTGCTGGCACGTTTATCCGTGGCAAGGGCTAACTTTGAGTTGGCACGCCGTATTGCAGTGTGGTTTGTTAATGGAGTGTGGTTAGTGGAGGCTGGGAGATTGCAGGAGGAGGCGCCAGGTGCAGCATTAACAGCCGAGTGGAGTTCCGCGCCTTGCCCCCGGCATCTGAGGATTAGGCGCCGAAGTACACACAGGCCGCTTGTGCTGTCAACACACCTGGATCGGACGTGTAGTTGTTTTTCGCTAGCCGCAACAGACGTACGTGAAAAATCACTCATCATAAGGCTTATAACATAACGAATATATTGCACGTAAATACTATACAAATTTTTAAAATTTTTGATGAAACTCGTATTTCGTAAAATATTGATAGTGTTATGAATTAAAATGTTACCGTCTTTGAAACTACATAAGGAATGTTTATTGTCATGTGTGTTGAAAATACGTTGCAATATGATACAAACAATTATTATAAAAATGTAAATGATTGTAACACTTGCTGTCGGTGACCTCCTGAATGGCGGTTTTCAGCTCAGCAAATGTGTGCTGTACACCTTGTCTTTAATATAGCCCAACAAAAATGAGTCGTATGTGTTCAGATGCGGAGAATATGATGCCCAATCGAGGCCCATGCCAATGGCGTCTGGGTACCCCAGAGCCAGAATGCGGTCCCCAAAGTGCTAACACTCTCCTGCTTCGATGGAGCCCAGTTCCGTCTTGTTTGAACCACATATTGACGAAATCGGGGTCACTCTTGATAATGGTGATGAAATGGTCTTCAAAAACCTTCAAGTACCGTTCGATAGTCACCGAGACATCAAGGAACATCGCACCAATTACTCCGTGACTGAATATTGCACACCACAGTCACCCGCTGGGGGCGAAGAGACTTCTCGATCGTGAAATGCGGTTTCTCAGTCCCCCAAGCGCACCAATTTTGCTTATTGACGAACCTATCAAAATGAAAATGGGCTAAACCAAACCCTGTGCATACTAATTCCCATTATGTCCCGCGGCCAACCGTGTGGTTTGAAAGTCTTAACCCAAACCGTTCGGAAGTTATGGCGATTTTATTTCATGTAGTTCAATAATTGACATCTTATATGCATTATCGTTGAAAAGAGATTTGAATTTACAAATGTGCTATAGGTAGTGTGTATTTTATATCCTGTCTGCTTCGACTATCATCAGATATTTTGCTGATGAAATAGGAAAACTCATCTATATATTTAAAGTCTCATTTCGTAATCTAATTCCCTCAGCATCGCCTGATTTAAGTCAGCTACAGTTCACTACCTTTGGTTTGCTTTTTTTGATGTTCATCTCATATCACCCGTTCAATACACTGTCTATTTCGTTCAACTGTTCTTCCATGTCCTTTGTTGTCTCTAACAGAATAGAATTACAATGTCATGGGCAAACCCCAAAGTATTTATTTCTTCTTCTTTAAAATTAATTTCCTTTTCAAGTTTTTCCTGGCATCCTTTACGGCTTTCTCAATGTTCTCAATCACTGTTTCCCTTTCATGCCCTTCGACTCTTATAACTGCCGCGCGGTTTCTGTACAAGCTGTAAGTAATCATTCGCTGTCTGTATTTTACCCATGATACCTTCGTAATTTCAAAGAGTGTGAGCCAGTCAGCATTGCCAAAGGATTTTCTAAATCTACAGTTGCTGCAAACATAGGTTTGGTTTTCGTTAAGCTATATTACAAGAGACGTCGTAGGGAGAGCATGGCCTCGAGCGTTCCTTAATTTCCCCGGAAGCCAAACTAATCTTTCCAGAGGTCGGTGTCTAACAGCTTTTTCAGTCTTCTGTCAATAGTTTTATTCTATGACTGATTAAACTGATAGTTCGATGATATACATATTTCTCAGCACCTGATTGCTTTGGGATTGCAGTTATTACATTCTCCTCGAAGTCTGATGGTATTTCGCCTGTCTCGTGCACATTGAACACCACGTGGAATGCTTTTTGCTCTCCCAAAGATGACAGCAGTTCTGAGGGAATGTCGACTACTCCAAGGACATTGTTCCCATTTTCGTCTCTCAGTGGCCAGTGAAATTTGTCTTACAGTATCATATCTCTCGTCTCTTCTTCATCTACTTCCTCTCCACTTCCTAGTTTTCGCTTACTGAACAAAATTCGAGCGTAGTGGAAGTAGGATCAGCTTTGTGTTCAGATGCAGGGCATGCTAGCTAGAAGAACTCAACACGTCAGATGTAAATGTACTGGAGTGTTATAGGCAGTTACTGTCGTCCAAAGAGCGAGGTGACAAAATAAGGTTGGTACCTTGCAATGTAGTTTCAAGAAATGATAGTAGCTGCCAGCCACATCGACGAGTGACGCTGGCTTAGCCACTGCCAGGATCCGCTAAAGCGAATCTTCTGCTTACGAGCGAGCACAGTGCCACTCATCACAAGTCCACAATCATTGACTAAGGCGACAGCATCGTCTTGTAGCAGGCCACCTGTGTAATTAATGTATTAAGCAGAAATCTATGTGAAAGTTAATGTTAAATATACTCTGTGTGAGAGACTTGTAATTCATCAGTATCAAGTGGTACGATAATGATCAGAGGTAGCTGGAAATACTAATGACATTTCTGTGGGAATGGGTAGTAAAGAGTTGAGTATTTATTCTTATTTATGTTGTAATAAAATGAACTAATATTTCATGTGATATATTGTCCACTCGATATTCCCCCAGAGGAAAACCAAAGAACCCACCCGCCAATGTACCGTATTGAGCGTTTTCGTCCGGTACAACAGTATATATACGAGGGTAATCGCAAAAGTAAGGTCTCCTATTTATTATAAGTACGTAGACCTGTTTATTTCTGCAATTGTTTACATCGGTTTACAGCTTGAACATGTAGCTATTTTTCGACACAACCACCATTTCTATCGATGCATTTTCTGTAAACGCTGTGGCAGTTTTTGTATGTCCATGTCATACCAACTCGCCGCCATGCTGTTCAGAAAGTTATGAACCTCTTCTTTCACCTTATCGTCGAAGCTGAATCGTTTTCCGGCCAAATGTTCTTTTAACCTAGGGAACAGGTGACAGTCACTTGGCGCCAAGTCAGGACTGTAGGGAGGGTGGGTGATTACGTTCCACTGAAACTGTTGCAGCAGAGCAACGGTTTGCCGAGCGATGTGTGGGCGAGCGTTGTCATGGAGAATGTGTACCCCCTTGCTCAACATTCCACTTCTCCGGTTCTGAATTGCCCGTTTGAGTTTTTTCAGAGTCTCAGTACCTGCCAGCATTAATTGTGGTCCCAGTGGGCATAAAGTCGACCAACAGTACCCCTTTCCGATCCCAAAAAACGGTTGTCATAACTTTACTGGCAGACTGCAAACTCTCTACACCACTTGCTAACATTTTTGACATCCATGCACGACTCACCATACACCCCTCAATTGGCGATGGATTTCAATCGGCGTAGTGCCCTTTGCGTTCAAAAACCGAATAACTGAGCGCAATTCGCACTTGGCTGTAACATCCAACGGGACTTCCATGCTCAGCGGCTCCCAAGCCAAGACTGAGAGCCTCAGCGAGGCGTGCGCATGTTCACACACAGTGCGCGAAGCCCTCTTCATAACAGTGTGACCAACTGCCACACAAACAGAGTTCTGTACTTATAAAAAAATAGGAGACCTTACTTTTGGGATTATCCTCGTATAAGTGACCTGTTGGATAACATCGGAAGCTCTGTAAGGCCATTATAGGGCGATAGTATTATGAACAAGAAAATTACAAGAGTATAACACTGTACCGAGATACAGGAAGACTACAGAGGATGGACCTTGCTGCAGTTACTGTCGATTGACTCTCAATGTAAGAAAATGTAACTTATTGCCCAGAAATAGACTGAAGGACCTATAATTTTTCTATTACATTATTCGTGATATACCCCTGAAAACAAAAACAAGAGTGACATGCCTACAGGTACTCTCGCGAAGCCGCCCGAAATTAAATGACCACATTAAATTTGTTTGAGGGAAACCAGATGTCGCGTTTAGAGCCACTGGAGGAATCCTAGGGAAATGTAAATCACCCACGAACGACACTCGTCTGAGCGCTTCTTGAGTGCTGCTCATCAGTCAGGGGCCCTTAACAGGTGCGATGATTCGAGGGGATATAAAAGGTCCAAAGCAGATCAGAGTGTTCCATAAGCTCGACAGTGCGGAGGAAATGGTCGCCAAAATTTTGTAGGATAGTATGAAAGATGTTACGTCTGCCACAGACGGCCCCTGCCAGGCAGACTACACTCAAGACACGCCTGTGTATCATATAACATATACAAGCACTTGCAGGCGCAACCAAGAGGAAAACAATTCTTCAAAACAAACAGAACTTGCTAGAGACGAATGCGAAACTTTTTCTGCAGAGGTCGCCCCACAGATACAGGGAAAGTTGGAGTAATCTGCCGGCCTCCGCCGGCTTCATAAGGCCAGCGCAGCAGCAGTACAGTCAATTCCTTGCTGAGCTAGGACCAGCTCCGACAGACCTCACCGACAGTCTTGATGAATGGTCGTCTACAAGTTATTTGTTTTTTTTGTGTGTGTATATAGTGATTGTTCGAGAAGTGTAGTTCAGTTTCAATAAACGACATTATACTGAATGTTCTACAATACTGATTATTCTCCAGTGGAAGAATTGTTTTCCTCTTGGTTGCGCCTGCAAGTGCTTGTTTATGTTATGTGATACACAGGGGTGTCTTGAGTGTAGTCTGCGTGGCAGGGGCCGTCTGTGGCAGATTTAACAAAAGAGAAGTGTTGTGCACCACGGTTATGATTACTGTTAAAGCTCAGAAGCGTGAATTCGAAAAACAGTGCGGTAACATAGTGCCTCCTTCCACATACTTCTTACGAAACAACCACCACGGGAAAAAGCAGAAAAATTACAGCTGATATGGTTAACTGTCGACAGTTGTCCTCACCGTGCATAATTCATGAGTGGAACAGCGAATGGGGGAAATGATCGTGGTACCTGAAGTGCCCTCCGCCACACAACGTAATGTAGTTTGTGGGATGTCGATGTAGACGCAGATATGTTGCACTGGTAATAAGTGCTCCCCATACTTGATTCTGGTGATCCTGTTCCCAAGGACGTCGTGTGACAGCTCACGAAAGATGGAATTTGCGATGCATACTTGTGTACAATTGATTTCTGACGTACGCTGCTTCGACCATATCATTCCTGCTTACCTGCCGACAGGCTTAGAGACTTATTGTAACATGTTTTTGCTCTATGACTTCTCCGTCATTACACTATCTCTCACTTATCTTCAAATCTTACACTGATATCTGAACAGCATACCACAAATACTCGTTCTCAACAAAGTGAAATCTTCTCTGTACGACTAAATAATACTGCCATGTTCTCTAAATTATTTTCTGTATCAGAACCCGACTTTGAAAAATATTACTCAGAATATCGGAGAAATTAAATTTCCTTCAAACTTCGAAAGACAGAAAATCGTCCATCTTGTACCACAAGAGTTATCTCTACCATACACTTGTCTGCAGCTCACTCTCGTCAACCATCGCTCCCCCACCACTGACACCACCGTTGTCTACAGAGTTCTCTATCGAAATTCCGCTTTTCCTTAACTGCCACTGCCATTGTCATTGCAGTTTTTTCCTCTTTCATTACCAATTATGCTAATTATAAAACTTCTAAACATGGTTTCAGATATATTAAACTAATTAGTGTCATTCTTAATGTCATTTACTATAATTACCAATTATTATTATTAATGAAAATTATTATTTTTGTGAATGTTTTGAAATACTTTTTGGTATGTATAGTTTCTTGTGTGATGTAAGAGATGGTCTTAAGACCCTAATCCGGCCAGTCAAAGTAAGCAATAAATAAATAAATAAAATGTAAGTTAATTAATGAAGAGGTACTCGATGAAATTTTCAAAAAGAATATTTTATATGTTGGTGGTACCACAGATGGACAAAGTCAAAACGCATCTTGATTAAGCAAAGGTATTAATTATGTCTTTATAATTGCCACAAACAATGCTGGTGTAGAAAATGTCACAAGAACTGGCAAATACAGTCCATGATAGTGTATTTCCATTGAAGCGATGTGAAGAGTTACTACTATTAGCAGGTGTCATCGTTATTGTTAAATGGCATCATTTAATTTTTATTTAAACGATTCAGTTAATTATAGAAGACGTTGTTGCATGATGTGTTACAACTGTGATACCAGCTGCAATTATTTTCTCACCAGGATATTTCAATAGACATCATTGTAGAAGGGGAGCTACGTCTGAACTTGCACAGATTGCAATGTTGCCAGATCTCCCCTACCATCCTACTCTCATACTTCCCCTGTCTCACCCCCTCTTCCCTCCCCTACTCCTCCTACCCTTATAGGCCAATTCTTTTATGTGTACATGGCAGGCTGTTCTCTCAGGGGCTGAAGCATACACATAGGTGACAACAGTCATCGGATAGCAGTATGCACATATACAGATTTAAGTATCATGTACACAAGGTATAAAAAGTCAGTGCATTTATAGATCTGTATTTGTACTCGGAGATATACGTGAAAAGGTTTCCAACATGGTTATGGCCGCACAAATGGAATTAACAGACTGGTGGTCGGAGCTAGATGCATGGGACATTTCATTTCGGAAATCATTAAGGGATTCAATATTCTGAGATCCACAGTGTCAAGGGTGTGCCAAGAAAACCAAGTTTCAGGCCTTACTTCTCTCCAAGGATAACGCAGTGGCCGGCGGCCTACATTTAAAGACAGAGAGCAGCGGCGTTTGCATAGAGTTGCCGGTGCTAACAGACAAGCAACACTGCACGAAATAAATGCAGAAATCAGTGTGACACGCACGACAAACGTATCCATTAGGACCGTAGGGTGAAATTAGGCGTTAATGGGCTGTGGCGGCAGGCGACCGACGTGTCTTTGGTAGCAACACGACATCACCAGCAGCACCTCTCCAGGGCTAGTGACTGTGTCGGTTGGACCCTAGTCAACAGGAAAACCGTGGCATGGTCAGATGATTCCTGATTTCAATCGGTAGGAGCTGATAGTAGGGATCGAGTGGGGAGCGGACACCACAACGCCATGGACCTAACCTGTCAACAAGGCACAATGCTAGCTGGTGTTGGCTCGATAATGGCGCGGGCTGTATTTACACGAAATGGAATGGGTCCTCTGTTCGACTGAACTGATCAATGACTGGAAATATTTATATTTGGCTACTTGGAGACCATTTGAAATCATTCATGAACTCCACGTTCCGAAACAACTCTGGAATTTTTATGGATGACAATGCGCATGTCACAATTGGTTTGAAGAACATTCTGAACAGTTCGAGAGAATGATTTGGCCACCCACACCGCCCGAAATGAACCCCATCCATCACTTATGGGACATAATTGAAAGGTCAGTTAGTGCACAAAATCCAGCACCGACAACATTTTCGCTGTTATGGACAGTTGTAGAGGCAGCACGGTTCAGTATTTCTGCAGGGGACTTCCAACAACTTGAGTTCATGCCACGACGGGTTGTTGCACTATGCTGGTCAAAAGCAGGTCAGACACGATATTAGGAAGAATCCCATGACTTTTGTCACCTCGGCGTACGAGAACAGTTTTCACGGTTGCCAGATTTCCTGTGTATATTTAGGGCCCTAATCTCCATAATTTAGGACCCAATATGGCTACCACATATTTTCCAAGATAGCCTTATCTTAATTGGTGTCATTTATGAGTCAGTACGGCAGACGCTATCAAACCTTGGCTGTCCAAGCTAAGTACGACACCATGGCACTACAGTGGACATACACACCACCGAAAAAAAAAGACGGGAATTCAAAAAATGAACGATAGTTTGCTTGTAAAAACAGTTACTGGTGTTATAACTTTTTACTATTGTTAATCTTGAAGCAGGAAATTAAAAAAAAAAAAAACATAGCTTGTTCTTGCAGCAGACACTATTATCAGGGCTAGATAAGTAAGTTAATTCGGATGAATAGGAAAAACAAACCCGTAATGTTCGGATACGACATTAGTAGTGTCCTGCTTGACACAGTCACGTCGTTTAAATGTCTGGGCGTAACGTTGCGAAGCGATATGAAATGGAACAAGCATGTGAGGATTGTGGTAGGCAAGGCGAATGTTCCGCTTCGGTTTATTGGGAGAATTTTAGGAAAGTGTAGTTCATCTGTAAAGAAGACCGCATGTAGGACGCTAGTGCGACCTATTCTGGAGTACTGCTGGATTGTTTGGGGTTCGCGCCAGGTCGGATTGAAAGAAGACATCGAAGCAAGTTAGAGGAGAGCTGCTAGATTTGTTATAGCTAGGTTCCATGATCAGCATGCAAGTGTTACCGATATGCTTTAGAAGCTCAAGTGGGAGTCCCTGGAAGGAAGAAGAAATTCGTTTCGAGGAAAACTACTGAGAAAGTTTAGAGAATCGGCATTTGAAGCTGACTGCAGAACGATCTCAGTACTGCCAACATACCTTTCGTGTAGGGACTACGAAGATAAGACAAGGTAAATTAGCGCTCTATCTGCGAGTGGAACGGTAAAGGAAACGACTAACTGTGGTACAGGGTACCCTCCGCCACGCACCGTACGGTGGCTTGCCAAGTATGTATGTAGATGTGTTCTTTATGTGACGTTTAAAGCATTAAGTGAACGTGAAATATATCGCGCAACAGAGTCCGCAGAGACAGACGCTGGCACAGAGCGCTACATAGATATGGGATATCACCGTGCCATAGAGCAGACATACTGTATAACGTCAAGTGACTCGTTGTCGCTGCCATCCGTGTTTACCTAAGTAGTTATGTTTCGAACGGCTATCGGTACACACGCGTTGCACCACAAACAGCCACTTTATTGTACAGCAGATTGTTCTTGTCTATGCGCCAGCACCTGATTCTAACATACACACACACACGGAACACAGAGGTCAAGGCGCACAATCCAGCCCCAGGTAGCTGACTCACCACGCGTCTGACCTGTAGCAGCGTTATTTCTCTGGTAGTCACTTGTCTATCCGTCCTACGTCATATCGTTCATCACACTGGCTATTAGACGGCGGATGCAGCTCTTATAATATATTAAATAGCACGCCCAAGTCTTTACTTCATTATGTCTAGACATTATAAATCCCAACACAGCAGCTGCAGCTAAAATAATACATACCAAACATCACCCAGTGATGAACTAACGTGCCCACACTTCGAACGTATGATTACTTTACAAATTAGTTAATGTGTTAAATACACTAAAGCGCCAAAGACATTTGTGTAAGCATACGTAATCAAATACAGACGTATGTAAACAGGCAGAACACGCCGCTGGGGTCGGCAACGACTATAAAAGGCAACAACTGTCTGGAGCAGTTATTAGATCGGTTGCTGCTGGTACAATGGCAGGTTATCAAGATTTAAGGGAGTTTTAATGTGGTGTTATAGTCGGCGCACGACCGATGGGACACAGCATCTCCGTTGTAGCGATGAAGTGAGGATTTTCCCGTACGACCATTTCACAAGTGGACCGTGAATGTTAGGAATCCGGTAAAACATCAAATCTCCGACATCGCTGCTGCCGGTAAAAGATCATGCCAAAACGAGACCAACGACGACTGAAGAGAATCGTTCAACGTGACAGAAGTGCAACCGTTCCGCAAATTGCTGCAGATTTGAACGCTAGGCTTTCAACAAGTGTCAGCATGCGAACCATTCAACGAAAGATCATCGATATGAGCTTTTGGAGGCGAAGTCCTACACGTGTACCCTTGATGACAGCACGATACAAAGCTTTACGCCCCGCATGGGTCCGACAACACCGACATTGGTCTGTTGATGACTGGAATCGTGTTGCCTGGTCGCACGAGTCTCATTCCAAATTGTATGGAGCGGATGGACGTGTATGGAGACAACCTCATGAATCCATGAACCCTGCCGGCCGCGGTGGTCTTGCGGTTCTAGGCGCTGCAGTCCGGAACCGCGGGACTGCGATTCGAATCCTGCCTCGGGCATGGATGTGTGTGATGTCCTTAGGTTAGTTAGGTTTAAGTAGTTCTAAGTTCTAGGGGACTGATGACCTAAGATGTTAAGTCCCATAGTGCTCAGAGCCATTTGAACCATTTTTGAATCATGAACCCTGCATGTCACCAGATGACTGTTAAAGCTGATGGAGGCTCTGTAATGGTGTGGGGCGTGTGCAATTGGAGTGATATGGGGCCTCTGATACGTCTAGATACGACTCTGACAGGTGACACGTACGCAAGTATCCAGTCTGATAACATGCATCCGTTCATGTCTATTCTGCATTCCAACAGACTTGGGCAAATTACAGCACGACAATGCGACACCATAAACGATCAGAACGAATGCGAGTCCAATGTACTAGTCACTGAGGGGGGGGGGGGGGGCTTTCTTTGGTTCTTCAGTGTATTTGAAGAGCGAGAAAAAGTTTGGACAAGGTTTGAAATTATGATTACAGTTTGTCGGAAGTCGCTAACTATTGTCACTATGAATCAACCGATGAATACAATCTGCATAATTTCCACTGCGTTTTAAGTAAAAAGAAGTTTTTCGGGCATCTATACGTTTACGACATAATATATCCTGAACTCCGCGTTGTACAATGATACAATTTTGCAGATACATTCACTGGTATAGGTGGACACTGTCTGCAAACTGTTGTGCGAATAGACTTAGTAGTATTGGAAGTTTTACTGTATGAACAGTGAAAATGTAATAAAGTATAAACTTTACTCCTTTCGCCGTTTTGTGGCGAGTGTCAGCAAATAAAAGGTTCGTAAAAGTTTGAAATTATGTGTAAAGATTGTTGGAAACCACTAATGGCTCTCGTTCACAAATACGTGATGTATAAAAATCGGGTATTTCTGCGCCGTAAGTTACGCTGCCTGAACACAAAGATACAGTTTCTAACTGTAATACTTGTCTTGTTGCTAAACGTTTAACATAAAATTATACCTCTTGATGACCAGATTATGATAACATTTTTAATGTTTAAAATCCAGTCAATAATGATGTGAAATATTGAAAATCAATTTTTTTAACCCCTAGAAACTGTTAGTCAGACAATCTGCAACTGGTATCGGTTTCTAGGTTCCAGCATAGTCAGATAGTGAAACAGATAAAGCCTTAAGCTAACCTCCAGACAATGGTCGCATTCTGTATGTTAAGGGACTCACACACAACTTCCTGACAGAGGCACTGAATAGTACTAGAGTGACCGGAAAGTAATGTAGTTCCAGCACATGCCGATATCCATATGCATTTATCAACTCATCGTGCACTTCAAAATCATGCCAAAGACAGTTTAATTTTAGAGCGCCTTGTTTACTCGTAAATAACTGTATCTAATTTTTATTTTTATTTTGAAGCACCGTGAAACGGGCAGCCAAATACAAGAAGAGGTATGAATACGGCATTGTACGCTTTTTGAGTTTGGCTAAGCTAGTAACGCAGCAACTGCTTGAAAATCATTTGCGATGTTTATGCAGGTGGATTACACGTTCGTAAATGCCAAACGAGGTTTTATAAGTTCAAATCCGATAATTTTGATCTTTCCGACTGCTATTGATCAGAATGGCCAACAACGTTAGGCAGTAGCATGTTAAGGACGGAAGTGAAGGCAGATCCATGTCAGACACCCGAGGAAATATTAAAAAGTCTTAACCATCCTTTGTCGACCACCGAAGAACATTTCCAGCACATTGGTAAACGCAAACAAAGCTGGCCAGTCCACTACATGTAACTTATTGCTTTAGCGGAGAAATACAGATTCGGTTTCTGATCATCTGAAAACTGGAGATGGAAGACGAGGAGTCTCTGATAATGCAAAACGCAGGAAGCAGTGGCTTTCTCCAAATGAAAAGCCACGAAGTACAGCTAAGCCAGCTTTACACATCAGAAAAGCGCTTTCGTGTGTTTGGTGGCACATTCCCGGTGTCATTCATTTTGAGGAGCTGACACCTGAAAAAAACTGTGAATGAACACTTTACTGTGAACGATTGGATCGAGTAAATCAATCTTCAATTGAAAACTGTCCAGCGATTATCAACAGAAGAGGCGTTATTCTGCAACACGATTATGCAAGACCGCATTGTACAACCCGAAAGCTGAAAAAATTTAACGAAGTGGGATGGAAGGTCACCATACTCGGCCGATACTGCGCCATTCGATTTCCATTTATTCCAGTCGCTGCCAAGAGGCAAAAAATGTGAAACTATGAATGAAATTCAAAATTCCACTTCCAGATGTTTTGCTCAAAAATAAATTGATTTTTTTCAACCTGATATTGAAAATTTGCATTCTAGATTGAAAAAGGAGGGTAACTACGTCACTGATTAAAAGTGAAAATTTATTAATAATTTATCTGAACTGAGTGTATAAAAACATTACTTTCTGGTACAAATTTTCTACATAAATACGTTATAGATGATTGAGACTTAAAAAGATCTCTGGAACCACATAGTTCAGCTGATTATATTTACAGTGTCAAGTATCCAGTAGGCATGGACTACGTTATTAACATTTTACATTTTTATTATTCATGTCTACTTATCTGTTTCTCAGCAATGTCACCCTGGCGACGAACTCGATTCTCTCAACAAGATACAAGTTTGTTGGTACCGTCACTGTATAATGTTTAACTTTGTAGATAGTACCACAACCTCAGTTGTGCTTGCACTGCATCATTGCTACTAACGTGAAGTTCTCTGACGTCTTCAGCTTTTGGAAACAGATGCAAATCTGATGCAGCCAAGTCAAGACTGTTCGGAGGATCATCGATGACAGTGAATTCACGGTGTCGGGCTGCTACAGAAGTCATAACACTTGTGTGTGACCTGGCGTTGTCATGTTGAAGGGAAGGGTGCTCCATGTGTGATGAACTCTTCAAATTCGGAGCTAGGTTACAATGTGCTATTTCTCATGGACAGTGGACTCTACACACCGCCATGTTACAAAAAAATGGCTCTGAGCACTATGGGACTCAACTGCTGTGGTCATTAGTCCCCTAGAACTTAGAACTACTTAAACCTAACTAACCTAAGGACATCACACACATCCATGCCCGAGGCAGGATTCGAACCTGCGACCGTAGCAGTCGCAGCCATGTTACATACTGTAATTCGGAGCCCTCTAGCGGCAGACTACTGCAAGTATGTAGACATGAAGAATATAGTGTAGAACGTTAAAATTCAGAACATTTGTTTTATTTAAAAAGCATTGTGTTTCCTCATAAAAAATCAGTGGTGTTACTTTCATCATGCCCTCGTGTATGTTAAGAGATAGGTGACAATATAAGTAAGTAAGATGGCTCTCTCCCTCTCCCTCTCCCTCTCCCTCTCCCTCTCCCTCTCCCTCTCCCTCTCCCTCTCCCTCTCCCTCTCCCTCTCCCTCTCCCTCTCCCTCTCCCTCTCCCTCTCCCTCTCCCTCTCCCTCTCCCTCTCCCTCTCCCTCTCCCTCTCCCTCTCCCTCTCCCTCTCCCTCTCCCTCTCCCTCTCCCTCTCCCTCTCCCTCTCCCTCTCCCTCTCCCTCTCCCTCTCCCTCTCCCTCTCCCTCTCCCTCTACCTCTACCTCTACCTCTACCTCTACCTCTACCTCTACCTCTACCTCTACCTCTACCTCTACCTCTACCTCTACCTCTACCTCTACCTCTACCTCTACCTCTACCTCTACCTCTACCTCTACCTCTACCTCTACCTCTACCTCTACCTCTACCTCTCTCTCTCTCTCTCTCTATGTGTGTGTGTGTGTGTGTGTGTGTGTGTGTGTGTGTGTGTGTGTGTGTGTGTACATTTATGGTCGATACTTGTATATCGTCGCTTTTTGTTTTTATTTAGAAATATCGAGTGCTGGCCAGGTCCCCAATGATCCAATGACATACCCAGTACTCATGGAAATTAATATTTGGCAGTACACAATATGCGCTCAGCTATGAGTTGACAAGGCTGGACTGTGATTGTGGAGTAACGAATACATAAGTGATAATTCTTAAAAGTATTACTATAACAATGTAAGGTTCACTCATCCGAAAATGAAACAGATGGAGAAAAGTAAGTAAACGAGTCATTACTACAGAGGTAATCGCTTTAACTGGTAATAAACTTACTCCACTGTGAGGCAAGATGGTCAATGTTCGCATGGGAAAACATGCCTATATACCCAGGCATGCACTTCTTCATCCGAAGCGAAAAATGGCTCTGAGCACTATGAGAATCAACTTCTGAGGTCATCAGTCCCCTAGAACCTAGAACCACTTAAACCTAACTAACCTAAGGACATCACACACATCCATGCCCGAGGCAGAATTTGAACCTGCGACCGTAGCGGTCACGCTTTTCCAGACTGACATCCGAAGCGAATCGATGGGCACAAATGTCTGTCTTCAGGGTTCCAAAAATATGGAAACAGCATGTAGAGAGATTGGAACTGCGTAGAGGATGGTTAAGAAATACATTTGTGGCTGTCACTTTGCTTGAGATGAAGAAATATATGCCTGGGTAGAATCAATGTTCTGTTGACAAGTTTTGATTAACTCTGTGATTAGATGCACATCTGGGATAGGATCCCACACGCTCACATTGACATCTCTACTGTCAGCTGCCGAGATTCGATAAGTTTCCTAAACATGTGTTTACCCACATTGGACAGGAAACTTCCTAAAATCATATATGATCCGTAGTATCCCACCATTATGTGTAGTTCAGTGCTATGCTGTGAACTCATGCATCCCCCAAAAACAGAATGGCGATGGTGAAGAACAAACCATTATGCATATAGGGGGAGGGGGGATGGCGTGATATCATGTGGCACTAAAGTTGCTGGGTGGTTCAATTACTTCACATTTGTTCTCATACAGGCCCAGTTCTCCGAAATGGGAGAAGGAGGGTCTGCGAAGACTCTAAGCAGAGTACTTCACTTCGATTTTCGCTGACATGTTTTTCGTGCACTAAGCATGGGTCTTCCTGTATCTCTCTTGCAAAGGATATAGCTGGAAAATGGGAGATTATTAATGTCCAAAATGATGGCGACATTTGCGTTGTTTCTTCGCTTCTGGATTACGAAAGTAATTACAAGAAATATGAACAGCGAACAAGCAAATACCAAATAGATAATGTTCATGGCTGTTACTGGTATTAATTTCCCTGTGAAACCAAGGGACATACTTAAATTTGAGAGACAGAATCGTGGTATAACTCTTCACTTTTACGGCTGGGATGAAAGAAAGCAAGGGCAGCATAAAGGTATTGGTCCTCTTCGCTTTTACAGTTTCGCCAGTCAGTGGCTGAACCATGTAGATTCGTTGTTACTTTCGCAGGGGGGGGGGGGGAAACAACATTACTGTTAGGTCAAAGAAATTCCTGCCAATGAAACACATATTTTGGTGCATGACACATTTGGTCCTAGGATCCTGAAATCATTTTATATGAGCAAGTAATTAACAAACCATCTGCCGTATTTCTCTACACAGGACCCGGCCCTTTTGGGTATGCCTAGAGGGGCGAGTAAGTTCCAAAAATGTAAGAAATTTCATCACCAGGAGTGTGTCTTCTTTGTTGTTTATGCTGACTGTCTTCTAGCTAGTAAGGCACACTGTGAGGGCGTTCCCATTGCGACAAATACCACCCTCACGGAACGACATGTACAATTTGTGGTGGTATATCAGTTCTATGCACAAACGACTCGAATCAAAATCATTTTGAATCATATATAAGAGATCTGTGGGATGGTTGCTGTATGAACTTGAAGAACTTGCAAAGACAGTCGATGTGATTTGTTACACCAATATTTGAATGACAGAATAGCAGGAAAATGAAGCATTATACAAGAAAGCAGTTAACTGATATATTTGTGGACTGCCGTTAGATAAAATAGGTGAAACTGCACTTAGAGATCGTTGTCATCTAACTGGCAAATTCTGTGACGCTGCACAGACTGCATGAAACCTCAGCTACCAGAGTACTTCACTGATTTTGGTTTGAGTCACGATTTTGTTAATGTCCCTTCTGAGAGTAAGGAAAAATATATTTCATTTTTCAAGTGATTCACCAAAAACATTACGATGCGCTTCCTGGACTTGCTATGATTTATGCATGTGTCCATTCAGAAACTTGCTGAAATCATGCTTCAGCTCGTGAAAAGGAAAGGGGTCTTCTTATATGAACATGTGGATTTGATGTAGAAACTCAACGAAACGATCCGACATTAATGCATTTTTCAGTATTCTTAAAGGCAGTACCATAGCAGATGCAGAATCCGAGCACTCAGTGTTTGGCAACAGTTCAGCATGAGGGATTCAGGGGGCATGCAAAGCTTTATATGGACATGAATATACGCTTGCTTGCACACATTTTCGAGAAATACTGGAGTGTATACGTAGAAACATACACGCTGGATCCTGCTTTTTATTACACTGCAAGCGGGCTTTCATGACATAGAGCGCTCAAAAGCAAAGAAATAGACAAAAAACCTTTATCAATATCGACATGCTGTTGTTTGTCAGCTGCGGGATCTTCGGGGTACTTTGCTAACTGTCCATAGGCACACCAAAGCGAATAACACGTGAAATGGTGAAAAGTGCAACAAAACATCCGAAGATTTGAATTAACCTTATACATGGATGTAACTAATT
This sequence comes from Schistocerca gregaria, assembly GCF_023897955.1. NCBI lineage: Eukaryota > Metazoa > Arthropoda > Insecta > Orthoptera > Acrididae > Schistocerca > Schistocerca gregaria. Next base: position 768,009,988 of record NC_064931.1, on the reverse strand, counting down.
TATATGGATATGCCATGCAACAGTCTCTACATATCTGAGGGTTTCCATGGCTGTCTGATGGTAAAATCATCGGATTTAGTGATTTCAGAGATGTGGCAGATAATTATGATGTACGACCTCTCATTGAGGCAAACATGGAATACCCTAATAGTGAGCGTGGCATACGTAGCTATTTTCTATCATGTCTGGAGCACCGGGTCCCCAAAACAGTTCTCTCCCCAAACTGATTCCAATGCTAGAATATAAAACAGGTATATAATACAATATATAAACCTCCAGTAATTGTTGAGTTGGGGGATGAAAATTCGATCAGTCACTCTGGTTGAAGACATACATTGAAGTTAAAGCTGTCATGAGGGCTGTACGATTTTGACAAATATTTTTACAAACTTAAGAATAGTACAGTTTTCCGCAAAACAATAGATAATTTTAGAAACCACCGCTAAGTTCACTTAGTTACTTGAAGTGGCGTTATGGCACTAAAGTTGTATTATCAAGCATCAATGGATCTCACGACTGACAGTTACACGGAAAGCCTGTGTGGTGCTCCAAGCCCACCTCCCCAATGGTGCATCAAGATAATTTCAGTAGAAGCACTATGGGGCTACAGTGCCTCACATCTGAAAGTCAGCCTGTCTTATTATGGTGATAATCAGGTCATTTATGAGGATGGAACTGGAACCCTGATGTGCTACTCCATATTCACTTGGGTGAGAAAGAGAGAGAGAGAGAGAGAGAGAGAGAGAGACAGAGAGAGAATGTATTTATTTGCAAATAACATGTGTTTGCTCGTGGCTGGGCGTGTGAGCTGATTGCACACTATCTGTGCATGTGATTTGTATGCATTGTAAGAGTATGATAGTTCAACATTTTTTCACAGTGCTGATGCAATAGCTTGGTACTTAACAATCATGTTCAACCGTTCGCTCGACGAAAGATTGGTACCCAAAGACTGGAATGTTGCATAAGTCACACCAATATTCATGAAAGGTAGTTGGAGTAAGCCTCTAAATTAAAGGCCCATATCATTAACGTCGATATGCAGCAGTATTTTGGAACATCTATTGTGTTTCACCATTATGAATTACGTCGAAGAAAACGGTCTATTGGCACACAGTCAACATATATTTCGAAAACATCGTTCTCAGGAAACACAACTAGCTCTTTACTCGCATGAAATGTTGAGTGCTGTTGACAAGGGATTTCAGATTAATTCGTATTTCTGGATTTCCGGAAGGCTTTTTACACTGTAACACACAAGCAGCTCGTAGTGAAATTGCGTGCTTATGGAATATGGTCTCAGTTATGTGAGTGGATTGGTGGTTTCCTGTCAGAAAGGTCACAGTTCGTAGTAACTGACGAAAAGTCATCGAGTAAAACAGAAGTGATTTCTGGCGTTCCCCTAGGTAGTGTTATAGGCCCTTTGCTGTTCCTTATCTATAAAAACAATTTGGAAGACAATTTGAACAGCCCTCTTAGGTTGTTTGCACATGACGCTGCTGTTTATTGGTTAATACAGTCATCAGAAGATCAAAACAAATTGCAACACTGTTCAGAAAAGCTATCTGACTGGTGAGAAAATTGGCAATTGACCCTAAATGTCGAAAAGTGTGAAGTTATCCACATGAGGCAACGGAAAAAGCATGCGAAGTTCAGAAGAACGCGAAATCCCGAATATTGGCTAAAATTTACAGATGCGCAAAATTTGGCAAGCACTTAAATGCGAGATGCCTTTAACAGGTTCCACAACGAAACACTGTCTCGAAATTTGGTAGAAAATCCGAAGAAATTTTGGTCGTGTGTAAAGTACACAAGCGGCAAGACGCAGTCAATACCTTCGCAGCGCAGTGCCGATGGTACTGTTACCGACGACTGTGCCGCTAAAGCGGAGTTATTGAGCGCTGTTTTCCGAAATTCCTTCACCAGAGAAGACGAATGGAATATTCCAGAATTTGAAACACGAACAGCTGCTAGCATGAGTTTCTTAGAAGTAGATATCTTAGGGGTTGCGAAGCAACTCAAATCGCTTGGTACGGGCAAGTCTACAGGTCCAGAGCGTATACCGATTAGATTCCTTTCAGATTACGCTGATACAATAGCTCCCTACTTAGCAATCATATACAATCGCTCGCACACCGGTAGATCTGTACCTACAGATTGGAAAATTGAGCAGGTCGCACCAGTGTTTAAGAAGGGTAGTAGGAGTAATCCGTCTAACTACAGACCTATATCATTGACATCTGTTTGCTGTAGGGTTTTGGAGCATATACTGTATTCAAACATTATGAATCACCTCGAAGGGAACGATCTAATGATACGTAATCAGCATGGTTTCAGAAAACATCGTTCTTGTGCAACGCAACTAGCTCTTTATTCGCACGAAGTAATGGCCGCTACCGACAGGGGATCTCAGGATGATTCCGTATTTCTGGATTTCCGGAAAGCTTTTGACACCGTTCCTCACAAGCGACTTCTAATCAAGCTGCGATCCTATGGGGTATCGTCTCAGTTTTCCTGTCAGGAAGGTCACCATTCGTGCTTGTTGTGTTGTTGTGGTCTTCAGTCTTGAGACTGGTTTGATGCAGCTCTCCATGCTACTCTATCCTGTGCAAGCTTCTTCATCTCCCAGTACCCACTGCAACCTAAATCCCTCTGAATCTGCTTAGTGTATTCATCTCTTGGTCTCCCTCTACGATTTTTACCCTCCACGCTTCCCTCCAATACCAAATTGGTGATCCCTTGATGCCTCAGAACATGTCCTACCAACCGATCCCTTCTTCTGGTGAAGTTGTGCCACAAACCTCTCTTTTCCCCAATCCTATTCAATACTTCCTCATTAATTATGTGATCTATCCATCTAATCTTCAGCATTCTTCTGTAGCACCACAGTTCGAAAGCTTCTATCCTCTTCTTGTCCAAACTATTTATCGTCCATGTTTCACTTCCATACATGGCTACACTCCATACAAATACTTTCAGAAATGACTTGCTGACACTTAAATCTATACTCGATGTTAATAAATTTCTCTTCTTCAAAAACGCTTTCCTTGCCATTGCCAGTCTACATTTTATATCCTCTCTACTTCGAACATCATCAGTTACTTTGCTCCCCAAATAGCATAACTCCTTTACTACTTTAAGTGTCTCATTTCCTAATCTGATTCCCTCAGCATCACCCGACTTAATTCGACTATATTCCATTATCCTCGTTTTGCTTTTGTTGATGTTCATCTTATATCCTCCTTTCAAGACACTGTCCATTCCATTCAACTTCTCTTCCAAGTCCATTGCTGTCTCTGACAGAATTACAATGTCATCGCCGAACCTCAAAGTTTTATTTCTTCTCCATGGATTTTAATACCTACTCCGAATTTTCCTTTTGTTTCCTTTACTGCTTGCTCAATATACGGATTGAATAACATCGGGGAGAGGCTACAAACCTGTCTTACTCCCTTCCCAACAACTGCTTCCCTTTCATGTTCCTCGACTCTTATAACTGCCATCTGGTTTCTGTACAAATTGTAAATAGCCTTTCGCTCCCTGCATTTTACCCCTGCCACCTTTAGAATTTGAAAGAGAGTATTCCAGTCAACATTGTCAAAAGCTTTCTCTAAGTCTACAAATGCTAGAAACGTAGGTTTGCCTTTCCTTAATCTTTCTACTAAGATACGTCGTAAGGTTAGTATTGCCTCACGTGCTCCAGTATTTCTACGGAATCGAAACTGAACTTCCGCGAGGTCCGCTTCTACTAGTTTTTCCATTCGTCTGTAAAGAATTCGTGTTAGTATTTTGCAGCTGTGGCTTATTAAACTGATGGTTCGGTAATTTTCACATCTGCTATCACCTGCTTTCTTTGTGATTGGAATTATTATATTCTTCTTGAAATCTGAAGGTATTTCGCCTGTTTCATACATCTTGCTCACCATATGGTAGAGTTTTGTCAGGACTGGTTCTCCCAAGGCCGTCAGTAGTTCCAATGGAATGTTGTCAACTCCGGGGGCCTTGTTTCGACTCAGGTCTTTCAGTGCTCTGTCAAACTCTTCACGCAGTATCGTATCTCTCATTTCATCTTCATCTACATCATCTTCCATTTCCATAATATTGTCCTCAAGTACATCGCCCGTGTATAGACCCTCTATATACTTCTTCCACCTTTCTGCTTTCCCTTCTTTGCTTAGAACTGGGTTTCCATCTGAGCTCTTGATGTTCATACAAGTGGTTCTCTTATCTCCAAAGGTCTATTTAATTTTCCTGTAGGCAGTATCTATCTTACCCCTAGTGAGATAAGCCTCTACATCCTTACATTTGTCCTCTAGCCATCCCTGCTTAGCCATTTTGCACTTCCTGTCGATCTCATTTTTGAGACGTTTGTATTCCTTTTTGTCTGCTTTATTTACTGCATTTTTGTATTTTCTCCTTTCATCAATTAAATTCAGTATTTCTTCTGTTACCCAAGGATTTCTACTAGCCCTCGTCTTTTTACCTACTTGATCCTCTGCTGCCTTCACTACTTCATCCCTGAAAGCTACCCATTCTTCTTCTACTGTATTTATTTCCCCCATTCCTGTCAATTGTTCCCTTATGCACTCCCTGAAACTCTGTACAACCTCTGGTTCTTTCAGTTTATGAAGGTCCCATCTCCTTAAATTCCCACCTTTTTGCAGTTTCTTCAGTTTTAATCTATAGGTCATAACTAATATATTGTGGTCAGAGTCCACATCTGTCCCTGGAAATGTCTTACAATTTAAAACCTGGTTCCTAAATCTCTGTCTTACCATTATATAATCTATCTGATACCTTTTAGAATCTCCAGGGTTCTTCCATGTATACAACGTTCTTTCATGATTCTTAAACCAAGTGTTAGTTATGATTAAGTTGTGCTCTGTGCAAAATTCTACCAGGCGGCTTCCTCTTTCATTTCTTAGCCCCAATCCATATTCACCTGTAAGGTGTCAGGCAAATCCAACACCTTTCATGAAAACCCTGACATGATAAGCAAATCCAGTAATATGTCACATAGCTCCGAATAAATCGTGACTTTAAATTAACCAAAGTAATACGAGTAACGAGTGAGCAAATGGAATACCACAGACTTACACAAGATGCCTAAATGCATGTCATACCTTCCCACTGTGAGACAGATGCAGTTCCGAGGGGAGAAACGAGAACAGAAACCGAGAGCAGAAGCGTGTTAAGCTAGAAGGCCCTACGATAAGGGACGGACTGGACACCCACGTCGCCAGCCTACCGCTAAGACCACAACACCCTACGTTTTAGTGTGAGACTTTTTCGCGTCTCTGTTACGACAAGGACCACCCCCCAGCCCATGTTAAAAGTTAGAGCCCTCCAGAAAAACTGTATAGATCTTACGATAACACAAAAAGGGCACTCCAGTCGCAAGGTTTAGCGTGAGACTTTTTCGCGTCTCTGTTACGTTAGGACCACCCGCCAGCCCATGTTAAAAGATAGAGCCCTCCAGAAGAACAGTATAGATCTAACGATAACGCTAAAAGGACCACACCAGCTGCAAGTTTTAGCGTGAAACTTTTTTGCCTCTCTGTTACGTTGCAAACTTTAAAAACATTGCCCCACCACGAAAAGTATAACGTTTCTCATTGGATAGATAGAATTTTTGTTGGCGGAGCTTAAGGTTAACATTGAGACCCTGAGTGGTCAGAAGAAAACACAGCCAGATAGTTTTTTTAAACCAACTTCGGTAAATTGTAGTAAGGAGAAGTTAGGAAAGAGTTGCTTCCGAGATGGTGAGGTGAGTTTTTAGATATTGTACAACCTATATACTCTTGGAGTAGTGAGGGTGATGGGTGTTTCTTTTTCTTAACTCTTCTGTCTTAGCTCCAAGTCAATGGATTCATTTTTCTGGAGTTCCGTCTGAGATTCATATATCTCACCTTTTATAGCTATTGCCTTGATAATACTACCCAATTCCATTAATCTTGTGATGAATGCTTCAATTTTTGAGTCACTGTACAAAGGGATCTTTAGCATGTACATTATCCCCTCAGAACGAATACATGCCACTAGTGTGAACTGTCCATAGTATGCAATATACTGATACAGTTACATATTGCTACACTATCTTGTAAAAAGTAACTCCCTGTGACAGATCATGTGAAAGTTACTTTCATCCTTGGGTTTTATACACCATTGTATTCTAATATATCAACATATGTAAATAAGAACATAGTTCTGTGCCCAAATCTGGCGTGGTTGTTTGTACATGTTTCATAAATTTGAGAGGCGATTTCTGCTGATGGATGCGGAGTTTGGGACGCTCCATCACTCATAGAATCTGTACATATACGGCACATGTCTGGAACATGTTAGGTTGTGTATTAACTAATTAAACGTTTGTTCTTGCAAATGAGTGCACTCTCCCTTATTAACAAGTTTAATCATTCATAAGGCGTTCCGCTGAGAGTTTTCGAAAGCCTCCACTCCCAGGAAATCACGATCTGACACCATTCCTAAACTAATATTTTTTGTCACTACTGTTAAAACTGTATGTTGAATTACAGAACTGCTTTCACATCAGGCAGTTTGATGGCTTTGTCTCGCCTGTACGAAATAACATACCGAAAATGAGTTACACATATATACGACTACAATCTGGTACCATCTTCATCATCACTAACGCTGAAATGACGACTTTATTGTGGAGGGGAGCTGCGTTGCTGCTGCATGTTTTGATATGCTGACCTTCTGAGACTGTGAGAACGCTTTTTCAGGTCTTGTTAGTATGTAAAATTTGCAGCAGTGTACGTAACTTTAAAACACAAATATTTACAGTTGCACCGTCTCTCCTTTGCGTATAAAGAGGCATACACTGGACTCTACAGCCAGTTCATCACTATTGCTTGTGCTGTCACGACAGCAGCTGTTGAAAAAGTGAATAAGGATATAATTCTTGCCGCCAAATCCGATAAACAGAGAGCGATAGTATTAGTTGTTAATTTAAGTGATGGCAACGAGCATACAAAGTCGGTTCTGAACATTTAAATATCTTTCAGTGCTTTTCAGCCATTAATTAAGTCACGGCTGAAAGAGAATAGTTACTACAAGACGATGGTGTTTTCACAATATCTACTGAGCCCACTTGTCCTAATTATTCTGGAACGAATTGTTCCTCAATACGTCGAGACGCTGCAGCTGTAAGACCATGAATTCCATGAGAAGAAGAGTAGTAATGCTTATTACTCGTTTGAGTGGCTTAAATCTAAAAATGTGTATAAGCTGCTTCTTGAAATTTATAAAGATCTTACAGAAGATTGTAATAAGTAGAAGCCAATTGGCTGCTATTAGTTTCCTAGGCAACTGATTCCTTTTCTATCTAATATTTCACACAGCTTTACCAAATTATCTCAAGTGTTTCAAAGCGATGCACTCCTTTCTAAGTATCGTTATTATTATAAGCATTATAATTTGACGAAGAATGTGAAATTGATGGACCTCCTCCTGTTACATTGAGCTGCGAGGGCTATAAAAGGGAACAAGTGAGATTTTTTGCAGTGGCTTACGTGTGTTTTTCCTTCTTCAAAAATTCTTACACAAACATGTAGTTATTATAACTTAGCTAGTTGTGGGGGTACGACCCTAGTGACGGTACTCCATTTTGTTTATAAACTTTTGGAATGACCTTACTGACTGAGCTACAGTGACTGCCCACCTTCATAAGCTTTTAAATCTCTATATTTGTTGGAGAAAATGCATGTTCAAAGCCGGTGGTAGACAGATACGAAACTGTTCTAAATGCTTTATCTGAGAATTACTTTGAACAATTAGTTCATCAGCCCACACGAATTGTAAATCGTTGCGAAAACACACTTGACCTCTTAGTCGCAAATAATCCTGATCTAACGGAGAGCGTCATGACGAATACACGGATTAGTTAACACAAGGTCATTGTAGCGAGGCTCAAAACCTTATCAACCAAAACCACTAAAAATAAACGCAAAATATATCTATTTAAAACATCTACATCTACATCTACAGCCGTACTCCGCAAGCGACCTGACGGTGTGTGGCGGAGGGTACCCTGAGTACCTCTATCGGTTCTCCCTTCTATTCCAGTCTCGTATTGTACGTGGAAAGAAGGATTGTCGGTATGCTTCTGTGTGGGCTCTAATCTCTCTGATTTTATCCTCATGGTCTCTTCGCGAGATATACGTAGGAGGGAGCAATATACTGCTTGACTCTTCGGTGAAGGTATGTTCTCGAAACTTTAACAAAAGCCCGTACCGAGCTACTGAGCGTCTCTCCTGCAGAGTCTTCCACTGGAGTTTATCTATCATCTCCGTAACGCTTTCGCAATTACTAAATGATCCTGTAACGAAGCGCGCTGCTCTCCGTTGGATCTTCTCTATCTCTTCTATCAGCCCTACCTGGTGCGGATCCCACACTGCTGAGCAGTATTCAAGCATTGGGCGAACAAGCGTACTGTAACCTACTTCCTTTGTTGTCGGATTGCATTTCCTTAGGATTCTTCCAATGAATCTCAGCCTGGCATCTGCTTTACCGACGATCAACTTCATATGATCATTCCATTTTAAATCACTCCTAATGCGTACTCCCAGATAATTTATGGAATTAACTGCTTCCCGTTGCTGACCTGCTATTTTGTAGCTAAATGATAAGGGACCTATCTTTCTATGTATTCGCATCACATTACACTTCGCTACATTGAGATTCAATTGCCATTCCTTGCACCATTCGTCAATTCGCTGCAGATCCTCCTGCATTTCAGTACAATTTTCCATTGTTGCAACCTCTCGATACACCACAGCATCATCTGCAAAAAGCCTCAGTGAACTTCCGATGTCATCCACCAGGTCATTTATGTATATTGTGAATAGCAACGGCCTATGACACTCCCCTGCGGCACACCTGAAATCACTCTTACTTCGGAAGACTTCTCTCCATTGAGAATGACGTGCTGCGTTCTGTTATCTAGGAACTCCTCAATCCAATCACACAATTGATCTGATAGTCCGTATGCTCTTACTTTGTTCATTAAACGACTGTGGGGAACTGTGTCAAACGCCTTGCGGAAGTCAAGAAACACGGCATCTACCTGTGAACCCGTGTCTAAGGCCCTCTGAGTCTCGTGGACGAATAGCGCGAGCTGGGTTTCACACGATCGTCTTTTTCGAAACCCATGCTGATTCCTACAGAGTAGATTTCTAGTCTCCAGAAAAGACATTATACTCGAACATAATACGTGTTCCAAAATTCTACAACTGATCGACGTTAGAGATATAGGTCTATAGTTCTGCACATCTGTTCGACGTCCCTTCTTAAGAACGGGGATGACCTGTGCCCTTTTCCAATCCTTTGGAACGCTTCGCTCTTCTAGAGACCTACGGTACACCGCTGCAAGAAGGGGGGCAAGTTCCTTCGCGTACTCTGTGTAAAATCGAACTGGTATCCCATCAGGACCAGCGGCCTTTCCTCTTTTGAGCGATTTTAATTGTTTCTCTATCCCTCTGTCGTCTACTTCGATAAGCAGGTAAAAATTCGCTTAGTGCCGTCCTAAGAGGGAGTCTCCGTTCCTTCCAAGCTAATTATGGAAATTTATACCATATATGGCTCAAATTCAAAGATACAGTATCTACAGCAATAGATAGATTCATACCGCACACGTTAATAAGAGACGGGACTGATCCACCATGGTACACAAAACACCTCAGAACACTGTTGCAGAAGCAACGAAAAAGCATGCCAAATTCAGAAAAACGCAAAATCCCCAAGATTGGTTAAGTTTTACGGAATCTCGAAATTTAGTGCCGACGTCAATGCGAGATGCTTTTAATAGTTTCCAAAATTAAAAATTGTCTCAAAATACGGTAGAAAACCCAAAGAGATTCTGATCATATTTAAGTACACCAGTGGCAAAGAAACAGTGAATACCGTCACTGCGCGGTAGCGATAAAAATGTTACCGATGATGGTGCCACTAAAACGGAGTTACTAAATACAGTTTTCCGTAATTCTTTCACGAAAGAAGACAAAGTAAATATTCCAGAATTCGAAACCAGAACAGCTTTTAGCATGAGTGACATAAAAGTAGATATCTTAGGTGTTGCGAAACAACTCAAATCACTTAAGAAAGGCAAGTCTTCCGGTCCAGATGGTATACCAATCAGGTTCCTTTCAGAGTATGCAGACACAATAGCTCCTTTCTTAGCAATCATATACAACCGCTGACTTGACGAAAGGTCCTTTCCTAAAGACTGGAAAGTAGCACAGATCACGCCAATATTCAAGAAAGGAAATGGGAGTAAACCATTGAATTACAGACCCATATCACCGACCTCAATTTTCAGTAGTATTTTGGAGCATATACTGCACTCGAACATTATGAATCACCTTGAGCAAAATAGTGTATCGTCTCAGCTGTGTGACTGGATTTGTGATTTCTTCTCAGAGAGGTCACAGTTCGTAGTGATAAGCGGTAAATCATCGAGTAGAACAGAAGTGATATCTGGCGTTCCGCAAGGTAGTGTCATGGGCCCTCTGCTGTTCCTGATTTACATCAATGATCTAGGTGATAATCTGAGCAGCCCCGTTAGATTGTTTGCAAATGACGCTGTAATTTACAGTCTAGTAAAATCATCAGACGATCAATTCCAATTACAAAATGATCTAGAGAGAATATCTGTAGCGTACGAAAAGTGGCAATTGGCACTAAACAAAGAAAACTGCGAGGTCATCCACACGCGTACTAAAAGAAATCTGATAAATTTTGGATATATATATCTAAGGGCTGTCAATTCGACTAAATACCTCGGATTTACAATTAGGAGCAACTTAAATTGAAAAGAACACATAGATAATATTGTGGGGAAGGCGAAACAAAGACTGCGCTTTGTGGCAGAACACTTAGAAGATGCGAAAAAACTCACTAAAGAGACAGCCTACATCACACTTGTCCATCCTCTGCTGGAATATTGCTGCGCGGTGTGGGATCCTTACCAGGTAGAATTGACGGAGGACATCGAAAAAATGCAAAGACGGTCAGCTCGTTTTGTGTTATCGAGCAATAGGGGTGAGTGTCGCTGATATGATACCCGAGTTGGGGTGGCAGTCACTGAAACAAAGGGGGTTTTCTTTGCGGCGAGACCTATTTACGAAATTTCAATCACCAACTTTCTCTTCCGAATGCGAAAATATTTTGTTGACACCCACCTACGCAGGGAGAAATGATCATCATAATAAAATAAGGGAAATCAGAGTTCCAACGGAAAGATTTAGGTGTTGCTACTTCCCACGCGCCATTCGAGAGTGGAATGGTAGAGAAGTAGTATGAGAATGATTAGATGCACCCTCTGACAGGCATGTAAGTGTGAATTGCAGAGTAACCATGTTGATGTAGATGCAGATGTAAATCACACCAGAAGAAAAAAATGGGCAGGATAGAGTGGGGGGGGGGGGGGGGGGGGGGGGGGAATAAAACAATTTCACATAAAATCGGATTATTTTATTACATAGTTTTTGTTACAGTTATTATTAATTGTAGAGTCATTATCCACAGCAATATTTTGCGAATAATTATTTTTATATGTCTTACATTCATTCGTATTGAATTCAAACTGATAGGAGCTATAATATGCTTAGTTATTCCATGTGTAAATTCTGCTTTTATGGATTTAATACCTATAGATGTAATAGTACCAGACGTTGGTATTACATCAATACATGAATTTATACTTTTATCTTTGTCCTTCGCATCCAAGTTATGCTTGTGCACATAGAAAATCACTGAGTAGTCCTGTGACATATGATTGCCACTGGCTCAGCCTGCCTGTCCCAGTGCATAATGAATTGTATAGAGCATGCAAATTGGAAACACTTGAATGACTTAAATAAATGCAGTGTGGAGGGTTTCCAGATGTCAGTTTCAGTGTCGGAGCTCCAAAATTTTTGACGATAGGCGTCTTCTTGGTAAAGATGCAGATGTCTGGAGGAAGTCAAGAGGGGCCATACTTTGTAGTCATCAAATTGTTGATATATTCTATCATGTTACATAGAAGGTTCCACTTTCTCTTTCTAAACTGCACTTTAGCGCCGTGCGGAGCTTTTGTAATTTCTGTTATTACTTGGAAGCCATTATCCAGTGTTATGCCTACTTTTACAGGTTTTACATCTGCTTGCAATTAGTCGATAAGCAGTGGTGAAAAGTAATAAGCTGAATTCACTTAGCTGTGGCCCGATGGGCTGTGGAGCACACATTGGAAACTAAATATCTGGTAACAGATGTGTGTCGTACTCGAATAATATTGCGGAAGGCGGGAATTTACAAAATACCGTGTCAATGTGGTATGGCCTATATAGGACAGACAAAGCGTACAGTGGAAGAGCGTTGTACAGAACATCAACGTTGCACTCGCCTACTGCAACCCACTAAATTTTCAGTTGCGGAACATTGTATTTCTAACGGACATTCAATGGAGTACCACAAAGCTTCGATTTTGGCCACAGCAACTGCTTTTTGGGACTCCATTATCAAAGAATCCGTTGAAATACACATTGCAGGAAATCTAATGGACTGTGACAGTGGTTACCAATTGAATAACGCATGGAATCCCGTCATCTCCAAAATTTGCTCGAGACGAAGACGCCAGAAGACTTCGATAGCTGCGGCCAGCGACAATACCGACAGCAGCTGAGCCTTGCAGTTCCACCAGCGAGGACGCTGTCGCTGGGCGGTGTGGCCCTTCTGCTCAGTGACTGCAACACATGTGCGTCAGTACTATCAGCGCACTATATGAGCTGGAGCGGAGAGCGTCTTCGTCACCCCCACCCTCACCTACCTTGGCCTCACCATTGACCGTCACCTCAACTGGATCCCTTATCTCCGCTCCATCCAATCCATAGCCCACAACTGCCTCAAACTTCTCTCCGGCTGGACATTGGGGTTGCACCCCTCTACCATCCTCCACATCTGCAAATCCTTAATCCGTACCATCCTCTGTTATGCCAGTCCCTCCTGGATATCTGCCCCACCCCCAAATTCTATAAGTCCCTCCAGATCCTTGAACGTCATGCACTCTGCCTCGCCTTCCATATATGCCTCCTGTCCCCCACGCGGATCCTCTATGAACTCATTCCTTTCCCCCATCTGCTCCTATTCTCGAACATATCTGCATCCTCTACACCTCCCGCCTCCTTGATCCCCCTCACCCCCTGGTTCCTCCTCTCCTCTCCTATCCCCGCCCCCTGCCACGTCTTCACTGTTGTGTCATCCCTACCCTCCATCTCTACACCCTTCATCTCCTTTCCCAAGGTGGCTTCCATCACCTCCCCCTCCTGGATGATGCCCTCTCTCCCTCCATTTATCCATCCTATCAACTCTGATCCTCACTCCCCCTCCTTACCTCTGTCCTTTTCCTGGGCTCCCTCTCCTCCCCCTTCCATCCTCTTTTTTCCCCACCTCCCCTCTCTCTGCCCCCTTGTCTCCCCTGGGTCCTTTTGCATTTACGTCCTCTGCCTTTTCTCATTCCCTCTCGCGTCTGCCCTGCCCCTCTCCCCCGTTATGAGTCCTCTCCCTCCTTGGTTCCTCCCTCCCCTTTTCGTTTTTTCCTCTCCTCCGTCCTGGGTTTTTCCCCTCCTCCAGGTCTCCTCCCCCCCATCTACCCTTGGCTCGGGAGTGTCATCTTTGTGCCGCCATTTTCGTGCAGTGTTTTACAGTGAGTGTTTTACAGTGCGTGTTCGTGTTGTGTGTTTATTGGGAAGTGTTGCAAACGGCCATCATACTGTCGCTGGGTGGGATTTTTTATCTCTTGCGAACATAAACCAGACTGTCGCCATTTTTTTAATTGCGTGTCGACTATGTTACTTGTCTGATTCCTGTGTATTTTATCAACATTGCCAAACCCTTTGCTTTCTGTTTTAACTTTCCGCATTTTTCCGCCATTTTACACTTTAAGTCACCGTTTTATCCCCTGTTTCTTCTTTCTTTTCTTCTTCCGTTTTTAAAAAAGTCAGTAGGCTGTAGAGCAGCGTACTATGCTGCTGCCAGCCCGCCCCCTTCGGGGGGAATTGAAACTCAATAAAGGAAAAAAAAGCGTCTTCGTCACTCCTCGTTCGGCTCAACTGAAGATGGCTGGCTGGCAGTTGTCCAGCCGAAATATCGTGCAATGAACTTTCCGACGAACGGCTGCAAGCCCGAAATCTTTTCGAACAGTTGATTCGCCGGGAAATTTTCAAATTTTACATGGTGGTAGTACGTTTAAAAGTCAACACCGCAGTTCCCATAAACTCGACAATTCCCATAAACTCAATAAAATAATGGAAAACAGTCCACCACCTCTCCGCTTCGAATACCCTATCACAATATCCTCTCCTTCATAGCAACACGATTCGGCTCCTTGCTCAGTGGTATAGCGTGCTCAGCGTGCTCGGTCAGAGGGTTAGCTGCCCTCTGTAATAAAAAATCTGAGTGAACGGATCAACAAAGGACCTGAACGGGTGTCATCGGACGTCCATCCCGAACAAATACAACGAACAATACAGAACAAAAATGAGATAAAAAAAGTGGTCAGCGCACATGACTGTCATGCGGAGGACCCGGGTTCGATTACTAGTACCGCTAAAAATTTTTCCCTGATGAAGGTAGTGGCACAGGCCCATCCATATCACATCCACATGACAGTGCGAAGCAGAGGATGATACGGTGGCCTGGCGACATATTACTGCTGCCCGAAAACCCCCTAAACCCCGTCTTATTGCCTCAAACCTAGATGATATCATCATTGAACCCATTGATCCATACTTCGATCAGTCTGTAGACCACAAACATACCAATAAAACTATCGAAGTACTCACTACATCCCATCTCTAATAAAACAACACAAAACAGACTGAACACACCCATTACAATAGAACAAACTAAAACAACACTTGTCAGAAACATAGTACAGCACCTCGTCACCATTCAGTTACATATTGCCACTTTAAATGGAGGCCATTTCCGTTTTTATCAGCTCTAGCATAACCGTAAAATCTTTTCCCGAGCTGCGGATAGCTATCAAAACTCTCTTACTTCATGAAGCGCGCAAACCATGCTGTGAATCATCATCGTACCGACCCGTTGCACTTACGTCAATCTTCAGAAAGGCTTTTGAATTTGTTCTAACAAAACACATCTACAAACAACTAGAACAGCACCTTTCTATTCCTGACACCCAGCTCTTCTCCCAAAGGCCGAATTTCTGCCCTCTGGCGATTTCAGTGTTTACAACTGAACAAAGGGTGTCCCTCTGTCAAGTGAGGTGCATCACAACTGCGTCTACTGCAGTACAACTGACAGACGGTCTCCTTTTCTCCAGTTATGACCACCTGCAAATGGCCTAAGTGCCGAAACCGACATTGGAGAAATTTTGGTACTACTGGTTCTATGATTCAATGAAAGTATAACTGTCAGTTGCAGATACTCTGTGTCCAAAGAAAAATAATGGGCTAATTAACTAACCGAAAAATTGTGACTATAACACGATAGAATTTCCGCACAGATAACTGCATCATGTGTGAAATCCATTACTTTGCCGTCAATACTATCCACAAAGCCATTAGTGTATGCCATTATGATAAATGGTCCTATGAAACTGCCTTGGGGCACTCCAGATATTACTTGAGGGTCTGTAGATGACCCTACACCAACGATAACGTGCTCCGTACTGCCCGTTACGAAATTTTCGATCCAGTCGCAAAGTTTCTAGAACCGACTTTAAATGATGACCCTGGTAATATACTACAATCCCATCCACATCGCTCTCATAAGGATCGTAATGACAAGATTAGATTAATTATAGCACGCCCGGTGACACGGAAAGAATGATTCTTTCGGTGCTCCATACGTGAATGGAACCGTAAAAAACTCCCTGTAACTGTTACAGTGGGTCGTAACTTCAGCCATGCGCATCGCAGTGATTTGCAGAGTATAGATGTAGCTGTCGATGTACATACCAATATAAATGTGTGTTTTTAGAAGACGTCAATGTAAGCCTCACTCAAAAAGGGACGCTGGAGCATGTGTTGACAGCTAGATGTTGAAAGAAACCTTCGTGTAGGAGTACAGTGTAGCCGAACAACATGGGACAAGCAGACAAGATACTTTTATATCTATCTAAAAAGCAAAACCAAACTTTCAGCGTTGACTGCAAGACGTAAGAAAGGTTACGACGCGGCAACCTTCCTGAATAAAGTGCAGTATGTATAGCATGCTTTTAAAGTTTAATACTTTAAAAGCGTTATGGGAGTGATGCTAATACTGTTAAATACAAATAGCATAACTATGATTGATCCATGGAAGCTCTGGTGCCTTGCTACCTATAGCATCAGTGAGGACAGTGTGGTATCAACGTTCGATACCACACTTGTTACGTGTTGCAGTTATCGGCTGCGGTCCATATTACACTCCTGGAAATGGAAAAAAGAACACATTGACACCGGTGTGTCAGACCCACCATACTTGCTCCGGACACTGCGAGAGGGCTGTACAAGCAATGATCACACGCACGGCACAGCGGACACACCAGGAACCGCGGTGTTGGCCGTCGAATGGCGCTAGCTGCGCAGCATTTGTGCACCGCCGCCGTCAGTGTCAGCCAGTTTGCCGTGGCATACGGAGCTCCATCGCAGTCTTTAACACTGGTAGCATGCCACGACAGCGTGGACGTGAACCGTATGTGCAGCTGACGGACTTTGAGCGAGGGCGTATAGTGGGCATGCGGGAGGCCGGGTGGACGTACCGCCGAATGGCTCAACACGTGGGGCGTGAGGTCTCCACAGTACATTGAAGTTATCGCCAGTGGTCGGCGGAAGGTGCACGTGCCTGTCGACCTGGGACCGGACCGCAGCGACGCACGGATGCACGCCAAGACCGTAGGATCCTACGCAGTGCCGTAGGGAACCGCACCGCCACTTCCCAGCAAATTAGGGACACTGTTGCTCCTGGGGTATCGGCGAGGACCATTCGCAACCGTCTCCATGAAGCTGGGCTACGGTCCCGCACACCGTTAGGCCGTCTTCCGCTCACGCCCAAACATCGTGCAGCTCGCCTCCAGTGGTGTCGCGACAGGCGTGAATGGAGGGACGAATGGAGACGTGTCGTCTTCAGCGATGAGAGTCGCTTCTGCCTTGGTGCCAATGATGGTCGTATGCGTGTTTGGCGCCGTGCAGGTGAGCGCCACAATCAGGACTGCATACGACCGAGGCACACAGGGCCAACACCCGGCATCATGGTGTGGGGAGCGATCTCCTACACTGGCCGTACACCTCTGGTGATCGTCGAGGGGACACTGAATAGTGCACGGTACATCCAAACCGTCATCGTTCTACCATTCCTAGACCGGCAAGGGAACTTGCTGTTCCAACAGGACAATGCACGTCCGCATGTATCCCGTGCCACCCAACGTGTTCTAGAAGGTGTAAGTCAACTACCCTGGCCAGCAAGATCTCCGGATCTGTCCCCCATTGAGCATGTTTGGGACTGGATGAAGCGTCGTCTCACGCGGTTTGCACGTCCAGCACGAACGCTGGTCCAACTAAGGCGCCAGGTGGAAATGGCATGGCAAGCCGTTCCACAGGACTACATCCAGTATCTCTACGATCGTCTCCATGGGAGAATAGCAGCCTGCATTGCTGCGAAAGGTGGATATACACTGTACTAGTGCCGACATTGTGCATGCTCTGTTGCCTGTGTCTATGTGCCTGTGGTTCTGTCAGTGTGATCATGTGATGTATCTGACCCCAGGAATGTGTCAATAAAGTTTCCCCTACCTGGGACAATGAATTCACGGTGTTCTTATTTCAATTTCCAGGAGTGTAGTATCGTTGGACCCGCGAGTCGCGACCAACGCCGCTAGGGCCGTTCCGCGGCTTGTATCAAGTTTCTAGCGAGCTCTCGTCCAATCTTGCTCGGGACGTCAAGTAGTAAAGCAGGATAACCTTCAGCTGATAGGAGGCAACCTCTAACAAGGCACTTAGTAACGTATGGCCTAAGTGAGGCCTCAATAGCTATCCGTTTACAATTATATGTTTGCAGCCAAGAAGAATCCTGTACAACTAGTTAAGTACGAGGGTCACTCCAAAAGAAATGCACACAGTTTTTGTAAAAAAGTGTGAAAGTTTTACAGTGTGTAAATACTTCCTTCCCGCTTGTTTTCAAACTTAGTTCAACCTGTTCCCGTGAGTGGTGCTGTCACAGCATGTCTTCAAGGTGGCTGCTACACTTGACATTCGTCAGAAGCAACATGCTGTCATAGAATTCCTGTGCAGTTAAAATGAAACAGTGGGTAACGTCCACAATAGGTTGAAAAAGGTGTATGGAGATGATGCTGTCGATCGCAGTACAGTTTGTCGGTGGGCAAGCAGGTTGTGTGATAAAAGCGGGCACGGCAATATTGAGGATTGTCCTCGCAACGGCAGATCTCGTACTGCACACACTCCAGACAATGTGCAGAGAGTTAATGAATTGGTGACTTCTGACAGACGCATCACAGCGAACGAATTGTCACGTTACTTTGGGATAGGGGAAGGAAGTGTTTGCAGAATACTGAAAGTGCTCGCGTTAAAAACGGTTTCTGCCAGGTGGGTTCCCAGGATGTTGACAGTGGCTCACAAAGAAACAGAAGAACACTGAAGCACCTGCCTTACAGTCCTGGCCTGTCTCCATGTGACTATCATTTCTTTGGGAAGCTGAAAGACTCTCTTCGTGGAACCAGGTTTGAAGGTGATTACTCCCTTGTGCTCGCTGCCAAACAGTGGCTCCAACAGGTTGGTCCAGAGTTTTACCGTGCGGGTATACAGGCGCTGGTTACAATATTGCGTAAGGCTGTTGAGAGCGATGGAAATTATGTGGAGAAATGGAAATATTGTTCCTAAAGGATGCATTTATCAAGTGTAAAACGTTAAAATATGTAGAATAAAATATGGATTTAAAAAAAATAGTGTGCAGAAATGTGGCAAAAAATGTGGGAAATTAAGGAGATGGGACCTGGATAAACTGAAAGAACCAGAGGTTGTACAGAGTTTCAGGGAGAGCATAAGGAAACAATTGACAGGAATGGAGGAAAGAAGTACTGTAGAAGAAGAATGGCTAGCTTTCAGGGATGAAGTAGTGAAGGCAGCAAAGGATCAAGTAGGTAAAAAGACGAGGGCTAGTAGAAATCCTTGGGTAACTGAAGAAATATTGAATTTAATTGATGAAAGGAGAAAATATAAAAATGCAGTAAATGAAGCAGGCAAAAAGGAGTACAAACGTCTCAAAAATGATATTGACAGGAAGTGCAAAATGGCTAAGCAGGGATGGCTAGAGGACAAATGTAAGGATGTAGAGGCTTATCTCACTAGGGGTAAGATAGATACTGCCTACAGGAAAATTAAATAGACCTTTGGAAATAAGAGAACCACTTGTATGAATATCAAGAGCTCAGATGGTAACCCAGTTCTAACCAAAAAGGGAAAGCAGAAAGGTGGAAGGAGTATATAGAGGGTCTACACAAGGGCGATGCACTTGAGGACAATCTTATGGAAGTGGAAGAGGATGTAGATGAAGATGAAATGAGAGATACGATACTGCGTGAAGAGTTTGACAGAGCACTGAAAGACCTGAGTCGAAACAAGGCCCCCGGAGTTGACAACATTCCATTGGAACTACTGACGGCCTTGGGAGAGCCAGTCCTGAAAAAACTCTACCATATGGTGAGCAAGATGTATGAAACAGGCGAAATAGCCTCAGATTTCAAGAAGAATATAATAATTCCAATCCCAAAGAAGGCAGGTGTTGACAGATGTGAAATTTACCGAACCATCAGTTTAATAAGCCACAACTGCAAAATACTAACACGAATCCTTTACAGACGAATGGAAAACTAGTAGAAGTCGACCTCGGGGAAGATCAGTTTGGATTCCGTAGAAACACTGGAACACGTGAGGCAATACTGACCCTACAACTTATCTTAGAAGAAAGATTAAACCTACGTTTGTAGCATTTGTAGACTTAGAGAAAGCTTTCGACAATGTTGACTGGAATACTCTCTTTCAAATTCTAAAGGTGGCAGGGGTAAAATACAGGGAGCGGAAGTCTATTTACAATTTGAACAGAAACCAGATGGCAGTCATAAGAGTCGAGGCACATGAAAGGGAAGCAGTGGTCGGGAAGGGAGTAAGACAGGGTTGTAGCCTCTCCCCGATGTTATTCAATCTGTATATTGAGCAAGCAGTAAAGGAAACAAAAGAAAAATTCGGAGTAGGTATGAAAACTCACGGAGAAGAAATAAAAACTTTGAGGTTCGCCGATGACATTGTAATTCTGTCAGAGACAGCAAAGGACTTGGAAGAGCAGTTGAATGGAATGGACAGTGTCTTGAAAGGAGGATATAAGATGAACATCAACAAATGCAAAACGAGGATAATGGAATGTAGTCGAATTAAGTCGGGTGATGCTGAGGGAATTAGATTAGGAAATGAGACAATTAAAGTAGTAAAGGAGTTTTGCTATTTGGGGAGCAAAATAACTGATGATGTTCGAAGTAGAGAGGATATAAAATGTAGACTGGCAATGGCAAGGAAAGCGTTTCTGAAGAAGAGAAATTTGTTAACATCGAGTATAGATTTAAGTGTCAGCAAGTCATTTCTGAAAGTATTTGGATGGAGTGTAGCCATGTATGGAAGTGAAACATGGACGATAAATAGTTTGGACAAGAAGAGGATAGAAGCTTTCGAACTGTGGTGCTACAGAAGAATGCTGAAGATTAGATGGGTAGATCACATAATTAATGAGGAAGTATTGAATAGGATTGGGGAAAAGAGAGGTTTGTGGCACAACTTCACCAGAAGAAGGGATCGGTTGGTAGGACATGTTCTGAGGCATCAAGGGATCACCAATTTGGTATTGGAGGGAAGCGTGGAGGGTAAAAATCGTAGAGGGAGACCAAGAGATGAATACACTAAGCAGATTCAGAAGGATGTAGGTTGCAGTAGTTACTGGGAGATGAAGAAGGTTGCACAGGATAGAGTAGCATGGAGAGCTGCATCACACCAGTCTCAGGACTGAACACCGCAACAACAACAACAGTGTGCATTTATTTTGAAGTGACCCTCGTAAAATATATATTATTTTTTAACAACGTCTTCTAATTATTTTAGTCGTTGCAGATCCAGACCATTCAGCCAGCACCTTATCGATGTTAATGACAAACCTGCTGTGATTTATATGTTTCTATTTAGCATTGGTCATCAGTCAACATTGGGGACGACTCGTTCGTCATCATAACGGACAGCATACCAATAGACCTTGCATTGTGGTCAACATTCTGCGAGTCCCCTAACGCCAACAGGGTAGCACTTACCATTAATACGGTAACCAAGGGCAGCCTAGCAACTCCATTCTCACTTATACATACAATAATTACCACTAAACACGTACTTTAAAACTCTAAGCTAGGCATGAGATGGTTATCCTCTGAATGATATAGCCTAAATCAGCAAACTGCTGAGAAGCGTAGTACTTTCAAAATTGATAATGCATTGGTAATTACAGGCATGTTTGACATCTTAGTTGTGAGAGCGCGCGGATGATATTGACATTTGGAATCCACTTTACCAGTGCACCTTAACGTGATAGCCGCCAAACATCGAGTGGAAGGATCAGCACCATAAACGTCACCTCTCTAATTCAGTGATACACCTAAGAAGTTTTGGGATGAAAGCAAAATACTTGGACAAAATAAGTTACCAGTAGCTAATAGGTTCCACCTGTGATGGTTGTGATTTGTTTAGGATACGGGCGAGGTGGTGCGGTGGTTAAGACATTGTACTCGCATTTGGATGCGGTTCAGATTCCTTTCCCGCCATCCAGATTGAGGCTTCGCGTAGTTTCCCAAAATTACTTAAGAATACCGTGATTATTCCTCTGAGGAATGGAGAGAAAGGAAAGGAAGAGGGAAGGGGCTATTGATATCAACTGAATCAGGACTTTGTGCGGCATAAAAGCGACGAGTGAAAATGTGTGCCGGACTAGGATTCGAACGCAGAGTCTTCTGCTTTACAGGCAGCTGGATCGTGAGTCGTGCTTCGGTAGCTCAGTTAGTAGAGCACTTGCCCGCGAAAGGCAAAGGTCCCGAGTTCGAGTCTCGGTCGGGCACACAGTTTTAATCTGCCAGGAAGTTTCATATCAGCGCACACTCCGCTGCAGAGTGAAAATCTCATTCTGGAAACATCCGCCAGGCTGTGGCTAAGCCATGTCTCCGCAGTATCCTTTCTTTCAGGAGTGCTAGTTCTGCATGGTTCGCAGAAGAGCTTCTGTAAAGTTTGGAAGGTAGGAGACGGATACTGGCAGAAGTAAAGCTGTGAGTACCGGACGTGAGTCGTGCTTCGGTAGCTCAGTTGGTAGAGCACTTGCCCGCGAAAGGCAAAGGTCCCGAGTTCGAGTCTCGGTCGGGCACACAGTTTTAATCTGCCAGGAAGTTTCACTTGTTGTCTTATTTAGGCGTTGCCGTCCGCAGCGTCATATTCTGCCTATTTACATATCTCTGCTTCCATACGCGTGCTTATACCAGTTTCTTTGGCGCATCAATGTATATCATAATGACTATTACGGATCATGGCCCACGAGAGCAATGGAAAGTCATTATACAACCATACAACAACAAACACTTGTCTGATCCATATATTTCAGATGGAAAGTGAGGTCACAGACGGAGAAAATACTTGGACTAGATTATTCAAGAAGCTCGGAATTCGAAGATGTCCGACCATCCTTGTTTTCTTGCTATTTGTTGAAATCATCACAGAGGAAATACAGGATACTTTCTTCTGGCGGCCTCTGTTGTTTCATCTCTAATCATACTCCTATCCACTATAATTAATGAGTTCCATATCGACTATATTAAATGCAGGTCTTCTCCTAATTGATTGTTAGGATACTACAGCTATTACGGACTTCGCACAGTTTAACACGATAAGCACTATTTACAGAATTTTCGTATCCTCGGTTTATATGAATTTTGAGCATTGACAGAAACTTATGTTCTCAATAAATAAGAAAACTAGTAAAATATATAGGTAATCACTTCATCTACATACATTTTAATTGTGCACCTATACTATAAATAGTTGTAACAACTTGGATTTGTGTCGGATTCTGTGATGGTATGACACCTATAGCACTAATTACAGTTAAAAAAGAGAGAGAGGCCATAAATAGTGTTTCAGTAGCACGACGTATGTCATTTAAGTTGGAGATGGTAGAGTATGAAAGCAGATAATGAAGCAGCATGAAGTTATGAATGTAATATTTTACCTGGAACGTATCATTGATTGAGGTGAGTGATATTATCCCTTGAATCCACCGCGCGCCCTGGTTCCCATATTTCAGGAACGATGGCGTCAAGTCCTTAAACGGTTGACTCTGGGGCTTCAGGTAGATTTTAAGAGATCCTGGAAAAGACAGAAGTAGTATCTCATTAATCTGTACTTGTAGAAGTCATTCTCAAAAGCCTTAGGATACTGTTATCCAAGCTACTAAAGACAGGATCACAGAGGCGACAAAGTAGTTAGTAACGAAGCTAGAGCGAGACAAAGCAGACTACATTTTTTGCATAATGAAAACACGCTATGCTTAGAAACTAATGACTGTGGAGATCTGGGTAAAAAGCAAGACATTCCGCATTGTTACCCGTTGTTGTTGTCTTCATAGTACGAACTGGTTGTGCATATCACGAATTAATTTCTTTGGAAATTAAAGAAAAACCAATAAGAGAGATGAGAGCTTCTGTCAAGACACAAAACTATTTCACTTGCTGCAATAGAGGATAAAGTTTCCCGAAGACCAAGTGGCAATTTACTGTCCTGCTGTGCTGACGATCGATCACCTGCCATACATATTTATATCTATGTGTGATCTCCAAGAACTGTTAACTTCCATTCAGTGATGTGAATTGTGTGCCTCAATGATACAGACGACTGTACAGTAGGAGTAACATCATCGGAGGGATATCTGCAGAGAGACCCGACTGACATAATGTTCCTGCAGAGGAACTCCATCCTTTTCCGTAGTTGCAGACACAATGCTCTGGATGAAGTGGCTTCCTGGACGACGGCGTGTGCTCGTGCAATATCATTCTGAAAGACCAGCACATTGCCGAAATGTTGACATTAGGGTTGGACAATAAGTCTGGCGATCCTATCTTGATACTGCACAGGTTCAAATGGCTCTGAGCACTATGGGACTCAACATCTTAGGTCATAAGTCCCCTAGAACTTAGAACTACTTAAACCTAACTAACCTAAAGACATCACACACACCCATGCCCAAGGCAGGATTCGAACCTGCGACCGTAGCAGTCCCGCGGTTCCGGACTGCAGCGCCAGAACCGCACTGCCACCGCGGCCGGCATACTGCACAGGCCTGATATTACCATCAGTAGCGCTGAGAGACAGCTGACATTTGTACATGACGGTAGTCCACAACATTACTAAACTCGCTACTTTACCTGTGGATGTGCATATCTGAGGCCTGGATTCGTGTATGCCCGCCAGTGTTCTACGAAAATTATGACGTGTTTGACAAATCCTGCACTCCTCGGTAAAGAGTACTCCTTGTCATTGATCCAGGTACGATTTAAGATGTTCCCCGCCATTTTCTTCGCGTATCACGGTACTTCGACGGGAGGTGGGGTGGGGGAGGGGCAGCTTTGCTGTTAAAAAGACGAATTACTATATGGTTCCTTTGAAAGGGAATAGCCGATTTTATGTCAGACTCCCATTTCAAAATTGTGTTCCGACTCTTATGACCTCACTGTCGACCGGGCTTTAAACTATCCTTCCTTACTGCCTACTATTCCATTCATCCTACACGAAATAGTTAATTATACAGCAGATCTTAGGCGGTCGTCTCACGGAGTGTATAATTCTCGAGTAACGCTCTGTTGTGCAACTGTTGTATGAGAATGGCGCGGGATCAAAGCATACTTATAAGAAAGTGCTTGCTGTGTACGTATTTTGTTTTATTCAGCTGCAGGGAAGAGTCATATCCTAGATCAGTGGTAGTCAGCCTGATCCCTACCGCCCATTAGTGGACGCTCCAACTTTTCTGATGGACGGCAGACGGTAGGGGCTTCAAGAATATTCTCGTTAGATTTTCATAAAATATTGACATAAAGTGTTTGGTGAGGAGATTATTCCTTAACTTGCCGTAACTTTGCTTTATAAATTTTATAAAGTGCGCAGTTACTTCCCTACTTTAAAAAATCACCACTATTGTGGAACCAGCAGGCAATTAGAAAATTTTCCTACTAACAACGACATTCTACAGCGCTGTCGTGAGTCGTGCTTGGGTAGCTCAGTCTGGAGAGCACTTGCCCGCGAAAGGCAAAGGTCCCGAGTTCGAGTTTCGGTCTGGCACACAGTTTTTAATCTGTCAGGAAGTTTCATATTAGCGCGGGGTAGCCACACGGTGTAAGGCGTCTTGTCACGGTCCGTGCGGTTCCCCCCGTCGGAGTTTCGAGTCCTCCCTCGGGCATGGGCGTGCATGTTGTCCATAGTGTAAGTTAGGTTAAGTAGTGTGTAGGCTAAGGGACCGATGACCTACGTAGTTTGGTCCCATAAGACCTTACAACAGATTTCCAAATTTTCCAATTTTCCGAAAACTTAATCTTGTATAATGTTTGCTGTGTATGAATGAGGGACCCTAAGCCATTTGGAGACACATGTGAAGAAAGCGGAGGGACCATTCAGACTGTGATACTAAAGGCGAATTCCAGAACGTTTTCGGAAGTGAGATTTCGAACTACCAATCCAATGCTTGTGGTTGGTCTGCTTGTTAACGGTAACGTACGATGGAGGTACTAAACTAATATCAGTCTTTTCCGGAATGCCTTTTCGAAAGGAAAATTCTTGACAACCTTATGCTTTTTAGGAAGGGAAATACGGACGTTTGAGTGAGAAATAAAAGTTGCGAACAAATAATATGGTAGATAAGACGAAGAATTTGAGTTGGTTAATATTAGAGCAAATTCTACAGAGTGTCAGAGGAGTGAGGAAAGGGAGTGATACTATGATGTACGATACTCTCCTGCTCAGCCTCATTTGTGATACCTAATCCACTGCTCAGGCATCGCACAAGACACCAGTCTCGGTGTACGGATGCCTGACAGTGGGGTCATTGCTATTAGGCCCCGTGCCCAAATTGACCTAGCCGTTGTCATGCAGTTGGATGTCATCCCACCGGGATGATCCCTTCTCCAGGGTGTACTATCTACAACATGTAACAACCCATGTTGCCTACAGACCTTTCATCACTTAGTAATGCTACGCACTGAAGACACCAGTCTCCGTGTACAGATGGCTGACAGTGGGGTCATTGCTATTAGGCCCCGTGCCCAAATTGACCTAGCCGTTGTCATGCAGTTGGATGTCATCCCACCGGGATGATCCCTTCTCCAGGGTGTACTATCTACAACATGTAAGAACCGATGTTGCCTACAGACCTTTCATCACTTAGTAATGCTACGCACTGAAGACACCAGTCTCCGTGTACAGATGGCTGACAGTGGGGTCATTGCTATTAGGCCCCGTGCCCAAATTGACCTAGCCGTTGTCATGCAGTTGGATGTCATCCCACCGGGATGATCCCTTCTCCAGGGTGTACTATCTACAACATGTAACAACCCATGTTGCCTACAGACCTTTCATCACTTAGTAATGCTACGCACTGAAGACACCAGTCTCCGTGTACAGATGGCTGACAGTGGGGTCATTGCTATTAGGCCCCGTGCCCAAATTGACCTAGCCGTTGTCATGCAGTTGGATGTCATCCCACCGGGATGATCCCTTCTCCAGGGTGTACTATCTACAACATGTAACAACCCATGTTGCCTACAGACCTTTCATCACTTAGTAATGCTACGCACTGAAGACACCAGTCTCCGTGTACAGATGGCTGACAGTGGGGTCATTGCTATTAGGCCCCGTGCCCAAATTGACCTAGCCGTTGTCATGCAGTTGGATGTCATCCCACCGGGATGATCCCTTCTCCAGGGTGTACTATCTACAACATGTAACAACCCATGTTGCCTACAGACCTTTCATCACTTAGTAATGCTACGCACTGAAGACACCAGTCTCCGTGTACAGATGGCTGACAGTGGGGTCATTGCTATTAGGCCCCGTGCCCAAATTGACCTAGCCGTTGTCATGCAGTTGGATGTCATCCCACCGGGATGATCCCTTCTCCAGGGTGTACTATCTACAACATGTAAGAACCGATGTTGCCTACAGACCTTTCATCACTTAGTAATGCTACGCACTGAAGACACCAGTCTCCGTGTACAGATGGCTGACAGTGGGGTCATTGCTATTAGGCCCCGTGCCCAAATTGACCTAGCCGTTGTCATGCAGTTGGATGTCATCCCACCGGGATGATCCCTTCTCCAGGGTGTACTATCTACAACATGTAACAACCCATGTTGCCTACAGACCTTTCATCACTTAGTAATGCTACGCACTGAAGACACCAGTCTCCGTGTACAGATGGCTGACAGTGGGGTCATTGCTATTAGGCCCCGTGCCCAAATTGACCTAGCCGTTGTCATGCAGTTGGATGTCATCCCACCGGGATGATCCCTTCTCCAGGGTGTACTATCTACAACATGTAAGAACCGATGTTGCCTACAGACCTTTCATCACTTAGTAATGCTACGCACTGAAGACACCAGTCTCCGTGTACAGATGGCTGACAGTGGGGTCATTGCTATTAGGCCCCGTGCCCAAATTGACCTAGCCGTTGTCATGCAGTTGGATGTCATCCCACCGGGATGATCCCTTCTCCAGGGTGTACTATCTACAACATGTAACAACCCATGTTGCCTACAGACCTTTCATCACTTAGTAATGCTACGCGCTGAAGACACCAGTCTCCGTGTACAGATGGCTGACAGTGGGGTCATTGCTATTAGGCCTCGTGCCCAAATTGACCTAGCCGTTGTCATGCAGTTGGATGTCATCCCACCGGGATGATCCCTTCTCCAGGGTGTACTATCTACAACATGTAACAACCCATGTTGCCTACAGACCTTTCATCACTTAGTAATGCTACGCACTGAAGACACCAGTCTCCGTGTACAGATGGCTGACAGTGGGGTCATTGCTATTAGGCCCCGTGCCCAAATTGACCTAGCCGTTGTCATGCAGTTGGATGTCATCCCACCGGGATGATCCCTTCTCCAGGGTGTACTATCTACAACATGTAACAACCCATGTTGCCTACAGACCTTTCATCACTTAGTAATGCTACGCACTGAAGACACCAGTCTCCGTGTACAGATGGCTGACAGTGGGGTCATTGCTATTAGGCCCCGTGCCCAAATTGACCTAGCCGTTGTCATGCAGTTGGATGTCATCCCACCGGGATGATCCCTTCTCCAGGGTGTACTATCTACAACATGTAAGAACCGATGTTGCCTACAGACCTTTCATCACTTAGTAATGCTACGCACTGAAGACACCAGTCTCCGTGTACAGATGGCTGACAGTGGGGTCATTGCTATTAGGCCCCGTGCCCAAATTGACCTACCCGTTGTCATGCAGTTGGATGTCATCCCACCGGGATGATCCCTTCTCCAGGGTGTACTATCTACAACATGTAACAACCCATGTTGCCTACAGACCTTTCATCACTTAGTAATGCTACGCACTGAAGACACCAGTCTCCGTGTACAGATGGCTGACAGTGGGGTCATTGCTATTAGGCCTCGTGCCCAAATTGACCTAGCCGTTGTCATGCAGTTGGATGTCATCCCACCGGGATGATCCCTTCTCCAGGGTGTACTATCTACAACATGTAACAACCCATGTTGCCTACAGACCTTTCATCACTTAGTAATGCTACGCACTGAAGACACCAGTCTCCGTGTACAGATGGCTGACAGTGGGGTCATTGCTATTAGGCCCCGTGCCCAAATTGACCTAGTCGTTGTCATGCAGTTGGATGTCATCCCACCGGGATGATCCCTTCTCCAGGGTGTACTATCTACAACATGTAAGAACCGATGTTGCCTACAGACCTTTCATCACTTAGTAATGCTACGCACTGAAGACACCAGTCTCCGTGTACAGATGGCTGACAGTGGGGTCATTGCTATTAGGCCCCGTGCCCAAATTGACCTAGCCGTTGTCATGCAGTTGGATGTCATCCCACCGGGATGATCCCTTCTCCAGGGTGTACTATCTACAACATGTAACAACCCATGTTGCCTACAGACCTTTCATCACTTAGTAATGCTACGCACTGAAGACACCAGTCTCCGTGTACAGATGGCTGACAGTGGGGTCATTGCTATTAGGCCCCGTGCCCAAATTGACCTAGTCGTTGTCATGCAGTTGGATGAACCGATGTTGCCTACAGACCTTTCATCACTTAGTAATGCTACGCACTGAAGACACCAGTCTCCGTGTACAGATGGCTGACAGTGGGGTCATTGCTATTAGGCCCCGTGCCCAAATTGACCTAGCCGTTGTCATGCAGTTGGATGTCATCCCACCGGGATGATCCCTTCTCCAGGGTGTACTATCTACAACATGTAAGAACCGATGTTGCCTACAGACCTTTCATCACTTAGTAATGCTACGCACTGAAGACACCAGTCTCCGTGTACAGATGGCTGACAGTGGGGTCATTGCTATTAGGCCCCGTGCCCAAATTGACCTAGCCGTTGTCATGCAGTTGGATGTCATCCCACCGGGATGATCCCTTCTCCAGGGTGTACTATCTACAACATGTAACAACCCATGTTGCCTACAGACCTTTCATCACTTAGTAATGCTACGCACTGAAGACACCAGTCTCCGTGTACAGATGGCTGACAGTGGGGTCATTGCTATTAGGCCTCGTGCCCAAATTGACCTAGCCGTTGTCATGCAGTTGGATGTCATCCCACCGGGATGATCCCTTCTCCAGGGTGTACTATCTACAACATGTAACAACCCATGTTGCCTACAGACCTTTCATCACTTAGTAATGCTACGCACTGAAGACACCAGTCTCCGTGTACAGATGGCTGACAGTGGGGTCATTGCTATTAGGCCCCGTGCCCAAATTGACCTAGTCGTTGTCATGCAGTTGGATGTCATCCCACCGGGATGATCCCTTCTCCAGGGTGTACTATCTACAACATGTAACAACCCATGTTGCCTACAGACCTTTCATCACTTAGTAATGCTACGCACTGAAGACACCAGTCTCCGTGTACAGATGGCTGACAGTGGGGTCATTGCTATTAGGCCCCGTGCCCAAATTGACCTAGCCGTTGTCATGCAGTTGGATGTCATCCCACCGGGATGATCCCTTCTCCAGGGTGTACTATCTACAACATGTAACAACCCATGTTGCCTACAGACCTTTCATCACTTAGTAATGCTACGCACTGAAGACACCAGTCTCCGTGTACAGATGGCTGACAGTGGGGTCATTGCTATTAGGCCCCGTGCCCAAATTGACCTAGTCGTTGTCATGCAGTTGGATGTCATCCCACCGGGATGATCCCTTCTCCAGGGTGTACTATCTACAACATGTAAGAACCGATGTTGCCTACAGACCTTTCATCACTTAGTAATGCTACGCACTGAAGACACCAGTCTCCGTGTACAGATGGCTGACAGTGGGGTCATTGCTATTAGGCCCCGTGCCCAAATTGACCTAGCCGTTGTCATGCAGTTGGATGTCATCCCACCGGGATGATCCCTTCTCCAGGGTGTACTATCTACAACATGTAACAACCCATGTTGCCTACAGACCTTTCATCACTTAGTAATGCTACGCACTGAAGACACCAGTCTCCGTGTACAGATGGCTGACAGTGGGGTCATTGCTATTAGGCCTCGTGCCCAAATTGACCTAGCCGTTGTCATGCAGTTGGATGTCATCCCACCGGGATGATCCCTTCTCCAGGGTGTACTATCTACAACATGTAACAACCCATGTTGCCTACAGACCTTTCATCACTTAGTAATGCTACGCACTGAAGACACCAGTCTCCGTGTACAGATGGCTGACAGTGGGGTCATTGCTATTAGGCCCCGTGCCCAAATTGACCTAGTCGTTGTCATGCAGTTGGATGTCATCCCACCGGGATGATCCCTTCTCCAGGGTGTACTATCTACAACATGTAAGAACCGATGTTGCCTACAGACCTTTCATCACTTAGTAATGCTACGCACTGAAGACACCATTCTCCGTGTACAGATGGCTGACAGTGGGGTCATTGCTATTAGGCCCCGTGCCCAAATTTACCTAGCCGTTGTCATGCAGTTGGATGTCATCCCACCGGGATGATCCCTTCTCCAGGGTGTACTATCTACAACATGTAACAACCCATGTTGCCTACAGACCTTTCATCACTTAGTAATGCTACGCACTGAAGACACCAGTCTCCGTGTACAGATGGCTGACAGTGGGGTCATTGCTATTAGGCCCCGTGCCCAAATTGACCTAGTCGTTGTCATGCAGTTGGATGTCATCCCACCGGGATGATCCCTTCTCCAGGGTGTACTATCTACAACATGTAAGAACCGATGTTGCCTACAGACCTTTCATCACTTAGTAATGCTACGCACTGAAGACACCAGTCTCCGTGTACAGATGGCTGACAGTGGGGTCATTGCTATTAGGCCCCGTGCCCAAATTGACCTAGCCGTTGTCATGCAGTTGGATGTCATCCCACCGGGATGATCCCTTCTCCAGGGTGTACTATCTACAACATGTAAGAACCGATGTTGCCTACAGACCTTTCATCACTTAGTAATGCTACGCACTGAAGACACCAGTCTCCGTGTACAGATGGCTGACAGTGGGGTCATTGCTATTAGGCCCCGTGCCCAAATTGACCTAGCCGTTGTCATGCAGTTGGATGTCATCCCACCGGGATGATCCCTTCTCCAGGGTGTACTATCTACAACATGTAAGAACCGATGTTGCCTACAGACCTTTCATCACTTAGTAATGCTACGCACTGAAGACACCAGTCTCCGTGTACAGATGGCTGACAGTGGGGTCATTGCTATTAGGCCCCGTGCCCAAATTGACCTAGCCGTTGTCATGCAGTTGGATGTCATCCCACCGGGATGATCCCTTCTCCAGGGTGTACTATCTACAACATGTAAGAACCGATGTTGCCTACAGACCTTTCATCACTTAGTAATGCTACGCACTGAAGACACCAGTCTCCGTGTACAGATGGCTGACAGCGGGGTCATTGCTATTAGGCCCCGAGCCCAAATTGACCTAGCCGTTGTCATGCAGTTGGATGTCATCCCACCGGGATGATCCCTTCTCCAGGGTGTACTATCTACAACATGTAAGAACCGATGTTGCCTACAGACCTTTCATCACTTAGTAATGCTACGCACTGAAGACACCAGTCTCCGTGTACAGATGGCTGACAGTGGGGTCATTGCTATTAGGCCCCGTGCCCAAATTGACCTAGTCGTTGTCATGCAGTTGGATGTCATCCCACCGGGATGATCCCTTCTCCAGGGTGTACTATCTACAACATGTAAGAACCGATGTTGCCTACAGACCTTTCATCACTTAGTAATGCTACGCACTGAAGACACCAGTCTCCGTGTACAGATGGCTGACAGTGGGGTCATTGCTATTAGGCCCCGTGCCCAAATTGACCTAGCCGTTGTCATGCAGTTGGATGTCATCCCACCGGGATGATCCCTTCTCCAGGGTGTACTATCTACAACATGTAAGAACCGATGTTGCCTACAGACCTTTCATCACTTAGTAATGCTACGCACTGAAGACACCAGTCTCCGTGTACAGATGGCTGACAGTGGGGTCATTGCTATTAGGCCCCGTGCCCAAATTGACCTAGTCGTTGTCATGCAGTTGGATGTCATCCCACCGGGATGATCCCTTCTCCAGGGTGTACTATCTACAACATGTAAGAACCGATGTTGCCTACAGACCTTTCATCACTTAGTAATGCTACGCACTGAAGACACCAGTCTCCGTGTACAGATGGCTGACAGTGGGGTCATTGCTATTAGGCCCCGTGCCCAAATTGACCTAGCCGTTGTCATGCAGTTGGATGTCATCCCACCGGGATGATCCCTTCTCCAGGGTGTACTATCTACAACATGTAAGAACCGATGTTGCCTACAGACCTTTCATCACTTAGTAATGCTACGCACTGAAGACACCAGTCTCCGTGTACAGATGGCTGACAGTGGGGTCATTGCTATTAGGCCCCGTGCCCAAATTGACCTAGCCGTTGTCATGCAGTTGGATGTCATCCCACCGGGATGATCCCTTCTCCAGGGTGTACTATCTACAACATGTAAGAACCGATGTTGCCTACAGACCTTTCATCACTTAGTAATGCTACGCACTGAAGACACCAGTCTCCGTGTACAGATGGCTGACAGTGGGGTCATTGCTATTAGGCCCCGTGCCCAAATTGACCTAGCCGTTGTCATGCAGTTGGATGTCATCCCACCGGGATGATCCCTTCTCCAGGGTGTACTATCTACAACATGTAAGAACCGATGTTGCCTACAGACCTTTCATCACTTAGTAATGCTACGCACTGAAGACACCAGTCTCCGTGTACAGATGGCTGACAGTGGGGTCATTGCTATTAGGCCCCGTGCCCAAATTGACCTAGCCGTTGTCATGCAGTTGGATGTCATCCCACCGGGATGATCCCTTCTCCAGGGTGTACTATCTACAACATGTAAGAACCGATGTTGCCTACAGACCTTTCATCACTTAGTAATGCTACGCACTGAAGACACCAGTCTCCGTGTACAGATGGCTGACAGTGGGGTCATTGCTATTAGGCCCCGTGCCCAAATTGACCTAGCCGTTGTCATGCAGTTGGATGTCATCCCACCGGGATGATCCCTTCTCCAGGGTGTACTATCTACAACATGTAAGAACCGATGTTGCCTACAGACCTTTCATCACTTAGTAATGCTACGCACTGAAGACACCAGTCTCCGTGTACAGATGGCTGACAGTGGGGTCATTGCTATTAGGCCCCGTGCCCAAATTGACCTAGCCGTTGTCATGAAGTTGGATGTCATCCCACCGGGATGATCCCTTCTCCAGGGTGTACTATCTACAACATGTAAGAACCGATGTTGCCTACAGACCTTTCATCACTTAGTAATGCTACGCACTGAAGACACCAGTCTCCGTGTACAGATGGCTGACAGTGGGGTCATTGCTATTAGGCCCGTGCCCAAATTGACCTAGCCGTTGTCATGCAGTTGGATGTCATCCCACCGGGATGATCCCTTCTCCAGGGTGTACTATCTACAACATGTAAGAACCGATGTTGCCTACAGACCTTTCATCACTTAGTAATGCTACGCACTGAAGACACCAGTCTCCGTGTACAGATGGCTGACAGTGGGGTCATTGCTATTAGGCCCCGTGCCCAAATTGACCTAGCCGTTGTCATGCAGTTGGATGTCATCCCACCGGGATGATCCCTTCTCCAGGGTGTACTATCTACAACATGTAAGAACCGATGTTGCCTACAGACCTTTCATCACTTAGTAATGCTACGCACTGAAGACACCAGTCTCCGTGTACAGATGGCTGACAGTGGGGTCATTGCTATTAGGCCCCGTGCCCAAATTGACCTAGCCGTTGTCATGCAGTTGGATGTCATCCCACCGGGATGGTCCCTTCTCCAGGGTGTACTATCTACAACATGTAAGAACCGATGTTGCCTACAGACCTTTCATCACTTAGTAATGCTACGCACTGAAGACACCAGTCTCCGTGTACAGATGGCTGACAGTGGGGTCATTGCTATTAGGCCCCGTGCCCAAATTGACCTAGCCGTTGTCATGCAGTTGGATGTCATCCCACCGGGATGATCCCTTCTCCAGGGTGTACTATCTACAACATGTAAGAACCGATGTTGCCTACAGACCTTTCATCACTTAGTAATGCTACGCACTGAAGACACCAGTCTCCGTGTACAGATGGCTGACAGTGGGGTCATTGCTATTAGGCCCCGTGCCCAAATTGACCTAGCCGTTGTCATGCAGTTGGATGTCATCCCACCGGGATGATCCCTTCTCCAGGGTGTACTATCTACAACATGTAAGAACCGATGTTGCCTACAGACCTTTCATCACTTAGTAATGCTACGCACTGAAGACACCAGTCTCCGTGTACAGATGGCTGACAGTGGGGTCATTGCTATTAGGCCCCGTGCCCAAATTGACCTAGCCGTTGTCATGCAGTTGGATGTCATCCCACCGGGATGATCCCTTCTCCAGGGTGTACTATCTACAACATGTAAGAACCGATGTTGCCTACAGACCTTTCATCACTTAGTAATGCTACGCACTGAAGACACCAGTCTCCGTGTACAGATGGCTGACAGTGGGGTCATTGCTATTAGGCCCCGTGCCCAAATTGACCTAGCCGTTGTCATGCAGTTGGATGTCATCCCACCGGGATGATCCCTTCTCCAGGGTGTACTATCTACAACATGTAAGAACCGATGTTGCCTACAGACCTTTCATCACTTAGTAATGCTACGCACTGAAGACACCAGTCTCCGTGTACAGATGGCTGACAGTGGGGTCATTGCTATTAGGCCCCGTGCCCAAATTGACCTAGCCGTTGTCATGCAGTTGGATGTCATCCCACCGGGATGATCCCTTCTCCAGGGTGTACTATCTACAACATGTAAGAACCGATGTTGCCTACAGACCTTTCATCACTTAGTAATGCTACGCACTGAAGACACCAGTCTCCGTGTACAGATGGCTGACAGTGGGGTCATTGCTATTAGGCCCGTGCCCAAATTGACCTAGCCGTTGTCATGCAGTTGGATGTCATCCCACCGGGATGATCCCTTCTCCAGGGTGTACTATCTACAACATGTAAGAACCGATGTTGCCTACAGACCTTTCATCACTTAGTAATGCTACGCACTGAAGACACCA
Organism: Schistocerca gregaria; assembly: GCF_023897955.1. Taxonomy (NCBI): domain Eukaryota; kingdom Metazoa; phylum Arthropoda; class Insecta; order Orthoptera; family Acrididae; genus Schistocerca; species Schistocerca gregaria. The sequence continues at coordinate 767,973,995 of NC_064931.1, read as the reverse complement.
GTCTCCGTGTACAGATGGCTGACAGTGGGGTCATTGCTATTAGGCCCCGTGCCCAAATTGACCTAGCCGTTGTCATGCAGTTGGATGTCATCCCACCGGGATGATCCCTTCTCCAGGGTGTACTATCTACAACATGTAAGAACCGATGTTGCCTACAGACCTTTCATCACTTAGTAATGCTACGCACTGAAGACACCAGTCTCCGTGTACAGATGGCTGACAGTGGGGTCATTGCTATTAGGCCCCGTGCCCAAATTGACCTAGCCGTTGTCATGCAGTTGGATGTCATCCCACCGGGATGATCCCTTCTCCAGGGTGTACTATCTACAACATGTAAGAACCGATGTTGCCTACAGACCTTTCATCACTTAGTAATGCTACGCACTGAAGACACCAGTCTCCGTGTACAGATGGCTGACAGTGGGGTCATTCCTATTAGGCCCCGTGCCCAAATTGACCTAGCCGTTGTCATGCAGTTGGATGTCATCCCACCGGGATGATCCCTTCTCCAGGGTGTACTATCTACAACATGTAAGAACCGATGTTGCCTACAGACCTTTCATCACTTAGTAATGCTACGCACTGAAGACACCAGTCTCCGTGTACAGATGGCTGACAGTGGGGTCATTGCTATTAGGCCCCGTGCCCAAATTGACCTAGCCGTTGTCATGCAGTTGGATGTCATCCCACCGGGATGATCCCTTCTCCAGGGTGTACTATCTACAACATGTAAGAACCGATGTTGCCTACAGACCTTTCATCACTTAGTAATGCTACGCACTGAAGACACCAGTCTCCGTGTACAGATGGCTGACAGTGGGGTCATTGCTATTAGGCCCGTGCCCAAATTGACCTAGCCGTTGTCATGCAGTTGGATGTCATCCCACCGGGATGATCCCTTCTCCAGGGTGTACTATCTACAACATGTAAGAACCGATGTTGCCTACAGACCTTTCATCACTTAGTAATGCTACGCACTGAAGACACCAGTCTCCGTGTACAGATGGCTGACAGTGGGGTCATTGCTATTAGGCCCCGTGCCCAAATTGACCTAGCCGTTGTCATGCAGTTGGATGTCATCCCACCGGGATGATCCCTTCTCCAGGGTGTACTATCTACAACATGTAAGAACCGATGTTGCCTACAGACCTTTCATCACTTAGTAATGCTACGCACTGAAGACACCAGTCTCCGTGTACAGATGGCTGACAGTGGGGTCATTGCTATTAGGCCCCGTGCCCAAATTGACCTAGCCGTTGTCATGCAGTTGGATGTCATCCCACCGGGATGATCCCTTCTCCAGGGTGTACTATCTACAACATGTAAGAACCGATGTTGCCTACAGACCTTTCATCACTTAGTAATGCTACGCACTGAAGACACCAGTCTCCGTGTACAGATGGCTGACAGTGGGGTCATTGCTATTAGGCCCCGTGCCCAAATTGACCTAGCCGTTGTCATGCAGTTGGATGTCATCCCACCGGGATGATCCCTTCTCCAGGGTGTACTATCTACAACATGTAAGAACCGATGTTGCCTACAGACCTTTCATCACTTAGTAATGCTACGCACTGAAGACACCAGTCTCCGTGTACAGATGGCTGACAGTGGGGTCATTGCTATTAGGCCCCGTGCCCAAATTGACCTAGTCGTTGTCATGCAGTTGGATGTCATCCCACCGGGATGATCCCTTCTCCAGGGTGTACTATCTACAACATGTAAGAACCGATGTTGCCTACAGACCTTTCATCACTTAGTAATGCTACGCACTGAAGACACCAGTCTCCGTGTACAGATGGCTGACAGTGGGGTCATTGCTATTAGGCCCCGTGCCCAAATTGACCTAGCCGTTGTCATGCAGTTGGATGTCATCCCACCGGGATGATCCCTTCTCCAGGGTGTACTATCTACAACATGTAAGAACCGATGTTGCCTACAGACCTTTCATCACTTAGTAATGCTACGCACTGAAGACACCAGTCTCCGTGTACAGATGGCTGACAGTGGGGTCATTGCTATTAGGCCCCGTGCCCAAATTGACCTAGCCGTTGTCATGCAGTTGGATGTCATCCCACCGGGATGATCCCTTCTCCAGGGTGTACTATCTACAACATGTAAGAACCGATGTTGCCTACAGACCTTTCATCACTTAGTAATGCTACGCACTGAAGACACCAGTCTCCGTGTACAGATGGCTGACAGTGGGGTCATTGCTATTAGGCCCCGTGCCCAAATTGACCTAGCCGTTGTCATGCAGTTGGATGTCATCCCACCGGGATGATCCCTTCTCCAGGGTGTACTATCTACAACATGTAAGAACCGATGTTGCCTACAGACCTTTCATCACTTAGTAATGCTACGCACTGAAGACACCAGTCTCCGTGTACAGATGGCTGACAGTGGGGTCATTGCTATTAGGCCCCGTGCCCAAATTGACCTAGCCGTTGTCATGCAGTTGGATGTCATCCCACCGGGATGATCCCTTCTCCAGGGTGTACTATCTACAACATGTAAGAACCGATGTTGCCTACAGACCTTTCATCACTTAGTAATGCTACGCACTGAAGACACCAGTCTCCGTGTACAGATGGCTGACAGTGGGGTCATTGCTATTAGGCCCCGTGCCCAAATTGACCTAGCCGTTGTCATGCAGTTGGATGTCATCCCACCGGGATGATCCCTTCTCCAGGGTGTACTATCTACAACATGTAAGAACCGATGTTGCCTACAGACCTTTCATCACTTAGTAATGCTACGCACTGAAGACACCAGTCTCCGTGTACAGATGGCTGACAGTGGGGTCATTGCTATTAGGCCCGTGCCCAAATTGACCTAGCCGTTGTCATGCAGTTGGATGTCATCCCACCGGGATGATCCCTTCTCCAGGGTGTACTATCTACAACATGTAAGAACCGATGTTGCCTACAGACCTTTCATCACTTAGTAATGCTACGCACTGAAGACACCAGTCTCCGTGTACAGATGGCTGACAGTGGGGTCATTGCTATTAGGCCCCGTGCCCAAATTGACCTAGCCGTTGTCATGCAGTTGGATGTCATCCCACCGGGATGATCCCTTCTCCAGGGTGTACTATCTACAACATGTAAGAACCGATGTTGCCTACAGACCTTTCATCATTTAGTAATGCTACGCACTGAAGACACCAGTCTCCGTGTACAGATGGCTGACAGTGGGGTCATTGCTATTAGGCCCCGTGCCCAAATTGACCTAGCCGTTGTCATGCAGTTGGATGTCATCCCACCGGGATGATCCCTTCTCCAGGGTGTACTATCTACAACATGTAAGAACCGATGTTGCCTACAGACCTTTCATCACTTAGTAATGCTACACACTGAAGACACCAGTCTCCGTGTACAGATGGCTGACAGTGGGGTCATTGCTATTAGGCCCCGTGCCCAAATTGACCTAGCCGTTGTCATGCAGTTGGATGTCATCCCACCGGGATGATCCCTTCTCCAGGGTGTACTATCTACAACATGTAAGAACCGATGTTGCCTACAGACCTTTCATCACTTAGTAATGCTACGCACTGAAGACACCAGTCTCCGTGTACAGATGGCTGACAGTGGGGTCATTGCTATTAGGCCCCGTGCCCAAATTGACCTAGCCGTTGTCATGCAGTTGGTTGTCATCCCACCGGGATGATCCCTTCTCCAGGGTGTACTATCTACAACATGTAAGAACCGATGTTGCCTACAGACCTTTCATCACTTAGTAATGCTACGCACTGAAGACACCAGTCTCCGTGTACAGATGGCTGACAGTGGGGTCATTGCTATTAGGCCCCGTGCCCAAATTGACCTAGCCGTTGTCATGCAGTTGGATGTCATCCCACCGGGATGATCCCTTCTCCAGGGTGTACTATCTACAACATGTAAGAACCGATGTTGCCTACAGACCTTTCATCACTTAGTAATGCTACGCACTGAAGACACCAGTCTCCGTGTACAGATGGCTGACAGTGGGGTCATTGCTATTAGGCCCCGTGCCCAAATTGACCTAGCCGTTGTCATGCAGTTGGATGTCATCCCACCGGGATGATCCCTTCTCCAGGGTGTACTATCTACAACATGTAAGAACCGATGTTGCCTACAGACCTTTCATCACTTAGTAATGCTACGCACTGAAGACACCAGTCTCCGTGTACAGATGGCTGACAGTGGGGTCATTGCTATTAGGCCCATGCCCAAATTGACCTAGCCGTTGTCATGCAGTTGGATGTCATCCCACCGGGATGATCCCTTCTCCAGGGTGTACTATCTACAACATGTAAGAACCGATGTTGCCTACAGACCTTTCATCACTTAGTAATGCTACGCACTGAAGACACCAGTCTCCGTGTACAGATGGCTGACAGTGGGGTCATTGCTATTAGGCCCCGTGCCCAAATTGACCTAGCCGTTGTCATGCAGTTGGATGTCATCCCACCGGGATGATCCCTTCTCCAGGGTTTACTATCTACAACATGTAAGAACCGATGTTGCCTACAGACCTTTCATCACTTAGTAATGCTACGCACTGAAGACACCAGTCTCCGTGTACAGATGGCTGACAGTGGGGTCATTGCTATTAGGCCCCGTGCCCAAATTGACCTAGCCGTTGTCATGCAGTTGGATGTCATCCCACCGGGATGATCCCTTCTCCAGGGTGTACTATCTACAACATGTAAGAACCGATGTTGCCTACAGACCTTTCATCACTTAGTAATGCTACGCACTGAAGACACCAGTCTCCGTGTACAGATGGCTGACAGTGGGGTCATTGCTATTAGGCCCCGTGCCCAAATTGACCTAGCCGTTGTCATGCAGTTGGATGTCATCCCACCGGGATGATCCCTTCTCCAGGGTGTACTATCTACAACATGTAAGAACCGATGTTGCCTACAGACCTTTCATCACTTAGTAATGCTACGCACTGAAGACACCAGTCTCCGTGTACAGATGGCTGACAGTGGGGTCATTGCTATTAGGCCCCGTGCCCAAATTGACCTAGCCGTTGTCATGCAGTTGGATGTCATCCCACCGGGATGATCCCTTCTCCAGGGTGTACTATCTACAACATGTAAGAACCGATGTTGCCTACAGACCTTTCATCACTTAGTAATGCTACGCACTGAAGACACCAGTCTCCGTGTACAGATGGCTGACAGTGGGGTCATTGCTATTAGGCCCCGTGCCCAAATTGACCTAGCCGTTGTCATGCAGTTGGATGTCATCCCACCGGGATGATCCCTTCTCCAGGGTGTACTATCTACAACATGTAAGAACCGATGTTGCCTACAGACCTTTCATCACTTAGTAATGCTACGCACTGAAGACACCAGTCTCCGTGTACAGATGGCTGACAGTGGGGTCATTGCTATTAGGCCCCGTGCCCAAATTGACCTAGCCGTTGTCATGCAGTTGGATGTCATCCCACCGGGATGATCCCTTCTCCAGGGTGTACTATCTACAACATGTAAGAACCGATGTTGCCTACAGACCTTTCATCACTTAGTAATGCTACGCACTGAAGACACCAGTCTCCGTGTACAGATGGCTGACAGTGGGGTCATTGCTATTAGGCCCCGTGCCCAAATTGACCTAGCCGTTGTCATGCAGTTGGATGTCATCCCACCGGGATGATCCCTTCTCCAGGGTGTACTATCTACAACATGTAAGAACCGATGTTGCCTACAGACCTTTCATCACTTAGTAATGCTACGCACTGAAGACACCAGTCTCCGTGTACAGATGGCTGACAGTGGGGTCATTGCTATTAGGCCCCGTGCCCAAATTGACCTAGCCGTTGTCATGCAGTTGGATGTCATCCCACCGGGATGATCCCTTCTCCAGGGTGTACTATCTACAACATGTAAGAACCGATGTTGCCTACAGACCTTTCATCACTTAGTAATGCTACGCACTGAAGACACCAGTCTCCGTGTACAGATGGCTGACAGTGGGGTCATTGCTATTAGGCCCCGTGCCCAAATTGACCTAGCCGTTGTCATGCAGTTGGATGTCATCCCACCGGGATGATCCCTTCTCCAGGGTGTACTATCTACAACATGTAAGAACCGATGTTGCCTACAGACCTTTCATCACTTAGTAATGCTACGCACTGAAGACACCAGTCTCCGTGTACAGATGGCTGACAGTGGGGTCATTGCTATTAGGCCCCGTGCCCAAATTGACCTAGCCGTTGTCATGCAGTTGGATGTCATCCCACCGGGATGATCCCTTCTCCAGGGTGTACTATCTACAACATGTAAGAACCGATGTTGCCTACAGACCTTTCATCACTTAGTAATGCTACGCACTGAAGACACCAGTCTCGGTGTACAGATGGCTGACAGTGGGGTCATTGCTATTAGGCCCCGTGCCCAAATTGACCTAGCCGTTGTCATGCAGTTGGATGTCATCCCACCGGGATGATCCCTTCTCCAGGGTGTACTATCTACAACATGTAAGAACCGATGTTGCCTACAGACCTTTCATCACTTAGTAATGCTACGCACTGAAGACACCAGTCTCCGTGTACAGATGGCTGACAGTGGGGTCATTGCTATTAGGCCCCGTGCCCAAATTGACCTAGCCGTTGTCATGCAGTTGGATGTCATCCCACCGGGATGATCCCTTCTCCAGGGTGTACTATCTACAACATGTAAGAACCGATGTTGCCTACAGACCTTTCATCACTTAGTAATGCTACGCACAAAAGACACCAGTCTCCGTGTACAGATGGCTGACAGTGGGGTCATTGCTATTAGGCCCCGTGCCCAAATTGACCTAGCCGTTGTCATGCAGTTGGATGTCATCCCACCGGGATGATCCCTTCTCCAGGGTGTACTATCTACAACATGTAAGAACCGATGTTGCCTACAGACCTTTCATCACTTAGTAATGCTACGCACTGAAGACACCAGTCTCCGTGTACAGATGGCTGACAGTGGGGTCATTGCTATTAGGCCCCGTGCCCAAATTGACCTAGCCGTTGTCATGCAGTTGGATGTCATCCCACCGGGATGATCCCTTCTCCAGGGTGTACTATCTACAACATGTAAGAACCGATGTTGCCTACAGACCTTTCATCACTTAGTAATGCTACGCACTGAAGACACCAGTCTCCGTGTACAGATGGCTGACAGTGGGGTCATTGCTATTAGGCCCCGTGCCCAAATTGACCTAGCCGTTGTCATGCAGTTGGATGTCATCCCACCGGGATGATCCCTTCTCCAGGGTGTACTATCTACAACATGTAAGAACCGATGTTGCCTACAGACCTTTCATCACTTAGTAATGCTACGCACTGAAGACACCAGTCTCCGTGTACAGATGGCTGACAGTGGGGTCATTGCTATTAGGCCCCGTGCCCAAATTGACCTAGCCGTTGTCATGCAGTTGGATGTCATCCCACCGGGATGATCCCTTCTCCAGGGTGTACTATCTACAACATGTAAGAACCGATGTTGCCTACAGACCTTTCATCACTTAGTAATGCTACGCACTGAAGACACCAGTCTCCGTGTACAGATGGCTGACAGTGGGGTCATTGCTATTAGGCCCCGTGCCCAAATTGACCTAGCCGTTGTCATGCAGTTGGATGTCATCCCACCAGGATGATCCCTTCTCCAGGGTGTACTATCTACAACATGTAAGAACCGATGTTGCCTACAGACCTTTCATCACTTAGTAATGCTACGCACTGAAGACACCAGTCTCTGTGTACAGATGGCTGACAGTGGGGTCATTGCTATTAGGCCCCGTGCCCAAATTGACCTAGCCGTTGTCATGCAGTTGGATGTCATCCCACCGGGATGATCCCTTCTCCAGGGTGTACTATCTACAACATGTAAGAACCGATGTTGCCTACAGACCTTTCATCACTTAGTAATGCTACGCACTGAAGACACCAGTCTCCGTGTACAGATGGCTGACAGTGGGGTCATTGCTATTAGGCCCCGTGCCCAAATTGACCTAGCCGTTGTCATGCAGTTGGATGTCATCCCACCGGGATGATCCCTTCTCCAGGGTGTACTATCTACAACATGTAAGAACCGATGTTGCCTACAGACCTTTCATCACTTAGTAATGCTACGCACTGAAGACACCAGTCTCCGTGTACAGATGGCTGACAGTGGGGTCATTGCTATTAGGCCCCGTGCCCAAATTGACCTAGCCGTTGTCATGCAGTTGGATGTCATCCCACCGGGATGATCCCTTCTCCAGGGTGTACTATCTACAACATGTAAGAACCGATGTTGCCTACAGACCTTTCATCACTTAGTAATGCTACGCACTGAAGACACCAGTCTCCGTGTACAGATGGCTGACAGTGGGGTCATTGCTATTAGGCCCCGTGCCCAAATTGACCTAGCCGTTGTCATGCAGTTGGATGTCATCCCACCGGGATGATCCCTTCTCCAGGGTGTACTATCTACAACATGTAAGAACCGATGTTGCCTACAGACCTTTCATCACTTAATAATGCTACGCACTGAAGACACCAGTCTCCGTGTACAGATGGCTGACAGTGGGGTCATTGCTATTAGGCCCCGTGCCCAAATTGACCTAGCCGTTGTCATGCAGTTGGATGTCATCCCACCGGGATGATCCCTTCTCCAGGGTGTACTATCTACAACATGTAAGAACCGATGTTGCCTACAGACCTTTCATCACTTAGTAATGCTACGCACTGAAGACACCAGTCTCCGTGTACAGATGGCTGACAGTGGGGTCATTGCTATTAGGCCCCGTGCCCAAATTGACCTAGCCGTTGTCATGCAGTTGGATGTCATCCCACCGGGATGATCCCTTCTCCAGGGTGTACTATCTACAACATGTAAGAACCGATGTTGCCTACAGACCTTTCATCACTTAGTAATGCTACGCACTGAAGACACCAGTCTCCGTGTACAGATGGCTGACAGTGGGGTCATTGCTATTAGGCCCCGTGCCCAAATTGACCTAGCCGTTGTCATGCAGTTGGATGTCATCCCACCGGGATGATCCCTTCTCCAGGGTGTACTATCTACAACATGTAAGAACCGATGTTGCCTACAGACCTTTCATCACTTAGTAATGCTACGCACTGAAGACACCAGTCTCCGTGTACAGATGGCTGACAGTGGGGTCATTGCTATTAGGCCCCGTGCCCAAATTGACCTAGCCGTTGTCATGCAGTTGTATGTCATCCCACCGGGATGATCCCTTCTCCAGGGTGTACTATCTACAACATGTAAGAACCGATGTTGCCTACAGACCTTTCATCACTTAGTAATGCTACGCACTGAAGACACCAGTCTCCGTGTACAGATGGCTGACAGTGGGGTCATTGCTATTAGGCCCCGTGCCCAAATTGACCTAGCCGTTGTCATGCAGTTGGATGTCATCCCACCGGGATGATCCCTTCTCCAGGGTGTACTATCTACAACATGTAAGAACCGATGTTGCCTACAGACCTTTCATCACTTAGTAATGCTACGCACTGAAGACACCAGTCTCCGTGTACAGATGGCTGACAGTGGGGTCATTGCTATTAGGCCCCGTGCCCAAATTGACCTAGCCGTTGTCATGCAGTTGGATGTCATCCCACCGGGATGATCCCTTCTCCAGGGTGTACTATCTACAACATGTAAGAACCGATGTTGCCTACAGACCTTTCATCACTTAGTAATGCTACGCACTGAAGACACCAGTCTCCGTGTACAGATGGCTGACAGTGGGGTCATTGCTATTAGGCCCCGTGCCCAAATTGACCTAGCCGTTGTCATGCAGTTGGATGTCATCCCACCGGGATGATCCCTTCTCCAGGGTGTACTATCTACAACATGTAAGAACCGATGTTGCCTACAGACCTTTCATCACTTAGTAATGCTACACACTGAAGACACCAGTCTCCGTGTACAGATGGCTGACAGTGGGGTCATTGCTATTAGGCCCCGTGCCCAAATTGACCTAGCCGTTGTCATGCAGTTGGATGTCATCCCACCGGGATGATCCCTTCTCCAGGGTGTACTATCTACAACATGTAAGAACCGATGTTGCCTACAGACCTTTCATCACTTAGTAATGCTACGCACTGAAGACACCAGTCTCTGTGTACATATGGCTGACAGTGGGGTCATTGCTATTAGGCCCCGTGCCCAAATTGACCTAGCCGTTGTCATGCAGTTGGATGTCATCCCACCGGGATGATCCCTTCTCCAGGGTGTACTATCTACAACATGTAAGAACCGATGTTGCCTACAGACCTTTCATCACTTAGTAATGCTACGCACTGAAGACACCAGTCTCCGTGTACAGATGGCTGACAGTGGGGTCATTGCTATTAGGCCCCGTGCCCAAATTGACCTAGCCGTTGTCATGCAGTTGGATGTCATCCCACCGGGATGATCCCTTCTCCAGGGTGTACTATCTACAACATGTAAGAACCGATGTTGCCTACAGACCTTTCATCACTTAGTAATGCTACGCACTGAAGACACCAGTCTCCGTGTACAGATGGCTGACAGTGGGGTCATTGCTATTAGGCCCCGTGCCCAAATTGACCTAGCCGTTGTCATGCAGTTGGATGTCATCCCACCGGGATGATCCCTTCTCCAGGGTGTACTATCTACAACATGTAAGAACCGATGTTGCCTACAGACCTTTCATCACTTAGTAATGCTACGCACTGAAGACACCAGTCTCCGTGTACAGATGGCTGACAGTGGGGTCATTGCTATTAGGCCCCGTGCCCAAATTGACCTAGCCGTTGTCATGCAGTTGGATGTCATCCCACCGGGATGATCCCTTCTCCAGGGTGTACTATCTACAACATGTAAGAACCGATGTTGCCTACAGACCTTTCATCACTTAGTAATGCTACGCACTGAAGACACCAGTCTCCGTGTACAGATGGCTGACAGTGGGGTCATTGCTATTAGGCCCCGTGCCCAAATTGACCTAGCCGTTGTCATGCAGTTGGATGTCATCCCACCGGGATGATCCCTTCTCCAGGGTGTACTATCTACAACATGTAAGAACCGATGTTGCCTACAGACCTTTCATCACTTAGTAATGCTACGCACTGAAGACACCAGTCTCCGTGTACAGATGGCTGACAGTGGGGTCATTGCTATTAGGCCCCGTGCCCAAATTGACCTAGCCGTTGTCATGCAGTTGGATGTCATCCCACCGGGATGATCCCTTCTCCAGGGTGTACTATCTACAACATGTAAGAACCGATGTTGCCTACAGACCTTTCATCACTTAGTAATGCTACGCACTGAAGACACCAGTCTCCGTGTACAGATGGCTGACAGTGGGGTCATTGCTATTAGGCCCCGTGCCCAAATTGACCTAGCCGTTGTCATGCAGTTGGATGTCATCCCACCGGGATGATCCCTTCTCCAGGGTGTACTATCTACAACATGTAAGAACCGATGTTGCCTACAGACCTTTCATCACTTAGTAATGCTACGCACTGAAGACACCAGTCTCCGTGTACAGATGGCTGACAGTGGGGTCATTGCTATTAGGCCCCGTGCCCAAATTGACCTAGCCGTTGTCATGCAGTTGGATGTCATCCCACCGGGATGATCCCTTCTCCAGGGTGTACTATCTACAACATGTAAGAACCGATGTTGCCTACAGACCTTTCATCACTTAGTAATGCTACGCACTGAAGACACCAGTCTCGGTGTACAGATGGCTGACAGTGGGGTCATTGCTATTAGGCCCCGTGCCCAAATTGACCTAGCCGTTGTCATGCAGTTGGATGTCATCCCACCGGGATGATCCCTTCTCCAGGGTGTACTATCTACAACATGTAAGAACCGATGTTGCCTACAGACCTTTCATCACTTAGTAATGCTACGCACTGAAGACACCAGTCTCTGTGTACATATGGCTGACAGTGGGGTCATTGCTATTAGGCCCCGTGCCCAAATTGACCTAGCCGTTGTCATGCAGTTGGATGTCATCCCACCGGGATGATCCCTTCTCCAGGGTGTACTATCTACAACATGTAAGAACCGATGTTGCCTACAGACCTTTCATCACTTAGTAATGCTACGCACTGAAGACACCAGTCTCCGTGTACAGATGGCTGACAGTGGGGTCATTGCTATTAGGCCCCGTGCCCAAATTGACCTAGCCGTTGTCATGCAGTTGGATGTCATCCCACCGGGATGATCCCTTCTCCAGGGTGTACTATCTACAACATGTAAGAACCGATGTTGCCTACAGACCTTTCATCACTTAGTAATGCTACGCACTGAAGACACCAGTCTCCGTGTACAGATGGCTGACAGTGGGGTCATTGCTATTAGGCCCTGTGCCCAAATTGACCTAGCCGTTGTCATGCAGTTGGATGTCATCCCACCGGGATGATCCCTTCTCCAGGGTGTACTATCTACAACATGTAAGAACCGATGTTGCCTACAGACCTTTCATCACTTAGTAATGCTACGCACTGAAGACACCAGTCTCCGTGTACAGATGGCTGACAGTGGGGTCATTGCTATTAGGCCCCGTGCCCAAATTGACCTAGCCGTTGTCATGCAGTTGGATGTCATCCCACCGGGATGATCCCTTCTCCAGGGTGTACTATCTACAACATGTAAGAACCGATGTTGCCTACAGACCTTTCATCACTTAGTAATGCTACGCACTGAAGACACCAGTCTCCGTGTACAGATGGCTGACAGTGGGGTCATTGCTATTAGGCCCCGTGCCCAAATTGACCTAGCCGTTGTCATGCAGTTGGATGTCATCCCACCGGGATGATCCCTTCTCCAGGGTGTACTATCTACAACATGTAAGAACCGATGTTGCCTACAGACCTTTCATCACTTAGTAATGCTACGCACTGAAGACACCAGTCTCCGTGTACAGATGGCTGACAGTGGGGTCATTGCTATTAGGCCCCGTGCCCAAATTGACCTAGCCGTTGTCATGCAGTTGGATGTCATCCCACCGGGATGATCCCTTCTCCAGGGTGTACTATCTACAACATGTAAGAACCGATGTTGCCTACAGACCTTTCATCACTTAGTAATGCTACGCACTGAAGACACCAGTCTCCGTGTACAGATGGCTGACAGTGGGGTCATTGCTATTAGGCCCCGTGCCCAAATTGACCTAGCCGTTGTCATGCAGTTGGATGTCATCCCACCGGGATGATCCCTTCTCCAGGGTGTACTATCTACAACATGTAAGAACCGATGTTGCCTACAGACCTTTCATCACTTAGTAATGCTACGCACTGAAGACACCAGTCTCCGTGTACAGATGGCTGACAGTGGGGTCATTGCTATTAGGCCCCGTGCCCAAATTGACCTAGCCGTTGTCATGCAGTTGGATGTCATCCCACCGGGATGATCCCTTCTCCAGGGTGTACTATCTACAACATGTAAGAACCGATGTTGCCTACAGACCTTTCATCACTTAGTAATGCTACGCACTGAAGACACCAGTCTCCGTGTACAGATGGCTGACAGTGGGGTCATTGCTATTAGGCCCCGTGCCCAAATTGACCTAGCCGTTGTCATGCAGTTGGATGTCATCCCACCGGGATGATCCCTTCTCCAGGGTGTACTATCTACAACATGTAAGAACCGATGTTGCCTACAGACCTTTCATCCCTTAGTAATGCTACGCACTGAAGACACCAGTCTCCGTGTACAGATGGCTGACAGTGGGGTCATTGCTATTAGGCCCCGTGCCCAAATTGACCTAGCCGTTGTCATGCAGTTGGATGTCATCCCACCGGGATGATCCCTTCTCCAGGGTGTACTATCTACAACATGTAAGAACCGATGTTGCCTACAGACCTTTCATCACTTAGTAATGCTACGCACTGAAGACACCAGTCTCCGTGTACAGATGGCTGACAGTGGGGTCATTGCTATTAGGCCCCGTGCCCAAATTGACCTAGCCGTTATCATGCAGTTGGATGTCATCCCACCGGGATGATCCCTTCTCCAGGGTGTACTATCTACAACATGTAAGAACCGATGTTGCCTACAGACCTTTCATCACTTAGTAGTGCTACGCACTGAAGACATCAGTCTCTGTGTATGGATGGCTGACAGTGGGGTCATTGCTATTAGGCCTCGTGCCCAAATTGACCTAGCCGTTGTCATGCAGTTGGATGTCATCCCACCGGGATGATTCCTTCTCCAGGGTGTACTATCTACAACATGTAAGAACCGATGTTGCCTACATACCTTTCATCACTTAGTAATGCTACGCACTGTAGACACCAGTCTCCGTGTATGTATGGCTGACAGTGGGGTCATTGCTATTAGGCCCCGTGCCCAAATTAACCTAGCCGTTGTCATGCAGTTGGATGTCATCCCACTGGGATGATTCCTTCTCCAGGGTGTACTATCTACAACATGTAAGAACCGATGTTGCCTACAGACCTTTCATCACTTAGTAATGCTACGCACTGAAGACACCAGTCTCCGTGTATGGATGGCTGACAGTGGAGTCATTGCTATTAGGCCCCGTGCCTAAATTGACCTGGCCATTGTCATGCAGTTGGATGCCATCCCACCGGGATGATCCCTTCTCCAGGGCGTACTATCTACAACATGTAAGAACCGATGTTGCCTACAGACCTTTCATCACTTAGTAATGCTACGCACTGAAGACACCAGTCTCTGTGTACATATGGCTGACAGTGGGGTCATTGCTATTAGGCCCCGTGCCCAAATTGACCTAGCCGTTGTCATGCAGTTGGATGTCATCCCACCGGGATGATCCCTTCTCCAGGGCGTACTATCTACAACATGTAAGAACCGATGTTGCCTACAGACCTTTTACCACTTAATAATGCTACGCACTGAAGGACTCACATAAATTTTAGACTGCCATGTTTGTCTCAAAGTAATAAATAACATTCAGGAAAATTGCACTCAGGTAATTATAGACCGTGTGGACATAATATCTAAGAAAAAAAAACTGACGCAACACAGATGAATTACTCGAATATGACTGAAGTCACTACATGTAATGTACATGTACAGAGAGACAAACGATTACAATTTCAGAAAAATTGGATGATTTATTCAAGAGAAAGCGATTCACAAACTGAGCAAGTCAATAACGCTTTGGTCCACCTCTGCCCCTCATGCAAGCAGCTATTTGGCTTCGCATTGATTGTCTTCCTGAGGAATACCGTGCTAAATTCTGTGCAACTGGCGCGAGAGATCGTCAGAATCCCGTGCTGACTGGAGGGCCCCACCCATGATGCTCGAAATCCTCTCGACTGGGGAGAGATCCAATGACCTTGGTGACCAAGGTAGGGTTTGCCAAGCACGAAAACAAGCGGCAGTGGGAACTCTGGCCGAATTATGGCGGGCATTACTTGTTGAAAAGTCAACCCAGAATATTTTGCCATGAAGGACAACAAAAGTGGGTGCAGAAAATCGTCGACATACAGCTTTGCTGCAAGGGTGCCGTGGATGACAAGCAAAGGGGTCCTGATATGAAAAGAAATGGCACCACAGACCATCACTTCTGGTGGTCAGGCCATATGGCGGTCGACATTCAGACTGATATCCCGCCGGCCGCAGTGGCCATGTGGTTCTAGGCGCTGCAGTCCGGAACCGCGGGACTGCTACGGTCGCAGGTTCGAATCCTGCCTCGGGCATTGATGTGTGTGATGTTCTTAGGTTAGTTAGGTTTAAGTAGTTCTGAGTTCTAGGGGACTTATGACCTAAGATGTTAAGTCCCATAGTGCTCAGAGCCATTTGAACCATTTGAATTGATATCCCTCCAGTGTCCGGAGCGTCTCCATACATGTTTTCGCTGGTCATCGGGATGCAGTTCGAAGCGGGACTTACCACTGAAGGCAATTCTACTCTAGTGAATAAGATTCCAGGGGGAAGACGTGTCTGGTGATGCCCCGGACAGCAGTGGAATACCAACCTCAATATCGTCGGCTGTAGGGCCCGACAACCAGGGTTATTGTGTAGGGTGCCACTTCATTTCATAGCAGGACCACTTTGGTTGTCGGCCGCGGGACCCCTGCAGCAGACCGGTACGTCGAAGATATTCTACGCCTTATTTTTTGTCCTTCACGGTAAGCCAACCTGGGCTTACATTTCAGCAAGATATTGCCAGTCCGCATTTTCTAATTGTCTTCGGGCTTGCCAGACCCTGCCTTGGCCAGCAAGGTCGCCGGATTTCTCCACAGTTGAGGAAGTTTGGAGCATTACGGACAGGGTCCTGCAACCGGCTAGGGAGAGATAATTGTACAGAATTTGGCACTATGTCACTCAAAATGGCATCCAACAACTCTGTCAATCAGTGGCAAGCCGCATAACTGCTTGCATAATGGTCAGAGGTGGAGCAACTAGTAATTAACTAGCTTAGTTCGTGAGCTCTTTCTCTTGAATAAATCAACCACTTTTTCTCAAACGGTGGTTATATGTTTGCCTGTACATGTGCATTACGTCAACGGATTTCCGTCCCATTCGGATAATTTCTTCGTGGTGCGTCGTTTTTTCTTCTTTTTTCTGACATAAATGTATTTTTTTTACTTTATATGGCATGGAAAGGCAGCTGATCAGAGTAAATTTTGGAAAAAATAACTGCCATTACAATGAAATGAATGCCCATAGGTGCATACAGGCGTTGATATACGACAATGAAAATGTGTGCCCCGACCAGGACTCGAAGCCGGAATCTCCTGGTTACATTGCAGACGTTCTATCCATTTTTTTAAAAATCTCATTTTGATCGTTTTCGTTCGTTGTGTCTGATCGCAAGACACCCGTTTCAGTTCGTCGTTGATCCATTAACTCAGTTTTTTTTATTACAGAGGACAGCTAACCCTCTGGCCGAACACGCTGAGTTACCGTGCCGGCATCCATCTGAGCCACCGAGGGCACAGAGTGTAGTGCGACTACAGGTACTTATCTCTGGCACGCCTCCCGTGAGACCCACATTCCCAACTTATTGTCCCGCACTATTTTCATAGTGCCCCTGCCCATTATACTCATTGCCGATTCCCGCAAGAGTTCGGGCACTGTTTGTGCATCCCCACATAAGAAGATGGTCAAATGGTCGGTGAGCCTTAACTATATATATGAAGATGGTATCTGTTCTTTCGGACATGTCCGAAGCAACAGATACTATCTTCATATATATATATATAAAGATAACTGCAACAAATTGAGGTGTCATGTAGAAAGAACGTTTTGCGGGAATTGAAGGAATTGTAATGTATTTTGATTATATTCCTGAAGCTTGTGCAGCTATACTTTTTCGTTTATATTAATTATTTATGGCATACACAACTGAAGATTTTTTTAGTTAATAAGTGTAATTAGCATAAATTTCCATGTCTATCTCAATAAATGTAACAAATCCATCACCACTCCACTAACCACCAGAGTTTGCCTATCAAATGCTCATTAGGTAAAATAGCTTTATAACGTCGGACTCAAAATTTCCCTGAAGTGAACTGCAGCAAGTGGATCGAAACGTCGACAATTTAGTTGTTTTCGTAGTTTACAATGACGGGGCCCAAAATTATCCAAAATTATTTTATCGAACAGAAAACAATTTATCAAATGACATTTCAATCCAATTATTTGGTCCATAGCTACAATTCTGTGAAACCCACATCTAGTAATTGTTTTCAGTTTATTTATTTGTATCATTAGGTTCTAAATGACTGACAGGAGAAATGTAACTCAAAAGGAGATGTGCACTGATATGTAGTGATGGCTGCAGTACGACTGCATACTCGTATAAGCTATTGTTAGAGCACTTGGCCTCTATGCATCGAAACGAACATAAGCACAGGAAAGGCAGTGAGTCACTGATCTGATGCGATATGGTACCGACGTGAGTTGAACCTATGTAGAAAAGAACTTCAAATTGATCAACCTATGTCTAATCAATGTAGCATTCTTACACTGAAAAGTTTTTTAATTTGAACGATTCTGAAATGTAGATGCTTGATTAACCGATAAAGGTAAAGACGATTTCCTTCCCCAGCATTGTCCAATTCGAGCCTGACCTTTGTCTCTTATGACTGTGGCGTTGGCAGCACGTTAAACTGTAACCTTTCTTCTTACTTTGTAAGGTAAGTGTAAAATGTGTTACTCTCGGTAATTCCAGAAATATTTGTATCAACCTAGGTATTTATAACAATAATATTACGTACAGATTTTGGGTGTCTTATTCAGTTCAGGTTAGTAAAAAAATGTAGATGTCGTGTGACTAGGGCCTCCCGTCGGGTAGACCGTTCGCCGGTTGCAAGACTTTCGATTTGACGCCACTTCGACGACTTGCGCGTCGGTGGGGATGAAATGATGATGATTAGGACAACACAATGCCCAGTTCCTGGGCGGACAGTTAAGGTTAGTACTACCGTAGTATGTTTTGTGCACTAGACATCTAAAAAGTACATACCTATCGTTGTTCCATACATGTTGTACCAGAACATGAAGCATCCGTCATCTGCAAATTCCTTGCCATACACAGGCGAGTACAATCTGGCGAAATCATTTTCTTTTCGTGGGCTCGATGACTCGATGTACACATAATGACCTGAAAATGGAAATGAAAACAATGCAATTTTACTACACTGACATCAGAAGTGGAAATATATCTCTATGGCAACGTAAAAAGTGGTTAAGTAATGATAGATTGAAGCGAAAAATCCTCCAGATGATTCTGCGTGCTAGTTCCCAGTTCATACAGAATAAGTCTCCAGTAGCTGATATAGAGGAATTACGTTGTGAAATGGCGCTTTCTTACTAAATCTATTAAGACACGATAAATGAGTATTAACAGATTGCAAAGAAACAGTAATTAGTCAAAAATGCACTAATGAAATAACATTAATACAAAACTCGTACATAATAGGTACTTGACTTTTCGAGCTTGTGCGGTGTCTGTAAGACAACTTTTCAAGACATTGTACGTAAGGATCACTTTCCCAGAAAGGTAAACCATGATAATACAATACCAAAACGGCAAAGTATCGAAAGAAACGACTTAAATTTTATAAAACTATGGGAGTTTTAATGCTACTTCGTGGTTGAGAGACGTGAACCGTTTCGTGGAGATGAGCTGGATAATGCACGGAGCCGCAGCCGTGAATCGCTCTACATTCACCCGGTCGAGCCCGCCTGCGGCTGACCGCTCCGTTCTCTTGCGCGCCCGCATGTAGTCCAGCTCAGCTGTACCGGCAACGTAAGAGCGCGAGACGCGATGCGGCGTCGAGGTTCTCGACTCCTTCGGATACCCGGCTGAGCCCGAGAGTCAACAGGGCTCGGTGCAAGAGGAAAATGGACCGCGCTGGTAAGGCAAGAAGGACTGGTCACATACGAGCGGATTTGATTTCCGAGTAGTTTGCACTCCTTCTAGAATCGTGAAAGTCTGATGTGCTAGGAACAAGGTGTTCTTGATCCATTGTAAAGGAAAAGACTCGAAATGAAAAAGAATGGATGTAACACAGTAATGCGTAATAAAAACTGAACATAATACAAGCAAATTCTTATTGGTTTAAACAATTCATCATTTCCTCTTTGCGCTTCTTTCTAAAGCCTCCACCTTTCTGGGCTCTTTTATGGAACTTGATCTCAAATTTTGTAACTAAGTTTATATTACACATTGGTCCACAGTTGGAATATCGTCTAGAAATGTTTCAAATATCTCTTCGTACCCTACTTTTTATATTCTTCTTCCTGTAATGTTCATTGATCATTTTCCACAATGAAGGTCTTTTACGAAAGAATTTTATAAGTTTTTCGCCGTACTGGAAGCAACTAGAACTTGCTGCCAAGAGGAAACCGCAGCAAACTCATGGACTTTCTGAACGTGGCCTGTCCGCTTACTGCAACAATACGCACGAGTGCGCCCATCTAATGAGACCGGATTGGCTGTTACGAGAATTGTAGTTGAGGGCTTCACGGTCACGTTTCTTTTAACGAACAGGCGGAAACTGCAGGTGTTCCAGAATCCGTCAGAGATATCCATGGCCCGCCCCTAATATCCGCTCGTGTGTGGCCTGCTAATGCAGCCCTACGCGGACAGTTCAGCGCAATACACTGAAGTGACCAGAGTGTAAGCAAATCGCAATTGTTTTAATTTTCTTGTAGGCCCTCTTATGGTTATCGCATATTATTGTTATTATGTCAGAAGTTCATGTCGAAATGCAAGGTCTTTGCACCGACCAAAGGTTAGAAAATGTATAGAAGGAAAAAACGAGGGTTACCTGAAACTGGGAGGGACCTTCAATCGTATGGAGAAATCAGGAGATAACATGGTATGAAAAAATATTACACAGGTTGTAGCTGATCAAAATAAATCTGTAGGTTTTGCAGAGTGTAGTGGCTCACGTACATCTACATCTACACGGATACTCTGCTAATCGCATTTAAGTGCCTGGCAAAGGGTTCATCGAACCACCTTCACAAGTTATTTGATGATCGTGATGGCTGTCCCTGTACCCTGTTACTTCACTTGAATACCTGCAAAGCGTCTTCTAATAGATCAACAGTACTGGCAACCTTCCGGCGTCTGCAAAATACATTGTCTGGAGAAAGTTACAGGACAAGGCTATCTGGATCTTGCACAGGCAGTACCAGAAATACGAGGACTGTTGCTCGCTGCACGCCCAAGAGATGTGCTTCGTCATCGGTCAATAATGTCTCGGAAAAAAACAAGAAAAAAAAAGTGCTGCAGCATATGATGGATGGTGCGAGTACATGTAAAATGAGGTGGCAAAGGTCCTACTAATATCGTGTGGGACCACCTTCTGACTAGCGTAATACAGCAACTCGATATGCCATCGACTCAACAAGTCGTTGGAGGTCCATGCAGATATACTGAGCAATACTGCCTCTATAGTAGTCCATAATTGCGACACTGAGACTGGTGCAGGGTGACGTGCACGAAGTGACCTCTCTATAATGTCCTACAAATGTTCAATGGGGTTCATGTCGGGTGATCTGGGTACTCAGAACATTCGCTCGAATTGTGCAGAGAGTTGTTCAAACCAATCGCGAACAGTAGTGGCCCGGTGACATGTTTGTGAACATGAAGCTCATGAATGACAGTAAATGGTCTCCAAATAGCCGAACGTAACAATTTCCAGTCAATGATTAGTTCAGTTGGACTAAGAACCCTGTCAATTCCATGTAAACACAGTCTACTCCATTATGGACCCCCCACCAGCTTGCGCAGTGCCTTTTCGACAACCTGACTCGATGGCTTCGTGGAGTCTGCACGACACTCCAACACTACCATCAGCTCTTACCAACTGAAATGGGAACTGATCTGACCAGGCACAGTTTGCCAGTCGTTGAGGCTTCAACCGATGTGGTCACGAGGCCAGGAGAGGCGCTGCAGGCGATGTCGTGTCGTTAGCAAAGGCAGTCGCGTCGGTTGTTTGCTATCATAGCCCATTAACGTCAAATTTCACCGCACTGTCCTAACGGATACATACTTCGTACTGTCCCACATTGATTTCTATGGTCGCTTGTCTGTTAGAGCTGACAACTCTAAGCATACGCCGCTGCTCTCGGTCGTTAATTGAAGGCCGTCAGCCACTGCGTTGTCCATGGTGAGAGGTAAGTGCCGGAAATTTGGTGTTCTCGGCACAATCTTGAACGGTCCATCTCGTAATATTGAATGACTTAACGATTTACGAAATGGAATGTCCCATGCTTCTAGCTCCAACTACCATGCTGCGTGTTAATCCCTGTCGTGAGGCCATAATTGCGCCAGAAACCTTTTCACGTCTATCACCTAAGCACAAATGAGAGCTCCTCCAACGCACTGTCCCTTTATACCATGTGTACGTGTTCCTATCTGATGTAGAGAAAAGTGCTATAAATATAAAAACAGAAATTAAAATGAGCAAGTTAGGGATATTTATAAGGCATTTGTCGAGGGTTATGTTACCGACCAGGGGGCAAATGTGAAAAATAGGCTTCAGAACTATTGTCGCTTTCCGTTCGACAACCACTCCCTAAACACCGCTCTACCTCACACCCTTGAGGATAAATGGTTGCAGGAATATTGTCGTAATGTTTACGCATCATTGAATAAGTGAAAAATGCCGTAACGTACATAAAAAGTAATCGCCATGTGAAAGACTCATGGTTGCAATTTACAGTAAAGCATCATGTTGGACGCGCTGGAATACTTTGTGTATCGCATGTATCTATGCATCATGAACAAACTGCTGCATTTTTATGTGAAACAGCAAAATACGCTTGTTTGGGAACTAGGAGTACAAGGTAGCTGACAAATTAATTCAGTTTCTCGAAGTATTTCAAGAGGCTACCAAGGTTACAGAAGCTAGCAGTGGTCCGACGCTGACAGAGAAGAAATTTATGGTGTATCACGTTCCACATATGTTGCATTTCAAGGTAAATGTAATGTTACGTAAGTTTGTTAAGTAAATATTTTATCTGTACTAACGCCCTCAACGTTTGCTAGTATAAAAGTAAAAACACATGTGAACAGTGCTCCAAATTTATTAGCAACTACGCGAAATAATTTATTTAAATTCTATGGAGGCCAGTTGAATTATTTGCAGAACGTCATACAAAGCACTAAGCCTCAGAATCGACGCCTTCAAAACGTGCAAAGAGCGTCTTTGCATTGTGGGCGGAGGGGGAGGAGGGAACTGCCTATGAAGTTTGCATGTATCTATTGATGGGGAAACCGGATGAAGCGTAGTCACTTCTGGAGTGGTGGGAGCCAGGAGCTACAACCTATCCCACACTGTCGCAAGTTGAACGGGAAGTACCATGTAAACCTGCCTCTGTTGCTCCTGGCGAGAGGGTATTTAGTCGAGCTACGCTTGTCATTACGGATAAACGTAGTGGAATATCTACGGAAAATGTGAATGACCTTCTAATGGTGTACTACAACACCATTGTAAGTTTAAGATACATTTACATATCATCCTAGTTTCTTTATCATAATTCTCTAACGTCTTAATTGCTTGTTTCAGGAATAAAGTCATCCAGGAGATAGTTATGGCGTCACGAGATGAAGAATATTTCTTTATTTAGTTGAAGCAAGAACGTGTTCAATGTAATATCTTTCTTGTCTGCATTTTGTGGTCCTTCATAAGTTTTCTTTTAATTTTAACAAATATATTTAGACTCAACAGATAATATAGTGGTTGTACCATGTGAATGTGATGTCAAGCGGATATTTTACGAGATACCAAAGGACAGTTGTTCCTAAACTTTTTCGACATGTGTCCTCCTTTCACAAAGTCCTGTTGTTGTTGTTGTTGTGAACTTCAGTCCTGAGACTGGTTTGGTGCAGCTCTCCATGCTACTCTATCCTGGGCAAGCTTCTTCATCTCCCAGTACCTACTGCAACCTACATCCTTCTGAATCTGCTTAGTGTAGTCATCTCTTGGTCTCCCTCTACGATATTTACCCTCCACGCTGCCCTCCAATATTAAATTGGTGATCCCTTGATGTCTCAGAACATGTCCTACCAACCGATCCCTTCTTCTGGTCAAGTTGTGCCACAAACTTCCCTTCTCCCCAATCCTATTCAATACTTCCTCATTAGTTATGTGATCTACCCATCTAATCTTCAGCATTCTTCTGTAGCACCACATTTCGAAAGCTTCTATTCTCTTCTTGTCCAAACTAGTTATCGTCCATGTTTCACTTCCATACATAGCTACACTCCATACAAATACTTTCAGAAACGATTTCCTGACACTTAAATCTATTCTCGATATTAACAAATCTCTCTTCTTCAGAAACGCTTTCCTTCCCATTGCCAGTCTACATTTTATATCCTCTCTACTTCGAACTTCATCAGTTATTTTGCTCCCCAAATAGCAAAACTCCTTTACTACTTTAATTGTCTCATTTCATAATCTAATTCCCTCAGCATCACCCGAATTAATTCGACTACATTCCATTATCCTCGTTTTGCTTTTGTTGATGTTCATCTTATACCCTCCTTTCAAGACGTTATCCATTCCATTCAACTGCTCTTCCAAGTCCTTTGCCGTCTCTGACAGAATTACAATGTCATCGGCGAACCTCAAAGTTTTTATTTCTTCTCCATGGATTTTAATACCTACTTCGAATTTTTCTTTTGTTTCCTTTACTGCTTGCTCAATATGCGGATGAATAACATCGGGGAGAGGCTACAACCCTGTCTTACTCCCTTCCCGACCACTGCTTCCCTTTCATGTCCCTCGACCCTTATAACTGCCATCTGGTTTCTGTACAAATTGTAAATAGCCTTTCGGTCCCTGCATTTTACCCCTGCCACCTTTAGAATTTGAAAGAGAGTATTCCAGTCAACATTGTCAAAAGCTTTCTCTAAGTCTACAAATGCTACAAACGTAGGTTTAATCTTTCTTCTAAGGTAAGTCGTAAGGTCAGTATTGTCTCACGTGTTCCAGTATTTCTACGGAATTCAAACTGATCTTCCCCGAGGTCGACTTCTACTAGTTTTTCCATTCGTCTGTAAAGAATTCGTGTTAGTATTTTGCAGTTGTGGCTTATTAAACTGATTGTAAATTTCACATCTGTCAACACCTGCCTTCTTTGGGATTGGAATTATTATATTCTTCTTGAAGTCTGAGGGTATTTTGCCTGTTTCATACATCTTGCTCACCATATGGTAGAGTTTTGTTAGGACTGGCTCTCCCAAGGCCGTCAGTAGTTCCAATGGAATGTTGTCTACTCCGGGGGCCTTGTTTCGACTCAGGTCTTTCAGTGCTCTGTCAAACTCTTCACGCAGTATCGTATCTCTCATTTCATCTTCATCTCCATCCTCTTCCATTTCCATAATATTGTCCTCAAGTACATCGCCCTTGTATAGACCCTCTATATACTCCTTCCACCTTTCTGCTTTCCCTTCTTTGCTTAGAACTAGGTTTCCATCTGAGCTCTTGATGTTCATACAACTGGTTCTCTTATTTCCAAAGGTCTCTTTAATTTTCCTGTAGGCAGTATCTATCTTACCCCTAGTGCGATAAGCCTCTACATCCTTACATTTGTCCTCTAGCCATCCCTGCTTAGCCATTTCGCACTTCCTGTCAATATCATTTTTGAGACGTTTGTACTCCTTTTTGCCTGCTTCATTTACTGCATTTTTATATTTTCTCCTTTCATCAATTAAATTCAATATTTCGTCTGTTACCCAAGGATTTCTACTAGCCCTCGTCTTTTTACCTACTTGATCCTCTGCTGCCTTCACTACTTCATCCCTCAAAGCTACCCATTCTTCTTCTACTGTATTTCTTTCCCCCATTCCTTTCAATTGTTCCCTTATGCTCTCCCTGAAACTCTGGACAACCTCTGGTTCTTTCAGTTTATGAAGGTCCCATCTCCTTAAGTTCCCACCTTTTTGCAGTTTCTTCAGTTTTAATCTACAGGTCATAACGAATAGATTGTGGTCAGAGTCCACATCTGCCCCTGGAAATGTCTTACAATTTAAAACCTGGTTCCTAAATCTCTGTCTTACCACTATATAATCTATCTGATACCTTTTAGTATTTAGTCTTATTATAGAAAAAGGTAGTTACTGTATCATGAAAGTAACTGAATTCCAAACAAACGATTTAATAGCAATAATGCTTTTATAATGCTTCACATTTCACTTGTACCACATCAGAATGGCTGTTGAAGGCTCTTGCACAATGGGCAGGTATACGTTTCAATATTTGAGAGTTTTGCACTTTTCTGTTGACCCACAAATTCTCATTATGAAGTTAGCTGGCTCAACCCTTCCGAGGAATTCGGCGAGAAGGACCCGCCTGCTTTGCTTACTTTACATGCCACATAACGTTGCAATTAGGAACCACAGAAGTTAAAGACAGTCTCAAATTATTTTCACTGAGAAATTTGTATCTGTATTTATTTTTATATAAGTTAAAGAAAGTAATAAAATAGTTACCGATCAGTGTGGTAGTATTCTAAATCTCGCCTTTAAGCTTAACCAGTAACTTATCGGTGACAAAGTTTTATTTCCTGTAACTTAGGTCACTGGAAATTTCGAGTAGCTGCTGGCTTAAATTTATACTTCATATGGATTTCAGAATTATTGTCTCCTCCAATTGGTTGCAGATACAACTGTTAGTACTAGACAGAGCAGGGAAATAGTCTTTGAAAATTTTTATAAGTCCCTTCATTATGCTCTTTTTACTAAGAAATCGTAAAGGGCCTCGAAGCACTCAATTTGACTGATATTCAATCAGATTTTCAAAACGGTGTGGCTATTAATAAACAGTTCGATACGGTCGTGCACATTGCACAGGTTTGTGTTTGTTCCCTGAAGTAATGAACGTAAACTGTTGATTTTTAGCAAAATGTATACCTAATAGCATCAGTCTGAAGCCAAATAAACGACAGTCTGAAGCTAGACTTTGCCTTGGGAAATGTGCACCTGGTGAGAAAAACATAAACTTAGGCCGGCCGCGGTGGTCTCGCGGTTCTAGGCGCGCAGTCCGGAACCGTGCGACTGCTACGGTCGCAGGTTCGAATCCTGCCTCGGGCATGGATGTGTGTGATGTCCTTAGGTTAGTTAGGTTTAAGTAGTTCTAAGTTCTAGGGGACTGATGACCACAGCAGTTGAGTCCCATAGTGCTCAGAGCCATTTTTTGAACATAAACTTAATTCAATATGAAAACCGTTCTGCCGTGATATAACCACCTGACTTCCGTTTGTGTCAATAAAAACTTTTAAGTATTTGCCATTTGTCATACCGTATTACAAAAACTAGATATTTTGTAGAATGACCTTAAATAATACACTGGTGTCAAAAATTAAAGCAACAAACCGTTATTTCCCCGTTCTGTGTCTAATTCACGATATAATCATACAAACGGTCAACAGGTGTCCGCACGATCGTGATCTGCACCGAAGGTGTCGTTCGGGTCAAGGGACAATCACGCCAACCACGACGTCAGGGTAGCTATCAAAGAAGGTAGTGTTTGACGGGTAGCCCCTCATCCACAGCTGCTGTGTACCCGACCACAGACAATGCAGTATGGTACAGAGAAGATGCCTACCAGACTCTTTGCGTTGGAAGGCCACAGGAAGAATGGGAGCAGGACAGTCGGAGACTGATGAGGCCCCATGGCTTAATGTGAATTGTTCTGTTGTTCTTCCGATGAAGCGACAATTTATTGAAACCGGAACTGTGTCCCGAAGAACAGGGAACGGCCGACCATTTGTGTCAACAGAAAGAGAGGACCGTTATTTGGCTGTAAGCGTACGATGGCATCGCCTTAGTACTGCACGGCATCTGGCATCTGATACCGCCGCATTCACTGGACGTGTTGTATCAAGGCAAACGGTGTACAGAAGGCTTCAGCCGAGTGGCTTTTATCGTCGGAGACCTGCTGTTTGCGTACTTCTGACGCGTCTTCACAGAAGGAATCGTCTAGGGTGGAGTCGTCAACATATCACCTAGACAGTTCAACAGTGAACCAATATTTTTTTTCACAGATGAGACCAGATTTGCTATGGAGAGTGATTCTCGACAGATTTGCATCTGGAGGGAACGTGGAACTCGGTTTCAGGACTCAAACACAGCGAAAAGTGACCGATGTCGAGGAGGATTCCTAATGATGTGGGGAGGCATTATGTTAACCACACCAACACCTCTTCAGGAAATTGTATGGGTGGATCGGCAATGTTTGCCTGCTGTCAGGTATCGTGAAGAGATCTTGGGACGTCATGTGCAGTTGTTTCGGGGTGCTGTGGCACCAGACTTCGTAATGATGACGATAATAATCGACCTCATAGAGCAAGAGCGGTTAACGTTTCCTTGGAAACGAAACATAATGCACCCATAGCCTGGCCAGCTCGCTCAAACGATTTAAATCCCATACAGCATGTCTGGTATGCACAGGGGGAAGGGTTGCATCACGTCTGTTTCCACCAACCACTCTCCAAGATTTGCGAGCAGCTCTACAGGACGAAAGGGCGTTATTGCGTCAACATGAGATTGAGGATATCATTCACAGCATGCCAAGTCGTTGTCAGGCCTGTATTGCTGCCAGAGATGGTCACAAAAATGGTTCAAATGGCTCTGAGCACTATGGGACTTAACTTCTGAGGTCATCAGTCCCCTAGAACTTAGAACTACTTAAACCTAACTAACCTAAGGACATCACACATCCATGCCAGAGGCAGGATTCGAACTTGCGACAGTAGCGGTCGCGCGGCTTCAGACTGTAGCGCCTAGAACTGCTCGGCTACAGAGGGTCACACCCCATACTGAACACGTTAACCAGTTGTCAGAATGTTTGTGCAAAATCATTAAGTTGGAAAACACGAAGAACATTTTTAACTAAATAAACACTGTTTTTTGCCTTGTTTCACAATTATATTATTAATGTTACTGCACAACCAGGATATCGGGTTATAAGTCTATTTTCAAGTACATTACAGATTCCCGAAGATGATAATGCACAGATATATATGATGAAAAGGAAAAGATAATCATCTCAAGAAGGAGCCATTATACGAGCACGCGCCCAAGATAGCATTAACGGTGATTAACCTTCTATGCATCACACTGTTCAAAATGTTCGTCGACGCCGACAGGCCTTAATGACAACTTAAGACCTACCTGATGGACCTCGGATGACTTCGCAAGTTACCATTGCGGATGCCTTCACAACAGACTTCTCTGTCCAGAAGTACCTGCCAGTGCAGATGCCATTGCTGAGGATACCTAGGAGATACATTATACATTAAACGCCGCGGCTGCAATCCTCCTGACTGCGGAAGTGACCACCGACGACGTTCATGGCGCGGTGGCCAAAGGATCACTGAATCGGTCTTCTAGCCCGGATGGTTTACCGCCTGAATTTTAGAGCATATATGTCGTCAATATCCATCTGGCAGCCCGGATACCACACATCGCGCACATTCTGACCATCACTGCGACAATGGCAGCCCGATTACAGGCGGCTTTCGTGTATTTTATATGTTCTTGAGACATCTTTGAAGTGCCTTCACCGCCCGCAGTGGGATGATGGTCTCAATCTGGTTATCGTGAGAACCAGGACTACCGCACTTTACACCAGTAATATGATCCGGTTATGGAAAAGCCAAAATGCTAGTTTTACTGGAATGTTGACCAACGAGCTCGCACCTGTTTCGAGACGCCCACCGACGTCTTTGACACACATCCCACCTCCGATGTCGCACATCGGCAGTTTATTTTTGGAGTACAGGTACATATGCACAGAGCTCCCCAGGACCAGGAAGACGACCACCTGCGACATCTACCGTCTTCTCCGAACGTATCCACTCCGAAACCCCGTGGAAGCACGCCACTCTCAGGTTTCATGGCACAGTTTGGAAAACGATCCACCAACCATACCACACCACTGACACCACCACGACGTGGTACCTTCTCCTCAACGGCAAATATACTACAAGACAGAAACTGCATGGATTCACCCCTGTGCCTCAAGTGCAATGCCGAAGATACAGATTTAC
This sequence comes from Schistocerca gregaria, assembly GCF_023897955.1. NCBI lineage: Eukaryota > Metazoa > Arthropoda > Insecta > Orthoptera > Acrididae > Schistocerca > Schistocerca gregaria. The sequence goes on along the minus strand of NC_064931.1, from coordinate 767,944,525 downwards.
ATCGTTTTGAGTGTGGGCCAGCAGCAGCTGTCTGGACCTTCGTACAGAAGATTATGGCTTTCTACCTCAGAGTACCCCCAAATGACGTTTCTCCCTCCACGAGGATACGTCCTGACACGACCTAATTTCCATCGTCTATGTAGCACGCCATGACATGGATCAGTGGCATGGCTATCAACTACCTCTTCCGGGATGACATCGTCGATCCGGCGGACTTCTGGACACGCCTCCAAAAAAGTACACAACCACACCCTTCACAGACACTACACCGTCGGGCCATTTTTGCGAAGTATTTACAGAGTATTTTCGCAATCCCGCCTCAGAGCTGGAATCTCAACAAACCGTGCCAGCTAAGACTGGACAACCCCACGTTCCCCTTCTAATGATCAATGACAGAATGGACGTTGTTCTGACGGCGCGCCAAAGTGAAGCATGGCGCAACAAGTATTCCTAATTTATTTCACTTCTCTTTTCTCTTTATCTTCTGATTTTTTGCTGACACATGTTTATCCTATTCACGCATAGCTCTGTATCTGCAGTCTATTTGCTTTCTATCTCATTTGCTCCCCCATAAAACAAAACAAAAAATAGGTTGGTTGCTGCTGATTTTGAGACGGTATACTTATTTACGTTTACAAAAAACAGGAAGGATGTTGAGAATATATACTTGTATATGTTTTACGTTTTAAGTCCGTGGAGCATTTACCCGTAAAAAGCACAGGTACCGAGTTCGAGACTCGGTCCGAGACACAGTTTAAATCTGTACGGAAGTTTCATGACGGCGCAGATTCTGCGGCGAAGTGAAAATTTCATTCTGATTTGCAGCTGCTTGCTAGGCCTTTCCTGTCAGCAGCGCAGCCCACGCGACTGACGTTACGCGCCTCTGGTGGTGCTCTGACCTCATGAGCTGTAACCACGATTGATTTCCTCTGCTGGCGCGGTATTAATTACGTGACCATGCCAGTGGTTCATACACCCAGTGGCTTGGTTGTGGCCAGACAATCTACTTCACTTCCATACACCCTGTCTACTTCATCAGCTCCTCAGTGCTCAAGTACACCAGTACTTCACGTGAGAGATTAAATATCTGTCATCTCATCATAATCGAAACACAAAGTCTTACTTACCTAGTATCCTAGCGGTGCCTACCCGTAAAACAGCTGCACTTACAAACCCGTCTGTTGGTGCAGTCAGCATTTGGAGCAAGCTATTCTGCACTCTGAGCACATTGCGCTGCTGTTTTAAGAAAACTCTGAGGCGCTTCCTTGTGTCACCCTCATAACGTTTCCCCAGAAATTAACGTATTTGGACATATCTTTTTCTGCCAGACAGTAAAGCCAATGCTCCTATTTTCACCCAGATACGCTTCTCTGTCTCTCCTTTTCTCTAACGGTCACGCCAGTTTCTTTGCGCTTATTTTCATTAATTTTGTATTATTACGTCCCTCTTTCCCTCTAACTCTTCCTAGCATTTCTCTCGTGTCCATTGCTGCGAGTACTCACAGCTTAAACCTACCTTCCCATAATTTGTATTTACTATCGTATAACCTCATCATTTAAAAATTTTCGAGGATAGAACGCGGATCAAAAATTTGTTTACGTACAAACGGTACCCTAGGCATCCGATAATAGTCGACAAAACCCGACTAACGCACTTGGCTCTGTAGTGTGCAGTCACGTTATACAAGAGGTGACAAAAGTCTTTGGGTACCTCCTACCATCCTGTCTGACCTCGTTTCTCTCGGCTTAGAGCAACAACTCGAAGCGGCACGGAGTCAACGGGTCGTTGGAAGTTTCCTGCATAAATATTCAACCATTCTGCTGGTCATAATTGCGATAGTGTTGCCCGTGCACGATGCACGAACTGACCTCTCGATTATCTCCCATCAATGTTCAATGGGACTGATGTCAGGCGATCTGGTGGCCAAATCATTCGCTCGAATTGACCAGAACATTCTTCAAACCAATTGCAAACGATTGTGGCCCGGTGACATGTTTGGGAACATGAAATCCATAACTGGTAGCAAATGGTCTCCAGGTAGCCAAACATAACTATTTCCAGTCAATGATCGGTTCAATTGGCCCAGACGACCCAGACCATTCTATTTAAATGCAGCCCATAACATTATGGAGCCACCACCAGCTTGTACAGTTCCTTGAAGACAACCTGGATCCATAACTTCGCGAGATCTGCGCCACACTGGAACCCTACCATCAGGACTTACCAACTGAAATCGGGACTCGTCTTACGAGATCACCGTATTCCAGTGTCCGCCCCTGGTAGCTGAGTGGTCAGCGCGACGGAATGTCGTACCTAACGGACCGGGTTCGATTCGCAGCTGGGTCGGACATTTTCTCCGCTCAGGGACTGAGTGTTGTGCCGTTCTTATCATCATCATTGCAACCCCATCGACACCCAAATCGCCGAAGTGGCGTCAACTCAAAAGACTTGCACCAGGCGAACGGTCTACCCGACAGGAGGCCCTAGCAACACGGTATTTCCATTTACCGTATTCCATCAGTTGCTATGGGCCAACCGATATAGTCACGAGCCCAAGAGAGGCAATACAGGCGATGTTGTGCTATTAGCAAAGACACTCGTCTGCTTCCATATCCTATGAAGGATAAATTTTGCAGCACTATAGTAACGGATGCGTTCGTCCTAAGTTACACTTTGATTTCTGCTTCTTTATCGCGCAGTGTTGCTTGTCTGTTAGCCTTGACAACTTGACGCAGACGCCGCTGCTCTCCGTCGTTAACTGAAGGCCGACGACCACCTAGTTGTACATGGTGAGAGGTAATGCCAGAAATTAGCTATTCTCGGCACATTCTTCACACTGTGGGTCTCGGAATATTGAATTCCCTAACGATTTCCGAAATTGAATGTCTCATGCGTCTAGCTCCAAATACCATTCATCTACATCTACATCTACATCTACATCCGTACTCCGCAAGCCACCTGACGGTGTGTGGCGGAGGGTACCCTGAGTACCTCTATCGGTTCTTCCTTCTATTCCAGTCTCGTATTGTACGTGGAAAGAAGGATTGTCGGTATGCTTCTGTGTGGGCTCTAATCTGTCTGATTTTATCCTCATGGTCTCTTCGCGAGATATACGTAGGAGGGAGCAATATACTGCTTGACTCTTCGGTGAAGGTATGTTCTCGAAACTTTAACAAAAGCCCGTACCGAGCTACTGAGCGTCTCTCCTGCAGAGTCTTCCACTGGATTTTATCTATCATCTCCGTAACGCTTTCGCAATTACTAAATGATCCTGTAACGAAGCGCGCTGCTCTCCGTTGGATCTTCTCTATCTCTTCTATCAACCCTACCTGGTGCGGATCCCACACTGCTGAGCAGTATTCAAGCATTGGGCGAACAAGCGTACTGTAACCTACTTCCTTTGATGTCGGATTGCATTTCCTTAGAATTCTTCCAATGAATCTCAGTCTGGCATCTGCTTTACCGACGATCAACTTTATATGATAATTCCATTTTAAATCACTCCTAATGCGTACTCCCAGATAATTTATGGAATTAACTGCTTCCAGTTGCTGACCTGCTATTTTGTAGCTAAATGATAAGGGACCTATCTTTCTATGTATTCGCATCACATTACACTTCGCTACATTGAGATTCAATTGCCATTCCGTGCACCATGCGTCAATTCGCTGCAGATCCTCCTGCATTTCAGTACAATTTTCCATTGTTGCAACCTCTCGATACACCACAGCATCATCTGCAAAAAGCCTCAGTGAACTTCCGATGTCATCCACCAGGTCATTTATGTATATTGTGAATAGCAACGGTCCTATGACACTCCCCTGCGGCACACCTGAAATCACTCTTACTTCGGAAGACTTCTCTCCATTGAGAATGACGTGCTGCGTTCTGTTATCTAGGAACTCCTCAATCCAATCACACAATTGATCTGATAGTCCGTATGCTCTTACTTTGTTCATTAAACGACTGTGGGGAACTGTGTCAAACGCCTTGCGGAAGTCAAGAAACACGGCATCTACCTGTGAACCCGCATACAGAGTCTGTTATTTCAGGTCGTGCGGCCATAATCATGTCGAACACCTTTTCGCATGAGTCACCTAAGTAGAAATGACAGTTCCGCCAACGCATTGTCCTTTTATAGCTTGTGTACCCGATACTACCGCCATCTGTACATGTGCACATCCCTATCCAATGACCTTTGGCATCTCAGTGTACTCGTAGTGCATTGCTACTGCTCTGTATTTTTAGCGTCTGCTGAAATGGATAGTCGTTGCGAAAATATACGTTCTCGAAGAGTACGTTCAGATGGAAAAATGTGGGTAAATAATTTAGTTCAGTTCTGTCGAGAAGAAAAACGGGAAAGTTTGCTAATATAGTTAGAGAGCGCTACGGAGAGAGTAGCAGCAGCAGCAGCAGCAGGAAGGAGTGTACGGACAGTGTGTATCATTGTGAACGATGTTGAGAAAGTCAGACGAAGTGGTCAGAAAACTGTGACACCAACCAAGAAGCGACTTAGAAATAAATGTGTCGACGACTACGATAAGTGTTTCGTGAAGAGAAAGTTCTTAGAAAATTACGACGTTAAAAGAGAAATAACCACCCTGCAAAAGCCTTACAGTTGGGTGAAGGATTATACAAACATTAATTTCACAGGGAAACGAATCACTTCCTGGAAAATTGTCAAGGAAATCTGGTTTCCTTTTAAAAAATGTAAAATTAGGGAAAATATTTCCGGTTGAGAGGCAGAATTGTGTGCAGAAGAGCTAGGTGTCTACCTCTTACATATGGATTACGGGTACTGTGTACGCTTATTATGCATTATCTCACCCCTAACGCTCTACGGATTGATTGTAAACTTTTAGCACACGTGCCTGTAAAATTATATTTTAATTGCATTTGGAGATATATGTTTGTTCTCCTAGTTTGTTCTCCTAGTTACTAGGTCTTACAACAAAATTTCTATTTTATTTTCATTTACTACGCTTTCCTGTAGACGACTATATTAAAAGCTAAGGTACCGTTGTCTCTTGGTACCGTTGTCTCCTGCACGCACATCTGCAGTATTCGACATTAAAACAAATGTTTGATTTTCATTTTATTCATATCGATTATTTTTCTGTACAAGAATGTGTTAGCAGAATGTATGTTTGCTCTATCTGCTGCACGTGTACCAACTACAGTTCAGGAACCGTGTTACGTTTTGACTGAGTGCAGTTATAGCGCTCGTGTGTCATTCGAAGCAACCAATATCAGAACACGTCATCAGTTCGCAGCGCATAATTATCACGAAAGAACGTAAACAGTGCATTTTATCTGCGCTATTATAATTTCTATATTTGGTATGATATACCGGGTGATTCAAAAGAAATAACAAATTTAAATTGTTTATTACGGCCGGACGTTGTGGCCGAGAGGTTCTAGACGCTTCAGTCTGGAACCACGCGATCGCTACGGTCACAGGTTCGTATCCTGCCTTGGGCATGGATGTGTGATGTTCTTAAGTTATTTAGGTTCAAGTAGTTCTAAGTTCTATGGGACTGATGACCTCAGATGTTAAGTCCCATAGTGCTCAGATCCATTTGAACTACTTTTTGTTTATTACGGACAAACTATGAAAGATCGAAACGTATTGCGCGTATTAATGGGTAAGGGACGGTTCAAAGTTATGACACATCTCCACTGTTCTTTGTTTATAGCAACATGGAAACTACACCACAAGGGAAATCATTTTATTAGTGACCACAACATTACCGTACCTGAGAGATAGGGAGCTTCGGTCTGCTTATTTTGAGATTTTACTGGATATTTCACGAGGACACACACAAACATTTGATTGTATAACCACACCCGTCCAGAATATATTCTTAGTGCGTGACTTTATACTTAGTCACTACTGGAGTTGTTTACTGTAACGTCACCGCATGTTTCCAATAAATGGAGGAATGATCACTGCAGCCACTACAGCCGTCAAGAGATACAGGAAACGTATTCGCAATTGCTAGTATAAACCATCATTAGCTGTATACTGGAATTTGTACTGGACCGGGTCTCGAATCCGGATATCCCGACTTACACGAGCGATCACCTTAACCGCTTCGGCTATCAGTGCGCGAATCACGGCCAGACGCAAACTTTCAAATGTCGTCGTCCTGTACTCGTATAGGCATATTCCCTCCCAGAAAGTAAATATTTTTTGGGGTCAAGAGCATGGTAATGGTGAATTAGTACGAAATAGCAGTGGCTGTGTTATTATGCACGCATGTTCGAAGGAACATTGCATCGTACTTCTTAATAACACAGACACTGTTATTTCGTGTTTATTCGCCAGCACCAGGCCCTCGACTGTCAATAAATATGTCCTTTCTGGACAGGAATGTACGTATCGTGTGAGTACATATGGACGACGACATATGGAAATTTTGGTCTGACCGTGATTCGTGCACGGATAGCGAAAGCTGTTAAAGTGACCGCTCGCTTAAAGCAAGTTTCGGTCTGGCACAAATTTTCATGGTCGTCATTCCAGTATAAAGCTGATGGTGCTTCATACTCGCAGTATCCCGTAAAAATCATGTTTTGTGTTGGAATTTGCGCGAAGTCAATACATTTTTCAAGTAACGTGCATTTTACCGTCGATTCAGCAAAAAGCCGCATCTGCACAAGCAGATGTATAACTGGCATACAAAATTCTTGGGATCAGTCCTTGAATATCAACAAGAAAGACAGGTTAGGAACTTCAGCTTCTTCAAACAACGCTGTAGCGTGTTCTGAAACGACGCCTGCCTATGAAACATTAAAAATTGCAGTTTCTGCAGCAATCGAGTCCCGGCGACCATAAGAGAAGGTACGAATTTCGCATTTCAGTTCTCCAGAATATGGCAGAGAACACTTCTTCCGAACGATTCATCTGTTCGGACGAATCGACGATGCATCTATCGGGTAAAGTAAACCACCATAATGTAAGAATTTTGGGGTCACAAAATCCTGCCGGCCGCTGTGGCCGAGCCGTTCTAGGCGCTTTAGTCCGGAACGCGCTGCTACTACGGTCGCAGGTTCGAATCCTGCCTCGGGCATGGAATGTGTGTGATTTCCTTAGGTTAGATAGGTTTAAGTAGTTCTAAGTCGAGGGGACTGATGACCTTAGATGTTAAGTCCCATATTGCTCAGAGCCATTTGAACCATTTGAACAAAACCCTGGCGTCGTCACCGAACATGAAAGAGACTCACAGAGATTGAATGTGTTTTGTTCCGTTTCCGTTCACAAAGTTTATGGACTTTCTTGTGGAGGAAAGTGTGACAGTAACAGATGGACTTTCTACAACATTTGTTGTTTCCTCAACCTCACGAAGATTCCAATATTTTCATTTTTTTGTATGACGGTGCCTCTCTCTCTTCCACCTTGAGATGCACCGTCATCTTAACAACAGAATCCTTCAACGTTGGAATGGAAGAGGTGTACAATAGGATCTTGTTCATTGTCTTTGGCCTCCCACGGCAGCAGACCTCCGACCCTGCGACTGATTTTTTTCTGTGGAGCTACTATGGCAGCTGTCTATTCCATAAACAGGGACCTGTTGATTCTTGTGTGGAATGAAATGGACCACTGTTCCAATGTTTCTCGAGCAACGCATGTCGTTCACGTTGAGTATATGGTATAGTATCTGAGCGAACATAAAACTGTGAATCTCTTTCTACCCAGTGACAGCCACAATGTGTTTCTTTCGTTCATAGTGTATCTGTAGCGAACAACTGAAATCTAGTCTTTCTTGCTGAATCACCCTGTATATTATGTTACTTATAACATGCTTACCGTAATATATGCAATATAAAGTATGTAGAATACCTGGTAAGAGGGGTCTTGATAGCTCTAATCTTACCAGTTTCAGTAAATTTAAAAATAGTTAATGAACAAAATTTTACTGACATATGTCTAGAATGGAAGGGAACAGGCTGAGAAAACAGTTTTTTAAGATACTTAATCGTTGACTGAAATTTACGAACGAACTGTAGAGAGAGATGAGAAAGGATCTTGAACGGGCTGGGTTTAATCGGCGATTCATCTTAGGCTGGCCATCATGTGTGTAAGTCAGCGGCAGCTTTAAACAGTTTTACACTGAATATAGGTGAGTGATAAACAAAGGAAAGAAGTTAGGCTAACGGAAGGAATGCATATAACGATTTTAGTAATGTGTAAGTGTTATTTAACGTGGTCTTTGATGTCAATAAATAAAGTTGAAACATCAATGGTAGTGGTTGCTTGGTTAGTCTATATCGTAACTTCTATGTCAAGCTCTTTGGTTCTTCCTTTTTTGCGCAAGAGTTCCGTGGAAGAAAATTGTGTAACCATGTCTAGATGGTAAGTGGACGACAATGAAATAGCATACTAAAGACTAGTCCAAAGATGAAAAAATGGTTCAAGTATCTCTGCGAGAAGTGTTATCATGTATCAAAGGTGAAATAGGAGTTTGTTGGATCTAATATTCGAAAAATGATGTTCCAGTCCAACATCGAACGAAACTTTAGTGTTTTAGATAGGGAGGCTTAGATACCATTCGAGGAGGCTGGTACAAAATTCTGGGCAAATAGAAAAGGACTTATGTTACATTTCTGTTGTAGCAAATAGGCTGGAAAAGTTCAAGAAGGTTGGCTGTTTCATGAGGTTGTATTCATCAAGACATCCAAGCTGCTGAAATACCGATATGATGGCAGACCACTGATGGTCACATAGAACAGGCAATTCACTGTAGAGAGAGTTTTATTAGATGGATTAAGGGGAAAAGAGAAAGATATATAACCCAGTACACACGTAATTACTATGCAATAAACAGGTGATACCGTATTTATACTTCAATTACGCTTTTATTCACAATGAAAAATTAATTAAACTTTTATTACAATTACTGTGGTTTGCTAATTTTCTTTTTGAAATAAACTTCTCACAAAATATGTTTTATAGAAAAGAATAGAAGTTAGATACGGATTCGTTGCCCTAAAAACCGTGAGATTAAGTTATCACCTAACAAAAAGTAATTGCCTCTTAATTTACTTAAAAAACAGATGTTCTCAAAATACTCATTAATGAATCATTGGAGACTATGATTTCTTGTGGCGAAACATGTACTCCAAAGTTTCGAATGACATATGAAATGTTGTCAATGGAGTTCGCTTCCACCATACATATAGTTTAATGCTACTTTATATTTACCTCCAAATCCAGATCCATAAGTGTGGTCAAAAGACGGACCAGTGTTAAGATGCCCAGAAGGTGTAGAGTAGTTATTTCTTATCCAAAGAAAATCGGTAACCGAATCCTGTGACCAGCCGCAGATGTCTTCACTTTCAAAATCGCAGGAGGATTTCGGCGAATGAATCAGGGCTTAGCATGGAACAAACAATGGTAACATTTGTATAAACAATACACTCATCAAAATTGTTATTACAGAGATTTAAGTCTAAGAGAAACATGTAAATCTGTATCATAAAAGATTGTTGAAACGTAATAAAATACTGTGTGTTTGACGCTGTGTAGCGTAAAAGTTGTGCTGCAAAACAAGTCCACATAAAATTTTTTAATCTTAAATTGTGTTGTGAATACACATGAAACATAGTGATTTACCTCTCAAACACTGCATTGTAATATTTCTTCTACTTTCACAGAGTAATTTACAGTGACAGTGACATGTGATAATCATGTTACCATAGGTGTTTCCTTGGCAACACTTCAGTAGATATTTATAATTAGGCGTCAATTATTAGATTTTTTTTATTGTGACTGCATTTTTCCTAACTGCAAAAGATTTTTTTTTCTACTTGACGACAGTAACATAACATTCGTTAAATATATCTGTAATCTACTTTGTAGATGTAAAAAATGTTACACTAAAGATGCATTTTTCTAAGATACTTGGGCTTTAACGGTTTACGTTGTAACTAAAACTACCACGGGTCTAAAGATGAGTGTATATATATCAATCTCAGTAACTGCTGTAAGATTTCTGGGCTGCGAGAATCAATCGTAACTAAAATGGTTCTCATACATCCAATCTATTCTCAGGCGTCAACGTGCTGATACAGATATTACTAATATTAGTAATAAGTACTTGTTACGTTATTATCTCTAATTTCAATGAAAAAGTGCAAATGTCATAACCAATTGGCTGTGGGGAAAAGGTCTTTTACCAATTCGGCTTGTGTTTTACTTTCAGTCAACACTTCCTACATGATACTAAGGCTTGAAATATATCATTTGGTAGCTCCTGACATTTAGTAAAAAAGTTCAAGACAACTTTTAAAAAGGTTTCATCATTATTTCTAACTGGTCGAATTGCGGAGAAAGCTATGATACTTCCTTGTGAACAGATTATTAGCACCACTGTAACAAATTTAAACACAATATAATTTGCTAGGCAGATTCCCGAGAAAAAAAGTCATCTGTTAATATAAAAAGTACTTTTTCCCGATAAATATGGACAATCGTGAGCTAATATCTGGAATTTATCAATATAATTTATGAGTCGGACACACAGGTATAAATTACACGAATCAAAGTAGACGATTCGGCATAAAAATCGAAACCCCACAGCTGGCTGTTTATGAGCTTTCTAGAGAGTCGAATGTCAATAGTGCAGGGTATACAGTCGAACGTGGATGAGTGAGAAAACTCTATAAATGAGCCCAATCCTCATATCCTGTTATATTTCACCCAAAACTCTCTGTAAGTGATACGATTTTGACGATTCTGAGGTCCTGACCTCGATAAATGAGACTACTTGACTTCCAGTTACATAAGCAAATTTCACACGCATAACAGATACGTGTCTTTTGTTACAAACTTCCTAGTTCGTATATAGCGAATAATCGATTGTTTACAGAGTCCTCATTTCTTTTGAATTTTGAACGGATACTGACCAGTCAATTTTCGATAAGATATGGAAGCTTCAATAACATGTTCGAAATGCAGCAAGCCGCCGATTGTCCTAGTTAATGTCGTCCAAACACTGCGAAAAACACCGAAAAACAGAGATAATTCAAAATTCACACGTGTTTTCTGTAAACTGCTATTTTATGTATTTAATAAACCCTGTGCATTACTTAGACGTTACTCACCGAAAACTGAGAACATGTTTACAAAATGGCACTTAAAACATACTATAGTTCGTATCAGCAGCTTTCAGTTTACTATCGTGAAATAATCGTCCAATTTTGTCTGTTTTTGTTCCTCATTCACTTTTTTCCCGATTATGGTCACCATTTACCGGTGAGTCAGAACATCGTATTTGTCAAACGACTTCGTTCTGCATTTTCTGACAACAAATCAACAAATGCCAGTGCTCCGACGTGCGCAAGAACCAGTTCCTCTACCGGTCATTTTGTTCACTGCATCCACCTCATTTAGCTGCTCAAATACCGGTACATACGCATCGTCATTTAACTACTTGTGGATATTTTCATCATATACGTCTTCACAAAAGGAAATCTTCATTATAAATAACAGTATTCATTCTAATTATAACATAATACTTCCAGCTTGTTTTTAGTTGGTTTTTTTCGAAGGTTATTAAACTGTACATGGATAATCCTCAAGCTTTATGATTCGTATCCGGATAATCGGGAGCTTGCTCTATCAATACATAAATAGGTTACAAGTTGTAGCAGTATTTCTTGATTACATAAGCATTGCTTTCCCGGCATTCCCACTTTTCTTGAATCTTTCAAAGTGAAAAATGTATACTACTGGCCATTAAAATTGCTACACCATGAAGATGACGTGCTACAGACGCGAAATTTAACCGACAGGAAGAAGATGCTGTTATAAGCAAATGATTAGCCTTACAGAGCATTCATTCGAAGTTGGCGACCCCTACAACATGCTGACAAGAGGAAAATTTCCAATCGATATCTCATACACAAACGGGAGTTGACCGGCGTTGCCTGGTGAAACGTTGTTGTGATGCCTTGTGCAAGGAGGAGAAATGCGTACCATCACGTTTCCGACTTTGATAAAAGTCGGATTGTAGCCTATCGCGATTGCGGTTTATCGTATCGCGACATTGCTGCTCGCGTTTGTCGAGATCCTACGACCGTTAGCAGAATATGGAATCGGTGGGTTCAGGAGGGTAATACGGAACGCCGTGCTGGATCCCAACGATCTCGTATCACTAGCAGTCGAGATGACAGGTATCTTATCCGCATGGCTGTAACGGATCGTGCAGCCACGTCTCGATCCCTGAGTGAACAGATGGGGCCGTTTGCAAGGCAACAACCATCTGCACAAACAGTTCGACGACGTTAGCAGCTCGGAGACCATAGCTGTGGTTACCCTTAACGCTGCATCACAGACAGGAGCGCCTGCGATGGTGTACTCAACGACGAACCTGGGTGCACGAATGTCAAAACGTCATTTTTTCGGACGATTCCAGGTTCTGTTTACAGCATCATGATGTTCGCATCCGTGTTTGGCGACATCGTGGCGAACGCACATTGGAAGCGTGTATTTGTCATCGCGATACTGGCCTATTACCCGCCGTGATGGCATGGGGTGCCATTGGTGACACGTCTCGGTCACCTCTTTCTCACACTGACGGCACTTTGAACAGTTCAGGTTACATTTCAGATGAGTTACGCACCGTGGCTCTACCATACATAGTTCAAATGGGTCAAATGGCTCTGAGCACTATGGGACTTAACATCTATGGTCATCAGTCCCCTAGAACTTAGAACTACTTAAACCTAACTAACCTAAGGACATCACACAACACCCAGTCATCACGAGGCAGAGAAAGTCCCTGACCCCCCGGAAATCGAACCCGGGAATCCGGGCGTGGGAAGCGAGAACGCTACCGCACGACCGCGATCGCTACGAAACACTACATTTCAGCAGGATAATGCAAGGCCGCATCTTGCAGGTCCTGTAAGGGCCTTCCTGGATACAGAAAATGTTCGATTGCTGCCCTGGCCAGCACATTCTCCAGATCTCTCACCAATTGAAACGTCTGGTCAACGGTGGTCGAGCAACTGGCTCGTCACAATACGCCAGTCACTACTCTTGATGGATTGTGGTATCGTGTTGAATCTGCATGGGCAGCTGTCCCTGTACACACCATCCAAGCTCTGTTTGACTGAATGCCCAGGCGTACCAAGGCCGTTATTACGGCCAGAGGTGGTTGTTCTGGGTACTGATTTCTCAGGATCTATACACCCAAATTGCGTGAAAATGTAATGTCAGTTCTAGTATAATATATTTGTCCAATTAATACCCGTTTATCATCTGTATTTCTTCTTGGTGTAGCAATTTTAATGGCCAGTAGTGTAGTTGCTTAGCCTGGATTGAGGAAAACCTCTGAAAGTTATGGAATCCACTGCATTACCTACATATGTGAGAAAACTCTGTAAACGAAAAATAATTTGAAACCTTCAACTCTGACTAATGCAGATTGCACTGTTAATTATGTAACAGTACAATAACATGCGAATCATTGTGTAACGCAGCTAGCAAGTTCTTGGAAGACAAAATAAATATGAAAGGATTAGTATAACGAGATAAGTTAGCAAAAGAACCTCTGCAAGTGGGACTTAGCGTGCGAGGCCTCCAGACGCGCCCGTTGCAGTAGATCTGTGACGAGGCGCTGGAGCTGAGCGTGTAGCCAGGGTCACACACCAGCGTCGCGACTGCGCCACCCATGCTCAGCTGCCACGATCCACTCGTCGGGTCCGGTACTACGTCGCAACCTCTCCCTGTAACAGCAATACACATCCCATTAAAATTCACAGTAAGTCGTGCAAGCGGCGCAGGACAGAGCCTGAAATCATTCACTGGTTGAAAGGCGTGAGCGTTTTAGGAGCACTCTGAACGGAAGCCACATTGCACATCAAGGAGAGGCACGTTCTGTTGTCGATTAGAGGTTGTCGTGGCATGTGCATGCACACATCCACGTTTGTATGCTCAACTGTTTACCTGATCCATCTACAGCGCAATTAATGTAGCCTCTCACAAAAGACTTAGTACTGTCCCTCAGTTCAGGGCACTTTTCTTTTGCTAAGAACTTGGGGCTAATTCTGGACCATCATTACACTATACTAAACAAACAACTTCATTCACTACAGAACTATAAAAAGGTATGTCCATTCTAATGATCCGAGCTGTTATGCCGTGGTCGGTTGATGAATTCTGTGTCAATTCCCATAATCAAGTCCCATAATCAAGTTCTGTAACTTGTAACAACCCTACCATAACAAAGGTCGAACTTTAATAACGATTGTGGTGTTGCTCACACTGCTAAATACTGCATTTTCGGGCAACAACAGTCATATTATGTGGCTGGTGTCATTAGAGCACAGTTAATAGTCATTTCATGTAATAATCAAAAAACTAGGCACTCATCTTTTTGTGTTTCCCACGCTGGTCTCGTCGTAAAATCATGGCTCAATCGTTGAAAATCTAGGTGGTTATGATTCCAAGCTCGGATGCAAAGAGGCCTAGGTTTTATCCTGCTATATTCAAAAGTTCTGTACATGCGCTTCACAAACCATTCTTGAAGATTACACTTTTGCAGGACAATGGTGATGTAAAAAAAAGCAATCAGTACTCCGAATTTAAGTTACACTTCCTTTTAATTGCAATATCACGTAAACACAAAACATCACTTCACAATACAAAACATACTTGAAAACATCTTTCTCACAGTCACTGTTAAAGTTCACATTTTATAAGCGGACTACAATACGCATCTTTCCAACATGACATCCAAAACTTGACCTTCTCAAGGTCCGACTCTCTAACAAGTTAACAACCAACTAACTATCGCTTACACGCCCAAAAATCAGAGTTACAAGTACGTCAAAGATCATAGTGACAAAAGAAAGAATACACATAAGAATAATATCATTGCAATATAAACATATCGATGTATCGAAAATGAAATCAAATCTGAATTTTGTCTCATAAATATGTTAACTACTTTACAGAAAAACAGTAGAATATTACTGGTATCGAGAGGTTCAGGTGAGCTGCCGTAGTGGTTACGTAATTCAAGTACCATTACAACCTGCAAACTTCTTTATGGAGAAATTCGAAGTTCAAATGGTTCAAATGGCTCTGAGTGCTATGGGACTTAACATCTATGGTCATCAGTCCCCTATAACGTAGAACTACTTAAACCTAACTAACCTAAGGACAACACACAACACCCAGCCATCACGAGTCAGAGAAAATCCCTGACACCGCCGGGAATCGAACCCGGGAACCCGAGCGTGGGAAGCGGGAACGCTACCGCACGACCACGAGATGCGGGCAAATTCGAAGAACAGGCCTTAGGTACTGCCAGCAGAAAACCAAATGTGTGGTTCCGATACGTGGATGACACGTTTGTGCTGTGGAGACATGGCAAGGAGGAACTAAGCCGGTTCCACGAATATCTGAACAGTATAAACTCGATAATTCAGTTTACAATGGAGGAGGAGGTAGACGAAAAATTATATTTCCTCGATGTGCTTGTTTTTAGAAACGAAAATGGTAGTTTGGTCCACTCAGTATACCGCAAACCCACGCACACGGACCGTTATTTGCACTGGGATTCGAACTACCACCCATAACAGAAGGGGGGTGTTATCAAGACGTTAGCGGACAGAGATAGAAGTATTTGTGAACCTGAGTTGCTCGACGCTGAGATGGAACATATCCACAATCCACTAATGAAGAGCGGATATTCATCCGCCGAAATAAAGCGTGCGTTGAGACAGCCACGCAGAAATCATAGTGACGTACAGGCTACCGCAAAATCTAAGGTTTTCCTGACGTTTGTTAAAAATGTAACGGAAAAAATAGGGAGGATCTTGACGAAGCGGAATATTGGCGTAATTTACAAGCCCACCAGGAAGATAGAGGAATACCTTAAGCCTGCCAAGGACACTCTCAAACCATTGGAAAAAGCTGGAGTGTATAGGATCCGATGCAGCTGTGGAGATGTTTATTTGGGTACTACTAAAAGAACTGTTTCAAATGTTTGGAAGAGCACAAGGGCAATTGTAGAAGAGGAGAAACGGAACGATCAGCTGTTGCGGAGCATGCTTTCCAGCCAGGTAACCACCATATTCGTTTCGAGGAGACGCACGTACTAGCGGCCACAAGCGGGTATTACGAAAGGCTCTACAGGGAGGCAATCGAAATCGCCAAACACCCTAATGATTTCAATCGAAAGGGGGAGGGCGTAAAATTAAATGGTATATGGATGCCGGTGTTGAAGAAGATGTGTACCACCCGTACACTACTGGGTGATGGCAACGGCGATCGACGGCGACGGACAGCGGCCAATTGTACTGACGTTTTCAAAACACGTGACGTCACGCCTCGGCACGGGAGCGCGCGGACACGGAATTTAGCGGCAGTCAGTAACGAGCCAGTGGGTGTGTTGGACCTTCCATCGAGCTACAGACCCCCTTAAAGATATCCTCCGCGGACGGGGACGAAACGTTGGGAATTGACACAGAATTCATCAACCGACCACGGCGTAACAGCCCGGATAATTATAATGGACATGACATTTCCGGCCGTGAAAGTCTACATTTTAGTATAAAAAAGTATTCCATTTCGAGATGAAAAAAAACTTGTAGAGTTACTAATACTCTTGATAGTGATCGTATTTTTCAAGGACTTCCGTATGGGAGCTCGCACCTGCTAGAATTGCCCATACGTTTGACACGTACACTATATCTACATCTAGACACCGTACGATCCATGGCGGACGGTAGGTATAAAAGGATAAAAAATTAGAGCCAAAAATGTGAAAGAAGACTAAAATATAACTCTATTTAATAATCTAAATTCACCCACCTAATTTAATGGAGGAGTCGTTTCCTTTCCTTTTCCACTCGCTAACAGAGGGATGGAGAAGCGGCTGTCTATAAGCCTCTGTACGAGCCCTTATTTCCCTCATCTTATCTTTGTGGTACTTACGTTAAATGTACGTTGGCGGCAGCAGGATCGATCTACAGTCGGCCTTTAATGCCAGTTCTCCGAATTTCATCAATAATTACTCGCTAATAGAGCACCGTTCTCCCCCCAGGGATTCTGGTATTAGTTCTCAACAAAGTAAAACCCTCTCCGTACCATTACGTAATACTGCCACGTTCTCTAAATTATTTTCTGTATCAGAAACCTGACTCTGGAATAATCTTCCGCAAAATATGAGAGAAATTAAATTCCCTTCATAATTCAAAAGACAACTAATAGTCCACCTTCTATCACAAAAGCTCTCTCTTCCTTATACTTTTCTGCAGATCACGCTCATCAACCTGCGCCCCCCCCCCCCCTCCCTACCTTTTCTCACAATATTTCCCTTCCCACTAGCTACAGAGTTCTCTGTTTAAATTCTGTTCTTTCCTAACACCCTAGCAGCCATTGTCACTGTCATTTCAATCTTCTCCTCTTCGCTTACGACAACACTAAATTTGGCTTCAAATGTGCTAAACTAATCTGTACCATTCTTAATGCCCTTTGTTATTATTATTATTATTGTTGATTTCTTATTGTAGTAGATTTGTGTTCATTTATAAGCAAATTCTAACTTTTTTATTCTTTCTTTTTTTGTTGTGTTATCCAGTCCATTGGCTTGGATCCACTCCCCCAGGTATTTGAATCTATCAACTCTTTTATTTTTTCCATACTTTGTTTTCATACACTTTTCTATTAGGACACAAGCAACGTATGGATCAGAGTGGCTAACGTAGAATTAAAAATGGCGAATTAAGAGAACGAGAAAAAATAAAGCGAAAATACTAAGAAAAACTTTAGGTCCTGAGAAAAAAAAATAGGTGGGTTAAAAGGAGAAATGAAGACTTATACAAAATACAGAAAAGATCACAGATACAATGAGGAAGAGACGGCTAAAAATTTATGGACATTTAAAAAGAATGGAAGAAACACGAAATATAAAGAAAATTTTTAATTACGTTAGTACGCTGAAAAACACTGTAGGATGGATGGAAGCAGTAAAGAAAGACGCCAACAAAATAGGTGTTACAGAAGAAATAATACATGACAAGAATCACTTCAGGCTACTAATAGAAAACGCAAGCTGTGAAGAAGATGAGCCAAAACCCCTACCCAAGAGAGTATGGACAGACGAGCAGAGACGAGCAGTTGGCGAGAAAATGAAGAGGGAAGAACGGAAGAAAAAGAAACACCATAAGTCTTAAGCTGTATGCGGTCCATAGCTGACCAAATTCATAAATAAAAAAAATATTATTATTATTATTATTATTATTATTATTATTATAAATGTTTTATAATATATTTGGCGTGTGTTGGTCCTGGTTAGATTTAAGAAAGGGCCTTAAGCTCATAATACGTTTAGACTAAATAAGCCTATAAGCAAATAAGTAAATAAAACATCTTTCATAACTCTGTTTCTTTGCGTCTGGGCATTCATTGAAGATGTGCGATCAGCATACTTCAAGATATAAAACAAACCGATTACCACAAAACTCACTTCAGAACTTCCACTCAAGCACGGAAACACACACACACACACACACACACACACACACACACACACACACACACACGCACACGCACGCACGCACGAACTGCGATCATTATACAGGGTGTTTGAGGAGTAGTGGTCAACATGAGGAATACGACATTTGAACCAGAAAAGTCTGGTAAACATGGAATTTAAAATGCATAAATTAAGACTTTTGAACACTTCAACTTCGTTACTGTGAAACACGTTTCCTGTGCTGAACAAGTGCCCATAGCTCTTAAGGTATGCATTTTAGAGCCCATGTTTGACATGTTTGCTTAGAATGGTAGTACCTATCATATCCCTGAATATTGATCATTCCTCTTGGGGCACTCTATATACATATTATAAACTTCAGTGCATCACCGCGTCTTTCTGTCTGCTTATTAACGCTGGCCAATCTCAGGAACTACTAAGGGTTTTTCATTCGACTGCAATTGCAGATGAGTGATTCACAAAGAAGGTTTGTGTATATCATTGCATATCACAAACAAGCCCTCTGGCCATAGATAGTTACTACTAACCATGTGCAGCTCGGCGGTAATTATAGGATGTTTCACAATTACTATTACAGGCTTCTAGGTGTTGTAGAAGGAACTTAAGAGATAAAGCTTTGGTAATAAATCATGGACAGAGATGTACCGTCTTGAGTTTGGATATAAAATAAGTTTCAGGATTTGATTACTTATAAATCTCACGATACATAATGGCTGAGGTGCACAACGCAAGTATGGAGAACATTTTGTCGACCGCCTCAATCTATCACATACCATTTTCGTCCGAGTACAACAATGGCTGCGAGAAACTGGTACGTTTTCAGCCAGGTTGGTTGACTGCGGTATTCCGTAGACGGGCACCAGGGTATGTCGACACTGTGTACAAAAGCATGCATCGCAAATACACCTTGAGCCACGACCAGCTGGGTCGCCATGTGGACCACCTCCTGTAGAGCACACAGGTCAGAGCTCATTGTCTCTACTATTTGCAGATTGTGAAATGACTGATTTGATAGTGATCCAGTCTTCAAACTTCGTCCATACAATACATTTGTGGACATTGCTTCCTTAAGGGAACTTTTTCTACTAATCCCCCTCTACAACCATCAGAAATCTGTAACAAGAATTGTGAAATATTCTGCATATAGGGTGGGCAAAACGAAACCGCAACGGAAAATCGGCATGCACCATAAGACAGGCAACTCAGGTTTCATCATCTGCGATCAGATGATGCAATTTGGGCTGCCTGCCTTAAGGCGCATGAAATACACTCCACAACAGAATTTAAGGATCACTTCTTCGAAACCCCTTAATTTTTTCCCATTGCGAAGCATACGTTTGAAATTTATCTCTTTTGTGTCTACAACGTTGCTCTGTAGTGCTGACAAAGCTAGGCAGACTGCGACATCGCCATCGGGCTCGACAACGCTTCTGACATCAAGATGTCGACATATGCGAGAGAGGCCAGAGCTCTGAAGTACATGTGACGTGTAAAGTGGGTTAATGATGTCACATTGGCATCTAATTTCACAACAATTCTGCCCAGCGCCACCGTGGACGTACTAGATAAGGTGAAGGTCGTTACAGCCCTTCTTACCAACATTTCACCCCTTCTTAAAAACGGCTTTCTCGTGGTTTTCATATGAGTTGTCGAGGCAAACATTTCAGACACAACGTCCCTAAGAACTGACACGAAAATACCTCACGGGATGACATTAAAAGCGTCCATGAAACCACCCTTTTCCTTGAGACGTTGATTTCCACACACGTAGGCAACCACGGTGCACCTCCGATACCAGTTGTTTCCCTGCAGGTGCCTAATACTACACTACTGGCCATTAAAATTGCTACACCAAAAAGGTGACGTGCTACAATCGCGAAATTTAACCGACAGGAAGAAGATGCTGTATGCAAATGATTAGCTTTTCAGAGCATTCACAAAAGGTTGGCGCCGGTGGCGACACCTTCGAGAAATGCGTAGCATCACGTTGCCGACTTTGATAAAGGTCGGATTGTAGCCTATCGCGATTGCGGTTTATCGTATCGCGACGTTGCTGCATGCGTTGGTCGAGATCCAATGACTGTTAGCAGAATATGGAATCGGTGGGTTCAGGAGGGTAATATGGAACGCCGTGCTGGATCCTTACGGTCTCGTATCACTAGCAGTCGAGATGACAGGCATCTTATCCACATGGCTGTAACGGATCGCGCAGAAACGTCTCGATCCCTGAGTCAACAGATGGGGACGTTTGCAAGACAACAACCATCTGTACGAACAGTTCGACGACGTTTGCAGCAGCATGGACTATCAGCTCGGAGACCATGGCTGCTATTACCCTTGTCGCTGCATCACAGACAGGAACGCCTGCGATGGTGTACTCAACAACGAACCTGGGTGCATGAGGGGCAAAACGTCTTTTTTTCGGATGAATCCAGGTTCTGTTTACAGCATCATGATGGTCGCATCCGTGTTTGGCGACATCGCGGCGAACGCACATTGGAAGCGTGTATTCGTCATCGCCATACTGGCGTATTACCCGGCGTGATGGTATGGGGTGCCATTGGTTACGCGTCTCGGTCACCTCTTGGTCGCATTGACGGCACTTTGAACAGTGAACGTTAAGTTTCAGATGTCTTACGACCTCTGGCTTTGCCCTTCATTCGACCCCTGCGGAACCCTACATTTCAGCAGGATAATTCACGGCCGCATGTTGCAGGTCGTGTACGGGCCTTTTGGATACAGAAAATGTTCGACTGCTGCCCTGATCAGCACAGTCTCCATATCTCTCACCAATTGAAAACGTTTGTGCAATGGTGGCCGAGCAGCTGGCTCGTCACAATACGCCAGTCACTATTCTTGATGAACTGTGGTATCGTGTTGAAGCTGCATGGGAAGCTGTACCTGTTCACGCCGCCCAAGCTCTGTTTGACTCAATGCCCAGGCATATCAAGGCCGTTATTACGGCCAGAGGTGGTTGTTCTGGGTACTTATTTCTCAGGATCTATGCACGCAAATTGCATGAAAATGTGATCACATGTCAGTTCTAGTATAATATATTTGTCCAATGAATACCCGTTTATCATCTGCATTTCTTCTTGGTGAAACAGTTTTAATGGCCAATAGCGTACTTCGCAGGTTTTCTTTTTAAAAGCACATTTCTACAATTTTCAATAAATTTGGGCAGACAGCACCGAGGGTATTGCTGAGCTGGGGGGCCTTAGAGTGTCCCTTTGCAGTTTGATCCACACATAGGTCAATGTTACAGCCATATGAGGTCACGTCAGAACAGCGCATGAAACGGGAGCCCTGAAAAAGTCTAAGCACCTTTGCTGCTCCGGCTCACGTTCAGATTTTTTGAATGAGTTTGAACGGTCCCTAGTGTTTTCACCCTGTACAGAAGAGCAAAAAAAGCGGTAGCACTGCACTCCAAATGGCCGAGATCACATTCAGTCTGGTTACAGCCTTGTGATATCCATCAAGAAGGGTAAATCCGCCCAAGAGTTGTCAGCAGTGTCAAAGATTGTCAAGAACACTTCCTGTTGCTCATCGCACTGATAACTGTCGTTTGCGACCGCGAAATATGTGGGAGTCAACGTCCCAAGCAAATGGGGGAGTTCATTGGCGCTCTTTATAGCACCCCCTGAGGCCTTTTGGTGCGTCTGAAATGGTTTTTTTTTTACCAATAATACACCGAGCGTTGTGCTCCCTTCCGCCGTTGGATAAGCAGCTGCAGCAGCTAGTCGTATAACCCTAGCTTACTTATTTGTTACATAGTTTAATTCTTAATTTCTTTGCGTGTTTTTGGGTACTTGGATTGTTTAATTCATATATTTCGGGCGTATTATAGTATTTGAGAGTTATAGCATCGCGCTTTAGTATCTGAATAGTGTAAATTCGCGTAGTCGTCTGTCTTCTGTTTATGTTTTGAACGGTCAGTGTCGGTTGGTCACAGCCAGTGTGCTCCCTGCCGCCGTTGGATACGCAGCTGCAGCAGCAAGTAGTATACCCCTAGCTTTACCCCTAGCTTACTTACTTGTTACATAGTTTAATTCTTAATTTCTTTACGTGTTTTTGGGTACTTGCATTGTTTAATTCATAAATTTCGGGCGTATTATAGTATTTGAGAATTGTAGCATCGCACTTTAGTGTTTACTTCGTAGATTCTTACTTAAATTGAGTGTGAGTTTCGTATAGGAGGTGTAATTTCGAGTTTTAGTTACTGTAATCGTAAATTCAGACAGATTGTAGCCCAGTCGTTAGGCATTTGTACAGGTTAGTTAATACATTCTTTGCTTGTTTCCCTTGCGTTATCTGACTCGTGTTTCAATAACTGTTGTTAAACATAGATTAGAATGGACAGGGACTGTGATTTTTGTGTTCGGATGAGGGCTGAGTTGGCATCCCTTCGCTCACAGCTGCAAGCGGCGCTGACTTCGGTCATGCAGCTTGAGGCTGTTGCCAATGGGCACCACTGTGGGGAGGCGGGGATGTCAACCTCGTCCCGTCTGTCCCCAGATCGGTCTGCCGCTGTGGTTGCCCCGGTTGCTGCCCGCAGTGGGTCTCAGCCCTCGCCTGTGGTTGATTGGGAGGTCGTTCCAAGGCGTGGCAGGCAGCGAAAGACGTCCCCGGAGGCTAATCAGAAAGCCTCTCCGGTGCGTCTGACAAACAGGTTTCAGGCACTGTCTCTGGCTGAGCCAGATGCAGCTGCCTGCCCTGTTTCAGAGGATGATTCTCAGTCTTCAAGGTCCGGGCAATCACAGAGGGTGGGCTTATTGGTAGTTCGGAGCTCCAATGTTAGGCGCGTAATGGGGCCCCTTAGGGATATGGCGGCTAAGGAGCGGAAGAAATCCAGTGTGCACTCCGTGTGCATTCCGGGTGGAGTCATTCCTGATGTGGAAAGGGTCCTTCCGGATGCCATGAAGGGCACAGCTTGCAGTCAGCTGCAGGTGGTGGCACATGTCGGCACTAATGACGTGTGTCGCTTTGGATCTGAGGAAATTCTCTCTGGATTCCAGCAGCTATCTGATTTGGTGAAGGCTGTCGGTCTTGCTTACGAGATGAAGGCAGAGCTCACCATCTGCAGCATCGATGACAGAACCGACTGCGGACCTTTGGTGCAGAGCAGGGTGGAGGGTCTGAATCAGAGGCTCAGACGGTTTTGCGACCGTGTTGGCTGCAGATTCCTTGACTTGCTCCATATGGTGGTGGGGTTTCTGGTACAGCTGAATAGGTCAGGAGTTCACTACACTCAGCTGGCGGCTACACGGGAAGCGGAGGCTGTGTGGCGTGGACTGGGAGTTTTTTTAGGTTAGAAGGCCTCGGGAAAGTACGGGGTGGGCTGCAATCTCAAAGGGTGCATGGCAAATACAGGACGTGCTTGGATCAAGGAACAGTCGGAATTGTAGTTGTAAATTGTTGTAGTTGTGCTGGGAAAGTCCCTGAGCTTCAAGTGCTAATAGAAAGCACAGAAGCTGAAATAGTTACAGGTACAGAAAGCTGGCTAAAGCCTGTAATAAGTTCTGCAGAAATTTTTACGAAGTCTCAGACGTTGTCCAGGAAAGATAGATTAGGCAGAGTTGGTGGTGGAGTGTTTGTGTCTGTCAGTAGTGGATTATCTTGTTGTGAAGTCGAAGTAGATACTCCGTGCGAATTGGTATGGGTGGAGGGTATACTTAACAGCCGAACTAAGATAATAATTGGCTCCTTCTACCAACCCCCAGATTCCGATGATATAGTTGCGGAACAGTTCAGAGAAAATTTGAGTCTCGTAACAAATAAATACCCCACTCATACGGTTATAGTTGGTGGGGACTTCAACCTTCCCTCGATATGTTGGCAAAAATACTTGTTCAAAATCGGTGGTAGGCAGAAAACATCTTCCGAGATTTTCCTAAATGCTTTCTCCGAAAATTATTTCGAGCAGTTAGTCCACGAATCCACGCGAATTGTAAATGGTTGCGAAAACACACTTGACCTCTTAACCACAAACAATCCAGAGCTATTAGAGAGCATCATGACTGATACAGGGATTAATAACCACAAGGTCATTGTAGCTAGGCTCAATACCGTTTCTTCCAAATCCACCAGAAACAAACGCAAAATAATTTTATTTAAAAAAGCGGATAAAGAGTCTCTAGAAGCCTTCCTAAGAGACAATCTCCATTCCTTCCGAACTGACTATGCAAATGTAGACGAGATGTGGCTCAAATTCAAAGATATATTAGCAACAGCAATTGACAGATTCATACCTCATACATTGGTAAGAGATGGTACACAAAACAGGTCCGAACTCTGTTGCAGAGGTAACGGAAAAAGCATGTGAAGTTCAGTAGAACGCGAAATCCCGAAGACTGTCTAAAATTTACAGACGCGCGAAATTTGGCTCGGACTTCAATGCGAGATGCCTTTAATAGGCTCCACAACGAAACATTGTCTCAAAATTTGGTAGAAAATCCGAAGAAATTCTGGTCGTATGTAAAACACAAGCGGCAAGACGCAGTCAATACCTTCGCTGCGCAGTGCCGATGGTACTGTTACCGAAGACTGTGCCGCTAAAGCGGAGTTATTGAACGCAGTTTTCCGAAATTCCTTCACCACGGAAGATGAATGGAATATTCCAGAATTTGAAATATGAACAGCTGCTAGCATGAGTTTCTTAGAAGTAAATACCTTAGGGGTTGCGAAGCAACTCAAATCACTTGATACGGGCAAGTCTTCAGGTCCAGATTGTATACCGATTAGGTCCCTTTTAGATTACGGTGATAAAATAGCTACCTACTTAGCACTCATATACAACCGCTCGCTCACCGATAGATCTGCACCTACAGATTGGAAAATTGCGCAGGTCGCACCAGTACTTAAGAAGGGTACTAGGAGTAATCCATCTAACTACAGACCTATATCATTGACGTCGGTTTGCAGTAGGGTTTTGGAGCATATACTGTATTCAAACATTATGAATCACCTCGAAAGGAACGATCTATTGATACGTAATCAGCATGGTTTCAGAAAATATCGTTCTTGTGCAACGCAGCTAGCTCTTTACTCGCACGAAGTAATGGCCGCTATCGACAGGGTATCTCAGGTTGATTCCGTATTTCTAGATATCCAGAAAGCTTTTGACACCGTTACTCACAAGCGACTTCTAATCAAGCTGCGGACCTATGGGGAATCGTCTCAGTTTTGCGACTGGATTCCTGATTTCCTGTGAGAAAGGTCACAGTTCGTAGTAATAGACGGCAAATCATCGAGTAAAACTGAAGTGATATCAGGTGTTCCCCATGGAAGCGTCCTGTGACCTCTGCTGTTTCTGATCTACATAAATGACCTGGGCGACAATCTGAGCAGTTCTCTTAGGTTGTTCGCAGAAGATGCTGTAATTTACCGTCTAGTAAGGTCATCCGAAGACCAGTATCAGTTGCAAAGCGATTTAGAAAAGATTGCTGTATGGTGTGGCAGGTGGCAGTTGACGCTAAATAACGAAAAGTGTGAGGTGATCCAGATGAGTTCGAAAAGAAATCCGTTGGAATTCGATTACTCGATAAATAGTACAATTCTCGAGGCTGTCAATTCAACTAAGTACCTGGGTGTTAAAATTACGAACAACCTCAGTTGGAAAGACCACATAGATAATATTGTGGGGAAGGCGAGCCAAAGGCTGCGTTTCACTGGCAGAACAATTAGAAGATGCAAGAAGTCCACTAAAGAGTCAGCTTACACTGCACTCGTTCGACCTCTGTTAGAATATTGCTGCGCGGTGTGGGATCCTTACCAGGTGGGATTGACGGAGGACATGGAAAGGGTGCAAAAAAGGGCAGCTCGTTTTGTATTATCGCGTAATAGGGGAGAGAGTGTGGTAGATATGATACGCGAATTGGGATGGAAGTCATTACAGCAAAGACGTTTTTCGTCGCGGCGAGATCTATTTACGAGATTTCAGTCACGAACTTTCTCTTCCGAATGCGAAAATATTTTGTTGAGCCCAACCTACATAGATAGGAATGATCATCAAAATAAAATAAGAGAAATCAGAGTACGAACAGAAAGGTTTAGGTGTTCGTTTTTCCCGCGCGCTGTTCGGGAGTGTAATGATAGAGAGATAGTATGATTGTGGTTCGACGAACCCTCTGCCAAGCACTTAAATGTGAATTGCAGATTATTCATGTAGATGTAGAGCATCATGATTCTGACCTCCATTGTAGAAGCATCAAAAGAAGGGTTTCAATGTTAGTAAGAGGGGCTGTGATGACCTTCCCATCGTATGATACAACCACGAAGGTGTTGTGCAGAATTGTTGTGAAATTTGATCCGATGTGATGTCATTAATCCACTGCACACGTCACATGAATATCTGAACTCAGGCCTTTTCTCAGTATGTGTCGAAACCTTGACGTTTGAAGCGACAGAGGTAGTCCGAGGGCGACGTCGCGGGCTGCCTCGCTTACATAGCATTACAGAGGAAGGTTGTAGCCACCTGTGAGTCAAATTTTAATCTTAGGCATCGAAATGTGAGACAATTACGTAGTTTCGAAAAAGTGATACTTTAATTCTGTTGCGCAGTTTACTGTCTTCCCCATTTATTTTGTCCACCCTGTAAATAATGCTTTTCTGGTTATACATACTCATGCATGTAACATACCTATTGCATGAACCAAGAAATATTGGCTGAAGAATCAATGCGCAAATGACCTGACCTTAAACACACGGCATCTAAAATCATTTTACAATTCAAGTAAAAGGTGTGCGATCCCAATAAGTGAGTCCAACTGAGCATTGTGTTTGCGTGGGACGTTCCATGGGTTATTCTCCCACGGAAATCTCTGGTACGAAAAGATCTTTCTGGGTTTCAGTTATTAAGGGATACTTGGAAATACATTTGTGGAAGATTTTCTTAATCGCGATGGTAAGCAAAGAACATGGTGTTTCCTTAATTTCCTCAAAAAAAGAAAAGTTGATTTTATTGTTTTCAATTGCGAATTTTAATTCCGTTGACCAGCAATTCGGCAGACGGCGTGCAGTATCACGAATATGTATGTACCTGCGTGCTTTAGAAGGAGCAGGATTTGACGGAGGGCGCTAATCTCGACAGTGGTAGTTCGTACAGTCATGATCTATGAGCATGCGCCACCCTGACAATCTCTGGTATAAATTTAGTGGCGTGTATCAGCAATCTTCAGTGTCTTAAGTGTGAAAGTTACGTAAAGATCACTGCCTCGTACTTCGCCGATATACCATGGCAAGATGTCGATGCCATCCGGCTGCAGTCCCTAAATCTCATAGAATATTCACTATGCTTGGAAAACATCAAGAAGCACAGTTTTTATATGTAATTTTACACTACTTTGCGACGTATTTTCGCTCAGTATACCTCACACAGTTTACCTTGCTCTTTCAGACTTCTTATGCCACTACGAAGTATTAATATCTCTGTGTCTTGGGTGAATATTTCGTCGATATAGGATGACATCATGTGTGCTGTGAGTGCTGATAAATGTAACTAAAACAGTCTAATGCGTTATTCACTTATGTATTTCTCCAAATAAATAAGTGACTAACGCAATAACTTGTTTTATTTTTATCTGTGGTTCGGTATACTGACAACGGCTACCAGCTGTTTTAACGTAATATACCGCAGGTTTTGACCATGAATTTTTATTTGGTACTATACCGTCTTGCACTGACGTATATTCCATGATGAATTTAATTTCACACGTTTCATGATGCATAACGTACACACCATGTAAAAGCTGAGAACCACGTCATAGGAACAGCGTCTTCTGCTACGTAAATTTACATACAAGATGTTTCAGATAAGTATTTCTGTAAGACGTTATGACATATCACATAGTTTTAAAATTTTTACCACGCTCAGGCCACTCTGATATCAATTTGAAAACAATTTTTTTTAAATTCTGTAGTAACCCTCTGGTCAGAGTGTAATTCACATTGGTGAGTTCTCCTGCTGGAGAGATAACTATGGAACAACCGTTTCATGATTAACAAGCACATTTTCCGACAGGTTAATGTGTCCTATAACTGGACTAGTAGCTTGGAAGGAGATTGAGTGATCGATTTACCAGTTTTCTTCAATGTAACTGCTTGGTCCTTTTTATCTTAAATACACTGTAAATTGCTCTCCGGCAATCTAGCGCTAAAGAAACTATAAAACCTTAAAGCACTTGAGGTAAAAGTTCCTTCAGAAAGGCCACCGCCGACTTCCTTCCCCTTTCCCTCGGTGTCGATGGGACATTAAATTTCCAGCCTCCTTCTTTCTCCTTCAGGCACTCAACCTTTATCCTCGACATCGAGGTCACTGCATACAGGAACACCAAAGATATTACGTTTCCTGGCCTTGGCTCGTAAAACATCGAAATCAGTACGCTCCTTTTTCCGGCATTAATCTGATAATCCGAGACACTTCCATGAGCAAAATGCATCATGAGAGCTCACCTCTTTTCCAACGCAAATAACAGTTCCACACCTACGTTACGTAACTTTTTTTGACGACTCGAAGTTGGAGCTCCCTAATTACACCGGACAGAGTGCACCGAATGAACACAATCGACACGGAGCACTTAATTAACAGGGTAATCGGTAGCCATTGCTAAAATGGTGCGTACAACCTCGTAAATAATGGAGAAACGTCTAAACATTATTAGCTACCCTTTAAGCACGTTTCCGGACTCGTAAGAGGAAGGAAGGAGTACTGGGATGATGTCGCGGATGGAGAAGCAAATCAGCCATGTACTTTCAAAGGAACCATCCCGGGAATTGCCTGGAGCGATTTAAGGAAATCACGGAAAACCTAAATCTGGATGCCCGGACGCAGGTTTGAACCACCGTTCTCCCGAATGCGAGTCCAGTGTGCTACTCACTGTGCGGATTCGTATTTCTTTTTTTGTATCCCCGCCAAGCGGCTGCGTAGGAAGGAGACATTTGAACATCCACCAGACAGTGACACTGACACCCGGAGGTAATATTAGTGAATAGAGGTGCTCGCTCGTTACCTTTCGCACTGGTGCGGACAGCCACAAACGACTTCCGATGGGCGAAGTCTCCGGCCCTCTAAGCCATGTAAATTTGGCAGCACAGCAATCAGCGCGCTTCAGTAACGCAAACACCAAGAACCTGGCCCACAGTCAGCACTGGCGGCTTACAGTCAGTTCATCAGACCTGCTGCATGGTCAACAGCATAGCAGAAAAACAGAGCCTTTTATTTCCTAGAAGAGAAGAAATATCAAGAGGAAAGAGCTTCTACGAAGGACAGCGTTACGTAAAGTTCATGAAAAGACAAACGTGCAGACTGAAGGAGCAACGCAACAGTGTTACGCTTTCAGTGTAAATTGGATGAGAGACAGATTCAGTAAAGGAGCTCGCAGCGCAGCCGAAAATATCCCTTCGGCTCCCAGATGAGTTCACTGGTACGAAAGACGAGCATGTTATTCACTTTACTCTGTTGAAATCCAAACATATACACATGCTAGCAGTAGGAATTCATATTTTTTCGAGAATATACTGGGCGGCTCAAAATGAACATAGGAATTATAAACAGCTGTAGCTATTTAATGACTAGCGATACAGAAAAAAGACTTACAGAGCTCACAGTACAGAAAATATTCCGACAGAGATAAAATCAAGCACCTACAAATTTTGTCAACATTCGCAGATGACATAGGCAGTTTCAATAAACGTGTATCAGCAACAAACGTTGGATTGATCTGCCTTTCGTGTGAACGCAGTCAATCTAAAACGACGTAAGAAGCCACTAGGGAGCAACAAATACCACAGACAACGATTTGGCGGGTTTTTGACACGAAACACGATATGAAACATTAGATAATTCAAACGTTACTGCACCTGAAACAGGAATACTATCTCAATTATACGAATTACGTTGCAGCAGTGGTGAAGCCATGGAGAAAGAAACATTTCGTGCACGTATCAGTTTTAGTGATGAAGCAACCTTATCACTAAGTGGTAAGGTTAATCGACGCAACACTTGAATATGGGGTACAAAAATAGCCTTCGTGTGTAAATGAGAATCCGAGTGCCTCACTGAATTATTTATTTATTTATTTAGCGTATGACAATGCACTTCATTTTATACTTCTTACAACGATATACATAAAAAACACAATAAAATACGCTATATAAGAAGTATAAAACATACAGATATAGGGAAATACAATTAAGTACAAACAAAGATTATATATGGTCAATACAATTAAATACAAACATCAAGATTATGTATAAAGTCCTTTGCGGCGTTTGTTGCCATCAGAAAATCACTGAACTTGCCACTGTATGCTCTTTTGTCGCACTCTTGGACGATATGGCGGATGGTCTGTCTGTTGGTGGTCTTTTTCCCCATTTGTCAAGAGTATCTGCACATCATCTGTGATTTGTGCGTATTATGTTAAGGGATGTCCATATTTTACGCGTTAGTTCATATCCGGGCGGTCTCTCAGTGATGCAGGGGAGAGCTTGACAATGCTCACGGTACACCTATTGCCATTGTTCCCTCCAGGTCTTTATTACCTAATGTTTACACTTTGAAATTCCTTGGCTGTTATCATACACTCCTGGAAATGGAAAACAGAACACATTGACACCGGTGTGTCAGACCCACCATACTTGCTCCGGACACTGCGAGATGGCTGTACAAGCAATGATCACACGCACGGCACAGCGGACACACCAGGAACCGCGGTGTTGGCCGTCGAATGGCGCTAGCTGCACAGCATTTGCGCACAGCCGCCGTCAGTGTCGGCCAGTTTGCCGTGGCATACGGAGCTCCATCGCAGTCTTTAACACTGGTAGCATGCCGCGACAGCGTGGACGTGAATCGTATGTGCAGTTGACGGACTTTGAGCGAGGGCGTATAGTGGGCATGCGGGAGTCCGGGTGGATGTACCGCCGAATTGCTCAACACGTGGGGCGTGAGGTCTCCACAGTACATCGATGTTGTCGCCAGTGGTCGGCGGAAGGTGCACGTGCCCGTCGACCTGGGGCCGGACCGCAGCGAAGCACGGATGCACGCCGTAGGGGACCGCACCGCCACTTCCCAGCAAATTAGGGACACTGTTGCTCCTGGGGTATCGGCGAGGACCATTCGCAACCGTCTCCATGAAGCTGGGCTACGGTCCCGCACACCGTTAGGCCGTCTTCCGCTCACGCCCCAACATCGTGCAGCCCGCCTCCAGTGGTGTCGCGACAGGCGTGAATGGAGGGACGAATAGAGACGTGTCGTCTTCAGCGATGAGAGTCGCTTCTGCCTTGGTGCCAATGATGGTCGTATGCGTGTTTGGCGCCGTGCAGGTGAGCGCCACAATCAGGACTGCATACGACCGAGGCACACAGGGCCAACACCCGGCATCATGGTGTGGGGAGCGATCTCCTACACTGGCCGTACACCTCTGGTGATCGTCGAGGGGACACTGAATAGTGCATGGTACATCCAAACCGTCATCGAACCCATCGTTCTACCATTCATAGACCGGCAAGGGAACTTGCTGTTCCACCAGGACAATGTACGTCCGCATGTATCCCGTGCCACCCAACGTGCTCTAGAAGGTGTAAGTCAACTACCCTGGCCAGCAAGATCTCCGGATCTGTCCCCCATTGAGCATGTTTGGGACTGGATGAAGCGTCGTCTCACGCGATCTGCACGTCCAGCACGAACGCTGGTCCAACTGAGGCGCCAGGTGGAAATGGCATGGCAAGCCGTTCCACAGGACTACATCCAGCATCTCTACGATCGTCTCCATGGGAGAACAGCAGCCTGCATTGCTGCGAAAGGTGGATATACACTGTACTAGTGCCGACATTGTGCATGCTCTGTTGCCTGTTTCTATGTGCCTGTGGTTCTGTCAGTGTGATCATGTGATGTATCTGACCCCAGGAATGTGTCAATAAAGTTTCCCCTTCCTGGAACAATGAATTCACGGTGTTCTTATTTCAATTTCCAGGAGTGTATTTACCTGAACGTGCTTGAGAAACAGCGGATGCCACGGTTTTACACAGATTCCACTGATTACGTCTTTTGGAGCAAAAACACGTCCGAAGTACCTAATATTTTTTGAGCTGAATATATATAATACTACTTCTAATTTGAATTTAAACAAATTTATACAAATTGAAAGTACTATTATATGTATTGTATGATGTACAGCAAAGATAATTTCTGCATGTATAGCAACTGTCAGTGACGGCTGTGCATATTTACGTAAAACCATGCTTATGCTGACTCCATAAAGGTATATATGAACCATAAAAACCCGTATTATTACGTGACTATTACGAAATATTGTCACTGACATTCTCCAGAGAACATTACGTATAACCTCTTCATTCCCGAGCAAATACGTATTAAAAGTGCAGGAGAGCTACATTAGTTTTAATTACTTTGTTTTGATGCTGGTTAATAGTGAACAAACTCAATTTTTTTTTTGAAATCATTGTGAAGGTTTTGTAGATGGTATCATATATGATACCTCAGGACTTAACCAGGATAATTATACACGCAACTATACGTTTTCGTGTTGCTTTTTTACCAAAAAAGCAGTCATAAACATTACAAATGTTGTCCATATTTGCTGTATATTTCAAAGTAGATCAAACTTCAAACTTGGTACCAAAACTATCAACAATTTTCAGTCGTCAAATAATTTCAGATAATTTTTCAGGATGTAAAGCCTATCACTTGAAACATTATCTGCAATTAGTGGGTACTTAGTTTTAATCTCCCAGCACATTCTTCACCGTGGTACACCTAAAAGTGCTGCAACAAGACTGTCTTCCAAAAATTTGTGCATTTCATCTGCAGTAGAATGAAGTAATTTTCCTGTTTTACTGACGTGCCTAATATCCTCAGAAAGTGAACCAAGAAAGTATCTGGAAAAATATTCAGATGACTTCCGAGCTTCTGATAGTAATCTTAGATTGAAGGTTACTAGGAGTGTGACCCATCTGAAAACAGAGACAGGCACATCACTTTTTTAATTAAAATATCTAGTAGAAAACAATAATTCTTTTAATAACGCACTTATTTTTCTCATTTGTATGTTTCCAGATTACGTTTCTCTGCCGAATTCGAGCAAGAGGCACATTTTCCTCTTCTGATGTACTTTCTTCACTTTTATCTCTTTTCATGAAAGAGTCCTCTTCATCCTCAGATTCAACAAACTCTATACCTTACTCATCTGGATTAAACCTTTATCGGTTCAAGCGTGGTAATAAAGTATACACACACACACACTTATATATAACCACACTTCACCTGACATATACAAAATAGGCATCGAGTTCCGTGGTATCATATGTTCATAGGTGATACCGAAGAGTTTAAACTTACGAATATCTCCTAATGTTAATTTGTTGTTTACTATTAACTGACGGATTTCTGTACAGTTTTGATACAGGTCTGAAGCATCTGAAAGCCAACGGTCTAGCCCAAGGGACACAACGGTTCCCGCCAGATCACTGAAGTTAGGTGATATCGGGCTTAGCACTTGGATGGATAACTGTCCAGGTGTGCTGAGCGCCTTTGGCAAGCGGGGTGCATTCAGCCTTTGTGAAAGCAAATGAGGAGTTACTTGATTGAGAAACAGTGGCTCCGGTCACGAAAGGCTGACAACGTCCAGGAGAGGGGTGTACTGACCACATGCTCCTCCAGATCCACAACCAGCGACGCCTGTAGGCTGAGGATGAGACGGTGGTTCGCCGATACCGTTAGGTCTTCCGAGTCCTGTTCTGACGGAGTTAGTTTTGAATGTGAAAATGCATTTCATTTGAAAAATATATGTCTCTAACTTTATTTTGCCGAGTTACACTGCATAGTTGCAGAGGCCGTTTTTTAAAATTAGTATTGTTACCTCATGGTGCTCGGCGGAAGAACCAACAAGTGAGTGGCCGCAAAAGTTCAGCTGCGTAAGCACCCGAGAAAAAAATAAAACTTGGAGGTATATATGATACCTCTTGACTGAAGAGGAAGGGCTACTCAAATTACAATGAATGGAAAAATCACATAAGCATCAAACACTACAATATTGACTGTAAATTTTGTACATAAGAAATACGCATCTTTTCCAGTACACATACTACTGATGATAAGCAACGTAGGAAAGCAGTCAGGTAAAATAAAAACTACCTACAAGCAGCTGATGTCAGACAATTAATCATTAATCTGACTGATTTTCACGTATGGGTGTGACACATAAGGGTGTGCTATGGAAACAGACAGTTCAGTAACATTTAAAATCGATTACGATAGTGTAATAAGTTACAGCCACATATATGTGGTAAAATTGCGCAGCTAAGGGCATGTTGATTTTTGTAGCAAACGACAGTTGTCATACATTAAAGAGCCAAAGAAACTTGTAAACCTGCCTAATATCGCGTAGGGCCCCCCGCGAGCACGCAGAAGTGCCACAACACGACGTGACATGGACTCCACAAATGTTTGAAGTAGTGCTGGAGGGAACTGACACCACAAATCCTGCAGGGATGTCCATGA
Organism: Schistocerca gregaria; assembly: GCF_023897955.1. Classification (NCBI taxonomy): domain Eukaryota; kingdom Metazoa; phylum Arthropoda; class Insecta; order Orthoptera; family Acrididae; genus Schistocerca; species Schistocerca gregaria. Next base: position 767,909,500 of record NC_064931.1, on the reverse strand, counting down.
ATCCGTAAGAGTACGATGGATGGAGATCTTTCCTGAACAGCACTTGCAAGACATCCCAGAGACGCTCAAAAATTTTCATATCTGGGAAGTTTGGTCTGCAGTGGAAGTTTTTAAACTCAGAAGAGTGTTCCCGAAGCCTCTCTGTAGCAATTCTGGACGAGTGGGTGTCGCATTTTCCTGCTGGAATTGCCCAATTCCTACATAATGCACAATGGACATGAATGGATGTAGGTGATTAGACAGGATGCTTACGTACGCGTCATCTGCCACAGTCGTATCTAGAAGTATCTGGGGTTCCATATTACCCAAACTGCACACGCCCCACATCATTAGAGAGCCTGCACCAGCTAGAACAGTCCCCTGCTGACATTCAGGGTCCATAGATTCATGAGGTTGTCTCCATACCCGTACACCTCTTATCCACTCGATAGAATTTGAAACGAGACTCGTCCGACTAGGCAACATGGTTCCAGCAATCAACAGTCCAATATCAGTGTTGACGGGCCCAGGCGAGGCGTAAAGATTTGTGTCGTGCAGTTATCAGGGGTACACGGGTGGGCCTTTGGCTCCAAAGGCCCATATCGAGAATGTTCCGTTGAATGGTTCGGACTCTGATACTTGTTGATTGCTCAGCAAAGAAATCTGCAGCCATTTGCGGAAGGATTGCATTTCTGTCTCGTTAAAGCATTCTCTTCAGTCGTCGTCAGTCCCGTTCATGCAGAACCTTTTTTGGCCCCAGCGATCTCGGAGATTTGATGTTTTATCGGATTCCTGATATTCACGGCACACTCGTGAAATGGTAGTACGGGAAAATCCCCACTTCATCGCTACCTCGTAGCTACTGTGTCCCATCGCTCGTGCGCCGACTATAACATCACGTTGAGACTCACTTGAATCTTGATAAACAGCCACTGTGGCAGCAGTAACCGAGCTAACAACTGCGCCAAACACTTGTCTTATATAGACGTTGCCTACCCCAGCGCCGTATTCTGCCTGTTTACATGTCACTGTATTTGAATACGCATGCCTATACCAGTTTCTTTGGTGCTCCAGTTTATAACGGAGTCAACCACAGACATAAGAAACAGTTGACCAGTCCAAAAAATGATCCATTTCTGTAGACGCTACAAAATGACAATATTTTAGAACTTAATGTACTGCAGAATTTGCCACTAACTTTCACGAGAGGCGCAAACACTAACAGCAGAATGGCAGGAGAGCTCAGTGACTTCGGACGTGAACTAGTCAGTAGACAAATCCATCAGGGACGTCTCAACCCTTATAAAGATTCCCAGTTGGAGTTTTGGTGATGTGGCTGTAAAGTAAAAGCGAGAAGGAACATTCATAGCTAAACGAAGAACAAGACGATCTCGTGTACTGACGGACAGGGATCGCGACCATTGCGGAGTGGGGTTATAAAAAATTGCATGAAATCAGCGAAAGGAATCACACGTGAGGTCCGGAATGCTACCAGCAGTCAAGCTAGCGAAATTATTGTGCTTGTGCTTGAAGAGTTAAAAAGAATGGGGTACAGCTGTCGAGCAGCTTCTCATAAGCCACACATTTCTGTAGTCAGAACTTAGCGATGCTTTATTTTGAGTAAAGAGCGAAGCCAGTGGAGTCGACAACTGGAAACGAATGATTCGGAGTGATGTATCACGCAGTACCCTCTGGCGACCCGATGGAAGAGTTCAGGTTGGGCGAACGCCTGGAGAGCAGTACCTATCATTTGCGTTGCCAGTATTGAAATATAAATGGGGTGGTGTTACTGTATCTACATCTACACTCATCCACATTTATACTCCGCAAGCCACCCAACGGTGTGTGGCGGAGGGCACTTTACGTGCCACTGTCATTACCTCCCTTTCCTGTTCCACTCGCGTATGGTTCGCGGGAAGAACGACTGCCGGAAAGCCTCCGTGCGCGATCGAATCTCCCTAATTTTACATTCGTGATCTCCTCAGGGGGTATAAGTAGGGGAGAGGAATATATTTGATACCTCATCCAGAAACGCACCCTCTCGAAACCTGGACAGCAAGCTACACCGCGATGCAGAGCGTCTCTCTTGCAGAGTCTGCCACTTGAGTTTGCTAAACATCTCCGTAACGCTATCACGCTTACCAAATAACCCTGTGACGAACGCGCCGCCCTTCTTTGGATCTTCTCTATCTCCTCTGTCAACCCGACCTAGTACGGATCCCACACTGATGAGCAATACTCAATTATAACTCGAACGAGTGCTTTGTAAGCCACCTCCTTTGTTGATGGACTACATTTTTAAGGACTCTCCCAATGAATCTCAACCTGGCACCCGCCTTACCAACAATTAATTTTGTACGAGCATTCCATTTCAAATCGTTCCGTACGCATACCCCAGATATTTTACAGAAGTAACTGCTACCAGTGTTTGTTCCGCTATCATATAATCATACAATAAAGGATCCTTCTTTCTATGTATTCGCCATACATTACATTTGTCTGTGTTAAGGGTCAGTTGCCACTCCCTGCACCAAGTGCCTATCCGCTGCAGATCTTCCCGCATTTCGCTGCAATTTTCTAATGCTGCAACTTCTCTGTATACTACAGCATCATCCGCGAAAAGTCGCATGGAACTTCCGATACAAGGATGTCGTCTCCTTATTGAGGGTAAGAAAAGGCTTAATGCCGAAGGATATGAACTCACCTTCGAGCATTGTGTACTGCGTGCAGTGGAGGAACAGTTTGGAGGCGATGATAGTATCGGCATTAGAATACACCCTGTCATTAAGCAGCATCTGTGAGGCAATGGTTTGTGGACAGTAACACTCCTGAAATGGAATGACTTGCCCAGAGACGTGACCTGAACCCAACACAACACCTTTTGGGATAGGTGAGAACGTCGACTTCGACCCAGTGCTTTCTGCGGCTTCCGCTTTTGAGGTAGAGTGGGATGCTATTCCTCCACAGATACTCATACAACTCGTTGAAAGTGTTCCCAGCAGAGTTCAAGCAGTCATTAAGACGAACGTTGGAGACACGCCATATTAATGTTCACTAATAGCTGTCCGGACACTTTTGATCGATAGTGTAATTCAACCGTCATCTCGGCAGCGAATCCTCTTGAGAACGTTGCAGTTTACTTGTCTCCAGCATTCCTGTTGTCAGTCGCTCTGTGTCAGAACTTCCCTTTATCTTAGGACTAATGTTGTCGTGTGTCTCTTTAGCAACAAATGTTCACACGCCATTGAAATGCCAGAATGTTACAAGAAATCACCTCAGTTCGACTATAAGAATTTACATTTGCTATGGAAAAATTAGAAGAAGAACTTACTAAACACAGCAGAATTCCTGATAATCCTAACGGATTTTAGTTACTGTCGCGGTTTCCATGTGCTGGAGGGAGTAATTTAAAAACCATCAAGCGCGTCGCGCTTTGTTTCGTCTATTCCGTGTTCCAGGAAAATTACAGGAGCTTTTTTTATAATACGTGCATGTGATTTCAATTATCTGTAGAATGAAAAATTTTAATTCGTTTCTCAGAGTACGAATGTCAGTAGTGGCACAAAAGACAATCATTTAACTGTAATTTTATTTTTGTTGCCTCTGTTGACAAAAATATTTCAATGCATCGTAACTAATTACGTGTCTCAATCTGAAATACGTGAAAAATAACATTAATAACTATACCTCGATACTTTGAAAACTTACAATGTCTGTCATACTGTTTTCTTTGGTTTGAAAAACAGGAAATTAATATTGGTGTCGTAAACTCGAATATAACGGCTATTTCTGGAAACTATGCTGTCATAGCTATGAGTCGTTTCTTTCAACAGCACAATACAATGAACTGTATGCAGCTGACGTAACTACCATTTCTATTATCTGTTTATTGGCTTCTGTTTCGTAGCCAATCAGTACGTAACTCCAATCTTGGATTTACTTTATGACACTAAAATTACATACGTTTAACAAGTTCCTTGTGTTGGCCATTTTCACAGTAGCTGTGTATAAATTTCAGTAGTTCAAAAGAAAAATGTCTTTTGCATGTTGCGCATTAATTCTTTTTTATTTTTCTTGTGCATTCAGACGCGATACGACTTAATTACAAGGCATCTTCAGTGGATGTCTTGAAATATTATACTATTTTTTCAAATGGCTCTGAGCACTATGAGGCTTAAAATCTGAGGTCATCAGAACTTAGAACTACTTAAACCTAACTAGCCTTAAGACATCACACACATCCATGCCCGAGGGAGGCAGGATTCGAACCTGAGCCGTAGCGGTCACGCGGTTCCAGACTGAAGGGCCTAGAAGCGCTCGGCCACACCGGCCGTTGCGTGCGTGTGTGTGTGTGTGTGTGTGTGTGTGTGTGTATGTGTGTTTGTGTGTGTGTGTGTGTGTGTGTTATAAATGTATGTGAAAAAATAAATAACGAAACAATAGACAAATAAGCGCACTCGCGCGCCTGAATACACACACACCCGCACACACACACAAACACACAATTCAAATGTTCAAATGTGTGTGAAATCTTATGGGACTTAACTGCTAAGGTCAAGTCCCTAAGCTTACACGCTACTTAACCTAAATTATCCTAAGGACAAACACACGCACCCATGCCCGAGGGAGGACACGAACCTCCGCCGGGATCAGCCGCACAGTCCATGACTGCAGCGCCTAAGACCGCTTAGCTAATCCCTCGCGGCACAACACACAATTCTTTTGGGCTGTGTAGAAAAGTGGTTTTACGGCTTTTGTTGTGGACACACGGATTTTTACGCCAAAGTTTGTCAAATTTTCTTCCAGTAATTGTTATCTCCGTCAAATAACAGTTTTCTGTACTTTTCGATATACACTCTAAGAGAAAAAAAATAAACCTATGTACCACGAAGAAATTATCCAAATTTGTCGGAAATCTGTAAATGTCATGTACACGTGCAGACAAACAAATGATTAAAATTTCAGAAAAAATAGAAGAATTATTCAAGAGAAAGCACTTCACAAACTGAGCTAGTGAATAACGCGTTGATCCACATCAGGCCTTTATGTAAGCAGTTATTCGGCTTGGAATTGATTGATAAATTTGTTCCATATCCTCTTGAGAGATATAGTGCCAGATTCTATCTAATTGGAGCGTTAGGTCGTCAAAATCCAGAGATGGTTGGGGGACCCTGCCCATTATGCTCCAAACGTTTTCAACTGGAGAAAGACTCGGCAACCTCGCTGCCCAAGATAGGGTTTGCCAAGCACGAAGAAAAGTAGCAGAAACTCTCGCCGTGTGCAGGCGGGGAATTATCTTGCTGAAATGTAAGCGTAGGATGGCTGGGCATGAAGGGCAAGAGAATGGGACCTAGAATATCGTCGGCGTACCATTGCGGTGTAATGATGCTACGGATGACAACAAAAGGTGTCCTGAAACCACAGACCATTACTCCTGGGATGAAGATGGTATCTGTTCTTTCGGACATGTCTGAAAGAACAGATACCATCCTCATATGGATAAGTCTTACCGGTCAATGATCTCACATTGCTCAAACTCGTACGGGAATCGGTTGACTGACTGCAGCGAGTAATGAGTATAGTGGGCACGTGCAGTACAAAATGTGGTGTGTGGACAGTAAGTTGGAAAAGTGGGTTTCACGGGGAGCGTGCCAGAGGTAAGTCCCTGCAGTCGCACTCTCCTCTGTATCCTCAATGGCTCAGTCGGATAGAGCTTCTGCCATGTAAGCAGGAGATCCCAGGTACGAGTCCCGGGCGAGGTACACATTTTCAACTGTCCTCGTTGATATTTATCAACGCCTGTAAGCAGCTAATGGTCAGGATTTCATTGTAACTTCATTACTCTTGGTTGTCGGGTAGTACGGCGGGCGACAGCCGGCTTGGCATCCAACTGCGGTCGGTGGCGTCTCCAGACACATCTTCATCCTGGAATCTCATTGCCTGGAGTAGAATTGTTTTCAGAGATGAGTCCCGCTTCGAGCTGGGCCATGATAACCAGCGCAGTCGTTTGTAGACACCCCGCAAAGCGGCAGGAAACCAACCTGACTGTCGGCCGCCATACAGCCAACAACCGCGAATGATGGTCTGGACTGGCATTTCTTTTCACAGCACAGCGATACGTCGACGATATTCTTCACCTCTTTTTGTTGCATTTCATGGCAAAGCCGTCGGCAAGATAGTGTCTTCCCGGCCACGGCGAGAGTTTCTACTGCTTGTCTTCGTACATGCCAAATCCTACCTTGGCCAGCAAAGTCTCCAGATCTGTCTCTAATTGAGAATGTTTGGATCATAATGGGAAGGCCCTCCAACGGCCTCCAGAGTTTGGTGATCCAACGCGCCAATTGGACACAATTTGTCACGATATTCCTCAGGAGGACATCCAACAACTCTATCAATGCCAAGCCGAATAATTGCTTGCATAACAGCAGGAGGTGGATCAAAAAGCGTTACTGGCTTGCTCACTTTGTGAAGCTTTCTTTCTTGAATAAACCATCAGTTTTTGCAAAACTGATATCACTTATTTGTCTGTACATGTATAACACATCTACCGATATCCGTCCCAATCGGATAATTCTTTCTTGATACGCGTTTTTTTCCCTAGAGTGTATGTAAGCAGCAACAGTACGGGAACAAGTGTCATTGCCTTCAAACTGACAGAGGTAAAGGATTCGAGTCTTCACTTAAGTATCACTGGTCTATCAAAGAGTTTGCAAATAGATTTCAGCGAATTTTGGACATGGCGAAAGGCTAGCCGCGACGTGTTTCGTATGACGAAAGTAGCCGCATCTGATATCGATACGTGCGTTCCTTGCGTCCACGGACATGTTAGTCGTTGCCATTATGACGAAAACAAGACTCGTCGTTACAGGATGGCCTGATATCACTGTGCGTGTCTGCCTTACACCTCTCATCCAACGTTGAGGGCTTCTCAGAAAACGATTTAGTGTGAAGGCCAGCGACAAAGATCTGCAGTTATTCTGTCTGCTGAGACGCAGTGCAGGCCACTGAGTGCAGCGAATGGACACCGATGGCTTTCTCACACTGTCATTCTTCACTCCTGTACTGGATTGCAAGAAAGAAGGCAGAGAATGATGCGTTTTGCACAGAGAGGAACGGAGAATACTTTGCAGTGTGCTGTGTGTCTCACGCCATATGCTACTGCCGTTATGTATTCTTGTAAATGGCGAAGCTGTCGTAAGAGCCACAGTTTCTGCTTGACTACCTAGAAAAATTGATGTGCTAGGCAAATCACCGCTGTCCCTTGTAACATAATGCTTCTGATTGCTTTTTTTCCATCCATAATGGCCGTAAAGTGGGTACGTACCTTCACCATACATAAAGTAGTGTGAAAGTTAACGCTAAATGTTCGACGTGCATCCAGAAGCACTTGCTACAGACAGTTCGCAACACACATGGTGGTCCTGGCTAGTGCATCACACACGTGATACTCTGCACCTTCTTCCTGCACATTGCCACACTTCCTGCCTTCATACGTGCACATCACAGTATTGGTTCGTAGAGCTTGTACAGATCCTGCATGCTGCGTACTTGGTCTCCGTCCAGCCATTGTCTTCAGCAGAAAGTGTTGTAGTTTACGTATAGTGCAATACGGTCCTACGATGCTACCCTTCGTGAATACGCCTAACTGAACGAGTTACTAACCTGTTACCGGATATTTTGCAGTGAGAGAGTCATCACAGTCGTCGGGTTTGTGAGGTAACGGAAGAATTGTGGCCGTGCGGAGGCCTCTCGGTGGAAGGCGGCCCTACAGCAACCACGTGGTGCGGAATGTTAGCTGAGCATGAGGGGTAGCCCCAGCGCATGGTCCAGCCACGTGGCTGGGAATTCCATGGCGACGCTGTGTCGATGAAGGAGGTACACTGAGAGTGCGAGAGATGGCGGACTTTGCGAAAGCATCATGGCAGACATTTCACGGTTCGTATACAAATTAATAGTAGCCAGATGAGTAATGAAACCTCAAAAAGAAACATGTACATCATCGCTATTTGCACGACGATTCTGATGGTGTAATCAGATTTTCAATATCTTTATTAGCTTAAAATTTAATATCTGACTCTAAATTATACAAGTAACACCCAGAAACGAATTTCTAAAATCTAAACGGTTCATTCGATTTCGTCGATCGAGGTGTCTTTAGAAAGCTATTAGTGTAAACCTAAATTGGTATAAATTACAGGTATGTAATTGTAATAGTAGATGAGTTATTGGAGGTCAAAGTGGCCAGTTACTATCGATCGCGTCAGGCCATAAGTACTCCACAGTAGCACGAAAAAACGGTAGCAGCGTGGTTATAAATATATGTATTCGTCTATGTCTTTGTCTATATCCGATATACACTGTTCATGAAGAAATTGGTTAAATATTTTCTGTGTTTAAGAAAGCACAGAAACATTAGGCTACTGGCTTAATTTTGTTTATATTCCTTTGATATATGTTTATTTAATTTGTTTATGTATTTAATAATGCGTGTTAGAGCGTGTTTATGGTCCAGATGCAGGAAAATTAATTAATTTCAAGTTATTTAAATGTAAATCCTGTATTTCGAAAGTGTATCAATATGTTCGTGAGCGTGTGTTGGCTTGGAGACAAGATGGGAATGCTCTAGCCAGTCACAGCGATCGTTCCAAAAAAGACACGTGAAGAGACAGTATGGAAGTGGGGGAGGAGGATCGTTTTCTGGAGAGGACACGAGGCAGTTCGGAACAGTGCGGCGCGAGGGACAGTAGGGCACAGGACACAGGAGGTGCTGGAGAGCAGCTGGAGGAAGAGACGGCACGGCACGGGACACGGAGAGTGCTGGACGTGATGGCGCGATGGATGCACGGTCGCGGCGCGGCGGAGACTTGGAGAGTGTGGAGCGGTTTGCGCGTGGTCGCGGCAGATAGAAATACTTTGGAGTGCGCTTGTGAGATTTCAGTGGCTTCTAGAGTGAAGACGTAGTGTGCATTTAGAATTGAATATCTCCAGTGCATGCTGTTGTTCATGACCAATTATGTGCAGAGGGAATCTATTGTTTCCCCCTTATTCAACTTCTATTTTATATAGCTGCTGGACCATCGTCACCAATAAGTGTTTTGCAGAAATATACTACATTCTCAAAAGTACTTCTACTATGGTACTCATCATTTAAATAAATGAAAAGCACCAGTTTGCTTTTGTTCTACTCATCATTTAAAGTTGTGAAGATAACACCTGCAGATTTTCAAAATCGCTCTGAGCACTCAACTGCTGTGGTCATTAGTCCCCTAGAACTTAGAACTACTTAAACCTAACTAACCTAAGGACATCACACACATCCATGCCCGAGGCAGGATTCGAACCTGCGACCGTAGCAGTCGCTCAGTTCCGGACTGCGCGCCTAGAACCGCGAGACCACCGCGGCCGGCTCTGCAGATTTTATTTAATTGCAATCTGTCATTTATAAATTTCTGCGTTACATTCGCAATTGCAGAGTGATAGCAGCCTTAGAGCAGTCGATTCATGTGTATATTCAAATTGTATGCTGTAGACTCAGCAGTATTTGGCTCGTAATGTGGCAACTACGTACCCCAGCCCCTAGACAACGAAACCAGCCAAAACTTTTCATATTTCAACTCTGAGTCGGAGGGTACGGCGCTAAGGGCCACGTCACACCATTTCATTATTTTGAAAGCTTGCAGGTTGCACGCTGGGTTGTACACTATGTTGCACGTTGGGCTGCACATTGTAGACCTGATATAGCCCAGTAAGAGCACCAACAACCCTTTCCCAATGGAATCGCAAATCTGAACAGTTTTCATTCATTCGTTTTTAGTGCAACAGTTTTTGTGACGACGATCGCATTACCAGTCACATTCTCGATTGTTGAAAGAAATTACTCTGCCTGACAAAAGACTGAAGTACCCAGAATGTGAATGTGAATGTAGACATCGCCGGGTGTCTAAATGATTAGATTTGCAATTCTCTGTGACTGGAAGAACGGCGCGCAGAGTGCATTAATGTTGTCCGTGTTCAGCATTGTTGCAAGGCCCGATAAGGTATTCAGGGTGTCTCTCGTAAGAGAGGTCGAGCGCATTTTCTATGATGTTTCGGCAGATGCTTTTTTTTGTTTTTGCAACGTGTAGCTGGAGTCAAGCCAAACAAATTCTGATATTCACGTCTTGCATGGGACGCCGAGCGTTTATGGAAACCGTCGGTTTGGTTACCGTTACAAACAAAATGCTTTATAAAGTGGAATTTTACGTGACCTTTCGACAGGGCGGTGCCAAATTATCCTAGTGCGACATTTACTTTACCGATATGTATTAGCAGGGGCCGTAGAATACGATTATTCCAGCCGTGGTCGACGCTTTCTACTATGTCCATGCAGACGCGCTCTGTTCAGTCGCTGCTGGAGTACTGATTTTTCTCCGTGTTTTGCTATCCTTATAAAGCATATCAATAAAAGGATTACCGCAATAGACTACTCTGGTAGCGCTCTATCGAACGGGCGCATAAAATTCACATTTGAAAATCATTTTGTATGAAACGGAAAACAAACCGACGCCTTCCATCCAAGCTGGGCGTTGAATGAAAGACGTGATGAACAAATTTTTTTTGAGGTGACACGAGCTACACGTTGCAAAAACAAAACTGCAAATATCTGCCGAAACACAAAAGAAAAAGCGCCTGACTACTCATGGGGGGGGGACACACCAGGTGCAAGGGGCGTGAACAGGTTCAGATGTTGAGGGAGTACTGTGAATAAGAAGGAGATGGTACGTACAGTTACATCTAAATCTACAAACACACTCCACAAGCCATCGTATGGCACATGGCGGAGGGTACCTTGCACCAATACTAGTCTTTTCATTTCCTGTTCCAATCGAAAATGCAGCGAGGGAAAACCGATTGTCTATATGCCTCCATACGATCCCTAATTCCTCTTCTATTTCCGGTCCTTGCGGGAAATGTAATTTGACGAGAGTGGAAACTCTCTGCAGTCAGCCTCAAACATCAGTTCTCTAAATTTTCTCAATATTGCCTCGCGAAAAGAACGTCTTCTTCAATCCAGGAATTCCCATTTTAGCTCACTAAGGATTTGCGTAATACTAGCGTGCTGATCGAACCTACTGGTAACTAATGTAGCAGCAAACCTCTGAATTGTTCGATGTCTCCCTCTAATCTGACGTGGTGGGGATCCCACACACTCTAACAGTAGTGAAGAACAGGTCGTACTACATTTCTATACGTAATCTCCTTTATAAATGAGCTAACGTTTTCCAAAATTCTCTCAATAAGTCAAATTCGACCATTCGACTTCCCTAATACCACCCTTACGTGCTTGTTCCATTTAGTATCGCTTAGCAACTTTACGACTACATATTTAAACGACGGGACTGTGTCAAGCAGCATGCTACTAATGCTGTATTCGAACGTTACAGGATTGTTGTTCATACTCATCTGCATTAACATTTAGAGCATTCGCTAAGAGAAATGGAAATTTTCATTTCAGTCGCCGCTTTAATGGGAATTTATGTTACCATACTGTAAATGGAATATTTTCAATAATGTCAGAGTTAGATTTCATATTGTCGCACTTTGTTGTAGAATTCCAAAGATTCTGATTATGCTCTTGTAATATTATCGAGCGAAATCGGTCAATAAAACCAACTGAGTGCGGCTTGTGGATGTCCTGAAACACTCAATTTCAAGATGCGCTCTTTCCCCTGCAGGCAGTGTCTCATTTCACCACACTGGGTTTCACCATTTCATGGGGTTCTCTACTAAGAATATCATGAGGGTTTCCATCTGATTAAAATATTCCTACAGTAAAATAATCCCACTCTCTGAAATCGGGGCAGGGAATACTCGGGAGACCATATCTGGCAAAAATGAGTTCTAATTATGTTGAGCACGTACCATACCACAGCGCTAAGATAGTGTGAGAAACTAGAAAATTTAGTGTGAGAAATGGAAAGGATGTAGACAGCTTTGTAAGAAATCTGTGTGATGTTGTGGCCAGAAGAGGGCGAATTCTGGACTGGGAATCTAAGGTTTGTTCCTTCTGTATAAAATATAAACAGAGCAGAAGTAGGAATAATAATAAGTATAGAAATTGTCGCTAGAATAAAGTCTTATTTGCAGCAAACAGAAAGAACATGTATGCTGAAATTAAATGGTTGATCTAGAATATATCTGAAACTACCTGGGTAGCCGCGTACGTTAGCACGCCGCTTTCGCAATTCGGGAAGAAGTGGCGGCCCCCGATAGAATCTGCACGGCTTATTAAAACAAGGACTGATGTGCCGACCATTCTGAGTCTAGATGTGGATTTTAGGCGGTTTCTCTCATCCGACTAGATGAATACCGGGCTGATACCTACATGCCGTTTCAGGTACACGATTTGCAAACATTTGCAAAACTTTCGCACACGCTCACATGGGATAATAGTAGACTCAGACAGTTGGGGTACATAAAAATCCATCTCGGGTAGGAGTGATGGAGCGCGGAACACTCGCATAAAGTCTTTCCGAGACGTCTGTTAGCACCCAGTCCGCAGTCACAGCGCCAGTGCTTATAAAATCCGGGTTGCAGTTTATTGGAGACCTCGCTACTAAAGAATCAGATCAGGTGAAAAATCTGCATGTTTGTGAGCGAGGTGAGCTTTATTGAACTGCAGCAACCTGCTTACTTTAGAAGACGAAAATACAGTTCGTGGTGTGGGCTTGCTAAAACTATGCAAATTAATTTGTCATAGTGCAAATACTCTGTTTTATTCAGGTCATCGTTTTGTATAACTGAATAAACAATGACAGACTGTTATAAGTTACTGAGTGTGACAGTGAATTAGAAATTTTAGAGTTATTGTAGCAGTAATTAAACAGACGCAAAAAAGTCATGTGACATAAACGAAAGTTGTTAAGAGTGTTTCTACACTTGGAAGATGATAACTATTAAAATTTCGTGCCATTCGCATAAAATTGCCGCTAGTGGTGCGACTATGAGGGTGCAAATCATGTTTGCTTTAAATACACGTTGTAATTTACGTGAACGTTAGCTATCTTTGAACGTGGTGAGTTGGTGTCAATTCCTTTGAGGCGACAGAGACGCCGTTGTCAACACCTCACTGAGGTCGTATAAAAGGGCTACGAGAAACTGTATGTTCCTTGTATGTTCCTTCGGCGATGTTGCAGGAAGACTTCGAGGAATGTAGCCGCTGTACATGATTAGTGGCAGTGATGGTCACGGGAACGTACGGTCACAACAAGACCAGGCTCCAGACGGCCACTTGAAGCTACAGAGAGAGAAGACCATCGTGTTCGTTGTATGGCTCTGACACATCTGCATCTGCAGCAGGAATTTCAGCAGCAGTTGGTGTCAAGCTAGAGCTCATTGGAGGGCAGAATGGAGGCCTGTTATGTTTTTTTGTTAGAAGCTCCTCCTATGTCGGTGCCAGTGGTGGTCGTGTGTTGGTTAGGAAAAGGCCAGTTGGAGGTCTGTATACAACCTATATGAGTACCATACACAATTGACATACACCTGGAGTTATGGTCTAGAGTGCGATTTCGTATGACAGCAGGAGCACTGTCGTGGTTACCCCTCTCACCATGATTGCAAATTTGTATGTCAGTTTGATGATTCGACCTGTTGTGCTGCCATTCACGAATAACATTCCAAGGGTGTTTTCCGACAAGATAACGGTCGCCCACATGCCGTTGTTGAAACCAACATACTCTACATGGTAATGACATGTTGGCTTGGCCTGCCAGATCACCATTTCTGTGTCCAGTCGAGGACATATGATTCAAAAAATGGTTCGAATGGCTCTGAGCACTATGGGACTTAACTTCTGAGGTCATCAGTCCCCTAGAACTTAGAACTACTTAAACCTAAGTAACCTAAGGACATCACTCACATCCATGCCCGAGACAGAATTCCCACCTGCGACCGTAGCAGTCGCGCGGTTCCAGACTGTAGTGCCTAGAACCGCTGGGCCACTTCGGCCGGCCGAGTACATATGGGACATCATCGGATGATAGCTCCAGTATCATCCACAAACAGCATAAACTGTCCCTGTATTGACAGACCAAGTGACCTGGAACTCCATTACACAAAGTGACATCTGACACCTGCTCAACACAAGGCATGCACGTCTGGATGGTTGCATTCACCATCCTGGCGGTTACGCAGGTTACTAATGCACCAGGGTTTCACATTTGCAACGGGTTATCTCGGGCTTATATTAACCTGTGATTTTGCAGTGTCAATCATTTACGTATGTTACCAAGACAGACGTATTCCCGAAGTTTCATTACTCTACATTAATTATTTTTTGGTGTTACGATTTTTTACGTCACTGTACTTGATTTTTTTCATTTAAAACCGTTTTTACAATACTTGGAGAGTGACTAATAGTAATAAAATGTCGAGTAGCATCACTGTATTCTCGTACCTTAATCATACTAAAGCAGTGTTCGCGGGAAATTCAGGGTGAATGGATCTAAAGTGCCGATGAATCTAAGATTAAGACAGAAGAGTAGATGATATTCTTAAGAAGTGATCGTAGAGCACTGACTGAAACATCATCCAGGGTGCATACTGCAACATTGTACATCTGTTCTCGTAAACGACGTAAAAAACAGAAATAAGTAAATAAATAAATGACAGCGCGTCACAACAGCATTGTGACGCTTCGGTGCAGTTGTGAAGGCTAGGAATTGGTGCGTTCCACGTTTATCAAATCGCTGAGAACTATTATGCCTCGATATCTCATTCGGTCGGCCATTTGCCCGTGTTCGGCAAGGGTCCCTAGTTCGAGTCGCAGTCTCTCACACAGTTTTGATCTGCTAGAAAGTTTCAAATCATCATACATTCTGCTGCAGAGTGAAAACTCATTATCGAAAGAATATCCGAGGATTCACCTAAGCCGTTTCTCCGCATGTTCCTTTCTTCCAGCACCGCTAGGCACGCAGCGTATGCATGAGAACTTTTGTGAAGTTTGGGAAGCAGGAGAGAGAGACACAGGTGAATGTAAGGATTTCAGGGTATGGTTATATCAGTCGTTAGACTATTCGCCAGCGAAAGATAATGATTCCGAGTTTGACCCTCGGTCCGGCACACAGTTTTGATCGACCATGAAGTTTTGGGAATATTAGGGATTAACGTCCCTCCTACAACGAGTTCATTAGAGAATAATCTCAGGCTCTGATCTGGGAAGGGTATGGAAGGGCGTCGGACGATTACACCAAAGGACATATACTTCATTCAGGGAAATCGCCCAAAACACAAATCTAGATGGCTGTATGGGGATTTGAACCGCTGTCCTCTAGAATAGCAGTCTAGTGTCTTACTACTTCGGCACCTTATCGGTTATTACATTTTGATAATACACTCATGATACTTATGTGCTATTCATATGCTCTGATTACAATAATTCTAGTATTGTATCGAGAGTATTTACAAGTTAAGAAAAATAAATTCATTCAGTTCTTAAGTTCTTGACTCCTATGCAGTCATCAGTTTCCAATATTGTGAGGTACACAGTACCAATATACTGTAATTCACGTTAATGAGAGTTTACCAACAAAATTTTCAGTTATTAATCATAAATATCATATGCGGTGTTGCGTTAAAAGTGATAAAATTTAATTACTGTGTGCTGTACCATATGGACGTTCCGACAAATAAAATTTCCGAATGAACGATGACGGCAAATTACCGTAAACGTATATTGTGGCAGAGGGTCTGAGAGAGTGTGCCAGCTGCCGAGGATTTCTGTTATAATATTCAGTGGAACAGAAACGTAACATTGTATTCACGAGTTGATAGCCTCAGTGACTAGTATGTAAACTTATTAGGGTATTAATAAAAATTTTGTCGATTAACACCTCGATGAAGGCAAGTATTACTTGCTGTAAATGCAGTAATGAAACGTTGTCAATATGTATCCTCAGTTGTAAATTTAAAAATCGTGACAATTTCAATGAGAAAATTTTATCATTACATTCATTTCCCAATGGAAACAAAAAATCGCCGATACAAATACTCTGCTGAATTTTATATCGCAGTGGAAACATTTGCGCGGAAAATTCGTATAAGGTATTGTTTAAATTTCTTTATTGGGGTTACAGATGTCGCCGCCAGCGAAGTCACCAGTTGATGCATTTGACTTTTCAATAGTTTCTCTTTACATCTACACACATGCATACTTAGCAAGCTGCCGTATGGTGCGTGGCGGAACGTACCTTGTAACACGGCTATCCATTTCATTTCCTATTCCACGCGCAGACAGAGTGAGGAAAAAACGACGGTCTACATGCCTACGCACGAAGCCTAATTTCTGTTATCTTATCTGTACACGAAATGTACCTTGGGGCAGTAGAATCGTTCTGCAGTCAGCTTCAAATGCTGGTTCTCTAAATTTCACCAACAATGTACCTCAAAAAGGAAGTCCCCCGTTCTCCAGGGATTCTCATTTGACTTTCCGCCTTTCCACGATAATTCTGTGTTGACTTACGGCTGTACACCTCGGAAATACGAGATAAGCCTCTTGCACTCGACACTGCGGTGTCAGCGTTGTCTGCAACGATTTATTGTGGCTAAAGTTCATAAGAAACCCTTCGACAGCTACTTCATTTAATGCTACGCTAATCAGCCACAGCTTTATGCTTACCCGTTGTGGCCACCCTTTAGCTCACGAAGCACCTACAACCTGCTTCTGTATGGATTTGAAACGTTCTTGTTGCGTGACCTGCGTAGACTTCATGAAATGCCCACTCATATACAGACGAGCAAAAACAGTCCTGTAATTTTCGAAAGTTGACGCAGTCACGGCAATTAAATACGTAGTCGTAACGTTAAAAAGTGATATGAAGCGAACTGAGAACGTAATGCCGGTAGTGAAGACGAATGGTCGACGCCGGTTTATTGGGAGAATCCTAGGAAAGTCTTGTACAGCTATGAAAATGGTCGCGAATAGAACAGCAGTTTGACCAATCCTGGAGTACTTCTCAAGTATCTGTGATTCCCAACAAGTCAAATTAAAGGAAGAGATCGAAGCAATTCGGAGACGTGGTGCTATATTTATTAGCGTTGGGCTTGATCAACACGCGAGTTTTACTGAAATGCTCCGTCACCTCAAATAGGAATTCACGGTCGGAAGATGAAGTTCTTTTATCGAAGCGAGAAAATTTGGAAAACGATTTTTACGGCTAAATACACTCCTGGAAATTGAAATAAGAACACCGTGAATTCATTGTCCCAGGAAGGGGAAACTTTATTGACACATTCCTGGGGTCAGATACATCACATGATCACACTGACAGAACCACAGGCACATAGACACAGGCAACAGAGCATGCACAATGTCGGCACTAGTACAGTGTATATCCACCTTTCGCAGCAATGCAGGCTGCTATTCTCCCATGGAGACGATCGTAGAGATGCTGGATGTAGTCCTGTGGAACGGCTTGCCATGCCATTTCCACCTGGCGCCTCAGTTGGACCAGCGTTCGTGCTGGACGTGCAGACCGCGTGAGACGACGCTTCATCCAGTCCCAAACATGCTCAATGGGGGACAGATCCGGAGGTCTTGCTGGCCAGGGTAGTTGACTTACACCTTGTAGAGCACGTTGGGTGGCACGGGATACATGCGGACGTGCATTGTCCTGTTGGAACAGCAAGTTCCCTTGCCGGTCTAGGAATGGTAGAACGATGGGTTCGATGACGGTTTGGATGTACCGTGCACTATTCAGTGTCCCCTCGACGATCACCAGAGGTGTACGGCCAGTGTAGGAGATCGCTCCCCACACCATGATGCCGGGTGTTGGCCCTGTGTGCCTCGGTCGTATGCAGTCCTGATTGTGGCGCTCACCTGCACGGCGCCAAACACGCATACGACCATCATTGGCAACAAGGCAGAAGCGACTCACATCGCTGAAGATGACACGTCTCCATTCGTCCCTCCATTCACGCCTGTCGCGACACCACTGGAGGCGGGCTGCACGATGTTGGGACGTGAGCGGAAGACGGCCTAACGGTGTGCGGGACCGTAGCCCAGCTTCATGGAGACGGTTGCGAATGGTCCTCGCCGATACCCCAGGAGCAACAGTGTCCCTAATTTGCTGGGAAGTGGCGGTGCGGTCCCCTACGGCACTGCGTAGGATCCTACGGTCTTGGCGTGCATCCGTGCGTCGCTGCGGTCCGGTCCCAGGTCGACGGGCACGTGAACCTTCCGCCGACCACTGGCGACAACATCGATGTACTGTGGAGACCTCACGCCCCACGTGTTGAGCAATTCGGCGGTACGTCCACCCGGCCTCCCACATGCCCACTATACGCCCTCGGTCAAAGTCCGTCAACTGCACATACGGTTCACGTCCACGCTGTCGCGGCATGCTACCAGTGTTAAAGACTGCGATGGAGCTCCGTATGCCACGGCAAACTGGCTGACACTGACGGCGGCGGTGCACAAATGCTGCGCAGCTAGCGCCATTCGACGGCCAACACCGCGGTTCCTGGTGTGTCCGCTGTGCCGTGCGTGTGATCATTGCTTGTACAGCCCTCTCGCAGTGTCCGGAGCAAGTATGGTGGGTGTGACACACCGGTGTCAATGTGTTCTTTTTTCCATTTCCAGGAGTGTATATAGCGAGTCTACTGCCAGCAATATACATATAGCGTAATGGTTGCCAAGACAAGATAACAGAAATTAACGGACTTACAGAGCCATATAGACAGCAGTGTTTCCATCGCTTGATCTGTGAGTGGAACAGGAAAGGAAATGTCTTGTAGCGATACAAAAAAATGGCTCTGAGCACTATGGGACTTAACTGCTGTGGTCATCAGTCCCCGAGAACTTAGAACTACTTAAACCTAACTAACCTAAGGACATCACACACATCCATGCCTGAGGCAGGATTCCAACCTGCGACCGTAGCAGTACCGCGGTTCCGAACTGCAGCGCCTAGAACAGCACGACAACCGCGGCCGGCTGATATGGAAGTCGTTTCTGCTCATGCAGACGAGTGAGACACATGCAAGTTACATGCAGGGTTCTCTTCAACATGGTGAAGCTCTTCCTGTTTCAGTACGGCAGTGCGCCGCCTTTTTGGAGCATCACAGTTTGCTCTATCGCTTGTCAATTTCAGACTTCGCCGCAGCCGTTGTTCTGCTCTAGAAAACATGGGATGAGATGGGGTCATACGATTCGGAAAGTACTCGTGGTACAGATGATGAGTTTCCCTTCTATCACGGCTAGCTTCACCACAAATGCCGGCCGGAGAGGCCGATCGGTTCTAGGCGCTACAGTCTGGAACCGCGCGAGCGCTACGGTCTCAGGTTCGAATCCTGCCTCGGGCATGGATGTGTGTGATGTCCTTAGGTTAGTTAGGTTTAAGTAGTTCTAAGTTCTAGGGGACTGATGACCACAGCAGTTAAGACCCATAGTGCTCAGAGGCATTTGAACCATTTCCACCACACATGAACAAAATATCGGTATACTCTGTGAACGTCTACTCAGGCATACAGTTACTGCAGTACTAGTCACCGCAACGTCAAGTGACGCATCACCAGGAAGCATGAAAACAAGGCAGATGTAATCAGTCATCACGTGACATCACGTCATCGTACCATTCATGAATGTGGGTAGCCTACCACAAAAAAGGGGAAATGAGTAAGAAAATTCTAGCGCAAGATTAAATAGCTTTTTCTTATCTTGTAACATGGAAAAGAAACCGTTTGCGGAGATGGGTTCCTACGAAGTTAGTGTAATACGCTGTTTATAACAAGGAAATGAGTTTTGATTTCTGAGCTTCCTGCAGCATAGAAGCTACCGAATTTGTGGTGGTGAGGGTGGGGGAGGGTGGGGGGCGAATACACAAATATACACACTTATTATCGTTTAAAAATTCCTGAAGTGACGTAGATGACGCTGAGAGAAGTAATTTAATATAACACACGTGGTTCAGCAACTGTCAGGAAATACCCCAAAAGTGTATGACAAATGTTGAGCATGTGACGTTATCATGTACTTCGCCGCAAGTGTAGTTTCAAATACTTCAAATGGCTCTAAGCGCTATTGGACTTAACATATGAGGTCATCAGTCTCCTAGACTTAGAACTAGTTGAACCTAACTAACCTAAGGACTTCGCACCCATCCATGATCGAGGTAGGATTCGAACCTGCGACTGTAGCAGCAGCGCGGTTCCAGACTGAAGCGCCTAGAAACCATGGGCTACAGCGGCCGGCTGCAAGTGTAGCGATTGGTATTTTCAATCCCACCCTTGCCGGTCGGGGGTGGTGTTACACATCACTCTGCAACTCTGTTTTCGAACACAGTTTGTAAATGTGATCTGTTGTAAACGTGGAAGTTAAAAAATTATTGTCTTCCTTGCCACCAACCAAAAGCTGTTCTAATTTTGTATTGCTTTCCTTATGTCCCTCCTTTTTTCTTTTACACACTTTATTTAGTAAAGAACACGGAAGTAATTTACTACTAGAGAAGCAGTTCGGAAGCTCATACTTACTGTTTTGTGGTGGAATACGATAGGTATCTGCTGTACGGTGTTTTGCTTTTAACCAGTGGTGATCGCGAAACCGGTAAATAAAATAATAAATCTAACCCCACAGTAAGCAACGCAAAAGAGGAGCTTTCTATATGCCACAAGCAAGACTCGAACCCTGAATTCCACGTGCTTAAGTAGCTGTACGTAGGTCCGGAGACGTACCGACGTGAATACTTGACATGGATTAACATGATGAAGTGCGACAGACACAGGCAAATGAGCATGTACAATGTCGGCACTAGTACAGTGTATATCCACCTTCCGCAGCAATGCAGGCTGCTATTCTCCCATGGAGACGATCGTAGAGATGCTGGATGTAGTCCTGTGGAACGGCTTGCCATGCCATTTCCACCTGGCGCCTCTGTTGGACCAGCATTCGTGCTGGACGTGCAGACCGCGTGAGACGACGCTTCATCCAGTCCCAAACATGCTCAATGGGGGACAGATCCGGAGATCTTGCTGGCCAGGGTAGTTGACTTACACCTTCTAGAGCACGTTGGGTGGCACTGGATACATGCGGACGTTCATTGTCCTGTTGGAACAGCAAGTTCCCTTGCCGGACTAGGAATGGTAGAACGATGACGGTTTGGATGTACCGTGCACTATTCAGTGTCCCCTCGACGATCACCAGAGGTGTACGGCCAGTGTAGGAGATCGCTCCCCACACCACGATGCCGGGTGTTGGCCCTGTGTGCCTCGGTCGTATGCAGTCCTGATTGTGGCGCTCACCTGCACGGCACCAAACACGCATACGACCATCATTGGCACCAAGGCAGAAGCGACTCTCATCGCTGAAGACGACACGTCTCCATTCGTCCCTCCATTCACGCCTGTCGCGACACCACTGGAGGCGGGCTGCACGAAGTTGGGGCGTGGGCGGAAGACGGCCTGACGGTGTGCGGGACCGTAGCCCAGCTTCATGGAGACGGTTGCGAATGGTCCTCGCCGATACCCCAGGAGCAACAGTGTCCCTAATTTGCTGGGAAGTGGCGGTGCGGTCCCCTACGGCACTGCGTAGGATCCTACGGTCTTGGCGTGCATCCGTGCGTCGCTGAGGTCCGCTCCCAGGTCGACGGGCACGTGCACCTTCCGTCGACCACTGGCGACAACATCGATGTACTGTGGAGACCTCACGCCCCACGTGTTGAGCAATTCGGCGGTACGTCCACCCGGCCTCCCGCATGTCCACTATACGCCCTCGCTCAAAGTCCGTCAACTGCAAATACGGTTCACGTTCACGCTGTCGCGGCATGCTACCAGTGTTAAAGACTGCGATGGAGCTCCGTATGCCACGGCAAACTGGCTGACACTGACGGCGGCGGTGCACAAATGTTGCGCAGCTAGCGCCATTCGACGGCCAACACCGCGGTTCCTGGTGTGTCCGCTGTGCCGTGCGTGTGATCATTGCTTGTACAGCCCTCTCGCAGTGTCCGGAGCAAGTATGGTTGGTCTGACACACCGGTGTCAATGTGTTCTTTTTTCCATTTCCAGGTGTGTACATGATTTAGGAGACAATCTCAGTAGCGGTCTTAGGTTGTTTTTTGCAGATGGTGCTGTCTTTATCGTCTAGTAAAGTCATCAGAAGATCAAAACATGTTATAAAACGATTTAGAAGCATTTATGGCGATATATTTTGAAATAATAAATGCATTAACTGTTAAGGTGATTAACGTTGAAATAATAAACAGTTTACTTACCTTTTTCCATCTGTCTCGTTTTCATTTGACTTCCCCTTACATTTTGGTGGCAAACATCTGCCATCCGCATAACGTGTCACTTCATTAACAGTTTAACCAGTGGTGTCGCTCGCTACTGATATGACATCAGAACAATATGTTCTTTATTGAAAGAACTCTCTTTGCCGATGAAGCTACCTTTACCAGTCACGCTCAGCCATCTCTTTCCTGAGCGCTGTAGAAAATCCAAAGATGAAATCTGCGCAAAAGTTCCAGTCACTCAAATGACTTTCAAAGCTCCAATTGTTGCAGCATGTGCAATAATATCGAAGGAATCTTTCCATTCTATCTAAAAGTCCTTGCACCAACCCTTTCAAAGGTTTATTGTAGTGGGCAGTGGTCGTTTCGAACACTTGATGAGATAAACGTAGTTTTAAGGAAGTTTTTCTGACCACATTCTATTGCTATTTCCTTTATGTTGCTGTCTTTGATGCCTTTTTATAATGTAAGGTTGTATTTTGACATTAAACTGAAGCGCGAAGTTATTATTTAACAGTGTTTATATCTCAGTTCCTTTTTTACAAAGTCATTCCGTTTTTGACGTGTACTTTTCTTCCTCGGCTTTGGCAGAAACAAGAGTAGAACTATTACCGTACCGCAGTTAATTGCTGCATTATCCTAAAAACGTTTGTCTACTAGCTGGTGTTGCGATACAACCACATATAGTCATGTTAGCTTTAAATTAAAGTTTTATGAGCTGTTTTGCATTTGTAAGTGGACTCTGTTAGCTGCGTCAAGCAGGAGCGCCTCATTAGCTTTACACAGTAGTTCCGTGAAACAATACGAACTTCCGCATAAAACAGCTATCGGTTTCATGTTCGAAACGGATAAAACAGTAGTTATAAACATCGTAATTTCTGCGAAAATACTGATCGGATTTAAAGAGTAAAACAACCGTTGAGCTCGTCTCTTTTATGACTATGATACTTTCAGCAGAAATTCCTGTAGTCCTATTTGAAGAAAAAGTTAATTCTAATCTCTCTGTAAATGATATAGCTGAGAGAAGAGATTGAATGCCATTTAGTGAAGGCTTTTCACAATTCACAAAATTCTGATAGCTTAACCGATTCAGGGCCGGCCGCTGTGACCGAGCGGTTCTAGGTGCTTTAGTCCGGAACCGCGCTGCTGCTACTGTCGCAGGTTCAAATTCTGCCTCAGGCATGGATATGTGTGATGTCCTTAGGTTAGTTAGGTTTAAGTAGTTCTAAGTCTAGGGGACTGAGGACATCAGATGTTAAGTCCCATAGTGCGTAGAGCCATTTCAACCACTTTTGAAACGATTTTGGAAATATCTGAGGTGACCTCTTGGTGCCAGGATTGACAGTTGACGCATGGCATAAGCCACCACTGTAAAATACCATGTATGCATCTGGAATGATTTAAACTGAGACTATCTGATAGTGTATTCACAAGTTTGCGATTTACAAAATCCGTATTGATTCCTACAGAGGAAATATTCGGACTAATAAAAGATCATTATACGTAAGTTAAAAGCATATTGACAGTAGGGAGCCTGGGCCACTCCGAGTATACTCTGTGTTGTTTTTGCCAGATTTCACCTCCCCTCCCATTATGACAGCATCACTGATGCCATGTATTATTGCCATATTTACCCACCCTCAACGCTCTGATATCAAACACCAGTTGCCTTATACATCGAAAATGGCGGGAAATTTAAAGAAAAATGTAGGAAATTCAAGACAGCCCAATTGTGTTAACGAGTTTTCTCCCACTCTTATGACATCACAGCACAGCACAGCACAGTTGTCCTAAAGTTGGTAGGAAATCTAAAAAAAAAGTCCATGGGCAATTATCCTATTAATTAATAACCTAAGATGACTGACCTGTAGACATGAACCCATGTCTATGAAATCAGAAGCCAAGATGGTGGACCTGGAGATATGAGCAAAACCCTATGATGACAGAATCTAAGATGGCGATCCAATATGGTTGATCTGTCAATACAATCACAGCCTGCATGTTTCGCCAGAACACTTGTGCTAACTAAAGACTTGAAGATGGTGGGCCTGGAGATAAGAACACAGTCCTACGATGTCAAAATCTAACAAGGTGGACCTTAGGACAGTCCCCATGATATCAGAATCCATGATGGCGAGCCAAGATGGCCACTTGTCTTATTAGGCTTTTGCCCTGGTACGTTTCAGAATTCAAGCTGGCAGACCTTAAGACAGTGTGAACGGTTGTCAGGTAAATTGTAATAAGAATCCGAGTACCATAAGTGTAAAACGGCTAGAAAATCAAAATACACTTGTCCCAAGCTTAAGTCCACTACAATTTCCCCAGTTCCACTTGCCAGGCCACGTGGAGTAGCCCTGCGGTTTGAGGCGTCATGCCACGGACTGCGTGGCCCCTCCCGCCGGAGGTTCGAGTCCTCCCTCGGGCATGGCTGTGTGCGTTGTTCTTAGCATAGTTAGTTTGAGTAGTGTCTAAGTCTAGGGACTGATGACCTCAGCAGTTTGGTCCCTTAGGAACTCACACAAATTTGAACATTTTTCCACTTGCCAGACGATTTGTGCAGTTTAAACACTTGCCACTCTAAGTTTAGAATCCCAATAGTTATAACTTTAAGTTTAAAAATGTGTCCTTTTTAACACTTACGACAGTACAGGAATGTGAGGATGCATTTTAATTAAACATATGCAGGAGAGTGGTCACAGTCACCTCCACTACCTCTGCCAACACTTCACCCATTCCTCTGCAACCATCAGTGTTCCCACACCAACTGCACAGTTCGCAAGACACAGACCACTGTGTGCAGGCTACAGTGACTGGACCCACTGTTGCAGTACCGGCTGGCTGCAACCAGATCCAGTCAGCCAGCAGAGTTCACGGCAGCACCTTGCCGTACCAGCAGCAGTGTCGCATGTGATGTGGGCCAGTGGTGTGATGATTTCCTAATACCACTTTCACTCATGTGACATCAGTTCTCCAGCTTTCTCTAACAGTCCAAGCAGCATGACATATAAGACAACATGAGTCAGCAGATGACCGCTGCCCGAGTGATACACACCATGAGATTCCAATTAAAAAAGGGTCGGGACTCTCACAATATTTGTAATTAGCTCCAATGCTATTAATAGCTAACGCATGAATGAAAAAACCTGTTTGTCTGGTCTTCTTCTTCCTATGCCATGAACCTGCAGGTTGAAACCTGCAAGGAGATATGCAAACCTATAACACAAGACTGACGTACTTTCATCTATGCTATTCATAGCAAGTGTTCTCTGCATAGTACTGCGCACATAATGGTTGCAAACTCTAAGAGAATGAAACTGCAGAGGGACTGAGAGTGTTATTCTTTATCCAATGCCAATTGTTTTGATGTATGTAGACTTTTGTTGAATTAAATTTAAGGAGGGTTAAAATTGGGCAGTATGGATAGCCCAAGTGAAGATCTGCTTAAGAGTGTATTGGTGTACCCTTCTACAATCAATGAAACATTCATTCTGCGTGACACAAGCCCATGATAGATATTCAGAGATATATGGCATCAGATGTTTACGAAACAAATATCCAATTCTGGTTTGGTAACTGTGGTACTTTTCCATTACTCTCACAGAAATCAGGGCAACCTTGAAGAGCTGGAGAAAGATCGTGGGCGACATTAGCAGTCTAGGCACTGGACTCTTTGCCTTCCAGATCTCATGGGTGAACAAACGGAGCTGGGTTTCACCTATACAAAAGAAATGGTGCATGTAGTGCCCTCCACTAATTTTCACCAGAATTTTAAACCAACATCAAATACTCTTAAATATCGCTACAAGTATGTAACAGGATAAGAGCATTTTTTGTTGTTGTTTAAGCATCTGGGAGTGGGGGGGGGGGGGGGAGGGGAGGAGGGTGGCATCAGCAGGCCACAACATCTGTCGATGAATAGGTATGAGGCCACCATGATCATGAGTTGAACGCATATGATAGCAGCAGTAACTGAGCTGACTATGCTGTGCTGCAACCCCGTTTCAGAGTGACTGTCGTCATATGTTGCGAACCAACGAAAACTCCCTCACCGCTAGTGTGACACTAGCAGACGTCATACGGTGCATTAGCTACTTCGTCGCTACCTGCAACACGAAACGTGCACCATATTTACATTCTAATGCCAGAACTGTGTTTTTGGGAGAGGTGAAGGATGGGTTATGGCTGCACCACGACAAGTCCACAACACTAACATAACCACTAGTACTGATACAGGAGTATTAATAGCTGCAAGTTATACAAGTGATGACAAAGTGTAACAACACAGCGCTCGAAAATCTCGTACTATGGATCGGAAGGTATCGGTTTTTGATCCTACATCAGCCAGTTCTAAGATACGTATGTGTCACATACCACTTCCTTCAACACTGTTAATCTTTCCTAGTAGGGAAAACGTCTAGCTGCACGATGTGGTTATAAATCGTAGCTTAATCTCATGTTCTGTTTTTGGCCAGGACACTTCATTAAATCGGTAAGAAGGCTATCGAATCGTAAGAAGGGGTTGAAAATTGTGTTATCTGTTTTCAAGTAGTTTACAGTAAAATAATTAAAAAGATATACGGACAGAACACACATCTTCTTGGGTGCACGTTACTAACTCTTCTGCCAATATTTTTGCATATGTAACGAAAGTTTCAACAACTTTAGGAAATGAATGGTTGTTAAATGTAGTACATTGTAGAACACTATTTTTCACTTTACACCACAATAGAAGCCTAAGGGGTTGGGGTGCATTGCAAATACTGTTTGTTAGTATGAAAAATTTCTAGCAGCACCAAAGAGTTAGGAATCCTGCCTCAGGCATGGATGTGTGTTATGTCCTTACGTTAGTTAGGTTTAAGTAGTTTTACGTTCTAGGGGATTGATGACCTCAGATGTTAAGTACTTAGAGCCATTTGGACCATTTTTCTGGATCGCCATCTAGCATTCTGATGTCTTAAAGGCTGCCCTAAGGTCAGGAACTTTGGATTGCCTATTTGGATTCTGGTATGATACGACTACAAACTGCCCAGGAAATCTGACAACGATGCAGGATGCCCTAAGGTCCACCTTCTTGTATTCTGACATAATGGGAAAAACCCAGTAGGATACGTAGCCATCTAGGATAGCTAAATGGATTTTGACATTATAGTGGCTGTTCTAACGTCCACCATGGTTCTGACATAACTGGGCTGTGCTTGTGTCTCCAGCCCCACCATTTTGAATTCTATACTTAATACCTGCAGATCAAGCTTCTTTGATCACCGTTTTGGATTCTGATGCCAGGGGAGATCCTCAGATCCACTATCTTGGATTATTAGCCAATAGGATAGTTTCCCATCTTGTTTTTCTTCTTTAATTTACACTTAGAACAATTGAACTCCTGGCACAAGTGAGCTGTGACATCATAGAAGTTAGGCTCTTTGGAATTCCCATCTTTTTTTAGTGTCCCAACAGTTTTGAATTTCGCGCAATTTTATACATAGGTAAATTGGCCTATGACGTCAGGGGATGGAGAAATCTGGCAACATTGCATGAAGTCATAGATGGACAAGATTGAGGAGGAAGGAGGAGGAAGGGTAAATTTGTAACAATGGTCAGTGTGGCCGCAATGGTACAGCCCTCCTAATTCTGACATCAACGATATACGCCTATAATATGCACAAATATCCTATACCTTCATTTAGAAAGGGAATTCACTTAGCCTCTTCCAACCGGTGTTCTTGCTGTGACATAAAACGTGAATTATTTTTAGAAAACGGAATAAAATACTTCAGCGTCTTTTGTGTCATCCTATGTTTTGCTGATTTTATGATGGCAGGCTAGATAATGCTGATCCTTTTATTGATTCCATGCAAAATCAGCATTTCTTGTGATTTTTCGTTAGAATTGCTTACGAAATTTTGCCATTGAGTTCACTGAACGCTTTTCGGAGTGCTCTCCTTACTGTAATTTTAGCTTTTTTCGTCTTTTACTGGTCAAAAGCTTTTGCATTCGTTTAAATTCCTCATGACTTATTCATTGAATTCATATCAATTTCTACTACAGCTGTTGGATCATCTTTTACTTACGACCCTTACACGAAAGATAGCCTACATGCAGCTGAACTGTTTTATAGTCTGTCTGAAATACTGGTTCCCTGATATTATCCAGAATATTTCGTGAAAAAGAGATTAAACTTGGTTTCAGAAATTCCCACTTAAGTTTTTTGAGCAACTCCGTAATGCTCCCATGTTGCCTTGATCTGCCTTTCGCAGCGGGTGTCTTCTATCCCATCCACTTCATGATGATCTAAAACACCAGAAGACATAGGGTTCGTCTGACGAGGCTAGTACTCTGTCTCTGTATAACTTCTCCTATGCTCTGTTCAGAATTACATTTGGACTGACCCTTGGCCAGATCCTCCTACAGGTGCGCAGCAATGGAACCATGTCCAGCGTGGGCCATGTTCTTAATTTTACAGTCCTCTCAAACTCATACACTATTCATTAAGGATTGAAGTGGAACAGATGCGTGATATTTTCATTTTGGTGTTATACACAGCAATCAGTTTTACTGCAATTTAAGAAAAATTTGGGTAAAAATATTCTCTGACACAGTTTTCTACACACTCAAAATATTTTAATTTTAAGACAGTCAGTGCACGTCAACCAAATCAGGAGAATAAACCACAGTTTTTTCTGCTAAAAAAGTGGAATTTTTAGAGATCTGTAACATGAAATCACATGAGTTAACCGGGATGCATAAAGTTCTGCTACGCGTTAAACAACTTGGCTGATTGTTGTCTGGTTTCATTACGAGAACAATCACTTTGTTATTACGTTTTATATTTAGCCTCCTTATTTCTAAGATCGCAAACATAAAAATAAAATTTATGTGTGCTAACCGAGGTGAGTGGCAAAACTGGAATTACTGAGCTGAACTTCATTCAGCCTTCGTTGCGTATAATAGCCTTGTTGTTAAATTGTCAAATCGTACGAAGTAAAAATTTCGCTGTGAAGTCCCACACAGCTGAACCATCTGTGTATGATTTCTGTGGCAGGAACGGAAATAATTCACTGAAATTACTTTTGTTGCTATAAAAAATGCTTATAGCGTCGCCGTCGTTATTTAATGAAATTAAAATTTCTATCCTGACTTTTACAAAATTGCTTCATCTAGCCAAGCTTCTTCCATGTTGCGTTGTGTGAGATTAATCACAATCTTACAGTTTTCAGGAGAGTCTTTGTTATTCATTGTTTGAATGTGGAAATTATCGATGTTTTATTATACATCGCAAAGGAAACTGTAACATGGGCCCAGATGAACTATGTTGGTTTGAAAATATGGTAGTGGTACTGTATTAACCTAGTGATTGTATGCCCATTTGTTTTTACCAGCTTTTCGATTTCGTACCTGTGGAACGGTAATAAAATGGACAGATATTATTGCCATTTGCTTCAAATTTTTATGATTCTCAGCCGCATCCTCGACAATACCGAAATGGTAGGACGCATTATCAAAAACACGTTTTGGATGTTTCTTCGCATTGGGAATTGACGAATTACAATTTACCTTGTAAACGTTTTATGACTCATTTCTTCATTACTCTTTGATTTCAGACTCAGATGACTGTTCGGAAGAAAATATGAGCTGGTGCGCGTATGCAGAAGGAGAAAAAGTCTATAACTGACTCACATTACAACCAGACACACCACTTTTTTGACACTTACGTTACATGTCGGCCCTAAATATCGGCACAAAACTGCAACTATTCATTCTCTGTTCGATAAAAGGTTAAGGCTGCAGAAATTTCTGTAGTGGAAGTTTAGGTTAAGCAGAGCTATGAATAACGTTTAGCAGCTGCCCGCAAGAAGACTTGCTACCTTCGGGGCGACTGGTAATTTACTTATTGTCGGAGCTAGCCTTCGCCATAATAATGATAAACATGACGCAGGACCGCACCCTGAGAAAATGAATGTATGTTGATAAATCGCTTATCCATACAACACATCTTGCCCAGCAGTTTTTTCCGTAACTTTATGAAACCGGAAAAGGAGATTGACATTAACATTATAGTTTTTGTTGGACATACGTAACACACACGCCATTTCTCTAGGCTAATCATGTACTGCAATTTTATGGACAAGAACGACTCGGAGCTTTTACATTCATAATTCACACAATTTACGATTATTTTATTGTTCAGTATTACACTATTCATTGGCGTATATATATATGTTAATTATCGAGGTGGCATGGGGGATATATAGTGTGAAATTTAGCACAGAGACCTGTCATCTCTGGTAGCAACAACCCCACTAATCAGGTTGGGAAGCTAATCGAACTGAGCTTGGATCACAGAAACAGGTTCGTCATGCCAGTTGTATGGCACAGTTCACCAAGCGTAGTGCCTAGCATTTGTTGGCACGCGATTCTCTCGCTAACTCATGACAAGATATTTTCAGTGGGTGCGAGATCTGAAGAACGTGCTGTCCAGGGCAACAGTCGAACACCCACCTAATCGAGGTAGGTAGGGCAGCATGGACAACATGTGGTCTTGTGCTATGTTGTTGACAACAACGTCACGACTCCCTCGAAGATAGCACACTGACCCCGGCTTTAATGGGTCGGAAATGTGACGGCCGCTGTACAGATTACCGGCTATGCACACCAGAGACGATCATGTTGAGCCTCAGTGGATTCCCATTCGATGACGCCAGATGCTTGGCGCGTATGGCGATGATGAATGCAATCTGTTAACGTTCGCTCTCCTCTTAGTCTTCATACACGGATACATCCATTGTGATACTACACGTATAATTGGGATTTGTCAGATAAGACGACGTGGTGCCATTCCAGGGTCCAGTGTCGCAGTTGGTGCACATAAATCGGCGCAACTGTCTCGTCTGGGAAGCCGCAGCAATGGTCGTTGCGCAGACAGTTGGTAGCGCTCCACTGTTGGTGAGGTTACCTGTGTTGCTGCAAGCGATCCAGTACCGTGAATCAATATAGGTGACGTGGCTGCACTTTCCTGTGTGGTCGAGTGAAGACTGTCTCTGTCCTCTACAGGGCGCTAGTGACATGCGCTCGTTCATTTGCTGCATAGAATTGAGTGTGGTCCTCCTGAACCTATCCACTCCACATTCGTGGGATGAACACAGGCACCTTTATCACGGAAAGCTGATCTGCAGTCTCTATATGCCATGATCCTGCCGCTATCGAATTCCGACTCGTACTAGAGGAAGTTTCTCCTTCTCTAAACTGCCCACGATTTTCTCACAAAACTCGAACACTGAAATACAATTTCCTGAATTACGTACAGAATGTAGATGCCGTTACTCTTATCTACTTCATGAGTCTTCGCTGTAATCCTAATCATTTGCATATACAAGCATGAAGTACCTTTCATGATCATATGACGTATGCCGCAATTTTAATGACCAGCGGTGACATATCAAACTCCAAAAACTGCGTGGAATTAACAAACACGTAATGAGTGTGCTACGAAAGGTAACACGGGAAAACTGCCTGAAACTGAAATACAGTAAGGCGGAAGTATTTTAGTGCTGAGAGGTGTATATTTGTCAATGGCGTGTGTTTTCTGTGACTAGGAGTCCCGCGAGATTGTCTGAATTGGTAGCGTGGGTTCCAAGTTAGTCTCATCTCCACGCTGGTGTGAAACCTAATGTACACTACTGGCCATTAAAATTGCTACATCACGAAGATAACGTGCTATAGACCGGAAATTTAACCAACAGGAAGAAAATGCTGTGATATGCAAATGATTAGCTTTTCAGAGCATTCATACAAGGTTGGCGCCGGTGGCGAAACCTACAACGTGCTGACATGAGGAAAGTTTCCAACCGGTTTCTCACACACAAACAGCAGTTTATCGGCGTTGCCTGGTGAAACGTTGTTGTGATACCTCGTGTAAGGAAGAGAAAAGCGTACCATCACGTTTCCGACTTTGATAAAAGTCGGATTGTAGCCTATCGAGATTGCGGTTTATCGTATCGCGATATTGCTGCTCGCGTTGTTCGAGATCCAATGACTGTTAGCAGGATATGGAATCGGTGGGTTCAGGAGGGTAATACGGAACGCCGTGCTCGATCTCAACGGCCTTGTATCATTAGCAGTCGAGATGACAGGCATCTTATCCGCATGGCTGTAAAGGATCGTGCAGCCACGTCTCGATCCCTGAGTCAACAGATGGGGACGTTTGCAAGGCAACAACCATCTGCACGAACAGTTCGACGACGTTTGCAGCAGCATGGACTATCCGCCCGGAGACCATGGCTGCGGTTACCCTTGACGCTGCATCACAGACCGGAGCGCCTGCGATGGTGTACTCAACGACGAACCTGGGTGCACGAATGGCAAAACGTCATTTTTTGGGATCAATCCAGGTTCTGTTTACAGTATCATGATGGTCGCATCCGTGTTTGGCGACATCACGGTGAACGCACATTGGAAGCGTGTATTCGTCATCGCCGTACTGGCGTATCACAGGGAATGATGGTATGTGGTGCCATTGGTTACACGTCTCGGTCACCTCTTGTTCGCATTGACGGCACTTTGAACAGTTGACTTTACATTTCAGATGTGTTACAACCCGTGGCTTTACCCTTCATTCGATCCCTGCAAAACCCTACATTTCAGCAGGATAATGCGCGACCGCATGTTGCAGGTCCTGTACGGGCCTTCCTGGATAGAGAAAATGTTCGGCTGCTGCCCTGGCCAGCACATTCACCAGATCTCTCACCTATTGAATACGTTGTGGTCAATGGTGGCCGAGCAGCTGGCTTGTCACAATACGCCAGTCACTACTCTTGATGAACTGTGGTATCGTGTTGAAGCTGCATGGGCAGCTGTACCTGTACGCGCCATCCAAGCTCTGTTCGACTCAATGCCCAGGCGTATCAAAGCCGTTATTACGTCTAGAGGTGGTTGTTTTGGGTACTATTTTCTCAGGATCTATGCTCCCAAATTGCATGAAAATGTAATCACATGTCAGTTCTAGTATAACACATTTGTCTAATGAATACCCGTTTATCATCTGCATTTCTTCTTGGTGTAGAAATTTTAATGGGCAGTAGTGTAAGTGTGAACGGAGTAGAGGTTTAAGTGGATCGTAAGGTGAGGGGAGATGCACTCTCATCTCTGACTTAATGTCTTGTTTACTGGACCCGCTAACTAGCTGTAATAGGCGGGAGGTGTAAATTTTGTGACGTATTGACAAGAACAAGAGAACCTATTTGAGGGATCATTCGCCTGACGATGTGGGGTTTCTCGCCAATTGGTGGTGTTTGATTCAGTGATACGGTGTGAATTACGACTATCATTATTATGCAGCTCAAGCAATAGGCCGGCGTCACCAGTGACCAAGCGATCATTGACGTAGCGATGAGTAAAAACTTGCCCGCCGGTCATAGATTAGCACAACCTCTGTTGTCTGGCGCCGTGTACATTGCCGTTGAAGGGTGATGGTCTCCTTGTCTCCACGGTGTCTCATCGGAGTCTAAAAATGGCTATCTGCACGTAAAAAGTATCCATGGATAATCAATATACAGCGCCTTTCTAATTAATCTTAGAAGTACGCTCGCCAGTCGCCTGCAGTGCAACGCATTAGGGTGTCAGTCTCTCGCCGCAGGTAAATTCTCGTGATCATTTGCTGGATGGCAGTTAAACTACCTTGAAAGCCGCTGAGAAATAAGAGAAGACAATGAATCGAATTCCTTTTCTACCAGAAAGGTCTCAGATCGTTGCAACTGACGGAAATGGTTCAAATGGCTCTGAGCACTATAGGCTTTAACATCTGATGTCATCAGTCCCCTAGGAGTTAGAACTACTTAAATCTAACTAACATAAGGATATAACACACATCCATGCCCGAGGCAGGATTCGAACCTGCCACCGCAGCAGTCGCTCTGTTCCGGACTGAAGTGCCTAGAACCGGACGGAAAGACATCGAGTAAAATAGAAGTAATATCTGTCGTTCCACAAGGAAACTTTTTAGGTCCTCTGGTTCTCCTGATTTTCATAAACGATTTATGAGGCAATTTGAGCAGCACATTCTTTCCAGATGCTGCTGTCATTTACCGTCTTAATAATGATGATCAAAACCAATTGCAAAATGTTTTAGATGAGATATCTGTATAGCTGGAAAGTGGTAATTGACTCTAAATAACGGGAAGTGTGAAGTCATCGACATGAGTACTAAAATGAATCCGCTAAATATCGGTTATACGATAGATCACACAAATCCAAAGGCTGTGAACTCAACTAAATACACGTGTTCGCTGGTCATCGGGTCTCATTTCGCAGCGCGACTCATCACTGAAGACAATTCTGTTCCAGCCAATGATATTCCGGGCCGATGACGTGTCTCGAGGTGCCCCAGAGTTCGGTGGGATACCAACTTGACTGTTGCCAACTTACTGTCAGACAACCCAACCAGGAGTGATGGTCAGATATGCCATTTATTTTCGTAGCAGGACCTCTTTGGTACAGCGGCACCCTTACAGCACAGTGGTATGTCAGCGATACTCTACGTCCGTTTTTTGCCCTTCATGCCAAGCTATCCTCGACTTACATTCCACCAAGGTAATGCCTGCCCGCACAGAGGGGTTGGGTTGTTTCGGGGAGAAGACCAGACAGCGAAGTCATCGGTCTCATCGGATTAGGGAAGGACGGGGAAGGAAGTCGGCCGTGCCCTTTCAAAGGCACCATCCCGGCATTTGCCTAGAGCGATTTAGGGAAATCACGGAAAACCTAAATCAGGATGGCCGGACGCGGGATTGAACCGTCGTCCTCCCGAATGTGAGTCCAGTGTGCTAGCCACTGCGCCACCTCACTCGGTCTCCGCACAAAGTTTCTACTGCTTGCCTTGGCCAGAAAGGTCGCCGGATCTCTATCCAATTGGAAGGTTATGGACAGGGCCCTCCAAGTAGCTCAGAGTTTTGTCGATATAACGCGCCAGTTAGACAGAATTTGGAGCCATATCCCTCAGGAGGACATCCAACAACTGTATCAGTCAATGCCAAACCGAATAACTGCTTGCATAAGGGCCAGAGGTGGAGCAACACTTTGTTGATTTGCTCAATTTGTGAAGCTCTTTCTCTTGAATAAATCATCCAATTTATCTGAAATTGTAATCATTTGTTTGTTTGGATACGTACATCACATTTACTGTTTCCGTCCCATTCGGATAATTTCTCCATGGCGCGTCGTTTCATGTTTTGTTTGTCTTAGAATGTACTTTGGGATTACAATGACGATTAAATTTAGCTGGAACGGGCACATAAAAGATGTCACGGGAAAAGCAAATCGAAGACTGCGATTTATTGCTAGAACACTTAGAAAATGCAACAGGTTTATGAATGAAACTGTATACACTAAGCTTGTCCGTCCTCTTCTGGAGTACTACTGAGCGGCGTGGGACCCGCAACAGACAGGATTGATGGAGAACATCGAAAAAGTGCCACGGAATTAGTGGTGTCACGCATTAAAGCAAAGGCGTGTTTCATTGCGGCAGGATCACCTCATGAAACGTTCTCCACCGAAAGAAAAAAAAAATTTTTGACGCCCACCCACATAGGGAAAATGATCATTTAAATAAAATAAGAGAAATTCGAGTGCGCACTGTAAGATTTAAGTGTTCGTTTTTTTCGCGTGCCCTTCGTGAATAAGACGGGAGAGAAATAGCTTGAAGGATGATCGATGAACCCTCTGCCGGCACTTAATTGTGAACTGCGGAGTAACCACATACAAGTAGATGCAGAGGAACAAAAGATATCAGTGAATTGGCATTTAAGAAAAGAAACCCTACGTTTTCGTAGAGACGCCGCTTGTGATACTTCAGTTTTCTTCCGTTCGTCACCTCCTACGGACAGTCTGTTCTACACCTCTTCGTGGTTAAAAAACAGTTTTAGATTCTTTTGCCATTCGTGAATGCTGCAACAGAATTTCTAGGTATCTCTTCCCTTCATCACTTTACTTGGCCAGTTTACCCTGAAGTGTTTGCAGAATTATTAAGAATGTGCAGCTTGGTACAGACGCTTCTTAAGGATACACCAAGGACATTGACTCATTTTGGGAGATTTCCAGGTAGCTCCAGAGTTTGCTGGTAGGAGCAGGAGGAGGTTTGCTGTGCTATTAAAGTTAGCGAAGGCACGTAAGTCTGTAGACAGGTCATAGCAATCATGCTCCCTTGAGTAGTTTTGTGTCCTACGTGGCAGTACACAATCAATAACTGATTATCCCAGGTCAGGCCCACAGAAAAAACAAAACAAAATGCAAATAAAGTGTCTTTCTTGATTTATAGTATAGACGGAAACTTAACCACCACTTAATGATTGATAAACAATAAAGATACGGTCGCAGGTTCGAATCCTGCCTCGGGCATGGATGTGTGTGGTGTCCTTAGGTTAGTTTGGTTTAAGTAGTTCTAAGTTCTAGGGGACTGATGACCTCAGATGTTAAGTCCCATAGTGCTTAGAGCCATTTGAACCATTAACTGGATCCATGAATCAATCGTCCTGCAAACAGCTCTTGGTGGCCAGGCGACACAGACTCTGTGTGAGTCTGTGTCCGTATACTTGTGTTAAGGTACTGAATGACTGTAAGTCATAAGGTCTATGCTGTCTCGCGTGATCCTACATTTTAGCAGAACCAAAACTTATCTCCCATGGGGTCGGCTTGCACCAGTCTTTCCATTCTTATGTTAATTATTCGTTTAAGTATTACATACCCATGACTTATTAAACTGATCCTTCGGTAATATTCACACCTTTCAGCAACTATCTTTTTTTGGAATAGAAATTAATACATTCCTACTTGAAGTGTGACGGTATTTCGCCTGTTCATGTATCTTGCACACCCGATCGTATAGTGGTCTCATGGCTGGCTCTCCCTAGTGTCTAAATAAATCTGAGAAAATGTCGTCTATTGCAAGCGCCTACTTTCGATTTAAATCTTTCTGTGGTATGTCAATTTTCTCTCGCAGTATCGCAGTTCTTGTGTCAGTATTATTACCTTCTTTATCTCTTTCTATAATTTATTTATTGTTCCGTGGGACCACATTAAGGAAAAGTCTCCATGGTCATGGAACGAGTCAATACATGAAATTATAACACGATTGTAGAAACAGATAAAATGAAATATAAGAAACATATTCAGTTGTAGATTGTAGAAACAGATAAAATGAAATATAAGAAACATATTCAGGCGACAAGTCGTTAGTTTAAATAAAGAAAATCATGAATGTAACACTGGAATTTGCTAAATTTTTTAGCTCTTCCAGGAGCTCCTCGACAGAATAGGAGTGAGCCATGAGGAAACTCTTCAGTTTGGACTTAAAAGTTTTTGGGCTACTGCTAAGATTTTTGAGTTATTGTGGTAGCTTGTTGAAAATGGATGCAGCAGAATACTGCACTCCTTTCTGCACAAGAGTCAAGGAAGTGCATTCCACATGCAGATTTGATTTCTGCCTAGTATTAACTGAGTGAAAGCTGTTAACTCTTGGGAATAAGCGAATATTGCTAACAACAAACGACATTAAAGAAAATATATACTGTGATGGCAATGTCAGAATTCCCAGACTATTGAATAGGGGTCGACAAGAGGTTTTTGAACTTACACCACACATAGCTCGAACAGCCCGTTTTTGAGCCAAAAATACCCTTTTTGAATCAGAAGAATTACCCCAAAAAATAATACCATATGACGAAAGCGTATGAAAATATGCGAAGTAGACTACTTTTCGTGTTGAAATGTCACTTATTTCAGATACTGTTCTAATGGTAAATAAAGCGGCATTTAGTTTCTGAACAAGATCCAGAACATGGGCTTTCAACAACAGCTCACTATCTATCCGAACGCCTAGGAACTTGAACTGTTCCGTCTCGCTTATAATATGCCCATTCTGTCTGATTCAAATATCAGTTCTTGTTGAATTGTGACTTAGAAACTGTAAAAACTGAGTCTTACTGTGATTTAGCATCAAATTATTTTCCACAAGCCACGAACTTATTTCATGAACTACATTATTTGATACTGTTTCTATATTACATACAAGATCCTTCACTACCAAGCTGGTGTCACCAGCAAACAGAAATATTTTTGAATCACCTGTAATATCATTTATATAAATAAGAAACATCAGTGGCCCCAGCACCGACTCTTGGGGAACGCCCCATTTTACAGTGCTGAACATCACTACCACTCTCAATATTGCGGAGAATTACCTTCTGCTTTCTGTTCTTAAAGTAAGACGCGAACCAATTGCGAGCTACTCCCCTTACTCAATATCGTATTCAAATTTATTTTCCCTTATATAAACATTCTACAATGAAGAACCAAAGACACTGGTACACCTACCTACTATAGTGTAGGGGCCCCGCGAACACGCAGAAGTGCTGCAACACGACGTAGCATGGACTCGAGTAATGTCTAAGAAGTGCTGGAGGGAACTGACACAATGAATCCTGCAGGCTGTCCAAAAATCCGTATGAGTACCAGGGGCGGAAGATCTCTTATGAACAGTAAGTTGCAAGGCTTGCGAGATATGCTGAATAATGTACATGTCTGAGGAGTTTGGTGGCCAGCGGTAGTCTTTGGGTCCATGATTCATGAGGTTGTCTCCATACCCGTACACGTCCATCGGCTCGATACAATTTGAAACGAGACTCGTCCGACCAGGCAACATGTTTCCGGTCATCAACAGTCCAATGTCTGTGTTGACGAGCCCAGGCAAGGGGTAAAACTTTGTTGTCGCGCAGTCATCAATGGTACAGGAGTGGGCCTTCGGCTCCGCAAGCCCATATCGATGATATTTCGTTGAATGGTTCGCACGCTGACACCTGTTGATGACCCAGCATTGAAATCTGCAGCAATTTGCCGAAGGGTTGCACTTCTGTTACGTTGAATGGTTCTTTTCTGTCGTGGTTGATCCCTGTCTTGCACTTTTTCCGGCCGCAGTGATGTCGAAGATTCGATATTTTACCCATTTCACCACTACCTCGAAGATGCTGTGTCTCATTGCTCTTGCGTCGACTAAAACACGACGTTCAACTCACTTAAATCTTGATAACATGCCATTGTAGCAGCAGTAACCGCTCTAACAACTGCGCCAGACACTTGTTGTCTTATAGATAGACATTGCCTATCGCAGAGCTGTATTCTGCCTGCTTGCATATCTCTGTATTTGAATACGCACACCTATACTAGTTTCTTTGACGCTTTAGTGTATATTATGGTTCCACCTTCCACCCTAGCTTACCAACTGGGTTCTTAATATCTAAACAGCTGCCTCTATTATCTCCAAAGAACTCTTTATTTTATCTAGAGGTGGTATCTCTCTTTTTCATAGTCAAGCATGCTTCCAAAAGTTTGAATTATCTCTTCTAGCTACACTCGCTTTGCAGTTCTGTATACAGATGGTTACCGGTCATTCCACTGAATGTGTACATACATAGAGGACACAAGGACAAACAGTAACTGGAAGGATGACGGCATATCTATTATTTCTCACGTCCATGGGAAACCACATGTTCACAAGATTAATAGAATCACATTTTGTATAGTTAGTGTCATCTGAATTAATCTTGCACGAAATTTACTTATTAAAATAAGTAATTAAAAATCCTTGTGCAGAGTGTTTTATTTACCACATCCGTATGTGGCATTTCTTAGTGGACCCCAATTCCGGAATATGCAACTCTCAAGTCAGCTTCTGTGCGTATGTGTAGTACTTTCATTCCATCTAACACGAACCGTCATTCATATTATACCTCAGCCATTTAGTCACTAATATCTGTTGCATGCTATGTAATTGTGGTGCTTCAAACGTGGTTACTTTCGTCTAGGATACTCTCACTTGCAATCT
The DNA here is from genome assembly GCF_023897955.1 of Schistocerca gregaria. Lineage (NCBI taxonomy): Eukaryota > Metazoa > Arthropoda > Insecta > Orthoptera > Acrididae > Schistocerca > Schistocerca gregaria. The sequence goes on along the minus strand of NC_064931.1, from coordinate 767,869,399 downwards.
TAATGTGTGACACCTCTGTTATTAACATTGTTTCACCACAGTAGACTTTCCATACAAGGTTTATAAAAAATTTGTGTCTTGTTGCAGTCCATACAGAAAATATGAGAGAAGGTCTAAAATCAGTAAATACACTAGACGAACGGAAGAATCAGATCGTGTTTGAAGGGTTTTAAATCGGTTAGTACGCAAATATGAATAGTTAACCATTTCATTTTTAAGGATCCTGAAGCTCGAATATCTCGGGAGATAGAGGAGGTCACAAACATTTCGCTTGGAAATTATACAGACAGTGGAGGATTCCGAAGGTAGTAAATTTCGATGTAGAAGCAATGTTCGGGAATGAGTTTTTCAGGCAGTGAAAGTACTTCATTTGAAAAATCGCGTAAGACATTGTTTTATAAACTGCTAATAATTCATAAAAATTACCCGTCAGTGCGGACTGAAGACCTGACCAGGATGGCAGCACCGTTGTGTTTACGCCCGAGAAGCAGGGAGGGGAGACAGTGGTAGCACACACTCCTGTAGTCTAATATGCGGATAAACATCTGTATGATATTGCACTACAATTAGACATTGAGTGACACTTTCTTTTGATAATGCTTCTCTCATATTATCACTTCAGTATCTATTCTCTGTGTTATGTGTACGAATCCACGTTTCGTAGATAATCCGCTCACAGCTTTAATTCAGATTCTTCATTTTCTGGTAAAAAAATCTGATGTAATGCTCTATTTCAAACTATATCACATGGTTCGCAAATGTTGACTCGTTTATTCTGGGCACTTTTTAATGCCAAACCATATCCGTAAAACAATTTTGTTCAGCATTGCTTGATAGCTTCAAATCCAGCGCTTTGCGACAACATTTGTGAATTTTTCGCAAAATGTAACTTCTTTGAATTGTTCATAATGTCACAGAAATTCCTGCTCATTAACAGATTTAATCCTATCGCCAATGGCATATTTATTGTGAGCACTTGACTTGTTCTTCTTTGAGGTGGATCTCACTTCGTTCAGCGCCGTGTGCCTCCTTCCGTAATTTGCACACCAACTTGAACAGTTTGATTGCACTCATCGTCCTTTTTTTCTGATCAGCAGATCAGCTTGTAGTATCCTAGGTGGCCCCTGGAAACCAATAACATGTAATGAAATAGTTACTATTATATAAAATCGTATATTTTGTGTATCACGTCTGATATCGATATGTATACTTCATCACGTAACATACACCTACATGAGGCATAGCCAGTCCTGTGGATTGCATTGAGGCTTTGGACTCTTGCTTGGGTAAGGCGTTATATATGTCCCATAATCACCTATCTGTAGATATATGACCTTACTCATAATTTTTACTAACTTGGTGCACTGAAGGTACTGTTGCATATATGCGCAATATCTATGGTACATAATTAACCTATTAACCAAGCAAGAGTGCAAAACGACAGTAAAATCAACAGGACTCTGGCTATGATTACGCAGCTGTATATTACATGATGAAATACACATCGATATGTGATATAATACACATAAATACTCATAGTAATTATGCCACTACATATTATTGGGGCCCAGAGGGCCGCCATTGATACTACCCATTGAGACTGCGCAAATCAGTGAAGCCTACACGTAGGAGTAGGTATACCTTCCAAGTTCAGTATCTTTTGATATGTGATCTTGCTCAGTACTCTGTAGGCCCTGTCATGTGATCAAGTTAGTTCTTTCTACTCTGGGTCTATGTTCCAATGCACAGTCGTCTGTGAAGTGTCCACTTTAGAATTACCTCTATACAAAGTTTAATACGGAAGAGTCAAAGGTGGAGCATTAATCGCTACAGTAACTTGCAGATATGCATTTAATGTATGGGCATCAGGATAGCGGACAGGGAAAAGTTTCGCAACAGGCGTTATCGAAAAAAGAAAACAATTGTGGCTGTGTTTAGGCACTTGTGATAAATTGCGTTGTCCAAGCTGCAGGTCGTCGAGAAAACTTGTTGACATAAGATAATTTGAGAAGATGGAATTAGATAATGTTCACCGACTAACACCGTTCACTTTGCCCACGAAGTGCGCACGTAGAAGTATACGGTCTAAGGAGTACATAGGGAGCAGCAACTACACACATATTACAAACAAAGTGTGGAACCAATGGTGGCAAACGATTCTATTCGGTTATGACAGTGTTCTAGTGTATGCACTGAGACAGCTGCTGCGAAGTGAAGATGTTGCTATAAAGAACAGAGCGATTACAAAGTCCCATTACCTTCTAGTATTACATAGAATTTAATGAATTCTTCTTTCTTATTGTTGCAAGTGCTGATACACATATCAGTCGTGGCTGATGAGTCTACTTACACTATGAAGAGACGGATCGTAATGAGCATGTGGGTTCAGGAACGAACCCGTACAGGAAAATTAATGAGAGATATTCAACATTATTTCAGTGTATGATTTCAGAAGCCTTCCCCATCAAAACCAACAATTTTACTGTGAGAAGAAAAGCTCTTTGCATCTGGTTGCATAAAGATGAGCCCTGCTCAGGACCAACTCCGAAACGACTGGAAACGTGTGTGGAGGCTGTAGCGTCTGTCGAACGTTCGCCATAAAAGTTCATTCGTTGCGCTGTGCCAAAACTATGGTTCGGTCGTTTTGGTACAATACATAAATGACGTAGTAAATGGTAAGATTACCAGAAGTATCGCCCGCATCTCGTGGTCGTGCGGTAGCGTTCTCGCTTCCCACGCCCGGGTTCCCGGGTTCGATTCCCGGCGGGGTCAGGGAATTTGCTCTGCCTCGTGATGGCTGGGTGTTGTGTGATGTCCTTAGGTTAGTTAGGTTTAAGTAGTTCTAAGTTCTAGGGGACTGATGACCATAGATGTTAAGTCCCATAGTGCTCAGAGCCCAACCCCCAACCAGAATTATGGGTGGGGAACGAAGCATAAATGAATGTCTGAAAGAGAAACTGGAGGCCAACGTCTACTCTTTCTTTTTTGTTTGTTTGTTTTGAACTAATTAGTACCACACTTCTTTCAGGGTTAGTCTATTGCATATTCTATATCGTGGCAAAATGTAAATTGCACTTCACGAGCAATAAAAATTAGTCGATCGCCGTTTTTATGTAACCAAAATAATTACTTCTGACGCAAGTACAGATGACATCCACAAAAAATTTGTGTTATCATTGGTGTTTTTTGCACTCAATAGAACGTTCTTGACGAAAAAATATAAAACTATCCTGTTATTATTGATAGGCGGGACAGTTCTTTATGAATAACGGAAACATATTCCACATAAGCTCGGCGAAGTATTATAGGAGTGTTTGATATGATTTTGTCTTGCAGTTTTTTAATTTTATCTTTTTTCAGAAAATCGAATTTCCTAGCTCTCTATGAAAAATATATAATTTTTAAAATTTTTACAACATCCCTTTGCTTAAGTCTTAAAACGTGAACGAAATCTTAATAATTTCAGTTTTGGTATGAATACCTATTACTTTTAAGTGACAGATAGTAGGGTAATTCAGTAGAACAAAAATGTTCGGCAGCTTTTACGACCCTTTATATATATTCACTCAGTTTGTAGACGGTTCAACGTTTAAGGTCTCTAGGGGAACCTAGTAAGACACCGATCGCATATGTAAACAAAGTGATCGTATTTTTTCTTTAGATATGGTGAATATTAAAATAGCAGTGGCATCTCTTAGTAAGTTGGGCAGAAAGAAGAAGTGGTCATTTATCAGGTGATCACCTCTATCCGGAAATGCTTGGTTTGAGTGCTGTGGAGCGTTGATATTTCATAACGGTACGGATGCGTCAATGGATATGCGGCAGGAAACACAATAAGTTTAACAAATGATGTAGTAAGGTACAGAAGGAGTTTGAAATTTTGATTTATTACTTCAACTCCGCTTAAATTTGTCGGATGAGGTTTTACTCTGTTATTAAGGAATAATATACAACTGATATTCATAATGAACTCACTGGAGAAAGATGAAGTGTAATAACCAGTTACGGTTTTATCCATGCAGTTGTCTCCCTTTAACATTTACTGTGATGATTCTCGTAAGATAAAGAATATTTGAAACAACGTGTACTAGAGCTCCGACACATTGTCACCACATGATCTGATGAACCAGCAGTGGTAGTTACCCATTAGGATCAGCAATACATCTCCTAGGACCGTGAAGCAGTTCAGTCCACGTATGAGGTTTGAGAGTTAATACGAGACAATATTATTGTCACCACGTGTAAAAGCCCGTAGGTTAAAAGCGAATCTGTGTTGGTTTCTATTCACATTGGAACACGATGTTTCGTGTGCCCAAAAATTAAATTTTTGACACCATCTTTGTCAAAGAGGCCCAAAGGATTGGCCTTCTCTTGTAACTGTCAATGTCAATTATTTTACTGTAAAGGCTACCAGTTTCTTCAGGCCCCATACGTGTGTAACTAAATAAACGAACGTCGTATAGCGCCATAAATCACGGGATATCGTGAATTCAATCGTTATACAACTTGCTTCTTCGAAGACGTGATAGCACGTCATAGAATGAAAATGCTTCATAACACGGATTTCTGCTGCCGTTACCGAGCGAGGTGGCGCAGTGGTTAGACACTGAACTCGCATTCGGGAGGACGACGGTTCAGTCCCGCGTCCGGCCATCCTGATTTAGGTTTTCCGTGATTTCCCTAAATCGCTCCAGGCAAATGCCGGGATAGTTCCTTTCAAAGGGCACGGCCGACTTCCTTCCCCGTCCTTCTCTAATCCGATGAGACCGATGAAATTCTACGTACAGTACTCTTTCACCATAATCACTTTACAGCGAATAGAAGTCGTCAAGGTAAACATTTTGAGCACTTTATATGACAGCAGTGATAATAAACTAACGAACCGTACTTGAGTTACGTGTTTGCCTACATTTGGTGCACCAGAGCAGACGTTTGTGGGACCACTTCTCCTGACGGGGGATGGAGAGGGGCGGGTGTGGTTTGCTGCGCGGTTGTTATGTCGTTGAAGTTCCCTTAGGTGCTTCTTTGAAATACCACAGAAAATAGTATATAAACCCACTAAGGGAAACAAAGTTGGTGTCGTAATTCGGCGGATATAAACGATAAAAGTTATTTTCGGACGCCAGGAAATTTGCCATAATGTTCGCTAAACTTGGCGAAAGCCGCATCTTGATATATTTATTCCTTCTGGTTTTATTTTGGGTGGCCTGTCTTAGCTACCTCATATTATGTGTTTTTAATTGCTCTATCAGCATAGACAGACCATTTAATAAGATCAAAATATGCAGTGTTTTGTATGCAGTAGCTTGAATCCGATTATGCAGTTAACTTGAATCCGCTCTCATTATAAGCATCCCTGAATCTGCTAACTGATTCCGAGAACTTGCGCCACAAGCACGCGTTGCAGCGTGCATCGAAACGGCAACGAGGCAAGAATACGTTCTGAGAATTCTGCCTTCGCTCCGGCACATTGGGCCATAAACGACGCTCACCGTGCAGATCCGAGACAGGGTGATCAGAATGTGAATTCCACCAATGATATGAAAGCTCTAGTTCATTGAAACAGTGGTACAGGTAGTAATTTGATTTACGAGGTTATCTGGCACCGATAGCTGATGTATCGAAGAACGATAGTTCGCGAGAATCCATGTACACTGTGCAGTATTAACTTTACGTGGGACACACGCAGCTGCAGGCAATATTATACGACGGGGTGATGAAAAGTACGAATTTTTAATGTGAAGACTCCTAAGGCTTTTTAAATAAAACTAATATTATTAACATTCTACATGTTCATTTTTAATTTCCACACATTTATTCCTCAATAGTCGCCCTGTCAAATGGCTCTGGGCGCTATGCGACTTAACTTCTGAGGTCATCAGTTGCCTAGAACTTAGAACTAATTAAACCTAACTAACCTAACGACATCACACACATCCATGCTCGAGGCAGGATTCGAACCTGCGACCGTAGCGGTCGCTCGGCTCCAGACTGTAGCGCCTAGAACCGCACGGCCACTCCGGCCGGCAGTCACCCTGTCAACGAACACATTCCTCCCAACGAGAGACCAGTTTGTTACACCGTGACTGTATAATTTTTGACTTTGTTGACGGAGCCACAGTCTCACTTCCACTTGTTGCGCTTCATCACTATCAAAGTAAAGTCCTCGAAGGAAACGGATGCTAATCGGATGGAGCCAATGAAAGGGTCCTGTAGCCACCTTTCATTAGTCCGATAGTCCATTTTCACTAGCATTTCTCTTTCTTTTCCTTGTTTCTCTTTTCTCATAATTGTCATAGTGGTGTGATAAAATGAATGTGGTTGTGTGTCACGTTGCTAGACGGTGGCACAGTCTGCTGTAGAAAGTCTGCGATACAGATTCAGCAGCAGTTGTACAGAATAGCAAACTCTCGTAGTTGGGTTTTTCGTGCCACGCGGAACGTGGAAGAGGCTGGAGAAGAAAAAGGGAGGCAGTCTGCCGCCGGTACGGGAAGCATCCACAGCTGTGCTCCAGTCGAAGACTTACAGTTATCAATCATATGTCAAATGAAAGAGAAACTCAAACAGTTTTACCAAGAACCTTATAAATGATCAATGTGAGCACAATTTGTTAAACGGCACACATCAAGTCTATAGCCGAGTTCTTCCCAAACGTTGATAAGTGTATCTTCAATGATTGGAGCAACAACTGCTTCAATCCGGTTTCTTAATTCAGGGAGGTCTGCTCGTAGCGGAGACACGTACACACGATCCTCTATGAAGGAAAAAATCGCATGGCGTTATGTCGGGGGAAAGTTGAGGCCTGTCATTTGGCCCCCTGAGGCCTATCCAGCGCTTGGGTACAGTGAAGCTCAACCAATCGCGTACTTCGCTATTATTTAACATTTATAAGGTTCTTGGTACAACCGTTTGAGTTGCTTTTTCATTTGACATATCATTTATAACTGTGAGTTTAATATAATAAATATTATAAAGCGTTATAACCCTGATATTCATTTATAAACACACTGTATTATCGACTGGCAGAACGTGTTGTTTAGTTAATCTTTTCACACTATCGGCATTCATAGATTTTCAGTAAACTTGTATGTGCAACCATAGAAAATGTCCTACCCATTGCGTAATAGCTCCTTAAGTTCCCTTTGTAATTACATGGGCCAACTGGTGCCACTTTGAAGAATCAGCCAGAACTTTCACCGACTATTTGTTTGACAGTACACACTAATGATACGTATAGGAGTCACTCAGAGGAAAACGACACAGATCGAAAAAGTAAATAAACTGTGAAATTTAAAGTTTTTCCTGCGAATTAAGTGTTCGAAGAGATTTTGCAATTGCAGCCTGTCATTGTAAATTTCACCCCACTCCACTGACTGGACACGTGCCAGTCATATTGTATACCCTCTCCGTGCTGTATAAGGAGGAGCAGAGAACGTCTTCGTCAGTCTTCGGTGTGTTACCTGAAGTTGACTGGCAGATGTCCAGTCGAAACATCGTGGAGTGGAGTTTACGACGACCGGCTGCAATGTCTAAATCTCTTCGAATATATCAGCTCAAAAGAAATCACCACACTGTTCATAAATTTATCCCACTGTGGGACAAGATGGTCAATGTCTTCGTGGAAAAATATTTGCTGTTGTCTGCGGAACCATGATAGTACCCAGTCGTGCACTTCTACGTCCGAAATAAAGCGACAGCCACGAATGTCTGGCTTCAAAAATATGGAAATTTCATGGGAGAGAGCTGGGCTGTATGGAGGGTGTGTATGGGATTTCCAGCGAAACGTGTGCAACTACTCGAAACAACATTGCCAACATGTGGGCCAGCTCCGAGTGCTTCGAATGAAGAGGTGAACGCCTGGGTGATATCATCAGTCCTTAGACAACAATAAAATTTTCCATGAACGCGCTAGCCGTCTTGGCACCCTCGCAGTGGGATAAATATATTAACAGTTATGGCGATTTATTTTGAAATAACGAGCGTTAACTTACATTTTTCCCATCTGGCAACGTTTTTATTTGACTACCCTTATATGCCAACTGCGAGACCGAATGCCGTCTGGTTGCATTGAGACGGTAAGGAATGTATGTAAGTGGAGCGGAAACTAATGCTAAATCATTCTAGCGACGATACGGGCAGCAAATTGGGAAATAAATTGACTTAAGGGACTTTGGCAATTGGTAGATTGCTGTCAGCTGGCGCCTGGGGGCCGACATCACGGAAACGGCGAAGCTGGTCGGCGTTTAGTGCGCTGCTGTCGTGAGAGTGTGTGGAAAGTGGTTGAAACCACAAGTAAGCGACATGGAGGTGTGCATCCACGCCTAAACACAGAACGTGGAGATCGGAGGCTTGGCTGCTCAGTAAAACAGAATAGACAGCGATGTGTGGCAAATGAGACAGCGAAGTACTGTGTTGGCGAAGGCACACCTTCCGACGCCCATTGTCGAATATAGGGTGGCGCAGCTTACCAACCCGACATGTTCCGATGTTGACCCAACGACATCGTCTATTACGGTGGCAGTGGATACGAAATCATAGATATTGGGCCGTGGATCAATGGAAATGTGTGACCTGGTCGGATGAATCCTGTTTCTTGTTATTTCTGTTCGATGATCGTGAAGGATGCGTCGTCTTTCAGGCGAATGGTTGCTCGCAACGTGTGCTGCAACCCAGAGGCAGCCTAGGGGTGGGGTTGGGGGGGGGGGGGGAGGGGCGGTATTATTCTATGAGGGACATTTACCTGCTGTTTCAGGGAATGTGTGGTAGTAATGGAAGACACAATGACAACCTGCAGACTACGTGAACTTTACTGCAGATCACACGCATCCCGTCACTTTTCAGGTCTTCACCGACAGCGGTGGCATCTTCCATCAGAGTAATTGTCTGTGTCGCAATGCTAGAATCGTGCTGCAGCGGTTTGAAGAGCGTGACAGTGAACTCACGTTGATATCTTGGCCACTAAGTTCTTCTGGTCTGAACCCGAAGGAATACATCTAATTATATAAAATTTCAGCCTCCAGTTGCATAAGAAAATAAACTTTACCCTCTTCAGAAATGTCACAATATAAAATTAAATTAAAATATGCCAGATATTGGCCTAGTCAAGCTCAAAATGTTAGTACTACAGTACACAGTGATAAGACTGCGTCACTTCTAATGTTTTGCCGACAGGCCAGACAGGTGGGCCGCGGGCGCTGAGTCGTAACTGAGCAACTCGGGCAGCGGCGCAGTGAGCTCAGCTGGTGGCCGCGCGCATAAGCGTGAGAGGTAATACAGACTTTAAACCAGTACATGTTAACTGAGATTATTATGGAAAATAGTTTATTACAATAGTTCGGACTATTAATGGCATTAAAACCTTAAGTTACTGAAGTTACCGTCCCATAGCAGGCAAAAGACATATAAAAAGTGTACTGTACATAAGTGTGAATAAACATTAATTGATAACATTATTTGTTACAACAGCTAGAAATGTTACTGGCAAATAAACCATAGTAACTGAAGTTACAGTTCTATGAGAGGCAAATGATATTTTATAGCGTAAAGGAACCTTTTAATAAGAAAAAGCCATAAGTTAGGTTAACAGTTCCTGAAATGTGAGGAACTTAGCTAATAATTAACGCTTCTGAATGATGATGAGGACAACTGTCTCACACAGATTAGCGGTTAGATATACAGTATGTGATCAGCAATTAATACATAACCAGTACGATGTATGTCATAGCTACCTAGTGACGTAGGTAGAAGACCATTTAAATTAATGGATTTATCAGATAATAAGTGCGTGCAACACCACAAACGTATGAAGACAATACAGCCAGTGGCGTTGTATGAAAACTTTATGAAGCTCTTAAATATAAATACACCATTTGATGAGTAACAACCTGTGGAACAGCATATAACAAAATTTAGTGTATTAAATATACAGTGTATAATCGGGAAATACCCGAAGCTACTAATAAGAACAAAAAGACTGTATGTCGTAGCCAGGTATTGGCGTTGGTAATAAGCAACATACAGTACACCATTTGACGTGTATCAAACTGTGAAGCAGCCTTAAACTTATACAAAATAACGACGATTACGTGAAATGCATATGTAAACATAAACAGAAGAGGGCAATGGCATCGGTTGACATAGAAAGTTAAGTGTCATCGTGGTAGACGAAGCAAGGGCTGAAATCCTTCGAAGAAGTTCTTATTTTTCAGCTGCAATCGTTCATTAAGCAAGTTGTCTTTATAGTAAAGAAAGTGTTTGAACATTTGTATTTTTTCTTGTGTATCTAGCCTGCATCCTTTAGCTTCTTAGCTTAAGAGTGTTTATAAGTGGGTTAGGTGCATGGGCTATTTGGGTTAGATGTTCTGCAAATGTCGAGCCACGGGTAAATCTCTGTATCTAGCCAATAAAGCTCTTCCTGTCTGACATATGTAATAACTAGGGCTACAGGTAATTTTGTAAACACCTGATCGTGACAATATATCGTTAGTGTTGCTTAGGGAGTGGATTTTGTTCTTTTTAAGACTATTATTAGTGGACTAGGCGACTTTAAGCCCCGACTCTTTAAGATGCGCCATATTTTGTAACAACCTTTACCTATAAACGGGATGGAAATGAAATTAATGGAGTGATCTTTATAACCGGTACTTTGTGTAAATGGTTCAAATGGCTCTGAGCACTATGGGACTTAACTTCTAAGGTCATCAATCCCCTAGAACTTAGAACTACTTAAACCTAACTAACCTAAGGACATCACATACATCCATGCCCGAGGCAAGATACGAACCTGCGACCGTAGCGGTCGCGCGGTTCAAGACTGTAGCGCCTAGAACCGCTCGGCCACGCCGGCCGGCTTACCTAGTGTAGATAAGGTCGTAATGTTTCTATGTGTTTTGTTATCATAGATCTATTTCATTATACAGGGTGATTCAAAAAGAATACCACAACATTAAAAATGTGTATTTAATGAAAGAAGCATAATATAACCTTCTGTTATACATCATTACAAAGAGTATTTAAAAAGGTTTTTTTTTCACTCAAAAACAAGTTCAGAGATGTTCAATATGGGCCCCTCCAGACACTCGAGCAATATCAACCCGATACTCCTACTCGTTCCACACTCTCTGTAGCATATCAGGCGTAACAGTTTGGATAGCTGCTGTTATTTCTCGTTTCAAATCATCAATTGTGGCTGGGAGAGGTGGCCGAAACACCATATCCTTAACATACCCCCATAAGAAAAAATCGCAGGGGGTAAGATCAGCGCTTCTTGGAGGCCAGTGATGAAGTGCTCTGTCACAGGCTGCCTGGCGGCCGATCCTTCGCCTCGGGTAGTTGACGTTCAGGTAGTTACGGACAGATAAGTGCCAATGTGGTGGCGCTCCACCCTGCTGAAATATGAATTGTTGTGCTTCTTGTTCGAGATGAGGGAACAGCCAATTCTCTAACATCTCCAGATACTGTAGTCCAGTTACAGTAGCACCTTCGAAGAAAAAGGGACCAAAAACTTTATTGGCTGAAATGGCACAGAAAACGTTCACCTTAGGCGAGTCACGTTCATACTGAGTTGTTTCCCGCAGATTCTCAGTGCCCCATATACAGACATTGTGACGGTTGACTTTCCCGTTAGTGTGGAAAGTTGCTTCATCACTAAACACAATCTTTGAAACGATAGATTCATCTGTTTCCATTTGAGCAAGGATAAAATCACAGAAATCGATTCTTTTAATCTTATCAGCTGCAGACGGTGTTTGAACCAATTTCAGACGATAAGGTCTCATAAATAACCTTTTTCGTAGGACTCTCCATAGAGTTGATTGTGGAATTTGCAGCTCTCTGCTAGCTCTGCGAGTCGATTTTCCTGGGCTGCGAACAAATGCTTGCTGGATGCGTGCTACATTTTCATCACTCGTTCTCGGCCGTCCAGAACTTTTCCCTTTGCACAAACACCCATTCTCTGTAAACTGTTTATACCAACGTTTGATACACCACCTATCAGGAGGTTTAACACCATACTTCGTTCGAAATGCACGCTGAACAACTGTCGTCGATTCACTTCTGCCGTACTCAATAACACAAAAAGCTTTCTGTTGAGCGGTCGCCATCTTAGCATCAACTGACGCTGACGCCTAGTCAACAGCGCCTCAAGCGAACAAATGTACAACTAAATGAAACTTTATAGCTCCCTTAATTCGGCGACAGATAGTGCTTAGCTCTGCCTTTTGTCGTTGCAGAGTTTTAAATTCCTAACGTTGTGGTATTCTTTTTGAATCACCCTGTATTTGGATTGCAACCAGTATTTTAGGCAATGTATTCAAATGTCTTTAATTCATTCTGTAAATTGTCTGAAGAAAGCGGAATAAATAGTGCTCGATGTATACTTGAGTGGAAAATTTCCATTTTGCGGGCTTGGAGGTGTGTGGAAACACCAGGAAAAATATTGTCGGAGAAAGTGTCTGTACGGAAAATGTTGAAACTTATATTGTTGTCCGCTACTGTCAAAGTTAGGTCAAGATAATTATTTTTACATGGCGGTTGTTAAACGCGGTGAAAATCTGATTTATGTCAACGTGAGTGCCTTCAATTACAAAAAGTAAATCATCTATGTATCTTGCATAAAAAATTATTCTTTTCGCTAAATCACGGTTAATTTGAGAAAAATTGCGCTCCATAGAATTTACAAAAATTTATGACAAAATACCTGCCAACGAGAATGAGATTTTCACTCTGCAGCGGGGTGTGCGCGGATATGAAACTTACTGGCAGATTAAAACTGTGTGCCGGTCCGAGACTCGAACTCGGGGCCTTTGCCTTTCGTAGGCAAGTGCTCTACCATCTTTTTTGTTTTTGTTTTGTAGATTTATTTTTGTTTCATTACAAAAAAAGATCCTACAACTGCCGTAGCCGAGCGTCAGAGTCGTCTTCTCGTCTGTTGGGAGGGGTTCCCCCTATTCCGTCCGTAGAGGATCAATATGCTCCAGGATTCTTCTTCGTTTTCATCGTCTCATACCCGGGACGCCCCAGTGAGCAGGAGGATCCGCAAATAATGAACCTAAATATTTTGCAAAACGAGTTCTGTACTTCGGGTGGCGGCTGAAAGCGGCATGTGTCGTCATCAATAGGGACCAAAAGTCGAGTGTGCCTTTGGGAGCATCGAAAAATATGTAGTAAACGGCCATGCCTTTTAGCCAGTTAACGGTGTTCGTTCTGGTTGATGGAACGTATACGCCGTCGGGGCGCAATAGATCATCAGGGGAGATAGACTCCGGCAATCCCCGCAAGAGTAACGCCAGCATGCGCTGCGTTAGTAGCCAGCACTCGCTGGTCGCGGCATAAGTCAGACGGTGTGCATCCGAGTCAACGACTGAGCATGTCGGACACAAGGTGTCGTCCGACAGATGTGTGGAATGTTGCCTCTGACGAGAAACGAACTTCCCATTCACAACCACGTACCACAATGAACGCACCGTCGTAGGTAGAAAAGGCGTGTGGACCGTTCGCCACACCGTGTTCGAGGCAACTTCAGGATATCTGTGGGCGCCCGTATTTACAAGTTGCTGCTGTTGATAGAGGCGATAATAGTATTTTGTGCTGGGCTTCCGTGTCGTCGGAACTTCTGACCGTAAGTAGCTGAAGTCAATCAAGAAGTCCCTGATGTGGGTGAGTGCCGGTGAAATGTGTCGTACAGAAACTGGGGGATGCAGAGAGTGTGGTGCCACTTTCGCTATCAGGGTGCCCGTCAGAGTGACGTGGGCAGACGTCCATGTGCGACGCATAGTGTTGAGATAAAGCGATCGCGCACGGTTATAGACATGAATTAAACCGATACCGCCCGCCCGCTGCGGCAGTGTCAGGGTGGCGTATCGGACTTTGAAAACCAGACCGGTGCTTACGAAATGTCGATATGCTGCTTGAAATCTATCGGCCATCGTAGCCGTCAAGGGAAGGATATGCGCAAAATACACTCCTGGAAATGGAAAAAAGAACACATTGACACCTGTGTGTCAGACCCACCATACTTGCTCCGGACACTGCGAGAGGGCTGTACAAGCAATGATCACACGCACGGCACAGCGGACACACCAGGAACCGCGGTGTTGCCCGTCGAATGGCGCTAGCTGCGCAGCATTTGTGCACCGCCGCCGTCAGTGTCAGCCAGTTTGCCGTGGCATACGGAGCTCCATCGCAGTCTTTAACACTGGTAGCATGCCGCGACAGCGTGGACGTGAACCGTATGTGTAGCTGACGGACTTTGAGCGAGGGCGTATAGTGGGCATGCGGGAGGCCGGGTGGACGTACCGCCGAATTGCTCAACACGTGGGGCGTGAGGTCTCCACAGTACATCGATGTTGTCGCCAGTGTTCGGCGGAAGGTGCACGTGCCCGTCGACCTGGGAACGGACCGCAGCGACGCACGGATGCACGCCAAGACCGTAGGATCCTACGCAGTGCCGTAGGGGACCGCACCGCCACTTCCCAGCAAATTAGGGACACTGTTGCTCCTGGGGTATCGGCGAGGACCATTCGCAACCGTCTCCATGAAGCTGGGCTACGGTCCCGCACACCGTTAAGCCGTCTTCCGCTCACGCCCCAACATCGTGCAGCCCGCCTCCAGTGGTGTCGCGACAGGCGTGAATGGAGGGACGAATGGAGACGTGTCGTCTTCAGCGATGAGAGTCGCTTCTGCCTTGGTGCCAATGATGGTCGTATGCGTGTTTGGCGCCGTGCAGGTGAGCGCCACAATCAGGACTGCGTACGACCGAGGCACACAGGGCCAACACCCGGCATCATGGTGTGGGGAGCGATCTCCTACACTGGGCGTACACCTCTGGTGATCGTCGAGGGGACGCTGAATAGTGCACGGTACATCCAAACCGTCATCGAACCCATCGTTCTACCATTCCTAGACCGGCAAGGGAACTTGCTGTCCGAACAGGACAATGCACGTCCGCATGTATCCCAACGTGCTCTAGAAGGTGTAAGTCAACTACCCTGGCCAGCAAGATCTCCGGATCTGTCCCCCCATTGAGCATGTTTGGGACTGGATGAAGCGTCGTCTCACGCGGTCTGCACGTCCAGCACGAACGCTGGTCCAACTGAGGCGCCAGGTGGAAATGGCATGGCAAGCCTTTCCACAGGACTACATCCAGCATCTCTACGATCGTCTCCATGGGAGAATAGCAGCCAGCATTGCCGCAAAAGTTGGATATACACTGTACTAGTGCCGACATTGTGCATGCTCTGTTGCCTGTGTCTATGTGCCTGTGGTTCTGTCAGTGTGATCATGTGATGTATCTGACCCCAGGAATGTGTCAATAAAGTTTCCCCTTCCTGGGACAATGAATTCACGGTGTTCTTATTTCAATTTCCAGGAGTGTAGTTAAGTTTTGGGACAAGATAGGTGTTGACATAATTTGTTCTGAGGAGCATATCCAAGCGACACAATTTGTTGTCCTGCGGCAGAGCACGTTTCTGGTATAGGAGCCGGCGGTACGTAGCCGCCGCCTTGCGGCGGACATTGCTATAGAATTGCACTCCTAAACACTTGAGTACGGACACCTTGTCAAAGGGCACCGCCGTTGTGTGGGAGAGCCCCCCTCCGACATCCATGTATTTTGTCTTCTTCACGTTGATGATGCTCCCAGCGACCGCTCCGTACTGGCGTATCCACTGTAGCGCCTTATGCGTTTCATCCTCTGATCTGGCCAGGAACACCACATCATCGGCGAATGCACCACAACGAAAGGTCACGTCCCGTAAGGAGATACCAGTTAATCGTTGCCGTAGACCATGTAAAGCTGGTTCAAGCGCTGCAGCAAATAATATACCCGACAGGGGGCAACCACAACGAAAGGTCACGTCCCGTAAGGAGATACCAGTTAATCGTTGCCGTAGACCATGTAAAGCTGGTTCAAGCGCTGCAGCAAATAATATACCCGACAGGGGGCACCCTTGTCGCACTGACCGTCCAACAACAATGTGACCAGACTGATAACCGATGACCATCATGCGGGAGGGCGCTCCGTGGACCAGTCGAAGGACCACCTGTGCAGAATCCGGAGAGAGGCCCAAGTGTTGCAAAACTGCGCGTAAGAAGCCGTGGTCGACACGGTCGAATACGTGGTCAAAATCTACGGCGACAAGCGCGCCTCGTATTTTGCAGGCCGCCGTCAAAGCAATTACGTCGCGGTATGCTCCTAACGCCGTAAGAATGTTGCTGACACTACCTAAACATGTCTGATCGGTGTGGATGGCTTTCCCGATAGCGGCGTGGAGACGCGAGCGGAGGATACGGGCGAAGATCTTGTAGTCGTTGTTGAGGAGTGTGAGTGGGCGAAAGTCCTGCCACCTACAACCACCATTCGGTTTCGGTACTGGGATCAAGATACCTTCTGTGAATTCTGTGGGGACAGTGAAATCAGGGCGGATCAAGTCATGAAACATTTGGAGCCACTTGTCGCCCATCAGGTCGTAAAAAGTGCGGTAGAATTCCGGGGGAAACCGTCCGGTCCAGGCGACTTGTTCGGTGCTCCACGTGCCAAGGCCGATGTCAGCTCGTCGGGTGTAATGGGCTACAGCAGACTATCATCGGGTGCCACGTCCCGAGGGGCGGGAAAATCGTGCCACAGCTCGTCATAATCACGTACGTTTCGAGGATCTTCCATGTATAACGTCCCCTAGTGTCTGGCGAACGTGTGCACGATGTCCGTTTGTGTCACTGGGCGGCCTCCCTCCTCCGTGTTTACCGCTGTAATGAGCTGACGTTTGCGGTGGCGCCTCTCGCGCACAGCGTCATACACTGACGCCGTTTCGTTGGGGATGCAGTCTTGCACTCGCGCACGGATGCGGACACCTTCTAGCTGCTCTGTCCTAATGCGGAGTAGACGAGCTTTGATGAATGTACGGACATCTGACGTTCGGGAGACGGCGGTTGCGTCGCCATATCACTTAACGCTGTATAGTAAAATTCCGATGTTCCCCTTTGCTAGTTCGCTCTCTCACGCCCGTAGGTCATCAAGGTCTTTCGGATTGCAGGTTTTACACATCCCAGCCACCACAGCAACGTGGAAGCATACATGGGCAGGCGCCTGATGCATCGACGCCACGTGTCAGTGACTGCTCGCTGACACGCTTCCTCGCGAAGGAGGGAGACGTTCAGCGTCCACGGGCCCCTGCTGCGTCTTGTGAGCTGTCGGGGTAATGTGACAGTGCAGATGTACGCGAGATGGTGCGTGAAGGCCGTCGGCCAGAGTTCTGCATCACGGGTTGCTGTGCGAAGGGCACGCGAGACGTATATCCGGTCCAGACGACTGGCAGAATGGCTGGTAAAGTGCGTATATCCACTCTGGGTCCCATGATGTAAGAGCCATGTGTCGTGGAGCGCGAGGTCACGTATCAATGCTTGTAGAGCCGGGCATGGGACGTAATGCGGTATCTGGTCCTCGGGCCGCAGAACACTGTTAAAATCGCCGCCCACTATGTAATGGTTCATATTTCCTTGCAAAAGTGGGGCTACCTCCTCCGAATAGAAGACATGCCTGTCACCACGGTGCGAATTACCGAAGGGAGCGTAGACGTTAATGAGGCGGACTGCGCCAAGTGTGAATGTGATGCCTCGCCCGTTCGGCAAGTACGTCACGTCTGTCGCGTCTATGCCATCTCGGAGACGGATGGTCGTTCCTCCTGCGCCTTCACCTAATGGTAGGCTGTAGGTGGTGTAGCCATACAGGTCTAAACGCAGCTCGGGACGGACCTCCTGGAGAAGGGTAATGTCCAAGCCTGCCGCCCTGATCATGTCGTGTAACATACGGGTCTTGACAGTGGAGTGGACACTATTTACATTGACTGTTCCCACACGGTATGATTGAGACATATCAAGTGGCGGAGGCAGTGTGCCGGTGCAAGCCCACAGTGATCTCACACACCACACAGCCATCCATCTGCATGCTGTGCATTACTGTGCCGTATGAGCCCCTGACTGGCAGAGCCCTCCGGGCTCAATGTCAGCCATGGGCTCTGGTGGAGATATCGATGTTTGCTGTGCATCATCTGCCTCCATATCGTCTGTCCAATCACCAAGAGACGATTGTGATGTCATTGGTGGCTGGTCGCTTTCACAGGAGCCCACATTTTGGGAGTCGACGCAATGCGCCTCGTTTTCTGGGCCACCAAATTTAGGAGAGTGTTCCTTGTCTTCAGGCACCTTCTGGTGAATGATGCCACTGGAGTCCGTTGCAATTGTGGACGAGTCAACGATGTCGATGTCTTCCGTCGGCTTCGCATCCCTGGCCTGTTCTTCAGCTGACAATCGCCTCTTCTTGTGTCGCTTGGGTGATTTTTGCTTTCGGGTCCGAGATTCGACGTCCACTGGAGGGCGGGGCTCGACACAGTTTCGGTCGCTAGGAATCCCTGTGTCCGATCCAGACAGTGACGGTGTCCACGACGCTGCGGTGGGCAAAAGCTGTAGGAACCTCTGCACCGTTGGGCTGCGGCGTCGACGACGGCGCTGACTCTCCAACGGAGCTTACAGCGGCTTGAGAAGGTAGCAGGTTTTGATCATCCATCACATCATGCCGTGCCGCCTTCACATATGTTAGCGGGAGAGAGGTCATAGTGGATCGTTGGGGAAGCTCATTGCGGGGCACCTGAACGAGGCGTCGCTGCAGACACTCAGTTCTAACTTGGCCCTCCTGGCCGCAGCCCGAGCAGGTCCTCGGTTGTGCATCATATATAACAATTGCGCGGCAGCCACCAACGAAAATATATGATGGAACGTGCTTCTTAAGTTCTATGCGCAGTTGTCGTACCACGTTAAGGACAGGGTACGTTTCGAATGTGTTCCATTTCTCCTCTGTGTGGCTCAGAACTCTGCCATATGGCCGCAGCACATCAACGACTAGGTTGGCAGGAACTTCGAACGGTAGTTCAAAGACGCGCACGGTACGCACCCCCACACCAGCATGGTCAACTCCTACCACGCTCACGTTACCGTCTGCGTGACAGGAGCGAAAGCCGTTTGCAGATCGTTGGAGTAATCTGTCGCAGGCCGCTTCGTCAATCAGTTTGAGGTACACTGTGCTGGTTACAATAGACAGATGAATGCCTATCAGTTCTTGTGGTTCTATGATGTCTCGTAGAGACCGTTCAATTTCATGGGTCTTCGGTCTCGTATACGATGCGTTGAACGTTAGTTTGATTGTAGCTTTTCGAAATGAGAACGCCATGGGGGGTCGGTACAGGTACTATAAGGCAATACAAATACGCGACCGCTCGCTAGCAGGTAAACAACAACACCTGCGGAGCACTGCCCGGCGCGCCGAGCCCGTCCGCACGGTATCACGGCTGAGAGCCGACTGCCCCTCTGAGCTACCCAAGCACAACTCACGCCCACTCCTAATAGGAGACGAGTGACTGGCAGATGTAAAGCTGTGAGGACGGGGCGTCAGTCGTGCTTGGGTAGCTCAGATGGTAGAGCACTTGCCCGCGAAAGGCGAACGTCCTGAGTTCGAGTATCGGTCCGGCAAACAGTTTTAATCTGCCAGGAAGTTACCTGCCAACGGGCTTCCCATGGCTAGACCAAATGGTTGTAAATACAGTCTGTCATTAAATGATAAATAGTTGTGCTTAAGAGTGGTGCTATGACATACAGCCTTTTTGTTCTTATTAGTAGCTTCGAGTATTTCCCGATTACACACTGCATATTTAATACACTAACCTATGTTCAAAGCCGTTTCACAGATTGTTACACATCAAATGGTGAATTTATATTTAAGAGCTTCATAAAGTTTTCATATAACTCCACTAGATATACTGTCTTCATAAGTTTGTGGTGTTGCACGCACTTATTATCGGATAAATCCATTACTTTGTATGGTCTTCTACCTACGTCAGTAGCTGACTATGACATACAGCCTATTGGTTTTCTTATGTATTAATGTACATACTGTACATCTAACAGCTAACCTGTATGAGACAGTTGTCCTCATTATTATTCAGAGGCGTTAATTATTAGCGAAGTTCCTCACATTTCAGGCACTGTTTACCTTAACTTATGGCCTTTTCTTATTAAAACTTTCCTTTAAGCTATATAATATCATTTGCCTCTCATAGCACTGTAACTTCAGTTATTATGGTTTATTTGCCAGTAACATTTCTACCTGTTGCAACAAATAATGTTATCAATTAATGTTTATTCATACTTATGTAGAGTACACTTTTTATATGTCTTTTGCCTTCTATGGAATGGTAACTTCAGTAACTTAAGGTTTTAATCCCATTAATACTCCGAACTATTGTAATAAACTATTTTCCATGATAATCACAGTTAACATTTACTGGTTTTATGTCTGTATTATTCCGCGCGCTACAGTCCGGAACCGAGCTGCTGCTACGGTCGCAGGTTTGAATCCTGCCTGGGGCATGGGTGTGTGTAATGTCCTTAGGTTAGTCAGGTTTAAGTAGTACTTAGTCTCGGGGACTGATGACCTCAGACGTTAAGTCCCATAGTGCTCCGAGCCATTTGAACCATTTACACTACTCACGAGCATGCGCGCGACCACCAGCTGAGCTCCTTGCTTCGTTGCCCGTGGCACACAGTTAAGACTCAGCGCCCGCGGCCCACCAGTCTGGCATGTTGGTGGGACCAATAGGCAAAACAATAGTAGAAGTGATGCAGTCTTATCACTATGTACAGTAGTACTAACATTTTAAGTCTGACAAGGCCAAAATCTGGCATGTTTTAATTTAATATTACACTCCTGGAAATGGAAAAAAAAAAACACATTGACACCGGTGTGTCAGACCCACCATACTTGCTCCGGACACTGCGAGAGGGCTGTACAAGCAATGATCACACGCACGGCACAGCGGACACACCAGGAACCGCGGTGTTGGCCGTCGAATGGCGCTAGCTGCGCAGCATTTGTGCACCGCCGCCGTCAGTGTCAGCCAGTTTGTCGTGGCATACGGAGCTCCATCGCAGTCTTTAACACTGGTAGCATGCCGCGACAGCGTGGACGTGAACTGTATGTGCAGTTGACGGACTTTGAGCGAGGGCGTATAGTGGGCATGCGGGAGGCCGGGTGGACGTACCGCCGAATTGCTCAACACGTGGGGCGTGAGGTCTCCACAGTACATCGATGTTGTCGCCAGTGGTCGGCGGAAGGTGCACGTGCCCGTCGACCTGGGAACGGACCGCAGCGACGCACGGATGCACGCCAAGACCGTAGGATCCTACGCAGTGCCGTAGGGGACCGCACCGCCACTTCCCAGCAAATTAGGGACACTGTTGCTCCTGGGGTATCGGCGAGGACCATTCGCAACCGTCTCCATGAAGCTGGGCTACGGTCCCGCACACCGTTAGGCCGTCTTCCGCTCACGCCCCAACATCGTGCAGCTCGCCTCCAGTGGTGTTGCGACAGGCGTGAATGGAGGGACGAATGGAGACGTGTCGTCTTCAGCGATGAGAGTCGCTTCTGCCTTGGTGCCAATGATGGTCGTATGCGTGTTTGGCGCCGTGCAGGTGAGCGCCACAATCAGGACTGCGTACGACCGAGGCACACAGGGCCAACACCCGGCATCATGGTGTGGGGAGCGATCTCCTACACTGGCCGTACACCTCTGGTGATCGTCGAGGGGACACTGAATAGTGCACGGTACATCCAAACCGTCATCGAACCCATCGTTCTACCATTCCTAGACCGGCAAGGGAACTTGCTGTTCCAACAGGACAATGCACGTCCGCATGTATCCCGTGCCACCCAACGTGCTCTAGAAGGTGTAAGTCAACTACCCTGGCCAGCAAGATCTCCGGATCTCTCCCCCACTGAGCATGTTTGGGACTGGATGAAGCGTCGTCTCACGAGGTCTGCACGTCCGAACGCTGGTTCAACGGAGGCGCCAGGTGGAAATGACATGGCAAGCCGTTCCACAGGACTACATCCAGCATCTCTACGATCGTCTCCATGGGAGAATAGCAGCCTGCATTGCTGCGAAACGTGGATATACACTGTACTAGTGCCGACATTGTGCATGCTCTGTTGCCTGTGTCTATGTGCCTGTGGTTCTGTCAGTGTGATCATGTGATGTATCTGACCCCAGGAATGTGTCAATAAAGTTTCCCCTTCCTGGGACAATGAATTCACGGTGTTCTTATTTCAATTTCCAGGAGTGTATATTGTGACATTTCTGAAGAAGGCTACATTATAATATCCGAAACCTAGGTAAAGTTTCTTTGCTTATGCAACTGGAGGCTTAAATTTAATATAATTACATTTTACAGTTGCTGACTCTGCTGCAATATGTTAAGAATACATCTAATTCACTACCAGACTCCAGCTCCCCGCTTACAAAGCACCCGCCCGTAATATACGGGAACTGCGTGACCAATGCGAAGACACCTCTGTCACATACCTCCAGAATCCTAGTAGAGACTTACCTAACGCATGTCACGTAGAATTGATTCAGTGTTGCGCTCCGGACGTGGACTAACACGTTATTAAGCAGGTGCTCATAATCGTTGAGAACCATCAGCTGATTACCCTTGCCATTTTTTGTCGTGGAACGGCTATATTCATGTTCCCATAAACGTGATCTGCCGTAAAGCGCCATACATAAGAGGAGGTTTTAGATATGTCATCATTATTCCAGTAACTAAATCCGTAATGTGACCTGCAGTACATGTCTGATAGTTGCTCTTACTAGTCCGTAGCTACGAAAAGTCCCGATATGATTCCTGGAGGTCCACTTCACTGGAGGTGACACCTCTTCCTTATGACTGCTGTAGACGGTGGCTCGCTGGCTTTTTACCTTATTCACCTGCTGTGAACTCATTGGTTCAAAATGGTTCAAATGGCTCTGAGCACTAAGCGACTTAACTTCTGAGGTCATCAGTCACCTAGAACTTAGAACTAATTAAACCTAACTAATCTAAGGACATCACACTCATCCATGCGCGAGGCAGGATTAGAACCTGCGACCGTAGCGGTCGCTCGGTTCCAGACTGTAGCGCCTAGAACCGCACGGCCACTCCGGCCGGCGAACTCATTGGTGACTGAGCGTAGACTTGCTGTAGAGTCCTGGCGGCGCTGGTTGAATTATCATCCGCATGACGTGCTGCCGCCGTCCAGGATGACAAGTTGGTTGCTCATTGGCCTTCCGTGTAACGTCATGTTGTCTGGCGAGTGAGTGGCGTTTATGAGCGGGGCGGCAATGTACGCTGGTGTTAAAGCAGCGGAACCGCTGTTTCCTCGTCATGTGTCTAATTCATCGTATAATCATACAAATTTTTAGCAGAAGTTCGTAAGATCATTTTCTGCACGGAAAATGGCATTGCGGTCAACGGATAACCACATGAAAGATGACTTCAGGCCTCCTATCAAGCGGAGTAGTGCTTGCCGGGTAGTCCCACATCCACAATAGCTGTGCATACAGTCACCGACGGTACAGTATGGCACAAAGAAGACGCCTAACAGACTCTATGCTGTGGAGTGCCACAAGAAGAATGGAAGAGGAACAGTCGCAAACTGATGAGACCCGGTCGCTTAATGTGAATCTTTGTTTCTCGGATGTGGCAGCAATTTAGAGACCGAGGCCGTACCCCAAAGACCAGGGCAGGGCCGACCACATGTGATATCAGAGAGAGGACAGTCATTTGGATGTAAGGGCACGACAGTAGCGCCTTAGTACTGCACGGCACCTGGCTTTTGACCTCGCAGCATCCATTTAACGTGTTGTATCGAGACAAACGGTACACAGAAGGCTTCGGCAGAGTGGCCATTAGGGAACGTCGAGAGTAGAGTAGAGTCGTCAGCATGCCACCTGGGCAGTCAAACAGTAGACCAATGCTCTTCTCAAAGATGGTTCAAATGGCTCTGAGCACTATGAGAGTTAACATCTATGGTCATCAGTCCCCTAGAACTTAGAACTACTTAAACCTAACTAACCTAAGGACAGCACACAACACCCAGCCATCACGAGGCAGAGAAAATCCCTGACCCCGCCGGGAATCGAACCCGGGCGTGGGAAGCGAGAACGCTACCGCACGACCACGAGATGAGGGCTTTCAAGGATGAGTCCTGATTTTGTCTGGAGAGTGATTTGCATCTGGAGTGGATAGGAATATGATTTCGGAACCCAAAAATTATGGAAAACGACCTATATCGAGGAGAATTCCTAATGGTATTATGGGCAGGGATTACGTTGATCACTCGCAAGCCTCTTCATGGAATTGTGCGGGTGAACTAGTAAGGTTTAACTACTGCCAGGTATTGCGACGAGATCTTGGGATCTCGTGTGTCCGAAATGGTGCGGGCCGAGACTTCGTACTGATGGACTATAATGATACACCTCACAGAGAAGGAGCGGTTGGTGTTTTCTTGGAAACGGATGATACTGAAACACATGGCGTGGCATGCTCGCTCTC
This sequence comes from Schistocerca gregaria, assembly GCF_023897955.1. Lineage (NCBI taxonomy): Eukaryota > Metazoa > Arthropoda > Insecta > Orthoptera > Acrididae > Schistocerca > Schistocerca gregaria. The sequence goes on along the minus strand of NC_064931.1, from coordinate 767,844,982 downwards.
CCGATTTGAATCCCACGGACCATATCTGGGATGCACTAGGGAGACAGGTTGTATCATGTCAGCATCCACCAACCACTCTCCAAGACTTGCGAGCTGCCCTCCAGGAAGAATGGGCATTATACCTCAACATGAAATTGATGATATCATTCACAGCATGCTCCGTCGTTGTCAGACCTGTATTGCTGCCAGAGGTGGTCACACCCCATACTGAGCACACTTAACCAATTGTAGAAATATCTGCGCAAATCCGTTAAGCTCCAAAAAACGAAGAACATTTTTGTCTACATTTATTCATATTATAGTTGTTTACGTTTGTATTTTTTACACTGTTTCTACTTTACTATAATCTGTTTATACTATTTTACGGCAAAACAAACGCAACCTTGCAAAATTTCCGTTTGTTGCTTTAATTTTGGACACCAGTGTAGTTCCATCGGCTGCAGGTCCTTTTTAAATGGCCTTTGTTATCCGCCTTGCCAAACGGGAGCGCCTGCTGATTATGCAACCGGTGACAACGTATCGTACAAAGGCATGTTGTCCAGAGGGCGGTGGAGGACATAACAGACACTCGTAGATGATGCTGATAACGCCTTTAAACGATCAAAACTAAAATCCATCTATTAATTTAACCTAATAAAAATGTCAGTGTAGGAAGACTGTTGACGACGCAGCACAAGTTTGGACTGGAGAAAGAGTGGGAAGGTAATCTCGCACATTCTTTCTAAAGGAACCTTCGTTGTACATCGACAGAAAAAGAGTCGCAGCACTAAAATATAATTAATGTAGAGTAATGAAACTTTGGGAATACATTTGTCTAGGAAACATATTTAAGTGATTAACAATGCAGGATCGAAGGTTAAGGTAGGCGCAAGATAAGCCATTGCTAATGTGAAGTGCTGGTACATGAATAACCGATGTAACCACCAGTATGTTGAATTCAGGCACGCAAACGTGCATGCATTGTGTTGTACAGATGCCGGACGTCAGTTTGTGTCATGGAGTTCCATGCCTGTTGCAATTGTTGTTTCAAAACAGGAACTGTCAGTGCCGTTTGTGAATGAAGCTGGAGTTGTCGTCCAATGACGTCCCATATGTGCTCCATTGGAGACAGATTTTGTGATCGAGAAGGCCAAGGAAACATGTCGACAATCTGTAGAGGTTATGCGATCTACCCATCTACTAAAGTTTTCTTTTGTTAAAGAGTTTTAAGAGTATTCACATAAGAAATTAGGATGCATTGCTCTTCGGCAAGCGGTCGTGAAAGCATGTAAAAGTGTGACCAAGGCGTATAAAAAGTAAGCTATACATCACATGAAATGGCTCTATAGCCAATCGAGTGTAAATATAAACTGTAGATTAAATGGTCTTGAAGAAAGGCTGATGTATAATCAAATTTTTTTAAAAGTTGGTGGTTCTGCCATGGGCCGATGTTGTAGCGGCATTTCTTTCTCTTTTCCAGGATCTTGGAGACTATGTTGGCAGTTCGAACCGAGTTTCCAGAAACAGCAGGTAAGTCGGCTGCATATAGTTCTCGGCGACGGTACGTGAAGTGCATCTAGACTGAAGTGCTTGCAATAGGTCACAGCGCATCATTTGTGTTTTCGTAAGTATTGTACATTTACGAAGATGACAGATCAGTCCGTCCAAGCCGGTTAAATGAAATAAATATTAAAACTGAAGACTGCTTTTTTTAAAAAAAAGAATATGTGTATCACCATTGCTGAAGAAATTACATAAATGAAATCATGAATATGTATCACTTCGCAGCTACATATGATTAGTATCATCTGAACTGACAGAAGCAAGTTTAGTTAATTCTCAGAAATTACTCATTGAGTTATAGCAAGCATGACTACCATGTTGTAAGTTTGCTCCTAATGTTTCGAAAATTCACCCGTTGAGTGGTCGTGTGAAATAACGAATTGCTGTTTCGTACCCCTTATTTAAGTAATTATTTGTAGTGAGTGCATATTTCCGCGAAATTCAATGCTCGCCAGCGGGATACGATTTATAATTGGTGGGAGCGCACACTTTTAAATAGCACTGCTGGCCTTTTTCGGTAAAATTTATTACCGAACTCGTGAACTGCTGGGTCGCTGAAACATTAACGTTGCTTTTAACAAATTCAGCCAGCATTCAAAACTAATTGCTCTTTTAGCGTAACGAACTCGGAAACGCCCGAAACAAAAAGACAAAATAACGAACAAAAAATGCCACCCATGAGCAGCCATCATTTACCGAAAGTTATTCTTGTTTCTAATGTGTATGTCACTCAGTATTTTACAGCAAAACGTCTCAAAGAACTTATACACGTAGTTGCACCTGATATTTTTCTCTTGCGTACATAGGCACTGAAACTGTAAGCTCATTCCTTGAAACTATTCATGGAGTCTGTGTGCTTTAAGCGATTCTATCGATTTTATAGCACAGAAACGATAAACCATCTCTTTGCTAACTAAGCAGCCATCATTACACGAGTGTAAAATACTACAGTTATTTCCCATTCACGTAAATATTTCACTGGAATTTACGTTGTATGACGAATGCAGATCTCCAGAGGAATTATGATTCATTTAGGGAGTCGCAATTGACCCTCAACAAAAACAAATGTGCGTACTGCGTCTCCATAGACAGAAAGACCTCTTATTGTATGATAACATTATTTCATAACAATCAATGGAACCAATTAATTCCATAAAATATCTGTCAGTATGTGGAAAGACCACATGTAATTAATCGCACGTAAGGAATATGCCAACTGAGATTCATTGCAAATTTCCTCAGGCAATGTAGTCGATGAACAAAGAAGCTAGCTTACAAAATACTCGTTCGACCAATATCTGAATATTGCTAATCAGTCTGGGATAAGTCCCAGATAGGATTGATACAGGATACAGAGTATAGCCAAAGAAGAACAACACGTTCCGTTGCAAGTTCATTTAGTAAGCACGGAAGTGCTATAGGGATGCTCAGGCAACTCCAATGGCAGACGCTGTAAGAATGGCCTTCTTCGTCACAGTGACGCTTACGCTCAAAGTTCAGAGAGCGTACGTTTCTGGAAGAATTATCCAACAATGTGCTTCCTCCACGATAATAACATGAAGATAAATTCAGAGAGATTCTAGCTCCCACGAATGCTTACCAACAATCGTTCTTCCCGCGAACCGCTCGCGATTGGAGCAGAGAAAGGGGGAAGTGACAATGATACCCAGGTACCCTCGTCCACACAACGTCAGTTAGCTGGAGGAATGTAGATGTACGTAAACTTTACGTTTCGTAATGCGCACCTTCTTTACCAAATCGAATCAACGCATACAGATACAGTGACGCCACTTGAGATAGTCTACGCTTCTGTGGTTTTAAACAGTTTTCTGTGGTTTTAAACAGTTTTCAGTCTAACCAATTCAGTTTGTTGTGCTGATACGTTGAAACGCAAGTCATAGCTACTGTTTCACAGCAAGATTATTTCTTAAACATACTGGTGGAATAAATGACGAGTTATTCATAATTCAATGCGAGACGTTACAGCTTTTGGTCACAGTCAAATGCCACGTAACTATCCATTAAGTCTTCCGCATTTTCTCCTCAGTTTCTCACTGTCACTATTTTTGTAGCTGTCAAAGTTGTCTATTTCGAATTACGTTGACTGGATTCACTATAGATTATTATTCCAGTTTCTGACGTACAGGGAAATGAGTAGCGACTGACTTGACTACATACTCGTAGTTATAGATTTCACATTATTGTTACAATTGTTTGTAGTTTTAGGAAAAATAATGAAAAGAATCCTATATCAACTTCCAAATAAACCGAGGGATTCATAGCTTTCAAGGAAGCTGTGACAAGGATGAGGAATAGTTTTACGACATTCATACATAAAAATGACTATTATACAATGTTACTAACGAAGCGTCCCATTCTATTTTGTATTTTTAATGATGACAAGATTAGCGTATTTTAATGTAACATTTCTCTAGGAATTTGCCAGTAAATCAATCTGAACAAGACATTGATAATCAATATCTATGCAGTTCAAAAATGGTTCAAATGGCTCTGAGCACTATGGGACTCAACTGCTGTGGTCATCAGTCCCCTAGAACTTAGATCTACTTAAACCTAACTAACCTAAGGACATCACACACATCCATGCCCGAGGCAGGATTCGAACCAGCGACCGTAGCAGTCGCACGGTTCCGGACTGCGCGCCTAGAACCGCGAGACCACGGCACTGTACGCAGTATTCCACACAAATGGTGTTGCAATATATGTGGTACCTGTGTGTAATTGAAGCACACAGTTGACTTGTCCTCTAAGATTAAGTGGCAGTAAGCACAATGTATGAGCACGAAGTGACCCCCAAATTTGCATAAATTGCTATACAGGAAACATAATATTGGGAAATATGAAACGCATACCTCGCATAACTGACTGTTAGAAAAGTGAACAACTGAAATCTGCACTTAGATAAGCACATTTTGTCTTATATTATTGCTGACTGCATATCCTCATATGTAGAAATAAATATGCTACCAGGCCTTGAATAGTTGTCTTACTGTCCCATTACTAATAATTCATATTTTTCATTATCTTAAAACGAATTATTATTCATCATTAGTTGATACAGATCATTCCTTGCTGTACTTGATACGTACGTTAGTAGCTACTCGAGATATTGCATGGCCACAGCTGTTTGCAAGAAATCCAAAAACAGTATAGCAAAAAATCATCGTCATAAACTACTGTGGCACAACATGAACAATAATTCATGGTTCTGGCGTTGCTTTAACGGAAACCACGAGTAGAGACCATAGAAACACGTGCCGTAAGGATTACTGCGTGATACCCGAACCGGTGCGAAATCGCCTTCCGTTCCGGAACGGGCGAAACTTACCGGCTGATTGCATCTCGTTCGCTCTTTGGCGGCGAGAAGGCCTATTAGCCAGTCAGAGATTAACCCCTCCACGCAGGACGTCCATTCCCCACGTGCACTCTCTCAAACTACGAGAACGAGCTGAGCAGGCGGTAAGTGCACAGAAGGTCGTTTCTCTCCAAAGCCCATTTTCCTGAGAGCCCCAATAACGGCACCACGCTGGATCAGCAGTTCAAAGAACTCCCTTTCTACACTTACAGTCGTGCCCACTCCAAGGCAGAGAAAGGGCTATACGTGCAGTCTATTGAATAAAAAATGTTGAATAAACAATTCTCCATTTGCAATGCCTTTGCAATTTTTCCGTAATCTTCTCGTAATGGGATATTTGGTAATTCACTTAGTGGACGCGCTGACGTTGTGACAGCGGTGGCTGCATATTACATGAAGCCACGCAATGTTATGATGATAGACTGATCAAGATAAACGGAATGAAAGGAAAACTAAAGGTACATCTCCAACCTGCAATATAAACTTATAAAGATTGTTCAGTATGGAATAGAGAACTTTTCTGTCCACCAGTATACTGCCTGATGAGATATATGAACTTACCTTATTGGATCTTACAGTGTATACCTACCTGACAGTATAGCTAAACTTCTTTTATTATATCAGTGGTAAGAGAAAACAAATTACAGGCATGGAAGACAGTCACTGTAATATTGAGAACGTCAGAATAGGTCAGTAGGTTGTAAAATCAACCAGGAAAAACGGATAGAAAATCTGTCGCCAGATGCGGACTTGTCCAAAATCAAACTTCAGTTCAAGTGCGTAAAGTTAATAGAGTTATCAGTGATCAGAAACAGTGACACATGCTCCTCCATGGTTCACTGGGTGTCTGTACAATGACTGAGCAACGTGGTGAAATACTGCAGCGTTATCAAAGAACCATACAAATAACAAATGTCAAAAAAAGTGGTCTGAATGAAAGGTGGGGAACTCAACTAATTTGGGGCAGTAGAAAAAGTATCTGTTATTTGTAATTAGCATTAGTTTTGGAGATACACAATAAGATAATACCAGTGAAACGGGAAGTTTAACAGTATTATGTGAAACTACGATGCGTGTTTTTTAAGTAAGTACCGTTTTGCAATAAAAACAAGACAAGTAGACTCCTCTTAGCAATTTTATTTTTACATGAAACCTGTACTTAAATCTACTTTTCTACACTATTCCCGCCAACATTCGGCGTGTTTACGTTTGTCTGTATTTTGAAATGTCTCTATCGATTCAGAATGCCACCGACTATGAAATAAGCGTTGTGTTTAACATTCTAAGTGCAAAAAGTATCAAATCAGCTAAATAGTCAGGCCAGTGAAGTGAATGGAGAAACAGTTATGAGCGATGAAATGGTACGGAAATGGGTGATAATTTTTAAAGATGGCCATACGAACGTACGTGATGAGGAACGAAGGGGACCTTTCATTCATTATTGACGATCTGGTGCAGAAAGTTTGTGAAAAACTGAGAGAGAACACGTTATTCCATGAGTTTCCTCAAGTGTCAAGAAATGTGCTTCATGCATTTTTTGTTCTACGAGGATGGTATTCAGGAGCTGAATGTACGATACGATAAGTGCGTTAAAAACATTTTCATCAAAAATAAGTTGAGACACTTTGTAATACGAGGCGTATTTTTGAAGCAGGTACAATTCTGAAAGAAAAATTATACTTTCGTTAGTAATTTTATTTTTACATGAAAGACAGTACTTTAATTTTCTTTATGATTCCTAATAACGTTAAACAAACTGCGGTTAGCTTAACGGCACGAATACGGCATGAATACAAAAGAATACAACAGAATTGTACGCCCCTGCAGATGACACTTTCTCTTTATTTATGCCCTGGGGCATCTCGAAGCAACGTCCAACAGTAGTTTGCAGGTGCAGAATAGTTCCGCCGACCTTGATACCTTCGTTCAATTGAGATGTCTTGATGAAACCGTTCAGTATACTCGTCACTCACTGCACCAGAGTTTTCCAGAAAAGAGACCTATACGCGAGAGTAGAACTGCTTTTTAACTGACATGTTGCAGCCTAAGGGATGATACGTGTCCAACAAGTTGTTCACAAGCTTAACATAATTTTCAGCTCACCCGTTAAACAATAATCCATGCAAAATACTTTTAAGATTTACTAAGCTTATATACTGTGAAGAATTAAGTCAAAGTTTCGAGCCACAAAATTTTTACAACTTCAGAGCCAATGAAAATTCCCCCTTCAATTTCGCCTCTATCAACCGTGACAGTTTGTCTCTCAGTTACTGGAAAGCGTCTCCATCCTTGTTCGTTGCCTTTACAAAGTTCTTAATGAGGCCAAGTTTGATGTGTAATGAAGGCAGAATAATTTTATTTCGATGTACCAGCAGACTGTGGTGGACATTCTTATACCCTAGTCGCAGAGTTTCCATTCGAGATCAATGTTTTCAGGTGTAGTGCGCCGATCTACCTCGACAGTACCATTCACATAGGGAACAGCAATATCAGATGTTTTCCAGCAGCATGCCCAACAATATTGAAATCATCTTGAGGTCTCGCCAGATATGCCAGTTGTGGTCTTTCCACTTAACTGCTTCCAGAAGTAATTTCATCTTGGCATATGCTTCCTTCATGCAAATAGTAGGTCTACAGGAATTAAATGGATACAATTCCCATCATGCAGCAACATAGCTTATAAACTAAGTTTTCATCCATTTATGAAAAGCCTGCAGTCCTTTGGTCGCTACACCACATTCAAACCTGATATCAAACTATTCACATCGCAGCAGGTATTCAGATTATTGTCCTTTTTAAAATACTGAATGAAGTATTACTCCCATCTCCTGTTTCTTTACAAATTAGCAGGTCGTTCCAGAAGATTCCACTGTTTCAGCTTAGAATCTAAAAGTTCAGTTTTGTTTTATGATAAGTACGGGTCTCGTATTAAATCACTCAGACGATTTGACTCAGTCTCTGTGACTCACTTACTGATTCAGCTGTGAAATTAGGATTCTCTGAATTCGAAGATAATGACATTGGATGAGATGATACCTCCGATTTGACCTCATCGACATCTGCCTCCAGGCTGTAATACCCAGGTGGATTTGGTACAGGCAAATGATCTCGTGTGGATCTAGGCGGATAGTTAACTGGATGTTGGGGTACGTAATATTCAGCCTCTTCTTTCTTAATAAATCTTCGAGAGTAGCAGGTATCGTGTAAAACAGCAGTCACCTACATGACTTCAAAACATGAGGATGGTAAAGGGCACTGAACATTCAGGTCTATGTGTTCATCCACGTTAATTGGCAAAACAGGAATTGCAGCAAACATGAAGTGCCCATGAGTTGTCTCGATGACTTACATTCACACCAAAATAGTGGTTAAAGAGCTATAGTTTTCCTGTGAGCCTCCTTAATTTCTTCAGTCCACGACCGTTTGTCCTTTGATGTAAATATTGATGTATTCCAAGGTTTTTCTTAACCAGATCACTGTCGTGGATGTCTTCTTTTGTGATACCCTACTTGTTGGAGATCGCACTCAGACTTACTAAACTGGGAACCTTTTTTGTCCAGATAATAAGTAAAAATCCACTTGATTAGTCTTTCGCGTTCATTCGTATTATGTTATCATAGAAATCATGCTAATCGTCTTGCTTTACAGTAGCAACGAAAACACTGAACGCCAATAGTCATTAGATACAGCCACAAATTATTACGCACACAGATAAAAGATGATTTTCTTCGAGTTGGGAAAGATAAATAGCTATAGACGTTTTATACACCGTTAGACTGATGACTAAAGATATTTAAATTCCAGATATTCACTTATGCACAAAGTTCACATCGAAAAATGACACTGAACTTCAGCTGAAGAACATGCAAGAAACGTTACCGATATGATCGTAATTGTTGGTACAAAATTTCAGTCGTTTAAAGGGATCGATGAATTTCAATGCGATAACGTGAGACGTTACATCATATGCGCGCATATAATATGAATCTCGCGTTTCTGGATTAGACGTGACTGCTTTGAAGGTTGAAATCCCCGTAGGAATTTTTGGAAAACCATATATTTTCATTATACGTAACTTTCATAAATCTTCCATTTCCTCCTTTGCGTTAAAAAATTGCATTCACAGTATTGACGAAAATGGATCAGGGCACATTTAACGTACAGTACCTGGAACTTTAATGCAAACTAATTTAGCAGTTGGGAAGATAATTTTTCTACAACTGTCTTGCATTAAATTCGAGGATTTTTCTTACCACGTTAAGGAAACTGATAATATTTTCTCCATACCTTATCAATTTTACTAGGCACTAGATACTTGTTAATAATAGGAAACAAGTACGGTACACGAAACTTTTGCACACTATTGTAGAAATCAATTCTTTAATTGTTGGTGGAAACTGCAACATTATATACCAACTGTGTACTATAACTGGCTCTCAAACTCATCCATGATGTCATGAAGAACTGAGAGAAGGACTAACTGCTATTTCAACACATTTTTGTTAGGTAGTTTTCTTGTCTGTCTGTTCGGCACAAATTTTGCTGCTCATTTTAAACTAACTTCCTGATGTACTACAGACTTGAAATTTTAAACATAGGTCAAAACTGAACGACAGTGCCTCATTAGCTTGCTTTCTGGTCGGTCTGTGGGGTAGGGGTGAGGGTGGAGGTGAAAAAGTGTGATAACACCTGACATATAGGCTACCTTTCACGACTATGGTGTTGTACAGGTAGTATCAGAATGCATTTCAGAGGGTATACATGTGGACAGGCTTGTCTGGGAGGAAAGTGGGGATGGGCAAGTGAGACAAGGGAGAATGAAATGTACAGAGCCAGGGGGAAGGAGGAGATGAACAGAGAGAGATGAGACGAGGAGATGGAGGAGGAAATCGATGGAGAGAGGGCAGAGGAGGAGACTGACGGAGAGAGAGGGTGCAAATAGCCAAACAGCCAGAAAGAGAATAGGAGATGGACAGAGGAAGGGGAAGGAGAAGATGAAGAGAGATAGAGGGGAAGAGCAGATAGCCAGAGAGAGAGGGAGGGGGAGATGGACAGAGAGAAGGAGGAGGAGAGATGGACTGAGAGAGAGGGGAGAGAGAGATGGCCAGAGAGGAGCTGGAGGAGATGATGGACAGTAAAAGGGGGAGGATGCAATTTGCAGTATCGTTCCCAGAGTTGATCGGGGTCCTTTGGTTTGGAGCCGAGTGGAGGGTCTCAACCAAAGGCTTCGTCGACTCAGTCTCAGTCTCGCCTGTAGATTTATAGACGTGCGTTATAGTGTCGGAATTTATAGGACTCTTCTTGATTGGTCAGGGGTGCACTACACAAAAGAAGAAGCTTATCGGGTAGCAGGGTACTTGTGGACCGCACATGAGGGTTTTTTAGGCTAGGCAGTAATTTGAGGTTCTCTGATGAACACTCTCCGGTCGACACGTAGCAAGGGAAGTCAAACGGCGTTCAGAATAAAGACACTTCGACTATCACAATTTCATCAGCAAACTGTCGAAGTATTGGCGATAAAGTTCCCTAATTTACTGCGCTCAAATTATTCTTGGGACCGAGAGCTGGCTGAAATACAAAGTGGGAAGCTCTGAGATATTTAGCGAGTCGTGAAACCAAATCGGAAAGACAGATTAGAGGCTATAGGAGGCAGAGTGTTCATTGTAGTTGACAAAATATTGTCTGTATTGAGATAGAAATTGAGTGTGACAGTGAAGTCACCTGGTACCGTATACCAGGTGCAAGTGAATCCAGGCTAATCATTGGCCACTCGATTCTGCTGTGAGAGTTCTAGAGGCATTCAAAGGAAGTGTACAGTCAACAGCGTGTAAATACCCAGTTCATGCAGTACTAGATGGAGGCTAGTTTAAGCTGCCAAGCCTAGACTGGGATGTCTATGGATTCATTGTCGTTGGGTACAGACATCAATCGTGGACAATACTTTTGAAAACGTTTTCTAAAAATTGTCTTGAGCAAATACCTCGGCAGCCCACACACAGCGGAAACATCTTAGACATTGCAGCTACAAATAGACGAGACCTTATCGACAATGTCAGTATAGAAACGGAGATTAGCGATCATGATGTCATTATAGCAGCTACGAATTATAGCAGCAGATTACGAATGTTAGTAAATTAATTTAAAAGGTTAGGTTTCCGCTAGATAGAGCAGATAAGCAGTTATTAGCATCTCACTTAGACAGTGAATTGGCATCACTTATTTTCAATAAGATTGATGTAGAGGAATTATGGGCAAAGTTGAAGCAAATTATAAGTCGTGGCCTGGAGGGTTATGTGCCTGCTAAATGTATAAAGGATGGAAAAGACCCACCATGGTTTACTAACGAAATCAGACGGATGCTCAGGACGCAGAGGCTGTTGTACTCTCCGTTCAAAAGGGAACACACAAATGACGTCAAGACAAGATTAGTAGAAATTCATGCTTCTGTGTAAAGATCTATGCGCGAAGCATACAACAACTACCACCGTGACACCAGCAAAATATGTTTTAGAGAACCCAAGAAAATTCTGGTCTTACGTAAAATTGTTGAGCGGGTCTAAGGCCTCCATTTAGCCCCTTGTTACCAGTCTGTTATGGCATCTGAATATTCAAAAACGAAATCCGAAATTTTAAATTTCACCTTCAAGAAATCGTTCATACAAGAGAATAGTACAAACATACCGTCATTTGATCATTGGACTGACACCCGTATGCACGACATAGTAATAATCATAGCTCGCACAGAGAAACACCTGAAAGATTTGAAAGAAATTATATCACCGAGTCTGGATAGAATCTCAGATCGATTTCATGAAGAGTACTCTAATAGCTTGCACTTATCGTGTATCCCTCGCCCAGCACAAAGCCCCAAGTGATCGGAAAAAAACCGCAGGTGACTCTAGTACATATAAATGGTAAAAGAAAGGAGGAGGAGGAGATTAGTGTTTAACGTCCCGTCGACAACGAGGTCATTAGAGACAGAGCGCAAGCTCGGGTGAGGGAAGGACGAGGAAGGAAATCGGCCGTGCCCTTTCAAAGGAACCATCCCGGCATTTGCCTGAAGCGATTTAGGGAAATCACGGAAAATCTAAATCAGGATGGCCGGAGACGGGATTGAACCGCCGTCCTCCCGAATGCGAGTCCAGTGTGCTAACCACTGCGCCACCTCGCTCGGTAAAAAGAAAGGACTCGCCAAATTACAAACCAATATCCCTAACTTCTGTTTGCTGCAGAATCCTTGACAATATTCTCAGTTCGAATATAATAAACTTTCCTGAGAGAGAAGAGCTTATGTCCACGAATCAGCATGGTTTTAGAAAGCATTGCCCGTGCGAAAATCAGCTGCCCTTTTCTCACATGATATACTGAGAACTATGAATGGAAGGCAACAGGCAGATTCCATATTTCTAGATATCCGGAAAGCATTTGACACGGTGCCTTATTGAAGGCTGTTAACGAAGTTACGAGCAGATGGAATACGTTCACAGATATGTGAGCGGCTCGAAGACTTCTTAAGTAATCGAAGGCAGCATGTTTTCCTCGATGGCGAGTGTTCATCAGAGGCAAGGGTATCGTCAGGTGTGCCCCATGGAAGTATGATAGGACCGCTGTTGTTCTCTACATACATACATAACTGGGTGGGCAATAATCTGTTGTTGTTTTCTGATGATGCTGTGGTGCTCGGTAAGATGTCGAAGTTGAGTGACTGTAGGAAGATACAAGACAACTTAGACAAAATTTTCAGTTGGTGTGATGAATGACAGCTAGCCTTAAATGTGGATAATGTAAGTTAATGCGGGTGAGTAGGAAGATAAAACTGTAATGTTCGGATACAGTACTACTAGTGTCCTGATTGACAGTGTCAAGTCCTTTAAATATCTGGGCCTAACATTGCAAAGCGATATGAGATGGAGTGAGCATGTGAGAACTGTGGCAGCGAAGGCGAATGGTCGACTTCGGTTTATTGGGGGAATTATAGGAAGACCGCATATGGGACGTTGGTGCGAATTATTCTTGAATACTGCTCAAGTGTTTGGGATTCATACCAAGTCGGTTTGAAGGAAGACATCGAAGCAATTCAGAGGCGGGCGGCTGTAATTGTTACCGGTAGGTCCGAACAACACGTAAGTGTTACGGAGATGCTTCGGGAAACCAGTTGGGAATACCCAGAGGAAAGGCGACGTTCTTTTCGAGGAACGCTATTGCGAAAATTTAGAGAACCGGCGTTTGAAGCTGACTGCCGAACGATTCTACTGTCGTCAACATACATTGCGCGTAAGCAGCACGAAGATAAGATACGAGAAATTAGAGCTCGTATGGTGGCATACAGACAGTGTTTTTTTTCCGTCGCTCTACTAGCGAGTGGAAAAGGAAACAAAATGACAAGTAGTGGTACACGGTACCCACCGGCACACACGATGGTGTGTCGGACCGAGACTCGAAATCGGGACCTTTGTCTTTCGCGGGCAAGTGTTCTACAGCGTAGTCGTGAGTTGTGCTTGGGTAGCTCAGTCTGTAGAGCACTTGCCCGCGAAAGGCAAAGATCCCGAGTTGGAATCTCGGCCCGGCACACAGTTTTAGTCTGACAGGAAGTTTCATATCAGCGCATACTCCGCTGCAGAGTGAAAATTTCGCTCTGGATTATCTTACCTTCTTGCAGCGGACGATCCGATTTTCACTCTGTAGGGCTTAGAAAGGCAATGTTGCCATGGAAACAACCATCCTCCGGTGAATTGCATCTGTGATCTTTTCTACAGAGAATAGAGTTTAGGATGGTTGTTTCGTCTGCTGAATTTATCGTTTTGTTTGAATGAACCTAGAGTTTTCCTCAAGATCTGTATTTCTAATTTCTCGACTAGATCTCTTCTATTCATAGCAGTGTATTTTCCCTCATATAGGTCTCCGTTCGTATTACTGTGCAGTAACGTCGTATCTCGGCATTAATTTTTGTGTTCCGTGGATCAAACGCTTCTTTCTCAAAGGTGTTTGGCTCTAGCTACGCTTCTGCATATTTGGCCCTTTTAATGTCCCCTTTCTCTACCTCTCATACACTGCTTGGTGAATTGATGTTTGTAATTGATTCAGTTTCCTCGAAAGATATCGTCCTTTCCTGATTATATCTTCACTATTATTACTATTCCTTTTCATTATTATTATCTTATTATTATTATTATTATTATTATTATTATTATTATTGTTAATATTAATATTATTGCCTCTTATCTACAATTCAAGTAATATTGACATTGTAAGAATATCTAGTTAGATATAAGAGAAGACCTAAAGGGCCTAATTCTGCCAGTTGAAATAAATACAAAAAGTAAAATAAACATGTAATTTTTTGGCATGTAACGCAGTGACAGGCAAACTACTTTCTTCCGTTATTAGACCTTGATCTTCTTTTTCATACAAAACATATCCATAAAAACTAATATAAATGCGCTGTACTCAGCATCATGGATATAATTTTCTGCAGAATGATCCCATATGATCATCAGTCTGCACTGCAAATGACATGTTCTGCAAAGGCAGCGCACTAACGCACTGAAGACCTTTTACGAAATCTCATTCACAGAACTGTTTTTGATCAGGCAACTATTTCTTACAGCAATTTCATTTCTTCTAGAACGGGTTACCCCAACGACTTGTGTAAGTGCTGTTATGATTTACTTAGCCACCTGATATTTTTTCCATCGCCAATGAGATGTTATGATAATCAATTTACAAGTATTCGTGACTTACTAGTTAAATTTCAGTGGGGAACTCGACAACTAAATCCAGAGCCAGTAGCGTCTACTAGGATGGAACTTTTCGACTGACAATAACTAATATGAAACTGAACTTTCAGCTTTATTTCGGTTCGTTGGAGAAATGAGCTTTTAAATGTTATTCAGGGCTCAAACCTTCATTCTGCCAAATATGCTCTCCTCTTCAAAACTGCAGCAAGGCTCAATTTTTGGCGCCGAGGTTTCAATGCTGATTCAGGAATATAATTCCCAAAATGTAGAGCACTGTGAATTGGTTTAGGAAACAAGTTTACTAGACATTATCGTGGCAAATGAGATATCCTTTAGTACATAAAAATAGCTTACTTAAGCTCTGAAAATTCACAGAAGCCTTCTTACTCTCGACACAGAGCTGTGAGCTGGGTAGAATATCTGTAGTGAAGAATATAGTATCTATAGTTCTAGCGTGTGTTCTAGGTCAATCACTTGCATTTGCTCTCTAGTGAAGACCACACTGAAATACCTTACTGATAAACTGATTCTGATTTTTAGTTTATGTCTCCTATGCTCTACCATGTGGAAGACTGGGATGGAGAAAAATAGAGTTTAATGTCTCATCGAAGACGAGAGCATCAGATATCAAGTGTCGTAAGGTGGATAATGATAGTGATGTATCTCTGTCGTAACTTATACAAAGTAACCATCCTGGAATTCACATAAACCTTATTAAAAACTAAATAGGGATGATAAAACGGGGATTTGAACCCACGCAGTCGTAATTCTTGCATCTTAAACAGTGCACTACCCCCTCAGTTTTATAGCGTGGACAGAATTCCAATGATTCTGCTGTACACAAGATTAATGCCATGGAGATGAAGTTTTAGAAAACTTAACGAGTAATGTCTTTTCTATTCGATGTTGGGACCTTTTAATGTGTATACCGAACAGTATATGAAGCGTTAATCCAATGATACAGGCATCACTTCTTCCTTTTGTTTCTTGTAGAATACCAATGAAATATGTCCACAATAGAGACTCTTTGACTGTAAAACATAAATTTCTGTTGCACGCATGTTTTATTGCCCCATCAAACCGATATAACTTTTCAGATTATTTGTGTTCCCAAAAGCAATACTTACATTGCGTAGAAAGATCGTACAATTCTATGAAAGTTGCATGAGTGGCAATGAATTCGGTTGAGTTCAATATACATGGAATTTGTTTTAACTTGAGACAGCAAAATATCTCAAAAACGAGGGATCGTACGAACTAAAGTTTCTCGCTGAAAATTTGATGTAAGTACAGATGATATTCGAATGCGGGCTGATTCCCTTTATTCCGCCTCAGTTACATTATGTCGGCGATTGCTCCTCAAACACTGTCTCCACGTAAGTCTGCACCATCATTACTCTACCACTCAAACATTTGAGGTTACACTTCTCTGGTATAAGGCATTCCCGGGGGCGGGGGGTGGGGGGGAGGGGGGTGCACGGGGGGGAGGGGGTGCAGTAACCCTGAGTTTGGTGTGGGACGGCGGTGTGGTGGGTGGACTGCTATGGCCTATTGTTGAGTTGTGAATCACTGAGGGCTATTACTGCATGGGCGGGGTCAACTTCGCACTTTCAAATGAGAACTAACCATTTTTACTGCATATTCGGATTCTGCGCCAAAAAATATTTATTGTTTACTTAAACTATTGTTTCCCGTTCGTTGCAGGTGATGCTACGATCGACATATACCATGTGTGCCTGTTCTGCAATTAAGAACCACCGTTTTTTATTGTAGTGTTCAAAATGGTTCAAAAGGCTCTGAGCACTATGGGACTTAACTTCTGATGTCATAAGTCCCCTAGAACTCAGAACTACTTAAACCTAACTAACCTAAGGAGATCACACACATCCATCACGAGGCAGGATTCGAACCTGCGGCCGTAGCGGTCGCGCGGTTCCAGACTGTAGCGCCTAGAACCGTTCGACCACCACGGCCGGCGATTCTAGTGTAAATCTGTGTGTTGTAATGGTTGATAAAGAAGATTAGCGTTTCTTGAGTGTTGCAAATATGATTGTACCGTACAAATAATACGGGGAAACATAGACATTTCTGGCAAATAAGATTCTTGTGTAGTAACATAGTTTTCTGTTCCATACGGGGTTCATTGTGACGAGTCCCTGAAGCAGCGGAATGCTTAATTTCGGTGGCCGCACTCGAATACCGCCATCATGGCGACTGATGTCGGCGTGTACCTCTCGCGAAGCCGCTATGCGACTAACGTAGGAATACGAACCATGACCATTGTAATAATGTAATATGCCCATGAAGTGATACTGACAGGCGCACCTGCCATGGAAAGACACATATCGTGTAAACTCCCACGCGCTGAGCGAAATCAAGCACTCCATTGGTGAGGGGCAAGGGGACTCACCGAAATCAACCACCTCAGTGGTGAGAGACAAGGGGATTCACCGATATAAAGCATACCGATGGGAATAGGAAACTATTAAACCCACGTCGTTATTCCAGGATCACGCTAAATGTAGTTTCAAACCAGACACTGAACCGGCTAATCATACAGTGCAGTACAACGATTAATTGCAAAACGGAAGTAAATTTTGAATATAAATACAACTGTCAGAGCTCAAAGTTTTACATTTGCGCCGTCCGGGGTGGCCGAGCGGTTCTAGGTGCCTCAGTCTGGAACCACGCGACCGCTACGACCGCAGGTTCGAATCCTGCCTCGGGATGGATGTGTGTGATGTCCTTAGGTTAGTTAGGTTTAAGTAGTTCTTTGTTCTAGGGGACTGATGACCTCAGATGTTAAGTCCCATAGTGCTTAGAGCCATTTTTTTGCACGAACGGGAAACAATGGTTTCCGTAAAACGTATGTATTTTTTGGCGTACAACGTAATAAAAATAAAAATGGAGGGGGAGGTTCCCATTTGGAAATACAAACATGATCTCACCCGCACAGGAGAAGTGTTTAGGAGCTGGCTAGTTGTAGGGCAGGCAAAGGTCCCCTTTAATAATATTACCTTTTCACTTAAAACATTTTCTTTCGTACGATGCGTCCTTTCAGAAATATTGAGTTGCATCAACTTAAACAGACACCCTGTGCGTTTACTACGTAAATGCTTTACTTGGAGAACTTTCGGATTCGTACGGCAATCGTAAAAGATTCCGCTACATATTTCATCCGTACGTGAGGAAGAATTCTGATCGGCAAAAGCCAGGGTACAGGTGCTTGACGTATCAGAGCGGCAGTGCCTAATTATAATCCCACAGACTCAAGGCGGCAGGTGGGAGGCTGGAAGCCCCCACAAGAAGCTTGCAGCCCCACCAAGCCGGCCTAACCCCTAATTACACCCTCTCTTCCACGAAGTCGCCGGCCAAACTGGCAAAGCTCCGGCACAAGAAATCTCGATAAGAACTGGCAGCACGCAGCTTAATTACGGTTTCTATCTGTCTACCCACACTTCAACAGCTCTCACTGCAGTGAACATGGAGGTTTCAATCTAAATTATTGTTGTCGTCCTCAGTCAAAAGACTGGTTTGATTCACCTCTGTGCGCTATTCCATACTGTCTACACCCCTCCATCTCTGTACTATTTCAGCCTACAAAGTTTTGACCCAGTCAGCTGTACTGTAGACTGACAAATTCCTCGGTTACTAAATTAATTATTGCTTTATGCTTCACGGCGTATCCTATATTGTAACAGTTTATACGAAACCCTAATGTCGGTTTGCTGCAGAATCCTGGAACATATTCTCAGCTCGAATACAATAAATTTTCTTGAGATCGAGAAGCTTATGACCACGAATCAGCACGGTTTTAGAAAGCATTGCTTGTGTGAAACTCAGCTTGCCCTCTTCTCATATAATATACTGCGAACTATGGATGAAGGGCAACAGATCCCGTATTTCTATATTTCCGGAAAGCATTAGAGATGATGCCCGACTACAGACTGTTAGCGAAGGTACGACCATATGGAATATAATGAAATTATAATTAAATCAAGGCCCTAAGCTGTCGACAGGCGTTGATATACATCAACGGGTACAGTTGAAAATGTGTGCCCCGACCGGGACTCGAACCCGGTATCTGTTGCTTACGTGGCAGACGCTCTATCCACCTGAGCCACCGAGGGCACAGAAGATAGTGCGACTGCAGGGATTTATCCCTTGCACGCTCCCCGTGAGACCCACATTCCCAACTTAATGTCCACACACAACATTCGTAGTGCTCCTGCCCATTACACTCATTACTCGCGGCAGACAAACTTACGGAGTCCCGTAAGAGTTCGGGCAATGCGTGTGCATCCAGCACAGAAGAAAGTCAATGGCCGGTTAACCTTAACTACATGAAGATGGTATGAGCATGCAGCTCTCTTAGAATGAAATGGTAATTAAATCAAGACCCTAAGCTGTCGACAGGCGTTGAAATACTTCAACGGGGACAGTTGTAAATGTGTGCCCCGACCGGGACTCGAACCAGTGCTCTCCTGCTTACATAGCAGACGCTCTATCCATCTGAGCCATCGACGGCACAGAAGATAGTGCGACTGCAGGGATTTATCCCTTGCACGCTCCCTGTGAGACCCACATTCCCAACTTAATGTCCATACACAACATTCGTAGTGCTCCTGCCCATTACACTCATTACTTGCGGCTTTACTGATTCCCGTAAGAGTTCGGGCATTACTTGTGCATCCAGCACAGAAGAAGAAGGTCAATGGCCGGTTAGCCTTAACTATACATACAGATGGTATCTGTTCTTCGGGACATGTCCGACATGTCAGAAAGAACAGATACCATCTTCATATAACATATGGAATATCTTCCCAGACATGTGAGTGGCTCGAAGACTTCTTAAGTATTAGAATCCAGTACGTTGTTCTCGACGGTTAGTATTCATCAGAGATAAGCGTATTGTCAGGAGTGCGCCAGGGACGTGTGATACGACCGTTATTATTTTCTAATACATAAATGATCTGGCGGACAGGACGGGCAGAAATCTGCGGTTATTTTGCTGATGATGCTGTAGTGCATGGGAAGGTGTCAAAGGTGGGTAACTACAGCACGATACTAGATAAAATTTCTAGCTGGTGTGATGAATGGCAGCCAGAAAAATGTAAGTTAATTTGGATGAGTAGGAAAAACAAATTATATAGATAATCGTTTTCCTCTCGCTCTATTTGCGTGTGGGTACCCTTATCCAAGCAACATGCGGCTGCTTGCGGAGTACGTATGTAGATGCTTTAGACAAGTTGTACCTTTTATCGTCCACATTTCTCTTCCATTTATTGGAAGAAAACGAAATAAGCTTTTCCTGCTATAGACATTCTACATTTCGTATCATATCTACTTCGATCATCGTCAGTTACTTTACTATCGAAACAACAAAACACATCTATTCCTTTTAGTATATCATCTAATCTAATTCCCATCCGTATTGCCTGATTTATTTCGACCACTCTCCGTTACCCTAGTTCTACTTTTGTCGATATTCATCTTTTCTTCACTTTTCGAGACAGTATCTGTTCCGTTCCGCTGATCTTCCAAGTCCTGTCCGTCTGTGACAGAATTACAATGTCATAGAGAAACCTTAAGGATTTTATTTCATCTTCTTGAACTTTAATTCAATTTCCAATTTTCTCTATGGGTTTCTTTACTGCTTGCTCAATGTACAGTTTGAATAATGTGGAGTAAAAGTTACAAAAGTGTTGCACTTCGTTCTCTATTAGTTTCCCTTTAATGTTCCTCGACTATTACAAAAACACTCTAGTTCCTGTACATGTTGTAGATAAACTTCCGCTCCCTATATTTTTCCTTGCTACCTAACAAATTCCCCATCTGAATTATGAGCATTACATTTCCCATAAAGCTTCTGATCACATTATTTCCCAGGAGGCCATGATTCCACACATTACAAACTATCAGTAT
This sequence comes from Schistocerca gregaria, assembly GCF_023897955.1. NCBI lineage: Eukaryota > Metazoa > Arthropoda > Insecta > Orthoptera > Acrididae > Schistocerca > Schistocerca gregaria. The sequence continues at coordinate 767,824,402 of NC_064931.1, read as the reverse complement.
ATAGGGCATCTAAAACCTTTTTGGTCAGATTGAAGCAGGACATGGTGGGTCCACGACCAGTTATATAGAGACGGGAAACCAGTTGTCAGAAATGCATATTGATTGTGTGAGGGACCCACACAGCGTACACCGTATAACAACAACGTAGCTGATAATAATTGTTCAAAGTGACGGAAACGCATGGAAACGGCACATGAGGTTCCGCCGCACTCTCTCTAAGATCTTTGGTGTCTGTTGTACCAGGAGACAGACAGCTTGGACCCTTGGTGGTCAGGTATGTACGCTGTTTATCACACGCTGCCTGTTCCAGTGTACAACAGACTCCTGAGATGTTTGCGAGAGTGCATCATAACTGCGTGAGCCGTTGTAATGCATGCATTAAGACTGACAATCGTCGCTTTGAACAATTACTGTTGTTATGTAGTTTACGCTATGTGTGTCCATAACGCAATAAATATGCATTTCCGGCAACTGGTTCCCTGTCTCAATATAATCGGTTGTGAACCCATTGTCATCGGTTTCAATTTGACCCAAAAAGTTTGATATAGCCTCTATATGCTAGCGCAATGTGTGCGATATTCGATGGTGTGTGAGACTGTGAATCCTATCAGAGTAATTCATGTACTCATGCTCCGTCACACTCTCCTTGAGACTCCATGTCAACTGTAAATTACGGAACGGAATCGCTATTTTGAAATGTCTAACATATAGTCACAAGGTGGAAGATTGCAGTAACCCTACCGTAAAACTGTCCATTCAATCCATAGAATAAATCAGTGAATTGAGGAGAACAAAGTGATCCTTCAAATAAAAATGCAAGTGAAACATAAGTCAATTATTTACTACATTAAAAAATTACAAAGTATTTGCATCAACATTCTAAGAAAAAAGAAAATTAACTGCTGACGACAACTAACAAGATAGGCAAGCGGAGGTGTAGCTACACATCCTGGATGCGTATTAAATCATTAACCCAGTAGAACCCAACGATTAATTTAGAAACTCCACAACAAACGATACTAAGGCATGAGACGGATTTAGCGTAGCTGTGACGATGGTACCATTCCTATATAACATCAAACCTCATCTAGTGAGCCGTGCTGCTGTATACTCTAACCAATCTGCTGTGGCGGTAAGTCAGAGGACCGTCGTCGTAATGGAAAGTCAGAATCTCGCTCGTCTTGACTCGGTCCCCTCCAACGGCCACGACATCTACGAGGGCTATTCGGAAAGTAAGGAACGATAAGTCACGAAATGGAAACGACATCTGTCTTAGCGTTGTACCAACTTTTCAATTCCCTCGTTATAGAAAACAACAGCCAGTGCTTCTCGACAATTTTCTACTCTGGACTGTAGCTCGTTGTTTGTGTCAAAATATTGTCTTCATAGCCAGCGGTTCATCTGAGCAGAGATGAACGTCTGGGGTAGACAATAAAGGGTTGTATTGTGGGTGATCAAACACTTCCCACCGAAAACGCTGCAGGAGCATCTTCATTGCCCCTGCAGAGTGCGGCCGAGAATTGTCAAGTAGAACGAACCGTGGATTGTACAGCTTCAGGCGAAATCTTTCGCCAGGCCCTCATACTTGGCGGGAGACGCTAATTTCTAGCCATCTTTACTCAGAACTGAAAAGAGCGACATGATGCGATCGACGGGCGTACTAGACACAGTGCCCAAAGCGTCTGTGTAAAGCTTCATCAGATTTTCACTGTATTTTCCATTTCGCGACCGATCGTCCCTTACTTTCCCAATAACCCTCGTAGAATTAGCGGCCTGAATCCATCCACCATTCTTTTTCTTCCACCATGTCCCAACATGCTAGTTTGCGCCAGTCTGTCCGCAAACACCAATGAGGAAAAATTTACCCTTTTCCGCCAATGGCGTGTCAACGCCACGATTAACATCTACGTGCATCTACATGATTACTCTGCTATTCACAAAAGTGCCTGGCAGAGGGTTCAATGAACCACCTTCAAGCTGTCTCTCTACCGTTCCACTCTCGAACGGCACGCGGGAGAAACGAGCCCTTAAATTTTTCTGTGCGAGCCCTGATTTCTCTTCTTTTATCGTGATGATCATTTCTGCCTATGTACGTGGGTGTCAACAGAATGTTTCCGTAATTGGAGGAGAAAACTGGTGATTGAAATTTCATTAGAAGATCCCCTAGCAACGTAAAACACCTTTGTTTTAATTATTGCCACTCCAATTCACGTATCATGTTTGTGACGCTATATCCTATATTTCGCGATAATACAAAACGAGCTGTCCTTCTTTGTACTTTTTCAATGTCATCCGTCAGTCCCACCTGATGCGAATCCCACACCGCACAGCAATACTCCAGAATAGGGCGGACAAGGGTGATGTAAACAGTCTCTTTAGTAGATCTGTTGCAGCTTCTCAGCGTTCAGCCAATGAATCGCAGTCTTTGGTTTGCTCTGTCCACAATATTATTTATGTGATCGTTCCAATTTAGGTTATTTGTAATTGTAATCCCTAAGTATTTAGTTGAATTTACAGTCTTTAGATTTGTGTGACTTATCGCGTAATCGAAATTTAGCTGACTTCTTTTAGTACTCATGTGAATAACTTCACACTTTTTCTTTATTCAGGGTCAGTTGCCACTTTTCGCACCATACAGATATCTTATCTAAATCATTTTGAAAGTCGTTTTGGTCATCTTATGATTTTACAAGACGGTAAATGACAGCATCATTTGCAAATAATCTAATACGGCTACTGAGATTGTCTCCTATGTCGTTAATATAGATCAGGAACAATAGAGGGCCTATAACACTTCCTTAGGGAACGCTGAATATTTCTTCTGTTTTACTCGATGACTTTGTGTCTATTACTACGAACTGTGACCTTTCTGACAGGAAATCACGAATCCAGTCGCACAACTGAGGCGATACTCCGTAGGCACTCAGTTTGGTCAGAAGACGCTTGTGAGGAACGGTGTCGAAAGCCTTCTGGATATCTAAAAATATGGAATCAATTTGACACCCCCCGTCGATAGAACTTATTACTTCATGAGTATAATAGTTGTGTTTCATAAGAACGATATTTTCTGAATCATTGCTGACTATGTGTCAATAAATCGTTTTCTTCGCGGTACTTCATAATGTTCGAATACAGTATATGTTCCAAAACCCTACTGCTAATCGACGTTAGTGTAATTCAGCGGATTTCTTCTATTTCCCTTTTTGGGTATTGGTGTGACTTGAGCAATGTTGCAGTCTTTAGGTACGGATCTTTCTGTGAGCGAGTGGTTGTAGATAATTGCTAAATATGGAGCTATTTTATCAGCATACTCTGAGAGGAACCTGACTGGTATACAACCTGGACCGGAGGCCTTGCCTTTATTAAGTGATTTAAGCTGCTTCGTTACTCAGAGGATATCTACTTCTATGTTTCTCATCTTGGTAGCTGTTCTTGATTGTAATTCAGGAATATTTATTTCGTCTTCTTTGGTGAAGAAGTTTCGGAAAACAGTGTTTTATAACACTGCTTTAGTGGTACTGTCATCAGTGACTTCACCGTTGTTATTGCGTCTTGCCACTGGTGTGCTTTATGTATGACCAGAATCTCTTTGGGTTTTCTGATAGATTTCGAGAGAGAATTTTGTTGTGGAAATTATTAAAAGCATCTCGCATTGAAGTACTCACGATATTCCGAACTCATGTAAAACTTTGCCAATCTTGGGGATTTTGCGTTCTTTTAAATTTGGCATGCTCTTTTCGTTGCTTCTGCAACAACGATCTGACCCTTTTTGTACCATGGGGGATCAGTACAGTCACTTATTAATTTATGTGGTATATATCTCTCAATTGCTGTCGATACTATCTCTCTGAAAACATTCCACAACTTTTCTACACTTACATGATCAGATCGGAAGGAGTGAAGACTGTCTCTTAAAAAGGCTTTTTAAATAGATATACTTTGCGTTTCTTTTTTATGGTTGTAGGTGTTACGGTATTCAGCCAATCAGAGCACAAGTTCCTGCTAGTTGGTCCGACGTCAGCTGGCGATGGGAGAACCAGCGCGTAGTTTAACACTTGTAAATTTCTCGAGGCCAAACGACATTCCAAGACTTGTACTTTTCCGACATAAATTGTGGTTTCCCAGCAAACACTTGACGCTGTTGCCCTCAGTCATTTGAAGAGGCGAATTGTGCCACAGGCCGCTCACTCCGACTTAGTGAAAAGGACCGGTAGGTTCCGTGAGCTGCCGTCAGAGGTCACTTGACACGCTCAAGCCAGCGCAAAGCTTCGAGTGCCCACAACACACCTGCCGCATTCAGAGCAATGGGCGGGCTGAGCGTTTCTCACGTACTCACTGCCTGCAACTATTAGCCCCTTACCGACGACCACTGAAATTTTATAAAATACGTTTCCCCGTAATAAATGAAATTAATGAGACTTTAAGTAGATGCAACTAAAGTGTCCTGCCTATCACCAGTCGTGACAAGGGGCAGATAAATTTAGTATAAATTGAAAGAGGCAAGCCAGACGGCTTGCAACCTTCCACGTGTAAGTGCTAGCTTGTGTGACAGCCTCGTATTTGATGGGATCCGCGTATATTAATGACCTGTTTGATTGTCTTTCATAAAGGTGTCTCTCATCTATGTAGGCCACTCCTTTTCCATCTGAGGTACGCCGTACACAACAGTTGGAACATGAACACCTATTTAGATACGAGTCTGCGAGGAGAGCTCGGATTATCTGCAAGTAAGAATCTTATTCTCAAATGAAAATATTCGGTCTGAAAAATCAGTCAGCAATCAGAGTCAACTTGACAGGGGGATTCATACGATTTGCATGCTTTCTTCGCAGTAGCGCCGTTTTCATAGACTGCATTGTTTGTTTTGTATTTGGTATAATGTTAATATTTTCAGTGGGGTTATTTGTCAGCAACAGTACCCCAGAATAATTAGTTTGTCACTTTCGCCACGAGTATGAAATGAGAAGGAACTACCTTCTAAGTAATACCTGTAGGGAGACTGATGAAATATGAATGCTACGTTAATGAGTGAGAAACTGCTTCCTTTCATACCGGACAGGGTAGCGACAAAAGAAGGCCCTGCCCATACTGAAGTCTAACTTTGGTTTGGTAAAAGGATTTTATTTTTCTTTTGACATACAAACTACATGACTGATAATGTTTTCCTCTAGTCTGCTATGCTTTCATATTACCGTGAGAGATTTACAAAACGGATATACAGCGTGATTACAATTAAAGTTTCACTACTTGAGATAGTGTAGATGGAAAACTGTTTATCGTGTGGGTACACAACTTTATAGGAATGGTGGTCAGACTATGCGCTACGGGATTTGCATTGTTTGAAGTATTAGTGCCATTCGGACGCCAAAGACCTATAACATGCAGCATAGATGGCATACGTTACTCTGATCTGCTTTGTATGGGAGAAATGTGCTTTGGACGTAACTCTTTTGATGCACGTTGGAGCTCCACCTCATAATGCTCGCCAGTCCACTCGGTTACCTCATAACACATTTGGAGAAAACCGAACCACTGGCCGATCGTTCTTATCTGCGTGTGATATCCGTGTGATATCTAGCTGTGGGGCAATCTAAGGGACAGGGTTTATCAAGACTAATCAACGTTGGAGGTTGAAACCGAGCGTAACCAGGGAGACAGCCAACATCACACCTGAGATGTTTCTGGCAGCGTTATAGCAATCTCTGATGTTGTTCCAGGCTGTCCTGAATGCACACAGTCGTCAGACTGAGCAACGTTTGTAACCTGGAACGTAGTTAACAATAATGCTATCCTCTCATGTGAAAATTAAAATGTGTTTCTTTTAATGATTTATTCGTTATTTACGTTCCGCAAGTCCTTAGAAACGTTTCCACAAAGTTACATTGTTTTACAACCACTCATCTTTCGTAGGAGCACTCTCAAGTAGTTAAAGTTTAATTATAACCACCCCGAATTCACGTACAGTTCGTTAGAGTACGGCACCTAGTAAGTCAGAAGAAGTGTCATATCTATTTGTATCTACAGCTGCACCCCGCGAGCTACCTTATGTGTGGCGGAGTGCAGTTCGTGTGACAGCGTCACTTTCCCCTTTTCCTGTTCCAGTCGCGAATGGTTCGCGTGAAAAACGGTTGGTGGTAAGTCTCTATGTGGGCTCGAGTCTAATTTTATCTTTATGGTCCTTTCACGACATATACGTAGGAAGTACTGACTCTTCTAGCAACGTACGCTCTCGGAACTTTAACAGTAAACCACACTGTGATATTCAGGGTGTTTCCGTAAGACCGTGTAAAAATGTAACAGGACATAGAGAATGCTCCACTGAACGATTTCAGGCAGGAAACGTGGAATCGGAGAAGCCTGCTTAAGTAGATATGGAAGTAAACTTGTCTACCGCTTTGTCTAGCATTATTGTTTTCCAGATTATTTACAATAACGTGCGTATTAGTTGACATGTACTGTGGTGTTTATTTACATGTACAGTCTTTATTTCCTGCATGGAAACAAGGAGACCGAACCTGATTACTAGGAAGTCATGAGGCAGGTCTTGTTTACTTTACCTGTCCAAAACGTGGCTCTGTTGTGTTGCATTTACGTTGTCCACAGGACAGAACTTGATGTGAATCAATGACAGTACCATTCATTACTCGCTGCTATTCGCTGTACAGTTAAATACGATGGAACAGTACCAGTACAGTTTCGAAAAACTTACTGACATGCACCTAGTGTATGGGGAAGTATCTTGAAAGTCTGGATGCTGAAAGGCTGTACTGGGAACTATTTCCTAACAGGCATCATCCCGCACAGTGAGTGCTTATTTCTCTCGATCGACGAATGCGGGAGACTGGTTCATTGGAAACAAGAAGCTAAGGACTTGGCAACATGACAACCACTCGCACACCCGATTTTGAAGATGTTCACCGATGTCATGCTTGCATTGAGGTTGATGGCCGTCAGTTTCAGCACATTTTGTAAGGTACAGTACAAATGGTACGTTCATTAGGGCAATTATGGTATTTGCAGTTAATTATAGTTAATGTAAATAAAAAAGTACACATGAATGTTATTTTATTTCTATTATCTCCGTATGCTGGCTTCTCCTACCCCAGGTTCCCTATGTCAAATTATTCAGTGGAGCATCCTCTATGTCCTGTTACATTTTTGCACTCTCTTGCGGAAACACCCTGTAGAGCGCCTCTCCTGCAGCGACAGCCACTGTAGTTGTCTGAGAATTTCCGTGACGCTTTCGCGCTTATTATACGAATCTGTAACGAAACATGCTGCTCTTCTTTGGATCTTCTCTATTTCATCTATCAATCTTATCTAGTACTAACCCCAGACTGACTACCAATGTTCAAGTATCGGTCAAACGAGTATTTTGTAAGCTACTGCCTATGATGATGGGCAAAATTTTCTAAGGATTCTCCCATTGACTTTCAGTCTAGCATCTGCCCCACTCGGTACTAAATTTATGTTGTCGCTCCACTTCAAATTACTCCATGCTCATACTCGTAGACATTTTATGGAATTAATTGGCTCAAATGCCTCTGAGCACTATGGGACTCAACTGCTGTGGTCATTAGTCCCCTAGAACTTAGAACTACTTAAACCTAACTAACCTAAGGACATCACACACATCCATGCCCGAGGCAGGATTCGAACCTGCGACCTTAGCAGTCGCACGGTTCCCGACTGCGCGCCTAGAACCGCGAGACCACCGCGGCCTGGAAGTAATTGCATACAGTGATTGTTCTGCAATCTTGTAATCATATAATAAGGGTCCTTTCTCTCTTTGTATTCACAGTACAGTATATTTGTGTATATTGAGTATCAACTGCCACACCTTGTATCAATTGTCGATTCTCTACCAGTCTTCCTGCAATTCGCATCAATTTTCTGGCCTTGCGACTTTTGTGTATACAACAGCGGTATCCGCGAAAGGCTTCATAGAACTTCCGACGTTATCTACTAAGTCATTTATATACGGGTTTAATGGGTATAAGTGTAGATACATTTATACACCGAATAGCCAAAGAAACTGGTACACCTGCCTAATATCGTGTAGGGCCGCAACACGACGTGACATGGACTCAACTAATGTCTGAAGTAGTGCTGTAGGAAATTGACACCTAAAATCCTGCAGGGCTGTCCTTAAATCCGTAACAGTACGAGCGGGTGGAGACCTTTTCTGAACAGCACGTTCAAAGGCATCCTAGATATGCTCACTAATATTCATATCTGGGGAGGCTGGTGGCCAGCGGAAGTGTTTAAACTCAGAAGAGTGTTCCTCAAGTCACTCTGTAGCAATTCTGGATGTGTGGGATGTCGCATTGTGCTACTGGAATTGCTCAAGTTCGTCGGAATGCACAATGGACATGAATGAATGCAGGTGATCAGGCAGGATGCTTACCTACCTGTTACCTGTCAAGAGTCGTATCTATACTTATCAGGGGTCCCATATCACTCCTACTGCACACCACTACAGAGCCTCCACCAGCTTGAAAAGCCTCCTGCTGACATGGATTCACGAGGTTGGCTCCAAGGTCGTACATGTCTGTTTGCTTGATACAATTTGAAACAAGGCTCGTCCGATCAGGTAACATGTTTCCAGTCAGCAACATTCGAAAGTCGGTGTTGACGGGCCCAGGCGAGGCGTAAAGATTTGTGTCGTGCAGTCATCAAGGGTACACGAGTGGGCCTTCGCCTCCTAAACCCAATATCGATGATGTGTCGTTGAATGGTCCACATGCTGACTTCTTTCACGTTGGATGATTCTCTTCAGTCGTCGTTGGTCCAGTTCTTGAAGGATCTTTCTCCGGCCGCAGCGATGTCGGAGATCTGATGTTTTACCGGATTCCTGATATTCACGGTACACTCGTGAAATGGTCTTACGGGTAAATCGCTACCTCGGAGATTCTGTGTCGCATTGCTAGTGCACCCTGCGTATGACACAATGTTCAACCTCACTTTAATCCGATAACCTGCCACTGTAGCACCAATAACCGTTCTAACAACTGTCTTATATAGGCGCTGCCAACCGCAGCGCCGTATTCTTCCTGTTTACATACCTCTGTATTTGAATACGCATGCCTATACCAGTTTGTTTGGCGCTTCATTGTATGTGGTAGCGTAATTTGTACACTTCAGTGTGTTGGTTATATGTTCTCTGTGTCTGACAGTCTTCCCACAAACAAGTCACAAACTTTACGACCTGATGTTTTCTGCCTCACAAAATTGACTGCGCATGTCAGAATAGGCCAAAGGTTTTGCTTCCACGTCTCCACACTTCAACAGCTAATCTGCTGCCCAGGGGAAAATAAACGTTAATGGCTTGCTCTTGCAGCAATTATTTTGAGGTATTAACCAGCCCAAAAACATACTATTTCTTATAGCAGTAATTATTAAACTGCAAATGAAATAAATACCTATGTAATGTTGTTCAGAACACCGTCCTCAGTCACAAATAGAAATATCTGTTCTTATACGCGTCACACACTGCGTATTGTAAAAAGTAGTGGTCCTGTAACACTCCCTTAGTGCACGCACGAAGTTATTTTATATCTGAAGCTCCATTCAGAATAACATGCTGTGTCCTGTTCGGTAGAAACTCTTCGATCTAACCACACAGGCAGTCTGATATTCGTATGTTCTTCATTGGGTGGAACTACGAGTACATCGAACGCTTTCCGAAGTCAAGGAGCACGTGTTAGCGTCATTTGCATCCACGTCAATATCGAGTGAGCCGAGGGAGTTATTAGTGAGGTACACAATTTTTTTCATGGTTTTGCTCATGTAAGTAAATTTTGAAATTAATTTATTGGAGTTTATACAGACTGCACGTTCTGATCCTCGTAACTCATTACGGCTTTTCATACTAGACAGCTCTTTTGTGGTACCTTCAAGCAGTTGAAATGATTGATCAGTTCATGAAATTTCGAAATTTGTGGTAAGGTCCAATGGAACGAAACTGCTGAGGTCATCAGTGCCGAGGCTTACACACTACTTAATCTAACTTAAGCTAATTTACGCTAAGGGCAACACACACACACCCATGCCAGAGGGAGGACTCGGACCGCGTGGATACTCCGCGCGATTGATCAATTCATGGATCAAGTTCAAGGGTTAAGTCAAAATAAAAACATGGATAACGGGTAAGTATACAGGGGGTACGGGGTTGTACTACACAGTGATTAAACTGGTATCGTAGTTGCGTAAATTTGCCCCTGATGACTGATGAGCTAATATCGTTTGATAGCAATTTTTAACTGATGCATTTAGAGCTGCGCTCTACCAAAACTTAGGTTTAGTAGTTTTGATACAATAAATACATGACGTAGTAAATGGTTGGAGTACCGGTAGTACTGGTAGCGTTGGTAGGGAAAGAAACATAGATGAATGTGTGGGAGGAGAACTGAGAGCCGATGACTTCTCTTTGTTACTTGTTTGTTTGTTTTTCCATGTGTATAAGCGCACACTTTTGTTAGTCCATTGTATATTTTGGGTCCTTACAAAATATAAACTGCATTTTGTAAGAAACAAAATTAACTGTTCGCGTAACTTATGTGCTTTTATGTAAGAAAAGCAATTAATTTTGAAGCAAGAACAGTTTATATGGACAAGCATAACAAATATCTGTAATTATTGTTATTTTAAACTCAATAGAATATTCTTCACCTTGGTCAAAGGTAAGAGTATTCCGTTACTACTGATAAGTGCGAAAGCTCCTTAGCTATAATAGAAACATTTTTATATAAGTCCGATGAAGTATTTAAGATATGTTTGAAAATTTATTGTGTTGCGTTTTTTTTTTAATTTTAGTTCTTTTTTGGTCGGGAGCGAGAACTGTGTTTTCTCGCAGTGGATGATAAATCTGTATTTCTTTTTCTATTTTACAACATCCCTATGTTTCACGTTACAGATCAACGATTTTCCAACAAAATCTAAATTAAACATTGTCAAGTTCAATTGTCCTGGAGGTACTCTTTATTTCTAAGTGACATACAGGAGGATAGCCAAGTGGAACAGAAATGTTACGCGGACTTCTATGTATCCTTACGCAATTTATAGCCGGTTCACAGCTTCCGGTTTCTACGGGAATCTAGTAAGACGCTGATAGAATACGCAAAAGAAGCGATCCAAATAAGGTAACGCCCGACAGGTATGCTACACACATAGCATACTGGTAACACATTTCCGATCTTAACCGCCGGAAACTACGCTTACTTACAATAGTCTACGGTAGCCCACTCTAACTTTATTACATTCAGATGAAGGAATGATTTGTAATTATAAAAGAAAAACCGACAGAAGAAAAAACATTGACCCAATCGTGATGATCGTTTCTGTAGACAAAGTCAGGATTTCGTATTTCTTTACAACAGTTGCTGTAGCTTTTGGTATCAATTTCAAAATTCTTCATAATTACTGTAAATTTTACAGAAGTAGGATCCAATCGATTATCAAAGATCAAGAAGAAAAGCTACAGCTACACCTTCTAAAAAGTAATATGCATGTGAAAAGAAGTTGCAGGAACTACAGAAATGACAACTGTGGCACCCTAAAATTAAAGTTAGAAACGAAATCAAAATAACAAGAAATAACTGATTCTGAATACAATGTTGAAAATTGTGTCCGTATTTGCTGTTTGGTGCAATACTGGCAAGTGTGTTGGAGTGTGTCCTGTGTAAGAGATTGGCACATGAGGATTGTATTACAACTAAATGGCGCTCGTTTAGGAAAGCGCGCTTTTCATGCATCGCAGAATCGCATCACGCTCGGCGTAAGTCACTTGTTCGAGCGCAGAGAATCAGAAAGGCGTCGCCGCATTGTGAGAGAGCGGAGAGCGAGGTATCTTGGCTGTGTTAGCGAGAGCTAAAAGCCGTGACTGGCTCTGACCAATGAGAACGCTAGGCGGTGGATTCAGTTTCTGTTCCGCGCGCTTTGCAGGACAACGGCACTTCTTCCTCGTGCGCCACACGGAGCAACGCGCTCTAGCTAACAGTTTTGCAAACATTTGCCTTGTGTCAATATTGATGCATTCGACCAGCAAACTTCGGTATAATGGTGAGGGTGCAGTAAACTGCATGCATTGAAATATCTTTCATCTGACTGGAAACCATGACAGTGGTCAGGTTAGGTAAGGTCATACTGCGTTCGCGTGTCTTTTATATGCAGATTTTGCACGCAGACTACCAGAACATTGTTTACATTTTCTATTGATTCAGAACACGTGGCTCTCTGGACCCGCCTCTGTGATAGATATACAGGGTGTTAAAAAAAGGTACGGCCAAACTTTCAGGAAACATACCTCACACATAAAGAAAGAAAATATGTTATGTGGACATGTGTCCAGAAACGCTTACTTTTCATGTTAGAGCTCATTTTATTACTTCTCTTCAAATCACATTAATCATGGAATGGAAACACACAGCAACACAACGTACCAGCGTGACTTCAAACACTTTATTACAGGAAATGTTCAAAATGCTCTCCGTTAGCGAGGATACATGCATCCACCCTCCGTCGCTTGGAATCCCTGATGCGCTGATGCAGCCCTGGAGAATGGCATATTGTATCACAGCCGTCCACAATACGAGCACGAAGAGTCTCTACATATGGTACCGGGGTTGCATAGACAAGAGCTTTCAAATGCCCCCATAAATGAAAGTCAAGAGGGTTGAGGTAAGGAGAGCGTGGAGGCGATGGAATTGGTCCGCCTCCAGCAATCCATCGGTCACCGAATCTGTTGTTGAGAAGCGTACGAACACTTCGACTGAAATGTGCAGGAGCTCCATAGCGCATGAACCACATGTTGTGTCGTACTTGTAAAGACACATTTTCTAGCAGCAAGGATAGAGTATCCCGTATGGAATCACGAAAACGTGCTCCATTGAGCGTAGGTGGTCCAAACTAAAATGAGCTCTAACATGGAAATTAAGAGTTTCCGGACACATGTACACATAACATCTTTTCTTTATTTGTTCAAAGATGGTTCAAATGGCTCTAAGCACTATGGGACTTAACTGCTGTGGTCATCAGTCCCATAGAACTTAGAACAACTTAAACCTAACTAACCTAAGGACATCACACAACACCCAGCCATCACGAGGCAGAGAAAATCCCTGACCCCGCCGGGAACCGAACCCGGAAACCCGGGCGCGGGAAGTGAGAACGTTACCACACGACCACGAGATGCGGGCCATCTTTATTTTTGTGTGAGGAATGTTTCCTGAAAGTTTGGCCATACCTTTTTGTAACACCCTGTATGTAAATTAAAGTGCTTTTCCCATTGGTGAAGAAGTTCTAATGTCGTAATGTTATTTCTTTTGTGATAAAAATATTGTGAAATACTAAGCGTGCATGTTTATTCATCACCACAATGGCGAAAGTTGTATCAGTAATCGATTGGCACATTATAGTTTTTATTTGGTACATTTCAACTTTGCAATTTCATTCATTCGTGCTTTTTTCCTGGTTATACAAATTTCTGGCACACATATTTTCCTCCACGTTAGAATATCTTACGTAGTTTCGTGGGGTAGCCTTTAATAGGATTTCCTGTGTGGTAAAACATTTTCAGTAACACGTTAAGTCGGCACTGATGCAATTTGTCTGAGATTTCTTGCTGCCGTGACTACGCAATTGCAAGTCGCTGTATTCACCATACATTTTAAATGCCCACAAGATATTAGCCAACGTGGGTTACAGACAACAAAAACTTTTTCTCTTGCTGGAATCAGACCTATAAAGTGCGATTTACTACGCCTGAAGGTTGGTTAGTATGTGGTTATACGGTTCATGTAGGTGTCAAGTTCAAAATGTTTCTAATGGCTCTGAGCACTATGGGACTTAACATCTGAGGTCATCAGTCCCCTAGAACTTAGAACTACTAAAACTAACTAACGTAAGGACATCACACACATTCATGCCCGAGGCAGGATTCGAACCTGCGACCGTAGCGGTCGCGCGTTTCCAGACTGTAGCGCCTAGAACTGCTCGGTCACTACGGCCGACTAGGTGTTAAGTAATAAATTATGTTACATCCGAATAATTTTTCCACTTTTTCGGTGTAATTTACGTGCGTTACTATTTCCTATCATTCGTCAGAAGGTGAAATCCTGTTATCAGTGGGTCACATTCACTGTCTGGGTGTAACAACCTAAGAGAGAAGCCCAGTGTCCAGAGTCGCAGTCAGCCAACTGAGCATTTCTCCGTCCCAGCAGCGTCCTCAAGAACGACCCAATTATCCGGGCAGCCACCAACATTCACGAAATTCCGACGGCACTTTAGTATACTGCAGGACTTGCTTCCCATACTAACTTTGTCCGATACACACCTGGACTAGCTGAGCAGATCATCAGTACGACTGGGTCCGCATTGACACACACTGTGTGTCGGTCTCTACTGTGGGCTCTTCTGACGCTGCAAGCATCGTAGCAAACCGACGACAGCTGTCTTACGACCTAGCCATTAGGTCGATGGCCTTCACTCTGTTGCCATCTCCACAAAGCCGCCTGACGGCTTCACAGAGGAAGACAGCACTGTAGATCCTTCTCTAGATTGTCGCACAGATGACAAAATGGTACATATGGAAATAGACGACAGAGGGATAGAGAAACAATTAAAAACAATCAAAAGAGGAAAGGCCACTGAACCTGATGGGATACCAGTTCGATTTTACACAGAGTACGCGAAGGAACTTGCCCCCCCCCCCCCCCCCCCCTTCTTGCAGCGGTGTACTGTAGGTCTCTAGAAGAGCGTAGCTTTCCAAAGGATTGGAAAAAGGCACAGGTCATCCCCGTTTTCAAGAAGGGACGTCGAACAGATGTGCAGAACTATAGACCTATATCTCTAACGTCGATCAGTTGTAGAATTTTGGAACACGTATTATGTTCGAGTATAATGACTTTTCTGGAGACTAGAAATCCTCTCTGTGGGAATCAGCATGGGTTTCGAAAAAGACAGTCGTGTGAAACCGAGCTCGCGCTATTCGTCCACGAGACTCAGAGGGCCATAGACACGGGTTCACAGATAGATGCCGTGTTTCGTGACTTCCGCAAGGCGTTCGATAAAGTTTCCCACAGTCGTTTAATGAACAAAGTAAGAGCATATGGACTATCAGACCAATTGTGTGATTGGATTGAAGATTCCCAGATAACAGAACGCAGCATGTCATTCTCAATGGAGAGAAGTCTTCCGAAGTAAGAGTGATTTCAGGTGTGCCGCAGGGGAGTGTCGTAGGACCGTTGCTATTCACAATAATATAAATGACCTTGTGTATGACATCGGAAGTTTACTGAGGCTTTTTGCGAGATGACGCTGTGGTATATCGAGAGGTTGTAACAATGGAAAATTGTAATGAAATGCAGGAGGATCTGCAACGAATTGACGCATGGTGCAGGGAATGGCAATTGGATCTCAATGTAGATAAGTGTAATGTGCTGCGAATACATAGTAAGAAAGATCCCTTATCATTTAGCTACAATATAGCAGGTCAGCAACTGGAAGCAGTTTATGCCATAAATTATCTGGGAGTACGCAATAAAAGTGATTTAAAATGGTATGGTCATATAAAGTTGATCGTCGGTAAAGCAAATGCCAGACTGAGATTCATTAGAAGAATCCTAAGGAAATGCAATCCGAGAACAAAGGAAGTAGGTTACACTACGCTTGTTCACCAGCTGCTTGAATACTGCTCAGCAGTGTGGGATCCGTACCAGATAGGGTTGACAGAAGAGATAGAGAAGATCCAACGGAGAGCAGCGCGCTTCGTTACAGGAACATTTAGTAATCGCGAAAGCGTTACGGAGATGATAGATAAACTCCAGTGGAAGACTCTGCAGGAGAGACGCTCAGTAGCTCGGTACGGGCTTTTGTTGAAGTTTCGAGAACATACCTTCACCGAGAAGTCAAGCAGTATATTGCTCCCTCCTACGTATATCTCGCGAAGAGACCATGAGGATAAAATCAGAGAGATTAGAGCCCATGCAGAGGCATACCGACAATCCTTTCCACGAACAATACGAGACTGGAATGGAAGGGAGAACCGATAGAGGTACTCAAGTTACCCTCCGCCACACACCTTCAGGTGGCTTGCGGAGTATGGATGTAGATGTAGATCCTGTGTTGTACGAAGTGAGGGTCTCTGAACTCTGACCCGCACTGGTTCGGACACGACAGACGCCGCCCTCCAGCCATCAGTCCGTGGTTTGTCACCATGGGCAACACCGCCGTATGCCGCGTCACAGGGGCATCAGGCCACCACGCCCGAATCCCACTATGCCACAATCCGTCGCCTGGTCGTTGACAGTTGCCAAAGTATCAGCATCCGGCGCGTCAGTGTCGTCGAGGTACAGGTTTCCACATAGGATAAAGAATTCAGACTGTGCTCCGAGAGTGACATGAAGCATGGAATCTCGCTCATGTGTCCTTGCCGTGAGCCTGTCTTGCTGTAGGCTACCCATCGGGTGAGCGATTCCACGACGGATGGCAGGTGCGCAGCGGGAACACAGCACGTCATGTTGAAACTATGAAGGTAATTCAATAAGTAATGGCCCACATTTTATATATATATATATATATATATATATATATATATATATATATATATATATAGAGTCAGAATTTGGTGAAAACGTACGTCAACATGTCTTGTCCAAGTCGTATTTTTCTACGTAGTCTCTGTTACGTTCTGTTGCTGTACGCCAACGTTGTGGAAGAGCATGTATTCCCTGCTGGTAAAAGCCCTTGTCCTGTAGGCGTAGCCATGTTTTCACTGCACGGTTGACACTCTCTTA
This sequence comes from Schistocerca gregaria, assembly GCF_023897955.1. NCBI lineage: Eukaryota > Metazoa > Arthropoda > Insecta > Orthoptera > Acrididae > Schistocerca > Schistocerca gregaria. The sequence continues at coordinate 767,807,609 of NC_064931.1, read as the reverse complement.
ATCTTCAAAGTGTGTTCGCCGTAGATAATCTGTAAGCGGCCCAAAGTGATGATGTTTGAGGGAGACAGCTCTGGATTGTAGGGTGGATGAGGCAATGATGTCTAACCCAATTTGGTGATGTGTTCCCGTGTTTTCAGACTTGTGTGTGGGCGTGCATTATCTTGTTGGAACAAGATTCCTGCTGGATTCTTGTCTGATCGAACGCGTCGGAAACGGTTGATTTTTTTTCCAGAATCTTCACGTATGCCTCTGAATTGATGGTTGACCCTCTTGGCATCACATCCACGAGAATGACAACATCATAATCCCTCAAGACTGTCATCATGACTTTTAGGCAGAGGAGGTTGCCTTGAATTTATTCTTTTGTGGTGAATGAGGATGATGCCACTCCATAAGCAGCCTTTTTGTTTCCGGCGTACAGTGGTGTACCCGACTTTCGTTCCACGTAATGATTCGCGACAGAAAGGCCTTTCTGTCGGTTTAGAAACGCTCCAACAATTCAGATGAAGGGGCCTTTCTTTGACTTTGTGGCCCGCTGTGAGCATTCGTGGAACCCATCGTGGAACCTCTTCGAATGTCCGACAGTTTCCGGCACTGCAGACGCAGTTCCAATGCTGACCGACAACTGTAGAGTCAAGTGTCGAGTTGTGATACTGCGGGCGGCACGAATAATGGCATCCGCACGGTTCAGCGTGTCTAGAGCAGTGGCTGTGACAGGACGTACCTAGCATGGTTGATCATGGATCTTTGTTTCTGCATTTCCTGAGGCTGTAACTTTTTTTTGCCCATCGCCCTACTGCACTCCTATCAGCTGCAGATTCGCCATATCCTTCACACAAACCTTTATGGATGTTCACCACGGTTTCTTTTTCTGCACACAAGAATTCAATAACAGCACGCTGCTTGTAACGTGAGTCGCATGCAGACGCCATTTTGACGCTGTACTACGCCTCTGCCATCTGTCAGAATGGTTCGAAACTTCACCGGCGCACAGAACAAACATCAAATGTGAAGGACCAACAAGGACCTTTCTCTATGTATATTAATGGCTCTTTAAAAAAATGTGGGGCATTACTTTTTGAACGACCCTCGTACATCAAGGCGCTGGTACGTAGATTACTGGCGGTCGTTCAGTGTTCGGCTCTTTCCGGCTTTGCCCGAGCTGTTACGAATCTCTCTGTCTGACCTCACACCAGGCTTTGCATGTTTTTCGTAAGCATGGATGAACACCTTGTAATAATTGTTCAGCAGCATCCGGAACTCCACAGTCTGTCGCATAAAGATTATGACAACATTCTTGTCAAAGACAATGCACGGAGGAACATCGGTGAGAACTTTAACAAATCGAATGAGTGTAGGTTTTGTTTTCCTGATCGCGATAAACTATCGTTGTACTTGATGCAGGTGGCGATATTTTCCGCAATCAGCCATAATTTTGTTTACTTGTAGGTGACGAATGCGGAAGCAAACTGGCGCTGGCCCTACTGTGGTCGTATGTTATTCGAGCTCGTGCTACACTCCTGCAAATGGAAAAAAGAACACATTGACACCGGTGTGTCAGACCCACCATACTTGCTCCGGACACTGCGAGAGGGCTGTACAAGCAATGATCACACGCACGGCACAGCGGACACACCAGGAACCGCGGTGTTGGCCGTCGAATGGCGCTAGCTGCGCAGCATTTGTGCACCGCCGCCGTCAGTGTCAGCCAGTTTGCCGTGGAATACGGAGCTCCATCGCATTCTTTAACACTGGTAGCATGCCGCGACAGCGTGGAGGTGAACCGTATGTGCAGTTGACGGACTTTGAGCGAGGACGTATAGTGGGCATGCGGGAGGCCGGGTGGACGTACCACCGATTTGCTCAACACGTGGGGCGTGAGGTCTCCACAGTACATCGATGTTGTCGCCAGTGGTCGGCGGAAGGTGCACGTGCCCGTCGACCTGGGACCAGACCGCAGCGACGCACGGATGCACGCCAAGACCGTAGGATCCTACGCAGTGCCGTAGGGGACCGCACCGCCACTTCCCAGCAAATTAGGGGCACTGTTGCTCCTGGGGTATCGGCGAGGACCATTCGCAACCTTCTCCATGAAGCTGGGCTACGGTCCCGCACACCGTTAGGCCGTCTTCCGCACACGCCCCAACATCGTGCAGCCCGCCTCCAGTGGTGTCGCGACAGGCGTGAATGGAGGGACGAATGGAGACGTGTCGTCTTCAGCGATGAGAGTCGCTTCTGCCTTGGTGCCAATGATGGTCGTATGCGTGTTTGGCGCCGTGCAGGTGAGCGCCACAATCAGGACTGCATACGACCGAGGCACACAGGGCCAACAGCCGGCATCATGGTGTGGGGAGCGATCTCCTACACTGGCCGTACACCTCTGGTGATCGTCGAGGGGACACTGAATAGTGCACGGTACATCCAAACCGTCATCGAACCCATCGTTCTACCATTCCTAGACCGGCAAGGGAACTTGCTGTTCCAACAGGACAATGCACGTCCGCATGTATCCCGTGCCACCAACGTGCTCTAGAAGGTGTAAGTCAACTACCCTGGCCAGCAACATCTCCGGATCTGTCCCCCATTGAGCATGTTTGGGACTGGATGAAGCGTCGTCTCACGCGGTCTGCACGTCCAGCACGAAAGCTGGTCCAACTGAGGCGCCAGGTGGAAATGGCATGGCAAGCCGTTCCACAGGACTACATCCAGCATCTCTACGATCGTCTCCATGGGAGAATAGCAGCCTGCATTGCTGCGAACGGTGGATATACACTGTACTAGTGCCGACATTGTGCATGCTCTGTTGCCTGTGTCTATGTGCCTGTGGTTCTGTCAGTGTGATCATGTGATGTATCTGACCCCAGGAATGTGTCAATAAAGTTTCCCCTTCCTGGGACAATGAATTCACGGTGTTCCTTTTTCAATTTCCAGGAGTGTAGATGCAAAGTCACTTCTGGCCAGGCTGCATAGAAGATGAAGAAATAGAGATTGGGAGATGAAATGTAGTTTTCAATTCCGTTTCTTCAAAACTGTGAGAGTTTTACCAACGTTCGAAGTTCTCTAGATGATGTTGCAAACCGAGAAGAAAACGAGGATGTCGAGGTAATTCCATCCTCGGTGGACCGTACCTTCAGGCGCACATGTGCTGGGCGATTCAGCAACAGATTCCACACCACCCTCGGCTTCTTAACTCGGCGCTCTTGAGAAAAGAAAATATTATTATTAACGGACTAAGAGTAACTCATATGAATGCTAATAAAACGAGACGTCTGTTAAAATTAATTGCGAGTCCAAGCCCTCATTTCAGCATCATTGACGAGTACACTATACATATATAGTAAAGGACTGTGATAAGTACCTATAACTATCCAAGAGCAATTACACTGTACCATATCTTCAAAATTAACGATTACTTTTCTATTAAGCACTTCTTAGTACTATGAACAGGTTCGTTGCCAAATGTATTTGGCATTTCACCCATCTTTCTATGGAATACTTTAAAATTTGAGGTTATACACAAAAGCGCCAAAGAAAGTAGTAGAGGCATGCGCGTTCAAATACAGAGGCATGTAAATAGGCAGAATACGGCGGTGGCGGTTGGCAACGCCTACATAAGACAACAAGTGCCGCCAGCCGGAGTGGCCGAGCGGTTCTAGGCTCTACAGTCTGGAACCGCGCGACCGCTACGGTCGCAGGTTCGAATCCTGCCTCGGGCATGGATTTGTGTGATGTCCTTAGGTTAGTTAGGTTTAAGTAGTTCTAAGTTCTAGGGGACTGATGACCTCAGCAGTTAAGTCCCATAGTGCTCAGAGCCATTTTTGAACCAACAAGTGCCTGGCGCAGTTGTTAGATCAGTTATTCCTTCTACAATGGCCGGTTATAACGATTTCAGTGAGTTTGAACGTGGTGTTATAGTCGGCGCACGAGCCATGGGACACAGCGTCTCCGAGGTAGCGATTAAGTGGGGATTTTCCCGTACGGCTATTTCACGAGTGTACCGTGAATATAGGAAATCCGGTGAAACATAAAACCTCCGACATCGCTGCGTACGGAAAAAGATCCTGTCCCTGGAGGAAAAGCGACGTTCTTTTCGAGGAACACTATTGAGAAAATTTAGAGAATCGGCATTTGAAGTAGACTGCCACGTGATTCTACTGCCGCCAACATACATTGCGAGTAAGGACCACGAAGATAGGAGAAGAGGAATTAGGCCTCAAAAGGAAGCATATAGACAGTCGATTTTCCCTCGCTCCAATTGCGGGTGGAACAAGAAAGGAAATGTTAAAATGTTCAAATGTGTGTGAAATCTTATGGGACTTAACTGAGAAGGTCATCAGTCCCTAAACTTACACACTAATTAACCTAAATTATCCTAAAGACAAAAACACACACACCCATGCCTGAGGGAGGACTCGAACGTCCGCCGGGATCATCAGAAAAATTCAAACAAAAAGAGTGTGTAAACACACCCTGTTGTACCCTATTGCTATGGAAATGGAAGAGTAGACGTGTGTAGTATGAAAACGTAAGTAGAAATCACCAAGATATTGTACAGTCAGTGTATGAGCAGAGTAAGGACAAAGAGCAAAAACGCTCTTCTGGCTATGCCACTTTTGAAATCCATTCAAAATCTTGTTTCAAACATATGAACATGTCCCTTTTCTCACGCAGAACATAAGCTGTTATTTAGCTAAACGACTATTCAGTGCGACAATCGTTGACGCCCTTTATCGCTATCGCCTGTTCGCGTGACTCGACTCATAGTAGATGAGATTTTGTTTCAGACGGCAGACAGGCATCCTCTTTTTCACACTTTTCGTTTTGGTTTTGTAAATGGTTCCTAGCGAGTGTTTAATGCTGCTTTAATGAGGTTCATATACTCCTTTTCTTTCCACGTCGAACGAATGTCATTAAATTTTGCAATCCCAATTATTCAGCTGAGAATGGATGCTAAGCAGTAACAAAAGGAACCATGAGGAACAGCAGAGGAACTGTTAGATGTTTCCGTCGGATCATATTAATATCATACATAATAAATAATTAATTTGTGGAAGCTATTAAGATGATTTGAGTACGAAATAATATATCAATTTCCACATTTTAATAACGTTCACAACAAGGATTTATTTCACTGAGAGCTCTTCTAGTAATTAAATATCAACGATACTTCCGTACTGAGCTGTTGTAAAATCGGTTGGAATATTTGAAAAAAAATAAACTAGATCAGTAGTACTTCTAATTTTAACAAAATTGTTATCCACAGGTCACGAAAGAAATAGCCAAACCGCATGTGTGAGATAATTCTATGAAAAGCAGCGCAGAACTCTCCCCTCACACAATCGAACAAATTACGGGAGAGCAGCGGGGTAACGTCCTCGACAACCGCCGATATTCCGTCAGCAGCACACACTGCAGTATTTGACGTATAATTGTATCTATAGCGGATATGCCTTGAAAATGGCAGGCTGTGCTTCTGCCAAAATATCGGAGGTTGTCGACGACATCACCCTGCTGTATTTCCGTAAGTTATTTGAACCTTGTATACGACAAGAGAAACTCAGATGTCTCATTAGTTGCTTCTGTGTATCGTTACTTCGGACAAGAATTTTTACATCTGTAAATCTGTACATCGAAATTTAGCGCGGACTTCAATGCGAGATGCCTATAACAGTTTCCACAACGAAACGTTGTCTCGAAATCTGTCAGATAATCCAAAGAGATTCTGGTCGTATGTGAAGTATGTTAGCGGCAAGAAACAATCAATGCCTTCTCTGCGCGATAGCAATGGAGATATCGAAGATAGTGCTGCCAAAGCAGAGTTACTAAACACAGTCTTCCTAAATGCCTTCACAAAAGAAGACGAAGTAAATATTCCAGAAATCGAATCAAGAACAGCTGCCAACATGAGTAACGTAGAAGTAAATATCCACGGATTAGTGAAGCAACTTAAATAACATAATAAAAGCAAGTCTTCTGGTCCAGACTGTATACCAATTAGGTTTCTTTCGGAGTATGCTGATGCATTAGCTCAATACTTGAAAATCATATACAACCGTTCGCTCGACGAAAGATCCGTACCCAAAGCCTAGAAAGTTGCACAGGTCACACCAATATTCAAGAAAGTTAGTATGAGTAATCCACTACATTACAGGCCATATCGTTAACGTCGATATGTAGCAGGATTTTAGAACATACACTCCTGGAAATTGAAATAAGAACACCGTGAATTCATTGTCCCAGGAAGGGGAAACTTTATTGACACATTCCTGGGGTCAGATACATCACATGATCACACTGACAGAACCACAGGCACATAGACACAGGCAACAGAGCATGCACAATGTCGGCACTAGTACAGTGTATATCCACCTTTCGCTGAAATGCAGGCTGCTATTCTCCCATGGAGACGATCGTAGAGAAGCTGGATGTAGTCCTGTGGAACGGCTTGCCATGCCATTTCCACCTGGCGCCTCAGTTGGACCAGCGTTCGTGCTGGACGTGCAGACCGCGTGAGACGACGCTTCATCCAGTCCCAAACATGCTCAATGGGGGACAGATCCGGAGATCTTGCTGGCCAGGGTAGTTGACTTACACCTTCTAGAGCACGTTGGGTGGCACGGGATACATGTGGACGTGCATTGCCTGTTGGAACAGCAAGTTCCCTTGCCGGTCTAAGAATTGTAGAACGATGGGTTCGATGACGGTTTGGATGTACCGTGCACTATTCAGTGTCCCCTCGACGATCACCAGAGGTGTACGGCCAGTGTAGGAGATCGCTCCCCACACCATGATGCCGGGTGTTGGCCCTGTGTGCCTCGGTCGTATGCAGTCCTGATTGTGGCGCTCACCTGCACGGCGCCAAACACGCATACGACCATCATTGGCACCAAGGCAGAAGCGACTCTCATCGCTGAAGACGACACGTCTCCATTCGTCCCTCCATTCACGTCTGTCGCGACACCATTGGAGGCGGGCTGCACGATGTTGGGGCGTGTGCGGAAGACGGCCTAACGGTGTGCGGGACCGTAGCCCAGCTTCATGGAGACGGTTGCGAATGGTCCTCGCCGATACCCCAGGAGCAACAGTGTCCCTAATTTGCTGGGAAGTGGCGGTGCGGTCCCCTACGGCACTGCGTAGGAGCCTATGGTCTTGGCGTGCATCCGTGCGTCGCTGCGGTCCGGTCCCAGGTCGACGGGCACGTGCACCTTCCGCCGACCACTGGCGACAACACCGATGTACTGTGGAGACCTCACGCCCCACGTGTTGAGCAATTCGGCGGTACGTCCACCCGGCCTCCCGCATGCCCACTATACACCCTCGCTCAAAGTCCGTTAACTGCACATACGGTTCACGTCCACGCTGTCGCGGCATGCTACCAGTGTTAAAGACTGCGATGGAGCTCCGTATGCCACGGCAAACTGGCTGACACTGACGGCGGCGGTGCACAAATACTGCGCAGCTAACGCCATTCGACGGCCAACACCGCGGTTCCTGGTGTGTCCGCTGTGCCGTGCGTGTGATCATTGCTTGTACAGCCCTCTCGCAGTGTCCGGAGCAAGTGGGTCTGACACACCGGTGTCAATGTGTTCTTTTTTCCATTTCCAGGAGTGTATATTGTATTCGAACATTATGAATTATCTCGAAGAAAACGCTCCATTGACACACAAACACGGGTTTAGAAAACATCGTTCTTGTGAAACACAACTAGCTCTCTGTTCAAATGAAGTGTTGAGTGCTATTGACAAGGGATTTCAGATCGATTGCGTATTTGTGGATTTCCGGAAGGTTTTTGACACTGTGCCACAAAAGCGGCTCGTAGCGAAATTGCGTGCTTGTGGAATACCGTCTCAGTTATGTGACTGGATTTGTGATTTCCTGTTAGAGAGGTCACAGTTCGTAGTAACTGACGCAAAGTAATCTAATAAAACAGAAGTGTTATCTGGCGTTCCCCAGGGTAGTGTTGTAGGCCTATATAAACGTTTTTGGGATACAATCTGAGCAGCCTTCTTCGGTTGTTTGCAGATGACGCTGTTCTTTGTCGTCTAATAAAGTCATCAGAAGATCAAAACAACAGTTCATCCTGAATAACGAAAAGTGTGAGGTCGTCCACATGAGTGCTTAAAGGAACTCGTTAAACTTCGGCTCCACGATAGAACAGTGTAATCTAAAAGCCGTAAATTCAACTAAATACCTAGGTATTACAATTACGAACAACTTAAATGGGAAGGAACAAACAGTAAATGTTGTGGGAAAGGCTAACCAAAGACTGCGTTTTATTGGCAGGACACTTAGAAAATGTAATAGACCTACTAAGAAGACTGACTACACTGCGCTTGTCCGTCCTCTTTTAGAATACTGCTTCGCGGTGTGGGATCCTTACCAGACAGGACTGACGGAGTACATCGAAAACGTTCAAAGAAAGGCAGCAGGTTTTGTATTATCGCGAAATATGATAGAGAGTGTCACAGAAGTGATACTGGATTTGGGCTGGAAATCGTTAAAAGAAAAGCGTTTTTCGTTGTGACGGAATCTTCTCACGAAATTCCAGTCACCAACTTTCTCCTCCGAATGCGAAAATATTTTGTTGACACCGACCTACACAGGGAGGAACGATCACCAAGATAAAATAAGGGAAATCAGAGCTCTTACGGAAAGATATAGGTGTTCGTTCTTTCCGCGCGCTTTACGAGATTGGAATAATAGGGAATTGTGAAGGTGGTTCGACGAACCCTCTGCAGGCACTTAAATGTCATTTGCAGAGTACCCATGTAGATGTAGGTCTTTATTTAGCATTGTGTTATCGTCACACCACGGGACTAGTGAAATTAGAAAGAGCTAATAGTCATTCCATCCATTACAGTTATACGACACTGATGCGCCAAAGAAACTGGTATAGGCACGCGTACTCAAATACATAGATATGTAAACAGGCAGAATACGGCGCTGATGTCGGCAACGCATATGAAAGGCAACAAGTGTCTGGAACAGTTGTTGCATCGGTTACTGCTGCTACAATGGCAGGTTATCAAGATATAAGTGTGTTTGAACGTGGTGTTATAGTCGGCGGACGAGTGATGAGATACAGCATCTCCGAGGTAGTGATGAAATGGGGATTTTCACGTACGACCATTTCACGAGTGTACGGTGAATATCAGGAATACGGTAAAACCTCAAATCTCAGGCATTGCTGGGGCCGCGAAAAGATCCTGCAAGAACGGGACAAACGGCGACTGTGGAGAATCGTTCAACGTGACAGAAGTGCAACCCTATCGCAAACTGCTACAGATTTCAAAGCCGGTCCATCAACAAGTTTCAGCGTGCAAACCATTCAACGAAACGTCGTCGATATGGTCTTTCGGAGCCGAAGGCCCACTCGTGTACCCTTGATGTCTGCACAACACAAACCTTTACGCCTCGCCTGGGCCCGTCAACACCGACGTTCGAATGTTGCTGACTGGAAACGTGTTACCTGGTCGGACGAGTCTCGTTTCAAATTGTATCGAGCAGATGGACGTGTACAGGTACGGAGACAACCTCATGAATCCATAGATCCTGCATATGAGCTTGAGACTATTCAAGTTGGTGGATGGTATAGTGTTTGTACAGTTGGACTTATATGGGACTCCCACTACGTCCAGATACGACTCTGATAGATGAAACGTACATAAGCACCCATTTATGTCCATTGTGCTTTCCGACGTACTTGGGCAACTGGAGCAGGACAATGCGACACCTGACACGTCCATCAATGCTACAGAGTGAGTACGGAAATACTCTTCTGAGTTTAAACACTTCCGCTGGCCACCAAACTCCCCAGACATGAACATTATTGATCGTATCTGGGATGCATTGCAATGTGCTGTTCAGAAGAGATCATCACCTCTTCGTACTCTTACGGATTTATGGAATCCTAAAGGGTTTATGGTGTCAATTTCTTCCACCACAACTTTAGACAATCGAGTCCATGCCACATCGCGTTGCGGCACTTCTGCGTGGTCGCGGGGGCCCCACACAATATTAGGCAGGTGTACCAGTTTTTTGGCTCTTCAGTTTATATTAATAATGGAAAGATTTAGGGTATTTCTTTCGGTCGGGACGGTGCCGACTAATTGAGCCATGTTTTGGTACACCTTGCTTGTTATTAGAGGTGAAGGTGTATAATGGGTATTATTTTTGTGACTACGTACTTGGAATGATATATGCTGTCTGGTAAAAACAAACACTATACTTCAATAAGCGTTTATAAAGTATTAGAAATTGTTACTCAAATACGTAAGACGAAGTTGAGGTTGATACTAGTGTCGAAATGAATGTTGCTGTTGGAAGAAACGCTCTATGAAGACAAGAAGAATTTATAGTCTACGTTGTTGGCATTCTAGTAAGAAGGGAATAATGAAAAGTGACAGTCAACTCCCTCAAATTGCGCATGATGTAGTTTAATCTGAGTTCAAATGTTTCAAATGGCTCTGAGCACTATGGGACTTAACATCTGAGGTCATCAGTCCCCTAGAACTTAGAACTACTTAAACCTAAGTAACCTAAGGACATCACACACATCCATGCCCGAGGCAGGATTCGAACCTGCGATCGTAGCGATCGCGCGGTTCCAGGCTGTAGTACCTAGAACCACATGGCCACAACGGCCAATCTGACTGTCCTCGGAGTCTTTAGTCGTTTGGTTGCGAGACAAGGAAATGTCAGTGGTAAGATAAACGAATGCCGAATCATACATAGATGTCGGCTGTTGCCTCGTAACGCCCAGGCAAAGCAATATATGAACGTTTACAATCTGTGTTGCTGTGTTGTGGGTGCAGCTCTCCACGCTACTTCCTCCTGTTCATGTCCTTTTATCTCTGTATAACTACTGGAACCTGCATCCACTTGCATCTGCTTGCTGCAGTTTAGCCTTGGTCTCCCCTACCCCCCTTCCCTACTCCGTCTCCCGCCAAGACATCCTTTCTTTTATTACCAAAATAACAAATCCTTCATAACACAGGATACGTCCTATCAACCGATTCTTTCTTTTAGTCACGCTGTGCCTAAGGTTTTTTTCTCCGATTCGCTTTTAGTACCCAGTCATTAGTTCTGTAGCGCCAGATTTCAAAACCTTCTGTTCTCTTCGTGTCTGAACGGTTTATCTTTCACGTTCTACTTCCATAGAAGGCCAGACTTCAGAGAAATACCTTCAGAAAACATCTCCTAGACTTACGTTTATATTAGATGTTGACAAGTTGCTCTTTTTCAGGAAAGATTTTTTTTTTTTGCTATTGTTAGTCTGTACTTTATATCCTCTTTACTTCAGGCGTGATCAGTTAGTAGTTATTTTGATGCCCATACATCTAAATTCATCTAATTCTTTTAGGCTATCATTTCCTAATCTAATCCCATTATCATCGGTTGATTTAATTCAACTACATTCCATCACCCATGTTTTACATTTGTTGATGTTCATTTCATAACCCTTTTCAAGACACTATCCCCTTTAGTCACTCTTCGAAGACCTTCGTTGTCACTGGCGGAATTACAATGTCGTTTGCAAATCTCAAATCTTTTGTCTTTTTTTTTTTCCTGAACATTAATTCCGTTTGCAAATTCCTCCTTGGTGCTGCTGGCTTAATGTACACATTGAGTAATGGGGATGGTCTGTAACCCTGTGTACCCCTCTCTCAGCTGTCGCTTCCCTTTCACGCCTTTCCACTCTTATAACTGACGTTAAAAATGAACTGAGTTTCTTTAGTGCCTTAACAATTTTTACCTGTATTGAAAATGAAAGTTTGTGTTAGTTGTCAACAGTTTGTATTTCAAAATGTATTTAACCTGCTACTGATTTTTCGTAATACTTCTACTTGATTTCATTTCACTAACTGGTTACTGGTATGTAGTAGAGTAGTAATGTAACAGACTATTTAATAGAGTACTGACAAGATATTCCCGACTGCAACGCTTTCTAATTCCAATAGAATGTTTGTTCCATGGTACATGACCATGTTGCCCCTCAGAACCTTAATTTTCTGGGGTAATTTTTGTAATTTCAGAAAATGACTTAATGAAATCATACAAAAATGGAATAAGAAACTTCTGTTTCGCCACACAGAGGACACAAACACTTACGGTGTCATGGTGTCAATAAACTCACTTCCCAAACTTTACAGTTTTGCTCTGAAAAGCACATGACTCAACAGTACATCTAGTTTGTCTGCAGGTTGGTTACCAATTTCCGACAAGGTATATGGAACCTCCAACAATAGAATGGCCAACAGAGAAAATGGCATTGGTGTACAGTTTCACAGGTATCGCTAATGACCCCACAACTTTGTTTGAGGGTTAACAATATATTCCAAACAGCTTCTATAGATTATACAGCACTTAGATGTGTAGAACGCGAACTATTTACTTCATGTCTAACAAGAACAAAACCTGTACAAAATGGAAACAGTTTATGGCTGTCTATAGAGCCCAGTGTTTCACGTGTCTCTAAAATCGGTCTGCAGACTGAAGTATCGACCAGAAACATCGCGTGTTCTTAGGTGCATAGACCTCTACCATCAGCACGTTCTCCTACTATAAATGTAGGTCTGTGTTCCTTCAGTTTATCTTCTATGGCACAATGTCTGCACCGCCTGATGTGTTCATATTTTTTTCCGGAACCCAACCTATTCTTCCTCTGTAAATAATTTGTGTTTCTGTTTACCAACCATGTCTTATTAAACTGATGGTTTGGTAATATTCACATCTGTCAGCATCTGTCGTCTTTGGAACAGCGGTTATTACACTCTTGTCTCATATATCTTTTACACCAGCCAGAATAGTTTTGTGATGGCGGATTCGCCCAAGGATCTCAATAATACACGGCCAACGTTGTCTGCTCCAGTGGCCCTGTTTTCACTAAAGTGTTTCCGTTCTCTGCCAATTTTTTTTTCACACCAGCGCTTGATTTGTGACTGTACCCACCGGTGCACTAAACAAGTACCTCTAAGGAAACAAAAAAGTTAAGGCCGCAGATTCTGAGATGTGGTACAACTGAAGATTTGCTGAGGTAGAAGCGATCTAAAACTATGCCTACTTGATGTGACACTAGACTGTACTTTATCTAGAAGTACGCACTGACGGGCAGTGGGAAATGGTTGTGGCTTACTGTAACCGTTTTCGTAACAAATCGTAAATAGAGAAATAATTTTTAACTTAATTATTTAAAGATTGTTGGTGCACATGGTGGTTCTATTTTTTACCAGTATAAATTTTGTAATCCCAATTTTAAAATTTCAGCAAAGTATCAAAGTAACCTTTAAGAAGTCTAAATTTCAAATTTTCAAGAACATTCCAGTCGCAGTACTGGAACATACTTTTTTTGTTTTTTTATTTACAAATCCAGCACTATCCCACACTACAATATTCCGAAGATTGTACAAGTTTGCAGCCACTCAACTAATATTTAGGGAACTGGCTTGTTGTTGTTGTCTACAGTCCTGAGACTGGTTTGATGCAGCTCTCCATGCTATTCTATCCTGTGCAAGCTTCTTCACCTCCCAGTACTTACTGCAACCTACATCCTTCTGAATCTCCTTAGTGTATTCATCTCTTGGTCTCTCTCTACGATTTTTACTCTCCACACTGCCCTCCAATGCTAAATTTGTGATCCCTTGATGCCTCAGAACATGTCCTACCTACCGGTCCCTTCTTCTTGTCAAGTTGTGCCACAAGCTCCACTTCTCTCCAATTCTATTCAATACCTCCTCATTAGCTATGTGATCTACCCATCTAATCTTCAGCATTCTTCTGTAGCACCTCATTTCGAAAGCTTCTATTCTCTTCTTGTCCAAACTATTTATCGAACTAGCTTAAAATAAATAAATTAATCTGAAAGGCCACAGTCAAGTCTTTACAAGATTTCTTCCGGAGTAACTTCGGCTGTACCTACGGGACACAAGCTGCCTGCCTTTCAGAACCAAGGAAGTTCTGTCCGGTTACAGCTGCTGATAAGAGACACCTTCAGCCCGCTGCTGATGTTGCTAGCGAATTCATGCCATTAGTTAAGCCAATAGCGTACTTGCGAGGCAGGTAACGTTTGTCGAGGTCGGAGTGTTCTGGCGGGCAGAACACAGTCACTTCTCTCTTGTGATCAAGACCCAGAGTAGAACAGGCGTCTTTCTTGAGAGGCAGAGCCTCTGGCCCTGCACTCCATGACCGACCATCAACAGATCTTAACATGAAGTGCCTCCCCTCCCATTGTCCAGTTTCTTTAGTCTGTCCGCCCTCCTAGTAGAGCGGCCTACACACGTTAACTGCGTGACCCAGGCGCGCCCCGTGTATCCCATACACTGAAATAGAGTCTCCTTTTATGACCTAATTTCCTGTTCTATCATTTAACGTCAGCCCTGGATGCCCACTCACAGGTCTTTACCATTCAGCCACCTGTACATTGGCGTCTGTATCTAACCCTACCTTTTAGTCCGTGGGGTGGCCGTTTACCTTGGGTTCATGTTTGCTATTGTGTGGCCGGTCAGTATTCGCTACTGTTATTCAGCTGCTTGCCAAGCTTGGGTGCCTGAGCGCCCCAGCTATGCTGCCAGTGTCTGCGTCTGCACATTCCGGCGCCCGGGGCAAACTCTACTGCGTTACCTCGCTGCCCGCCTCAGCGCTGTTGGAGATTCACAGAGAACAGAGTGCCTTGTGAACACGTGCGCGCTGAGCGCATTGAGCCGCGCCTTGCGCCTCACCTGCGTCCTGTTTAAGCGTCAGCCCCATTTGACGGTCGCAGCTTGCTAAACTTCCCAGTCGACAAGAGCTGAGGACGGGCACACACGAGAGACTTTTTGACGCGCAACTACACTGAAGTGCCAAATAAACTGGTACAAGCATGCGTATTCAAATACAGAGATACTTAAACAGGCAGAATACGGCGCTGCGTTCAGCAACGAGTTTATAACACAACAACTGTCTGGCGCAGTTGTTAGATCAGTTACTGCTGCTAAAATAGCAGCTACAACGACAGGATATCAAGATTTAAGTGAGTTTGAACGTAGAGTTACAGACGCCGCACGAGCGATGGGACACAGTATCTCTAAGGTAGAAATGAAATGGAGATTTTCCTGTACGACCATCTCACGAGTGTACCGTGAATATCAGGAATCAGGTAAAACATCAAATCTCCGACGACCGCTGATGAGAATGTTTCATCGTGACAGAAGTGCAACTTTTCGGGAAATTGCTGCAGATTTCAATGCTGGGCCATCAACAAGTGGCAGTGTGCGAACTATTCAGCGAAACATCATCGATAAGATTTTTCGAAGGAGTTATGCCTTGAAAATGACAGGCTGTGCTTCTGCCAAAATATCGGAGGTTGTCAACGATTTCACCCGGCTGTTTTCCCGTAAGTTATTTCAACCTTGTATATGACAAGAGAAACTCAGATGTCTCATTAGTTACTTCTGTGTATTGTTGTTTCGGACAAGAATTTTTACTTCTGTACTTATTTAGCATTGTGTTATCGTCACACCGCGGGACTAGTGAAATTAGAAACAGCTAATAGTCATTTCATTCATTACAGTTATCCTACACTGAAGGGCCAAAGAAACTGGTATAGGCATGATTATTCAAATATAGAGATATGTAAACAGGCAGAATACGGCACTGAAGTCGGCAACGCATATGTAAGGCAACAAGTGTCTAGAGCAATTGTTACATGGCTACTGCTGCTACAATGGCAGGCTATCAAGATATAAGTGAGATTGAAAGTGGTGTTATACTCGGCGGACGAGCGATGGGATACAGCATCTCCGAGGTAGCGATGAAGTGGGGATTTTCACGTACGACCATTTCACGAGTGTACCGTGAATATCAGGAATTTGGTAAAACATCAAATGTCAGGCATCGCTGCGGCTGGAAAAAGATCCTGCAAGAGCGGTACCAACGACGACTGAAGAGAATCGTTCAACGTGATAGAAGTGGAATCCTCCCGCAGATTGGTGCAGATTTCAAAGCTGGGCCATCAACAAGTGTCAGCATGCGAACCATTCAACAAAACAGCATCGATAAGGGCTTTCGTAACCGAAGGCGGTCTCGTGCACCCTTGATGACTGTACGACACAAGCTTTACAGCTTGCCTGGGCCCGTCGACACCGACATTCGATTGTTGCTGACTGGAATCATGTTGCCTGCTCAGATGAGTCTCGTTTCAAATTGTATCGAGCAGATGGACATGTACGGCTATGGAGACAACCTCAGAATCTGTGGACCCTGCATGTCAGCAGGGGACTGTTATGAGTCTGGTAAGTGACACGTGCGTAAGCATTCTATCTGATCACCTGCATCGATTCATGTCCATTGGGCGTTCCGACGGACTGGGGCAAGTCCAGCAGGACAATGCAACACTATAGGTATCTTGAATTGCAACACAATGGCTCTAGGAACGCTCTGCTAAGTTTTAACACTTCCGCTGCCCACCAGACTCCCGACACATGAACATTATTGAGCATATCTGGAATGCCTTTCAACGGGCTGTTCAGAAGAGATTTCGACCCCCTGGTACTCTTACGAATTTATGGACAGGCCTGCAGGATTCATGGTGCCAGTTCCCTCCAGGACTACTTCAGACATTGCTCGAGTCCCTGCCACGTCATGTTGTGGCACTTCTGCGTGGTCGCGGAGTCCCTGCACGGTATTAGGTAGGTGTACCAGTGTCTTTGGCTCTTCAGTGCATTCGCTTTACAACAGTCTCTACAGTCAGATACAGGTGAACACACGAAGCGACACAACAGCGAAACAGCTTTTCAGCTTCTCTGTCCGCCGACAGAAACGCGATGAGACGTTCTTTATCTGTCCGCCTCCCATAGCTTATTAGTACGTGCGCACACGGACTATGTTTCATTTGCCGTCTCTCTGTTCTCTGCAGTTGGAAATATTGAAATTCGTAAAACGGCTGTTGCAAGGGATGAAGACGTCGATAGTGAATTTGTCATAGATGAAGCAGAAAAGAGGCTAGCATTGAGATCGCAGGTGTCAGAATTGTGGCTAGCTTATCAGAAGATGCTTCAGTCATGCGGAAATAATTGAAGAATTTTTCTGGGTGATATACAGGGTGGCGCAGGGGAAGGGGAAATTTTGAACGTTACAGTTGGCAGCACTGTAGCGCCGGCAGATGTTTGAAACTTTGCACAATTGATGTGAACGCATTGCCGTTTAGTAATCATGGAGAATTGGACTGGTGCGGAACGTGCAGTAGCTGTGAGAGCGTTTTACAAAAATGGTGATAGTGCGACTGCCGCGCACAGAACATTTCGACAGCATTACCAGCTTGGACGTCATGGACGTGTCCCATCTGCGCATGCGATTACAACGTGGGTGCGTAATTTTGAAGAAACAGGATCTGCCTTGAAAAAGAAACCTCCAGGTGGCATTCCAACGGTACGTACCCCAGAGAACATTGCAGCTGCTAGAGCTGCAATCGAGAGAAGTCCACTGCTACGGTCGCAGGTTCGAATCCTGCCTCGGGCATGGATGTGTGTGATGTCCTTAGGTTGGTTAGGTTTAAGTAGTTCTAAGTTCTAGGGGACTGATGACCACAGATGTTAAGTCCCATAGTGCTCAGAGCCATTTGAATAATTTTTTTTTTCGAGAGAAGTCCTCGCCGCTCCGTTCGACAGCATGCATCTTCGTTAGGGTTTATGCTACGAAGCTTACAAAGAATACTGCACGAATTAGACTTCCATCCCTATAAGTTGCAGATTGTGGAACACTTACATGAATGAGACCCAGCGTCACGTATGGAGTTTAGTAACCAGATATTCGCTAAAATCAACGAGGACGCGAATTTCCTTGGTAACTTATGGATATCAGACGAAGCCCATTTCCACCTGAACGGATTCGTGAAGAAACAGAATTTTCGTTATTGGGCACAGGACAATCCTTGTGAGTTTCACCAGCGACCACTACATAGCGGCAAGGTCACAATATGGTGTGCTGTATCATGTCATGGTGTTATCGGCCCTTATTTTTTTGAACGTGAGGATGGTGGTGCAGTGACAGTAACATCCACTCGATATGTTGGAATGCTTCAAACATTCTTTACACCGATACTGTACGAGCTTAATCTTAACGTCAAAAACATGTGGTTTCAGCAGGACGGAGCCACGTCACATACTGCTCGAGAATCGATGGCAGCAGTTCGTCAGTTTGGAAGACGCATTATTTCGCGTAACGGTGACATTGCATGGCCTGCGAGATCCCCTGATCTTAGTGCAGGGCCGGCCAAACGCTGCTCAGTGTGCAGACGTACGGAAGTGCTGCGCATGTGCGCCCGTGTGCGACAGGGAGCGACAGCGCCATCTGTTATTAGACATGTGTCCTAAATGAACGGCGGCGGCTCCACTTTCCTGTTTATGTGGTACAAAAAAGAGGCAAATTGGTCATTAAACCAATTGTTTCAATGTATACTTACATCTAGGTTTTTTTATGTGTGAAGGGCTACGCTCAGCTGAAGTCGATAAAACATAACATTCATCAACTGTCGGTTATTATGCAGATTTCAGACGGAACTGATGAAAGATATAGCAATAATGGTATTGAAATAACAGGTGATCATCGAGAGGTCTGCGGTTATCATTCCGTTCAGAGGTCAGAAATTATGTGGGTGTAACTGAGGGCACCGAGAATTAGTTATAGGAAACCTTGCACTAGTTTAATGTTATGTGAAATCATGAATAAGATTCGTTGGAAGTCGCTAAGTGCTCTCTTTCTTAAATACTAGCTCAAAAACATTACGCGTGTTTACCTGCTGTCAGTCAAGCTTTCTTAATAAAAACCCACGGTTGTTAACTGCATTACATGTCTTACTGGGTTAAACTGTTAACGTAAAAGTAGATGTCTCAATGAGTAGACCATGACTGTATTTTAAATGTTTAATGGTTTCCCATGGTTGGCTTGCAAGCTGTGTAAGGAGCACTAGAATGTGCCGGTACAGAGTATCTCAGCAAGAGGATGAAGCGACATCTGTGCGTAGAAACTTGCACTACATGAACGCTGACGGCTGCGGCGTGCACGCTGTGACCCGGAAGTTGCACGTGTGCAGGAGCACCGCACGCGTGCAGAATTTCTGGCCGGCCCTGTCTTAGTGTGTGCGAATTCTTCCTGTGAAGATATCTTAAAGGCAAGGTGTACCGTACACATCCTGCAAGAATCTATGAACTGAAGGAGAACATTGAAAACGAAATCACTTCCATCCCCCAAGATTTGCTACACAGCTCATTCCAGAGTTTTCATAACAGGCTGTTAGAGTGTGAACGCCGAATGGGAGTACATCTTTCCGATGCCATCTTTAAAAAGTAAAGAGACACTTTTGGACATTTTGATTGTAAAGACATACTGAGTAACGGTATACTGAATACATTCACTTTCGTTAATAAATTACTAGTTTTATGAATTTATTCATGGAAATGACGTTATTTAGAAATTTCCCGTTTCCCTGCGCCACCCTGTATTACCTCTTGAAATATTAAAGTGAATTTCGTGAATTTCCCTTTATTTAATCTTTCAGATGTGAGCAGGTGTATTGAATTCTTCCTTACCCTGAGCCGTGCGCCGGGATGTGAAAGAACACGCGATGCGTATGTCGCGCCTCCGTGACCACACCAAGTGCTCGGGCGCGCAAGCCACGGTCGATGCGGCTATCCTGCTGCTGCCGCCGCTACCGCCCAAAGGCACCGCTCACCAGCTGCTTGTCACCCACCTGCGTGGCCCACTGCGCTGAGCACAACGTGTCTGACCGCGCTGCCTTGCCGCCACGGTACTTCACGGCCGAACGCCTGTGTGGCGGACCCTGTGGACGCAGCAGGTGATCCACCTGCTGCAGTGTCGCTCAGAGCCCCCCCCCCCCCCCCCCCCCCACTTTCCCTGCTGGTCAGCCTCTTGCTGAGGGTCCTCGCCTCAATGCCCGGAGCGCTTACTTTCGCCGCCATTCAGCCAGCGCCCCCCCCCCCCCTCCCCACCTCCCACAATGCCACTGCTGCGAGGGTTTCACGCGCATATGGTCCAGCCGCCGCATCTATTGTCGCATTCGCACGCCACACCATCGCTGTCCGCCTTTGTCTACGCACCGCAGCTACTGTAAGTCACAACTTTGAAATATTTTTAAGCGTTACGTGTTTCAAAATTTCATAGTCAGGATGGAGCTGTGGAATGAATTGTACAAGAAAATAAATGATAGAAAATATATACAGAAGTATCCATCTAAGTCTTTCAATATACAGAAATTGGTTTAAGTGGCTATGAGCACTATGCGACTTAACTTCTGAGGTCATCAGTCGCCTACAACTTAGAACTAATTAAACCTAACTAACCTAAGGACATCACACACATCCATGCCCGAGGCAGGATTCGAACCGTAGAGGTCGCCCGACTCCAGACTGTAGCGCCTAGAACCGCACGGCCACTCCGGTCGGCTCAATACACAGAAATTTCAGTTAGTATCGTACTTATATTAAAATCAAACTTTATTACAAAGCTCGCGGAAGTGAGCACATAGACTGAATGTAATACATATCTCATCTCATGTAGGGCAACGGCCTTGCCGCAGTAGATACACCGGTTCCTGTGAGATCACCGAAGTTCAGAGCTTTCGGGAGTAGCCGGCACTTGGATGGGTGATCATCCAGGCCGCCATGCGCTGTTGCCATTTTTCGGGGTGCACTCAGCCTCGTGATGCCAATTGAGGAGCTACTCGACCGTATAGTAGCGGCTCCGGTCAAAGAAAACCATCGTACCGACCGGGAGAGCGGTGTGCTGACCACACGCCCCTCCTATCCACATCCTCAACTGATGATGACACGGCGGTCGGATGGTCCCGATGGGCCACTTGTGGCCTGAAGACGGAGTGCTTGCTGTGCTCATCTCATGTAGGCGTATTTGACAGTGCCGTTGTATGTTCGAATAGATCCAGGGCCAATCTGAGCGTCACAATTTAAGTATCAAAGAGGTAACCAAAGGCCAGCAGGTGGCGCTAGTATTAAAAAAAAATCCCCTTTTATTGTATAAAACTTACTTCATTTTAAGTTGGTGCCACCAGTCTGGGCCCACCTAAATGATCCTAATATGTCATTTGTTACTTGTTCGTCTCTTTTTGTTTGGCTAGATTTAGTGATCTTTACGAAACATTTTATTTAGTGGTGGTTGTAAACTTATTTCTTCACGCTTAGATTTTATTTATCACCTACATCAACCGGTTCTACGTTCATATTGCACCACGCCAGTTATCGGTTGCAGTTTTCTTCTGTTCTCAGTATTGACTAATGACTCTCTCTGCAACGTTGTTTAAGATATTACCTAATGACGCTCTTTTCATGCTGTTAGTATATGAGTTTCTCTTTCATAAAAGTAGCGTAAATGTATTTTGCCAAGTTGTTCACGAGGTGCTGACATGTACTTAATCGCAATGCATAGGAGTTTGTTATGTTTGACTTGCTTTCTATGGTTAACGCTAGCGACACCTACTGGCCATCGTTTACTTCCTTGACAGTTTAATTGCGACGCTCAGTTAGGCGCTGGTTCTATTCGAATAGACAACGGTACTGTCAAAGATGCCTACATGAGATAAGATTTGTATTGCATTTGGACTGTTCTCACTTTTGTGAGCTTTGTGCTAATGTTTTATTTTAATGTCAGTACGATTCTAATTGAAATTTCTGTATATACTGGAATACCTAGATGTTTACTAATGTAAATATTTTCAATAATTAATTTTCTTGTACACTTATTCCACAGCTTCTGTCTGATGATGTAATTCTGAAACGCGTAACGATTAATAAAGAAATGTGCGATCAAGAACTTTCTATATTTAAAAGTTGTGCCAAATCTGAATGGTCGCCCGTTTCTACCATGAATGTATTTCTCCATGAAGTAATAGCGCTGTTAGTATCGACATATTAGCGGAAAATGCCTTCTTCAGAACAGACTAGTGTCTTTATGGAAGTTTCCCGTTTGTGAGCCCAAGACTAGAGCTTCAATTCAGAATAAAGTTTTTCTGTTACTGTACCAGATTGTAGTTTTGCTAATCGCGCAAACTAAATTGACGCCCGGCGCCTTAGCTGATGCATGCGACCGTAAATGAGAAATGCCTTTACGGTCGCTCCTAGCCACCATGCCGATTGTCGACTTAGTTTGAGTGAATAGCACACGCTATTTCCGGTGCTCCTTGTCTGAATTATTCCCCTTAGTAACTGAAAGTGTGTAGTATGGGAGCAAATTTCGTACGTTATTTATTTATTGCATTTTATTGGAATGTATCTTTACCCAGTAATATTCTGAGTTTAGGCAACACCCATCTTTTCTTCTAATATGGGTGTCAGCTGCTCTATTTCATTTCACACTAAGCACCGCGTACTTCACTGTAACTCCTTCATGGTTAGCTTTTGTAATGAGTAGTTTCTGCACATATATTTGTGAGAGTTTTAGATTAACCTGCAGGGATTTGGAGCTAGCAAAATGGGTCTGACAGCCACAGAGTCTCCCAGCGGTTCATGGCACATTTTCCTGTTTCCATCCTACTTTATTTAATCTTTTCTGTAATGACTGCTCCTACGCCTCGAAGAGAATGCTCTGCTACGCCTTGCTCCGTAGACGTGAGAACATTAGCGACGACACAAACCCCATCCGTTCGCAAACACACCGAGCGAGGTGGCGCAGTGATTAGCACACTGGCCTCGCATTCGGGAGGACGACGGTTCAATCCCGCGTCCAGCCATCCTGATTTAGGTTTTCCGTGATTTCCCTAAATCACTCCAGGCAAATGCGGGGATGGTTCCTTTGAAAGGGCACGGCCGACTTCCTTCCCCGTCCTTACCTAATCCGATGAGAGCGATGACCTCGCTGTCTGGTCTCCTTCTCCAAACAATCCAATCCAATCCGGTCGTAAACAGCGTCTGCAAGGTCGCTGAAATAATGAGTCTCATGAGCTCCTCTAAGGTGCGCAGACTTGTGATAGGCCTGGAGAAGTTCCTATTCATTTATGTGACGACAAACATGCTGGAGTTGTAACTTCAGTCTCCAAAGGGTAGCACAATACACTGCAGAGTTCATCGTTACAACGTGAGGGAGAATGTCAAACAGAATAACCCCTTCAGAGCCAAGAAGATTGTCGCCATGACTTACCAGCTGAGGGTGCAGCTTCGAACTGTTTCTTCGGAGCAGGGGTGGTGTGGCGCTACTTCAAGGATTGCCGTTTTGCATCCGATTGGAAGTGATGAATCCAGGTTTCTTTGTCGTGTAAATGTTCGAAAAGAAATTGTCATGATCAGCCTCCAAACGCGCAAGCAACTGCGCACAGATTGTCCTTCATTGATCTTTATGGTCTACTGTTAGGCTCCGAGGAACCCAGCGGGCAGATACCGTTGGGTATCCCGAACTGGTGGATGAGTCTGACAGCAGTACCAACAGAGACGTCCAATTGAGCAAAGTTGTGTTTGATTATGATCCATCGATCACCTCAAGTGAGAGAGTCCAAACATTCGAACACTGCAGGAGCCACAGCTGTGTACAGCCTGCTGGCGAGTTGGAGGCTGGACAGATTTGCTCGATCAAGTTGCAATGATGAAAGACACCTCGCCCAACGACTCACCGGGCTTTTGTTCGCTACCAAGGTCTTCGTAGACATGCTGCAAGCGCCTATGAATATTTGCGATGCTCTGGTTTTCAATTAAAAGGAACTCAGTAACTGCACTCTACTTGGAACGCGCTTCCTTACTGACGCCATTTTGAAAGCTACGTATAGCGCCGCCACCTATCACAAGTTCATGAAACTATAGGGGTTGAAGCGGGAATACCCGCGAGGTGCTTTTAACAGTTTTCACAATGAAACATTGTCTCAAAATATGGTAGAAAACCCAAAGAGATTCTGGTCGTATGTAAAGTAAACCAGTGGCAAAAAAATGTTAATACCGTCACTGCGCGATAGCGATGGAAATGTTACCGATGATGGTGTCACTAAAGTGGAGTTACTAACTACAGTTTTCCGTAATTCCTTCACGAAAGAATACGAAGTAAATATTCAGGAATTCGAAACCAGAACAGCTGTTAGCATGAGTGACATAGAAATAGATATCTTAGGTATTTCGAAACAACTCAAATTACTTAAGAAAGGCAAATCTTCCGGTCCATATGGTATATCAACCAGGTTCCTCTCAGAGTACGCAGACACAATAGCATCTTTCTTAGCAATCATATAGACTACAACCCCTCACTTGACGAAAGGTCTGTTCCTAAAGACTGGAAAGTATCATAGGTCACACCAATATTCAAGAAGGGAAATAGAAGTAACCCATTGAATTACAGACCCATATCACTGACCTCAATTTGCAGTAGGATTTTGGAGCATATACTGTACTCGTACATTATGAATCACCTTGAACAAAATGACTTATTGATACATAAGCAACGCGGATTCAGAAAATATCGTTCTTGTGCACTCTTTATTCCCATGATGTAATGAGTGCTGTCGACAAGGGATCTCAGATCGATTCCATGTTCATAGATTTCCAGAAGGCTTTCGATACCGATCCTCACAAGCGACTATTAATCAAATTGCGTGCATATGCAGTATCGTCTCAGTTGTGTGACTAGATTCGTGATTTCCTCCCAGAGAGGTCACAGTTCGTAGTGATAGACGGTAAATCATCGAGTACAACAGAAGTGATAGCTGGGGTTCCGCAAGGTAGTGTCATAGGCGCTCTGCTGTTCCTGATTTATATAAATGATCTAGGTGATAATCTGAGCAGCCTCCTTAGTCTGTTTGCAGATGACGCTGTAATTTACCGTCTAGTAAAATCATCAGACGATCAATTCCAATTACAAAACGATCTAGAGAGAATTTCTGAATGGTGCGAAAAGTGGTAATCAGCATTAAACAAAGAAAAGGGCGAGGTCATCCTCACGGGTAATAAAAGAAATCCCATAAATTTTGGGTATACGATAAATCGCACATATGTAAGGGCTGTCAATTCGACAAAATAACTAGGAATTACAATTACGAGCAACTTAAACTAGAAAGACCACATAGATAATATTGTTGGGAAGGCGAAACAAAGACTGCGCTTTGTTGGCAGAACACTTAGAAGATGCGACAAACCCTCTAAAGAGACAGCCTACATTACACTTGTTCACCGGGCAGGCTGTTCACGGGGTGCCGATCTTTCAATTCGACGCCACTTCGGCGACCTGCAGTCTATGAGGAGGATAGGATGATGATGAAGGCAGCACAACACCCAGTCCCTGGGCGGAGAAAGTTCCCCGACCCAGCCGGGAATTAAACCCGGTCCCAGAGGATTGACAATCCGTCACGCTGACCATTCAGCTACCGAACTGTCCAAGATGATGATGATGATGGATATTTTAATATGTACGGTTCTCATGAAATTTGATGACCTGACTACATGTAAGTCCCTTTCCGCTAACACTGAATGAAATATTGTAACACATTCATCCTACAGCATTAAACCACCTACAAGGGCGAACTATCCTTCCGGAGAGTGGATGACACCCTGTCGTAAACAATCTGCCTCCCCACTCCTCTGGAAGGGGGAAGGAACGCACCAGTTTCCAGCCCGTCAAGTAATATCTCGGGAATTGTTTTTCAACAAAAAAATATTTTCGAAGGCTCCAGTCAAGTCTTTACAAGTTTTCTTCCAGAATAAATTCGGCTGTACCTACGTGACACAAACTGCCTGTCTTTCAGAACCGAGTCAGTTCTGTCCAGTTAAAGCTGCTGCCAGGCGAGGCCTTCAGCCCTCTGCTGAAGTTGCTAGCGGATTTACGCCATTGTTTGAGCCAACTGCGTGTGTGTAAGTCAGGTCACGTATGTGGACGCTGGAGGATTCTGAAGAGCAGAACACAGTGACTTCTCTATCTTGTGAACTAAATCTAGAGGAGAACAGAAGTCTTTCTTGTGAAGCAGAGGCTAGCCCTGCACTTCATGACCGGTGACCTACAGATCTTAACATGAAACACCTTACTTCCCGTAGCCCACTTTCTTAACTTTGTTCGACCTTCTGGTCTGGCCTACACCTGTTAACTTCCTGCCCCTCTTGTATCCCATACAATGTAATACATTTTCTTTATTTGACCTAATCTCCTGTTCTGTCATTAAAGTCAGCTTTAGACGTCCAAGTCCTGACCGCTCGAACACCTGTATAATATATTTCTTCGCACCTTTCAGTTAGCCCATTTTTTACAACTGCTTCTCTTCTCTCCAAAGGTCTCTTTAATTTTCCCCTAGTCATACATCTTTCTATAGTTTTGCTTTCCTCTATCCATGCCTGATGAGCAATTTTGCACTTACTGTCAGATCTTCTTATTAGATGTTTGTATTCCCTTGTGCCTGCTGCATTTGCTGCATTTTTAGATTCTCTCCTTTCGTCAGGTAGTTTCAACAACTTGTGTATAACCCAATGTTTTCTACTAGGCCTTGTCTCTTTGCTTATCTGATTCTCTGCAGACTTCATGTTCCATACCCATATGCTACCCATTCATATGCTATTGTATTCCTTTCCACTGTCTGAGTCATTTGTTGCTTAATGCTTCCTTTGAAACTTTCAACGACCACTTGTTCTTTCTGTTCATCGAGGTGCCATTTCCTTAATCTCCTACCTTTTTCGAATTTCTTCATTTTTAATCTTCAATTCAGAAACAATAAATTATGGTCAGAGTTCCGGAAATGTTATGCTGTTAAAAATGTGGTTCGTCGTGTAACACTGCAACGACTAGTAGTCTCTGATTCTAACTAGCAGGTGTTCAACGACTGGTGTTTCTATAATTTAGACACAATCACGCAGTACTACAGAACGAGAGTCATATTTTTTTAACAGAAACGCTTATGAAATGATTCAGAATTAGTTTATGCACTTGTTCTGCACTGAAAGAGATAAAAAACTTGCAAATCGGTCGCTGAGTTACCGTACTTTAACTAACGAAACTGTCGACGGGACGTTAAACACTAACCACCACCACTGACGAAACAATGGCGTAGAAGGTGATTTAATAATTTTTCTTTTGACTATGTTGTGAAACTTCCGGCACTGAACAGAAAGAACTAATTCAGTGTTACTATAGCAGACATGGCAGTACCATATTTTGATAACTGTGTCCTGTTAATCGTGATGATGATTATGAAGTCCCATACTCCGAGCTTAGGGGACTATGCAAGAAACCCGCACCGCTGTACTAGGCAAGGTCTTAGTGGAAGTGGTTTGCCATTGCCTTCCTCCGACCGTAATGGGGATGAATGATAATGATGATGAAGATGACACAACACCCAGTCATCTCGAGGCAGGTGAAAATCCCTGATCTCGCTGGGAATCGAGCCCGGGGACACTTTAATGCCCATAACCATTTGTGGGGGCTCCCACACATTTCAGTGTGGTTCACGGCGCTTCTTTGGCCATTGATTTATCACTTTGCAGCCCAGGACTTCTCCCATCTGTTCACTGGAGAGTCCATGATGACTCGTGTGGTATTCAATCCCCCAGCGTCATGCCCAAGGACGCCTACCCAGTTGGGCTGTAAGCAAGGCAGACTGGGAAGCTTTCCCCTCTGCTGTCACCGTTGAATCTCCTCCACATGGTACCATCGATGTGATGGTTATGCGGGTCACTAGAATGATTGTTTGTGCAGCGGAAAACGCGATCCCTTGTTCCTTAGGGTGCCCCCGGCGAAAGACAGTAACTTGGTGGTCAGCAGAAATTGTCATTAAAGAGCATGTTGTTGTTGTTGTGGTCTTCAGACCTGCGACTGGTTGGATGCAGCTCTCCATGCTACTCTATCCTGTGCAAGCTTCTTCATCTCCCAGTACCTAGTGCAACCTACATCCTTCTGAATCTGCTTAGTGTATTCATCTCTTGGTCTCCCTCTACGATTTTTACCCTCCACACTGCCCTCCAATACTAAATTGGTGATCCCTTGATGCCTCAGAACATGTCCTACCAACCGATCCCTTCTTCTGGTCAAGTTGTGCCACAAACTTCTCTTCTCCCCAATCCTATTCAATACTTCCTCATTAGTTATGTGATCAACCCATCTAATCTTCAGCATTCTTCTGTAGCACCACATTTCGAAAGCTTCTATTCTCTTCTTGTCCAAACTATTTATCGTCCATGTTTCACTTCCATACATGGCTACACTCCATACAAATACTTTCAGAAATGACTTCCTGACACTTAAATGTATACTCAATGTTAACAAATTTCTCTTCTTCAGAAACGCTTTCCTTGCCATTGTCAGTCTACATTTTATATCCTCTCTACTTCGACCATCATCAGTTATTTTGCTCCCCAAATAGCAAAACTCCTTTACTACTTTAAGTGTCTCATTTCCTAATCTAATTCCCTCTGCATCACCCGACTTAATTCGACTGCATTCCAATATCCTCGTTTTGCTTTTGTTGATGTTCATCTAATATCCTCCTTTCAAGACACTATCCATTCCATTCAACTGCTCTTCCAAGTCCTTTGCTGTCTCTGACAGAATTACGATGTCATCGGCGAACCTCAAAGTTTTTCTTTGTTCTCCATGGATTTTAATACCTACCCCGAATTTTTCTTTTGTTTCCTTTACTGCTTGCTCTATATAGAGATTGAATAACATCGGGGAGAGGCTACAACCCTGTCTTACTCCCTTCCCAACAACTGCTTCCCTTTCATGTCCCTCGACTCTTATAACTGCCATCTGGTTTCTGTACAAATTGTAAATAGCCTTTCGCTCCCTGTATTTTACCCCTCCCACCTTTAGAATTTGGAAGAGAGTATTCCAGTCAACATTGTCAAAAGCTTTCTCTAAGTCTACGAATGCTAGAAACGTAGGGCAGGCTCTACAGCGGCATAAGTGACACCCTTCTATGGAGCACTTAATAGCTTTTAAGCGGCTCCGTGACCACTTTCGTCAGCTTATTAAACGACAGAAACAACCGCGTTGGGAGAGGTATGTCTCGGCCATTGGGTGTCATATGTCACCTTCTCAAGTCTGGATAAAGATCAGACGTGTTTTTCAGTACCAGACCCCAACAGGTATCCCTAGCGTTACGATCGATGGCATGTTATCGATTGATGCAAACTCTATTGCTAAGCACTTTGCTGAGCAGTATGCTCGAGCCTCTGCATAAGAGAATTACCCCCTGCCTTTCGCACTCTCAAACGGAGGATGGAAATGAAAGTCCTCTTGTTCACTACATGCCACAGTGAACCCTATAACGCCCCATTTACAGAGTGGGATCTCCTCAGCACCCCTGCACATTATCCCGATGCAGCTCCTGGGCCACATCGAATCCACAGTTAGATGATTAAACATCTCTCGTCTGACTACTTCGCGTGATCGGGAAGCGAGATTGCTACCGTGAGACCACGAGCTCTGGACCTGTTAATCGTAACAAGGATAAAATAAAAATTACACTTTAAGGTCCCATCGACGCCAAAATCACTAGAAACGAAGCATAAGTATGGATCGACAAGGGTAGGAAAGCAATCAGCCGTGGAATTATCGTAGATCCCATTTCGGCATTAACTTAAAATTATCTTCGTAAGCTGTTCGCGTGCCGCTGCGAATAAAGCATGCCGTTATGACTCTGAGCACTATGCGACTTAACTTCTGAGATCATCAGTCGAGTAGAACTTAGAACTAATTAAACCTAACTACCCTAAGAACATCACACACATCCATGCCCGAGGCAGGATTCGAACCTGCGACCGTAGTGGTAGCTCGGCTCCAGACTGTTAGCGCCTAGAACCGCACAGCCACTCCGGCCGGCCTAAAGCATACCGTGCATGGGAAAATGGCGGTATCCAAAACTGGGGCTGTGGTGCACCATGGGCCATAGATGTCCTGGGTGAACGATAGCTCCGCAGATGTTTACGAGCGAACAGACGTGGAGCTGTTGAGCAACTGCATGCCGGATAAACTAAGGTGGTACCAACAGCGTCTCCTCAACGATCGTTCTACGAATGCTGCTGCGTATGGGCTTCTGCAGCAGGCGCCTGGTTCATGCACCCGTGTTGTCTGCTGTTTATCGGCCACGAAGGCTCGATTTTGGACGCCAGTACCGCAACTGGACGTTCACTGAGTAGTGACAAACGGCCCTTTCCGATGAATCACTCTTTATGCTCCGTTAGAAAGATGGCCGTTGGTGTATAAGACCTTAAACGTCTGCAATAATCGTCGAAAGGGTACAGGACGGAGGAGGAAGCATATAGTCTGAGGAATGTTTTCGTGGCATTCGCTGGGTGATCTCGTCATTCTGAAAGGCACAATGGATCAACGCAAGTATCCATCTCTTCTATGTCGGCCTCTACATGCAGTTTATTTTACTTCAGTATTAGCATCTACCAGCAGGACGGTGCAATGTGTCACAAAGCTCGCAGTGTACGTGGGTGGTTTGAAGAGCACCAAGATAGGTTTACCGTACTCCTCTGGTCACAAAACGCCCCAGATTTAAACCAATCGAGGATCTGTGGAACCACTCCTTAGGCTCTTGGTGTCATGGCTGCTCAACCGAGAAACCTAACGTAGCTGGCCACGGCATTTGAGTTAGCATGGCTCCACATCCTTGCCAGTACCTTCTATAACCTCACGGACTCTTCCTGCACATCTCGCAGCGGTCCACACTGTAAAAAGTGGTTATTCAGGATTCTGACAGATAGTCATGTTAACTAGGTGGTGCATACAGATCAGCTTTCGCCATAATGAATGAAATAACGCGTGCCCCGTAACTGATATCGTTATTCCTACATCAAAGTGATAATAAGGGGTCGCCTTCGACAGTAACGGATTTTAAAAGCGGGTAGACGGATGACAGACGAAAAGAGACAGAGAACATGCACCATGTCATTTAGTATGTCAGAGCTTGACAACAACCACCACTGAACAGCCACACCATCGAAAATCGGTATAGGATACAAAAGTCACTGCTGCACATATGTATCTCCGTTCAACTAACATCACAATGTATGGGCCCAGAAACATCATCGTCGGACGTGACAATCATGGAAAAAGATCGCCTTGACTTACGTATCACGATACGTGTTGACACAAGCTGATAACAAAATACGTGTACGATGAGGAGTTACATGCATGCTCAGGCGTAGCGCCGTATACGGATCCTGCCTTGGAGGAGGTTAAGTGGGAGATGTGTCTCAGAGCTGGATGGTGACAGATGGTGACGCGAGACTGGACGCGCACGTAGTTTATGTATCAGCTGATAGAGGACAATATTGGATATTGGGGACTGTGGTTTTAGTTTCGATTGTGCCCACTAGAGTGCACTAAAGTAATAGAATGTTTTTCACAAACTGCTCTAGTATTTTTATAAAGTGTTATTATGTCTTTTTGTGTATGTAAAATGTTATATATGTGTTTTAGCAGTATGAATGATGGGTGAGTGTGGTTTAAGGTTAATATGAAGATAATTGTTTAACGAGTTGTGTAGTAGGATTTAGAGTGGGAACATTTCGAAGAAGTATGGATATGGACAAGGGGGTTTTTGTAGAATAGATTTGTAAAGTAAGTTTATGATAAAGGGGAAGTTAATTTAGGTATAAATAACAATAGTAAATAACTTTATGCACAAGCAAAACTTCAGCATATTAGATAATTACGTCGGTAAAAAATGCAGTCATTAAGTTTACTATTTTGCGATTGGTTATTGATGAAAAGCGCGGATTGACGAGGGAGAATGTTGTTTTGCTATTGGCTGATGAGTAAACTGACTAATGGTAAAGCAATATTCTTCGCGCGCTTTTCTCTGCTGGTAGAGAAGACTTAGAGTATTCTAGAAAGGAGTCGGAGCCTAGCCATGAAACATCTACATCTACATTTATATTCCGCAAGCCACCCGACGGTGTGTGGCGGAGGGCACTTTATGTGCCACTGTCATTACCTACCTTTTCCGTTCCAGTCGCGTATGGTTCGATGGCAG
The DNA here is from genome assembly GCF_023897955.1 of Schistocerca gregaria. Lineage (NCBI taxonomy): Eukaryota > Metazoa > Arthropoda > Insecta > Orthoptera > Acrididae > Schistocerca > Schistocerca gregaria. The sequence continues at coordinate 767,775,670 of NC_064931.1, read as the reverse complement.
AACGACTGTCTGAAAGCCTCCGTGCGCGCTCGAATCTCTCTAATTTTACATTCGTGATCTCCTCGGGAGGTATAAGTAGGGGGAAGCAATATATTCGATACCTCATCCAGAAATGCACCCTCTCGAAACCTGGCGAGCAAGCTACACCGCGATGCAGAGCGCCTCTCTCGCAAAGTCTGCCACTTGATTTTGCTAAACATCTCCGTAACGCTATCACGGTTACCAAATAACCCTGTGACGATACGCGCCGCTCTTCTTTGGATCTTCTCTATCTCCTCTGTCAACCCGATCTGGTAAGGATCCCACACTAATGAGCAATACTCAAGTATAGGTCGAACGAATGTTTTGTAAGCCACCTCCTTTGTTGATGGAGTACATTTTCTAAGAACTCTCCCAATGAATCTCAACCTGGTACCCGCCTTACCAACAATTAATTTTATATGATCATTCCACTTCAAATCGTTCCGCACGCATACTCCCAGTATTTTACAGAAGTAACAGCTACCAGTGTTTGTTCCGCTATCATATAATCATACAATAAAGGATCCTTCTTTCTATGTATTCGCAGTACATTACATTTGTCTATGTTAAGGGTCAGTTGCCACTCCCTGCACCAAGTGCCTATCCGCTGCAGATCTTCCTGCATTTCGCTACAATTTTCTGATGCTGCAACTTCTCTGTATACTACAGCATCATCCGCGAAAAGCTGCATGGAACTTCTGACGCTATCTACTAGGTCATTTACATATATTGTGAAAAGCAATGGTCCCACAACACTCCCCTGTGGCATGCCAGAGGTTACGTTAACGTCTGTAGACGCCTCTCCATTGATAACAACATGCTGTGTTCTGTTTGCTAAAAACTCTTCAATCCAGCCACACAGCTGGTCTGATATTCCTTTGGCTCTTACTTTTTTTATCAGGCGACAGTGCGGAACTGTATCGAACGCCTTGCGGAAGTCAAGGAAAATAGCATCTACCTGGGAGCCTGTATCTAATATTTTCTGGGTCTCATGAACAAATAAAGCGAGTTGGGTCTCACACGATCGCTGTTTCCGGAATCCATGTTGATTCCTACAGAGTAGATTCTGGGTGTCCAAAAACGACATGATACGCGAGCGAAAAACATGTTCTAAAATTCTACAAGAGATCGACGTCTATAGTTTTGAGCATCTGCTCGACGACCCTTCTTGAAGACTGGGACTCCCTGTGCTCTTTTCCAATATTTTGGAACCTTCCGTTCGTCTAGAGACTTGCGGCACACGGTTGTTAGAAGGGGGGAAAGTTCTTTCACGTACTCTGTGTAGAATCGAATTGGTATCCCGTCAGGTCCAGTGGACTTTTCTCTGTTGAGTGATTCCAGTTGCTTTTCTATTCCTTGGACACTTATTTCGATGTCAGCCATTTTTTCGTTTGTGCGAGGATTTAGAGAAGGAACTGCAGTGCGGTCTTCCTCTGTGAAACAGCTTTGGAAAAAGGTGTTTACTATTTCAGCTTTACGCGTGTCATCCTCTGTTTCAATGCCATCATCATCCCGGAATGTCTGGATATGCTGTTTCGAGCCACTTACTGATTTAACGTAACACCAGAACTTCCTAGGATTTTCCGTCAAGTCGGTACATAGAATTTTACTTTCGAATTCACTGAACGCTTCACGCATAGCCCTCCTTACGCTAACTTTGACATCGTTTAGCTTCTGTTTGTCTGAGAGGTTTTGGCTGCGTTTACACTTGGAGTGAAGCTCTCTTTGCTTTCGCAGTAGTTTCCTAACTTTGTTGTTGAACCACGGTGGGTTTTTCCCGTCCATCACAGTTTTACTCGGCACGTACCTGTCTAAAACGCATTTTACGATTGTCTTGAAAGTTTTCCATAAATACTCAACATTGTCAGTGCCGGAACAGAAATTTTCCTTTTGATCTGTTAGGTAGTCAGATCGGGCGTGTGTAGTAGTAGTTCCGATGGAAAAGATAAGTTGCCGTATCTAGTAGTGTTTCATACATCAAAAGTGTTGGAAAGTGACGGCATAGTTATTCCGAATGTGTGTGTTGAAATTTCGGAATTTTTAAATGAATTTTGTGACGAGAAAAGAGATATGTTCCGCGTGGCGTATTGATCAGGTCGGAGGCTAAAAGCTGTGACTGCATTAGGTACCGACAGACTTAATATTTGGCGAGCATCCTCAATCAAAAACAATCAGTATTTTTGTAGCTATTAGGTTTTCGGGAAATGCAACGCCATAAACTTGCTAACGTGAACAGTGGATCCTAGGACCAATATAAATATATGGATGGAAGTTGCACCAAAATCAGTCCAATCAACCTCTTCATTTCATCCTCGTGTTTTGGGACCAGTTGATTCAAACGTTTGGAAACCATTGTCGTATGTGTTGCGTAAATATCTGTTTGTTTACTGATGTGTTCAAATATTTCATCTCTGCCAAAATTCAATAAGAATCATCGGCTTTGTCACCATTCTGCACAGTTTCATCACTGACTTTGGCGCCATGGGCACTCGTAAAATGCACAATGTTCAGATGGTTGCCTCGAGCATCAAATCACATAGTTCTGTCGCTTATTGAATCATCAGAGGAATTCTCACTTTTGAATGACGGCAATCGCATAACACGGCGACGCTTACGTGGAAAAAGTAACGCACTCGATAAATGACTGCCTTCTCCTCGCGACATTTTTGTTACTGTGGGCAACAATGCTGTTTGAAAATAATCGCTGTGAATCTAGTCCCTCCTTACACAATTATGTCATTCTCTAACATGATTTAAATGTTGTTTACGTACACAGCTAGGCGGCAGTTGCCGAGAGAATTTGTTCGCCGGTAACGCCTGTGTGCTAGGTGCCAAGTACTGCACGGCTGTCGGACGTGTTGCTGATTGGCAGGCGCACCATTACACGCTCGTTAATACTCTTAACACACGTCAAGTGGTCGCTGGCACGCGGGACTGCGCCATCAACGGAAAGCCCAGTAAAACCGGCTACACGCTCGACGTGTTAAGGGCACTTTAGAAACTTTGTCACAAGTGCCATTATCATTACCTGTAAGGAAAGTTAAAGCTAGGAAGGAAAGCAAGCAAACTTAAACTGACGGGTGGAGATATGCCAAATGTCTTACGCACTCACATCACGCCATCAGATACCAATCGGGCAGGATACAGAAAGTTATTTATGAGTAAAATATATGATAATTGTATCACTGTCTTATTGTAGTGGGGTTATGCTGCGTTTTGTTAAATTTTTGCGATAAATGTTTCGTTTATAAGTGAACAGGAATGTGCTATTGTAATTCGATGAGTCATGCACAGTTCGCCTTTCGAGGGGTGGAAAGTGATGCGAATTCATTTTTTACCACTGAGAACGATAATGCCGAGGATGCTGGACTCCTTCGTGGGAGTAGTGGACGCGCCGCAAAACCAACAACATCTAGTGCTGTTTCCCAGGCAGGAGAACGTCGTGCAAACTAGCCACCAGTGGACGTTAAGACTAAACTACAGCACGTGGCAAGTCAGAAATGAGACACGAAGATTGGAAGAAACATTCGCCAGGCTGCTGGAAGCTGAGAGGGAAGGAATATTACTGTAGACAAGAGACGCTATCAAAGGTTGCGGCTCCCGTATGAGGGGCAGGGTGCCAGAGGGATGTTTTGGCACCACACACTTATTTAAGAGTGTGAGCGCGCACTGTGGTTTACCTGCGTTTACTCCGGAGGTAGTGATAGTGAACTGCTACGAACATGTAAGCCTCAAGGGAATGACGAGGTTGAAATTACAAGATAATTGAATATTAGTTAATGGTACGACTACGACATGGTGGCCGGCTACCATCATTAGATAGACCATTATAAACGTGAGACAACTCTCTGTGTATTGGGCAGAAAGGCCATTAGAAGTGCTTGCCAACCCTCAGCCAGACATGTCCTAATAACACCCTAAAACCAGACCACCTACTTTCATTGGATTGCTCATTCATTGCTTTATGTAACTTGCATCTACCTCAAGCGGAAAGTCGCCTACCTCCCGAACTCCCACTTCATCAACTACCAGTGTACTGAGTTACGCGTAGTGAATAATGATTTGTTAAGTAAAAATTAAATGATTAACTGCCAGGTAAACAGAAAGGAAATCCAAGCATGATAAACAATTAAGTGGAACTTGGTTCAAATGGCTCTGAGCACTATGCGACGTAACATCTGAGGTCATCCGTCCCCTAGAACTTAGAACTACTTAAACCTAACTAACCTAAGGACATCACACACATCCATGCCCGAGGCACGATTCGAACCTGCGACCGTAGCGGTCGCGCGGTTCCAGACTGAAGCGCCTACAACCGCTCGGCCACCCTGGCCGGCAAGTGGAACAATTAGCTGTTAAATAATCAGTTACAGAAATACGCTAAGAAGGAAGAAATCTGGTAATTTTATTTTATTAATTTGGTACGCCACAACGCCGAATAACGTTTGTTAAGGAATAGCCAATGAAGAGCGTGGCTTAGCTAAATTTGAGTAAGATGTTGTGGAGAAAATTCTATTTATTTTGTCGTATTATGTCAACTTGTAAAACATGTGTTCAGATTTTTTGTCCAGATAAGTAAACAGGTACGAATTCGAAGGTCTTCCTTCTTCTCGAAGAAGGAAGGGATATTGCGCCACCATCTAGTCTGGAATATTAAACTGCCTGGTGCCAAACCGGCAAAACGACGTCACTGGGAGAGAGGCCATGTCATTATGGTGACCACGAAAAATGAAGTAAGACATATTCAGAGTGCAAGAGTACTTCTTCCGTTCACTGATGCTGCAAAATACACCTGCCACCGCTTCTGAAAAATGAAATTGAGACAGCTTTCACCTACGACAGGGCATCCAGAAAAGACTGTTTGTACGAGAAAAGTAGGCCGAGTGAAGTCACTATTGCTTCACAGTGGCAAGCGAGCGCGTTAACTTGTTTAGCACTGGCGAGAGGGAAACACTACCCTGCTGGGATCGCGTAAATAGTACTTGGATCAGACATCCTCTCTCACAAGAAAACAGTCCAGTCTGACATATCGAAATCTGTCCTGAAATTTTTTGTACTGGAAGAATACACTGAAAGAAACACAATGTCGAAGTTTTAGATGCTAAGACTTATGTAAGTAATAAAACAAAAGAGGTTGAAAACTTCATATATGTAGCTCACCAGATGGTTGGAAGTATGTATACCCCTGGCTTAACTGCTGCAGACAGCGCATGTGCATCACTGCGGATGCATAGCCTAAGTTGACGGCACAATGGTAAACAAATAACGCGGCAGAATGTGATGGTAATTTGTAAAGTACGAGTAAATTTCAGTTTTCGTTGATAGTTACTCTGACCAAATGTTCGCAGTTACTATTAACTTGAATTTGCAACTCATTTAAGAACCATAATAATTAGCAGCTGCCTTTGCGATACCGGTAACGCTGAAAACAATGGAGATAAAGCTGAATTAATTTTCTTTGTGTTTTCTTCGTGTATGCTAGCTAATAGCATTTGTCTTTACGCAGGTTCCATAGTTACACAGTGATATGGAATCCAATTAATGTTTTCAATCTTGCAAAATGATATATGAAGAATGTAGTATGAAATTGATATCATGTACTTCTCCTGAAGACCTCCCTATGTGTCATTTATTAGCTAGTTTCTGAACATTTACTCGAACTTTTTTCAGTACGATAGGGTCCTCAGCTGCGATGAATTTTTGAACGATTTCTTGAAGCCTTCAGCTGTCATTCTCTTTATTTCCTGTACGAGTGTACAGTTTCGGCCTTAGGCCATTTGCAAGTATCCAAAACGGAAGTTTCACACATTTGATACATTAGTGACACTTGTGATTTTGATGTAGGAACAAGTCATGTCTATAGATATACTACGCGCATTATAACTTACTTTATTGATGACATTTTAGTGACAATATTATCCATAAAGTAAGTTATAATGCGTTTAGTATATCTACAGATATGACTTGTTTCTACATCAAAATCACAAGTATCACTAATGTATCCAATATATGAAACTTCTGTTTTAGATATTTGAAAATGACCTAAGGCCGACATTGTACAATCGTACAGGAAACAAAAACAATGTCAGCTGAAGGCTTCAAGGAATCATGCAAAAAAATTTAGTCGAATTATGACATCTCGTTAGAAATAATGGAATCATTAGAAAAGAAAAATAAAAACAGGAAATAGCAGACGGTTATGTGAATTATGGTTCGAACGATGATTGTTGTGGTAGTTAAAGTCTAGAACAAAACCTCACTAGCTTCATAACCAACATAAAACACATACAGTAATAGCTTTCAGTTTCAAAGAGAAAGCTTTAAATTTTTTGGTCAAACGAACGAGGGAATAAACCTTTAAATATAAGCAGTGTGCAAAGCCGTTTTCATTTCGTAAAGTATGAACGGGACTTGTGTAAATGGAACAATGATTTACGCGAAGTACGAAACACCCATATGAAACTCTCAAAATAATTAAACAAAAATTATTTGAATGATTTAGGACAGGTCGGGAGAGTCAGTGCATCGTTAGCGAGGAGATCTGCGTGACTGGACGCTCTGAATCCTAAGTGACATTAACATTACTGATATTGAAATTCCTTCGACCTAATTAAACAGACATAGGATTTTTATGCGGAAAATGAAGTCATAAAATTACGAAGTTTACTTTAAGTAAACGTGTAAAGACGTGGTTAGCAGGTAATACTATAGAGAAATCAGTTGCTGATGTAAAGCCGAAGCTTCTTTTTATCTTCTAAAATGTTGTGTACAAAGCCCATTAGTCAGGTTTCGTGCAGCAACTGCGTGTAAACCGCACATTTCATTTCGAGCGAAAGAAAGAGAAAGTCGCTTATGCAGCCGATGAATGCTATGACACATTCGTATACAACAATACCAGTAAGGAGTACCAGTGAGTTACTGTTTCCGCAACTTTATACCTATCTTCAGGAACCTCACGGCAAATTAGCACTAAAAATTAGAAAAATGAGCTGTTTAGTTGCAAAAATCTTGTCACCGACGTAGCAAAATCCAGACAAATGGAAGAGAATAATTTTAAGTATTTCATCCGAAACGTCTTCTTACCAGTTGCTGCAAATATTTTATTACTTTTTTTCGACCCTTGGCCTGGACATAACATTCAATCTGTGTTTACGGGGACGACGATGAAAAGATTCAGCCTATCAGTAAATAAATTTTTCGACATTGTAAAGTATTATTCAGAAAGCCCGCCCGGTTAGCCGTGCGATCTAACGCAGCGCTTTCCGGGCGGTAAGGCGTGCCGGTTCCCGGCACGAATTCGCTCGGAGGGGTAGTGTGGAGCTCCGGTGTACCGGCCAGTCTGTGGATGGTTTTTAAGGCGGTTTTCCATCTGCCTCGGCGAATGACGGCTGTTTCCTCTTATTCTTCCTCAGTCTGACTATGTCGACGGTGGCTGCGGAAACACAGTCTCCACGTATGCGTACACCATATTTACTCTACGACGCACACATTTGGGGTTACACTCGTCTGGTGTGAGACGTTCCCGGTTGCCGGGGGAGGGGTGGGGCTGTTCAACTGTGGGCCGAACCGCACAATAACCCTGGGTTCGGTGTGGGGCGGCGGCGGGGTGAGTGGACTGCTGCAGCCTGTTGTTAGGGCTCCGGTGGGGACGAAGCCTCTCCGTCGTTTCTAGGTCCCCAGCTCAACACAATACAAAACAATTATTCAGAAAATTATCAGACAATATAATGTCTGATTGCTATTTATCACGTCAGGATTATCATCGAAATAGTGTTGTTAAACTTTAGTCACTTGTGAGTTGTCTGTTTGCATCAGTAAGTTTTACAAATTTGGTTAAATGTGACTGGTACGCACCACAATTTGTAGAAAATCGGCCACGATCTTTTTTTACTTCATCCCAATTCTGTCTAAATAAATCGAGTAATTTCTGTGAAGTGCCTAAATGTTTTTTCTTTCTCGGGTGTGCCTTGTGTAAAGAAAATGTTTGCTTTCGTCATCCAATAGACACTTCTCATTTTTGTGACAGTTACTGGAAATAACCAAGGAAGTATTTCACGGTTAGTGAAACACACATTATTCTAAAACTATCATAAGATCTGTGTTACAGAAATTGTTATAAAATATTTCATGTCAACGTATTAAAGTCCTGTTTGAGAATGGTCGTCTCCAACGTATCTTCATACATTGCCTTGATTATCTTTCCCCTGTTAGCTGCTTGTGTAACAGTTACAGCTGCAACAGTTTAGCTGACTATATTAACCACCAATTGATCAAAATGTTAATGATGTGATACATTTTTGATATGGTTTTAAGTGCTTAAAATTCGCATGTGTGCACTTTGGACTTCGAGCTACGCGGCACTGTGTCCTCTTGTCACGGCTGCGTCTGCTTATTCGACCATTACCGCACAAGGCAGGAAGGTCTGTACAGACTGGTGTAACAAGCGTTTCTTCGTGAGACAAAAATGAGTAACTTTAACATTTAAAAAACAAATGGTTGCAGTGGGCCTCAGCAGCTAAAATTTTCGTCAGTGCATTTCTTTCGGCGTATTCTTCCCGTATTAAAATGTCAGGTTAGGTTTCGACATGTCGGACTGGACTATTTCCTTGTCAGACCGTGACAAAGTCTGCAAATTATGGTAAACTATACCGCTAGTGCCAGCCTCGTAACTTCGAGACGAAGACCGTCCAGAAACCCCGGTGAAGCAGCCAGTCACTCTAAATGTAGACTATAGAAGGTACAGGCATCTGCCTGAGCAGAAGACTACCTAGTGCCTTCACACCGCTCAGTCACGTACCGGCTGGAAATCTCCTGAAGGAGTCCACTTCTTTTGTGGGAAGTGAGCTCAACTCCGGACTTATTTTTATTTATTTACAATCCAAGTCCCGCAGGACCAAATTGAGGAGCAAAACTCCAAGTTCATGTAACCTGTCAGTACATGAAATTACAACATGAAAGTAAAACAGATAAAAATAAAATGTTTATGAACTTAAAAAAGTCAATCCATAAGTTTAAGTAAACGCAATCGACAATACAACAAAAATCAGTTTAATTTTTCAAGGAACTCCTCAACAGAATAGAAGAAGTGGCCCATGAAAAAACTCTTCAGTTTAGATTTGAAAGTGACTGTAAGGAGTATATGTATATTGACAGGCCAATGTCAAAATACTGTGACTCTGGAACAAACGTCGATTAGAGGTCGATACTGTAGCTTGATTGTGACTCCTTCTAACTTTTTGATAGAATTTCCGCTTTGTTCTACATGATATCCTTATTCCACTAATCAGCCACTCGGGCTGCCTATTACTGCTAGTACCCAGTTTAGGACGTTCTAATGGAAAACAACTCTCAAAGAGTATCAGAAATGTGTTAAGGAAAGCATTATATTTATCATCTACGTTACCGGCACTATAAACATCCTGCCTCTCTTGTACTTTGACAAGGTTTCAAAAACTCTGCCGGCCGTTGTGACCGAGCGGTTCTAGGCGCTTCAGTCTGGAACCGCGCGACCGCTACGGTCGCAGGTTCGAATCCTGGCTTGGGCATGGGTGTGTGTGATGTCCTTAGGTTAGTTAGGTTTACGTAGTTCTAAGTTCTAGGGGACTGATGACCTCAGATGTTAAGTCCCATAGTGCTCAGAGCCATTTTTCAAAAACTCTCTATTGCTATCGCTTTGTTCTACATGATATTCTTATCCCACTAGTCAGCCACCCGGGGTGCCTATTTCTGCTAGTGCCCCATTTAGAACGTTCTAATGGAAAGCAACTCTCAAAGAGCACTAGAAATGTGTTAATGAAAGCATTATATTTAACATCTATGTTATCGGCACTATGAACATCCTGCCTCTCTTATTCCTTTACAGGGTTTAAAAAACTCTATTGCTGTTAGATTAACTTTTCTACATTGTTTGTAATGAAATGTGACATTTGTACAAAAGCCATTTAGTGCTAAAATTTGTGCTTCATGGTCCGAAATGCCATTCAATCTTTTACTAACAGAATTCCCATCTAGTAATGAAGAATGAATAAAAATATTGTCTATGGCTGTGATACTGTTCCCCTGCACCTCAGTTGGAAAAAACACAGACTGCATCAGATTATATGAATTTAGGATATCTGCCAGCATGCTTTTTCTTGTACCATCATACATAAAATTTATGTTGAAGTCACCACACACAACTGATTTCTCATACTTTCTAGAAAGTGAATCAAGAACCCTCTATAGTTTGAGCGGAAATACTCTGAAGCCAAAGTTAGGGGACCTATAAACTACAACAATTTGAAGTTTAGTTTCACTATATTCAACTGCCCCTGCACAACATTAAAATATTTGTTCAGTGCAGTGCCGTAATACGTCTATGGACTCAAGTGAAATACTGTTTTTTATGTACATAGCCACTGCTTCCCCCCCCCCCCTTCTCAAGTAACTAATTGAAAAAAAGACAGATAATCTGTATCATGAAAATGGAAACCTCTGAACTGTTAAATTATTTAAGTAGTGCTTCGACATACCAATAATTTATAAGCAGTTCACTAACTTTATCTGTAATATCTCTTACAGTTTGATGAAATACGCTAACTCTTTCTCTACTTGGAAACATGACTTCCTCTGAATGTGAGCCCTTAGTTAGAGGGACTTCCTTTAAACAGGTTTACCTATCAGCTTACTTCAATGTAAAAAAATTGCAGCTCTAACAGCAACTCCTACAGGATTTTTTCTATGAGTGATCCCACCACAACCCACTACACTGTCACCTACAAGCTTGGCTAGCCTCCCCTTCCCATACCTATTGAGGTGCAGACCATGCCTAGTGAAACTCGATCTACTGGTAGACCCAAATGGCACCACTGAAATGTGACCCATGCCCTCTACCATAGCGCCCTCTCCAGCCCATTGTTAACACACCTAAAAGCTGCATTAAGATGGGACCGATCATGACACTGAAACAGTTGCACGAAATGCACATTAGTGCCACCAGTTTCAGTAGCTATCTTTACCAGGTCACCACCTACATCATATTGCCCGTCCCTACCAAGACTGTCCCCTGCTCCACGCACTATCACTACCCGATCTTCCTTCGTAAAATTCCTTCATCTCCCCTATGCTGTCAGTCCCCTGAGCCAACCCTGCACTAGGCTTCACAATGCTGGTGACCTGGTACTCGATGCCCAACACGTCCTACAACTGCTGGCCCACTCCTCTACCGTGCGAACTACCTAGCAGGAGAACCTTCTTCTTTCTTTTTAGACTTTGCAACTAACCCAGGCCTTCTAACTGCTGAGGACTGCTGAATGTTCCCTACATCTACAGCTATAAGAGGCTGACAGTTGGTCAAATCTATTGCATATACGCAACCTACTGACTACCTCCTCCTCCTAGCTGCGTTCTTGCCAACTGCCAGTTCCCACTCCTCAACCTATCTAGTTCCTCCTTTGCTAGTTGTAATTGCACATGAAGGGCACAGATCTTACGCTCCTGCTCCTCTATCAAATTATTTCTGCTACAGATTCTCTATTCACAGGAGAGGATCTCGCTAGAATGTCCACTGGCTCCCCCACAGCATTTCCCCCAGTGAATATACTTTGAACAACTTCCATGCCGTAACTCACTACTCAAAAAACTATGACAGAGCCCACATTTCTCACTCGCGGTAAAATTTTACAGTTACTGAAAAAAAACTATACGTCTACGTTACCTAAGCTCTGTTACACCAGTAGAACTATTTATAGTAACAATAGCGGTCTCGAAATTCTCTGTCTACTAAGAAAGCAACTACTTGTATTAATACTACAACACCACAGCTGATACCAATACCAGCAAAACTTCACAAAATTATTAGCTAGAATCAAAATTTCAAAAAGCCACTGGAACACTGGACGAAGTTAAAACACTGAATGAAAATTGTACTGTAAATATTTCATTAGAAACAATAAGAAACGTTAGCTGAAAACTAAAGCACGAAAATTACTAACCGACGTCAACACACAGAAAGCTCTGAAAAAACACAGCAAGCCAACGTTTTCAAAAGTGTATTAAGTCGTTATTTCGCCACAGACAGCGCGAAACACCGCTGAAAACTATTAAATTTAATGACTGTATAACAGAGCACAAATAACTTTGCAGTACTTAGCTTTATTACCGCTACAGCTGCAACCGCACGCCGCAAAATGTAAACACACCACACTGGTAGCTGCGTTGCTACTCTGCGCTGCACTTCGGTCCTTGTGGACATCCTGCCGTTAACCACCGGGTCTTTGACGTCGACCATGCTGGCAGTATGGTTTGAGTACCGACCACCACGCAGCCCGATACGGGCAGACAGCCTGGACGTGGATTAAAGCTTAAAGCTCGCGTGGTCCCGAAGGCTGACGTATAATTTAAACCTTTAGAAATGGTACTCTGTAAGAAGCATTTATTATTAACGAAACAGAAGTGTCTGTAACTTAATCTGGATTACCTAATGGCGTTTACATGGATAATATATGATATGAGGATCTAAACGAGTGTGTGAACGGAAAAAGTAGCAAATAATTAAAAATAATAAATGAAAGCGAAACAGAAACGGGAAGTCTGTTAGTATAAGTGTAGGCCAAACTTGTTTAAAAGTTTGTAATTAGCTCGTTGTTTATAAAATTTTGTCTACCTCATCGTACCTAAAGAAATGAAGAATATAGAAATGATATTGATCACAAACGCTTCATGAAGCCAATCATACAAATCTATACATAACGCAATCATGATATATTTCATCATTACAGTATTTGTTCTGTATGTGAAATTAGAAATAAGTTTAATGCAGTTTATGAATTATTATTATTATTATTATTATTATTATTATTATTATTATTATGGAATCCCTGAACGGAATGAGTAATTCTCTGTAGACTTACTTACCAATTATTTATGTACTTTGAGATTATCTATAGTGATTTTAAGGTATTGTGACCGCAAATGTGTGATTAATTATTAGGAGCTGTTTTAACTATTAGCGCCTCACCAAAATCATCTGTTGTTGTCGTTGTACTGGAACTGACTTACCTAAAATTAACGGAGTTACGTGTACTCTCGTCAGTGCCATTCATACTAAACAGTGCTGTCAGAGATGGATAATTGGGTCGTCTGCCCAAGAAACATGAGAAGACCAAAATTATATCTAAAAATATTCATCAAAATATTTGTATGACAAAAATTTTTGTTTTTCATACTTCAATCATAATCAGCGCTTTCTTATACACTACTGGCCATAAAAATTACGAGTACTACAACACGAAGTTGACGTGCTACAGACGCGAAATTTAGCCGACAGGAAGAAGATGCTGTGATATGCAAATGATTAGCTTTTCAGAGCATTCACACAAGGTTGGGCTGGTGGCGACACCTACAACGTGCGAGACATGAGGAAAGTTTCCAGCCGATTTCTCATACACGAACAGCAGTTGACCGGCGTTGCCTGGTGAAACGTTGTTGTGATGCCTCGTGTAAGGAGGAGAAATGCGTACCATCACGTTTCCGACTTTGATAAAGGTCGGATTGTAGCCTATCGCGTTTGCGGTTTATCGTATCGCGATACTGCTGCTCGTGTTGGTCAAGATCCAATGACTGTTAGCAGAATATGGAATCGGTGGGTTCAGGAGGGTAATACGGAAGGCCGTGCTGGATCCCAATGGCCTCGTATCACTAGAAGTCGAGATGACAGGCATCTCATCCACATGGCTGTAACAGATCGTGCAGCCACGTCTAGATCTGTGAGTCAACAGATGGGGACGTTTGAAAGACAACAACGATCTGCACGAACAGTTCGACGACCTTTGCAGCAGCATGGACTATCAGCTCGGAGACCATGGCTTCGGTTACCCTTGACGCTGCATCAAAGACAGGAGCGCCTGCGATGGTGTACTCATCGACGAACCTGGGTGCACGATTGGCAAAACGTCATTTTTTTCGTATGCTATTAAGAGCATCATCAGCACATCGCGATGAACACACATTGGAAGCATCTATTCGTCATCGCCATACTGGCACCCAGCGTGATGGTATGGGCTACCATTGCTTACACGTCTCGGTCTCCTCTTGTTCGCATTGACGGCACTTTGAACAGTGGACGTTACATTTCAGATGTATTACGACCTGTGGATGTACCCTTCATTCGATCCCTATGAAACCCTAAATTTCACCAGGATAATGCACGACCGCATGTTGCAGGTCCTGTACGAGCCTTTCTGGAAACAGAAAACGTTCGACTGCTGCCCTGGCCAGCACATTCTCCAGATCTCTCACTCACGTCTGGTCAGTGGTGGGCGAGCAACTGGCTCGTCACAATACGCCAGTGACTACTCTTGATGAACTGTGGTACCGAGTTGAAGCTGCATTGCCAGCTGTAGTTGTACACGCCATCCAAGCTCTGTTTGACTCAATGCCCAGGCGAATCAAGGCCGTTATTACGGCCAGAGGTTGTTGTTCTGGGTACTGATTTCTCCGGATCTATGCACCCAAATTGCGTGAAAATGTAATCACATGTCAGTTCTAGTACAATATATTTGTCCAATGAATACCCGTTTATCAACTGCATTTCTTCTTGGTGTAGCAATTTTAATGGCCAGTAGTGTATGTAAATAACATCGAATGTTGCCGAAAGTACTTGTATTACAATTAAAAGAAAGTCACAGGTTGTATTAAAACACTAATATGGAAATAAAGAAGTTACCAGATAGGAGGACGTGAACCCCCTTCCGTCAGCTCAGTAATCCATGTCTATCCCCACTGTCCTACACTGAAGCCGTGGAAGTTTCAACTTCAGTATTGTTTATTGTGAAATCTCTTGAAGGCTTTTACCACTGATGGTATTTATTTATAAGAAATCGCACCAAAGGTGAAGTGTTTCTGATAAATCTTCTTGGGGTCATTACCTTGAAACGGGATACTGAAAGTTATAATGCAGAGTGTCCGAGCAAGTGGTGTACAAAAACATTTCTTTGTATTTCAGTACCTACTAAGGTTTATAAATTTATTTGCCAAACCTTTTACACAGGTTCTCTAACATTTTTATGCATGTTGATCCCACAAAAATGGACCAGCCACATCAAGTTTATGTAATCCAAACCACTCATTAACTTTTGATGTGCCCTTTCGTAATCAAACAAATCTCCTGGAATCTCACTTCGCCATATTCAACAGTTACGTCAATTAACTTTGCCACAGACGTGGCGCAATATTTAAATAGTAAAATCGCAACGCCTGCGGTGATTCTCAGGATTAATGCGATGCAAAAGTTGGAGTTTGTTAGCACGCATTCGGAGACGTTTGTGCACAGTGTCGTATACCGTCAAACAGGGGACTGCTAGTTTGTCTAATAGATTTACGTGGGCTTGTAGCGAATGCTTAGCGCTCACGTGCCACGGTCTCTTCATTAGTATACGTTTTAGGATGTATTCCAGCATTTGAAATCAAACATACCGTTTCGAGAGGCGTTCTGTCCCACTGATAAATAGATTTAGTGCGGAAGGATCCACGTTCCATTCCCTTCTTGCACACCGCTGAACTCGTGCTGCACATTTTAACTCTGATAACCGCTCGCATGCGCCATACGACACTGCGCTGTTCATGAAATGGAGAGGATCACAGATGAGAGAGAGTTTCTATTAAATTACCGTAAGCTACCGTAGACTACCGTAAGCAAGTGTAGACGGCAGCAGTTTTCCTAGTAGCCTTGGTCATTTAACGTTGTACCCGCGTTACCTGTGCGTGAGGTATATTACGTACTTATCTGGTATTACATCATATTGATCGCTTTGTTTACTTATGCGATGAGTTTTTACGAGATTTGGCTACAAACGGGAAGCAGTGAGCCATATAGAATCTGAGGACCACGTAACCTAGAGAAGACTTTTGTTCTGCGTAGCTGTCCTCCTGTCTGTTACTTAAAAATAAATAGTATTTATAGCAAAATTGAAAGTATCAAAGTGTAATTGCTCAATTCAGATCTTATTCGAAAACTATTGATTTGCAATGTGAAACACTGAGATGCTGTGGTAAAAATTAAAAAAAAGAGCATTCATCATATAGCGCTAGAAAATGGAGTTTCCTCAAAAAAAGATACAATTGTAAAAAACGAAAAACGATGTATCAAACATCGCTTCAATACTTCGTCGAACTTACATAAAATATGTTTCTCTTATTCACAAATAACTTTCGTACTTATCAATAATAACAGGAAATTCTTGCCTCTGATCACGATGAAGAACGTTCTGTTGACTACACAATAACAACAATAATTAAATAGAGTTTTTTATGTTTGCGCATGTAAACTATGTTTGCATCAAAGGTTATTCCTTTGATTCATAAAGCGCAGAACTATGGCGATCGGCTAATTTTTAATAAAAAACCAAAGATTTTAAAGAACGTAATTTATATTCTGTAAGGATATGCTCTGAGATAACATCGTGTCGGACTTCCTTTTGGCCGGGATAGTGCAGCAGTTCGACATGGCATGGACTCAACAAGTCGTTGGTAGACGCCTGCAGGATACTGAGCCATGCTGCTTCTATAGTCATCTGTAATTCCGAAACAGTTGCCGGTGCAGGATTTTGTGCACGAACCGACCTATCAGTTACGTCCCATAAATGTTTGATGGGAATCATTTCGGACGATCTGGATGACCAAATCATTCGGTCGAATTGTCCATAATGTTCTTCAAACCAATCGCGAATTGTAGTCCCGTGGCATGGCGCGTTGTAATCAATAAAAAATCCAACGTTGCTTGGGAGCATGAAGTCCATGAATTGCTGCAAATGGTCTCGAAATAGCTGTACATATCCATTTACAGTCAATGATCGATTCAATTGGACCAGGGGACCGAGTCCATTCCATGTAAACACAGCCCACGTCTTTACGGAGCCACGATGAGCTTGCACAGTGCCTTGTTGACAACCAGGGTCCAAGTCTTCGTGAGGCCTGAGCCACACTCGTATCCTACCATCAGCTATTACCAACTACAGTCGGGACTCATCTGACCAGACCACGGTTTTACAGTCGTCTATGATCCAACCGATATAATTACGAGAACAGGAGAGGCGCCGCAGGTGATGTGCTATTAGCAAAGGCACTTGCGTCGGTCGTCTGTTGTCTAATTCATTGAGCCCGAATTTCGCAGCACCATCGTAACAGATATGGTCATCGTACGTCCCACATTGATTTTTGCTGTTAGTTCACGCTATTTTTCTTGTCTGTTAGCATTCAAAACTCTACGCAAGCACCGCTGCTCTTGGTCGTTAAGTGAAGGCCGTCTGCCACTGCGTTGTCCGTGGTGAGAATTACTGTCTGAAATGTAGTTTACTCGGTATACTCTTGACACTGTGGATCAAGAAATACTGAATTCCCTAACTATTTCCGAAATTGATGTCCGATGCGTCTACCTCCAACTACCATTTCACGTTCACAGGCTGTTAATTCCCATCGTGCGACCATAATCACGTGAAAAAAATTCTCACATGAATTACCTGAATACGAATGACAGCTCCGGTAATGCACTCCCCTTTTATACATTGTGTACGCGATATATATGTACAGGGTGTAAATTTTAAGTTGACAAACCAGAAAAAATCGAAAAATAAGCTTCACACGATAAAAAGTGTAGAATCCAGAGTTGATTATTTCCGAGGGGAACATCTGCTGGTGCTAAAATTAGGTTGCCACCACAGCCCCCTGGGGGTGAAACGGGAGGCAACTTAAAAATTTCAAATGGGAACCCCCATTTTTCTTGCAGAATCGGATTCTACATAAAAAAAACTACGTACATTTTGTCTTAACATTTGTTTTGATTCTTGGTAACTGGCGCTGTAATTCAAGAAAATCCATGTTCTCATTTTTGCGTGGAAAATGGTTACGGACAAATAAAAGGTAGGATGTTTGGTTAGTTAGTTAGCTAGTCATATGATCTGTTTGATAACTGAAAGTTGTGTGGCCTTATGACCACGAAACAAACAAAACTTACCAGAATCTGCCGAAAAAATTAATACAGTATTTGGATAAACATTTGTTAAACTCTAATTCCTCTCTCTCAAACCCCACTCCATGGGGAGAGAGGGAGAGTTTTAGTTTCAGTGAATTAAAAATAACGAAGTAAATAAGTATTTTTTATTTATCCGTAACCATTTTCCACGCAAAAATGAGAATATGGAATTTCTGGAATTACTGGGCCAACTAATAAAAATCAAAACAAATGTTTAAGACAAAATGTACGTGGTTTTTTATGTAGAATCTGATTCTGCAATAAAAAATGGGGGTTCCCATTTGAAATTTTAAAGCTGGCGGGCTAATTTTAGCACCAGCAGATGTCCTCCTCTAAAATATTCAACTTTGGATTCTACACGTTTTTTCGTGTGAAGCTTATTTTTCGAGTTATTCTGGTTTGTCAACTTAAAATTTACAAACGGTTTATCACTATTTCATGACTATGGTCACCTCATTGTGAAATACACTAGGGATTAACAGTGAACGGTGTGAGGTTCTAACTATGTGAAAAAGAAACAAGAAACAGAGAGAAGTCATCCGCTGTCAGTTTCTCTCTTACACATTCTTTTATGTTTCTTTCCCTACCAATGCAACCAATACTACCGCTACTCCTACCAGTTACTACGTCATTTATGCACTGTATTAGAACGACCGAACCATAGTTTTGGTAGAGCGGAACTGTAGTCTCTATCGATTGTGTATTTATCCAACAACGAAAACTGTCGAGTTATTCCGTCATAAGCATTTTTCGGACACCCTGTACATAAACAACGAATTATGACACTCTGAGTGACTCGTATTGCAACGTCACGTCCGAGTAAGCCGAGCGCGTTGCTAGCTACTGCCAGCAGAGTGAGGCTAGAGTGGACTTATCTGTGGGGGCGAGCCACGCAGATGTTGCTTTGGGCAAGAGTAGCGATAGCTCGCTAAGGTGAGTCGCGCAGGTTTTATCGTTTGCTGTCATTTGTCGGGCGCGGCGCGCGATCCCTGTCAGCTGCTGCCGACCGACTGATGTCACAGGGTGACACTGCATTTGCACACCGCTGTCCAGGCAATGCTGCGTTCAGCGACTCGCTAACCTTCTGCGGCTCATTACGTCATCTCTGCGCTAACGGCTTCCCATCCAGCGGCGAGCACACCGCTGTAGTTAATATTCAGGTATGTCTTACTTCTCTGACTGAAAAATCCCTACCTGAAACTCAGGGCGAATTTAGACCTAATCGTGGCACGGTGGACGTCATTTTCAGCGCAAGACAAATTGAACAAAAATCTAAAGATCGGAACCAACCCCTGTACATGGTATTCATAGACCTTGTTAAAACCTTTGATTCTGTTAATCGAGAAGCACTCTGGAAAATTCTGGCATCAAACTGATGTCCTGGAAACTACATCAAAATACGTCAGCCTCTAAATGACAACACGAATGCCGCTGTCCTTGCCAACAATGGACCCTGGAGAAACGTTTAAGATTACCACAGGAGTCAAGCAGGGATTTGTTGTTGCACCTATCCTATTCTTGATATTTGTGGGGCCCAACCTTTACCTTGTTAGGGAAAACCTACCACTGGGTGTTGAAGTAGCTTATAGGACTGATGGTAAGCTACTCAACCTTAGTAGACTCCGAGCTAAAACCAAAATAACCACTACAGCTGTCATCGAACTTCAGTACGCTGATGATAACTATATCTTGGCAGACACACTGGAGGATCTACTAACTACCCTAAATTAATTCAGTCTGGTATACAAATCCACTGGTCCAGAGCTTAACACAGACAAAACGAAAGTACTCTATCAGCCAGCCCCAAATTCCACTGTAGCAGCTTCAGTTATCACAGTTGATGGAACACCTCTAGTGATTGTAGAGTATTTTCCATACCTGGGAAGCCATCTTTCTGCAAGTACTGCATATGTTCGTCTTTTGAAAAGAGTACTTGATAACCATGATTTGAGTGTTAAAACTAAGTTTACAGTCTACAAAGCCATTATCGTGCCTACAAGCCTTTGTGGATGTGAAACCTGGAACACTTACAGGCGTCACTTAAAGTCCCTAGAAAAATATCACCAACGCTGACTAAGGAGAATGTTGAAAGTAAAGTGGCGGGATCGGTGAAGAAACAACAGAATTTTGGAAGAAGCCAACTCCAGCAGAATTAAAGCAACAATTGTCAAACTGCAACTTCGCTGAACTGGTGATATCATCCGCATGTCAAATTCCCGTCTCCCTAAGCAAATTATGTTCTCCCAATGGAAGATGGTCAATGTAATCAGGGAGTGCAAACAAACCGATACAAAGGTGTCCTTAAGTAAAATATGACATAATGTCAAATAAACGCAAATGGTTGGCAAACTGCAGCCCTAGACAGATACAAATGGCAACAAACTGTTCACCAAGGAACAGTTAATTTTGAAAAGAGACAATTGCGGGAGAATAGGAAGAGAGATCGCAAAAGAGAAGAACAGCTCTTGAGAGGAACAAACCTGTTACACCATTCAGTCAACACCAACTGGCTATGCCATTACTGCAGGAAAATATGTGGCTCCAGAATATGACTATTTTTTATGCAACAAAGAATTCACAGATAACGCTACCTTCATACTCGTCAAAGAGTATGACTAGCGGTCTGCTTCTCGATTCCACTCACCGCCACTCTCAGCACACCTTCCAGACCATTGAATCGGTGCTTCTGTCTGACCTTAGCACAGATGTTTCCTCCATCATCGCTGAGGTTATTGCCTGGCCCCAACGAAATTCCAGCGTTCTTAGTAGTCAACTGCGTCCGCTAGTACGCCGAAGCTCGAAGAAACCGATGGTTCATACGTTCTGACCCATCATTGTCAGTACGTGGCTTCCTCCCGACTGTCAAGTGAAAAAAAAAGCCGCGTAAATTTTTCTGAGAGACAGACTGAAAATATCGTGTGCAGGCAGTAGGAAGGCTAGGATTTCTTAGACACATCCCTCAATCTGGCGTCCGGTCTTTGGAGTGCTTGGTTCCAGGTCCAGTGAGGGCAATTTTGTAGATATCAATTTGCATATCGACTGGTTATACCACGCGAAGTGGCACAGTGGTTAGCACAATAGCCTTGCATTCATGAGGACGACGGGTTCAAACTCGCGTCCGGCCATCCTGATTTAGGTTTTCCGTGATTTCCCTAAATCGCTTCAGGTAAAAGCCTGGATGGTTCCTTTGAAACGGCACGGCCGACTTCCTTCCTCATCCTTCCCTAATCCGATGGGACCGATGACCTCGCTGTTTGGTTCAAATGGTTCAAATGGCTCTGAGCACTATGCGACTTAACTTCGGAGGTCATCAGTCGCCCAGAACTTAGATCTAATTAAACCTAACTAACCTAAGGACATCACATACATCCATGCCCGAGGCAGGATTCGAACCTGCGACCGTAGCGGTCGCTCGGCTCCAGACTCTAGCGCCTAGAACCGCTCGGCCACTCTGGCCGGATCGCTGTTTGGTCCTCTCCCCAAAATCAACCAACCAACCAACTGATTATGTTTATGGTAAAACTGAGCTTTTCCGATATTTCCATTGAAAGGGCAGTGCGAAATCAGCCATAATGTTTCGGAAGTGCATCGAAAACGAGATTTAACAAGCATTTCGGCACTACATGTGATGTAGGAGACGTCTTGCGCAAAATGAATCTCTGTCTCTCTTCATCTCTTTTTCTTTTTCTGTCTTGCGGGCTTAGCTCTGCCAGAGAGAAAGGACAATGAGCACAGAACATGAGACTGATATCTCGAAGTGTTAAATGGTATTGGTGGTTGGTTCTAAATACGGTTTCTGTGCTGGGATACGTTAAATGCGCTTTTTAGTTAAATGGATGTCGAGAACTACTGATATTTTTGTTTCATCAAGAAAATAAAGATCTTACATATCGCGCCGTCACTTTTCGCGGTTGTGCGTCATGCCATACATTAGAAAAAATCGTGGTAAAAAAATTTCATAACAATAGACAGTGCCACGTGTCGTGACATGTAGATGCCACTGCTGTAGCACTACTAGCGAAACATTTCGAGTTGTGTCTGAGAAAAATTCGGATCAGTAGTTGTAATAGTTCGAGGGCATGCTGAAAAGTAATGCCTCTGAGTTTTTATGCGAAAACTCTTAATGCTTTATAAAGAAAACAAACGACATTGACATTCTATTTTTTTTCTCTATGTCTACATACTGATTTCTCATCATACTCTGAAGCGCCAAAAAAATTGGTATAAGCATGCGTATTCATATACGGAGATATGTCACCAGGCAGAATACATCGCTGCGCTCGGGAACGCCTACATAAGACAACAAGTGCTGGCACAGTTATTAGATCAGTTACTGCTGCTACAATAGCAGGTTGTCAAGATTTAAATGGTTTGACCGTGGTCTTATAGTTGGCGCACGAGCGATGGAACACAGCACCATGGGACTTAACATCTGAGGTCATCGGTCCCCTAGAACTCGGAACTACTTAAACCTAACTAACCTAAGGACACCACACATCAATACCCGATGCAGGATTCTAACCTGCGACCGTAGCAGCAGAGTGGTTCTGGACTGAAGGGACTAGAACCGCTCGGCCACAGCGGATCTCTGAGGTCAACAGCTACATTGGACTGCTGATGAATGGAAACATGTTGTCTGGTCGGACAAGTCTCGTTCGAGCGGATGGACGTGTACGGGTATGGAGACAACATTATGAATCCATGGACCTTGCATGTCAGCAGGGGAATGTTCAAGCTGGTGGAGGCTCTGTAATGGTATAGGCTGGATGCAGCTGGAGTGATCTAGGACCCCTGATACGACTAGATACGACTCTGACGGGTGACACGTACGTAAGCATCCTGTTTGAACACCTGTATCCATTCATGTCCATTATGTACTCCGACGGGCTTGGGCAATTCCAGCAGGGCAATGCGACACCCCATACGTCCAGAATTGCCACAGGGTGACTCCAGGAATATCTTCTTAGATTAAACACTTCCGCTGGCCACCAAACTCCCCAGACATTAACATTATTGAACATATCTGGAATGCCTTGCAACGTGCTGTTCAGAAGAGATCCCATCCCCTCGTACTCTTACGGATTTATGGACAGCCGTGCAGGATTCATGGTGTCAGTTCCTCCCAGCACTACTTCAGACATTAGTCGAGTCCATGCCACGCCGTAGTGCGGCACTTCTGTGTGCTCACGGTGACCCTACACGACATTAGGCAGGTGTACCGGTTTCTTTGGCTCTGCAGTGTAGTTATTTACAGGAAAAATTAAACAGATGTACTTGAAAATGTTTTAGGATCAAAAGCGCGCAGATTTTCTGAGACTGAACCAAGAAGTTGACAGCTGCAGTCTGTTATGCCACAATTGAAAAGAAATTAATAAATAGAGACCGATAATGAAAGAAATTTTTTTTCCTACTTTATTGCATATTCCCTTGTAGGTAACGATCCGGTCACCTGTTATTTTTAATATACCTTGTATATACTGTGTAGTAGAAGAAACGAAAGAGGAACACCTAGAAGAACTGATGTAGCATAGGTATGTATTGGACAATTCAGTTTTGTTAGGAAGTATTGGAGGTTATTTACAGTGTTGACTCACGTTTTTCATGTTTCACTTTTCCTCTTTTCCAAGCTGACCTTTGAATTATGACCGCCTCGATAACTTGTAAACTCAGACACGTAGCCACGTGGTGTTTTCGATGAATCATGGCATAGTCCCAGGTCACATAGCGACAGCGGTAGCTGGCTAGTAGATTATGGTAAGGAAATGAAATTATTCAGCGGCATTCGAGGAATAATATCTTGATATTGAAAACTGCTGTGCAATTCGGATATTCGATAGCTGAAACAGTGAAAATGATTTCTGGACTGGTATCAACAATGGAAATGACTCTCCTTGATCTAGGACGAGGATAGTATCTGAGACTGGTACATGCCAACTAATGTAACAGTATTTTTGACCTGACCACTCGGTACATGTGTAGATAGCAACCTGACACACAGCCACGATGATTATACGAAGGAAAGAACCGTCACAGAAGGCTCCTACTGAATCCCCCTTATCTTAGCTAGGAGCATCCTACAGTGTTGTCGTTTTTCCTAATGACGCTGTCATATCTAATGACGTGACCGCACTTAGGTACCGTACACATCGTGTAAGGAAATAGTTAGTAGTTAACAGCGCGGGGCTTCTGCATCTTCAGTACCCTTCGTCATGTCGGAATCATATTGGAAGTTAATGGGCTAGTATATGCCGATATTCGAGTCGACCCGCACATCCATATTGATACTGATTCACGTTACAAACAGCGTGGTTGACTGTCCCACAGGTCAGCTAACGAATTCTGAGTAAATCATTATGGCAGAACACTGTTCTGCGATAGGCGAAAGTAAGGCCGACTCAGTTGAGGTAAATAGATTCAACCATAAATTTATTCTGAAAGATAATTGTACATAATAATGTTGTATGTAAGACACTTTCAGCGTTAAAAAGAACTCCCTACAGAATTTCCCACGGTGTCATTCATGCACGTGTTTTCTTACATGTTAGTTCGTGGCATTGAGTTGTATACAGTTTTTCCCAAATATGCCTGACCGACGTTAACGGCCTGTGCCCATGCGACGTGAAATGTAAAATACGAAAGCCAGCAGCAAAAAAGGTCACAGCCTTCCGTGACTTGGTGGCGGCAGTGTGACTCAGCAGTCATTACTCGCTGCCAGTACGGTGTTCCCGGCTATTTCATTCTAGCTCATAGAGGCACATATTTCGTGCTATAGACGTGGACTTGTTACAAGAAAACCATGAAGCATCCGTAAAATGAACTTCTTGTCTTGCAAAAAAAGCGCGGAGGCATAAGAAGTAAGAAACTCTCTCTCCCTAATTTCACTTTGCGTATATGCAAAGTACGTTTTATCATAGTGTACAATAACAGTCTACTGTGCGTAAAGTAATACAGAAACACCGCTTTAGTCGCACACTATCAACCATTGAGTGTCTTTTACTCCCTGTTCTAATCTACGTTTTTTATTATCATCAATGGAATGTATAGGTACCTGTTTTATTAGGATACGTTTTCGACTGAAATACCACTACGGAATAATTGGCTTTGTTTTGTACCTTGTATGGTGTGCGTGCGTATTTTACTTTTCTATAATACTGTGAGAAGGTGGAGGAGATAAGAGGGACCCCATTACCCCCTTTCTTCTCTCAATTGTCAATAAATGTCAATATGAATCTGGAGGTTGCTTGATATTGTACTATGAGGCATATGGCACTTGAGGTAGTATATTCTTCAATACAGGATGGTCGGAAATGCCCGTTACAGACTTCTAGGACTTGTAGAGGGGAATCAATACATCGTATTTTGAATAAGAACCCATGTCCGGGCACGTCATCCAACGAGACTACAGAGCGTCAAAGTTATAGGCGCGGCATCTGTAAATGTACGTATACACGGGGTGATTCCGTGATGATATTACAGACTTTCTAGGATGATGGAGAACGATAAATGTATTAATTTGAAATAAGGATCCCTGTACCGGAAAGGAACGAGTCGAAAGTTATAAACGAAAACCGTTCTAATACCTCTGACAGTTGAATAAATGTACCGGTTCTTGTGTTGCGAAGATTGTAGGGTTGGTAACTCCCAGTAGTGGTATCGTGGACAAAAACGAGAAAAAATGTCCAACAAATGTAGGCTTTAATTGCATACCTGAGAAGCTATGACCATTCGTTCATCTTCGCTAATGTGAAACATATCTCCTCTACTGAGCAAGTGTTCATAGCTGTTAAGGTACGCACTTTAGACCCTACGTTTATTGGACAGATTTTCTCGTTTTTGTCCACACTACCACCATTGAATGTTACCAACCCTACAATCTTCGCAACACAAGAACCGGTACATGTATTCAACTGTCAGAGGTATCAGAACGGTTTTCGTTCATAACTTTCGACTTGTTCCTTTCCGGTACAGGGATCTTTACTTCAAATTAATACATTTATCGTTCTCCATCATCCTAGAAAGTCTGTAACATCGTCACGGACTCACCCCGTGTATACGTACTCGTACATTTACAGACGCCCGCGCCTATAACTTTGACGCTCTGTGGTCTCGTTGGATGATGTTTCCGGACATGGGTCCTGTTCAAAATACGGTGTACTTACTACCCTCTACAAGTCCTAGAAGTCTGTAACGGGAATTTCCGACCACCCTGTATAACAATTCCTACTACAATTCCATATGGATTATATTTTCCTAAATACAAATGATTATTGTATTATAGTCTTAATAATTTACCCCAATTCAGTATTGTAGAAGTTGAATACACTATTAAAGGCTTTTTATGCCAGAACGTCGATCGATTTGAATAATCAGTATAGAGCTCCACATGATTCAGGTCAGTTTGGATGGTTATAGTGGACAGAGAGGATGAAGATAATCTAATAACGATGAAAAGAGAAATGAATAAGAGGGAATTCCACAGAGTGATGAACAAGGGGTTGGCAGAAAATAGTAGGCACACGCAGAATCAGGAAAAAATAATGACTGGGATGATGAATGAACGGGATTAAGGTAATAGTACGGACATTACGCGAAAGAACTCGCTCCCTTTCTTGTAGAAGTTTACCGCAGGTCTCTAGAGCAACGAAGGGTACGTAGCGACTGGACAAAAGTGCAGGTCATTCCCGTTTTCAAGAAAAATCGTAGGAAAGACGCACTTAATTGTAAGCCTATATCTCTAACGACAGTGTGATGTGCACTTATTAAACGTGTTTTATGCTCATACGTTGGGGTGACTTTAGAGAAGGAAAATATTCTGTACAAAAATCAGTATGATTCCGCAAACAGAGGTATTGCGAAACTTAGCTCACTCTGTTCGTTCATGAGCTGCAGAGCGCCGTAGACACCGAGGTCCAGGTGGATCACGCGTTCCTTGACTTCAGGAAGGCATTTCGTGCAGTTCTGAACTGGCGTTTAGTAAACAAAATACCAGATTTGTGACTCAGTTCAGAATCTGCTTGCAAATAGAACTCAACATAATGCTCCTAGCGGAACAAAATTGACAGATGTAAATATATTTCAGAAGTGCCCTAAAGAGGTGTAACAGAGCCGATACTGTTTACATTATACATAAAGTATGTACTGGAGATCATCAAAAGGTGCTTGAGACTGTTCGCCGTTGATGCAGTTGTCAGTACGAAGGTAGCAACGCCAATAGCACAGCCAACGGCAGAAAGACTTCACAAGATCGGCGTTCATCAATTCAAGTACCTTGCTGCACCACTAGACTCGTTTTGCACCTTCCAAACACTTTCATGTCTTATTCATCCTCTCCCCCTACCCAACGCTGAAATCCCTCCAGGGATACGACGGTCTTTCCAGCCTTGGTCACAGCTCTCTATTTCACACTATTTTCTTCCCTTGTCCTTCCTCCACCTCAATGGCTTCAACTTGTAAGTAGTCTGTTTAGGTTTTTATGTTGGTAACGCCACGCAGCTGCTCTGTATGAAAATCACTGACTGTGCTGTGTGCAGTCTGTGGCTGGTTTGCATTGTTGGAATATTTGCTATTGTAGTGTTGGGCAGTTGGATGTGGACAGCGCGTAGCGTTGCGCAGTTGGAGGTGAGCCCCAGCAGTGGTGGATGTGGGGAGAGAGATGGCAGAATTTTGAGATATACAGGGTGATTCAAAAAGAATGCCACAGCTTTAAAAATGTGTATTTAATGAAATAAACATAATATAACCTTCTGTTATACATCATTACAAAGAGTATTTAAAAAGGTTTTTTTTTTCACTCAAAACCATGTTCAGAGATGTTCAATATGGCCCCCTCCAGACACTTGAGCAATATCAACCCGATACTCCAACTCGTTCCACACTCTCTGTAGCATATCAGGCGTAACAGTTTGGATAGCTGCTGTTATTTCTCGTTTCAAATCATCAATTGTGGCTGGGAGAGGTGGCCGAAACACCATATCCTTAACATACCCCCATAAGAAAAAATCGCAGGGGTTAAGATCAGGGCTTCTTGGACGCCAGTGATGAAGTGCTCTGTCACGGGCTGCCTGGCGGCCGATCCATCGCCTCGGGTAGTTGACGTTCAGGTAGTTACGGACAGATAAGTGCCAATGTGGTGGCGCTCCATCCTGCTAAAATATGAATTGTTGTGCTTCTTGTTCGAGCTGAGGGAACAGCCAATTCTCTAACATCTACAGATACTGTAGTCCAGTTACAGTAGCTTCTTCGAAGAAAAAGGGACCAAAAACTTTATTGGCTGAAATGTCACAGAAAACGTTCACCTTAGGCGGGTCACGTTCATACTGAGTTGTTTCCCGAGGATTCTCAAATGGTTCAAATGGCTCTGAGCACTATGGGACTCAACTGCTGTGGTCATTAGTCCCCTAGAACTTAGAACTACTTAAACCTAACTAACCTAAGAACATCACACACATCCATGCCCGAAGCAGGATTCGAACCTGCGACTGTAGCAGTCGCACGGCTCCGGACTGCGCGCCTAGAACCGCGAGACCACCGCGGCCGGCGCCGAGGATTCTCAGTGCCCCATATACAGACATTGTGACGGTTGATTTTCCCGTTAGTGTGAAAAGTTGCTTCATCACTAAACACAATCTTTGAAACGAAAGATTCATCTGTTTCCATTTGAGCAAGGATAAAATCACAGAAATCGATTCTTTTAATCTTATCAGCTGCAGACGGTGCTTGAACCAATTTCAGGCGATAAGGTTTCATAACTAACCTTTTTCGTAGGACTTTCCATACAGTTGATTGTGGAATTTGCAGCTCTCTGCTAGCTCTGCGAGTCGATTTTCCTGGGCTGCGAACAAATGCTTGCTGGATGCGTGCTACATTTTCATCACTCGTTCTCGGCCGTCCAGAACTTTTCCCTTTGCACAAACACCCATTCTCTGTAAACTGTTTATACCAACGTTTAATACACCACCTATCAGGAGGTTTAACAACATACTTCGTTAGAAATGCACGCTGAACAACTGTCGTCGACTCACTTCTGCCGTACTCAATAACACAAAAAGCTTTCTGTTGAGCGGTCGCCATCTTAGCATCAACTGACGCTGACACCTAGTCAACAGCGCCTCAAGCGAACAAATGTACAACTAAATGAAACTTTATAGCTCCCTTAATTCGCCGACAGATAGTGCTTAGCTCTGCCTTTTGTCGTTGGAGAGTTTTAAATTCCTAAAGTTGAGGTATTCTTTTTGAATCACCCTGTATATATATGATGACTTTTGAATATTATTCAGGTAAATACAGTGTTTGTTCTCTATCAAAATCTTTCATTCGCTAACTATGCCTATCAGTAGTTAGTTCCTTCAGTAGTTAGTATCTTTTATTTAGCTGACAGTATTGGCGCTCGCTGTATTGCAGTAGTTCGAGTAACGAAGATTTTTGTGAGGTAAGTGATTCATGAAAGGTATAGGTTATTGTTAGTCAGGGCCATTCTTTTGTAGGGATTATTGGAAGTCAGATTGCGTTGCGCTTAAAATATTGTGTGTCAGTTTAGTGTTGATCAGAATACGTAAAGAGAGAAATGTCTGAGTAAGTTCAGTTCTGCTCAGCTGTTTGAAAATCAAATCATGTAGGAGGTTTATCAGCACAGTAATTCGCTAATTTTTTTAAGGGGACGTTTCAAAGTCACAACGTGCGGATCCATATTCGTACTCATAATTCCGTCTCCATCATGACCATGATCATTTCCAAGCACCACGAGCAGCCTCATTATACCACACCATCATTAACGTTATGGTCAGTAATTATATTTTAACTGTAATTAAACACTATATAATCGTTCGTAAATATCAAAAGAGCTGCTAAATACGTATAAGTTCTGGATGAAGATCGTTTTTGTCTGCGCCCAGCCCACGCTTTTGTAGGGAGTTAAAATAGCAGTAAAGAAAACACAAACAGCATGAACTCACTTAGTATCGTGCTGTCCTCTAGTATGTTTTTTGCTGACCCTATGCTTAGGTAACTGCACAGATTATGCAGTCTCAATTGGACAACTCTTTGGATTGCGAGTCCACTGACGCTGGCGGAATTGCGTGACCAAGCGCTGTCTAGATCCCTCTCTTCTGTATGTCTACAACCTTATGACGACCCGGCGCGAACTGTTTTTCTGAAATGTAAAGTAATAATTGTGTATCCAACATTATTGCGTGGTATTGTTTGATGCTCCTTAACACGTGTAATACCTTATCAGCCTATCTGGTATATAATAATCAGTCTCGATTAACATCTGTTTTCTCGTGGCACTGCAACTGTTTCGTAGTAGGAGCTGTCTTTTTTAAGAATTTTGATGGTACTGTTTGTACTTCGAAGGGAATTTATACAGTCTTGAATATTTCTGCTGTGGTTATACTTTTTCCAGGGCGTGATTATATATTGGCCTCATCCTCTACTTATTTACTCTACTTATTTTTTGTGAAACGAGGAAACGTCTTCTTTATTGAAAATTTAAAGTTTTCTACATGTTTTGTAGCCCTGTGTGATTGCTGTTGCTACAGTTTCATAATTATCCGCGATTCGAGTCTTTATATGAACAATTTGAACGGAAACAGGACTTTGTGTTGACAAAAAATCAAAGGGCCTTAGGGCCTTCCTTCAGCCTTTGGTACATTTATGAACTACTCTGTTCTGGACAGTATTCAGAGACAATTGTTAGGACAGTTACGTGAAATATTTGTAGATTTTTCAATATGTACTCTACTATGATTTATCTGTAGTCTTACTATGCAACGGCCACAACACCCAGAATAACAGAAGAAAGCCTTGTAGTTGGGTTAACTACCTCGTGTGCTTTTCTGTTGCATTTTCTACTCTATCACTAAATTTCCATAGTACTATATCTATACTCAGAAAGCAACTTATGCTTGGCTGGTGGACCTTCCCTGCCCATTCGCGAAAGGCGTATGGGAAGAATTATTGCCGATAAACCTCCGTATTAGCTCTATTTTCTATGATTTTATTGTTGTGGTCACTTTGCGAGACGTACGTATGTACAAGGAAGCAGTATGTTGACCGGAAGCTCTCTCTCGAATTTCAGTGGGAAAGCTCTCTGTAAAGCACTACGCCTTTCTCGCAGAGTGTGCCAATGAAATTTGCTGAGCACCTCCGTAACGCTCTCGTACTGAGAAATGATCTCGTGACGAAAAGTGACACTCTTCATTGGATCTTCTCTACCTTTTCTGTTAGTGCACTCGTTCTTTTTAATGGAACTGAATTTCAGGCAATACTCCTGCCTTGCAACATAGTTTAATAAACGAGATGACAATTTTTGACATTAGAAAATCACTCACTCATATGTAACACGTCCGTAATGTGCCGTTCAGTATTTTAAGTCTTTTTCTGTGATCATTTAAAGAGACTTGGTTTGGTTCATAAGTTCAGCTTCAGAATCTTCTCCGTGTGTTGTTTCACAACACTAGCTTAAAAGTTGATACCACTCACTGAAGTCGAAACAATATGCTCTATAACAGATACATTTGCCATTAGGTTTTCTACAGTCACTAGCATCTCGAATTGTCTTTAATCACTGAACTTTCCTACTCGATATTCTCATCGCACCCAGTGCGGTGTTCTTCGTTGTTTTGTATCAGGAGGTTTCTCTGTAGGACGTTATATATCGTTAGCCTGCTTCGAGTTAAGTATTTACAAGTACAGCATCGGAGAGTAAACTCTATTGCTTTTCTTACGTCACAGTGAAGGACAACAAATTAGATTGTGAGATAGAGGAGTCTAGAGGGACTCGAATTACTACATAAACAAACACCCGAAGCATCAATTACTTAGTGGTCCAGGCTGGTCCGATTACTTCACCCTTGTGAATCTACAGCCAGTCGAAATGTAACACCCCGATTTGACGCCATACCGTGAAGTATATCACACTCGTTTGGATACGACCATGATTGCTACGTCTGTTAAAATATTTTTGTTGCCAGAAATAATTACATTCATATTACGATATTACTCTTTTCGAGCATCGCAAAGGATCATCTTCAGATTTAAGAATAAAATCTAAAACTTTTATAGAAGTTTATGTATCAGATACAAATGTATTCATTATTATAAAACAAAGAGATGAAAAATTATCAGACCAGTTTGGCTGCACAGGAGCACCCTCCATTGCCACTAACATAGGTGATGTGTTAAGCATGATATAACTCTCACGAAATAAAAAAAATTAACTGTCGCAGCGTGGTAACGATTAAAAATAAGACGAATATGAAAAAAAAGTGTTACTTAACTGGTGCTACAACGTTTCAATAAAACGAGAAACGTAAAACGAAAGATCTAAATGTTCCTTTACAGTTATTTGACAGATTACTTTTAAGTAAATACAACGAATATTAATAAAACATTAATGCAGAAACGGCTAATAATGACTAGAAAGCGTTTCACTTCTCGCGCTGATTTATTTACATGGTAGTCGGCAGAGTACCAGAGGCGGCACGAGCAATTCGACGGCTACATAGAGCACAGGTACATGTCCTGTGAACTGAGCAGCTTCCTGAACAGGAGGCTATCGTATACACTGATTTACGTGATATAACAAACTTATTTTCCCAAGCCGGTCGGGGTGGCCGAGCGGTTCTAGGCGCTACAGTCTGGAACCGCTACGGTCGCAGGTTTGAATCCTGCCTCAGGCATGGGTGTGTGTGATGTCCTTAGCTTGGTTAGGTGTAAGTAGTTCTAAGTTCTAGGGGACTGATGACCTCAGAAGTTAAGTCCCATTTTTTATTTCCCCAAGCGAGCACCTATAGAAAGGCTTCCTGTTTGCTGTGTTGATTTCCAGTTCGTATAATATGTCCAAATAATGTCCTTTATAGACCATATGCAAAATTTCTGTATTTTTATCAATATTTTTAATATGTTTACCACCTATAATTACAAATACAAAGCTGTCTCTTTACAATCCTGTGTATGATGTATGTAAAGCGTCAGAAAATTTCTCGTGGTCTTATGAAATATAATAAAATCACATCCAATTAAAAATGAGTTCATATTATTTAAAAATAGTGGTAGCGACTGCGGCAAAACCCACAGAAAATTACAAATTTCTTCTCCTACATTACATTAGTATTACAAGAAATAAGATTACCAGTTCCGGTGTGATAAATATTACACTCTACAGTCATTGAACGGATTGAGTGGTGTATTTAAACAGATTGGTATACTTCATGAGGATGTTTACCAGGGATGATGGGAGAACTTGACAATCTTAGGAAGAAAGGCCTCGTTTTCATCCGAGTGGGGGGGTGACGTAGCGGTTAGCACAGTGGACTCGCATTCGGGAGGACGACGGTTTAAATCCCCGTCCGGCCACCCACATTTAGGTTTTCCGTGTTTTCCATAAATCTCTTTAAGCAAATACCGGAATGGTTATTTTGAAACGAGCGCGATTAATTTCGTTTCGAAATGAGTGCGATTGATTTCCTTTCACATCCTTTCGAAATAAAAACCTGCGTTCCGTCTCTAATGACCTCATAGTCGACAGGACGGGAAATTATTATCTTCCTCCAGATGTTTTCACGAATCTGTTTCGGATAAGTTTAGAGAAACGATATTTGACAATTCTTTGGCACTATCGTGTGCGAGGGTAACATAGAGGATTACAGCATCTGTATAGACATACTGAAAGTAATTCTTTCCTTGCCAAAAACGTGAATGG
Organism: Schistocerca gregaria; assembly: GCF_023897955.1. Taxonomy (NCBI): domain Eukaryota; kingdom Metazoa; phylum Arthropoda; class Insecta; order Orthoptera; family Acrididae; genus Schistocerca; species Schistocerca gregaria. The sequence goes on along the minus strand of NC_064931.1, from coordinate 767,741,942 downwards.
AGTAGAACGTAAAAACGCTAATATTGGTTGGAAACACCTTTCGCCACACACTGTACAGTGATTTGCGGGGAATATATGTAGATGCAGGAAATTGAAGGTGTAGGGCGAAGCTGATATAATAGATTGTTAGAGTATAGTATATTGTACAACAAGGACTAAGAATGAAAAACCTTTGTGAAAGCTGGGTGAACATTTATTGACCACTGAATGCAAGCAAAGAAAACGAATCTTTCAACAACGCTTGAAATGTCTTAAAAGAAAATTAACTGATTTTGATCGACGATTTGGTAAAAAGAATTAGACGTGAGTACACTACATGACGCACGAAGCGAAACAGCAGTCACAGCAATGGGTAGCAGCCTGTAGCCACGAGCAACAAAACGGAAAGTTTCATATTGTGGATCACCTTGCTAAGGGCAGATCAGTAACTGGCAAAAGCCACGCAATTCTCCTGAGCCGATAGCATGTAAAAAAGAAGAAAACATGTAAAGAGACCTGTAATGTAACAAATAATTTTAATTTTTTTCATTCATCGTATCTATCAACTGAGGTGCTTTGGAAATGGGTAAACAGGGGTTCAAAGTAAGAATTGTTGGGCTCTTCACCCTGTGCACCACGGGTTCTCTTTGACCTCCACCTACACCCACAAGTCATTTATGGCTGGAAGCGATTTGAGCCCACATCTTTGACACTCACAATTCGAGGATGAAATCTAAATAGTGGGAAAACATTGGTGTAAGTATAGTGACTTCAGTGAATTTTTACTTAAAGAATGTTCTTCTCGCAGGGAGGGAAATTTAATCATTGCCCCATAAAAGCATAGCAACGTAAATCTAAATGACTTTAGTGGTCCAGTAGAAATGGAGCTGTGGCGCATTTTATAGAAGGCAGGCATGGATTACGTGTTAAAATGCGCCTTTAAGAGTTGCCTGACTTTTTTTCAGATCACGCGACAGTCTCTTTGCTATAAAAACAAAGGCGCGATGGTTATGACTGAAGTTACATAGGACGTTTTCAGCCACAGTTCAGTGTTTTTTTTAATGTGGCAACTTTGGTAAACAACAATTTTTAGTAGGCTTTCGTTAACTATAACCATCTGAGCGCTTAGCCTCAGCGTTAGTCTTCCTGCTTGGATCTTCAAAAAGTGGTGGTCTGGTTCCCCTCCTCCTTAGACATAAGCGCATGGAAATAATACAAGTAAAACCTCAGCAGGTGTGTGCACTATAAAGTTTGGTAAAAACAAATAAATTAATTCTTCATTCAACTCTGCGTTTGCAGCGACAGTTCTGCCTAAGCCAAAAGCAACATTAAGGGCGGGTCTTATGTATCGTAAATGGCTGAAGATATCTAAACACTGTGTTCGTCAAAAGACAGTACGCAGTGTACGCAGTGGATGATGTCGTTTGGTTGCATGTTTGATCCTCTTTTGTATCATCCGAGATAGTAAAGAAATTTTTTTTGACCGATATGTTTCTTTTTTTAACTGTATTGGAAAGCTCTTAAACAGATTATGTCAGTAATAAAACGCTTGTTAATGTTGACTTTACACGTTCTGCTAAATTATCCGAGCAACATGCTAAATTTGAAAGGATAGGAGGCTGGAGTCGGCTGTTACGGTGTAAATATCATCAAGTGGGGCTCTCATGACAGGCTCTGTCTCTGTATCAAGCCTTTCTACTTTTCACTTAAACATAAGGACGCATTTACATTTGAAACAGTGTTTCGAAGAACCTTCTGCTACTCTATATTTTAACATAGATTTCCATTTACATAAACTGTAACTGACTCTTAATCTGTGTTTTATAACAGAGCCAAGAGGATGTTCAATGTTAGTAGCCTTCTGGCGGCGTTTAACCGCAGTAGCCGACTACGGCTGCCGTTCCATTAAATTTAGCACGCGCCTTTGATACTTTTGGAAGAAAAACATATTTTCTTCAATGACACTGTTGATTCATGAGCTAAGGAGATTCAAAATGTAAGACGATTCCTTGCCACTCTGAGTAATATTATTTGCAGAGGACATCGATTGATTATCTCAACCGTTTACGAAAAAAAAGGAGTTCAAAATGGCTCTGAGCACTATGCGACTTAACAACTACTGTCATCAGTCCCCTAGAACTTAGAACTACTTAAACCTAACTAACCTAAGGACATCACACAACACCCAGTCAATAAAAAGAGTGTTACGCACTAGTCGATTTACCTTGAATACGTGCAGTGGACCTGTCTAGCATCTCATATACGGTTCAGCATTATACTAGAACCACATGCCAAGGTACAGCTGCGCCCTTTTCTATCGTAGTATCTTGTTATATTTGCGAAACGGTTCAGTATGAATATTTACAAAACCTTTGCTTAGTATTATTTTGCGAAAATATTGTTTCGATATTTCCAATGGTTAATGAAATATTAAGAATTTCTTCACTAGGTAGCAAACTTTCTATACATCTACGCCTTGATTTCTGTGGGGTCAACGTTAGACAGCACGCTAGAGGTTGCGATAATCGATAGCGGTCCAGCACTTGCAACCTCTGGACTTGCTGGCGCTTGCATCGCCGCCGTATGGCACGGACAGAGACTTGCAGATCGCACCGGCGTGTCAGCTACAGGTCGTGATCGAAGTCAGATTAAAATAGCCTTCAGCTCGCTAGGTTCGCAGCCTCTAGTTCGCGTATGTATTACGCCCGTAATACCAGAACTGTGTTGTCTTTCTTGTTGTATAATCCAGTTAATGTTTGTTAATGAATCATTTGTATTCAAGAAAGATAGTTGTTATTAGTTATGTTCCTGGAGTGCAGTAGTAGGACAAAGTTAAGTAAAAGTCATTTACTAAAATATTCCACTACTAATTATTATAGAATGTTCCAGATTCCTACAACGACCCCACTCGTTCCAGCTTCTATTATACCATTGCAAATCCCAAGGGTACCGATCGAAAAGCATCCTGCATTTGTGTGAGGTCATGACACGCTGCCATCGACCTTCAAATCGATTTCCATAATTTTTAGTTTTTGATTTTTATACTTTATTAGAAACGAGAAATTTCAATGATTTAGAAAATACAAAAAAAATGAAACTATCATAATCAGAATGTTATTAGTGTTGTTGTTGTGGCCTTCAGTCCAGAGAATGGTTTGATGCAGCTCTCCATGCTACTCTATCCTGTGCAAGCTTCTTCATCTCCGCATACCTACTGCAACCTTCATCCTTCTGAAACTGCTTAGTGTATTCCTCTCTTGGTCTCCCTCTGCGAATTTTACCCTCCACGCTGCCCTCCAATACTAAATTGGTGATCCCATGATGCCTCAGAATATGTCCTACCAACGGATCCCTTCATCTTGTCAAGTTGTGCCACAAACTACTCTTCTCCCCAATTCTATTCAAAACCTCCTCATTAGTTATGTGATCTATCCATCTAATATTCAGCATTCTTCTGTAGCACCACATTTCGAAAGCTCCTATTCTCTTCTTGTCCAAACTATTTATCGTCCATGTTTCACTTCCATATATGGCTACACTCCATACAAATACTTTCAAAAACGACTTCCTGACACTTAAATCTATACTCGATGTTATCAAATTTCTCTTCTTCAGAAAAGCTTTCCTTGCCATTGCCAGTCTACATTTTATATCCTCTCTACTTCTACAGTCATCAGTTACTTTGCTCTCCAAACAGCAAAACTCCTTTGCTACTTTAAGTGTCTCATTTCCTAATCTAATTCCCTCAGCATCACTCGACTTAATTCGACTACATTCCATTATCATCGCTTTGCTTTTGTTGATGCTCATCTTATATCCTCCTTTCAAGACACTGTCCATTCCGTTCAATTGCTCTCTCAAGTCCTTTGATGTCTCTGACAGAATTACAATGTCATCGGCGAACCTCAAAGTTTTATTTCTTCTCCATGGATTTTAATGCCTACTCCGAATTTTTCTTTTGTTTCCTTTACTGCTTGCTCTATATAGAGATTGAATAACATCGGGGAGTGGCTACAACCCTGTCTCACTCCCTTCCCAACCACTGCTTCCCTTTGATGTCCCTCGACTCTTATAACTGCCATCTGGTTTCTGTACAAATTGTAAAAATCCTTTCGCTCCCTGTATTTCACCCCCGCTACCTTTAGAATTCGAAAGAAAGTGTTCCAGTCAACATTGTCAAAAGCTTTCTCGAAGTCCACAAATGCTAGTAACGTAGGTTTGCCTTTCCTTAATCTATTTTCTAAGATAAGTCATAGGGTTAGTATTGCCTCACGTGTTCCAATATTTCTACGGAATACAAACTGATCTTCGTCGAGGTCGGCTTCTACCAGTTTTTCCATTCGTCTGTAAGGAATTCGCGTTAGTATTTTGCAGCTGTGCATTATTAAACTGATAGTTCGGTAATTTTCCCATCCGTCAACACCTGCTTTCTTTGGGATTGGAATTATTATATTCTTCTTGAAGTCTGAGGGTACTTCGCCTGTCTCATACATCTTGCTCACCAGATGGTGAAATTAGGGACACTGTTGCTCTTGGGGTATCGGCGAGGACCATTCGCAACCGTCTCCATGAAGCTGGGCTACGGTCCCGCACACCGTTAGGCCGTCTTCCCCTCACGCCCCAACATCGTGCAGCCCGCCTCCAGTGGTGTCGCGACAGGCGTGAATGGAGGGACGAATGGAGACGTGTCGTCTTCAGCGATGAGAGTCGCTTCTGCCTTGGTGCCAATGATGGTAGTATGCGTGTTTGGCGCCGTGCAGGTGAGCGCCACAATCAGGACTGCAAACGACCGAGGCACACAGGGCCAACACCCGGCATCATGGTGTGGGGAGCGATCTCCTACACTGGCCGTACACCTCTGGTGATCGTCGAGGGGACACTGAATAGTGCACGGTACATCCAAACCGTCATCGAACCCATCGTTCTACCATTCCTAGACCGGCAAGGGAACTTTCTGTTCCAACAGGACAATGCACGTCCGCATGTATCCCGTGCCACCCAACGTGCTCTAGAAGGTGTAAGTCAACTACCCTGGCCAGCAAGATCTCTGGATCTGTCCCCCATTGAGCATGTTTGGGACTGGATGAAGCGTCGTCTCACGCGGTCTGCACGTCCAGCACGAACGCTGGTCCAACTGAGGCGCCAGGTGGAAATGACATGGCAAGCCGTTCCACAGGACTACATCCAGCATCTCTACGATCGTCTCCATGGGAGAATAGCAGCCTGCAATGCTGCGAAATGTGGATATACACTGTACTAGTGCCGACATTGTGCATGGTCTGTTGCCTGTGTCTATGTGCCTGTGGTTCTGTCAGTGTGATCATGTGATGTATCTGACCCCAGGAATGTGTCAATAAAGTTTCCCTTTCCTGGGACAATGAATTCACGGTGTTCTTATTTCAATTTCTAGGAGTGTATTATGAAACAAAACAAAAATTATTAACATTCTAAATCTTTATTCTTCATGTCTACATATCTGCCGACCTTTCCCACTAGAGGGCTCCGAATTGTAGCATGTAACATGGCGGTGCGTGAGAAACAGCGTGCTGTAATCGAGTTTGGAATTTGAAGATATCGTCCACAAATGAAGTATCCTCTCTTTCAGCATGACAATGCCAGATCACTCGCTATCGCTGCGACATTTGCAACGGTCCTACGCCTTGAGTTCCCTGTCATCAATCATCCTCTATACAGATCCCAGTTGGCCCCATACGATTTTCATCTTCTTCCAAAACTTAAAAAGCACCTTCGAGAACTTCAGTTTCATATTGACGAAGCGGTGCAAGTGGAGGTGAGGTTATGGCTCTGTCAACAAAGTCTAAAATTTTACAGTGATGTTATCAAGAAACTGGTCTCTCGTTGGGAAAAAATGTGTTCCTCGCCGGAGTGACTAGGTTCCGGAATAAATATTTAGGAATGAATAACAAGGATGTCGAATTTTAATAACGTTTGTTTTATTTTAAAAGCTTTAATAGTTTTCACATTAAAAATTCGTAGGCGTCACTTCTCAGCCCGCCCTCGTAAAAGATATACAGCTTTAATCTATCTCTGTATGCCCATATAAAAGATGAACACACAGAGACTTAAAATTTAAGCATCGGTTAGAGCTTCGAGGAAGCTAATGTTAGCACAGAATTTCAAATCAGAGGTAACCTGGGGAATAGGTCACATCACAAACCTAGAAATACACGTGACAAATACTGTGACACAGGAACCTATGAAGTGAACTGCAACGATTGTGGTAAGTTTTATATAGGACAAACAACAAGGAAATTCATAACAAGGTTTAGAGAGCACTGCTACGATTAGAGCTGCAGCGCACTGGCAACGCAGTTATGAAAGGAGAAGAGTAAGTGAGTTCAGATAAGGCAAAGCATGGAAGCGTTTCATAGAGCCCCAAAGGGAAGTGTCTTAAACATACTGGAAGTTCTAGGAATTTCATATATATAGACTAAAAGGGCAAGTTGAAAATTTGTATGAAGGTGGCGAATCGAACCCGGGTCTCCTGCTTACTAAGCCGATGTGTTACCCACTAAGCCATCTTGACACACTGGTGAACACAACTGCATGGATTACCCTGGCCTCCCTCGTCGATTCAAATTCTCACTGCCGTCCCATTCTACTTTAAATTAGACTCGGATGGCAGTGAGAAATTAGATCGACGAGGGAGACGTGACAGGGTAAACTGTGCACTTCTGTGAACCAGTGTGGGAAAGTGGGTTCGTGGCTAATGGACAGAGAACCGGGTTCGATTCCCGGCGTTGGTAAAATTTCCACTCGCCGCTTCAGTCTATGTACTTAACATCATGTCTGTATGTGACCAGTAAAGTCTCCGAAAGTGCGTCATTTAATATGCGGTAGGAATTTTTACCCAAATACACTCCTGGAAATTGAAATAAGAACACCGTGAATTCATTGTCCCAGGAAGGGGAAACTTTATTGACACATTCCTGGGGTCAGATACATCACATGATCACACTGACAGAACCACAGGCACATAGACACAGGCAACAGAGCATGCACAATGTCAGCACTAGTACAGTGTATATCCACCTTTCGCAGCAATGCAGGCTGCTATTCTCCCATGGAGACGATCGTAGAGATGCTGGATGTAGTCCTGTGGAACGGCTTGCCATGCCATTTCCACTTGGCGCCTCAGTTGGACCACCGTTCGTGCTGGACGTGCAGACCGCGTGAGACGACGCTTCATCCAATCCCAAACATGCTCAATGGGGGACAGATCCGGAGATCTTGCTGGCCAGGGTAGTTGACTTACACCTTCTAGAGCACGTTGGGTGGCACGGGATACATGCGGACGTGCATTGTCCTGTTGGAACAGAAAGTTCCCTTGCCGGTCTAGGAATGGTAGAACGATGGGTTCGATGACGGTTTGGATGTACCGTGCACTACTCAGTGTCCCCTCGACGATCACCAGAGGTGTACGGCCAGTGTAGGAGATCGCTCCCCACACCATGATGCCGGGTGTTGGCCCTGTGTGCCTCGGTCGTATGCAGTCCTGATTGTGGCGCTCACCTGCACGGCGCCAAACACGCATACGATCATCATTGGCACCAAGGCAAGAGCGACTCTCATCGCTGAAGACGACACGTCTCCATTCGTCCCTCCATTCACGCCTGTCGCGACACCACTGGAGGCGGGCTGCACGATGTTGAGGCGTGAGCCGAAGACGGCCTAACGGTGTGCGGGACCGTAGCCCAGCTTCATGGAGACGGTTGCGAATGGTCCTCGCCGATACCCCAAGAGCAACAGTGTCCCTAATTTGCTGGGAAGTGGCGGTGCGGTCCCCTACGGCACTGCGTAGGATCCTACGGTCTTGGCGTGCATCTGTGCGTCGCTGCGGTCCGGACCCAGGTCGACGGGCACGTGCACCTTCCGCCCACCACTGGCGACAACATCGATGTACTGTGGAGACCTCACGCCCCACGTGTTGAGCAATTCGGCGGTACGTCCACCCGGCCTCCTGCATGCCCACTATACGCTCTCGCTCAAAGTCCGTCAACTGCACATACGGTTCACGTCCACGCTGTAGCGGCATGCTACCAGTGTTAAAGACTGCGATGGAGCTCCGTATGCTACGGCAAACTGGCTGACACTGACGGCGGCGGTGCACAAATGCTGCGCAGCTAGCGCCATTCGACGGCCAACACCGCGGTTCCTGGTGTGTCCGCTGTGCCGTGCGTGTGATCATTGCTTGTACAGCCCTCTCGCAGTGTCCGGAGCAAGTATGGTGGGTCTGACACAGCGGTGTCAATGTGTTCTTTTTTCCATTTCCAGTAGTGTACATAGAACTTTACAATATTAAGCGACCAGAGGAAATTTAGCCTTCACTTGCTTTTCTTCATTTTTCGTGAATTTCTGTCTTTTTGCTGCATGTATGCTGGCTGCGTTGCTCTTCCGTTGTTGAGTGGGCCTCCACTCGCACCGCGTCTGCTGGCTCGCGCAACTGCCGCTGGTCGGGATGCGAACGGCCTGCCTCTGGAAGCAAGATGTTTGTTTCTTCCGAAAGATGGAGCTGCCTTCCAAAATATTCAAAATGTTTTATTTTTGTAATCTGTTTTACGAGCCTACGTATCTTAAGGTGTCATCTGGCTAACTTTTAGTTCATAGGCCATAGGCTTTTTATTTATAATGGCATGTACTACTTTTGTAATCGAAACTTCCTGTTAAAATAAAATGTATGTAATACGTAAGTTCAGGCCGGTGTTGTTACTTTGGACGTTAGTGAAAGATTTAATGAATACCTGTTGTCAAGTGTAATTGAATTCCACATGAAGTAGCTGTCCTTATCTAGAAAGTTAATGTCATGAATATGCTATCATACTAATTCAGATGGTGTTTTATGATTTGACTCTGTATGTGTGAAGCATAGGTTTTAATATTGACAGACAACGCAGTTCCAAAAGTTCAGAGCCTTTCGGTGAGTAAACATTTTTTAAAAAAAATTTAACTTTTTTATTTTTGTAGTTTGATGCTGTTTAAAAAACACCTGTCTCTTTTTATCTTTCTTTAATCTTAATTGCTTACAATTGATGATAGCACTAGTCGAAACGGTGTAATAAACAAAGAAAGTTATTAAGCAATCTAGACGTTTTAATTTACACGAAGTCATAATGATCGCTGACTCACACAAAATATTTATTTCATTTATTAACCTTTGGCGGTGGTAAGTTCCTATGGGACTAAACTGCTGAGGTCTACGGTCCCTAAGCTTACACACTACTCAATCTAACTTAAACTTACGCTAGTGACAACACATACACCCATGCAAGAGGGAGGACTCGAAACTCCGACGGGATCAGCCGCACGAACCGTGGCAAGGCGTCTTAGCTTGCGCGGCTTTGTCCTCTCTGGTTTCGGTTCTTGAGGAAGAATGGGTTGCCATTCCTCCAAAGACATTCAGACACCTCACTGAAAGCGTCCCCACCATGAACCAAGCCGTCATGAAGGCAAAGGATGGACATATAGCACGTAGCAGGAGACAAGGAGTTTAGATATTAACGTCCTATACTTCGAAGTAGCACTAAGCTCGGATAGGGAAGGAAATCGGCCGAATCTTGACAAGGCAACCATCGGGCTTTCATCTTAATCGATTTAGGGAGAGCACAGGAAATCTGAATCTGGAAGAGTGGACGCATATTTGGACCTTTCTGCTCTCAAATGACAGACCAATGCATTCATCCGTGCGCTAAAACCAAATGAATCGAGTCTGTCTTTGACAGCAAGTAGTGCAGAAATTACGTGATAAATCGAGAATATTTCTAAGCAGGTACAGTTTTTTTTTGCGTGAACAGACAGAATGAAAGGTGTCAGGAGACTGAAACTGTGCCAAACTGAGTGTACCGTAGAGAGCTGAGTGGCGCAGTTCAGCCTGAGTGGGTAAAGGGGCCCTCCGCAAGAGCAGAAACAAGATTAACAGGGGCGGCCCCTGTGAAGCTTGATTAAACGTCTTTGAAGCGTCAAAATTCTGCCTCTAAGGCCCAGACGTAATCGTGCTCTCGGAAAGTGAAGGAACAAGATACTGCTGATACATCTTGCCAATTCAGAGTAGTTGAACTTAGATTATGGCCGGTACCCAGTTAGGTAAACAATTTCTGTGATATGCTGGACTGTAGCTTCGTTTATAAATCAGTCACAAAGACATAACCTGCCACACACATTTAATACAGGAGTGCGGTTTCGATGTGAGGTAATTTCATTTCCGAAATAGCCATTAATCTGTGTCGGGACAATTCTTACGTAGTGATTATAGCGCTGCGAGGTGACTCAGGAAGTCTTTTTGGGGAGAAGAAAAAGAAAGAGAGCAGAAATAACAAGACTTACAGTTCGATCGGAAAATGGAGGGGCATTTCGCAGCCGAAATATCAGGGGAGGACAGGAGCTGGTTTCAACTGTATTCCAGGGGCGTCTTGGATGAAGGCATATACCATGAAAACATAAAGATATGCAGAAGTAACGGAATTCATAGGGCAGCTTCGAAGAATATGCATCCGACTTCGCATCTCAGTACGGCACACTGTTGCACTCGAGAACGAATCTACAGCGAAGAAAACACAACGCCTCTGTATTGCTGCATTAATGTAACTGAAGTGACTTTTAGAAGCGTGAACAAGTCTAGTAACTGTAGATGTTACTATCATAAGTTGATAATATTTAGTAATTAAAATAATAAAATTCCTGTTTCTTTTTCCATTAGATTTATCCTATAGGTAATCGATTGTCATAAAAAAAAATGCTCAAATGGCTCTGAGCACTATAGGACTTAAAATCTGAGGTCATCAGTCCCTTAGACTTAGACTTACTGAAATCTAACTAACCTATGGACATGACACACATCCATGCCCGAGGCAGGATTCGAACCTGCCACCGTAGCAGCAGCGCGGTTCCGCACTGAAGCGTCTAGATCCACCCGGCCACAGCGGCCGGCGATTGACATAAAATTTGAGTTGATTTTCTAACCCATCATCTGCTGTCCAATCGAGTATTTAAAAAATTATCAAAATACATCCTTAAAAACAATAACAACTTCTTAAACCTTATGATCTTTAAAAAGAGAGAGAGAGGGAGAGAGAGAGAGAGAAGCTTGTAGAATGGCCAGCATTCTGGGAAATTAAAAATTAACTTTTACCCGTCATTGCGAACAGGTAGAAATCTATCTAACAAAGAATAAAAGCATCCACGTGGAAGTTGAAATAGGAGAAAAACACTGAAAAGCTTGTTGCTCACATCAAACAAAAATATCAGGAGTTACATTTGCACAATATTTGAGAATCACCACAAAAATCAGAGATGAAAGTATTCAGCATTACAATGGATTTCCCAACACTTCTTGTACGTGACCACTGTAAATTTACCTTGTTCCCATCCCAGATATTGCGAAGGCAGCAAGACGTACACCATAATCAATAGCTGTAGTAGACTACCGTGATGCAATATAACTATGTAATGCATTCTACACATACAGTATTTGTTCAAAAGTGTCTGGACAACTCTGTGTAATGCGAAATTGACCATTAGTTGTCACGACAGGCGGACCAGTCACTATAAAAGAATTTTTTGTGTGTCCATCCTTTAGACAGGAGGTCTTGAGGACGACAGCCGTTTACTATTGTGAGAAAAAGAAACGCCTACAGCCGTACTTATGATTTTATTTATTTTACAGCTACCAGTTTCGGCGCTTCAATGCGCCATCTTCAGGCTGTAGTTGATGCTGAAGGGTTTGACACTATCCCTATATATATCGCATCACTGGCCAACATAACTGGTTTCGAAGACTATCTGAAAACTTCGGTTTCAGCTCTCCAACCATCAACTGCCAACATTGGTGTCAGCACCAAAGATTTAAGACAGTCAGCGAAACCAGTTATGATGGCCCCTGATGTGGTATATATAGGGGTCATGCCAACCACTTCAGCACCAATTAAAGCCTGAAGATGGAGCACTGAGAAGCCGATATTGCTAGCTGTAAAATAAATGAAATCGTAAGGACAGCTGTAGGCGTTTCATATTCTCACAACTATAAAAAAGCCGGACAGTACTGTGTTGTTAGCGGAGAAGGAGTGACAACAGAATTGGTCTGTTAGAAGAGCTCAGTCACTGAAAACATGGACTAGGCATCAGATATCACCTGAGTAGCAAATCCATCAGGGACACTCCAATCCTTCTAAACCTGCCCAAGTTGACAGCTGGAGATGTGATTTTAAAATGGAAACGCGAAGCAACAACCAGAGCTAAACATAGACCAGGCATGACATCAGCGGAAGGGCTCAGTCTTTCCAAAGTGTCACCAGCGGTCCATCTAGCACAACCACTGTGCGTAGGCAGCTGAAAATAAAGGGATTAGATGGTCGAGCAGCTTCTCGTAGGCCACACATCTCAGCGCCAAGCGACACTTGGAGTGTCTACATCTACATCTACATCTCCACAGATATTCCGCAAGCCAGCGTACGGTGCGTGGTGGAGGGTACCGTGTACCATAACTTGTCATTTTCCCCCTGTTCCACTCTAAAGCAGAGCGAGGAAAATACGACTGTCTGTACGCATCCGTACGAGCCCTAATGTCTCGTATCTTATCTTCGTGGTCTATAGATGCGATTTATGTTGGCGGCGCAGAATCGTTTGGCAGTCAGCTTCAAATGCAGGTTCTCTAAATTATCTTAATCGTGTTTCTCGAAAAGAACATCACCTTTCATCCAGGGATTCGAATCTGAGTTCCTGAAGTGTATCCGTAACGTTTACGTGTTGTTCTAACCTACCGGTAACAAATCTAGCAACCCACCTCTGAACTGCCTCGATGTCTTCCTTCAAAGCCGGCCTTCTATGGATCCTAAAATGGTTCAAATAGCTCTGAGCACTAACTTCGGAGGTCATCAGTCCCCTAGAACTTAGAACTACTTAAACCTAACTAACCTAAGAACAACACACACATCCATGCCCGAGGCAGGATTCGAACCTGCGACCGTAGTGGTCGCGCGGTTCCAGACTGTAGCGCCTAGAACCGCTCGGCAACTCCAAGGATCCTAAACACTCGAGCAGTACTCAAGAATAGGTCACACCAGCGTTCTATATGCGGTCTCCTCTGCACGTGAACCACTCTTTCCTAATATTATCCCAATAAACAGAACTCGATCATTAGCATTCCCTCCCACAGTTTTCACATGCTCGTTCCACCTCATCTCGCTTTGCAACGTTACGCCCAGATATTTAAACGACTTAACTGTGTCAAGCAGGACAATAGTAATACTACATCCGAACATTACGGATTTGTTCTTCCTACTCATCCGCATAAACTTACATTTTTCCACATTTATGGCTACCTGCCTTTCGTCACACCAAGTGGAAATTTTGTATAAGTCTTCTGTATCTTTCTATTGTCACTCAACTTCGATTCCTTACCGTACCCAATGGCATCATCAGAAAACAATCACAGATTGCTGTCTATCATGTCCGCTAAATCATTTACGTATATAGAGAACAACATTTCGCTGGAGCGCTCCCGACGGTATCCTTGTCTCTGATGAACACTCGCTCTCGAGGAGAACATGCTAGGTTCAATTACTTAATAAGTCTTCGAGCCACTTACATATCTGTGAACTTATTCCATATGCTCGTACCTTCATTAACAGCTTGCAATGAGCCACAGTGTCAAATGCTTTCCGGAAATCTAGAAATATGGAATCTGTCTGTTGTCCATCATCCATTGTTCTCAGTATGTCATGTGAGAAAAGGCAAGCTGAGTTCCTCACGAGCGATGCTTTCTAAACCCATGCTGATTCGTGGACATAAACTGCTCAGTCTCAAGAAAGTTTATTATATTCGAACTGAGAGTATGTTCAAGGATTCTGCAGCAAACAGAAGTTAGTTATATTGGCCTGTAATTTGCTGATCAGTTCTATTACCTTTCTTATTTATTGGAGTCACCCGCGCTTTTTTCCAGTCACTTGGGACTTTGTGCAGGGCAAGTGATTCGCGTTAAATGCAAGCTAGGTAAGAGGCCAATGCCTTAGAGTACTGTTTGTAAAATCGGCCTGGGATTCCACCCGGACTTTGTGATTTATTTGTTTTCAGATCTGTCAGTTGTTTCTCTACGTCAAAGATTCGGCTTTCGGTTTGGTATCTTCAGCTGCCACACCAGACTGGTCAACAAGGGACAGAATGGAAGCCTTAGACCAGCTTAGCGATTTTACATACGACCCGAATTTTCTCTGGTTCTCTGCCAGATAACTTGCTATGGTGTGACGGTAGTAGTTGTGTGCTTCGCGCATAGACCTTTTCACAGACGCTCGAATCTCTACTGACCATCGTTGTCGTCATTTGTGCGTCCCCTGCTTTCTTAGCATCCGCCGAATTTCGTTGTTAAACCAAGGAGAGGGGGGTCTTTTCCATCCCTTATCCACTTATTAGGCACGTAACTCTCCAGATCACGATTTAAAATCTGCTTAAACTTTCGCCATGATTGTTCTACATCCGTCTTTCTGCAACTAAGTGATGCCAGTTCACCGTCTAAGTGAGATTTTAATAACTGCCTGTCTGCTCTATCTAGCGGGAACACTCTCCTAGCATTCTTGACTGATTTATTAGCTTTCATATCTATAGTTGCTATAATGACATCATGATCACTAATCCCCGTTTCTATACTGATATTATCGATAAGGTCCGGCCTATTTGCAGCTACGAGGTCCAAGATATTTCCATTCCGTGTGGGCTGCCGAGCTAGCTGCTCAAGACAGTTTTCAGAAAACGTGTTCAAAAGAATTTCGCATGACTGTTTTATCTAGAGAGGCATTACTTATACCATACTTGACTAAGCGCCTTGTTAGAGGTTGCTACCTATCAGCTGAAGGCTATGCTACATTTCTAGTTGACGTCCCGAGCAAGAGTGGGCGAGAGCTCGCTAAATACTTGTCAGAAGCCGGCTCTAGTCGCGACTCGCGGGTCCAGCGATATCTATTGCGGAACGCAGTCGATATCTGCAACCCCTAACAATTGTGGTATCGATCGTTGATACCACAGAGTTAACAGCAAAATTTCTACCTAGCTCCCACACATGGGTTGCATCCTCTCTACACTTTTAGGCCGATGATATTTCTTTAAATTAGTTCTGTTAGCAGCAGTTCGTGGTTCAAATTCTGTAATATTTACTTCGTCTTCTTTGGTGAAGGAATTTCGGAATACTGTAATTAGTAACGTTATCATTGTTATCGCGTAATGAAAGTATTGACTGTGTCTCCCAGCAGGTGTGTTTCACGCACTACCAAACTCTCATTGGACTTTCTGCCATATTCATAGACAGAGTTTCGTTGTGCAAACTATTAAAAGCATCTCGTATTGCAGTTCCCACTAAATTTCAAGCTTCTCTAAAACTTCGCCAATCTTGGGAATTTTGCATTCTTGTAAATTTGGTACGCTTTTTTCGTTGCTTCTGCAACAGTGTTCTGACGTGCTTTGTGTATGGGGGGAGGGGGGGGGGATAGCAGTTTCGCCTTTTATTAATTTTTTTAGTACAAATCTCTCCACTGTAGTCGACACTATTTCTCTGAATTTAAGCCACATGTAGCCTATGCTGACATAGTAAGTTGGGAAGGTGGGAAGGAATGGAGGTTGACTTAGGAAGACGTCAAGCTCTTTTTTTATTTTTTTATTTTTTTGCTTGTTTAAATAGATATATTTTGCATTTATTTCTGGTGGCTTGTTATGGAACCGAGTCTATGAAACAGCCTTGTGGTCACTAACCCTTTATCAGTCGTAATGCTTCCTATTTGCTCCGCATGATTTGTTGCTAAGAGATCGAAGGTGTTTCCTCAACCATTTGCTATTCGGGTGGGCTCGTGAACTGATGGTTCAAAAGAATTTTCAGAGAAAGCATTTAATACGATTTTGGATGAAGTTTTATACCTACCACAGATTTTAAACATGTATGTTTGACAACATATGGAAGGCAGATTGAAGTCACTTCCATGTATAATATATGAGTGGGTTACCTATCTGAAATGAGACTCAAGTTTTCTTTCCACTGTTCAGCAACTGCATCATCTGAGTCGTACGGTCGGTAAAAGGAAGCAGTTATTAATTTATTCCGATTGTCAAATATAGCCTTTAAGTCAAACACTCAATCCTCACACTACATAGATGAAAAACAATGAAATACTGAGCATTAATCTTTCGAATATGTTCTGAAACCACACATACAGTTACTGCGCCTTGTAACGCCAACTATCTTTTATGTTTCTGAAAGACATAACAGCCATTCGACTGTACAATAGGTTTTATCCCACAATCTAGATTTCGGTCTTAGGCCATTATCAAGTGTTGTAATTGATACAGTTGTGGAATAAAATAGATGACTATATCACAGGTTTGTAACACCAATGATATGGTCATTTATTTTATTCTACAGCCATGCCAATTATAACACTTCATAATGGCTTAAGACCTAGATCTACATTGTGGAATAAAACCTGTTGTACAGTAAAATGGCGGTTATATCTTAAGAAAGTTTTATATGACCGTGGCTCCATACAAAAGTAAAATAATTATCTTCAACGTAATTCAAATGATATCAGTATTAATGTTAACTAGCCTACCTGGCTCCATGACAGACTAAAATGTCTTGAAATCTTGAATGAATGAAAGACCAAGACTGATGTTTTACAGTGTAATGTATATCTTCCGTTTAATCGTCCACAGCTTCTGACCACTCCACACTGTTCCATTTATTGTTAAGTTGCCGTCACCGGTCACGCCTTCTCCACCCATGTACTCTGTGTCTTCTGGCGAGTAGAATTAACTGCATGGTAGCTAGTTATCCAACATGAAACAGTATCTTAAAAGAGTTAATATAATTCAGACAACCTTGTAGCTATGGCAACCACAGCTATGAGTTGTCATCTTGGGTATCAATAACCGCTCCAGCTGTATTTAGCCCTTTATTATTGGATCTCTACCGGTTTCGTGGCACTAAAAGCCACATCTTCAGGTAAACATACGACTCAAACATTAGAGTGGAAAAGATCGGAACCTTTTCACCCAACATTCGTTGTCCTTCAGAACAAAACACCGCTAAAACGAGGTATGTCCTAGAATAAAACAGCCGGATTCCAGTATAGTGGGTGCGTACGCTTCTCCGATCTATACCGAGCAGCGAACAGGGGTTAGTGAGCGATGGGTATTGTAAGAATGTGGGGGAGACGCCTAGCTAGCTGTTCCAACGTAGCGACCTGGAGAGTCCTAGAGGGGTATGGAGAAGGGAAGGAAGTAAAGCAGTATGGCCAGAACCCGACATTTTAAAATGAAAACACTAAAGCTTCTTGCATACATGCTATGAAAAATCAAACGCAGCGGTGAGTTCGCATTAGTGGCACGAGCCCACTAAAAACATTAGCATGTGTATAATGTAATTCTTAACAAAGTTATTGTAATTTATATTAAAACTCTTTATAAAATCAATGAAAAATCAAACAAACAAACAATACAGACTTATGACTCAATGGTGCATGCGGCTTGATGTCAGCAACAGACTGATCTTGTCCGAACAAGGTTATTATAAATAATTTATAATAGTTAATTTATAAATAATATATGATAAAGAATGGTGTAAAAGTTAAAAGAATTCAAACTAGTGAATGGTAGATTAATGTGATTGGCCATGTTCCTTCAGAAATTTAAGGATGAAGTTAGATGCAACGGAAAATAGTGTAGCAGATGCCTTGTCACGTTTGCATTTGACTGAGGAGAAAAATGGCGAGGAAATGAAAGATAAAGAATTTCAGATGTTGCATTTAAAGGCAATAGGGGAAGAGATACAAATGAAATGGCTTTGTAAAGATATACGGTGTTTACAAAATGGCGATCAGGTATTGATATTTATTAAGATTAACCTTAGCTCTGATGGATATTAAAGAAACTGAAAGGAAGGAAGAGGACGTATATCTTTAGGTCGCACATAATATACTTAATACTTAACACTAACAATAATAGAAATAAAAATGTGACGGGCCAGTTGGAGAATACCATCGTGTAGCGGGAGTTTCCCATTAAAAATATTCAATTTTTCATGGCTTTGCATAACGATTTTTTTTATTTTTTTTTTTTTACCGAACATGTGATAGATGTTCAATTCTCGGGCCGCTTAGATACTCGCTTTGGACCGGATGTTGCCAGCGGGCCGCGGGTTGGATACCCCTGGCTTCGATGCTACTCTCACTAATTGTAACTACTCATTTCGAGGCCGTTGAGAGCTATTTCCTAATTTGACTGGGGACAAGGTACAATGTTTGCACGATTTATATACACATACGCAGACTACATGTATCCCAAATGCGTCTAAGCAAGGTCAAGGCCAAGGCCTAACTTTATAGGACGATCACTTATCCGCAGCGTCAGGCCCATTTCCTAATAACTGTTGTGTTTCGCATAAATTATCAACATGTAAAAAACATTTAATTGTAAGTCTTCTTATCAGTGAGTGTAAAACAGTATGTCGCATTCATGCGTCACGTCGCATCAGTATCACCTACATTATTTTGAGGACCATGTACAGATAACGTATACGTTGGGGGTTTTGTAACAGTTTTTAGAGGACACTCTTTGTACGTAACAAAACAAAAGCTTTGTTACACAGAGGCTAATTCGACTTAAAAATACTACAGTCACCGTGGGACATCGAACAATATATAAATATATAAACATCTAAACTGTAAGAGTAGACATACTCTTGATTTGATTACATTGATTTATGTTTTATACTTTGTTCTTTTAAGTAAATTCATATGGAGCTGAATGTTTTTCAGCCTGGGAAACTTTTATAAATAATATTTTCATCACGTACAGTAGTGCAACAGGTCCAGTGCAATAAATCTTCCTGTTGCAATCTTTCGTGGGAGTTTGATACTGGTCTCTGGCAGGTTTCCAGTTCAGTTGAGTCAATAGAAACTAAAATTTTATACACGTTCCCGGTGTCCTCTGGTTAAGCAGATGAAATGTATAAAACAACCAAATATATTTAAAACAACGTGTTAGATTTTAAATTGCCCGATCGATTAGTAACTTATTTCTAAAAAAAATCCATATAATTAGAAACACTCCACCCTCAATAAACGATGGTGGTTTGCTAGGGACATATGGAATGTACATAATTTCTTTCGTTAGATGTAATAAACGATAATGAGATTCCTTCCTCACTTCATCGCTACCTCGGAGATGCTGCGTCCCACCGACTATAACAACACCTTCGAACTCATTTAAATCTTAATAACCTGCCATTGAAGCAGCAGTAACCGATCAAACAACTATTAAAGGATCGTTTTACCGATCTCCAGACTCGGAAGACATAGTTGCTGAACAGTTCTAAGAAACCTTGAGTCTCATTTCAAATATGTATCCCACTCATACATAGTCGGTGGCTACTGCAGTCTATCCTCGATATGCTGGAAAAATTATATATTTAAAGTCTTCGGCAGGCATAAAATATCATCCGCAATTTTAATGAATGCTTGCTCAAAAAATTATTTTGAACAATTAAGTCATGAGCACACTCGAAGCGTAAATGGTTGCGAAAGCATTCTTGACCTCTTAGCAACAAATCCTGGACAAATAAGGAGTATCATGACGAATACACGGATTAGCAACCACAAGGCAGTTGTTGCTAGGCTGAATACCGTAGGATTTACAACCATCAAGAAGAAACACGAAGTATATCTATTTAAAAAAGCTGATAAAAATGCTTTTAATGCCTTTTCAAGAGACAGTCTCCACTCCTTCCGTTCTGATCACGTAAGCGTAGAAAATATATGGAATCATTTGAAAGGGATAGTATCGACGGTAATTGATGGATTAAATTA
Source organism: Schistocerca gregaria (assembly GCF_023897955.1). NCBI lineage: Eukaryota > Metazoa > Arthropoda > Insecta > Orthoptera > Acrididae > Schistocerca > Schistocerca gregaria. The sequence goes on along the minus strand of NC_064931.1, from coordinate 767,722,107 downwards.
ATAAATTATGGTACTGATCCCCCATGGTACAGAAAACGGATCAGATCGCTGTCGCAGAAGCAACGAAGAAAGCATGCCAAATTTAAAAGAACGCAACATCCCCAAGATTGGCAAAGTTTTGCAGAAGTTCAAATATAGCGCGTGCTTAAAAGCGAGATGCTTTTAATAATTTCCACAATGAAACCCTGTCTTGAAATCTGGCAGAAAACGCAAAGAGATCCTGGTCATAAATAAAGCACACCAGTGGCAAGACGCAATCAGTACCTTCACTACGCGATAACAACAGTGAATTCACTGATGACAGTGCCACTAAAGCAGAGTTATTAAACACGGTTTTCCGAAACTCCTTCACCAAAGAAGATGAAATAAATATTGCTGAATTCCGACCAAGAACAAATGCCAAGATGAGAAACATAGAAGTAGATGTCCTCGGTGTAGCAAAGCAGCTTAAATCACTCAATAAAGTCAAGGCCTCCGGTCCAGATTGTACACCAGTCAGGTTCCTCTCAGAGTACTCTGATACAATAGCTCCATATTTAGCAATTGTATACAATTTCTCGCTCACAGAAATATCCGTACCTAAAGACTGGAATACTGTTCAAGTCACACCAATACACGAAAAGGGACGTAGAAGGAACCCGCTGAATTACAGGCCCATATCAGTAACGTCGATTTGCACTAGGGTTTTGGAACATATACTATGTTCGAACATTATGAAGTGCCTCGAAGAAAAGGATTTATTAACACATAGTTAGCACGGATTCGGAAAACATCGTTCTTGCGAAATACAACTGGCTCTTTATACTCATGAAGCATTTAGTGCTATCGACAGGGGATGTCAGATTGATTCCATAGATTTCCACAAGGTTTTCGACACCTCTCCTCACAAGCGTCTTCTAACCAAACTGCGTGCCTATGGAATATCGCCTCAGTCGTGCGACTGAATTCGTGGTTTCCTGTCAGAAAGCTCACAGTTCGTAGTAATAGCCGGAAAGTCATCGAGTAAAACAGAAGTAATATCCGGCGATCCCTAAGGAAGTGTTATAGGCCTCTATTGTTCCTTATCTGTATTAAAGACATAGGAGACAATCTGAGTAGCCCTCTTAGATTGTTTGCAGATGATGCTGTCATTTACCGTCTTGTAAAATCATCTGATGACCAAAACAATTGCAAAATGATTTCAATAAGATATCTGTATGGTGCGGAAAATGGCAATTGACCCTGAATAAAGAAAAGTGTGAAGTTACTCACACGAGTACTAAAAGAATTCCGCTAAATTTCGATTACGCCATAAGTCACACAAATCTAAAGGCTGTAAGTTCAACTAAATACTTAGGGATTACAATTATAAATGACCTAATTTAGAACGATCACATAGATAATTCTATAGGTAGAGCAAACCAAAGACGGCGATTCATTGGCAGAACAATTAGGAAGTGCAACAGGTCTACTAAAGAGACTGCTTACACTACACTTGTCCGCCATATTCTGGAGTATTGCTGTGAGGTGTGGGATCTGCATGAGGTGGGACTGACGGATGACATCGAAAAAGTTCAAAGAAGGGCGGCTCGTTTTGTATTATCGCGAAATAGCTGAGATGGTGCCACAGACGTGATACGTGAATTGGAGTGGCAATCATTTTAAAAAAGGCGTTTTTCGTTGCGACGGGATCTTCTGATGAAAATTCAATCACCAGTTGTCTCCTCCGACTGCGGAAACGTTCTGTTGGCACCCAACTATATAGGGAGAAATGATCATCACGAGAAAATAAGAGAAATCAGGGATGACACAGTAACGTTTAATTGCTCGTCTTTCCCGCTCGCCGTTCGAGAGTAAAACGACAGAGAGACAGCTTGAAGGTGATACATTGAAGCCTCTGCCAGGCGCGTAATTTTGAATAACAGAGTAATCACGTAGATGTAGATGATAAGACCTGAAGGAATCATCTTCTTGCAAAAATACAGCTCTACGAGAAACGCACCACACAGTTACCTTTGCAGAATTAAGTTGTACCGGCTAATATGTGTGCAGTTTTTCCGTTCCCATATTCTGCAGTCCTGCGTATTGAAATATCCTTGGAGATCGAAATTGGTTTCTTCTTTCCACAGAATGTTCCATGGCCACTCATTGTCCACTTCCATGAGACAAATAAATTCGAGAGCGAATGTTTGTCTTGTTGGCAGGTCAGCAGGAAGCAACTGCTGAACATGGCTGATTTTGTATGCTTATCAATGCAGGATGGTTCGTGGGATTCTTTGCGCCGTGTTCCTGGGCATGTCCAACGTTCGGGCAGTTTCCCGTGCACTGCCTGTTTGCAATCCACCGTTCGACCCCCTCCTGCAATGCTGCGGCCACACCTTCGACAGACATTTTATCAAATGCCTTCCTCCCTTTACCACACTGCACTTCAAAAGAATCTATCTTTTAGAATTTTGTAGGCATTTGCCCCAGCCCCTTATTAGACATCGGAATAATGCCTTTTTTCGTACCCTCGAGTGCCGGGAACTTCTGTAGGGGTACAGGGGCACAGTCACTGTTCTTATAAAGGAGCTTTACCAGTGACAAACGATCCTTCATGGAGATAGTCATGTATGGCATTTCGGGCGCAAATTAAGGTACTGCCGTGTGTCACGTGTCTGTTGGTATGCAGATTCTGACACTTGCAGCGCCATCTGTTGGTCATATATTGGTTATTTTTTTATTCCATGCGGTTACCCTCTGCGTCAATAATAAGCTGTTCAAATTTGACGTCATTTCGAGCAGTGGTTCTCTTTCTACAGCATTTTGAAACTGGAACTCTAATATCTTTAATTATGGACTCTCTGTATATAGGCACTAAGTTATGTGCATCCGTCCTACGACTCTACTTGGAAAAGAGTAACGACCTGCGCTTTCTTCCAGTCGCTACGTACCCTTCATTACTTCAGCGACCTACGACAAACAGGTTCTAGAAGGGGAGTAAGTCTTTTCACATAATCTGTAGAGCCTTATAGGTATTTCATCCGGTCCAGTTGCCTTTCGACTGTTTGCAGGTTTTCATTGCTTTTGAGCACCACAATTGCTTATCTGAGTGTGTGCCATTTTCACATTCGTACCATGATTGAAAGAAGGAACCATATTACAATCTTCTGTGGTCAATCACTTCTGTAAGACCAAATTCAGGAATAGAGCCTTCTCTCTATCGCTTTGTCTTTCGGTGCCAGTATGATCACTGAACAACTGATTAGATAATTTATATCCGCTTGCTGGCTTTGTGCCGGCCGCAGTGGCCGTGCTGTTCTAGGCGCTACAGTCTGGAACCGGACGACCGCTACGGTCGCAGGTTCGAATCCTGCCTCGGGCATGGATGTGTGTGATGTCCTTAGGTTAGTTAGGTTTAATTAGGTCTACGTTCTGGGCGACTGATGACCTCAGAAGTTTAGTCGCATAGTGCTCAGAGCCATTTTTTGTTTTTACAGGCTTTGTCTTAGGATATCTAGTCCGACCTTTGGCAACATTTTCATGTAAAAATCATTGAATGCTTCTCGCATTGCTCTGTTGATGGTCATTTTCCCTTCATTCAGCTTCAGGTTTTGACTTCGCTTAAATCTGTGATTTGGTTTTCTTTGCTTTCGGTAGTAACTTTGCCATCTCTCAAAACCTGCTTCTGAAGGTATTTGTCTAAAGTATCTTGTACAGTGTGTCTGCGTTCTATAATGTTTGTTCAACATTTTCGTCCTCAGAGCTGAGTAGTTGATGTTGGCTATTTACATACTTTGCAGCTAGTATCCTTGCACTCTTCCTAAGCAAAAATATTATCCTACGTTTCTTAGAGTTCCTTGTAATACACGTGGTCATTGATGCTATCACAGCCTTATAATTACTGATTCCCTCTTAGATGTTAACTGACCCGAACAGTTTAGGTGTGTTAGTTGCTAGGACGTCTACGACGTGGCCCTCACGAATCGGTTCTGTAGCATCTGCTCTAAGTAATTTTTGAATAAAATGTGCAAAACAATCTTATAAGAATCCGTTCCTCTGGCACCAGTTTTACTGGCATCAGCCTTGAAATTTATAAATGGCAAATTGAAGTCCCATCCTATGACACTAGGATGATCAACAACGATTTATTCTATGTTGTCTCTGACGTACTCTTCCACTAGGTGGCTTATAAAAACATCAAATTACAACTATGGCTCACTTTTGATGCAGAGCTTTACCCAAATTACTTCACATTCAGAATGCGTAGTAAATTCGCTAGAGTTATTAGCGATAGTAAGTACGCAGCCACCGCTGGCGGCCATCCTATCTTTGCTATGTACATTCAAATCTGAATTTGGGATTTAGGTACTGTTCACTTCCGGATTCAGCCAATTTTCTGTTTTCCTAATACCATGTGGGCATCTCTACCTTCAATAAACGTGATTAATTCTGGAACCTTAATATGTATGCTCTTGCAGTTTAGTAATAACGTATCAACATTTTCTTTTTGTTAACTGTAATGCCGATAGCTCACCTTTGAGAATAACGTGGCTGAACTGTCTTCGATTTCGGTAAGCATTTCATTATTAACCTTTAGGAAGTGTTTCCAACCTAAGAAGCCCCCACGTGCAAGCGACGTAGTCTGTTCTATCATAAGAGCTGCTCCATTCGTTTAGTGAATTCCTGATCTAATTAGGTAGCGGAGAGCTAGAAATTCGCAGCCGAGATCGTCGCAGAACCGTCTGGGCCTTTCACTCGGCTCCATACCACAGGACCGCCATAGATTCTGGTTACCATGCTGCATATAGTTAACCATGTATACGCTCCGCTTGCGTTGCCAGCTGACTTCACCAATTCTGCAAATCTTCTAAAGGCACTGAACACAGGTTGAAAACCCAGGCGGCTAGCATCATTCGTGCGGATATGAGCCCCAATTTACAGCCGTTGTGCTCAGTACTTTCAGTAGCTACCTGTTGAGTATCCTCCAAATTCTGGAGATGAGAGTCCCGACAAGCGCACCTAATGAACACTGAACTTCTTCCTCGACCAGCCTGCTATATGACTCAGAGGCTGCCAAGCATTGGATCTCAGTATGACCGACATACCCACCCTCTATGAGTGTTCGGGCTTTGCAGGAAAATCGACCGCTGTCCCAATAAACGAGGCCTACCGTGCTGGCTCTGAATTGTTATGAACACTAGGCAGCTCCCTGTACATCTTTTTTCAGCGTGAGAGGACTGCCGTACGGCCAGATCCCGCTTTTGCCTTCCGCCAGCCGATACGTTAAACTCCCACTGCTGCCACTCAACCTCGAGTGACGACGAATTGTTCAAATAATGCACATCGTAAGAGATTACCATGTGATTTCGGCGGCACTAGATGTATTGCAACTTTCGCTACTCAAATTTGTGAACTTAAATGGGAATCTCTGGAAGGAAGACGATGCTCCTTTCGCGAGGCACTATTGCGGAAATTTAGAGAACTCGCATTTGAGACCGACTGCAGAACGATTCTACTGCCGCCAACGTACATTTAGTGTAAGGGTCACGAAGATAAGGTGAGAGATATTAGGGTCTCTCGCTCTGACTGAGAGTGGAAGAGGAAAGGAAGTGACTACCTATTACATCTACATGGATACTCTGCAAATCACATTTAAGTGCCTGGCAGAGGGTTCATTGAACCACCTTCACAATTCTCTATTATTTCAATGTCATATAGCGCCCTGAAAGAATGAACACCTGTTCTTTCCGTACGAGTTCTGATTTCCCTATTTTATCGTGGTGATCGTCCGCCCTATGTAGGTCGGTGTCAACAAAATATTTTCGAATTCGGAAGAGAAAGTTGGTGATTGGAATTTAGTGAGAAGATTCGGTAGCAACGAGAAACGCCTTTCTTTTAATGATTTCCAGCCCAAATCCTGTATCATTTCTGTGACACTCTCTCCCATATTTCGAGATAATACAAAACGTGCTGCCTTTCTTAGAACTTTTTCGATGTACTCCGTCAGTCCTATCTGGTAAGGATCCCACACTGCGCAGTCGCATTCTAAAAGAGGACGGACAAGCGTAGTGTAGGCAGTCTCCTTAGTAGGTCTGTTACATTTTCTAAGTGTCCTACCAATAAAACGCAGCCTTTGGTTAGCCTTCCCCACAACATTTTCTATGTTTTCTTTCCAATTTAATTTGTTCATAATTGTAATACCTAGGTATTTAGTTGAATTTACGGCTTTTAGATTGGACTGATTTATCGTGTAACCGAAGTTTAACGGATCCCTTTTAGCACTCATGTGAATGACCTCACACTTTTCATTATTTAGGGTCAACTGCCACTTTTCGCACCATTCAGATATTTTTTCTAAATCGTTTTGCAGTTTGTTTTGATTTTCTGATGACTTTATTAGTCCATAAACGACAGCGTCGTCTGCAAACAACCGAACAGGGATACTCAGATCGTCTCCGAAATTGTTTGTATAGATAAGGAACAGCAGAGGGCCTATAACACTACCTTGGGGAACGCCTGAAATCACTTCTGTTTTACTCAATGACTTTCCGTCAATTACTACGAACCGTGACCTCTCTGACAGGAAATCGCAAATCCAGTCACATAAATGAGACGATATTCCATAAGCACGCAATTTCACTACGAGCCGCTTGTGTGGTACAGTGTCAAAAGTCTTCCGGAAATCCAGGAATACGGAATCGATCTGAAATCTTTTGTCAATAGCCCTCAGCACTTCATGTGAATAAAGAGCTAGTTGTGTTTCACAGGAACGATATTTTCTAAACCCATGTTGACTGTGTGTCAATAGACGGTTTCCTTCGAGGTAATTCATAATGTTCGAACACAATATATGTTCTAAAATTCTGCTGCATATCGACGTTAACGATATGGGCCTGTTATTAGTGGATTACTTCTGCTACCTTTCTTGGTATAGCGGTACAAAGTACCCTCCGCCATTCACTGTACGGTGGCTTGCGGAGTATATGTGTAGATGTAGTAGATCGCCGTACCCTACGGCAGTAGCCTGAAGCCTGCCGATCGCAGCCAACACGTTTTCATACAGGACAGCAGACAATTCCCCTTGTAGTTGCACACAACAAATACCGCCCATATCCTTTTCCTACGACGTAAAAACTATATAAAACCACGAAAAAAATTACTTACCAGTCAGTCAATGAGTAACTAGGAAAGAACAAACAGACTACAACGGCGGCAGATTTGAAGTCAAGAAATTGATCCTAGCACTTACAGGTACAGGAAACTTTATGTCAAAGTTAAGTCACTAAACACTAACTATCGAAAAATACATTAAGCTTTACAACAAAATAAAAATACGAAATATTGATGTGTCTTCACTGTGTAGGAGACTCCGTCCGACTTTGGTCGGCCGCCGTTGCAATTCATTCTATTAGAGGCGACTTGGCGTGTCTGACGAGGAGAAGATGAAGGATAAGGACGACGCAGATATCTGAGTCGCGAGCGGAGCTAAGCCCCGACCAGATCAGGAATCGAACCTGGGCCCCGTAACCAGGAAGCTAGCAACGTTAACTAATAGACCACGAGCTATTGATACTCTTTCAAAAAATTAAATAGAGCTACTAGTAAAAGGTAAGTAAGCAGTTGCTGTTCACTTCTATACAGAAGCGCGTAAAAATGCCACTAAGCCAAGTGACGAAAACAAAATTCTAGAAAACCACTCAGAACAATACAGTGAAACCATCATGTATGCTGCAAAGAGTTTCAATCTTGCAATACAACGTTTCCGAGAAGTGAGAGAATGAACTTATATACTCTCTTTGGTGGAACAAAAGATCTCACACGCACCTACCTATGATGAAGCAAGTAATATTTTGTATGAAGTTGCAATTGGCTCGTGATGAACTGTATGTAATCTTACACTGAAAGGAGAGGTCACGACATTAGGATCACAGATTTACTTCAAACTTTGGACACCTTTCTTAGGCCATTAAAACAAAACAATGTCCAAGTAGTAAGTTACAGTAGTCTGGAAATTCGGAGAAAATCGCAAGAGAAGTTTTACGCGTCTATTATGTGGCTTACATATATTTGCGTAGGGGCTGGAAACTAGAGTTCACGGTATTCAAGCGAAACCATCGTTTTTAGCCGGCACGGTAGCTCAGCGTGTTCGGCCAGAGACCTGGCTGACCTTCTTAATAAAAAAAACTGATGGAAGTGATAAACAACGAACTTCAACGGATGTCATTTGTCATCCGCTACGACCAAATACAACAAACAAAATGCAAAAATAAAAAAAAGGTGTAAGCGTTCCAGCTTTGAAAGGCAAAGGTGTATGAGGCAACAGTTTGACTCACGCTCAGACGTTTTTCATCATTGGTCATATTATTTAATTTATATGACATTTCAGAGGTTATATAACGCATTAAGTTTTCATATCAAGTTTCAATTTAGGTTTTCCATGTCCGTATGACGAATTCCATGCAGCAACGTGGAATGTCGAGGGCACAGACGACGAGTAATAGCACATCACTCTCGTGGTCTGGCACATTGTGACTTAGTATATTACTGACTGTGAATAAAATCATTCGCATCATTATTTATCGTGGCTTGACTTGGGCTCCCGAAGCCTGTTCCTCGTCCCTGAAATTTAACTACAAATAGCAAATAGCCAAATAACATATGAAATTCACTAGACCGTCATGAAAATGTACGTGTTTTTCCAATTATATTACCTTTCAAATATCATATAAATTAAATAAAGTGACCAGTGATGAATAATATGCATGTTAAATAAAAAGAGCTAACGAGATTCGAACCGTCACTTTGTCCACGAGCTAACTGCAACGCGCGAATGCTAACCAGACGACCAGTATAATTTTATCAGTAGTTCCTTCGCACAGATATCAGTTTCATAACAGACGCGAAAAACTTCTCTTACGATTTTCTTGGAATTTCCAGAGTAGTGCACCTTACTACTACCACATTATGTTGTTTTAATGGCCTACTAAAGGAGTACAATGTAGGAAGTACATCCGTGATCCCAACATCGTGCCCTCCCATTGTTAGATAAGTTGCTGACATTGACGTACGTGGAAACTAATGTGCAGCTGACAGATGTCCATTAATGATTATGAAACACACTCAGAATGAAAAACAGCAGCAGTCTTACAAAAACGGAGACAGAAATCCAAGAGAATTAAAGGCGATTGTGGAGTGTGCATGGAACAAAGAGAACGTTCAGTGGCGAGTATTGATAAGAAAAAGTCTAAAACTGCCAAATCACGACTGTTCCAGTAAATGAAGCACTCTATATCTACTTTACACTCTACATCAACGTCTACATTTGTACTCGGCAAGCTACCTCACGGTGTGTGGTGGTGGGTGAATAACACTGTCAAACCAGATGTGGGCACGGATCAGTCGAACACGTTTCAAGGATACCAGAGGGCAATTTTTTGTATTACAAAAGTGCGAATATGTTTACCTCCTTTATAATTTCTGTAACGTTGTAAGCCAGCCGTGGTGGCCGAGCGGTTCTAGGCGCTTCAGCCCGGAACCACGTGGCTGCTACGGTCGCACGTTCGAATCCTGCCTCGGGCATGGATGTATATGATGTCCTTAGGTTTGTTAGGTTTAAGTAGTTCTAAGTCTAGGGGACGCCCGATGACCTTAGATGTCAAGTCCCATAGTGCTTAGAGCCATTTAAACCATTTTTTGTAACGTTGTAAACAAACTATTCTGATAATCTGTACACTAGGGTGTCTCTGGCTTTTCAAGCTTCTATAAGCTAGCAAAGTTCAGTTGCCCCCTCCCCCACGTCTCTTGTTGCAATCAACAACAAAAAATGACCCTTGAAGAATGTTAGCTCAGCGAAATAACTGGAAGACGACACTAACGACCATAAAGTTCTTTACTTTTCATTCGCAAAGTCACTTTTTTCATGTTAACTGATTCTCCGTCGCTTTTTGGTAAAAGAACATAATTATAGATAGACAATATTGTGCTTTTCATTTATACTAACTTATTTATTTTAATAAAATCATTACGATATCACACACTCAAGTGTTGGTTTCTAAAGTTATTTACTAGAAAATAATAGTAAAGAAAAGTAGTGCAAGTTTTCATATATTAGATTATATTGTTGTCAGTAGCATGTAATTTTCTACTGCTAATGTAGTAAGAGAAAACAGCGAATATGTGATGCGTGAATTACGTTATGTCATTTCTTGTATTATTATTATTTGACTTTAGCTGTTATTATTACAATTTGTTGGTAAATATATCTTATATACTATGTTTTATAGTGCTTGTGCTTCGTTTGGCGATTTGCAACCAAAGACAATGGTGTCTTTGATGGCTCACTTGTTGACTACATTTTGAATAAAAACAGCAGACGTAACATATCATCGCTGCGACGAGTTTTAAATGTCTTTATCTCTAAGACCTTAAAGTTTACAACGAAGGACAACTCAGCGTCTGTGATTCTCGTAGTCTGAATTGTGGAAAAGTAGGAGATCCTACGGGAATAACTGACCACTGACTTGATAAGTTATTCAAGCTCTATAACGGATGCAAAGGTTTAAAGAAACATTTAAATAGAACTGCAGAGTAAGAAACAAGAAGAAGAGACATTTTTGTGGAAGTACTTCGTGATAGGTCAAAAGATGCTTTAGGACAGTTGAAAAATGAAGTGGATAAGAATATTCTAAGACTTCAGGGCCAAAATGGAAACTCAAACACGATCGGTGTTGTTGTTTAAGAACCGAAACACAATAAAGCAAAAGCGCTGAAGGGCACCCCGAAACAAATTGACACGAGAAGAAGTGAATAAGAAGACACGAAATTACTTTTTTCCTGTAATCAGCTTGCTGAATCAAAACCAAGGATTCTGCATCATGTAGCGAAATTAGTATGATGGTGTCAACAATGAAGCGTTACCTGCCAATATTCAGAAAACACCGGCGCCAATAACTGCAGCAGCACCAAAAGTTCCAGCAATTCGTGCTACATTGCTCTGGTTTATTCCCTTTTTCCGATACCCGCAAATTGAAAGGAAATTTAAAAATTAATGGCTGTTGCAGAAGCTAGTAGCCGCTGCACTGAAAACCTGGTAATAAATCGTACCACTCAAGAGCTTGAAACAGAGAGAGAAAATCGAGGCATAGACACATAAGGCAGAAGAATTTATTGTTGTGGTATTGTACTAGTACAGAAAGCGGCTCTCAGCACTAACAGGTATTGCAAAGGTTAATACATTGCCAATAACACTAATTGTTCAGGGCAAAGAACCATCGCTGGTAGTCCCTTTAACTCAAACGCCTTTCGAAGAGGAGCAGCCAACAGCTTGGATACAACAGACAAAATTCAGATACACTAAATGGAAGCCCGTACACATCAAGAACAATAATTCAATTGTGACATATTATACTGTACATCCCTTGCCGTCATCACGTTTTTTAGTTAGTTTTGCGAAAATTGTTCGATTTACTTATGGTTGCAACTTCTGATGCACGCATGACGCATTTCAGAAGATTTAGAGAAAACTCAGTAATATGGTGTACATAACTGGTGGCAAGGAAACGTCTGATTACGTTCGCTCAACCATTCCAGAATTTCTCCGTTACCGAATTTTTCGATTCACTGATGGTTGCAACTTCTGATCCACACATGACGCATTTCAGAAGATTTAGAGAAAACCGTAAGAAACTCAAAAATATGGTGTATATAACTGGTGGCAAGGTAACGTCTGATTACGTTCGCTCTCCATTCCTGAATTTCTCCTTACAATATTTCCATCCAGAAACAAAAGCGAGATGATGTCCGAGACTATTTGGACGTATCGTTGGCACTTCCCGGTGGCATTATGAGGAACGGGATACTATTTCGTGTACCTGAGACCGGCAGTCATTAAAGTGGTCGACAAGGGCAATTCACGCAATCGAAGGATACCCATTTCAGTATCAGTTGCGGTTATGTCATGAGTAGAAGACCGCTTTAAAATGAATAAGTTAATTTTTTTCTCAGATTTAGGTAATAGCTCATCAGAAGCAATGAAAGTGTCATGATTTACTACTTGTGCGTCACCTGTTAAATTATGAAAATATTAATTCGTAATGCTGCAATGAAAAAAAATTTCCACTGTCTCTGGTATGTATTCCCAGAACGTGTCCCTCTATTGGTGTATGAGGAGGATGTTTCAACAGCAATTAAACCAAATACGTGCAAGTTATGTTGCTAGGAGGCGAAGAAGAGGAAGAAGGAAAACATCGATCGAAGTGGTAGATTCTGCTTCGCAGTACTTTCTACTTCCGTTGAAACACGGAGTTCATGTCTTTTTATTTTCTGGTACAAAAACTGTCGTAGGAAATTTTATATCAGCCCCTTCAATATGAAAGGACTTTTTGGTTGCGCAGCTGAAGTGTGAAAGTTCAGATAACATTGGCTGTGAACGACACTCTGGTGAAAAAGGAAACTGGGAAATAGTTTGTTTTACAGATAGTTGCTGGAACGTGTAAAAATCATCTACTACCAAGTGCTCTCTGGAGAAAACAATAATTTTTAATTTCTATTCCCTTATATCATGTATTGACTCCAGAGGAGTTATAGATAAATTCTCGTTTCTTTCATAGAAGTTGTAGCCATTATTAACAAAAAACTAATTTTAGTAAATATTCTGTATCTTTCAGCAATTATTGTAGAACATTTTGTTATACACTACTGGCCATTAAAATTGCTACACCAAGAAGAAATGCAGATGATAAACGGATATGCATTGGACAAATATATTATACTACAACTAACATGTGATTACATTTTCACGCAATTTGGGTGCATAGATCCCGAGAAATCAGTACCCAGAACAACCACCTCTGGTCGTAATAGCGGCCTTGATACGCCTGGGCATTGAATCAAACAGAACTTGGATGGTGTGTACAGGTACAGCTCCCCATGCAGCTTAAACGCGATGCCACAGTTCATCAAGAGTAGTGACTGGCGTATTGTGACGAGCCAGTCGCTCGGCCACCATTGACCACACGTTTTCAGTTGGTGAGAGATCTGGAGAATGTGCTGGCCAGGGCAGCAGGAGAACATTTTCTGTATCCAGAAAGGCCTGTTCAGGACCTGTAACATGCTGTAGTGCATTATCCTGCTGAAATATAGGGTTTAGCAGGGATCTAATAAAGGGTAGAGCCACGGGTCGTAACACATTTGAAATGTAACGTCCACTGTTCAAAGTGCCGTCAGTGCGAACAAGAGGTGACTGAGACGTGTAACCAATGGCACTCCATACCATCACGCCGGGTGATACGCCAGTATGGCAATGACGAATACACGCTACCGATGTGCGTTCACCGTGATGTCGCCAAACACGGATGCGACTATAATGATGCTGTAAACAGAACCTGGATTCATCCGAAAAAATGACGTTTTGGCAGTCGTGCACCCAGGTTCGTCGCTGAGTACACCATAGCAGGCGCTCCTGTCTGTGATTCAGCGCCAAGGGTAACCGCAGCCATGGTCTCCGAGCTGATAGTCCGTGCTGCTGCAAACGTCTTCGAACTGTTCGTGCAGATATTTGTTGTCTTGCAAACGTCCCCATCTGTTGACTCAGGGATCGAGACGTGGCTGCACGATCCGATACAGTCATGCGGATAAGATGCCTGTCATCTCAACTGCTAGTGATACGAGGCCGTTGGGATCCAGCACGGCGTTCCGTATTACCCTCCTGAACCCACCGATTCAATATTCTGGTAACAGTCATTGGATTTCTACCAACACGAGCAGCAATGTCGCGATACGACAAACCGCAATCGCGATAGGCTACAATCCGACCTTTATGAAAGTCGGAAACGTGATAATACGCATTTGTCCTCCTTATACGAGGCATCGCAACGACGTTTCACCAGGCAACGCCGGTCAACTGCTGATTGTGTATGAGAAATCGGTTGGAAACTTTCTTCATGTCAGCAAGTTGTAGGTGTCGCCACCGGCGCCAACCTTGTGTGAATGCTCTGAAAAGCTAATCAATTGCAAATGACAGCATCTTTTCCTGTTGGTTAAATTTCACGTCTGTAGCACGTTATCTTCGTGGTGTGGCAATTTTAATGGTAAGTAGTGTAAATTTGATTCTGGATGTTGATAAAAAAAGTGCTGGAATGGATTGGACAATTCTGAACGGAAGTATTTGATGTATGTGCGATGTTTCAACTTCAAGGAATTAAGAATTTGTCTAGCAGTTGTACATTTGAACAGCAGTTCTCTACACACAATATATAGGCAAATGTGCTCACACGGTAGTTTTTCCTTGTGGCTAATGCGGATCGCTGGCAGATGTCAGCAGTATAAATATAGGAGTGGTAACTGTACCGTCAGATATGTCTCAGCCAACGGTGAACGGTGGAATGCAGATGGCTCTGTGGTTCTAAGAAAGTTATAATATAGAAAATCAAACACTTGTTGCTCACAGTGTAAAAGTATCTCTTATCTGCACTAGTCAGCGCGTTGGTTAAGGACTATACCATCTCTTTTGAGAGCACATCGATATTATTGAACAGACGTGGCTAATAAAGCATATTATGGAGCTCATTATTCATGAGGAATTTAATCCCACAGAGGCAAAATGAAGAGAGTTTCTTTTAATACTAGTCCTCTTATGCATAAATTACGTGGATTTCGGTGGAAACTGAATTTACTTTTGTCCATTTCAGTGTGTTAATGGCAGTTTTGAATAAAATACAGTTGTATTTTTACGGTAAATGCTAGTACGATGAGATTTATTACATCTAAAAGCGAGAATGAAAACTAGAGTAACTGTTCTAAGAAAATTCTGCTATCGTTTTGCTTTCAAAGCTCTGCGGAGTTTCCGCCTACACGACGAAATCAAGGACTTTGAAATACCATCCACATGCGTTTTATTTTCAAACTTCCCACAATGACAATTCTGGCCGTAATTTGTTACATCTGTGTTGAGCTGAGTCTGTTCCTAGGTTTGTGTTAGACTCTAGTAGATTATTTTTGTTGTACTTGCATGCACTGACTGCTCACTATTTTATAATATTCCACAAAAATTTCAGAAAAACAATTTACGGAAATGTATAACCAACCGACAAAAGTCAGACACAGCTCATACGTAGCAAACGATCGTAAAAATTCGGCGCTATACACGCTTCTAAAATGTATCAAGTTTTTTTATTGAATTGTTTAAACGGACGCGCCCTTAAAGGGAAAAATTGATAGGATACGTATTATTCGTTGAGTGCTCTAACAAAAGATGGCATGTTGTAATAACCAAAAAATAGAAGAGAAACATAACGAAGTACCTAGAAAACATCGTAAATTCTAATGAAAAGAGGAAAATTAAAGAAAAAAAACAGGATTCAGTGTATAGCCATAGATACATCTCCGCTTTCATTGTAAATCATATTTGTGAACAAATAAAATGGTTATACAATTAGTGTCCGGTGAAGATCACAGAGCCATTTCGAAACATATTTAAAGCATACCAAAATAAAATAACTGTGCGTACGTCAATGCAGACCTCCACCGGACAAAAAAATGTATAACAAGATCTAAACAAGAATCTAATTTCTTCCCATCTGTTGATGGAGTATGCTATAGCCACAAATGGCATTAGTGTGAGTGATTTACACAATATTAGCCATAAATGAGAAGCTGAAATGTACTTGTACACAGGAAACTTACGCAGGTGGTGATACCGATCAATAGTAATCGACATGGTATGTACAAGCAGTATAGCTTCAATGCGCCCTATAACCCCTATAATTTAAATGGGTTAAATAATAGCCAGTTAGAAGCGCATAATGAAATGACTTCAGCAGTATGTGGTTAGGTAAAACATGAGTAAAATTCAGAAATGCGGTGACAGGTCTAGATTATGCTTCCTGCTGGAAATACTGTTAAAATTTACGGCTTCTTGTGTTGATGTAAAAAATAAGGCCATGAGATTTTCATAGTTTGTGATGTAAAACGGCATCGTGCGGTTCTTTCGCCGTGGAAAACGTTAGTGTAGCAAGTAACTCTGCTACTCCAATTTCACTACAGTTCTTTGATTGGGATGCATGTTTCAAAACTCAAGCTAACAAATGAGATGCAGTTGTCCTTTCTACAACATATACTCGAGGATTATTGCAAAATGTTTTGCCGGTGTTTAACGTTTAGCGTATATCATCCGACGTAACTTCAAATTGATGTAGAAGGAGAATTGGTTCTCACTAATGTAGTTTAGGAGGGTTTTGGATGAAGCAGGGTGCTTCCATGGCTCCCTATCATATCAGATACGACGATATTAAGAAGTTGGATTTAGAAGTTTCTCATTAATTAACACATGATCAAGATGTTTGAGTTCCCTACCGAGAATTTAATTAAATGAAGAAATACAGCAACTAGCAACTTCTTGTATAACTTTATTTATGCCTAGACTCGTTTCGGGTTATCACCCATCTTTGGCCTAATAGACTTATATCTCCATCCATTAAGATTATTTTGACTGAATTTTAAACGGTGAAATTGGGTTTTATTTCGTATCTTGTAATTAATTGTTTTTCATTAATAAACATAACACACACAGTTTTAGTTTCATTGCTATGTAGGTGCAGCGTGGCAACTGCTTTGTGACTGGTTTGGCGGCGTTGGTAATGTTGCGCATACTCATTAAATCTGCAAAGAACGTAGTAACAGACTGAAGAACAAAGTAACATCTCTACTGATTTGAAAATAAAGGGTATAAAAGGAGATCCACCGGTAGAGGATGTACACTTCTTAGATGTAATACAGACAATAGAGACACGGAGTTGAACAGTGAATGAAAGGCAGCCAGCTGCGTAAGTGACTTTTAAGAATTTTTATCACCCTATTCCCCACTTGAAATTGAAAACTAATAAACTATTTCAAAAATAAAAGCTCACACGGAGTTGATGATATGTACATTAAAATTCTAAAGACTTTTTTAATAAGTAAACTACTTTTTGAGAAATGTACTGCATTTTCGAGAGATATTAAAATAATGCAATATATGAACTCCCTTATAAGGAAACTCATGGCAATAGTGTCAGTAATTACTGACCTATTTCATTGCTGACACCATTTTAAATCATTCTGAGAAAATGATATATTCTAGAATAATGTCCATCTTTGGTAACAAAAAATATACTTAGCAAACTACATACTGAAATTTTACAAGGACTGCTCAACTGGCAATGCTATCCACATGTTCACTCACTAGAATTCACAACAACTAAATAACTAAACACCACAATATCTGTCCGCTCCCAATAGCTGAGAGGTGATACTCCCAATGCCGTTACTCCTTGGCCGCCGCATCCAATCAACCTTTGGATATTTCGTGTCAGCAGGGGCACTTTTCAAAGTCCGCTACAACACTCTAACACCGCCTCCTGCAAAAGGTGGCCTCGGACTCATCAACCTGCGGGCGCCATTTTCTGTACTCGTTTGTCCACACTATGTTGCGGCACTGGCAAGGGCCGGTCTCGTCCTTAACACGCAGTCTCTTAGATATCTTCCAACCAGCTTCTCTCGATCCACCTATAAATGTTGCACCTATTTCTCCACTATTGTACCACGTCTCCAATTGTTTCATAGAACTCAGCTACGTTCGGGCCGATCTTCCAGTCACCCGTCCTCCCCGTACAAAAGATTATTATCGTTTGTTTATGCAGTCCAACCCTTGCGACCCCATGGTGCTACAGTATCCTGACATTAACTGGCGAACGGTTTGGTGGGGTGGGGGAAGTGCATGCACCCTTTTTACCGTCCTCTGTGTCTGCACTCTGGTATGTTTTAGTCTATGGAAAATTCCCGACTAATAGTCGACTTTATCGCATAGGACTGGCCACCTCCCCACTCTGCCTTGACTGTCAGTTCGAAGACACCGATGAGCACCGCCTTACGTGCTCCCTGAAACGAAACATATGGCTCCTCATCCAACGAATCGTGGGCTTTTACCTCCGTGCCCCGCCAACAACGGTAACCCCGGATTTCCTGTTGTTGCCCTAGACATTTCACTGCCCTCTTGCTAAGCACCATACCCTAATCTGGTTTCGGGGACAGGCTTTAGAATGCCTCTTTCAGAGTGGTCCGCATACAGTCCTTGATTTCTGGTACAAAGTTACGACCGCGCATAGCACCCTCACCCGAAAACCATCTTGCCGACAAACTTTTGCCTGTTATCTCCGCAGCAACTTCCTTGACCCCCCTCAAAATTTGGGTGTGCCATGCCTACCCGTCACATGATGCAACACCCTTATTCAGGTTCTCATTTATCGACCAAAAAAACAAATAAAAAAAGGAAGAAGACAGAATATATTATATTTTGTTGTATTTAATGTTTTTCTAATATTTTTTGTTTAACTAACAGTCATATGTATATGTTTAAATGGTATCTCGAAGAACTCTTGCATAGTGTATATATATGTACTTTTAGTTTGTTCAATAAAGATTAATAAAAAAAGAGGTCAGCGCGACAGAATGTCAATTTTAAGGGCCAGGGTTCGATTCCCGGCTGGGTCACAGATTTTATCCGCTCAGGGACTGGCTGTTGTGTTGTCCTAATCATTTCCATTTCATCCCCATCTACTTGCAAGTGCCGAAGTGGCGTCAAATCGAAAGACTTGCACCCGGCGAACGGTCTGCCCCGCAGGAGGCACTAGTCACACGACATTTACATTTTAGCACACCAGGTACTGCAAATCACAAATCCGTGTTACCAAGAGTTCTGTGGTTAGAGTAGGGGCGAGGGATCGATAAAGGTCAATACTGCGTCCTACTTTATTTCTCATGTTTCATTCGGAGATGCCACAAGTATTATAATCAGTCCCAGTGAATTACTGAATGGTTTTCTGCGAATGACCTCTCGATTAATTTTAAGAAAATGTACGTGTTCAGTTCCGCACATGAATGCGTTCAACACCAGTGTTAAATTTAAAGCATGTGCAAGAATGAGTAAGCAAGGCTGAACGTACAAGAGTTTTGGGTGTACATTTTGATGAAAAATAAAAGTAAAAAAACTGCATTTTATAACTTCTTATAGGACTCATTTTTGCTGCTTTGACATTTCATCTTATTGATGTTACTGAAAGCCTTGGAGAGAGGAAAATTAGCAACTTCACATATTTTTATTTACTAGAACTGCGTTCTGGGGTAACTCAGTTTTCAAAAAGAAAGATTTCATTTATTAAAGCGTGTCATAAAAATAATGTGTGGCATTCACTGTCAGTCATTTTGTAAACACTTGTTTAAAGAATTAGATAGTCGTATTTATTCTGCAGCAGAACAGTACGTATTTTCTTCCTCGAAATTTGTTGTAAATAATCTATTAGCCCTCAGAAGAAATAAATGACACAACACTAGCATAAATATTGTCTTCATTACTCTTAATTAAAACTGCCTTTTAGAAGAGGGTGAAAAATGCAGCTACCAAAATCATTGTTCACTTACCGAATGTTTGCGAATGGCTGTTAGATAGGAAAGTTACATTTGAAAGTAAGCTAGGAAAATTACTTCTGTGTAGCTCCTTCTGTTCCACAGAGGCATTTTCAGTTTCAAGTTTGTAGCTATTTAGTGCAAAAGTCTTACAGAACACTTGTGTTATTAAATTAATTCAATTTTTCGTGGTGTAAGCTCAGCCGGACGCGGGGGGCGAGCGGTTCTAGGCACTTCAGTCCGGAACCACGCGGTTGCTACGGTCGCAGATTCGAATCCTGCCTCGGGCGGATTTGTGTGGTGTCCTTAGGTTAGATAGGTTTAAGTAGTTCTATGTCTAGGGAACTGATGACCTCAGATGTTAAGTCTCATAGTGCTTAGAGTCATTTGAACCATTTGTAAACTCAACTGTAAATGGCGATTATGCTGCCATATTTAAATAACAAATAAGGTAATATTCTTTAAACATAATGAAAATTTCTCTCTGCACTGAAGCGTGCGCTGATATGAAACTTCCTGACAGATTAAAACTCTGTGCCGTACCGAGACTCGCACTCGGGACCTTTGCCTTTCGCCCGGAAAATGCTCTACGACTGAACTACCCAAGCACGACTCACGACCCGCCCTCAGAGATCGAGTTCTGCCAGTACCTCGTCACCTATCTTCCAGACTTCGCAGAAGCTCTTCTGCGAACCTTACAGAGTACTTGCCCGCGAAAGGGAAAGGTCCCGAGTTAGAGTCTCGGTCCGGCACCCAGTTTCAATCTGCCAGGAAGTTTCATTCTTTAAACAGGCTAGTTTCACACAATTATGATATATCGTGCAAAATGACACTAGGAAGTGACTCATTGGATGCTACTATCATTTTATTGGAAACAAATTCGTCACAGATAATGATGTCAACAGAAACACTACGATTTAAGTACGAGGGTTAGTCAATTATTATCCGCAATGTAGTTATAGTTTTGTTTATTTTGGTAGTACTGTCTTTTCACGTTAATGACGCATGCTTTGTTTATTTGTTATTATACACTCCTGGAAATGGAAAAAAGAACACATTGACACCGGTGTGTCAGACCCACCATACTTGCTCCGGACACTGCGAGAGGACTGTACAAGCAATGATCACACGCACGGCACAGCGGACACACCAGGAACCGCGGTGTTGGCCGTCGAATGGCGCTAGCTGCGCAGCATTTGTGCACCGCCGCCGTCAGTGTCAGCCAGTTTGCCGTGGCATACGGAGCTCCATCGCAGTCTTTAACACTGGTAGGATGCCGTGACAGCGTGGACGTGAACCGTATGTGCAGTTGACGGACTTTGAGCAAGGGCGTATAATGGGCATGCGGGAGGCCGTGTGGACGTACCGCCGAATTGCTCAACACGTGGGGCGTGAGGTCTCCACAGTACATCGATGTTGTCGCCAGTGGTCGGCGGAAGGTGCACGTGCCCGTCGACCTGGGACCGGACCGCAGCGACGCACGGATGCACGCCAAGACCGTAGGATCCTACGCAGTGCCGTAGGGGACCGCACCGCCACTTCCTAGCAAATTAGGGACACTGTTGCTCCTGGGGTATCGGCGAGGACCACTCGCAATCGTCTCCATGAAGCTGGGCTACGGTCCCGCACACCGTTAGGCCGTCTTCAGCTCACTCCCCAACATCGTGCAGCCCGCCTCCAATGGTGTCGCGACAGGCGTGAATGGAGGGACGAATGGAGACGTGTCGTCTTCAGCGATGAGAGTCGCTTCTGCCTTGGTGCCAATGATGGTCGTATGGGTGTTTGTCGCCGTGCAGGTGAGCGCCACAATCAGGATTGCACACGACCGAGCACACAGGGCCAACACCCGGCATCATGGTGTGGGGAGCGATCTCCTACACTGGCCGTACACCTCTGGTGATCGTCGAGGGGACACTGAATAGTGCACGGTACATCCAAACCGTCATCGAACCCATCGTTCTACCATTCCTAGAGCGGCAAGGGAACTTGCTGTTCCAACAGGACAATGCACGTCCGCATGTATCCCGTGCCACCCAACGTGCTCTAGAATGTGTAAGTCAAGTACCCTGGCTAGCAAGATCTCCGGATCTGTCCCCCATTGAGCATGTTTGGGACTGGATGAAGCGTCATCTCAAGCGGTCTGCACGTCCAGTACGAACGCTGGTGCAACTGAGGCGCCAGGTGGAAATGGCATGGCAAGCCGTTCCACAGGACTACATCCAGCATCTCTACGATCGTCTCCATGGGAGAATAGCAGCCTGCATTGCTGCGAAAGGTGGATATACACTGTACTAGTGCCGACATTGTGCATGCTCTGTTGCCTGTGTCTATGTGCCTGTGGTTCTGTCAGTGTGATCATGTGATGTATCTGACCCCAGGAATGTGTCACTAAAGTTTCCCCTTCCTGGGACAATGAATTCACGGTGTTCTTATTTCAATTTCCAGGAGTGTATCTTTGCAATTTTCAAGCTGCTAGGTTAGTTTCGTTATCGCTGCCGTGCTGTTAATCATGGCTGCTCCGCTGTCTATTTGCACCAAAGAAGACCAACGTTCTGTGATCCATTTTTTTGTGTTCAGAAGGCGTATTAGGGGCCGAAATTTATCAAAGACTTTCGATACAGTACGGGAACAGTGGTTTGCCACAGCGGAATGTCTACGAATGGATTGAAAAGTTCCGAAATGGTCACGCAAGTGTTACGCACAATGAAGGAGCCGGACGACCGTTTACCGCCACAAATGAAAACACCATTGGGCATTCACGCGAAATGATTCTCTTGGACAGACGATTAACTACTGACGAAGTGGCACATCGTCTGCAAATTATTCGCGGTTCTGCCTACGAAATCATTCGCAACACACTTGGGTTT
Source organism: Schistocerca gregaria (assembly GCF_023897955.1). Taxonomy (NCBI): domain Eukaryota; kingdom Metazoa; phylum Arthropoda; class Insecta; order Orthoptera; family Acrididae; genus Schistocerca; species Schistocerca gregaria. Next base: position 767,699,842 of record NC_064931.1, on the reverse strand, counting down.
TATAAAGTTTGTGCAAGATGGGTACCAAAACAACTCACACAGTTTCATAAACAAATGCGCTTTGACATCTGCAAAAAACATTTGGATCACTATGGTAACGAAGGGGACAACTTGTTAGACAGCATCATTACTGGTGACGAAACATGGATCCATCATTACGAGACGTAGAGTAAACGGCAGAGTATGGAATGGAAACATCCAAATTCGCAGTGCAAGAAAAAGTTCAAGACCCAACCGTCCGTAGGAAAACTGATGCTGACGGTTCTTTTGGAGGCATAAGGCCCAGTACTGGAACATTATGTTGAAAGGGGCACAAGAATAAATAGTGTGCGTTACAGTGAGATGCTTAATGTCAGGCTAAAGCCTGCAATTCGAAACAAACGCCGAGGATTGCTGTCAAAAGGTGTTGTGTAGTTGCACGACAATGCCCGTCCGCATACTGCTGCCCACACTGCTGAAACGCTCCAGAAACTCAAATTTGAAGTTCTGGATCGTCCTCCATATAGTCCCGATCTTGCCCCTTCTGACTATCACTTGTTTTGTCCACTCAAAGAGGCACTAAGAGGCGATCGATTAGCCTCGGACGAAGCAATGAATAACTTAACATCAAAAAAAGCCTTCAACCAGTTGCAAACATTTTGGACGAATATTTACACCACAGAGAAATGAGATTGCGAAAATCACGCGACGACCTAGCTACGAAGGAGGTCCCTTATGATTCTGTCACATGTCGAAGAGAATGAAAGAGGCTAAATTTGGAAATACCCGAAGAAAGCCTGTGATAATTAGAGGAAAGTGACGTACTATTACACTGGCTGACAAAAAAGTAAAGCACCCAGAAGGCATGGTCGGATGTCAATATTACTTCGTGCAGATACTATCAGCGGGTACGTAGATGAATAGAATTCCAATCATCTGTGAACGTAGAACGGCCAACAGAGTGTATTGGTCTTGGTCGTGTTTACTGTAGTTACCAAGCATAACAAGTTAAAATGTTTTGAGTGATAACTGTGAAGGACACGGAGATGCGTGTGAGACAGCGTTATCAGCACCTGACAGAGTTTGAAAGTGGCCTCTTTGTGGCTCTTTATTCGTCCAGCTGGTCGAATCGTGCAATTTTCTGATTTGCGGAATATTCAAATGTGACAGTAGCCCGATGTTGGACAGCGTGGAAACTTGGACTCGTCGTCAAGATTCTGACCGACAAGGTCCGACCACCACAAGGGAGAACCGTAGTACTGTGCATCAAGCACGTCGTAACCCCTTCAGATCTGCGGCTACCGGCAAAAAGTAATGGTTTCTCTGCAACACACTGCGTCATTCCGCACTATTGGTCTGAGATTATCAGCAGCCAAATTAGGAAATTACCGTTGCTTGCATAGGCTTGCCGGTAACACAACACAAACAGCTGCGTTTGCAGTGGTGTCGTGATATGGAAGCGTGGTCTACTGATATGTGGCATTGCACTGTATTCAGCAATGAATCGCGGTTGGGCACTTCCTCAGATGACGATCGTCAGCGAGTATGAAGTCGACCTGGAGAGGGATTCTGTTCGTCCATTGTATTAGAGAGGCACAACTGTGTTACTCCTGGGTAACAGGAGTCACAGCTGGTAGTGATTGAGGGAACTATGGCGGCAGAACCGAGTATCTGGATTCGCAATCAGTTACAAGCGGCAGTTTTCGGAGAAATGATTCGTTAAGCGTGATTTGCCGCGAAATTATTGCAAACGCGTGAAATCTCCAGCGATGTTTCTTTCCCGACTAAGATTTATAAGAAGGAATTTCTATGCGGCAAACATGTCATTGCGAGACGCTCGTGCTGTTCGCAATTTGTATGTTTCAAACATTTCTACGATCGGTAACATCCAAGGAATTACACCAAATCTTCCTTAAAAATGAACGTAATGATAAAATGTGAGACTTGATATATGAAATGATATAAGAATGAAATACAAGAGCATGAAAATTTAAAAACAGTATAACTCCTGAAAATACCGCACACACATACACTGTGGGATCAAAAGTATTAGGACACCCCCACAAACATACGTTTTTTCATATTAGGTGTAGTGTGCTCCCACCTACTGCCATGTACTTCATATCAGCGACCTCAGTAATCATTAGTCATCATGAGAGAGCAGATTGGGTCATTTCGCGAAACTCACGAACTTCGAATGTGGTCAGGTGGCTGGGTGTCACTTGTATCATACGTCTGTAAGCGAGATTTCCATACTCCTAAACATCCCTAGATCCACTGTTTCTGATGTGATAGTGAAATGGAAACGTGTAGGGACTCGTACAGCAGAAAAGCTTACAGGCCGACATCGTCTTTTGACTGTCAAAGATCGCCGACAGTTGAAGAGGATCGTAATGTGTAATAGCTATATCATCACACAGGAATTCATAATTATATCACGATCCACTGCAAGTGTAAGGAGCGTAAACATTGGACGATTGAACAGTGGAAAAACGTTGTGTGCAGTGACGAGTCACGGTACACAATGTGGCGATATGATGTCAGGGTGTGGGTGTGGCGAATGCCGGGTGAACGTCATCTATCAGCGTGTGTACTGCCTACAGTAAAATTCGGAGGTGGTGGTGTTATGGTGTGGTCGTGTTTTTCATGGAGGGGGCTTGCACCCCTTGTTGTTTTGCGTGACACTATCACAGCAATTTTAAGGACCTTCAAATGTTCAAATGTGTGTGAATTCCTAAGGGACCAAACTGCTGAGGTCATCGGTCCCTTGTCTTACACACTGCTTAAACTAACTTATGCTAAGAACAGCACACACACTCATTCCCGAGGAAGGACTCGGACTTCCGACGGGAGTGGCCACGCAGTCCGTGACATGGCGCCTCAAACCGGGCGTTCACTGGTTCAAATGGTTCAAATGGCTCTGAGCACTATGGGATTTAACATCTGAGGTCATCAGTCCCCTAGAACTTAAGACTACTTAAACCTAACTAAGCGAAGGACATCAAACACACCTATGCCCGAGGCATGATGCGAACCTGCGACCGTAGCGGTAGCGCGGTTACAGACTGAAGCGCCTAGAACCGCTCGGCCACCCCGGCTGGCGAGTGTTCACTGTGCGCGGCTTAAGCCCCTTCTTGCTTGCCACTGTTGAAGAGCAATTCGGGGATAGCCATTGCATCTGTCAACACAATCGAGCACCTGACTATATTGCACGGCCTATGGCGGAGTGATTACGCGACAATAACATCCCTGTAATGGACTGGTCTCCACAGAGTTCTGACCTGAATCTGATAGAACACCTTTCGGATGTTTTTTAACGCCGATTTCGTGCCTGGCCTCACTAACCGACATCGATACCTCTCCTCAGCGCAGCACTCCGTAAAGAATGGGCTGCCATTCCCCAAGAAACCTTCCAGCACCTGATTCAACGTATGCCTGCGGGAGTGGAAGCTGTCATCGAGGCTAACGGTGGGCCAACACCATATTGAATTCTAGCTTTTCCGATGGAGGGTGCCACGAACTTGTAAGTCATTTTCAGCCAGGTGTCTGGGTAGTTTTGATCACATAGTGTATATCACGTAGTGTATGATTTTCATTGCGAAACCTAGTTGTAATCTTACAGTTAATATAACGCCGTTATATCCCCTAAGCTGATAAGAAGTATTAGAACTGTAATTTTTTGCGGACATGGGTAGATAAACAAAAAAATAAAATAGAAATAATAATTGGGTTTCGAACACAGGTCGCAAAAGTGTTAGGCAGCCACACTACCAACTGCGCTTCCACTTCTGTTCAAATTACTGCCTAGTAAAAGGTTTACAAAGCACGGTGGAAACATTCTGCGACAAATGTGAGTACTGTCTGACAAACATGTTGCGAATAGAGTAAATGGAAACTAAGTAACAGAGTTAAACATCTTGTATGATGCGGTCGTACAATGATATAATTTTTGTGGTACATTCAGTGGTATATGCAAATACTGTATGCAAAATGTGTCGCGGATACTGTTAGTAACTAAGAAGTAGTAAATGAAAACGTCATGTTTAATGCGGCAGGTTTTCTGCATGAACAGCGAAAATTTAGTAAGCGATAAGCTTTCTTCCTTTCATCATTTTGTGGGGGTTACCCGCAAGGAAAGTTCTGCAAAGGTTTGAAATTTCGAATAAAGTTTATTGAAAGTCACTAATTACTAACTGCTCTCATTCTCAAATATTGGAAGATAGAAGTACGAGTTTTCGAGCGTGATGGGCTATACCGTTTTGACATTCTCATCCTCTCCCGTTTGAAAGGCAGGGAATTCTTACCGCCACAACGATTCTTTCGAGACAGTAAGTGATACGTCTACCAAGTTTGGCTGAAATCGTCCCAGTGTTTTGGGAGGAGACTTGTGACATATATAAATAAATACATATGTACATACATATGTACGTATATCCATCTACTCACCGTGGTCTAGTGTGGGTTGTAATTATCATACTGCAGCGGAACTTAATAGTTTTTCTAATGTCTAAATGGGGAAACAATTTACGCTGAAAAAAGTTCCAATTTTGGCCACCAATTGAAAAACTAGCTCTATGAATGCGAGAAACACGTACAGAAATTTTTCCAGTATGTGATGGATTAGGAATGGAATGTAGGCAGAAAAAATGAAACAAGTGACTAAGGCATAATGTTGATTGTGTTAGTAACTGCATCTTACACAATTTGTTCGGTGTGAGCATCAGAGACGTCGACAAGACGCAGGATCAGTAAAATGACGTCATCAACAGCTTCTCGCTGAAACTCCAGTGGAATCCCAGCAACATGTTCCTGTACACTGCCCTTCCTATCAGGGAGAAACAGAACATGTTCCTGGTAAATGAGTTCTTTTAAATATTCCCTGAACAAAAAGTCACATGGATACGAATCAGGTGATCCTGCGGGTCATGCGTCTAGAAAACCTATGGAGCTAGCAGTTAGTGGTAGGTTGCATTGAGCAGATCTTTCACTAGGCGAGTGACATGAAGTGTGCCCCATCTTGCATGAAAACAGTGGTTTCCACACAGTTGCGCTTTTACAAAACAGGGATAAAATGCTGATCAAGACATCGTTGAAGACGCTGCTGAATGAGACAGGACTGTGGGGAACTGCAACAGATAGCAAAATCGTCAACAAGAAGGGAGCGAGAGATGCCCGGAGGGAGACAGGCAATTATAGGGTTAATGGCGATAGCAAAGAGGACGAACCCTGCGACGAGTTCACAGGTAGGTGTTGGTTTGATCCCAGAAAATAACCGTTCCGCCGCATAACATCTGTGAGATATTCTGCCTGGTCTTCACAACAGGGGAAATATTGTTCTTCGAAGATCGCTAGGGAGGAGTAAAGCCGCCTGTCAGCCTTAGTATGTTGCCATTTTGGTGTGCACGCAGGTGGGTAGGAGTCAGCAAACGGATAGCACATGGGAAATGGTCGCTCGAGTAGGCGTCACAAAGAATGGACCACTCAAGCGATGGGCAAGCTGGGCAGTACAGAAGGTTAGGTCCAAATGGGAATAGGTGTGCGAGGAATCAGAAAGGAAAGTGGGTGCTCCAGTGTTAAGGCAGAAGAGGTTGAGGGGCCAGGAGATCATATCTCTGACAGGTTCTGGGAGAACCCCAAAGGGGATGATGCTCATTAAAACCACAGAGTGGCAGAAATGGGGGTGGTAACTGCCCCATAAGCTGATGCGAATGATGGAGGACATAAATGGCACAGAGGGAAAAGATCAGGTGGGGAACAGAAAGATGAACTGCAACAGCTTGAAGAAGGGTAGTCATGGAGATGGGTTGACTTGAATGTTATCCCGTATGAGCAGCAGGACGCACCCATGAGAAGGAATACCGACCTCAGGGGGAAGGTCAAAACGATTTGGGAAGAAATGTGAAAACTGAAGATGGTCGTGAGAGTGGAATATCGTCTCCTGAAGGCAGAGTACAAGGGGTCGCCGCGATGCTAAAAGCAGCTGTAAATCATCTTTGTGGGACTGATGGCCACGAACGTTCCATTGGAGGAGAGTCATAATGAGGAAGAGATGCAAGGGTGTCATCTCGGAGGCTGCCGAGAGGCACCCTGTGAAGGGTCGCTTCTACAGGGCACAGACGCGTGAGGATCTGCTCCATGGGGTCCACAGAAGCATTGGCTTGCTTGTACTGTTGGTCTGTGGAGCCCACGCTGAAAAACGGTTGGTGGTGAGCACCCACAACACAGAGACTGGCCGGGTTAAGATATCACGTGGCAACACCGTCGAAGAGGATCTTCGAGTCAGCGAAGGCGAAGACCATTTGGTGGACTTCTTGAAGCCTTTACAGTTAAAGGAAGACTCGGGTATCGTTCGGCTGGAGGGACATAGGGAGTCTTCACGGGAGTACTCCTCCTGTCCTTTCTGGTTTACCAATTGTTTAGCTGGTGGCTTCGCCCATTGAGGCTAGAGTTTGATAGCTTGTTGCACAGCTGGACGGGGAGATGGCGATTCTTCACCGACACTGGGCGATTTCACAATCTCAGAGCTGAATTTGAGGTCGCATGTCTGCATGGCCATGTCCTTCATGGAGCGAGGGGTAACAAGAGCAGAAATAAATGTGCCAGACAGGAGAATACAGGGTTCAGGACTATCCAATAACTCTCTAGCAACTGTTTAAGGCACTTTTTCCTTTACCTGGATATCTTGGACAGTCCGCTCATCAAGATACATGGGACAATCCAGAGAGGAGACAGCATGGCCACCATTGCAACTGATACCCACCACAGGTTACGCATTTGGCTGGGTGTCGACAAGACGTTCTAGTATGGTTGAAACGATGACACTGGTAGCAACGCATCGGGTTCAGAATGTATGGTCGGACTGTGATAATTCCATAGCCTGCTTTGATCGTGGACGGAAGCACCACTCTATCAACGGTGAGAAAAACAGTGCAGTTTAAGGGAATTCTAACTTTTTCATCACCTGATGGATTCAATGACATTCTGATCAGAAAGGTGAGATTGGATTTCAGCCTCGGTTAAACTATCGAGAGCCGGCCGGAGTGACCGAGCGGTTCTGGGCGCTACAGTCTGGAACCTCACGACCGCTAGTGTCACAAGTTCGAATCCTGCCTCGGGCATGGATGTGTGTGATGTCCTTAGGTTAGTTAGGTTAAAGTAGTTCTAAGTTCTAGGGGACTGATGACCTCAGAAAAGTTAAGTCCCATAGTGCTCAGAGCCATTTTTTTAAACCATCGAGCAGCCTAGTGTAAATAACACCATGGGAATAATTCAAAGTTCTATGGGCCTTGACACGAATAGGGTAGCCCTGTAGATGTGAGGCAGCAAGCAATTGTTGTGCTTGAGAATGAGAATCAGAAGTAGTCTCCAAAAGCAAAGTTCCATTCCGTAAATGGGAGCAGGATTTCACAGGGCCGGCAATTGCATCAACATTTTTCTGAATAACAAACAGATTTACTGTGGTGAAGGACTGACGTCTTCAGTTTGTGAGACCATGAGGAATCGTGGTGCAGTGGGAAGGGTCTTTGAATCGTTAGGCTGATTATGTTTAAGTTTCGTATGAAACTCTCCCATGATTGCCAATGTCTCCGATGGCAAGCTCCTTCCAACTGGAGGACCCCTTCACAAGGGGCGCACCCGCCTTAGGTGAATGTTCACACCTCAGGTCACATTTCCCGAACACCAGAAAGAGGGACCAATCGGCAATTTGGGAAGGTTGCAGCTAAGGCAATCTCCCCTCCCTGGGCCTGGCCTATACCAGGTGGTACTTGAAAGAATGATCCCTTTTGTCTAGAGACACGCCAGTCAGACTGTAGCCCACTATATGGACTGGCAACCAGGAGTGATGGTCTGGGATGCCAATCCTTTTCATAGCAGGACATTTTAGTTGTCTTCCGCGGCCCCCTTACACTAGAGCGGTACATCGACGATACTCTACATCCCCCTTTGTTGCCATTCATGACATGCCATAATGGACTTACAGTTCAGCAAGAAAATTCCCGCACACACACGGCGAAAGTTTGTACCGCTTGTGTTCGTGATTGTCAAAACCTACCTTGGCCAGGAAGCTCGCTGGATATCTTCCAAACTGAGAACGTTAGGAGCATTATTGGCAGGCCCTTCGAACCATCCTGGAATTTTAAAGATCCGTCGCCTCCATTGGACAGAATTTGATACAACATCTCTCACGATGACATCCAACAAATTAATCAATTAATGCAAAACCGATTAAATTCTTACATAAGTGCCTGAAAAACTCATTCAATTTTTCTGTAATTGTAATCAGTTTTTTTATCTGTTCATGTACATGACTTCCACCGTCTTCCGTCCCATTCAGATAATTTCTATGCGGTCAGTCTTTCCTTGTCTTAGAGTGTAGGTGTAGAAGAGCTAGCCACAAGCCATTAATGTTAATTTCCCCCTGGGCAGCAGCTCAGGTGCTGAAGTGTGGTGACACGCACGCAAAACGATTAGTCTATGCTGACAGGCGTAGTGTACTCAGTGGTGGAGTTACGACTGTGTGATAAACATGAGGCCGTAAATTATGTGACGTGTTTTGCGAAAGAATGTTAGTCTTGGCGGTATGTAATGTATCTACTGTATGTTGGTGCATGAGGAAGAGTCTGCTATAATCGAGTTTCGAATTATATGTGCTCCTCCATACATGGAGCACCTTCTCCTTCAACATCACAATTCCAGACCACATATGAGCGCTGAAATATCTGAAACAATCTGCTATCTTATGTTCCGTGTCACTGAGCATTTTCTATAGAGCCAAGACTTGGCCTCATTCGGTTTCTATCAGTTTCCAAAAATTAAAGAATTCCTTCGATAACGTCACAGTGATAGTGGTGAAGCGGCACAAGGTGAGTTGAGGTTGCTGCTCTGTCAGCAAATTTAAGCATTCTCTTTGACAGTTTCAACGATGTCTTCGTCGCCAGGGTGACAATGTTAAGAAATAAATATGGGACCATGAAGAAGGAAGATGTAGAATGTTAATAATGTTCGTTTTACACTTCTGGCCACTAAATTGCTACACCAAGAAGAAATGCAAATGATAAACGGGTATTCATTGGACAGATATATTATACTAGAACTGACATGTGATTTCATTTTCACGCAACTTGGGTGCATAGATACAAAGAAATCAATACCCAGAACAGCCACCTCTGGCCGTAATAACGGCTTTTATAAGCCTGGGCATTGAGTCAAACAGAGCCTGGATGGCGTGTAAAGGTGCAGCTGCCCATGCAGCTTCAACACGATACCACAGTTCATCAAGAGTAGTCACTGGCGTATTGTGACGAGCCAGTTTCTCGGCCACCATTGACCAGACGTTTTCAGTTGGTGAGAGATCTGGAGAACGTGCTGGCCAGAGCAGCAGTCGAACATTTTCTGCATCTAGAAAGGCCCGTACAGGACCTGCAACATGCGGTCGAACATTATCCTGCTGAAATGTAGGGTTTCGCAGGGATCGAATAAAGGGTAGAGCCACGGGTCGTAACACATCTTAAATGTAACGTCCACTGTTAAAAGTGCCGTCAATGCGAACATGAGATGACCTAGACGTGTAACCAATGGCACCCCATGCCATCACGCCGGGTGATACGCCAGTATGGAAATGACGAATACACGCCTCCAACGTGCGTTCACCGCGATGTCGCCAAACACGGGTGCGACCATCATGATGCTGTAAACAGAACCCGGATTCATCCGAAGAAATGACGTTTTGCCATTCGTGCACCCAGGTTCGTCGTTGAGTACACCATCGCAGGCGCTCCTGTCTCTGATGCAGCGTGAAGGGTAACCGCAGCCATGGTCTCCGAGCTGATAGTCCATACTGCTGCAAACGTCGTCGAACTGTTCGTGCAGGTGGTTGTTGTCTTGAAAACGTCCCCATGTGTTGACTCAGGGATCGAGACGTGGCTGCACGATCCGTTACAGCCATGTGGATAAGATGCCTGTCATCTCGACTGCTAGTGATACGAGGCCGTTGGGATCCAGCACGGCGTTCCGTATTACCCACCTGAACCCACCGATTCCATATTCTGCTAACAGTCATTGCATCTCGACCAACGCGTGCAGCAATGTCGCGATACGATATACTGCAATCGCGATACGCTACAATCCGACCTTTATCAGACGTGATGGTCCGCATTTCCCCTCCTTACTCGAGGCTTCACAACAAGGTTTCACCAGGCAACGCCGGTCAAGTGCTGTTTGTGTATGAGAAATCGGTTGCAAACTTTCCTCATGTCAGCACGTTGTAGGCGTCGCCACCGGCGCCAACTTCGTGTGAATGCTCTGAAAAGCTAATCAATTGCATATCACAGCATCTTCTTCCTGTCTTTTAAATTTCGCGTCTGTAGCACGTCATCTTCGTGGTGTAGCAATTTTAATGGCCAGTAGTGTATTTAATCAGCTTAAATAGTTTTCATATAAAAAATTTGGGGGAATTACATGTCAGTATGCCCTTGTGGATGCATATGTAGTATGTGAGTGAATATAGCAAGCTGTATTTCACACGGATAGTTTCCTGTTGGGCATGCAGATCTTCTAAGAGAAACGCCTCTTAACATCATTTTCCTTTGTTTCGTAGAACTTCACTATATATCTCAACCCAACTATTATGAAGGATATAGTGTGCTAATAGGCCAAATTTGGACCAGAGTGTTGAGTGGTAAATGGAGTGTACTCACTGACGCAAACGGGGAGCTCAACGTTCCAGCGGCCTCGTACACAGGTAGCATACTGGTCGCCCAGCAGCCGGAAGCCTGGAGAACACTTGAAGCGCATTTCCTGGCCGCTGTTCCTCATGCGCGCCATGCCGTTGGTCAGGGTCAGAGGCTGGCACCGGTAAGGTTCTGTCAACATAAAAGTCATTTATTCACAGAAACAGATCAAAAGTCATGATGATTTTCGCAAATTACAAGAATATCACAAAAACACCAAGAACTCGGCTAAATGAAACACTTGACGTGGAAGGTGAGTAATAGCTTTTGTATGGCTGTTAATCAGTTGAAATCGATATGCAAAATTAAATAAAGGAAACATGATCTTGCGACTGGTTGCTGCTTACTTGGTAATTTTATGGTTTACGGTCGCTGCACAACTTGGGAACCATATGGAGTCCCCCATTCAGATTTTGTATAAGGGACGATCAAAAAGGTTCCTTTAGAGTGCGTAACTGCAGCCGGCCACGGTGGTCTAGCGGTTCTAGACGCACAGTCCGGAACCGCGCGACTGCTACCGTTGCAGGTTCGAACCCTGCCTCGGGCATGGATGTTTGTGATGTCCTTAAGTTAGTTCGGTTTAAGTAGTTCTAAGTTCTAGGGGACTGATGACCACAGATGTTAAGTCCCATAGAGCTCAGAGGCACTTGAACCATTTTTGAGCGTAACTGCAGGGTATATGCAACGCAGCACCAGTCGGACGCTGGTAAACAAGCACCGACGTGTAGGGAAGGGATTAGTGTGGTATTCGTGTCTTTGCGACGTCAGTGCAGTAAATGCGGAAAAATGAACTGTGGCGACGTTAGACCAAATGCGTGTGGTTACCCTTTTGTTGGCCGTCATAGGACCAACACCGCTCAAAAATACAGTACTTACGGGAGTAATGGCCGCTATCGACAGGGGATCTCAAACTGATTCCATATTTCTAGATTTCCGGAAAGCTTTTGACACCGTTTCCTCACAAGCGACTTCTAATCAAGCTGCGGGCCTATGGGGTATCGTCTCAGTTGTGCGACTGAATTCGTGATTTCCTGTCAGGAAGGTCGCAGTTTGTAATAATAGACGGCAAATCATCGAGTAAAACTGAAGTGATATCAGGTGTTCCCCAGGGAAGCGTCCTGGGACCTCTACTGCTCTTGATCTATATAAATGACCTGGGTGACAATGTGAGCAGTTCTCTTAGGTTGTTCGCAGATGATGCTGTAATTTACCGTCTAGTAAGGTCATCCGAAGACGAGTATCAGTTGCAAAGCGATTTAGAAAAATTGCTGTATGGTGTGGCAGGTGGCAGTTGACGCTAAATAACGAAGAGTGTGAGGTGATCCACATGAGTTCCATAAGAAATCCGTTGGAATTCGATTACTCGATAAATAGCACAATTCTCAAGGCTGTCAATTCAACTAAGTACCTGAGTGTTAAGATTACGAACAACTTCAGTAGGAAAGAGCACATAGATAATATTGTGGGGAAGGTGAGACAAAGGTTGCGTTTCATTGGCAGGACTCTTAGAAGATGCAACAAGTCCACTAAAGAGACAGCTTACACTACAATCGTTCGTCCTCTGTTAGAATATTGTTGGGGGGTGTGGGATCATTACCAGGTGGGATTGACGGAGGACATCGAAAGCGTGAAAAAAAGGGCAGCTCGCTTTGTATTAATACGTAATAGGGGAGAGAGTGGCAGATACACTCCTGGAAATTGAAATAAGAACATCGTGAATTCATTGTCCCAGGAAGGGGAAACTTTATTGACACATTCCTGGGGTCAGATACATCACATGATCACACTGACAGAACCACAGGCACATAGACACAGGCAACAGAGCATGCACAATGTCGGCACTAGTACAGTGTATATCCACCTTTCGCAGCAATGCAGGCTGCTATTCTCCCATGGAGACGATCGTAGAGATGCTAGATGTATTCTTGTGGAACTGCTTGCCATGCCATTTCCACCTGGCGCCTCAGTTGGACCAGCGTTCGTGCTGGACGTGCAGACGTGAGACGACGCTTCATCCACTCCCAAACATGCTCAATGGGGGACAGATCCGGAGATCTTGCTGGCCAGGGTAGTTGACTTACACCTTCTAGAGCAGGTTGGGTGGCATGGGATACATGCGGACGTGCGTTGTCCTGTTGGAACAGCAAGTTCCTTAGCCGGTCTAGGGATGGTAGAACGATGGGTTCGATGACAGTTTGGATGTACCGTGCACTATTCAGTGTCCCCTCGACGATCACCAGAGGTGTACGGCCAGTGTAGGAGATCGCTCCCCACACCATGATGCCGGGTGTTGGCCCTGTGTGTCTCGGTCGTATGCAGTCCTGATTGTGGCGCTCACCTGCACGGCGCCAAACACGCATACGACCATCATTGGCACCAAGGCAGAAGCGACTCTCATCGCTGAAGACGACACGTCTCCATTCGTCCCTCCATTCACGCCTGTCGCGACACCACTGGAGGCGGGCTGCACGATGTTGGGGCGTGAGCGGAAGACGGCCTAACGGTGTGCGGGACCGTAGCCCAGCTTCATGGAGAAGGTTGCGAATGGTCCTCGCCGATACCCCAGGAGCAACAGTGCCCCTAATTTGCTGGGAAGTGGCGGTGCGGTCCCCTACGGCACTGCGTAGGATCCTACGGTCTTGGCGTGCATCCGTGCGTCGCTGCGGTCTGGTCCCAGGTCGACGGGCACGTGCACCTTCCGCCGACCACTGGCGACAACATCGATGTACTGTGGAGACCTCACGCCCCACGTGTTGAGCAAATCGGTGGTACGTCCACCCGGCCTCCCGCATGCCCACTATACGTCCTCGCTCAAAGTCCGTCAACTGCACATCCGGTTCACGTCCACGCTGTCGCGGCATGCTACCAGTGTTAAAGACTGCGATGGAGCTCCGTATGCCACGGCAAACTGGCTGACACTGACGGCGGCGGTGCACAAATGCTGCGCAGCTAGCGCCATTCGACGGCCAACACCGCGGTTCCTGGTGTGTCCGTTGTGCCGTGCGTGTGATCATTGCTTGTACAGCCCTCTCGCAGTGTCCGGAGCAAGTATGGTGGGTCTGACACACCAGTGTCAATGTGTTCTTTTTTCCATTTCCAGGAGTGTATGATACGCGAGTTGGGATGGAAGTCATTAAAGCAAAGACTGTTTTCGTCGAGGCGAGGTCTATTTGCTTAAGTGCTTAGCAGAGGGTTCATAGAACCACAATCATGCTATTTCTCTACCATTCCACTCCCTAACAGCGCGCGGAAAAAACGAACATCTAAACCTTTCTCTTCGAGCTCTAATTTCTCGTATTTTATTTTGATGATCATTCCTACCTATCTAGGTTGAGTTAAACAAAATATTTTCGCATTCGGAAGAGAAAGTTGGTGACTGAAATTTCGTAAAAAGATCTCGCCGTGACGAAGAACGTCTTTGCGGTAATGACTTCCACCCCAATTCGCGTATCATATCTGCGTTTAAAACGGTTCGCGATAAAGCTGCTTAACTTAATATTTCGTACAGCGTGATGGAGTATAGAAATACATAGCTTGGTTTATATTGTGTAGAAAAAGCGCTGTTGGTCATTGAAATAAATGTGAGGAACATACTGTCAATAGAAACGTGTAATGTAGAAATATGCGAAAGAACAGCCTTATAGGCTATTTCATAACATGGGCTTGCAAAGAAGGATGCAAATGGCTTTGAGCACTCTGGGACTTAACTTTCTGAGGCTATCAGTCCCCTAGAACTTAGAAATATTTAAACCTAACTAACCTAAGCACATCAAAGACATCCATACCCGAGGCAGGATTCTAACCTGCGGCCGTAGTGGTCGCGCGGTTCTAACTGTAGCGCCTAGAACCGCTCGTTCACCGGGTGGCTGGCCTTTACAATTTGGTGGATAGCACACATCACTATCACAAGGAAAACTATTTTCACTTATCCCGTTTCTGTATTTAAACTTCACAAAATAATTGTAAAATGATCAGGTCTTTCGTAAATTTTTATTTTATGAGAGGCAGTCAAAAGAAAACGGAAAACCCGCCGCAACGGGACCATTTATCCCTCTGCGAGACGCGACCATCAATTCCTGCTTTGTAGAACGAGGTTGGGCTCTCACGAATTAACAACCGCATACAATGTTCCACTTCTTCGTCCGACTGAAACCGACGTCCATGCAAATCTTTCTTAAGGTTTCCAAAGAAGTGAAAATCACATGGTCAACGATCCGAGACATACAGAGAATGTTACAGTGTTTCCCAACCAAATCGTTGATGTAGCCTTCGTCCGATTGGCACTGTGGGGGTGGGGGTTAACGTGTAACAGGATAAACATGTCCGGCAGCATTCCGACAGCCCCAGGGCAAACGGCAAAGCCAACTGAGGAAACATCCCACATCTCTCTCTCCAAAGAACTCAAAAGCTGTTTCTTCTTCGACTACATGGAGCCAATGAACGTCGAGTTCCCAGAGCGTGGAATCACAATCAATGGGTAGTGCTATGAAGACACTTTGCAGAAATTACGACGCACCTTCAAGTCAAAAAGCTAAAAAATACTGAAGAAAGGAATCAATCAGTTGCACAACACCCGCACCCCACTGACTATCGGACGAAGGCTGCGCTTCATTGATTTGCTTCGGGAACACTGCAACATCTTCTGTAGAACCTGGATCTTTCACTGTGTCACTTTCGCGTGTTTCACATTCGTGGACGTCGGTTGCAGTCGGACGACGAAGTGCAAGGGTGGGTGCAGTTGTGGTTCCGTCAGCAGCCGACCACGGACTACGAAACCGGAACTGATTGTCTCGTCTTCCGGAGGGATAAATGTGTTAAAGTGTGTGGTGATTACTTTGGACTGGAACTGTACCATGATTCCCTTGTGACGGCTGTTCGGTTTGCATTTGTCTGCCCCTTTCATGCTAATGTACGTTATCTCTCTATTTTGATCACTTTTATTTTCACGATTTCAATTACGTGAAACAAATCAAAGGTAAACGAAACAAAAACGAAAACAGGGCGATTGGGCGCCACGTTATTCGTCAGTTATCCGGTACTTGTAAATGTGAAGGGGAAGAGGAATATATCACTAGACAGTTCTTTAAAAGTGCAGTTGAAATTGCCCATATCTACTTGGAAAAATATTTCCTGTTGAAATAAGAAATGAACCTACACCATGTTTTGTATCGGATTATGGCTGGATCGAATGACAGGATAAATATTGTTAAGCCCAGAACCGTTTGCGCAGATTTCAGTGGATTAAATAAATATGAAATATAGTTACTACATGGTTATGACTTTACTCAAAATCTGCTTTTCCTCACTTCATACACTGCCGAAAAAAATTAGTGCATCCTTTTAGAGGTTTACAGTTCACTCAAGATTTACACCTACGTAATAGCTGACATGTGCACCTTTGGTACAGATAACAGCAACGACGCATCGTGACATGGAAGCAATGACGCCTTGGTAGGTCGCTGGAGGGAGCTGGAACCGCTTCTGCACACACAAGTTACCTAATCGCCGAAAATTACGGCGACGTTTCCATGATATCTCTCACCACATTCAGTCATATCCCATGCGAATTGTAAATGGTTGCGAAAACACGCTTGATCTCTTAGCCAAAAACAATCCAGAGCTATTGGAGAGCATCATGACTGATACAGGGATGAATAATCACAAGGTCATTGTAGCTAGGCTCAATACCGTTTATTCCAAATCCACCAGAAACAAACGCAAAATAATTTTATTTAAAAACGCGGATAAAGTGTCACTAGAGGCCTTCCTAAGAGACAATCTCCATTCCTTCCGAACTGACTATGCAAATGTAGACGAGATGTGGCTCAAATTCAAAGATATAGTAGCAACAGCAATTGAGAGATTCATACCTCATAAATTGGTAAGAAATGGAACTGATCCCCCATGGTACACAAAACAGGTCCGAACGCTGTTACAGAGGCAACGGAAAAAGCATGCGAAGTTCAGAAGAACTTGAAATCCCGAAGATTGGCTAAAATTTACAGACGCGCGAAATTTGGCATGGACTTCAATGCGTGATGCCTTTAATAGGTTCCACAACGAAACATTGTCTCGAAATTTGGTAGAAAATTCTAAAAAATTCTGGTCGTATGTAAAGTACACAAGCGGCAAGACGCAGTCAATACCTTCACTGCCCAGTGGCGATGGTACTATTACCGACAACTGTGCAGCTAAACCTGAGTTATTGAACGCAGTTTTCCAAAATTCCTTCACCAGGGAAGACGAATGCAATATTCCAGAATTTGAAACACGAACAGTTGCTAGCATGAGTTTCTTAGAAGTAGATACCTTAGGGGTTGCGAAGCAACTCAAATCACTTGATACGGGCAAGTCTTCAGGTCCAGATTGTATACCGATTAGGTTCCTTTCAGATTACGCTGATACAATAGTTCCTTACTTAGCAATCATATACAACCGCTCTCTCACCGATACATCTGTACCTGCAGATTAGAAAATTGCATAGGTCTCACCAGTGTTTAAGAAGAGTAGTAGGAGTAATCCATCGAACTACAGACCTATATCATTGACGTCAGTTTAGAGGAGGGTTTTGGAGCGTATACTGTATTCAAACATTATGAATCACCTCGAAGGGAACGATATATTGATACGTAATCAGCATGGTTTCAGAAAACATCGTTCTTGTGCAACGCAGCTAGCTCTTTATTCGCACGAGGTAATGGCCGCTATCGACAGGGAATCTCAAGTTGATTCCGTATTTGTAGATT
The DNA here is from genome assembly GCF_023897955.1 of Schistocerca gregaria. Classification (NCBI taxonomy): domain Eukaryota; kingdom Metazoa; phylum Arthropoda; class Insecta; order Orthoptera; family Acrididae; genus Schistocerca; species Schistocerca gregaria. The sequence goes on along the minus strand of NC_064931.1, from coordinate 767,682,387 downwards.
TCCGGAAAGCTTTTGACACCGTTCCTCACAAGCCACTTCTAATCAAGCTATGGGGTATCGTCTCAGTTGTGTGACTGGATTCGTGATTTCCTGTCAGGAAGGTCGCAGTTCGTAGTAATAGACGGCAAATCATCGAGTAAAACTGAAGTGATATCAGGTGTTTCCCAGGGAAGCGTCCTGGGACCTCTGCTGTTCCTGATCTATATAAATGACCTGGGTGACAACCTAAGCAGTTCTCTTAGGTTGTTCGCAGATGATGCTGTAATTTACCGTCTAGTAAGGTCATCCGAAGACCAGTATCAGTTGCAAAGCGATTTAGAAAAGATTGCTGTATGGTGTGGCAGGTGGCAGTTGACGCTAAATAACGAAAAGTGTGAGGTGATCCACGTGAGTTCCAAAAGAAATCCGTTGGAATTCGATTACTCGATAAATAGCACAATTCTCAAGGCTGTCAATTCAACTAAGTACTTGGGTGTAAAAATTACGAACAACTTCAGTTGGAAATACCACATAGATAATATTGTGGGGAAGGCGAGCCAAAGGTTGCGTTTCATTGGCAGGACACTTAGAAGATGCAGCAAGTCCACTAAAGAGACAGCTTACACTACACTCGTTCGTCCTCTGTTAGAATATTGCTGCGCGGTGTGGGATTCTTACCAGGTGGGATTGACGGAGGACATCGAAAGGGTGCAAAAGAGGGCAGCTCGTTTTGTAATATCACGTAATAGGGGAGAGAGTGTGGCAGATATGATACACGAGTTGGGATGGAAGTCATTAAAGCAAAGACGTTTTTCGTCGCTGCGAGATCTATTTACGAAATTTCAGTCACCAACTTTCTCTTCCGAATGAGAAAATATTTTGTTGAGCCCAACCTACATAGGTAGGAATGATCATCAAAATAAAATACGAGAAATCAGAGCTCGAACAGATAGGTTTAGATGTTCGTTTTTCCCGCGCGCTGTTCGGGAGTGGAATGTTAGGGAGATAGTATGATTGTGGTTCGATGAACCCTCTGCCAAGCACTTAAATGTGAATTGCAGAGTAAGGATGTAGATGTTGATGTCGATCGGTTTCAGATCTGGCGAGTTGGGCAGCCAGCACATCAAATGGAACTCATCAATCCTGGCTTAGTGACATGGAGCATTATCTTGCAGAAAAATGCACTGCCGTTCGGAAAGATGATCGTCGTGAAGGGGTGTACGTAGTCTGCAGCCAGTGTACGATACTTCTTGGCCGTCATGGTGCTTTGCACGAGCTCCACTGGTCCCATAAATTCCCACGTTATTGTTCCCAAGAGCGTAACGGAACCGGCTCAAGGTTGTCTCCGCAGTACAGGTGTCAAGGAGCTGTTCCCCTGAAAGGCGACGCATTGGCACCCTCCCATCGGTACGATGAAGAAGGCCATGCAACGCTCTTTCACTGCGCCAGCGCCCAGTGCCGATGGTCAAGCGTCCATTTCAGTCGTAGTTGCCTATGACATTGAGTTAACTTTGGCACATGCACGTATCGTCAGCTGCGGAGGCCCATCTTTACGAGCGTTCAGTGCACTGTCTCTTCAGACACACCTAATCTGCCCAACATTAGTTCCACCACAGTTTGGCGCCTGTCTGTTTTACCAGTCAGCCCAGCCTTCGATGTCTGAAATCTGTGATGAGGGGTGGTCGCCCAAGCCCACGACGACTGGACGTGGTTGCTCCTTGGTTTCGATCACTTCTTGAAGACACTCACCACAACACTACTCGAAAACCAGGCAAGTCGTGCAGCTTCCGGAATAGTCATGCCGAGCCTCCAGGCCATCACAATCTGTCCTTACTCAAACTCAGATAGATCACGCGCCTTCTCCCTTCTTCCCACGGACGGCACACGCACCGTTCGTGTGTCTGACTAGCAGTCATTCCTCGCCAGGTGTTGTTGCTTTCGCCTGGAAGGATCTACACTCCTGGAAATGGAAAAAAAAACACATTGACACCGGTGTGTCAGACCCGCCATACTTGCTCCGGACACTGCGAGAGGGCTGTACAAGCAACGATCACACGCACGGCACAGCGGACACACCAGAAACCGCGGTGTTGGCCGTCGAATGGCGCTAGCTGCGCAGTATTTGTGCACCGGCGCCGTCAGTGTCAGCCAGTTTGCCGTGGCATACGGAGCTCCGTCGTAGTCTTTAACACTGGTAGCATGCCATGACAGCGTGGACGTGAACCGTATGTGCAGTTGACGCACTTTGAGCGAGAACGTATAGTGGGCATGCGGGAGGCCGGGTGGACGTACCGCCGAATTGCTCAACACGTGGGGCGTGAGGTCTCCACAGTACACCGATGTTGTCGCCAGTGGTCGGCGGAAGGTGCACGTGCCCGTCGACCTGGGACCGGACCGCAGCGACGCACGGATGCACGCCAAGACCGTAGGATCCTACGCAGTGCCGTAGGGGACCGCACCGCCACTTCCCAGCAAATTAGGGACACTGTTGCTCCTGGGGTATCGGCGAGGACCATTCGCAACCTTCTCCATGAAGCTGGGCTACCGTCCCGCACACCGTTAGGCCGTCTTCCGCTCACGCCCCAATATCGTGCAGCCCGCCTCCAGTGGTGTCGCGACAGGCGTGAATGGAGGGACGAATGGAGACGTGTCGTCTTCAGCGATGAGAGTCGCTTCTGCCTTGGTGCCAATGATGGTCGTATGCGTGTTTGGCGCCGTGCAGGTGAGCGCCACAATCAGGACTGCATACGACCGAGGCACACAGGGCCAACACCCGGCATCATGGTGTGGGGAGCGATCTCCTACACTGGCCGTACACCTCTGGTGATCGTCGAGGGGACACTGAATAGTGCACGGTACATCCAAACCGTCATCAAACCCATCGTTCTACCATTCCTAGACCGGCAAGGGAACTTGCTGTTCCAACAGGACAATGCACGTCCGCACGTATCCCATGCCACTCAATGTGCTCTAGAAGGTGTAAGTCAACTACTCTGGCCAGCAAGATCTCCGGATCTGTCCCCCATTGAGCATGTTTGGGACTGGATGAAGCGTCGTCTCACGCGATCTGCACGTCCAGCACGAACGCTGGTCCAACTGAGGCGCCAGGTGGAAATGGCATGGCAAGCCGTTCCACAGGACTACATCCAGCACCTCTACGATCGTCTCCATGGGAGAATAGCAGCCTGCATTGCTGCGAAAGGTGGATATACACTGTACTAGTGCCGACATTGAGCATGCTCTGTTGCCTATGTCTATGTGCCTGTGGTTCTGTCAGTGTGATCATGTGATGTATCTGACCCCAGGAATGTGTCAATAAAGTTTCCCCTTCCTGGGACAATGAATTCACGGTGTTCTTATTTCAATTTCCAGGAGTGTATATCAATGGTCATAATGTCTTGACTGATCAGGGTATTGTTTTAACAGTGCACATGGAAGTCATGAAATGACTACACTTACAGATCAATAGCACAATCGGTTCTGAGGCACCAGGTACCGAGCCATGCTGAAACACCCATATTAGTACATGGTATAGCCTCCAATGGCAGGAATACAGGCACTGACTCTGGCATCCACTCGAACATACAGATGGCGTATACTGCCCTGGGATAATTTATGCCACGCTTGCTCGACGTGTTGACGTAGTTGCGTAAGAATTATTGGCTGACGAGTCACACGAGTTATTCCTCACATGTGCTCGATTAGAGACAAGTTCGGGGTTCGTGCTGGTCAGGGGAGTTGCTACATGCCCTGCACAGAGCACGTTAAATTTACGGGCAGTGTGTGGGCGACCGTTATCCTGTTAGAACAACACATCATCTTCTTGTTGCAAGAACGATAAAAGAACGGATTTAAAAACATTCTGCGCGTCCCCTCCAGAAAAAGCAAAGATGAACGAGAGTTGTTGCTCATCGCACCCCAGACTATAAAGCCAGGGATGTAGCCAGTGTGTCTTGGGCGAATGCACGCTGCAAGACAGCACTCAGCAGGTCTACGTCGTAAGCGCAAACGACCATCACTTGCGTGCAGGCAGAAACTGCTTTCATAGCTGAAGACCACGGCGCGCCATTCCCTCTTCCAAGTGATCTTCTGACGGCACAAGTCGAACCATGCACGTCGATGTTGTGGCGTGGGTGGAAGATGGGCTAGAGGTGTGCGTGCCCGTAGTCTCACTGCTAATAAACAGCCTGCAACAGTTCGTGTTGACAGGTTTGGGCTCACAAGCCATCTTATGTGTGCTGAGGTACCTTTACGACGTGCCACTGTGTCCTTACAATCCAACAATCCTAGCGGACGTCTGTACAGCTTTGTACGTGCAGAACCTCACCTCTGGGTGTGAGAATGTTCACGAGACCACAGATACCAACATCGTTGCACAGCTGACCCAGCGTGTCCTACTTGTGTGGCACGTCTCTGAAAGGACCAGCGCACCGCTCGGAAGGCCACAATTTGACCCATTTCAAACTCGCTCTGTTGGCCGTAGGAAGGACGAGTGCATTTCCGTGATATGGTTGCGTGCTTGCTTCACACGTTTGCACCACACAGAGTCTTCTGGCATTCCCTACTAATTTTTTTCGGCATTGTATTTGTCAAGATGGAATGACAACGATTTGAAGGCAAATCACTTGGAATTAATTTTTCCACTCCACCCTTTTGCAGGGCTGTACGTTCTTTATACATTTCTTGCCTGAAAGAATATAGAAGGGAGTTCCTTTTCTTCTTGAGTTACTCTGTTAGCATTTTCAGCACAACAATAATTTCTTTCGAAGCATCAGTTCTTTTCATTAAGCATGTTATATTTTGGATCTCTATGGTAACTAAAGCACCTGCAGTGTCTGTACTCGTCTATCACCGGCCGTTGTGACCAAGCGCTTCTAGGCGCTTCAGTCCGGAATCGCACGACTGCTACGGTCACAGGTTCGAATCCTGCCTCGGGCATGGATGTGTGTGATGTCCTTAGATTAGTTAGGTTTAAGTAGTTCTAAGTTCTAGGGGACTGATGACCTCAGATCTTAAGTCCCATAGTGCTCAGAGCTAGTTGAACCATATTTGAACTCGTCTATCAACAGACGTACGCTATCATCAAGCCACTCCATCGCCACGAAAATCTCTGTCAATAAACAACAAACAGCTAGCGAGGGAGATACAGTGTACTATCCAAGAATGATATTATTGCACTTGGCCTCCCGCGGCAGCCGGCCGGAGTGGCCGAGCGGTTATAGGCGCTTCAGTCCGGAACCGCGCTGCTGCTACTGTCGCAGGTTCGAATCCTGCCTCGGGCATGGATGTGTGTGATGTCCTTAGGCTAGTGAGGTTTAAGTAGTCCTAAGTCTAGAGGACTGATGACCTCAGATGACCCATAGTGCTTTGAGCCATTTTGAACCTCCCGTGGCCGTTATGGGAAACAGGTGGTGACCTTACAATAAACAAGTATAGTGGTGGCTAAGAAAAACGCATCGTAGTGTCAATGCTTTCAGATCAGTTCTGAATATACTATAAGGTGCTTCAACACGTCCTAGTGAAATATCGTCAGAAGTGCAGAGTGGTGTTATTCATAATAATGAACACCCTTAAAATGGAAAGCCGAAGCAGATGATGAGAAAGTAGGCACAGTTATATGAAAAAAGGCGTGTATGCTAAGTTTTACAATTTTGCCCGGAAGGATAAAACAGAACCAGGTAGTGATACCTCTACAGAAATAATGATAAGTACAGGGGAGTCAGAAAGAAAGGTAAAATACATTCTGAAAGACTTTAAGAAAGCGGAAGAAATCGGGCCAAAATTAAAACTCGCAGAAAACGATGGCGTTCTGGAAAATTAATTCTTCCAGATGATTTCGACAAAGCATTTGTGGAAAGAAAATCTTTAGTGTGTTGTGAGCAAAAGCAGGGAATCTCAACATTGAGAAAGCTGCTTATATTTAAAAAAAAATACTGAGATAAATTTTCAGGGTGGAAGGAGAATATTTCGTGAAATTTTGAAAGAGATGTTATTTCGTTTCGGAAAATGTAATAGTAATAACATCCTAACAGAAAGTTCTGCCATTTTGGCGAAGTGCGTGAAGTACTTGAGAGCAATCAGAAATAATGAAAACTGGCCAAATAAACCACTAGTATTCACGAATGAAACGTTGGCGCATACGCGGTGTACCATGAAAAAGTGCAGGGAGATCGAAGAAATTCCATGTGAAATGACTACTGGCAGCTTTTGTTGTCCACGCTGTAGCAGAAACGGGTTTTATAGAGGAAGCAGAGTTATTATATGATTCGAAATCAAAGCCCCAAAATTATTACTATTCTATGAGTGGGGACTATTTTCACAAATGGTTAGCAGAGAAAGTGATTCCTAACATCCCAACTGGTAATATTGTTATTCTTGATAACTGACCGTATCACGCTGTTTAGACAAATACTGATCCCATTAGTGCAACTCTGAAAAAGGGTATAACTGAATGGCTCATTCAGAGCAAAATCGGCTTTGAAGCGAGCTTAACAAGTAATGAGCGTTTACAACTACTGCGTTGTAATAAGCCAGAGCATGTTTTTAAAGCAGATGCAGTTTTAAAGCGTAAGGATATACTGTTTTGTGCATCCTAGCATACCACTGTGTTATGAATCCTATAGAGATAATCTGGGATACAATGGAAGAGAACCTTCGTCTATTAACTTAACTACCCTAAAACAAATAACCAAACAGTCTTTGTATAAGATTAACTAAAATGATTAGTTAAAAGACTGCGAGCATGTAAATAGAATTAAAAATGAAAATCGGTGCGTAGATGGGTTAATAGAACGCGCAGTAGAGAATGTAGTCATCACTGTTGGCCTGGAGAGCGAAGACGAATCTGCAGCACATGATTATGACAGTGATAGGGAAATTTACACGGCAGATAAACTGGAACGGATTCCAGTGAAAGAGATACGGTAGATGAAGCACTCAGCGTTTACGACTTACGTGATGGGCCATCAAAAATGGTTCAAATGGCTCTGACCACTATGGGACTTAACTTCTGAGGTTCCTAGAACTTAGAACTACTTAAACCGAACTAACCTAAGGACATCTCACATACCCATGCCCGAGGCAAGGTTCGAACCTGCGATCGTAGCGGTCGCGCGGTTCCAGACTGTAGCGTTTAGAACTGCTGAGCCACTCCGGCCGGCATGGGCCGTCCACTTAATAATTAATCACCAACGTCAGCGCAGTTTCCATTGCATATTGTACACGTGCCGTCCTTCCTACACTCCGTAACCCTTGATACGCGCTGGCTCGCGATGAGCCCGGCCGAAGCGATCGCACTCCCACGTGCAACATTACTGTGTTCGACTAATACTGTGACAAGGCGAGTGCACTCTGTTTATCACAGCGGAGCTAGCGCCGAAGAGGAGAGCACGCGAACTTCCTTTGATGGTTCGCTCTGAAACCGACAACGACCGGATCACAAGGGAGCACTTGCGAATGCGACCCGCGCACGACCGAACACGACGCACCTACCGTGTACGCGAGAGAGAATTCTCGTTCGCTTTTGCGAGTTCGCTTCGCTGTGAAGGGGGATTTTCATGCAGCGTATTCCTACGTGCGTCGATAGACACGTGTCTTCCCCAGTGATATGTCGTCATTTATGCGTCTGCTGGGATGGCACATCTCTGGATGGAAACTCAAACAATGGAAAATCTGGCATGGAATGCAGCAATATTGTGAAAAGGAAAGTTGCTACTCAACATATAGCGGAGATGCTGTAGTCATTATCCTATTCCATCCAGCCCCTTCTCTGTTATCATTCCAGCACTACACAGTCCTCATTCCTCCATCGCACCAAGTACTTATACTTCTCTCCTTTTCCTCTATTCCTTCCGCCCCTTTCCCATCTCTCCGCTGCCCATCGTCTAACCTCCCAACTGCACATACATTATGCGATCAAAAGTATACAAACACCCCCAAAAACATACATTTTTGATATTAGGTGCATTGTGCTGCCACTCACTGCCAGGTACTCCATACCAGCGACCTCAGAAGTCATTAGACATCGTGAGAGAGCAGAATGGGGCCCTCTGCGGAACTCACGCACTTCGAATGTGGTCAGGTGACTGGGTGTCACTTGTATCATACGTCTGTACGCGAGATTTTCACACTCCTTAACATCCCGAGATCCACTGTTTCCGGCGTGGCAGTGAAGTGGAAACGTGCATGGACACGAACAGCAGCAAAGAGTACAGGCCGAATTCGTCTGTAGACTGACAGAGACTGCCGACAGTTGAAGAGGGTCGCAATGTGTAATAGGCAGACACTACACAGGAATTACAAACTGCATCAGGATCCACAGCAAGTACTATCACAGTTAGGCGGGAGGTGAGAAAACTTGGATTTCATGCTCAAGCGGTTGCTCATAAGCCACCCATCACGCCGGTTATTGCCAGACGACTCCGCACTTGGTGTAAGGAGCGTGAACATTAGACGATTGAGCAGTTGAAAAACGTTGTGTGGAGTGACGAATTCGATTCACAATGTGGCGATCCGATGGCAGGGTGTGGGTATGGTGAATTCCCGGTGAACGTCTTCTGCCAGCGTGTGTAGTGCCAACAGTAAAATTCGGAGGCTAAGGTGTTGCGGTGTGGTTGTGTTTTTCATGAAGGGGGCTTGCATCCATTCTTGTTTGCATGGCACTATCACACCACAGGCCTACAGTAATGTTTTAAGCACGTTTTTGCTTTCCATTGTTGAAGAGCAATTGGGGGATGACGATTAAATCTTTCAGCACGATTGAGCACTTGTTCACAATGCACGGCCTGTGGCAGGGTGGTTACACGACAACATCCCTTTAATGGAATGGCTTGCGCAGAGTCCTGACCTGAATCCAATAGCACCCCTATGGGACGTTTTGGAGCGCTGACTTCGTGCCATGACTCACAGATCGATGTCGATGCCTCTCCTCAGTGCGAAGCTGCAGGATGAATGGGCTGACATTCCCCTAGAAGCCTTCCAGCACCTGATTCAACGCATGCCTGTTAGAGTGGAAGCTGTCATCAAGGCTAAGCATGGGCCAGCACCATATTGAATTCCAACGTTACCGATGGGTGGGTGGTAAGAACTTGTAACTCATTTTCAGCCAGGTGTCCGGATACTTCAGGTCACATAGTGTAGCTGCCTTACCCTCTTTCCACCTCGTCCCTGCGTGCTCCTCAACAGGACGCCACTGTCCGCCACCACTACGCTACTATCCCTTCCCTTCCCCACCCTAGCCTCCTCCTCACTCTCATCCAGTCGCCACTCCCATCGTGCACTGGTGATGCTGCTCGCAGTGTGGCCTCAGTTGAATGAGACTGCAGTCATGTCTGTGTGAGATGTGATTGCGTGAGTGTGTATGTATTGACGAAGGACTTACTAGCTGAAAGCTACACTATTGGCCATTAAAATTGCTACACCAAGAAGAAATGCAGATGATAAACGGGTGTGCATTGGACAAATATATTATACTACAACTAACATGTGATTACATTTTCACGCAATGTGGGTGCATAGATCCCGAGAAATCTGTACTCAGAATAACCATCTCTGGCCTTAATAACGGCTTTTATAAGCCTGGGCTTTGAGTCAAACAGAGCCTGGATGACGTGTACAGGTACAGCTGGCCATGCAGCTTCAACACGATACCACAGTTCATCAAGAGTAGTGACTGGCGTATTGTGACGAGCTATTTGCTCGGCCATCATTGACCAGACGTTTTCAATTGGTGAGAGGTCTGGAGAATGTGCTGGCTAGGGAAGCAGTCGAACATTTTCTGTATCCAGCAAGGCCTGTACAGGACCTCCAACATGCGCTCGTGCATTATCCTGCTGAAATGTAGGGTTTCGCAGGAATCGAATGAAGGGTAGAGCCACGGTCGTAACACATCTGAAATGTAACGTCCACTGTTCAAGTTGGAACAAGAGGTCATCGAGTCGTGTAACCAATGGCAGCCCATACCCACGCCGGGTGATATGCCAGTATGGCGATGACGAATACATGCTTCCAATGTGCATTCACCGCACTGCACTGCATAGTACCGACGCTTTGCCTTGTGATAGTGAATTGGACATATTAAACTGACTTCGTTCTGAATTATATAGAGATGATTGCATTAATATGATAGTGCGTTACGTCGTATTCAGATTGTACAGCATTAAATATCTTTAGTGTTGAATTTTGCAGTAAAGTTTAACATTTTAAATGTAATGTTTTTTTTGGACGTTCTACTTTTCAGAACACGTGGGATCAATATCCAATTTTATTTCAGTCACGCAAGATTTCATGCTTATCTCATTGCTCTTACGTTCCTCAGGTAATACACTGCTTTGCATAGGTGGAAGCATAAACGGCCAGAAACACTACTATCTAGGGCATAACCACCTATGGCGAGTTAACATACACCCACCAAGGACAAAATTGGCAAGCCCCTGCAAATCAGCATCATTGACTTGATATGCCAGCTGCTATTAAAGCCGACCAACAGGCTAAAGCAGGGAAACCGACAAGTTTACACACTAACGCACAAACAAGCCGCCAGCACTATCCTACTCAGTGAATCCGATATATGACTGTAAACGATGATTTACCTAACTTTTACAGATATGCTGAAGCTGACCGAGAAGCTAGCACCAGCACCGAGCAGCAGTCACTAACGGCACCGCACAACCTCAAAGGTATCCGCCTGCATGATACCCACTACTAACAAAGCCTACCCTTGCATGACCTGTTGCAGGTAGCAGGAAAACCGCTACTCCTCTTACAACCCTAACCAACCAACGCGCAAGTCTTTGCACCCTTGGCTCTTACTTTAGCACTTTTTCCCCCCGTCTGCCCTTCAAACCGCTACCCTTCATTCAACTTTCGACCCAATCTGTTTCCAGATAGGCGCTTATTATTGGTTAACCTTAACCAGACGTGCGCAAACATCGCAGTACTCACAGCCTGCGAGATCTCACTTTAGTGAGAACTAACCCTTACGCAGAGATGGCAGTAGATCTTTTGTGTTGGCCGGTAAAGGCTTGGAGGGGCTCTACCTCTTCAAAAAAACATGAAATAAAAATCTGGTCTGCAAAACGTATGGACGATATAGATAAAATAACGTGATATATTAATAACTCGGTGTAGATGAATGAAAGCGCGGGAGGATGTTGCCACAGGTCTCCCACTGTGTACAGAAAGGCGGGCGTCACATGGCGAGAGATCAGCGTGACTCTAGCGCCAAATGTGGCTGGCGCCGAAAAACCATGTCGTTGAAGGAACGGGAAATGACAGTGTGTGTCAATCAATGAGCAGCTGCGATGCACACTGGTTGCGTTCTTCTTTACGACATGGCCCGGAGGCAACATTTGGCGGAATTCACACGGTGAGGAATCATAGGGAAACTCAAACAAGGACGAAGTGCGACGAGTGTATCTCAAAAGTTTTGTATTGCTCGCAGCAGTATTTCACGTCCACGGGGAGTATTTCGAACCCCAGGCATTGCTGCCCAAAGAAATGGAGGTGGTTGGCCACGGTCGACCATAGCAGCAGATAATCGCTACATGTGCAACGGGCAAGATGCGAACCACATCAAACCACAGATTCCGTTGCAACCACAATTAACAAGACTGCCAGGCACACAGTCTCACGCTTCACATTGTAACGGCAACTATATGGTGGTAGAATCTTTGACCAACGACCAGTTATTTGTGTTTCGTTGACACCCGAACATCATCGTTACTATTTACGATGGTGCCAAGAGTATAGCGACGGGGCCAACGAGGAGCGGGCTGCTTGCTCTTCTCGAATGAGGGAAGATTCAGTCCACGTAGTGATTCTGGACGTACCCTCGTATTGCGAGACGTGGGAACACGTAATGAACTCAGGAACAGAATCGAAAACTGAATAAAAGTTCTCGGATTTCCAGCCGTCTCAGGTCATTAAAATTACACAAACGTTCGGTGAAGCACTTCTTGGCCATGAGTGCGAGTATACATCAACTGTCTGGTTCTCGCTTTATAGCCATGTATGGGCATGCTCATAGTCGGCGTTCGGTGTGCCCGCTTCAGACGCGCAATCACTGGACCCTGCACGCACGCACCGTCTCTATTCAGGGTGTTATCGATGATTTTTATTTCAATTGCTTCCTTAATCACACATTTCAAGAAGCCGTTAGTGCGAGCCATGGCAGAAGTCTCCCCAAATTTTATCAGATTATTTGTTGTCATTGCGTGATTTTTTTGAAGACAGGCACCGGCTACCAATATTTCTTTATATAAATGTGTATTTATTCTCTAACTAACTATTTGTGATGAGATAAATGTTAAGTACGAGTTAACTGAATCTCACTGTTCCTGCTTGTAATTCATCTCACACATACCCATCCTTGTTCCATAGGATACACCCTACACTACTGGCCATTAAAATTGCTACACCAAGAAGAAATGCAGATGATAAACGGATATGCATTGGACAAATATATTATACTACAACTAACATGTGATTACATTTTCACGCAATTTGGGTGCATAGATCCCGAGAAATCAGTACCCAGAACAACCATCTCTGGTCGTAATAACGGCCTTGATACGCCTGGGCATTGTGTCAAACAGAGCCTGTATGGCGTGTGCAGGTACAGCTGCCCATGCAGCTTCAACACGATACCACATTTCATCAAGAGTAGTGACTGGCATGTTGTGATGAGCCAGTTTCTCGGCCACCATTGACCAGACGTTTTCAATTGGTGAGAGATCTAGAGAATGAGCTGGCCAGGACAGCAGTCGAACATTTTCTGTATCCAGAAAGGCCCGTACAGGACCTGCAACACGCGGTCGTGCATTATCCTGCTGAAATGTAGGGTTTCGCAGGGATCGAATGAAGGGTAGAGCCACGGGTCATAACACATCTGAAATGTAGCGTCCACTGTTAAAAGTGCCGTCAATGCGAACAAGTGGTAACCGACAGGTACAACCAATGGCACCCCATAACATCACGCCGGGTGATACGCCAGTATGGCGATGACGAATACACGCTCCCAATGTCCGTTCACAGCGATGTCGCTAAACACGGATGCGACCGTCATGATGCTGTACACATAACCTGCATTCATCCGAAAAAAATGACGGCTTGCCATTCGTGCACCCAGGTTCGTCGTTGAGTACACTATCGCAGGCGCTCCTGTCAAGGGTAACCGCAGCCATGGTGTCGGAACTGATAGTCCATGCTGCTGTAAACGTCGTCAAACTGTTCGTGCAGATGGTTGTTGTATTGCAAACGTTCCGATCTGTTGACTCATTGTTCGAGACGTGGCTGCACGATACGATACAGCCATGCGTATAAGATGCCTATCATCTCGACTGCTAATGATACGAGGCTGTTGGGATCCAGCAGGGCGTTCCGTATTACCCTCCTGAACCCACCGATTCCATATTATGCTAACAGTCATTGGATCTTGACCAAGGCGAACAGCAATGTTGCCGTACTATAAACCGCAATCGCGATAGCCTACAATCCGACCTTTATAAAACTCGGAAACTTGATGGTACGCATTTCTTCTCCTTACACGAGGCATCGCAACAACGTTTCACCAGGCAACGCCGGTCAACTGCTGCTTGTGTATGAGAAATCGGTTGGAAACTTTCCTCATGTCAACAAGTTGTAGGTGTCGTCACCGGCGCCAACCTTGTGTGAATGCTCTGAAAAGCTAATCATTTACATATCACAGCATCTTCTTCCTGTCGGTTAAATTTCGCGTCTGTAGCACGTCATCTTCGTGGTGTAGCAATTTTAATGGCCAGTAGTGTAGAACGGTCGCACATTACCATCCATAATAATGAAGCCAGCACGAAATGAACCCTCTGAAACGACGCCTATTGGCAAAGAAGTACAGTGCCAAAATAACGTTGACCTGTGAGTATACCGTGTTCCAAGATGTGGAAGTCAGTTCATTATGCCCACCCATAAAATAATACGTGGACCACGAAAACAATCATGTTCTACCATGTAAGAATGTAGAGTCTCGCGGAGTCTTCAGGAAACACAGCTGTTACGTTCATCAGATAACTGAAGTGATTTCAAGCAAGTCACACCACCGACGAGGAGCAGGAAAAATAACTTACTTTACTGCCGTTCTGTGGTTCCATGTTGGGCAAGATAAGTCGCGAGCTGAAAAGACACAAGATAAAATCGATCTTCAGGTCTCCGCCACAAATCTCTCAAATAGTGAGACCAGTTACGGACGCAACAAGTAAGGAATCACACACGCAGTTCTCGTTTACAATAACACCACGCAGAAGAAAGAAAAGAAACTAGAAGAATCGCGAGGTTTGCTCCACCGGCCTAATGCATAATACGGAAAAATTAAGCCGTGGAAATGAGAGGAATTACGATCCGTAATGTAAATCAGATCGAGAATGCACGTAAGACAAAACACGCAAATGCAGGTAGTGTGGGGAGAAATCACCTATGGGGTTCCCCAAGTCTCAATCTTAGGTCCACTACTGTTTCTCATTTATGTAAATGATCTACCATCTAATATACAACAAGCAAAATTAGTACTTTTTGCAGATGGCACAATTTTTGTAATCACTCCGACTATACACACAGAAATAGAAGAAATGATGAACGAATTTCTCAAAAGTATCATTGACTGGTTTTCTACGAATGTTCTCACCCTGAATTTCACAAAGACACATCACATTCAGCTCTGCACCTCTAGGGGTACGACACCAGTGATAAGTGTAACACTTGGTGATGAAATAATACATAGAGTGGGAACTTCAAAGTTCTTCGGTGTCCATAATGACGAGAATCTAAACCTGAAAAAACACGTATTGGAACTCCTAAAACAATTTAGTTCAGCCACATTTCCACTTAGAATCATAGAAAATTTTGGGGAGGGAGAAATCAGTGAGTTGACATATTTTGCTTATTTTCCTTCAGTAATGTCGTGTGGAATAATTTTGTCGGGTAACTATTCTTTAAGAAAGAAAGTCTCCACTGTCCAAATACATGCTGTTAGAATAATATTTGGTGCTCACCTGCGATCATCTTGTAAACGTCTGTTTAAGGAGTTGGGCATCCTGACTACTGCATTAAAGTATATTTATTCCCTCATGAAGTTTGTTGTAAATTATCCACTACAGTTCAAAAGGAACACTGAGTTTCACAATTACAATACTAGAAGAAGAAACGACATTCATTACGCAACATTAAGGTTGTCTTCGGCACAGAAACGGTTGGACAACGCTGCAACAAAATTTTTGACCACTTACCCAGTGATATAAAATGTCTAACAGACAGCAAGTTAATTTACAATTTGCAAATATAAGCCCTACCGGTATGGAACAGAATCGACGACCTGAAGCCTCGTTCATTTGGCAAACACGTGAACCCAGCCACACAAAACCAGACGAACAAAAAATTTAAAAAAAAAATCACGAGATGTCGGTTACTCCGTGGAAGAAATTACCCACGTAAGTCAATTACCCCGGAATAATTGCAAGATGAAACAGATTACGAGAACTGAACACTCTCCAAATCACCGACGAACACTTGGGATTGAACAAACAACGGCATTCGTACTACGGATAGAAATTACTGAATATGGATTAAACACACGAAATAGAAGAGTATTTAATATACACTCATGGAAATTGAAATAAGAACACCGTGAATTCATTGTCCCAGGAAGGGGAAACTTTATTGACACATTCCTGGGGTCAGATACATCACATGATCACACTGACAGAACCACAGGCACATAGACATAGGCAACAGAGCATGCACAATGTCGGCACTAGTACAGTGTATATCGACCTTTCGCAGCAATGCAGGCTGCTATTCTCCCATGGAGACGATCGTAGAAATGCTGGATGTAGTCCTGTGGAACGGCTTGCCATGCCATTTCCACCTGGCGCCTCAGTTGGACCAGCGTTCGTGCTGGACGTGCAGACCGCGTGAGACGACGCTTCATGCAGTCCCAAACATGCTCAATGGGGAACAGATCCGGAGATCTTGCTGGCCAGGGTAGTTGACTTACACCTTCTAGAGCACGTTGGGTGGCACGGGATACATGCGGACGTGCATTGTCCTGATGGAACAGCAAGTTCCCTTGGCGGTCTAGGAATGGTAGAACGATGGGTTCGATGACGGTTTGGATGTACCATGCACTATTCAGTGTCCCCTCGACGATCACCAGAGGTGTACGGCCAGTGTAGGAGATCGCTCCCCACACCATGATGCCGGGTGTTGGCCCTGTGTGCCTCGGTCGTATGCAGTCCTGATTGTGGCGCTCACCTGCACGGCGCCAAACACGCATATGACCATGGTTGGCACCAAGGCAGAAGCGACTCTCATCGCTGAAGACGACACGTCTCCATTCGTCCCTCCATTCACGCCTGTCGCGACACCACTGGAAGCGGGCTGCACGATGTTGGGGCGTGAGCGGAAGACGGCCTAACAGTGTGCGGGACCGTAGCCCAGCTTCATGGAGACGGTTGCGAATGGTCCTCGCCGATACCCCAGGAGCAACAGTGTCCCTAATTTGCTGGGAAGTGGCGGTGCGGTCACTTACGGCACTGCGTAGGATCCTACGGTCTTGGCGTGCATCCGTGCGTCGCTGCGGTCCGGTCGCAGGTCGACGGGCACGTGCGCCTTCCGCCGACCACTGGCGACAACATCGATGTACTGTGGAGACCTCACGCCCCACGTGTTGAGCAATTCGGTGGTACGTCCACCCGGCCTCCCGCGTGCCCACTATACGCCCTCGCTTAAAGTCCGTCAACTGCACATACGGTTCATGTCAACGCTGTCGCGGCGGCATGCTACCAGTGTTAAAGACTGCGATGGAGCTCCGTATGCCACGGAAAACTGGCTGACACTGACGGCGGTGGTGCACAAATGCTGCGCAGCTAGCGCCATTCGACGGCCAACACCGCGGTTCCTGGTGTGTCCGCTGTGCCGTGCGTGTGATCATTGCTTGTACAGCCCTCTCGCAGTGTCCGGAGCAAGTATGGTGGGTCTGACACACCGGTGTCAATGTGTTCTTTTTTCCATTTCCAGGAGTGTAAGAAACGCAAGCACACGCACGTCCACTCTGGGAAACACTAATGTTCACTGAAATCAAGCATATCTAGCACACCACGCTCCCACTTTCCCAAGTTCTGGTTGAACATAGGAACTACCAGTCAGACTGAACAGTCACGAAAACTCTATCAATTTCTATTCTGAATGAAATATTGTGCATGATAACTAAAGTATGAAGCTGCGAAAGGAGCGGGTTAAGACCTCAATGAGGCTGAAACTACGCTACCGTATTCACTACTGAAAACGTGCTTCCCCGAACAGTTTATGTCTTCCAAATCCCTGCAACCAATGAAGAGCAACCGAGCCAGATCGGGGTACTCACACAGCGAAGGTCGTAAGAGAGAACTCTTTCGACACACTGCCTACTTAACCACAATACCATTTCGACCAGAAGGAACAAAACTTATTTGCCTCTTTGTAAGTCTACACAAAACTAGCTAAACAGCAACGATAGCAGACAAGAAGTTTACCCGCCACCTGACTATGCGAGGTGGAAAAACAATATCCATACGCATTCACTCATTGTGTCATTCTAAGAGGGTAGGAATGGGAAAGACGGATAAGACTACAACACTAAAATATCATGATCAGTTGTGGGGAAGGTGGAGGGGAAATAGATACTTAATACATCGACATATATACATGTAAAACGTATGTAGAAGAAATATGACTTCAGATGTGTGGAACTGCGGCTGATAATTACACACTCAGCTGCTGACCCTTTCTACCGTCATGACTTATTAAATGCACCTAAAGTATGAGGTGCTTAAGTCATGGAATATCCAGTTAAATTTTAGCAAAATACACTCCAGGAAATGGAAAAAAGATCACATTGACACCATTGTGTCAGACCCACCATACTTGCTCCGGACACTGCGAGAGGGCTGTACAAGCAATGATCACATGCACGGCACAGCGGACACACCAGGAACCGAGGTGTTGGCCGTCGAATGGCGCTAGCTGCGCAGCATTTGTGCACCTCCGCAGTCAGTGTCAGCTAGTTTGCCGTGGCATACGGAGCTCCATCGCAGTCTTTAACACTGGTAGCATGCCGCGACAGCGTGGACGTGAACCGTATGTGCAGTTGACGGACTTTGAGCGAGGGCGTATAGTGGGCATGCGGGAGGCCGGGTGGACGTACCGCCAAATTGCTCAACACGTGGGGCGTGAGGTCTCCACAGTACATCGATGTTGTCGCCAGTGGTCGGCGGAAGGTGCACGTGCCCGTCGACCTGGGACCGGACCGCAGCGACGCACGGATGCACGCCAAGACCGTAGGATCCTACGCAGTGCCGTAGGGGACCGCACCGCCACTTCCCAGCAAATTAGGGACACTGTTGCTTCTGGGGTATCGGCGTGGGCCATTCGCAACCGTCTCCATGAAGCTGGGCTACGGTCCCGCACACCGTTAGGCCGTCTTCCGCTCACGCCCCAACATCGTGCAACCCTCCTCCAGTGGTGTCGCGATAGGCGTGAATGGAGGGACGAATGGAGACGTGTCGTCTTCAGCGATGAGAGTCGCTTCTGCCTTGGTGCCAATGATGGTCGTATGCGTGTTTGGCGCCTTGCAGGTGAGCGCCACAATCAGGACTGCATACGACCGAGGCACTCAGGGCCAACACCCGGCATCATGGTGTGGGGAGCGATCTCCTACACTGGCCGTACACCTCTGGTGATCGTCGAGGGGACACTGAATAGTGCACGGTACATCCAAACCGTCATCAAACCCATCGTTCTACCATTCCTAGACCGGCAAGGGAACTTGCTGTTCCAACAGGACAATGCACGTCCGCATGTATCCCATGCCACCCAATGTGCTCTAGAAGGTGTAAGTCAACTACCCTGGCCAGCAAGATCTCCGGATCTGTCCCCCATTTAGCATGTTTGGGACTGGATGAAGCGTCGTCTCACGCGGTCTGCACGTCCAGCACGAACGCTGGTCCAACTGAGGCGCCAGGTGGAAATGGCATGGCAAGTCGTTCCACAGGACTACATCCAGCATCTCTACGATCGTGTCCACGGGAGAATAGCAGCCTGCATTGCTGCGAAAGGTGGATATACACTGTACTAGTGCCGACATTGTGCATGCTCTGTTGCCTGTGTCTATGTGCCTGTGGTTCTGTCAGTGTGATCATGTGATGTATCTGACCCCAGGAATGTGTCAATAAAGTTTCCCCTTCCTGGGACAATGAATTCACGGTGTTCTTATTTCAATTTCCAGGAGTGTATATGAAATGGCTTATATAGAGACTTTTCAAAAGGATTAATGGTTTAGTGCGTGAAAACCAGATGCGTAGTCCCGTATAAATTAACAGGTTAAAGTAAACAGTAGTCGATGGCTTTTGACCTTAACCGCTATTCTTCCATATATTCAGAGAAGGACGGTAGTCCGGGATTTTAGACTTACGGAAATACCAAGGAGAGCCATCGAGGAAACATTTGCAGATTTCACTTCAAGCACGGACCCTGTAACTCCCTCCATCTATATTTTGCTGATTCTTGATTGAAACAATATTATTTGCGATGCTAAGTAATGGATATGGGATGGCAAACAGAGAGCACACACATCGTATGAAACATGAAACTTTTCTTTACAAATGTTGAAGTTCCTCAGTATTAGTGAGAAGGTAACCTTGAAAGGGTAGCAGTTCATACTGTTCACTTTGTTTAGTGTGTTCGTAGCACCCTTCCTTACAATGATTTGATCCTACCATGCTCATATTAGCATTTTTATATACCTCCACGTTCATATCGAAATTTTCCGTTCCTATATTCCTTTTCCAAATCAAACTATCAAGCTATAACGGTTCACGGGGCCTTAACAATTGTTCAGATAACAACATAGCCAACCAACGGATGCTACTGACTAAGAATGACGATACTCATTTGTCTACTGATTTCGTGTGTAACTACGAGCGTCCTACAAGAACAAATCGATTAATCACTTACAGCCGAAGGATTTGCCACAGTGGTAACACCGGTTCCCGTCAGATCACCGAAGTTAAGCGCTCTCGGATTTGCATTTTCACAGACGCTCGTTGGGGTATGCGTAGGGCTGTTGGCAAGCGGGGTGCAGTCAGGCTTTTGACGCCAATCGAGGAACTACTTGACTCATAAGCAGCAGCTCTGGTCACCAAAACTGACAACAGGCCAGAGAGTAGTGTTCTGACCACATCCAGTAATTCCTATCGGTTGAGGATGACACGGCGGTCGGTCGGTACCTTTGGTTCTTTCAGGGCTTCTTCGGACGGAGTTCGATTTTGTTTAGTTCACCTACCATTCAACGGAAAACTTCCAAACTGATATAAGATTAATATCTTCATACTTCACATACGTTTTTGGTGCTTCCTGACTGCATACGTCCGATCCAAGAGTCATCTGAGCAAAGACTCTCTCGCCTCAGATAAAGGTACATGAACAGTAGCACTTCGGCAGTAGTGAACGAAACAGCGTGACTTTTCCTCCCACCGGCAACAGAGCGTTCTGCTCCGAATGATCCAGAGAACTATCGATATGTACGTGATACGACCAGCTACATCATACCTCTACTGATAGTAGTGTCCATTACAGCCATTGGTTATTTACATGTAGATCAGATTCGAAGCAGGTGCTCAGCATTCTGACGTTCATAGAGTACGGAAATCTTTTCTTATCATTGATTCACCGTCTAGAAAGTTGATCGTAGGACAATCAATAATGACGAAGCGCTTGATAACGGTTATTATCTCTGAAGCAGTGGCTCAATATATAGAGTTATTCAGAAGTTTATCCAAGGTTTCAGACGATGGTTGCTTGAAAACTACAAGATAAACAGAAAATAGATACACTCCAGTGAATAGAACATACCGAAGGATCTTTATATTAGTCCCTCCATAACGTTTCAATAAAATTTAACGTCCTTTCACATGTCCTTTAACATCTTATACTTTCTGTGCATTCAGTAAACATGCCAGGGAAAAGAGTCGGCAGCTGCGTGTGCTTTAATCAGCCACAACTGCATATATTCGCTGAATTCAAGTTTATTCTACGCCTGTTTTACACCCATGTAATGATTTATCACACATCTGTTCTATTTATACCTTCCCCACGCTTAATTACAATGTATTTATACTGTACCATTATCCTTATTTCCCATTCCTTATATCTTAGAATGACAGAGTGAGTGAATGTGTATCTATATTGAGTTTTCATAGTGTCTGCTACTGTGGCAGCTTAGCGAATTTTGGAGTAAAGTTAAAGAGTGGCAAAGAGGTTTCGTTCCCTTCTGGTCGAAGCGCTATTGTGGTTAACTCGGCAGAGTGCGGTAAGGGTTTTCTCTGCCAGTTTCCGCTACTTGCGTGTAGATTCCAATTTGGTGAGGGTGAGTGGTCACTCGGTTATTGTATTTTGAACAGATAGATTGCTTATGGCACTTCGTTTGCAGCAGTGAGAATGGTAATTGAGTCTGTGTAAGATTCAGCTTAATTGAAGTTTTAACACATGTCTTTTTTAGCTTCAGACTTTTATAACCATTCAGATTATTTTATTCGGAATGTGAAGTGGTAGAGTGTTTGTAATTGTTGGCTTTTACTGGCAATTACATTGTTCAACCAAAATTTAGAAATGTGGGAGAGTGATGTGCGAACTCTGCTTAGTCCCAATTAGAATTCGTATTTCTCAATGTGAATGTGCGTGTGCTTGTGTTTCTTATATTATGTAGTCTTCTGTTTCGTTAATTTTGTCAGCATACCGTAATTTCCATCCGTTAGTGTGTGTGTCCTTGTTTGTTCAATCTGACGTGTTCTTCGTTGCTTTGGTGAACCTTTGGTACTCGGAATCTGTTTCATCTTGCAATTATTTCACGATACTTATGTTGGTAGTTCCTCCCATGGATTAGCCAACTTTTCGAAATATTTATGTTTTTCTTGGCCTGGCTTTGTGTCACTAGGGCCATATGTTTTGAGAAGCGAACGAGCCTTCAGTTCGTCGGTTTTCGTTTCTTGTTCTATTCTCGTAGAACATACACTGCATTGCCTTCAGGTGCGTGTTTTATTTCACAGACATTCCTGATCGGATCTCCATTTCAGATCGTAATTCTCGTTCAGTTGAGTTTTCCGTGTTTTGCATTAGGCTGACGGAGAAAACGTTTTGCCAACTATTAGTGTATGTGGTGCGTGTTGCAGGTTTTCTAGTTCCTTTTCTATCTTCTGTGTGGTGTCTGTATGAATTCAAAGTGTCTGTGTGTGTGTGGGAGTCGAAACAAGGGCATGGGAGTAGACAACATTCCATTAGAACTACTGACAGCCTTGGGAGAGCCAGTCCTGACGAAACTATACCATCTGGTGAGCAAGATGTATGCGACAACCGAAATACCCTCAGACTTCAAGAAGAATATAATAATTCCAATCCCAAAGAAAGCAGGTGTTGACAGATGTGAAAATTACCGAACAATCAGTTTAACAAGCCACAGCTGCAAAATACTAACTCGAATTCTTTACAGACGAATGGAAAAACTAGTAGAAGCCGACCTCGGGGAAGATCAGTTTGGATTCCGTAGAAATACTGGAACACGTGAGGCAATACTGACCCTACGACTTATCTTAGAAAATAGACTAAGGAAAAGCAAACCTACATTTCTAGCATTTGTAGATTTC
Source organism: Schistocerca gregaria (assembly GCF_023897955.1). Taxonomy (NCBI): domain Eukaryota; kingdom Metazoa; phylum Arthropoda; class Insecta; order Orthoptera; family Acrididae; genus Schistocerca; species Schistocerca gregaria. The sequence continues at coordinate 767,659,708 of NC_064931.1, read as the reverse complement.
GAGAAAGCTTTTGACAATGTTGACTGGAGTACTCTCTTTCAAATTCTAAAGGGGGCAGGGGTAAAATACAGGGAGTTAAAGGCTATTTACAATTTGTAAAGAAACCAGATGGCAGTTATAAGAGTCGAGGGACATCAAAGGGAAGCAGTGGTTGGGAAGGGAGTGAGACAGGGTTGTAGCCTCTAGCCGATGTTATTCAATCTGTATATTGAGCAAGCAGTAAAGAAAACAAAAGAAAAATTCAGAGTAGGTATTAAAGTCCATGGAGAAGAAATAAAAAAATTGAGGTTCGCCGATGACATTGTAAGTCTGTCAGAGACAGCAAAGGACTTGGAAGAGCAGTTGAACGGAATGGACAGTGTCTTGAAAGGAGGATATAAGATAAACATCAACAAAAGCAAAGCGAGGATAATGGAATGTAGTCGAATTAAGTCTGGTGATGCTGAGGGAATTAGATTAGGAAATGAGACACTTAAAGTAGTAACGGAGTTTTGCTATTTGGGGAGCAAACTAACTGACGATGGTCGAAGTAGAGAGAATATAAAATGTAGAATGGCAATGGCAAGGAAAGCGTTTCTGAAGAAGAGAAATTTGTTAACATCGAGTATAGATTTAAGTGCCAGGAAGTCGTTTCTGAAAGTATTTCTATGAAGTGTAGCATGTATGGAAGTGAAACGTGGACGATAAATAGTTTGGACAAGAAGAGAATAGAAGCTCTCGAAATGTGGTGCTACAGAAGAAAGCTGAAGATTAGATGGATAGATCACATAACTAATGAGGAGGTATTGAATAGAATTAGGGAGAAGAGGACGTTGTGGCACAAGTTGACTAGAAGAAGGGACCGGTTGGTAGGACATATTCTGAGGCACCAGGGGATCACAAATTTAGCATTGGAGGGCAGAGTGGAGGGTAAAATCGTAGAGGGAGACCAAGAGATGAATACACTAAGCAGATTCAGAGGGATATAGGTTGCAGTAGGTACTGGTAGATGAATAATCTTGCACAGGATAGAGTAGCATGGAGAGCTGCATCATTCAAGTCTCAGGACTGAAGACCACAACAACAACAACAACGTGCGTATGTGTGTGTATGTGTGTGTGTGTGTGTGTGTGTGTGTGCGTGTGTGTGTGTAGAGACGGGGGAGAAAGAGAGAGGGAATCCTTACCGTTAAGAAATTCATATTTTGAGAGACTCTAATTATGTAAAAGCCCATCAGCTAAGGTATCTGATTGTCTGTTGCACTCAAGTGTTTGCTTAAATTAGGCACCAGCAACCATTATGTTTTATATAAATTATGGATCCATATCGGTACCACCCCACAGGCATCAATGTTGGTAGCGGAACAACAAGTTTCCTCCGTAAGGCACCGATAGCGGTCGCACGGGATTGGGAGGACCCAATGGCACACATCCAATAAGCTACACCTGCAGCTGCTCTGTACCACGAACATCCTCTGCCACTGCAATGTAGGGAGGCAGGTGGCAGCGTTCAGCCCAATCGCGCTTGGAGCCACCTAGCTATGACGTCTTCATTAGTGCCGCATCCTTGTGGACATTAAGATTTCTGGACTCTCTTTCTTGCCATTTTACGTGTAATCAGTCTTCATACTGTGATTAACTTGTTCGCTAATCATTTCTGCTCCAATCCAGCTTTCCTGCAATAACAGTTGTCGAACCCCTCTGTAGACCACCTCTTCTTACCACTGTGTATGAAGTCGTACAAAATATCAATGTGTAGCGCTTTGTAGTTTGATTAAAATAAATGGTCAATCCAGTTTAAATTAGATTTTACTGTTAATGATTTATCCCAAATATTCAAATAATGGCAAGGAAAGCGTTTCTGAAGAATAGAAATCTGTTAACATCGTGTATAGATTTAACTGTCAGGAAGTCGTTTCTGAAAGTATTTGTATTGAGTGTAGCCATGTACGGAAGTGAAACATGGACAATAAATAATTTGAACAAGAAGAGAATAGAAGTCTTTGAAATGTGGTGCTACAGAAGAATGTTGAAGATTAAATGGGTAGATCACATAACTAATGAGGAGGTACTGAATAGTATTGGGAAGAAGAGAAGTTTGTGGCACAACTTGATCAGAAGAAGGGATCGGTTGGTAGGACATGTTCTGAGGCATCAAGGGATCAACAATTTAGTATTGGAGGGCAGCGTGGAGGGTAAAAATCGTAGAGGGAGACAAAGAGATGAATACACTAAGCAGATTCCGAAGGGTGTAGGTTGCAGTAGGTACTGGGAGATAAAGAAGCTTGCACAGGATAGAGTAGCATTGAGAGCTGCATCAATCCAGTCTCAGGACTTGTACATTCTACAACGTTTGTCCTCTGAGAAATTCATGGAGGCCTATTTATTTAATTGATTTTTAAGTAAAACTTCAGTTTTATAAAGTACATTGCCCATCAACAGATAGATTGCCTAACTGAGAACAGAACGCACACTACCGTTTTACGAAAGAGCCTTATACTGTGTGTGGTAAATATATATTGTTCGCGGAATTTTAATAGATACCGCTCATAATTTCTATAGATATCGTTCAACATCTCAAAGTTCTTAACTTACATTACAGATGCTAGTTTGTTACACGGCAGTCGTCAATGTGTGCCTGCATCGTACACGCTTACGCAAAGACTTCAACCTGCTTTGCAGATCCGATGATTTGGTTGCCTATCTGAAGGCACGAACTAATCGGATGCGACAGTACGGAGATGATGATGTGTATACATGTTCCGTCAGGCTTGACCCCTAATCGTGTGCTCTGGAGCTACATCACGGTGCTCATCACCAACAGAAACCTGCGAAGATACTCTGTCCACTGATATGAGTCATTTTTGGTCTGTGGCTTGTAGTGTTGTTCAGTCGTTTTCTGAAACCCAAGGGATTATTTACGAAAAACTCTGTATAATGAGAAAATTGTTCGCGTTACCAAAAAACTATTTGTCTTGGCGTATTAGTACGTGACTGATTTTCAACTCTGAACGGTAAACATAGCTGTGATAGCAAAAATTAGTCAACGCAGAGGAAATGAATGATCATTTCGTTAAACATGTTTTCTGGTGTTTGTTCGGAAATGTGGGGTATGAGGTCCGGCACAAAAGAAATGAGACTGAATCTGTACATCTGTGTACATGCCAAATATAACCAACTGCTTGTGGTCTCCGCCAAGTAAAAGCATCCGTTCGTCTCTTCCACTTTGTCCAAAATTTTTGCGTATTATTTTTCAGTGGGTCTGTACAGGGACGGTGAAGCGCAAGAGCAACTGCGTTGTAAACTACTCGTTTAAAACAGGACACCGTTCAAGGTCAAAAAACAGTAGCATGCTAATACGTCACAATAAGCAATTCCTTAGTACTGCACTTTTATTTTTTGTTTTGGATGTAGAACTGTGGCGACATAATAACTGTGGTCACGGAGTATTGAGCGAAGGCGGTTTCATGAACATGATATTTATGAGACGTGACCACGTTGTGCGTGTCGCAAATCGCTCGTCACAGCAACGACAACTTGGATTGTTAGACAGAAAGGTTTATTGGATTTCAGATCAAAAGAGAACCGTAGCCTTAAGGAACGAATTCCTGCAAGAAACCAGCAAGAATCGTTAGTTATATATGCGTGGAAAGGATGCCTTGAGAAAGGCAGTGTATTCTTGTGATGTGGTATGGCAGACTGTGAATCCAACTACAGATAATCTTTCCACTTGAAATATTAATTTCGCAGCACTTCAGATGTGGCAACCTTCATGCCATTACGTATTTTTTAGCTGATGTACTAGATGATGATCCGAATTTACTGTTACAAGGATATTGGACGTGTCCTAGTATTACAACGTAGAACAAGAAAAAAAAACAAAATTCTGATAAACAAGACTACTCCATGTCAACGACCTCAGTAGTCATTAGACATCGTGTGAGAGCAGAATGGGGCGCTCCGCGGAATTCACGAACTTCGAACGTGGTCAGGTAAATTAGGAGTCACTTGTGTCATATGTCTGTGCGCGAGATTTCCACGCTTCTAAACATCCCAAGGTCCGCAATTTCCAATGTGATAGTGAAGTCGAAACTTGAAGGGACACTTACAACACAAAAGCTTACAGGCAGTCCTCGTGTGTTGGCTGACAGAGACCGCCGACAGTTGAAGAGGGTAGTAATGTGTAATAGGCAGACATATATCCGGAGCATCACACAGGAATTCCAAACTGCATAAGGATCCACTGCAAGCACTATCACAGTTAGGAGGTGAGAAAACTTGGATTTCATGGTCGAGCGGCTGCTCATAAGCCACACATCGCGCCGGTAAATGCCAAATGACGCCTTGCTAGGTGTAACGATCTACATCTACATCTACATCCGTACTCCGCAAGCCACCTGACGGTGTGTGGCGGAGGGTACCCTGAGTACCTCTATCGGTTCTCCCTTCTATTCCAGTCTCGTATTGTACGTGGAAAGAAGGATTGTCGGTATGCTTCTGTGTGGGCTCTAATCTCTCTGATTTTATCCTCATGGTCTCTTCGCGAGATATACGTAGGAGGGAGCAATATACTGCTTGACTCTTCGGTGAAGGTATGTTCTCGAAACTTCAACAAAAGCCCGTACCGAGCTACTGAGCGTCTCTCCTGCAGAGTCTTCCACTGGAGTTTATCTATCATCTCCGTAACGCTTTCGCAATTACTAAATGATCCTGTAACGAAGCGCGCTGCTCTCCGTTGGATCTTCTCTATCTCTTCTATCAACCCTACCTGGTGCGGATCCCACACTGCTGAGCAGTATTCAAGCATTGGGCGAACAAGCGTACTGTAACCTACTTCCTTTGTTGTCGGATTGCATTTCCTTAGGATTCTTCCAATGAATCTCAGTCTGGCATCTGCTTTACCGACGATCAACTTTATATGATCATTCCATTTTAAATCACTCCTAATGCGTACTCCCAGATAATTTATGGAATTAACTGCTTCCAGTTGCTGACCTGCTATTTTGTAGCTAAATGATAAGGGACCTATCTTTCTATGTATTCGCATCACATTACACTTCGCTACATTGAGATTCAATTGCCATTCCGTGCACCATGCGTCAATTCGCTGCAGATCCTCCTGCATTTCAGTACAATTTTCCATTGTTGCAACCTCTCGATACACCACAGCATCATCTGCAAAAAGCCTCAGTGAACTTCCGATGTCATCCACCAGGTCATTTATGTATATTGTGAATAGCAACGGTCCTATGACACTCCCCTGCGGCACACCTGAAATCACTCTTACTTCGGAAGACTTCTCTCCATTGAGAATGACGTGCTGCGTTCTGTTATCTAGGAACTCCTCAATCCAATCACACAATTGATCTGATAGTCCGTATGCTCTTACTTTGTTCATTAAACGACTATGGGGAACTGTGTCAAACGCCTTGCGGAAGTCAAGAAACACGGCATCTACCTGTGAACCCGTGTCTAAGGCCCTCTGAGTCTCGTGGACGAATAGCGCGAGCTGGGTTTCACACGATCGTCTTTTTCGAAACCCATGCTGATTCCTACAGAGTAGATTTCTAGTCTCCAGAAAAGACATTATACTCGAACATAATACGTGTTCCAAAATTCTACAACTGATCGACGTTAGAGATATAGGTCTATAGTTCTGCACATCTGTTCGACGTCCCTTCTTGAGAACGGGGATGACCTGTGCCCTTTTCCAATCCTTTGGAACGCTTCGCTCTTCTAGAGACCTACGGTACACCGCTGCAAGAAGGGGGGCAAGTTCCTTCGCGTACTCTGTGTAAAATCGAACTGGTATCCCATCAGGACCAGCGGCCTTTCCTCTTTTGAGCGATTTTAATTGTTTCTCTATCCCTCTGTCGTCTACTTCGATATCTACCATTTTGTCAACTGTGCGACAATCTAGAGAAGGAAGCACAGTGCAGTCTTCCTCTGTGAAACAGCTTTGGAAGAAGACATTTAGTAATTCGGCCTTTAGTCTGTCATCCTCTGTTTCAGTACCATTTTGGTCACAGAGTGTCGGGAACATTGGACGATTGAACAGTGTAAAAACGTTGTGTGGAGAGACGAATCACGGTACACAATGTGGCTAACCGATGGCAGGGTGTGGGCACGGTGGATGCCCTGTGAACGTCATCTGCTAGCGTGTGTAGTGTCAGCAGTAAAATTCGGAAGTGGTGGTGTTATGGTGTAGTCGTGTTTTCCATGGAGGGGACTTGCACCCCTTGTTGTTTTGTGTGACTTATTCATAGCACAGGTCTACATTGATGTTGTAAGCATCTTCTTGCTTCCGACTGTTGAAGAGCAATTCTGGGATGGCGATTGCATCTTTCAACACGATCGAGCACCTGTTCATAACGCACGGCCTGTGGCTGAGTGGTTACACGACAATAACAGCCCTGTAATGGACTGGCTTGAGCAGAGTCCTGAACATAATCCTACAGATCACACTTGAGATGTTTTGGAACACCGACTTCCTGCCAGGCCTCACCGACCGACATCGATACCTCTCCTCAGTGCAGCACTCCGTAAAGAATGGGCTGCCATTCCCCAAGAAACCTTCCTGCGTCTGATTCAACGTATGCCTGCGAGAGTGGAAACTATCATCAAGGCTAAGGGTGGGCCTACACCATATTGAATTCCAGCATTACCGATGGAGGGCGCCAGGAATTTGTAAATCATTTTCAGCTAGGTGTTCGGATAATTTTGATGATATAGTGTATATACACTCCTGGAAATTGAAATAAGAACACCGTGAATTCATTGTCCCAGGAAGGGGAAACTTTATTGTCACATTCCTGGGGTCAGATACATCACATGATCACACTGACAGAACCACAGGCACATAGACACAGGCAACAGAGCATGCACAATGTCGGCACTAGTACAGTGTATATCCACCTTTCGCAGCAATGCAGGCTGCTATTCTCCCATGGAGACGATCGTAGAGGTGCTGGATGTAGTCCTGTGGAACGGCTTGCCATGCCATTTCCACCTGGCGCCTCAGTTGGACCAGCGTTCGTGCTGGACGTGCAGACCGCGTGAGACGACGCTTCATCCAGTCCCAAACATGCTCAATGGGGGACAGATCCGGAGATCTTGCTTGCCAGGGTAGTTGACTTACACCCTCTAGAGCACGTTGGGTGGCACGGGATACATGCGGACGTGCATTGTCCTGTTGGAACAGCAAGTTCCCTTGCCGGTCTAGGAATGGTGGAACGATGGGTTCGATGACGGTTTGGATGTACCGTGCAATATTCAGTGTCCCCTCGACGATCACCAGAGGTGTACGTCCAGTGTAGGAGATCGCTCCCCACACCATGATGCCGGGTGTTGGCCCTGTGTGCCTCGGTTGTATGCAGTCCTGATTGTGGCGCTCACCTGCACGGCACCAAACACGCATACGACCATCATTGGCACCAAGGCAGAAGCGACTCTCATCGCTGAAGACGACATGTCTCCATTCGTCCCTCCATTCACGCCTGTCGCGACACCACTGGAGGCGGGCTGCACGATGTTGGGGCGTGAGCGGAAGACGGCCTAACGGTGTGCGGGACGGTAGCCCAGCTTCATGGAGACGGTTGCGAATGGTCCTCGCCGATACCCCAGGAGCAACAGTGTCCCTAATTTGCTGGGAAGTGGCGGTGCGGTCCCCTACGGCACTGCGTAGGATCCTACGGTCTTGGCGTGCATCCGTGCGTCGCTGCGGTCCGGTCCCAGGTCGACGGGCACGTGCACCTTCCGCCGACCACTGGCGACAACATCGATGTACTGTGGAGACCTCACGCCCCACGTGTTGAGCAATTTGGCGGTACGTCCACCCGGCCTCCCGCATGCCCATTATACGCCCTTGCTCAAAGTCCGTCAACTGCACATACGGTTCACGTCCACGCTCACGGCATCCTACCAGTGTTAAAGACTGCGATGGAGCTCCGTATGCCACGGCAAACTGGCTGACACTGACGGCGGCGGTGCACAAATGCTGCGCAGCTAGCGCCATTCGACGGCCAACACCGCGGTATGAATATGGTTCGATGAACCCTCTTCCAGGCACTTAAGTGTGAATTGCAGAGTAGCCATGTAGATGTAGATGTAGATAACAAATGACAAAAATATCTTTTTTCGAGTACTATAATTACAAATTAACAATTTTCGGATTTTTCCCCTTCCTGCAAGATTTCATGGTCAACCGACGTGCCCTGTGTTATGTGATATGTGAGTCTGCGAGTCTCAATTTTTCACATCGTCGAGTAGGAATCATTCTGGAATGGCTGTTAATCCTACGAAGAACTTCAGGGGTTTTGTTACCGCTTTCACTAATAGGTAGACTTATTCACGGGGCACGTTTGTGGATATAATTTATTACCGTAATGCCAGACAAGTCGTCTGCCGCAGGTACTTCGTGCTCCCCATGCTAAGCCGAGGCTGGTCGCTAGTTTAATAACAAAGAAAGTTAAACAAAGAACAATCACTGCGCTGACTTACACATATTAATAAATAATGTAACACTACAACACACACACACACACACACACACACACACACACACACACACACACACGCTGTAAGCTGACAACAGGACCATAGCGTCGATGTTTGGTTTACATGTTGTGTATCGCAACTTCCCATTTGTTTGCCTGAAAAATTGAGCCAGAATCCCTCTATAACTAGCGCGATTCGACCTCATGAAAAATTGAGTCAGAATCCCTCTATAACAAACGCTCTGCGGAAGAAAGGTCAAAATAGGCGAACACGTGTCTCGGCTTATCCGTAGATACTGGAGCGTTTTTGAGAAAACAACGGTCACAGTTTTCGACGTATTTTAGAATCCTTTTAGCGGGAGATTATCTCCGCTAAATTGGTGGTACAATAGCTAACATCGAGACCACTCACTTTTGCGTGTTCGAAAGCTGATTAGCTTTTTTATTTATTTAATCTATTTATCTACCCATATCCGTATATCACAGTCAATCTCATTTATCATATAATATATGGGTCTATGGTATTTTAAATAGGGGCTACCATTTTTATTCTCATGTTTTAATCTGCATCTACATCTACATACATACTCCGCAAGCCACCTGACGGTGTGTGGTGGAGGGTACCTTGACTACCTCTATCGGTTCTCCCTTCTATTCCAGTCTCGTATTGTTCGTGGAAAGAAACATTGTCGATATGCCTCTGTGTGGGCTCTAATCTCTCTGACTTTATTCTCATGGTCTCTTCGCGAGATATACGTAGGCGTCTCTCCTGCAGAGTCTTCCACTGAAGTTTATCTATCATCTCCGTAACGCTTTCGCGATTACTAAATGATCCCGTAACGAAGCGCGCTGCTCTCTGTTGGGTCTTCCCCATCTCTTCTATCAACCCTATCTGGTACGGATCCCACACTCCTGAGCAGTATTCAAGCAGTGGGCGAACAAACGTACTGTAACCTACTTCCTTAGTTTTCGGATTGCACTTACTTAGGATTCTTCCAATGAATCTCAGTCTGGCATCTGCTTTGCCGACGATCAACTTTATATGATCATTCCATTTTAAATCACTCCTAATGCGTACTCCCAGATAATTTACGGAACTGACTGCTTCCAGTTGCTGACCTGCTATATTGTAGCTAAACGATAAAGGATCTTTCTTTCTTTGTATTCGCAGCACATTACACTTGTCTACATTGAGATTCAATTGCCATTCCATGCACCATGCATAAATTCGCTGCTGATCCTCCTGCATTTCAGTACAATTTTCCATTGTTACAACCTCTCGATATACAACAGCGTCATCCGCAGAAAGCCTCAGTGAAATTCCGATGTCATCCACTAGGTCATTTATGTATATTGTGAATAGCAACGGTCCTACGACACTCCCCTGCGGCACACCTGAAATCACTCTTACTTCTGAAGATTTCTCTCCATTGGGAATGACATGCTGCGTTCTTATATTTCTTTCTTATATATATATTCGTACATTAATTCTTATATTTTATACTTATGTCTACTCTCCAAAAACATTTGATGCATTCCCTAGGATGATACCGATCGTAGAAACATTCTAAGCATTCAGATTCCGAAAACCAAGAGCATCGCGTGAAGCCGAGTTTGCCACAGTGACATTTCTTCGCATTAATCTCACTGGGGACAGAAAAGTCGTTAATAATGCTGAAGATTTCACTCATTGTCAATAGTCTCGCGGCAAACCGTGCATGACGGATCTCTTTATGGAAAATTGCCACTTGCAGTTGATTATCAGCCAAGACACACTACAGTAATTTTACCGAAAACTATTTTAAATAATTATGTCATTCATTTATTTTTCATTTTTACTTCTTATATTCATTCACAAGTCGCAGGATCAGTCAACTAATAAGGACAAAGTTATTTTTATTGTTAAAGAGAGAAATGAGGAACGCAGTTTTTAGTACATGAATGTACGGAAGGGACTGGGAGAGTCAATTACGTTAAGACTGCGTCTCACTTGTTGTCATTTGTGGCAGTGATAGGAGGATTTTTCACCTGAAAACCATTAAAAACTGGGGCGTTATCATCTAGAAATGGGGCGATGCATGTCGAGAATTGGTAGAGGGGAGCCAAACGAATGGTGTTTCATGGGCCAAGAAAGTTGTGTTTCTGGCACAGCGAGCGTTAGTTAGTAAGGTGAACTTGTAATCTATTCTGTAGCAAACGGAAGATGTATTTGAAAAAAAAGTTTGTTGTAATGATTGATACATTAATGAAATTGCTACGGAGAAAGTGAATATTTTTGAATAAATTGTCGTGTCATGTACTGTTTACTGATATTCTGTACGATGAAATTGAGGAAAAAATAAGAATATACAGGGAGGATTTAAAACTATACCCGCGGCATGGTAGCCTCGAGCTACACTCGCTTGGTCGAAACGTAGGTAACGCTACAAGTATAGGCCGTACGCACAAAATTTCAGTATCGATTTTCTCGGAAATTGTGGGCTGCCGCACGAAAAGCCACTAGCCAGGTATTCAGTACAGGTCCCTCTACAACGTACGTATTAAAATCGGTGATTAACAGATCTAATGGACACATTGTGAGCTTTGATGACAGATACGGGTACGTCATTTCATGCTGTTTCGACTCTGTGCTCGTATTCAGCCCGCCAACATGCGGTCTTGCGGGTACGGGTACGTCATTTCATGCTGTTTCGACTCTGTGCTCGTATTCAGCCCGCCAACATGCGGTCTTGCGTTACCTTGTTGAAATACAACGTCTCAGAGTCCTGGCCGATAAGGCATAGCCATAGATCTTAACGCATCAAAAATGTGAGGCCTACTGCCCCAATTACGGGCTATGCGAATCAGAGGGGATCGTGTTGTGTACCAAGTGGCACTCCATAAGCCACGTACTGGATCCGTATGACGATGATGAATGTAATCTGGCAAGGTACACAGTGCTAGCAGTCCGTGGTGCCCCAGACGCCATCACGCAGTTCGTATGGATACTCGTCTTGCTCTTGAGAAGCCAATTTCTTGACACAAGTTACCTCCCGAAACTGAACTGTCCTGCTCGGTTGAGTGAACATTATGTCTGACCTCTCAGGCACTACTTACACTGTGATGTGGAGAACCTGCTAGGCGCTGAGTCTGAACCTTCTGAACCAATCGATTCTGTATTGGATAGGCAGTTGTGGGACCTTACCAACGCAAGCAGTAATATAGCGGAGACGAAATGTTTTGCACTACAGCCCGGTGTGCATAAAACACAAGTCACGAAGTAGTAACAGCTGAACATCGAGAGGAGATATGGTCACGTAACACATAACTTATGACAGCATGTATCTGCACACCTAGGTCACAATGAAATCGAAGTCGCCGCATCGGTTATTTCAGTAGCCTAATCTTACGTAGCAGGCAGAAAAACCTGTTGGTGGCAGTGCACAATCTGGACCAACAGTGCCTTGATGAACATGTGGATAGGATGCCACGCAGAAAGCAGGCATGCATCAATGAAAGAGGAAGTGCTACTGGATCTTAGAGGTACCGGTGTGTATAGCAATCTGGACCACCACCTCTGAAGGTCTCGCTGTATGGTGGTACAACATGCAATGTGTGATTTTCATGAGCAATAGAAAAGGGCGTAAATAATGTTTATGTTGATCTCTATTCCAGTTTTCTGTACAGGTGATGCAAAACATTTTGATGTGCGTATTTCATTAAATTTGCTCAACAGTAACAGTTGAACATCGCGGAGAGATATGGTCACGTAACACATAACTTATGACAGCATGCCTCTGCACACTTAAGTCACAATGAAATCGAAGTCGCTGCATCCTTCATTTCAGCAGCTTAATATCACGTAGGAGACAGAAAAATGCGTTGGCGAAAGGGCAAAAAACCCGATGGAGTACTCCCACCAAAACAAATATCAACATTTCGATGATTACCTCTGAAGAAAGGGAGGTATGTAACCTTTGCCAGACTGGTATGACCTTCTGAAGCGGGGATCACCTCCAGGCCACATCAGCAGTGCGTTGAGAAAACATATCTAAAAATGAGTGTTTCTAAGTATCTACCTAGGTTCGTGACTCGATAGCTCGCTTCTCGATAAAACTGACGTAGCACGTACTGAGTAAGTCAACAACTCGTCCGCCCACCTCTGGTCCTGATGCTAGCAGTGATTCGGCTCCTCATTGATTGATAGAGTTCTTGAATGCGATCCTCAGGGATCTGTCCAAATGGCTCGTTAGGTCGTCTAAATCCCGAGCGGCCGGCCGAAGTGGCCGAGCGGTTCTATGCGCTACAGTCTGGAACCTCGTGACCGCTACGGTCACAGGTTCGAATCCTGCCTTGGGCATTGATGTGTGTGATGTCTTTAGGTTAGTTAGGTTTAAGTAGTTCTAATTTCTACGGGACTGATGACCTCAGAAGTTAAGTCCCATAGTGCTCAGAGCCATCTGAACCATTTGAAATCCCGAGCTAATGGGAAATCCCTGTCCATATTGCTCCAAACGTTCTCATTTGGGGAGAGATCTGGGGATCTTTCTGGCAAAGGTAGGGTTTGCTGAGCACGAAGTCAAGCAGTAGAAACTCTCGTCGTGTGCAGGCTTGCATTATCTTGCTGAAGTGTATGCCCAGGATGCCTTGTCATGAAGATCAACAAAACCTCGACGCAGTGCGTATGAGAACCAAAAGGGTCCTGCTATGAAATGATATAGTGGCACAGCAGACTATCACTCCTGGTTGTTGGACGGTATGATGGGAGACAGTCAGGCTGGTACCCTACCACGGGGGCGGGAGGGGGGGGGGGGGCGTCTCCAGACACGTCTTCGCTGGTGATCGGGGGCTCATGTCGAAGCGAGATTCATCACTGAAGACAATTCTACTTTAGTCAAGAAGACTGCAATCTTAATACAAGGTTGGAGACGCCACGGAGAGCTGTGAGATACCTATATGACTGTCGCCCGTCATACGACCCGATTACCAGGAATGATGATCTGGGGTGCCAATTCATTTCATAGTAGGACCCATGTGGTTGCCACACCCTTACAGCACAACAGTACGTTGATGATATTCTATGACCAGTTTTGGTGCCCTTCATCATTGGCTCAGATTTCAGCAGGATAATGCCCTCCCGCACACGCGAGAGTTTCTACTGCTTGTTTTCGTGCTTGCCAAACCCTATCTTTGCCACAAATGTTGCCGAATCCCCGACCCCCCCCCCCCCCCCCTCTGGAGAACGTTGGGAGCATTATGGGCAGGCCCCCAAACCAGCTCGGGATTTTGACTATCTAACTCACCAATTGGATAATATCGACACGATGTCCCTCAGGAGGACACCCAACAACTCTATCAATCAATGTGTAGCCGAATAACTGTTTACACAAGGGACAGCGATTGATGATGATGAAGTCCCATACTCCTTTACAGAGGCAGGGTCCTAGTGGAGATGGTTTGCCATTACACTTCCCCGACCGTAATGGGGATGAATGACGATGATGATGAAGATGACACAACAACACCCAGTCATCTCGAGGCAGGTGAAAATCCCTGATCCCGCCGAGAATCGAACCCAGACCCCGAGCTCGGGAGGCGAGAACGCTACCTCGAGACCACGTGCTGCGGACGGCCAGAGATTGAATAACGCGTGATTCACTTGCTGTTTCTCTTGAAAAAGTCACCAGTTTTTATAATTGTAATCATTTATTTATCTGTACATGTGCATCACATCTATCGAATTCCGTTCCGTTCTGATTATTTCTTGGTGGTGCGCCTTTTTATTTTATTTTTTGGTCTTAGCGGGTATTATAGTAGAGAAGCAGTTCATATTACATAGGAATGTTTTACCATATAGTATTACTTGTAATATTAGACTACATATATATTAAGTATTTGAATAATCAAAAATAATACCAACAACTCTGTTGTCGTTTGACTATGGATGGGCTTGTTACAGGAAGTTACGTAATCTTGTTTGATTTTTACACCACTGCACTCGACTTTGTTGGTTGTAAATTATGGCATAACACCCTTAATAAGCTGTACCGTTTCTATTTCAAGAATCCGATGGTCTTTGTCAGTGTGGTTCGTTTGTTGATGGCAGATTACGCTTACGGCGTGAAAATGATATTTTATCGCGTCGAAAGTGACAGTATGTTTTGAAAAACTCTCTCTCTCTCTCTCTCTCTCTCTCCGCCTGAATAGGCTTTGAAAGGCCGAATGATACCGACCATCCCCCGTGTCACCCTAAGCCGATAGGTGTTACTGGCTGCGGATATGGAGGGGAATGTGGTCAGCACACCGGTCTCCCGGCCGTTGTCAGTTTTCGTGACCGGAGCCGCCACGTCTCAATCAAGTATCTGCTCAATTGTACTCACGCGTGCTGAATGCATTCCGCTTGATAACAGCGCATAGCAGATCCGGAATGTACCCGTCCAGCTGCTAGCCAAGCCCGAAAGCACCTAACTTCGGCGATCTGCCGGGAACCGATGTTACGATTGCGGCAAGACTGTTGTCATGTTTAGAATAAAAGACATTTCAATTTTAATAGAGCTGTTGGTTTTCTTTTCATTATTTAAGTACGTTTTGTCCGGATGTAGTCACCCTGTTCTCGATGGATTACCAGATAATATGTATACTACGTCGTTACCTCTGAAGAAATGTTCTCTTAAAAATAATTGTAGAAATATCCAGTCTGATCTGAGATTATGTCATCCTGATAGCAAGACCGGCAGTTAATTGTTTGCGTATGAAAAACATAGTTGTGAACTTCACGAAAGTTGAAAGTATAGTTGCAATAAACAAAACGATTAGTAAGTCGTAACTGAAATCAGCTACGTCATTCAGACACCTCCAAGTAACCATGCTTGGGAGTATGATATAGAAGTGTTCAGTTCCACGTGAGACAAACCACAGACTCGATTTATTTACAGAGAACCTGACTTATTAAACGTCCAGTCCACCTATTTAGATGGACTGGTAAGATAAGGAATGAGGAGGCTCTCCGCAGAATCGGTGAATAAAGCCACATATGGAAAAATTGACTAGAAAACTGGAAGTGATCGTAGGGCGTGTGCCAAGACGTCGTATATAACTGCCATGGAATCGCAGTGGTAAATTCTACAGCGGAAGAAGACAGAGACTGGAAAACATCCAGCAAATAAATGAGGAAATAGATTGAAAGTGCTACTCTTCGATGAAGAGGTTGGCACACGAGAGGAATTCGATCAAATTTATGGGATCCATATGAAATTACACTATCATGACTAATCAGTGAAAAGCTCTGTGCACGGTATCTAACTTATTTGACTGGGAAGAGTGTTTAATAGAAAGCCTGTAAAATATGAACTGTGTGATAATCTACCAAAGGCGTAAAATATAGCACCAAAGTCTGTGCAGTAAATTTCAACAATCGGATTACACGGCGACATCTACAAATATTTTTCAGAATGGTTCAAATGCCTCTGAGCACTATGGGATTTAACATCTGAGGTCACCAGTTCCATAGAACTTATAACTACCTAAACCTAACTAACCTAAGGACATCACACACATCCAGGCCCGAGGCAGGATTCGAACCTGCGACCGTAGCAGTAGCTCGATTCCAAACTGAAGCGCCTAGAACCACTCGTCCACCCCGGCCGGCAAATATTTTTCATTCCTCTAAGCGTTGTCCTTATTGGGACCTCAAAGAAAAACGCGAAACTAAAAGTTGTTCGCACGAAGGGACGTAAGCTGCCAAGCAGCCTACGCTTAATCCTCGACTGAAAGGGGAGGAAACATCGGTATGAAGTGAGTTGAAAGTACCTATTTGCTGCGACATGTCTGTATTTCTGAGAGTACTGGTACAGAGGGTATTGTAGACAATGTCTGTGTATTAACCATAATATTTTTCATACTTCAGTAGCAAATTAAGGGAGGAATGACGCTGAAATTCGTTAAGGAGTACCGTTAAGTTACGAGTGATGATTGACCTTTATCTTTATGAAACAAAGTACTTTTTCTTAACAATGTCGACGTTCCCTTTTGTGTTATCAGAAACCTGGACGACATTGCGATAGGAACAGAAAATTCATAGACAATTTAAAAGATTTCGTTGAGCGTCTTGGTAAGTAAACACTCGAGAAGGAACGTAAATGCGGAATCTGGGAACTAACGTCGCGTAATGATGTCGACTGAAGCCCAGTTAATCGGCTCTCCGATTGTGCTATGTGGCTAGGTGGCGTGAATAATAGACCGTGGCTTCTAAGCAGCTCCACGCTCGTTATACCATTACTAGGAGCGTTCCTCGGAAAACATGACGCAGCCAATACACACGTATATGGCTGAATGAGTCACGCCTGTACGAGGGATGCGTGACTACTGATAAAGGACATACATATTCAGAGCGGGTAATGATTTCTTCCAACAACAGCTACAGCGTTAGCAAAAACAGCCTGAAGTATAAAGCGTACCTCGTACGGTTAAATATTCTCTCAGATCGTAAAATGCGAATTATCATGAAAATGCGCCCGACGTAAGAGAGTATTTTTACCAACGCGGTCTTTAAATCCTGCGAGATTTGTGGTGCTAAATTTCCTTATCTTCGTGGAAGGTAGTAAATAACTGGCTTTCAGCATGTTTTGTGAAAATTAAAGTAAATTTTGCGCCGACGCGTGCATAATGCTGCTTCTAAATGTAGAGTCCCGATTATGAAATCTTTTTATCGGAACGTAGAACTACTGATGTAACATGAAATTACTGGACCTATTAGGAAGCGCCGACTAGCAGCATTCGCTTCATCACTTAGGAGAAAATGCTGACTGCATAAAGTGAACAGTGAGAATAACAAGTTGTGCTCATGCACAATCATCTTGTAGGTATTTTAAGAGCTCCAGCACAATACATATATTCGTTAAGGAAATCCATTATAAATAACCCACAAAGGTAATGTTTGTGGCTACAATACTAGATAAAATGCCGAAATTTATTACTCTTCACTGAAACTATTAGTGGTCCCGAAAGAAGTTCAATAGGCAGCCTCGAAAATCCTTGACGAGAAAGTCAATAACAAACAGAAGAGCAGTTTCAGATCCAGCCAAAACTTTTTTCTTCTTCACAATTTCTTCTATTCCACAGAAGGCTTTTTTTTTATAAAACCGAGTATAATATGTACGATATTGTACTTGTTATTTTGTCGTTTGTTACATTGTTCTCTTTGTTTCATGTGAAAAATCAACTTTCTGGGCCTAGACGTGAATATATGAGAAATAACAAAAATCTGAAGATATTTTCTAATTCTAAAATTTTGCAGAAAGACGCAACGAAGCTTCCAGCAAAGTAAGGTAAGATGCAGCATCTTTGCATTGGCAGGCTTGACCAGACGCATAATTCAGTGCACTAGCTTTTCAGTAGGTTCTGTAGTATTTCTTTCGCGCGTAGCAGTTTTCAGTACTTCTGCAACAATACCAATACATGAGTGTACAATATGGCCGACTTCTGTACGATACGTTGTAACATGGCCAGTATGGTATTTATCTGTCGACACAGGGCAACCGACTTTCAGTTAAAATCTCTGTATGTCCATCTTTTTAGAGATGGTTACGCTACACGGCTGTTCGATATAGGATGTAAAACTAAACACTTTTCAGCCGTCTAGTTTGCAAACTTATTTCATCTGGTTTATGGATTCTTCCGTCGCTTCTTGATAGAACAATTCCATATCGAGGGTTGGACAACACTTAGACGGTTTTTTGTTCTACTGATTTTTATTTGTATGAACTAGTTTTCGGCTTATTAGGCCATCTTCAGATAACTATTTTAGTTATTCAACCCTCAATTACTTCATCTGTGCCGGTCGCTGGTTCGAATCCTGCCTCGGGCATGGATGTTTGTGATGTCCTTAGGTTAGTTAGGTTTAAGTAGTTCTAAGTTATAGTGGACTGATGACCTCAGAAGTTAAGTCCCATAGTGCTCAGAGCCATTTGAACCATTTCATCTGTTTACAAGTTTCAGCGTTTTACTACGCTATCTTCAGGCCCCTGACCGACGTGTAGGAAGATTCTACCTCGGTTGTGATCAAAACAGCGGCCAGCAATACTGGTATTAGTAGATTTTTGCGATAGTGATCACTTCAACTTCTGCCGACTCTGCCAAGTCAGCCGTGATGATCAAAGTGATCATCGTAAGCCGACCGCCCGCGATAAGTGGGAACTGCGGCGTCGAGTACCGGTCAGGCGCATATTTCCATTGTCTTCATTTCTGAGCTGGTGTAAGCTGTCGCCAGCAAACCGGTCGGAAAAGATGTAGCACGAAGATCGATAGTAGCCGCTCGATCAAGCACGCCTATCAAGAGAGAGGCGAGAAACAGATTGGCATGCAACACGCCGCAAATGCCCTCTCGACAGCAAGTATTTAAGCCGCAGCAGCTGACCGGGCAGTCTCAGTCACTAACTCACTAACTCATTCTGGTTTTGCGTCGGTCCTTCACTTGCGGAGCGGGGATAGTTATAGTAGGCTACGACAGTACATAGTGGGACTAGATTAGTGTAATATTTATTTATTTATTTATGCATTTATTTTACCTGGCAAGATTAGGGCCTTCAGGCCCTCTCTTACACCTAACCAGGCATACTCAGATTGAACATTAAGGACATTTAACGTATTATGCAGTATTGATGTTAAACAAAAAAATTTAGATTATAACAGTAGTACAATGATAATTATAACAATAAAAATAATTATAACAATCAAGAATAATAATGATAATAATAATGATAATAATAATAATAATAATAATAATAATAATAATAATAATGATAGTGACTATGTATATGAAAGTAAGCATACTTTTCTTTTGTGAATGTCAGTCCCATTGTTAGTTGGGAATTTTCTGTCTGCCAGAGGACAATGATTGAAGAGCTTGTACTACAACACATGGACCCTATTCCAGTTAAGTAAAAACTTACAGTTCATGTAAATAAAAAACCGTGTTAACCCACGTTTACATTTGTGTTGTAAGAAGAGGAGAGAAGAAAGGAGAGAAGGAAAGATACTGGCAACCCATAACAACGTCCTCTCCCTTGTTTACTTGGTACAAAACTCTACAATGGCGACGGGGACACTGCAATTTCACTATACGGTTGACGACTGTCCATATCCGCAACTGCGAATACATTTCATGTAAATATGTAGTAAAATATGTAGTTAGCACACGTCCGTAGCCGAGTGATCAGGGTGTCCCACAGGAAAGTGGAGGACCAGAGTTCAATTGCCGATACTGCCAGTGACGGCGGAGGGACTGTAACGTCATCCTCCCAGCCTCCTGATGCCGACTGGGAACCTTCATGAATGAGGAGTAGCGGCTCTAAGGTCTGAGAAACCGACGAAGGCCGGGAGAGCGATGTGCTGACACCATGCACATTCATAACGCATCCGAGTGACGGCATTCGGCATATGATAGACGATGACATGGCGGTCTGTCGGTTCAACACGGTCCTCTGAGCCTGATCGTGGAGTTCAGCCATTTATTTATTTTAGCTATTTATTTATTTTAATACGCTGTCCTCGATGGTGAGTGTCCATCGGAGGTGAGGGTATCATCTGGAGTGCCCCAAGGAAGTGTGGTAGGTCCGCTGTTGTTTTCTATCTACATAAATGATCTTTTAGATAGGGTAGATAGCAATGTGCGGCTGTTTGCTGATGATGCTGTGGTGTACGGGAAGCTCTCGTCGTTGAGTGACTGTAGCAGGATACAAGATGAGTTGGACAGGATTTGTGAATGGTGTAAAGAATGGCCGCTAACTCTAAATATAGATAAATGTAAACTAATGTAGATGAATAGGAAAAAGAATCCTGTAATGTTTGAATACTCCATTAGTAGTGTAGCGCTTGACATAGTCACGTCGATTAAATATTTGGGCGTAACATTGCAGAGCGATATGAAGTGGGACAAGCGTGTAATGGCAGTTGTGAGGAACGCGGATAGCCGTGTTCGGTTCACTGGTAGAATTTTGGGAAAATGTGGTTCATCTGTAATGGAGACTGCTTATAAAAGACTAATACGACCTATTCTTGAGTACTGCTCGATCGTTTGGGATCCCTATCAGGTCGGATTGAGGGAGGACATAGAAGCAATTCAGAGGCGGGCTGCTGGATTTATTACTGCTAGGTTTGATCATCAGGCGAGTGTTACGGAAATGCTTCAGGAACTCGTGTGGGAGTCTCTAGAGGAAAGGAGGCGTTCTTTTTGTGAATCGCTACCGAGGAAATTTAGAGAACCAATGTGTAAAATGGTCCAAATGTATCTAATCACTGTGACATCTGAGGTCATCAGACCTCTAGACCTAGAACTTCTTGAACATCACTAACTTAAGGACATGTCACACATCCATTCCCGAGGCAGAATTCGAACCTGCGACCCTAGGAGCAGCGCGGTTCCGGACTGAAGCGCCTAGAACCTCCACAGCGGCCGGCTTAGAATATGTATTTAAAAATTTAAGTACATTACTAGCTGCATGAGTAACGTTAAACAGTAACGTGTTCGGTTTTATTCAGTTTAAACCAATGTGCTTTTTTAGCATAGCACATAGCACTCCGTCTTCAGGCCACAAGTGGCCAATCTGGACCATCCGACCGCCGTGTCATCCTCAGAGAGGAAGCGGATAGGAGGGGCGTGTGGTTACCACGCCGCTCTCTCGGTCTTTATGATGGGTTTCTTTGACCGAAGTCGCTACTATTCGTTCGAGTAGCTCCTCAATTGGCATCACGAGGCTGAGTAATATGCTGTTTTAGTAACCTTTAAATGACCAGCATCTACCTCTACTCGCAAACAGTTCACGTACACGTAACAAGTAAGGTGATTCGTTCGACATCATTCCGATGAAAATCGTGCAAACGATCTACGGAACATGAGAAAGGACCGTGATAACGTAAATACAGTCGCATTAGGTTCGTGACTATAGGTAAGTAGGTCTGTTGTAACGGTTCTATAAACAGCCTGTGTGATATGTCTTCAGTGCTGTTGATGACTTCAACAAATGCGTGAAGATGTAGAGACGAGGTTTTTCCTTTATGCAAATTGAGATTTACGATTGCCGTACACCCAATAGTCACCCTTGTCGTCTCACTTGTGCTACATTTAATTGCATGGAGGATCATAAGTACTGGTTTGAAACTAAATTAATACTTTTCCCAGAACCTGGACGAGATAACGTCGTTCATTAACACATTCAGTAACAACCTTGTCTACATTATACGGATGCACTCCTGTACACGTCATGGGAACTAAATGGGTGGGTAAAGAGTGATAAGCGAGGTGAACGCACGTCATTAATCCCCCTAGTCGTGATTTGCTGTCCATAATTCAATCCTTGCGGACCCTCAGGGAAGCACTGTACCATATAATATACAGAAACCTAAATACGTCTGCTGGAAGGATGCAAGATATGAGCAACGTACTGAGGGCTCGCAGACGTACTGCGTGCAACAGTTTGAAGAGTTCTTGTTTCAGAGATGACAACACAAGTACATCGTACATCCCGAGCAGGCACATGCTGGAAGGATGCAAGATATGAACAACGTACTGAGGGCTCGCAGACGTACTGAGTGCGACAGTTTGAAGAGTTCTTGTTTCAAAGATGACAACACAAGTACATCGTACATGCCGAGCAGGCACATTGATTCTGAATCAAACGCCACAACTTTTTGAAATCTACAGGAAACACAAAATGTGAACAATGGCAATTCAGGAACGACCATGATAGTGCATGGTGCAACTCGAGTTCAGCTTCTTTATAATGAACTATGGAGCCCCTGCATAGGATAGAAGAAATTGTCAGCGGATACCAAAATGCCTTCAGAAGAGCAGTACAACTTTTTCTAATACAAGTCGGCCTGACTCGAGATTCCGAAGAATAGGAAATACCCACCCTTAAAAAGCTGATACCAAAGCGCAGATCATTCCCCCTTCCAATAACTGTCGTCAGACTGAAGTCCATATCAGTAGGCCTTTATCACTGACTTCAGTCTTCTGTAGAATTATGGAGCGCGTTTAATTCTCGCGTATTATGACGTTTCTGAAGACGGATAATCTCCTCTCTAAGAATCAACATGTTAGACTCCTTGACAGCAGAAAGTCGTTCGATGCACTACCACACTGTGACTTGGTCAACAAAATACGAGCTTATGAAACATCGGAGGAGGTTTTGTGGCTAGGTAGAGAATTTCCTCCAGTTAAAACTCAAAATTTCGTTCTTAGAAGGTCGAAATCATAAGATGTAAACGTAACTTGGGGCGTACCCCAAAGGATTGTTATAGCGCCGTTAGTGTTCACTGTTTGTATAAATAATACTTTGGCTAACGTCGGAGACTTCGTGTGGCAGTTTGCGGATAATGGTGTTATATTTTAGAAGGCCCCTGCATCTAAGTAGTGTAGCGAAGTACAGGAAGACCCGTATAGAGATTTCGTATGATGCAGTGATTAGCAGTTAACCCATAATACAAAGAAATGCAGCATATTGCGGATAAATTGGCAGAAACAACCACTATTATTTGATTATACCATTTCTTGTTGGTATAATGGAACCTCAGTACTGTATGAAACCTACGTATATCAACTGGCAGTTTTCAACTCCTAAATTATTAAGACAAGAAATTATAATGGAAGTTGTCAGTGTCATGAAGGACGAATATTTGGACGTAAGGAACGGCCTAGTGTTCCCACGTAACATAAAAGCATAAATAAATTAAAAATATAGATGTTTTTGAATTGTAGTATTGGTTGATATTGCCATGGAGAAATATGAGAATGAAACTAAAATAGAAGGTGAAGCCAAATTCTAGCATGTAGCTTTCTACAGCCGCCAAGCGAAAAATTTCGATTCGGCGAACGGATAATCAACACAGGACATTGTACACATCTTCGAGATGCAAATGGTTAGGAGCTGTAAATTTTTCATCTTCGTTTACATATTATGTCGATGAAATGTTTGTAACAGCGACTATTCGAACAAACTACCCAAAGTATAGCAAAGCACGAAATTTTGCCTATTTAGACTAATGGCAAGAGTGAATAAAAATCAACAATTTCGAATCTGTTTCGGAGAAAATGGAACCAAAATCAGACGGTATATATTTTTTCTGTTAATCATCGTTAGTGATAGGACTCGGAGATGGACGCCTGGGATTTCTGGCATGTTGCAGAAACGAAAAGCTAATGAATGTCCTCGGAAAGCTACAGGTATCAAAGATCTCTACGATCACATTCTCTTCTTATCTGCCTGTTCGGTCAGAACGTTCGTTGTGGCCCTATCGATACTTAGCTGCTTTGTCTTGTGGTGTGAACGAACGTGTTGGTGATTGGCGTGCTATATCGTAAACAAGAGTACCACACTGCTGAACAAAAAGCCTTATTTGTTCCCTACAGGAACGAACCACAAAGGGAAATACACAATGGATGTAGATTCACGCGCGGAGACAGGCATACAAGCTGGCGCTCGTACGTACTCGCACGCAGAGATAGCGTAGGTTGTGGAATGTAAATAGAAGGAAGGACACAGTCACAACAAATACATTGTATGTTCAAATGATTGTCAGATGATACGGCTACACCCACCGGAAACAGAATGAATGCAGAATAATATCATAGTAGCCATGTCCGTTTTAAAATATGAAAACAATTTGTTTCCATGAATTTGATTCATATATTTTCTGGAAAAATCACCGAAATTATGTATAGTAAACGGTGTTCAGTCTTGCTTCTTCCGTTCTGCATTTGTTAAATGCTCCTTTCACACAGGTGGAAAATTAGATGCAAGAACTGACGATACATAAGAATGTGATACTATCACTTTTTATTACGCTTTACACATGACCCTGACAAGCTGTTCTTCTCATATGAGTATGTGTAAAGTTAAATGCGATAATACCACTATGCTAGTGAAGTTGCATTTATTTTACCTGGCTGGATCAGGATATTTAGACACTCTCTTACACCCAACGAGACCTCCTTGAAATTTCTCTTTACAGTTAACATACCAGTGAAACAACAGTTACATATAATAACCTGAATATATAGGTATTACACTAATTTAATTCCTACTGACGTTGCATTAACCTTGCTTTTTATCATATAGCACTCCTGTCAAACGAGAGAAACGGAAACACACGGTAGCAGTGGAGATGGAGAAAGATTTGGACTTATTGTGTAGCTATAGTAAAGATGCTGGTCTTATCCTGTGTAGGTGAAGTTCATAAAACTGCAGAAATTTCTAAGAGAAACGTAGACACTGTAGATCAGCCACAAAGGAGATTTACAGCGAACCTGAGATCATAAGATGACGTGCTGAAAAGTAATGCCACCGAATTTATTTGTAAAAGCTCTAAACGCTTTTTAAATAAAACTAATTTTAGCATTCTATATCTTTATTCTTCATGTCTACATATTTATTTCCTAACATAGCCACGCTGGCGCGGGACACATTTCTCCCAACGAGAGACCAATTCGTCGATACCGTCACTGTAGAGTGTTTGACATTCTTGACGAAGCCACAACCTCACCTCTGCTTGTACTGCTTCGTCAGTATCAAAGTTAAACCCTCTAAGCTGTCCTTTAAGTTTTGGAAACTGATGAAAATGGGATGCGATCAAATAGGGATTGTATGGAGGATGACCGATAACAGTGAACCCAAGGTGTCGGATTGTTGCAGTACAGATGTCGATACAGCCATCAACGTACAGAGCTTTCGTTCCTCTATGGATTTCAGTGGGTTGCAAGTTTTCTGCGGTTCGAAACGCGATTACAGCACGCTGCTCTTCGCGCAGCGACACAGTTGCGTTACACACCACCATGTTATACACCTTCTAGCGGCAGACTATTGCATCTTGCATCAGCGAAGCGGGGAATCCACCGAGTAATGTAATACCTCAGCTTACATTGATAACACAATACAAAATTCTGGGGCATTACTTTTTAGCCCTCGTATATGCAGGGAGAAGCCAATTATGTTTTTGTGTTGGGGCATTCGATAATAGACGTAATGTATTCGTTAAGCTGTGGAAAAGGGAGTTTTAAATGTATGGAGTGTCTCGAATTGTAGCTGCGTTATGACTAATGCAAGACCTCTTACCGCAATAAAGACTGAATCGAGAGTTCTAGATAGCCAAAGAAATATGTAGAATACAATGCTTTGAAGAAATATTATACGCGAAGAATATAGTTATTAGAAAGAGGTGACTGAAGTCAAATAATATCCAACAGGTACACTATTTCTTTCAGGATTTTCATGGAATGTTTACGTAAAACCATAGCGTTCCATGGCACCGTCCACTTTGTTAAACAAAAATATTCTTACAAACATAAAAAAGACATCTTTGAATGAAATGCAACAAAGCGCTGTGGCGCAGTGGTAAGGCACTGGACTCGAATTCGAGACGACAGTGTTTCAAATCTCCATCCGATCATCCAGATTACGGCCAATGCCGGAATGGTTACTCTTGAAAGGACCCTGCCTATACCGTACCTATTCTTCCCCTAACTGCGAAATTGTGCTCTGTGTCTAATGACATCGTCGTCGACGGGGAGTTAAACTCACATAATTTGCTGCCAAATGTACAGTTCGGTTTTAGAAATGGTTTAAGAACTGAAAATGCTATATTCTCTTTTCTCTGTGACGTTTTGGACGGATTAAATAAAAGGTTGCGAACGCTAGGTGTTTTCTTTGATTTAACGAAGGCTTTTGACTGTGTTGACCACAAAATATTACTGCACAAGTTGTACCATTGTGGAGTAAGGGGAGTATCTTACAATTGGTTCGCCTCTTACTTTAAGAACAGAAAGCAGAAGGCAATTCTTCACAATATTGAGAGTGATAGTGATGTTCAGTCCCTATGCGGCACTGTTAAGTGGGGCGTTCCCGAAGGGTCGGTGCTGGGGCCACTGCTGGTTCTTATTTATATAAATGATATGCTTTCTAGTATTACAGGTGATTCAAAAATATTTCTGTTTGCTGATGACACCAGCTTGGTAGTGAAGGATCTTGTGTGTAATATTGAAACAGTATCAAATAATGTTGCTCATGAAATAAGTTCGTGGCTTGTGGAAAATAATTTGACGCTAAATCACAGTAAGACTTAGTTTTTACAGTTTCTAAATCATAATTCAACAAGAACCGATATTTTGATCAGACGGAATGGGCATATTATAAGCGAGACGGAACAGTTCAAGTTCCTAGGCGTTCGGATAGACAGTAAGCTGTTGTGGAAAGCCCATGTTCAGAATCTTGTTCAGAAACTAATTGCTGCTTTATTTACCATTAGAACAGTATCTGAAATAAGTGATACTTCAACACGAAGAGTAGTCTACTTCGCATATTTTCATACGGTTATGTCATATGGTATTATTTGTCGGGGTAACTCTTCTGATTCAAAAACGGTATTTTTGGCGGAAAAACGGGCTGTTCGAGCTATTTGTGGTGCAAGTTCGAGAACCTCTTGTCGACACCTATTCAATAGTCTGGGAATTCTGACATTGCCCTCACAGTATATATTTTCTTTAATGTAGTTTATTGTTAGCAATATTGGCCTATGCCCAAGAGTTAGCAGCTTTGACTCAGTTAATACTAGGCAGAAATCAAATCTTCACGTGGAATCCACTTCCTTGACTTTTGTGCAGAAAGGAGTGCAGTATTCTGCTACATCCATTTTAATAAGCTACCACAAGAACTCAAAACTCTTAGCAGTAGCCTAAACACTTTTAAGTCTAAACTGAAGAGTTTCATCATGGCTCACTAAGTCTATTCTGTCGAGAAGCTCCTGGAAGAGCTGAAAAATTAAGTAAATCCAGTGTTACGTTGTTGATTAACATTACAGAAGCACTATAACCGCCCGTTGAAAGATTTCGCTATGGTTGCGCAAAGCAGGGAAAAGATTTTTAAACCTTCCGTGAACGAAATAGCTCGGTTAGGGCTAATCTTGCGGACTGCTGTAAGTCGCTAATGTCCTTAAAACTTGATTTCTAACTTTGTTTTAATATCCTTCGGATGAACACAAATTTATTTGAATTGTAATTCCGTATACGATTGGCCGATCATTTTAAAAGTAAAGAGGGTGCTTTCATCATTACATTGCTACAAAAGATAGAATAAAAAATACTGGCCCATATAGTAATACGTTGACTTAGTGCAAAGTTTGTGTCACAGCATCATCAAAACATACAATCCTGATTAGTCGGCAGGTAAGTGGTCTGAAACGTAATTAGTTTGTCGCTAGTGCTGTTAGTGGTTTGTGGAAGCTCTCTCATAGAGCGCCTCGTGCTAGTGTAGTTTTTCTCCTTTTGTCTAGCAGAGCAGCAGTAGAGGAAGTGACCTAGATTGGTATTTACACGCGGAAGAGGCGGCGCCGGCGCGCGCGCCGGGCGCCCCTGTAAACTCTTGGGCGGTGACACGTGCCCGCCAACTCTAAGCCCGGTTACTTCCCAGATCGCACGTTCTGCAGCGCCCTCGGCTTCCTCTGGGATTATGTCTCCTAATACTCCGTAAAGGGTCACGCCGTCCGACGTGGAAGGTACTGACCACGGAGGCTTCATTCCGCAAACAGAAGAGCGGCCCGGCCGTTCTATGCATAGCGTCACGATTTTGCAGTAAGTGGGAGCAAGTATTCACAGTCACAATGTCGGCAAGACGATCTATAACGTTGAAAATGGAGTGTGCGAATTACCATGCAGCAGAGTTAATTTGCAAATGAGAGGTGACAGCCCTGTCGTCATAACGTATAATTCAGCATCCAGTTCGGTCTGTTATAAAACATTTACTCGCACGGTATAGATATAGATGTATTCAACTTTCCTGCACTAAGTAAGCGAGCACATGAAATTAATTAATAAAAGTTTCAACACAATTTAATTTGTTTTAGACGTTCCAAGGTGCCTGAATCTTGGAACGTTGATTGACGAGTGACAGTTCTGTCCACTAACACCATCTGGCGACTTAAGTTTCCCGTCAGCAACACAATAACGGGAGGCTACTTTTCTACTCAGTCATGGTGCAGAAACGTAGCTAAGTACAATACTAGTCTTTTAATTTTATTTATTACTAGCCTTTTTCAAAAAAAATGGTTCAAATGACTCTGAGCACTATGGGACTTAACTTCTGAGGTCATCAGTCCCCTAGAACTTAGAACTACTTAAACCTAACTAACCTAAGGACATCACACACATCCATGCCCGAGGTAGGATTCGAACCTAGTCTTTTCCCCACAGCTTAGTCCCAGTATGCATTCGACGCATATACTGAACACACTCCCTTCCCCCCCCCCCCCCCCCACCCCCCACCACCCCCCTCCCCACTGTGTACACCTCTTCTACCATGTCTCTGTCCACCTCAACCCCCGCCTCTATCTTTCTACCCCCTCCTTCCCACACTCTCTATCTTTTCATCTCGTCCTCCCGTGCCTTTGTCCGTTTCCTTCACCCGCTCTTTATGATCATATCTTCCTCCTCCATCCATCTGACGCTCTCCCACTCTCTGTTTCCATTTCCGCTTCCCCTCTTCCTTTTCCACCTACCCATTACCCCTCTGCCATTTGATCTGCCTCATGCATCTACCCCTTCTCACCTACCTCTCTCCATTT
This sequence comes from Schistocerca gregaria, assembly GCF_023897955.1. Lineage (NCBI taxonomy): Eukaryota > Metazoa > Arthropoda > Insecta > Orthoptera > Acrididae > Schistocerca > Schistocerca gregaria. The sequence continues at coordinate 767,630,649 of NC_064931.1, read as the reverse complement.
CTTTTACCTATTACTCTAACCATTCTGTCCTCAGTCATGCTCATCGGTATGTGTAGACCCTGCAACAATGCAGGCCAATACAACACCCACGACATGCCTGTCATGAGGGTAGGCTTTACGTGAGGGGCTTTTATTTTACCCTGATGTACAAGTCGCCATGTAAAGCAGGTCGATAAAGCAGGCTAATATTAGGCAGTGTTGAGAACAACCTGTTCCTTTTTTAAAAAACAATCCAATGGGTAAAATTGCATTTTTATAGGTGTTATTGAGGTTACTTGGATTCTTTTTATATTGATCATTAAATAGTTCAGTTTAAAATCCTATGATTAATTTACACAAAATTCTAACCCATTCCTACAACTAATTTATTAGTGCCTCTTTTCTTTTCCTACAATCACTGCGTGCATTGAGAGAATCTCCTCTACATACAATTTTTTTGGTTAAATTTAAGAAATAATTTATGAGAGAAAAGACGTACTAAATTATTGAGGATTTAAAATTTCTCCGTGCTTCCAAAGAGTAGCAAATTTTATTTCATGGTTATTATGATTTTCCATTTTTTTATATTGCAAGGAAAGGTAAAACGCAATATTAATAAAACAAAGGCTTGTGACAGTAAATAGTCTTCATTATATATAATAGCTCATTTTAATTTGCGTAAGGCTAACTGTGTAACATTTTGTATGTTAATTAATTTTTGATAATTAAAAATAGTTGGGTTTTATTGGGGTTTTGACGGTTTTGAATAAAAAACCATATGTTTGCTTGGGTCTGCTTAAATTACAACTGAGATTCTACTGCCGAGTGGTTCTAGGCGCTACAGTCTGGAACCTTGCGACCGCTACAGTCGCAGTTTCGAATCCTGCCTCGGGCATGGATGTGTGTGATGTCCTTAGGTTTGTTACGTTTAAGTAGTTCTAAGTTCTAGGGGACTGATGACCTCACAAGTTAACTCTCATAGTGCTCATTGCCGTTTTTTTGTGATTCTACTCCAACAGAACATGCTTGTCATGCAGGGCAGCCTACATGTCAAGGACAGAAAAACCAAGTCTTGCCCCTTGACACATAGGCTATCCGGCTTGGTTGACAGGCTGATGCTGTTTCCACAGAACATATCTGTTGTACAGGGCAGCCCATATGCCAGGGGTCGGAATAAACACAAATTTTGCCCATACCTCTGCTCTATTGGAACTATGATACTTCTGTGCCGAATTCGGTTGAAATTGATTGAAGGTTTTGAGAGGAGATCCTACACATACGACCTGGTATATATACACTCCTGGAAATTGAAATAAGAACACCGTGAATTCATTGTCTCAGGAAGGGGAAACTTTATTGACACATTCCTGGGGTCACATACATCACATGATTACACTGACAGAACCACAGGCACATAGACACAGGCAACAGAGCATGCACAATGTCGGCACTACTACACTGTATATCTACCTTCCGCAGCAATGCAGGCTGCTGTTCTCCCATGGAGACGATCGTAGAGGTGCTGGATGTAGTCCTGTGGAACGGCTTGCCATGCCATTTCCACCTGGCGCCTCAGTTGGACCAGCGTTCGTGCTGGACGTGCAGACCGCGTGAGACGACGCTTCATCCAGTCCCAAACATGCTCAATGGGGGACAGATCCGGAGATCTTGCTGGCTAGGGTAGTTGACTTACACCTTCTAGAGCACGTTGGGTGGCACAGGATATATGCGGACGTGCATTGTCCTGTTGGAACAGCAAGTTCCTTTGCCGGTCTAGGAATGGTAGAACGATGGGTTCGATGACGGTTTGGATGTACCGTGCACTATTCAGTGTCCCCTCGACGATCACCAGAGGTGTACGGCTAGTGTAGGAGATCGCTCCCCACAACATGATGCCGGGTGTTGGCCCTGTGTGCCTCGGTCGTATGCAGTCCTGATTGTGGCGCTCACCTGCACGGCGCCAAACACGCATACGACCATCATTGGCACCAAGGCAGAAGCGACTCTCATCTCTGAAGACAACACGTCTCCATTCGTCCCTCCATTCACGCCTGTCGCGACACCACTGGAGGCTGGCTGCACGATGTTGGGGCGTGAGCTGAAGACGGCCTAACGGTGTGCGGGACCGTAGCCCAGCTTCATGGAGACGGTTGCGAATGGTCCTCGCCGATACCCCAGGAGCAACAGTGTCCCTAATTTGTGGGAAGTGGCGGTGCGGTCCCCTACGGCACTGCGTAGGATCCTATGGTCTTGGCGTGCATCCGTGCGTCGCTGCGGTCCGGTCCCAGGTGGACGGGTACGTGCACCTTCCGCCGACCACTGGCGACAACATCGATGTACTGTGGAGACCTGACGCCCCACGTGTTGACCAATTCGGCGGTACGTCCACCCGGTCTCCCGCATGCCCACTAGACGCCCTCGCTCAAAGTCCGTCAACTGCACATACGGTTCACGTCCACGCTGTCGCGGCATGCTACCAGTGTTATAGACTGCGATGGAGCTCCGTATGCCACGGCAAACTGGCTGACACTGACGGCGGCGGTGCACAAATACTGCGCAGCTAGCGCCATTCGACGGCCAACACCGCGGTTCCTGGTGTGTCCGCTGTGCCGTGCGTGTGATCATTGCTTGTACAGCCCTCTCGCAGTGTCCGGAGCAAGTATGGTGGGTCTGACACACCGGTGTCAATGTGTTCTTTTTTCCATTTCCAGGAGTGTATATAACAGATTTTTATCTCCCACACAAAGTCTCGTGAACCATATATGCTGTGAACTGTGATAGCAAGGTAAGAGCTTGCCTATTGCCACATACGTAGATCTGAATATTAATATGTTATTTATTTCATCTGTGTCATGCAACTAAAAGGAATACATCTTTGATGAGGCTAGGTACATTATTTGATAAGAGTATCTAGGCACTTATTAGTGGATCCTTATGTGAGTTGTGTCCACCCTTCACATTTATGATGGTTTGATCTCTGCTGGGCGTACTTTCAACTATGCGTCTCAATGTCTGTCGAACAATGATAGCCCATTTTTTCTCAACAGCTGAGACCAGAGAAGATAGTGATCCTAGAGTGTGGATAGAAGTAAACGTTTAACTCATCCAAAAGGTATTCCAGTGGGTTCAGGTCAGGCCTTGGGCCAGTCAGTCCATTTCAGGAATTTTATTCTCCATAAAGAACTGACAGATGCTGCTTTATGACAAGGTGAATTGTCATACTGGTTCAAGGAACCATCGTCTCCGAGTTTTTTCTCTAATGTAAACAGTACACAGTGATGTAAATGGGTTAATATCCTTCCGCATTTATCGTTTTCTTGAGTGCTGGGGACCGGAGACCAAATCCTAACCACGAAAATCACCTCTATACCATAACACTACCTTCTTAGTGCTTCAGTGTTTGCACTACACACGATGGCAGGTAATGTCATCCAGGCATCCACCAGACCCAAACCCTTCCATCGGATTTCCACAGGGTACAGTGTGATTTTTCGCTCCAAATCACTCGTTTCCTTTCACACACTGTCCAGTGGCGTCGCTCTTTACGCCACCTCAAGCTTCACTTACCACTGACTATAGAAATATGTGGCTGCTTGACCTGTGTACCTCATTCTTCTTAACTCTCTACTCACATTTTTTCTGCCAGCTAGACTGTTGAGAACGCTTCAGAACACACAAGTTATTACTTCCGAAGATATCATGCGATTTTTTTATCATCTTCTACAGACCCTGTGTGTTAGTACATGAGGTCCGCTTGTTCTTGCTTCAGTTGTGGAACGTATTTCGCATTTCCACTTAACAATTACATCACCAACAGCCAACCATATTTAGTGGTTAATTTCGAATTACGTAGGGGCGTCCGGATACTTTTGATCAGATAGTCTATAAGAAATTCTTCAAGCATTGTTCTGTCTCTAAATTTACATCTACATCCATACTCCGCAAGCCACCTGACGGTGTGTGGTGGAGGGTACCTTGAGTACCTCTATCGGTTCTCCCTTCTATTCCAGTCTCGTATTGTTCGTGGAAAGAAAGATTGTCGGTATTCCTCTGCGTAGGCTCTAATCTCTCTGATTTTATCCTCATGGTCTCTTCGCGAGATATACGTAGAAGGGAGCAATATAGTGCTTGACTCCTCGGTGAAGGAATATTCTCGAAACTTCAACAAAAGCCCTTACCGAGCTACTGAGCGTCTCTCTTGCAGTCTTCGACAGGAGTTTATCTATCAGCTCCGTAACGCTTTCACGATTACTAAATGATCCAGTAACGAAGCTCGCTGCTCTCCGTTGGATCTTCTCCATCTCTTTTATCAACCCTATCTGGTACGGTTCCCACTCTGGTGAGCAGTATTCAAGCAGTGGGCGAACAAGTGTACTGTAACCTACTTCCTTTGTTTTCGGAGTGCATTTCCTTAGGCTTCTTCCAATGAATCTCAGTCTGGTATCTGCTTTACCGATGATTAATTTTTTATGGTAATTCCATTTTAAATCACTCCTAATGCCTACTCCCAGATAATTTATTGAATTAAATGCTTCCAGTTGCTGACTTGCTATTTTGTAGCTAAATGATAAGGGAACTGTCTTTCTATGTATTCCCAGCACATTACACTTGTATACATTGAGATTAAATTGACATTCCCAGCACCATGCGTCAATTCGTTGCAGATCCTCCTGCATTTCAGTACAATTTTCCATTGTTACAACCTCTCGATATACTACAGCATCATCTACAAAAAGCCTCAGTGAACTTCCAATGTTATCCACAAGGTCATTTATATATATTGTGAATAGCAATGGTCCTACGGCACTCCCCTGCGGCACACCGGAAATCACTCTTACTTCGGACAACTTCCCTCAATTGAGAATGACATGCTGCGTTCTGTTATCTAGGAACTCTGCAATCCAATCACACAGTTGGTCTGATAGTCCACATTCTCTTACTTTGTACATTAAACGACTGTGGGGAATTGTATCAAACGCCTTGCGGAAGACAAGAAACACGACATCTACCTGGGAACTCGTGTCTATAGGCCTCTGAGTATCGTGGACGAACAGCGTGAGCTGGGTTTCACACGATCGTCTTTTTCGAAACCCATGCTGATTCCTACAGAGTAGATTTCTAGTCTCCAGAAAAGTCATTATACTCGTACATAGTAAGTGTTCCAAAATTGAACAACTCAGTGCGACTGGAAACACATGTACTTCCTGAAGTAATGGCAATGGAGGAATATTCAGGTGATGTCACGAGTGATGTGGCCCACACGGTTGAGTCATGTTCGAGACGAAGGCGATTCAAATCCTCGCCCGGTCAGCCAGATTCAGTTTTTCTATGAGTTTCGTTAATCGCTTACGGCAAATGCCGGTATCGTTCCTTTCGAAGGGCGCGGCCGATTTCCTTTCCTATCGCTCCCGAATCCGTGCTTATTCTCCCTTTGTAATTGGCTCTTTGCGGACGTGACTTTAAACCATAATCTGTGCAAGCGAGACTGTGAGTGCATGTGTATGTCTTTGCGTACGTACTCGTGCTTGAAGCTATGTGACGTTAAGATATGAGTTATTTATGGACTTGTCAGGTACAAATGAATTTCTCACAAATGATTTCTGTGCTGTACATGGGCTGGTCTATTACATTATAATGTGATAAGTTCTTGCCAAACAATAAACGTACAACACTTTACCAGTACACATTCTTCCACTCGCATAATAAATGTGTCATTTTACACTACGAATAAGGAGGAAGACTGAAGTTCAACGACCCATCGACAGCATTAGAGGTGGCTTACAAGCTCGATTTTGACAGGAAAAAAGAAGAGATTCATCTATGAGTAGAAGGGGTTGTCGTACAGAAAGTCTTTTCATTTGTTTTTAGATGTTGTTTGGCTATCTGGCAGACTTTTAATGCTATTCCGCAAATGACCAAAGAATTATGTGGGTGCGTAATTCACCCCTTTCTTTGCCAAAGTCAGGTTTAACCTAGAATAGTGAAGATCATTCTGTCTTTTAGTGTCGTAGCTATGCACTTCGCTATTAGTTTTGAATTGGGTTGGGTCATTAATAACAAGTTTCGTAAGTGAATATATGTATTGCGAAGGTAATGTGAATAGCCCGAGGTCCTTAAATAAATTTGTGCAATGTGATCTTGTGTGGGCTACACGTATTATTCTAATTACATCCTTTTGTGCAATGAATGCTTCTTCTCTTAATGATGAATTACCCCAAATATGATGCCATATGGAAGCAAAGAATGAAAGTAGGTGTGGTACGCTAATTTAATTATATGTTTATCACCAATTTTTGCAGTAACCCTTATAGCATAAGTTGTTGAACGTAACCGTTTCAGCAGATCATCAATGTGTTTCCTCCAATTCAATTTCTCATCAGTTCACACACCCAGAAATTTTGCATATTATGCCTCGACAGCAGACTTGTGTGCGAAGTCTATATATATACCACTGGTATTTTGCATTTACTGTAGGGAATTGTATATACTATGTTTTTTCAAAATTTAGTGAGAGTCCACTTGCAGATAACCACTTTATGATTTTATGAAAGTCATTATTTAGAGTTTCCTCTGCTAATTCTTCTTTGTTGGGTGTTATTACTATACATGTACCATCAACAAAAAGAACTAGCTTTGCATCTTCATGAATATAGAGTGGCAAGTCATTAACATATATTAAGAACAATAAGGTAACCAAGACTGAACCTGTGGGACACCGTTCTTGATACCTTCCCAGTTAGAGGACTCTCCTGATTTTTTGAAGACTATCAGTACTGTTAATTTCAATCATCTGTTTTCTTCCAGTTAAATACGAATTAAACCATCTGTGCACTGTCCTACTCATATCACAGTACTTAAGCTTATCTAGAGGACTTTCATGATTCACACAATCAGAAGCCTTTGAGAGATCACAATATATTGCAATGGGTCACGTTCAGTTATTCAGAGCATTTAATATTTGATTAGTGAAAGCATATACAACATTTTCTGTTGAAAATCTTTTCAGGAAACCAAATCGACGTTTTTTAATACTTGATTTTTACAAATATATGAAGCTTGACTATACTACTTTTTCAAGAATTTTGATAAAGCTGTCAGAAGTGATATTAGGCGCCAGTTGTTAGCATCAGACCTATCCTGTATTTTATGCAATGGTTTAACAATAGCATATTTAAGTCTATCTGGAAAAACGTCCTGTTTCAGTGAACTAGTACATATGTGACTGAGAATTCTACTTACCTGTTGGGAACAAGCTTTTAGTACTCTGTCGGAAACGCCATGAATTTATTATTTTTCTAATTTCAGTTGGAAAGGTAGGTTGAATTTTAATTTTGTCAAATTGCATACGTATTTCCTCTTCTGTCTACAGCCTCGCATTTTGTAATGAATAGCTGGATGCTATTTTCTCTACAACACATAAAAATGATTATTAAAAATATTTTCTATTTCGGAATTCTTACTAACAAACTTTCCATTGAGTTTGATAGAAATGCAATCTTCCTGTGCTCTCAGCTGCCCTATTTCCTTTTTAACAATATTCCAAATTGTCTTAATTTTACTGTCAGAGGTGCTAATCTCAGACATCATGCACATATCTCTGAGCTTTTCAATAACTTTTCTTAATACAGTGCAGTATTTTTTATAATGTTTGACTGTTTTTGGAACATTGCTCCTTCTAGCTACAAGATACATTTTTATTTCCTGTTTATAAGATATTTTCATTCATGTTGCAGGCCATGGCTTTTTATATGGTTTCTTACAATTATGTTTCACTGTTTTCTTAGGGAAACTGTTTTCAAATATATTCACAAAGGTATCATGAAATATGTTGCATATTTAATTAGCATCAGGTTCCCTGTACATCGCACCCCAGTATAACTGTTTCAAGCTTTCTTTGCAATTGTTAAATCGTTAATTAAACGCGATAGTTTGGATTACGGTTTTGCATTACTGTGTTGAGCCATGTCATATAGTGTAACCAGCTGTGCGTCATGATCAGACAGGTTATTCTTAACAGAGAATGCTGCTTTCCTGTACCACCCGAGTATGAAAATCAATAACTGATGTCAAATTGAAAAAAACCAAGTGATACTTCAAGGTCAATCTTTCTATCGGACTCTTTCAGAAAATCTAGTCTGAGATTCCCACAAACAATAATTTGCTTCTCTCTGTCTGACATACAGCCCAACAAAGACTTCAAATTTTTCAAAAACAACTGAAAATTTCCCAATGCGACCTATATACAGCTACAATTCTAAGAGTATTCTACTGTTATTTACTTTAAGCTCACACGCACATTCTTGTATATGTAGCTCTACAGAAAATCTTTTAGTTTCTAAACACAAAGATTTTCAAAAATAACTGAAAATTTCCTATGGGGACCTATACACAGCTACAATTATAAAAGTATTCTACTATTATTTAGTTTAAGCTCACATGCACAAGCTTCTATTTGTAGGTCTACACATTTTTTTTTAGTTTAGAACCCAAACTATGATAAATTTTAAGATATATGGCAACTCCTCCTCTCTCCATAGTGTCTCTACTTGCATGTGCTGAAAAATCATGCTGCCTACTATTCGTCAGCGACGAAGGCTATAATTTACATTTCTGTGATCTTTAGATCCGTTAACCTTCAAACATCGAAATCTTATAAATGCTGTGATTTACAAATATATGATTTGGTCGGTGAATTTCAGACAAATCACCGTATTTTAAAATAATTTTTATTCTGTATTATCGGTTTCAAATTGGGACACTCTTCTAGTTTTAGATGAGGCACTAATGAAAATGAACAGCGTACATATAATAGCAACCAAGCGAAGTATATAGAAACTTAATCTGTTCAAAGTGACGATCGCCGGTATTAATGGATGGTTGGCAACGGCACATGAAATTAGGGTGAAATCTTTGAGATAGCACTGTTGTCTGTTGTATATTGAGAAAGGCAGCCAGGACGTTACCAATAAGTTCCTTCTCAGTTTCTGCAGACGTTTCATAACCCAACGACCAAATCCATGAGAATGAAAAAGCGAACGCTCTGGTGGAGAGAGAAGACCTCCCATTCCAATCCAGGACTTATGGTATATGGTTGGTCAGGTACATATGAACGTTACTGTTGAGTTAGCATAATGTATCACCATGCTGAAACCATATCCCCTCCTCGAGAATAAGGTGCCGGCAGCTGTAGAAGAGTGGTTCTAGGTGCCTCAGTCCGGAGCCGCGCTGCTGCTACGGTCGCAGGTTCGAATCCTGCCTCGGGCATAGATGTGTGCGGTGTCCTTAGGTTAGTTAGGTTTAAGTAGTTCGAAGTTTAGGGGACTGATGACCTCAGATGTTAAGTCCCAAAGTGCTTAGAGTCAATTGAACCCTTTTTTTTTTAGAATACGTGGCGCGTTCTCCAACAAATGTGACAGAAGATCTCTAGTGAACGCTAGCTAAAGATGAAAGTTCAAACGTAATGGCAGCAAATGAGGTACTGTTAATTGATATTGTACAACTCCAGCTGGTAACTGATAGAGAATCGTTGTTGTTAACCTGAGATGAGCGTGACGAATGGATTTTTATCACTCCAGGCATGGTTATTTCGGTAGTGGGGCACATCATTAACGTCAAATAAAAGCTTCCTCCATCAACAGTATCCTATGTAGGAGTTCATCACTGAATTATTGCTCTTGATAATCCATTGGCAGGACTGAACTCTTGGATCAAAATAATTTGGACCCATTCCTTGCACTTTCTTTTTTTGTGGTGGGGGTGTAACAGCTGCTACCAATTCTGTCTACCCTGTGTATTTCACGAGGACGTTGACGAATGCTAATCTTCAGTCACATGACCCTTGACCATCTCCTCCAGTTGTGACAGTTATTTGTCGATTACTTACATCCTGAACAACCTTTTAGTAAGTTTCTATTCAGAGCGAAAAATTTCTTACTATTAGGATTACACATGTTCCGAAACTTTTACCCCTGCATTTGTTCAGCTTTCAGGCCAATATATCTTTCTACACTATGCATTAAATGCATGTGTAGCATGCAACCAGTAATGAACCGTATACATTGGTTAACATCACCGTGGATCCACCACAGACGACTGTATGTTGTTTTGTAAGGTAGTGCCATCAGAGCTGTATGCAAGCATTGTACAAGCACGAATCTCACATGCACTAATCATTCCAGCTAACCACCTGGCACTGAACTCCAGTATTTGTTCCCTTATATAATCATTTTCAACAATTGATTCCTTATATCAGAGTGTCTACTTCAGAATCGTCCCACATATCTATATAATTTTGAACCTAAACGTTTGGGGCATCCTGTGTGGTTTGAGTTCATAGTAATTTTAGACCTTTCCTAAAGAAATTACCTAAATGGCATAAATACCGTTAACAAAAACAGGTCCTAGGTAGGATTCTTCCATCTATGGCTATACATTCTGTCTATTAGGGTCGAATTTTTCGCTGGATGCAAAATCACCCACTTTCAGTTTCTTTGTCAACGGGTTTTTTGTGATTCCCCAAAATCGCTCGAGGCAAATGCCGGGATGGTTCCTTTGGAAAGGGCACGGCTGATTTCATTCCCTATCATATCGTAATTAGAGCTTGTGCTCCGTCTCTAATGACCGCGCTGTCGATGGGTAGCGAACCTCTAACATTCCTCTTCCTTCCTTCTTTGTCAACAGCACCTACCACAGGGCTCGGAAAGCCACAATCTTCTCCGTACACTCCTTGTGCAAGATTAAATCTGAATATCCCTTGGAAAAGCTCTTTTGAAAACTCCACTCTTAGGTGCAAATCTATTTCCCGAATGTAAATGTGAGAAAAAAGAAATTTCTGTTGTGGCGCAAACGTCGCAGCACGTTTGCCGTGTACACTACCTCCAACTAAACAACATGGACCTTTAAAATCCAAGCCACGATAAATTACTGCTAGTTATGTGCTGTTGATAAACCAGCGTGCTATTAGTTTGGTGGTTATAGTGTTCTGCGTGATCGGAATACATTGCGTGGAGCATTCGGTGACCTTGTCAAGTAGGCGTAAAGTGATCATAAAACGAAGATCAAAAAGTCCACACAAAGCGTAATTCTTACTGGTTGTCAGATTTGTCTCAGGAGCCGGCCGATGTAAAAGGAATTTGTGGCTAAGCCATATCTCTGTCGAGTGGACCATGTTCTTGTTAGTTGGGTCATATTGATGCGAATAAATTGCGCTAGTGTACGGATGAAGGTGTAATTGTGCTACCGAGAGCTGTGATAGTGTAACATAGCGGTGGAAGATGCCGCTGGATATGTTAATGTCTTTCGGAGGCTCGGAAAGCTTTCACATACAGGGTTGTTTCACAGATAACGGATCCGAAGAAACCAGAGCTGCGTAGCATGTGATAAGAATCAAAGCTTCCACATCTACAGACTACCTTACTGGATAAAGAGTGGAAGGCATACAGATTAATAGGAGTTTCCCGAGAGGTAGTGGTAACGTCACAGTAGCGTATATAAACGAGAGCTTTACCGGCAATAGAGATTCCGTTTAGGTGCCAACTCCGACGTCGTTTTTGCGCTGCTCTGCCCTCAGGGTGGGACGCAGATTTTCGCCTCACCTAGTCCCACAGGGTAGCGACACCTTTCTCTGTTTTCTCATTTTCTAACCACCTCGATAGCTTGAAATAAGTCACTTCCTTTCTACTTAATGACATATTTCCTTTATATAGCGAGATCTCTGGTCTGAATCCTTTTCAGTAGCTCTAACCCCATAGAGCTAAGCTGGAAGAGACCACTCTACTTATAGAAACTTTACATGAAGCTCCCGCAATCCTGATCCGCTACCAGCAAATCACAGACGCATCAATATGAGGTGGAGCGTAGACACGTCGAAATGTGGATAACGAATGATTAAACTGCCTTCAGGTTACCTCTACGATAAGTAAAATGAGAAAATCCCTCATCGAACTACTGTTCTCCCACGAGAGAAATGGGTCGAACTGTAACTAACGTTGTAACCAGAATTCGCAGTCTCACTTTTTTCCTCCTAACATTCAGCATTTATTCAGCAATGAGCACGAATGCTGAGAGCCAGAAGATTGCCTTTACAAACCGAGGCAAGCTTGTTAGTTGTTGTCTGGGCGAGTGAAACGGAGGTGGAACGAAAGGCAGGTGCTGAATAGTCGCTCCGTAGAGATTTACACACATTTCGCATCGTCATTTAGCACTCTGCTAAATGTGGTCTCGTCGCTTCAGTGGCCTAGCAACTGGCTTTTGTTCGAAAAAGGGGAATCATTAGCGCAATGCCTCACTCGCTTGCTGAGAGCGCTGCCGTTCTCTGAACATCGATCCATTTTTAAGCGTCCGACGCTGGCTGCTTTCGCAGAAAAGGGACGCGGCTCGTCGCCGACAGGTCTCCCTCATCCCCGCGGCTACGCCCACACAGTGAGCCGAGATGTGCCTCACAGTCGGTTTCACGCTAGCACACCTTCGCTTCAGCGCTTTCCTGAACTTATTCATCGCAATGACAACGACGACTACACACGCGTTGATGGTTTATTATTTGCTGACTCGGAAAGTAATGAAACCCACATGTTTTCTGAGCTCACCATATCATCCCTTCAGAGGGAAAAAGTCAGAAATGCTTGACGAGTCAGACATTCAATCACTAACGCTGTCACCCGTCTCAAGGGTCTACACTGAACGTATGGTACCTCACTCTTCTCAGCGTTGTATGTGGAACTTGCATCTCTGTCACATGAGTGGTTGTAATAACACGCCGTAAACTGATTACGTAGTTATGGGCAAGTACGTGCGTGGAAGTAAAGTACAGGGTGAAAGGCACATAGTCTGCTCACATATAGTAACAATGCTTAATATCTCTGTCTGACGCATGTACTACTAACAACGTAACATGCTCTTACTCCATGATATGCTGCGAATAAATTTAAAGTAGACTGTCTCGTGCCGAGGAACAGTATTTAAGTACCCGTACTCTGGTAGCGAAAATTTGTTCAAGGAGAGGGATTCGAACTAGATAGCTCCAGGTCCTGAACCACATCACTGACATGCGTTAGCGATCTCAGCTTCGTAGACAGGTTATTTTATACTCAGGAAAACAAAAATGCTACAGCTAGATGGTCTGTTCTTAAATCCTGAAATATAGGATGTAGGGAGAGGGTACTAGTATAGCGAAACGGCTAATGGTTCAAATGGCTCTGAGCACTATGGGGCTTAACTTCTGTGGTCATCAGTCCCCTAGAACATAGAACTACTTAAACCTAACTAACCTAAGGACATCAAAAACATCCATGCCTGAGGCAGGATTCGAACCTGCAACCGTAGCGGACGCGCCGTTCCAGACTGTAGCGCCTAGAACGACTCGACCACCCCGGCCGGCGAAACGGTTAATATTTCAGCAATCAGTATGCGATATTTATTACAGTGTGCATCGAAAATGTGTTATTGCCTGCAAGCAGAGACAATCACTTTGTCTTTGAACAACTGTCCCGTACCCATTCTATGATTCGTACATTCGCCTAGATACCTCATTAGATAATTCATTCCAGGGAGCTAGAATGTCCGTCCGCAGTTCCTAACTATCGTACCATGTAGCTTTTTTTGTAGAGTGTGTCTAAATTTATCATATACATTTCCTCTTTGGAAGAATCCAAGCAATGTTGCGCACCATGAGATATCAGGGTACAACTGCTGCCTGTGACACACCAGGAGAGCACTAAATTGCATTGAGAATGAAATTTTCACTCTGCACTGGAGTGTGGGCAGATATGATGTTTCCTGGAAGACTACAACTGTGTGCTGGACCGAGACCCGGACTCGGGGCCTCTGCCTTTCGCGGGAAAGTGCTCTACCAACTGAGCTACCCAATCACTTGCTTTGGTAGGTTATTTGATTGAGCACTTGCCCGCGAAAGGCAAATGTCCCGAGACCGAGTCTCGGTTCAGTACACAGTTTTAATCTGCCTGGAAGTTTCAGAAAATCGAATATTTAGCTTTCTTTGTTTACTATTATAGTTAACTAGGTGAGTACCCGGCGTTGCCCGTGTATGTATTTATTCCAGTCTTCTATTAGTCCACCTCCTCCTTCCCTCGCTTTCTGTCTGTCTCCACGACCCCACCTCTCTGTCCACCTCCGCCATCACCCATTCTCTGTCCATTTCCTGCCCGACTCCCTCTCCATCTTCACCTCCCACACCTTCTCTGTCCATCTGCGCCTTCCTCCTCTATCAGTCTCCTCCTTACATATCTTATTCTGTCTCCTAGTCTCTCTCTCTTTGTCAATATCCTCCGCCCCATTTGTCTGTTCATCTCCTGCTCCCCCAGCTCACTGGCTGTTTCTTCCTCCCCCTGTCTCTGTATGTCTTCCTCTTCTCTTTCTCTGTCCATCTCCTCCTCTCTCCTGTCTCTATGCACTTCCCTCTCCCCTATCTACATTGCATCTCCTCTTCCTATCTGTGCCGATATCTTCCTTCCCTCTCGCTGTCTCTTCATTTCATCGTCCTCCCTTCTCTCTCCACGTTATTCCATTCACCCCAGTAGTAAGCTGGTGGTTCTTTCCCCTACAGTATTTCTTTCCAGGTTGTAACTAATACACTCCTGGAAATGGAAAAAAGAACACATTGACACCGGTGTGTCAGACCCACCATACTTGCTCCGGACACTGCGGGAGGGCTGTACAAGCAATGATCACACGCACGGCACAGCGGACACACCAGGAACCGCGGTGTTGGCCGTCGAATGGCGCTAGCTGCGCAGCATTTGTGCACCGCCGTCGTCAGTGTCAGCCAGTTTGCCGTGGCATACGGAGCTCCATCGCAGTCTTTAACACTGGTAGCATGCCGCGACAGCGTGGACGTGAACCGTATGTGCAGTTGACGGACTTTGAGCGAGGGCGTATAGTGGGCATGCGGGAGGCCGGGTGGACGTACCGCCGAATTGCTCAACACGTGGGGCGTCAGGTCTCCACAGTACATCGATGTTGTCGCCAGTGGTCGGCGGAAGGTGCACGTGCCCGTCTACCTGGGACCGGACCGCAGCGACGAACGGATGCACGCCAAGACCGTAGGATCCTACGCAGTGCCGTAGGGGACCGCACCGCCACTTCCCAGCAAATTAGGGACACTGTTGCTCCTGGGGTGTCGGCGAGGACCATTCGCAACCGTCTCCATGAAGCTGGGCTACGGTCCCGCACACCGTTAGGCCGTCTTCCGCTTACGTCCCAACATCGTGCAGCCCGCTTCCAGTGGTGTCGCGACAGGCGTGAATGGAGGGACGAATGGAGACATGGCGCCTTCAGCGATGAGAGTCGCTTCTGCCTTGGTGCCAATGATGGTCGTATGCGTGTTTGGCGCCGTGCAGGTGAGCGCCACAATCAGGACTGCATAGGACCGAGGCACACAGGGCCAACACCCGGCATCATGGTGTGGGGAGCGATCTCCTACACTGGCCGTACACCTCTGGTGATCGTCGAGGGGACACTGAATAGTGCACGGTACATCCAAACCGTCATCGAACCCATCGTTCTACCATTCCTAGACCGGCCATGGAACTTGCTGTTCTAACAGGACAATGCACGTCCGCATGTATCCCGTGCCACCCAACGTGCTCTAGAAGGTGTAAGTCAACTACCCTGGCCAGCAAGATCTCCGGATCTGTCCCCCATTGAGCATGTTTGGGACTAGATGAAGCGTCGTCTCACGCGGTCTGCACGTCCAGCACGAACGCTGGTCCAACTGAGGCGCCAGGTGGAAATGGCATGGCAAGTCGTTCCACAGGACTACATCCAGCATCTCTACGATCGTCTCCATGGGAGAATAGCAGCCTGCATTGCTGCGAAAGGTGGATATACACTGTACTAGTGCCGACATTGTGCATGCTCTGTTGCCTGTGTCTATGTGCCTGTGGTTCTGTCAGTGTGATCATGTGATGTATCTGACCCCAGGAATGTGTCAATAAAGTTTCCCCTTCCTGGGACAATGAATTGACGGTGTTCTTATTTCAATTTCCAGGAGTGTATATACAGGGTGGTCCATTGATAGTGACCGGGCCAAATATCTCACGAAATAAGCATCAAACCGAAAAAACTACAAAGAACGAAACTCGTCTAGCTTGAAGGGGGAAACCAGATGGCGCTATGGTTGGCCCGCTAGATGGCACCGCTATAGGTCAAACGGATATCAACTGCGTTTTTTTAAAATAGGAACTCACATTTTTTATTACATGTTCGTTTAGTACGTAAAGAAATATGAATGTTTTAGTTGGACCACTCTTTTCCCTTTGTGACAGATGGTGCTGTAATAGTCACAAACGTATAAGTACGTGGTATTACGTAACATTCCGTCAGAGCGGACGGTATTTGCTTCGTGATACATTACCCTTGTTAAAATGGACCGTTTACCAATTGCGGGAAAGGTCGATATCGTGTTGATGTATGGCTATTGTGATAAAAATGCCCAACGGGCGTGTGCTATGTATGCTGCTCGGTACCCTGGACGACATCATCCAAGTGTCCAGACCGTTCGCCGGATAGTTACTTTAAGGAAACAGGAAGTCTTCAGCCACATGTGAAACGTCATCACGACCTGCAACAAATGATGATGCCCAAGTAGGTGTTTTAGCTGCTGTCACGGCTAATCCGCAAATCAGTAGGAGACAAATCAGCAATACATTGCACCATTTAGATTGCCATCGATAAAATGGGGGCCAATTATCCTTCCTCCCATAATGCCGCACCATAAATTAAACCCCCAAGGTCGCTGATGTCCCACTTGTCGCAGCCATCGTGGATTTTCCGTTGCCCAGTAGTGCTCATTATGCCGGTTTACGTTGGAGCTGTTGGTGAATGAAGCTTCGTCGCTAAATAGAACGCGTGCAAAAAATCTGTCATCGTCCCGTAATTTCTCTTGGGTCTAGTGGCAGAATTGTACACTACGTTCAAAGTCGTCACCATGTAATACCTGGTGCATAGAAATATGGTACGGGTGCAATCGATGATGCTGTAGCATTCTCAACACTGACGTTTTTGAGATTCCCGATTCTCGCGCGCAGTACTGGGCAACGGAAAATCCACTATGCTGCGACAAGTGGAACATCAGCGACCTTGGCGGGTTAATGTATGGTGCGGCATTATCTGAGGAAGGATAATTGGCCCCCATTTTATCGATGGCAATCTAAATGGTGCAATGTATGCTGATTTCCTACGTAATGTTCTACCGATGTTACTACAAGATGTTTCACTGCATGACAGAATCGCGATGTACTTCCAACATGATGGATGTCCGGCACATAGCTCGCGTGCTGTTGAAGCGGTATTTAATAGCATATTTCATGACAGGTGGCCCGCACGTTCACCGGATCTGACGTCCCCTCATATCTTTTGTGGGGAAATTTGAAGGATATTTGCTATCGTGATCCACCGACAACGCCTGACAACATGCGTCATCGCATTGTCAATGTATGTGCGAACATTACGGAAGGCGAACTACTCGTTGTTGAGAGGAATGTCGTTACACGTATTGCCAAATCCATTGTGGTTGACGGACATCCTTTTGAGCATTTATTGCAATAATGTGGTATTTACAGGTACTCACGCTGTAACGGCAGGCGTTCTCGGAAATGATAAGTTCACAAACGTACATGTGTTACACTGGAACAACCGAAATAAAATGTTCAAACGCACCTACGTTGTGTATTTTAATTTTAAAAACCTACCTGTTACCAACTGTTCGTCTAAAATAATGAGCCATATGTCTGTGACTATTACAGCGCCATCTATCATAAAGCGGAAAAAGCGGTCCAACTAAAACATTCATATTTCTTTACGTACTACAAGAATATGTAATAAAAATGGAGGTTCCTTTTAAAAAAAACGCAGTTCATTCCGTTTGATCTATGGCAGTGCCATCTAGCGGGCCAACCATAGCGCCATATGGTTTCCCCCTTCAAGCTAGACAAGTTTCGTTCTTTGTAGTTTTTTCGTTTCACGCTTATTTCGTGAGATATTTGGCCTGGTCACGATCAATGGACCTCTCTGTATATCAAAGTTGACTGACCTCGGTCCAGAGGTTTAGGATGAGTTTTTACCCTTGGTTTTGCTGGCATATGTACATGTCATATATATTTCACACGTATTTAACATATTTCACCCGTATTTGTACACGTGTTTCACCTAAATGTCTAATGAATTTCGCTCTGCAGTTTAATATTTATAACGTCAAATCTGTTGAACTATGCGCTGTACAATGATATACTTTTGCAGGTACATCCAGTGGTATACTTTCCTACCATCTGTGAAATGTGTTGTCAACAGAGTTAGTAGTAAAGAAGTAATGAATCAAAATGCCATGGACATGCGGCAATTTTTCCTCACATCTCAGTGTTTGGCGTCAAATCTTTTGAACTACGTGTCGTACAATTTTGTATTTCTGTAGGTACATTCAGCGGCAAACGTGGATACTGTCTCCGAAAAAATAGAGTTAGTAGCAACGACGTAATAAATTTGAACGTCTTGCGTGAGTTGGTAGTTTTTCACCTATTCAGTGTTTATGACGTTGTATCTCCTGAACTAAGTGTCGTACAAAGATGCACGTTTTCTGACAAATTCAGTGTTATACGTGCATAGTGTCTGCAAACTGTGTGGCGAATATAGTTAGTGGTAAAGAAGTAATAAATTAAACTGTCATTCCTCATGCTGCAGTTTTGCTGCTTGAACAGTAAAAAGTAGATGTGTGTGATGTCCTTAGGTTAATTAGGTTTAAGTAGTTCTAAGTTCTATGGGACTGATGACCTCAGCAGTTAAGTCTTATAGTACTCAGAGCCATTTGAACCAAGTAAAAAGTAAGCGAAAAATTCATTTTCCTTTCATGATTTTGTGAAGGCTGTCAGCGAGAAAAACATTCTTAAAGGTTTGAAATTATGTGTAAAGTTTGTTGCTAGTGACGAAGCGCTCTCATTCTCAAATAACGGACGACTAAAGTATGGGTATTTGAAAGTGCTGAGTTACACTGTTTCTTCAGCCCCACCCCAACCCCTTTGATAGGTGAGTCGCTCTTACCATCAGAGTCATTCTTTCCAGACAGTAAATGATTTGACTGAAATCGGTCCAGTGGTTTAGGAGAAGATGTGGAACACACACACACACACACACACACACACACACACACACACACACACACACACTTTGTAGAGATTCTTAAATCAGATAGGTAGATACGATAGATGGGATAGATGGATAGGTAGGATGTGTGCATACTATTTGAGGACGCAGAAGAAGCTTGCCGTAGTACACCAACAGATGAATACGCTTTAGGGCATGGTCAGCTGACGTATAAGGCCACTTCCTCGTGGTGTAATGGCGGCCCACAGTCTGGCGCGTCGCATGGACCACCTTAGGTGTCATTGGTTTCGTTGACACGTTATGTTTTAGACGCAACTTGCAGCGTAAGCGATGAGGGGGATCCACCTCATCGGAGGGTGAGTGGCGGGTTGTAAAGCGATCGCATCACTCGAGGCGGAGACTCAATGCGGAGACTCGCTGTCTGGTGGGAGTGAACAGATGGCAGCTCCTCCAGCAGCGTTCGAGGAGGCACACGGGCTTCGGTAGTTGTCGGGGGCTGCAATGTTAGGCGCATTAGGGAGCGCCTTAGGTAGCGTCCAGGTCGAGAAAGAAGCTCAAAGTGCGCTCGGTATATCTCACGAGGAGCCTCATCCAAGAAGTGACGGAGGCCCTGCTAGCAGCTGTCTAACGTGCACGGTACAGTCGTCTGCAAACTGCGGTTCACGTCGCCTCCGGTGAGGTAGTCTCTTGGTTTTTGAGGCTATTGTCAACTCGTTCACTCGTTGGGGCGACTGGCGGAAGTGGTGCAGATTCAGATGGTTCAAATGGCTCTGAGCACTATGGGACTTAACATCTGAGGTCATCAGTCCGCTAGAACTTAGAACTACTTAAACCTAACTAACCTAAGGACATCACACTCATCCATGCCCGACGCAGGATTTGAACCTGCGACAGAAGCAGCCACGCGGTTCCAGATTGAAGCTCCTAGAACCGCTCGGCCACCGCGGCCGGCAGTGGTGAAGCCTGGTGGCCTTTTACACGGAGTGCAAGCAGAGTGGAGCGTTGTCCTTTGGTTTGGAGCTGAGTGGAGGGACTCAGACAAAGTCTCCGTCGATTCTGTGACGGTCTTTGCTTCAGATTTCTTGACCTGCGTGACCGGGTTGAGAATTGTAGGATTACCCTTGATGCTTCACTGGTACTCTACACAAAAGAAACAACTACTGGTGTAGCAGTGTACTTGTGGAGTCCACATGTTTTTTTGGGCTAGGGGGTTGTTTGAGGTCTCTGTTGAAAGCTCGCCACTCAATACGCAGCGAGTGATGTCAGAATGCATAAAAGTAGAGTCACTTTGAATGTAAAAATTTTAACAGTAAATTGCCGAAGTATTCATAACTAAGTTCCTGAATTTACTGCCTTCCAGGGAAGTTATTCTCGGAACCGAGGGCTGATTTAAGACCGAAGCAGAAACAGAATGTATATCACGAAGACAGATAAAACACCAGAACAGGGAAAATGTTCACTGCAGTCGAAAAAAGTATGGTATCTATCGTGGTTGAGTCTAGCTTTGAAGTAATGTGTTGGTGACTTTCAGGCCTAAGTGAACTCAAATCAATTATGGAATGCTTTTACTGGCCACACGATTCCGCCATGACGGCTTTTCGATGGTTCAAGAAAGTGTAACTTCAATAGCGTGAAAATACCTTGAGCTTGCAGTATTAGTAGGAGCGACCTTAACTTACAGAGTATAGTATGGGACGTTGCAGGTGGCACTGACAGACAGTCTTCTGAAGTAGTTTTGAACACGTTTTCCGAAAATTGTCTGCAGCTGCTATCTCGACAACCTGCACTAAACGGTAATACTTTGGGACTTGTTGCTAAAAACAGGGTGGCCTTATCAACATTGTTAGCATGGAGACAGAGATTAGTGATCATGAGATAATCATAGAGATGAAGTTAATAAATCCATCAAGAAGGCTCGGAGAGATTCCATGCTGGAAAGTGAAGATAAGCTGTTCTTAGCATCCTACTTAGACAGAGACTTGACATAATTTAGTTGCAAATAACAAGGAGTTGACATTATGTAGTGCCAATATTATGGACTTAGACGAATTACGCAGAAAGTTTCAACGGATTTTAAATCGTGCTCTGCATAAGTATGCGGTGCGTAAATGGACTAAAGACTGAAAAGACCCACCGTGAATTAATAACAAAAATAGGAAAGTGTTGGGGAAATGGAGACTTCTGAATTATGGGTTCAAAGAAGGCAGGCAAAACTTAGTAGATACTGGTCTATCTATAGAACGTTCGATGCGTGAATACTTCAGAAACGTCTACCGTCATACGTTAGCAAAAGATGTTGTTGAGAACCCCGGAAAAATCTTGTCTAACGTAAAATCGTTAAGCTAGTCAAAGTTGTCTATCCAGTCACTCGTTGACCAGAAAGCAAAAGGGAATCTTGAGTTATAACTTAAATTTAACCGACAGGAAGAAGATGCTGTGATATGCAAATGATTTGCTTTTCAGAGCATTCACACAAGGTTGGCGCCGGTGGCGACACCCACAACGTGCTGACATGAAGAAAGTTTCCATCCAATTTCTCAAACACAAACAGCAATTGACCGGTGTTCTCTGGTGAAACGTTGTCGTCATGCATTGTGTACGGAGGAGAAATGCGTACCATCACGTTTCCGACTTTGATAAAGGTCGGATTGTAGCCTACCGCGATTGCGGTTTATCGTATCGCGAGATTGTTGCTCACGTTGGTCGAGATCCAGTGACTGTTAGCATAATATGGAATCGATGGATTTAGGAGGGTAATACGGAACGCCGTGCGGGATCCCAACGGCCTCGTATCACTAGCAGTCGAGATGACAGGCATCTTATCCGCATGGCTGTAACGGAACGCAAAATTACAGAAAAATACCCTTGACATAAGTTTTCCGCAGAATTCTTGGAAATATTCTGAGCACAAGAGTAATAAATTTCCTTGAAACAGAAGAGCTTCTGTCCAGAAATTAGCACGAATTTAGAAATAATCGTTCGTGCGAAATTCAGCTCGCCCTTTCCTAGCGTGATGTCAGCGAACCACGGATGAAGGGCAACAGACAGTGTCCATATTTCTAGATTTCCGAAAAGCGATTGATCGTTTACTCCACTATAGACTGTTAAGAAAGAACCGAACGTACGGAATAGGTTAGTGACTCGAAGACTTCTTAAGTCATAGAACCTAGTACGTTCTCCAAACAGCGAGTGTTCATCAGATGCAAGAATATAGTCTGTAGTTCCGCAGCGAAGTGTGATGTGACCGCTGTTATTCGCTAAATACACAAATGATCTGACAGAGACGATGAGCGGCAATTTGCGGTAATTTCGTGATGACGTTGTGGTGTACGGAAAGGTTTCATTGTTGAGTGTATGTAGGAGGATACAAGAGGACATAGACATAATTTTTAGTTTTTTAATGCATGACAGCTTGCTCTAAAAGTAGAAAAATATACGTTAACGCAGATGAGTAGAAAATAGCAATCCCGTAATGTTTGAATACGGCATTAGAAATGTGCTGCTTAACGCAGTCACGTCAATTAAATATCTAGGTGCAATGCTGCGAAGCGTTATGAAATGGAGCGACCACTTACGGACGATAGCAGGGAAGGCGAATGGTTGACTTCAGTTTATTGGGAAAATGTTAGGAAAATGTTGTTCATCTATAAAAAAAGATCGCGTATAGAACATTAGTGCGACACATTGTTGAATACTACTCTAGTGTTTGGTATTCCTACATTCAAGGAAGACGTCGAAGCATTTCAAAGGCGTGCAGCTGGATTTTTAGCAGTAGGTCCGAACAGCACGCTAGTATTATGGAAATGCTTCGGGAACTCAAATTGGAATCCGTCTAGAGAAAGCGATGTCATTTTCGAAAAACACTATTGAGAAATTTTAGAGAAGTGTTATTTGAAGTCGCCTGCAGAACGATTGTACCGCCGCCAATGTACATTTCGCGTAAGGACCAAAGATGAGATACGAGAAATTAGGGATCGTATGGAGGTATACAGACACCAGTTTTCCCATCGCTACCTTTGCCAGTTGAACAGGAAACGAAATGGGCAGTGATGGTACAAGGAATCCTCCGTCATGAACCATACCGTGGCTTTAGGAGCCTGTATGCAGCTGTAGATGTTGATGTAGATGATGCTTATGGTTTGTCTATTGTCCATGTATATAGCAGTTCCATGAGGCAGGGCGTGGTCTTATTCCAACACTATGCAAGGAAATGTTCAAGGAAGAATGGGAAAATTGGTAGTATGTTACTTATTTCCATGAAATGCATAACGTCGTTGGTTTGACATCGCAGACGGACGAAGACTGCTTTATGGAAACACGTCTTCGAGCAACATCGTAGTTTGTTTTGTGTTAGCAGAAGAGCCAACACCGTGTTACGAGTGGAGGCCGAAATGCACGAGTTTTAGCTCACGCAGGCTGGTGTGAGGAGGGAAAAACCAGACGTGAGGTCTGGAACATGATAAGGAATGAGAATTCAGAAAGCGGACGTAATTAGTTTCATACTTAACTTCAATCCATTAATGATGAACGTCGCTCTTGACTGTACATGATTCACAATATTATCTGTTCAGAATACATTCTTGAAGTAATTACAGTAACTGAACATGGCGCCTTGCTAGGTCGTAGCAAATGACGTAGTGAAGGCTATGCTAAACTGTTGTCTCTGCAAATGAGAGCGTATGTAGACAGTGAACCATCGCTAGCAAAGTCGGCTGTACAACTGGGGCGAGTGCTAGGAACTCTCTCTAGACCTGCCAGGTGGCGGCACTCGGTCTGCAATCACTGATAATTGTGACACGCGGGTCCGACGTATACTAACGGACCGCGGCCGATTTAAAGGCTACCACCTAGCAAGTGTGGTGTCTGGCGGTGACACCACAGTTTGTACTTGCTTTGGACAGGATGCCTCCACAAATGTATTCGATAGTCGTAGCAGTTTAGAGGAAGTAGAATTTGTCGCTAAACAAAACATATTATCTTCCTACGTCGTTTCATGATACACCGAGAACCTGCCAGAAAGTGGCCGAGGTTGTCAGATTCTTCATGTACATCTACATTCCGCGAGTCACGTTACGGTGTTTGGTGGAGGGTACCTGTGGTTCCACAGCCATTCTTCACCTTCCCTATTGCACTCACGAAAGCTTCGCAGGAAGAACGATTATCAGTAAGACTACTTTGACTTCTCTCATTTTCTCAAGATCGTAAAGAAAGACGTATGTGGAGGAAGTAATATGCTGCGCTACTCTTCTAGGAACCATAAACTTCTTCGAGATGCACAAACCCTCTCTTGGATCGTCTAACACTGGAGTTTGATGAGTGTTTCTATAAGGCTCTAAAGCTCACCAGCGGTACCTGTGAAAAAATGTGCAGTTTTTCAACGGATCTTATCCCTCTTTGCTAGTAACTGTACCTTGTGGGAGTCCCAGGCTGACTAGCAATACTATAGTATCGTAGGAACGAGTGTTTGACTAATTTCGTGACTGAATTACTGTTTTACAGTGAATCTCAGCTTGGTATCTGGTTTTTTGTCTACTAGCCTTACGTGAGTATTCCACTTTTGCAAGCTGTGTAAGGATACTACTAGGTACTTGGCGGTTATTACTTTTCCAGTGATTTATCACTAGTAATGTAGTCAAACATTGATGGATCTCTATCTACATTGACATCTATAGCTATACTCTGCTAAGCAGCTTATGGTCAGTGGCGGAGAGTGCTTCTCGTATCTCTAACTGATCATCACTTCCCTGTTCCATTCGTAAATGGTGCGCGTGTAAAATGATTGTTGGTAAACCTCTGTATTTACTCTAATTTCTCGAATTTTCTAATCATTTTGCCATTTCGCGAGTCGTATCTGAGAGAAACTTATATTATATCCAACTCTTCCCAGAATGCACTCCCTCGGAGTTTCAGTGCTACATATCTCCGTCATGCACAACGTTGCTCTTCCAGCGCCTGGCACTGGAGTTTATTAAGTATCTCTTTAATGCTCTCGCGCCGACTAAATGACGAAAAAATATTGTTCTTCGTTGGATCTTCTCTATGTCTTCTATCACTCCAATCTGGTAAGGATACCAGATTGACAGAAAATGTTCAAGAATCGGTCGAACAAGGGTCATGTAAGCCACTTCCTTAGTGGAATGAGTTACATTTCGTTGAGATTCTTCTTATGAAACTCAGTCTGGCATCTGCTTTTTCTCCTTACCTACTATTTTCTACAATTTTTACGTGGTTACTGCACTTACAGTCGCTCCAGAAGGTTACTCCTAGGTATTTTACAGCAGTTACTGTTGTGAGCTGACGAAACTACTGTCGTCTGTCCATAACTGCGGGTTCTTTGATTGCTCTGGGAGAATGCTCATCAAACCAGAACACATGAAATATTAGTTCACTTTATTAGAAAAATGAAAAAAGTTTACTTAACTTTGACACAAGTCTTTGCCACAGGATTGCTTGATAATTTACGACTGCCAGTGACTATGAAAGCATTACTTAATGCCCAGAGCAACAAAGTGTTCTCATGCAGTACAAAATGAAATATGCACGAAAGTACATTTCATCTAAGACTTTAAAATAACTGTCACAGTCCTACGCAATGATGTTGACTGCTGTAGATGAGGCCACGAACTGGGGCCGACCTCTCGCAAGCTCGATACTACACTCCTGGAAATGAAAAAAGAACACATTGACACCGGTGTGTCAGACCCACCATACTTGCTCCGGACACTGCGAGAGGGCTGTACAAGCAATGATCACACGCACGGCACAGCGGACACACCAGGAACCGCGGTGTTTGCCGTCGAATGGCGCTAGCTGCGCAGCATTTGTGCACCGCCGCCGTCAGTGTCAGCCAGTTTGCCGTGGCATACGGAGCTCCATCGCAGTCTTTAACACTGGTAGCATGCCGCTACAGCGTGGACGTGAACCGTATGTGCAGTTGACGGACTTTGAGCGAGGGCGTATAGTGGGCATGCGGGAGGCCGGGTGGACGTACCGCCGAATTGCTCAACACGTGGGGCGTGAGGTGTCGCCAGTGGTCGGCGGAAGGTGCACGTACCCGTCGACCTGGGACCGGACCGCAGCGCCACACGGATGCACGCCAAGACCGTAGGATCCTACGCAGTGCCGTAGGGGACCGCACCGCCAATTCCCAGCAAATTAGGGACACTGTTGCTCCTGGGGTATCGGCGAGGACCATTCGCAACCGTCTCCATGAAGCTGGGCTACAGTCCCGCACACCGTTAGGCCGTCTTCCGCTCACGCCCCAACATCGTGCAGCCCGCCTCCAGTGGTGTCGCGACAGGCGTGAATAGAGGGACGAATGGAGACGTGTCGTCTTCAGCGATGAGAGTCGCTTCTGCCTTGGTGCCAATGATGGTCGTATGCGTGTTTGGCGCCGTGGAGGTGAGAGCCACAATCAGGATTGCATACGACCGAGGCACACAGAGCCAACACCCGGCATCATGGTGTGGGGAGCGATCTCCTACACTGGCCGTACACCTTTGGTGATCGTCGAGGGGACACTGAATAGTGAACGGTGCATCCAAACCGTCATCGAAGTCATCGTTCTACCATTCCTAGACCGGCAAGGGAACTTACTGTTCCAACAGGACAATGCACGTCCGCATGTATCCCGTGCCACCCAACGTGCTCTAGAGGGTGTAAGTCAACTACCCTGGCCAGCAAGATCTCCGGATCTGTCCCCCATTGAGCATGTTTGGGACTGGATGAAGCGTCGTCTCACGCGGTCTGCACGTCCAGCACGAACGCTGGTCCAACTGAGGCGCCAGGTGGAAATGGCATGGCAAGCCGTTCCACAGGACTACATCCAGCATCTCTACGATCGTTTCCATGGGAGAATAGCAGCCTGCATTGCTGCGAAAGGTGGATATACACTGTACTAGTGCCGACATTGTGCATGCTCTGTTGCCTGTGTCTATGTGCCTGTGGTTCTGTCAGTGTGATCATGTGATGTATCTGACCCCAGGAATGTGTCAATAAATTTTCCCCTTCCTGGGACAATGAATTTACGGTGTTCTTATTTCTATTTCCAGGAGTGTATATTGACCTCAGCGCGAGGGCACTGCTGTTGCTGAGAAGAAGGTGTGGTCTTTTGGAGCTCCTTCCATACGTCGTTGTAGATTGAAACGAGACATCGCTAACGCCTGTAGTGTAGATTCGCATTGCCGGCTTTGTGTTTCCAGGATTTTGTCGTCAATAGTGTAATTGTACAATAGTGGATTTCTTCTCCTTTGTATATGCAGTGTGTTACCTTCATTTACATTCAGAGACAGTTGCGCGAGGTAGCCTCGCGGTCTGAGGCACCTTGTCGTGGTTCGCGCGGCTCCCACCGTCGGAGGTTCAAGTCCTCCCTCGGGCATACGTGTGTGTGTGTTCTGATTAGCGTAAGTTAGTTTAAATTAGATTATGTAGTGCGTAAGCCTAGCAACCGATGATCTCAGCAGTTCGGTCCCATACCAACTTACCACTACTACCACATTCAGGAGCAGCTTCAAGTCTCTGCATCGTTCATCAGCCGCTGCAAATCACTAGTCTTGTGACATTGCCACCTTCTTATTCTCATAGACTACCGCATCGTCTGCGAGCAGCCTTATGGAGCTTCTGACGATATCTAGGCAGCAGCTCGTGGTCGTGCGGCAGCGTTATCGCTTCCCGGATTCCTGGGTTCGATTCCCGGCGGGGTCAGTGATTTTCTCTGCCTCGTGATGACTGGGTGTGGTGTGATGTCCTTAGGTTAGTTAGGTTTAAGTAGTTCTAAGTTCTATGGGACTGATGACCATGGATGTTAAGTCCCATAGTGCTCAGAGCCATTTGAACCATTTATATATACTGCAAACTGTAACGGCTGTATAAATCTCCGTTGAAGTAGCCTAGAAGCTACTTTTTCATCTGTAGCTTTCGTCGCGTCAAGACCAATATCTTGTGTTATGTCTGCTAGAAAGTTCTAAATACAGTCAAAAATCTGGCCCCATTCTTGAGAAGCTGGTACTTGGTTCACTAAATGGCAGTGCAAAACTGTATCGAATGATGTTATATCTGGGCTAGCGAAATGATAACATCCACGAAGAACGATCGAGGTGAGCACGGATTATCACGACTCGTGTCCCTCGCTCAAAACGTGAAAGGCTGGCCAGGGGCATAAAGTGGATCTGGAAGAGCGCTACATATATGCAAACCGAGCGTGGCCGAGCAAACACGACTCGTGCTCACGCTAGCATGCGATTGACTTCGGAGCCCGCGTGGACGAAACAGTGAAGCTCCGACTTCACCATCTCTGCCTAATGCGAATCTGTCGTCCTTACGGTGGAGTCGCAGATCACTCCAATTCTCGACCGTGCATGAGGCTGGAAGGGATACCAAAAATCCTTCTAATTTTCATCCTAAATAGACATCTGCGGAACGGATTTTAATTGTTGGACTTGAGAGCGACCGAACAAAGAACACAGTTTGCGAAGATACAGTGTGTTCACGTTAACTGAAGGCATTTAAATATCTCGAAAACTACACATCAGATCAAAAAAAAGTTACCATTCCAATTTGTTTGTCTCTGAGGGGGACCCCGTGCGTGAGTGGCCGGAGGAAACTTTGAAATCTTCAATGCGGATCCCGTTTTTTACTGCAGATTAAGATTCTACGGCTTCTTTCTGAAGCATTTTCTTAGTTTCGCCACATATGGTGCTGTAATAGGAGGAACAGAAATGGGCACACAGTCGTAATTTACGACATGCTACTCAGTGGTCCTTCAATATCCAATGCCACGTGGGTGCCCGCCTCCACGCTGCGATGGTAGGACAGGCCAGTATTTCATAACTTCTAATTGGAAACCCCATTCGCAGCGTTGAATTCCTCCGACATATCAAACAGGGACGCGCCACCATAGCTGTGTAGCGAAGTACGACGTATCATAACAGATAGTACACTGCGACCGGAGCTCACGTGTCGTGCAGACGTAGAACAGACAGCTGCTCTAAACATTATAATACTTGCCCAATGTTTATTGCGTGCACACCTTCCTGTCATTAGGAGAACAGACCGTCAACTGGATGATGAATGTTGTGACCACAAAAGAAAAAACTGAAAAGATTCTGATTTACGGAGAATGAAGGAGGAATGTTGTGGCTGCTATTGTCTTGTGTGCTGAGTGTTTTTCAGAGAAAGCTTGATATTGTTCATTCTTGTACAAGGTAGTGAGTGCCTTTACGTCTGATTGGAGCATATAGACCGCAAAAAGGAAGTAAAACATACGTGTTACAGGAGAAGCTAATGAAATAGCTGTACTAGCGGCAGTGCACCACAATCCACGGATAAGCGCCCGGCAATGTCACTGCAGTTCCGGTATGTACATAGGTAGTATTGTCACCAGAAAGCATCTTCAGAAGTATCATTCCTACGACGTGTCGCTGCATCAAGAACTTCAAGCCGCCGGTTTCCATAACGAGGTAGTATTTTGTGAATGCGCACGTGAGCAACTACAAACGATCCCCATGTTCTTTGTCGAGTTACTGCTTTCCGAAGAGTCCACATTCACCTACCACGGTAGCGTTAACCGGCATAACATGCATTATAAAAGTGTAGGCAATCCGCATTGGTGACGGCAAGCTGACCACCAACATCCATGGTCGATTAGCTTATGGGTTTGGGATCATGGCGTACAAACTCACTGGTCCGTATTTCATCGACGGCACGTTGAATGGAAGCAATATCGAACGTTTCTGCAATAGAAACTACCAATACTACTGTAGGATGTCGCCCTTGACGTTCTACAATGTACTCGGTTTTAGCTTGACGGTTGCCCAGCGCAGCAAATGAAGCACGAATGTATTAGACCGTGTTTACACTGGACAGTGGATAGGCAGAGGTGGTCCTATTAATTGGCCGGCTAGGTAGCCGGATTTGGCGTCACCGGATTTCTTTCTGTGGGGATATTTAAAAGATAAGGTGTACCTACAGGCCGTTAAGACACGGTCGACCGCATCGGAAACGCCTCTGCTGACATTCCCACAGATGTGCTTCTGTCCTGTGTACGGTCATTTGAAAAGCGGGTAAGTAAGTGTATTGAAGTTGACGGTACTACGTTTGAGCATTTATTCTAATTGGAGAAGAAGAGTAGCATTCGCCTCAGACCACGGCCACTTTGGTGCGTCAAGTAGTACCCTGTTCGATACGTCGTAGGAACACAATGTGGCGAATGGAGTTTCCAATTAGAAGTAACGAAATACTGGCTTGTCCTACACTCGCACCATGGAGGTGGGGTCCCACTTGCCATTGAAATTCAAGGTCCATTGAGTAATACGTCGTAAATTGCGATTGTGTATCCATTTATATTCATCCGCTTACAGATCCATCTGTGGCGAAACTGAAAAAAAATGCTTCAGAAAGATCTATAGATTTTACAGTAGAATCGTTATCTGGAATAAAAAAAGGGGGTTCCCATTGAAGACTTCAAAGATGCCCCTGCCAGAAAGCATCATCAGAAGTATCATTCCTGGGTTGTGGGGTCGAGTGTGGTATCGTTGGATGTCCCCCTTCGAGACAAACAAATTGGAATTATAACTGTTTTTGTGTCTAATGTGTACTGTTCGAAATATTTCAGTGTCTTCCGTTGAAATGAACCCCCCATGTTTCGTAATTTTCTTTTACGGGGCACATGACTGTAATGAGTGCAGGCCATGGGGACAAGCGATAGCGTGCACTTTGGCAAGAAATTCAACAGCGCAGTGGCTGTATTTCCATAATTCATTCACTGTCTTTTAATGTATCAAATGTTAGAATCAATCTCAAAGGGTTAATACTGTTCTATCTATTCTATCGCTTGCGTCTTATCCCGCAGTGACGCAGGGTCGGCCATGGTTAATCGCAGTTGGCATGTTAATGTTAAGGGGTGGCCGGATGCCCTTCCTGCCGCTACCCCGTACCCCCCAGGATGGAATTAGTGTACCCCAACTGTCTGTGTCTAGTGAAATCCGTGAAATAGTGTGAATGTGTTCAGATGTCTGCGAGCTGTGTAACTGAGGCGGAACGTGGGGACCAGCCTCGTATTCACCTAGCGGGATGTGGAAAACCGCCTAAAAACCACATCCAGGCTGGCCGGTACACCGGCTCTAGCCGTCAATCCGCCGAGCGGATTCGATCCGGGGCCGGCGCGCCTACCCGAGTCCAGGAAGCAGCGCGTTAGCGCTCTAGGCTACCCTGGCGGGTTTCAGGGGGTTAGTACTATGAATCACATAAATTTAACGGGCGACAGAAACAGTAACAAAAAGACATTAGTTGTAACAAGCGGAGGGAAGGCTGGAGCTGGATAAAAAAGTGAAGCAGTTTGGGTCTCAAACATCACAGCACACGACCTCACATATCAATTTCATTAAGTGAGTGACCGTGCAGCGCTGCAATTTGAGAACCGAAACAAATAAAATGAACACTACAAGGCCAGATTCGGATCCCGACCTTAATGTTAATCGAGATTATCTAATCTGAAATCCGTCTCTGTCCTTTCCCAAGCGGGCTCACTGTTGCGCATTGCGCAGACTTTACCATGGCCGACTCGCAAATTACAGCGACCGACGACAGATGATGATGCTACTTGGTTTGTGGGGCGCTCAACTGCGCGGTTATCACAACATTTGCTCAGTCCAAGCTCGCCACATTCATGAATGATGAGGACAACACAAACACCCAGTCACATAGATGCAGGTGAAAATCCCTGACCCCACCGGGATTGGAACCCGGGACCCCGCGCTCGGGAAACGAGAACGCGACCGCAAGACAATGAGCTGCAGACGCCGACGACAGGATGCAGCCGCAGCTATGCGATCGCCATCTGCCTCCGTCGACCAGCCTCGGTCTCCATACCAAGCTGCACCGAGATTCAAACACTGGGCCCGATCTCCACCAAAAGTCGTGGCCGAATGCCCTCTGCCTCAACACTCCTACTCTTCACCTAGCCTAGGTGCAGTGTCTCCATGCTTGGCCCTCGGACAATCGCTGCGCACATGCGAGACGCAAATTAGTCAGAAAAACTTGCAATACAGTTTAAGCTGCCATCGTCCGCAGCTCGTGGTCGTGCGGTAGCGTTCTCGCTTTCCGCGCCCGGGTTCCCCGGTTCGATTCCCGGTTGGGTCAGGGAATTTCTCTCCCTCATGATGACTGGGTGTTGTGTGATGTCGTTAGGTTAGTTAGGTTTAAGTAGTTCTAAGGAACTGATGACGTCATATGTTAAGCCCCATAGTGCTTGGAGCCATTTGAACCATTTGATTCCTGACGTTTCATCCAGAGCTGAGTTGGACACCTTCGGAGAAGCTTCTGGTGACGCTTTGTCTTGCCCACTGACGAGTCGGACGTCGGTGACTGACATAAATAATTTGTAAAGTGAGTTTGGTCGGGATTACACGTGACGAATAAAGATAATCTTTGTCAGAGATAATACTTAACTATCGATTGTTGCTGATTAAAGATAAAAACTTATTTATCGATTCTGCAGAGCTACTGTCCATATATAATTGAATTTCATGGCTTCTTCTTTTTTGTTAAAGTTGTCATGTATTTCGATGGTTTCTCTACGTAGTCGCGGAAAATAGTTTGTTATAGCAGATAAAATTCTGGTTTCGGAAAACTTCTGTTCATGATTTCCTCACTGAAAAGCATTCTCTGCTACAGCTGATTTATGTTCTTTCAGTCTTGTAGTCACGCCTCTCTTTGCAGTTCCAATGTGGACCTCTCCACAAGTACACCGAATCTTACATATTCCACCCGCTGACAGGAGGGCGTTTGTTGGAGTGCTTGAAATAATTTCTTAGTTGGACTAAAAATTGGTCTGATATCATATTTCTGTAAAATCTTGCCGACCTGATCATTTACTTTCTTTGATAAAAGGGAGAGAAATCGTGTTCTTCCGTCGCTGCGTTTTATCGTTGTCCTTTTTCATACTGTGATTCCGTCGCAGAACCCTATTTACTTCTTTTCTGAACAGTCATTCATCTCGAAAGCCTATTTCAGATATTTTAATTCGGCTTCCAAATTCTTATGGCTTTGTCAACAAAACTTTTAATGGCACCTCTCTTCTGTTACGGACGATTACTGCAGTTCTAATGTAAATCTACATCTACAACTATATCTACATGGATACTCTGAAAATCACATTTAAGTGTCTTGCAGAGAGTTCATCGAATCATCCTCACAATTCTCTATTATTCCAATCTCGTATAGCGCGCGGAAAGAACGAGCACATATATCTTTCGTACGAGCTCTGATTCCCTTATTTTATCATGGTGATTGTTTCTTCCTATGTAGGCCGGTGACAACAGAATGTTTTCGCATTAGGAGGAGAAATTTGGTGATTGGAATTTTGTGAGAAGATTCCACCGTAACGAAAAACGCCTTTGTTTTAATGATGTCCACCCTAAATCCTGCATCATTTCAGTGACACTCTCTCCACTATTTCGCGATAATACAAAACGTGCTGCCCTTCTTTGAACTTTTCCGATGTACGCCGTCAATCCTATCTGGTAAGGATCCCACACCGCGCAGCAGTGTTCTAAAAGAGGACGGACAAGTGTAGTGTAGGCAGTGTCCTTAGTAGATATGTTACATTTTCCAGGCTTCCTGCCAATTAAACGCAGTCTTTTGTTAGCCTTCCTCACATTTTCTAAGTGTTCCTAAATTAAGTTGTTCGTAATCGTAATTTCTAGGTATTTAGTTGAATTTACGGCCTTTAGATTTGACTGATTTATCGTGTAATTGAAGATTAACGGGTACATTTTCGCATTCATGAGGATAACCTCACAGTTTTCGTTATTTTGTGTCAATTGCTAATTTTCGCACCATACAGATACCTTTTCTAAATTGTTTTGCAATTTGTTTTGATCTTCTGACGAATTTATTGGTCGATAAACGACAGCGTCATCTGCAAATAACCTAACACGGTAGCTCAGATTGTCTTCCAAATCGTTTATATAGATAAGGAACAGAAAAGGGTCTATAACATTACCTTGGAAAACGCCAAAAATCACTTCTGTCTTACTCAATGACTTTCCGTCAATTACTACGAACTGTGAATTCTCTGACAGGAAATCACGAATCCAGTCACATAAACGAGACGGTATTCCAAAAGCACGCAGTTTCACTACAAGCCGCTTTTGTGTCGAAAGCCTTCCGTAAATCCAGAAATACGGAATCCATGTGAAATCGCTTGTCAATAGCACTCACACTTTATGCGAGTAAATAGCTAGTTATGTTTCACAAGAACGATGTTTTCTAAATCCATGTTGACTGTGTGTCAGTACACCGTTTTCTTCGAGGTAATTCATAATTTTAGAACACAATATATGTTCCCAGATCCTGCTGCATATCGACGTTAATGATATGGACCTCGTACTACCTTTCTTGAACATTGGCGTGACTTGTGCAACTTTCAAGTCTTTGGGTACGGATCTTTAGTCGAGCGAAAGGTTGTCTATGATTGCATATGATTGTAAATATCTATACGTATGTGTGGCTTTCCGAAAAAAAAAAATTACGTTTCAACCTTCCATCAGCCTATCACACAACTAAAACATCCAAGAAACTTATCGGGTTGTCTTTTTCCAACTCCATAGTTAACTGTATTTTTGGATGCATACCATTCAAATAAGAAAGGAATTATTCTACAGCTTTTTTCTGGTCATGTATCCCAGGAGGTTCATCAGCAACTAAAACACCAAGCATGTTAATTTCCCTTGCTTACGTAATCGACCGAGTCCAGCGAAGGTGCTATAGGGACGTGAAAATCCTTGCCGCTAGCAATCCTCGGTCAAAGGCCAGACTCCAAAACAAGCATTCGTTCGACCACTGCGACTGAAGCTAAAGTTAATGCCGTATCTCCGCCCCTCAGTATTGTTCTCTCTTGTGTCTCTAGAACTGCCCGTGCGGCACCGTCCATACGTAACAAAGACCCCCTGTTGCCTCAAAGGCCCTTTGGCGGTCGCCCACACAGCATCTAAAAGCGACTGTACAGTCCTCCGGCGAATACCTGGATCGAATTGCCCGATCGGCCTCATGCCGGACATGGAACACTTCCCAGTTCGTCCCGCACAGCAGAGTCGAGGCAACCAAAGCACCGTGATCCAGAAAAGTACCTCTGCGTACACATGCACTATAAGAACCTCAACTGCAAGAAAAGTTTATGAAAAGAAGTTACCGAAGATGCATTAGTCCTGAAACTCGCAGTCTCTCACTTACTGATCGAAAACCAAATTGAAGCTAACATGGAAACAAAATCGCATCAAATCAAATATGATTTATATCACTGCGGAACTGAATGTAAGGGAGTGGCCGATTAGACTAAACAATATTAGATGGAAAATGTGAGACGGTCTAATATCGATTTTCGAAAACAGAAGAGCACTTTCACAGTATAAAAGCAAGAAAGCATCATTTGACTATGACTACAGTTGTAAAACTACTGTAGGCAACTACAGACTCAAGTAGGTAAGCGTGGGCTACGGTAGTTTTGCTAGTAGTTTTGATCAGTTAAAATCGTAACCGCGTTAGCTGTAGAATAGGTGTGTTGTGTATATATAGGACGGTACTTCATTTCGAGCGCTTCGTCTGCGCATGCAATCAGTGTCTCACTCGATTCCCGTAGAACTCGGAAGCGGTGAACCGTCTAGCAACAGACTGAACATGTACAGAAGTTCGCGTAACCTAGGGAAACTTTTTTTTCTACATATTTATCCCACTGTCTGTTATTTAAAAATAAATAGTATCTGTAGCAAAATTGAAACTGTCAATGTTTAATTCAGGTTTTATTCGAAAATTGTTGGTTTGTAATATGAGGCTGGGGGATTTTGCAGTAAAAATAATAAAAAATTACAGATATATCCTGTAGCATTAGAAAACGCAATATCGTAAGAAAGAGTAAAATAAAAGAAAAACGCAAAACAAAATGTTATCTAACATCGCTCCAAATCACCGTCGAGCTAATACAAAACATGTTTCTGTTATTCATTAACAGCTTCCGCACTTATCAATAACAACAGTAAACTCTTCCCTTCAATTATGATGGAGAAGCTTCAAATGGTTTAAATGGCTCTGAGCACTATGGGACTTAATTTCTGGGGTCATCAGTCCCCTAGAACTTAGAACTACTTAAACCTAACTAACCTAAGGACATCACACACATCCATGCCCGAGGTAGGATATGAACCTGCGACCGTAGCAGTCGCACGGTTCCGGACTGCGTGCCTAGAACCCCGAGACCACTGCGGCCGGCGTGGAGAACCTTCTTCTGAGTACAAAGTAACAACAGTAATTATATACATCTCTTTTATTTCAGTGCACGTATGCTGTACTTGCATCAGAAGTAACTGCTTAGTTTATATAAAAGCGCTGAAGCTACGTGATCAACTAATTTGTATTACTTATTAAATGCAATTTATATTTTGTAAGGATGTAAAATACGCAGTCGGTTCACAGTTTCTCCTCACACATTCATTTACGTTTATTTCCCTACCAATGCTACCAATATCACCAGTAATCTAGCCATTCATTATATACATCATTTATGTACTGTACCAAAATTACGGAACAGTAGTTTGGATAATGTGCAAATCTAGTTATAGGTCGTTAAGTACATACATTTCATAAGCAGTTTACGTATTAACATAAATATTCAGTCACGTCCTTCTTTTCACGTTTTGTTTCCCCTATTACTGACTGATCTTGAAAATCGATGAAGTGCCCCACGAACCTACCTAGACACATATTTTCATCTAAACCTAGGATTTCCAGAGTTACAGTTTTAATTTTAGAATGATTTTTTCAGTTTGGCAATTATGGAAAGGCGTTTAACAAATCAGTACAAAAAGACATTTAGGCCTATTTTCCTTACAATCACAAACATGAAATATTGCAATAAAGTTATCCAGATAATATTTGAAGATGTCTTTGACATACCACACACCAATGTTTTCTACATTCTATGAAGTTTAATGGGGTATAAACGTCCCTTTCACGTGAAAGGCAGATTTCGTTCTTTCAAATATGGTGAAGGAGTAGACCCAGGACCAAATCGAGAAACTAATCAAAGTACACAACGAAAGACCTTGTTTGGGCAAATTGACCCATGAACACTACATGGACAAAGATATGGAAAATAGTGCGTATGAAGAGAAGGTCGAAACATCGCTAACCGGTATACTAATCGTGGATCGAAGTGTAGTAACAAATCATCTTTAAATTTTAAGACATAAGTCTACATGACTGCTCTACAATTCACATTTAAGTGGCTCACAGCTTCAGAAAAGAGCTCGGGAAGGCACAGATGTCCGAAGAAGCGGAAAACGGGAGGCTAAACAGTATAAACCAACAGTATTTTGACTGCCATCAAAAACCAATTTGGCCAAATTTTCTTTAGAGAACCGAGCGAGATGGCACAGTGCTTATCACACCTGACTTGCATTCGGGAGGCAGACGGTTGAAATCTGCGTCTGGCCAACGAGATTTAGGTTTCTCGTGATTTTCGTAAACAGTTCCAAACAATTTTTGAAATGGTACCTTTGAAAGGGCATGTACGATTTCCTTCCTCGTCCTTGAAGTATTCCGAGCTTATGCGCCGGCTCTAATGACCTCGATGTCGACGAGACATCGAGCCCAAATCTTCCTTCCAACCTTTTTTTTAGATAACAATATGCGCATATTGAGTAGAATTGCCGGCGACTGCCAAAATGTTCTTCCTACTATCGTCCATAATAACCTCCTCTCGACGATATAGAGAGTGTCTAAATCAAAAACATTTTTCAATGATAAAATAATGCGTAAATATTCTACATTGCACACAGTAGTTTCGGTGACAAACAGTCGCGATTATTGCAATTCGTCTCCTGTGGCCTCCCAACTGTGAAGCATGCACTGCAGTCCTGTATCCGTGGATAAATCACCCAAATCCGCCTATTTTCTCCACTCACGGAGCGATCCGCCCTCCGGGCAAATCTGGGAGACTAGATACAACGGGCGGGGCCTGAACGTTAGTCGAAATTGACGGGCGTGAGGACGGAAGGGCGGATCCGTTCAAAATATCCACGGAACTCTCCCGCTGTTTTGGCTGGTCTCGTCTCGCCTCGTGTGTGGCCAGCTAATCCTTTACCCAATAAATTTGTGCAATCCACACGAAATATAGTAATTTCTGTTGTCCGTGGGGATGAATCTAGGAAAACTATAGTGCAACCACGAGATCCTCCCTCCCTCTTGGACCTATCAGATGATTTGGTCATACAGTTTTGGTGCTTATTTAAGATTTCACTGACTCTAGAGCTACAAAACCATTCACTAGTACTAATTCTCCTGTACACCAATACATCCAACGTAGTTGTGCGGCTCTTAAATAACAACTGTTGTTAGGGTTAGCTGTTGGTGCTTGTTTCATGAAAAGTATCACTAGGTCGTCTTTTGTATGGATCCAAAACAGCGTACTTGCTCTTAGACGATTAATAAAAACCAAAGGTCCGACTTCCGGACAATTCGACAGACATTTAACATCATATCCTAAAGTGAAGGTCCCTTATCGCTAGCAAGGGTACTTCCCCAAAAGAATGGACAACAGACAACAACTACCAAAGAAAGACATGTATCACCAAATGACACAAAACCAAGAAAGGAAGGCAATCGAAAAGAAACAGCCGTGGATAGAAGAAACGTTCACAGCAGAAACCTATCAACTTCCGTCCGATGAAACTGGTATATCACAGCATGCGACAAAGTAGTGGCTGCCTAATAACTATGAAAAGTCAGTATGGCACACACAAATATTTGCGGACAATGTGGTCAGGCAGATACGCTAATCCACAGATACACTTGCGGCAATGCCAACCACTTTATAACAAAGCCCAAGCAACAGCTAGACTGCATACCGCGTGAAATGACAAACATGGTAGAACGCCGATGGAAGCATATTAATTTTTAAAAAAGGAATTACAATTCATATGCGGAGTTTGTTTAGGGACAGGATTCGATTCAGGTTTGAGGCAACAATTTCTAAATTCACAAACAGTCGTTCTTCGCCTCTATTGGTAGTTAAACAACGTAGTGTTTCACGTGGCATAGTACACTAAACATGAATACAATTCGCTACCGTGGACGGGAGTAGCTTTAAGTGCGGCAATTACAAGAACAAGAAGTCATTGCGACTAGATACTTTGTCACCTGTAAGATATGTTACACTAGGAATTTTATTGCTTTTTATGAACCAATTGTTATATAAAGTGACAGAGCATTTATTTCTTATTATATTTGAAACTGAGATGTTGAAAATATTTCTGTTGAACTGGGATTAGACTTCAGTTCATCCCTTTAGCGGAGTTTGAAGCCTTCAGGATGACAAAGTTCCATGTTTTCGCTGTTTCCTCAAGATTCCAATCTCTTCAAGGTTATCACGAAAGGCAGGTGTCTGGGTTCGAATCCTGGTCGGTCAAAATTTTTCATCTTATCATTTGAAGCTGCAGCATGTGCACACCAAATTACTGGTAAAAAGTAATTACGATGTTTAACATCTCTTTGTGAGTTATCGACAATAACGATAGGTGTCGGTTTCGACTCCCATTCAGACACGTAACGTTTCATACCGTTATTCCAGGTTCAAACAAACAACTCCTAGCTACTGGTAAAAAAGATTGAAATGGTTAACACCTACTCGTGCGTAGTCAAAATGGTGCAAATGGCTCTGAGCACTATGGAACTTAATTTCTGAGGTCATCATTCCCCTAGAACTTAGAACTACTTAAATCTAACTAACTTAAGGACATCACACACATCCATGCCCGAGGCAAGATTCGAATCTGCGAACGTAGCGGTCACACGGTTCCAGACTGTAGCGCCCGAACGTAGTCAACAATGACGATATGTGGGGGGTTTCGAGTCCCAATCAGGACAGACGTTTTTCGTCAAGTTTTTCCCAGTTCAAGCATGTGCACATCTCGCTACTAATCAAAGCGATATTTAACGCCAATTCATGCCAAGAAACAACTGCGATAGTTGTCGGGTTTGAATCTCGGTCTGGCAAAACTCTTTCATCTGGTCTTTTCAGTTTCAATCATCTTGCTACTGGCGAAAATTTCGACATACAACATTTTGATTGTGCTCAGTTAATATTATGATTTGGCGCTAGGTTGAAATCTTCGTTCAACCCAGAATTTTACATCACGTGATTTCAAGTTTCAAAATGCAGATACATTATTAATTGCGAATGAAACTCTATTTAAGATCTTTCGTGGTTAGTTAACACGGACAATAATTACTGGATGGGACTCCCAGCTTCCAATCCAGTACAAAAATTTACATCGTGTAAATCAAGTAGAGACTTGCTAATTGTACTGGTCAAAAATGAGATATTTCGCGTCTCTATATGTGTAGTCAGCAATGACGATCGTTGCTGTATTGAAGTATTGGTCAGGCACGAAAACGCTGCTTAGTTAGCACTGGCTAGTGGTGCTGGTTTTGATTCGTATACAGAACAAAACAGTTCGGCATGCACTTTAAAATTCAGACACGAGTTACTAGTTGCTCGTGAATGCCGTAGATAATTATCACTTTGTGCCACATAAGAAGGGCGGTAGCCGACTTTCAAATTGCACATAGCTCCAAGTAGAGTAAAATGAAATTACTAGTGATACGCTATTGATGTTGAGGTTCCCATAAAGCTCGTACTGGAGTTAATCGTTATTTTTCCAACTGGATAGTTCGAAACACCCCCCCCCCCCCCCCCCCACCAAGCGAACGATGGTTTGGAAAATCTTTTAGATAGCAAGAATACGTCGAATTATCGTAAAAATATTTAGGAGTTCAGATATTCTTACAAAATCTTATGTTCACACAAAATCTTGTTTTTACTAGGGATTAACCTACTGAATGATTTATGAGCTTTAATTACGAGTTTTGACTGTCTCAGAAACTAATATGAGTGGTAACATTTTGTAAGTATCACTTACTGAAATAAATTTGAATTTACAAGAGTTAAGGTGTGTCTCATCTCTTATGATGTGTTTACTGATTTTTGTAATATCGTGGTGTTAATTTACATCTGACTTGATTGCCATAGAGAGCATTTTTCTCTTGTAGTCACTTGAGTTACCCATTTTCTACTGTCAAACGACTCTACCGAAAACTGTTTAGAGGACCTGCAAGAAAGTTACATTATGTTGGTTGCATTCAATTCACGCAGAACGCAATTCAAGTCGTTCGGATACTTTTCGGCGTGACAGGACATGAAGATACATTTGTTTAACGATGTGCCATAGCACACTGAACGTTTTTGTAGCTTGTGTATTGGAGATAAAGACTGACATAAAGGACTCACAATTGGGAAACTTCTTGTGCACTACTGACGAGGATCTTTAGAGAAATCATTACATTAATGTTTTATATTTTGTAATCAACATTAGGGCTGAAATACATCAGTCTTTAAAAATATAAATTAATTTCATTGTAATGCCCTTAAATACAATGCACAGATTTGTCGTCTTCCCACATCTCCACAGGATCCCTGGAATATGACTAAAATGTAACGTGTAATCATTATGATAATTTACAATCAAAATTGACTACCAGAAACCTCACAGAATCTTTAAATCACGGAAGGTTATCCAGCGTTTGTAAAGTAAGTCAGTTTAAAACAAAATGAAATCGTCAAAAATCGGTATACACTTGCAGAAAATTGATTTATGTAGCTCGTTTTTTAAATTCTGTTTACAGTTAGTTGCAGCTAGCAATTTGTTGCTACTGTGGTGGAGAACTAGATAAAAATTTGCAAACTCGTCCACGAGTAAGGAGCATTTGACTTAATTTTTACCGTGGACGTTATGCTTTTGCTGGCGATAAGAATAAACTTAAAAAATCTTCCTTGAGGGACATTTTTCTTTTGCTCAGATCTGTCAAACAAAGTTTCACGAAATCAGTGCCTATAACATCGTTTGGATACGAAGAGCCTTATGAACATGCCACATCGGGATTTTTAGCTTAATATCTGTCTGTGTAATTCAGATAGCCACTTTATATCCTACGATAATGTTCCACTTTCTGGAATTATTTCTGGAGACACAGTAAAGCTTAACTCCCAGAAAGAAGTAAACTTTAAAACGGTAGCTATCTCTCACTTTATAGGTCGTAAGGTTACACAGACGATCTGGATCTGTCATAAAAGTGAAATTAGCAGTAAAACGTCGTTGTAGCCTTCACACTCATCAGGAGGCGATATGAAACTGATTAGTATCTCGGGGGAATTGCGCGGAGAAAGGGAGAGACAGAGCTTGTAATTAGTGGAGTAAGAAGCTTCTACTTGTATATACTTTGGGCCAGGTAACGCGATTGAAACTCCTGGAAATGAGTTTTTCCTACCTTCCGTTTTATTTCTTCCTGGCGTTATTTCATTCTCATGTGTAGATTCTGCAGCTGATGAGTCTGTTCAGTTTCGATCTGATTCATGTATCTATAGCATCGTCCTCGTATCTCTGCGAATGGATCCTGGGTGTTGCTCGTGTTTTAACTGTTGAACTTTTGCTTCTGGATGGAGTGAGTATCAGTACATTCATCGAGTAACACTTTGAAAAATCACCTATAAACCAGATACATTTCGGTTGGTTTAGGAGGACAACAGTTGATACCACGTGAATTAGATGGAACGATCGCTCTCCCCCCCCGCCTCCCCTCCCCTCTCCCATGAATCATGATCCTAGCCGAAATGGTACGACTGGGATGACCAGCGTGCCTCTACGGTGGAGCTACCCTGTTGTGGGTACAACCATACAGGGTGTCTGTGGAAACGCCAGACTGACGTTTGTTTCCAAAAGAGTTTTGACAGGTGTGAAAATTACCGAACTATCAGTTTAATAAGTCATAGTTGCAAAATACTAACACGAGTTATTTACAGAAGAATGGAAAACCTGGTAGAGTTAGATCTCTGGAAATATCAGTTTGAGTACCGGAGAAATGTTGGAACGTGTAATGCAATAGTGACCCTAAAATATAGGTTAAAGAAGACAAATCTACGTTTATCGCATATGTAAATTTAAAGAAAGCTTGTGACAGTGTTGACTTGACTGCACGCTTTGAAATTCTGAAGGTAACAGGGATAAAATAAAGGTAGCGAAAGGTTATCTGCAACTTGTACAGGAAACAGTCAATATTATGAGAGTCGAAGGATATTAAAGGGAAGCAGTAGTTGAGAAGGGTGTAAGACAGCGTAGTCAATATTATTCAACGTGTATATTGACCAAGCTATGAAGGACGCCAAGGAGAAATTTGGAAGGGGAATTAGAGTTCAGGCAGAATAAATTAAAATTTCGACGTTTTCTGATAACACTATAATTCTGTCAAACACGGCAAAGGACTAGGAAGAACAGTTGAACGGAGTTGATGGGGTCTTGAAAATGAATTGTAAAATGGACATTAATAGTAGGAAAACAAGGATAATGACAAGCAGCCGAATTAAATCAGGAAACGTTGAGGTAATTAGTTTAGGAAATGGGTCATTAGAAGTAATGATTATCAATGCGAACCTTGTCCATCAGTTCACGTTCTCTGGTGCAGTTTGTTATAGGATTAATTCCCATATTCTGTAGCACTTTCATCCTACCAATGGTGCCATCATTAAAAGGAATAACAGCATCACTGACCAACAACTTTAGTGTCTTCATTCCAACAAAACATTTTTTGGTAAGCGAATCCGTATAAGATTTTTGAACGGCTCATTGGGATTTTGAGTCTGACCATGCAGACACTTCATCAGTAATTCAGGTTTTGCCAGGTCTCTGTAAATAGGTTTTATGATATCCATGACTGCTGCTGGGATGGAATGTTTATGGCTATATGAACTGTCTGAGTACTGGGCATTGCGGTAATTGCACCATGGATTGGGTCCTGGAGGGCAAAGGTGGTGGACTGGTTTTTCTTCACTTGACAGTCTGTGGAACAAAATAGCCCGTACTGCCTGATTCATTTTCGACAAATCCTCAGTATTATTTCTAATCGCCATCCCATAATACTGGTGTAGTTCGTCAATCATTTTGTCTGTCAGCCTGCCTCTTATGGTTTTACCATCAGAAAGTTTCTCGTCTCTCAAACTTTGTTTCAGCTTCCCCAACCTGGTGTCCATCCTCTTCT
The DNA here is from genome assembly GCF_023897955.1 of Schistocerca gregaria. NCBI lineage: Eukaryota > Metazoa > Arthropoda > Insecta > Orthoptera > Acrididae > Schistocerca > Schistocerca gregaria. The sequence goes on along the minus strand of NC_064931.1, from coordinate 767,586,420 downwards.
GGACATGACCAACACAGAATGGTTCAAATGGCTCTGAGCGCTATGGGACTTAACATCTGCCGTCATCAGTCCCCTAGAACTTAGAACTACTTAAACCTAACTAACCAAAGACATCACATGCATCCATGCCCGAGGCAGGATTCGAACCTGCGACCGTAGCGGTCACACGGTTCCAGACTGAAGCGCCTAGAACCACACGGCCACACCGGCCGGCCATGACCAACACATTCCAGTTTTGTGATAAGTTTCTCACAACAAGGCTGAGCGGCTACTGCACTGTTATAACCTTTTGATTCTCCATCTCCTAAGAACTTAGTGAAACACACTCCACTTTCGTTCACAGATCGACTAAAACTTTCAATAGCTGCAGAGACCTGCATACCACCACTTGTTCCTTCATAATTTCTGTCACAGATATGCCCTTCTTCATACCCTGTTTTACACTTATAGCAATGCTTGGTTAAAATCTGGAAATTTATTACTTTTCCAGTATCCACAATGCTCACCGTAGCCACAGAATTCTTAGAACTGTATCCGCACATTTTCCAAGTGCCATGAAAAGCTACTGGTATGTCACTCATACCATCATTTGCTTCAACAGCTTCATTTGCAGCACCCTTCATTGAGTCACATTAACAGATTCCACAGAAGCTCCAATTAATGCTCTATACTTGTCGATTTTACATTGTTTCCACTGCAGTGTGTTTTCGCCAATAGCTCTCAGTCCATAAAACAACCTAACATTTACTTCAAAATAATTACCTTTACACTTATCAGATCTCCAAAATGATTGAATATATTTGCAATTGGCACAATTAATGATACGTTTCCTCGTTAATACATTTGATACCTCACTGTGTTCATGAAAACTAACTGGCTCTCCACATATTTTATAACACACACATTCACCTAACACCCTTGTTAGAATGTGATAACCTATCAGAATATAACCTAACCTACCGTTTACATAACTTTCGTTCTGAGAAAACTGTGTATCACAACGTTTTATTTTAATCTTCGAGGCACTAATAGGTGTTCCTCTAGATACTGACGTGTTTGCCTGTATTTCATTGTCTGTAACTTCACACGCCACATGTTGAACACAATGTTTCCCTTTATTCTAAACTCTACTACCATGAAACTCACGTTTCTTAAAAGCACTTCGTTTTGGCGACATACACTCCTGGAAATTGAAATAAGAACACCGTGAATTCATTGTCCCAGGAAGGGGAAACTTTATTGACACATTCCTGGGGTCAGATACATCACATGTTCACAATGACAGAACCACAGGCACGTAGACACAAGCAACAGAGCATGCACAATGTCGGCACTAGTACAGTGTATGTCCACCTTTCGCAGCAATGCAGGCTGCTATTCTCCCATGGAGACGATCGTAGAGATGCTGGATGTAGTCCTGTGGAACGGCTTGCCATGCCATTTCCACCTGGCGCCTCAGTTGGACCAGCGTTCGTGCTGGACGTGCAGACCGCGTGAGACGACGCTTCATCCAGTCCCAAACATGCTCAATGGGGGACAGATCCGGAGATCTTGCTGGCCAGGGTAGTTGACTTACACCTTCTAGAGCACGTTGGGGGGCAAGGGATACATGCGGACGTGCATTGTCCTGTTGGATCAGCAAGTTTCCTTGCCGGTCTAGGAATGGTAGAACGATGGGTTCGATGACGGTTTGGATGTACCGTGCACTATTCAATGTCCCCTCGACGATCACCAGAGGTGTACGGCCAGTTTAGGAGATCGCTCCCCACACCATGATGACGGGTGTTGGCCCTGTGTGCCTCGGTCGTATGCAGTCCTGATTGTGGCGCTCACCTGCACGGCGCCAAACACGCGTACGACCATCATTGGCACCAAGGCAGAAGCGACTCTCATCGCTGAAGACGAGACGTCTCCATTCGTCCCTCCATTCACGCCTGTCGCGACACCACTGGAAGCGGGCTGCACGATGTTGGGGCGTGAGCAGAAGACGGCCTAACGGTGTGCGGGACCGTAGCCCAGATTCATGGAGACGGTTGCGAATGGTCTTCGCCGATACCCCAGGAGCAACAGTGTCCCTAATTTGCTGGGAAGTGGCGGTGCGTTCCCCTACGGCACTCCGTAGGATCCTACGGTCTTGGCGTGCATCCGTGCGTCGCTGCGGTCCGGTCCCAGGTAGACGGGCACGTGCACCTTCCGCCGACCACTGGCGACAACATCGATGTACTGTGGAGACCTGACGCCCCACGTGTTGAGCAATTCGGCGGTACGTCCACCCGGCCTCCCGCATGCCCACTATACGCCCCCGCTCAAAGTCCGTCAACTGCACATACCGTTCACGTCCACGCTGTCGCGGCATGCTACCAGTGTTAAAGACTGCGATGGAGCTCCGTATGCCACGGCAAACTGGCTGACACTGACGACGGCGGTGCACAAATGCTGCGCAGCTAGCGCCATTCGACGGCCAACACCGCGGTTCCTGGTGTGTCCGCTGTGCCGTGCGTGTGATCATTGCTTGTACAGTCCTCTCGCAGTGTCCGGAGCAAGTATGGTGGGTCTGACACACCGGTGTCAATGTGTTCTTTTTTCCATTTCCAGGATTGTACTTTACGTTTGAGAGATTTACCAATCTATTCGTCACTTATTCTCGGAAAAACGATAGCACATCGACATACAACGCGTGTTTATACTATGAAACGATACGATGGTGTATTTGACAGTGCTACCAATAGAAACACGTAATTTAACCTTGATAAGACAGCAATCCACAGCCTTCTATATAAAAAAATTTCCGGTTTTATTAGATCTTGAAGTAATGGACATAAAAATTTTAACATTTTCACCGGTGTAGATTATATTTAAAAAAGTAAAATAAAATACTTCCCATCTCAGTTTTTATTTATTCGGATAATTGCACATTTTATAATGAGATAAAAATCTGAAAACGTGAAAACAAACTTTTTCCGTCCTAACTCCTCTTAACAGCGCCTTTGAACCTAACCTGGACCATTCACTAAGCCGATTTATACAAGCCCAGGAAGGGTGTATCACCCCAGAGCAATTGTTGCGGTATGTGGAACAGTACTCGGTTGATAGATGTCAGGTAACCGTGACTTTGAGCGCCACAATTCCTATCGCTGGGGTGACTCTCATTTTGCTCTGCCTAGCTCTCATGTACTTCAGATAACGAATCATGCTGCAGACAGATCCAAGGATAATCTAAAGTCCCGTATAATGGATATCACGAGCAATAGACGGTAGGTAAATTTAAGGAGTTGGGGATGAACACAGTAATTAAGTATAGTGGATTAGTGTTATGAACTATGTTATATTGAAAGAGGAGTGGGGAGAAAGGAATGGAAAGGGAAGGGAATAGTGACATCAACTGCATCACGGCTTTGTGCGGCCGCCGTGGTCTCGCGGTTCTATGCGCGCAGTCCGGAACCGTGCGACTGCTACGGTCGCAGGTTCGAATCCTGCCCCGAGCATGGATGTGTGTGATGTCCTTAGGTTAGTTAGGTTTAAGTAGTTCTATGTTCTAGGGGACTAATGACCACAGCAGTTGAGTCCCATAGTTCTCAGAGCCATTTGAACCAATTTTCACATCTGTCAACACCTGCCTTCTTTCGGATTGGAATTATTATATTCTTCTTGACCGAAAGGAGCACTGGAGGCATATAAATAAGTCTGGTTTTTAAGGCAAGGATCACTTGTCTGTTCCAGAAGCCAGTAGTACCATGATGACGCCAGAACGACCGCGAGAACATTGGGCTCCACTAGAGAGGCTATATACAGGCAGTCTAGGCTCCACCAGCTGTAGTCAGGGGTTCGAGACCGGTCTGTGCCTGTCTTTAAAGGACTGCCGACTCTAACACTGAGGTCTTAGCGTGACTCGGTATCATCTTGCCAGCCGCCATCCGACTACTGCCCGAGGGCGGCAAGTTACCCCATGCGCACAGCCGCCGTCACGCTCTGTTGAAGTGACTCGGCCGGCCATTGTGGCCGAGCGATTCTAGGCGCTTCAGTCCGGAACTGCGCTGCTACTACGGTCCTGCCTCGGGCACGGATGCGTTTGATGTCCTTAGGTTCGTTAGGTTGAAGTAGTTCTAAGTTCTAGGGGACTGATGACCTCATAAGTTAAGTCCAACAGTGCTCAGATACATTTGAACCATTTTGAGCCGGTGGATTGTGCAGTGAGGATAGACGAGCTCAGCAATAAACAGCGCTGCGCAGCCACAACCGTGTAGCAAGTGGGGCGGCATCACCACACCAGGGTAAGTTTCTTGTTTTGGCAACGTGATTAGGCGCTGTGTTTTAGAGACGAAAGGAACTGTTGTTGTTGTGGTCTTCAGTCCTGAGACTGGTTTGATGCAGCTCTCCATGCTATTCTATTCTGTGCAAGCTTCTTCATATCCCAGTACCTACTGCAACCTACATCCTTCTGAATATGCTTAGTGTATTCATCTCTTGGTCTCCCTATACGATTTTTACCCTCCACGCTGCCCTCCAATGTTAAATTTTTGGTCCCTTGGTGCCTCAAAACATGCCCTACCAGCCGGTCCCTTCTTCTTGTTAAGTTGTGCCACAAATTCCTCCCCTATTCTATTCAATACCTCCTCATCATTTACGTGATGTACCCATCTAATCTTCAGCATTCTTCTGTAGCACCACATTTCGAAAGCTTCTATTCTCTTCTAGTCCAAACTATTTATCGTCCATGTTTCACTTCCATAAATGGCTACACTTCATACAAATACACTTCCTGACAATTAAATCTATACTTGATGTTAACAAATTCCTGTTCTTCAGAAACGCTTTCCTTTCCATTGCTTGTCTACATTTTATATCCTCTCTACTTCGACCATCATCAGTTATTTTGCTCCTACACTACTTTAAGTGTCTCCTTACCTAATCTAATTCCCTCAGCATCACCTGACTTAATTCGACTACATTCCATTATCCTCGTTTTCCTTTTGTTGATGTTCATCTTATATCCTCCTTTCAAGACACTGTCCATTCCGTTCAACTGCTCTTCCAAGTGCTTCGCTGTCTGTGACAGAATTACAATGTCTTCGGCGAACTTCAAAGTTTTTATTTCTTCTCTATGGATTTTTATACCTACTCCGAATTTTTCTTTTGTTTAGAGGCTAAAGCCCTGTCCCACTCCCTTCCCAACCATTGCTTCCCTTTCATGTCCCTCGACTCTTATAACTGCCAAACTGATCTTCCCCGAGGTCGGCTTCTACCAGTTTTTCCATTCGTCTGCAAAAAATTCGCGTTAGTTTTCTGCAGCTGTGACTCATTAAACTGATAGTTTGGTAATTTTCACATCGCCGGCCGCGGTGGTCTCGCGGTCCTAGGCGCGCAGTCCGGAACCGTGCGACTGCTACGGTCGCAGGTTCAAATCCTGTCTCGGGCATGGATGTGTGTGATGTCCTTAGGTTAGTTAGGTTTAAGTAGTTCTAAGTTCTAGGGGACTAATGACCACATCAGTTGAGTCCCATAGTTCTCAGAGCCATTTGAACCAATTTTCACATCTGTCAACACCTGCCTTCTTTCGGATTGGAATTATTATATTCTTCTTGACCGAAAGGAGCACTGGAGGCATATAAATAAGTCTGGTTTTTAAGGCAAGGATCACTTGTCTGTTCCAGAGGCCAGTAGTACCATGATGACGCCAGAACGACCGCGAGAACATTGGGCTCCACTAGAGAGGCTATATACAGGCTCTCTAGGCTCCACCAGCTGTAGTCAGGGGTTCGAGACCGGTCTGTGCCTGTCTTGAAAGGACTGCCGACTCTAACACTGAGGTCTTAGCGTGACTCGGTATCATCTTGCCAGCCGCCATCCGACTACTGCCCGAGGGCGGCAAGTTACCCCATGCGCACAGCCGCCGTCACGCTCTGTTGAAGTGACTCGGCCGGCCATTGTGGCCGAGCGATTCTAGGCGCTTCAGTCCGGAACTGCGCTGCTACTACGGTCCTGCCTCGGGCATGGATGTGTGTGAAGTTCTTAGATTAGTTAGGTTTAAGTAGTTCTAAGTCTAGAGGACTGATGACCTCAGTAGTTAAGTCCCATAGTGCTTAGAGCCATTTGAATCTTTTTTTTTCATATTAGTCTTCTTACGCCGTCACCGCAGCCGTGTGCGGAGCCGAGGGGCTGCCTCCCAAATGAATCGCTATCGTTGTACAACATGACACGCCGCCTTGCCCTTGGCCTGCACAGGCCGCCGGCCGTAGCAGCGTGAGGCGCCAGCCTAGTAGCATTAGACAGATGCCCACGTCAATTCATCGGCCCCAGCCAGAGTCAGCGATGGAGGCGCCCTGTCTCACTACGCCATCGACCAAGATCAATAAAGGTCTTTGTAATTGTTAACAGTGTTTGCCTGTCAACACCACTCACTCATCTCCCGACGTGCCCACAATGCGGTCGTTACCGGTTTCTCAAAGCAAATCTTTCAACTGGCAAGCGACATGTGGTGTCACCCAATCTAGCATACAAACAGTAGTGTGCACACAGTTGCGTTCTTGCAAAGATCGAATGACTTGTTGCACAAGGAGATCCTTATAACGGGCAGATGTCACTGTACACCTAACAGGCCCGTAAGGTGTCATCTCGTCGAAGAAAAACGGACCAAGTATGAAGGAGCTGAGCTGAGCGCAGTTGATGTTCCTTCACAACATCTTGACGCATTAGAACACGATATGTGACAGTTCTGTGCATTGATGGCGCTGTGCAGAGTAAAATGTGCTTTTTTCATTCAAAGAATATTACCTGGGCACATTTCATCCATTTCCATGCTTTCCAAAGAGACGAAGGTTAAAGTCACGGCATTTAGCCTATCTTGGGACTTCATTATGTATCTTGTAGGGATAGCAGCGTAAAACTCACCTCAAAATCTTTTGAGGTGAGGAAAATGAAATATCGTGTGACGAGGGCCTCCCGTCGGGTAGACCGTTCGCCTGGTGCAAGTCTTTCGATTTGACGCCACTTCGGCGACTTGTGCGTCGATGGGGATGAAATAATGATGATTACGACAATACATCAACCAGTCCCTGAGGGGAGAAAATCTCCGACCCACACGGGAATCGAACCCCAGGCCCTTTGGACTGACAGTCTGTCGCGCTGACCACTCAGCTACCGAGGGCGGACTTCAGGTGAGGGAATGGCTGTGACACAGTGGGAGGACTGCCTGCAGAATTTGAGCCATGTGCTGCACGGACGGCTATAGCTACAACTACATCATCAACAACACCCACTACCTGCTGCTACACTTAAGCCAGTTTTTTATTCAATGATGTTAATCATATTCTTTAGCCAGTTTATTGACGTGGGCTTCTTCACAGCTGTTTCTGTCGGCGATATTCCTGCAGTGAAGCTCTGCTATTGCTCCCGTTCCGATAAAACAACTTCACCAGTAGTGCACGGTCCTTCTTCTCAATAATCACTGCGTTTTGTGTGAGAAACTTCAACCTTCTTAGCCATTTACACCAAACGTCACGTCACAAAAGACATCAACACTCGTTGCCAAGCGACAGACTACATACTGACTTCAAATGGTTCAAATTGCTCTGAGCACTATGAGACTTAACATCTGTGGTCATCAGTCCCCTAGAACTTAGAACTAATTAAACCTAACTAACCTAAGGACATCACACACATCCATGCCCGAGGCAGGATTCGAACCTGCGACCGTAACAGTCGCACGGCTCCGGACTGAGCGCCTAGAACCGCTAGACCACCGCGGCCGGCTACTGACTTCAAAACAATAAATATTTCGCGTTCCGACTGCTTATAGCGCCGTAAGTTCACCTGGTGGCAGGAAGTGGAACTGTTATATTTTCAGCATAGTCTTCGAGCAGACCGGTTAATGAACATACCAGCTATGATTCAGCGTGCTGTGCTGTGCAAATCCCTCACTGCGACACTCGGAATACCCATTAGTTTAATTACAAGTACGGCGTATGTCTAGTGCCTTGTGATTTTATATTCGTTCCATATGATATAATGAATGTCAGTTATATGACTGTTTGACCTTACTGTAATCTCCATCTTGTGGTCATGTGGTTAATGGGCGTGCTCATGTTTAGCGCCATGCATAAGAGAGTATCGCTCACGTCCGAAGTATAGGTTGGTGACGGTACTTGTATGGTGTGGCTGTGTATTGTTTTGGGAGGAATGTAGCAAGTTTGAGGATTTCACTTGTTGAACAAGTTTACTCCATGCACTCACATTTCAGTATTGAGGGTGTTGAGTATTGGCTGTTAGACTTTTTCATGACCGAGCGGAGTGGCGCAGTGGTTAGCACACTGGACTTGCATTCTGGAGGATGACGGTTTAAACCTGCGTCCGGGCATCCTGATTTGGGTTGTCCGTCATTTTCCTATATCGTTTCGGGCAAATGCCCCGGTGGTTCGTTTAAAAGGACACGGTCGATTTCCTTCCCCATCCTTCCCTAATCCGAGCTTGTGCTCCGTCTCTAATGACCTCGTTGTCGACGGGACGTTAACCACTAATCTCCTCTTCCTCTTTTTCATGAAACGTATAGTCGTGAGCGTGACTCGACTCCAAGCTGTTTCAGAAGACACGCATGATTGAGGATGATGTCCTTAAAGCAAGTGTCTTCTGTCACCGAACTGCTGTGATTAATAAAACGTGGCGCGTGATGGGAAATTGAAGTGTAATGTGGGTTTTCGGAATACGATTTGGACAACAATGTCTTCCCGTGAAATGCGAATACATGCAACACTTTTCCGTCACGTCTATAAAAATCCACAGTAAATTCATATTAATTTGGCACAATACAATTATCTTTGCATGGGGTCATATTTTTAGTATTAGTCACTTCGGCAACATTCGCTACAAATAATGCTATATAACTTTAACGCTTAACTGTAAAACTCCGTAATCTGCTGCGTTTTTCCAGTTATCTGCACAAGTGATAAATTCTTCTCAGAAAGTGAAAATTAATTGAGAAGCGCATTTTTTTGAAGGTACAGGTCTAAAATATCGTGCATCATCTTTGGAAAAGACTCACAAGGCTAGTCTCTTAACAGCAGTCCTCACCTCGAACATACCTTTTGTCATCATGAACTACTTTACATATAAGACTTTCTTTGTGATAGGTCGACCACGTAATTCCGATTGCTTAAGCATTTTTGAACATGTTTCAAACAAATAGCAAAAATCAGTATAGAAAATGGGAAGTTTAAAGTTTAAATGGTGTCAACGAAATGACTTATATATTTTACTAGCACCAAGCCTAAATGCTATTGAGCATGGAAAAGTACATGTTTTCACCCGATGCATCGTCCATCTCAAAATCGATTCTGATGGCCAGACTGCACGCAAAGTGTTCGGCTTTATCTCAAGGGTAATACAAGCGTATCGCTACAACAGCTTAGGGCTACAGCTAGAAAGTAACTGCATGGAATCAAGTAAATGGTCGTAAATTACCGATCACGATATGTAAAAAGAACAGAAAAGACAGAGAGTAATATAGAGAACAGCGTTCTCACGAAACTCCCCCCCCCCCCCCCCCACACACACACAAATGTCCATTCAGCACTGGGCAGCACGCTCTTTGAATTATCTCTTACCGATTGACTTGTAGACTATGCCTATTAGCCGACCGCTGTGACCAAGCGGTTCTAGGCGCTTCAGCCCGGAACTGCGCTGCTGCTACGGTCGCAGATTCGAATCCTGCCACTGTCATGGATGTGTATGAAGTCCTTAGGTTAGTCAGGTTTAAGTAGTTCTAATTCTAGGGGACTAATGACCTCAGATGTTAAGTCCCATAGTGCTCAGAGCCACTTGAACCATTTTTTAACCTGTCCGAAGTGTCGCTTGCCAGCCGGCCGCACACAGCTGTGACATCTGTAGTGTTAGAACTTGTGGGCCCTCTCATTCGAGGTGATCGACTGATCACAATCCAACATCTCGCTGTTCAACTGGAAGTCTCTATTGGTAATGGTGACACATTCGTCCACCAGCTAGGATACTGAACGGTGTGTGTCCGATGGGTTCCTCGCCTCCTAACAGAAGATCATAAAGTACAATTCTCAAGGCTGTCAATTCAACTAAGTACCTGGGTGTTAAAATTACGAACAACTTCAGTTGGAAGGACCACATAGATAATATTGTCGGGAAGGCGAGCCAAAGGTTGCGTTTCATTGGCAGGACACTTAGAAGATGCAACAAGTCCACTAAAGAGACAGCTTACACTACACTCGTTCGTCCTCTGTTAGAATATTGCTGCGCGGTGTGGGATCCTTACCAGGTGGGATTGACGGAGGACATCGAGAGGGTGCAAAGAAGGGCAGCTCGTTTTGTATTATCGCGTTATAGAGGAGAGAGTGTGGCAGATATGATACACGAGTTGGGATGGAAGTCATTACAGCATAGACGTTTTTCGTCGCGGCGAGAGCTTTTTACGAAATTTCAGTCACCAACTTTCTCTTCCGAATGCGAAAATATTTTGTTGAGCCCAACCTACATAGGTAGGAATGATCATCAAAATAAAATAAGAGAAATCAGAGCTCGAACAGAAAGGTTTAGGTGTTCGTTTTTCCCGCTCGCTGTTCGGGAGTGGAATAGTAGAGAGATAGTATGATTGTGGTTCGATGAACCCTCTGCCAAGCACTTAAATGTGAATTGCAGAGTAGTCATGTAGATGTAGATGTAGAAAGAGCAATGAAGGACTATCTGTGTATAATTGCTTGCGCGTTACGACAATGTTTGTCGAACATCATCACAGGCGTTGAAACATGGGTCAATCACTTCGAACCGTAAACAAATCTACAATCCATGGAGTGGTACCACACCACCTCTCCTCCAAAGAAAAGTTCAAAGTTGCATCCTTTGCCGATAAGGATTTAGCGACTGTCTTCTGGGACTCTGAAGAGGTCGTAGTGCAACGGTCAACTCTGAAGTGTATTGTGCTACCATCAGGAAATTTAAGAAACAACTTCAGCTCGTTCGACGCCACAAAAATGCAAACGAACTTCGTCTCCACGACAACGCAAGGCCTCACACAAGTCTGCGCTCCCGTGAAGGGCTACAAAATCTCATTGAAGTGTTCTTTCTCATCCGCCCCACAGCCCGGATTTCGCGCCTTCCTACTTCGATCTGTTTGGCCCAATGAAAGATGCACTCCATGGGAAGCAGTACCTGGGTGATGGGTAGGTTACTGATGCAGCAAGACATTGACTCCAACGTCGACCGGTAGAGTGGTACCATGCGGATGTTCAGGCCCACGCAGTAACGTGCCTTAAGACTGTCGCATTGAACGGATATTATGTTGAAAAATAGCCAAAAGAGTGGGGGATAATGTTTCGTGTTGCAATCCTGAATAACACCAATCTGCTGTCGGAAAGAAAGTGCTGCATTACTTGTCGAACTCACCTCGTACAACTAATCAAGCAATCCAAGTCTGAGAAATTGTGAGCTGCTCAGAAAGTGTATTACACTTTCGCGAGAGAGAGTGGCACTCATAACTGTCTGGACTCAGGGTGCGTGCGCCCAGCAGCGCTAGTCAGCAATGGATAAAGGCGGCCGACATGCCCCCGACGACCTGAGGACCACCAGCAACCCAGATGACGTCACGAAGACAAATGTGAAACACAACTCCATACTTTTTGAAAAACTATACAGGGATGGAAGGAGTCCCAGTTATTGTCGAAGTGACCAGTGCTAATTTCGCTTTTTTTTTATGAATACAGGGAAACATACAGAAATTTCTGATTTCGTGATTATAGAACACATCTTAACATGAAAGTGGTTGGTGTCAGCTGCTAGCCATGTTCTACTCGTTGGTTAACACCACTGCGCCAAAGCACGGTGGCGGGAAAGACGTATTTGATTGGTTAACAAAATCTGGAGGGTAAGGTAAAGAATTTCCTCACGATGGCCAAGCAGAGCCACGACAGCACATTCTTGGATATCCGTAGAGGGAGATGAATTTGTCATGTTGATTCATAGATTAGGCATTTGCAGTGGCCGAGCGGCAGACTGCCTTCATAGGAGAAAACAGCTGGGATTTGTCGCAAAGTTTGGTGCAGGGGCTTACTGCACCCGACTTTCACTGACTGTAGTGCTCTTCGGAACCACGCCACTTCTCTAAAGCCGCTATGACTGACCTCCAGCGGTCAAGCGAGAACACAGGACGAACATCGGCCACAGCTCATTTCTAACAAGATAGTGTGCAACCTTCTTCCTGAGTTAGCAAGCCATGTATGCTCCTTAAACATAGCTAAGAAATAAGCAAAAAATAATCAAATATCACACAGTGATATGATTGTCATATCACATCATCCGCCCAGACCGTTGCAGGCAAACAAAAGCGCCAAGTAAACCATCAAACTGCATTTCGGTGAGAAGTGGTCAACTGAGCGTCATTGTTAACCAACGGTAAATGCGTAATTACCTTAAAAGTTTTTACTTACAAAGCAAAACAAATACGGCTAATTAAACCTCCTCCAAAACAATTGAAAATTATGAAATCATAGGAACAAAAATTTTAAATACCAAACAAGTTCGTATCTCAGGATAAAAAATGGTCGGTTAACTTTCACTGGGCACTGTAATGTTAAATAAATTTTGAGTTGACATGAAATGAAATGAGCGTATGGCATTGTTGGCCGGGAGGCCCCATACGGGGAAGTTCGGCCGCCAGACTGCAAGTCCTTTAACGCCACTTCGGCAACTTGCGAGTCAATGACGATGAAAGGCACACAACACCTAGTCATCACGAGGCAAAGAAAATCCTCGACCCCGCCGGGAATCGAACCCGGGGCGCCGTGCGCGAGAAGCGAGAATGCTACCGCAAGACCACGATGTGCGGACTGCATTGACGTGATACTATGATTATAAAGGTAACATTCTGTTATAATTACACGCATCCGATAAATAAAAATCCTGTGCCCTATGAACTACAGTGCAGCCAAAAAATACTGATAATGAATGGTATTTGCAAAAGCTTTCTGGTGAGTGCATTTTTCAAAAATAATTTTGGACTTTTTAATTTTTCACCTTTTGTTTTTTCATGTTGTGTATGGGTTCTGATGAAGGGCTTACCATTTGACATAGAGTGACGTCATTTCGTAGTTTAGCAAAATTGTCTGAGCTATTTCCTTCGTTTTTGCTGGGTTGGTAATTTTTTAAATCTATATATTAATATATTTTGGTATAATATTATGAGACGTGAAAATATATGTTGGACTCTTTTATATTAATAGAAAAAGTAATTATGTTCCTTTAATCTTAATTACAAATATCTGATAATTGTAGTAACCGTAACGGCATTATAAATAAAGATTTTTTTTAACCGAGCTAGATGGTTTTGTTCGCAAAATATTGACGATGATCGCGCACTCATATAGAAAATGCATTTCTTTTATTAAACATGCAGATTGGTGACATGTTGGGGCTCTGCTCTATCCTTCCCACAACGGATCTCAGAAAACTGTTACTGCGAACTACCAGAACCGCCTATGGCCCACTGTTGAACGCCGCATTTTAAGTACTTCTTAAAGGAGCATATCTTGGGCATACCGTGCATTCCAAACTTTTTGAGCGGATATAAAGAGGAAACATTGCTGACGTTCCTGAACTAGCGGCAAGCGAATTTTTAAAATCGCCCTGGGGAATTACGAAGACGCTATCAAAAGAAGGCACTGTGAGCTTTTCAGCAAGCATGCGTTTGGCAGCAGTGCTGGGCTGCTAACTACTGATCAACAGTGGATGAATAGTTTACTTACAACTTATTATCATCATTTATTTTAATTTTCAAATGTTCGTTCGTAAATATTACAGAAGTTATTATGTTAATTGCATGACCATCTTTCACAGTCGCTGTTATACATTAAATTTTAATCGTTTCTTACTGTCTTAACTGTACTGTACCTTAAGAGTGTTTTACGGCAGAAAAGTTTCTCTTTAGTTTACAACGCATCATCGGTGCTCGATCTGTAAATACGGCATGTATAATAGATTTCCACACGTTGCTGTTTATATATCAAAAACGTTTTCCTTTATACATTTGTTGTACAGTTTACTGTGTTCATTCCTCTCCTCAATATATTCCGAATTCGACAGGCACTTTTCCTCGTTGTTTGTAGAGCAACTGTGAAAGATAGCCTTGAAAAAAAAAAAAAAAAGAAAACAACTTTTCAATTAATATAAAATAGTCCAACATATATTTGCATGCTTCATAATATTATACCAAAATATATTAATATACACAGAGAAACTACCAACCCACCAAAAACGAAGGAAATTGTTCAATTTTCCTAAATTACGAAATGAGCTCACTCTATGTCAAATGGCAAGTTCTTAATCGGAACCTATACATAACACATTTTACTCTCAAAAAAATTCTGAATAACACAGCTATTTCTCCCAACGTATTTGCAGGATTGAGAGGCACAAATATACAGTTATAAAGAAATCGAAACCAGAAACAAAAGCTTGCATGTCTGGAAGCTTAAATAAACCTCACTAAGCCATAAACAACATGCAATAAAATGATATATGAATCTGTCATTGTTTCTTAATAAAGAAATAACACTGCTTGAGAAAGGCCTGGAACACAATGTCAGTACACAAATAGATCAAAAATACATAGAAAACCTTGTTGTTGAATCAGAAAGTATCTTCAAGCATGAAAATAAGATACGAAATAAGTAAGGTAAACACTGATCCCACAAAGAAGCTAGTAAGCAACGAAATCAAAAACACAGTAACACATTTGAAACAAATAAGTGAATCCAAAGAAACCAGTCAGTCAATGACCTATACTTCCTAACGGGAGATTCAATTAGCATTCACGCATAGACTTTCTTTAGTGACTCAGGAATCCAATACAACAGCCCATTTGGCGCACACAGGTGGGGAAAGTGTATATCACATCAGAAGATGGGTTCGTCGGAGGCGTTTGTCTGCTTATTTCGCAGCTAAGTTGTTGAGCCAAGCGCCATCGTGGAATTTGCTGCCAACCTTGCAAAGTCTTAAACCAAAACAATAGAAGCTCCGTAACACTGACAAATCTCAAACAATTACCACAGGAACGTAACACCATTGTTAAACAGTGGTAACAACGCATAAAAAGCAATACATTAATAAGACACAAGAGTTCATCACAAAAAATAAAGTTACAAAACCAAAATAACATTCAATTAACAGGTTCCAGACGAAATTGAGGGTACACTGAGCAAACCCTAGAAAACAAAAAAGAAGAAAAATATTGCAATCAAGTCCCAGTGCATCTTGCCTCCGTTGTGAAGTGAAGTTACACGTGGGAGATTCCCAGCAGAATCTATTATGAACTATAGGACTGTTTCCAAATTTCCATTTGCAACACACATGTTAATACTGTCAAAAATCTACAAATTACAATGCATAAAAGACAAACAGATTCGAGACACAGCCTTGCTCCTCTTATCCGATATAGATGACATTCATACTACTATACCAATAACAGAAACAGTAAACATCTTATAAGCAAATCCTAAAATACACAGTGCACGTCTGCGTGAATATATCTAGCATACGGTCAAGTTGTTGTAACAAGTAACAGAATCAAACTGTTTCTAGTCCAATGCTGAACACTATTTAGCGGGCCGGCGTGGCCGTGCGTTTCTAGGCGCTTCAGTCTGGAACCGCGAGACCGCTACGGTCGCAGGTTCGAAACCTGCCTCGGGCATGGATATGTGTGATGTCCTTAGGTTAGTTAGGTTTAAGTAGTTGTAAGTTCTAGGGGACTGATGACCTCAGATGTTAAGTCCCTTAGTGCTCAGAACCATTTCAACCATTTTTTTGAACACTATTTACAAAATGAAGAATTACTAATGGGACCCCCAGGACCTGTAATCATAGCAAATATATTTATTGACCATATAGTACATATCATATTTAACAAAACATTGGCAAAAATATACAACATCCCATACTGGTTAGATATCTAGATGAACTAACCGATGAACTGGGCAGTAAAACTGACCAGATACATGGAAAAATAAATTCTACTCATGATACGATAAACTTTGCAATGGAAAAAGGACCAAATAGATACATAAATTTCTTTGTCATTACTGTGAAGAGTCAGGATAATCAACGACTATCTGACACTTTCAGAAAACCGAGAACAGTGTCTATAGTAATACACCAGACGTCAAATCACCCACACTCACAGGAGAACTTTGATTCATGCCTAATAGAGTGAACACAGTATTACTACACACAGGAGACAACTAGAAAGAAATGACTTCGATATTACGAACAGTGGATACAAAGAAAACCCAATAACAATGCAATAGGAAACTTACAAATGTTGTTGATTGTGGCATACACAGAGAATATCTAATATTTTCAGAAAACAAGCAATAAAAATACACTGTGCAAAAAATAAAGAGTCACTTATTTGTAACCATGTCATATTTTTCCGGCACAGAAGTTTAAATTTGACTCAAAGCCCCTACAGCGTTCCTCTGTAACGGTGCAAAAACGTGGCTCTCTACAAAGTTGCCGTTTGGCTCGGCGAAGCTTCAAACAGCAAGATGTCGACACACGCGAAAAAAAGGCCAGAGCTCATAAATTCATGTGAAGTGTAAGGTGGGTTAATGATATCATATTGGCACCAAATTTCACCACAATTCTCCCCAACGCCATCGTGGACGTGTTACACGAGCGAAACATCGTCACACTTACAATTAACGACTTCGAAGCCCTTCTCTATGCGCCTCTGCGACGGAGGTCAGTACCATGACGCCCAGCGTTGGAATCATGCAATTTTTTTTATAGATAGCTGAGGACAACATTCCATGCTCAGTGCTACTGAGTCGACACAGAAAGGCCTCATGGGGTGGCGTATAGAGCGTCGATGATACCACATCTTCCCTTGGGGCATTCATTTACACATATTTCGCGGTGGAAAACGACAATTCGCAGTGTGATGTGCAACAGAACGACGTTTTTAATTACCTTTGATAATGATGATGCTCCCGGGGTGATTTAAATTTGCTGTTTCATATGTTTTCGTGTCGTGGTTGCACTCCGTGATTAGGCCACAGGGGAGCGCGAAGCAGAAGGGATGAGAAACCATATACACCCTTTGCTACTCAGAATCACATTCAGATTTCGTAGAATGGTTTTTAACGGTTCCTAGTGGTTGCACCCTGTATACCAGAGCAAACAACGGGGTCAGATCACGTTCAGTAGAATTGCAATCCCATAATGTCCGTAGTGAAGCTCAATTGTTTAGGTGATGTCGGCAGTGTTAAATATTTTCAGGAACAGCACTATCAACTGCCGTTTTCGACCACAAGATGTGTATAAATGAACGCTCCAAGGGACGATGTAGTTTCATTCACGCCCGTGAGGCCTTTTCGTGTTAATTCAGCGAGTCAGTGCATCTGAAATATTTTCATCAGCCACAAATAAGGAAACAGGGTGATTACAACACTGCGTGTCGCGGTTCCGGCCTCCATTGCACAGGCGTCAAAAGAAGGGGTGCGATGTGGGTAAGGCGGGTGCGACGAAATTCCCACCCTGTGACACGTTCACGGAGGTTTTCGACAGAACTGTGGGGAAATTTACTGCCAATCGTTTTCCGCAGTGTAATTCGCCAAACCAGCAACTCAATTTAAAAATATTTCTAAACAGCAATAGAAAAGACAGATCTATAACAGAAATCAGGAATGTATCAACTAATAATGGAACACTCCTGGAAATGGAAAAAAGAACACATTGACACCGGTGTGTCAGACCCACCATACTTCCATACTTGCTCCGGACACTGCGAGAGGGCTGTACAAGCAATGATCACACGTACGGCACAGCGGACACACCAGGAACCGCGGTGTTGGCCGTCGAATGGCGCTAGCTGCGCAGCATTTGTGCACCGCCGCCGTCAGTGTCAGCCAGTTTGCCGTGGCATACGGAGCTCCATCGCAGTCTTTAACACTGGTAGCATGCCGCGACAGCGTCGACGTGAACCGTATGTGCAGTTGACGGACTTTGAGCGAGGGCGTATAGTGGGCATGCGGGAGGCCGGGTGGACGTACCGCCGAATTGCTCAACACGTGGGGCGTGAGGTCTCCACAGTACATCGATGTTGTCGCCAGTGGTCGGCGGAAGGTGCACGTGCCCGTCGACCTGGGACCGGACCGCAGCGACGCACGGATGCACGCCAAGACCGTAGGATCCTACGCAGTGCCGTAGGGGACCGCACCGCCACTTCCCAGCAAATTAGGGACACTGTTGCTCCTGGGGTATCGGCGAGGACCATTCGCAACCGTCTCCATGAAGCTGGGCTACGGTCCCGCACACCGTTAGGCCGTCTTCCGCTCACGCCCCAACATCGTGCAGCCCGCCTCCAGTGGTGTCGCGACAGGCGTGAATGGAGGGACGAATGGAGACGTGTCGTCTTCAGCGATGAGAGTCGCTTCTGCCTTGGTGCCAATGATGGTCGTATGCGTGTTTGACGCCGTGCAGGTGAGCGCCACTATCAGGACTGCATACGACCGAGGCACACGGGACCAACACCCGGCATCATGGTGTGGGGAGCGATCTCCTACACTGGCCGTACACCTCTGGTGATTGTCTAGGGGACACTGAATAGTGCACGGTACATCCAAACCGTCATCGAACCCATCGTTCTACCATTCCTAGACCGGCAAGGGATCTTGCTGTTCCAACAGGACAATGCACGTCCGCATGTATCCCGTGCCACCCAACGTGCTCTAGAAGGTGTAAGTCAACTACCCTGGCCAGCAAGATCTCCGGATCTGTCCCCCATTGAGCATGTTTGGGACTGGATGAAGCGTCGTCTCACGCGGTCTGCACGTCCAGCACGAACGCTGGTCCAACTGAGGCGCCAGGTGGAAATGGCATGGCAAGCCGTTCCACAGGACTACATCCAGCATTTCTACGATCGTTTCCATGTGAGAATAGCAGCCTGCATTGCTGCGAAAGGTGGATATACACTGTACTAGTGCCGACATTGTGCATGCTCTGTTGCCTGTGTCTATGTGCCTGTGGTTCTGTCAGTGTAGTCATGTGATATATCTGACCCCAGGAATGTGTCAATAAAGTTTCCCCTTCCTGGGACAATGAATTCACGGTGTTCTTATTTTAATTTCCAGGAGTGTATATTGGGCACACCACGAAAACATTTGAAACCAGATACGTAGAGCATTACCAAACAAGTCAATTAACATTGCTGAACGCTTTCACCAACGCCAACGTCAGATCACGTACACGTTTAATTCCACATGGCCCAGTCGTCCGGCTCCCCACCTGCCACGGTTCCCATTCCACACTCGCAGCTCCTCCCAGGTGCTTTCCCTATCAGCATTTATCTCTCACCACCCCCTCACTCCCACGCCACACATATATCTCTGCAGAACTCGTTATACATTTTCTCTAATTTACACACACATACACATATACATATCTAGGAATACGGAAGTTTCATTAAAACAATTCATTTATGTACTCGCTACCTGTATGAATAACAAATAATCACATAGAAACACAGAGCTGAGTGCAAAACAGATGAGACCACAGCAATATATCTGTGAAGAAATTTTACAAAAGTGATGTGACGTGCAAAAAATTACAAATGCACCAAAAACATGCGAGTTACTACATTCCGAAACATCATGAATGGTGGAGATTTTCTCGACAAAACATCTGCTAACGACGGAAAATCCTGTCGATCACAAAACGTATAAAAAAGAGGTATAAACACCGTAAGTAAATTTTTCAGCAAATTTATCAAGCAACACTGTGTTTAATCTATAAACAACGGAATGTAGTAACTTATTACTTGTACTACACTGTGCAACACAATTAAAGGCTCACTTATTCACAATCCCGTAATTATTTCCAGTTGCGACGGAGAAGTTTCAAATTTGGCTCAAAGGTGTCTATAGCTTTCCTCTGTAATGGTGCAAGGGTGTGACCCTCCAACGTTCCCTCGGGCTCAACAACACTTCAGACAGCAAGCAGTCGACACATGCGAAGAAAGAATGAGACCTCAGAAGTTTCTGTGACGTGTAAGATGGGTTAATAAAGTCACCTTGCACCAAATTTTGCCACAAAACTGTCCAGTGTCACAGTAATCGTGTCACACGATGATAAGGTCATCACACACCTTCTTACCAACATTTCTCCCCGTCTCCTCTGCGATGGAGGTCAGAACCGCTAAGCCAAAGTTGGAACTACACGGTTATCTTGTAGGTGGCCGAGGGAAAAGTTTCAGACACATCGCCGCTCTGAACCGATACATAAAGGCCTCAGGATTCAGATAACGTTCAAATTCCAAATTTTATCTAATGGTTTTTAGCAGTGGTTTCCATCTATACAAGAAATTGCGGTCTCGTCGCTCTGCGAAATGTCGTATCCTACAGCGAAATATGTGGGAATCAACGCCCCAAGGGAAGATCATGTTTCATTGTCGCCCATTGTGCCATACTCTTAGGCTTTTTCGAGTACATACTGAGTGACGTCGTGTCTGAAATACTTTACTCGGCAGCCCATATGAGATTTCGACGTAGTTATGACTCGTAGGAGGTATGATAAATCCAAAGTTGTGTTGGGTACAAAGGTGGTGCTATATGGTGCCAATGTGGCATCGTTAACCCACCTTACACGTCAGAGGCGCTTTTGAGGTCTGAACGTTTTCCCCGTGTTTCGGCACCTTCTTGTATAAAGGTACGTCGAGCCCTAGGGTCACGCATCTGCAACATGGCAGAGGAATGTTGTAGACACCTTTGAACTAAATTACGGACTTCTGCGTCGCTATAGGAGGCAATTACGGGGTGTCGGCAAAGTGATCCTTTAATTGTGTTTCGCAATTTATATTTATAGAACGATCACTGATAAAGCTTTGTGTATAAAAGCGGAACTCATCTAGGGAAAAACACTTTTAAAACTCTGCAGGCTTAGGGCGAAAAAAGCGAAGAAAATTTGTTATAAAATTTATTGGAGATTTCAATGGAGACATGTGGCCAGCAGTCCAACTTTTCGGAAGATTTATATCTTGAGACTTCTCAAAGAATTTATTTACTAGGTGTATGTCGAATGTGTTCCAAAATTATACTTGCGAAACTGTACCAATTACATTGCTTGTATAGAGTCAAATAATTACAATAACGCACACCTCACAGGACCCTTTGACAGCTCTAAGGCCATCTTTCTCACCAATTCTCTTCACGATAATTGACTTTTTAAACTTTTAGTTATTTATTCGTTTACCCAAATCGTTTTACTCCCTCCCAGAGGACACCACCTTATAGTAGGCACCTTCAGTGCCGGGCGGGAGGGTTTGCGTGCTTCGGTGAAGTCGGGAGCTATGCCGGCGGTAGCATAGCTACTGGCAGGGCCACCCAAGCCGGATCGGCTCGACAGAGGAGCCAGACAAAGTGTGTCCCACAATATAGGGCAGTGAGGGCTCTAGAGGCGTAGTGAAGCCAGCTTCCCTAGAGGAGTAAACCTCATACAAATCCGGGTCCTCCAGGTTAGGGGTTGGGCATGGGGCTAGTAGCTCCATACTGTAAAAAAAGAATATTACGGAAATTCAACAGAAGCCTCGGAAACTGGACGGAAAGCATGTTCATGACCCCGGCAAAGGAAACGGATAAACGATGTAACACTAGCATCATGGAATGTGAGGACAATGCTTCAGCCTGGAAAAATGAAAGAAATAGTCAACGAAATTTTAAAAGTCAAATATGATATTGTAGGGCTACAGGAAATAGGATGGCAGGGGAATGGGCAGATAGATAAACCTGAGTACTCATTGGTATATAGTGGACCAAAAGAAAGAACAGGGCTACTTGGAACAGGGTTTATAATAACTGGGGAAGTTAGGAAATGCCTTCTAGAATTTGAACCCATAAATGAAAGGATGTGCAGACTGAGACTAAAAGGTAAATTTAGGAATATATCAATAGTTAATGCACATGCACCAACAGAGGGAAAAGAGGGTATAATTAAAGAGCAGTTCTAGGAAGACTTGGAAAAAGTATTCTGTGCAGTACCTAAATATGACCTGATGTTAGTAATAGGAGATTTTAATGCAAAAATAGGGAGGAATGAACATGAATATGGAGTTTCTGGAAAATATTCACTACATGAAGAAAATAATGAGAACGGAGACTTACTATGCCAATTCGCAGCAACGAATAATATGATTATTAATTACACACAAAAGGATTCATCTAGGTACTTGGAAGTCTGCAGCCAATCGAGTAGTCAATCAGATTGACCATATTTTAGTGATTGCACGCCACTCCACGTCAGTTACGGATGTACGGAGCTGCAGAGGACCAAACTGTGATTCAGACCACTTTGTGATAAAATCAGACTTGAGAGAGAAACTGTCACTAACAAATGGCAACAGAATGAGAAAGATGATGAAATGGAATACAGACAAACTGAACATCCCTGATGAAGTAAAAAAGCAGAAAGTTGAGCAATGAAGAGACCACAGTAGGAGTAGATGAAAGGTGGAACAGGTTTGAAAAGCCATTAAGAGTGCTGCAGAGGAAATAATAGGCATAAGAAGGAACAGAAGAACCCAGGAATGGTTTCATGAAGATAGCATATCAGCAATAGAGGAACAGAACAGGTCAAGTGCTACAGAGAGAAACCAGAAATAATGTGGAACAATATAGAGAATTAAGGCGAAGAGCTAACAGATTGTGCAAGAGAAAGAAAAGAGAGTGGAATAATAAGAAATTTCAAGAACTAGAAGAAGTAAAGGAACAGAGTGAAATAAGAAAGTTCTATCATGCCATAGGCAAAATGAAGAGTAGATCCCAACCAAAAACAATGGCCTCTTCCAGTAAAGATGAGAAAATGATAAGGGCGGAAGAACAGATAGTGGGAAGATGGGCAGAGTATTTCAAAGATACACTAAGCACCAGCCTAGAAGATGAAAAGACAGCCGCACAGGAGGGAAGAGTGGAGCTTGAAGTAGACAATGAAACCAATGAGGCAAGAAAGCCAACACTACAAGAGGTCTCCCAGACTGTGCACAAGTCAAAAAACAATCGAGCCCCTGGGAAAGACAGCATAAGTGTTGAATTAATAAAAATTGTTGGTGAGGCTGTAATAAAGAAACTGCACACATTAATATCAGATATATTGGAAACAGAAACTATGCCAGATAATTGGAAAATTGGATTAATAGTCCCGATTTATAAGAAAGGGGACAGAACAGCATGTGAAAACTATAGAGGTGTAACACTCCTAAGTACAGCTTATAAGATCTTCACAAGTATATTAAACGAAAGGATACAGAAGTGTGCAGAAGGCATACTAGGGGAATATCAGTGTGGCTTTCGACCAGGCAGAGGAACAACTGATCAAATATTTGTGATAAGACAAATGATGGAAAAGTTTTATGAATATGATACAGTTCTGTATTTCCTATTCATCGATTTCAAACAAACCTCTGAGAGCATAAATCGGCAAGAACCATACAGAGTACTGAAAGAAGTTGGTATATGTGCAAAATTAATAAGACTACTCAGAATGACAATGATAGAGACAAGAGCAAAAGTAAAGGTCCTTAGCAGAACAAGTGAAAGCTTTGACTTTAATAAAGGTGTGAAGCAAGGGGATAGTCTCTCCACTGTCCTATTCAATATAGCCCTGCATAGTGTAGTAAATAAAATCAACAAAAGAGGCACCATATTTATGAAAACTAGCCAGATATGTGCATACGCTGATGGCATTGCTATAGGAGAAAGAAATACCAATACACTCCTAGAAACATACCGGGCAATGGAAACAGAAGCCTTAAAAATGGCCTCATAGTAAATAAAAACAAAAGAAAAATATGGTAATGTCACAATCTGAGGCCAGAAGAACCCCTAAAAACCTAAACATCAATGGGAAATGCTTCAATGGAGTGTCCTCTTTTAACTACTTGGGAGCCCTAATAACAAGTGATAACAGTATTGGAAAGGAATACAAGCAGGAAACAGAGCTTATTTTGCAAATATGCAGCTTTTCAAAAATAGCCTTATTACAAGAAAAACTAAATTGCTAAAATATAATTCCCTAGTCCGCCCAGTTATCACATACGGCTCAGAGGTATGGACGTTGACAGAACACGATAAAAATGCACTAAGAAGCATTGAGAGGCAAATACTACACAAAATCTATGGGCCAATGAGGGAGGATGAAGGCTGAAGAATACGCTACAATGCCGAATTACAAGAGTTAATACAAGGCAGGGACATAGTAAAATTTGGGAAATCACAAGCGAATACGATGGCTAGGACAATTGGAGAGAATGGCAGAGGATGGAATTCCAAAGAAAATGATGAAAGGCATGATCCATTCAGTTAGGCGAAAAGGGAGACCTAGAAGAAGATGGATCGACGAGGTAATAATGGATATCAACAATATGGGAGTCCGGGGGTGGAAAAGAGCAGCAAATAACCGAGAAGTGTGGAGGAAGATTGTTGAAGAAGCCAAAGCTCACCAAGGGCTGCAGCGCTACTGAAGAAGAAGAAATCGTTTTACTGGAATAGCAAGACTGTCGAATAGGGTCATGGTTACGGTATGAACACCACTCCTCCTAATTCGAATTCAGTGTATCAGTCATCAGTCGCTGCTGTCTATCAACTGTCTCACTCCTCTGCGGCTGGCACTCGCCCTTTCTTTCTCTTTTGTTACATTCAGTCCCTCATGGGCCTGTCTGGCGTTAAAACCGAAGACAGTAGACGAGCGGCAAAAATATTAAAATTTAAAATTTCAATTTCAGTTTACATATGAGTATACAACTGAATAAGTGTTGGCCCATTGCACAGTTGAACAAATGAGAGATACTGATATAAGTAATTGAGGCTACTTAAAGTGGACAAGGTATCACACCGTGACGAAACTGCAGTTAGATTTTATGTCGAATTCGCTGCGGAATTATTGCCTTACCTACCTGATATTTACTGAGAATCTCTTAAGCAGCCAGTAGTCTCGTTTGACAGCAAAAGATCGCAGGTCATTCCTGTATACAAAAATTGTAACGAATTGGATCCACAGAATCACAGGCCAGACCGCCTTCTGCACCATCTCAGAGCATATTCTTAAACTACAAAAAAAAAGTGACGTTGCCGGAGGAAAACAATACAACAAAAAATCAGCCCGAATTCACGAAAAACCGCTCTTATGGAACACCGCCTGCCTTCATTCGCACAGACATCTTCCAAACAGGAGAGGCAGGTGAGCAGCTCGATTCAGTCTTCTCAGATTTCCTAAAGGCGTTCTACACTGTACTACATCCTCTATTGATAACCAAGATAAAATTATCCTGAGTCTCTAAGCAAATATGTAACTGGCTCGATGAATATTTGGCCCATAATCCCAGTATGTTATACAGGTTGGTGAATGGTCTCCAGCAACGAAAGTAACATCGGATTTGTCACAGGGGAACGTGATAGGACCTCTAAAGTTCAATATTAATAAATGCTTCAGCAGATGGGGTCAGTAGCACTATAAAACTGTACGCTGATAATGGTGTTGCTTATAGGAAAGTATCGTAGTTAGAAGATTGCAAGGAAATGAAAAAGAGATAGACAACATTCCCACTAGGTATAATGGATGATAAGTCTCTTTAATGTAGATAAATGGAAGATAAAGACTGTAACTGAAAGAAAGAATCGGATATTACATGAAGAAAAGATTGTAGGTGAACCTTTAGATCACTCAAAATTGTACTAGTACCCAGATGTAACCCAAGAATCAATGTAATAATATGAGACGACCGTGTAATATCAATGTGAGGGAAGGCGAGCAAAAAGCATGTTGGAAGTGTTTTGGTAAATTATAGTGCATCTGTAAAGGCAATCGCGTGCATGACGCTAATGCTGCGATTTTTAGGTTAGTGTTCCAGCTTTTAGAGTCCTGATCAAGTAGGCATGGTAATAGACATCGAACAAATTCAATGACGCGCTCCTCTAATGTTACCATGATCTTATAGCCTCCACGAAAGTGTAACTGAAGGCTCGGGGAACTTGAATAAAATGCTAAGGAAGAAAATTTGTTGGGTGGAATTAGAGAAACTGTATTCAAAGAAGACGTGAGACCATTCTCCATCCACCATTATATGAGTTGTGTAGGGATAATGAGAATAAAATAAGGGAGATATGTTTCTGTACACAGGCGTATGGGCAGTCAAGGTTTTCAGAAATTGCTGCGAGTCTCCTTTTATGATGGTTTAATTTCTATTATACTATGACCGGTTTCGAGCCATCTAAATACTCATTATCAGTTAGATACTCTGTTCATGATTGTTTGGAGCACTGTAGTGCTTGGCTGACTGTGGCAAGATAGAAAAAAACGAAGCAAGTAAGTACTGAATGTAGCGAGGCATCAGAAATTATTTGCATCATAAGATAGACATAAATACATTACTTACAGTTGTTAGCATACATTGATTAAATCCTGGTGAAAATACTAGTTATGTTAAAGCTACAGCATTTCACAGATTTGTCCACAGGCAACAACTCCCACATTTTTTAATGGATGTGAAAAAACCAAAGAACATGTTCACAGAAGGTGCATTGGAGGAGAGATTTTCTTTGGCCAACACCCGCACTTTCAAAAGTTGCGCAATCACGGCAGCAAGCATACACAGACCAAATATCTCACGAAATCAGCATCAAACGAAAAAATGAGAAGTACAAATCTGTTCGAGGGTGACGGGGGAAAACAGAAAGCGAGTTGGATGGCGTACTAGCTGGTGCTGCCATAGATCAAACTGATAGAAACGGCAGGTAAAAAAATAGGTATCACCATTTTTATTACATATTCGTATAGTACGAAAACAAATAGGAATGTTTGATTTGAAACATTAGTTTCGCTTTCTGATGGATTACGCTGTGATAGTATTCAATTGTAGCAACACACCCGATAGCACTGTGTGCAATTCATTACTTAAATTAGATATGATAATAAATTTGTACCCCAACCTCGCAACCCCTCCTTCCTGTAACACCTGCAATGGCCCCCATCCCACCTACTCCCACAAGTGTAAAGCTAAATCCCCTCCTGCCAACCCCCGAGCTTACTGTCCCTGTGCATCCCATTGATCCCCTCGTCCACCCCACTAATTCCCTCTGTTCACCCCCCACGGCTGAAGACATCAGCCGGTTCCTCACCATAGTCCTCAGAAACATTCACCAATTTCAACACCACCATACCCTCCAACAGATCTCCCTCGCTGCCCACTCTGTCTTTCACCTCAATATCTTCGGCACTTGCGCTCACAACCAAGCCCACTTCATCTTCTCCCACCTCGACACCCTATTTTATGCCTCTTCCTTCCCCTCTCTTCAGCCTACCTCTCTTCCCGTCATGGCGCAGCATGAGTGTCACATCCTATTCCAGAAAATCTGCTCCTTCTGCACCAACAAATACCTACTCATGTACACCCTCTCCTACCACCGGGTCGACACCTTCCTCCTGAACAAAATCTTTCTCCAGGAACACCATACTATCCGCACCTTTCCCTGTATCCTCTACCACACTGATGCTCCTGGTCCTCGAGTGCAGGGTGGAGTCGCCATTGGCCACCTTAAGCGTATACCCATCCAGCCACAAGCCCTCCTCTATGACACTCCTGAACACCTTCCCCTCAGCGTCTTCTTCCCATCCCTCACCATTACCTGCCCCACCATCTACGTCTCTTCCACTGCTCCTCTTCCTTATGACTTCATCTCCCACACTAGTGGCACTTTCTCCACCTATGTAATTGCATAGCCACTCCCCTGCCGCCCATCGGCAGTGGCATCAGTTCCTCTCCACAATGCAAGGTGACCTTGTTCCCCTACCTCAGCTCACCCATACCAAAAGTGACAACACCCCCAATGTTTTCATTCCCCCCTCTAACCTCCTTGGGTGTATCGCCGTTGACATCCTTGAACCCACAGGTAGTGGCCACCTCCCTGTTCTTCTCACCATAACGTCTGCTCACCACCCCCCTCCAGATTCCCACCCTGCATCCCCTCCCAAGTCTATCCATGACTACTGTTGTGCCAACTGGGATGCCTTCAAGGAATCCATCGCCACGCACGGCGAAAACCACCCTCTTACCTATCAATTTCCTGACTACATCATCCACACCTCGTCCTTCCTTCAGGAGGCAATTACTGACGCCATGGAGGCCTATGTTCCTACTAAAACCATCCCACACTGTCCCACTCTCACTCTGCGGGCTGTCCTCCTCTTCCTCCTCCTCCTCTTGCTCCACGAATCCTGCCACCTCTATTGCTCCACAGTCATGACAGGGATACACTCCAACGCTACTGGCAAATACAGTGACATATACGGAACGTCATTAGAGCAAAGAAACGCTGGGACTGGCGCCAGATCTGTACACATCTCAACACCACTCTCCCTATTAACACCTCCAAGTACTGGTGCACCTTCTATCGCCTTACTGGTTCCCATTTGAACCCCATTACCCCCTTCTACATAACAACCGCCCCCTTCCTGACAACCTCAGTAAGGCCAACCACTTAGCTTCCCACCTTTCTGAGGTCTTCTCCATCCCTGATGATCTCCACTTTGATTATTCTCTTTTCCCCACCATCATGGAAGGCGCCAATACCCAGGGCGCTCCACTTGCTCCTAGTCTCCAGTACTTGGGGCAGTTGACCCCCTCTGACACTAACAATCCAATCACAGCGCAAGTCTTTAAGCTTATCCTCCAGACCAAATGCAACAGGGCTCATGGTCACGACTACCCAACAAACCCTCTTCCATCTGCCTCACCTCTGTCTTCAGAATGGTCTTTGAATCCATCCTCTCCCATCTTATCTGTGAGCACCTTAATCAACACCACCTCCTCCCCATTACCCAGTGTGGCTTACAATGCTGCTTCTCTGCTGATGACAAACTCCTTAACCTCATCCACCTTCTCTCCCTCTAGTTTAACTCCCGTCACATTGCCATTTTTGTTTTCCTCAACTTCCAAACTGCCTACGACCACGTATGGCATCCCGGGTCTCCTCTCTAAACTCCAAACCTACGCCCTGGGTATTAATTTTGTCCATCTGGTCACTTCCTTCCTCTCACACCATCCTTCCTATATCACCCTTCATAACACCAACTGCCATACCTTTTATCCCACATCTGGCATCCCCCAGGACTTCGACTTCTCCCCTCTATTCTATCTCATGTACACTGCTGATATGCCCAAGCTAGCAGGCCACCACCACTGGTCCACCTTCTCCAATATGCTCCACCACCTTCCTGGCTCTCTGTTCTGCCCTTCAATGGTCGCAGCTCACCCTCAAATCCCACCTTGACCAGTTCACTGCTTGGTGTAACCAGTGGTTCCTTTATCTCAACCCCTCCAAACCCCAGGCAATCATCATAGGCCCCACCATGCACTCCTTCCATCTCTATGATTTCTACATCACCATTTATTGTCGTTCCATCCAGCTCACTCCCATCCTGAGATACTTTGGCCTCACCCTGTACCGTCACCTCACCTGGACCCTTCACCTCCTGACCATCCAGCTGAAAGCGCATTCCCACTTCCGCCTCCTGAAACTCCTGTCTGGCACGACATGGGGATTGCATGTTTCCACTATCCTCCACACCTACAAATCCCTCACCCATCCTATCCTCTGTTATGCGAGTGTTGCCTGGATCTCCACACCCACCCGCTTTCACAAGGTCCTCCAAATCCTTAAACACCATGCGCTCTACCTTGCCTTCCATATCCACCTTCCCTCCCCACAACATTCACAAACAGAGGTAACTTAAACCGGCATAATATGCATTATTGGGCAATGGAAAATCTACGATGGCTGCGATAAGTGGAACATCAGCGAACCTAGCCTGTTAATGTACGGTGTGAAATTATGGGAGGTCATATAATTGGGCCTTATTTTATCGATGGCAATGTAAATGGTGAATGTATGCTGATTTCTTAATTAATGTTTTACCTATTCTACTACAAGACATTTTACTACATGACAGAATGGCGATGTATTTTCAACATGATGGATGTCCGGCACATAGTACGCTGATAGTTGAAGCGATATTAAGTAGAATATTCCGTGACAGGTGGATTGGTCGCAGAAGCACGTTCACCAGACTTTACATCCCCGGACCTCTTTCTTTGGGGAAAATTGAAAGATATTTGCTACCGTGATCCACTGACAACTCCTGGAAACATGCGTCAGTACATGTCAATGCATGTGCGACAATTACTGAAGGCGATCTACTCGCTGTTGAGAGGAATTTCGTTGCGCGTATTGCCGAGTGAATTGAAGTTTAAGGACATCATTTTGAGCACTTGTTACATTAATGAGGTTATTACGGTTACTCACGCAGTAACAGCATGCTTTCCCATAATTTATGATAAGGTCACAAAAGTAAATGTATAACACTGGAGTAACAAAAAAATGGTTCAAATGGCTCTGAGCACTATGGGACTTAACATCTATGGTCATCAGTCCCCTAGAACTTAGAACTACTTAAACCTAACTAACCTAAGGACATCACACAACACCCAGCCATCACGAGGCAGAGAAAATTCCTGACCCCGCCGGGAATCGAACCCGGGAACCCGGGCGTGGGAAGCGAGAACGCTACCGCACGACCACGAGATGCAGGCTTGGAATAACAGAAATAAAGTCCAAACGTAAATACTTTTTGTGTTTTAATTTAAAAAACCACATTGTTACCAACTGTTCCTCTAAATTGGTCAGGCATATTATAAGTGTTGGAATATTACAGCGCTATCCATCACAAAGTGAAACAAATATTTCAAATCAAACATTCCCATTTATTTACCTACTATACAAGTATGTAGTAAAAATGGGGGTACCTATTTTTAAAAAAATTCTGTCAATTTGACCTATGGCAGTGCCATCTAGTGGGTCACCCATACCGCCATATTGTTTCCCCCGTCACACTCGAACAGATTTGTTCTTATTTTGTCGTTTGATGCTATTTTTGTGAGATATTTGGTTCGTTCACTATCAATGGACCAACCTGTATACTAATTTAGTATACAGTCATTATTGCAAAAGTGATATTTATTCACTGTTGTAAAATTATTATGTGCTACTTTCAAATGCGATTAAAGTAGAGGTCAAGACGACATTTCTTCTATAAAATTACGTTTAACGTGATTATTCTTGCTTAACACATATGCATTACGAGGTAGACATCGGAGCTTAGCATGTATGTTGTTGGTGGCTTAATTTAATGATAATGAAAAAGTTAAGTAGGCACTTGGGTGGGTAGCATATGGGGTGTGATTGTGTGTGTGCCTAAGGGTTTGTGAGTATGAGTGTGTATATATATGCGTGGTGTGTGAAAAAGAGAGAGAGAAAAAGAGGGGGGGGGGGGGGGATATCGACAGAGAGGTCTGTGTGTGTGTGTGTGTGTGTGTGTGTGTGTGTGTGTGTGTGTGTGTGTGTGTATGTGTGTGTGTGTGTGTGTGTTTGTGTTTGTATGTGTGTGTGTGTGTGTGTGTGTGTGTGTGTGTGTGTGTGTGTGTGTGTTAGTGTGTGTGTATGTGTGTGGTGAGAGAGAAAGAGACAGAGATAGTCCTTGGTATTTAGATCAGTTTTTCTAGGTAATAAATTCATGAAGATTCTGAAAAAAATAGATTGTTTGCTAAGTCACTTGGTTAACTTAAGATTGTGAGGAGTGATGTATGATTATGGATGTAAATCTCTAATTGTTGCACAAGGTCTATCTTTATTGCATTGTTTACAGTGTGTCTATAATATGGAAGTTGGTTATTATGTTTGTAATGGAATGACCATTTTGTGCTATGTGGGAAAGAAAACTGGTTTTCTTGAGATACAGTGTCTTTAGAGATAAAGTAGCATTCAACTGTATGAACATAATTAAAGCTGTGCATATTACAACAATGAAGAACTAAATATGTTACAAGCAACAGCCTACAACAATGATTATGACCCACCGATAGCTGACATATTAGATGCAAAAATGCTAACCAAACAGAATCAACTAACCAGTCCTCAGTAGCAGAAGAAACTAAATATGTATGCATACGTTTCCTCTGTAACATCACGTATTAGCTGTAAAAGCTGTTTATACAACACAAAGTCGAAATAGATTTCCACACAGACAACAAAATAGAAAACAAAATAGTCCAGAACTCCGAAATAGCAAGCGACTTTTAAACAAATTTGGTATATATAAACTTACATGTGAGAGCTACTCTCGCTGCTACGCAGGACAAACAGGAAGAAACTTTGAACTCTAATACAGAGAGTCCGTTGGCGAATTCTGCTTAAAAATAATCCGAGTAAATCAATTTTTACTTCCCATCTAGAACATTATACCCCTTTCATTACAGATATAAAAACCAGGCAAAATTTTCTGTACACTAAAACAAGGAAATAAAGATGGAGCTTTTGGAAGAATTATTTTCACCCATAGTCACAAATGACCCCACACCACCTTAAAGGAACAAACGGACTTAGCAAAGAAACCACTTTTATAGTTTTAAAAAACTTTAATCTTGAAAAACCAAGCAGTTACTCTGAAGGTAAATACCCACGAGTAACACACACACACAAATAACATCTCCTGCTCCTCTCTCAAACCTTCTCCCTCTCTCTGTCTCTCTCTCTCTCTCTCTCTCTCTCTCTCCTCTCCCTCTCACATTCTCCTAAACACACACACACACACACACACACACACACACACACACCGATATCCCTCAACCCTGTAAAACCCTCAATTCCTAGTGGTACAACTACTTACCATTCTATGTTTGCACACACAAATAAACTGTTCAGAATCAATCAGTACTAGGCAAGAATATACATTTAAACGTAATTTCAATACCGAAAATCATGAAAGAAATGTCGTACTAAACGCTAATTAAGAAAATCACACACGTTGATAGCACATGTTAATTTTTAAATAATGAATACCCTTGTAGCAATGAATGTAATTTAAACTGGTATATATATATATATATATATATATATATATATATATATATATATATATATATACCAGTTTAAATTACATTCATTGCTACATATATATATATATATATATATATAGGTGGAACCCTAAAATAGGAGAGTGTTTACAAAAGAAAATCTCTGCTCCAACGCAAATTCCTTGAACTTTAACCTTAGTCATGCTCTTAGGTTTCTTTACATCCTGTGAAGAATGTGGAAGTTGTTGCCTACGACAAAGACGGCGTGATGTTGTAGATTTAACATAACAAACGAATATACCAGTACTAAACCTATGTTTGCTTATAACTATGTCCTTATGTCTGTCTTGTGATGCAAATAGTTCCTGTTGCCTCGCTATTTTCAGTGTTTACTTGTTTCGTTTTTATATCTTGCCACAGCCACACGACCCCGCAACGCTACAAAGAATCATCAAAAATTTGTTCCAGTTGATGATAAGCTGATAGGCTACTTGAAACTGGTTATGGTATAATGAAAGTTGAACCATAACAAAAGACGATAGGTTGCTGTTATTTCTGAAAATCTTTATTCATCACTATCGCAGTGTTGACGCCCATAATAGATAGAAATTTATCACGGGCAGTCGTTTCCCCCTCCCTCAATATGTGAACAGAACATGGCAGCAAATCGGTGACATTGGTGCTAAGTACACTTCGCCATGCACTGTGCAGTGAGTTGTGGAGTGTCCATGAGACACTTTCGAGAACAGGACTTGGAACTGTATTGATTAGATACGTGTAGTTAGCGCTCTTAATAATTTTATCGTCTAATTTTTCACTGTTTACTCTGTTCGGGTTATTAGTCATTACAAAAAAAAAAAAAAAAACAATTAGCATTTGAGATGACGTTTTTACCTTTCTATGAATGAAATCTAATTCCTTCATTTCTCTAAATCGTTAAACATTGATTAAGCTTTTTATGAGTATGTCCTAATTGTATATTCATAAGTTGGAAGGTGTTTAGAGCAATACTGTTGGTATCGCAACGGAGCACGGTCGGAGAAAGATCTTCACGTTCCAGGAATGCAGCACGTATGTGCTCCCCTTACATCGCATTTCTGTCTTTCACGACAATCCCACTAATTAAAAAGAAGTATCGGTTCCATTATTTTGTGCCGCATTCGAAATTCTGCTTGAGTAAGGCAGGCGCAGTGGTGTGTTCGTGTTGAATACGGGGCGCGCACCAGCGCTGTGAAATCGCGACTGCTGCGGATGGCGTCGCACTGGATTTTCAGCTCGAGGGGGAGGCGTGCTGACGCATAGTTTAGCTCATGATGAGAACCAAGTCGCTTTAGAGGTGAGCGGCAGGGGGAGACTAGCAAGCGTAAAGAGTGAGGCAAGCCAAAGCACGGGTCGAGGTTTTGCAGGAGTGCTTTCTCTTCACTGCTTGCTGCCTCTGTAGGACTGTGTTAGCCTGTCAGAAAGGCGGGAGTCAACCCAGCTGAGCCGGATTAGCCCTATTATATCACTGAATGAGGAATTAGGAATGCTTTTCAGTGAATATTACGAGGCGAAATCTTCCCCTGCGTGTAGAGTAACTGAGAGATTGATCGATCACCTGTAACTTAACTTACAAAAAGCGCTAAACACTTCATACTATTCTCAACGGGAGTTCACATGAGTTTCTTTAACTTACCAGAAAATATCTACAGCGCGTTATACGCTAAGCCACTGTGATCTGCATTAAATTAAGTCGTGCCATAATATTTGTTGGAAGTTACTCTTCCTCATAACGGGAAGAGATTCCTTCGTTACTTCGCACTGTAATTTATCTTTCGTCCCATACGAGTGTTGCGTAAGAAATGTAACTTTTTATTCTTTTAAAAGTAATATGTTGATTTCTCGAATGTAGTTTATTTCGTTATGATAGTGAAAAAGTCGAAGAGATCCTCGAATCTTCAATGGTTCTGCTTTCTGTAGTACTTTAGGTAACAATGACGTATCATACCGTTCAACTGTTCCCGGTTTTAGGATAACAAAATCATTATGTATTCAGGCGTAAGTTGTATCCAGCAATTTGCACTAATGTTAATGTGCACCATCAATTTCTGCAGCAATCTGTGTCCCTGTTTTTTCTCTGGTTGAAATTCTCAATGTGTTTAATACTTTCGCCTTCCACAAACTAATATCCTTTTTTAAAGGTAGTTTTTGTATCAGAGAATTACACGGGCTATAAATATTGTAGCCCGTACTTTTTGTGCTCATTGTTTATGATTACTTGTTCTCTTGTTGATTATGATTGAGAATTCGACTTGTTCATCTATCGTTTACTATTACTTTTGTCACTTCGTAGCAATATAATTTCAGCTAGAACGATTAAAAGTACTAAAATACTGCCAGTATTAAGTTACCGCGTTAATAGCTGTACTTTTCCTGTTGCTGATTTGAGTTACAATAAAAACTGTACTACAGCTTTCGGGATCCGGGCTACTATAACGATGTTAAGTCTTAGGGTAACGGAGTTTGCTAAGCAATGATACGGTGACACTTAGCTTTTAATGGGGTGAATTCTGATCATCTCTAATCTATATAACCTAAGCACTGACAGTGCAGTGGACGGCTATTAATCTACCGCACATTCTGTACCTGGAAAATTATGCTTTCTCAGCTGTGATCACACGAATCTAACATGGACAATAATTAGGCGTTGCTTATGTTTAGATCTTCAGTTCTCCGGAGTTCAATTAGACAGTTCTGCATGACGACTATTATGTTAGTGTCGCAACAAGAATACCTTTATCTTTCGCAGCTTAGCTAATACTGCGAGGGAAGATGACTACTCGCAATAAATTATTTTCTGTTTACTTGCATCCACTGTACCTCAATATTTTAGAGATAATAGCATTTTCCTATTTCTAATAATCACTTAAAAGATACATGACGTAGAAAATAAATTGTTTGATTTCATTTTAAAATAATATGAAATCTTTGCCTAATGTAACCTAAAACAGATAGTTTGGATCCGCAGTAAATATATGAGACTTGTTCGCAACAAACACACAAGAGACCTTGTTGAATGTACACACAAAAACTGGAAATGATGGTCATGCTGAAAATGAATCAACAATGGCCGTAAGTCAATAAAGGCCTCCAAAACAATCCGGGGAATCTTTCATATTGGGTAAATTACATAATGAGGAAGTAGTATTGTTTCTCAAACAGAAGCTACAACTATTAAATGAAGGCGATGGATATACAGTCTGTTCTAGGATAAATGATCAGTACTCAGGTGTATGACAGGAATGACTAGACTTTTCTGATTCGAGCGGTAGTTTCTGTCATATCTCTGAATATTGGTCACTCCTGGGACACCATGTACAGAGTAAATTGGGCCCAAGTTCAAACCAGTAGTTGATCAAGCATTAGAAAAACATGTAGGTAACACAATGATTATCAATACTAGACATCTCACTAAACTACAACAACCTCTCAAGATACAGCACAGTAGCTGCAAAGTGAGGCATTCACAGATGTCAGTTGAATTGCGCTTGAAATGGGAATTTTGAAGCCATTAGTAACTAATGTAGAGATTTTCACCTAATCTTAAGACAGAAAAAAATGTGTCTATATCAATATTGATGATCCAGGCAGAAAGTAGATAGCAAAACGATAGAAAAAATATATAATCTTAATTAAACATTCCTTCTCAAATAAAAATGAAGGAATGTAGCCTCGAAGAACTGATCCTAGAGATTAGGGAAGTGTACAGTTCACATAGATCTAGAAAAGAAGTTATTCACTACATTTATGTCCACATCAATCATTCCTAATTGTAGTGTAATCCTAGAACACAACACAGCTCAACTGTAATTATCTACGTTGTTTAAAATTACATTGTCCGTGGATACATGCATGGACTCGTAAACCATTGATCATATGAAACCTTAACTCTAAGCAGACGATATCGTAAGAGATACGATTAGAGTTAACCAGATTTTTCGATGTTTCTAAATTTTCGAAAAAGATTTGATTAATCACCGCGTCGACTTCTACTAATGAAAATACTTTCTTGTATGATATTTCACCAGGTTTGCCACTGGACTGTATACTTCTTACCACAAAGAAGCCATCATGTTATACGGGAAAGAGAGTCACCAACAATCGTAGAAGTGATACCCGTGTTCCCCAAGGAAATGTAATACCAACATTACTGTTCATGTTATACATTAATGACTTAGACCTTTCGTAGATGACACGTTAATCGGCGAGGAAGATTCAGCTGGTTTAAACTGTAGTGAAATGAAAGCCTAATGAAAGGCCCGGAGTTTGGCTCTTAATGTTGATGCAACATAAAGCTGCGGACGTCACGAAACGTAAATACATAGTAGCTTCTGGATACACGCTTAATGAGTGACGACTATTGTCAGTTATCTCATAAAAATACCTAGGAGTCACACGCACTAGGAATACGATGAGAAATTATAACAGTATTCAGTTACAGGTAAGGAAAATAGCAGACTCCAGTTGCTTCTGGAAAACATAAGTTTTTCTACGAAACAGATGACGAGTGTATGGGGTCCGTTATCAGGTCAGACTAAGACACCAAGAGTAAAAATAGAATGCTGGCCTGAATGGTCATAGGGGTATTTGACTGTCGAGAGACTGTAAGAGAATCATAAATGGCAGATATTTTTAGTGAATGCCAAAGCACATCGTTCAGCACGTGATTGGGATGCACCGGTTTTACACACAAAAGAAATCACTAAGTGCGTGTTGGTGGCCTGTGGAGACCCTCCCTGGAAAAGCAGGCAATGCAGACGTGCTCAGAATAGCAACGATACCCACTGGTGAAATTTTAATGTGAAAGGCTTATGATTGACAGAGGCGACCCTTCACTAGCCCGCTTTTTGCACTAGGGAAATGCATTCTCGAGGAGCTAAATTTGTTTGCGACGGTCCACTAGCTGTCATCCTGCTGAACACATATACGTTAAAGAGGGTCCACAACAATTAGCCGCAAATGAAATATTTGACTTTTGGTAGTTTTCAGCAGAAAGTTAGTACCCTGGAACGAGAGAATAAGAGAAAGAATACTGCCCAGGAGGAATCGTCTATTGGATGTGACGACAAAATTTCGGCGCCCTAGAAGTGCTAGATCTAAAACCAGCGAGTTAGAGAGTAGACGTTCCGTTTTTTTTCCGGTATAGTGATGAGATTTGGTGATCACATTTTGGTAGGCTCTTTTCGATACAGTTACAATGAGACACCTGGAGAGACTATGTGTTGCAACTTATTCTCAAGACTGGGTGGTCGGGACTTCGTCATCACTTGCCCTCGGTGCCGATCCAGTCCAGCGATGACTTCAGTGTACTCCATGTTGTTCTGATTCCCATTCTAGTCTTTGCTAGGTTTTATTTCAGTCTGACGATTAGCCTCACAAAGCATTCGAACCTGCTATTGTTTCTGAAGCCAGTCTTCCGTTTCTCATTTAGCAGTCTGCTGCCAAAACTAATTGGGGTTTTGAGTATTCCGGCAAAGAGTGAGTCTCGTCACTACCGTCATCCCGTCAAAATCCGATTCCTTGGGTGCCATTTCTGTAATCCGGCTGCATGCACAATTTTACACTGATCAGAGCGCCAACCCTTCGTAATGCTACTACTACATCCTCTAGCGGTTTTCTGCGATAGTGGCATTGGAGACAAAGCTTTAGCAGTCCGAAGCCTTCTAGCTTGTGCAGATTTGGGACTAGGAAGACCAATGCTAAAGAAAAAGCTTGCAGATCTATTATGACTATATTTATATGATTCATAAGTTCATTTTACTTAAGTATGCGTTATCATAATGGATGTTTATCTGATATTTTATCGAGTGAACAATTGAACAAGTGCGTGCCTGCTTTCCTTGGTGAAGGCGGCAGTGCGTTTTAGCATAGATTCGAGGCACCAAAAATGTTGGGAAACTATCCTGATCCATGACTGCAAAACCACTGTACACGACCCACACAGACTGTTCGTCGGTGGTTCGAAGGCAAGTACAAATCACTCCGCGGGGTTCCAGACGTACTCAACACAATTGCGGCCAACGGACCTGGTGGCCACTGAAGCAGCCTTATGCACGTGGAAGCCGGCTCAAACCAATCTGACGTAATTTATCAGCGATAGGATGGTGTGTTGTTTTGTTGAATATATAGGTCACATATAAATGGACAAAATCGGACAATGAGTTCTTTTATCCTACGCCCGGAAGGGACGGTAGGAGTTACATCTGGGGGCCATTCCCTCCGTGTAAACATGTCTACACGAGAATACTTCCTCCACCTACCGCAAACGTGACCTGATAGCAAATGTAATACATAGCTTCATGTGGTTTTGACAAACGTGCCCTTTGTCATATCTTTCGAGCAACCTAAGGTGGTGTAACTCCACCCATGTTAATCTTCATTCCCTGCGCCGTGCAGTCTGCAGAGGCGCACACAAGTAGGGGCGATGATTTCTCTACCCTATTTGCTAGGAGGTACTTCTGGATGATATGGTTGGTCACAGGGTGTTCTCCATTGTAGAATAGTGTCTCAGTGCGCCATAGTAGTCACCTTCTATCCGGTTTTAGAATCCGTTATAGCTGATGGAAAGTCCTGTCGCAAATTGTATTCCACGGCAGTCGAAACTGTCGGCGGTGACTTTCTACACATCGAAGTGTTCAGCAGAGTCGTGCATGGGGGCCGCAAAGGACTAGAGCAGTCTCCGATGCAGCGAGCCCGTGACGTCACCGCACGGGCCGAGCAGCGTAGTCCAATAGAGAAGCAGCCCGCGGCGGCGACCGCACTGTCTACGCTGCGCGTGACGTCACTGCACGAGCTGGCCAGTGCCGTGCGCAAGCACAGGTGTGCTGCGGTCTACCTGACACCCGTTGCGGGCAGCGGTCTCCGAGCGGAGAGCACAGCAGTGCGTAGTGAAGGACGCGACTTCTTCATCTCTTTTTTTAACACAGAAAATGAGCGACAAAACTAAACGTGGTTTTGTACAGGAAGGAGAACATGTCAGGGAAAACGGAAGTAAAAGAAAAACTAATCAGGGGTGAGTCTAAAACCAAACAACCTGAAACGAATCTTAAAAGTTCAATTTGGACGGTATTTAAACCTTTAGTGGATGGTGACGGGAAGAACGTTAATTTTGTTTGCCATTCCCTGTGCAGTGAAATTCACTCTCATGGTACTTCACACATTTCTCGCCATCCCATGTGTGTCTAATAAACAAGGGTCTTGTGTGGACGAGAAAGCCTTCCTAAACTTGCTCAGGATACGACTGTTGATAAATGCATGGCTAGGTCGTACAGAATTATAGGAGGCGAATATTTTACGATCTTGAATTGCCCTTAGTCGACACCGGAGCAATTTGCTGAAAAGTATCCTCAAGGGTTGTTATACCTCATCCTACATCTGTGTCACAGCACAAGACAGAAAGTATTAAAAGCCTAAGACATATAATTGTAGCTGAAGTAATTGCTTACATAATAAAAGGTGAATGCTTAGCAACTGCAGACATGTGGACATGCTGCACAATAAGAAGCCATTATCTGACATGTACTGTCTCCTATTTTGTTGAATACACTCTCAGATCCCGTGTTTTCTTTACAACCCAGTTTCCAAATGAACCAAAAATTGGCGATAATATTCGATGAGAGATTTTGAGGCGATTTATATCTTGGTATCAACGACTCTAGTTTTCTTTTTAATTCTTTATTCAACCAATGATATTCATACATAATAACCCACCACTTTATACATTAATGCGTCTTAATTACTACAGTACAGTTATTTACTTTAGCAGCATTATTACAATTACAAATTTTGTACCTTCTACCTTGCTACAGGATGTGAGAGTGTATGTATGCCATTGGTAAGTCTACATTCTACTTTCTACTTTATCTACTCTTCTGTCCTAACAAGCTACTCCTGCAGCGACTCTGGTTTGAAAGACATGCATTATACGACTGATGAAGGAGCCACCATTTTAGCTACACCGCTTGATTATTTACCATTGATTTGAAGACATGTGCGGAAAAACGAGTTAGTGCTCAAATGTCAAAACTTAGAGATATGTGTTGCCCTCTATTGCTGGGTACGGAAACTATCAAAACTGACATTGCTCACACCCCTAAGTTTCAGTTAGGGCTGAAACGAATGTCAACTTTGATAGTTCCCGTACCCAGCAACGGATGGGAACAATTATCTCTAAGCTTTTACATTTGAGGGTTAGCCCGTTTTCCCGCACATGTCATCAATTGTTCCTGACAAATACTAAATACAGTGCTACGAAATGCGTTTTATCCAGAATACACGGTGTAGCAGTCAGTTGAGCACAAGTTCATTGTCTTTTGACTGCGGCGAAAGAACTCGTCTCTTACGCGAAGAAAACTGGCCTTCTTAATGCACTTGATCTACTGAAGCGCCAAAGAAATTGGTATAGGCGTTCAAATACAGAGATATGTAAGCAGGCAGAATACGGCACTGCGGGCGCCAACGCCTATGTAAGACAAGTGTCTGGCGTAGTTGTTAGTTCTGTTACTGCTGCTACAATGGCAGGTTATCAAGATTTAAAGAGAGTTTGAACATAGTGTTATAGTTGGTGCACGAGCGATGGGACACTGCATCTCCGAGATAGCGATGAAGTGGGGATTTTACCGTACGGTCATTTCACGAGTGTACCGTGAATAACAGGAATCAGGTAAAACATCAGATCTTCGACAGCGACCGAAGAGAATCGTTCAGCGTGACAGAAGTGCAGCCCTTCCTCAAATTGCTGCAGATTTCAATATTGGGCCATTAACAAGTGTCAGCGTGTGAACCATGCAAAGAAACAAACATCATCGACATGGGCTTTTCGAAGCTGAAGGCACACTCGTGTACCCTTTATGACTGCACGATACATAGTTTTACGCCTCGTCTGGGCCCGTCAACACCGACATTGGATTGTTGATGACTAGAAACATGTTGCCTGGTCGGACGAGTCTCGTTTCAAATTGTATGGAGCGGACGGACGTGTACGGGTAAGGAGACAACCTCATAAATCCATGGACCCTGCATGTCAGCAGGGCACTCCTCAAGCTGGTGGAGGCTCTTCAACGGTGTCGGGCGTGTTCAGTTGGACCCCTGATACGTCTAGATACGCCTCTGACAGCTGACACGTATGTAAGCATCCTGTCTGGTGACTTGCATCCATTCATGTCCACTGTGCATTCCGACGGACTTGGACAATTCCAGCAGCACAATGCGACGCCCCACACGTCCAGAATTGCTACAGAATGGCTCCAGGAACACTATTCTGTGCTTAAACACTTCTTATGGCTACCAGTCTCCCCAGACATGAATATTATTGAACATATCTGGGATGCCTTGCTACGTGCTGTTCAGAAGCGATCCCCAACCACTCGTACTCTTACCGATTTATGTGCAGCCCTGCAGGATGCATGGTGTCAGTCCCCTCCATGTGTGCTCGCGGGGCCCCTACACGATATTACGTAGGTGTACCAGTTTCTTTGGCTCTTTAATGTAGATAAATGGAACTAGCCAACGACGGCTGACACTGTTAGAATCAGTAAAAGGCCAATATTCGGCTTTCATCTACATCTACATCTACATCCATACTCCGCAAGCCACCTGACGGTGTGTGGCGGTGAGTACCCTGAGTACCTCTACCATTTCTCCCTTCTATTCCAGTCTCGTATTGTACGTGGAAAGAAGGATTGTCGGTATGCTTCTGTGTGGGCTCTAATATCTCTAATTTTATCCTCATGGTCTCTTCGTGAGATATACGTAGGAGGGAGCAATATACTGCTTGACTCTTCGGTGAAGGTATGTTCTCGGAGCTTTAACAAAAGCCCGTACCGAGCTACTGAGCGTCTCTCCTGCAGAGTCTTCCACTGGAGTTTATCTATCTTCTCCGTAACGCTTTCGCGATTACTAAATGATCCTGTAACGAAGCGCGCTGCTCTCCGTTGGATCTTCTCTATCTCCTCTATCAACCCTATCTGGTGCGGATCCCACACTGCTGAGCAGTATTCAAGCAGTGGGCGAACAAGCGTACTGTAACCTACTTCCTTTGTTGTCGGATTGCATTTTTTTAGGATTCTTCCAATGAATCTCAGTCTGGCATCTGCTTTACCGACAATCAACTTTACATGATCATTCCATTTTAAATCACTCCTAATGCGTACTCCCAGATAATTTATGGAATTAACTGCTTCCAGTTGCTGACCTGCTATTTTGTAGCTAAATGATAACGGATCTATCTTTCTATGTATTCGCATCACATTACACTTGTCTACATTGAGATTCAATTGCCATTCCGTGCACCATGCGTCAATTCGCTGCAGATCCTCCTGCATTTCAGTACAATTTTCCATTGTTGCAACCTCTCGATACACCACAGCATCATCTGCAAAAAGCCTCAGTGTCATCCACCAGGTCATTTATGTATATTGTGAATAGCAACGGTTCTATGACACTCCCCTGCGGCACACCTGAAATCACTCTTACTTCGGAAGACTTTTCTCCATTGAGAATAACATGCTGCGTTCTGTTATCTAGGAACTCCTCAATCCAATCACACAATTTATCTGATAGTCCGTATGCTCTTACTTTGTTCATTAAACGACTGTGGGGAACTGTGTCAAACGCCTTGCGGAAGTCAAGAAACACGGCATCTACCTGTGAACCCGTGTCTAAGGCCCTCTGAGTCTCGTGGACGTATAGCGCGAGCTGGGTTTCACACGGCCGTCTCTTTCGAAACCCATGATGATTCCTACAGAGTAGATTTCTAGTCTCCAGAAAAGACATTATACTCGAACATAAGGAAGCTCTCTCTTAGAAGGGAGAAATAGCTTGAATTAAAGAAACTGATATCATGCGAATGAAAGAACTAATTTTTCTTCTCATGGCATGTATCCTATTCTGTTAC
Organism: Schistocerca gregaria; assembly: GCF_023897955.1. Taxonomy (NCBI): domain Eukaryota; kingdom Metazoa; phylum Arthropoda; class Insecta; order Orthoptera; family Acrididae; genus Schistocerca; species Schistocerca gregaria. The sequence continues at coordinate 767,542,531 of NC_064931.1, read as the reverse complement.
TGTAATTCCTATACGGTACTGTTTACTTTATAGCTCTTAAAACATGAGGGTTTTTGCAACCCTCCATGGTTGTCTCCAAGGAATTAGAACTGGAAGAAACACCTACACTGGACGTTCTGATGTCATTGAAGATGACACTATAAGAGCATTCCAGTGACGCGCTCCACGACAGAGAGGCCTCTAAAATAGGACTTTTTGATGTAAGTGCCTCAGATCATACTTACAGGAAACGTTAACTGTCTGGAGATGCCATGAGATAGCAACCTTTCTCTAGCCACCATTTCGTCATTAAAAATGATATCAGAAGATAAGAGGCGTGAAGACATGGCAGAGGTAAGACGTACAATCCACTTATTACTATATTAATAGCTCCCTAGTGGTTAGTTTCTACCCAACGACCTTGCCGCAGTGGTAACCCCGGTTCCCGTCAGACCACCGAAGTTAAGCGCTGTCTGGCTGGGCTAGCACTTGGATGGGTGACCATTCGGTCTGCCGAGCGCTGTTGGCAAGCGGTGTACACTCAGCCCTTGTGAGGCAAACTGAGGAGCTACTTGATTGCGAAGTAGCGGCTCCGCTGTCGCAAACTACTGACATACGGCTGGGAGAGCCGTGTGCTGACCACATGATCCCCCACCCCCCTCCCATACCCGCATAAAGTGACAAAGTGACGCCTGTGGGCTGAGGATGAGACGGCGGCCGGCGGTACGGTTGGCCCTTCATGGCCTGTTCGGGAGGAGTTTAGTTTTTAGTCTTAGTGGTTAGATTCAAAGGGAACTAATGACTCTCAGTTGAAACCAAGATCGGTCACAGAATCGAGTATAGGAGTTACAGGTTCAGAGTCGATTTACTGTCACCTAAGGAACAGCCGAATAAATGAGAACACGTCATCAGATAGCCCGATCGTTTTTGTGAGCAACCCTGCCAGAGTCCTGAAATTGAGTGAAATAGTTCAAATACCTTCAACAACACAACTTTTGGTTGTATTGTCAATAAACGTTCATATTTAGAATATGGCACACATTCACGCGGATTTGCAAAACGATGTATTAAACAGCATTTGTATTTTTACAATCAAACAAAAAAAATCAAGTGAAAGACACATGTTCGAGCCAAGAATAAGCTATTCTTTCATCAAATTCCACAGAATCTCCACCACCAAATAAAGTAGAGACGTTTGCTTTGTGGGGAAATGTCGATGATAGTCTTACTCCAATAGATGAGTTGGAGAGATGCTTAAATCAAAACTGCAAAATAGAAGAAAATGTAGGTTCTTACTGGAAAACGCTCGGCTAAAATCTTCCGACTCTTCAGAGTATCACATGTTCCTGAAAGAAATTTTAGTTTTGCCGGTTTTATTCTCAACGCTAGACGGTCATTTTTACACTCTGATAATTTCTCTTATCATGTCTTCGGGGTCCTTACGTGCAATGAATTCTGGCGGATGTACAGCCCTTCTGCAGTCAGCGAGACGCGCCAGATACAACTCACCTTCTCAAGGAACGTGTCGGCGCTCCACAATTTCAACTGCCTGGTCATTTGCTATTTGCTTTTTTCAGTTCTTCGGATAAATTCGTTCGTGGCAAATCGAATTTCTCTTTCATCCGGCGGGAACTGACGTGTATTGCACAGTACGATCGTTAGATGGTACAATATATTGAACAAGCATCAATATTTTTAAAGATCTGCCGTCTTCTTCAAACCATCGATACCATTCTCAGAGCGTAAATATTATTGCGCAATATTCGGTGGTGCGCAATAAATATTGAGCATGTGAGGAGCCCCTTTAGCCATCCCGTGCGTGATTGTTAAGGCGACAAGTCTGAGAACATTGCAGTCGCGTGACATGCCAGCGTATAAGGCGATTAGTGCTGTCTTCCCAACACAGCCGCTATGTCTAACTACATTGCTCATGAGTGTGCCATAGTTCACGGAAAATTACACTTCTTGCGGCATACGTTGAGGACGCTGTCATCTTCCAGGCATCTATGTGGGTTGATCTTTGTTACGTGCGATGTGCAAGTGAAGTGCAGTACTGCACGATGTTTGCCTATTTCGGCACAACGAAAGAACTAAATAGCCTTAATAAATAGTAAACCAATGGTTTCTCTGATACGACGTATGCACAAGTGTAATCATGTCAAAGTTACAACATTGTTAAGGTATAAGGCTACGTTTATTTTGAAATACCGCAAGTGAAGCGTAAATTACAAGGTTATCAACTGAACTCTTTTGATGTTATCATCAGTCCAGTAGATGCATATATACTAGTAAACAGCGCTTCGACAGCAAATTTTTCCTTATTTAGCAAAGAAATTCACCAAACAGATGTGCAAATTGAGAAGTTATTTTATCTTCGCTTCCAGTTTCGGCAATTCAATATGCGATCTTCTGGTCCCATATGCACCTCTCAAAAATTATCTGTATTGACATACTGGAGCCTTCTGTTTCTGGGTGTCGTGAATACTCGAGTGCTTCCTTCGATAGCTTGACTGCAGTTTTGTCGGGTTCAGAAGGGCTTGAAGATAGTATATTGAATTGCCGAAACTTGTAGCGAATTGTCCAGCCGCTGTCCTACGTCCACAATGTATCAACAGACACAAATTTATCTGTCGTGGCTCGGCAATACCATAGCTTCCTAGGTCCCCAGACTTAAACCCATTGGATGTTTCTGTGTGAGGATATTTAAAATCTTCTGATTGTTATGAACTTATTGATTGTGTCACTGAGCGCTGAGAACGCACTGTGGATGGCAATCGGAACAGGTCCAGGACTTTGCATCGATGAGACGTGCCGAAGCCTGAGTCCACATGAACGGTTACCATGTGGAACATTTATTGAAATGTGTTTGTCTTCAAGTGCATATCTGCAGTTTGGACCAGTTTGGATCCTAACGGACTCCTTTAAAAGGGGTTCATGTACTCTGTCGTGGTACATCGTATTGGGGAAACCATTGGTTCCCGGACCTATGTTTAAAAGTGGTTCAGGTGGCTCTAAGCACTATGGGACTTAACATCTGAGGTCATCAGTCGCATAGACTTAGAACTACTTAAACGTAACTAACCTACAGATATCACACACATCCAAACCCCAGACAGGATTCGAACCTGCGACCGTAGCAGCAGTGCGGTTCCGGACTGAAGCGCCTAGAACCGCTCGGCCACAGTGGCCGGCGGACCTACATTTATTAGGACTATTTGCTTGCTTCATTACCCTCTACTTGTACCTTTTGTTTGTATCTATTATAGTCGAACAACCTGTACAACTGGATCTAGAACAGTCTCCAGTGAATGCCCTGTATTCATGTTTGAGAACGAGCAGCTTTCTTACGTTGACCAATCATAGGTGCGTCATATTTTTTATGTACCTGAGTCAAGAGTAGCTTGCAAAGAGAAGCTTTGATTGTATGAGACGATCGATAAGTTTCCGTTCGAGGGCCGTACAGTCTAGAGTGGGTAAGTCAATCAGACAAAATCGCCGTGGCTATTGAAACTGTTGTGAACGATTCCGTACACAATGGCAACGACAAGTGAGTTACAGAGAGGTGCGACAACTGTCGTCGTATGATAGCTGGACAGATTCAGAAATGATTGGCGAACAAATTAACATAGTAAAAAGAACATTTACTTAACTTGTATTTCTCCAAGCGAACAAAGACTGGTTAAGAATATTGCAGCAAGAGTCCAGTTCTCACAACGTCAACACGGATGACGCTTTCTGAACTAATCATGATCGATGGTGTCGCAGCAGCGACTGGGCGGCGTCCGCGTAGTATCTCTCGGTGAAGAGGCTCCGAGCGCTACTGTGTGGTGTGGCTTTACCGGCCGTCGCATACTGCAGCGTAGAGGTCGCTCGTAGTCCAGGGCTGCTGGAGGCGTGGCGCAGTGGCCACTCACCAATGGGTCCGCCGGATCCCGCACGACCGCTATCGACATTTCACAGAAACTAACACGCCTGTAGGATGGTATCGATAGGTGATACCACAGTGTGGATTATATCACTGACGAACCAGATTGAAGATACTCGTTTCGTTAAACACCATGTCCTGCTCCGTGAAGAAGTCCGTAACTGCCTGCTGCACATCCTCATGCCACAGTAATTGTCGACCTTTCAAGGCCTTTTTTAAGGGACAGAAGGCGCGATAATGGCGAGGGAAGAGATCAGGAATACAGGGCGGGTGCTCGAGTGTCTCTGACTTGAGTTGTTATCCGTAATAGATGAAGCTGGGCTTCCAAATCGAAAGGCGTCTGGTGTCGGCCGCGACCAACACCGAACTTGACGCACCGTCTCACAACGGTGGTTTTCGATGGACGTGCTGCTCCATTCACATTTTCCATTCTCCGATGGATGTCCACCGATTGAAAGTATTGTAGATTAAATTATCTTTAAAAGTGAAAGTATCTACTCAAAATTGTTTCCTTTTTAATTAGCGAAATTATCAAAGATAAAATAGTTCCAAAATAATTATTCAGCAAATCTGCATCTGACTGTGTCTGCGAATTTGGTTCAAATGGCTCTGAGCACTATGAGACTTAACTTCTCAGGTCATCAATCCCCTAGAACTTAGAACTACTTAAACCTAACTAACCTAAGGACATCACACACATCCATGCCCGAGGCAGGATTCGAACCTGCGACCGTGGCAGTCACGCGGATCCAGACTGTGGCTCCTAGAACCGCTCGGCCACTACGGCCGGTCTGCGAACTTGTTTCTTGCACTCCTCCATTTTGCCAGTAATGAAACCTGTATTTGACTCAGCAATCAAGTTTAAGACAATAATGACGTTTGTGCAATGTCATTAAGATGGTACTGAAAAATTAACCTTTGCCCCTGATGTTTACTTAATGAAATTATATCTTGCCTTGAATAATGCCAGCTGTGCAATGGCATAAAGTTAGTTAATTGAAATAACTTTTCTCTGATAACTTTATTTATCGATTTCAAACCATGAACTGCACATATATATTGCATAGAGGCCTCATTTTCTTTACGTTCTTTCATTGGTGGGTAACTTTACTTTACTACTCATTTTCATATTCAGTACAAGCAAAGGATGTGGATTATGATTCAGGCTGTTAGATTTAAACAAAATGTTAATCTTAAAATTTTAAGTCATATACAAAACCTACCATTTCCAGAATATTTGTAGCACAAATCACTCTTACAAAAAAATCTACAAAATGCTTACTGCGTCAAACCTTGGACATACCAATCCTAACTCTGAACATTACCTAACAAAAACCATTTTTAAATCATTATATAGCTTCTCCCATTAACGTGCTAAAGTTTGCTCAGTGCAGATTGCGCAGCGCGAATCCTACCTTAAAGCTGTCACCACACGCCTGCTTCCACCGGGCACCTAGCTGCGACTCCCTCGGGTTTTTTACTGTGCGCGCCTGGCTCTGTTAAGCATCAAAGATCCTCCTACTCATTGATATTATACTCATTCCACCTCGCGGTTAGCAACTATAGTCTTTTATTTTCTGGATCTACCCTGATCAGACCTTAGCACATACCTTTCACGGTGTTTGTCGTTCTACAACCAAGAAAAGAATAACAGTATTTTGGTCCTGTTTGGCCACATTTAATATAACGTCGTCATATTGTACACATGTCAGAAAGACACAAATGCCACACCTTGTTTACATATCGATGGTTATATACACGCATCGGAATCGTCTACGATCCATATATGCTGCTGGAACGCCTTGAAAATGGTAAATTTTTGATGGCCCTGTATACATACCTGCAAATTGTGTCTATATATTTTCTGTGCAGGGTGTAAGAAAAATTGCCAACAATTTTCGGAGGTTGTGGGTGATGTCTTGAGGAACAAATTGAGGGTAGGGACTCATAATTGGGAACCCCATCCAAAGACGCTGTTGTGTGTCGAGGTTTTGGTGTAAAACCCCTACCTTACTCAATCCCTTCAGCAAGGAACGTTACCTTGTCCGGCTAGCTGCGTTGTTGAGGCAGACGTGGACGCGCTCGATGCCCCCTAACTTATTAAGTGTCGTAACCCTGTTGCTGGAAGCTCCGCTTGCGCTCCGTCACCGTATAAATTGATGCTTGGTGGCGAAGAGGTGACCTCACGCCAGGCCTTCTCCACAGCAAGCTCGATACACTACTGCGTCGTCGAATAACTTTTCCGGATACGAGTTCTTATTCTCAGTTTGTTCCTCAGTTCACTGTCTTCAGTTTCTCCATGTTTGACGCTATATTTTCGTTACAGTTTGTCTACCGCATTATGTTGCCTAGACCGTTCCCCTGCAGGGGTACAGTTTGTCCACAGCCTTTAAACAATAATGTTTGTACTAGTACTAACCGTACAGGCGGACGGCGTACATCATATGTGGTACTCCAGATGAAAATGCAATAGCGCATCCTGCCCCACTTGCTACCAGTTTCACCTATTGCACAATATGATTCATCGCTACAAATAGTCAACTCGATAGAATATGCTGCACTCCACTACCTGACAAAAATTATTTACAGAAGAAGGGAAAGACTGGTAGAAAACGGCCTCGGAGAAGATAAGGTTGGGTTCCGGAGGAATGCAGAAACAGGCGAAGAAATACAGACTCTACGACGTATATTAGAAGATAGACTGAAGAAAAGCTTTTAGCAGTGTTGTCTGGAATACATTCTTTTAGATTCTGAAGGTAACAGTGATAAAATATAGGGTGCGAAATGTAATCTACAGCTTGTATAGAAACCTGATAAGGTTAGAAAAGTCGCCTTGAATTGGAAGCCGTCGTTACGAATTGAGTGAGAGAGGTTGTAGTATACCCCGATGTTACCCAGTTTTTACACTGAGCAAACAGTGAACGAAAACAAGGAGAAATTTGGAAATGGAATTAAAGTTCAGAGAGATGAAACAAAAAACTTTTGGTTTACCGATGACATTGGCAAAGGACTTGGAAGGCCAGCTGTATGCAATGGACAGAGTCTTAAAAATGTCGTAAAATGAATATCAACTGCAGGAAGGGAAAGGTAATGAAATGTAGTCAAATGAAATCAGACGATGGTCAGGGAATTATATTAGAAATGGTTCAAATGGCTCTGAGCACTATGAAACTTAACACCTATGGTCATCAGTCCCCTAGAACTTAGAACTACTTAAACCTAACTAACCTAAAGACTGCACACAACACCCAGTCATCAAGAGGCAGAGAAAATCCCTGACCCCGCCGGGAAGCGAGCCCAGGCGCGGGAAGCGAGAACGCTACCGCACGACCACGAGCTGCGGAAATTAGAGTAGAAAATGAGACGAATAGTAGATGAGTTGTGCTAGTTGGGCAGCAAAATAAATGGCGATGGAAGAAGTAGAGAGGATATAAAATGCAGTCTGAAATATAAATACAATACTCTGTGAAAAAAAACATATTTGTTGAACGTCGAACATAAATTTAAATATTAGGAAGTCTTTCCTGACTGGGCTATAGCTTTGGATGGAATTGAAAAGTCCTTCAGACAAAAAGACCATTGAAGATTTTGAAAAGTGGTTCTATTAAAGAATGCTGACAGTTGGAGGGGTAGATCGAGTAAACATTGAAAAGATGTTGAACCGATTCGGAAAAAAAGTGGTAAGACCTAACTGAAAGACGGGATTGGTTGTTGGAAGACATCCAGAGGCACCAATGGGTCGTCAGTTTGGTAGTGGAGGGAAATGTGTATGGTTTAAAATTGTAGAGGAAAACCAGGGCTCGAATAAAGTAAGCAGGTTTAAACGGATCTAGGTTGCAGCATTTATACGGTGTGTTTCCATAAGAGCGTGCAAAAATGTAACAGGACGTAGAGAATTCTCCACTGGACGATTTTAGGTAGGGAATCTGAGGTCGAAGAAGTTAACATAAGGAGATATCAGCTTAAGGAGATGACTTAAGTCAGCTGAAGGAGGAAGTAAACTTTTTTATCACTTTGTCTAGCATTATTGTTTTCCACCGTATTTACAACTAACACGCGCACAAGTTTACATGTACTGTGCTGTTTATTTACATGTACATTCTTCGTTTCCTGCAAAGAAACAAGGAGGACGAGCTTTATCCCCACGAAGTGATGATGTAGGTTTTGTTTACTTTACTTGTCCATAAGGTGGAACTGTTCTCCCATGACAGAACGTGCTATGAATCAACGACAGACCCATTCATTACTCAGTGCTATTCAGAGACGTACACTACAATACGGTGGAGCAGTACCGGTACAGTATTTCCTGGTCGCTGGGTTGGAATGGGAGGTACTATTCCACGGCCTACGAGGTCACCTGACCCGGCCCCCCTTGACTATTTCCTATGGGGATATCTAAAGTCACTTGTGTGTGAGACCCCAGAGGATACGGAGATGGAATTAGTTGCAATAACTGTAGTGTTTCCGAAGACACCAAGGATATTTGTCAGGGTGCGTCAGAAACTTGTTCGCCGATGTCATGCTTGCACTGAGGCTGATGACTGCCAGTTTCAACACATTTTGCCAGATACAGTACAAATGGTACGTTCATTATGTAACCGATGGTACTTGCAGTTAACTGTAACTAATGTAAATAAAAAATTACTCAGTAATGTGATTTTATTCCAATTATTTCCTAAAAGCTGTCTTCTCCTACCCCAGATTCCCTACCTCAAATTGTTCAGTGGAGCATCCTGTATAGAAGTAAAGACGCTTTTAAAGGACAGGTGATTCGTAGAGATGGATGAGCCCAGTCTCCCAAGGCAAGAAGGTATAAACGTAGTGGTGATATGAGTTAGTGACCACTCATAGCAATGACTTTAACCTCTGGGCTGTATAGTTTGTAGGTGGGAGTACTTGCTGTTAGCCGGCCGCTGTGGCCGAGTGGTTCTAGGCTCTTTAGCCCGGAACCGCGCGACTGCTACGGTCACAGGTTCGAATCCTGCCTCGGGCATGGAAGTGTGTGATGTCCTTAGGTTAGTTAGGTTTAAATAGTTCTAAGTTCTAGGGGACTGATGACCTCAGAAGTTAAATCCCATAGTGCTCAGAGCCATTTGAACCATTTGAACTCTCAAGTAGTTACATTTTAATCATAACCACCCCGAATTGGCGTACAATTCGTTAGAGTACGTCACCTAGTAAGTCAGAAGAAGTGTCATATCTATTTCTATCTACATCTGCACTCCACGAGCTACCTTATGGTGTGTGGCGGAGCGCACTTCGTGTGACAGTGTCACTTTCCCCTTTTCCTGTTCCAGTCGCGAATGGTTTGCGTGGAAAACGGTAGGTGGTAAGTCTCTATGTGGGCTCGAGTCTCTCTCATTTTATCGTCATGGTCTTTCCACGACATATATGTAGGAGCTACTGACTCTTCTAGCAACGTAAGCTCTCAGAACTTTAACAGTAAACCACACTGTGATATACAGGGCGCTTCCGTAAGACCGTCCCATAGTGCTCAGAGCCATTTGAACCATTTTGAACTTGCTCTTAGAAGCTTACCAAATTTAAAGCTAATAATGAAGAATCCGATTAGTGTGCGAGGACATAGGAAAAGGTACTTGATCAAAGCCAGAAATTTTGAGCCCTATCAGGTACTATGGAAACTGCTTTTCAACAAGCCGCAACACTGGAAACGTAAGAGTAGGAAGAAAGGTATTTACGAATTTCATTTCCGTGGGGCCATTACGGAACGGAATGGACAGACAATGCCGGCGCAGCGGCAGCCGCCGTTTCCCGCCGTCAGCTCAAATACGAATTTGGGGGTAAGAGAGCGAGTGGAGGGCCGGCGCATTATGGTGGAGGAGAAAGTGGCGTCCGCGGTCGATACGCGCAGGCCGGCGACTCTGCGCAGCTCGACATTCGACCGGCCGGCTGGCCACGGCGCCCACGTAAACCCATAGCCGTATTGATCTGTGCTCCGGCCCGCTACCTGACACAGAAACAGCAACAGGCACGCCTGCCTCCCCGCTTCTATTTCGGGCCGTGGCGGCAGCGAGGCTCTAGGCGCGAGCCTCACGTCTGCACATCAGCCCGGGCTCGGGCTCCGGCCGGGCGCCGAACATCGAACTGCCATCAGGGAGGCGGCACGCAAAACGGCCCGCCGCCGGCCGCCGGCTGCCGCGCGGCTGCGGCGGTCCGCACTCGGTCAGGGGGTCTGGGGCTGCGCTGCTGTCCTCACCACTGAACGTTACGAAAGTGGTTGCATACGAATAGGGAAACGTTTTCCAGTACCGTCAACATTGTAACGTTCCAAAATGTACAGTATATCGAAGCGGCTACTATCTCTAAAAAAAACTTTCACTCTGAGAGCCTGGGCATATCAAGGCTGTTTATACGGCCAGAGGTGGTTATTCTGAGTACTGATTTCTCAGGATTTATGCACCCAAATTGCCTGAAAATGTAATCACATGTAACCTCTAGTATAACATATTTGTCCAATGAATACCCGTTTATCATCTGCATTTCTTCTTGGTGTACCAATTTTAATGGCCAGTAGTGTACTAATATAGATGAAAATAATAATTTCGTCCGGCTCAATGGTCTGGTACAGGTCTTTCTATCCAACCGGGGAAAGTTAACCTACAGGTACAAGTGGAATGCGAAGGACGTGCCCCTTCTGGTGACTTCTCAGAGCGTTAAGAGGTGAAGGCCAGGTTAAAACGAAAATTGAAAATTCCGTGGTTGGATCGAGATTCAATCAGTTTTCCCGGAATGCGCTTCTCCCCTATACCACCAGGCCTCACATTTTTGTAGATATTTCATCTATAGGTTGTAATGAGTGAGTCTGTGAGTACCAAAATATGTGAGATATGTGGCCATATCTTTTGATTGCATTAACTTAGAAGCTTACATTTTTTACACCTTCAACGAGCCGTTGCCTTCAGATTTGACATAAATTTTAACTGGACACCTCTACCGCTCCTGAGGAAAAAGATATCTTTACAGGCAGACAGACAACAAATGTCAAAAAAAATTATGTAATTTATTCTGAAGAGCCAAAGAAACTGGTACACCTGCCAAATATCGTGTAGGGTCCCAGCGAGCACGCAGAAGTGCCGCAACACAGCGTGGCATGGACTCGACTAATGCCTCAAGTAGTGCTGGAGAGAAATGACACCATCAATCCTGCAGGATTGTCCATAAATCCGTAAGAGTACTAGTCCGGGGGTGGAGATTTCTTATGAACGGCACGTAGCAAGGCATCTCAGGAATGCTATATACTGTTCATGTCTACCGAGTCTGGTGGTTAGCGGGAATATATTGTAAGTAGGCTGTTTAGGTTTTTATGTTATTAACGCCACTTAGCGCTTTGTATGAAAATGACCGATTGTGCTGCGTGCAGTCTGCGGCTGGTTTGCATTGTTGGAATTTGCTATTGTAGTGTTGGGCAGTTGGATGTAAACAACGCGTAGCGTTGCGCAGTTGGAGGTGAGCCGCACGCAGTGGTGGATGTGGGGAGAGAGATGGCAGAATTTTAAGAGCGGACGATCTGGACGTGTGTCCGCCAGAAAGAGTAAATTTGTGGTATTGGATATCATGAACTAATATGACTTTTGAACACTATTACGGTAAATACATTGTTTGTTCTCTATCAAAATCTTTTATTTGCTAACTATGCCTAACAGTAGTTAGTGCCTTCAGTAGTTTGAATCTTTTATTTATCTGGCAGTAGTAGCGCTCGCTGTATTACAGTAGTTCGAGTAACGAAGATTTTTGTGAGGTAAGTGATTCATGAAAGATATAGGTTATTGTTAGTCAGGGCCATTCTTTTGTAGGAATTTTTGAAAGTAAGATTGCGTTGCGCTAAAAATATTCTGTGTCCGTTTAGTGTTGATCTGAATAAGGAAAGAGAGTAATGTTTCAATACGTTCAGTTTTGCTCAGCTGTTTCAAAATCAAATAACGTAGAGGTTTATCAGCACTGTAATTTATTAATTTTTGTAAGGGGACGTTCCAGTATTAACTCAGAAGAAGGTTCCTGGAGCCAACCTGTAGCAATTCTGGACGTGTAGGGTGTTCCATTGGGCTGCTGGAATTGCCCAAGACCGTCGGAACACACAATGGATATGAATGGATGCAGGTGATCATAGCAGGATGCTTACGTACGTGTCACCTGTCAGAGTCGTATCTAGAAATTTCAGGCGTCCCATATTACTCCAGCTGCAGTGCCTCCACCAGTCACCTGCTGACATGCAGGGTCCACGGATTCATGAGGTTGTCTCCATATGTCTGCACATCGATCCGCTCGATCCAATTTAAAATGAGACTCGTCCGACCAGGTAACATGTCTTCAGTCATCAAAAGTCCAATGTCGGTGTTGAGGGCTGAGGGAGCAAGTGACTCGTAAAGCTTCGTGTCGTGCAATCATCAACGTTACAGGAGTGGGCCTTCGGCTGCAAAAGCTCATTTCGATGATGTTTCGTTGAATGGTTCGCCCGCTGACATTTGTTGATGGCCCAGCATTGAAATCTGCAGCAATTTTCGGAAAGGTCGCATTTCTGTCACGTTGAGCGATTCTGTTCAGTCATCATTGGTACCGTTCTTGCAGGACGTTTTTCCGACGGCAGCGATGTCGGAGATTTGATGTTTTACCGGATTCCTGATACTCACGGTACCCTCGTGAAATGGTCGTACGGGAAATTCCCCACTTTATCGCTATCTCGGAGATACTATGTCTCATCGATCGTGCGCCAACTATAACATGACGTTCAGACTCACTTAAACCTTGATAACCTGCCGTTGTAGCAGCAGTAACCGATCCAACAACCGCGCCGACACTTGTCGTCTTATATAGGCGTTGCCGACAGCAGCTCCGTATGCTGCCTGTTTACATATCTCTGTATTCGAATATTCATACCTATACCAGTTTCTTTGCGGTTCAGTGTAGTTACAGATTAACTGTTTCCGGAGATTTTCATTAACATGCAGTTTGAAAAGATGCTTCTTGTCAACTTTCATATTTCTCGGTCAACGGGAAGTATTCTGTAAGTTTTGATAAGTGAGTTTGCTACTATCAAAATTTCTGACGTAAATGGCCGAATCTATATATTGCATTGACTTAGCAGCTTTGACTTTTCTTACCGTCAAGGGGCGCTGTAGATTTTAGTGTGTGGCATAAATATCAATTAGCTATCTCTACCCGTTCCTGATAAAAACGGGTCTTAACATTCGGACAGACAGATAGACTGCGTCTCCTGACAAAGCCAGCTGATCAGATGTATACACCTGCAGACAAGCCGAATGTTCTGGCTAACGCATTTGAAGCGAACTTCCAACATCTGCAGGACCCAATCACACACGCTCGTGTCCAGATGGCTGAAGAACGACTTCAAGTTCTTCATTCCGTTGATGGAGAAGAGACAGAAGAACAAGATCCACTGCAGTACCAGACCCAAGAGCTACCGGACAATAAGCTTACTGTCAACAGTGAGCAAGGCCTTTGAGGACATTCTCATTCGTCGACTGAACTGCCACCCTAACCACGAAGATGTCCTACCTGCTGATCAATTTCTTTTCAGGGCTGGTCATTCTACATCACAGCTGCTGCTCCGGGTAGTAGAACAAGTTACACAAGACTTCAATATGTGCACGGTATTGTTAGATGTCACGTGCACATTTGACAGCGTCTGGCATCATACGCTTTTGTACAAGCTTTACACACAAGGTATGACTGGCTCACTGGTGAAGTTAATTACTAATTGCCTCGATAGTAGGACGTACGTCGTCAGAACTCGGTAAGGTACTATGGAACCAAACTGCTGAGCTCATCGGCTTACACACCACCTAATGTAACTTCAACGAACTTACGCTAAGGACAACACACACACGCACACATGCCCGAGGGAGGACTGGAACCTCCGACGGGAGGTGCCATGCGAACCGTGACAAAGCGCCCAAGACGGCGTGGCTATCCCGCACGACCGTCAGAACTCCTCACGGTGAATCAACACCCCGAGAAGTACGTACAAGAGTACTACAGGGGTCGGTAATAGGCCTGTCTGGTATAAAGCCTTACACCGCCGAGCTCCCTACGCCACCACGTGTCATCAGATGTGTCTACGCCTTTGAAAGAGTACTCATCTTCCAGAGCCGGACAAGCGAAGACTGCAAAATGCCTGCACTGACATCGAACGATGGGCAACAGAGTGGGGAATGGGTTTTAGTACTGCGAAAGGTGAAGCTCTGTTACTGACTAGAAGGCGGCTGCCAAACATCCTTAACGTTACGCTCTTCAACTTGCCGACTGCATGGACACCAAATGTAAAGTATCTTGGTGTGACTTTGTACCGCCGACTATTACGGAATCACCACGTCTATGAAGTCCACTATAAGACGACTGACACCCTGAGTGCTCTTTATCCGCCCATCAAAGAGCGTTCCGCTCTCTCCAGTAAATGTGGCCGATTTTGGACTACGTCTAACCTGTCTTGGGGGTAGCTGCGAAAACTCACCTCAGCAAACTCCAACGCCTCGAAAGCAGGGTTCTACGACGTGTACATCATATCTCGAAGAACTTTCCAGGGGCGTATATACACGACGCAGCTGATGAGAAACTCATGTTTGACAGATTTTAAAGAGCACGCAATGAAGTTGTATGACAAGGCGTGAACTCCTGAAAACCGTTTGATCCGTCGCCTTGGAAGGCGCAACGACTTTTCCGATAGCTAACAAGCCGCCCCTGTTTGACAGGTAGTGGGGCCGCAAGGAGCTGACCTCCCATGGAACTCACTTCCTCGCTCCTCTCAGACACATTCAAGTACGAGAAGCTAGAAATAAACAATATAAGACTGAATATTAATCAATACAGAACCGATAAACACTGCACAGGGCCATTTGCCCTAGAGAAGATGCTTGCTTGCGGACCACAAACTGATCTTGTAAGGATTACATTTTTACACTTGAGGTACGGAAGACAAAAAATTGAATCGACCACTTTTTTAACAAGCGGGAGCGCTTTTTAGAACGTATCTGGAGCTCAGGCGTAATGCGGTATGCAAGTTCCTGGCAGATTAAAAATGAGTGCCGGACCGAGACTCAGACTCGTGTCTTCTGCTTTTAGCGGGTAAGTTCTTTACCGACTGGGCTACGCAAGTACGACTCACAACCTCTCCTCACAGCCTTACTTCCAAACTTCACAGGAGCTCTCCTGTGAATCTTGCAAGACAAGCACTCCTGGAAGAGAGGACATTGCGGAGAAATGGTTTAGCCACAGCCAGGGGGACGTTTCTAAAATGAAATTTCGTTCTGGAAATGCAGTATCTCGAACAGAATGACATGCTCCATGTAAACCAGCCTGGATTCGAAACTATCGGTCACGCAAACCGCAGCTTACGCTTTTCTCACATGACTTCCTGAAAGCAAAAATGTAATGGTCGTGTGGAGTTGTTTAACTGCATATCTCATGAGGTGGCTTCAGCTGCCTGTCGGAAAGGGTATTTCCCTGAGGATACCTGAAAGCACTGTTGTATGTGTATATGCAGGGTGTACTATTCAACCATAAGATTATTACGCTTGCTGTTATCGGAAAGACACAATGTGACGTTACAGTAAACAAATATAGTGGTGACTCAGGAAAAAGCATAGCACTGTCAATGCTTTGAGGTCAGTTATGCGTTTACCATCGATCCCGATTATGCGCTTACTCGCGATAAGCCGATCGCAGGACTCTCACTCCCAAGTACAGTAAAATTGTGGCCGATTTAAACGCTGATGAGCCAAAACATTATGACCACTCGCTTAATAGCTTGTTTATCCGTCTTGAACGAAATACATAACTGATTCTGCGCATCAGGCATTCGACAGTTTGTTGGTAGATTTTGGAGGTATGTGGCATTAGATGTTTACGCACGGGTTACGTAATTCGCGTAAATAACGGGCTTCTGATTTGCGTATGCGGTGATGGCACCCGATAGCGACCCAAATGGATTCCGTAGAATTTACATTAGGTGAATCTGGTCGCCGAGACGTCAATGTGAGTTCACTATAATGCTCATCAAACCACTGCAGCACGCTTATGCCTCCGAGATACGGACAGTTATACCGCTGAAAGAAGACATCGCCGTCAGGGAAAACATCAAGCATGAAGGGTGGCAGGTGGCTTGCAGCTGTCAGCGTGTCTTTGGTTACTACTACGTCCCATGCAAGCGCGGGAGAATGTCTCCCATACAATAATACTGCTCCCATCAGCCTGCGTCCGTAGCTCGCTGCACGTTTCTAGCCGCCGTTCATCTCGGTGACGGCGTTTGTGGACACGACCATCCACTGGTGTAGCAATAATGTGATTCATCCGAAGCACCTACACGTTTTTATTGATGGACGGTCGATTCACGAAAAGAAAGTGTCTTCCCTTCATTAAATCCCATTTGAGTTCACGAAACATTTTTGTAGTATTCTTTGGTTGATTAATCTTACCGATAACAGATCTAATAGCACGCCTCTGATTTACTTCGATGTCTCCCTTTAATAAGACGTGGTGGGGATCCGATACACTCGAGCAGTAGTCAAAAATGAGTCTCACTAGGGTTTTATTCGCTGCCTCCTTCACAGATGAGTTACATTTACCTATAATTCTCCCAATGAACCAAAGTCCGATTCGCCTTCCCTACAACCACCTTTGTGTGCTCGTTCCATTTTGTATCGTTTTGCAACTTAACGACTACATATTTAACCGACGTGACTGTGTCAAGCATCATATGATTAATACTGTATTTGAACGTTAAAGGAATGTTTTTCCTACCCATTTACATTAGCTTACATTTTCCTACATTCAGAGCACGCTTCCATTCATCACATAAAAACAGAATTTCTAAGTAGTCCTATATCCTCTTAAAGCCACTCAACGACGACATTTTCCCATCCATCACTGTGTCGTCAGCAAACAGACACAGACTGCTGATTACCCTGTCCACCAGATCGTTTATGTTTACAGAAAACTAGATCAGTCCCATCACACTTCCATAGCACCCTCCTGGCATACAATTTTTTGTGCCACTGTCCTGGATCAAATCACAAACCTCTCCGCAGTGTCTCATGCAGTGCACTCGCATGTTGTAGTGTTGACGGTGATCCGACCGTCTGATCGGGATATTGAGCTTCACTTTCTCCCTTCTCAATTGTCATAATGCAACACAAATCCAACACTAGAGTATACATGCACCCACTATACACATCTACACCTATTAGGCTAAACATTATGAGCATTGGTGATACGGACTTCGGCTGCGCCTGGTACTGTTGCGGGCACGTGACGCGGTAACAAAAGTATGTAAGCGGAGCAGACACGTACGGGAATCACCCTACCGAAGATATAGATCTGCAAATGGGAAACTCCACTGAAAGAAGTGACTTTGACCAAGGGTAGGTTATCACTACGCAGACCCTGCGAACGAGCGTCTCGATAACGGCGAAGCTGGTGGAAGGTTCACGTGCTACTATCGTAAGCATCTACGGGGTGAGGTAGAGTAGAGTGAAACTACCACTAGGCGCTAAATGGTTGGATATCCAAGACACTTCACAGGGTGGGGGGTTCGGAGGCTTGTGCGTGCGTGCGTGCGTGTGTGTGTGTGTGTGTGTGTGTGTGTGTGTGTGTGTGTGTATGTGTGTGAATTCCTAATGGACCAAACTGCTGAGGTCATCGCGCCTTAGACTTACACACTGCTTAAACTAACTTTATGCTAAGAACAACACAAGGAGGTCTCGAACCTCCGGCGGGAGGGGTCGCGCAAACTGTGACATGGCGCCTCAAACCTAGCAGCCACTCCTCGCGGCTTGCCTAATCTGTCAAGTAGGGCAGATGGTGATCTGCGACATCTCTGCTGGAAGAGCATAATGCTGGTGCACGCACAGTTCATTATTGAACGTGAAGCTCCGCAGCATCCCACCCTAGGTGTTCACATGTTGACTCAACGAAATCGTCAGTTACGACTGCAGTGGGGCACGAAACCATCGAGATTCGACCGTCCATCAATGGATACGTGTTGGTGCTTCGGGTGAATCACATTTTTGATACATTTAGAGAGCCGGTATTTGCAGATGATTACAGAAATGTTCTACTGGCGTATATGTTACATAGGGACCGCGAAGAGAAGATAAGAGAAATTAGGGTTCGTACGGAGCTATATAGACATTTTACCCTTGCTCCACATTCCGATGGAAGAAGAAAGTTACCGTCCGTCATGCACCGTGTGGTGGCTTCTGGAGTATAAATGTAGAAATCTGATAAGCTAAGGAATTTAATAGCTGATGACTTGAAAAGAGGATCTGAAGTGAACTGACCAGGTTGGTGGCAGAGATGGGCGAAAAAGCAGACGCAAGGCCGTTAACACTTGCTGGTGTGAAAAGATTCAATCCACACTTAGCTTCAACCCCGCGAGATACCGTACCTTCTAGATTTCTGTCAGTTAGGAAACGACCAGCGTAGAAAATCCATAAAACTTCTCGATTTTCCGAAATTATAAAGACGGCCATCCACAGTAACAGGTTTACCAAACATGTTTTGATTCTGCTAATGTTTTTACGCATGTTAACTTGGTAAGAGCTAGGTACAGCTTAAACGATATCACCTGGACAGTTCGAGTGTGAAGTGGTTCGCTCTCGGAAGCTTTGTTGTAGTGACTGTAGCGTAGCCAGAGATCTAGGTTCAAATGGCTCTGAGCACTATGGGACTTAACATATGAGGTCATCAGTCCCCTAGAACTTAGAACTACTTAAACGTAACTAACCTAAAGACATCACACACATCCATGCCCGAGGCAGTATTCGAACCTTCGACCGTAGCGGTCGCGCGATTCCAGACTGAAGCGCCTAGAACCGCTCCCAGTGACCTAGATTAGGCTGTTAGTTGACAAAGCCATAGAATGTTGACACGAGAAAAAATTGATGGTAACAGATTGCACAGCAGCGTAGACTGAAGCCTACGTTCGCTTTTGTCCTTGGCGTAGCAGACGCCAGCGGAAACATCAGTGCTTACATAGTTTATACATAGCGCCATTTCTATTGCGTATTTCTACTAGGAAGAAATCGATATCTGTTAGTGTTTTCCCTGTGAGTGTTTGTCTAGTTCTGTGAGGTTAACGTAGTATTTGTGTGTTAGCGTAGCGTTGTCAAACTTTGTACTGAACTTGCGTGCAGCCAGTGTGCTGCAATCGCTTAACTGAAGCTGAACTAGCCGCTATTTTGAATAGCCAGTGACACTCCAGCCTTTGAAAAATGAATGACAACCAGGAGCAGCATAGCTGCAGTAACTGAATGTACGCTGATGAGCCTTATACCTGATGCCGTAAGTAAACCACTGCTCCGCCCTGGAAAAATTTTGCGAGCAATAGTGAATTTTTAAAGTCTTACTCTTACCGCGGCCAAGCAGTAGAGGGCAGCCCAGCAGATGTGGTAATCAAATAAGCCACTGGACGGTGTCGTTTACACTACGCCAAACATTCTGGGCACACAGTAGTTTTTGACACTGGTCAGTGGTAGAAGTGCATGGAACAGCTAACACGGTGTGACCAAGACTAGAATAATATTCTGTAGCTCGGGCACATGCGTGCTACCGAGAATCTCACATGTTACAAACACAGCTGCACCTAGCAGCCTGTGCTTGAGGCAGAATGAACTAGGAAAAGCTGGTAGGACAAATACAGTGAAGAGCCAAAGACACTGGTAAACCTGTTGAGACCCCGCAAGCATGCAGAACTGCCGCAACGCGACGTGGCATGGACACGACTAATGTCTGAAGAAGTGCTGGGACACTATGAATAGTGCAGGGCTGTCCATAAATTCGATAGAGTACCAATGATTGGAGATCTCTTCTGTACAGCACGTTCTAAGGCATCCCGGATATGCTCAATGACGTTCAGGTATAGGGAGTTTTGTAGCCAACATAAGTCTTTAAACTCAGAACAGTGTTCCTGGAGCCACTCTGTAGCAATTCTGGTCGTATGGAGTGTCGCATTGTCCTGGTGGATTTGCCCAAGTGCATCAGAAAGCACAACGGACATCAATGGATGCAGGTGATCAGAGAGGATGCTTACGTAAGTATCAACTGTCAGAGTCGTATCTAGACGTATCAGGTCTCTCATATCACTCCAATTGCATACGCCCCACACCACTGCATAGCCTCCACCAGCCTGAACCGTCTCCTGCTGATATGCAGGGTCCATGCATTCATGAGGTTGTCTCCATACCAGTACACGTCCATCCGCTCGATACAATTTGAAACGAGACTCTTCCTGCCACATACTGTTTCCAGTCATCAACAGTCCAATGTCGGTGTTGACGGCCCAGGCAAGCCGTAAAGCTTTGTGTCGTGCAGTCATCAAGAGTACACTACTGGGCCTTCGGCTCCTAGAGCCCACTTCGATGATGTTTCATTGAATGGTTCGCACGCTGACACTTGTCGATGGCCCAGCATTGAAATCTGCAGAAAATTGCGGAAGTGTTGCTTTCTGTCACGTAGAACGATTCTCTTCAGTCTTCGTTGTTCCCGTTCTTGCAGGATCTTTTTCCGGCCGCTGCGATGTCGGAGATGTGATGTTTTACAGGATTCCTGGTATTCACGGTACACTGGTGAAATGGTCGCACGGGAAAATCCCCACTTCATCGCTATCTCGGAGATGCTGTGTCTCATCGCTCGTCCGCCTTCATATTCACTTAAATCTTGATAACCTGCCATTGTAGCAGTGCTCCAGACACTTGTTGTGTTATATAGGCATTGCCGACCGTAGCACCATATTATTGCCTGTTTTCACGTCTCTGTTTTTGAATATGCATTCCTATGACAGTTTCTTTGGCTCTTCAGTATAATAGGAAGCAAATTTTCTCGTCTCTCACCAGCAGGAATACGTCATAAGCGTAGCTGTAAGGGTGCAAATAATCGAAGTTAGGGACCGAAAGCATTCAGCCGTGACGCCAGCGTCTTGAACCGAAGACAATGACAGGCTTTTGACTTTCAGAGATATCACGAGCCACCCTCGGTGGGTTGACTATCCTCCCGCTGACTGAGTTATTGAGGACTGGCGGGGCGTGCCTATCTGTGTCGTAGCGGCCGCGGGACTTTAGAAACTTCACCGATGCTGAGTCCTGGTCTGCTGCCAGCAGCTGCCCTCTGAGGGACTTCCGCCAACAGTCTGCAAGTTGTCTGCGAGACAGTGGGGAAGGTACACACTCGCTGCCTCCTAGCCACCTAGACATCATCGGCCATCGTCCTGGTCGATCTCCGTGGAGGGCACGCATGGCGTCGCCTGCTGCGACCGGGACAACGAACGTCACTGGTGTATCGAGGCGTCAACGTATGGAGCTACTGGCTGCCGGAGTGCTGTCAACACTACCCTTACTGTACGCCCCGACCTAAAACTGGCCTTTTCCTTCGCTTTTCTCTCACCCATCTTCTTAAGTAATAGAACCCAGTACGTTGTCCTCGATGGTGAGTGTTCATTGGAGGTGAGGGTATCATCTGGAGTTGCCCCAGGGAAGTGTGGTAGGTCCGCTGTTGTTTTCTATCTGCATAAATGATCTTTTGGATAGGGTGGATAGCAATGTGCGGCTGTTTGCTGATGATGCTGTGGATGACTTGGACAGGATTTGTGATTAGTATAAAGAATGGCACCTAACTCTAAATATATATAAATGTAAATTAATGCAGATGAGTAGGAAAAAGAATCCTGTAATGTTTGAATACTCCATTAGTAGTGTAGCGCTTGACACAGTCACGTCGATTAAATATTTGGGCGTAACATTGCAGAGCGATATGAAGTGGGACAAGCGTGTAATGGCAGTTGTGGGGAAAGCGGATAGTCGTCTTCGGTTCGTTGGTAGAATTTTGGGAAGATGTGGTTCACCTGTAAAGGAGACCGGTTATAAAGCACTAATACGACCTATTCATGAGTACTGCTCGAGCGTTTGGGATCCCTATCAGGTCGGATTGAGGGAGGACAAAGAAGCAATTCAGAGGCGCGCTGCTAGATTTGTTACTGGTAGGTTTGATCATCACGCGAGTGTTATGGAAATGCTTCAGGAACTCGGGTGGGAGTCTGTAGGAAATGAGGCGCTCTTTTCGTGAACGCTACTGAGGAAATTTAGAGAACCAACGTTTGAGGCTGACTGCAGTACAATCTTACTGCCACCAACTTACATTTCCCGGAAAGACCACAAAGATAAGATAAGAGAGATTAGGGCTCGTACAGAGGCATATAGGCAGTTGTTTTTCCCTCGTTCTGTTTGGGAGTGAAATAGGTTGAGGAGATGCTAGTTGCGGTACGAGGTACCCACTGCCACCCACCGTATGGTGGATGGCGGAGTATGTATGTATATGTAGATGTGGACATCCTGACACGAAGCGGCATGGAATAGGCCGGATCGTTACAGTATAGAATCAGATAAAAGACCAATGGGGTATCATCATCTGTTCCGCACAACCTTACCCAGCAACGACAAGAACTTGTCGATGTACCAGCTGATCAAATACTGCACGGTAAAGTGACAGACAGTCAGCTAATACGAGAAAACTGAAAGTCTCATGCAGTGCTGTCGCTTTTAGGGATTTTATCATTTAGCACAGCAGTGCGTGTGAAACCAGCGTGGGTGAAGTGCGCTGAGTGCGCTGGTAACTGCGTGACTAGTGCACCAAACTGAAATACTGTGGCAATGTTGGTGCATTGTGGAGAAGCACATCTGGTGAATTACCGCCAGTGCTAATATTATGTTAAAATGCTGAAAGATCGACGGCAGACTGGTACTATCGCTCGAGGCAGGGACACTCCCATCGTTGCGGCTCGCCGACCTGGGTATACCCACAGCCCCTCCCATCAGCTTCCCGCTCAGCCGAAGCGTCAACTGTCCGCTGGAACGACTCCGCAGCTGTCTTATATGCAAGCTGCTTCCCATCCCACTCTGCGGCCTTCTCCCATCTCCAATTCCTCCTCATGTATCCCAAGGTTCCTCTCGGAGATTAAATATCTGTTCAAGGAATTGAATAGACCCAAGCCACTGATGGTTGCAAAGTAAACTATCTTGACACTAAGATAATAATCATAGCCGAAGCTGTTTTGTTCTTCTTCAGTGAGGGAGCAGATTAGGCTGCTATCGTTCCGTATCTTAAACTGGAAATCCGCTGTCAGTTCGGATAAAAAGTTTGAATTGGAACACTTGCTCAAGCGCTGCGACATTAAAGTGGAGCGAGTTTCCGAAACACACAAGACCGACAATGACAGACTGACCATTCGCAATTACGGGTTGCATCACGTCGACCGTGTTGATCGCTTTGGCGAGACGCATCAATTTTTATAAGACACTTCGCCTCCAGCAGACAGCCCATAGTGGTGCCGTTGTTGTGGCAACCAAATATTATGTTAAAATGCCGCACCACAGTCCATATTCTTTTTCGTTTTGGCTTTGAGTCATCAGCCTTTTAACTGGTTTGATGTGGCCCTCCACGAATTCCTCTCCTGCCCAAAAGTCTTCATCTTGGAGTAGCACTTGCACCTTACGTCCTCAATTATTTACCGGATGTATTCCAGTCTCTGTCTTACCTACAGGTTTCACTGTCTACAAGTCCTTCTAATACCATGGGCTTTATTCTCTGACGTCATAACACTTGTCCAATCATTCTGTCCTTTCTTATTGTTAGTGTTTTCCACACGTTCCTTTCCTCGTAAGTTCTGTGCAGAACCTCCTTATTCTTTATCACATCAGTCCAGTTGATTTTAAACATTCTTATGTAGCACAGCATCTCAGCGCTTCGATTCTCTTCTGTTCCAGTTTTCTTACTGTCCACGATCTACCACCATACACTACTATACTCCCAACGTTCAGTCTCAGAAATTTCTCCCTCAAATTGACGCCTGTGTTTGATACTAGTGGACTTCCCTTGCTTGTCTGCTTCTTATGTCCTTGCTTCCGTCATGGGTTATTTTGCTTCCAAGACAGCATACCTTATATTTGTCTACTAAGTGATCGCCAATTTTGATGTGAAGCTTGTCGCTGTTCTCATTTCTGTGACTTGTCATAACTTTTGTCTTTTTCCGGTATACTCTCAAACCATATTCTGTACTCATTCCATGCAACATGTTTTGCAATTCGTCTTCTTCACTTTCACTGAGGATAGCGTTGTCATCAGCTATTCTTAACACTGACATCCTTTCATCTTGAATTTTTATCTAACTCTTGAAACTTTCATTTACTAATTTCATTGCTTATTCGATGTATTGATTGATCAGTAGGGGTGAATTCCCTCTTGTTTCTTGTACGTATTGTATGTTATCCATCTTTCCCTGTAGTTTACTGCTACAATTCTCAGAACTTCAAACATCTTGCTCCAGTTTACATTATCGAAAGCTTTTTTTAGATCGACAAATCCAATGAGCGTGTCTTGGTTTTTGTTCAGTTTTGCATTCACTACGTGGTACGTCGCCAGTCTGGTAGTTTTATAGAACAGCTTGAGTAATTGTTTGGTTGGTACTTCCCTCGACGATTTTATAAATTCAGAATGAATGTGATTTATCTCTTTTGCCTTATTTGATATGAAGTCTTCCCGAGCTCTTTTTAATGTTTGATTTAATATTGGATCCCCTATGTCTTCAATATCGATTACAATTCCTTCCTCTAAAACGTCATCAGAAATTCGTCTCCTTCGTAGAGGCCTCCAGTGTACTGTTTCCACCTATTCGTTCTCTTCTTTGCGTTTAACAGAAGAATTCGCATTGCAGTCTTAATATTTCTTGCCTTTTTTATATGTTGAGCCAGTCCTCTCGACGATCACTTCTTTTTTCCAGATCACAGAGCTCTACAAAAGCCCAACCCCCTTACGAATCTAGACCTTCAGGTTCTCTTGGATACTTCTGAACATGTGATAGTAGCTGCGGACCTTAACGGGAAGCATGGGGAACGGAACAGTTATACCGCAAATTTGAGTGGCGGGAAATTGTGTTAGTTTGTTGAGCGTCGCGCTACTATTAATATAGAGCCATCTTACGAACCTCCCCATATTCCCCGCATTTGGCAGCATAGACTAGATTCTCTGGACGTCTATGTAGTGAAAAATTTGAATTTATGGGCCTCAGATTTAGTGCAGATCATGAGATAAGCTCCTACTACCATCCGTCTGTCCTGGACTTTGGAGCTCGGAGAATCATACGAACCTGGTGACGCAATACGTGGACGTCCTTCGATACATGCATAGTGACAGCGAGATGGACTCGGTAATCGAGTATTTCATAAATATCCTCCGAGCCTGTGCTCACGATGGTAATGCTGGAGTGCCCACCGACCCTGCCACTAGCGATCTACACAGAAAAATAAATGACCTCATTGGTGCCCAACACGTGACACGACGGCAGTGGCAGCGATTTCACTACCCGGTGGTCGAAGAATGGTGAGGCAGCTTGAGGTCCATGTCAATGGTGCACTGCTACTGGAATAAATTGCTAAAATTCTTCTATACCAGGGCGGTGATCGAGGAGTGGTAGAAAGCCACAAACCCACTAAAATAAAGAGGCCACTCCAGTGTGGTAACCGTCTAGCTCAGACCGAGGCAGACAAAACGGAAATTATAACGAAATCACTGGAGCTATAGTTCCGGACTCACGTCAGCCCTGATGACGTGAGTGAGCAGCAGGAGACATGATGGTTGGTGCTTTCATGGAGTGGGCTGTAGAGAATGTCCTTCGTCAGGAACTGCAGTAATTGTAGCAGATGATGCTTGCGCTATTCAAGCGCTGCCGCAACCAAAACTTTATTGTTAGGCACTTACAGAGTCATCTGGACCAAATCACCCACTGGTGCACTTCCTATCAGATGAAAATTAATTCTAATAAGGGCCAAGCAGTTCTGTTCACCACCAAACTCCAGTTCCATAATCACCATCTCACAACTAGTGGCACAGACTTCACTTGGTGTGACTCAGTCAAATCCCTTGGTCTTACTATAAAATTGACTGATACGTCGCACAAAACCAGGGTGACTAGTAAGGATTGTGGCCTGTTTTATCATCTGTACTGGCTGTTCAAGAATGTCGCACTATGAGACAACGAAAAACTGACTATTGGGCGTGTCATCACACATTTTGCCATCATGTGTGGTTCGGAGGTGTGGTCGATGACCGGTGACACACTTTGAAAAGGCTGTACACTCTTCACAGAAACATTTTTCGAGTTATTACAGAAGTTTCCTGCTATACTCCCAGCACGCACATTAGGCAACACTCAGGGAAATCATTCGTCCACCATATCATCCACAGAAAATCTTCCAAATTATATACGAAAATTACTTCTTCGCCCCACAATCTCATCAGCTCATAAGGGCAAGGAACTCCGAGTTCGCTTCCTCGCATATTTACAGACTATGCAAACAGTAACAATGTACAGAGTCATATGACCTCATTTCTACTCATCCACAGAAGAGTCTGGAATCGAACGGGTGTAATGCCCTGTGGAGATCCTGCTAGTTTTACGTAACGAATACGCTTAGCGTGGAATTATGCTAGCGGCGATACGGGACGCAAATGTGGAAATCCACTGCCATAGGCGACTTTGATAAAGGGCGTATTGACATGACCCGGCACCAGGAAACAAGCATCTCGGAAACGGCGCAGAGAATCTATGGAAAGTGGTTCAAGGAGGGTGAAACCACGAGTTAGTAACTTCACATAACATGAAGGCTAGACCGCTCCATGCAGCAGGATAGGCGGCGACCTACAGTATGTGGTCAAAAGTATCCGGACACCCCCAAAATCGTACATTTTTCATGTTAGGTGCATTGTGCTGCTATCTACTGCCAGGTACTCCATATCAGCGACCTCAGTAGTCACTAGACATTGTGAGAGAGCAGAATGGGGCCCTCCGTGGAACTCACGCACTTCGAATGTGGTCAGGTGACTGGGTGTCACTTGTGTCATACTTCTGTATGCGAGATATCCACACTCCTAAACATCCCTAGGTTCACTGTTTCCGATGTGATAGTGAAGTGGCAACGTAAAGGGACATGTACAGAATAAAACAGTACAGGCCGACCTCGTCTGCTGGCTGACAGAGACCGCCGACGGTTGAGGAGGTTCGTAATATGTAATAGGCATCATACATCCAGACCATCACACAGGAATTCCAAACTGCATCAGGATCCACTGCAAGTACTGTGACAGTTTGGCAGGATTTCATGGTCGAGCAGTTGCTCATAAGCTACACACCACGCTGGTAAATGCCAAACGACAAAGGAGGGTAAACATTGGACGATTGATCAGTGGAAAACCGTTGTGTGGAATGGTGAATAACGGTACACATTGTAGCGATCCGGTGGCAGTGTGTGGGTATGGCGGATACCGGGTGAACGTCATCTGCCGGTCACAGTGGTCGAGCGGTTCTAGGCGCCTCAGTCTGGAACCGCGCGACCGCTACGGTCGCAGGTTCGAATCCTGCCTCGGGCATGGATGTGTGTGATGTCCTTAGGTTAGTTAGGTTTAAGTAGTTCTAAGTTCTAGGGGACTGATGACCTCAGAAGTTAGCCACGCGAGATTAGCCGAGCGGTCTTAGGCGCTGCAGTCATGGACTGTACGGCTGTTCCCGGCGGAGGTTCTAGTCCTCCCTCGGGCATGGGTATGTGTGTTTGTCCTTAGGATAATTTAGGTTAAGTAGTTTGTAATCTTAGGGACTGATGACCTTAGCAGTTAAGTCCCATAATATTTCACACACATTTGAACATTTTTGAACCTCATAAGTTAAGTCCCATAGTGCTCATTGCCCCTTTTTTGAACGTCATCTGCCAGCAACTGTAGTGCCAACAGTAAAATTCGGTGGTGGTGGTGTTATGGTATGGTCGTGTTTTTCAAGAAAGGGGCTTGCACCCCTTGTCCTCATGCGTAACAATATGACAGCACAGGCCTACATTGATGTTCTAAGCACGTTCTTGCTTCCCAATTCCGGAAAGGCGATTGTATCTTTCAACATGATCGAGCACCTGTTCATAATGCACGGCCTGTGGCGGAGTGGCTACAATAACAGCTCTGTAATGGACTGGCCTGCACAGAGTCCTGACCTGAATCCTACAGACCATCTTTGAGATGTCTTGGAAAGGCGATTTTCTGCCCGGCCTCACCGACCGACATCGATATATCTCCTCAGTGCAGCACTCCGTGAAGAATGGGCTGCCATTCCCAAAGAAACCTTCCAGCACCCGATTGCACGTATGCCAGCGAGAGTGGAAGCTGTCATCAAGGCTAAGAATGAGCCAACACCATACTGAATTACTGATGGTGGGCGCCACGAAATTGTAAGTCACTTTCAGCCAGGTGTCCGGATACTTTTGATATCATAGTTTATGCCAGATCTGAAAACAGTGTACGGTGTTGGTGCAGGAGACCCTTTGGCAAGCAAACAGTCAGCGCACATTGTTAAATATTAGGTTTCACAGCAGACGCCCCTCTGCGTTCCCATGTTGACCCAAAGGCAGAGTCAATTGCAATGGGCTCGGGATAATCGAGACTGGATCTTAGATCAAGAGGTATGTGTCGCGAGGTCTGATGAATCACGTTTCCTGCTACACCAGGTCTATGGTCCTGTTGGGATATGTCATCATGGACGCAGGCCAGTGGGGACACTATAATGCTATTGGGGAGATTCACATGAGCTTCCACGGGATCTTTGGTAGTAATCGAAAGCACCATGAGAGCTGTGGACTATGTGAACATTATTGGGGATCATCCGCATTCCTTCATGGTCAATGTCTTCCCCAGTGGCGATGGAGTCTTCCAGCAGGATAACTGTCCGCATCACAAGTCAAGAATCGTGCTACAGTCGCTGGAAGAGTTCGATACTGAATTCACGTTGATGTCTTGGCTAACAGATTCTCCTAATCTAAACGATCTGAACCCTATGGAGGACATCTAGGTTCGCCATCAGTGCCAACTTCGTGCCCGCAAACCACCGTCCTGTAATTCCTGATAAGTGCGGGACCTGAGCGTATCAGCTCCAAAATTACCGAGGGTAACATTTTTCATTGTAAATCGATTAAGGAAAATGTTAATTTAATATTAGTCAAGTGCAGGAGCGTCCATGGAAAGGTCCCAGAGTTAGTTTCACTGGTAAAAGTGCCAAAATGGTTCTACGAACAGGAAGCTGGCTATAACCAGATGTGTACAGCAACATAATTTCAAACTACCATTGAAGAGGATTTAGCTAAGGCAAGCTGGAGGCTTGTTTATACCTGTAAATAATACTATAATATGTAGTTCTGATACCAAACACGAAATAAATCAGTTGATTTTATAGATCCATGACTCATGAGCAGCAAAAATTTGGAGACTTTCTTCCTGAAATTTCGTACTCATGTGTAATATTTACAGGTTTCTCGCGTATTGTTTGTGGTGGTGCATGTGAGTCGGTTGGGACTGGTCAGCAGTTAGTGAAAGCTGCATTCCACACTTGCAAACTCAAAGCAAGGTTAACTCGACAAGCAGTTTTAGATCTTAAACGTCTACAAACAATAAACAATAGAATCACAATAGCAATGATAGTCACTCGCGCTGCTCATAGCAAATGCTGGTTAACCTTAATTGCCAAAATAAAATAAAATTACATGAAAACGAAATTAAAAAATTAACTTTCCTGGTTATTCAAACATGTTACTAGCAATGGCACCTGTTTTACAGCAAAACACCGACACAGCGATATCAGAGTTCAGTTATACAGAACCAACTGACGATATTTATTAACATTAAAGGGTCGTCTCATTAGACAGTCGTAGGACAAAAATGATGATACTGAAGTCATTAAAATTAAACATTAATACACTGATCTTGCAAAATGTTTCTTACATCAAGATAAACTAAAAATTAAGGTAAAAAACAGTTAAATTTCTCTGTATAAAGGATGGAAATTATTGAGTGTGGAATTAAAAAGAAAAGAAAAGGATGATACACTAATGAATAGTGAGACGACATTCCAGTCTACTCTGGAAACACGCTGTAAATGCCGAAAGCACCTGAATGTTCTATGGAAGACTCTACTCAAGAAGCAAATGACTTTTCAAAGTCTGATCAGCTCGCAAACGGAAGAAAACTACAAATCGACTCACGACCTCAGTACAAAAAATTTACTACAAAAAGCTAACTCACATTGCGAAATAAACTAGAAAATTTTGAGCTGCACAGAGGGAAAGCAGCACAAACGCTTTACGCGACACTTTCACAAAACCAGCAAAAGAAGCCCAGGCTGTGACCGGACGCGTCTCGAGATCTCTGCGACAAACTCTCGAACACCAAGTGTAGTGTTCTTCCTACGTTCCAATCCTCTCCTGAACGCTACCGGGTGGAATGGAGATGGAGAATTACTCCACACCTTCCAAAAGGCAGGAGAAGCCCGCAGAATTTTCTCAACAAGCGTTTGCTTATTTCCACAAACTGACTAGAAGTTGGCATTGTACTGACTCTCGCCTTGATTGGCTGAAAGTTGTCTGGGTGCGAAACGCAGCTCGTTTGCGACGCTGTGTATGATAAAACGGCGGTGGCTCATTATCTGCATATGCTTCTGGGAAAGTCCGTGGGCGTTTCCGGCTGCCCTCCAAGGACCTCTCGTAGTTCCCAGAGCTTTGAGAAGACGCTTTGCGGTACCCCTTCCTGGGATCACCGTCACCTGCGTTCTCACACGGTTGCGCAGTCATTGGTGAAATTCAAGGAAGCCTTTCAAATATCCGCTTCTCGTCCACCCAACGGTGAAAGCCTCCAGCAAACCTGTCCCACTACGTTCCAGCAACTGGAAAATTTACAAGCTGAAACTCGAAACTTCACAAGCCCTGTTCCTGTATGCAGAAACTCCAGGATCATACAAAGCAAAGAACGTATTTATCGTGATTAGTGACATATTATAATACTAGGGACAGATTTCATCCTAGCAGCTGTAGACTTGGAGACTAAAATGGTTAGAGTGGATAATTGGGACTGGGATTTATGTGTCATTGTACTAATGGGAGAACCAGTTAATGAGAGAACGTACTCATGAGGGTAACGCCTTTGATCTTCTGGTAACAAAAGGGCCTGAGCATTTCGCTGTAGTCAGCGTACAGTAGGGAATCGGTGATCATAATGCTTTTACAGCATCACTGGCTACGGTTGTTAATAGGAATTTTAGGAAAGGTAGGTTCATATTTTCGTTTAGTAAGTGCATCTAGAAATTTATTTCAGATTACCTGAACATTCAAGATTAGACGCCCACCTCCGAGACAAAAAACCTTTGAGTGTTAATGGACGAAGTTAAGGAGTATCGTGCAATACACTTTGGATGGGAATGATCCGACAAAACCCGTCAGGTATGTGAAAGATCATCTATGGTCCAACATCTTTGCTAGAAAGTATCTGCGAAGGCAAACAGAACTTCACCATGGATTTAAATTCAGTTAAACACTTGTTAAGAAAAGAAGTCTAACTGGAGATATGAGCGAATTGTCTAGCATATTCAAAAGTGGAATGCTACAGATCTGACAAACTTTTCTATTAATTTTTGATCTTACATTTAGTCACCAAACGAATAAAATCAATATATCCAGTCACTCAATGACCACCATGGCAGTGAATCAGAAGAACAGGGAAATGAATCATAAACAATGAGTTCAATTCAAAATTGTTTCACTGAGGAAAATAGTACTACAATTTTTGCTTCCTGTTGTCACACGAACCCCAAAGTGATAGAAAACGTGATTACAAGATAAAAAATTAAATATAATCCCTAAAAAGAAGGAAGATGATTTGACCTGGTGGGATGTCTACAGCGTGACAATTATTGAACTATATGAAACAAAATCATTTTATACTTGCGAATCAGTCTCCTTACAACCCAACACAAAGCCCACAACAGACTCCACCTCCTGAAACTCCTGTTCAGCCACACATGGGAACTGAATCATTCCACCATCCTTCACACCTACAAATCCTTTATCCATCCCATCCTCTGTTACGCCCACGCCACTTGTATTTCCGCCCCTCCCAGATTCTGTAAGGTCTTCCAAATCCTAGAACACCATGCACTCCACTCTATCTGAATTCCATCCCTCACACACATCCTCTATGACCTCATCCCCTTCCCAAACTTCTCATTTTCCATGAACACATCTGCACCCTGTGCACTGTCAGCCAACTCGATCCCCCACCTCCTGTTGTCCCCCTTCCTCTACACCTCCAGCCCATTGCCCACCCTTACCATTGTGTCCTGCCCCTCCACCTCCTTTCCCAATGCAGCTTCCAGCACCTACCCCTCCAAGATGATGAGCTTCGACCTGACATCTACCTCTCCTACCACCTCTAACCCCACCTTCCTCCTCTACTCATCAGGGCTTCCTGTCTCCTGCCATTCCCTTCCCCTGAGCGGTTTTCCCCCTCCCCCACCACCTTCTGTGTCTCTGCTCTCCCTCCTGCCTTATCTTCACTATTCATCTCCTTCCCCGCCCATTTCTTGCCTCTTGGTGCGCCTCCTGCCCCCCTTTTTTCCTCTTCCTCACCCCCCCTCACCAGGCCCCCACCACACCTTCCTCCCCTATTTTGCCCTCCTCTCCAACCTCCAGGCCCTCGGCAGGTCACTACCAGAGGTTTTTATTCTTCATGAGTGCTCCACCATTTCCAGTGTCTTTGACAGTGTCTTTCTGTGTGTAATTTTTATCCTGTGGCTGACTTTTAACTTGTGTTTGCCTTCAGTGTTTTTTAAGTGCACTTTGAATTGCCAGCTGTGTTCTTTTACCTTTATGTCGACTTCCTAACTGTCCCCCAGTGCAGATCCCCGTATTAGTTTATATTTTAACTCCCATCATCTCCACTTAATGAGTTTTTATGTCCCCTTTTTATCCCCCCATTTTATGTATGAGTCCCCCTTTCTGTATTTTTGTAAAGCCATTTGGCTGAAGAGCAGTGGACCGTGCCGCTACCAGCCCTTCCCTGCCCATATGGGCCAGGGGAATGAAATTATAATAGAGGAAAAAAAACGGTTGAAACGTAAGTAAGCTGAACGGTGAGAGTTGCAATTCTGTTTCTGTAAATATATTTGTATAACATCTGCTCTTTGGCCTTTTCTGTTCCAAAAACGATTGTAGTCGAAGAAAACTGGAATCACTCCAGTGTGTGAGCTGTTGCTACAGTTGCTGCCTCCCATAAGGCGTTTGATAATCTGCTCTGAGAAACTATGACGCTTTTTGCACCAGTACATTGCATAACGTGGATGTCCTACTGATTGTAGGATAGGAACGGACAATATTTATGCAATCATGCATGCTCCTGCTCACATGTTGTGTTCTTTCGGCTAACTGCAAACTTCCCCCTCTACCATGTCGCGCTCTCTCATCAGGAAAAGGGGGAAACTGCGGACACGCCATATTTAGATGGAAATACAATCGCACAAATAACATTGAATGTCTTGCATGCGGCTTGGTTTCCTATATCATAACAACACAAATCACAAACAAATAATTTTCAGTACAATTATTGAGTACCTTTGGCTCGCTGAAGACATAACAGAAATTATGTCTGCTAGAAACTGTCCGTACAAGGACTGTCGCAGACAATTTCTAGGCCGACCGCGATGGCCGAGCGGTTCTAGGCGCTTCAGTCCGCAACCACGCAGCTGCTGCAGCCGCAGGTTCGAATCCTGCCTCGGGCATGGATGTGTGTGATGTCCTTAAGTTAGTTAGGTTTAAGTGGTTCTAAGTCTAGCGGGACTGATGACCTCAGATGTTAAGTCCCATAGTGCTTAGAGCCATTTGAACCATTTTTTGACAATTTCCAGCTTTTTGTTACTTGGCTTAGCCTGTAATCATGACTCAATTCCTTTCATAATCGAAAAATGCCTTTCACGTACATATGTTGATCAAAACGATGTATCACGTCAGCAAACTCATTAAGGAGATGTAAAAACTCTTTCTGAGGCAACGAACTTTGAACTTAGAATTTGTCTTTGAAATGGGAATTGCATTGAAGATCGATCAGTTGCATCTGCACATGTACAGGGCTGCTTTTAACTGAAATGGCGAACGGTCCTGAATACAGCTCAAAATCAGATGTAAGATTTATAGAAACGCTTTCAGTATGCTGCGTGTTGCAGCTCTCAGATATTGAGGAAAAGACATTTTTAAATGTTTAACATCAAATCAAATATTTATTTATGGTCTGACTACTTTTTGGATTTGCCCATTTTCACAAGCTTCTCTTTACAAAGAACAAAATTTGTTATGAGTTTATGTGTCCAATTCGCATCACAAAATTATCATTGATAATATGTTCATATGGTAACTACTTACATAGTTTGTGTTTAGGATATTTTTGGTGCCAAAATTTTGTACCTGCCTAATAAAGTGTAGAGCCCCCGCGAGCACGCCGAAGTGCCGCAACACGACGTGGCATAGACTCGACTAACGTCTGAGGTAACTGATACCATGAACCCTACAGGCTGTTCATAAATCCATAAGAGTACGAGAGGGTGGAGGCCTCTTCTGAACAGCGTGTTGCAAGGAATCCCAGATATGCTCAATTATGTTCTTGTTTAGGGTGTTTGATGGCTAGCGGAAGCGTTTAAACTCAGAAGAATGTTCCTGGAGCCGCTCTGTAGCAATTATTGACGTGTGGGGTGTCGCATTGTCCTGCTGGAATTGCCCAAGTCCGTCGGAATGCACAATGGACATGAATAGATGCAGATGATCAGCCATGATTATTACGTACGTGTCCCTTCTTGGAGTCGTATCTAGTCGTATTAGTAATCTGCATCAATTTACAGAAATGATGCACTTCCGTAGCGTTGAACGATTCTTTTCAGTCATTGTTGGTCCCGTTCTTACAGGATCTTTTCCCGGGCGCAGCAGTGTCGGAGATTTGATGTTTTACCGGATTCCTGATATTCACGGTACACTCGTGAAATGGTCGTACTGGAAAATCCGAACTTCATCGCTACCTCGGAGATGCTGCTCGTGCGCCGGCTATAACACCACGTTGGAACTCACTTAAATCTTGATAACCTGCCATTGCAGCAGTAGTAACCGATCTCACAAGTGCGCCAGATACTTGTTGCGTTACAAAGGCGTTGCCGACCGCAGCGCCGTATTCTGCCTGTTTACATATACTATGTCATAAAAAGTATCCGGACACCTGGCTGAAAATGACTTACAAGTTCGTGGTGCCCACCATCGGTAACGCTGGAATTCAATATGGTGTTGGCCCACCCTTAGCCTTGACGACAGCTTTCACTCTCGTAGGCATATGTTCAATCAGGATCTGGAATGTTTCTTTGGGGATGGCAGCCCATTCATTACGGAATGGTGCACTGAGGAGAGGTATCGATGTCAGTCCGTGAGGCCGGTTAGGAAGTCGGCGTTCCAAAACATCTCAAAGGTGGTCTGTAGGATTCAAGCCAGGACTCTGGGCAGGCCAGTCCATTACAGGGATGTTATTGCCGTGCAACCACTCAGCCACAGGCCGTGCATTATGAACAGGTGTTCAATCATGTTGAAAGATGCAATCGCCATTCCCGAATTGCTCTTCAACAGTGGGAAGCAAGAAGGTGCTTTGAACATCAGTGTAGGCCTGTGCTGTGATAGTGCCAAGCAAAACAACGAGGGGTGTAAGCCCTCTCCATGAAAAACACGACCACACCATAACACCACCGCTACATTGTGTATCGTGATTCCTCACTCCACACAACGTTTCTCCACTGATCGGTAGTCAAATGTTTACGCTCCTTACACCAAGCAAGATGTCGTTTGGCATATACCGGCGTGATGTGTGGTTTATGAGCAGCCGCTAGACCATTAAATCCAAGCTTTATCACCTCCCGCATAACTGTCATATTACTTGCAGTAGATCCTGATGCAGATCGGAATTTCTGTGTGATGGTCTGGATAGATGTCTGCCTATTACACATTACGACCCTTTTCAACTTTCGGCGGTCTGTGTCAGTCAACACACGAGGTCGGCCTGTAAGCTTTTGTGTTGTACGTGTCTCTTCAAGTTTCTACTTCACTATCACATCGGAAACAGTGGACCTAGGGATGTGTAGGAGTGTGAAAATAAGTGACACCTAACCAGCTGACCACCTTCGAAGTCCGTGAGTTCCGTGGAGGCCTCCATTCTGCTCTCTCATGATGTCTAATGACTACTGAGGTCGCTGGTATGGAGTACGTGGCAGCAGGTGGCAACACAATGCACCTAATATGAAAAACATATGTTTTTGGGGTGTCCGGATACTTTTGATCACCTAGTGTGTATTAGTTGTAAGCATATGTGATATGGAGTACCTGGCAGTAGATGGCAATACAATCCACCTAATATGAAAAACGTATGCTTTGGTGGGTGGCGTAAACTTTTGACCACATAGTGTACCTCTGTATTTGAATACGCATGCGTATACCAGCTTCTTTGGCGTTTCGGTGTGTATATACATATATCATCACACTTCAATGTAACTCAGATCTCCAATAAAAGATGTAAAATTGTAGTTACATTTTAGTGTCTTATGTTAATGTATGTGCAAAACATACATAATTTTCTTCTCTTTAGGGCGTCCAGCCGGATACGTGGATCGCAACACAAGATCGACGCAGTCTTCCGATCATTAGATAAGACGCACGCCTTGCTAGAAACGCTAAAAGACGATGTCGGCCTCAAGAAAGCAGGCGTATACAAAATTCGGTGCGGCTGTGGCAAATGCTATATCGGCCAAACAGTTCGTACTGTGGAAGACCAATGCAAAGAGCACTTCCGCTACACGTGTATATGTCAACCAAGCTAGTCTGCCCTAGCAGAACATTACATAAACACTGGACACACAGCGAATTAAGACGAGAGAAAAGTACCGGCCTTCACAAATAACCACTGGGACTGTATCTTCGAAGAGGCCATAGAACTATGCATAACAGTAGCCTCGTGAAGAGGGACACTCGTTAACAACTCAGTAAGCCCTGGCAACCAATACTAAGCTCTATCAAGGAGCAACAGTGGAAGCGGAGACGAGATTATTCCGCCACGGCCGCCGAAGAGAAACTGCGTCTCCCACCCTCGCCACCTACACAGCATTCGCTGGTGAACGGACACCTGGACCCACGAGGAATAAATATCAGGGGGTAGGGACACAGGGCATCAGCACCACATAATGGCGGAACGGTTATTTGCCGAAACATCAGTGGGCACTCGACGATCGTGTCCAATTGGATAACGGAGAACCCTTTAGACAGCATATACGCCGGGAAAGCCTCAGATTACATATAATTTTCTTAATTGTGGTACCTTCATTACCCAGCATGATGTGATCCACGTCACAACAATGTTTTACATACAATGGAGAATTTGTGTTCATTGCCTTACACTATAGTCACACTGTCTTATTTATCGTAGGTTTTATCGTAATTCTGAGAGATGCTGGCGCAAAGAATTTTATTATAAGGACTTCTATAATCTTTGATATATTCAATTTACTTTTGGCTTGTTTGAATATCAATGACTACATTCAGAGTGAGACATTGTGTTACATCACGTAATAGTTGTACAATAGATTTGTATTTATATTTCAGCACTATTTAAGACGAGATATATTGTTTGACTCGTATTTTAATGGAATCCACATACGGTAATATTGTCAGACTGTTATAATTTTCAGTGTATGGTTTGTTGTCTCGTATTTTGTGAGTGATTAAGGTGGGGTGGATTGGAGTGCATATGCTGATTAAGGTGCTAGTGAAGGTTTTTATGAATTGTTCTATTTTGTTGTTGTTGGAAATTCTGTTTGTTCTTTTAGCTTAGTCGTGGGAATGCGAATTTGTATTTCTTGTAAAATGACCATTAAATGGCCTTTGGAGACATTATTTAAAATAATAAGATTTTTCTCGATATTTTTAGTGAAGTGTTTATTCTTTCTGTGGTGCCTGCCGAAAGTTGAAATGTTATTATCGCTTGTATTTTTGTGTTCGGTTACGCAATAAATTAGGAAGGAAATGCGAGAGTAAAATTTTCTGTTTGAACAGCTGGCGCTACCCAGTCACATGGAAGTATCAACAGCCGCCAGCCGGGAAACGTAAAAACTGCAGCACCGTTACTTGGTCAGGAAGACAGCAATATCGACGGTCTTATGTGCGACTGCAAGAGAGCTCAGCATTACTCTCGTAACGTTATGTAAGAGACACTAGGTACGGCGCAACATGGCCTAACAGGAGTTTGACTAAACAGTAATGACACTGTAACAAAACTGAAGACTGCTGACAGTTCGAGAAGAGAAGAATGGATTCGGTCATTACGAATGACGTCGTTGAGTGGAGCCTCTCCTCGACGACATAAATATTCCACCCCACTCGCCTAGGGTAGTCGATCAGTATGATCGATGGCGTTCATGTCGTTCACACTCGATTTTTTGGTTATGGTGTGGTAACTCCTTGTGTGTGAGTTTGTGCTAGTGTTGGTCTTACTTATGCTGTCTCACGAATCGCGTATAATGAAGCCTAGCATCCAGTAATGAAGTCAGGACAGGAGCCAGCACTGATGGGAAGTCCAGGGGTCTACCAACACGGCTCTGGCCCAGAGAAAAAATGGCCCGAAAACTCTAGCGCAGCACGCTTCTGACGGTTTACAGTGCTGGCGGACTAGGTCCAGCATTCTGCACGACACCACGGCATCCAACAACGCGGCCCACCTGAGAGGACAACAAGGGAAGTGCTCTGGGAGGGATTGTGTACTCCTCAAAACGGCGTGTGAATCAAACACACACGTTACGGTAACCGCCATATCCAAGCACGGATACCGGCAGAGTACACCTATCTCGGCAGCAGGCAGCAAAGCGCCGCACCATGGTGTCATCGACTTCCGCTCTGAGCTGATGTAGCCTCCCCGGCAACCGTGAGTCCGCTGCCGTCGCAGAAGACACGGCAACGACTTTTATTCTGAGTAATACTGAATAATCTTGAATACTCTTTTATTGCGTCTACCGACGCCACACAGGTCGTCGTGCTGCATCCTGGCAAATAAATCAGTAGGCGTCTGCAACCCGGCACTGGGCAACCACTGCAGTTTTCTATTCCTCGATTTAAACGTTTTGCCTGTCTGTACAATGTAGGGTTCATTATATTCGTTGCATTCTATTTTGTAAACACCAGACTGATAATATCGTTGTGTTTATTAATGACGTTGGCTCCTCATGTGTTGAGATTTGCTTTCTTTAGTGTGTAATTTACTGCATCTAATACAAATTTATGTCTCTTTTTCGTTTCAGTCTTTGTCAGCCTGATTTTCTCTTTAATGCTTTATTGTCTTGTATTTAATTTCCTGTTGTATAGTTCGATGACTAGTTCTGGGTGTGTGTCTGGGAGTGTGTCTAGTTCTGATTTAACATTTTCATTGCTGAGAGGGTATTTGGTGATTAGTTCCACAACTGATCTAAAGCACGATTCTTAATGGCTCCATGAATGACAAGAGTTGTTATGAATGACCATATGTATAGTCGTGGATTTAACGAAGAGAGTCGGCCGGGGTGGCCGAGCGGTTCTAGGCGCTACAGTCTGGAACCGCGCGACCGCTACGGTCGCAGGTTCGAATCCTGCCTCGGGCATGGATGTGTGTGATGTCCTTAGGTTAGTTAGGTTTAAGTATTTCTACGTTCTAGGGAACTGATGACCTCAGAAGTTAAGTCCCATAGTGCTCAGAGCCATATATTAAGGAAGATATTGAAAGTGTACGCTGAGTCCGTCTTCGTGTGAGCTGGGAAACAGCATGGAATACTGCAGTGTAATTAATAGTAAAGTAAAAAAAATCTCCAACAGTAAGTTTCCGGATTTTAAACGCAAAACTGAGAAGCGTTAGCAGCAGGTTGAGGCCCGTCAAGCTTGAGGCAGAAAGAAGGAGAGTGTTGTAGTGGCCCGAGCACTTTCGTGGACGCTGGTAACATCGCCCGGTTGGTCGTAAAACACTGCAGTGGGTGGTCCGACCAGGGCAGCCGAGAGCAGACGGACGGGACCCGGGAGCTGTGCCAAGCCGAGTGTGACATACTGTGGAGACAGCAACATAAAGTCACTCACTTGCGAGACATACAAGTACAGGATAATTTTTATTGGCGAGTTTATTCATTTTCATTCGTAATCCGATTTGGGTTACTTCAGTGCAATAGTCTTCTGAAACGAACTAGTAACGCCATCTGTCAGTAGCGTAAGAAAATGTTTGCATAAATATGGTCATTTCTATTTGAACCCTTTGGTATTTGTGGATAACATTATTTGCGTAGTTAAATACTGCAAAAGTGAACTATACTGAAAAGT
The DNA here is from genome assembly GCF_023897955.1 of Schistocerca gregaria. Taxonomy (NCBI): domain Eukaryota; kingdom Metazoa; phylum Arthropoda; class Insecta; order Orthoptera; family Acrididae; genus Schistocerca; species Schistocerca gregaria. Next base: position 767,502,352 of record NC_064931.1, on the reverse strand, counting down.
AGAATGTGTTACAACAAGAAAAGAAGTATGTAAAACATTTAGAGTACTTGTAGGAGAGCTAAACTAGTTCTATAGCGTAACATGAGACTGGTAGTCTGTGACAGTACGTTAATTGCGGCAATGGCGTCTGCTCTGTGTGCCAAATGTGATCATTCTGGGATTATCGATGAAATATGTATGGATAAATATAAGTACCGTGGTTTTATATGGATATATTACATCTACATCGACATCTACATCCATACTCCGCAAGCCACCTGACGGTGTGTGGCGGAGGGTACCCTGAGTACCTCTATCGGTTCTCCCTTCTATTCTATTGTACGTGGAAAGAAGGATTGTCGGTATGCTTCTGTGTGGGCTCTAATCTCTCTGATTTTATCCTCATGGTCTCTTCGCGAGATATACGTAGGAGGGAGCAATATACTGCTTGACTCTTCGGTGAAGGTATGTTCTCGAAACTTTAACAAAAGCCCGTACCGAGCTACTGAGCGTCTCTCCTGCAGAGTCTTCCACTGGAGTTTATCTATCATCTCCGTAACCAGAGGAGAAGTGTCACTATGCAAAATTAATGTAACATTACTGTATAAGGAACAGGGAAGGACATGGAAATTACTTGCCACTAAACAGCTATGTCACAGCCAAAATCCAGCTATGTGATATTTACCTGTAAAGCGCAGTTCCTCACTGACGCTTTGCTTCCGCATTATGAACATAAAGAGTAAAATACAGAGTAAATAAGTGTTTTCCGTATATAACTACTTTCACAGCCCTCAGTTTAGCAACTGCACTATGTTAACTGTACGAGCGGTTATATTGCTTAGTTCTTGAATAGTATTTTAATGTGAGTGCATGAAAGTGTGAATGATTGTTGCAGTTGTTATGGTACTAGATTATTACACGATTCAGTGATGCACTGCAAGGCCTTGTACACACAAGTGTACAAAGTCGAGCGATTACTGTAGCTAGGTAGTGTCTGTAGACAATCGAGCTACTTCGTGTATAGACAACTGAGAAACATTTCTTGTCCATAGACATGCTTCTGAAACAAAATCGCAGACTTTTCATTCTCTTCTGAAGTGGGAGACTTGAGACAATTCTTAGGCAATATTGCGAAACATTTGGTAATGTGGGGATGTTGGTACACATGGCCTCCAGTTATTCTCTTTGCGCCATCGAAAACGCTTTGTCGTTTTTTTATTATTTTTGCTGCTTTTATTGTTAAATATCACTTGTCACGATATGGGCAACAGAGAAAGTGTTGCAGCTGGCTCAGTATTTTCGGGCGGCATCATGTTTGAAGTTCTGTATAACAAAAGGAAATGTCCTGACAGACTGACAGATTACTTGCCTCATAATCGCCCAACGCAAACCACCGAAGACAGAAATTGGAAATTTGTGAGGGTGTTGACTTTATACTTGAGGCGTATTTAAGAAGGGATTTTACGAAATTCCCTTCCTAAGGGGGTGAAATAGGGGATAAAATTTTTTATGAACATAGTTTGTTATATTAAAACATATTTAAAGCTATATCTATGAAAACTGGTATTTGGCTTCTAAAGAAATATGTGTTAGGCGATCAAAATTATGACAGCTATATCACTTCAAGAACTCAATAGGCACTGTTAACAAAAACCTCCTACTCCAGCTACCGGAATCGCTTTCTGGTGAGAAGTACATTCTGAGAAGACCATACTTCTAAGGCCTTAATTAGCGTCAAAAGTTCAGAAGTTTTTGCAATTTGTGATTAATATAAAAATTCGATTAAGGAAAAACAAATAAAATCTGTACATACCATACAGTCTGCACGAGCGATGCAATGGGCACTAATCTAGTTCCGAATATAAAAATCGCAACAAGAAGTTGGTTATCGGAGAGTTGGCCAAAACATATTACGTATGAGTGAATGATTTTGGAAGAAACATGCTGTCTTCTACTTCCAAATCCGAAAACAAAATTACACCCGAAACGAAGCCCTTCCGCAAAAAGTTCACGTTTCCATCAGCGTCTCCTCTTTCGACTTCTTTCGCTCCACAAGGCACTATCCCCACAAGGTCAGCCATATTAGCAAATTTCGAGGAACAAGGTATTCCAGCGTTTACACGAGACAAAGCATCTAAACTGTGTATACACAGTGTCCAGTTACATGTCCACAGACAATCGCCCCATTTTGTATACTAGTTTGTACAGGGTGTTTGAAGAATGACTGGTATATTTGAAACGGCAATAAAAACTAAACGAGCAGCGATAGAAATACATCGTTTGTTGCAATATGCTTGGGACAACAGTACATTTTCAGGCGGACAAACTTTCGAAATTACAGTAGTTACAATTTTCAACAACAGATGGCGCTGCAAGTGATGTGAAAGATATAGAAGACAACGCAGTCTGTGGGTGCGCCATTCTGTACGTCGTCTTTCTGCTGTAAGCGTGTGCTGTTCACAACGTGCAAGTGTGCTGTGGACAACATGGTTTATTCCTTAGAACAGAGGATTTTTCTGGTGTCTTGTTGCAACAACACTGTGTTCTAGGCGGTGGAATTCCAAAAAGGGGTAACCCACGATGGTGATTAATATGTATGGTCTGAAGGAAAGGGTTTTGCTGAACATTGGGAGTGAAATCAGGCCTTTGTTCGAAGCATTATTGAAATATATAAGCAAAAATAATAAGATTTTAATTAATATATGATGCAATATATTAGTTAAATTGATGAAGTTTTTTATGTGTTACTAATATGTAAGTCGAGTCTTATGTGTCACTGAGTTTCTTATGCGATGAAACTTTGTCTATGGAGAGTAGTATTAAAGCCAATTTGGTTCTTACGAATAGTTCAAGATGCAAGATATCATTAATTTGTTTGTAAATGTCAGTGTGCATTAATTACTCAAGAAAATCTTCAATCACTTAGTAAATAATTTACAAATGGTATGATATAAAAATGAGGTTGAAGGAAGGTCAGTGATTTACTGAGTATGAAGGAGGAGATAAATGTGGAAAGATTTTGTCAAAACTGATATACTGCACTTTATGGATATTATTATGCCAAGGGGAATTAATAAATACAATTACTCATTATTTGCTGGGGTAATTAAATTTACTTCTAAAATACCTAGAAATAAGCAGAGTATGAACGCTGGTGTGAGTGAGAAATAATATTAGTTGAATGATTTATAATTTTGTAAATCTGTAATGAAACTGAAGAGATGTACTGTTGATAATAGCAATGGCTATTCGGAGTAGAATGAACAATTAAAGAGCCAAATACATAGAAAATAGAAGTATACAGAGTCATAGTTCTGCAATTTGTGTCAGCAAAGACTGACAGAAATACGTTTCAAATGTGATGACGTATTAATTAAAATTTCTAACATGCAAAGAACATTTTACAGCAAAGGACACAATGGCAGATGGCATTAAAAAGGAACGAGCTCAGAGAGACCATGAAATTTGAATTAACTCTATAGCAACAGTGATTGAACTGCCTATAACAGGCTGCAACAAGAAAGGGGCAGCACAAGAGTAGTAGCATAAGTACTAACTAGTGACATTAACTAATAAAACTTTTCCAGTTTCAGGAATTTAAGAACATAATTTTGAGTATAATACTCATAAACAGTACTGGATATGATACAGTGCAAAATTATTACCTTCATTTATTGACAATGCGAAAGCTGACACAAGACTTTGCTTTTTCAGAAATTTGCTTAGATCTATAACTATGCTGTTAAAAATATAAATAATAAATTAATATTTTGTAACAAAATGAGTCATCTTGTTTCCAATACATAATTCACATCACTGTATTAGTGTCCATATGTAACAGAATCAAGTCTCTTCAACAATAATTATATAAGGATTCTTATCTGTGAAAGGATATTCTTTATTTTAGTCCTTTTATGAGAAAATATCAAACAAAAATTTTATTCCAGATGTTTAGATTAAGTGATGTTAATTCCAATTTATTTTATGTAAGTAATTGATGTAGGAGTTTCATACTTAAATGTGGACTTGGTAACATAATTACGATGTATACTTAAATGTTATCTTATTTTTTATTGATCTACAATTTTTCAGTACTATGTTATAAATAATATACACGAATTTTGAACATTTACATAGGGTTCTACCATTTCAATCCATTTCAGAGAGAGTCCTTTTGCTATTTTGATGATAGATGTATCATGTATTGAGTGCTTTTGGCAATTATTTTGCTATGTAGTAAGATAAGATCAGTGTCGGTTCAGTTTCACCAGTATCTACTCATTTTTATCACATGGACTTTAACACTGCAACATCAAATTATTATTAAGATTTTGAAGTAAATAAAATTTATAAAATATCGCATACGAGTAGCGTGAAATATTGAGAGTGTATAACTAAGGGTAAATGTCGCACAAGGTGTGCCAGTAAAGGAGTAACCTAACATCAGCAGGGACGCTAGGAAGCAGAAGGAACTGCGTTTTTGTGATAACGGTACTGTGTGGTACGTGACCAGGAGCATAGAAGCTTCTGGAAGGAGCCGAGGTCCGGAGGACAGCGCGTGATTGCGTGGGAGGCGCGACATGCGAGCCTATACAAGCGGTTCCACCGGCGCTGCTGAGGATTCAGATTTCTATCCCGATGTCTGTCCGCTTCAGACGCTGGACCTGCGTTACTCTCCCACCGGGACGGGATTTAGTTTCTCGTGTCACCTAGCTGCACAGATTACATGCAGGATTGCCCAACACAGCCAACGTGTTAGTGCGTCGTAGGATTCGACAGCAGTTTCCAATTCAACTTCGTTGTTAAGTCTCATTTATTATTCAGAGTTCCTCGTCCTGTTTCCCACCGAGTTTCCTTATCTGAAAATATTCCAGCTTGTATTCTCAGGCTCCAGGTCTACGTGTTGGACGAACCACTTCGCAACTGGAGATAGCCTCAAATCCCATCCTGATCCGCTCGTAGGGCACTGCAATCTATATTTTTCAATATGAGTAGCTAAACTCTCTAAATTGTTTATTAAAGACTACAGAGAAAGTTACATATTTCTAGGTTAATCTGTAACGCCTTTATAGCTCTTATGCACTGTATGAGGCAGTTCAGACAGTGTTTCATTCTGTTGAAAGCGTATACTGAACTGGAGCGTCCGCAGCTCGTGGTCGTGCGGTAGCGTTCTCGCTTCCCGCGCCCGGGTTCGATTCCCGGTGGGATCATGGATTTTCTCTGCTTCGTGATGACTGGGTGTTGTGCGATGTCCTTAGGTTAGTTAGGTTTAAGCAGTTCTAAGTTCTAGGGGACTGATGACCACAGATGTTAAGTTTCATAGTGCTCAGAGCCATTTGAACCCTTTTTGAAGTGGAGGGGTATGTGAAACGACACAATATTTTGGAGACAGTAAAATTCACTTAAAGTCATCCACTTGAAAGATGTATAAACACAACACAGTTTTTATTTGCGGGTTAATTAATTTCAGTTCATAATCCGATTATGAGATATTTCAGTGTGCATCAGTTTTCTGAGTCTTAAAGCAGTAACGCCATCTATTAGTTGCGTAAGAAACTTTTTACATAAATATTCTCATTTCTCTCTGAACACTTTGATATTTGCGGATAGTATTATTTTTGAAATCAACTATTTCAAAAAATAAATTATACTGAAAAGTGGAATGTGTGTTAACAAAAAAAAATTTAAACGTTTATTGTATTTGTACGAGAGCTGCACTACTTAAGCAGAGACTTTCTTTACCATAACAACCATGAGAGTGGTAGTCTGTGGCAGTCGAGTCGTTGTGACAATGGCGTGTGCTGTATGTGATATGAAATATATATGAAGAATTTATATAATGCGGTCATATATGGAGATATTACAGGAAGAGATGTGTCAGTATGAAATAATTAATGCTACATGGCTGTAAAAGGAATGAGGAAGGAAATGGGAATTATTTATCTGCTACTAAATAGCGGTTTCACAGCAACATTCCAGCGAAATGATATTTACTTCTAAAGTTCAGTTTCTCACTAACGTTCAGCGTCCACATTCTGAACATAACGGGTTAAACACCGTGTAAGCAACTGATATTCTTAGGCAACTATTTGGACAACCCTTCATTACAAGCAATTTTTGCACTCAAGTATAAAGCGATGTTACGAGCTTGCTGTTTCAGCCATTGCAGGAATTTATTCAGTTTAGGAATGCACTATATCATCTGTATAAGTAATTTCATCGCTTAGTCAATGAATAATATCTTAATGTGAGTGCATGGCGGTATGAACGATTATTGCAGTTATTACGTTACTAGATTTTTACGTGATTCAGTGATGTATTGCAATGCATCATTAGCTACTCCATGTCAGCTTGCCATGATGTTTTCTTTCATTTTCATTACTAGTAGTCAGTGCGTGAACATAATGGAAGGGGAATATTATTGCTCATACTGAAATTTAATTGTAGATCGGTGTCGGATAGTCCGATGTCTTTACGATCACATTTTAAATGAATTAACATCATTTTAATAAAATTTCAGTGGCCGTATTACAATCTCAGCGGCACTGACAGCGGGAACAGCGACGGGCGACAGGCGAGAATGGCCAATAGGCATACAGACCCTGTAGTTTCCATTCCGTCAGGTGAAATCGAAGGTGTAACTGAAATGGTTAAAACTAAGAGGGAGCTGAGAAATACTGAAATTTTAAGTTCTGGGTAGTACTCGACACAAGTATTATATGAAGATGCATTGGAGTTATAATTTCTGAATATTTTGTCAGTAGAGTAAGTTGAAGTTGAGCCACTGATACTCAACCAGAGTGATTCAGTACCTGCAGGTATTGATGACACTCGTACAATGACACTCGCGCAGTGACAAATACAGTATCGGAGCAATTGTCTTGTGAAATCGATTTGGATGGGCAAAAGGTTATATTGTGGCGCCCAACTGCAATGTTAAGTAATCTCAAGTTCGAATTACAAAAAGACACTGAAAGCTTCAGAGAAGAAGTTAGTAAAGTAAATTTAAACATTTATCAGTTAAATTCAAATTTGAAAACAGAGTTTGACAAGATCAGCTCTCATATTTCAACAGATAAGTCGAAGTTAAAATCAGAATTAACGTTTGACATTGAAGTACAGTTCACCTAATACCGAGTACAGCTCGAGCAGCAGTTTGATGTACAGTCAAAAGTAGATTCAGATGTCAGTGATGTGTGCAAAAGTTGCGGCGGCCATGCCAAGGAGTCTTAAGTACAGATTGTGAAAAGACTTGATGCTAACGATGCTGTCAATCACACTTTCATTAAGTAAGTAGAGATGAATCAAGCAGCTCATGAGAAGATGGTGGGCAAAGAACTGACTAGTACGAGTTATAATATAGTACTTTATCGTCAGACTAATTTTAATGTGAATGTAACAGAGATAAATCAAAATACGGATGTAGAGTTAGAGTGAAGAGTGTGGTCAATACAGATAAGAGAGTTTCAACTTTTCTCGAGACGAAGTTCTGCATTCGCCTCTGTTACTTCAACAGCAGCGGCATTCCTTCGCTGAAAGAAATCGAATTATTCCACTCCTCACTAAAATGTGCAATCAAAATATTACTCATACAGAAATTCATGATCACTGAAACCTTCCCGTCGAATAAATAAAAGAAATAATGATTGAACTTCATGGGTTTAGACGATAATTCTCCAGTCTATAATAAAATATTTTACTTAGTTTCCGTCTAATGAAAGAAAGAGACAACTGAACTTTTTGTACCTTGCAGCTTTCCTGTCTGAACTTGCTTTTGACAACGTGTCTGATCTAATAGTCTTTAGCGTACATAATGCTGTACGCCTTGTGCCTTTATTGGTAACAATATTAATGTGACTGATCAAAATAAGATTATTTATACGTGAACTCATAAGATTACGCATCGGCCCTTACTACTAGTTGTCTATGCAGTGAATCTGAAAACTTACATACATATTTTCCTTACTTTTTTATTTCACAGGGTCGCCTATGAATAAAGCCATCTGACTGAATGTCTGAATATACTCACTCTGATCTATTGTTGATAATTATTTGGGTTGGCATTCATTTACTAGAACTGCAAATATGTGAACTGAAACTACACTTATTATTTATTTGCCTTTTAGATTGAAGTTACTGGTGTACAATTCAATGTCATTAATAAATAAAAAAGTTGAGAAAACTCAACAAAAGATAAAACTTGTGGTTACTGGGTTCAATGAAAAATAAATACGATATTTACTGAGATAAACTGATCTATTCTGAAAATGATTGAATATAAATTTTTAGCTCTTCATAATGATTCAATTTATAAAACTTTAGTTTGCCGATAGTTTACATAAAAATGTAATAACGAACTTACAAATGCAGTTAGCGCTTAAATACTTTTGATGTCTTCATGACATCGATTTTTAATAATTCATAAATAATTACTAATTATATAATTATAGTAGTCTTCTAGTAATATATAGCTGCTGGAGAACAGGCATACCCCCCTGTCTCTACACACAACTTTATTGCACAAAGGTTAACTGAAGAGTGTTCTATCGACAACGTTCTCGCCTCGCTCCCTATGTATCAATGCGTGGACTATCCCGCCAACAAAGAGCTTGGTGCGGATACTTCACTGTCATCATCGATATGCAAGGAACTTAAATAAATTTTACAAAACATTTTTCTTACACATTATAATTGGTATTTACATACGTCTTAGCTTATAATTTTTTTCATCAGTTTATTACTTTCATTTATTTATGTTTTGGACTGGTTGATTTTCTACTTAGATATTTCAACTTGTTGCCGATGTCTTGGTCAGCAGAATAGCAGAGGGCCTTTGTCATAGGACACTGATAAGGGGATGCGTTCCGCTGGGCAAATGAAATTATCAAGGATTGTAGTGATTTGAATGAGTTTCAGAAAAATAATTTTAAAACAGAATTGATCTTCAGAAGAAATACAGTGAGACTTGCTAGTAGATTTCTGGCCACCATGAAAAGTTCAAGTGCTGGTGGAAACAAGTTAATTATACTGACGTGGGCATTGCTATAGAATTGTTTGGAAATGGTTTAGAACATAATATGTGGCCATTCTATATTCATTAAGAGTTGACTGGAGCAACACAAGATAATTATGGTAATAACGTCAGTTTCCTCAAAACAGTGTAAGAAATACACCGCTAGTTTGATGGGCAGCAGAAGAGACACCTAAGACAAGACGATGTTAGGCTGATACGTCTTATGCGCCATCAGGGCTGTGAGAAAATGCACGCAGCAGGCGACAGAGTGGGGACAGTGCAGAATACAATAATGAACATATTTCAAATGGCTTGTTAAACTAGACAGTGCCTTGGTGTGGAATCGGCCAGGAATAGTGACGTCTGAGATGACAATCTTAGGCAGACCAATGGCAAATAATATTCATGGATTGATCCTAAATTAAGTGACGACAGAGGATGACACGGTTGACCTGGGTGGCATGTGACAGTGGTCAGTTGAGGCTGTAGTTCCATCAGATAGCCTGTCAGAGCAGTTGTCGGACTGTTCTAGTGACTTTGATTGGAGTGGAAAGAGCAGTGGCGTTGAAGAGTAGGAAGCGGGGCACACCATCAGTGCCGGAAGTAAGCACTGCAGTAGTCCAAGTGGTCATTCCATTCTTGAATGATTTCATGCCGATGATACGTTCATATCTGCGATGCTGTTTGACGAACAGGAACCAATTGCAGAAGGTATAGTAAAGAATAAGAACTGGCTTAGCTGCCGAATTTGGGAACTTCTGGCTTCTAAACAGAAAATTAAAGAGTGTAAGGGTGAAGGCACTTTCAGTTACAAGTGAGAAAAATCGAGCAAGAAAGTAAAAAAGAAAGCGCAAAAGCGCCTTTGGAGGAAATCGACGTTATCTATAAATTCGTATTCCATGGATATTCTGAATATAAATTGTCCTTAGGCTGGGTAACGAGAATGCAATGCTTTTAGCCCCATAAGCCGAGTGAGGCAAAGCTCAGTGCCTTTGTGACCAGTTCCTTCAAGACAGCAGTTAGAGAGTTTAAACGTCTGACTATAGGATGATTAAAACCGGAAATTTGACTAAGCTATATTTCGATAGTAAAATCAGTAATTAAAGATTTGTTATATGAAGAGGAGCCAGCGTATACTGCAGCTGATATTAATCTATTCTTTTTGCCTGCTGTCATCAACTCGCTCTGCTTTCCTGTTACTTGGATATGCTGAAGTATTTAATTTAGACATTTTACTCTTGATACTGGAATAGGCACGTTGAAGCGATGTCGTCCAAGATTTTGGTGAGATAGCTGCTAACTTGCAGTTTTTGCGTAATTATCAGTTACGTTGTTTTCAGATTCATTCGCGTGAGATGCTTTGAACTGCACTAAATGAGAGGATTAGTTCTTTTCTCGGTTTGACAAATTGGTTGGAACACCTGGTAATTAATATCCGTACCCTCTCATTCATCCGAGTCTGCAAGTAGCGTATCCCATTGCTTCTCAGCTCACTGATTAATATTATGAGCATTACTATGAATATAGGACTGTTTTTCTCCTTTTTAGTAACTTTATGATGATGTGAAGTCACGTGGGAAGGTTTTTTTCTGCATAATATACAAATGTTTCCTCTGCTTTCACGCAGCCTGCGACTCTTACGAAAGTATTTTCCACTATTCTGAGCTCTGTTTAAATCCCCATATATGCTTCCTTAACAACCTCATTCACGGGATATTTAGATTCAATATTATTATACTTCACGAAGAAAGTGAATGATCTGCCTTGAACAGTAATAGTAATTTGTTTTTCAATGCAGTTTTCAGCTAACAAGATTGTGTGCCGCAGTGGAACTTCAGGGTTCGTGTCGGCAGTGACGAAGTTGCCGCAGTTGAATTATAATACGAGCTCACTTCAGTTCATCAAATGATGTGGGCCACAGAGCGCAAGTATATGTGTACTGTAGGTATAATACTTGTAGGATATAATATTCCGGTATACTGACGGTGAGTAGCTAGAGGAGATTTGTTGAAAGCTTATTGTTTCAAGCTATCTTGGTTTAGCTTGTGTTTAATTCCCATTTCACGATTCCGCTGCATAAGATTCTGTGCACTGCACTATATGAGGTAAATGATTGTCAAATTTTCGTTCTTGTTTGTTTGCGGGTCAGATTTCATTTAAAGGGGAGTGTTTAAGGGCATTAAAACTGGAGATATAGTATCTTATGAAAACACTGGTTTATGTTTAAGTGTAGTGACCGGGTCTCTACATCTATAGTATCAACAGTAGTTCCAGTTAGTTCCACCATAAGACTAAATGAATGACAATGACTCTGTAATTAATATTACAGTGACGAGATGTTGTGAATCGTTGAGTGAGCACTTTTTCTGAATACATACACACACACACACACACACACACACACACACACACACACACAAGTGGGGGATCTAGGAATGTACTGCCGGCCGCTGTGGCCGAGCGGTTCTAGGCGCTACAGTCTGGAACCGTGAGGCCGCAACGGTCGCACGTTCGAATCCTGCCACGGGCATGGATGTGTGTGATGTCCTAAGGTTTGTTCGGGTCAAGTATTTCTACATTCTAGGGGACTGATGACCTCAGAAGTTAAGTCCCATAGTGCTCAGAGCCATTTGAACCACTTAGGAAAGTACTACACTCCCCCATATAGTGCTCCCATAGGAATCGCGAAGACATTAGGTTACTTACTGTGTCTAAAGACGTTTAAGCAATCATTCTTTCCGCTCTCTATGCATGAACTAAAACTGAAGAAACCGTAACAATTCACGTAATTGGAGGCTACCTCTTCCACCCACTTCACCGTAGTTGGCAGAGTATAGGTGCAATGTAGATGTAGGAGTAGTTAGCAGCATAACACTATGTAGTTAATTCATGGTAAGAGCTAGGATTTCTTCCTAGGGGTCCTCGTCCTGAGTGGGTCAATAACAAAAACTTCAGCTCTATCACCAGATACTCTCGTCCCAACAATTCCAAATTAGCGCCACACTGTATACAAACGTCACGATAAATATAACTTTTCTCAATGAGTGTTGCGTCAGAGGGGGCGTTTTGTCACGTTGGATGTGGGAGGAGTGGGATTGTGCAAGCTTGGGATTATTACGTAAAAGCATTCATTAACAACAGAAGCATGCTCACAGAAACGCAGTGTCATCAGTAAAACATTAGACAACTAATAATACTGTTCTCTGTATCTGGTTGTGTTTGTCGTCTTCTCTAGCTACGGCATGAAGACACGCTCGTCCTCTAGGTAGGGCGATGTCTATAACCACAATCTGCATTGACTGTTGAGTGCGCAGGTTGGCCAGCTTCACTGCACACCACGTTTCAGCTCAACTTGCTTCTCGTTTGCTGGCCACTAACCTACTCTCTGTTCTGATCCAACTGTGGCCGGCGATAGCAACTTGGGCCCGCACGACACACCCGAAACCAGTCCCGTAGTAGCAAGGGGGCAGCCCCGTGACTCGTCCACCTCTAGCCACTGCTGCTTCCGGCACTGGCTCTAACTGTAGTCGCCGCACCTCTCCATCCACTGACCGATCAACCAGGCCCAGCCCGCCGATACAGACGAACTCGCCCCTTGAAATTAATGATGCGCTAAAGGCTTGTCTGCCGCTTCCAACACGGCAGCGGCGCTGGCCGTCAGATGATGTTCTCGTTAACTCTCGGTGATGCTGACTAACCTCTTCCTTGTTCCGCTGACAAAGATAAGTACAGGACACACAAAACTGTTACTCTCGGGAAAGTATGAAATGATACAGCATAGAAACTTTTCTTGGAACTGATTTGCCGATAATATGCCTCCGAAACCATGAAATACATAACAGCAGGTCACTTTGTATGATATCACCTTACATTGTTTCTGCATAAGGTGGATATTTACTAGAAAAACTTTTGTATATTAAAGCCTCAAACAAATACTTTTTTGAGTCTCTGGTCCTCGGCTTGATGCCAACCGCCATGTTCGCTCCTATGCCAACCTCTTCATCTCATAATAGTAGATGCACTCATCATCCTCAATTATTTGTTGGAAATATTCTATTCTCTGTCTTCTCCAACAAGGTCTGTACTCTATGGCCTCTCTCTGCTACCATACAGGATATACCGTGATATCTTAACACATATCATTTCACCACATCCTTTCTCCTCGTTATTGTTTTCCAGGTACTCCTTTTATCACCGACTCTGTACGGAACGTCAACATTACTTACCTTCTCAGTACAGTTGATGTTCAAAATCATATTTAACACCACATCTTAAATTTATAGATTCTCTTCTTTCCCGATTTTCCAACCGTCTAAAATAGACAACTAGCAAAAAATTTGTGAGTTATAACATTTTATTAAAATAAATAACTAGATCCACAGTAAATGACACACATACGTCGAAACATGTTTGGGTAGAAAATAAGAAAAAAGAAAACCTAAATTCAGCTCGAAAGCACGGAAAAAACAACAAAAGCTTCTGATCTCAGCAAGATTATTATTATCGAAATACGGATGCGCAGATAGTAATCTTGGCAGCATAAGCCGTGCAGTAGAAGCATTGTGAACGTCTTATTCAACCATCCTGGGTGCCTATAAGAACAAAAAGTATCGATAGGGATCTAGCTTGTAGGTAGGACTGATTGCCATACCGTCTACAGAAGAACGTACAGTACAGTCTGACCCTAGTCGTCCATTGAAATCAGATTTCAGTGTCTGGACGGATCTGATTACCGAAGTGCTATCAGAAACATTACTCATGAAAAGCTTTCGTCGTGTTCTGCAAGTCACTTTCCTTAAGTGACTCGTACAGGATGTCTCAAAAGTAAACTCACCACAATTACGCAACGCTATTCTGGCTTGGTCCGATTGCCTTCCCGCGACTTTTTCACTGACTTACCCAGGCAGTGCTTCAGGTATAAAAGACAATATCCCGGGAGATTACAGAAAAGGTAATTTGAAGCAAAAAGTTTCTTTTAGACATTTGAATGTTTGACCTAGGTACAAATGTTTGTTATTGTCAGGAAATGTTTCCTAGTTACTTACTGCACCGATAGCTGTGGCCGCGCGGTTCTAGGCGCTTCTGTCTGGAACCGCGCTGCTGCTGTTGCGATCGCAGGTTCGAATCCTGCGCCGGGCATGGATGTGTGTGATGTCCTTAGGTTAGTTAGGTTTAGGTAGTTCTAAGTCTAGGGGACTGATGACCTCAGATGTTAAGTCCCATAGTGATTAGAGCCATTTGAACCATTTTGTTACTTACTTTGCCTGTTATTTAGTATATATTGACTGTTTCTCATGTTAAAAATATTAAGTAGTGCAAAATACCTTGCTTATAGAAGCGAGGCAGCCCAATGGATGACACGCTAGACTCGCATTCGGGAGGATGACGGTTCAAATCCCTGTCCGGCCATCAAAGCTTAGGTTTTCGTTATTTCCCCAGATCACTTAAGCCAAATGCTGGGATGGTTCGTTTGAAAAGGCAAAGTCGATTTCCTTCCCCATCTTTTCTTAATCCGAACTTGTGCTCCGTCTCTAATGAACTCACTACCGTCGGAACGTTAATAACTAATCTTCATTCCTCGCTTCAAAATACATTCCTTAGAATTCATTGATAGCTTAAAACCGCAATTTAGAGTTCGCATTACGTTTTCTAAGCTTCAGTCATCGTAAACAGCACATATTTGTACTCCCAGGACGACAGGTTTCATTGATTGCTTTGCGGCATCTCTGCGTTCCTTCATCATGGCAAAAGCGTCTGCAAAACGACTTGTCTACTTATGTTGCTATCCAGATTTCTTCTATATGCAGGGTGATTATAAATAAAGTTAAGCTTTGAAAATACTGAAGAACATCACTGGTCAGAATGACGTCAAATGCAACAGCATATTATCGGAGAAGGGCAAAACGTATTGCAGAAGAAAAAAAAGTGTGAAAATTGATCAACAGATGGACTTTTTATTTGTGAGAATACGTAAATGAAACCACCTGTCATGCGCACGACCCATTGAAGTTGGTATTAACACGCTGGTTAAGCGGCTTTTTCTCCTTTCGCGTCTGCGACGTTTGTCATGACTGTCTCAATGCAGGATCGCGCTGTGCTTGCAAAGCTATATTAGACGACGCTCTGCAGAAGTGCTAGACACTGAAGGTTTTGGAAAAAGGCGTTGGTCCGATGACTGCCGTGGGTATGGAGAAAAAGATTCGGAAATAAAAAAAACGGGTTCTTTTGGTGTGCAATCTGGTAGAGGGAGGAAACGAATTGATTCGACATCAGTGGAAGCAGTGGCCATAGCAATGCAGGAGGAGATGAGTGGTGGTGGTGTGCAAATGTCTAGTGCACAGAGAATTGCCCGGATATTGGATATACCCGTAAGTACGGTACATAAAATCCTACGACAAGTTATTCTTTGCTACCCATTCAAACTTACCTATGTGCACGAGTTGCTTTTTGTTGACCTGCCAGAAAGAGAGACTTTTGCTTCAGAATTCCTTGCTCGCATGGAAGTGGACAATGATTGGCTGTGGAAGATTTTGTGGATAGACGAAGCCCCACTTCTATGTGACAGGATATGTCAATACGCAGAATTGTCGAATATGGTCAACGGAAAATCCACGAGCATATCACCCAGTACCACTTCGCCCTGAAAAGGTCACTGTGTGGTGCGCGTTTACGGCATCATTCATCATAGGGCTTTTTTCCGAAGAGACAGGTGCTTCAGGTCCTGTTACCTGTACCGTCACTGGTAAGCACTATGAGTGTCTTTTGCACAACCACGTCATTCCAGCTCTCCAACAGCGTTGATGTGTGGGTCGAATCATTTTTATGCAAAATGGCGCACCTCCTCACATTGCAAATCCAGTTAAGCAGCTGCTGAGGCGCCATTTCGGAAATTCTGGAATTAGCAGCCGCCAGTTTGCTAGAGCCTGGGCGTCTCGATCACCTGATCCTAATCCATGTGACTTCTGGCTGTAAGGCTATCAGAAAGATGTGTTCACTGTTCTGACTGCCAACTTAGCTGCATTAAAGGCACGGATTGCACAACACATTCTGAACGTGACCCCAGAAACATTTCGATCAGTTGTGGAACGTGCTGTTTCTCGATTTCAGCTTGTTTCAGAAAACGATGGACAGCGTATTGAAGCCATTTTGCGCTAGTCGCACGGAAATTAATAAACTGATCTGATTTTGATGATGCTTTTTATGCGGTTTTTGGCCTCGAGTGAATTGAAAACCGATGTGAGTGATGCTTTCTGTGCAGTTTTCGGCCTCAGGACAATTAAAAAGCAGTTTTCCCGTCCGATGTGATATGACATTGCCGTGGTGGTTGGGCTTACGTAACTAACAATATCACACCTATAAATAAGCCCCTGCGAACTGAGTAATACAGTTTCTTTAGCACTCATTTTCCTTTGTATTCGACCACTATTAAATTATGATGCTTACAGTGTCATCTATTGCTACATTTTGTAACTATTTATTTTTCTTCTACCATAAGTTTACCCCTTCTGCGATAATATTCTGACGAGAGGTTTGGAGGTTTAACTTTAATTATAAGCACTCTGTACTTCTGTCTTCATCCTAAGTCATAACTAAAAAGCCTACCTGTGTTAGGTCTGATGATCGCGGTTGCCAGTTAATGTCTCTAACACGTCCAAGTCAACGATTAACGGAAACTGCAGTTGAGATACACGAGGGCGTGCTGAAAAGCAGTATCTCCGAATTTATTATGTGAAACCTCTTGAAGGTTAAAATAATTTCATTAAAATACCAAATCTTTATATGTCATGCCTACATGTTGATCTGTCAACATAGTCACCCTGACGACGAACACATTTCTCTCAAAGAGAGACTGATTTGTTGATACCGGCACTGTATAATGCTTTACTTTGTCAACGGAGCCACAACATCACCTCTGTTTGCACCGCTTCATCACTATCAAAAGGAACTCCTCGAACGCATTCTTTAAATTTTAGAAACAGAGCAAAATCAAATGAATGAAGGTCTGGACGTATGGAGGATGATCGATGGCAATGAAACCAAGGCGTCGGACTGTTGCAGATGTCGCAGCACTCGCGTGTGGTCTGGCATCGACACGCTGAATGAGAGTGTGCTCAATTTGTGGACGAACTCCTTGAATTAGAAACTCGATTACATGAAAGTGTTACTTATGCACGGACATAGTGACGTTACACATCGTCATTTTACACGCTACAATTTGGATCCCTCAAGCGGCAGAGGGCTGAAAATACGTACACATGAAGAATAAAGATGTAGAATGTTCGTTTTATTTAAAAAGCTGTAAGAGTTTTCCCATAAAAAAGTTTACATTGTTTGGCTGAATATTTTAATAACGTCATGGCTCATTCAGCAAAATGGCGGAATTTGTTGTGTAAGACACTTCGAGATTGCAGTGTGTCACAAAATTACTATAATTTTGTGTCATGGCATACTATGGAACATGGTGGGAAATGTTAACACTAATTATGACACAATACATTTTGATATTGTAGTGTGTGACTGGGACTTGGGTGGATTGGTATAAATTAATGAAATTAATGATGCATGATCACTTCCCTCCATTGCTATTTTCAATTTATCATATTTTTGACCGATTCTCTCCAAACAACCACACTTATATTCTACGATTTATGTAAATTAGTGATATTAAATATCTAACAATTACTGTCTCGCATTACTCCTACAAAATACACTGATATCCCATGTTAAAAAATTATCACAGTGCGATATTTTTAACATATATACCCACATCTCACAGTAAACAAATAGCACATGCCACAAATACAGATCAAGTCTACAAGGAACTCACTCATACTATATCACTGTGAAAAAAAGCGGTGTCACAATAAGGATGCTTTAGAGGAGTCTGGCATCATAAGATTTTAGTAGACTTGTAAACAACTATGGAAAATCCGGGTGTACGTGTACACATACACACACACACACACACACACACACACACACACACACACACGTGTGAGCGCGCTCCTGCACGTAGTCCCGTGTGTGCACTTGTGTAGAAGACAAATATAACTAAATTTACACTTTAAACAATATTACCACACCACCACCACCACCACCACCACCACCACCACCACTACCACCAGTGGCATTGCACTTTATTTAAAACGCACCAAAAATGTGAGTAGGAGCGCCAAGTGTAATCGTCCCACTGCTCACATGCCACTCTGCAAATACCCAACTCAACGCCCACTTTCATCACAGTTTACAGCCGCCCAGAGGCAGCCGCTGTGTCGCTACAGCTTCAGGCAGAGGGACACTCGCGGCCACCGCACACCTCTGTGCTAAAAAATATCAGCTGTTATTCGGGGAACTGCAGTTTGACAGAGACAGAGAAAAAGTGAGAGTTTCCGCCGGGTGATATACAAATATAAAATTTCTGCCTACCGGAAATCGTCGAGGTCGCTCGCGATCCGTCAGAAGGAGCGGCCACACATGATATGTAATACGGCTGTAGAGAGGCAGAGAAATAGGTGCATAGAGATAAAGAGCGGGAATAGCCGGGCTCTTTGTAACACCTGAGACCGCGAATGGACCAGATAACTCAGTTTCCTGTCGTTGTTCAAGCATACAGATGACATGGAATGTATCCAGTCTTTTTTATGTAAAATATTTTTATTGTGTGGCAATATTTCCAGAAATGAGTCGTTATATAAATATTTATGTCACAAGTGAACAGTTACCCACCAGTGCACTATTACCTAGTTACACTACTGGCCATTAAAATTGCTACACCACGACGATGACGTGCTACAGACGCGGAATTAACCGACAGGAAGAAGATGGTGTGGTATGCAAATGATTAGCTTTTCAGAGCATTCACTAAAGGTTGGCGCCGGTGGCGACACCTACAGTGGTCTGACCTGAGGAAAGTTTCCAACCGATTTCTCAAACACAAACAGCAGTTGACCGACGTTGCCTGGTGAAATGTTGTTGTGATGCCTTGTGTACTGAGGAGAAATGTGTACCATCACGTTTCCGACTTTGATAAAGGTCGGATTGTAGCCTATCGCGATTGCGGTTTATTGTATCGCGACATTGCTGCTCTCGTTGGTCGAGATCCAATGACTGTTAGCAGAATAAGGAATCGGTGTGTTCAGGAGGGTAATACAGAACTCCGTGCTGGATCCCAACGGCCTCATATCACAAGCATTCATCTTATCCGCATGGCTGTAACGGATCGTGCAGCCACGTCTAGATGCCTGAGTCAACAGATGGGGACATTTGCAAGACAACAACCATCTGCACGAACAGCTCGACGACGTTTGCAGCAGCATGGACTATCAGCTCGGAGCCCATGGATGCGATTACTCTTGACGCTGCATCACAGACAGGAGCGCATGCGATGGTGTACTCAACGACGAACCCGGGTGCACGAATGGCAAAACGTAATTTTTTCGGATGAATCCAGGTTCTGTTTACAGCATCATGATGGTCACATCCGTGTTTGGCGACATCGCGTGAACGCACATTGGAAGCGTGTATTCGTCATCGCACTACTGGGTATCAACCGGCGTGATGCTATGAGGTGCCATTGGTTACACGTCACTTGTTCGCATTGACGGCACTTTGAGCAGTGGACGTTACATTTCAGATGTGTTACGACCCGTGGCACTAACCCTCATTCGATCCCTGCGAAACCCTGCATTTCAACAGGATAATGCACGACCGCATGTTGTAGGTCATGTACGGGACTTTCTGGATACATAAAATGTTCGACTACTGCCCTGGCCAGCACATTCTCCAGGTCTCTCACCAACTGGTCAATGGTGGCAGTTCACTAGTGAACAATTACCCACCATTGCACTATTCCCTAGTTATTTCCCTCCAAACCATTCCGTAACAACGAAACTGGTGGATTCCTATGAAATCCACATGTAGCGAAGAACCACTGTAGAGTCTTCTCCCTCGTTGAAGACGGATATATAAACCTTGCAAGTGCTCTTTTACTGAGTGCTGGAAATGTTTTGACTCCGTATACATTAATTTTTAGGTGTTTATTTCGTTAACACTCGTTGACTTAAGGTACATCGATCTCCACAGACCTGTAATTTTGCGGTAATCTACTGCTCAGTGTATGGATGTGTCTACTGTACCACAGTGTTGATAGTGTGGATCACCTGTCAAATTATCTTCGTGCCGACACGATGCTATTGAGTGCAAAGCGTTTATAAACATTAATGGAGCTGAGTGCTTTAGTGAGCTGGTGGATTTGGATTCACACATACCATATTCCAGCTTCAGTGTCTGTGTTTAATATGGTATGGAATTTCTCATCTGAATGTTCCGGTTATTACCTTTGTCGTATAATACCTTTCATTGAAAAAAATGGTTCAAATGGATCTGAGCACTATGAGACTTAACTTCTGAGGTCATCAGTCCCCTAGAACTTAGAACTACTTAAACCTAACTAACCTAAGGACAGCACACGCACCGATGCCCGAGGCAGGGTTCGAGCCTGCGACCATAGCGGTCTCTCAGTTCCAGACTGTAGCGCCTAGAATCGCTCGGCCACCCCGGCCGGCGCTCTTTCATTGAGAATATTCTCTAGTACATGAATTGCAGTTTGTAAGACGCGATATAAAGCTGCTGGCATCTGTCTGCAACCTACACTGTTTGCCGCCTCTGTACTCCATACAGTCTTGCAGGTCGTTGAAGCGTTTTATTATTGATTTTACTACAAATGTTAAAAATCTTGTCTCAAAATCTGTTAAACCTAGACTGCATTCCGAAGGTGATTTCGTCAGCTGATTCCTGGCAACAGGACACAACATTTCTTTCGAAATGAATAAAACTGTGTATTACTTATGTAACAGTGCATATGACTTTTGCAACATACCACGTTTTGTACAGGGTCAATGTGTTAAAGTGTTCTCCGGCCTGTGTGGTCGAGCGGTTCTAGGCGCTTCAGTCTGGAACTGCGCGGCCGCTGTGGTCGCAGGTTCGAATCCTGCCTCGGACATGGATGTGTGTGATGTCCTTGGGTTAGTTGGGTTTAAGTAGTCTTAAGTCCTATAGTGCTCAGAGCCATTTCAACCATTTTTTTGTTAAAGTGTTCAATCCTTCGAATAATATTCAGTTTCCTTGCAATATTCTCTCTGAGAACAGATTATTCTTTTTTACCATTTCTTTGGGATCTGTGTCAGGTTGAGTATGTTTTTCCTTCATTTTACACCCAATACTTCCATTTCAACACATTTGGTAATGGACGGTAGTGTGAGCTGTGCACTTTCGTTGAGCCATCAACATTTCACCACTGTAGAAGCATTATTATGCTGCCATCAGCGTACCCATTGATGGTGAACCGTCGTGCACAAGCATGTAGTTCTGCTGATCATATGAACTAATGATTCTAAAGAGATAACGAACAGTATCACCAATAAAGAGCAGCTCTGTCTGGCAGAACATTCCACTGGAAATGTTGCTGTTAAATGTCCGTTTACTTGCTCTTCGCAACCCATATGGTAGCAGTAAATCTTTTGTTGCTTGTGTAAATCTGAAATACCTACCAGTATGCAATCAGTGGCTTACACATTAACAAATGGTGTAATCTCAACAGCATCATGTCGTCACGAAATAAAACTGACATTTCATCCACACTCCACCACTGCAGTACGGTTAACACACCCACACAACGAACGGTAGCTTGCCAGTAAAAACACATCTGTTGAAATGGATGAAATTTAGCGTAGGATATCGGTACATTTCCTAAAATAATGCGATACAGTAAATGTCTAATATTTACATTGATATGTTTACATATTTTCTGGAATAGAAATGTGGTACATCTAACATGTAGTAATCTGTAAATAGCAGTGAAGGAATGTGGTCATATGACTGGGTACTTGCAGAAAATGTTATTACATCATTAATTTACTGTAATTCAACAGCATCCTATGTTATAATTTATTTTAACGATTCCCACCATTTTGCAGAATATGAGATGATGTCATTAAATCATAATATTTCCGCTACACACTGCAGTGTCGAAGTCGTAAATAATCCATCACAATTTGAGAACGGCACTGATGTCAATATCTAAAGCACTACAAAGAAAAATGAACTTTATTACCCATTATTAAAGCAGTCAGTGGCTCAGGCAGATGTTTAATATGCAGCAACGAAGATTTTTGGTCATGTGCCCAGTAACATAGTGTCTGACAGGTACTAAAGCAAGTAACTTCTCCTGCACGGCTCCTTCCATTCCACTGAAAAATTTCTGCTTAAAATCTGGTAGCCAGTAAAATAATAGTGATAATAATAATGACGATAACCTTAATAATGATAATATCCTTGTTTTAAGTGTAGTTGTATGTATTCATTTATGTTAACACTAATCGTATTTGCATATCATGCAACTGCATTTCGATAAAATAAACGTTCAAATGATGTATGGAACATGTAAAAAACTGCTAATAAACCTTAACTAGTAACTTATGGTAATATTTACCACTATTTTTAGTAGGATGCCTCTGCTGCTGATGATCCTTCCACTACAGTGTACAGACATCAAATGTTGAGACTCATGCAATTGCTCTGTTAATAAAAGGGGGAGTTGGAACTTGATTCTCATTACCCTAGAGACGAAAAGGAGGAAGAGGTGTAGTTTCCCACCATTTTTAACACACGCAATTATCCTAGATCCTTTTTTGTTTTTGAGTTATCAGTCTTCTGGGTGGTTTGATGCGGAATGCCACGATTTCCTATCCAGTGCCAACCTCTTCATCTCAAAGAAGCACTTGCAACGTAAGTCCTCAGCTATTTGCCGGATGTATTGCAATCTCTGTCTTCCTCTACAGTTTTTGCCCTCCACAGCTCCCACTAGTATCATGGAAGCCATTTCCTGATGTCTTAACACATTCCTATCGCCCTGCCCTTCTTCTTGTCATTTTTTCACATAGTCCTTTCCTCTCCGATTCTGGGCAGAGCCTCTTCATTCCTTACCTTATCAGTCAACCTAATTTTCAACATTCGTCTGTAGCACGACATATCAAATGCTTCGATTCTCTTCTGTTTTGGTTTTCCCATAGTCCATGTACAATGCTATGCTCCAAACGTACATTCTCAGAAATTCTTCCTCAAATTGAGGCCTTTGTTTTACACTAATTGACTTCTCTTGGCCAGGAATGCCCTTCTTACCAGTGCTAATATTTTTTTTATGTCATCCTTGTTCCGTACGTTATTGGCTATCTTGCTGCCTAGGTAGCAGAATTCCTTAATTTCTGTGACCATCAACCCTGAGTTTAAGTTTCTCGCTGCTCTTTATCTGTTACTTCACTTTACTTTTGTCTGTCTTCGATTTACTCTTGATCCATATTATATACTTATTAGACAGTTCATTCCATTCAGCAGACTGTAATTCTTCTTCAATTTCACTGAGGATAGCAATGTCATCAGTGAAACGTATCATTGATATCTTTTCACCTTGAATTTTAATTCTACTCCTGAACCGTTCTTTTATTTCCATCCTTGCTTCTTCGAAGTACAGGTTTAACATTAGGGGCGAAATAATACATCCCTTTCTTACACCGTTTTTAATCTGAACACTTTGGTCTTGGTCTCCACTCTTACTGTTCTCTCTTGTCTCTTGTACATACTGTATATTACCCGTATCTTCCTATAGCTTACCCTAATTTTCTCAGAATTTCCAACATCTTGCACCATTTTACATTGTTGAACGCTTTTTCCAGGTATAGAAATCTAATGAACTTGTCTTGCTTTTTCTTTAATCTTGGTTCCATTATCAACCGCAACATTAGAATTGCCTCTCTGGTGCCTTTACATTTTATAAAGCCAAACTGATCGTCATCTAACACATCTTCAATTTTCTTTTCCATTTTTCTGTAAGTGACTCTTGTTAGGAACTTGGATGCATGGACTGTTAAGGTGATTGTGAGATAATTCTCGCAATTGTCAGTTCTTGCCGTCTTTGGAATTGTGTGTATGATATTTTTTCGAAAGTCATATGGTATGTCGACAGACTCATATATTCTACACACCAACGTGAATAGTCGTTTTGTTGCCAGTTTCCCCAATGATTTTAGCAATTCTGATCGAATGTTATCTACCCCTTCTGCCTTATTTGATCTTAGGCCCTCCAAAGCTCTCTTAAATTCTGGCTCTAATACTGGATCTCCTATCTATTCTAAATCGACTCCTGTTTCTATTTCTGTCACAACAGACAAATATTCCCCCTCCTAGAGACCTTCAGTGTACTCTTTACATCTATTCGCTCTCTCCTCCGTATATAACAGCGGAATTCTCATCGAACTCTTAATGTTATTACCCTTACTTTTAGTTTCACCGGAGGTGAATCAGTCCTTCCAACCCGTGCGACTGCTACGGTCGCAGGTTCGAATCCTGCCTCGGGCATGGATGTGTGTGATGTCCTTAGGTTAGTTAGGTTTAATTAGTTCTAAATTCTAGGCGACTGATGACCGCAGATATTAAGTCGCATAGTGCTCAGAGCCATTTGAGCCAGTCCTTCCAACAATCATCTCTTTTCCGATTTCTCTATATTTTTCGTGAAGCCATTTCGTCTTAGCTCTCTTGAACTTATTTCTTTACTCAGCGACTTGTATTACTGTATTTCTGTATTATTGAATTTTCCGGAAGATTTTTGTACTTCCTTCTTTCAACGATCAGCTGAAGTATTTCTTTTGTACCCATCGTTTCTTCACAGTTACCTTCTTCGCATCTATGTTTTTATGTCCAATTTTTGTGATTGTCTTCTTAAGAGGTGTCCATTCCTCTGCAACTGTACTGCCTATGAGCTATTCCTTATTGCTCTATCTAAAGCCTTAAAGAACTTCAAGCGTATCTCTTCATTCCGTATCCCACTTCTTTGCGTAATGATTCTTTTTTATTAATCTCTTAAACTTCAGCCTACTCTTCATCACTACTGTATTGTGATCTGAGTCTATATCTGCTCCTAGGCATGCCTTACCATCCAGTACCTGATTTCGGAATCTCTGTCTGACCATGATGTAATCTAACTGAAATCTTCCCGTATCACCCGCCTTTTTCCAAGTTTACCTCCTCCTCTTGTGATTACTGAACAGAGTAAACGCTATTACAAACTGAAATTTATTACAGAACTCAATGAGTATTTCACCTCTCTCAATTCTTGTCACAATCTCATATTCTCCAATAACCTTTTCTTCTACTCCTTCCCCTGCAACTGCGTTCCAGTCCCCCATGACTTTTAGATTTTCGTCTCCCTTTACGTGCTGTATTACCTCTTTAATATCCTTCTCCTATCTCTTCATCTTCACCTTGCAACGTCGTCATGCATACGTGGACTATCGCTGTCGGTGTTGGTTTGCTGTCGATTCTGATAAGAACAAACCTATCACTGAACTGTTCACAGTAACACACACTCTGCCCTACCTCCCAATTCATGACGAATCCTACTCCCGTTATACCATTTTCTGATGCTGTTGATATTACCCTGGACTCATCTGACAAGAAATCTTTGTCTTCTTTTCATTTCGCTTCACTGACCAATACTATATCTAGCTTCAGCCTTTGCATTTCTCTTTTCCGACTTTCTAGCTTCCCTACCACGTTCAAGCTTCTGACAATACATGTCCCAACTCGTAGTACGTTATCCTTTCCTTTGTTTTCAACCTTTTTCTCATGGTCCCCTCCCCGGAGATACGAATGGGGGACTATTCCGGAATCTTTTGCCAATGGAGAAATCATCATGACATTTCAATTACCGGGGAAATTTCCTGTGGATACACGTTATGTGTCGTTAATGAGGTGATTTATATTGCCTCCTGCATGCTCATGCCGTTGATCATTGCTGATTCTTCCGCCTTCAGGTGCAGTTTCCCACCCCAGGGGGTACCTCTCTGTGCTCCTCCACTCTCTTTGAGAACGACGTTGGCAGAATGAGGGTGACTGCTTATACCAGACGTCTTCCGCCAATACTGATTATTCATCAAAACGTAAGCGGAGGCAGGTACAGAACCTGGGACGGGGAATGTTTTGATTACTAATGAAGGACGCCACCCCGAGACCACGTGTGCACCTTAGATCCTTATCTGAGCCAAAAACCGCAAAGTGGTTAGGTGACGTCTATTCTGCCTCCAAAACTGGACGCAGATGACCAGAGACGTAGATGTGACATGTGATTCGTATCTGGTGACCTTGATTTTCATTTCAGAGCGCCTTACTGACGGGGATGCGTTAGCAATTTGGGGTGGGGGGGGGATGGGGGAGAGAGTTACCATGACAGGGGTTCCCAGTGACCTTAAAGATGACAATCACAAGAGCCCGACAGGCATGGGTCTGACCTTGAAGATATCTTGTCCAGTTGCCTCAGTGTAAAATGAAAGTGGAAATGCCTTGATTTTTGGCTATTGAGTGTCCACTGATACCTTCCTTGTGTGATGCCAGGTGGACAATGGTGACATCTGTACTAAGGTGGACTGTACTAAGATGTGTATGCATGCAACGTCTCAGACGAGTCATGACGTCTTGTGCCCTCTTCTGGCGTTATGGCACACACACACACACACACACACACACACACACACACACACACACACACACACACACACACACACTCACCCACACACACACACACTGCCAGCTTCTGGTGTTAGAATACTACTTGAGTTCTAGTGGCTGAGACCCACTGTCAGGATTTGGCAGACACATTGTCACTTCGTGCTGTCAGAATAATATTTCAGTTCTGAATGCTTATTTGTTTGTTTGTAACTGTCAAATTGTTTTACTCTTACCTCCAGTTGAACATAAGATATCGACATATGGGGGTATTTTGTTACAGTTTCTTTGGTGCTAGTTATCACTTAAAGTGTGACACAAAGATTGACTCTTACCTCCAGTTGAACATAAGATATCAACATATGGGGGTATTTTGTTACAGTTTCTTTGGTGCTAGTTGTCACTTAAAGTGTGACAAAAAGATTGAAGTATTGTCGGTGAAAAGTCCACTTTAACCTGTACGTTAGATCGGTAGTACCAATACGTGATTAATTTGTAATTTGATAAATAACATAGCCCATTTTTTCTGTAAGTGTGGAGGAAGATTAAAATATTGTCCATAGACAAGTGCATTTTAGCCTGTAAGTTAGATCACTAATAGCATGTGCTTTATGTACTGTTATACAAGTAAATTTTATTTATTTTGGTAAATAATACAGATAAATTTATTTTGGTGAAAAGATTTAATTTTTATTAATAGAACCTTCCTCTGTTTGGAACCTTCTCCATCATCGTCTTTGAGCTAAACAAACTGAGCAGGCACCATGTTTATACAAGTGTTTATGAAGTTAATATATTGTATTTGATAATATTCGAAACCATACGTCACAAACACTATTTAAATGACACACCACATTAAAGATATCGCCAAAACACCTCGTTTTTAGAATGGTTCGTTGTGCTAAAGTAACAGGAATGTTACAATGGTAGGTAAACATTCTTCAGATATTGACATCATTTAGTACTTGATTATGGAGATATAGCATGTGAACATTTTTAGAGAGAATTGGCATCACAGTTTCTATCAGTAAAAATCACAGCCTTCCTTGAAAGTTCGTTGTTGTACACCAGTTGAACATAGCCCCAGACAGGTTCGAGATCAACAGTAATTTAAAAAGTTGCAGTAACCAACAGTAACGTCAATTACATTTTTCTTGTGTAGACTATGATCCATTGGCCTAAACTTTTTATTTGTTTGGAATTATCAAATATCACTATCTTGCTCGCTTACCATTTATCTTAGCTCACATTTATTTTCCACAGCTATAGAACAATAATACAAATAATTTAGGTGTGGAGACATAATAATTTGGAGCTCCGTTGTGCGTTGCACCAAGTGTGGACCAGAGCTCTAACTTCGCTCTTTGTCAGGTGCAACTTCACCAGCAAGTTACATCAGTAGTGTAATGTGTATTTTGCTAAATAATACAGACATTTTTGATGTGGAAATACTCTAAGTTACACTAGTAATATCAACATCTTTATATACTTCTGATAAATAATATAGACATTTTAGATGTGGAAATACCATTGTGACACTTGACATAAATTTGTTGCTTGGAAGCATACGTATTTTTTATAACTAAAACAAACGTTTTCAATGTGTAACTACTGTAAGTTACACCGATAGTGTCAGTATTTTATGAATTTTGATAAACAATTCAGATACATCAGAGACTACTACTTTTGAACGTGTCATCAATTTACATAAATTTACGCAATTCAGATCGTTCAGATACTTTTGAACATGGCCAAGATGGCGGGTCTGGAGCTATATACTGATTATACTGATTTGGATGCAATGGCTGGTAATATAATGATCTGTGAGCGGGGGACGGGGGGAGGGGGGGGGGGGGGCGTGCTGCGATGCACTGATGCGCATCCTGCCGCTACCCTATCCTCAACGTAGGCCTGCCCTTGCATGATGTAGGCGACCTCTGCGGGTGACTACATGGGTACATTACTTCGGATGACGACATGGGTCTGTTACTAAGTACGGTGCAGTTCTATCTATATATACGGTGAGTCTAAAGCTATGGACAATGAATTTATTGGAGTTTGCCCACTTGGTCACTTGATGGCATTGCTATGGGGAGAAGTGGTATGTTATGTGACTTGGAATTTCAGCAGTAAATCTCCTTTGTAGCGTCTTCCACTGCAGTTGAATGAGAATATCCGAAACGCTCTCGTAAATTGACAAACGAACATGTGACGAAGATTATGGCTTGTCTTTGGCTTCTTTATCTGCTCTCGTAATTCTACCTGACAAACAACCCAGCGTGCGTGCAATACTCAAGATGGACGTAACAAGGGTTTTATAAACTAATTGCTCCTTCTAGTGTGAAATACGTTACCTAACGGCTGTTACATAGAATCTCAGTCTGGAATCTTCCATTCCTGGATCTAGGTTTATATGGTGTTCGCACTTTCAATCGCTCAGAAATCATATTAATGCCCGGTTTCATCAAGCTTCGTCTAAATATGCTAGACAAATGTCAGAATCGAAGGCTCGTTTATTTCTGACATACCATCAAAAGCTTTAGCGTTTCATCAACACTAGTCAGAATGAATTGACAATATGTTTAGTTTAACAGAAGAAACTCTATTCAAAACAAGAGTTTTACAGTAGGTCATGAAAGTCTCGTGTCGTGTTCTAAATCGACTCTGTCGGGTTTTATCATTTGTTTGTATAGTTGTTTTCTATTTTTCGATTGAACAAGTGAAGATCGTTAAGTGTAGAGCGGAGATAGAGAAAAGTTTATGCGTGGGCCTCATTTCCAAAGTGACAGAAGTAATTGAAAACAAGAAAACGGAGAGCGCAACAATGCGTGAAAAAGACAAAGCATGGGAAGAGCTTGCAAACTGTTTGAATTGAAATGAATTTGTAAAGAAAAGGACGATGAAACAATAGAAAATGTTTCATAGCAAACTTCAAACGAAGGACAAAACAAAAAAGGAGTCTTGACAAGGCGCACATGTTTAAGACGGTAGGTGGCGTTGCTACAACCCCATCATCATCTTCTCAATTGCTGCAGATAATCAGTGCCCAGGCAGACCCACTTCCAAACACCGTTGATTTTGATGCTATTCAGCACTTGCGTATAATAGTTAATATTCAGGACAGAGCAATCTTGAATTGGAGTAACATGCCCTAGATATGCAGATGGAAATAGAGATACAAGTTCATGCAGAACTTGAAGCCCTACCGACCACCAGTAACAAATGTTCTGAACATCGATCGACCGCATCTACAAACGAGAGCCCGTGGGCAGCAAGAAATAGACCGCCCATACGGTTAGCAAAATAAAAGCAGAAGCTACAAGAGTCCGTGAGAAAATATTATCGGAGCTGTCGGATGCAAGAAGAAATCTACGCATCCAAGAGTTTGATTTGCTTCTTGAAAGCAACACAGAAGAATGTGAGCTGCTACAGATGAAAAAGGAAACAAAAAGGATGAGCAAGGAAATGAAAAGCTGAAAACATTCATGACACATGCAAAGCTTTGGTATTTTACAAATAAAAAGTGATTTTCTGTATTCCAAGGCGAAGCATAAGTATGAAAATAACTTAAAACTGAGCCTTTTAAAAATGGTTATAATAAAAAATTAAAAATAAATTTTTTTCTTGAAGTAAAGAAACAATTAATTTATTTTCGCTATCATTCTACAGATTATTAATATGGTAGTGTTCTATTTTTTGTTCATTATTATTAATAAGGGACACTGATATTGCTGCGTTTATTCTCTAGCATACTAAAATAAATAAAGTAAATTATAGAATCATAAGACAGATTCTTTTATGAAACTTAAGCCAACACTGTCCCTGGGATTTCAAGCAAGTTTGTAGATATGTGGATAAAGCCTTTTCTTGCAGTACATTGCCAGAACATAATAAATGTGTCAGTTTGTTCCAATTACATTAAAACGCCATTAAGCGTTCACACATTCACCACATTTTTAAAACACATTTCTGTCAGAGGAAATAGTTTTCAACAATTTTCTTTCGATTAGCAGCTGCAGGTCCATCGCGTGGATCTACGACACAAGGTACGTATATTTTCCACACTAAATAATTTCTCTTATTTCGCCTTTTCTCCTCAAGATGGCGATGGAGATCCTGACCTTCTAATGGCTCTGCTTCCTTTGTTTGTCTAGCAATGTTGTGTAATGCAGAGGTAACCACAATAATAATCAATGAAGTTGTTACTGATATATTTAATCCCAATGGTAAAGCCTGGAATCTCCTTTTCCAAACTCTGCACTCTCGTTCGACAGTGGTTCTGGTATTAATCGGCGCAGTGGCAACCTGTAATTTGTAACTAATTTTATGTCATTCATTATGCCGAAATGGTCACTGCGCACAGAAATTACTTTTTCAGGTACTAAATTTTCTAGCAAATCTTTTTACTATAATTCCGCATCACATTTTGTCCCATCTTGACCGCTAGAAGGTATGAACAGCAGTAACATATCTTAATTAACTTTACAATGACACTTGAATATTCCATCTGCAGCGAACCTATATTGTTTAAACGAAACATGAAATATTTGAAGATCCAAAATGGGCACATCAATTATGACGGTGATTTTGGAAATCGTATCAGTAAACAGACATAGAAGAAATGCAAAACGGAAATTATAGGATCGTCAAAGATTAGACAGCGTCCAAATTCGTAAACGAAGCTTGGTCAAACGGGGTGTTTATTCTAACTGAAGTGAGATACGTTGTACTTCCTTGCTTTCATCATCATCTGTCGGTCCCCGGATTGAGCATCAATCCACTGCGTGTTTTCCATTATTTCAATACAGAGTCTCGTGTTACGGCTTCTAGGTATAACAAAAGCTCAGTCTGCGACCAGCCTTACACATCTTTCAACGTAATTCAGTATATGTTCTATATATACCACTAATATTAATGGTCGTCCAATTGTCTCTCGCTTTACTACTTTCACGTCTGATGGTTTCTCTCCGTTATGTTCGTCGTGCGGTATTACATTTGCAAGGAGGCTCTCAAAATGGTCTTGTATTCCACAAGTTCGTAGTCTGTTCTCAAGACAACAGCGCGGAACTATGTCGAATGCCTTTTGAAAGTCAAGTAAAACAGCTTGAATGTCAGTGGCGCCATCTACTTCCGCCTGGATATCTCGGATAGAGATATGGTATTTGACTTTCACAAGATCGCTGTCTGCGAAATTTATCTTGATTCCTACAGAGATTTTCAGTCTCAGCTAACGTAACAGACTTTGTACCACATACAACCGAGGTAGAAATGTGGTATGAAAGTTGCCTCAATATACTGTGAGTGTTTAGGACACTTATGGAATCTTACAGTGCTGTCCTATTGGTGGTGGTGTGGCGTTACTTTGCTACGGCCTGTTGTGAATTGTTAACCGCGTACCTATGTCACGCAGATAGAAGTAATGATGGTTTCTGTGCAGTGTGGCGTAGTGATTCTGTTGTTAACAATAAGTAACGAATGAAAGGGACGTAGATAGTAGAAAACAATGCCAGCACGTAACCTACTCTTGTAATGCAGTGTCCAGCGTTTATCGAGCTTCACGCTTCTATCAGACAATCGGATTATCCTCAGTGTGAGATGCTTTCCGTGAGTCACAGTGAAGCGGTTTCGATTTTGAATCACAATATTGGTGTGGCATCTGATAACCAGAAATTTTATATCACTATATGTCCTGCGTTTTGTGGTCAAATACTTCTTCCACCACCAAGATTCGAATCCACTGCCTCCGGATAGAATGACAGGCGAGCAGCGTGCGTCAGCGACCTCAGTTACGGATGCTGTTTATCCTGTTCTAAGTTGTATAAATCAGTGAACACTGACAGTTGTATGGTTACTCGTCCTTCTGCACCCAGCTTAGTGCTTAGGCTCTAACACTACGCTGAAGACTGCACGTAGAATCGGAACGGAAAACTGAAAATTCTTTACTATAGCAGTACTATGAGGTACGTCTGCTCTCTAATAGCTATCGATATTCTATGACGGGGCTCATAATAAATCGGCAGACTGTCTTTTCACGCTGTGTGCTACGTAGCTTGTTTGAGGGGGTTACCGTGATGTTCGGGCACCTTTTTGTAATAGTTTTATGTCTATATTCGCTCGGAATTTTTAATAATGACAGCAGAAAGATTCGAAAACTCTAGGTGTAATTTTTGAACGTTGTTCATTCAATAAGACGATATCTGACTGCAGCAGAAACGAAAGCCTCACATTCCATACGTACTAAACTTTATTACAGAGCTTTCGTGATTGATGATCATACTAGGCATTAAAACGAAAAAAGCTTTCGTTCAGAAATTTAAAACTGACGCTGAATCAGAAGTTACCGCTGGATAAAAAAAAAGTAAATATTAACTAGAAGAATGAACGGGCACAGCTTTACTGCAAAATATTTATGAGCTACTTATTTGTGTGCAGAATTTATAGCGACTGCCGTAACGCGAAGTTACGCTTTATTTTTTTCCGTGTTTACTGATCTTCTTACCCCATCCATTTTTTCCGCATTTTCATTAGAAACTGAGAGATAGTCTACAAAACAAGCAAATCGTTGTTATGTTATTTAAAAATGGTCGTAAGTTTTGAGCCTAGTATAAGGATTTTTCCTATTTTAAATGTAATCGCGACTACTGTTTTTACGTGTTCGGTGTTGTGGAATAGCACTGGTATTTTGAGTCTTTGCATCACGTCCTTTAATCCAGCATATCTAACTACCCTGCTGCTCTCAGAGAAAATTTTTCTCTCTCAACGAGCTCTTAATAAGCAGTTACTCCTCAACATGCGACGCAACGGAAGATAACTTCATTTCTAGCTACATTTCCTCAAGCGCTCCAGGGAACTTCTCTGTGAATACCCAATTTTACGCACATCAAGTTTTCTCTGCAGATTAGGTATGTTGTCACTGTCCCTGCTCCCTGAAGCAATTTTTTCATGGCGCGTTTGTTAGCGTTTCGCTCTTGTCTGTCGAGAATGGTGATAAATATTGCAATTCGAAGAACTCTGCCGACTTTTTCTAATTTCACTGAATATTTAGTTATTGCTTCCTACACTACTAACGTGGTGAAATAATTAAGTTCTGATTTCGTCTCAGAATTAGCTCCACTCATAGTTTCAACTAATTTGTTCGAATTAATAGATTGAACTGCCGAATAGTGCTGTGCTGACCCATACTGTCATTTGAAATATTTCGATTTTTCTTCGCAGTGTTTTCCTGCCTATGTTCGAGTTCTGCAGTGCACTTTTACTTCGTGAAAGACGCTTGCGGAACACAGATACGGTAGAGTGTTCCTGCAACGCGTTTGTCACATTGTTTAAACTGAGACAATTCGATTACTCATATTGTTTGTATCCTCACTTGTCAGTAATTCCGAAGCACCATCCATATAATTTGAAATATTGGCTTAGTTCGGCACGACACGAAGCAGAAATGTATGATAGCAATTTACAAATAGTTCTGCAATGCTTCGCTTAATTTTGATGCATAACTGTAAAAGAATTACAATTACAATTATAATTTCTTTCAGTGATATTTGAAGGTAGTCAGAAAAAGTCTTATCTCTATGAATCAGGGTGGTTAACACTATTATCGCTTTGGTCGTATGATCAAAGCTTTGTGCACTGAGATGTGAATCAGTATGTGGTGGCTTGTGTTAAACAGAGTGGCCGAGTCGCTCATCTGATTTTCGTTCAAGCAAAAGACCTAAAGACATTAATATCCCTTCTCTCTCAATTTAAGAGGTAAGTGTGATACTATTGTGCATGCCATTTATATAGACGTGAAAAGGCGAAGAGCTTCGATCATATAAATATGTTGGCGAAATTTTCCCAGTTTTAGCATACATATAAAACCACCCCCGACTAGAGATTCGTGCTCAACGACTCGAAAGCTGCACAAAAAAGGAAATAAAAGCATTCTAAAAAATTATTGGCCCGTCGTAATAACATGCATTTGTGATAGGATTTTGGAGAGGACTGCTGACACAGAAACAATGCAATCAAAAATATTTTTCTTGTGAAACACAACTATCTTGTCTCGCACGTAGAACTGGTTGTTATTGAGAGGTGATCTCAAGCTGATTTCTTATCCAAAATTTCATAGGTTTCTGACACAATTTCTGAAAACAGGCTTCAGATCAAATTGTGTAGGCATGAAATTTCGTCTCAGCCATATAAATACCTGATATCCTGCCAGGAGGACACGAACTCATATATTTAAGTTGAATTTATGTCTTGCTTTCTCCAATGAGGCCTAATAGATCATTTCTGTTCTTAATCTACATAAATGGAATGATCATATAAAGTTGATCGTCGGTAAAGCAGATGCCAGACTGAGATTCAGTGGAAGAATCCTAAGGAAATGCAATCCGACAACAAAGGAAGTAGGTTACAGTACGCTTGTTCGCCCACTGCTTGAATACTGCTCAGCAGTGTGGGATCCGCACCGAATAGGGTTGATAGAATAGATAGAGAAGATCCAACGGAGAGCAGCGCGCTTCGTTACAGGATCATTTGGTAATCGCGAAAGCGTTACGGAGATGATAGATACACTCCAGTGGAAGACTCTGCAGGAGAGACGCTCAGTAGCTCGGTACGGGCTTTTGTTAAAGTTTCGAGAACATACCTTCACCGAAGAGTCAAGCAGTATATTGGTCCCTCCTACGTATATCTCGCGAAGAGACCATGAGGATAAAATCAGAGAGATTAGAGCCCTCACAGAATCATACCGACAATCCTTCTTTCCACGTACAATACGAGACTGGAATAGAAGGAAGGACCGATAGAGGTACTCAGGGTACCCTCCGCCACACACCGTCAGGTGGCTTGCGGAGTATGGATGTAGATGTAGATGTAGAAATAATTTACTTGACAATCTAAGCATCCCTCTACCATAGAGTATTGGAAATGACGTGGTTTACAGGGTACTTAAGTCATCAGAAGATGAAAATCAATTACAAAATTATTTAAAATGATATCTGAATTTTGCGAATGTATCAACTGACACAGAACAAAAACACATTTGAGGTCCTCCACATGAGAACTAAGGCAATTCCGTTTTATTTCTGTTACGTGATAAATAAAAATATGTATTTATGGTTAGACTAAATATTTAGCGATAACAGTTATCAAAAATATGAACTGCAAGGATTATATAGGAAACGTCAACGGAAAGCGAAGCAAAGACTGCCTTTTATTGACAGAACACTTAAAAGGACAACAAATCCATTAAGGAAATTGGTTACGCTCCCCCTGTGCGTCATCATTCAGAGTATTGCCGCGCTTTGTGGAACCCTTACAAGAAAAGATTGAAAGATGATATCCAAAAAATTCGAAGAAGAGTTGCTCATTGTTATCATGAAATATTGTAGAGAGTGGCACGTTTTATGAAGCGACTTGTTACGGCAATAATGAAAACAAAGACTTTTTTCACTGTGGTGAAATTTTTTCATAACATTTCCGAAAACATCTTTATCCTCAAAATGCAAAACTATTTTGCTTCTTCTCACTCGCATAAGGATAAATGCCCTTATCGACAAAATTAGAGATATCAGAGTTCGCACGAAACAGTGTGTATTTTACTCACCCGCAATTTAAGAGTGAAGCGATAGATACATGGACTGAATGTGATGTCGCTACCACTGAAGTGTGATGTGGAGGGTAATCGTGTATGTAGATTTAAATGTAGATGGAATATGAATTATAGTCCGGTCAGCTGCCGCGAATGACTTAGCCACATCTACGTACAGTACTAATCAGGAATGAAAGAGACTAACAAAATAGCTATTTATGATCTCATAATGACACAAATTTAAAGGTTGTCGAATCAAAGAAACACCTAGGGATTACAGTTACGAACAAATTAAAATCGAAAGTTGGGGTGGGGAAAGCGAACCAACACCGTGTTTTATTGGTGCTACACATAAACGGTGCGATAAGTCTTCTAAAGAAATCGTCTACACTATTGCTTATCCGTCCTCTTCTGGCGGTATTGGATCCGTGCCAGAGACAATTGACGGAAGACACCGAGAAAGTTCAAAGTAGGGCAGTTTGTTTTGCATTTTTAGATATAGGGGAGAGTGTGCCACAGTTGTGACAAGCGGCTTAGTGTGGCAATCATAAAAAAAATCAATTTTTGTTTTGGTTAGATGTTTTCATGAAATTCCAGTCAACAATTTTTTTCCTGTAAATGCCAAATATTTCGTTGACTCCCATCCAGTTAGAGACAAAGCTCAACGTGATAAAGTTAGGGAAATCTAAAATTGCATGGAGTGATTAGTTGTTTCTTTTTTCCATGTGTTGTTTGATAGTGGAACAATAGAGAAATGGTCTGAAAGTGGTAATCTGTAACAAAGACTTATGTCACATAGATATATGTGTAGATAAGAAGTACACCATGGAAGAACAAGAAGAAGTCTTAGCATCCCTTCTACAACGGGGTCTTCAAAGACGGAACACAAACTCAAAAAGACAAGGACTGTGAAGGTAATCAGTAGCGCTGTTCTCAAAGGCATTATCTCGGCACTTGGTGTGATCTACACTGAGATGGGGTAGCAATATGTACATCTACAGATGGCGGTAGTAACGCGCACACAAGATATAAAAGGAGAGTGAATTGGCGGAGCTGTCATTTGTACTCAGGTGCTTCATACGTAAACGTGTCCTACGTGATAATGGCCACATGACGGGAATTAACAGTTTATGAGCGCGGAATGGTGATTGTAGCTTAGACTCATGGTACATTCCATTTCGGAAAACGTTACGGCATTCAGTACCCCGAAATCCTCAGTGTCATGAGTGTGCTGTGTGTACCAACTTACAGCCATTATTTCTCACAACGGGCAACGCACTGGCAGACAGCCTTCAATTAATGACCGAGAGAGCAGCGTTTGCGTAGAGTTGTCAGTGCTTACAAACAAGCAGCACTGCGTGAAATAAGCGCAGAAATCCATATGGGATTTACGACTAACGTATCCGTTTGGCGTTAACACACTACTGGCCATTAAAATTGCTACACCACAAAGATGACGTGCTAGAGACGCGAAATTTAACCGACAAGAAAAAGATGGTGTGATATGCAAATGATTAGCTTTTCACAGATGGCCGGCGTTGCCTGGTGAAACGTTGTTGTGATGCCTAGTGTAAGGAGGAGAAATGCGTGCCACCGCGTTCCAGACTGTGATAAAGGTCGGATTGTAGCCTATCGCGATTGCGGTTTATCGTATCGCGACATTGCTGCTCGCGTTGGTCGAGATCCAATGACTGTTAGAAGAATATCGAAACGGTGTGTTCAGGAGGGTAATACGGAACTCCGTGATGGATCCCAACGCCCTCATATCACTAGTAGCCGAGATGACATTCATCTTATCCGCATGGCTGTAACGGATCGTACAGCCACGTCTCGATCCATTAGTCAACAGATAGGGACGTTTGCAAGACAACAACCATATGCACGAACAGTTCGACGACGTTTGTAGCAGCATGGACTATCAGCTCGGAGACCACGGCTGCGGTTACCCTTGACGCTGCATCTCAGACAGGAGGGCCTGCGATGGAGAACCTGAGTGCACGAACGGCAAAACGTCATTTTTTCGGATGAATCCAGGTTCTGTTTACAGAATCATGATGGTAGCACCCGTGTTTGGCGACATCGCGGTGAACGCACATTGGAAGCGTGTATTCGTCATCGCCATACTGGCGTATCACCCGGCGTGATGGTATTGGGTGCCATTGGTTACACGTCTCGGTCACCTCTTGTTCGCATTGACGGCACTTTGAACAGTGGACGTTACATTTCAGATGTGCTACGACCCGTGGCTCTTCCCTTCATTCGATGCCTGCGAAATCCTACATTTCAGCAGGATAATACACGACCGCATGTTGCAGGTCATGTACGGGCCTTTCTGAAAACAGAAAATGTTCACCTGCTGCCCTGGCCAGCACATTCTCCAGATCTCTCACCAATTGAAAACGTCTGGTCAATGGTGGCCGAGAAAGTGGCTCGTCACAATACGCCAGTCACTATTCTTGATGAACTGTGGTATCGTGTTGAAGCTGCATGGGCAGCTGTACCTGTACACGCTATCCAAGCTCTGTTTGACTCAATGCACAGACGTATCAAGGCAGTTATTACGGCCAGGGGTGGTTGTTCAGGGTACTGATTTCTCAGGATCTATGCACGCCAGTGGCATGAAAATGTAATCATATGTCAGTTCTAGTATAATATATTTGTCCAATGAATACCCGTTTATCATCTTCATTTCTTCACGGTGTAGCAATATTAATGGCCAGTAGTGTAGACTATGGCAGCAGACGACCGACGCGTGTCCATTTGCTAACAGCACGCTATCACCTGTGATTCCCATTTGCAGCCATTCTTTTACTTCATGTTCCCAAATGACGGTGTCATGTCCCGGGACAACAGTTGTTCACGGCTGGTTTGAACATTCTGGACAATTCGAGCGAATGATTTGGTCATCATGATCGCCCAACATGAATCCCATCAAACATTTATGGTGTATAACGTAATATGTCAGTTCGTGAGCAAAATCCTGCACTGGAAACACTTTCACTATTATAGACTCTTTAGAGGTCGCGTGGCTCAGTATTTCTGTTGGGCACTTCCAACGCCTTGTTGAGTACATGCCACGTCAAGGTGCTGCCCTCTGGCGGGCAAAAGGAGGTCCGACACGGTATTAAGAGGTATCCCATGACTTTTGTCACCTTAGCGTATTTAGGTAAACCATAGAAAATCTGGATCAGAAATCTGGTCGGGAATTTCAACCCGAATTCGAGTTCACTGCTTGCGATACACCAAGTAGCCATCATCCACCAGTGGTATCGAAGAATAAATATGATCCCTCTCTTGTTTTGTTGTTAATAATTCTTTTCGTATACTTGGTTTATTTTTGATATGTGTTTCTCTGTTTTCAAAACTTTCTACACACATGTTTTGTTGACAGATATACGCTGAATGTCTTGTAATTAAGTCAAGAAAATACGACCCAGTAATTAAATGTTACTTGATTAAATTCCGTGACAGCTGTAGAAGCTGTTTACAGATAATGGACTCCACTATACATTTTCTCCTCTCCTACTACAACATATCATCTTAATGAGACTGTTCTAATAATGTATTGTTGCCACACAAATAATTTTATAGTTCGACAGGAAAAAGTTCACTTTTGAAGTATATATCGATAGATAGAAGTTACTGCGATTTTAATCAACATCTGTACATCAAAAGTAAAGGTATTGCAAAATGGAAGAGTAGTGAGTTCCGATGCATGTACTCTACTTAAATATTAGTACTGTAAAATCTGTATGAATATTACAAAAAATGGCTCTGACCGCCATGCGACTTAACTTCTGAGATCATCAGTCGCCTAGAACTTAGAACTAGTTAAACCTAACTAACCTAAGGACATCACACACATCCATGCCCGAGGCTGGATTTGAACCTGTGACTGTAGCGGTCGCTCGGCTCCAGACTGAAGCGCCTAGAACCGCAGGGCTACTCCGGCCGGCTATGAATATTACACGAAAGATTTACAACGTTAAAGTAGTTGTCACATAGTCATACTGGTAATATATGTGAATCGTCGAGGACACAACGTAATATCCTCACAAGCCAAAAGGACTGATAATCTGTCTCAAATCGTTATCTCCTCAGTAGTTATTTTATTTGTATTTGGTGAACTCTTATAATTCAAAACCTCAATCCTCTGTACACTTTGTATAAGAATGTTAATTCGTTGAGTTTCAGAATTCTTTGCTGGTTTAATTGCATTATCGAAATAGTGCCTCCATTGAACAGAAAAAGTTTACCTTCAGCAAATGACTCTCATCTATTTGTAATTACGTTTTATTCTCTATTTTTCCTCAGTACGACTGATGCACGGTCAAATACTACTGTTTAGACTACTGAGTGCAGTCATCTTTAAAGGGGAATGTAATGGAGTTTGGTCCAAAAAAACTGTTTTTCTAAAATATTACTTTCTTGATATACACAGTTTAATCTACATTGTGTATGAATTTTATCGTGATATCAGCTTTAGAAATGCCTTTAAATTGTTAAACTGATTAACTCTGCACTGGCGTTCACTCCTACCATTTCCGACATTTGGGAAACTGCTTGCTGCAGCGTAATTTTGGTCAGTGTGAAAGCTATTTCCTTTCGACATCTTTGGATGACATCTATACGTCTAGCTGAGATCTATAACTTTGCCTGAAAATTTTCTTGTATGTTATTTATTCACGTTTGAATTCGCAAACCTTTACGTCGAAATCAAGATTTATGCATAATGCGTGACGGAAAAACTGTGTTTAGGAAACGGAGGTTTCGTGGAAGTAATTTGTAATTTGTGTGGCTACGAATTTTTATTTTCCTCCTCCAAAAATACTGACACTGCTACCTGTGAAAGCAATTTTAGGTTAGCGTATGCTCTGAGATGCCTTGGACAGGGCAGGGAAGAACGTAATTTATTGTGTGGCTTTCTGAAGATGCCTCCAACTTGTGCAAGGTTTGAACAAATAAATAAAGAAATGTCTGATGCTGTATGCAATACTGCCAAAGTTGTGAGTAATAACGCAGTGAAGGAATACGTGGAAATAAACCAAAAAGAAATATATCCTGCGGTAGATATTCATAACACTGAATCTCCAACAAATGTTACTGACCTGTGTGTGTCTGTAGATGGGACTTGGATGAAAAAGGTCACACATCTCTGTATGGAGTTGCATCTGTTACTGGTATTGATTCAGATAAAGTCTTAGTTGTACAAATTGTCTAAATACTGCCACCACCGTGCAACAAGGAAAATGTCCAACAGTAAAGACAGTGAGAAACTGTGGCAAGAAAAATATGCAGTAGCATGCTCTAAAAATTATAGTCGCTAAAGTGGGGGCATGGCAGTTGTGAGGATGTTCTCCAGATCTGAGGACCAGTATGGCGTTAGATATACTAAATACCTTGGTGATGGGGACTCGTCTTCGTTCAAAACTGTAACAGAGAAAATTCCGTGCAATACAACAAAAGAAAAGTTGGAATGTGTTGGCCACATCCAAAACAGTCTTGATGGTAGGTTTCGTCGCTTGCTGAGAGTGAAGAAAGGTGAAGTACTTGAGGATGGGAAACCACTAGGAGGAAAAGGCAGGCTTACTCTGAAAGAAATTGATTCTCTTCAGTTATTTTATGGGAGAGCCATCAGGACAAACACATATAATTTAGAGGCAATCAGGCATGCTGTGTGGGCACTTTTTTCCACAAACTGTCCACTGACCAAACACCAATGCACAATCAGTGTGCGAAAGACGATTGGTGTAAATTCAACAACAGAAATGAGACGTATTCACATAAACACTCATTACCAGACCCTGTTATGAATGCAATTAAACGCACATTCAGGTTTCTTGCAATCCCTGATTTACTTCTTCACGGAGAGACACAAAATGCAAGTGAAAGCCTCAGTAATTTAATCTGGATTACATGCTCAAAAAGACAATCAAAATGGGTGTCTATGGTGCAGTTTTATGTTACAATAACGGAAACACTGGCAGAATTGAAGTGGTGAAGAGAGTTGCTGTAGAGCTTGGTGTGTCTACAACAAAAGAATTTTACACGAACGACGAGAGCAGGGTCAAGAAAGTTAATAGATGAGTGCTTTTCATGCAAATACAGGCCAGGCGGGTTGAAGAGGAGAGAACAGAATCGTGGAGGATGAGGAGTATCACTATGGAGGATTTTAAAATTTCTATGAGCTTATTGCATGTAGAAGTATGAGAAGAAAACATTTG
Source organism: Schistocerca gregaria (assembly GCF_023897955.1). NCBI lineage: Eukaryota > Metazoa > Arthropoda > Insecta > Orthoptera > Acrididae > Schistocerca > Schistocerca gregaria. Next base: position 767,460,006 of record NC_064931.1, on the reverse strand, counting down.
AACCTCATTTTCTCTGCTTTACATTTTTTTACATTATTAGAAGCCTTTTCTCAAAAAGTATATGCGTTTATGTTATGAAATTTTCAAGAACTGTTCGCAACGTGTTTCTGTCTCCCTGTAACTAAACGACATCCTGCAATTACATTCTGATTTTTAGGTGTTTGCATGTAGAAAAAAATTTAGTTTTCGATGTGCAAAATTACAAACTGTTAATTATGGGATTAATTGCATGATCAGAATTTGAGTTATGGCATTTATAAAAAGACAATAAAAAATTAAAAACTCAAATTTCTGGCGAAATATTAATCCTGCATATTTTATTATATTTTTACGTTAAAACAAAGCTGTTTTGCTTCACATTTGCAAAATTTTAGCTTTGTACGTTAATAAATATGGCTGTAATATTTTTTAAATATATGTTTACATTTCCCGTTACATCCCCCCTTAAACAACGCTTCATGTCTGTTCAGTCTGCATATCCGCTTACACAGACGCTACCAGGCATATCGTGAACTTTGCCTTGCAGATAGTATGCACGTAGCAGCAGAGTGAAACTCAGCCGAACAAGTTCTGCTAGCAGAAACCGTTCGACGAAGAGAGAGCCAAGCTGGTGCATGGGTATTCAGGAGAGCGGCGATTCGATTTCCGCCACAGATATCTGATTTAGGCCTTCCACGTTTTCACGGTACCGCTTTAGGTGAACTTCGCTATGGCTTCGCAGCCAAGCTTATGGGCAATTCCTTCCCCAATTGTTTGCGATTCTGTAGGACCACATCCCCTTCATTACACTGACACTTTCTCACCAGAACCACCATTCCAATCGACAAACAACATTTAAGGGACAATTCGTGTTACCACATATTTCTTACACAACCGAATAAAATTCACGCGCTAGATATAACTTGCCTTGGTGAACGTCGCAGTATGACTTTGATACGTAAACAGTTCTGTAGCTTCCTGCGTTTTTGAACTACACAGTATGCTTAAAAAAGCACAACGCATTAGCAGCGTAGCAGGAACAGTACTTTGTTATCTCCGTTTACAATAAGAACAAAAGCTAAAAATCTTCCTCTCAGACCTTTTAACCTTAGAAGTAAGGTGAGAAGAGGGTAAGCAAAGATCCGTCGCGTCGAGGTCAGCCGTTTGCATCGGCGGGGTAGCAATATATGGGTACTTCATCTATATGCTGTCACGTCCCGCCTCCTGGCAATAGACAAGTGTAAGGCTTATACTGTTGTCATGAAGTTCTCGTATTATCACATTTATATATAGTCTGCTATGGGGCAGAAGTACCTCTGACTAAACCACGAAAGGCTGCAGAAACTGCCCATGCAGATGAATAGCCAGGGATCAATTTTTAATACTGGAATCATTTTAGAGCAATGCATTTCATTGCTGTTCTTGTTGTCGTGGTCTTCAGTCCTGAGACTGGTTTGATGCAGCTCTCCATGCTACTCTATCCTGTGCAAGCTTCTTCATCTCCCAGTACCTACTGCAGCCTACATCATTCTGAATCTGCTTAGTGTATTCATCTCTTGGACTCCCTCTACGATTTTTACCCTCCACGCTGTCCTCCAATACTAAATTGGTGATCCCTTGATGCCTCAGAACATGTCCTACCAACCGATCCCTTCTTCTGGTCAAGTTGATGCATTTTATATTTCATGTAAGGTGGCATATAATCTGCATGATTTTCTGGAAATAGTACTTGCTTGACACTGAGAGCAATAGGACTCATTTTAGGATTATGCATTTCATATTTATAACATAATCCTAAAATGAGTCCTATTGCTCTCAGTGTCAAGCAAGTACTATTTCCAGAAAATCATGCAGATTATATGCCACCTTACATGAATCAAGAAGAAAATTATAAAATTACTTAACAAAAATGAGGAATTCCACAAAAAGAGGAAATAATAGACGGCGTAATTAAAATATGAAACACTGTTACTGGATCTGCACTCCATCAAATCTACAGTTCAGTCGTTACCTTACAGTACATAAATGACGTAGTAATTGGTAGGATTACAGATAGTACTGGAAGCATTGATATGAAAAGAAATATATGTCAATCTGTGATAGAGAAACTGAGAGCCACCACTTCTCTTTATTTTCTGGTCGTTTGTTTTGCACATAACTAGAACCGCACATCTTTCATTTTTAGTCCATTGTGCGTTCTGTATATTTAAAAAAAATATAGATTGCGTTTCATAAGTAATAAGAATTCGTTTATCGCGTAACTCCTACGTTTTTACGAAACCAAAGCAATTACTTTCGAAGCAAGTAAATGTTACAAGCGCAAACATAAAAAATCTGTACTATTATGTTTTTTTACAATCGTATTGACCACCTAGCATCAAGTTAACAACTTGAGTTCCTCTTCTTCCTTTATTGTTGTTCATTATTTTTCCAGTATTCCCTCATTTTCTTCCCATGAAGTCTCTTCCTTTCTTCTGTCCATCTTGTTCACGATTTTTTATTTCTTTCCTTACTTCTGTACTCCATTCTACTGAAGATTTCTTCTTCCAGAAATACGGGAGTATTTGTTTTGTTAGTCTACTGCCATCCATTCGGTAGAGGTGTCCGAAAAAAAAGGTTAATCTTCGTTTGGTCATTATTTCAGATATTTTATCTATATTTTTGTAGATCTCCTCATTACTTCTTATTTTCCAACCATTTGCTGTTTATATTGCACCCATTATTTTTCTAGTAATCCTTCTTTGCAGTACCTCTAGTTTGTTCATCTTATAGTTCATCGTTAGACATACAGATCAATATAAACATTCTGGTCGTATCACTGAGATGTGATGTTTTAGTTTTGTTTATCTAGATATACATTTTTTGTTCTAAATATTTTTGGCCAGACCATGTGCTCTTTGAATTTTCTTAATTCTTACATGTATTGCAGATTTTTCTAGTCCATTCTGTTGTATAATTTTTCCAAGATCTTTAAATTTGGTTACTCCTTCTATTTTAGCTATTTGTGTTTTTATGAATTTTGGCGCAGTTTTTATATTTGTCATGAATTTTGCTTTTTGAGCTGAAATTTTGAGACCAGTTCTGTTTGCTATTATTAGCAGAAGGTTTATCTGAATAACTGCTTCTGTTAGGCTTTCTGAAAGTATTGCAAAATGATCCGCAAAAGCCAAGCAGTTTACTTTAATTCCATTTGTTTTCCTTCCCAAAGTTATTGGTTCAGTTTTGTGATTTTTTGGCTCCGAATTCCAGATCCTTACAACTTTTTCTAGAACACAAGTAAACAGTGAAGGTGATAAACTATCACCTTGTCTAACACCAGTTTTTATTTTAAATGGCTGAGATACTTCTCCCATAAATTTGACTTTAGATATTGCACCTGTTAGTGTTTCACGAACTATATTTGCTAATTCTTATTTAACACAAAATTCTCTTATGACCTTATCTATTGTTTATATTATTATTATTATTATTATTATTATTATTATTATTATTATTATTATTGTTTTTTGCACTCTATAGAAGTTCTTCGTCATGATAAAAGGCAAGAGTTTCCTGATATTATTGATCAGTGAGAAAGGCATTTATGAATAACAAAATCATGAGATATATCAGCTCGACGAAGTATTGAAGAGTTGTCTGAAATGTTTTTGCTTCGCAGTTTTATTTTTAATTTGGGAATTTTTGAGAAAATAACATTTTATGTATTGCTTTGTTTATTTGTACTACAAAATTCCTCTGTTTCACGATACAGATCAACAATTTTCGAGTAAAACTTATATTAAATATTGACCATTTGAATTTTGCTGTAAATACTGTTTATTTATAATAACAGATAGGAGTATAACTGTGTAGATCAAAAATGCTTGTATGTTACGTGGCTCTTTGTACACTGAGGTTACAGAAGTCATAGGTAGCGATATGTACATATAATGATGGCGGTTGTATCGCGTACACGAAGTATAAAAGGAGAGTGCATTGGCGGAGCTGTCATTTTTACTCAGGTGATTCATGTGAAAACGTGTCCGACGTGATTATTGCCGCACAATGAGAATTAACAAACTCTGATCGCGGAATGGTAGTTGGAGTTAGAAACATAGAAATACCATTTCGGAAATCGTTACGGCATTCAGTACTCTGAAATCCAGTGTCAAGAGTGTGCTGAGAATACCAACTTACAGGCATTATCTCTCACAACGGGCAACGCACTGGCCGACAGCCGTCGTTGAATGACCAAGATAGGAGCGTTTCCGTAGAGTTGTCACTGCTAACAGACAAGCGACACTGAGTAAAATAACCGCAGAAAACAATATAAGACGTATGGTTAATGTATTCGTTTGGTATTAATGGTCTGTGGCAACAGACGAGAGACGCTAACAAAACGACAGCACCTGCAGATTGTCTCCTGGGCTCGTGTCCATGTCTGCTCTCCAGACCATGTCTGTTGGAACCAAGACAACTGGAAAATTGTGTTCTGGTCAAATAAGTCCCGACTTAACTGGTAAAATCTAATTGTAGGGTTCGAGTTTGCAACAGACCCCACGAAGCCATGGGTCCAGGTTGTCAAGAAGGCTCTGTGCAAAGGCTGTGGTTGTTCTATAATGGTGTGGGCTGTATCTATATGGAAAGGTGTGGAGCCTTTAATCCAACTGAACCGATCAAATACTATAAATTGTTATGACCATTTACTTGGAGGCCATTTGCAGCCACTCATGGACTTCATGTTCCCAAACACCAGACACAGCTGTTCGCGACTGGTTCGAAGGACATTGTGGACAACTCGAGCGAATGATTTGGACACTGAGATCTCCCGATATGAATCCCATAGAAAATATGTCGTAAACAATCGGGAACTAGGTTTGTGCACAAAATCCTGCACCTGCACGTTTGCAGTTATAGACTGCTATAGAGGCAGCATGGCTCAATACTTATGCAGGGGACTTCCAAGGACTTCTTCAGTCCTTGCCACGTCCAGTTGCCGCACCACGCTGGAATAAACGAGGTCCGACACGATACTGGAGGTATGCCATGACTTTTGTCACCTCTTTGTATATCTTCACTGAGTTTGTAGATGGTCCACCGCCTAGGGGAATCTAGTAACACACTGATCGCATACGGAAATAAAGCTATCGAAATGAGGTAAATCCCGATACGTATGCAACGCACTTAACGTACAAGTAACGCGGTTACAATCTTAACTAAGAAAGGGTACTAGGAGAACTGCAGTAGTGGTTCAAATGTCTCTGAGCACTATGGGACTCAACATCTGAGGTCATCAGTCCCTTAGAACTTAGAACTACTTAAACCTAACTAACCTAAGGACATCACACACATCCATCCCCGAGGCAGGATTCGAACTTGCGACCGTAGCAGTCACGCGGTTCCGGACTGAAATGCCTAGAACCGCACGGCCACCGCGGCCGGCCAGAACTGCAGTAGTCTACGCTTACTTGTGAGAGTCTATGGGGGCCTACAGTTCTAACAGTTTTAGACAAATGTTTCTTTTTTTAAATTTGTATATGGTGTACTAACTGAAAATTGTACGGGTAACTTAAGTTTGGAGCACTGAGCAGCAGCACAGTAACTACCGTTATGTGGAACGCTCTTAGTAACGTTATCTATGAGTTACATAGGAGGTCCATCCTTCGAACAAAGCTGTACTTTATGCGGCTGTTATCAGGGAACGGATGTTGAAGAAGTGATGCCCTGTGATATCGCCGACTGACATGTCCCTCACACACACAACTGGACAAATCGGAGCAGTTTTCTGTCTTTAAATTTCATCAGACACAATCTTCCGTAAAACATGAGGTTTTTGTTCAAAAATGGTTCAAATGGCTCTGAGCACTATGGGACTTAACCTCTAAGGTCATCAGTCCCCTAGAACGTAGAACTACGTAAACCTAACTAACCTAAGGGCATCACACACATTCATGCCCGAGGCAAGATTCGAACCTGCGACCGTAGCGGCCGCGCGGTTCCAGACTGTAGCGCCTAGAACCGCTCGGTTACCTCGGCCGGCGAGTTTTTTTGTTGTAAGTGTTACTTTTACGTTTGGGTTGTGTCGATGACAGCACGTAGAGTTTACTCTCCTGGAGAGATGATGAATTGCGAAAACCCCAGCAGGCTTTCAGTCCTGAACTGTACATTAGACGTTCATATATCTACAAATTGTGTCACGTGTCTTTCGTGAGAAGGACTACCACTTCTTCTCTCCTTGACCGTCAAAACTAGCGATAAATATTTCTTACAAACGTGTTTTCGAAACGCATATTGTCCGGATCGAGCATTGCCGACCTCAGCTTGGAAGAGGGTTGCCGGAAGTACTGTGGCGAGCGAACGCCTCCCGTGGGGATCGGAAACAAGCCCCGTGGGCTGCAGGAGATCGATCTGCTAGCTCCATCCGTTCAACTGTTTTCTTCGGCTACGCGAGGAACCGTGTGTGGTTGAGTGAAGTTTCACTTATGTATTAATGTGATACGATTGTATTCAAATTTCGTCAAAGTCCCAGAATGGGAATTTCGCTCTGCAGCGGAGTGTGCGCTGATATGAAACTTCCTGGCAGATTAAAACTGTGTGTCGGTCCGAGATACGAACTTGGGACCTTTGCCTTTCGTGGGCATGTGCTCTACCATCTGCGCCACCCAAGCACGACTCACGCCTGTCCTCACACCTTTACTTCTGCCAGTACCTCGTCTCCTTTCTTCCAAACTTTACAGAAGCTCTCCTGCGAAACTTGCAAAACTAGCACTTCTGAAAGAAAGGATATTGCAGAGACATGCCTTAGCCACAGCCTGGGGGATGTTTCCAGAATGGAGTGCTAGTTCTGCAAGGTTCGCAGGAGAGCTTCTGTCAATTTTGGAAGGTAGGAGACGAGGTACTGGTAGAAGTAAAGCTGCGAGTGGTGGGGGGGGGGGGGGCCGTGAGTCGTGATTCTGTAGCTCGGATGGTAGAGCACTTGCCCGCGAAAGGCAAAGGTCCCAACTTCGAGTCTCGGTCCGGCACACAGTTTTAATCTGCCAGGAAACTTCGCCAAAAAATTTTTTGTGCTACAACTATTCCTGTGTAAACCAGTGCGGAACATGAATTGTATTTTTATCTGTAATCTTAACATAAATAGCAAATATAATTCTAAAGGCTTTCTTTAAATTCCACAAGTGTTAGACAGGCGTGAGAAACGGACTTAAAGGCAGCTGACTGGTACTCTGTAGTTTCTACATGATGACGGCGACGATGCGTTGTGAGAGGACTACCCGTGACATCGAAATAATTGAAATGTCATCATCGGTTACCGACGACCACGCTAGCCGTAACTGGTCATAAGCGCGAACGTCTCAATTTATGACTTCACGGATGTGCTCAATACGGTTGAGACTAGCAGATACAAGGAAGCTGGAGCGGCGCACAGGGCACCTAATCCTCGTGAAATATTCCTAAAACCAGTGTAACACAGTAAAATTCTTCAAGGTATAAGACCGCATCGTCAATAAATAAAATTCTCCTACGTTTCGACCACTGTCGCAAATGGCCTTCCACAGGGTGTTTTGCTTACTGTTGAGTCTGTAAAACTTAAGTTTGTTTTCAGGATGTGGTAGGCAAATGAGGATGAAGAGGATGGATGTCAGACGTCCCTTATTGGATATCTTGTTAGTGGTTGAAACAAGCGAATGAGAAACGTACGGCAGCGGTGACATAGCGCTCTTTACTTGCTGCCTGGTGGCAGCTGAAGCGTATCAGTACTGTGTGTACCTACGGCCGCTGTTATCTCCAGCGCGTCTGTGTGTGTTGCTTTGCCGTTGCTCTCGTCCCCGTAGCGGTGTTACTTCAAACCAAGAAGCTGGTAGTCTGTACCGTCTTCCCTATTCAAATTGGCGTGTCTCTTTGCTACGTATATCGCCCCTCTGATCTTCTTCCTCAAGATAACTGGCTGTTTCGCTTGTACGTGGGCTTCGCGGAATCTTATCTGTTTGCCGCACTCGTCCTGGTGTTCCGCCACCGCTAACATGAGTTGTTGTCTTCAGCGAATGTATCTTTCATGTTCAGGTATCCTTGTGCTAATTGGACGCACCGTCTCCCCTAAATCCACTAGTCTACATTCACAGCCGATTTCGTTGACTCCAGCCGTATGTAGTCTTGCCAACTGTTTCTTTCGTGGAACTAGGAACGTCTCTTACCTTGTTGCTGCTTCGCAGAATTGGGTTGATACCTGCTCGGCACGAAATTTTGCCCACACTTTCAGTGACTCTTTGTAGGTTAAGTAATAGTTTGGTGTTTTGTGCTTTCTTCTGCTCTTCTCTGTTTGCTTCACTCTAGAGAAGACAGGTACAAACTTGCAGACTTTTTCCAAACATGGGACATCTTTATAATGTTACGACATATCATAGCATCTTTTTCACTGATATGTTTGTAAGCACTTTGTATGTATCAAAATATGTGGTGCGTGTTATAAATCTATTCTGTGACAAATCTAAAGTGCTCAGTGAGAAAAATTTACGTGCGTAACGATAAGAATGCAGTGGGAATGTATTCACACCTTTAGCACGAAAAACCATGAAAACAAACACTCCAAACCGACATTTCACGTAAGTCACATCCAATGCAAATCTGTAACGCAACCATCTGTGTGGCGTGCTTATAATGATGTATTATTTATATTTTAGGACAATTAATCTGTAAAAAGCGTCTGCAACCGCGCGACCACTACGGTCGCAGGTTCGAATCCTGCCTCGGGCATGGATGTGTGTGATGTCCTTATGTTAGTTAGGTTTAAGTAGTTCTAAGTTCTAGGGGACTGATGACCTCATATGTTAAGTTCCATAGCGCTCAAAGCCATTTGAACCATTTGAACCGTCTGAAGATGAATCGTAATGACTCGAAACCGGTAACGGTACCTTTTGAATAAAGGAACTGAAAGTAAATTTGTGGCTGGTTGCGTCTCAATACCATCAACATTTGTCTTCAAATAACAGCCACGGTCGCCAACCATGTCATTATACGACAAAATTGCACAGACTTCCAGGATCATGAAACGTCCTGGCAGATTAAAACTGTGTGTCGGACCGAGACTCGACCTCGAGACCTTTGCCTTTATTGGGCAAGGAGAGCTTCTGTAAAGTCTGGAAGGTAGGAGACGAGGTACTGGCGGAAGTGAAGCTGTGACGACGGGGCGTGAGTGGTGCTTGGGTATCTCAGGTGGTACTTTCCGGCGAAAGGCAAAGGTCTCGAATTCGAGTCTCGGTCCGATACACAGTTGTAATCTGCCAGGAAGTTCCATATCAGCGCTTACTCCGCTGCAGAGTGAAAATATCATTTTGGTTCCAGCGTAATGTCTACCAGCAGTGACAGCAAGAGCTGCGCTTCACCAAAACTACGGTCGGTATTTTTGGTACAGTACAAAAATGTAGTAAATGGAAAGATAATCGATAGTACTGGAAGCAATGGTAGGGAAATAAATATAAATGAAAATGACAGAGGGAAACTGGGAGCCCTCGAGTTGTTTGTTTGTTTGTTTTGCTTATAATTAGAACCACACATTATGCAGTGTTAGTCCAATGTGTATTTCATATACTTGAAGAATACAATTTTCATTTTATAAGTAACAAAAATTAGTTGATTGCGTAGATTTTGTGCTTTTATGTAACCAAAAGAATTACTTTTAATGCAAGTACAGTTTACATGCACAATGTTAAGACATTTATGTAATTATTGTTGTTAATTTGTACTGAATAGAACGTTCTTTAACATAATCAAAGGCAAGAGTTTCCTGTTATTGTTAATAAATGCGAACATTATCTATTAATAATAGAAAAATGTTTTATGTAAGTTCGATGAAGTGTTCAAGCAATGTTATAGAGTTTTCTTTTCCTGCTTTTTTATTTTAACTTTTCTTAAGGAAACTGCATTTCCTATAGCTCTATGATGAATCTATATTGCTTTTTCTATTTCTATTTTTACTTTGTCATCCCTCCGTTTTACGTTAAAAATCAACAATTTTCGAATAAAACTTGAATATAACATTTAATATTTCAGTTTTGTTCTAAATACTGTTTATTTTTAAATTAGAGGCAGGAGGATAACTGTGCAGAATAAATATGTTCCGTAAGTTATGCGGCCATTTGTATGTCCTCAGACAGTTTATAGATGGTTCACAGCTTCCAGTTTTCTAGGGGAGCCTGGTAAGACATTGATCGCATATGTAAACAAAGCGACCGATATGAGGTAATGCCCGATAGGTATGCAACACGCGTAACATACACGTAACACGGGTACGATCGTAACTGAGCAACGCTAGTAGGAAAACTGCGATTACTTCTGATAGTGTGTGGTAGCATGCGGTAGTTTTACGATTATAGTAACAGCGCTGCAAGCCGACAAGTCTAGCAAATCAAGTAACACAAGCGCGCGGGATACCACAGGGGTCGTACATTCGCTGAGTAATAGCACGTCTCAGCTGGCACGAGGTAGCAAGTAAACTACGCAATGTCACAATTGCCTCCCGTTTCTCATTCACCTATATTCAACAAAGGCAAGAACTAACAAAAATGACAATCAAGCGTTTCTGTTTCCATCAATAACAAAAATAAACCAAATACCAATAAAGGACGTCTAACGCCCCTGCCCCGCCCCCGAAATACCCTGTTACATCACGAAGCTTTTTCCACTAGTACATAAGAACTTAAGTTTTTTTTCCATTCAGCAGTAAGCAAAACATCCTGAGGAAGGCCGTTTGCAACAGTGGCCGAAACATCGGAGAATTTTATTTATGATGGTTCAAACAAACGTTTACAAACTGTCATGGCACATGGGGCATACAACGAGGATCAGTACTCACTTAGGAACCGGGGTCCACAAACGCCACAAACGTGCGTTACTATTCAAACACAGGTGGAGCGTGCGGAGAGCGTCGCCTTTGACGTCGTGGAAGCGTAGGGAGTAACATGGTAGCTACGCGTACCGCAAAATGGGTGAGATGCATTTAATTTATTGCGCGTCTAACTGCAGTGGACTAGAAGCTGTGCGATTATATCGTGCGAAATATCCCGATAGGAAGATGCCGTGCCACGCATTATGCGCCACCGGCTCGTTGAGTATGTGCATGTCGAATGCTGGTCGCCAACGAACAACACGTACATTCGCGGCAGAAGAAAGCGTTCTCGAAAGGGTACAGCGTACGCCGTCAATAAGTACACTAAGCGTATCCCGCGCCACTGATATCTCCCAACCCTGTTTCCGGTGCATTGTACAGGACAAAGGACTGCATCCGTTTCATTTCCAACGCGTCCATGCATTAAAGCCGGGGGACTACAACAAGTGCATGGAATTTGCGCCGTGGTTTCTGCACAAATCCGCTGCAGACTGAAGCCTTACAGCGATGAGGCTGCGTTCTCACTCGAGGATGTGATAAACGTTCTCAAACAGCGTACGTGGACGGATGTGAATCCGTATGCTACACGTGCGCGTGCCTCACAACGCGAATTTAACCTAAACGTGTGGCTTGCCATCGTCGGAGACTATTTAATTGGGCGGTACATTCGACGGACGTCCTTGACGGGTCGCACGTATGTTACATTCCTGGCAGAGGTTCTGCCGAACATGCTGAATGATGTTACGTCGCTGCATTCGATTTCCGCACGACGGAGCACTCACCGATTTCAGCAGACAAGTGAGGGTACATTTGCAGGCTATCTTTCCCAGCCGCTGGATTGGTCGCGGTGGGCCACTCGCATGGCCACCACGATCACCCGATCAGTCCACAGCAAGATGTCTTCAAGGTATACCTGGTATCATTGAGAGGGTGTGCCATTCAATGCTGCGTTGATGTCAGGCGTGTCTCGATGCGTATGACAAAACTTGCAGTGGGCGTCCACTTGTAGTATGTGACTGAACAGCTCCAATGCCTGTTAGTAGCCCCGGATGCCCTTCGTGACCTCCGGCTCCTTTTTGACTACTGATTCTTGTTTTGTGGCCGATGGGCAATGTCAGTTTATAAACGAGTCTTGAATCACCCCTCTATATTGAATATGTGGTCACATACCGCGAAAAAATTTGTTGACAGTAACAATTGCCAACGAAGTGAACGTCTACATCTACATGGTTACTCTGAAATTCACACTTAAATGCCTGGCAGGAGGTTCATCGAACCATTTTCATACTACTTCTCTACCATTTCACTCTCGAATGGCGCTTAGGAAAAAGGATCACCTAAATCTTTCCATTCGAGCTCTGATTTCTCTTATTTTGTTATGATGATCATTTCTCTCTACGTAGTTGGCTGTCAACAAAATATTTACGCATTCGGAAGAGAAAGTTGGTGATTGAAATTACGTAAATAGATATCGCCGCAAAGAAAACCGCCTTTGTTTCAGTGACTGCTACCCCAATTCGCGTATCGTATCAGTGACATTCTCACCCCTATTGCGCGATAACACGAAACGAGCTGACCTTCTCTACACTATTTAGATGTCCTCCGTCAATCCTACCTGGTAAGGATCCCATACCGCGGAGTAGTATTCCAGCAGAGGACGGAAAAGTGTAATGTAGGCTGCCTCTTTAGTGGGTTTGTCGCATCTTCTAAGTGTTCTGCCACCAAAGCGCAGTCTTTGTTTCGCATTCCCCACAATATTATCTATGTGGTCTTTCCAATTTAGGTTGCTCGTAACTGTAATTCCTAGGTATTCAGTCGAATTGACAGCCCTTAGATTTGTGCGATTTATCGTATACCCAAAATTTATCGAATTTCATTTAGTACCTATGTGGATGACCTCGCACTTTCTTTGTTTAGTGCTAATTACCACTTTTCGCACCATACAGGAATTCTCTCTAGATCATTTTGTAATTGGAATTGATCGTCTGATGATTTTACTAGACGGTACAAATAGTCTGACATAGCGATGGAGTGACTGGTTGAGTATTACCTCGTAGAAGGTACTGGTCACCACTGTGTATGCGAACGAATGTAGCCATCTGAAAGATTTCTGCAAGCCTTTTCTAAACTAGCGACTTCTAGTAAAAATCGATTACTCGTTGTGTTTTCGCGTCACATGCCAGAGTATGATTCACCCGCAAGCCATGTCGTGTGTAGATTGGTGACACAAGTGATCATTTTATTGTGCCGAGTGTACTATTCTAAAAACCTAATTTCGCAGAGCACTAAATGCTACGCACGTGCAGAAACAAGGGACGATGGCGTCATCTGCTAACATTACAAGTTAACCTGCTTTCGCCATGTTCATTCGTGTTGTAGTAAAAGAACGTAAATAGATGAAAAACGTTTCTAATTAAATTTGTTTCCACAGGAAAAGAGTCACCACTGCTAAAGGAGAAAATAGTTTTTTATGTGTTTCTGGCTTCTAAACATTGTTTGACGAATTTTTATACATAGGGTGTTCAAAAATGTGTCTAATACTTTGAGAGGTGGTAGTACTCATCGAAACAAGAAAAATAATTACAGTAACAATGGGTCGGAAAAGGCATAATTTATGCGACAAACAAGTCTTTACAGGGGATGTTCAAGTCCATTTTCAGCCTCTTCTTCAGAATGTTGCTCGATTTAAGAGAAAGTAAGGAAAACTGGATGGGACATTCGTTGAGACGGGAGTGCTTGCTAACAGACCCTTTGGGAGGATTAGCTGCTGAGAGGAGATTGAGAGAAAGGAGGAGATACAATATGATAGGCAACATAAAGGGAGGCGGAAATTACACGTACCTGACAGAAGATTGGAAATCATACAGTTACCATGTGGAAACCTGCCTTTGGGCAGAAGACTAATGATCACGTCAGAAGTAGGCCTATCCACATTTTTCCTTTTTCTTGCTTTCAGAAATTTCTTGCCATTATCAGTCCTTGCTCTCATAGAATTAATTCTTTCTGCGTGAGAGTGATTAGGTTCAAATAGCCGTTTTAGCAATTTTGTACCTTTTATTACCCTGTGCCTACATTTCTTTAGACTGCGTTTCCAGCTGCTGTAGTCTTAAGGTTTCCGACTGGAACGTCAGTTAGGATAGCCATGCAGAATGGTGCGTATTCGTGGCCCAATAGAACTATATAAACGTGCACTATTGCCACATTTGAATTAGTTTTGAAACTGCAGCAATAACTTTCAAGCTTTGTAATTATACTAACATACCTTGTAAAGTAGAATATTTATATATTCTCAGTTCTAAAAACTATGCTCCATAGGGGCTTGGATACTTGAGTAACAAAATTCATTTACCATGCACCACACGAATATGTCCTTCGTGCTAAGACGTTTACTCTACTGGTGTGTGAAGTTTGTGAGAGTCCTCAGTATACGGCAATGCAAATCTTCTATTGTCGGTAAGGCTCTAGCAACAATGGTTCCCGAGGAAAGTACTCAGGGGAACGTGCTCCGTGCGTAAAACTACCACCGTCTCCCCTATAAAAGCTTGAATACTTCTTTTATTTTACAGTTGACGATTTCCATGTGCTGGGGTGATATTCATCACAAAAACAGAGGAAGCAGAAATTTTCCCGGTATCTTGCGCAAGTAGTAACCGCAGCATTTTACAATTACATGGTTGTTTCTATAGAAAAACAATATTCTCCCTATGTTTTCACAATATTCTCGAAAAATTCACCTTACTCGTTCAAGAGTTAGCAAGCGAATGAGCTCTGTAGCCATAGTTAGCGTTGCCCACACCGACTGATGGGCTAGTTTTACCTGTGCCAGCAGTCTATTGTTCGCTTGCACATGGCGAGGGCTGCCAGTAGGTCAAAATGAAACTAAGGGAATACGATGTCCTGTACGTATTAATTAAAATCCCTTCCTGGAAATTTTTTTGCAATCGCAAATTTTCCTTTGCCTTTCCATTACATACCATTTATGAAAATATTAATAAGTACAATATATTAAATATTATTTCGATTTACGCTACTGACCATTAAAATTGCGACACCACGAAGATGACGTGCTACAGACGCGAAATTTAACCGACAGGAAGAAGATGCTGTGATATGCAAATGATTAGCTTTTCAGAGCATTCACACAAGATTGGCGCCGGTGGCAACACCTACAACGTCCTGACACTAGGAAAGTTTCCAAACCGATTTCTCATAAACAAACAGCAGTTGACCAGAGTTGCCTGGTGAAGCGTTGTTGTGATGCCTCGTGTAAGGAGGAGAAATGCGTACCATCACGTTTCCGTCTTTGATTGAGGTCGGATTGTAGCCTATCGCGATTGCGGTTTATCGCATCGCGACATTGCTGCTGGCGTTGGTCGAAATCCAATAACTGTTAGCAGAATATGGAATCCGTGGGTTCAGGGGGGTAATACGGAACGGCCGTGCTGAATCCCAATGTCCTCGTATCACTAGCAGTCGAGATGACAAGCATCTAATCCGCATGGCTGTAACGGATCGTGCAGCCACGTCTCGATCCCCAGATGGAGACGTTTGCAAGACAACAACCATCTGCACGAACAGTTCAACGACGTTTGCAGCAGTATGGAGTATCAGCTCGGAATCCACGGCTGCGGTTTCCCTTGACGCTGCATCACAGACAGGAGCGCATGCGATGGTGTACTCAACGACGAACCTGGCTGCACGAACCCAGGTTCTGTTTACAGCATCATGATGGTCGCATCCGTCTTTGGCGACATCGCGGTGAGCGCACATTGGAAGCGTGTATTCGTCATCGCCATACTGGCGTATCACTCGGCGTGACGGTATGGGGTGCCATTGGTTACACGTCTCGGTCACCTCTTGTTCGCACCGACGGCACTTTGAACAGTGGACGTAAAATTTCAGATGTGCTACGACCCGTGGCTCTACCCTTCATTCGATGCCTGCGAAACCTTACATTTCAGCAGGATAATGCACGACCGCATGTTGCAGGTGCTGTACGCGCCTTTGTGGATACAGAAAATGTTCGACTGCTACCCTAGCCAGCACATCCTCCAGATCTCTCACCAACTGAAAACGTCTGGTCAATGGTGGCCGAGCAAGTGGCTCGTCACAATACGCCAGTTACTACTCTTGATGAACTGTGGTATCGTGTTGAAGCTGCATGGACAGCTGTACCTGTACACGCCATCCAAGCTCTGTTTGACTCAATACCCAGGCGTATCAAGGCCGTTATTACGGCCGGAGGTGGTTGTTCTGGTTACTGATTTCTCAGGATCTATGCACCCAAACTGCGTGCTAATGTAATCACATGCCAGCTCTAGTATAATATATTTGTCCACTGAATATCCGTTTATCATCTGCATTTCTTCTTGGTGTAGCAATTTTAATGGCCAGTAATGTATTTGAAGTGTAAGTAGCGTAAAAATGGGAAATAAAAATAAACAAAAAGAAACTGCCGCATGGGAAATAGACCCCACGCCTTTCGGATTACCATTCTGTCTCCCTTTCGTTACGATAACCGCCGTCTGGCAAATACGCTAACAAAAATGGCTCGTGACTCGTCCGACCCCGCGGAGAAACAGCACTTTTTTCTAAACGCTTTGCTACCTGGAGCTCCCACGTCTGTCATTTTAATTCCAAGTAAAACAAAAATTAAATGCAATGATCGTATGGCATTGCTGGCCGGGAGGCCCCAACCGGAGTACTTCGACCGCCGAGTGCGAATCTTATTGCAGTCGACGTCACACTTTGCGACTCGCGTGCCGGTGATGAGGATGAAATAATGACCAGGACAACACAACACCCAGTCCACAAGCGGGGACAAATCTCGAACCCACCCGGTAATCGAACCCGGGTCCGCTACATGGGAAGAAAACACGCTTCAATTTTTTTTCTTTTTGTTCTGCATTGTTCGTTGCGTTTGGTCTGGAAGGACGTCACCACACATCCGTTCCAGTTGATCATTGATTCCTTTACTCTTTTTTTTTTTTTAATTACAGAGATCGAGCAGCCCTCTGACCGAACACGGTGAGCTACCGTGCCGGCTCATTCAGCTAAGCAGGCGGGACTTAACTGCTGAAGTCATCAGTCCCCTAGAACATAGAACTACTTAAACTTAATCAACCTAAGGACATCACACACATCCATGCCCGTGGCAGGATTCGAACCTGCGATCGTAGCGGTCGCTCGGTTCCAGACTGTAGCGCCTAGAACCACTCGGCCACTCCGGCCGGAGCGGACTCTTATGTAACATAAACATGGACGAATTCAGTGATGACGAGTAGGCGAGGTGTTGTTGCGCTGGACACACAACGACGATCGTCAGACGCAAAACGATAACATACCTAAGACATCTTGAATGCTGAATGGCCAACTGCCACGTATGGTTAGTACACGAAAAAAACGCAATTAATGCTATCTAGACACAGAAATGTGACCAACAATTGACCTCAGTATGACGAAGACATTAAACGCGTACAATGGGACGCAACACTAAGATTGACCTTCAATACAACTTACCTTGGCCTATATTAATGAAAGTACGTCGCTGGAAAGCTCATTTGATGTACCTAATGAACTAGATGGGAACTGAAAATAGCTTGATGCTTCAAATACAAGGATGGTTATAGGGACACAGGGAACGATGAACAGTTCACACTTACACTGATAAGCTAAAATATTACGACTGCTGCCCACCACGACACTGAAGGTGACACTCATAGCGTTTAGGGCACATGGTGCGTTCAAATGGTTCAAATGGCTCTGAGCACTATGGGACTCAACTGCCACGGTCATCAGTCCCCTAGAACTTAAAACTACTTAAACCTAACTAACCTAAGGACATCACACACATCCATGCCCGAGGCAGGATTCGAACCTGCGACCGTAGCATTAGCACGGTTCCGGACTGCGCGCCTAGAACCGCGAGACCACCGCTGCCGGCCACATGGTGCGGTAAGGAAGTTACTGTATACGGGGTCATTCCGTGATGGTGTTACAAACTTTCAGAGCCGATGGAGAAGGGCAAATCTATCAATTTGAACCAAAGGACCCAGGTCCGCAATCGACGTAGTCGAAAAGTATACGCGAACATCTCTTCACGTTTCGTCTCAGCCTTGCGAAGCGCTGAAACTGTGGCTCCCAACTTCCGAACCCTGATCATGACTTGCAGAATTCCCGCTGAATACTTCCCAATACCGTCAGATAATTTTCCCTGTTGACGGACATGTAACGGCGCACGTAACTTGATGTTAGACAGACCGAAAATTGTGAGCCTACGTTACACTAATTCCATATACCCACACAAGTTTCAGAAGCTGCTACATTTGCAATAGTTGCTCCAAATGTCCTCCCCCAGTGACGCTGAAAGGCATGACATGGTCGCTCAAAGATCTGTGAACACTGATAGCTTTTGCGAAGGCTAGCCAAGGTCATGCGTGATGGCTATGAAGGCGGCAGCACGGCGCCCGGTTCCGCGTGCAGCGGCCGATGACACGGAACAATAGCTTTCGTTATTCAGTACAAACATTTTGACCTTACTTGGTGCATTATTAACTTACGCAACGAGAAACTGTAAGTCCGACTGGTCACAAAATAGCAGTTTTTCATGGCTATTAAACAGGGAAGTTGAAGCGATTGTACGTAATGATCAGTTTGAGTTTACATAAATTCGGGAGGTTTCGGCGACACTACGGATCCATTACTGTACTCAGGCATGCAGCTCTTTGTCCGAAGCAAATCTAAGGCCACCGATGTCTCTCTTCGCGGCTCCAAATATAGGGAAATAGCGTGGGGAGAGATCAGGACTGTAAAGACGACGTGGAAGGGCTTCCCAGGGAAATTTCTGCAGCATAGTCGCAATAACTTTCGCAACATTTATTATTTCCACGGTTGTTTCGACTATGCTACAGAAGTTTCGACGTAAAGACCTTCCACATCCTTCATTCAAGCACGATCTCTGACAATATGATTTCCATATTTTTGGACTTATGAAGAAAGACATTCGCGACCATCGATTTCCTTTCAACGAAGTGGTGGACATTAGGGAACAATCATGGTTTTGGAGGCAACCGCAACCATTTTTCGATGAAGGTATTGACCGTCTTGTTGCACAGTGAGTTAGATGTATTAACAATTATGGCGATTATTTTTCAAACAATAGATATTTTTTCCATCTGGCTCGACTTCATTTTACTCCACCTTATAAAGTGGAGTCTGTACAAGTACTAACGTCAATCAGCCCTAACCAAATGAGGTTATACCCAGTAACGGAAATTGCAAAGATAATTTTCTTGTATGGGAAAGAAAGTGGAAGCAGCAGAGAAGTGGAAAGGTTCTACAGGGCTAAATATCCGCGTAGATGACATCTGGTTCACACCATGATTCCAAGGCTGTTCCAACGGTTAAGTGGAAGAGGGCAGTTGGTATCGCAGTATATCGACCGAGGAGAAAGACGACCTACACGGACACTCGGCTTGGAAGAACACTGTATGAGGAACTTGCAGTCAACAGTGCACCAGGTGCACGTGGAATGAATGTTTCGCACTGTGCTGTGTGGCGAGTATTACGGTAATTACAGTTGCAACCAGTCTTTCAGAGAAATTGCATGCTTTGATTCCTGATGACTTCGTACCTCATGTCTTGTTCAGCCAGTGGTTCTTGCAACGCCTTACGGTCGATTCTCACTTTCCTCCGTATGTACTGTCACGGATGAAGCCTGCTTCATCAGAGACAGAAAGTTAGTGACAAAATGGCTCAAATGGCTCTGAGCACTACGGGACTTAACATCTATGGTCATCAGTACCCCAGAACGTAGAACTACTTAAACGTAACTAAGGACAACACAGAACACCCAGCCATCACGAGGCAGAGAAAATCCCTGACCCCGCCGGGAATCGAACCCGGGCGTGGAAAGCGAGAACGCTACCGCACGACCACGAGATGCGGGCTAGTTAGAGACAATAGTCATGTTTGGGCCGATGAGGATCCCCGTTCTACTTTTGTGAAGAGCCGTCAACACAGGTTATCAGTCAACTTTCGGGCAGGTATAGTCAGTGATTACGTCCTAAGCTCGTTCCTCCTACCTCCCTGCATAAACGCACCAGTGTACACACTGTTTATCAGAGACATACTACCCAGTGCTATTTTGTCTAAAACTGACATAGTGAGACCGTGGCTGTGTACAATTAATGTAGGTTGATTCTTACAAATAAGAAGACAGCAACCAGCCACTATTAATACTGCTATTTATTTAAGTAAATAGCGCCGTGACCGGTTTCGAACTGACAAGTTCATCAATAGACGGCTGTTGACATGATTTGCAAGATACACTTTACATAATAGTCAGTTTTCGATTTTTATTCTTCCACTATGGTGAAATATTCTTGGTGTGTTGGTGCCATCGAATAATCCGCGCGATTTTGTTGCGAAGTTGCAGGATTGCATTTTTTCAAATATTTCAATATTCCAAATTGTATATGTAAATATGCAATCTTTGTGTCTACTTCACATGTGGAAAACACTTTTTGTTGTGTGCGTGAGTGGTGCTTTGCACAAGATGGTGATGTGCAAATTATATAAGTGTTGCATACATTTTGGAATATTTGGAAAATACAATCCTGCAACTTAGCAACAAAATCGCGCGGAATTTTCGTTTGCACCAACGCACCAAGAATATTTCGCCTCAGTGGAAGAATAAAAATCGAAAACTGACGATTGTATAAAGTATATCTTGCAAATCATGTGAACATCCGTCTGATGATGAACTTGTCAGTTCGAAACCGGTCACAGCTTCCTGGAACATATCTCATCATCTGTCAACAGATGTCGTTCCATCACGATGGGACCTCACTTTGGACTGAGGGTTCGTGAACGCAGCGATCAGACATTACCTGAAAAATGGATAGACAGAGGAGGCCCTGTTTCGTGGCCAGCACCCGACTTGATTTCTTCTTGTGAGGCCATGTGGGAAGCCTTGTGTATGAAACGTCTGTTGAGACAGCAGGGGATCCCCTGGCAAGAATTCCCGCTAAATGTGAGACTGTTCAGTCGACAACTAAAGATATAACTCTCACCTTTATTTGCGAAGAGAACCGTGTGAGTACTAAATAGATTGTTGTTATACAATTCAGGCGATCGATTATTAATCCCAAAGTACCTTATAAATGCAGGGGCTCGATCGTAAAATTCACTCCCTACTACAAAGACACTGCCTTAATCATAGCATTGCCTACTTTCAGTATCATTTTGATATTGTGAATACAGCCATCCGTTGGACAGCCAGGGTTTCATGTGCAGAGAAAGACAGGATTGTGTCTTACCTTATTGAACCCCCTGAAAGATACTAGGGCTATGCGGAATGTAAGGTCCGATCGGGCGCGAGATGAAAACCACTGCGAATATCCGATAAGGCTTTGCACAGATGTATTGGGCAGTGTATATAGTATGCCTGTCGATCGGGCCACGTCGCTCTTTTCAGTTCTGAGTGCACAGTGGGCACATAAAAATGGCTGGATGAACAGTGTCTCTCGCGAAGTATGCGAGAGATTCAGCCTCATATCATGCAGATCACATAACACAACTGTCATGCGGTTCCTTCTTCATGCCAATTTTCTGCCGCACTCTGTAGGGACAACGAAGATGCTCCTCCAAAGTTTTCGATGAGAAGTGTTTGATCACCCACAATACAGCCCGTAAAGGGATGGCCCTGAGTTTCATCTCTGCTCACATGGACCACTGGCTCTGAAAACAGCTTTTTGGCACAGTCAACTAGCTGTAGACAAGCGTAGAGAATTGGCGGAAAGCTCAGGTCGCTGCCTTCTATGACGAGGGTACTAGAAAGGCAATACACGTCGAGGGGAAATGTGTAAGTCGGAGCGGCGACTATGTAGAGAAGTAGCTGGAAGGTGTTGCTAACTGTAGCAAACAAAACAGTTTTGATTCTCATAGTGGTTTTCATTTCGCGACAGATCGGACCTTACTATCGGAATAGTCGTATTTCCTACCTGCTGCGTCACTATTAACTCCATCTTGAATTGTGTTACCAGTTAGTTATCTAGGTTTAAATTCCAATTTCGGTACTCTCTTTCCTGCCTTGATGGCACGTAAATGTAATCTATTAATAGTTTCTACAACGTTTTCCATACCTTTCCTTCGCCGTTTAGCGAGTTTTCGTCATTACACTTTACCAAAATCCGTCAAAAAATTTTTAAGTTATGTATACACACTGCTATCTGTGCTACTGTTTTGCAACAAAAAAAATTCTGTTACATCAAGCTATGTGACTACACATTTCTCGAGGCCCACGAGATAGTCTGCGGCGCGCAATTCACGAGGTTAGGCCTGAACTCGCTTCCTCGCTCAGCACAGGGAAAAACTCTGCGTTATTGCACTTGTTAACTCATATTTGTATATTAACTTACAAACAAGAATTGCATCTTCCGTTGGAATTCGCTGTTACGAAGTCTTACTGACTATAGGTACTAGAGCGAGAAGATGTCCGTAGACCTACTACTGATTTGTTATAGGTGTATTAAGTACAATGAAACTAAAACCATGCCAAGATGATTACCTTATATGAAATAAGGAATGCTAAGTGGAAGAAACTGAATGCTCTAAAAGAGCCGTTAGAACATTTGTGACCAGCGTAGGTCTTAAGCATACAGCAAAATTGTTTATTTCATTTTTGTGCTAGTAATCACTAAGACTCCATAGTAGAATATGAAATTCTAGTTTTTACGTTAGTACCCAATTACTAGTTGACAGGCCTAGAAATGCAGTTTATGTGTTGAGCTGAGCGAGCGAGTGAACCTACCCTCATGAAGTACTCGCCGCGGCCTGTCTTTCTTGTGGACATCGACTTTTTCTTGATTACGTGACTGCCTGTGCAACAGAGATTTTCTAAAGTCCTGTCATGGTAAAGTCACGTGTGACTGAACCCTCGTAATTTTATATATAGACTTAATCTGTGCTTTTAAGCGGCGTCAGACTGCGTACAGTCGCTTCAAGTTTCTTATGTAAAAATCATTATAAAACTGCTACTTCGTTACCAGTCGGTCTTATAATTGTTTTTGGCATGTTATTATTGTAGTCGTCAGTCCAAAGACTGGTTTGATGCAGCTCTCCGTGCTACTCCATCCTGTGGAACCCTTTAAGTTTACGAGTAACTAATGAAAATTACATCCCTCTGAATCTGCTTATTTTATTCATCTCTTGGACTCCCTCTACGATTTTTACCCTCTTACGCTTTCCTCCAGTACTAAATTGGTGATCCCTTGATGCCTCCGAGTGTGTCCTACCAACCGATTCCTTCTTTTAGTCTGGTTATACCACAAATTTCTCTTTTCCCCAGTTCTATTCAGCATCTCATTAGTTACGTGATTTACCCTTCTAATCTTCAGCATTCTTCTGTAGCACCACATTTCAGAAGCTTCTATTCGCTTCTTGTCCGAACTACACTCCTGGAAATAGAAATAAGAACACCGTGAATTCATTGTCCCAGGAAGGGGAAACTTTATTGACACATTCCTGGGGTCAGATACATCACATGATCACACTGACAGAACCACAGGCACATAGACACAGGCAACAGAGCATGCACAATGTCGGCACTAGTACAGTGTATATCCACCTTTCGCAGCAATGCAGGCTGCTATTCTCCCATGGAGACAATCGTAGAGATGCTGGATGTAGTCCTCTGGAACGGCGTGCCATGCCATTTCCACCTGGCGCCTCAGTTGGACCAGCGTTCGTGGTGGACGTGCAGACCGCGTGAGACGACGCTTCATTCAGTCCCAAACATGCTCAATGGGGGACAGATCCGGAGATCTTGCTGGCCAGGGTAGTTGACTTACACCTTCTAGAGCACATTGGGTGGCACGGGATACATGCGGACGTGCATTGTCCTGTTGGAACAGCAAGTTCTCTTGCCGGTCTAGGAATGGTAGAACGATGGGTTCGATGACGGTTTGGATGTACCGTGCACTATTCAGTGTCCCCTCGACGATCACCAGAGGTGTTCGGCCAGTGTAGGAGATCGCTCCCCACACCATGATGCCGGGTGTTGGCCCTGTGTGCCTCGGTCGTATGCAGTCCTGATTGTGGCGCTCACCTGCACGGCGCCAAACACGCATATGACCATCATTGGCACCAAGGCAGAAGCGACTCTCATCGCTGAAGACGACACGTCTCCATTCGTCCCTCCATTCACGCCTGTCGCGACACCACTGGAGGCGGGCTGCACGATGTTGGGGCGTGAGCGGAAGACGGCCTGACGGTGTGCGGGACCGTAGCCCAGCTTGATGGAGACGGTTGCGAATGGTCCTCGCCGATACCCCAGGAGCAACAGTGTCCCTAATTTGCTGGGAAGTGGCGGTGCGGTCCCCTACGGCACTGCGTAGGATCCTACGGTCTTGGCGTGCATCCGTGCGTCGCTGCGGTCCGGTCCCAGGTCGACGGGCACGTGCACCTTCCGTCGACCACTGGCGACAACATCGATGTGCTGTGGAGACCTCACGCCCCACGTGTTGAGCAATTCGGCGGTACGTCCACCCGGCCTCCCGCATGCCCACTATACGCCCTCGCTCAAAGTCCGTCAACTGCACATACGGTTCACGTCCACGCTGTCGCGGCATGCTACCAGTGTTAAAGACTGCGATGGAGCTCCGTATGCCACGGCAAACTGGCTGACACTGACGGCGGCGGTGCACAAATGCTGCGCAGCTAGCGCCATTCGACGGCCAACACCGCGGTTCCTGGTGTGTCCGCTGTGTGGTGCGTGTGATCATTGCTTGTACAGCCCTCTCGCAGTGTCCGGATCAAGTATGGTGGGTCTGACACACCGGTGTCAATGTGTTCTTTTTTCCATTTCCAGGAGTGTATTTATCGTCCATGTTTAACTTCCATACATGGCTACACTCCATACAAATACTTTCAGAAAGTACTTCCTGACACTTACATCTATACTCGATGTTAATAAATTTCTGTTCTTCAGAAATGCTCTTCTTGCCATTACCAGCCTACATTTTATGGCCTCCCAACTTCGACCACCATCAGTTATTATGCTTCCCAACTAGAAAAACTCGTTTACTACTTTAAGTGACTCATGTCCTAATTTATGTCCCTCAGCACCACCTGATTTAATTCGACTACATTCTACTATCCTCGTTTTCCTTTCGTTGATGTTCACCTTACATCCTCCTTTGAAGATACTGTCCATTCCGTTCAACTATTCTTCCTAGTTCTTTGCTGTCTCTGACAGAATTACAATGTCATCCGCGAACGTGAAAGTTTTTATTTCTTCTCCTTGGATTTTAATTGCTACTGCGAATGTTTCTTTCGTTTCCTTTACTGCTTGCTCAATATACAGATTGAATAACATCGAGGATATGCTACAACCCTGTCTCACTCCCTTCCCAACCAATGCTTCCCTTTCATGCCCCTCGACTATTATAACTGCCATATGTTTTCTGTAAAAATTGTAAATAGCCTATCGCTTCCTGTATTTTACCATTACCACCTTCAGAATATGAAAGAGAGTATTCCAATCAACATTGTCAAACGCTTTCTCTAAGTCTACAAATGCTAGAAACGTAGGTTTGCCTTTCCTTAATCTATTCTCTAAGATAAGTCGTAGGGTCACTACTGCCTCACGTGTTACAACATTTCTACCGAATCCTAACTGATTTTCCCTGAGGTCGGCTTCTACCAGTTTTTCCATTCGTCTGTAAAGAATTCGTGTTAGTATTTTGCAGCCGTGACTTATTAAACTGATAGTTCGGTAATTTTCACATCTGTCAACACCTGCTTTCTTTGTAATTAGAATTATTATATTCTTCTTGAAGTCTAAGGGTATTTCGCCTATCTCATACATTTTGCTTACCACATGGTAGTATTTTGTCAGGACTGGCTCTCTCAAGGATGTCAGTAGTTCTAATGGAATATTGTCTACTCCCGGGGCCTTGTTTCGACTTAGGTCTTCAAGTGCTCTGTCAAACTCTTTACGCAGTATCATATCTCCCATTTCATCTTCATCTACCTCCTCTTCCATTCCCATAATATTGTCCTCAAGAACATCGGCCCTGA
Source organism: Schistocerca gregaria (assembly GCF_023897955.1). NCBI lineage: Eukaryota > Metazoa > Arthropoda > Insecta > Orthoptera > Acrididae > Schistocerca > Schistocerca gregaria. The sequence continues at coordinate 767,434,085 of NC_064931.1, read as the reverse complement.
ATAGACCCTCTATATACTCCTTCCACCTTTCTGCTTTTCCTTCTTTGCTTAGAACTGGGTTTCCATCTGAGCTCTTGATACTCTTACAAGTAGTTCCCTTTCCTCCAAATTTCTCTTTAATTTTCCTGTAGGCCGTATCTATCTTACCCCTACTGATATATGCCTCTACATCCTTTCATTTGTCCTCTAGCCATCCCTGCTTAGCCATTTTGCCCTTCCTGTCTATCTCATTTTTGACTGCTTCATTTACTGCATTTTTTATATTTTCTCCTTTCATCAGTTAAATTCAATATATCTTCTGTTACCCAAGGATTTCTACTAGACCTCGTCTTTTTACCTACTTGATCCTCTGCTGCCTTCACTATTTCATCTCTAAAGGCTACCTATTCTTCTTATACTTCTTCTTCTTCTACTGTATTTCTTTCCCCCAATCTTGTCAATCGTTACCTAATGCTCTCACTGAAACATTCTACACCATCTGGTTCTGTCAGTTTATCCAGGTCCCTTCACCTTAAATTCCCACCTTTTTGCAGTTTCTTCAGTTTTAATCTACAGTTCATAAGCAATAGATTCTGGTCAGAGTACACATCTTCCCCTGGAAAGGTCTTACAATTTAAAACCTGGTCCCTAAATCTCTGTCTTACCATTAGATAATCTATCTGAAACCTTCCAGTATCTCCAGGCCTCGTCCATGTACATAGCTTTCTTTAATGGTTCTTGAACCAAGTGCTAGCTACGATTAGGTTATGCTCTGTGCAAAATTCTACCAGGCGGCTAGTTGGCATATAAACTTATACTACTGTGGTAGGCGTGGGCTTCGTGTCTATCTTTGCCACAATAATGCGTTTACTATGCTGTTTGTAGTAGCTTACCCGCGCTGCTATTGTTTTATTCACTATTAAACCTACTCCTGCATTACCCCTATTTGATTTTGTATTTATAAACCTGTATTCACCTTACCAAAAGTCTTGCTCCTCCTGCCACCGAACGTCACTAATTCCCACTATATCTAACTTTAACCTCTCCCTTTTTCTAACCTATCTGCCCGATTAAGGGATCTGACGTTCCACGCTCCGATCTGTAGAACGCCAGTTTCCTTTCTCCTGATAACGACGTCCTCCTGAGTAGTCCCCGCCCGGAGATCCGAATGGGGGACTATTTTACCTCCGGCATATTTTACCCAAGAGGACACCATCATCATTGAACCATACAGTAAAGCTGCGTGCCCTCCGGGAAAATTATGGCTGTAGTTTCCCCTTGAATTTCAGCCGTTCGCATTACCAGCATAGCAAAGCTGTTTTGGTTATTGATGCAAGGCCAGATCAGTCAATCATCCAGAATTTTGCGGCAGCAAATACTGAAAAGGCTGCTGCCCTTCTTCATGAACTATACGTTTGTCTGGCCTCTCAACAGATACCCCTCCGCTGTGGTTGCACCTACCGTACGGTTATCTGTATCGCTGAGGCACGCAAGCGGCCCCTACGAACGACATGGTCCGTGGTTCATGGGGGAAGGGTGTTCATTATATCTTCACTAAATCTGCATAATCGATTCTTATGAGCTGAAGAATATTCGTTGTTTCCGTTCTAGAAATCTGATCCTTGTATTTTATAGTAAGATTTTCACGGCATACATAGAGTCTTTCATCGAATGTCTGACACATAAAGTTATTCACCTATGCTGTTACCCCTTCTCTCCGTCAAATATACCTTTGTCCTTTCGTACAGCATTGAGTTTCACCTTGTTAGTACACAACCTGGAGTAATAATTCAGAATGAGACACAAAGGTTTTTTATAGACAGGCTAAACTAAACTCCGTCCGAACAGGTGACAGAAATCTCAACGGCACCGATCGACCGCCGTGTCATCCTGAGATGACTGGTTGCGGATATGGAGGGGCATGTGGTCAGCAGAGCGCTCTCCGGGTAGTTGTCAGTTTTCGTGACGCTAAGTCTTAGTCAAGTAGCTCCTCAGTTTGTCTCACAAGGGCTGAGTCCACTCTGCTTGCCAACAGCGTTCGACAAACCCGGACTGCCACCCATCAAAGTGCTAGCCAATCCCGACAGCACATAGCGTCGGTGATCTGAAGGAAACTAGAGCTACGACTGCGAAAAGGCCGCTGACATTGTGAACAGTCACTTTGTAGATAAACTGCAGGATGCCAGTAAATTACAAATAATTAAAGCTGTCCGATTAACCTACCAGTTTCGGTTATGCGAATTTCTAAGAACGGAGGAAAATAATGAAGTCATCTGAGATGGAGCACAAGCTCATACTGGAGAAGGAGTTCCGTAACGTTATTTACGAAAAAGGATGTCGGTATTGCTGTGTCGTGGCCTGATGCCTACTCTGACATCATCCAACAACAGAGATGGATTATACAGGCATGGATCTCTCACAGGACAACTCCTCAGACGACACACAAGGCATCGCCGCACTCCACGCATCCAGCATGTGGCAACCCAACTGCCGAAAGACGTCACTGGCCGCGCAGACCATTTCTCCTTCGTTGACCACGTGACCGAAAGTAGTACCTGCAATATCCCGGTACCTGCGCTACGCTTGAACAGTTCGTTCCGAGTGAATTTCCTGAACCACGTCCCGGCTGCGAAAGCATTCCCACAATACGGAGCCGCCGTGCGGCGACGCCACCATCCACGTTAACCTTCGCCTCCAGGAGGTACCAGCTACGGGCCTGCAGCATTGTGTGGCCTGAGAACTTACTTTATAATACCTATCTTTTTTTCTATCGGTAGTGTCACAGACTCATACTTTTGCTCGTTACTTCCGAACTTTGATTGTGGCAACCTTTTCGTACGGATTATGTTCCTTTCAATTTACTGTGACATTTTCAGGCCTTCAGCATTTAGGTATTAATAGTATTTTTCTTTCAATAGTCAAGAAGTGAGTTGTTTTCTATTATTGTGTTCCAAAGTAACTCCGATCAGAGAAGACTTCTTGTGTGTGTTATAACAAATTTCATACTCATCTTCTACCTGTGTATTTTTCCTGTGCCTCCTTCACCGGACACATCCAGTATTTAACTTAAACGATTTAGGGAAACCACACAACATTTGTATTAGGATGGCCAGATCTGAACTGCCGCGCTCCCGATTGTAAGTTCAGTCCATCGTGCCATGAGTTGTCAAAGGCTACTAAAGTCATTTCGTGAGGTGAAAAACTTAGTAGTTCTCTGTAATAAGAGCTAGTTGGCAGTCTGCACACCAGAATGCTATTTAAACTTTCTTATATAAGACCGTATGGAAGGTCTGAGACTGTATCCACGAACCTGCTGGAACCTTAAACGAATATTAATGATGCTATTACAATTCCCCGACGCTTATCATGTTTTACATTCGTGTCTGTTAGTGACCTTCCATCTAAAATAACGAGCTGCATTCCGCCTGTCAAAAGGTATCTACGCCTGTTGCTTGTCTTATTAGCCACCCAGTATGAATGGATTTTATCAATATCCATGTGTAGCTCTAGTATCCATACGTTACTCTATCTGTAGTACTGCCAGATCTTACGAAATGGATTCGCATTTCGGGAATGTGTATTGACGTCAGCTTTTCGCGGTGCATGAAAATTTATGCCGTACCGGGACTCGAACCCGCTTATAGCGAGCGGTCCAAACTTCCATATATCATGAAGTCCACAAACCTTATGCTTCCACACTTGGTGATTCCTGCACAGTAAGTGACAAATAATTAATCGTCGTTTTAGCCCATCGAGGTATGGATACATCATGGATGATTACAATGTCTGTATTTATACAATGCCTGTACCTTCACATTAAAACGTCCTTCGGACTTGCATGTCCACGATTGCCAGATATGTTCCGGATGTAAATGTCAGTTGTTAGTTTGAATGAGGATCTGCATTAACGAATTTACGTTTTCTCCTAATTAGTTACGCTCTGGGCAATTCTTCGATGCATAATTTATGATACACGATATTTTCTGTAAATCAGATATGTCACAAAGTAAATTAATATTTAATCATCATCCATTGTACTACAAATGGCGTGTACGCGACAGTATGTACAGAACTCTTGTACCTGATTTCGAGATTTTGAAACGAATGATATCAAACAGGCTTTGCATCTTTCTATCATATAAATTTGACTGGTATGTGGGCTCAAACTGGATATCGAATATATGCACTACATGCTACAAAGGACTTGTGGAGCCACATTGATACGTTTTCATGTTATCCTTGAAGTGTGTTTAGTTATGTGGTTCACTGAAATCTGTTTCACCTCTCTGCCAAGTAAAATACAAGAGAAAGAGATTTGTAATGAGGAAAGAATTTTCGGGCACCCTTTGTATATTGCCGATCGAGAATAAAAACCTGTAACCGCGATACATAGAAATTTCGCAATTAAGACTAAAAATAAGAATAACCACGAATATCTTGTCACCGACGACTATCTTCAAATGTAAATTTAGCCGAGGAAAAAGGATTGTTATTGCTCGTAATACTGCCTTTACAACATCGAGACAGTTGTGCCTTTACGACGTACATTTTTCACTTTATTCATCTTAAAATTGACTTGAGTGGTCGTTATCTGGGACAATAACCTCTGCTGCATTGGACGTTGTAAATCTGAAATTCGGAATTCTTCCAAATTAGCTTTGCGGATGCTCTAAATATCAATGAAGTGGAACATGTGGGCGTAAAACGAGAAACTTCTTGTCACTGAAAAGGGAGTTTTACGACTAAATAACAATTCATATAATTCTTCCGGACGTTATGGTCTAACAGACGACAATCGATATGTTACAGCAGTCTTGAACGAGTTATTTATTTGGCGTGTAAATTCGTTTTGAGATTGATGGTACTATAATAGGGGAATTGCAGCCAGATGTTCTGATATGTTTGATAGTGTCTGCGGCGCCACTGTCGAAGACCGTTTGCCATTGCAGTATGTTCTCTACTGTGCCGACAATAGAATTGTTCACTGGGCAGTAAATAAATTTTGAACAATGTACTACAACTCAATTCATCACTTAGTTGGCTATATGAATGACATCAATAGACGACGTGGAAACACAGTTACCTTAGGCTGAAGATACAATTTCGGTTTAAATCGGTTTTTCAGTGGCTTCTTCCTGTCTATTCGATTATCAGAATTACATTTTCCCATAATAGTCTGACGGTGTTCTATGTTCAGTTCGTGCTCCTTCCCTCGAAACAGGCTGCCGAAAGGGTAACTGCGGGAATAGGTCCATCAATTTTTTCCGAGACAACTCTAAACTGTTGCTGCTTAGAAGCAAAAGCCATTTCGAATGTCATTTTTTTGTTTAAGGTGAGTAAACAGTTACTGTCTACAAGAATGTGACCCTTACTATTCATCACTGGCGTCTGTCTTTGTACACTCCTGGAAATGGAAAAAAGAACACATTGACACCGGTGTGTCAGACCCACCATACTTGCTCCGGACACTTCGAGAGGGCTGTAAAAGCAATGATCACACGCACGGCACAGCGGACACACCAGGAACCGCGGTGTTGGCCGTCGAATGGCGCTAGCTGCGCAGCATTTGTGCACCGCCGCCGTCAGTGTCAGCCAGTTTGCCGTGGCATACGGAGCTCCATCGCAGTCTTTAACACTGGTAGCATGCCGCGACAGCGTGGACGTGAACCGTATGTGCAGTTGACGGACTTTGAGCGAGGGCGTATAGTGGGCATGCGGGAGGCCGGGTAGACGTACCGCCGAATTGCTCAACACGTGGGGCGTGAGGTCTCCACAGTACATCGATGTTGTCGCCAGTGGTCGGCGGAAGGTGCACGTGCCCGTCGACCTGGGACCGGACCGCAGCGACGCACGGATGCACGCCAAGACCGTAGGATCCTACGCAGTGCCGTAGGGGACCGCACCGCCACTTCCCAGCAAATTAGGGACACTGTTGCTCCTGGGGTATCGCCGAGGACCATTCGCAACCGTCTCCATGAACCTGGGCTACGGTCCCGCACACCGTTAGGCCGTCTTCCGCTCACGCCCCAACATCGTGCAGCCCGCCTCCAGTGGTGTCGCGACAGGCGTGAATGGAGGGACGAATGGAGACGTGTCGTCTTCAGCGATGAGAGTCGCTTCTGCCTTGGTGCCACTGATGGTCGTATGCATGTTTGGCGCCGTGCAGGTGAGCGCCACAATCAGGACTGCATACGACCGTGGCACACAGGGCCAACACCCGGCATCATGGCGTGGGGTGCGATCTCCTACACTGGCCGTACACCTCTGGTGATCGTCGAGGGGACACTGAATAGTACACGGTACATCCAAACCGTCATCGAACCCATCGTTCTACCATTCCTAGACCGGCAAGGGAACTTGCTGTTCCAACAGGACAATGCACGTCCGCATGTATCCCGTGCCACCCAACGTGCTCTAGAACGTGTAAGTCAACTACCCTGGCCAGCAAGATCTCCGGATCTGTCCCCCATTGAGCATGTTTGGGACTGGATGAAGCGTCGTCTCACGCAAGGGAACTTGCTGTTCCAACAGGACAATGCACGTCCGCATGTATCCCGTGCCACCCAACGTGCTCTAGAAAGTGTAAGTCAACTACCCTGGCCAGCAAGATCTCCGGATCTGTCCCCCATTGAGCATGTTTGGGACTGGATGAAGCGTCGTCTCACGCGGTGTGCACGTCCAGCACGAACGCTGGTCCAACTGAGGCGCCAGGTGGAAATGGCATGGCAAGCCGTTCCACAGGACTACATCCAGCATCTCTACGATCGTCTCCATGGGAGAATAGCAGCCTGCATTGCTGCGAAAGGTGGATATACACTGTACTAGTGCCGACATTGTGCATGCTCTGTTGCCTGTGACAATGAATTCACGGTGTTCTTATTTCAATTTCCAGGAGTGTATATCAACACGTCATTCACCAGATGTATATAACACTGAAATGACCAGGGTTCCTCAATTATTCCCGTTATTAATTAAAACCTGGCTTCTTTCTTTTGTGAAGTACATGCCTAACGGTGGCAGAAGTACAAAGTCAACTGCAGAAGTTATAGGGACATATTAGTTGATATTTTTGATACCACAGAAGAAGCCAAAATTTTACTTTACGAAAAATAGTAACATTTTATTTCTCAAAGTTTACTTGTGAGAAGTATCCCCATGTAAGTCGACGGAAGATAAATCAATGACGGATTTTCACTTAATTGTGTTATACAACTCAAGTAGGGATGCTGGCACCTTTATAAGTATCGATCCTCTGAAAGTTCGCATATTTTCAATTAAATGGGCCCAGAAGCTGACAAGGTTATAGCCATTTCATATAGAAAGTATACAATCAACGATCTGGGATATCATCATCTTGGTGCGGACTATAAAAGACACTACAAGTCGTGTGAAGCCATTTGATCCTTTAACCGTCCAAATACCAAGGTGGGGGGTGGGAGTGTACTTTATACCCACTTTTCGAAAATATTTTAATGTACTCAGTTACTCTAGATTTTAATATTTTGGAAAAAAATATTGTTTTTAATGAGTTCTTTTACCAGATGCCATAAATGTTTTAAATTTTTCAATTAAACAGAACCTAAAAAGTTGTACCTAGTAGCACACGTCACTTCCCACAGTGAGTGTTACTCAATATTTTCAGGTTCAGGACCTTACTTATACATCAAAATCTATTTTAAAAGTAAATGAAACCTGACTTTAAATTTTTGTGGTGTACGTAAAGTACCTCCATCCTGGTAATTCACGTGATCAAAAAGGCATTGATCTTACTAAGAGTTTGGTAAAAGTATTTTCAGGTTCTGGACCCGACTTATACGTCAGCACTTCTTCGCAAAGTATGTTTTTAATGCAATTCAACAACAGCTAACGATTTTTTTGTTTTTTAATTTCTTTAACTGTGGGCGTCAAGTATGCCCCCACCCCTTGGTAATGCTCGTTATGGAAAATACGTTGGTACTGCTAGGGTTAACGTCTGCCGACAAGCCATGATTTGCGAAGATTGTTCGGATCTATGACCAAGTCTCCCACACAATTATCTCTAATTATCCAGAAGTGCTCAATAAGAATGAAATAAACATATTTTCAGTACCTGGAAAGTGCCCTTTAGTCGAACTACTCTTATGCCTGTGGAATGCTTTTCTAAACATTGGTGAGAGAGTTAGCTATTATACATTGTTTCATAACAGCAGGTCACTATCCTCATGCCATGAACGAAGAACTAGTTCCACGCTATCATCAGTCTGTCTTTAATCGTTCGCCTGTGAGGAACGATTTCAAGGGTTACACAGATATCATTAATAGAATTAAGTATTCCCATCTTACTATGTTGTAATTGTGGGCTCTTTGTTAGTGAGTAGACTCTATTAGACTGGAGAGTTTCAGAAGCAGCTCGTTCAGAAAATCCCTAAGGCAGCTATAGCAGATAAATGCGAGAACTGCTGCACAGTCAGCTGAACAGCTCAAGCATTCAAACAGCTGCCAGTGAGAACAGAAAAGGAAATTGTGAACCAGATCGATGACGATCCGTTTGCTTTCAGTACAGGCAAAGGCACCGAAGAGGCACTTCTGACGTACCTCTTGATAACGGAAGCAAGACTTTCTAAAAGTTGAAACACTGTGATGGGATTTGTAGAATATGTTGAGAACAATAGGGTAAACAGACATTCTAGCTACATCTACTATAAAAAAACTGTCCAATACTCATTACGTATTTGCAGGTTAAATTTGACAACATACACAATACTACAGTAATCATAAGGCCAGTCACACTCCCAAAATCAAGCAAGTCTCAGATACCTGCTCCACATGTTAAGCACAGTGCCATGATAAAAATGTATCTACAGTAAGAAACTAGACATAATATCTCAGATGGCTAAAAAGTATCTCCAGCTACAAAATTAAATAAGAAAATCCAGTAAGACATGAAAATGAAATAAGCTAAACAAGTAATAGAAAATAACACACATATCCAGGGACTCACAACACTTAACCACAAACACACACGCTAACAACACCACTGCTACGCAACAATGAAGGGTACTAAAGCTCAACAAGAAACCTGGTACACACTCACATATGGAAAAAAGCTGACAAACACAATTGGTAACATCTATAAAAAATAAGTAATCAACATACCTTACCAAGGTAATAATTTAGTACAGAAAGGTGTAATAAAGTAGGATGACACTGACATGTATAAAAATTTTGCCCTTTCCAACTTCAGTGAAACATCTGCGATACTTGATGGTTAGAACAGAGCAGCAGAATATTTGAAATAAGATATAAAGAACTTAAAAGAGCATCGAAGTATGGCACAAACCATTCACCATTTGCAGAACAAGACAACCACAACAGGAAAGATATGAGTAATCAAGTTCAGCAACAAAAACTACATCCTAACAGTACAAGAAAATTTCCAAATTCAAAAGGCAATCAGAGAAAGGAAACACATATAAATGGCCAAACAAACATCAGTGACTAAACGTTACGTAAATTAATAAAACAAATCGTAGCTAAATAACGATCCCTCTAGCCACCACAAAAATAGTATCACATAAAACAGCTAACATACCCACTCATCATCAACCAGTGCAGCATCATAGTTAAGTAGCTTTAACAAAGTAGTAATTAATGCAAACGGAAGTTAAGACATATATGACTGCAAACGCTTCCACAGGTATAGGAAGCGAAACGAAGGAAGATCGCATCTCGAAACATTACAGCAAAGTTTATGAGGTACAAGTGCATCTACATAACATGAAAACGAAAATATGTCCAGTGTGAGTGCAATGTTCTAAAAATCGAACACCCATGTATGGCAGAACGTTAGGAATGAAATAGGAAGCAAAAAGTCGTGAACAACAATTGTAATTTAATATCGTTTAGTAATAATAATGTAAAACCTGAGAACTGCTAACGATCTTGACAAACAGATTAGTAAGGAAAACGAAGTTGTTACAGTGAAAAACTGAAGATGCTTTGAAATTAAGCGAAACACGTATAGTCTAAGTAAGACTAGTACTAAAACCACGAAAGAGGGTATGTAACCTGTTATACGTAGACATAGTGGACCATTTTCATCCATAATGGAGAATAACTCATGATAGAGATGTGACATTGCAAAATGTTTTAGATAAATGTTGTAGATGGCGAGGAAGGTCAATCATTGCTACTTATGCCCGTGAACTTGAACGTGATTTTTAAGGACGCTGAATGATTTTTTTTTTTTTGAAAAATAGGAACCCTAATATAGGATTTAAGATTTGAAAAGAGCGACTAGTTTTACGTATACATTGATAGATTATTCAAGAACAGGGCAAGTTTCAAAGTTTCAATTAATTTCAAATAAGCACTTATGTTTTTAGTTATGGCAGGAATTAAATTGGAATAGGGGAGGGATTCAGCAAAATACAATGTTAGAGACAAATTTGAAAACGCTTAAGGGGTCACCTGTTATTCCCAATAACCATGATCTTAACGGTGATTATCGACAATCATTCGAAGGTTGAGTTTTGTTTCATGGAAACGTCTGTTTCTGACACCGGATTTGGAAAGAGTGAAGAGAGATTTGAAGTTCAGGTTTTAGTTAACGTGTTTATTGGCAGACATAAATACATCACATTGTATAATTATTATTTTGACATTTGTATGACAGATCGTAAATAAAAGGTATATCATTGATTTACAAACCATTGAATGAGTGTCCTCGGTCCTCATTTCTAGAGATCACCCTTCCATTTTATATCTAACAGTGTATTTTGCTGTATCCTTCCTTCCTTTCGAGTCAATTCCCACTATAACTAAAAACATATTGCTTATTTGATCTTTATTGAATCTTACCATGACCGTGAATGATGTGTCATTTTACACGTAAAATTTGCCGCGCTGTTCAAATCTTAAATAAAATATTACGGTTTCCATTTTAAAAAATCGATTTAATCTCCAAATCACCTTGAAAACCATGTCCAGAGTCATGGCCATTAATAGCAACGTGTGACTCTCTCTGCCACCTGCAACTTTTATCTAAAACATTTTGCTGTATCCCATGTCTATCTCGAGCTATTCCTCATTATGGATGAAAATGACCCACCCGGTGTATCTGCTACTGCAGAATAAAGGCGACCTAAAAACAGGAAAAAACAGCATGTAATTATAGTGTCTGGTCTTTGCCTTAGACTAGTTTACCGTAGACATAATCACATTCCCTTGCTACTAATCTGTGCATTAACCAGTGTTACTAGGTACAGAGCATTGGCTCCCCGCAAGCGAGCAATCGAGTTGGAATATTCAGGTGTATGATCCTAAGAGAAGCAGCTGACTGTATACTGTGTGCAACTGTAATATTTCCGGTGGCTTACAATGCCACGAACACTGTTGCTTCACGCTGTAAGCGTTATTAATAACTAGGTTATAAGGCAGCCACTTGTAGAAGAAGGAGTGCTTTGACTAACTTGTTAATACTAATATTTAACTTAATTATTTTTGGCTGTACGATGGTCGCCCAGAAATTAATGAGTAACTTTTTTCTGTTCAACAATTACTTGTTCCACACAATGAAAATTACAGGCATGAAATAGTGACGATTTATCTACACACGCTATTTATCCACGTGATCTGCTTTCAGTTCAATGGTTTTCCTCCAGTGAGAGACAAGGGGGTGTATGCCTAGTCGGTACCAGTCCTTGTGCACGTACGAAGCCATTTCTTCACTGCACGAATCACCTCCTTGTCGCCCTAAAATGTCTTCAACAAATGCTGTGTTGTAATGGACCAAACAAATGGAAGTCAAAGGGAGCTCCGTCGGAGGTATAGTATGGATTATGTTTGGTGTTGTGTTCAGAAGTCCTCAAACGTGTGTAAGGTCGAGCGTTATCATGTCAAATGAAAAGAACCACTGCGTTATTAAGGCGCCGGAAAGCTGTTGCAAATGGTCCTTCAATGTGCTTAATATGTATACCTGTAAGTTAATGCTACTGTCTCTCGGCATCACGTCGATGAGAAACACGTCCTCAAGGTATCAAAATATAGTAATCATGATCTTAACGGTGGAAGCAGTTGCACAGAATGTTTTATTCTGTGGAGAGTATGTAGTCATTACATCGATTGTCTTTTTGTTTCAGGTTCAAAACGATGAACCCAGCCGTGTCACAGTTCGGAGCGAGAAGAACTGCCCTTCAAGCTTCAAAACGATGCAAAAACAGAGCAAGAATTTTTCCTTTAAGATTTGTGTTCCGCCCTAAGGCATCGGAGAACCTACACTGAAGCGCCAAAGAAACTGGTACACCTGCCTAATATCGTGTGGGGCAACCGCGAACACGCAGCACGACGTGTAATGCACTCGAATAATGTCTGGAGTACTACTGGAGGGAACGTACGCCATGAATCCTGTAGGACTGTCCATAAATCCGTAAGAGTACGAGGGTGTGGAGGTCTCTTCTGAACAGCACGTTACGAGGCATCCCAGATATCATCAATAATGTTCATGTCTGGGGAGTTTGGTGACCAGCGGAAGTGTTTAAACTCAGAAGAGTGTTCCTGGAGCCTCTCTGTAGCAATTACTAACGGGTGGTGTAATGCATTGTCCTGCTGGAATTGTCAAAGTCCGTCGGAATGCACAATGGGCACGAATGGATTCAGGTGGTCAGACAGGATGCTTACGCACGTTTCGCCTGTCGGAGTCGTATCTAGACGTATCCCATATTACTCCAACTGAATTAGCCCCATACCATTACAAAGCCTAGACCAGCTTGAACAGTCTGCTGCTGACATGCAGGGTCCATGGGTTCGTGAGGTTTTCTCCATACACGTACACATCCAGCCGCTCGATACAATTTGAAACGAGACTCGTCCGGCCAGGCAATATGTTTCCAGTCATCAACATTCCAATGTCAGTGTTGACGGTCCCAGGCGAGGCGTAAGGCTTTGTGTCGCGCAGTCATCAAGGGTACACGAGTGGGCCTTCGTCTCCGAAAGCCCATATCGATGATGTTTCGTTGAATGGTTCGCACGCTGACACTTGTTGATGGTCCAGCATTGAAATCTGCAGTAATTTGCGGAAGGGTTGCACTTCCGTAACACTGAACGATTCTCTTCAGTCGTCGTTGGTCCTGTTCTTGAGGGATCTCTTTCCGGCCGCAGCGATGTCGGAGCTTTGTTGTTTTACCGGATTCCTGATATTCACGGTACACTCGTGAAATGGTCGTAGGGGAAAATCCGGAAATCCCCACTCAATCGCTACCTTGGGGATGCTGACTATAACACCACGTCCAAACTTACTTAAATCTTGATAATTTGCCATTTTAACAGCAGTAAGCGATCTAACAACTGCGCCAGACACGTTTTGTCTTAAATAGGCGTTGTTGAGCGCAGCGCGGTATTCTGCTTGTTTACATTTCTCTGTGTTTGAATGCTCATACCCATACAGTTTATTTGGTGCTTCAGTGTATTTTGTACACACTTTTGATTTTACAAGGGCGCATGTAATGTGATCCACATTTCCTATGCTGACTGAAAGCAAAAGCACCAACTGCCGAGCAGTAAGCGTCGACCCTCGCTAATGAGTACATCAGTGCGCTGCAAAATATCAGATGTGATATCCGTGGATTATCTTTCAGTTCGCTGCAAATCACGGAGATCCGCCGAACCGTGTTCTAATAGCCTGACCCTCTCTGAATGGCGACGAAAACTCTACTTTTGCCGACTGCAGATGCTCCATAGACTTTACACAAACATTTGTGAATATTACCCACAGTTTCTTTCTCCGTAGTGAGAAATTTGACGACCCCCCCCCCCCCCCCCCGCTTGTAATGTACATCACAGACCGACATAAATTTGAAACATCACTGCAGCAACAATATCTGTCGGAGGAAGGGGTACATCAACGATTTCATATCTAATGTTACACATTCGCAACATTGTTGTTGATTGGGGGAAGAAATGTAGGGCCTTACTTTCTGGGGTGGCCGTCGTAATTACTTAGCATATGCTAATTGGATTGCAGCCCAATTTCAGCAGTGGAAGCCGAGTGTTCTTGAAGGACCAACATTTTTACGCTAGTGATACCCGATGGGACAAACCTGTGACTGATACACGATAAGGGATTATTTAAACATGCAGTGTTGGAAGTTGTAGGTAATTAGAGCGTTAACAATTATAGTTCTTTATGGTTAAGCTCATGGTCAAGATAGTTTCAATGTGAAACCTTATTTTGAAAATTTCATAGAGGCATAAAATGATAGAACCGATAAGTAAAATTATTTTTTGAATCGTCCGCAGCTCGTGGTCGTGCGGTAACCTTCTCGCTTCCAGCGCCCGGGTTCCCGGATTCGATTCCCGGCGGGGTCACGGCTTTTCTCTGCCTCGTGATGACTGGGTGTTGTGTGATGTCCTTCGGTTAGTTACGTTTAAGTAGTTCTATGTTCTAGGGGACTGATGACCATAGATGTTAAGTCCCATGGTGCTCAGAGCCATTTGAACCATTTTTTGAATCAAGTAACTTAGGTTGTTATTTATCAAGTGTTGTGATAGTATACAATCATACGGACAAACTTCACATCGAATTATAAAATTCTTAAAGTTTTGTATATGTTAGAACTCAAGTCACAGGACTTCGTGTTAAGACGTGTTTTGAATAACAATGTATTTCAATTGTGATTTAAGTAAGATAAATCAAAAAATCAAATTTAATAAACTCATATAACCAATGGTAAACTCCGTATCATAACCTGAAGTATTTTTTGTAACGCAAAACATCGTGTCGTGAGAGCTCCATCATTCGAAATATAAATTAGACTGCCAGGTGTCTCGTTATCGTGCCGTTATTTAGAGCAGAGTGCATTGTGCCTCATCCGTGTTTTCCAGCTTTGACGGATCAGTCGGCTGGTGATGTCATAACAAAATTTTGTACCGAAACTGATGTTTCGCTGAAAGTCCCTTTTTATCACGTTTGTGGAACAGCGTAATTAAGGTGTCTATCGAAAAAACGGTGTCGGAAAACGCTTCAGTTTAATCAGGGCCTGAGACGCAGGACTCGGCTTATTAAGATCTCGCCAGTCATCTGATCTGTCAGTCGGAAAATGGACAAGGGCTAAGGAAAGCATATAGAGATCCCGGGGGCGTGGCTGCCGCAGGTGACGGGAAACAAATTGAAGAATAAATTAATCAGTCTCTTTGAAATACAGAGCGTCGAAACATCTGAGGTAATTTCTTACAGCGTATTGTGAGTGTGGAAATGAAGTACAGAGTAATGGAACTTCTATCCCAGCTGGACACGCAGAAATTTTTTTTGAAAATGCTTGAAAAGCTCTTCCCTTGCGTTCAATAACCTGTAATCATATGCTATACTACGGTGACCTGATTCAGGGTTCAAGAAAATAATACGAACATTCTGCTGCAAACACATATCCTGAGCTGATGTACCTGTTACGAACTGAATTCGTCTACACTTTTCGTTATATTGTGACGCATTTCGTGATGTTTTGACCTCTCGCACGTCTGAGATCGTTGTGATGTTGTGCTAATGTATTTCATAAGACTTCCGACGAAATGGCATTTTAAGTGTCTATTTAGTGAAAGTC
The DNA here is from genome assembly GCF_023897955.1 of Schistocerca gregaria. Lineage (NCBI taxonomy): Eukaryota > Metazoa > Arthropoda > Insecta > Orthoptera > Acrididae > Schistocerca > Schistocerca gregaria. The sequence continues at coordinate 767,418,531 of NC_064931.1, read as the reverse complement.
TAATAAAGGAACCTAAAAGTATTGTGTTCTAACAGCGTGCGAAATTCTTAGGAAAACATTGTCCACTAAACGTAAACTTTGATAAAAAGGGGAGACTACAATTTAGACATCTTTTCCCAGCTCTAAATCTTGTAGTCAAAGGGACATTGACATTAATATTCCCTTTAAGTCAGAAAAGCAATGGAGGTTGTGTTTAATATAGATATACAGCCGAGGTCACAAGCAGATAGTAACGAGATGGAGAAAGTATAAGAGGGAATTGAACGGCTAATTCAGCGCATAAAGTGGGATGAAAATATACGTAATAAATATGGCGAAACGGAACGGCATAGTAGGGAAGAACCAGAAGACACAGTTACGTGACAATACGTGTTCGGCAATTGGAGTAATGAAGGAGATAGTCTTACTGAATTCTGCAATAAATTTAGTCTCGTAATAACAGATACAGCATTCAAAAAGAAGTGGAGCTATACGTGAAAAATGCCAGGAGGCACCAGCTGAACAACGTCATGGTACGAAACGAATCCCAAAATCATGTCTTGGAACGCAACATGTACCTAGGCGCAGCAGATAATACTAGACCAAGATCATAATTTAATAATGATGACAAGTAGGCTGAAGCTTAACGGAATCAACGTACAACGATGCAGGAAACTGTAGAACTGAGGAACCAGGATGAACTTTCAGAGATCCATAAATACTGTAGGTACTGCCACAATTAGTACATCAGTATGTAGTTCGGTTGAGGAATAATGGATATGCTGTAAGAGAATAATCACAGAAGATGGACATAAAATATAAGTACAAGAGAGGTAACCGCAATGAATTTGTGGTTAATAGAAGAAATACTTCAGCTGACTAAGGAAAGAAGGTAGTACAAAAATTTTCAGGAAAAGAGAGAAATATGACAATATAAGTCACATAGAAATGGAATCAGCAGGAAGTTAAAGGGAGATAAAGTGAACAGGCTGCAGGAAAAACGTGAATAAATGTGATAAAATGGTCAGTCGAAAGGAAATTCAGCAAACAGAAAAGCCAAAATTACTTTTGGATAATTTAAAAGCAAAGGCATTAACGTTAAGTCAGAGAAGGCGAAAAGAATATAGTGAGCCTCTCCGAAAGAGAATACTTATCTGCTAACGTGATAAAAGACGAAATAGTGGCCTGTTTAGAGAATACAGAGGTTACACTTCGAGAGTAAAAAATGGCTCTGAGCACTATCTGAGGTCATCAGTCCCCTAGAACTTAGAACTGCTTAAACCTAACTAATCTAAGGACATCAAACACATCCACGCCCGAGGAAGGATTCGAACCTGCGACTGGAGCGCCTAGAACCGCTCGGCCACACCGGCCGGCATTTCCAGAGTCATAGTTTTCCAGGGATTTTGGTGTCTTGTAGTCAAAGGAGGCAGAAGGAATAAATGACATATTCTTTTGAATTTCTAGTGGTACAAAATGAGTATTCAAGTTATCGTGTAGCATGTGTGAGACTCTCGAAAGTGAGAAGAACGTCATACGCACTCCCTTATATTTTTTGAAAAGCAGTTTAAGTTTTTGTGGCGATACTTGAAAAAAAAAAAAAATACTGACACCTTTGTACGAATGTATCCAACTTTAGCAAATTGTTCAAATGTGTGTGAAATCTTATGGGACTTAATTGCTAAGGTCATCAGTCCCTAAGCCTACACACTACTTAACTTAAATTATCCTAAGGACAAACACACACACCCATGCCCGAGAGAGGACTCGAACCTCCGCCGGGACCAGCCGCACAGTCCATGAATGCAGCGCCTCAGACGTCTTTTTTTATTTATTTTTTTGTCTCATTTTGATCGCTTTTCTTCGTTGTATCTGCTCGGAGCGGACGTCGTAAGACATCCGATGAAGTTCGCTGATGATGGATTAACTCAGTTTTTTTTATTACAGAGGGTACGTAATCCTCTGACCGAACACGCTGAGCTACCGTGTCGGCACCGCTCGGCTAATCTCGCGCGGCTAAGTTTAGCAATTTACACACTAATAGCTCGTGAACAGTAAGAATTAATGGTTTTCGAGATCTACCTACGTTCCAATAAAGCAATTCCAACCCTACTACATCTGCACTGCACCTGCATCTACATACGCTAAAATATTCCGCAAGCCACCGTACTGCGCATGCCAGACGGTAGCCTATACCACTAGTAGTCATTTCCTTACCTGTTCCACTCGCAAATAGAGCGAAGGAAAAATGACTGTCTATATGCCTCCGTATGAGCCCTAATGTTTCGAATCTTATGTTCGTGGTCCTTACACGCAACGTTTCTTAACAGCAGCAGAATTGTTCGGCAGTCAGCTTCAAATGTCGGTTCTCTAAATGTTGTTTCTCGAAAAGAACGCCGTCTTCCCTCCATGGATTACAATTTGAGTTCCCTTAGTATCCCCGTAACACGTAATTTTTGTTCGAACGTATGGCAAATCTGGGAGCCCGCCCCTGAATTGCTTCGATGTCTTCCTTCAGTCCGAGCAAGGCAGTCAAGAACATGTCGCACTAGCGCTCTGTATACGTTCTCCATTACAGGTGAACAACTCTTTCCTAAAATTACCCCAATAAACTATAGTCGACCAGTTGCCCTCTCTACCACAGTTCTCACTTGCTGGTCCCATTTCATATCGCTTTGCAACCTTACGCCCAAGTATTTAAACGACTTGACTGAACAAGCAGGACTCTAGTAAAACTGTAACCGAACATTACAGGTTTGTTCTTCGTACTGATCCGCATTAACTTACGTTTTTCCACATTTATAGCTGGCTGCCATTCATCATAACAACTATAAATTTTGTCTAAGTTGTCTTGTATCTTCCTCAAGTCATTCAACATCGGCAATTTACCGTACACCTTGGCATCATCAGTAAACAACCGCAGATTGCTGCCCACCCTGTTCGCCAAATCGTTTACGTATGTAGAGAACAACAGCGGTTCTATCACACTCCCCTGGGGCACTCCTGACGATACTCTTGTCTCTGATGAACAACACTATGGGTTTTACTACGAAGTCTTCGAGACACTCACATATCTGTGAACGTATTCCATATGGTCACACCTGCAGTGGGAAACCGGAAATCTAGAAATATGGTATCTGCCTGTTTCACTTCATCCATAGTTCGCAGTATATCATTTGAGAAAAGGGCAAGCTGAGTTTCACAGTATCGATGCTTTCTGAAATGGGGCTAATTCGTAAGCAAAAGAAAGACTATTCGAAGCAGAATTTAGTTTAAAACCTATTTAGTTTGAAATAGTATCGTAGTTTGTTGCGGACTTAATACATAACAGTTGTATACTGTCTAAAACTTTAAATGATAGCGCTATATAGGGTGGTCCATTGATAGTGACCGCGCCAAATGTCTCACGAAATAAACATCAAACGAAAAACTACATAGAACGAAACTCGTCTAGCTGGAAGGGGGAAACCAGATGGCGCTATGGTTGGCCCGCTAGATGGCACTGCCATAGGTCAAACGGATATCAATTGCGTTTTTTTTTTAATAGGAACCCCCATTTTTTATTACATACTCGTGTAGTACGAAAAAAATATGAATGTTTTAGTTGGACCACTTTTTACGCTTTGTGATGGATGGCGCTGTTATAGTCACAAACATATAAGTACGTGGTATCACGTAACATTCCGCTAGTGCGGACGGTATTTGCTTTGTGATACATTACCTGTGTTGAAATGGATCGTTTACCAATTGCGGAAATTGTCGATATCGCGTTGACGTGTGGCTGTTGTGATCAAAATGCCCAACGGGCGTGTGCTATGTATGCTGCTCGGTATCCTGGACGACATCATCCAAGTGTCCGGACCGTTCGCCGGATAGTTACATGATTTAAGGAAACAGGAAGTGTTCAGCCACATGTGAAACGTCAGCCACGGCCTGGAACAAATGTTGATACCCAAGTAGGTGTTTTAGCTGCTGTAGCGGCTAATCCACTCATCAGTAGCAGACAAATTGCGCAAGAATCGGGAATCTCAAAAACGTCGGTGTTGACAATGTTAAATCAACATCGATTGCAACCGTATCATATTTCTATTCACCAGGAATTGCATAGCGACGACTTTGAACGTCATGTACAGTTCTGCCACTGGGCACAAGAGAAATAACGGGACGATGACAGAGTTTTTGGTCGCGTTCTATTTAGCGACGAAGCGTCATTCACCAACAGCGGTAACGTAAACCGGCATAATATGAGCTATTGGGCAACGGAAAATCCACTATGCTGCGACAAGTGGAACATCAGCGACCTTGGCGGGTTAATATATGGTTCGGCATTATGGGAGGAAGGATAATTGGTCCCCATTTTATCGATGGCAATCTAAATGGTACAATGTATGCTCATTTCCTACGTAATGTTCTACCGATGTTACTACAAGATATTTCACTGCATGACAGAATGGCGATGTACTTCCAACATGATGGATGTCCGGCACATAGCTCGTGTGCGGTTAAAGTGGTAATGAATAACATATTTCATGACAGGTGGATTGGTCGTCGAAGCACCATACCATGGCCCGCACGTTCACTGGACCTGACGCCCCCGGATTTATTTCTGTGGGGAAAGTTGAAGGATATTTGCTATCGTGATCCACGGACAACATCTGACAACATGCGCCAGCGCATTGTCAATGCATGTGCGAACATTACGGAAGGCGAACTACTCGTTGTTGAGAGGAATGTCGTTACACGTATTGCCAAATGCATTGAAGTTGACGGACAGAATTTTGAGCATTTATTGCATTAATCTGGTATTTACAGGCAATCACGCTGTAACAACATGTGTTCTGAGAAATGATAAGTCCACAAAGGTACATGTATCACATTGGAACAACCGAAATAAAATGTTCAAACGTACCTACCTGTTACCAATTGTTCGTCTAAAATGGTGAGCCATATGTTTGTGACTATTACAGCGCCATCTATCACAAAGCGAAAAAGCGGTCCTACTAAAACATTCATATTTCTTTACGTACTACACGAATATGTAATAAGAAATGGGGGTTCCTATTTCAGAAAAATGCAGTTGATATCCGTTTGACCTATGGCAGCGCCATCTAGCGGGCAAACCATAGCGCCATCTGGTTTCCCCCTCCAAGCTAGACAAGTTTCGTTCTTTGCAGTTTTTTCGTTTGACGCTTATTTCGTGAGATATTTGGCCCGGTCACGATCAATGGACCACCCTGTATAACATAGGTAATTGTAAATTATGTTTTAATTCGGGCTTAAATTGACATTCTTTAGGAGTTTTAAGTGCCATGTACTCTGAGACATCCAGGCCTCGGAAAGTGGCTTTAAGTCCCAATTTTTTCAAATTTTTTGAATGACATCTCCCATTTAGACCTCCTTGTGTTCTGTACCCTATCCGTTGTGTCGTCCCCTCAATAATTTGTTATTGTAGAGGCCGATGTGATCATATACCGTACAGTATCGATTGTAGGGGTAGACTTTAGCGAGCTAGTGGAGAGCAGCACAGTGCGAGAGGAACCGGGCACGAGCCGCGGGTGAGGTGGCAGAAGTCACGGCGGGAGGCGGAAAAAGCGGAAGGAAGGCGTGTTGGGTGTTGCGCTGGCCGCAGGTAGGCAAAGGTCGCGTCGGCAATCGACCGCGCGGCCGCAGCTGCGCGTTTGTTTTGTCTGGGGTCGGCTCTTTATGCCGGCTCTGGCTCGCTGCACTGTAATTGGGAGGCGCAGTGCGAGTAACGCGCCCAACTGCCGCCGCTATTCAGATTCTTCTCGCGGCGCCTAAATGCGATGGGGAGCGTGGCGTCTACTCCTTCCCTCGTCTTTCATGTCTCGCCTTGCGGAAATATAATGCGTGCTCTGAAAGGACGAGCACACGTGCCAAACTCTAGAAACCGCTCGAGCATCGACACTAGGATTCGATTGAAAATGACGTACGAAGAGACGGTGTTTAGCTCGTGGGACACGTTCCTCAACGCATCAAACTGTATAAGTTATGCTATTAACGACAGTGCTTACAATACCCTTAACCTCCTCATTTTACAAATGTCAGGGTTCGCACTCTCGGATGTCGGAACATTACATCTTCCGATTTCCACCACGGGCAGCACATGTGTTGGTGTTCAGTTTCTGATCACCAGACTTGGCGGCTTTACCTTGGATTGAATTTCAAACCTCTTCGCAGTATCACACGGAGTGGTGATATATGATACTGGTGTTGGTGATCCGTTCATCGAATGGTGTTGTTCAGCCTATTCTTCTTGGTACCATTTAAAGAATCAGCCAATGTGCCGACACCATGTTTTATTCATTCCGTTCACTTTACTCATAACAACGCGAACATGGAACTGTTCTCGTCACATTCATCTGTAAGGGACACATACGCATTTGACACTGCGTTAGAGGTTGGAAAAGGCGAAGAAAAACCAGTTGTACTAGGACCATTCTCAGTAGTAAAACGCTGTTATCTCGATCTTTCATCATTGCTCATTTCCCGAGATTATGAGTTTTGTGTGGAGCTCAGCGATCGTCTTGCAATTCAAACTTACGCTCACGGACGTCGTATGCTACATTTCATACAACTTTCACAATATTTTCATACATAAATTTATGGTGAAGTTAATCGATTTCCTATATTTTGAGGGGACGTTAAACCATGTTACAGACGAATAGAGATTCTTAGGTCACGGTGACATGCAAGTAGTGTTGAAATTAGGTCTTGAGCCTAGCCCACTAGTGGAATGAAATTCCATTCTGGTTACAAGGTATGGCACATGGTTAAGGAGTGAGACATCAACTACATGGTAAGGGCCAGTCTCTTTCGGATCCAGTTCCATATCTCTTCTTGAATCCAGCATGTGAAGCGGTGTTCAAATGTGTCTATAGCCTGGCAGTGATCAAATATGGCCATTTGTGCCAGAAAAGTCTCACTTATTTGGCGTGTCTTAGAAGTGCGTGTGTTAGTTTTATTTAGCAAAAAAAAAAAAAAAAAAAAAAAGGCACTGAGCACTATGGGACTTAGCATCTGACGTCATAAGTCCCCTAGAACTTAGAACTGCTTAAACCTAACTAACCTTAGGACATCACACACATCCATGCCCAAGGCAGGATTCGAACCTGCGACCTTAGCGGTCGCGCGGTTCCAGACTGAGGCGCCTATAACCGCTCGGCCACAACGGCCGGCTTTTATTTAGCAGACAGTGGCAAAACAGACGTAATCAAATCGAGAAACCACACCAGTACTGAGTACTATCCGTATTAACAGCGTTTTCAGTATTAGACAATGACATTTTGGTTTTTCGTGTAGCAAAACGTTCCACGAACTTTGATAAGGTAATAGATTCTCTCACAGAAAGAAAATTACGCCTTATAAAGCTGTAGCAAGACTGCAGAAAAAAAAGTTAGGATGTATGTATTGAAGAAATGTGTCCTGTCTTGTTTGTCTCCTGTTTTTACTACTTTTATGTTTCTTATATTTAATTGCATGTAACGCAAAAGAGTAAGTTATTAACCAATAGGAAATACAAAGTGCAAATTTTCTGAAGAGCTCTTATTCCCCGGGTCACAAACAATCGCAACCAGTATTAACTGTGAGTATTGTTAGGGGGTTAGGATGTCAAACCATCCGATTGGGAGCAGGTGAGGCACCACAGGACATTTTAATTTCCACTGTCCTGAATATAGGTTTGATATCTGCCATTACAAAAATACACGTTTGAATTCCACAGAGCGAAATGTAGTGACATGCGACAGAAGTGGCACTGCACTTTGGCATACTTATGACCAAACAAAATGTGTTACAGTTCCTCGAACAGATAACATATCAAACTCTTCAGAAAGATGTGCGCTACAAAATGAACATATTTTGGAAAAAAATATTTTTTTAATTTTTGTAGGCCTATCTTAAACGCTCCAGGGATAGGGAGTGGGAGGCGACACTATCAAGTTTTAGCTCCGGTTCAGAAGTATCGTAAATCCGAAGCTGCCATCACGTGTTGGGTCTTGATAGAGTAGTTGCATATGTAGGATGGCGACTGGTATAGCGGATTCCAGAACTGGGGTTGTCCGCAGCTCGTGGTCTAGTGGCTAGCGTTGCTGCCCCTGGATCACGCGGTCCTGGGTTCGATTCCTGGCCAGGTTCGGCATTTCCTCTTCCTGGGGACTGTATGTTAATGTTTCCTCATCATCATTCGTGACGGTTGTTAGATTGGACTGTATAAAAAACTGGACTGTGAAAAATCTGGGACTTTGTGCAGGCGCTGATGACCGCGCAGTTGAGCGCCTCACAAACCAAACATCGTCATCAGAAACGGTGTTGCAACATTTGTAAGTGTAGCTGGGACTCTTGCTGAGAAAAGCGGATTATCACAGGTAGAGGCAAACTGAGAAACTTAGCAGTGTAGCACGGCCTACTGTAGTCTTCGACACGTCTTCAGACGGAGGGAGAGTGACTGGTTATAGCTGTAGGTTATTCGCCTCCATTTGAGCTGCAACGATTTTGTGTTCGGTGTTCAGTCATACAGATTTTTATTCATGGCATCTCTCAAGAGAAATGCCGCGATGTAAATGTAAATCTAGTGCGACTAGGGCCTCCCGTCGGGTAGACCGTTCGCCAGGTCCAAGTCTTTTGATTTGACGCCACTTCGGCGACTTGCGCGTCGGTGGGGATGAAATGATGTTGATTAGGACAACAGAACACCCAGGCCCTGAGCGGAGAAAACCTCCGACGCAGCCGGAAATCGAATCCGGACCTTTAGGATTGACATTCTGTCAACCTTACCATTTAGCTACCGGCGGCGGACAATGCCGCGATAATACCCTCTTAAGAGCCGTGGCCTTTGCGGTGGTCTTGTCGGCCTTCGTTAACGAATATTTTACAAATTGCAAGAGACATTTAGCCGACTTTGCGTCGTTTCCAAAGAAAACCACGAGGAAATAATCTCATTGGGTTCCCCATTACACTTATTTATAAGATTTCAAGTGAGTATGACGTGCATTAAAGTACTTTTCAATATTTATATTATTTCCAGTGGCTGCGACGTTTCTTTTCCCAATATAATACCTGTGCGTAAGTTACGTAAGTCAGAAATAACTTTAAGTTACTGTCAAATTAAAGAATATTTAAAACCTTTGCAGTAGTCTCCTCGGTCTTACTTGTTGACTCCTTTCATCTTTTCCCATCGAAATTTGAAATTAATCGGTCAAGCTTGTGTCCATAGTACTCTGTCTCCTTGAAGATTTTTACTAACGTTACTGTATTTATCCTTCGTTCCATCCTTCAGATACGTTGTTAGTGCACTGGAGCTTTCCACTGAAATTCCACCTCTCTCTTGGCAGATGCTCGTTAACGAGCCACTGGTCCAGAAATAGTCGTATAAACCCTGAAGCTTTTGCTTTTTAGCTGTGCTCTCCTAAACAGCCAGCCAGGCAGAATCCAACATTTCCAGGGGAAGATATAACACCGTACTACAGCTGAAGACATTCTTATGGAACAGTGTATTTCGCCGTTTCCCTTATATGGCCTTATATGGCCGCAAAACAGTGTGTCTCGATAAACATTTATTAAAATTTCAAGAAACAAACGTCTAGGTGATTGGACAATAGCAGTTTCGAAGTTCATCATAAGAGAAGCAAGGTTCTATCCTAGCACATTGCTTTTAATAGTTAAATAACAGGATCATATGTTTTCGGTTTTTGTTCTGTAGCAAAATGAAGACGGCTGTAATAGTGTTTGTTTCATCCCAAGAAGTTCTGAGATCGGTGAGAAGTAAATTATGAACAACTGTCCATTATTTCTTCGAACTTTTGAACGATCCATTCTTAAAATAAACATTCGTAGCTGGATGAACACGACTATAGTTTTTTACGGGCATGCACCAATATTCTCTTATTCCGTTTCCTGTTGTCCTATGCAAATAAACATTTGCTGCTATCATTATTTTCTTCAAGTTCATTCCTCCAGAATGGGTCGGGTGTTGCGCTGATACCATGTATTTCCTCCTAACGAGATGCAGTTACTGTTTCGCACTTCTATGTGATGGTAACGATGTTACTAAGTCGTAGTCTCGGTGGAAGGCCTGCTCCTTCAACGTAAATTGTAGTATATGTTTCTTTCTACGCTTTTTAGTATTTGAAAACGTTTACTCAACGCCGGTAAGTGACATATTCTTTGATGGTATATACTGGGTGATCAGGAACCTAATGAAAAGATTTTAACCGTGTTGCAGTGTAGGTTGTGGTGAGAAATAATTGTTCAGAAAAAAATTCGATACGTTGAGCAGTTTCCGATTTAATTAAGATTGAAGCTAGCCAATCAGGCCATTGCGTACACACATTTAAGCTGTTCGCCAAAGGAGTATCGCCAAAAGTGCACTTCGTTTGGTTTTCTAAAACCGAACAACAGAGCGATACAATAATTGGACATGGGACGGTAGTAAGGATCGAAATAGAGCCAAAGGCTGACCACTTTCGTGTGCTGTCTTTTGCGCCGTGAGAACAACTGACATTAATTGAGTCCGTTGGACCACTTGAATTTGCACACGCAGCGGCCTGATTTACTTACTTCAATGCTAATTAACTCGGAAACGGCGCAACGTATAGTATTTTTTTCATAACAATTACTTCTCAGCACAACCTACCATTAACAATCTTTTCAGACTGTTTCTGGCCACCATGTATACTGATGCCCATTGTAGAACAATACGTACTTCCCTTTGATGAGCCGGCCGCGGTGGTCTCGCGGTTCTAGGCGCGCAGTCCGGAACCGTGCGACTGCTACGGTCGCAGGTTCGAATCCTGCCTCGGGCATGGATGTGTGTGATGTCCTTAGGTTAGTTAGGTTTAAGTAGTTCTAAGTTCTAGGGGACTGATAACCAAAGCAGTTGAGTCCCATAGTGCTCAGAGCCATTTGAACCAACCCTTTGATGATCTCGGTGAACTCCATAATGTCACCACTTAGAACACGGCAGACTACTTCCCAGTCATCAACTGCAGTGCTGAACTCTAGGAGAAGTCCATGCACCACAATTGTGATGATGATGATGATGACGTTTGATTTGTGGGTCGCTTAACTGAGCGGTCACCATCGCCCGTACAAAGGTCCAATTTTCTTCACACTCCAATGTTTTAGGCAGTCCAATCTAGCCACTATCACCAATTATGATGATGATGAAATGATGAGGATACCACAAACACCCAGTCCTCGGGCAGACAGAAGCCCCAACTCGGCCGAGAATCGAACCAGGGACCCCGTGATCCAGAGGCAGCTACGCTAGCCACTAGACCACGAGCTGCGGACGCTCCACAGTCGTCTCTCAATGAACTGGTGTGCGGACTCTTTTCTTAGTATAGAAAGCGACCCTTACCATTAGTACAGAGTACGTTCCAGATAGTTACGGACGGGCTGATGTATCCTACCTCTGGAACACCTCGTTCCGAGACCCGCTACCTGAAGTGTCTCTCCGTACAAGTGTGACAAACTCTCCACGACTGTGGGTAGCCTGTAGCATTTCAAGGAACTCTTAGCTACACTATGCGAAGAGAATTTCCGGATGTCGAAGGTCGAGGCAAGGTATGGCGGTGGTTCGGATGTTGAATATGTTGAACTGCCTGACGGACTGACACGTTGCAATGACTGCAAGTGTGTTACAACGCAGCTAATGACGAAGGAGAATCTCTGTAGACGTTGAGATCCTCATGTTTTCAAAATGGTTCAAATGGCTCTGAGCACTATGGCACTTAACATCTGAGGGCATCAGTCCCCTAGACTTAGAACTACTTAAACCTAACTAACCTAAGGACAACACACACATCCATGCCCGAGGTAGGATTCGAACCTGTGGCCGTAGCAGGAGTGCGGTTCCGGACTGAAGCACCTAGAACCCCTAGGCCCCAACGGCCGGCCCTCATGTTTTACTTGCAAGATTTGGGTTTAATATGTTGCACTTAAAACGCTTATTCTTTATTGCAAGGAGTGCGACCTATAGATATAATTATGGATTTATGGACGTTCGGCGTGCGCGGCTACCCTCCTGGTTGGAAATCAAAGTTTTTATGACGATCTACGTATAATTTTTTTTGCATTGATCATTATGCTATGCCATCGGCGCAAGCTTGTGTTAGTGACTTAAGTCCGTGTATGGCGAAACCCGATAGAGTGCCCTGAAGGCGACGAAGAAACTGTTCCGTGTCCACCGCAAACAAAGTAAAATAGATGACAAATGGCAGCCTTATCTGAGACTCCCCGCTTGTGGTATTAGTTTGAGTAGTGTTTCATTAATCTTGATGTCAGTATGGGTTTCCTGGTTGTATAGAACCATAAGACTGATAAAGTTGGTTCGGAAGTATATAGGGTCTAACCGAACAAGTATTCTCTTCTGTTCTAAAATGGCTCTGAGTACTATGGGACTTAACTTCTAAGGTCATCAGTCCCCTAGAACTTAGAACAACTTAAACCTAACTAACCTAAGGACATCACACACATCCATGCCCGAGGCAAAATTCGAAACTGCGACCGTAGCGGGAGCGCGGTTCCAGACTGTAGCGCTTAAAACCGCTCGACCACTCCGGCCGGCTCTTCTGTTCTATTCTGCTCGGTGCGGTCGAAAGACCTTTCTCGACCACTGTCCCAATTAGCAATGTGCTTCCTCTTCACGTGTATGTACAACGGATTTAAATAGTTAATTCTTTTATTTCTTGGAAAGTATTGGGTTTCAGGGCTGGTATGTATAAATAAAATCTTCTGACTTTCGAGGGTTCTGACATTTGCAACAAGTTTTGAACATATCCAACGCTATGGCGTTCGATCTGTTTTTCTTAGAAACTGTAGGCATAGTGAACGAGAGCGTTTCACAAGAGATACTTTCGAGTCCCTCCCGACTAGCATTCCGAAACGCGTCCAAGTCGGGAGCAGCAGGCTCTGCATTGCACTTGTCAGCAGCGCGTAACTGGAACATGCCTGTGCCGCAGTCCATGACGTACACAATCTCGATACTCCTTCATCTGTGTGGCCCTAGAATGAAAAGCGTACATAACTGTACGACTGTCATCGAAAGGATTGTTAATCAGTAGACCCAGAGTTCTCTCTAGTATTCTGTGTTAGTGATGCAGTTTTTAAAATGGTCACAAACCTGTTTCGGCCAATGGGGAAAGGTTAAAAAGTCAGTATGTTTACACAACTATCACCGAACTGTAACTATTCGTCCTTCCAGGAGTGAAAGCGGAGTGCATAAGACCACTTGTCAAGAGTGCGGCTTGTGTCATGTATGAAAAAATGGGATATCCGTACATACGAGGCTGAAAGTATTAATAGATATGCTGGAAATTACAGAGAACAGACGAACATTTCACAATACTGATTAGGTACCAGCTACAAATATTCCATGTACGTCGGAATATTGCAATCAGTACCAGGAGGACAGTTATCTTTATGGCGTGAAATATTAGAAATTAAAAGATATCGGAAGAGCCATCCGGACCTGCTGCTGACGACCAAACGTGTGTATTCTGTGTTTTTCCAATTATGCAATTTGTCCCCAAAATTCCATGATTAAGTACTGTAAAGCTACTGAAGAAAGCATGACTCTTTATTGTTTAGTAAATACTACCCCGTGCGTAATCAATACTTTTTGTCAACTGAACACTATTGTATCTCTATTAGCAGAAAACTTTTCTAAGACGCCACTTGCTCCACAAAAATAGTGATTTTATAGAGCTGGGAAGTAACGTTCCTTTATAAAACTAAAGCAGAGTTACAGCAAGATGATGCATGTAATATTAACAATCACTTACCAAATATTGTAAAAAATTTTTTATGAAAACCTAATGACAATATTTTTAAAATCCGTATCACCTGCCACCCACCATGAAAGCTGGAAAGTCCACTAGCGGGTGGTAGGGATAATGTTAGATGCTACTGTGCTACCTCATTGTCAGTGTTATGCTGTGAAAAACCATATGTATAGCAAGTAATCTATTTAACCCTTGATCAAAATTGTTTAATGAGAAACTATATTTTATCTATAAACCTGTAATGTACATACTATTCTGCCAGTATCTCAAATCATCATGTGCTTTCGTGTACTGTAATATCTTGATATATTTTGAACTATTGTTTAATTCGTATGATGATTCTAAATTCTTTCTTTCGTAATACACCAGAAGTCGCGAATATAATCTTTGAAACAAGCACTAGAAAATGAGCTTGTAACTCGAAACCTAGCTTGCATATATTATACAAGTATTGTTAGCTGATTCTTACGTCGCTTCTTGATAGAAGTACATGATTGCACTTTTCATACATACACATTATAAAAGTGTACGTATGTACGTTCCACATATTCTCCTAAGCCACAGGATAGATTTCTACCCAACTTGGTGCACGTATGATTTATTGTCTGGAAAGAACCGCTGTGGGGGAGCGCTGAAAGAGGTGGACGTGGGGGTGACTGGTATCGTAATTCACTACACGCAAATAGCCATAGTACATTCATCTAGTATTTGAGAAGTAGAGCAGTTAGTGACTCGTAGAAAACTTTGCAAATAATCTCAAACCTTTTCTCGCTAACACCACCACGAAATGATGAAAGAAAAAATGTTTATCGCATACCAAATTTTCTCTATTCATGCAATAAAAGTGCCACATCATACATGACGTTTTAATTTATTACTTCTTCACTAGTAACTCTATTCGCAACAAACTTCGCCGACAGTATCTACATATACCACTGGACGTACTTGTCAAATTATGTCAATGTACATCACACAGTTTGGGAGATATAACGTCATAAACATTGAGCTGCGCGAAAAGGAAACTGCTGGGCAAAATGCACTAGGATATCTGTGAATTATATCTATAAATATAAGTGGAATGCGCTTCATGTATTGAACTATATGCGACAAAATTGCACGTGGGAAAATCAGAGAGTAAAAAGCGCCATCTAAACCGCTGGATATATTTCAACCCAACTTCTTAAACGCAAAGAAATACTGGAAGAATAAGGACCAGCAACCACCTCCTGGGGTGTGGGTGATAATGTAGAGAGAGGAAGAGCAGGAGGCGATGAATGGACAGAGGGGGGAAAGAGGAGATGGGTACAGTTAGGGGGGAAGAGGAGACTGACAGAAGGAGGGCTGGGAGAAATGGAGAGAGAAACGGAACGGCAGGATATGGACAGGGAAGGGGGTAGGAGACGGAGAGGGAAAGGAAAAAGAAGGAGAGTGATAGAGAGAAGGAGAAGAAGGAAATGGACAGAGAAGGGCAGACGAACACATGAACAGAGAAAGGGAGAGGATGAAATGTGCAGCGAGAGGGAAGAGGAGATGTACACAGAGACGAGGAACACGGGATAGGCACGTGGAAGAGGAGCAGATGGAATGAGAGGGAGGAGAAACAGATTGACAGAAAGAGGGGATGAGGACAAGGGCCGAGAGAGGGGAGAGAAGGAGATAGATAAATAGAACATTCGAATAAATACAGACCCAGGTGACACAGGTTGATTAGCTAGTTTATGATATAAATCCTCTAAAACACTGGGAAAAAGGCTGTTTTCTTTGGTGGTTAAGCTGTTGTAATGCTTAAAAATCGTTATTTATTTTTAATGCTCAGTTAATTTCAGACGATGATTTTTCTTACCATCCTGATGTGCAGCAACAGATTATTTGATATGAGGCGTATTCCGAAAGTAAACTCCGATCGATCGTGAAATGGAAACCACAGTGAAAATCGAAAGTGTTTTATCTGCAGTAGTTAGCCACACCTTCCAGTAACGCTTCTACCTAGTCGCCGCTCCGTCTGAGACATCTGTCGTATTGTACCAGCTTTCCAATACCCTCGCCATAGAAGGCAGCCTCCTGCACTTTTCGCCAATTCTCTCCGATGACTTGAAATTTGTTGTCTGTGCCAAATCGATGACTTCATAGCCAGCGGCTCATGTCAGCAGAAATGAAAATGAGGAGGAGCAAAGTCCGGGCTGTATGGAGGGCGATCGAAAACGCTGCAGGGGCGTCCTCATTTGCCCTGCAGAGTTTGGCCGCGAACTGTCATGAAGAAGGATCTGCATGACACGTATGTTGTGTGGGCTGCATCAAATCAGGCGAAATATCTCACGGGCACTCACATTTGGCGGGAGGCCCTGTTTTCTAGGCATGTTTACGTGCTCACTGTACGCTCGGAACTGAAAAGACAGACGTGATGCGATCAGCGGGCGTACTAAAGATACTGTCCAAAACACCTGTGCAGAGCTATATCGGATTTTCACTGTGGTTTCCATTTCGCGACCGACTGGACCTTACTTTCGGAATACGCCTCGTAATTTCTGATACGTGCGGAGGGACAAACTAAAACTTGTTCGACAAGTGTTTTAGGTATTTTGTGGCGACGTAATACAGGGTGGAGCAAATAAAACTGGCCTCCACGAATGGATACGACTAGACATGAATGTATGCATGTAACCATCCTCTTTAATGCGCACACCACGTGTACATCCGCCGCGCAATCCACACTGGCGCAGAGCGTAGTGTGAATGGACCAATGAAAAGGCGATGATGGTACTCACAGTGGAGCTGTGGGTGTTCGTTTTGGAAAGTTAAGTGACAACAAAGTAGTGGAATCCTTTGGTTAGTCGTTCGCAGAGAAGTTTAATGTTGTCAAAGTGCCAGCAGAAAGTACCAAGCAACGCTTAGACCAAAATTGGCGTCAATTAGGATCTGTTTTGGAAAGAAAATTGAAATAAATATAAATTCTGAAACGCACACCAGAGAAAGTGCCAAGAGATGAATGGTGGTCACATCTGCTACACTCGGATTATTACAGTATTTCCTTTCTTCTGCTGTATGTCTTTATTCCCTGGAACTCTGTTATCCGGGCCATTTTTATTTCCCACATCAAAGAGATTTCTGTTTCGACATCAGGAAGTAACATCTACAGCACTTTCTGTAAATAACAGATCTCCTGACGATTAAAGACTGTGATTTGTTTCGTGTCACGTCAAGAAAATTAAACTTAGACGGATAACATTTACGAGTTTGGTAGATCCATCTAGCTTCAAACCTTGCTTCCCGAAGCTAGGACAGTGCGAATATGTTCCGATTTCTACATCTACAAGTATTTCCTCCAAACTACTGTGAAGTGCATTTCAGAGAGTACCTCCCATATACCGCATTCGACGTGAATAACAAGAGGGAAAGTAGCATACTTTCTACAGCCTTGAAGAGTGGTGATTTTGTGCGCTTATGAAATAGATACAGAACGAAAAAGAGAAGATTTATTTTCCCATTTGTAAGAGTCATCGTCAGCGTAATGGACGAATCATAACTAATCTGTATGATACACTAGTGTAACCTCGTAATGCCTACCCGAACCATAGAGCTGCAGACAGTATTCTAGAGTATTGATCTATTGTTGCTTGAGAATCTCAATTGTCAGCTTCAGTGTTACAACACATGTGTGCATTCTTATCACAAAGCAATGTGCAGTCATCACAGACATATTTTTGGTGAGTACTTCTGGAAAATGTTCTCTCGCACAAACCAGTTGTCACTCTGAATTAACAAATACGAAAATAATTGAACAGCTGCTTTATCAGGTACTTCTTGGGTTGCTCATACAGCTGAAACTAGCAGTAATTCATTACTCTTCAGTGGTTAACCAGTAGTAAAATAAATAATTCCACAAGACACTTAACATTCAGGAGACTGAAATCTAGATACCACTTATGATGGAGCAATACTGAAAGCGCAGTATCATTTCTTATCTGTATAGAAAAAACATTATTACTCGTGGACAGCAGTAAAGTGCATTTATCATCATAACTAAATTGAAAGAGGAGAAAGCAATTTTTGTTGTAAATAACAAATCATTTAAGTTGCAGCTATCACAATGGTAAAACAGCGTTCAATATTACCTAGAAAGGAGAAGTAATTCATACTACAGACAAAAATTCTAAGACTTCATGTTAATAACTAAGGTAATAGAACGATAACGACACCTCAGCTAATATTGTCTATTTGTGTATTTAGAAACTCTCCAAATCCTCCTCTTCTCATGTGCTCAACGATGAAACGGAACTCATGTAATATAAAATTCCAAGAAAATCATATTTCCGTCAAACGTAAAAAAGAAATAGAAAGGTCTTATTACTGATACAGCATTATTATAGCCTACATCCAACTTCTCGTTAACTATTCGACGATCTAAAGGTCGTAGAGTGAGAAGCGGCATGGTTATTTATTAGCTTTTTTATCCTGGCCAGATTAGGACATTCTCGACCTTACTTACAACACGTCAGTTTACAGTATAGACAAAAAATAGCTTACTCAGGAAAAACTATTTTACGCAAGCGTATAGTTACAATAGACTGAAAACTTGGAAAGGGAAGAAGGAAAATTTTAAAGAATGAGAAGGAGCAAGAGAAACCTAAGTTAAAAGAAGGGTAATACCTTCGACAATCGATGTTCAGACTGCGTATGGTAATGTACATGGATTTAGAAATAAAGGGAAAGTTACCATAATTAGAAAACGTGTTCAGTTAGATTATTTTTGAAACTGAAGAAATTTGTAACTTTTTATGTTGTGGGGCAACATCTCCTAGCCGAATGCTTGCAACATGGAAGGAATGTGTTGTGTGAGTGGAATGAAAGTAATTAAGAATGTAAAGATCTGGATTCTTCTAAGTAACAATTGTAGATCAATGCAGAGGCGTGGTAATTTTATCATACAGTGGTGTGCTGGTGATGCAACGTACACAGAAAGCTGTGGCGATGTCGAGGCGCAAGGAGTGATGTGTGGTCGTTCTTGAAGAGTATTGCAATGGCAAAAGCTAATCATTTGTGGAACCTGAATCATTTTACTTCTGACATCTCAGGGAATAGATGTAAGAAAATAATAGTTTTGAAATCCATGGGATTTTTCCTCAAAATTGTGACCAACAAACAAAAGTCATGATTATGCCTACAATGATATCGATTTAAACGATTTTTTTTGTCTCTGCTGTTCGTGCTATGACATTAGTGAATTCGTCTAGGCAAGTTATTCCACGAAACTTCTGAATTAACAAGTCTGGCAATGACTTCCTTTGAACTTAGCATCCTCAACCCGCAGAGCCGTGAGTAGGAAACTGTCATCACATTTCTCATCAGGAAGCAGAAAAGGGGCCGAGCTGACTTAATAAAACTGTCCGCCCTGGCACTAAAGCGAATATGGTTGC
Organism: Schistocerca gregaria; assembly: GCF_023897955.1. Lineage (NCBI taxonomy): Eukaryota > Metazoa > Arthropoda > Insecta > Orthoptera > Acrididae > Schistocerca > Schistocerca gregaria. Next base: position 767,399,336 of record NC_064931.1, on the reverse strand, counting down.
CGCACGACTATTCTCACTGTCTGTTGCCGTGTCTGGAACGTTGTCGACGCGGCATAGTACGTAGGCCAAACGGCCGCACTGGTGATGCTGACTAAACCACGTCCGAGGTTGGTACTGCGCTGCTTATGTGGTCTACATGGTAAAAAATGATGTTTTGTAGAGGACAAGGGGTTATTTTTAGAAAATGCGCCAAGCCTCACGGCAAACGGCTGCCGAATGCCGGCCGGTGCGTTATGCAGGTGACACAGTTTTGCAACGAGCGTCTGTATGTGGGTACGTGCGCGGCAGCCATCAGAACGCAGCATTTTACGCAGGCGCGGGCCGCGTGTGGCGCGGTTCCATTAAGACAACTCATCGAGAACCTTCTAAGAAACACGCCACCGCGTAACCGGCGGATTCAGCAGCGGTCTACACTATTTAAGGGCATCAGAGGTGGGCGTCGGCATTCGGTTCGACGGATTGGGCGTTCGGTCGCTGTCACGTCGTCGTCATCAGTGACGCTGTCCTCGAGGATCGGCCAGCGGTGGGCGTTTCCCGCTGCTGCACTGGCGACTCACGGCGTCGTCACGAACCGCAGCGTCTGCAGGAGGCACACTGGGCCGGGCCTCATGCCGCTAACCTCCTACCACCGGCGCAGCCGCTGACCGAGCTTGGCGTCGCATTTCCCAGACTGCGTGCATCCGCTCGTCTCCACCACGACACGAGCGGTGGGACTGAGCTACCGGAAAATGTAGTGGAAGAATCAACAATAAAGAGGTAGATTGCCAAAAACAGCCACCTTCTTCTACCCAGCCACGCCTCACTACCCTGACCACGACACCCACTCCCGTTATCCTATTACGGTTTTGACGCAACAGTGCAGGTCGAACTGCCATACATTCAATCCACTCCAGCATCCGTCATCGTCCACAGCCAGCTCTGGGAAGTATTTCCAAGAACGTTGGTCATCCGGCCTAATCACTAATAGACGCCGCTTCCGATAGCTGGGGATCTATGGGCTGTGTCTAGTCCTGTTGCTGTTGGAAGCTGAGCTAGTGCCTTAGAGCTGGCCGATTTCAAGCAATGCCAGGGTGTCCGCTTACGGGTACATGGTTTTTAGCCAATGCCAAGGCGTAACCCGCACCTTACTTACTACCGAGTCACTGCCTGCCCTGCATGCACGCACCCTGCTACCACAGGCTTGTATCCGCGGGTCACTGACGCTCCATCCTAAATAGCCCGTCCTTGATTCGTACTTGCGCTTGAATGCCTCCTGCACCAGGCCCACCAGTCTGTTAGACAATTGTACATGTGCGACCTACAGTGTGATCGCCTCATTTCGCAGTTTGCTGTCGCGGCGTCCCTAACGCCTGTCCGCCATGATACACTCAGATGACAAAAGTCATATGATACCGATATGCACATGTACATATCGCGTACGCAAGGTATAAAAGGGCACTGCATTGGCAGAACTGTCATTTGTAGCCAGGTGATTCATGTGACGAGGCATCCGACGTGATTATGGCCGCACGACGGGAATTAACACACTACAGGCTTTGAACGCGGAATGGTGGTTGAATCCAAAAGCACGGGACATTCAATTTTCGAAATCGTAAATGAATTCAATACTCCATGATTCACTGTGTGAAAAGTGTAATTAGAATACCAAATTTCAGGCATTACCTCTCACTACGGACAACGCAGTAGCCGATGGTCTTCCCTTAACCTTCGAGAACAGGGCAGTGTGTAAGCTCGTGGTGGCTCCATGATAGAGTGGGCTGCATTCACATGGAATGGACTGGGTTCTCTGGTCGAACTGCACGGATCATTTACTCGAAATGGTTATGTCAGGCTACTTGATCCTACATAACGATGGAAGCTTTGAGGATGACGATGCGCCTTGTCATCAGGCACGTTAGTTCCCTACTGGTTTGAAGAACATTCTGGACAATTCGAGCGAATGGTTTGGCCACCCATATCGTAGGGCTTGAATCTCATTGATCATGTACGGGACATAATAGAGAGGTCAGTTCGTGCACAAAATCCTGCAGCGGCAACACTTACACAACTATGGATGGCTGTAGAGGCAGCACGGCTCAATATTTCTGCACCGGACTTCCAACGACTTGTTGAGTCCATGCCTCGTCGAGTTGCTGTAGTACGGCGGGCAAAAGGAGGTCCGACACGATATTAGGAGATATCTCACGACTTTTGTCAAGTCAGTGTACAGCTCCACGCACCCGCCGAGGAACTGACTTGGCTTCTATACGAAGCGTCCCCGTCTTGTCAGGCACTACTTTGCGCAGACCTCCTGCTGCTGTCGCGCGCTGAGCTACACGAGCACCACCGTCCAGGGCCAGATGATAACCTGGGTGTTGACTACAGTACGAATTCTGATCAAAAGTCTCGTTATTTCTCACTGCCTCTATGATTACGTACGACCGATCATCATGATGTACCCAAGACTGGCAAAGTTTTACATAAGTTCGAAATGTGGCGCGTACTCAATGTGAGATGATTTTAATAATTTCCACAACGAAATTCTGTCTCGAAATCTGGCAGAAAACCCAAAGAGATTCTGGTCATACATAAAGCACACAAGTGGCAAGACACAATCAATACCTTTGCTGCATGATAACAACGGTGAAGTCACTGATGGCAGTGCAACTAAACTAGAGGTATTAAACACGGTTTTCCGAAACTCCTTCACCAAAGAAGACAAAGTAAATATTCCTGAATTCCAATCAACAACATCTGCCAATATGAGAAACATAGAAATAGATATCCTCGGTGTAGCAAAGCAGCTTAAATCACTTAATAAAGGTAAGCCCTCCAGTCCAGTCAGGTTCCTCTCAGAGTATGCTGATAAAATAGATCGATATTTAGCAATTATATACAACCACTCTCTCACAGAAAGATACGTACCTAAAGACTGGAAATTGCTGAAGTCACACCAACACCCAAAAATGGAAGTTGGAGTAATCCGCTGAATTACAGGCCTGTATCACTAACGTCTATTTGCAGAAGGGTTTTAGAACATATACTGTATTCGAACATTATGAAGTACCTCGAAGAAAACGATTTATTGACATATAGTCAGTACAGATTCAGAAAATATGATTGTTGTGAAACACAACTAGCTCTTTATACTCATGAAGTAAAAAGTGCTATCGACAGGGGATGTCAAATTGATTCCATATTTTTGGATTTTCAGAAGCCTTTCGACAACGTTCCTCACAAGCGTCTTCTAATGAAACTGCGTGCCTACGGAGAATCGCCTCAGTTGTGCGACTGGATTCATGATTTCATGTCAGAAAGGTCACAGTTCGTAGTAATAGACGGAAAGTCATCGAGTAAAACAGAAGTAATATCTGGCGTTCCCAAAGGAAGTGTTATAGGCCCTCTATTGTTTCTAATCTATATTAACAACATAGGAGACAATCTGAGTAGCCGTCTTTGATTGTTTGCAGATGATACTGTCATTTACCGTCTTGTAAAGCCATCAGATGATCAAAACGACTTGCAAAATGATTTAGATAAGATATCTGTATGGTGCGAAAAGTGGCAGTTGACCCTGAATAAGGAAAAGTGTGAAGTTATTCGCATGAGTACTAAAAGAAATCAGCTAAATTTGGATAAGTCACACAAATCTGAAGGCTGTAAATTCAACTAAATACACTCTTGGAAATGGAAAAAAGAACACATTGACACCGGTGTGTCAGACCCACCATACTTGCTCCGGACACTGCGAGAGGGCTGTACAAGCAATGATCACACGCACACGCCAGGAACCGCGGCGTTGGCCGTCGAATGGCGCTAGCTGCGCAGCATTTGTGCACCGCCGCCGTCAGTGTCAGCCAGTTTGCCGTGGCATACGGAGCTCCATCGCAGTCTTTAACACTGGTAGCATGCCGCGACAGCGTGGACGTGAACCGTATGTGCAGTTGACGGACTTTGAGCGAGGGCGTATAGTGGGCATGCGGGAGGCCGGGTGGACGTACCGCCGAATTGCTCAACACGTGGGGCGTGAGGTCTCTACAGTACATCGATGTTGTCGCCAGTGGTCGGCGGAAGGTGCACGTGCCCGTCGACCTGGGACCGGACCGCAGCGAGGCACGGATGCACGCCAAGACCGTAGGACCCTACGCAGTGCCGTAGGGGACCGCACCGCCACTTCCCAGCAAATTAGGGACACTGTTGCTCCTGGGGTATCGGCGAGGACCATTCGCAACCGACTCCATGAAGCTGGGCTACGGTCCCGCAAACCGTTAGGCCGTCTTCCGCTCACGCCACAACATCGTGCAGCCCGCCTCCAATGGTGTCGCGACAGGCGTGAATGGAGGGACGAATGGAGACGTGTCGTCTTCAGCGATGAGAGTAGCTTCTGCCTTGGTGCCAATGATGGTCGTATGCGTGTTTGGCGCCGTGCAGGTGAGCGCCACAATCAGGACTGCATACGACCGAGGCACACAGGGCCGACACCCGGCATCATGGTGTGGGGAGCGATATCCTACACTGGCCGTACACCTCTGGTGATCGTCGAGGGGACACTGAATAGTGCACGGTACATCCAAACCGTCATCGAACCCATCGTTCTACCATTCCTAGACCGGCAAGGGAACTTGCTGTTCCAACAGGACAATGCACGTCCGCATGTATCCCGTGCCACCCAACGTGCTCTAGAAGGTGTAAGTCAACTACCCTGGCCAGCAAGATCTCCGGATCTGTCCCCCATTGAGCATGTTTGGGACTGGACGAAGCGTCGTCTCACGCGGTCTGCACGTCCAGCACGAACGCTGGTCCAACTGAGGCTCCAGGTGGAAATGGCATGGCAAGCCGTTCCACAGGACTACATCCAGCATCTCTACGATCGTCTCCATGGGAGAATAGCAGCCTGCATTGCTGCGAAAGGTGGATATACACTGTACTAGTGCCGACATTGTGCATGCTCTGTTGCCTGTGTCTATGTGCCTGTGGTTCTGTCAGTGTGATCATGTGATGTATCTGACCCCAGGAATGTGTCAATAAAGTTTCCCCTTCCTGGGACAATGAATTCACGGTGTTCTTATTTCAATTTCCAGGAGTGTACTTAGGGATTATAATTACAAATAACCTAAATTTGAACGATCACATAGATAATATTGTGAATAGAGCAAACCAAAGACTGCGACCTATTGGCAGAACACTTAGAAGGTGCAACAGGTCTACCAAAGAGACTGCTTACTCTACGCTTGTTCGCCCCATTCTGGAGTACTGCTGAGTGATGTGGGATCCGCATCAGGTGGAACTGACGGATGACATCTAAAAAGTACCAAGAAGGGCAGCTCGTTTTGTATTATCTCGAAATGGGGGAGATAGTGTCACGGACATGATACTTGAGTTGGGGTGGCAATCATTAAAACAAAGGCGCTTTTTGTTGCGACTGGATCTTCTCATGAAAATTGAATCACCAGTTTTCTCCTCCGATTGCGAAAACATTCCGTTGGCACCCACCTACACAGGGAGAAATGGTCATCACGATGAATTAAGAGAAATCAGGGTTCGTACGCAAAAATTTAAGTGCTCGTTTTTTCCGCGTGCCTTTCGAGAGTAGAACGGTAGAGAGACAGCATGAAGATGGTTCATTGAACCCTCTGCCAGGCATTTTATTGTGAATAGCAGAGTAATCACGTAGATGTAGATGTACCTGTTGCCCAGGAAATCATCCTGCCAGCATAGTCTTCAGGAGCTTGAGGTCAATAAACACTCGAGCCATCCAGACACTGCTACACAAGCGACTGAAACACACAATTTTATTTCACTTACCAGTATACAAAGCCGATACCTTCCCTGGCGTCTATGTCTCATAAGATATGAATATCCTTACAAATACCGGTAAGTTTATTTCCGTATGCAATTAGATCCTTGAATAGAAGAAAAATACACGACGTTTCCCGTTTTTAGTTGAAAAACGTAGAAGTTTTTTAAAATGATGTCCCTTCTCATTAATAAATAAATCAATAAAAAGAAATCAGTTGACAAAGAGAATAAAAACAGAAACTGTTACAGAACAGCTGCAAAAACACGGTTCTGGACGTCTAAAGATTAAATGAAGGATCTAAAATCGTACCGACAGAAGTAAACATTGAAATTAAATTAACTTGTTAGCGATTCAGATCAAAGCAAAAAAAGCCTGATATGTCTCTCAAATATCGTGTTTGTGAGTGCGACTGCGCAGCAACGCGACTTAATGAAACAGATTTCCGGGAAACTCTGTTGTCAATGTAATTTCAAATTGTTTTCAGCAACTGCCAGTCACAAATACAGCGTAAACCGCGAATAACGAGTGCAGCTCAAAAGTGAATTTCAGAGCAACAGAAATGTCTCGAACAAATGCCGTTAATTAATCGACAGAATTCTATCAACCCTAATTGTCGTGTAGCTGCAAAGGAAACCCAGAGGCAGGAATAATATTTTTCCAAAGGTTGCGACATTTCTTCCCGAGCTGCAATGAGAACTAATTATTTCTACAATAATCTATTGGACAGATTTTTCAGTAATACTAATAAGCAGTATCCACGTTATATAGTGAAGAATTCCAAATTATTTACGCAGAGGGAATGCATGGTTCATCTAGACATATAAATATGTATATGTAACAATAACTCTTCGTTTATTTATCGAATTTTGCTGCAGCTGAAGTCAAAGATATTGCGAAATTTAGATTATATTCTGACCTCACATTAATATGTAATACTCTTTTGGATCAAATTTGTCCCGTTTGCAGTGAAACATCCCCTTGGAAAAAATTAAAAATTACAGTGCTGGAAAACCCCTTACGTAATTAGATTCTGAAACAGCTGAGCAAAGCCAAATGTAATCAGACATTTCTCTCTTTGCTTATTCTGATCATCACTAAACTGACACACAATATTTTTATCGCAACGCAATCTGACTTTCAATAATCCCTACAAAAGAATGGCCCTGACTAACAATAACCTATACCTTTCATGAATCACTTACCTCGCACAAATTTTCGTTACTCGAACTACTGCAAGACAGCGAGCGCCATTACTGCGAGCTAAATAAAAGATTCTAACTACTGAAAGCACTAACTAGTGGTAGGCATAATTAGCAAATTAAAGATTTTGATAGAGAACAAACAATGTATTTACCTTACTAATGTTCAAAAGTTATCAATTCATGACCTCCATCTTTACAAATTTACTTTCTCTAGCGGACACCCGACCAGATCGTCCTCTTATAATAACCTCTCAAAACTCTGGCATTTCTCTCTCCACATCCACCACTGCTGGCGGCTCACCTCCAACTGCCCAACGCTACTTGCTGTTCATATCCTTCTGCCCATGCGAACATTCCAACAATGAGTCCAACCAGCCACAGACTGCACAAAGCACAGTCAGTGATGTTCATACAGAGCGCTACGTGGCGTTAACAACATAAAAACTTAAACAGCCTACTTACAGCAGTAAGAGCCGTAATTTCAGCGATCGAAGGGCAGTCACGTCAGTCCGTTCAGAGGATCCTGTAGATAACTAAGTTATCTCCAGAGTCTTAAATTTTATTAATTCGATGTAGAGCTTGTCAGCAGATGTGGCTAACTCGCAAGTAAAGGTCGACTCAAGTTCCATGTCACAGAACGGACTGGAAACGAACGTCAAGATCTTCCATAATGCATTTCAAATGGCGGCACTTACACAGACTGTGCAGGAAAGGACAGTACAGGGCGCGACGTAACGCCGCCGTCAAGGTTTCTTGGGAGAAAAGTTTTGACGCTGACCTCGTAAGAGGGACAGTGTATCGTTTATTAACATCGCAAATTATCCCGTTTTTTTGTGTTTGCTGGGATTATAATAGAAAAATTGGTACTTTTGGGTATTTTCAATCCTTATCCAATTGTTTCCTTTCTTTTCGTGACACATTGAGAAGTTTATACATGGATTAGAGTTGTAAAACGACCTTAGTCTTCCTAGTAGCTTTGCTCAGTTAAGAGCGTAACCGCGTTACTAGTACGATAAGTGTATTGCATACATATTGATCGTTACCTCACTGCCATCTTTTCTTTGCGTATGAGATCAGTGTCTTACCACATTCCTCCAGAAACTGGAAACGGTGAACTGTCTAGAAACTGAATGACGGTATATAAATGGCTGCGTAACCTTCGGAATATCTTTGTTCTACATAGTTATTCTCCTGTCTGTTACTTAAAATTAAACTGTGTTTATTGCAAAATTGAAACTGTTTAATTCAGGTTTTATTTGAAAATTATTGATTTGTAAAGTGAAACAGAGAGAAGTTGTAGCATAAATTTAAAAAATGCAGATTTATTATGTAGTGCTAAAAAACAAAATTTCCTCAAAAATAGGTAAAATTAAAAGAAAGCAAAACAGAAATATGTCAAGCATCGCTCCAGAACTTCGACAAGATTAATTAAAACATGTTTCTGTTATTCATATTTTGCTCTTCTCAATAATAACAGAAAATTCTGGCCTTTGATCATGATAGAGGACGTTCTATTGAGTAATAACAGCAACAATAATAACACAGATTTTTTATTGTTTTTGTATGTAAACTGTACTTGCATCAAAAGTAATTGATTTGGTTACGTAAAAGAGCAGATTTTAAGCTATCAACTAATTTTTATTACTTATAAAATGCAATTTATTTTTTGTAAGGATATACACAGCAGAGCCTAATATCGTGTAGGGCCCCGAGAGCGCGCGGAAGTGCAACAGCACGACGTGTTATAGACTCGATTAATGCCTGAAGTAGATTTGGAGGGAACTGACATCACGAATCCTGCATGGCTGTCGATAAGTCCGTAAGAGTACAAAGGGGTGGATGTGTCTTCTGAACAGCACGTTGCAAGGCATCCCAGATATGCTCAGTACTGTACATGTCTGAGGAGTTTCGTGGTGAGCGGAAGTATTTAAACTCGGAAGAGTGTTCCTGGAGCCACTCTGTCACAATTGAGGACGCGTGGAGTGTCGCATTGTCCTGCAGGAATTGCCCAAGTCCGTCTGGATGCACAATGGACTTGAATGGATGAAAGTGATGAGACACGATGCTCACGTACGTGTCACCTGTCAGAGTCGTATCAGGGTCCCATATCACTCTAACTGCACACGCCCCACACCATTATGGAGCCTCCACAAGCGTGAACTGTCCCCAGCTGATATTCAGGGCCATGGATTCATGAAGTTGTCTCCATACCCGTACACGTCCATCCGCTCAATATAATTTGAAATGAGATTCGTTAGACCAGGCAACTTCTTTCCACTCATCAACAGTCCAATGTCGGTGTTGACAAGTTCAGGTGAGTGTTAGGCTTTGCGTCGTACAGTCATCAAGGGTACACGAGTGGGCCTTAGGCTCTGCAAGTCCATATAGATGATGTTTCGTTGAATGGTTCGCACACTGACACTTGATTTCCCGACACTGAAATCTGCAGCAATCTACGGTTGCACTTATGTCAAGTTGAACGATTCTCTTCAATCGTCGTTGGTCCCGTTCATGCATGATCTGTTTCTGGTTGCAGCGATGTTGGAGATTTGATGTTTTACCGGATTCCTGATGTTCACAGTGCACTCGTGAAATCGCCGTCAGGGAAACTTCCCACTTCATCGCTACCTCGGAGCCGCTTTGTCCCATTGCTCATGTGCCGAGGGTCGTTCAATAAGAAATGCCCCATATCGTTTTTAAAAAGCCATTAATATACATAGAAAAACATCCTTGTTGGTGCTTCACATTTGATCTTTATTCTGTGCGCCGGTGAAGTTTCGAACAGTTCTGGCAGATGGCTGAGCCTTAGTACAGTATCAAAATGGCGTCTACATACGTCTCACGTTACAAGCAGCGCGTTGTTATTGAATCCTTGTGTGCAGAAACAGAAATCGTGGTGAACATCGATAAACGTTTGTGTGCAGTGTCTGGCGAAGCTGCAGTTGACAGGTGTTGGGCGGTGGATAAAGAAAGTTACAGCCTCAGGAAATGCAGAAACAGAGTTCCACGATCAGCCACTCTCGGGAGGTCCTGTCACAGCCACTGGTCCATACATGCTGAATCGTACTGATGCTATTATTCATGCCCACCGGAGCATCAAAACTCGACAATTGGCTCTACAGTTGTCGGTCAGCATTGAAAGTGCGTCTGCAATGATCGAGACTCTCGGATATTCAAAGAGGTGCTCACGATGGGTTCCACGAACGCTCACATCCACCAGTCATTACAGACCTGATACTCGGTCTTCCATCTCTTTGGGCCGCTTAAAGATTCTCAACGGACAACACACTTTGAAGATGAGGAGAATGTCAGTCATGCAGTGAAAGCATGACTACGCCTACAGGGCAAGAGCTTTTACCAACAGGGAATACATGTTCTTCTACACCGTTGGCGTACGGTCACAGAACGTGATGGAGACTACGTAGAAAGATAGAACATGGACAAGATACGTTGACGTACGTTGCCACCAAATTCTGACTTTTAACAATGAATATGTTCTAAGAAAAAAATGTGGGGCATTGCTTATTGAATGACCCCCATTGACACCCACGTTAAAGCTCACTTAAATCTTGATAATATGCCATTTTAGCAGCAGTTGCCGATCTAACAACTGCGCCAGACACTTGTTTGTCTCATATAGGAGTTTCCGAAAGCAGCGCCGTATTCTGCCTGTTTACATATCTCTGTATTTGAATACGCATGCCCATACCACTTCCTTTGGCGCTTCAATGTAGAATACACAATGGACTAACATTGAACGATCGGTTCTGTTTACGTGCAAAACAAACAAACAAAAAACAAAGAGATGTCGTCGGCTCCCAGTTTCTTTCTTATACACTCATTCATATTGCTTTCCTTGCCATTGTTACCAATACTACCGGTGGTCCCACCATTCAACACGTAATTTATGTATTGTACCAAAACGAGTAGTATTATTCGTTAATTAACATTGATTTTTGCGACGGGTAGACATTCAAACGACAGAAATTTATCAGTAGGCGCATTCAAGGGGTGTGCGAAATCGGCAGAAGGGTATCTGCGCAAGTAATGTGGCATTTATTGATAAGGTACATATTGTTGGCGCTTAATAGCGAACGAAATCAACTGGCGTAACTGCAAAAACCTTTAGTTGTCTTGAACCATTGTCTGGGAGTAGGCCTTCTATTTGTTGGAAAGTTATGTTTTTGACAAGCACATGTGTAAAACATAGGTAACCGTTCCATTAGCACATAAGATCCAAAACTCCTCCTCAGTTCGGACATAATGAGTAAAACACTTGAATCATGAAGTCTAATGTTCATATACATAATTAGAGGGTGTAAGAAGTGGTGGTGTCAATCAAACGGTATTGGGTGATGCATGATGACCGGACCTTCACCGAAATGGAGACATCCTTCTGATAACAATGGCTCTGAGCACTATGGGACTTAACATCTGAGGTCATCAGTCCCCTAGAACTTAGAACTACTTAAACCTATCTAACCTAAGGGCATCACACACATTCCATGCCCGAGGCAGGATTCGAACCTGCGACCGAAGCGGTCACCCTGCTCCAGTCTGAAGCGCCTAGAACCGCACCGCCACACCGGCCTGCGCGAAGAGAGGGACTGAATCGCACGATTATTGTACCAGTAGACAATTCTGTCTATTTCTTGCGTAAAATACATTCCGATGAAAACGTCTCTGCCGGCCGCGGTGGTCTAGCGGTTCAGGCGCTCAGTCCGGAACCGCGCGACTGGTACGGTTTAAGTAGTAAGTTCTAGGGGACTGATGACCACAGATGTTAAGTCCCATAGTGCTCAGAGACATTTGAACCATTTTTTTGAAAACGTCTCCTGTTAAATGTGGTGGACGCACACATGAAGGGAAGATACATATCAATTCCTGCTAAGTCAATGCTGAAGATGTTTTTATGTCCCGACTTTATCACTCACTTAGAAACCGTCACGTAATGAATAGTACAGACATCAATAAAAGTTTTGTATCAGGCCGGTTCCCAGAAATCCTGATGTTGACTGTGTATATTGTATCACAGACACAATCTCTTTGACTCTTCAGAGATGTCAGTAAACCCGCCTAAAGATATAAACAACCATGCATGAGCAGCGGCTATTAGACGGAGGTTGTCCGACAGCCGATTAGTTCCAGTCATTCCACCGGGAAGGAAGTACATGGTTCGTGTTGTCTGTCGTTCAACCATGCCTAGACGGTCAATACTGCGGTTCGATCGCGTCCGCATTGGTACTTTGTGCCATGAAGGGCTCTCAGCAAGAGAAGTGTCCAGGCATCTCAGAGTGAACCAAAGCGATGTTCATTGGACATGGAGGAGATACAGAGAGACAGGAATTGTCGATGACATGCCTCGCTCAGGCCGCCCAAGGGCTACTACTGCAGTGGATTACGGCTACCTACGGATTATGGCTCGGAGGAACCCTGACAGCAACGCCACCATGTTGAATAACGCTTTTCGTGCAGCCACAGAGCCTCGTGATACGACTCAAACTGTGCGCAGTCAGCTGCATGATGCGTAACTTCACTCCCGATGTCCATGTCGAGGTCCATCTTTACAACCACGACACCATGCAGCGCGGTACAGATGGGCCCAACAACATGCAAAATGGACCGCTCAGGATTGGCATCACGTTCTCTTCACCGATGAGTGTCGCATATGCCTTCAACCAGATAATCGTCGGAGACGTGTTTGGAGGCAGCCCGGTCAGGCTGAACGCCTTAGACACACTGTCCAGCGAGCGCAGTTAGGTGGAGGTTCCCTGTTGTTTTGGGGTCGCATTATGTGGAGCCGACATACGCCGCTGGTAGTCATGAAAGGCGCCGTATCGGTTGTACGACACGTGAATGCCATCGTCCGACCGATAGTGCAACCATATCGGTAGCATATCGGCGATGCATTCTTCTTCCTGGGCGACAATTCGCGCCTCCATCGTGCACATCTTGTGAACGACTTCCTTCAGGATAACGACATCGCTCGACTTGACTGGCCAGCATATTCTCCAGACTTGAACCCTACCGAACATTCCTGGGATAGATTGAAAAGGGATGTTCATGAACGACGTGACCCACCAAGCACTGTGAGGGATCCATGCCGAATTGCCTTTGAGGAGTGGGACAACCTGGACCAAGAGTGCCTTGATGAACTTGTGGATAGTATGCCACGACCAATACAGGCATGCATCAACGCAAGAGGACGTGCTACTTGGTATCAGAGGTACCGCTGTGTACAGCAATCTGGACCATCATCTCTGAACGTCTTGCTGTATGTTGGTACAACATGCAGTGTGTGGGTTTCATGAGCAATAACAAGGGCGTAAATGATGTTTATGTTGATGTGTATTCCAATTTTCTGTACAGGTTCCGGAAGGTGATGTAAAACATTTTGATGTGTGTATTTTCAAATAAGAGCTTTACTTTGTGTATTCGAGGAACGGTGCCTTGATGCTTACAGCGAGCACATGGTGATATACCTTTCGACCCTCTGGAAACGACGATAATTGTACTACCTTCTGAGGACGAAAATCAGGAGGACCTGCGTCCCATAAACTCCGTTAAACAGTTAAAGTATGTGTTCTGCGTTCTGTGATAAGCCGGGCGGGTCATAAGGGATTTAGATACCAAACCCATTGTTTTGCATTGTGGTGTTCACGCTGGTGTCCGGACCCTGCTGGAACAGCGAGCGCGGGGCTGCGCCGCGCCGCGTGGGCGACATCCAGAATGTTCAATATTTCAGCCGCAAGGTGTCGGCCGTCGCAAGCCGGTGGAGCTACACTTCAGCTGCTGGAGAAAATGTATCAGATGCCCCCTCTGTTTTATGAGAAGTGGCACGTCAAATGTTAATAAGCCTTCGTCACTGTACTGTTTTGGTCACTAGCTCTCTCTAGACATGATAAACACTTCGTCTTTTTTTTCTTTTCTTTTTCATTATTAAAGGGCATATTCCTTAACAATTCAGTTGGGACTCAATTACAAATATTAGCCATCTACCAAGGTACTTTCCCCTTAGTGTGTTATCATTCATTGGAAAGCTTTCTCTGATATCTTTAGCGGATTATAATTGGAAAGTAAGTTCCGACAGGTCACGAAATGGAACCAGCAGTGAAAACCCGATGAAGCTTTACACAGATGTGTTGGGCAGTGTCTCCAGTATGACTGTAGATCACGTCACCTCACCGTTTTCACCTCTGAGCTCAAAGTAAACACCGAAAGGTGCCTATAACAATAGTGTCTCCAGCCTAGTACGGGTCTCACTGTTAGGTTTCGCCTGCTTTCATTCAACCCCACGTAACTCAGCTGTCCCACATTTCCTTCTTCATGACAATTCTCGTACGCAAGCTGCAGGTGCATTAAGGATGCCCTTGCAGCATTTTTGATGCGAAGTGTCTGATCACCCGCTATTCAGCCCGGACTTGGCTCCCTCTGATGTTCATCTCTGCTAACATGAACTGCTGGCAATGTAAACAACATTCTGGCCCATAAAAAGAATTGCATACCAGCGTACAGATGTGGCGGAAAGCACCAGTGGCTACCTTCTGTGAAGAGGATATTGGAAAATTGTTACAACGCTACGGCAAATGTCTAAGTCGGAGCGGCGACATTGCAGAGAAGTAACTGGAAGTGTAAGTAATTGTCATAAAACAATTTTGATTTTCACTATGGTTTCCATTTCAAGACCAATCGGACCTTACTTCCAAATAGTCTTCGTGAATTACTATAGCTCATGTTTCGTGAAACACTGTGTGTAGTCTTCTTGCATAGATCATCTCTTCCTGCACGCGTTGTAAACATCTCCCCCCCCCCCCCAACCTCTTCCGCAATACACACAAACATCTAAATTGTTACCTGTTGCCAGCCGTAGCGGCCGAGCGGTTCTAGGCGCTTCTGTCCGGAACCGCGCTGCTGCTATGGTCGCAGGTTCGAATCCTGCCTCGAGCATGGATGTATGTGATGTCCTTAGGTTAGTTAGGTTTAAGTAGTTCTAAGTATGGGGACTGATGACCTCAGATGTTAAGTCCCATAGTGCTTAGAGTCATTTGAACCATTTTTTGTTACCTGTTCATGAGTGCTATGCATGATGGCATGCATGAGAGAGGTAAAAACATTCCCACCAGATGACAATGTGTTGTAAAGTACAGCGTCACCAAGAAAAAAGAAGAAAAGTTGTGGGCGAAATATTGAAGAAGAATTTTTAAAGCTCGAAAAGGAAACATTATCTGTGATGAAGGCACAGCAAGACATCAACAACCATGACAGTACTTACTACTTCCTGATGAGTCTCAGGAGTGCAGCGAACTCCCTCCCTCTTCAGAGGCAAATGTTTGTAAGCCTTCCAATGCAACAGCTTGTGTACAATGAATTTGAGTCAATGACACCAGTTCAAATTTCTCCTTCAAAGCAATGAGTGTGTACTGACTCAACTTAATTCATCGTTATAGACAACTTAGCTTCTTTTGTTATACTCCCGTGAAAATATGTACTGTTGCGAAATTTTTGTCTTGAACTATGGTTCAAATGGCTCTGAGCACTATGGGACTTAATATCTATGGTCATCAGTCCCCTAGAACTTAGAACTACTTAAACCTAACTAACTTAAGGACACCACACATATCCATGCCCGAGGCAGGATTCGAACCTGCGACCGTAGCAGTCGCGCGGTTCCGGACTGCGCGCCTAGAAGATAATGAAGTTTATTATTACTCATTGTGCAGTATTATTAACAGTATTTCAAGAACGTTTTTTAGTTCTTAATGTATGGAAAAATGTTTCCTAAATGTCAGTCAATATTCATGGAGCTATTCCATAACCGTGTATTTCTTATGTGCTTCAAAATTCAACGAGTCACTATAATGTGAAAAGAAAACCAATAGAACAATTAAATCGTTCTTATGTAAGGTGGGTGTAATTAGGTAGCGGTGAAATACTTCCGGCTGCACCTGTTTTATGTTTGACCTTCAGCTTCCTGATGGGTACTAGTTTACCAAGTTGGAAAGAAACCTACACGGAAACAGAAACGGACATTTACACACACATCTCATCCGTTAAACGCGTATGAACTGCATGAGGATGCAACACATCAATCGATATTAGTTCATTAACACGTTCTGCAGAGTTCAGGACCATGCTGAAACCGTGCATTTTTCTTTTAGTTAAAGTAGAAAAATTCGAAGTGGAAGCACCTTAGAGACAATGAGAACTTAATAATCTTGCAATCGAATGGTCCAGCAAAACGTCCATTGTAACACAGTTCCACTTAGTCTCGGTTTCATAACATCAATTTCCTAAAATGATAATATTCGTAATAACTACGCACAGTTCTTTGAAATCCTAATATTTGTAGGACGTGGATGACGACTAATGTGTGCCTTTTTTAATGTTAAGTGTGACCCATTGCAAAACTACAGTAGAATCGAACGTCATTAAGGGTAAAATTCGTATATATTCGTGTTTTACTAGACAAGGACCATTAAACTAACACTAGAGACCGACAAAAGGCCCGTGTGATCGCTAGTAATTAATTTATCCTATCCTGCAGTATTTGACACTTCGATGAAGCAAGCTAAACCTGCAAGAACACCGTAAGCAAACGAGCGAGGCAGTGACGCCACTCAATAACTCTCATTTACTTGTGAAATAGACAGATACCACTATCACTACAATTCCAAAATATTTTTTCTACTTTTGGCTATATTTCACTTGCATTCATGTTGGTCTAAAACGCATCTAACAGGAGGGTACCCGGTATCAAATTATTTCACTAGAAGATTTGTAAATGAAGTACATGTAAGCTTAGGGACTGATGATCTTAGCAGTTAAGTCCCATAAGATTTCACACACATTTGAAAATTTTTGATGACCTCAGCAGTTTGGTTCCATAGTTCTTACCACAGATTTCCAAAATTTTCCACGAGACTTCCAGAGATTCGAAAGGTACATCATCGTGTGCCCGTTGTAAACATCAAGGAACCGATCTTTGACTTCACAAAGTGCATCTATTACAGTGAAACGCTATCCATTACAGAGTGTACTCTATGTTTTGTGACAAACTCGACATTTACCAATGTCGTCAGCAGTCACTTAACAGGAATCTAACTGTAACATTCTCATCTTGTGTGCATCTGTCACATTCAACAGGAAAAGTTTTCGTCTGAATATACACTCCTTGTAATTGAAATAAGAACACTGTGAATTCATTGTCCCAGGAAGGGGAAACTTTATTGACGCATTCCTGGGGTCAGATACATCACATGATCACACTGACAGAACCACAGGCACATAGACACAGGCAACACAGCATGCACAATGTCGGCACTAGTACAGTGTATATCCACCTTTCGCAGCAATGCAGGCTGCTATTCTCCCATGGAGACGATCGTAGAGATGCTGGATGTAGTCCTGTGGAACAGCTTGCCATGCCATTTCCACCTGGCGCCTCAGTTGGACCAGGGTTCGTGCTGGACGTGCAGACCGCGTGAGACGACGCTTCATCCACTCCCAAACATGCTCAATGAGGGACAGATCCGGAGATCTTGCTGGCCAGGGTAGTTGACTTACACCTTCTAGAGCACGTTGGGTGGCACGGGATACATGCGGACGTACATTGTCCTGTTGGAACAGCAAGTTCCCTTGCCGGTCTAGGAATGGTAGAACGATGGGTTCGATGACGGTTTGGATGTACCGTGCACTATTCAGTGTCCCCTCGACGATAACCAGAGGTGTACGGCCAGTGTAGGTGATCGCTCCCCACACCATGATGCCGGGTGTTGGCCCTGTGTGCCTCGGTCGTATGCAGTCCTGATTGTGGCGCTCACCTGCACGGCGCCAAACACGCATACGACCATCATTGGCACCAAGGCAGAAGCGACTCTCATCGCTGAAGACGACACGTCTCCATTCGTCCCTCCATTCACGCCTGTCGCGACACCACTGGAGGCGGACTGCACGATGTTGTGGCGTGAGCGGAAGACGGCCTAACGGTGTGCGGGACCGTAGCCCAGCTTCATGGAGACGGTTGCGAATGGTCCTCGCCGATACCCCAGGAGCAACAGTGTCCCTAATTTGCTGGGAAGTGGCGGTGCGGTCCCCTACGGCACTGCGTAGGCTCCTACGGTCTTGGCGTGCATCCGTGCGTCGCTGCGGTCCGGTCCCAGGTCGACGGGCACGTGCACCTTCCGCCGACCACTGGCGACAACATCGATGTACTGTGGAGACCTCACGCCCCACGTGTTGAGCAATTCGGCGGTACGTCCACCCGGCCTCCCGCATGCCCACTATACGCCCTCGCCCAAAGTCCGTCAACTGCACATACGGTTCACGTCCACGCTGTCGCGGCATGCTACCAGTGTTAAAGACTGCGATGGAGCTCCGTATGCCACGGCAAACTGGCTGACACTGACGGCGGCGGTGCACAAATGCTGCGCAGCTAGCGCCATTCGACGGCCAACACCGCGGTTCCTGGTGTGTCCGCTGTGCCGTGCGTGTGATCATTGCTTGTACAGCCCTCTCGCAGTGTCCGGAGCAAGTATGGTGTGTCTTACACACCGGTGTCAATGTGTTCTTTTTTCCATTTCCAGGAGTGTGTTTCACTCAAGCAAGGGTAAGAATGTACTTTCACTTCAAAAATCACCCTGTTCAGGCCCAATCTTCAGGATATTCGTATAAGAATCAGAGGACATCTCGGATTTCGATGAACTTCCACACGACATAACCCAACCAGTTCCGAGTGTTTTCTTGTTTTTTTTTTTTTGTGGTAAGGTTCTATGGGACCACACTGCTGAGGTCATCGGTCCCTAGGCTTACACATTACGTAAGTTAACTTAAACTAACTTACGCTAAGGACAACACACACACTCATGACCTAGGGAGGATTCGAACCTCCTATGGGGGGAGCCACGCGAACTGTGGCAAGAAGCCCCAGACCGCGCGGCTACTCCACGCGGCTAGTACCGATTGATTGACATCACAACTTCGTACACTTTACAATCATGTATATGAATGTTTGATTACGTAACTCAGATATTCGATTTATCGTGTTCGAATTGAGGGAGAAACTTTCGATTTCTATACTTGTAAGACAGTTATGAAAATTTTAGATATGTTCTCACCAAAAACACACTGCTTCAGGTAATAGAAGCTCCGCTCCTCGACAATCGTTTAGGACCACGAAAACCTGTAGCAGTTTCGTGAATAGACTCTGTAGGCCATTAATCTCCAAGAATGTATATACTGTTAAAAATGCTACACCTCTCTCTTTATTTACGCTACCGGCCACCTTGAACCATCCTGGGATACGCCTAATGACAAATTTCTTTCGTATAGAAGTCTGCCTATAGTAAAAATCAATATTAATTGTTGAATAATACTATCATATGTAAAACAAGTGTTTGGTCATTGCGGACCGTATGTGATTACCTTATCGGTGTTTCCTGTCCTCAAAGTTTGCGATGAATGTAGAGAAAAACCTTGCAAGGCATAGTATAGGTTTAACTGGATTCTGTCGCATTCCTGGGACTGGAGATATTGCAGACGACTAGGAGACAATAAATAGCTTCTCCAGTCGTTACAGATATATGCGGTATTGTAGTACCTGAGTTACTCCGAATTACGATACAATTTTCCTTTGGAAATGCATGTATGTCCGAAGGAATAGGCACTGCGGAGACTACAGCAGTTATGAAATACATCAAATGTATTCTCAGCTGCGAATATGGACAACTATCAGCTCAGCGGTATAACGGGATGGCAACAACGAAAATTTGTGCCGGACTGGGGCTCGAATCCAGATTTCCCGCTTATGGCGAGGTGTCACCTTACCATTAAACTATCCGAGCACGACTCAGGGCGAGACCCAAATTTGAATATGTCGTCAACCACGTCTCTACAACCTGTACTCGTACATACATTATGAACATTCCTGTACAGGGGAGACATTAACTTAAAAGTCGCTTTCCCTGTGTCGGCGGGTAAATACGATATTGCAGTGCCTGTGTTATTTGGAATTACGCTTGTTCCAGACATAGGGCATATAGCCTATGTCCGCTATGACGCTACAGGACCTGTGGGCTGTTGGGTGGATGGGTGGAGAAGTGAGGAAGCGGGAAGGAGGGGGGGGGGGGGGGGAGGGCGAAGTCGGTGCCGTTACATCCTGACTTTATACCAGACTGCTAGACCGGTCAGTGCTGCACAGATGACTCCCAGCATGAGAGATATCTGAAGCAAATAAGTACACTGTGTGATCAAAGGTATCCGGACACCACCAAAAACATACGTTTTTCGTGTTAGGTGCAATGTGCTGCCACCTACTGCCAGGTACTCCTTATTAGCGACCTCAGTAGCCGTCACACATCGGGAGAGAGGAGAATGGTGCGCTCCGCGGAGCTCACGGACTTCGAACGTGGTTGGTTGGTTGGTTGGTTGGTTGTTTTGGGCGAGGAGACCAGACATCGAGGTCATCGGTCTCATCGGATTAGGAAAGGAAGTCAGCCGTGCTCTTTCGAAGGAACCATCCCGGCATTTGCCTGGAGCGATTTAGGGAAATCACGGAAAACCTAAATCAGGATGGCCGGACACGGGATTGAACCGTCGTCCTCCCGAATGCGAGTCTAGTGTGCTAGCCACTGCGCCACCTTACTCGGTGTTCGAACGTGGTCAGGTGACTGGGTGGTACTTGTGTCATACGTCTGTACGCGAGATTTCCACTGTTCTAAAAATATGTAGGTCCACTGTTTCCGATGTGATAGTGACATGGAAACGTGAAGATTCACGTACAGCACAAAAGCGTACGGGCCGACCTCGTCTGTCAACTGACAGAGACCGCAGACAGTTGACGAGGGTCGTAATGTGTAATAGGGAGATATCTATCCATATCATCACACAAGAATTCCAAACTGCGTCAGGATCCACTGCAAGTACTATGGCAGTTAGGCGGGATGTGAGGAAACTTGGATTTCATGGTCGAGCGGCTGCTCGTAAGCCACACATCACGCCGGTAAATGCCAAACGACGCCTCGCTTAGTGTAAGGAGCATAAACATTGGACAATTGAACAGTGGAAAAACGTTATGTGGAGTGACGAATCACGGTACACAAGGTGGTGATCCGATGGCAGGGTGTGGGTATAGCTAATGCCCAGTGAACGTCATCTGCCAGAGTGTGTAGTACCAACAGTGAAATTCGGAGGCCATGGTGTTATGGTGTGGTCTTGTTTTTCATAGGGGTGCTTGGACATCTTGTTTTGCCTGACACTGTCACTACACAGGCTTACATTGATGTTTAAGCAACTTCTTGCTTCCCACTGTCAAAGAGCAATTCGGGCTGGGGGGTGGGGATTCGGTGGAGCATCTGTTCATAATGTACGGACTGTGACGGAGTGGTTACATCACAATAACATCCCTGTAATGGTCTGGCCTGCACAGAGTCCTGACCTGAATGGTATAGAACACCTTTGAGACGTTTTGGTACGCCGACTTCCTACCAGTCCTCAGCGACCAAGATCGATACCTCTCCTCAGTGCAGAACTTCGTGAAGAATGGGCTGCCATTCCTCAAAACTTCCAGCACCTGATTGAACGTATGCCTGCGAGAGTGGAAACTGTCAGCAAGGCTAAGGGTGGGCCAAAACCATATTGAATTCCAGCGTTACCGATGGAGGGCGCCACGAATTTGTAAGTCATTTTCAGCCAGGTGTCCAGATACTACAATCACATAATGTATATGTTCGCACCCGCCTGAACAGCTATGCTTGTTACCATGCTGTTTTCGGGAATCGGGAAGAATTGCCGGACCACGATCGAATCAAAGCAGTGGGCTAACAATGAGGGCCGGTATGTTGACCAGCCTCGATGTAGTGTTTAGTCGGATTGCCACATCCGGCTAGGTGAATACCTAGCTAGTATCCAAATGCCACCTCAGTTGCACGGTTTGCAAACGTTTGCTCTTTCACATGGATAACACCAGAGGCAGACATTTGTGGTACACAAGTTCCTTCTGGGGGTGAAGGGGCTGTGGCAGGATGGATATCTAGCCACCATCTAACGTTAACAATGTTAGATCTGATAATTAACATGCCGATCAGTAGAGATGTGGGATAAAGGAAAGAAGAAGTAGCATATGTTCCTATCCTGTGTTACAACACACATAGCAGTAATTCTTTACCCCAAAAATGGGCTACTGCCTGTTTTAAATTTAGGGTAACTGGGGTGGGATACAACTGTTTATACATAGTACGTAATAAAATCGTTCCTATCCTACTATATACACCGTAAATAATTAATCAAAAACTGACCTGTCTCACTATTTAAATTTAGCTCAAGTGGTTTACTGGATTTTGTATATAGAACAGGTGTCCATCTCAGATTGTGACACCATAGAGTTAGCAGAAAACTATTATTTTTTAATTTCTCAAAATTTTTTACGTGGCATAAGTGGCCTGGGTCCGCTGTCTTTCATTTTTGGATTTTCCACCACTTCACATCTACTTCTACGTCTACATCTACATGACCACTCTGCAGTTCACACTTAAGTGTCTGGCAGAAGATACATCTGACGACCCTCAGACTATTTCTCTGCCACTCCATTCTCGAACAGTGGCGTTGGAAAAGTGATCACTTAAATTTTTTCTTATGTTATCTTACTTCTCTTATTTTATTATGATGAACATTTCTTCCTGTGTAGGTTGGTGTGAATAAAATATTTTGCTTCAGACGACAAAGTTGAAGATTGAAATCTCGCCAGAAGATTTCCTCGCAACGATAAACGCTTTTGTTTTAATGATCGCCCCGAACTCGCTTACAATATCCGTGACACTAAAAATGGTTCAAATGGCTCTAAGCACTATGCGACTTAACTTCTGCAGTCATCAGTCGCCTAGAACTTAGAACTACTTAAAGCTAACTAACCTAAGAACATCACACACATTCATGCCCGAGGCAGGATTCGAACCTGCGACCGTAGCGGTCGCTCGGTTCCAGACTGTAGCGCCTTGAACCGCACGGCCACTCCGGCAGGGCGTGACACTTTCTCCCCCACTTCGCGATAATACGAAACCAGCCGTCTGTCTACGAATTTTTTTGATGTTTTCCATTAGTCGTACCTGGTAAAGATAATCTGAGATTTTTAGAATTTCCCGCTATGTTTTGAAGGTCCCGCCATTTTAAGCTTAGGGCTAGTGGCCTGCTTCCACTATCATGGAGCGTGACGACAGATGGGGGAGGAATAGGGATGAAATCTGGAAAAATTTCATGACGTCATCAAGTGATATCAGTTTATGTCATCGGAAATCTGTTGACAATGCTGGCTGCCCCAGCAGCCCGACTTGCCTACAACTGATGTATCTGTGAACAGTTGCACATGAGAATATTTCTGGAATGAAATCTTCACTCTGCAGCGGAGGTTTCGCCAATTTGAAAATACCTGGTCGATTAAAATTGTGTGCTAAGCTGGGAAACGTACCTAGACCCTTGCCTTTCAAGAGCGATGTTCGAACTGACAGAGCTATGTAAGCATGACTCATGAGCCAGCGTCAGAGTTTCACCTCTGCCAGTACCTCTCCCCTTCAAAACTTCACAGAAGCTTTGTATACAGTAATGACTGAAATATGCATCAAACTCAAGATAACAGAGCGGGGCAAACAGAGAAGCAGGTTGTGAGTGAGCAAGCAACAAAACCGATGGTGTACTACAATTTAGCAATGCACAAATGCTCTTTGTTGGAATGAACTTTACCATTTATTTAGACGTAGCAGTGAAATGTGCATGTACAACAGCTTCATTGAAAAGAAGTGAGTGAATCGGCATAAATATAAACTTGACTCTTTCGTTGCAGAAATCGTCTGTGTCCAGTAAATAGCCGGAAACTGTGCAAGCAAACGGTAGGAAAATACTCGTGAAACTCGCAAACAATTAAATTAGAGCATGACAGTACTCACTTATGAGCAGAGAGCGAAATAGAGTACACGAGTGAACCCTCCTATATGGAGGAGGGAAGCCTGGCCATTCGGCACGCGTTTGACACCGTCCAGACGTCAAAAGCGAGGATGTGCTTCTTTACTTCTGTTGCAGACAGCGGTAACCCTTACGTGTCTGTTCAGAGTGATTTGCCGAGAGACATGACTGTCAAAGTAGCGGCTCAGAAGGTGGCCGAGCGCCACAGGATACAAGTGGTCGCTTCCTTTATGTGCACGCAAACTAAAAGTGGTGCCTTATGTACAGTTTGAACCCCAAATCATAATAACATGTTCATGATGAGTTACAGCTGAATAAGAGACATACATATCTAATTACAGCTGTAATTTAGTAGATGTAGAGAGATTAAGAACTACCTCTTATCGCAAATGTAAGCCAGTAGCCTTGGCATATTGGATAAACCGATTCTATTCTCGCCTGATCTCCGAGGTTAAGCAATGTCGTGGCCAGCTAGTACTTTGTTTGGTGACCACCTGTGAACACCAGGCTGCCATTGGTTGAAGGACACTCAAGTTGCTGAAGTGTTGTCCAACAAGAAGAGTTGCATTAGGCCATTGCGCCAGATGGCAATATAATTACATCTAAAAACAAAAAGAACTGATAATTCAATGTAGAATACTAATCTAATATCAAAAAGTGACAGTTAATGTTTATTAAGATGTTATTAGTACTTTCCATGTTTTGTACATAGTTTTAGTAAAAATATCGTAAACGCAAATTACAAATATGAGATCCACTGCAGCATAAGAAATTAAATCGTAAGTCGAGTCAGCGGAGGTGCCACATTTTGTGGTTACGTTCAATGTGACACGAAAATTCTGTGGTCAACCGTATCAGCAAATGATATCGCAGTTATTATACGCTACACTGACATCAAAAAGTAGCACCCACTGCTAATAACACATACCACATGAAAGCTGGTCATCTACTCTTTATTAGCGTGTGAGAATATAGTAACTCTGTACTAATTTTAAGCAAGCTGCCCTTATGTGAACATTTATGCTGTTACGAAAATTTTAGTATTTTAAGGATTGTGGGAGAGATAACAATTACAGAAATTTATAAACGCATATCGAGGTACCCAGTGGGAAGACACTTCACCTAACAAATACTTTCAAATTGTGGACACAAAATATGGTTTCCATAGCTCGGAAAAATGGTCATCGCAAATATAAATAGCTGGTAAAGAGCGCTTGGGCATCAGTATGTTGCTAGAGAGAGTCACAGGTATTCCTCTGGTAGTGAGTGGCTTGGAGAGTTTCTTCCTAGCCAGCAGCGGTAAGGAATGAGAAAGATGTGTTTGGAGATGAGCGATGTAACTGTTGGTCATTGGAAAAATTTTGCGATGTTGTATTCCGGTTAACGGTAGACACAAACATATTCTGGTTGAGGCTGGAGTTAGAAATTTTCCAACAGTTGATCGACGTATTTGATAAAGTTTCGATTTTATTTCCTGGGAAGTGAGAATATGATCTGGGCTTTAACATTCGTGTAGTGATTAGTAGCCTTTCAGACTGATGAGCGACTCCCAATGTGCTGTTGTGATTCGATAACCCAATAATTTCGATGGCATTTGATAAACTATTTAATTCAGAAACAATTTATGTAATTTTACTTTCTAAAATATGCATCGCTCATCTGATATTTAATGAAATCACTAATTTTGTGGTGGGCATAAAGTATAAGCTCATAAACGTTCGAGCAACATTCCATGGGAATTAAGCCGCAATAAGAGGTAGTAAGGTTGCAAACGAAACCTATATAATGTATGTATTATACATTTTTAGGTCTGATGACGGTGACATAAACTCGACGAACCAAGTAAGGCGTTGTGGAACCATTCAGATCCGTGACTGCTCTACAGCTGCCCATAACTCGCAGAGATAATTAGGGTCTGGTTCCAAGGTACATAGCTCGCTCGATGGTTTCCTAGAATTCCTCAGCTGGATTGATATTAGGAGACCAGTGGAGCCACGCAAACACCATCACGTCCGTGCAGTGCTCCTCAAACCATTCTGGCACCTGTGACACAATTCTGTCCAATTCGCAGCGCTGTTCATAAATATGATATCGATTGCGGCCAATCGATCTATTCTAAATTGATTTCGGTGTTTGACATAACCTAAATTCTACGTAACAAAAATTTTGTTCTTTCGGCCAGCGCACAAAGTTGCTTAGAATTATCCGTCCCTTTAAAATTAATCCTTTTACTTTACCAGCTTTCGTTGCGCTGTTAAATGTTATGTATGTCGTTTCTCTTTAAAAATTATCCGTGGCTTTTTTGATACGTTTTGGAAGGAACTATTCTGATTCACAGTAACATAATAGCTTCTGCGAGGGATGGTGTCAGTCAACTAATTCTACAAAGCCTACTTCGAGAACACTACCCATCTTAATACTGACACTCTCTTAGAAGATACTGTTAAACAAATGATGTAGTCCAGTCGAAGCAAGAGGTCAAAATAACTCGCCCTGGATAACTAATTTGTGACAACTCTACTCATCTTAATACTGACAATTTCTTAGGGATGGCGACTAATATGTTTCAAATGAAGCAGGAGGTCAAAAAATTATAGATACTATTTTCACTAAACTTATCATGTTTTATATATCATTTATTACTTAGATGATTATCATAATAATTTGTCTGAACGGAATCCAATTTGAGCAATTCAAGTTTTGTAGTCATTTGATGAAACGTAACCGTTTCGTGTACATCATGATAATACGGTTAAATTTTATTTTGTATTTTTCTAGTTATTTTTTATATTTTTGGTATTTTCCAGACCTTTCAACCCGATTCTATCAAAACATTGTAAACACAACTTGCCAACGACCACTTACGGCGATTTGTGGTGGATTCCCAATGTCATATAGATGCTCTTTGCTCCCTGTACTGTCAGCCAGGAATATAACTTAAATTTACATGATATTTAATTCAGCCACAAGACATGTCACAATTCTTATGTGATTCCAGAGGCTAGCAAAACGTCTGACGATA
Source organism: Schistocerca gregaria (assembly GCF_023897955.1). Classification (NCBI taxonomy): domain Eukaryota; kingdom Metazoa; phylum Arthropoda; class Insecta; order Orthoptera; family Acrididae; genus Schistocerca; species Schistocerca gregaria. The sequence goes on along the minus strand of NC_064931.1, from coordinate 767,372,386 downwards.
TTTCAGTCATGAAATATTATTATCATTATCAGTAGCTCCGGAGATCTTTGCGAACCATGGGCTTCTGTAGGAGCTTGTACCGTTCTTTATGGATGCACTGAATAATGATGTGACAACACTACTCATCTTAATATTCACGCCTTATTAGAGAAGGCCATTGATATATTTCAATAGAAGCAAGAGGTGAAAGTACCTCACTCCAGGTAACTAATTTCACTTAAAAACGATATTTGAACTACTATTTATTAATTAAAAGGCAAAACCATATCAGTAACTTTCATAACACTTTGTCTGGACGAAATATAATTCGAGTTCTGTAATCCTTTGATGAAACGGAAAAATCTGACGTATATCATGAAATCTTCTCCTTCATACACTATTTTCTTCCTCTGGCTCAGTAATTGCTCTCAACATCTTTATTTCCAATAGGTAAAGCTACTTTTCATCGAATTTCGTTAGTTGCGAGGTTTCAGTGCCATACACTTGCACTTTCTCCACGCACACCCTCGGTAGATGCCATCTACCCAATGTAAACAATTGCGGGATAAATGTTATTTGCCATTCTGTAAATTCCAAAAATATACCAAAGTATCTAAATAATTCCGGATCTATGGCATGCATATATTTCATTTTCACACTTACATATCCACTTGCTCTTCTCCTCTTCTACCTTTTCGTTAAGCCTATACTTCCCACCCTGATAAAAAGAGCTAACTGCCCTTGAGACGAGTTTATATATATATATATATATATATATATATATATATATATATATATATATATATATATAATTAAATAACTGAGTTATAGAATATGACACTAATATTTGAATTTATTTTGGCTCATGTGCTTTTTCAGTTCAAATGAACGGCTGATAAATAGATACAGAGACGATGTTTAAAATCCGACAGTATGACTCACTCGCACTTTTAGGTATGCCAGATCACATTGAAAGACGTTGTGCCGTTCGAGGCCTCGTTGCTAAGTCAATTCGAATCAGCGTATTCATCTCACAGATAATTTAACTATATGGGTCATTTGGTAAATATAAAAATATTCATGCGTGAAATACCTAATCATATTTATGCTGTAATTTGTACAGTAAGAATCTGTTTCCTGTTTCATGTCATTTCGTTCTAAAACCTTGGAGTATTGTTCCTCTAACATTCATTTTCCAAGACGAAATCATGTTTTCGCATAATATTTTTTTTGTAATAGTAAGTGGTGGCATCCAAAGAACGTGCAATCGACAGCAGAGCTAACAGATACATTTAGTATTTACATGACTTTATGAATTTTCTGAAATTACAAATAGTGTCACAAGTTACGTAAACCAAAATTTGTATAAAGGAAGAATGCTAGGGAGAACACAAACAAAGTCTGTTTAGCGGAGAAGACGTAAGTGAATTTTATAAAGGAAAAATTGTTGAGTCACTAGCTATTAATTATCTGTAGTTACAATAGGTTGTTGTCTTTCCTTTCCATTGTTTGAATGGAGGATATCCTGCCATTTAACCAAAACGAACGAATTAGTAGTATAAACACGAACTTCTGAGAATAAACGGCAAAAGTGGGTTGACAGCACAATCTTGAAAAGGAAAAACTGCTACATAGATAAATGCTACTTTGCTCACAGATGAAATATTGAGAAGCCTTGTGCCGAAAATCCTCCCGGCTCATGTGACAACAAACTCGCCACTGATTTCCCAAGAGCTGACGTTCAAGTTCCGCTCCGTCACGACCCATAGCCGGTCCCTCGCTGCTGCGAAAGCGGCCATTGTTTGGGGAATTTTACTGGCAGGGGAAGGCGAGCCTGACGGCGCCGGAAGAATATAGCAGTCTGGGGCGTCTCAGCCCTCTGCTCCCCTGCGTGTGTCCACGTAATGCACAGAGCTCTAAGTTGTGTGCACTATTCTCACAAACTCAGTCGTTACCCTGACTGAGACTCAGTAATGTCGGTCAATCGCGTAAGCAAATACGACGAGCTTAGTTTCGTCTCTTCCCGGCTGTAATGAATGCCCCATGTTTCGATTAACACTTTCAGCCTAAGTGGTCTCGTAGAGAAACCACCGCAATATTTTCACTTTGTATTTTCTGAATTGGTGGTTTCCCACGAGATCCACCATGACATCATTAATCAGTGCGGCCATCTTGCAGCAAAACAGGAACTACATGCTCTAGGCGGTAGCAGCGCCGGTTGAAACAAATGGATCTCAAAGAAACCCTTACGGTGTTCTAATTCATTGTTTGGCGGCCACGGTGGTCTAGCGGTTCTAGGTGTTGAGTCCTTAGCCGCGCGACTGCTACGGTCGCAGGTTCGAATCCTGCCTCGGGCATGGATGTGTGTGATGTCCTTAGGTTAGTTAGGTTTAAGTAGTTCTAAGTTCTAGGGACTGATGACCATAGATGTTAAGTTCCATAGTGCTCAGAGTCATTTTAATCCATTGTTTTTTTTGCAATAATTCTGTGTTTTTGTTTTTAACGTAAGAATTTTTCTAATTTATATAATCAGCAGTTGTGATACTCTCTACGTATTACATAATATTATGTTTTACTAAGGAATGCTTACAATTGTATTCATGGTTTTAGTCGAAACCATCGTGGTGCGAACGCTTTTGATTTTGAGCTTACGTATGTTGTGAACCTTTAAAAACAGAACAAATTACTGAGCGGTAAATGATGACAGCCACAACAGTTGCAGGATAAAGATTTATTAAAATTCTTGACCAAGGTTTCAGTATTTATAAATATACCTTCATCAGAAGTAAAAAATTCCGAACAGTAAGACACTTTCATTAGCAAAAACTTAGCATTGGAAATGAGAGAGAAAAAACACTAAAGTTTAAGTAACCGTAAAATTACCAGAGTATTACAGGCACAAAATCTTTGTTACTTACTAAAATTACATGCTGCAATGGAGATTAATAAGAGAATTGTGCCAAAAGGCGTCGTCAGTAGCTATCATCTCCGTTTGTACAACATGATTATAGACACAGGGTCAATGCGAACACAGTTTAGCATCAGTACTTTGCCTGTGAACTACCGTGACGAGAGTGTGAAAACTCTAGGGCAGATGGTTTCGCCGAGAGAGGTCACTTGTGGTATGTGCCAGACACTCACGCATCATCGTGTTGTACAAACTACTGACGACGTCTTTTGGCAGAATTATTTTATTAATCTCCGTTGCAGGATGTAGTTTTAGTAAGTAACTAAAAGATTTTGTGCCTGTATACTCTGGTAATTTTACGGTTACTTAAGCTTTAGTGTTTTTTCTTTCTGATTTCCGATACTAAGTTTTTGCTAATGAAAGTGTCTTCCTGTTCAGGATTTTTTACTTCTGATGAAGGTATAATTATACATACCGAAACCTTGGTCAAGAATTTTAATAAATCTCTATATTACAACTGTTTTGGCTGTCATCATTTACCGCGAAGAATTTCGACAGTTGCTGTTTCAGCCATGTTTAAAATCTTGACAAATTACTGAATAAGTTTATAAATCGGTGATCTTATTGTGAAATATTTTTAGATATATATTTTTTTATGGTGATATTTACTTGAAGGAAGAAAGTACCGTATATATGCTTGTGTTACTGTGAGGGCAAACAGAAGTAGTTTTCCTGTTTCACCAAGAGATAGTGGTCCGAAAATAGATAAAAATGCAGAAATTATCAGCGATAATGGTGCTGCTTGCTGCAAGTGGAAGGACAGACGCAGTATTTCAACTATTGTTAAGTATTTGCTCATTCAGTGATGTAGACACTCAGAATAGAAAAGAAAAACATCGCAGTATAACTACAATCAACTATCCAAAAAGGGCTATAGTAAAAACATGGGATTCGTTGAAAAAACAGATGTATTGAAGAAAATATGTGCCATTGACCCCAGAGCAAAAAATGGTGGCACAGAAAATTTTGGCACCTCATTAATGTTAGTATTATGAACAATTACCTAGAAATTACGATTACGAACAATTTAAGTGCAAGGAACACACTGAAAATGTTGTGAGGAAGGCTAACCAAAGACTGTGTTTTATTGACAGGAGACTTAGATAATGTAACAGACCTACTAAGGACACTGCTTACACTGCACTTGTCCGTCCTTTTTCACAATGCTCCTGCGCGGTGTGGGATCCTTACCTGATATGACTGACGGATTACTTCGAAAAAGTTTAAAGAAAGGAAGCACATTTGGCACTGTCGCGAAATAGGGGAGAGAGTGTCAGTGAAATGATGCAGGATTTGGGTGAACATAATTAAAACAAAGACATTTTTCGTTGCGGCGGGATCTTCTCACGAAATTCCAATCACCAACTTTATCCTCCGAATGCGAAAAATTTTGTTGACGCCGACCTTCATAGGAGAAACGATCACCCTGATAAAATAAGGGAAATCAGAGCTCGTACAGAAAGAGAAAGGTGTTCGCTCTTTCCGCGCGCTATACGAGATTGGAGTAATAGAGAATTGTGAAGGTGGTTCGATGAACCATCTGCCAGTCACTTAAATATGATTTTCAGGGTATTCATGTATATGTAGATGTAGATACGCTCTATATAAAAAATTCCAGTACGTTGCTCAAGCTTTCATTGAAGTATTTCAGGTGTGATGTAGCTACAGGACTTACTTGGGTATATGTTTCACTCCCTTTGGTGGGGACACAGTCCGATACTCCGTTAAAAAGTTCCAAGCCCTACGTCTCAAAGACAATGCGTACTGATAAAGCAGCACACATGGCTGTGAAGAGGATTTCTAAACGCTGTGCCTATTGCTGCAGCAAGCCAAATCCCAAACGAACAAGATGAATGTGTTGAATGTGCAAAGATGGGTTGTGTATGACGGAGGGAAGAGAGTATTTTCAGTTGTAGCGTAAGAAGTGATTTCGATTGGGAGGACTAAACGTGAAGAACTGAAAGGAATTTTCATGTGTTTGATATGAAGGACCATCATAAAATTATATGTGATGGAATCTGCTTTTCTGGATGTATTCTCAGTGCTAGTTGTTTTGCAACAATATTCTGTTAAACACATGGTTGATATAATGAAAATGTTCATTTGTGATAAATAAAAAAGTTACAGTTCTTATGTGCAAGTCTACTGAAGCTGGTATCGCTACAGTGGTTTCACAACGAAACCACCAGTTTATGTCCCTATGGAATTCTACACCGACGGAAAAAATCACAGTGCCAAAAAATAATTAATATAGAGTAATGATATTTCGAGAAAACCTTTTTCTAGGTAACATATTTAAGTGATTAACATTGCAAGTTCACGGGTTAATGTAAGCTCAAGATAAGACACTGCAAATGTGAAAGGCTGGTACATTAGTAACCGGTGTAACCAGCAGAATGTTGAATGGAAGCATGCAAACATGCATGCATTGTGATTTACAGGTGCCGGATGTCAGTTTATGGGACGGTTAATTCTGGTTGTGGATGATGCTGGAGCTGTTGTCCGATGATGTCCCCTACGAGCTGAATTACAGACGGTTCTGGTTATCGAGCAGGCCAAGGCAACATTTTGACATCCTGTAGAGCATATTGGGTTATAACAGTGGTACGTGGGCGAGCGTTATACTGTTGGAAAACACTCCCTGGAAAGCTGTTCATGAATGTCAGCACAACAGGTCGAATCACCAGATTGGTGTACACATTTGGAGTCAGGGTGCTTGGGACAACCACGAGAATGCTAATTCTCTCATATAAAATGGAATCCCAGAGGATAATTTCAAGTGTAGTACTAGCGTTCTTAGCACGCAAACAGGTTGATTGCAGGTGCTCAATTGACCTCTTTCTAATCAACACACGGCCATCAGTGGCACCGAGGCAGAACCAGCTTTCACTAGAGAACAGAACACACCTCCACCAGTCGTGCAATGAGCTCTCGCATGACACGAATGAAGTCGCAAATGGCTTAGGGTTAGAGGAATGCACGCTACAGGGCGTCTGGCTCAGAGCTGTCCTTGAAGTAACCGATTTGTAACAGTTCGTTGTGTCACTTTAGTGCCAATTGCTGCTCAAACTGCTACTGCAGATGCAGTACAATGCGGCAGAGCCATAGGCCGAACATGACGGCCTTCTCTCTCGGAAGTGTCACTTGGCCATCTGAAAGCTAATCTTCTTGCGACCGTACATTCGGGTGACCACCGTCGTCAGCAATCATGTACAGTGGCTACATTTCTGCCAAATCTGTCTGCAATATCGCAGAAGGAAAATCCAGCTTCTTGTAGCCTCATTACACGACCTCGTTCAAACTCAGAGAGGTATTGATCATAACGTCATTATCGCGTTAAAGCCGTTCTTGACTTACATTAACCCACCATGTTCAGTCTCAAAGGTAACTAGCGCTCTCGAATGTTGCAGTATGTATTTAGCAAACCGGATTTACATTCTTATAGATAAGCTACTAGCGCGAATCTTTTGCGACTGGACCAAAGTCTGTATGGACGTTGTATTTCTGATGCGGAAATACGACAAGCAACTTCCGTTTACGTCGCACAACTCCTCCTTGATGTTGCGATTATTTTCCGTCAGTATATGTGAAAAATATAATTTCAGCTCAGTTTGAAACAATAAAATAATTTATAGTTCCAAGGTTAATGTATCTGATAAATAAAGATTCCATGGAGATAATTGAATAATTTATTAACCTCTTTTGCATGCTCACCTATTACCATCTCCCTTATACTACTGCATAATTCATACGAAGAAATTTATATGAAAAGAACAGATTCAGTAAAATTTGGATCAAAGGTGTTTTCTCACTCAAAGTTTTGAGGTTAGATGGTTCTAATAATGACCTTTATAACGAGGGTCGGTGTTGCAGACATAATGAATGAAGGATGGTCTTATCAGGACGTTCAGGCCGATGTGTTGCATATTAGCAGCTTGACAACCGTTGCTGAATGAGAAGAACTCAATGAATAATAGTGTTCTTTATTTAGTAAGACATTAGTGTAGAGGTCAATTGTGGCACGCGAAGACACCAGGCAGCAGCTGCTAGCTCAGCATAGCACACGGCGGGATGTTCGGTCACGGAATCGCAAGGATGCAGGGCAGCAGTGGTGCCACAGCGACGTGGCAACGGCCGCTGTGACGGCAGCAGGGGTATGTACTGGACAAACAGCCGGTGTGTTGAACAGTCGAGCACATGGCATGCTGCTGCACAGGTCCAGGACATAGAACCCAGCAAAACGCTGGGCCAAAGCACGAGGAAATTCAGCTTGCCTTTGCGGCGGACTTGGATGTTGCACAGTGGTGTTTCAGCAATATCCCTTGCCCTGCAGCAGTATTTCATAGGCAGCTAGATTTCCCGCCTCACTACGGGCTGTGAAGTCTGCACGGAGGTGTGTCGCCACAACAGAACAACTTTGTCAATGAATCGGTAATCCAACTTTTAAAAAGTTTTTCGCAAACAGTATATAGAATCCCTTTCGGACTACACTGAGGTTACGAGAGTCCTGGGATACCTACGAAAATCGTGTTGGACCTCCTTTTGTCCGACATAGTGGAGCAACTTGACGTGGCGTAGACTTAACTAATCGTTGGATGTCCCCTGCAGAAATACTGAACCATACTGCGCTTATAGCAGTCCATATCTGCGGAAATGTTGCAGAGCAGGATTTTGTGCACCAATTGACCTCTCGGCAATGTCCCATAGATGTTCGATGGAATTCAAGTCGGGCGATCTGGGTGACCACATCATTCACTCGAACTGTCCAGATTGTTCTTCAAACAGTTTTGGCCTGGTGACATGGAGCGTTGTGATCCATAGAAATTCGGTCGTTGGTTGCCTGCAAATGGTCTCCAAGTAGCCTAAAATAACCATTTACGGTTAATGAGTGGTTCCTTTGAAGCAGAGGAACTAGTCCATTCCATGTAAACACAGTCCACACCAATATGGAGCCACCACCAGCTTACAGACTGCCATACTGGCAACTTGGGTCCATGGTCTCGTGGGGTCTGTACCACTCCCGAACCATGCCATCAGCTCTTACAAACTGAAATCGTGACTCATCTGACCAGGCCACGGTTTTCTCGTTATCTAGGGTCGAAATGATATTGTCACCAGCCCAGGATAGGTGCTGCATGCGATGTCCTGCTGTTAGCAAAGACACTCATTTCGGTCGTCTGTTTCCATAGCCCATTAACACCAAATACCGCCGCACTGTCTTAATGGATACGTTCGTCGTGCGTCCCACATTGGTTTCTGCTGTTATTTCAAGCAGAGTTGCTTGTATGCTAGCACTGAGAAATCTACGCAAACGCAGCTGCTCTCGGTTGTTAAGTGAAGGCCGTCGGTCACTGCCTTGTCATTCAAAATTATTTTTTATATTTTCTGCACACTCTTGACACTATGGATCTCGTAATACTGAAATCCCTAACGATTTCCGAAACAAAAAGTCCCGTGCGTCTAGCTCCAACTATCATTCCGCTTTCGAAGTCTATTAGTTCCCGTCGTGAGACCATAATCACTCCGGAAATCTTTTCACATGACTCACCTGAGTACAAATGACAACTCCGCCATACACCGCCCTTTCATACCTTAGGCACCGCCCTTTCGTACCTTAGATACGCGGTACCACCGCCATCTGTCTGCGTGTATATCGTTATTCCATGACATTTGTCACCTCAGTATATTCGTCGACCGCTCCAACCTTGAATAACACGTGGGAAAAATGAACACCTAAATATTTCTGCGCAAGCCCTAATATCTCTTATTTTACTACAATGGTTATTTTCGCCTATGTAGGTAGGAGTCAAAACATTATCACACGACTGACTTCTTCCCTTACCCTTTCCTTTCTGAGTTCATGCTGCGTCTTTAAAGATCCTCTTGTAGACGGCATGTTAAACCTTCCTCTTTTCATTCCATAGTATACTTCTTACTTACATCTGCATTTGAACACTCTGCAATTCATATATAAGCATTTGACAGGGGTTGCATACAACGACTTTCAAACCATTTCTCTGCTGTTCAACTCTGAAAGTACACACGGAAAATAAAAACATCTAAATATTTCTTTCTTATTTTATTACACTGAGCTTTCTCTCTAATTTAGTGGGAATTAGTAAAATATTTTGGCATTCAGAGTGTTGAGGTTGGCAGGAGGGCCAACACCGTGTTACTTAGAGGAGGCCGAAAGGCACGCGATTTAGCTCACGCAGGATGGCGTGAGGTCTGGAACAGGACAAGGAAATAGAATTTAGAAACAACGGACGTAGCTGGTGGAATACTTAACTTTAATCCATTAATGATGAACGTCGGTTTTGACGGTACATAGTTAACAATATCAATAGTCACTGATAATGGCGCCTTGCTAGGTCGTAGCAAATAACGTAGCTGAAGGCTATGCTAACTATCGTCTCGGCAAATGAAAGCGTATTTTGTCAGTGAACCATCGCTAGCAAAGTCGGTTGTACAACTGGGGCGAGTGCTAGGAAGTGTCTCTAGACCTGCCGTATGGCGGCGCTCGGTCTGCAATCACTGATAGTGGCGACAGGCGGGTCCGACGTATACTACCGGACCGCGGCCGATTTAAAGGCTACCACCTAGCAAGTGTGGTGTCTGGCGGTGACACCACACAGGGAATAAATCGGTGATTGGAATTTCATGAAAACGTTCATCACAGCGAGCAATGCCTTTGTTTTAATGATTGCCAATTCAACGCCCTTATCATAGCCGTGACACTTTATCCGCTCTTACCTGAAAATAAAAGACAAGCTGCCTTTCTTTAAAAATTTTCGATGTTCTCCGTCAATCCTATCTGTTAAGGATCCAGGTCGGCACAGCAACATGCGAGAAGACGACGGAGAAGCGTAGTGTAGGCAGTCTCTTTAGGATATCTGTTGCATCTCATAAGAATTCATCGAATTAAAAGGCAGACTCTGATTCGCCTTCTCGGTAACACTTCCTATATTATGGTTTCAGTTCAAATAAGGTATGATAATTAAGTGCCTTACTCATTAAAGAGTTTGGCGAAGGTGCATTGTTCTCAGTAATGCGGTCCTGAACGACCCTTGTGAAAGTGGTACCTTAATGCCTCTGTCCTAGATTACACTGATATGTAAAGTGTGTAAATTCGATTGATCATAATTTTATCGGGTGAATGAGCGTCATCATTGTTTAAAATAGCTTCGTTCAGCGACATCTGCAATTGGAGTCATTGCACATCTTGGGAAGAGAGAAATCAGTATGTTGAGATATTTTACATATTTTCATTCAGTAATGTCATCTGGAATAATGGCCTGCAGTAACTCATATTCAAGAAAGAAAGTCATCATTGCTCAAAAACGTGCTGTAAGAATAATATGATGCCTTAGTTCATGATCATGTTGCAGAAATCTGTTTAAGGAGTTGGGCATTGTGACCACAGCTTTACAAAATATTTATTCCCTCACGATGTTTGACGTAAATAATAAAAAAGGAACAATCATGTGCATAATTACAACAGAAAAAAGAAAAATGACATTGTTTACTCCACATTGAGGTTGTCTTTAGCGCAAAAAGGGGTGCACAACGCTGCAACAAAAATTTTTAATCAGTTACCTAGTGATATAAAATGTCTCTCAGACAGCAAAATTAATTTGAAAACAGATTGAAAAAGTTTATCATTGACAACTCCTTCTAGTAGGTAGAAGAATTTCTACTGTGATGTGTAAAAGGTAGAGGACAGGAATTATTAACTCACATCTCTAAATTAAAAAAATAAAAACACACTTATAAATATTAAGCATGTAGCCACATTTACAAATTAATTTGCGATGTGAATGTAAAATGACTCGTTCTACATCATTACGATTTATCGTGTCAATGCTGCATAGACCACGCGACTAACTAATATGAAATAATCTTACCCAGGCCGATTTGTTTCTGTGCAAATTAGAGAGTGATGTTTTTGTGTGACTCTTTTCCTATTGATTGTATACCTGTTATCTTTTGACTATCGGCGAGAGATGCTAGTGGCTAGTTGGACTCGGTGTATGCTCTTAGCGGAGTAAACATTTCAGTCCAGTGGTCGGATGTCTGAATCTTTCCTGAAATTAGTTACATAGCTACAGGGTTTTTAATTTTGACTTTGGCGTTATGAGACTTTTAACTCTGTCTCGCAGGTCAAAGCGAGGCTAGCGAACCTTATTTAGACTGACTGGATAGTGTAGCAGTGCAAAGAGTTAATCTGGGTCATCCAATAAACGTTTCTAATGAAATCCGTCTAGCACGACGTAGAGTAACTTGTCTCACGCACCGTACATCGTCAAAGACACGTTTCAGCACCAAGACATCGAACCAGGTCAGCCACACGTCTGTCGACCGGCCGCTGCGCCCCAGTGGTTCTAGGCGTTTCAGTTCGGAACCACGCGGCTGCTACGGTCACAGGTACGAATCCTGCCTCGGGCATGGATGTGCGTGATGTCCTTAGGTTAGTTAGGTTTAAGTAGTTCTAAATCTAGGGGACTGATGACGTCAGACGTTAAGTCCCATAGTGCTTAGAGCCATTGGAACCATTTGAACATGTCTGTCTTCTGCTTCTTTTTTTCCATTCTCTATGGCTAAAGTCAATGCGGGCCGTAGAATTTCTAACCCACTACAGAGTGAGAGTCTTTCTAAGGAAGTATCACGCCAATTGGTACTGGGTCGACAGTGTCCCAACTGCCCAACTGGACAGACTTGGGAGAGGATTTGCAGTTGGGCCATATTCCTTACAGACACGGTAAAACTCTCAAACACTTGGTCAGAATCGGGGGATGGACACTGCTTTTATTTTAGTTTTGGACAACATATCACAAAAATGAGAATGTCAGTTGGCGTATGTACAGAATAAAATCAATGATCTGGTCAACAGTTAGTTGGTTGGTTAGTTCCATGTTCCACAGATCATTTGAACGATTCTTTTATCGAAACGACGTGGAACGAGTTGATTTACAGGATATCTGTACATTATTAATGTTAACATTAATGAACATGTTATTTTTGAATCCTATTCAAAAACAATATTTTTCGCTAGCTACCAGTTTAAATTAGTCAATGGAGCAGAAGTAACTGCCCAGGAGAAATGATTTCAAGTTAGATTTAAAAGTTGCTTTGCTACCTGTCAGACATTTCAAGCTATTGGGTAAATGATCAAAAACTTTTTTGCTGCATACTGAACTCCTTTCTGATCCACTGTCAACTTTAATAACGAATCAAAAATGCCACTTTTCCCTATAGTCTTGTAGGTATGGACATCACTACACTTCTCAAGCTGTGATGGATTATTAATAACGATTGTCATTAGTGAATAGAGTATACTGCGATGGCGCAGTTAAAATGTTTAGATCCTTGAAGAGGTACCTACACTACATCCGTGGATGAACGTCACATGTTATTCTTACTGCTCGCTTTTGTGCAATCAATATTTTCGATCTAAGTTAAGAGTCACCCCAGAAAATTATTCCATAAGACATTTGTGAGTGGAAATATACAAACTACGTCATGAGGTCGATTAGTTTATTTCCAAGGTTTGCAATTATACGAAGATCAACAGCAGCAGAACTGAATTTTTTGAGAAGCTGAGTAATATGCATCTTCCAGTTACAGTTTTCACCAATATGTACACCAAAAAATTTGGATCATACTAGCGTATTTAGTGACTCCTAGTCATGTGATGCAACAATTAGGTATAGTCCATTTTCTGAGAACTACTTAACAATTCTTTGGAAAACTTCTGTGTCATTAACTCTGATGAGATTTATTATATTACCAGTACTGTCTGCAAAAAGTACTAATTCTGCTTGTTGTATGTTAAGTGGAACGGCATTCACATATATAAGTGACAGGAGTGGAGCCAAAATTGCATCCTGTGATACTCCCTTTGTGCGTTTTCCCCAGTCACTAATATTTACTATCCTTCCTACACTGTTCGAATTATTCAGCTCAACCTTTTGAATTCTGTTAGTGAAGTATGATTGAAACCAGTTGTGTGTAAAGCCACGCCATCAGTTAAATAAAAATTGAATTTTTGTAAGAGAGTAATATGTTCTACACAATCAAACAGCTTGAGAAGATCGTAAAAATACGAACTGATGATACTTTATTGTGTAGAGCTTTTACTATTTGATGATAGAATGGGGTAAATAACATTCTCAGTCGAGCAACCGTTCAGGAATCAAAACTGTAATACACTAACTAAACTTTTTCCGCTAAAGTGTAAGACCACTTTTGAGTACATCTACTTGTCAGGTTCGCCCCTTTAAACTGCTCCAGGGGTCAAGCCATTTCTACTTGTGACAAAGTGTTGCGCACGGTTGCTTCTGTCCCACTCTCGGCCAAGGATAGTGCATTATTGCGTCCCGGTAGATAATATCATTGTCTTCGATATCTGAGTCGGTGTCGAACCAGAAGTAAGAGATACTGAATTAGCAAAGTGTGTGTTTGAAAATTACTAAGATTCCTGCAACATGCCGCTAGCTATGGCACATGCAGTGTGACGTAGTGGTTACCGTCGTTGGCTGGCGTACCGCAGGTCGCTACTTTAAATCGGACAACCAGCAGTTACTTGTTAATTATCATTTCTGAAATGTTCTTGAAATATCTTACTTTTTCTATGTTTGTGTATTTTGGGGTATTCAACGTCTGAATAAATATGAGCTTCCTGGAATATTGAATGTTTGTTTAAATACTTGCACTCTCCATCCAGAAGGTCAGTGCTGTTACAACTGTATGTTGATGTTCCCTATAAACGTGCTTTAATTGCTGAGTCTTGTATTTCGCTGACGACCCTACTTTTGGATCTGGTCTTGAATGTGGTTATGAAGTGATACTGTTTGGTGCAGACGCCGGGTTCTTCCAAGCAGTCTATGTCTGGCAGTCACAGCGAGGAAACACAGCGAGAAACGCATGACTGAACATAAATGCAGATGCTATCAAGCCTGCAGGTTGCTCTGTTGTACTTGACCCCGGACGACATTTGTGCAATGCCCTCAATACGTTGCAAGTGTCAGCGGTGGTCAGAACAGTGTTCTGTGTAGTTCTCAGCGCATTGTGGTGGAGCTAAGTGAATTTGAGCATGTGCAAATTGTTGATGCTCGTATGGCTGGTGTTCTCGTAACTAGGGGAGTCAAAGTATTTGGTGTTTCAAGAGGCATCGCATCGAAGATTTATACCGCATACAGGGGAAGCAGAGAAACATCATCCGATAATTCACAACGCGGACGAAAATGTGTGTTCAGTGATAACGGGCTGGTCCCGGCGGAGGTTCGAGTTCTCCTTCGGGTATAGGTGTGTGTTTGTCCTTGGGATAATTTAGATTAAGTAGTGTGTAAGCTTAGGAACTGATGACCTTAGCAGTTAAGTCCTATAAGATTTCACACACTTTTCAACAAATTTGATAATGAAGGATGGTCATTGAAAAGGACTGTGGCGAAAAGTATGGAAAGTCATTGCAGAACAAAATGTCGCACTCGTGATCTCTACTAGCACCAAAACAACAGGGAGCGAGCTCCACAAGCTGGGAGTTGCTGGGCGAGCTAGAATTCCAAAACTACGCATCAGTGATGCAAATGGCCGTAACAGGGAATCGTGGTGCCCAAGTCATAAAACATGGACTGCGAAACAATGGAAGAAAGTAATTTCGTCGGATGAGTGTAGTTGCACACTGCTTCCAACACCTGACCGAGTTTATGTCTCAAGAGTGGTACGTGGCAGGGGCTCGGCGATCATTAGGGCTACCATATCGTGGTATTCCGTGGGCCCAATGGGTACTGTGAAAGGTCGGATTACTGCCAAGGATTATGTATCATTTTGGTTGATCGGGTCCTTCCAACACAACGATCTTTGTTCTCCAATGGCGATGCTATGATCCAAGACAACAGAACCCCTTTCCACACATCTCACATCGACCAGGACTTGTTTTGTGAACACGAGGATAAACTGTCGCTTCGCTGGCCATCATAGTCATCACATCTCAATCTTATTGGTCTTCTAGGGTCTGATATGTACGAAAGGATGTAGGATTGCTATCTACATCGATGACCGTTATCTGAACGTGTCACTATTTTGCAGGAAGGATGGTGTAACATTCACTTGAAAACCATTCAGTATTTGTATTTATCTATTCCAAGACGACTAGAAGCTGTTTGAATGCCAACGGGTTTCCTGCACCGTATTAGGCGCGGTAATGTATTGTGATTTTGGTGTTTACATATTTTTGTCCAACCCCTGTAGCATATTTGCTGCTGTAGAGAAGGTATGAGAGTGTTCGTTTAGTGAAACTTTTCCGTGAGTGATAGTTAATGCTAAGTGTTGTTTGTGTTTATCATCATTATTTCTATAGCGTGCTGGAAACGTATAACTGCATGGAAAAAAATAGACCGTCGAACTAGAATTTTCAAAGGGTCGCTAAAGGCCAGCCACATTATATATCCAGAATTCGGTAACTCCCATTCTCAAACTTACTAGGGACCAAGAAAACTGAGTACAACTCAATACTATCGAGTCTACGGTTTATTTCAAAATTTGATCTAATCTCGTTTACGAACGCGTTATTCGGGAATGTTCAGGGAACTTTGAAATGACAAAGACATCTAGATTTGTAGCCACTCTATGAGTATAATAAAGGGAACTTGACTAATGTGAGAGTGTTTAGTATGACAGTCGAAGCTACGAGCGAGGCTATAAAACAAAATTTGCAAGCTTATGGTAATATTCGTGGTATTCGATAAGAGGTGCGGGCTGTCTATTATCAATTTCCCTTTTTAAATGGTGTACCATCGTTAAAAATTGAAGTCTGAAAGCTTGTTCCGTCGCTGATAAACATATGCGGCTAGCAGGGCTATGTAACTTATCCGTAAAAATTCCAAGCGTTTTTCGTATGCACCCAAACCGACCGTATTAAGCAGGGTGCTGAAACAAATGGTTCAAATGGCTCTGAGCACTATGGGACTTAACTTCTAAGGTCATCAGTCCCCTAGAACTTAGAACTACTTAATCCTAAGTAACATAAGGACATCACACACATCCATGCCCGGGGCAGGATTCGAACCTGCGACAGTAGCAGTCGCGTGGTTCACCGGCCGGCGGTGCTGAAACGAAAATATCGTAGGATAATAAATATTACGAAACACCTAGTAACTTAGCTTGGGTTAACAGTGCGATTAATGTTACCCGTATTCGAGCTCGAAATCATGAGCCACATGATGTTACAGATGTCAGTGCTGAAGTGTATGCACTATCTGTAAAAACTGTGAAATGCAAAACAATATCCATTCAATAGATACAATCACCGCCAAACAAGCTCAATTCGCAGAGCAGCAAAAATAGAAACATCAGAAATTATCAATGAGGGACCACATTTTGACATATAGAATGAACAGTCTAAGAGAAAAGCCTTTGGGAGTACCACTGAAGATACGCAATGAATGCCGGTCGAGTTGGAAACCACTACGAAACTCCGATAAAGCTTTACACAGATGCATTGGGCAGTGTCTCTAGTATGCCCGTCGATAGCGTCATGTCGCTCTTTTCAGTTCTGAGCGCACAGTGGGCACATAGAAATGAATGGCTAAACAGTGTCTCCCACGAAGAATGAGGGTCAAGTGAGAGATTTTGCCTGATGTCATGCAGCCCACATAACACAACTGCCATGCGGTTCTTTCTTCATGTCAGCCGCAGTGGCCCAGCGGTTCTAGGCGCTTCAGTGCGGAACCGCGCGACTGCTACTGTCACAGGTTCGAATCCTGCCCCGAGCACGGATGTGTGTGATGTCCTTAGGTTACTTAGGTTTATGTAGTTCTAAGTTCTAGGGGACTGATGACCTACGATGTTAAGTCCCATAGAGCTCAGAGCCATTTGAACCATACGCAGGAAGGTATAATGTAAGAACTCTCAACAGCATCAAATACTGATGAAGGTGAGCGTAAAGCCGTAGATACTGTGGTATCAGAATCTGCAGGGTCTCCCACACTGACAAAAACGTACGTATGGAGAAACGGGAATGCTCAAAGAAAACACCGAAGGAGAGAACTGTTATGGCTATTAAAAGTAAGCGTAAATACAGAAGAAGGGACGCGAAGCCGAATCTGATCACAAGGCCAAGACTTAGAACAAAACCGGAACCAATTACGTGGGCGTGCTGAAAAGTAATACCTCCGAAATTGTTATTCTTTTCTCAGTATCGACTGATGTATTACATGTAATACATTTTACTCGGTCGACGCAAGTTGTAACCGTCTGTGGCTAGAGGGCTCCGAATTGTAGAGTGTAACTTGGCGATGTGTAATGTAATTACGTCGATGTAAGAGACCCTCAGAAAAATTAAAGCACGAATTCGAGTAGTTCGTCAACACATGGAGCGCCCACTCCTTCAGCATGACAATGCTAGAACACACGTGAGTGCAGCGACGTCTGCAACAATCCGACGCCTTGGGTTCGCTGTTGTCGATCATCATACATACAGTCCTACGTGCCCTATCTGGTTTTCATCTGTTTCTAAAACTTAAAGAACACCTCTTCGAAGACTTCATTTTGAAAGTGATGAAGTGGTGCTAGTAGAAATGAAATGACGTTGTGTCTCCGTCAACAAAGCCAGACAGTGACAGTATCAACAGATTGGTCTCTCGTTGGGACACATGTGTTCGTGGCCAGGGAGACTTTGTTGACAACTAAATATGTAGGCATAAGGAGTGAAGATGTAGAATGTTCATAAATTTTGTTTCATTTGCAAGGCTTTAAGAGTTTTCATATAAAAATTCGGAGGCATTGCTTTTGAGCACGACCTTGTAGGAAGACATTGACATAGTAAGGAAGTGACTATGGCGGTGCAAAACTATAAAACCTCCATTTTCAAGGTTTTTAAAATCTCATCACGATTGAAACGGTATTTTTCAATTTTTAAGCACAACTGAAATAGACATAGGGTGTTGCTGTATCTAACGGTCACTGCTGTGCAGTTGCTCTTCCAAGCATCATCCCGAACTAGGAAACCAGTTGCGTCTCTTCCTGTGGTTACTTGACTTTAGGTACTTGGGCTATACATGGTTCTGTTTAAAAAGAATATCTCCATGAAGTCATAGCTGCATACGTCCATTTTTATGCCCTGTAGTTGATTTGCTGCATATAATAACATGTATTTCTGATTCTGCAGTCAAATAATCTATTATGCATTGGCTAGAACTGCGAATCAATAAAACACACAGAAATACAGACTAAAATTAAAATGAGTGATTTAATAATAGTATTTTTAATCTGACGTCTGCATATGATTTAGATATTAGGGAATCATGTTGAATAATGTTTAATCAAGAAAGGAAATCTCAAATAAATGGAAAGTGGTCCTTCGATATTCATTTAAAATACGGGTAGAAAATATCCATATCAAATGCTGTAAAGTTACGTTGATAGAGTTAAGAAAATGGCAGCAAAATCCCCAAACTAAGTAGTCATCAAAGATACCCGATAATGGAGTCCATTCCGTAATCACAATACACGAAATATTCAACACCTCAAAATAGTTCAGTGTTCAACACGATGATTTACAAAGTAACACATGCGATGCAAAGAATAGTGACTCATACTCTGTCTATTCTCACTGCCGTAATAAAAGCGGAAAAATTTAATCCTACTATCGAGAACATTCAGATCTCTAGAAATATAACGTAACTTTAAAAGTTAGAGCATTGTAGCGGCGTTCACCTCCCAGAATCAATTACCACTACGACTGACTCACGCAATTTACCATAAGCAAGTCTTCCTTCTTCCAGCAGTCGACATCAAGTATCCTGAATCAATCCCCTGAGCTCTTCACTGGAAGTCCCAGTCTCCATTTGACTTTCATAGTGTTCTGCCACTGTCTGATTTTCCATTAACTGGAGGCAGTAGCCGGCAGCGGTGGTCTCGCGGTTCTAGGCGCTCAGTCCGGAACCGCGCGACTGCTACGGTCGCAGGTTCGAATCCTGCCTTGGGCATGGATGTGTGTGATGTCCTTAGGTTAGTTAGGTTTAAGTAGTTCTAAGTTCTAGGGGACTGATGACCACAGATGTTAAGTCCCATAGTGCTCACAGCCATTTGAACCATTTTTGAACTGGAGGCAGTCCCCATCAGAATTACATCGTTATTAAGTTCTACAGGCATGATATGATTCTTCCTGACCTTCGGGGCTAAACTAATATATTACAACAATATTTAAATAAATAAATATTTTAAACATTCGGTCACGCTCAGACCATTCACAATAAATACAAATAAAGGTTTGTCCATAAATCAATAAGCCAGTATTCTTGCGCAAGTGCGCTCGCAATAAATGACAACACATTATCGTTACATATTGTTTACATAATTACGAGGGTTGGAACTTAAATAGTGGCAACAATTTATTCGCAACCGATGCAAAAGAGTTGCGTGTTTGCACCTGTTACTGTCCTTCAGATTAGTCACCAGCGTTGTGTAGAACACGTTGCCACCGAAGAGGAAGGCGTAGTATACCTTTAGCGGAGCCTGTTCCGTTGATGGTGCGAATGGAGCGGTCTACTGCTTGTCGAATCTATGGAACAGGTCTGAAACGAATGCCACGAAGTGGCTCCTTCATCTTCGGAATCAAATCGAAGTCCCAAGGGCTTAAGTCCGGGGAGTATGGTGGATGGTACAATACTTCCCAGTCCCATCGACCGAACAGAGCAGCCACAGCTTGTGCTGTATGCGTCCGCGCATTGTCGTGCAAAATGATGGGTGAGTTGCGTAGAGAGTGTCGCCGCTTCTTTCGCAAAGCTGGTCGCAGGTGATGCTCTAAACACGAACAGTAATACTGTGCATTGACGGTCTGCCGTGGAGGAACGTAATGCGTTAGGAGAACACTATCACAGTCGTACACGAGAGTCACCCCAACTTTAGACCGCTCCATTCGCACGATCAACAGTCTCTGCTAACGGTATACTACGCCTTCCACATCGGTGGCAACGTGTTCTACACAACGCTGGTGACTAATCTGATGGACAGTAACAGGTGCAAACACGTAACTCTTTTATATCGGTTGTGAATAAATAGTTGCCACTATTTAAGTTCCAAAACTTGTATTAACCTACTTGTCGTTTGGAACTCTTTTACAGTGGTGCTGCCAGGTAGCACATACAACTGACCAGCTCTTAAATTACCATGATTTTTTGTTACCAACTGTAATTAATATTTAAATAACGTTTCTGGAAAAATAGTAAAAATGTGAGGTATTCATGGCGTATTAATTCTCTTGGTAATTGTGGAATATATGATCTGACAAACATTTGCATGCTGAAAAGATATGAAAACGTAATAAATCAAGAAATGAAACAGAACAAATACATAGCTTTTAGAGATGATAGCTACAGTGCAATGCCATCGTATGAGACGTATGTTAAAATCACATGAAGTGTTTAAAATTTGTTAGTTAAGAGTTTGATTGTAAAAACGTCTGTTCACTGTGAAATATTAACTTCTGTACTTTTATAGATAATGAAAATATTGTTGTGTCGTTGGGTGCGCCTCATTTTTCTAAGATTGCATATGAACTGAGATTTGCTTTAATATTTGACTGAACCATTGTCGAATTTCAAAGAGCTGTATCAAGCCACGATTAAGCTTATCTGGCACTCCATCATTTTTGGAGCCTCTCCTGCACAAAAGTCATGCAGACAATACCCGTCAAAACTCCCGGTACTGGTACTTTGCCCATTTCCAGCCACACTGCTCGTCTCTTCACCTGGTTGGCCGGAACCGGTCATCTAGCCGGAATGTTCTGAGCCCGCCAACATTCAGGCGTACAACAAATTCGCCTTACCTCGTGCCCATTCTGAGCTGCCCAATCGCTCGTCTGCATACGCGTAACGTTACAAGCGCTACCACAGGAAGTTGCCGCAGACACTCTGGAGTTAATTCTGGTTGCTGTGTAGTGTGCTATAAAACGGTAACTCCCTTGCCACTGCTGTAATAACGGAGGATAGTATACCAACAGCAGAAAAGGTGAGGCTATTAAATGGAAGTGTGACAGCGATTTTATTAGAAGAAATACATCCAATAATTATATACGCCCCAAATGGAAGCAACAATTAAGCAGGAAGGACACAGTTCTTTAAACACGAACTACTCCCCAGTTTGCCATTGACATGGAATAAAGTTATGATTATGTGTGTGTGTGTGTGTGTGTTGGTGTTGGGGCGGCGGTTAATTGTTATCAGCCCTAGAGACCAGATGCCAAATTATAACTGGTGCACAGAACTTTACAAAATAATCACACAGCTAAATATGCTGCGGCACCGCTGGAGGCTGCGAACGGTGAGAAAATAGCCTACACTCACGTAGCCAGCATTTCGGCCAGCAGAATTCGAATCATCTATATCTCAAGGGATGCAGCTGTTAATGTCACATATGCTGAAATATGGCCCGTAAACGTTTTGGCTCACTGTAACTACTTCACAATAATCGATTTGGCAAAACAACAGACCTTTCGAGGAATGGCTATTGGAAACTTACACAACGACACAGAATTAAGAGAGACATGGAAGGTCTCCATGAGAAATATTAGAAAATATCCTAACAAACTGCAGTGATGGGAAGTGCATGCGAAACCGGAACTGAAGAAGCTACTCAGACGATACTGTTATAATAAATGTGAGAGGGATAAACGTACTGAATGACTCAATTTCCGCTGCCTTCAATAAATCTACGAAAATGCAGAAGAAATAACCAATAACAGTTTACGAATAAAGAAAACCGAAGCAAAAATCACATTACTGCAGAGAAGGAAGTTTTAAATAAGAAGTAAGATCAAGACATGACAATTTCGTACAAGAGGAAAATGCCTCCTTTTACAATCTAGTTCGCAAATACAAAATAACTGAGAAACGAGAGGAGACAATAGCCCAACAGGCGCCAATAAAATACGAAACTATGCAACATTTCCGTGAATTATATGCGGAAGCCAAGGCGGACGGGGGTTATCTTTGTTTCTGCAAGATATTGGTGCTGCCGTAAGTGAGGCAGAAAACAGCGCCCTCAGTGACACATTTACGGAAGAAGAAGTATTTGAAGTACTATCAAGAAGCCCGAGGGGAATAAATTACCGGCGGAATTCTACCTAACTTGTTGGATTATTCTAAAAGACAAACTTGACGTATTCAGCGACTCTTCTAACGTTAGGCAACTCCCTGCAAGCATTCAATTAGTGCTAATAATTTATGTACGGAAGAAATATCCTCCAACAAACGGAATTCTTGAAGCCAATAGCACATTTATTTCCTGAAGTGTCAAATTCTAATCGAATAGGGAAATTTTGTTTCCGTTCCTTAAAACGAGTGTACATGATTTGGAGTGCAGTGTGATGGTTACGAAAGTATATAACATGGTAATAATTTGTGATATATAACAAGCAAAAAATTGGTTCAAATGGCTCTGAGCACTATGGTACTCAACATCTATGGTCATCAGTCCCCTAGAACTTAGAACTACTTAAACCTAACTAACCTAAGGACATCACACAACACCCAGTATATAACAAGCGTTTCTTACATTTTTGTACCCATATGGTGCAAATTGGACTATGTATATTCATGTTTCATTTTCCTTTACTTATTTTTTCATTACATTCTATATATTGTTTGCAGTTGTTCCTTTTCTTATGTCATTTGAACGCTGTACACAGTATAAATTTAGCCTTTGCATACAGCTACTTGTATGTTCACTACTGTTTCGATTAGTAATAGATATTGTATATGATTAATGAAATGCAGAACACAAACTTTACGAAATGTAATTGAGCGGTCTTAAGAAAAGACAATTTGTTAAAGACGTTGAAGAGCGCAAACTCACTTCTTGTGTGATGTCAAGTATTTCTTCAATAATATAATGCTTTTCCTGAAGGAAGAATATTAACTGACAAAGAACTTCATTGTTGACCCTGCTTTAGAATTTGGACTTCACTGAGATTAGGACGTGACAGTATCATTGGCGACACTACCTTGAAGAGCAGCTACAGTCGTCTATAACGCACCAACGATAGTTGATTTACTAGGGGGCTACAAGAAGTCGTTGATCTATGGAACCCCAGTGGAAACAGAAGAGGACATGGTTACCGCTTGTCAAAATGTTTTTGCGCCATTTTGGTGCACGTTATGAGTCGGATGGTCGTCAGTGACCAATTTCTACAACTGTGAGTTGTTACTGTTAATACGAGTTGTTCATAGCGGTAAGAATAGGAAATACTCGTATGCCACCATTCGTTCCTAACTCGAAGTACTCATGTTAAGACCATTCAGCATCTGTAATATTTTGAATTTAAAATCTTGCAACATGAAGAATAAACATTGGCAAACATTGTTTTAAATCTCCCCTTAGTGATCGTGAGGAA
This sequence comes from Schistocerca gregaria, assembly GCF_023897955.1. Taxonomy (NCBI): domain Eukaryota; kingdom Metazoa; phylum Arthropoda; class Insecta; order Orthoptera; family Acrididae; genus Schistocerca; species Schistocerca gregaria. The sequence continues at coordinate 767,349,047 of NC_064931.1, read as the reverse complement.
TATTAATAATATGAGATAACAAGTAAATCCATTATTAAATGAAAAAGGTAGAAGTATTGAAGCATTTGTAATGTTAAACTGAAATTTTTCAGCTATGTACTGTATCATGTGGAATACTTCGTTCCAATACAGAGTTAAATGTCCTCTGTTGACTTATGAAGTCCGGTTCAAATGTTGCTCTACTGTTGTTATCAAGAATCTTTAGTAAAAGGGAGAGACAGAGCAAAAGCTCGTTTTGTGGAAGGACGGGAAATGAAATTGGCCACCCCCTTTGAAAGACACTTCCCTGGAATATGCCTTAAATGATTTAAGTAATAATGCAACATTTGGCTAGACGGATATTAGAACCGTTGTCTCCCCCGAACACGAATTCACTGCTCCTTGAGACTCGATCTTCTCCCATAAGTTACTAATTTAATCTCGATTAAATACAACGCAATATCCTTAAGCTGCGACATCATGGAGAACCGCCAAGGCAGCAGCTTTACTCTGTAACTAGTTTCACTCGTAAACCATCCACTTGTTGCTCTACAGAAATTCCAGTCCGTCCATTCAGAACACGTTCCCTGGAGTTCGTAAACAACTGCTTTCGTCATGAACGAGATACTAAACAATAGCGAAAACGTCTGGTTACTTTAAAAGGAAGTAAAAGACTACAATATCTGATTACACGAAGAGAAAAATGTTAAACAATATAAAAAATATGTAACTGCGTCAGCAGGAGAGAGAAAAAATTTAACGCTGTGTGGGAAACGGCCTGAAACACATGCAGAAAAGTTAGTACGGACGTTTTGAGCTCTGCCCTGACTAGGGCCCAGTTTCAACAAGTGAATTTTTACTTGGTAATGGATTAAACTCTTGAGTGGACAGCAACCGTCAGGCATTTCGTTGTAATTACAAACTGTATATCAGATAATTAATTGTAACTGATAGGTTGAAAAATATTTGTATAACGAATTGAAATTTGTCGGACTGAATAATATGACGTGTATTTTTAAATGTCCGTCAAAATATAGGCATTATATTTTCCTAACTTTTACTGTTAAATCGGGCGTCACGTTAACTTGTACCACTTCCAGAGGAAATAGGGCCATTTTAGTAGACTACATGCAAGTGCATATTTTTCAAAACTGTGGATAGAAACTAGTTTCGGCTTAATACATGCTAGCTTCAGATTTTTTTTTCTGTTTCGAGACTTTAGCTTCGCTAAAATGGGGTTAGTGTAATTTAGGACAAATCATACGTGAACTTCATAGTAGCAACAGTAACTAACGTGAGCCTAATTATTTTGTAAAAATAGCGATGTTATCTATTGATATACTTTGAAACGTCCCCTTAGAACAATTGTACATGATTGTGCTTAAACTACAAAAGAATGGCCCTGACTAACATGACTAACATTAACCTATACGTTTCACAAATCACTTACCTCACAAAAATCTTGGTTACTCGAACTACTGCAATACAGCGAGCACCACTACTCCCAGCTAAATAAAAGATTCAAACTACGGAAGGCTCTAATAACTCATAGGTATAGTTAGCAAATGAAAGATTTTAATAGAGAACAAACAATGTATTTACCTTAATAGTCATAATATATATATATCAGTTCATGACATCCATTCTTACAAATTTCAAAACTCCGCCATCTCTCTCCCCACATCCACCACTGCTAGCAGCTCACCTCCAACTGCGCAACGCTACGCGCTGTTAACATCCAGCTGCCCAACACTACAATGGCGAGTATTACACCAATGCCAACCAGCCACTGACTGCACACAGCACAGCCAGTGATTTTCACACAGAGCGCTACTTGGCGTTACCAATACAAAAATCCTAAACAGCCTACTTACAACTTGATTTAAGATTGTTATTATCCGCATGCCACGATAATCGCTACAGCATAGCACGGTGCTCCGACCAAAAACAGATTCTGCCATAGAAAACACCTCCTGAGTTTTTGTTTTGTTTCGAATACACAAGATGGTGAGTTAATACTATTTTTTATGATTATTGGTAATTCTCTTACGAGGCACTGGGCAGTGGAGAGAAAGGGGGCAGGGACAGGGGGAATGGAAAGACAACCTCATTGTGTGACTGACACTGATTGCAGCACCACTTTTCATTTACAAAAAATGTCACAAGGAAGCAAGGATCCTTAGAGTACTAGAGCAGCGTTGATCGAGGATTCGACTTCGTTCGTTAGAATTTTTTTTTTTTATAATTGCTTCTAACTACCTGCAAGCCGCTTGAAATGGGAGATAATCATTTCAAAGGAATGAAAACGAAGAAAGTCAACCAGTATTTAATGAATCTTTTCGTTTACTGCCGCGGAATAAATATTTAGTTTGTTTTAAAATATAGAGGTAGGATACTCACAGGTCGCGACAACGGGATATTCCAGTACTGTACTCTCTAACACGTAATGAAGAGTGGGCATACATCCGAATTTATTTCGTCCCAACGAAACAGTCTTCTTTAGAATTTCGACAAGGTATGTATAGTGGTGTGCAAAACATAAGGATGAAAGTAACAGTCACGTGAGGTGTCACTGCCAAGTAAACAGATTGATGAAACATGGACCATACGTAGAAAGAAACGATACAGTATAGTACAGAATGTAAATGAAAGAAATGTGCAGTGAGACGAAGAGATATGACACTTTTATTCAAAGATATTAGCTGCACCGAAGTCACCGGCTCTGGTCTCCTGGACATGAAAAAAGGCGGGAAGTGATTCTTAACAGACTGTGTTGTTATCACGGACGACAGTGTATGCTCTACACTGCGATTCGATGCTAACAGCAAGGTTGAAAAGATGTTTTTATATTAGGGCGTTCCATTCTTCCACCAGGACGGTTGAAAACTGTTGTATGGTTTTTAGTGTACACCGATCAGCCAGAACGTGATAACTACCGGCCCACTATAGATGTAAACCCCTCCAGGAGATAGCAACGTCACCTAGCGGGGAATGACTGCTAGTCAGACATAAGCAAGAGGCATGTAGTATCAGTGAGCGTGCCGTCCGTTTGTAGAATGGGGAAGGCACGCGGTGTATCTGAGTTTGACCGAGGGAAGACTGTGATGGCCCGAACAGTTCGCAAAATTGCACAACTTGTTGGGTGTTCCTGGAGTGCTGTGGTGAGCGTCTTCAACAAGTGACGAAACCAAGGTGAAACCATCCCCAAACGCCGTGAGGTTGGGCGTCCAACCCTCATTGCAGATGTCGGACGTTGTAGCTGTGCAGACTGGTAAAACAGGACAGCTAGTGGCGGCTCTATTATGCTCTGGAGAACACTTACATGGGCACCCATTCGTACAAGGGAGCTCGTGTAAGGCACAGTGGTGGTCAAGAAGTATCACACACTAGTTGCAGACCACATACATTCCTTCATGACGATCATGTTTCTCGACGGTAGTGGAATTTTTCAACAAGATAATGCACCATGTCACAAGCACAGGAGTGTAATGGAGTGGTCAGAGGAATACAGTAGCGCGTTCCAGTTGACATACTGGTCCCCTAGCTCGTCACATCTGAACCCGATCGGACACATCTGGAATGTTATTGAACTTGGCGTCAGAGCTCATTGCCTCCCTTCACAGAATTTACCGGAATTAGGTGACTTCTGTGTTGCAGATGTGGCGCCAACTCCTTCCAGTGACTTACCAATGTCTCACTGCTTCCATGTCCGACGTGTCACCGCTGTCATCCGTGCAAGAGGAGGACATACCGGCCATAAATTAAGTGGCCATTATGTTCTGGCTGATCAGTGTATGTGGGTAAGCTGCAATGCATCTCCCTAACGCATCCAACACTTGTTCGATAGGATTTAAGCCGGACGTAGTGGTCCAGGTGCTATAGCATGTGGGGATGTTCACTGCCCAGTCACATTAATGTGACCACCAGAGCCATTTGACCACCTGTGAGATGTCTGAATAACCATCTTCTGTGGCGCGGACCTTTGCGAGACGAACAGGAAGAGAGTCAGTTAGATTCAGGAAGGTGCTGACAAGGATATGGAGTCATAGCGACTCCACTGTTGTGCCTCACTGCGCTAGGTTTCGCGGTTGAGGTCCCAGGGCGCTAAAAGACCGATCGAAGTTGTCCCACCGATTCTTCTTTTAGAAACGAGGAGTTTGGTGGCCAGGGGAGTATGCTACACTCAGCCTGGTGCTGTTAGAACCACGCAGGAACAGTGCAAGCTGTGTAACACATTGAGTTGTCCTGCTAGTAGATGCCACCTTGCCAAAGAAAAACAAACTGCATATGGGGGTGGACATAGTCCCCTACGATAGATGCATACTTGTTTGATCCAGTTTGCCTTCCAGAATGACACAATCACCTAAGGAATGCCACGAAAACATTCCCCAACAATAACGCTCCCTCTTCCGGCCAGCCGCGCGGGGTAGTCGCACGGTCCTGGGCGCCTTGTTACGGTTCTTGCGGCTACCCCCGTCCGAAGTTCGAGTCCTCCCTCCGGCATGGGAGTGTGTGTTGTCCTTAGCGTAAGTTAGTTTAGATTAGATTAAGTAGTGTGTAAGCCAAGGGAACGATGACCGTAGCAGCTTGGTCCCATAGTCCTTACCACAAATTTACAAAATTTCTTCCGGCCTGGATCCTCCCGGCAATTTTTCAGGGTGTTTGTTTCAGACGTTTCACGCCACTGGAGTGATTCATCTGAAAAGACCACTTGTCGACACTCAGTGCACGTCCAGCTGCGGCACTGTCGTGCAATTTCCAGCCTTCGTCACCGATGCACAGCAGTTGCACTGGTGCATGAGCCAAGCGCCTGGTGCGGGGCTCATATGTAGCAACGTTCACTAATTGGTCGTTGAGGAGACACTGTTGGTAGCCCTTGGTTCATCTGGGCGGTCATCTGCTCAGCAGATGAACATATATTCACCATTACGCATCTCTGCAGCCGTTGTTCACCCCCGTCATCTGTGATTCCCGGTGCACGACATTTGCCTCGTGACCTGTTTGGATAGGGCCATTTTGTCATGCACGGTATACTTTAACTACGGCGGCATACGAACAGTTTACAGACTAAGCCGTTTCCACCCTTGGGCTGAAAGGTAATGACCATGCTCTTTCGGACGTCAGATAAACCGATGCGTTTCTGCATTGCGACGACTGCAATGTTTGTAGGTCCTCCCGGACACGCTTTATACAGGATGTTACAAAAAGGTACTCTCACTCTCGTTTACTTTACGACGATTCCTCGTCCTAAGACACAAAGGCATTGTTGAATAATAATAAGAAGTTCCAATATGCCTGTTGAACACTTCTCCAATCTGAAATGTGCGGTAAGCAATAACATCCCTATTGTTGAAACTCTCCAGACCCGACATTGCTGCCACTGTAGTACTAGGATACCGTACAATGGCAACAGTCATCCATCCATTCCCATGTTGAAAAGTGTCATCTTTCGTAAATGTGAAATTAAGAACACAACCACAAAAGACAGATGGGCCCTGTAAAAAAGTCTGATCTGCAAGAGGATTAATAGCAGCTTGAATGTTATCAAGCCTTATACACAATCGGGAGTGATCGCCTCACTTTTCCCCTATACTCACTTCTATACCGCACATTTCAGATTGGAGAAGTGTTCAACAGGCATATTGGAACTACTTATTATTATTCAACAATGCGTTTGTGTCTTAGGACGAGGAATCGTCGTAAAGTAAACGAGAGTGAGAGTGTGTCTGTGTGGGTGAAAGGTATGGCCAAGGACATGTGTCCGGAAAGGCCTAATTTCTATGTTAGAGCTCATTTTAGTTTCCTCAGTATGTACTGTACTTCCTCGATTCACCGCCAGTTGGCCCAATTGAAGGAAGGAAATGTTGACTTCGGTGCTTGTGGTGACATGCGACTCATTGCTCTACAGTACTAGCCTCAAGCACATCAGTACGTAGCATCAACAGGTTAGTGTTCATCACGAACGTGGTTTTGAAGTCAGTGCAATGTTTACAAATGCGGAGTTGGCAAATGCCCATTTGATGTATGGATTAGCACGGGGCAATAGCCGTGGCGCGGTACGTTTGTATCGAGACAGATTTCCAGAACGACGGTGTCCCGACAGGACGACGTTCGAAGCAATTGATCGGCGTCTTAGGGAGCACGGAACATTCCAGCATATGACTCGCGACTGGGGAAGACCTAGAACGACGAGGACACCTGCAATGGACGAGGCAATTCTTCGTGCAGTTGACGATAACCCTAATGTCAGCGTCAGAGAAGTTGCTGCTGTACAAGGTAACGTTGACCACGTCACTGTATGGAGACTGCTACGGGAGAACCAGTTGTTTTCGTACCGTGTACACTATCAGCAGTTGATTGGCCTCCACGAGTACACTTCTGCGAATGGTTCATCCAACAATGTGTCAATCCTCATTTCAGTGCAAATGTTCTCTTTACGGATGAGGCTTCATTCCAACGTGATCATTCAAACGTGATTCACAATCTACATGTGTGGGCTGAAGAGAATCCGCACGCAATTCTGCAATCACGTCATCAACACCGATTTTCTGTGAACGTTTTGGCAGGCATTGTTGGTGACGTCTTGATTGGGCCCCATGTTCTTCCACCTACGCTCATTGGAGCACGTTATCATGATTTCATACGGGATGCTCTACCTGTGCTGCTAGAACATGTGCCTTTACAAGTACGACACAACATGTGGTTCATACACGATGGAGCTCCTGCACATTTCAGTCGAAGTGTTCGTACGCTTCTCAACAACAGATTCGGTGACCGATGGATTGGTAGAGGAGGACCAATTCCATGGCCTCCACGCTCTCCTGACCTCAACCCTCTTGACTTCCATAAGGGGACATTTGAAAGCTCTTGTCTACGCAACCCCGGTACCAAATGTAGAGACTCTTCGTGCTCGTATTGTGGACGGCTGTGATACAATACGCCATTCTCCAGGGCTGCATCAGCCCATCAGGGATTCCATGCGACGGAGGGTGGATGCATGTATCCTCGCTAACGGAGGACATTTTGAACATTTCCTTTAACAAAGTGTTTGAAGTCACACTGGTACGTTCTGTTGCTGTGTGTTTCCATTCCATGATTAATGTGATTTGAAGAGAAGTAATAAAATGAGCTCTAACATGGAAAGTAAGCGTTTCCGTACACATGTCAACATAACATATTTTCTTTCTTTGTGTGTGAGGAATGTTTCCCGAAAGTTTGGTCGTACCTTTTGTAACACCCTGTATACCCTACACTGCTACACTGCTAGTTCCGCCCGCTGCCGCCTGTGAGTGGTTATTGCACGTTGACGTCGAACAGAGGAGGTAGTCACGTTAATGTGAATCGACCGTGTAATATTGCATATAAGTATTGACCTCCAAATTTTTGAAAACGGTACACTCACCCGTGAATGTTACTGTGACACTGTACTCCTTTACCATGTTTGTTCAAATGGCTCTGAGCACTATGGGACTTAACTGCTGAGGTCATCAGTCCCCTAGAACTTAGAACTACTTAAACCTAACTAACCTAAGGACATCACACACATCCATGTCCGAGGCAGGAGTCGAACCTGTGACCGTAGCGGTCTCACGGTTCCAGAATTACCATGTCTGTGTTATCAGCGGTACGTTCCGCCCTGGCTTCGTTTTTGTGAATAACAACAATGCGAGACCACACCTAACAGTGCAGGTGGAGGAACCCTTGGGATGAGAGTATATTTGGCGAAATGGTCTGGTCTGCTCTCCCGACTTAAATCCCATCGACCAGGTGTGCGATGCATTGGAAAGACGTATTGCAGAACGTCCACTCACACCACCTACCATCCAACAATTGTCAACCGCAATAGTGTGGGTATGGAATGCCCAATTATAAGAACTCCTTACCAAAATTGTGGCCAGCATGGGAGTGCGTTGCAGAGAACACCCTATGAAGAACCGCGTCCGCCTTTCTGCAATGTCCACTGCACCATAATGAATCGCTGTGGTTTCAACGCAATTAATGTCTTTGTTCAAACGTGTTATGTCTGTTCGTCACATTGCGTATTTCTTTCGCTTAGCTTCTGTGCTACACTGTATTAGTTATGTCGACGTATGGTCCAAGTTTCATCAAACTACTTTACTTGGTACTGACACATCATGCGAAAGTTGCTTTTGTCCTGAAGTTCGGCACACCAGTATACCTCATGGGGTGGATTAATGTGTGTATCATTTGGAATAAACGAAATGGTGACCTTATACTACATTTCATACGAATTTTGATAATTCTCTTTCGAGACACTGGAAAGTGAAAGAAAGGGGTGGGAAGCGAAAGGACGTGACAGAAATTTACAGTGATATAGCTAGTGTGCAGCACTTCAGTTTTACGGAAAATGTCGGAAGGTACCAAGTATTGCATTGATAAAATATTATGTCTACGTTAAACCAGGATTCGACTTCGTTTGTGGGAAATTACCGACAAGCCTCTTTGAATGTGGAACAATCATCCCGAAGGATGAAAAATACATAAAATACGTTTTCTGAGTGTTTTCGTTTATTGCAGTTGAATAAATAGTTAGTTTGAAAATATTGAAGTAGAATACTCACAGATCTCGACAACAGGATTCCCCAATGCTGTACGCAGCAACATATAATGACAGGATGGACATATTTCTGATTTTACTTCGTCTCAAAGAAACGGCCTCCGTATTATTTTATTTGGAATCAGGACAAGATAACACCCTGAAGCACCAAAGAAACTGGTTTAGGCACGAGTATTCAAATACAGAGATAGAAAAAAGAGGCAGATTAAAGCGTTGCGGTAGGCGACGCCTAATTAAGACGTCAAGTGTCTGGCGCAGTTGATAGATCGATTACTGCTGCTACAAGATACCTTACCAAGATTTAAGTGAGTTTGAACGTGGTATTATAGTCGACGCACGAGAGATGGGACACACCATCTCCGAGGTGGCGATGAAATGGGGATTTTTCCGTACGACCATTTCACGGGTGTACCCTGAATTTCAGGAATTCGGTAAAACATCAAATGTACGACATCACTGCGCCTGTGAAAGATCCTGCAAGAAGGGGACCAACGACGACTGGAAAGAATCGTTCAACGTGACAGAAGCGCAACACTTCCGCAAATTGTTGCAGAATTCAGTGTTGGGGCATCAGCAAGTGTCAGCGTGTGAACTATTCAACGAAACATCATCGATATGGGCTTTCGGAGCGGATGGCCCACTCGTGTACACTTGATGACTGAACAACACAAGGCTTAAGCGTCGCCTGGGCGCTTCAGCACCAACTTTGAACTGTTGATGACTGGAAACATGTTGGCTGGTCGGACGAGTTTCGTTTCAAACTATATCTAGCGGATGGACGTGTACGGGTATGGACACAACCTCATGAATCCATGGCTCCTGTATGTCAGCAAGAGAATGTTGAAGCTGGTGCAGACTATGCAATGGTGTGGGGCGTGTGCATTTGAAGTAATATGGAGCCCCTGCTATGTATAGATACGATGTGACGAGTGACATGTACGTAGGCATCGTTTCTGATCACGTGCATCCATTCATGCCCGTTGTGAATTCCGACGTAGTTGGACAATTTCAGCAGGACAATGCGACACCCCACACGTCCAGAACTGCTACAGAATGGCTCCAGGAACACTCTTCTGAGTTGAAACCCTTCCTCTGGCCACCAAACTCCCCAGACATAAACATTATTGAGCACATTTGGGATGTCTTGCAACGTGTTGTTCAGAAGAGTTTTCCAGCCCCTCGTACTTTTAAGGATTTATGGACAGGTCTGCAGTATTCAAGGTGGCAGTTCCCTCCAGCACTACTTCAGACATTATTCGAGTCCATGCCACGTCGTGTTGCGGCACTTCTGGGTGCATACACGATATTAGGCAGGTGTACCAGTTTCTGGTGAATAAAATCTTCTACACTGGCTGTTTCAATACTTTTATTAAAAGTCACTTTCGTTTTCGCATCAATAGAGATGCATCTTCTGTTGATCTGAACAAGAAAGTGAACAATAACTGATTGCAAACCAGGATAATAGTGTTAAAAGACTTCGGTTTGGTAACCAGCATAGTCTTAATATGCTAGTAATGGAATTTGATTTTGATTTCAACCCAAAACATGTAATCTAACGGATGTTGTGTTTGATCATGAGGAATTACAACTGCTGGATAAGGGATTGTCATACAATACGCATCAGGTGACGTCGCAACAATACATAGCTTTTTTTAATTTCCCACGGTTTTTCTGTGATAGACGGTATGCTATTGACGACAGTCAAGCGTAATGATGTGGCTATTGGGGTTAACAAGGTACTGCAGTCATATTCTAGTAGTTCATGCTGTGTGGATCACTTTTCATCTACAATATCTTCAGAAAAGAATACCATAAAAAAGATTAATAAAAAAATCAAGGATGATAGTGCTCTTACAGTGAATGCGGATGCACCCAAGTCAGCGGTAGTTATATCAGAAGAACAGTAAGTGTGTAAGGTTGAACAGTTTAAAGCGAAGAACTAAATACACAAGAGTAGTTTCGATCTAACAGTTAAATATTGGCAAGTATAAAAAAAACTAAAGAACAAAAAGATTTTTCCAGTCGCTATAAAAAGAAGTCCATAATACCGATGGATCCGTCTGCTCCTAGACTTCGAGGAGTTGTTAAGATTAACAAAGAAGATATGCCTCTCCACTCAATTATTAATGCAAGAAGTGGTCTTGGTTCTAGAGATGCTCTTAACCAGATATTTCGATAAAAAATTTTAAACATCCCGTAAGTGCAGCATATCAAATAAGAATGAACTTTTGAGTAAACTGTCCGACTTAGCAGTGCCTGAAAAAAATTCACTTGTTTCTTTCGACATAAAAAAATATCTATACAAATATCCCGACAGAGCGTGTAGAGTATATAGTGAGAGAGATTATTAAGAAACACGGCTGAAGATTTTCTAGATGGGACTGAAGATATACTTAAACTGCCGAAGCTATCTTTAAGCTGTAATTGTTTTAAATATGAGAATAACATATACTTACAAAGACAAGGCTTGGTTATGGGCTCGCCTCTTTCATATTGCTTAGTCAACATTTTTATGACTTTTTTGAACAGAATGTCAACGTTAATCTAAACATTTATTCCAGTAAGGTAGTCTTTTGGGACACGTATGTCGATGGTGTCGCTTTGTTACGTAAGGTTTCTTTCATGACTGTAGAGATTTTGTGGGGCTCTTAAATAAAATGAATGACAATATCAAACTTACCATGGAGGAGACTATAGTGGGGGCTCTTCCTTTTTTTGGATCTGTGCATCAGGATTAATGGTAACACAATAGTAATTAAAAACCAGTAATTCATAGCTCCTGTATCCATCCACTGCAGTAAAAGAAGGCAGCGTTCAGGGCGCTGCTTTACAGATTACACAATGTACCTTAGTCATGTGAAGATAGGACTAGTAATTTAGGAAAATCCCGTATATAGCGTATTCTATTGGATACGATGCCGACTGTATCTACAGTGTTAAAACAAACGTGTCGCAGAAAATGAATACAGGGTCTAATAATGTGGGCAACTCTACGTCATCTAGTACTTTAATGACACTCGTACCGACAGATAACATTCCCTATAATGATAATAAATATCATGTGATACCTAATTATGCTAATATTTGTAGCAAGATCGGTAACAATCTGATCCCTAAGAATAAAAAATGGCTGTCGGCACTATGGGACTTAACTACTGAGGTCATCAGTCCCCTAGAACTTAGAACTACTTAAACCTAACTAACCTAAGGACCTCACACAACACCCAGTCATCATGAGGCAGAGAAAATCCATGACCTCGCCGGGAATCGAACCCTGGGACCAGGGCTTGGGAAGCGAGAACGCTACCGCACGACCACGAGCTGCGGACGCCTAAGAACATACATCCATCCTATTGCGTCCCAAGGAATAATGGAATAATATTTAGGCACAGGGTGATTACAAAGCGGGAAGACTTTAAATTACCAGGTGAGCATTGCATCATGTGTGGCGATTACCATTCCATGTATATAGGCTAAACGGCAAGAGGCTTTGAGGTACGTTTTGGATATCAAACTAATAAATCGGGCTCAAAGTCGCTTCTAAACACCCAATTGCAAGAAGCAGGCCATTTGTTTACTAACCTCCATTCCTGTTTACAGATGCTACACTGCTTCGGAAGAGGTTGAAATTTACCGTCCACTAAAAAAGTTCTCCGAAATTACTCTTAATGCGCAGATCGATCTTCGCCACAAAAGACTGCTATTCAATTTTGATTGTCTAAACAGATAATGTTTAGCCTACCTATACATCCAACTGCTGCGTACCTACAGGACACTGTTATTCTTTGATGAGGTTCTTGTTTTCGTAAGACTTTATTTTATTCGATATCATTAAACACTTTACATGCTCTGCAATAATACGGATGTGCTATACCTATAGTGGGTCTAAAAAATATAGCAATTAAAAACGTTGTTAGCTATGCTTCTCAGAGTGAAATTTTCATGAGTTTTAGAATTCTAATCGTTTGTAATTACGAATGTCTTTAAAAGAGAAAAAAGAATCCCTAAAGACCAAATAACACGTAACAGTACGTAAGGTAGACTCACTGCAAAGCCAATTCCCATCTCTCTACTCATAGATAGCATCAGTTCTGTCCGAGATTCACGCTAGCGCCACCTTGCAGACGTGGCTCGTAATACCGACTCACCAGTAAAGTTTACGCTGGCCTCGTACACCCTTCTATGCTGTCTATGGGTTGGTAAGACATTCAAGCGTTTTTATACCTGTCTGTCGAAATTAAGACATGTTACTGTTGTGTTTTTAGTTAATTCGCATGGTAGTCAGAAATTTTAATAGATATATCCGATTTTGTATTACTTATAGGTGCTCTGCGGTCTCGATTATTTTGATATGGACTACCAATTTTAGATTGATTTCTGCTTTTACGTTGACAATGAACGATGGGACTTTGCTCCAAGCAATCACTTAGTCGTGCCATGACTGTTTAAAGAACCTGCGAGTACACTGGTCTTATTAATACAAGGCGCTTCATGGTAGTACACATCTTTTTCAAGCCGTTGCAGTTCTGTAATGTTTAAATTTCTTCACCTGAAGATGCATCTCTGTTGATACGAAAACAATAGTGACCTTTTAATAGAAGTACATTAACAGCCAGTGACGAAGATGTTATTCACCATATGGATTTATGGTTGCGGTTGCCCGACCTTTAAAATACTGTGTTCAAAATAATTGTAGCCTTCAAGAAAGTATAAATATTAAGTAGTTTTTTTCTTTTCTGCATATTTGCACAAGAACTGGAAACTTCTTATTTGTAGAATGAATAGAAACATCCGAATAAAAAGAGCAACTAAAGCACTCTTTATTCAAGACTTGAACGTTGGACGTGTGTGAATGTGCGCAGCTGCATCTTTCAGGGAATATTTCTGATGCCCGTGGTTGAGGAGATGTAAATACAGGACACGTGGTACTGCTCACAATAGCACAAACAAACCACGCTACGGACAAACATAAATAAAACACTCAACTCGTTTCTGGTCTGTGTTGCTCTCTGCGCATTGCAGCTCGGTATGTAAATACAGTAGACTCTGACTCAGGTTCCATTTCTTGCTGCAGTTTTCTCATACAGGCTGTATACTTTCAGAATAGAAACAAAAATATGGCTGAAGAGAAACGTATTTTCTCCGAAACTCCATAGTCTGAAACGTTAAAATTATATTATGCCTTACATGATCTTTAAGATAACCTGAACTTGTTTTTATCGATTTGTCACTAGTTTGTATCGCTCGTACAAACTATAGAATCAGTACAAGTACTAAATGTTTCTTCCGCCATAATTAACCGAGCGAGGTGGCGCAGTGGTTAGACACTGGACTCGCATTCGGGAGGACGACGGTTCAATCCCGCGTCCGGCCATTCTGATTTAGATTTTCCGTGATTTCCCTAAATCGCTCCACGCAAATGCCGGGATGGTTCCCTTGAAAGGGCACGGCCGACTTCCTTCCACGTCCTTCTCTAATCCGATGAGACCGATGACCTCGCTGTCTGGTCTCCTTCCTCAAACCAACCAACCAACTCCCCCTTAATTAACCCTATAAGACTAAAAGGGGGAAAATGCTACTGTTACTAAACAATCGTAAATCTTACTGCTCCATATTTTATTCAAAAGAAGTCATAATCTATACTTCATATACTAGTTAAGGTGGGGTGCAAGGGGGGGGGAAGGTGGGGGGCAAGGAGGGGGGGAAGGTGGGGGGGCAAGGGGGGGAAGGGGGGCAAGGTGGGGGCCGAACAGCACAATAACCCTGGATTTGGTGTGGGGCGGCGGTGGGGTGAGTGGACTGCTGTAGCCTGTTGTGGGGTTGTGTACCATTGCGGTTACAGCGGGGGCGAAGCCTCTTCGTCGTTTCTGGGTCCCCTGTTCAATACAATACAATACAATATTTATACCTACCAGACTTTTCTTCTGACGATAGTACACTTTTTTGACGGTCCTTCTTCGCATGATATCATTTTCTATTCTTTACACATCTGCCAGTCCATCTTAAGTAGTCTTCTGATTCTTTCACTCTTACTGCTTACAACTAAAGAATAGCAAACAGTGCACCGTCTTATCCTCGACTACACTGTTGATATGTTGATTCGGCGGGAGGGCCTCGCAATTCGTGACAGCGCCTCTAGCAGCGCGGCCACTCCGCGGCCGAGACGTTCTAGGCGCTTCAGTTCGGAACGGAGTGACTGCTATTGTCGCAGGTTCGAATCCTGCCTCGGGCATGGATGTGTGTGATGCCCTTAGGTTAGTTAGGTTTAAGTAGTTCTAAGTTCTAGGGGACTGATGACCTCACATGTTAAGTGCCATAGTGCTCAGAGCCATTTGAGCCACTCCGCGCAACGCTGTTGATATACATTTTTGTCCAGCAATAACATCATGTGTAATTAACTGGACTGTTAAATCAGTGTTATGTCACACTGATACCCGTGAACTGAAGTAAACAACAAAATACGTGACTGTTAAAAACGTAAGAGAACTTGTAAGAGTGTCTACCCAATATTGTTTTGGCAGAGCTCTGCGTGCTCTTAACAGAGCGCCGAAACGCAGGAATGTGTACCTTGACTGTTGTGTGGTTGCAAAATACGCTTATTTTACGTTTTAGGTATAATGACCTCGTGTTTTATTCCTACACTACCAAGGCAACTTATTCGAGGTCTTGCCATAACAAGAAAATTAACCGATGATGCTGTCAATTTAAAATGGCCAGTTTTGCAAAGTCGTGGCATAACAGGACGATATATCATTGCAGTGTAATAATGATATTAGCGTCCACAGCTTCAACAGCAGTCGAGCTGTCGGTGGCTCCAAAGCAAATTCAAAAGGCTGCCAACAAAATATTTGGTCATTTGTCTATGAACGTAAACAGGTTTTTTGGGTAAAACAGCTTATTTTAAATCTAGTCTAAAATAGTTTTTCCGGCTAACTTCCTTTATTTCATAGACAAAACTTTAATTAAACACGGGTAGCGTAAAATGTATATTATGAAAATATACAGGGTGTTCAGAGACAGCCCAAAACGCTTGAAAGGGTGTTGCAGAGTAGGTTGTATTGAGAAATAATTCTTAAGAAAAAGGTTCGATAAGTTCCCGGTTTGAGTTAATTAGCGTTGAATTTAGCCAATCAGGCCGTTACGCGCGCAGAAGGAAGCTGCCTACCTGATACAATTAGACTCAGTTCTTCTCATAACATTGATGATACCGCCCGAGACTGCTCAGCCTTTAGCTCAGATCGATTCTTACTATCGTCCTATGTCCAATTTTTGTATCGTCGTCTTACTCGCTTACAGGAAACTACACAAAATACATGTTTTGGGGACACCGTCTCAGGTGGGCCGCTTGAATCTGTCCACGCAAAGGCCATATTAACTAAGTTCAATGCCAACTAACTGGTGAACGGTGTAACGTATCGATTTTTTTTCAACAATTATTTCTCAGCACAGGCCACCCTGTGTGTTTCAGCCTCCCCCCACCCCATCCCCCCCCCCCCCCATTTTCTTTATTGGTGAATATCTGTTTCACATACAACACGAATATTAAAAAAAGACTAGTATGTCCTTTTACATTAAATATCAGCCACTCTACTGTTAAAACTCCTCTGTAAATTTACACAATCCAATCGTCTGCGCATAGCCTGTAAACTTATTCGTTCCGTATAATTTTTTGTAAAGCGCGTACATGAAATGTCGAACATATTACTAACCTACTAAGTGATGCTGCAGTTCCCTAAACGGAAGGAATTCGATGTCATCTCGTTACATGTACCGTAGCTCCTTCGAACGATTCTTTTATCGAAATGCCCGCATTTCGTGGTCGTGCGGTAGCGTTCTCGCTTCCCACGCCCGGGTTCCCGAGTTAGATTCCCGGCGGGGTCAGGGGTTTTCTCTGCCTCGTGATGGTTGGCTGTTGTGTGATGTCCTTAGGTTAGTTAGGTTTAAGTAGTTCTAAGTTCTAGGGGACTGAAGACCATCGATGTCAAGTCCCATAGTGCTCAGAGCCATATGAACCATTTTTTTTATCGAAATGATGTGAAACGTGTCAGTTTAAAGAATATATGTAGAGGATTATTGTGAACATTAACGGACACGTTATATTTTAGTCCTGCACATCCAATTACACACAGACCCATGTTTCTTTCACTGGCTACCAATTATTAAGAAGTAGTTCTGTGTAAGTAGTGAGTCCCTTAAGACATTTAGTGGAAATATACAAAATATGCGAAGAGCAAAAGTAGCTGAACTCAATTGTTTGAGAAGCACAGTAATATGCTTCTTCCAATTCGAGTTTGCACCAATATGCATACCCAAACATTTGGAGCATTCTCCCCTGTTCACTGACTCCTGCTCGTGTGACTCTATTTGTGAGCCTATTTGTTATACTGAATACAGTGTATCTTTTCCAAAATCTAGGGAGACTCCATTATCTGACAACCACTATATAACTCTCTATAAAATGTCATTTACCATCACTTATGTTGCTTTTTCTGTAATGGGATTTATTGTAACACTGGTATCGTCTGCAAAATGTATCAATTCTGCATGTTAAATGTTTAGTGGAAGGACATTCACATATATTATAAGGAGTGGGAGTTAATTCAAAATTGTACACAGTGGGGCCCCATTTGTGATTTCTTCCCAGTCTCTAAAATTTTCTACACTTCCGACATTGTTTGAATTATACAGCACAAAATTTTGCACACCCTTCGTTAAGTATGATTCAAATTATCTGTGCATAAAACCATCAAAACCATACAACGTGATTTTGTCTAAGGGAGCTACATGATATACACAACATGACGCAACGAAAAGATCACAAAATACCAACTGGCGATATTTTATTGTTTATAGCTTTTACTGTTTGATAAGTGAGTGAATAAATAGCGTTATCCGCCTAGCAACCCTTCTGCAATCCAAACTGCTATTTGCTAAGTAAATCGTTTCCACTTAAGTATGAGACTACTCTTGAATATATTCTTTTTTTCGAATGCTTTGGAAAAGGTTAACAGCAAGGAAACTGGATGGTTATTGTTTAAGTCCGTCTTGTCACCTTTCTTACGAATTGGGTCAACAATTCTATATTTATCTGTTTTTTGGTTGGTTGATTCGGGGGAGGTACCAATCAGCGATGTAATCGGCCCCTTTGGATTAAGGAAGGATGGGAAAGGCAGGCGCCCGTGCCCTTTAAAAGGAACCATCCCGCCATATTTTTGACGTGATTTAGAGAAATCACGGAAAACGTAAATCAGAGTGGCAGGACATGGGTTTGAACCGCCGTCCTCCCGAATGCGAGTCCAGTGTGTTAAGCACTTCGCCACACATCTCGGTCATACTTACTTTCCAGATTTCTGTCTGAAATTTCTTCAACTCCGCATGACCTTTCTCGTTTTGTAATTTTTATAGCTCTGTTAATTTCAGTGAGGATTCTTAGTGCTACATCTACTTGCTTAAAGCCTTATGGAAAGACATTTTTAATATATTCTCTTGCTTCTTCAACTGAACCATTTAATCCTTTTTTTGCTGATACAATGTTAAAAGTACTCGCAGCTTGTGAATCGTTAGTTACAACATTGCCATTCATTTTACTAGTTATGGTATCTTGTACACTGTCAGGGCGTCCATACTGGTGAACACTTTAATAAATTTCCTTAATGTACTACAGTAATATTAGTCAGCAAGTAATGTCAGATTCTCACTTTAACTCTGAAATCAAATTTCCTCTTCCTTGTCCATTAATTTTTAATTCCCTTAGTTAACCACGGCTTACTTGTCTTTTTAAGGATTTTCTGGATATATTTAGGGGAGCAACTTCCAAATACTGAATTAAATATAGAATGGAATAAACTGAATTTGTATGTTGCTGTATCCTGTTCTCATTAGTAAACCACACTGTTGTGCATGAACCAGCATCATGACTGTAAGGTGTCATGTTTATTTCCGTTAATTATACATAATGACCAGATAGTCAATTAGCAACCGACCAAGCACGAATTGTTTAAGCCTGGATAATATCTATAAAAATGTTGTTATTCAGTGTCCCCCTATCTCACTGCACACAATTTGGAATATTGACTACTGAAATAAGACTGAAGCAGCCAAAAAATGATTCTAGTACATTTTTCTTTCCGTGTATTTGAATTATATTGAAATCTACACGAACTACTAACTGTTTCTGCTTGACTGACAAGTAGCGACTCGCATCTCGTGGTCGTGCGGTAGCGTTCTCGCTTCCTACGCCCGGGTTCCCGGGTTCGATTCCCGGCGGGGTCAGGGATTTTCTCTGCCTCGTGATGGCTGGGTGTTGTGTGATGTCCTTAGGTTAGTCAGGTTTAAGTAGTTCTAAGTTCTAGGGGACTGATGAACATCGATGTTAAGTCCCATAGTGCTCAGAGCCATTTGAACCATTTTTTTGACAAGTAGCTCAATACTGCATCTACATTCCTCATTGACAGCTGCGAATTTCCTAGAGGGGATATGTAAACTGATGAAATTACGAGAGCAGTATTCTGCAGTAACAACTGTCAAGCACATGCTTCTCGGTTCTGATCAACACAATAACTATTTGTTTCAAAATTTTTCACCTTTTGTCCAACTTTTGCATAGGTTGCTACTCTTTGTTTTTCCATGTTAACACTACACGAAAATGAGGCGGGTCTATTGTCAGTGATATTTAAATTCTCCATACCTGTGGATATGTGGTGTTCAGAGGGGCTTAGAGCATCCATCATTTTAGAATCTGACACACCTTTTAGGCATACAAGAAGCTCCTCTACCTTGTTTTTCAATCTTCTAATTGCCTGATGCTACAAATCTATGTTTTGGAAACGGTTACATACATTATGGTTATCTTCTGCTTTAGTTTTTTCAATACTGTCTGTGTGCAACCTGGTTCTAACCTTAAAAAAGAGCCTCCTTGTCTCTATTAATCACAAGTATTTAGCATTGCGTCCCACCTCACACTTTTTGCAAGATGCTCAACTAATCTTCGCTTCCCTCTCCTATTGAGGTGCAGGCCATTCACTACCTGTGTACCCCTTCTTCCAGTCACAGCAACAGACACGGAACAGATATGAAATTTTGTTTCAGGCAAAATCAATTCGTTCAGCTCTTTGTTCACATTCCTAATAGTCGTGTTAATA
This sequence comes from Schistocerca gregaria, assembly GCF_023897955.1. NCBI lineage: Eukaryota > Metazoa > Arthropoda > Insecta > Orthoptera > Acrididae > Schistocerca > Schistocerca gregaria. Next base: position 767,329,349 of record NC_064931.1, on the reverse strand, counting down.
CAGGGCTGGTCATGTTGCTGCAAAACATTCACGTCACATGAATGTTCTCAGTTGCTGATGCTGTTTCCTCCAGGTGACCTCTAATTCCATACTGTAGATTTCTAGACAGCCGTTTCCTTCTCCTCTTGCTATGAATACCTTATCCTCGCTACTAAACTCTCTGCACAAGCCCCAATGTTCTATCACCCGGCTAAGCTTGACGCGTGGTTTCACGATGCTTGTGACCTGGTATTCTACACTTAGCTTTTCCTGTAGCAATTGGCCTGTATCTCTCCCGTAACTGTTCCTTGGCAGCACGTCTCTTTTCTGTGTGTTTTTTCTACCGAGCTAGACTTAAAGTCGTTATCAAGAGTCTGCTGCACTATACTTATCTCAAACACTGGTTGAGGCTCTTCTCCTACTTCAGGTAACAAGTAAAAATGATTGCTAACAGGAATTCGAAATGTGATTTCTGAGGTTTCCTCCTTTCACCGATATTTGTCACCTTATCCCAGGTCCCGTTTTCTCTTTCCCGCTTCAATCTCTCCAATTGAAGATATGCCTTTTCTAATATTGCCTGAATGACTCCAATCTTACTGCCGTGTTCCACGATCTTATTTTTTATGACCATATAATCTAAAACTCCGTGTAAAAGCCTCATCATACCCTTTTTCTGACTCAGTGAAACACGAACCCAGAATCCTGATATGTTTCTCCCGTACCTATTAACCTATGGCGACATTCACATTTGTCACATATGACGATACTCTAACAATAACACAAACTCTGCAACACACTTCAGCTGCAATAAAGGTAGCTCAGTTGGAGAGCACTTGCCCGCGAAAGGCAAAGGTCCCGAGTTCGAGTCTCGGTCGGGCACACAGTTTTAATCTGCCAGGAAGTTTAATAAAGGAATACTTAGTAAAAACTTGTCTTTCGGGGAGTTGTGCAGCTAACGTCCAGGCTTCAGGCAGACGTAAATAACACGACAGATGCTCGTTGAACGTAGGTAGTAGGAGACACGAAGGGAATGAAAACTGAAAACCCCACACTTTCTAACAACAGTATTAAACCGAAGTTATCAGGAAATTATGTAAAGCACCATAATGAACCCAAAACAACTTGTAAGGGTTAAATGGAAGGCAGGTGTTAACACTAGCTTGTAAACACACCACCGAGAGTACGTTTCAAATAGCGGAATGCAAGAAACGAGCGACAACTTTAAAAACACAGTATTTGTAACAAAGACACTATCCGGAATTTATGGAAAGCACTGCACTGTGTCCAAATCAGGTCGTAACGATCCGCCACTGATGTTATTGTCCGAGCGCTTGAGTGCGAGACAGGTGAACATCTTACCCAGAAGCCATTAATACGGATGACAGAAACAAAATTTTCCTTATCTGTTTTCTTATATTAAAGCGTCTACAGTGAGGCAGCAAATATCTCGGAAAAAAAGGAAAAGGACCAGGCAGTTAACACGGCGTACAAGCTGATTTCAATCGTAGAAAGTACCCCCCCCCTCTCTCTCTCTCTCTCTCTCTCTCTCTCTCTCTCTATATATATATATATATATATATATATATATATATATATATATATATATATAACCAGACGACAATAAACTGCTCACCTACTGCCGAGACATTCTATTTCATTATGGCGTTATTCGTATGCGGTAAGGATGAGCATGGGTTCAGCATACCAGCCTCCTCTGGCGATTGCCAGTTTTATAGACCTTGAAGCCTCTACGTCTCATTTAAAAAACTACTCAGCTGGCTTCACGAAGCTGAGTTCACCTCGTTATTTTCCTCCCATGTGGGACATATCCCTGGCATTACCTGGTATTGAGTCCGGATCCTCAACAAGGCAGCCAAACAGGATGATTACTCAGAAATGGAGACTCAGTCCTGTGAGGTATATTAAATTATACAGGTACTTCACAGTTCTTCTTACAGGCTTCGAGGGTTTGTACAGGAGACTTACAAGGGAATAATGCAGTCCGGTATGTCGGGGCCTACCCTGGAATTTTGTACACACACAAAAAAAAAAAATCACTAAAGGAAATGCAATGTCAAAATTTTAGCTGCTAAAGCCCACTGCCAGTATTTAAAAAATTGTTGAAGGTACCCATTTTTCCGCATGACAACCGCTTATAACAGCAGTTTGTACAGCCCTTCCTGCATAGCGCGCGACTCGGCGAATGCATTGCATTCTCTCTCACGAGCAATTCCAAATCTTTCGAATACGTTTTTCTTTCACATTTTCGCGAGTTTCATTTCAAGCATATTTCTTACTTCTGTCTTCCATTTATACAGCTCACGTTCAGATTTTACGAAACGAAATCGGCTTCACACATATACTTCTTTTTCGGGGTTTTCACCCTCCTTCGTTTAACTGAAAAGTCACGGCGTATTCTTCGTTACTGAAAGCTGTTTTTGTACATGTTTCCTTTGGGATAGGAAGGTATTCTTATTCCGGACACTTATTGGGACAAAAATTATCATTCTAACCACAATTCAGAGTTCTTACCCATTTCTACAAGAGTTTCCACAAATTTATAACGAAAGGTTGACATCATTCGAATGAATTACCAAGAAATTAAGTAACAAATAAAAGATACGTAGGTATACAGAAGAAGTTGGTGATGTCGATTGCATATCATGTTCTTCATATTTCATCTTTGCAAGACTGAGAACATTAAGTGGATTCTACATTATTGAAAAACTCTGGGACCTGATGGGCAAATGCTATTAGCAGACATATCAGAAGAAAATAAAGTGGATATTAATTCGGTTTTATCTGCATCGATAACAGTTTACGGAATTCGCTTTACAATTACGATCGCTTTGCGTCGTGCTGTCTTTTTACAGAAGTGCCGTTAATCAAGTACTGTTCACGCAAACTAAGTTGACTCTGCGTGGTGGCTTGTGGAAAAGACTGCAAATGGGAAATGCTTTCATCGTCGCTCACGTCAGCCATCGCACCGTGTATCAACATAGTTCACTCGGACAGTGTATACGCCCACCTTGTTAGGCATGCACGGCTCTGGTAGTAGCGTATATTTCTCCAACCGCCTGTGAGGTTACGAATTTGGCAGTTTTCAATTTTTTTAAAGTGTTTACAGTGCCTCTTAGCAGCTAAAATTTGGCAAGTATGTTTCTTTATCCGTATTCTTAATGTATAAAAAATATTCGGCGCAAGTTTCGACATGTCGAATTGGACCATTCCCTTTGTATTAGCTAAAGTTTTGATAAGGAATTCCTATCGGAAAATGGAATGTTTGGTTTTGATGCAAGTATAATTTGAAGTTCAGATCATTTGAAAATTTCCCGCTTCACTCAGCTGAGAAAATGAGCTCTGACATGTGTGCTCCACAGTTCCATGTGGCTTGGGTAATATTTAGAGTACTCGTCGGTGCGTTATCTCCTATATGGCGAAACACATCCATCTGAAAGACAAGAGCGCTGAGTGTCCGTGGACTACCACAATCAGCCCTCCTTGTTGAGAGTACCAGTTTCTCGCAGAGGTTGTTTCAGTCTGAGGAAATTAGTATGTGATGTCATAGTTACAAGTGGATTTGACGAAGGCACCCTTTCATCTTCAAATCTGTTATGTATCTGAAATGAATGTTTCCAGACATGGGTCCAATACCGAAACTTTATCTGCTGAGTCCCCTCTGTAGCTCCCAGAATCACGCCATAGGGACACCCTGCTGATATGCGTCATATCATGGGCAGGAAACTGTATGTGCCCGCCGGTTAGGACACTCGCTGTTTTGCGCTGACGTTTGTTGGCTATACAAATTTCTAGAAGTAGCCAATATTAATTTTTCCTGTTTTCCAGTATCCATATCACTACGGAAAAATTCGTGAAGATAATGACTCTCCGTTGGTATTATATGTGAAACAAAATATTTTGAGCAAACTTCAAACGAGTGAAATTTATGAATAATTATAAAACACTATTTTTTGCACATATCTTGAAAAAGAAGGAACTAGGAAATTTGAAATTGGCGAGCAGTATTGAAAGAAAGGGATTCGTTGTGCAAGTGTGCCTTATATTTAGTCAAGCAATAGTCTTCGTTTGTTATCAGTTACATTTGAATCGTAGTGAAGAAAGAGCATTATTTAATGTGATGAAATCATATGCACAGTACTGAATTAAATAGTGTATTCGTTAAAGACAGATCGTGACTGATGCTTAAGGAAGGTATGGATCATAAGACTGATTGGCGACTCCATGGAGTGCTGTGTGCACAACGACCGTATATACTAAATTAAAAGGACCTTCCTTTTCATTTGTAGATAAGGCATAACAGTGTCGTCATAAATGTAAACATCAGCTTTAAACAGCATGGTCATTAATACAGTGAATTAATGTACTTGTTAAGCTACTTTCTAATCACTATATTATAAGTGAACACGAAATTAACTATAAACCAGTAACTACATAGGGAAAACCCGACTCCGTAACTGAGGTCGCTAAACCAGTATTTGGCCGGCAGGAGTAGCAGAGGTCGTGGTGTAAAGTTGCTGACCACCAGTCATTGCACTAATGTGCTGGTTTAAATTACAAGCCTCTCCGCAGTGTCTCATGAAGTGAATGCATATAGCACTGTTGATGGTGATCCGCCCAGTGCATGGGGACGTTAAGTTTGCCGCCCTCCGTGGTGCTTTTCGAGGGGAGTAGGCTATGGGCCGGCATCGCGTTTCATCCTCTCCCATCCCTTCATCCATGACAAAACAAACACAACACTGTACTGTACAAGCACTCATCATGATGGTCCACTAAACACAGATACACACATGACCCTTCATAACAGGTCGGAGGAAGGCATCTCCACTGGGACCTTGGCACGAGCGGCGGTGCAGGACCCCTGCAAATTCTGCCCCTGCGTTCAGTTCTTGAGTATGGGACGTTTTATTTTACAGATGGAAAAGAAGAGAGCTGGGACTGAAACAACCCAGCAGAAAATTTAAGATGATGGACCAGGTATTCTGATGCAACTAAAGCACTACGGGTTGGAAGGCAATCAGAACTGAATATCTCGCCTAAATCGGGGTCTGACTGAAAGAAAAATTGCAGTTTCACATAATATAACTCATATATTCAAGCGTCTACGAACACTGCAGAATGTAATAAACACAATTTCTTGCAGATTATATACAATTGCGGAACTACGTTGGCCTTACTGTGTCATGTTCTAGAAAGAAACATATAAAAGATCTGTACTGATTTCAATGTAAGTGAACGTAAAGAGCATGCCGGAAAAAAAGATACAGCTCTCTAAACTTGAGGTTTAGTAGTTCTTTCTTGATTTGGGAGTATGTCTAATACTGTAACACATTTTAATTTTCTTCTCTTTGAATTTTCGGCACAAAAAAGATGTTCAAATGTGTGTGAAATCTTATGGGACTCAACTGCTAAGATCATCAGTCCCTAAGCTTACACGCTACTTAACCTAAATTATCCTAAGGACAAACACACACACCCATGCCCGAGGGAGGACTCGAACCTCCGCCGGGACCAGCCGCACAGTCTGACTGCAGCTCCTCAGCCGCTCGGCTAATTCCGCGCGGCTTTTCAGCACAGTTTGTAGTAATAGAAGATAGACATCTTCACGGTCGACCCATCTACTTGACACCGTTTAGAACGTGTGGTAGTTAGCTACATGTTTAAACTGTATTTCAGCAACTTTACATAATTTTTCCCATAAATATTTATAAATTACTTAGACCTACATAAAATCCAAATAACCAAAGCTGTGCTTGTCTTGTATGAATCAGACACACATAACGAAGACTATTTTGATCGTGTCTGTGGCTAATTAGGTATGGTACTTTTCGAGGTGATATTTTCACCCCTTTGTCCGTCCGTCAGGGAGTAACATCACGTCAATTACCGGAAAAACTTCTTAGTGATAGATTTGTGAACAATAGTATTTCTGGCATGGGAGCACCCAGTGAACCAGCAACCATTAGATAACTACGGAAAGGAGAAATTGTGAAATGTCTAACATTGTTTCCTTCCGTAAGCTTCTCGTCACAATGGTTTGATTATGAGGTTAATTGTGGACGAAATTACATTGTTTTATTTTAAGTAAGCTTCATTAAATAATTTCCTATTCGTTAGATAAAAAAATTATCAAAATATAATACTAGGTTAAATGTATCAGTAGTATCACGAACTATGACAGTGTCTTCAAATAATGAGTTAAAAGACACAGCGGTAAGATTTAACTTCAGCATACATCGTTTTCAAACTGATAAATGAAAAATGGTGGTATTCCGTAAAACAGTGTGTCACTGTACAACACATGTTCCTGCTAACAAGGCAAGGATACAAAGATATCTGAAAAATTAAACTACACTAGTGAACTTAAGTTTCTTGTTAGATCCGAGACGCAATTTCACCTTCACCTAGCATTAAATCGCATAGGTTGAGAGAAACTATATAGTGTTAAACATACACTCTAATCTGGAAGAAAATGAGGTTAGTTTGATAATAAATATTGGAAAGTCATTATGTTCTGCGTTTAAAAAATTTCTGCTGTTTTACAGTCCCAAATTAAACATCCAGATACAAGACGATGCTACACAAATACGTAAAGATGCTGTTCTTGCAGACAACTTCGAAAGAAGTACTTGTGTATATTTTGTTTGAAAGTAGAGAACTCAATGCTAGATTTTAATGAATCGTGGAGCAACTACTTCACTACATTTCTTACGTTATATCTTATTGGGTTATCTGACTTGACCATATTTTAAAGAAATGATGCACTACATAATTCATGAATTGAAAGACAGAAATGGATTAAATTCGAGGATGAATAGCCAGATACAATAAATCTGTTGATTTACAATGCAGTAAGAATCAGGAAACAGATAGCACAGTAGACGGATAGCTTAGAAAAAATTGCTTTTGTGTAGAAAATGTTGGGATGGACAAAGGTTACAATCCCGAATTATTTTCATACGAATGTGTGTTAGTGTGTGGAAATCTGTCAATAGCCCATGCAGATCAAGACATATTTTCCTACTGTAAACGTTAATAAAATTGAGCTGTAAAGTCTATGTGAGAACATGAACAGACTCTTTTAAATTATTAGTCCTGGTAAAATTAGGCTAAAGTTAGTGTAACAATCATCTAAAGCATAATAACGTTAATACCATGCGTGTTGAGAAACTCGCAAACGACACGATAGAAGTATTATGCCAATACACTGATGTCTTCTGTAATATGATAAAGAAATCTGATTGAATTACTCCAGAATAAGGATTGATACAATACATGCATAAACAATTACTGAAATACCAGCTACAACTTGTATTGATCATATTTTATCTGTTGCCACCACGACAATTCTTATCTCCAAAAAATTAACTGGGAATCTGCAATGATTCCAATAAAATACAGAACTTCGTTGCCCCATCACAAGAAATTACATAGAAAAATTACCGCTGATGTGCATCTGTAAGTCTTTGGGAAGTTAAAATAGTCGAAGGATTTTATTAGCTATGTCAATTATATTAACAGGTTCAGGAACTAACAACTGGGATATAAATTTGTCTGTTTATTAAATATAGCTGTATTTCACATAGGCGGTAATTAAGGATATATTTCTGTTGAATAGTTGTTCTTGAAGGTCATGTGAATACTCGTGTTCTACAGCAATTCCCGTTTACAACAGGAACCGCAGAGTATCACTGTGATTGACACACGTTGCTGGAGAAGCATTTACACAAAAAACTATTTTAAGACAAATTTTGAATGTTTACACCCACTTATATTGTTAACTCTTCTTTAAGTAGGAAAGAGTCAATTCGAGTCTTACTTTGTAGAATTTGTTATTAACAGTTGGTCCCTGCTTGCTCTTCAACTGGGTTTGAGTTCCCTAAAAAATGGTTCAAATGGCTCTGAGCACTATGGGACTCAACATCTTAGGTCATAAATCCCCTAGAACTTAGAACTACTTAAACCTAACTAACCTAAGGACATCACACACACCCATGCCCGAGGCAGGATTCGAACCAGCGACCGTAGCAGCCCCGCGGTTCCAGACTGCAGCGCCAGAACCGCACGGCCACCGCAGCTGGCTATGACTTCCCTATGTACTTCTGTAATATTTTATCTTAGATGTGTTGATCGTGCACTAGTTTAGTGTAATTAATGTTAACTTTAAATACTTTCAAACTTGCTGCATCAAATTCTCCCATACGATGTTGAAGATTATTTGAACACAAGCAAGCAGTGCAGCGCTATCAACGATACGAGGGTACCTGAAACGTGTTCGATCAACACATGTTGCTTCTTCGTTTTCGCAATTTAAAATCTGAAAATTTCCTGTACAGCTATTGAGAAAAGATTAGAGTGACAGGTAATCTCCAAATTCTTAAAATCCCATTGTCCTGGGAAAACCAATATACGTATATATTCTTTTGTACAGTGAGATACCTAGAATAAATGTCTTACTTCGCAAGAGCTGTTGTATAGAGTTTTATTGAAACTGAGTCACATTGCTTCTCAAGATGTATGAATCCCATTAGAAGCGGCAATTCATACTCAGCATACCCATTTAAAAAAGAAAAATGTTCGCTAGATCAAAATGGTCCATTACACTAAATGCACAATGATCCATTACGCTAAATACATATATGGCTCAGTTTTCGTTAGACTGAAATACAATAATTTTTCTCTGAAGCTGAAGATAAGTTCTTAATTTATATCTTTTAAATTACGTAGAAGAGGATAATGGTTCTATAGTTCTCCATGTATTGTGTCTCTACATCTATAGAATCAGCTCGAGTCAAATTTGTGTCCTGGCTGGGGACCTATTCGGTCGACTATCGTTGTCAACAGCTAATTTCCGACGAAGCAATGTTGCGTTTCCGGAAAGAAAGGAAATGTATTTCTTAGTCGGGAACAGGTGACTGAGGACGATAAGTTTAGTGGGCAAAACAGACTCGCAAGTTTGACTAAATTTTTACTCAAATTCACTCTACAGACAGTAATGAAGCAACCAGGGACTACATATATGTAATTACAAATATTATTTATATCTTCACGGTATAGAAACAAGCGTAATGATTTGCATTACCACTGCAGTGTTTTCTCCTTGTTTAATTTATTTCAAAAGACGCTAACGCCATCATCCAGATGCCATTTTCTGTTTCTCTCTGCGTCGCTGGCGTCTGCACCTCATTTGCTAGATGATGTAAAGCTACATAGCCTTAAGTCGTTTTCTTTAGTTGAAGAACGTATATTTAAAAGAGATAATATATGATTGTTTGTGGTGCAGTGCAAGGAAGCCAACTGACATTCACGTAGAAAAACTGAAATGAAATCAGTATAACTGACCCGTTAAATTACGATATTTCTAAGTGATTTTACTTAATGTGTTAGAAAGTCAATGAAACAAGCGGTGATTAGTGAACGCAAAATTACTACCAAGTTACCATGCAAAATAGTTCGCCTACGTTACTTGGAAGGCATGTATTGTCGCAAGGTATTCCTGTAGTAACCAAGGGAAAAACATTGATATCAATCTGATGACAATTCTTTAAAATTTTGAGGAAAGTTACTGACAAAAACCGACTGCGAAAACGTCCAGATAGGAGGATCTGACTGCTGTGAACGTTTATCGAGAAAAGTGCAGCCTGTAACACGCTCTGGTAAGCAGGAAAGGAAACAAACTGTTAGTGTCATTAGCAAGAGTTGAGCTTCAGTAGTTTCAGGCCCACCACGATGAATTCCATTTGAAGCCGTGACCCCTATAACTGCTGGATATCAACCCAGTGGACCACAATGGGGATTCCCTCCATGAGTCGCATGGAAACTCCTTATCGCCGTTTCAAGAAGTAAGAAACAATAGGAATTATTCTCGACATTAGTATACACGACTGCAGAATACAACATACTATGAATTGTACTCTTTTGGCCATTGGTCTAGGTCATATAGTCAGGTATGTGACCAAAGTGTAAAATAGTAAAACCTTACGCATCTGACCTTCTCTTGCTGGAAGTTTAGCCGTAACGTTAGGGCTTACTGATGTCGGTAACATTGTTAAGAGCGAAGGGTATGGATCAGGGAGCTCCAGTTTACTTTTGGTCAACAAGACATCCCTATACGAAATTCCAGATTTATGTTTCAACTGAAACATAGGACCTAATTCGTTATAGATAGAAAGAAATATTTCTTTGGATTTATAGTTATGTTTGATTTACATTTATACCGTTATTATAATGGAGGTGCCTCTAAGAATTACTAGAGAACATAATGGATACATATTATAAGATACGCCTTTCGTTCCACGACTGCATGATCATGTGAAATTCTAATTAACAGCACTTGCTTAAAAAGTTTTAATTTTATGTTTCATGAGACATCGTAGATCGAAAGAGTGCTACTGCCTCTGGATACATGCGACCTAATAGTATGCAGTCTACGTAGTCAGATTTTAATTCGTGTATAGCTCATTAAAACGACGATACATCATAAATCGTTTAAAACATTGACTATTCGTAGCCCTAGGTTAGCTTTCCTGTGTCGGTATAAGCACAAATAATCTCGAGAAGGGGTATCTCATGAGCCTACATCCTTATACCGGCGTGGAACTCTTCTCCCATCTACTACACATCCTCATCCACAATCTCACAACCCAACGTAACTCGTGAAATATTTAATATAATGAATCGAATATTTTCAAGGTCAGAGGGACGTTTTTGGCAGGAAATGGTTTCTTCATACAACACTACATGAGAACATTCAGCACAGATGTGCTTTGGGAATACCTATGCACACTACTCGGACAAAAGTCTATCATTTTTCATAAACTGCGGCGAGTAAAGTAATAAGGAAGCTGAATTTCACTTACTGGTGCGTTTTCTGTCTTTAATAACACCATTCGCCGGTATCACTGCAACCGACAGCAACGCTAAGGTGATCGCCAAGTAATTCATTTTCAGGAACACACTTCACACAAGTCTTTCGGAATACTTCGCGGTGGTTCACTTCAGGAGAATGTCATAGCGCCACAGCAGGAGGTTGCACAACTGTGCCAGGGCTGGAAATACACTGAGGGTCCTAACGTCATTGTACTTCCATTCCGGTCAGTGGAGCTGCACATCCGCGATAACGGTTTGTATCTCGCGCCACTGGGGACGGCTGCGCTCAAAGATATTGCTGTTTTCCGGCTGCGGCCCCAATTATCAGCCCACATCCTGCGACGCTTAATCTGCTTTCGGCGGCAGTAACCACCGAGGACAACCGTCACACAAGGAGAAGCGAGTGCTTCAAGGTAGTCTCAAGCTTCTCTTCTGTTTGCGGGAAATAAGAGATAAATTTTCCGCACCTCTTCACTATTTCCGTCCATAGAAAGGGTCAGTGTTCTGCACTGCTCGGTACCCCGTACTTACAGACTATACCAGCCTTAGACTCGTCATGCTTCAAAGAGAGACACCAATTCACGCCCCGATGTAACAAAGTCTTTCTACACTAGAGACCCAAAGAGACTGGTACATCTGCCTAATATCGTGTACGGCCCGGCGAGCACGCAGAAGTGCCGCAAAACGGTATGACATGGACTCGATTAATGTCTGAAGTAGTGCTGGAGGGAACTAACACCGTGAATCCTGTAGGGCTTTCCATAAATATGTAAGAGTACGAGGGGCGGAGCTCTCCCCTGAACTGCATGTTTCAGGGGATCCCAGATATGCTCAATAATATTCACGTCTGGGGAATCTGGTGGCCAGCGGAAGCGTTCAGTCTCAGAAGAGCGTTCGTGGAGCTTCATCCACAGTTCATTGAAAATGGCTAGCTTCTAGCTGAAATCTAAATCTGCCAATAAAATTTAAAAAGGGTGACTGATAGCTGCAATCTATAATTTACAAGTCAATATAACACTCGTTGAGAGCAACATCTTTCTGAATGGAAAGTAACCTGATAGTTTTCATATATTTTTGAGAGAAAATGAATTGTAATTGCTTATTTATTTGATTTTAATGAGGGATATTAATTTTGTTTTAAGAGTTTGCTGTTTTTCGATACCTATATTAAAATTAACTGACTTTGTGGTGGAGTTACACACCACAATAAGCACTACTGCAGTGTGACATTTCGATGTTTTCCTGTTTGCTATGTAGTTCTATTCATTGAGTTAGCGATTATGCAAGAGCTTGCGCTTTCAGTTTTTATAAATTTTTGGTAGTTAGTATCGCCTTTAGCACCGTCTCTGAGACATGAAATATATTTTATTATCCTTTTTTTTAGTAGTTAGAAATAGGCAGGGACTGTATATGTTGTGTTCTGACAGAAGATGAAGTTTTGCACTTTTGTGTTCGGCAGTGTCTCTATTATGCCCGTCGATCTCGTTACGTCATTTCTTTTAGTTCTGAGCACACATGGAGGACATAAAGATACCTAGAACAATAGTGTCTTCCGCCAAGTACGGAGTCTGGTGAGAAATTTCGCCTGAAGCTATGCAGCCAAAATTACACCAGATTTATGCAGGGACAATTAAGATGTTCCTGCATCGTTTTCAATTGGAAATATTTGCTTACCCACAATACAGCCTGTAATTGTCTCCCTCTGAGTTTCGTCTCTGCTCATATGAACCGCTGACTATGAAGACAACATTTTGTCCCAGACAACGAGCTGTAGGCCAGCGTAGAGAATTGGCGGAAGGCACTGGCGGCTGCCTTCTATAACGAGGGTATTGGAAAGTTGGTACAACGCTATGACAAACGTCGAAGTCTGATCGACGACTATGGAGATAAGTAGCTGGAAGTTGTAGCTAACTGTTGCAAATAAAACAGCTTTGATTTTCACTGTAGTTTCCATTTGGCGACCTATCGCTCCATACTTTCCGAATAGCCGTCGTAATTGTAATCCCTTAGTGTTTAGTTGAATTTACAGCCTCCATATTTTTGTGACTAATCGCGTAATCGAAATTTAGCGGATGTCTTTTAGTACTCATGCGAAAAACTTCACACTTTTCTTTCTTTAGGATCAACTGCTACCTTTCGCACCACACAGATAACTTATTTAAATCGTTTTGAAATTCTTTTTGGTCATCTGACGACTTTACAAGACGGTAAATAACAGCATCATCTGCAAAAAATCTAAAATGGCTACTCAGATTGTCTCCTATGTCGTTAATATAGATCAGGAACAATAGAGGGCCTATAACACTTCCTTGGCTGACGCCGGATATTACTTCTGTTTTACTCGATGACTTTCCGTCTATTACTACGAACTGTGACCTTTGATACGCGAATCCAGTCGCACAACTGAGGCGATAATCCATAGGCGCGCAGTTTGAAGACCCTTGTGAGGAACGGTGTCGAAAGACTTCTGGAAATCTAAAAATATGGAATCAATTTGACATCCCCTGTCGATAGCACTCATTACGTCATGAGTATGAAGAGCTAGTTGTTTCACAAGAACAATATTTTCTGAATCCGTGCTGACTATGTGTCAATTACTCGTTTTCTTCGAGGTACTTAACAATGTTGAAACACAATTTATTATCCAAAAACCTACTGAAAATCAACGTTAGCGATACGTACCTGTAATTCAGCAGATTACTCCCACTTCCCTTTCTGGGTGTTGATGTGACTTGAGCAATTTTCCAGTCTTCAGGTACGGATCTTTCTGTGAGTGCGCGGTTGTCTATAATTACTAAATATGGAGTTACGTATCCACATACTCTGTAGGCAACCTGATTGGTATACAATCTGGACCGGAGGCCTTGCCTCTACTAAGCGATTTAAGTTTCTTTGCACACCGAGAATATCTGCTTCTATGTTTCTTATCTTGGCCGTTGTTCCTTATTGGAATTCAGGAATATTTTCTTCGTCTTTTTTGGCGAACGAGTTTCGGGAAACCGTGTTTAATAACTCTGGTTTAGTTGCACTGGCTTCAGTGATTTCACCTTTGTAACCACGCAGTGAAGGTATTGACTGCGTCTTACCACTGATGTGGTTTATTTATGACCAGAATCTCTTTGGGTTTTCTGCTAGATTCCAAGCCAGAGTTTCGTTATGGTAATTATTAAAAGCACCTCGCATTGAAGTACGCGCTATACTTCGAACTTCTGCAAAAGCCAATCCTGGACATTTTGCGTTCTTTTAAATTTCACATGCTTTTTCGTTGCTTCTTCAACAGCGATCTGACCCGTTTTGTGTACAATGGGGGATCAGTACCATTACTTATTAATTTATGTGGTATATATCTCTCAACTGCCGTCGATACTCTCTCTTTGAAATCATTCCACATCTTTCCTACTCTTACATGATCAGGTCGGAAGGAGAGGAGACTGTCTCTTAAAAAGGCGTTCAGAGTATTTTGCCAGCTTCTTTAAAATATTACTTTGCGTTTCTTTTTAACGGTTGTAGGTGTTACGGTATTCAGCCTAGCAGCAACTGCTTTATGGTCGCTAATCGCTGTATACGTTATGATACTCCCTGTTTGTCCAGGAGTGCTTGCTGCTAAGAGGTCAAGTATGCTTTCGCAACCATTTACGCTTCGAGTGGGCTCATGAACTAATTGTTTAAAATAATTTTCTGAGAAAGAATTCAGTACAATTTTGGATTACGTTTTATGCCTGCCGCCGGCTTTAAACGTGTAATTTTTCCAGCATATCGAGGGTAGATTGAAGTCACTACCGACTACAATTGTATGAGTGGGGTACCTATTTGAAATGACGCAAGTTTTCTTTGAATTGTTCAGCAACTATATGTTCTGAATCGGCGAAACGATCCAAATGATGGTTTAGTCCGTTAGTCAAGTATAACCTCTACCCATACTATTTGGCAGGAACTATGTACTTCAATTTCACTACGAGGTAAACTACATCCGACAGCAATAAATACTCCACCGCAAACTGTATTTAATCTATCCTTTCTGAACACTGTTACATCGTTTGAAGAAATTGTGGCTGAACTTATTTCTGTACCTATAACTATATGAGCTTGAGTGCTTTCTATTAGGTCTTGGACCTGTGTTTATTTCCCAATACCGCTACGACAATTTACTACTACACACATCAAAAAAAGGTTTGCATCTCCCCGGTTCCCAGAACTCCTGAAGCCAGACGTTGACTGTGGATATTGTATCACAGACTCAGTCCGTTTGACTGTTCAGAAATGTCACTAAACCCGCCCAAAGAAGTAAACAACCATGCATGAGCAGCACCTTTTAGACGGAGGGGGTCCGACAGCCGATCAGGGATACACGGCTCATGTTGTCTGTAGTTCAACCATGCCTAGACGGTCAATAACGAGGTTCGATCGCGTCCGCATTGTTACTTTGTGCCAGGAAGGGCTCTCAACAAGGGAAGTGTCCAGGTGTTTTGGAGTGAACCAAAGCGATGTTGTTCGCTCACGGAGGAGATCCAGAGAAACAGAAACTATAGATGACATTCCTCGCTCAGGCCTCCCAAGGGCTACTACTGCAGTAATGACGGCTACCAAAGGATTATGACTCGGAGCAACCCTAACAGCTACGCCACCATGTTGAATGTTTGTGCTGCCACAGGACATCGTGTTAAGACTCAAACTGTGAGCAATAGGCTGCATGATGCACAACTTCACTACCGACATCCATGGCGAGGTCCATCTTTGCAACCACGACACCATACAGCGCGGTACAGATGGGCCCAACAACATGCCGAATGGACTGCTCAGGACTGGCATGACGTTCTCTCCACCGATGTGTGTCGCATATGCCTTCACCCAGACAATCGCCGGAGACGTGTTTGGAGGCAACCCGGTCAGGCTGGACGCCTTAGACACACTGTACAGCGAGTGCAGCGATGTGGAGGTTCCCTGCTGTTTTGGGGTGGTATTATGTGTGACCGACGTACGCCGCTGGGGGTCATGGAAGGCACTGCAACGTCTGTACAATACGTGAATGCCATCCTCCGACCGACAGTGCAACCATATCGGCAGCGTATTGGCGAGGCATTCGTCTTCATGGACGACAATTCGCCACCCCCCCCCCCCCAAATCGTGCATATCTTGTGAATGATTTCCTTCAGGATAACGACATCGCTCTACTTGAGTGGCCAGCACGTTCTCCAGACAGAAACGCTGTAGAACATGCTTGGGATAACTTGAAAGGGCTGTTTATGGATGACATGACCCACCATCCATTCTGAGTGATCTACACCGAATCGCCGTTGAGGAGTGGGACAATCTGGACCAACAGTGCCTTGATGAACTTGAGGATAGCATGCTACGACGAATACAGGCATGCAAGAGGACGTTCTACTGGGTATTAGAGGTACCTGTGTGTACAGCAATCTGGACCACCACCTCTGAAGGTCTCGCTGTATGGTGGTACAAAATGCGATGTGTGGTTTTCATGAGCAATAGAAAGGGCGGAAATGTGTGTGTTGATCTCTATTGCAATTTTCTGTGCAGGTTACGCAACTTTCGGAACCGAAGTGATGCAAAACTTTTTTTGATGTGTGTACAATACCGATCGTTTCTACTACGACCTTACCGTGTTTTTCTTGCCTCCTTTAGACAGACGCTCTTTCTGTGATTTCCTGAAAATGATCTGCTCAGTAGTTGAGGTAGAAACGCAAATTCACAGAAATCACACAGCGCAGACGTCAACTACCAAATTCCCAACTCAGAATGACGCTTCGGAGCAGAACATCGAGCGCGAAGTAAATCTGTCTGAGAGTGTATTTGGTGAAATTTTATTGCAATCAGAATATAGCCATAACGTAAAACCGCACGTTAGTAAGGCACATCATGATCAGGTCAAGGTAGAACAAACGGTACCAGCAACACTACCTTTTCTTGTTACTGTAGTGAAATTTCAACTAAACATAACGAAATGTTAAGTAGTGGTAATGTAAAATCAAATTCAGAACTGACACAAATAGTTTAGCCAGGTTCAACTCATTACGTCATTTCAGGTAAACTTACTGAACCTAAAGTGAAATCATCTGAAAGCATAATAAATCAATGTTACCGGAACCACATTTCAATGATACAATAAAAACTAGTAGTGTACACAAAGAGCCATCCCATATGAAACAGACAGCACCGGATGTATTTCTTTCTGGAACTACCACAAGTGACAAAAATGTTTCTTCTGCGCTACACAATGAAATACACATGAAGGACATCAGCTACGTCCGCCACTAATGCACTTAACATATGGCATGGGGGCAGTGACTTTTATGAAATCGATATTACTCGATGAATGCCTGTGTGACGAATAAACATTCCAGGTTTCCACGAAAAACGTAGGCCTTAACGTGCATAACAATAGTAACAGCGACATGGAGCCTTTTTACGCCGCGTGTAAGGTGGTATAGACAAGGCATCTTACAAAGCGACGGTATCGATTCTGAACACAGCCGATGACACTGCATTTACACTACACTTGGCACCCAGAATGCAGCCCATTAAATCTCATTCAATTGAACAGAGATGGTAACAAAACCGGACCAGTTACAATCACACCCGACAAATGTATTGCCATGATTATGAAGAACACAGCTATCAGAACATAAACAAACCAAACTTACACGAAATTTTGTACTAAACTGTATTGTTAATGTAAAGAAACTCGTGAACCATGCCACAGAACATTGTTAAAATTGTAACAGCAAATATATTGCCTTGAGATGGTCTTTTGGTGACGTAAGAAACACGACTGAGAAGCTACGTTACAGTGATGATTGGCGAAGAGTTAGTAACCTATCAGTTTAAGTGTCATGAAGTAAGAAGGAAATTGTACTGACTACTGTCCATGATTTAGTGGGAGGTATACCAAATGATGTTGCGCTAGGTGAAGGTACGATTGCATTATGTCAACACGTTTATATGATAAAATAAGAGAATATACAAAGTTAACCACACACCCATTCCAGAACTGTGGAATTCTTGACCCTATCGGAGTTAAATCGCGAAATGTAAGGATCCAGGCTCAAGTAGAAGTAAGATTAAGAAATGGAATAACACAATACCCTTTCTTAATCACAAATGGACTAATAGTCAAGTGTATTTTAGGCCTAGACATTTTACGTGAGAAGGACGGAATAACAGACTTCTCCACGGGTAAATGTTGTTTGAACGTCGATAGCCATGAAATCACAATATATCTGATAAAGGTAAAAATGAATCACAGTAATTTCTGCTATGGGATTAAAATTAAGTTATTAGAACCAAAACTGCACCCACCTGTAACACCACTGCACAAAGTAGTCAAGCTGATGATACAGACAGTCAAATAATGAATAAAGAAACTGAGCCAAGCACAGTTGACTTGTCGCAACGTCAAGGGTTACAAAGATTTCTTGAAATATGTACAAATCCTTAGTAGAAAGAAAACTGATAGTTTAAGCTTGTAGCAATGTCATATGGATGTCTGATTCCTTGTAATTTATTGCTGCAGTAGATATTCCTTCCCATGGTCTAAGAAAGCAGCATTTGACAGTGGAATAAAATAGATTTTTGAGTGGCCCGTAAGGAGCTTTTGAGCAGATCTCCAGTTGATCTGATAAGTAAATCTAGAGATTTATTCTGCTCCGAGTATGCATAGCAGAATGTTCCTGGGAGGAAAAGGTAAGTAAACTAATAATTATACTCAAACAACAGCGGTAGCTGAATGGAGGGTTAGCTACCCTCTGCAATAAAAAGTAATTGAGTGAACGGATCAACAAAAAATTTGGACGAGTGTCATCGGACGTCGGCCACGAACAAACTAAACGAGCAATGTAGAACAAAAAGAGAGAAAAAAATGGTCAGCGTGACAGAATGTCAATCGTAAGAGCCCGGGGTTTGATTCCCGGCTGGGTCGGAGATTTCCTCCGCTCAGGGACTAGGTGTTGAGTTGTTCTAACCATCATCATTGCATCCCCAACAACGCACAAGTCGCCAAAGTGGCGTCCAATCGAAAGACTTGCACCAAGTTAACGGTCTTCACGACGGGAATCCCTAGTCATAAGACACTTACATTTTTAACAAGCACTCTTACGTAAGTTACACTAAGAGAGAAAATTACGACAAATACAGTCTTACCAAGTAGGAGCCTACATTATTATAAGAACACAAATCAACTCATTCCTTCTGCACAAGAACATTTGTAATTGCAAGTTCTGTATATTCGATCTTAAAGGTCTGTATTGATACCACATACAGGGAGCAATCTTCTGGCTTATTCTGAAGGTGATAAAATAAAGAGATCATACTCCTATAAGGATCTAAGGAAACATTTGCATTAAAATGAGACCTTGAAGGTAATGTGTAATTAGTTAAACCAAAGTATCATATCTACAGGAGGTTTGATGCACAGGGAAGGAAAGTGCCTTAACGAAGTTGTTAAGGGAGAATACCATTAGACTCTAAGACAAAAAAAACCTACCACGAGGGAATTACGATTGGGTCATTTACTCAAGAGAAAAGCTTTGCAAACCAAGTAAGTAAGCAACTCGCTGGTCCACCCCTGCCACTTATGTAAGCAGTTATTAAGCTTAGCAGTGATTGATAAAGTTGTTAGATGACCTACTGAGGGATATCATGCGTTTCTTTTTCAATTGGCGTGTTAGATCGTCAAAGTGCCCAGCTGGTTGATGGACTATGCCTTTTGTGGTTGGCAGGAGAGCCAACACCGTGTTACTAGAGGAGACCGAAAGACACAAGATTTAGCTCACGCAGGCTGGCGTGAGGTCTGGAACAGGACAAGGAAATTAGAATTTAGAATTTAGAAACAACGGACGTAGCTGGTGGAATACTTAACTTTAATCCATTAAGGATGAACGTCGCTCTCGAGGGTACATAGTTCACAAAACCAATAGTAACTGTTAATGGCGCCTAGGAAGTCTCTCTAGATCTGCCGTGTGGCGGCGCTCGGTCAGCAATCATTGATAGTGGCAACACGCTGGTCCGACGTATACTACCGGACCGCTACCACCTAGCAAGTGTGGTGTCTGGCGGTGACACCACACTGCGTGTAATGCTCCAAACGTTCTTAGTTGGGGAGAGATCCGGGAAACCTTGATGGCCAAGGTAGGGTTATGAAAGCGCGAAAACAACCAGAAGACACTCTCACCGTGTGCGGGCGGGCATTACCTTGATGAAATGTACGCCCAGAATGACTGACTATGAAGGACAACAAAACAGGGTGTAGAAAATTGTCGACATACCGCTGTGCTGGGAGGATGCCACGGTTGACAACCAAAGGGGTCCATCCATGAAATAAATGGCATCCCAGGCCGCCGAATGGCGGACAACAGTCAGGTTCGTAAGCTACCTCAGTCTAGACATGTCTTAGGCTTGGAATGTCACTGACTGGAGTGGAATTGTCTCCAGTGCTGAGTCTCGGTTCGAAATGAGATCCGAAGACCAGCGGACGTGTCTGGAGACGCCCCGGGAAATTAGTGGCATATCAGCCTGACGGACGCCACCCGAACTGCCCGACAACCAGGAGTAATGGTCTGGTATGCCATTTCATTTCTTGGTAGCACCACTTTGGTTGTCATCTGCGTCACACTTATAACACAGCCGTACATCGACGATATTCTATGCCCCATTTTTTTGCCCTTCATGGAAAACCATCAAAAATGGTTCAAATGGCTCTGAGCACTATGGGAATTAACTTCCTAGGTCATCAGTCCCCTACATCGTAGAACTGCTTAAATCTAACTAACCTAAGGATATCACACACATCCATGCCCGAGGCAGGATTCGAAACTGCGACCGTAGCGGTCTTGCGGTTGCAGACTGTAGCGCCTAGAACCACTCGGCCACAACGGCCGGCACGGTGCGCTTCAAGTAGCACAGTGTTGGAACACGTTACCACGGACAACAAATTGTAATGTTGACGTACACACTGTCTCTGCACTGCTCTTACCTGGTGATGTACTCAGTGGTTCGTCAACTACTTCTGCTGTCGTGCAGAATTTGCGGAAGCTGTGTGCCGTGACATCTTTTTCAAATAAGTCACGAGCACGTACAGGAGAGTTCCACGCAGCCGTCGAGCAACAGCTAACTGCGTACTGAAATTGAGCTAATCGCACTGCGTGCTGCTACGTTGAATGTCGGTGGCTTCACTTGACGTTACATCATCAGTGACCTAAATTTTGAATCAGACTTTATAAGATAGTTTACCAAGGACCTTTATGTAGCGCATGCTAAGTCATCTTTCACAACAAGAGCCTGATCTAGGCTCCATCTCACAAAATACAACATTACTCACATCAGCACAAAGAAATGCAATAAACTTATGACTAACACACCTTAACCCCTACATATGAAAGACACAAACAACAATAACCATATGTGCTAAGTGTTTATAATCAACAAGATACATGTTGAGCGTTCTAGTCTGCAAAGTGCAAAAGTGCCTCCATGGCGAGACTATAGAATGTCTTTAGATGTCAATTTTGAACACTTCTACTTAATTATTATCTACTCGTCGGTAAAGTAATCCTAAAAACTTCGAAGACAGATGAAATGACTTACCAAAAGTGCATTTCATCTGATGTTATCTAGAATCATAAGTAGAAGGTTAAAACGAATTTTTTCTCCACATAACTGAAATATTCGTAGATTTCCTGGATCTTCATGAAATGTGTGGTTTGCAGTGAAAATGATCATTTCCAGTTTTAAAACGTTTATTCTTCCGTTCGTATCAGCTGATCAAATCCATCATGACATATTACAAAGAGGCCGAGTTGTACAGTGTGTCTTCGTAAAACAGCTGACTGGTTCACAAATCAAGAAACTTACTTTTTCACAACTTTAAATCTTAGGTTAGATATATCAGCTCAAACTGCCCGTCCCAGCAGCCTCGCTGCTTCCCTATTTATATATTCTAAATAACGGATGGTCACTTGGGTCATTATTACTTAATAATGACAACATATTTTTAATCGTATTTACAATTAAAAGTTCCAAAGCTGTGATGTTATGATTACACATAATAACACGTCTAAAATTACAAAATTGAATAATATGTGAAATTTATAATGTAAAAATGTCTTTAAATGTGAAAATTCCATCTAAATATGGGCACAATAATGAACTTCACAAAATTAATTAATACACGCTAATTAATCAACGATTCACATTTCTAACAATAATTGAAGCTAAGAGGGTAAAACGAAACAGGTTCTGATTGACAGAATTTGTAACAGATGCCTAGAATTTTATAATTAGGCGTATATCTGGTTACAACAATACGAGTTTAATGAATAAAGTCATTAAGATGGAATGTTGTTTACAGCTTTCATCCTAAATTTACGTTTTACAACATGTGCGCCGGCCGTGGTGGCCGAGCGGTTCTATGTGCTACAATCTGGAACCGCGCGACCGCTACGGTCGCAGGTTCGAATCCTGCCTCGGGCATGGATGTGTATGATGTCCTTAGGTTAGTTAGGTTTAAGTAGTTCTAAGTTCTACGGGACTGATGACCTCAGATGTTAAGTTCCATAGTGGTCAGAGCCGTTTGAACAATATGTGCCTTTATTTACAAACCACAGAATAACTTCTTGAATGAGTAAACTACATTCGTAAAAGTACAATTATTTGAATAGTTACAGTTAGTGATTAATACCATATATTTTATTCCTACCATTTTCACTAATTTAAGTCTTTCCCATCATTACAATGAATGCCACAGTTTTTTAAAACACATCGTCATTTGTTTTATTTTGTAATAGTGTCTGCTAATTAGTCTCCAATTTAGTGTCATTTTTATGAAAGTCACGAATCGCCACTATACCAATCATTTTAAAGTGAGGTATTGTACTACATGATGCCAGGGAATCGAAGTTGTGACTAAGTCTTTGTATATTAGGTGTATTATAAACTGTAGACTGTGATTCATGTGTTCTATTATGTCTTTTGTTTAAAAAGAACTGTGTTCATAAATCGTTAGATTGAAATGAAGTGACAGCTTTATTCATATAACTGAGTAACTAATAGAAAGGCATTGTATTGTGTGTCAACACAAAATATTGACCTTCAACTAGGAATGAATATCAATTATTTTCTGAGTAACATATGTTATAATTCATCGTACGTGTCACAATATTAATTCAATGTGCATTTTTCGAATTCAACAACCCCATCACGCCACTTTCATTGGGTACAAGAGGATGTAACACTTCTCAAGTCATTCAAGGGGGCGATATATTTTATTGCTTCGACTATGAGAGCATCGCTTACGTATCTTTATCGCAAAAAGACGATACACCTCAGAGTCCTTCAGATTCATTTTCCTTTCTTCTGCTGTCTTAAAAGTAAGAGGCCCATCTTGTTACTCTTAAGCTAATTGCTGATAATTACCACGACTTTGGCAGATATTGTGCTCATTTTTGTTCAATATGCCTGTCCTGTATCCATGATTATTTGTGTGATCGAATTTCTGTTCCAGTTTTACCTTTCCGCAGTGAAACATTTGATTCATTGATATGATGTCTATGTCTTACCTACGTACTATTACATGATTAATTACTTCATAGCCGGCCGCGGTGGTCTCGCGGTTCTAGGCGCGCAGTCCGGAACCGTGCGACTGCTACTGTCGCAGGTTAGAATCCTGCCTCGGGCATGGATGTGTGTGATGTCCTTAGGTTAGTTAGGTTTAAGTAGTTTTAAGTTCTAGGGGACTAATGACCACAGCAGTTGAGTCCCATAGTGCTCAGAGCCATTTGAACCATTTGAATTACTTCAGATATTTTAGAACCTGATATCTGGACTGCCTTATATTCGAAGTCCGATTTTTCAGGAAGTGCACTGTGATATATTCCATCGCAATGTACCGTCATTTTACATGGTGTTACATTATCCAACTTATTTTTATCCAACAGCGAATTCTGCGCCTGTCTTCATCTCGCAACGTAAAATTAAAGTTCAATCACGATCTTCTCATTTAGTGCCTAGTGGACGGTCTAAAACGGATGCTCCGATATTTTAAGTTGATCTCTGAAGTGAGTTTTTTCGATCTCCTCTATCTGGTGGAGAACTCAAGGGCTCTCTCAATAGGTCAGGTGTGCGTTACAGAAAGAAACTTGCTACTTCGGTATCAGTACATGTGGTGTGCACATCCTGTTTTTTAAGGTTAAAACATCTCCATAGGGTCAATGATAAATAACATCCCCTAATGGAAGTGAATAAAAATGGTGTCAGAGACAGAGATTCATATGAGACTGTTCTGAACATTTTTTCTCCAAATTATTTCGACCAGTTAGTTACACAGGGCGGAGAAAAATTGCCACGAAATTTTAACCCTGGATAGCTGATGCAAGTAAGCACCAAAATTTCTAATGTTGTGTAGGTCGACAACGCACCATTTTTAAACTACGGAAACTTGGAACCACGCGCTCCGATTGGCCGTGGGATTTCCCTGTTGCCGTTCGTCGTTTGACGGACAGCGGTATGGTTGCCGGGTCACACATACAAACGTCCCTCGCCCCGTCACTGTTCCAACGTGATACGCACACGTGTCGAATAGTTCTTGCTGTTTGTCTGCAACTCGCGTCAGAGGCATTCATACGCTAGCTTCGCTTCGGAGCACACTCAAGTCACCTGGAAAGTTTATCATACAGTAAGCATGGCGGCCTGGTATTCGTTTGAAGAACGAGATATGAGTCTTGTTTATGGACTAGCCAACGGTAATGCACATGAAGCTCGACGGCTGTATGAGGAACGATACCCAGCAAGACGCCACCCACACTCGCAAATGATTATAGCATTTCACCGGCTACTTGACGAAACAGGCTCTTGAAAGGCATATCATGGTTGTGCTGGAAGATCTCTAACACGACGGGATGCTGAATTTGAAGGGTGTTCTCTAGCGCTTCGAGGAAGCACCTACGACAAGTACTCGAGCGCTTGGACACGATACGGGGGTCACTCATCGGTTAGTCTGGGAAGTTTTGAGGGATGACGGCCAGCATCCATTTAGTTTCCACTCTGTCCAAGACCTAAATCCTGTGGCGGTCCTATGAACACAGGCAAGGGTTTTGCCGGTGGTTCCTGCTACGTGTTGCCCGAGATCACGACTTCCCCGCCAATGTGTTGTTTACCGACCAGTGCACCTTCCATGGCGATGGCCTTTACAACACTCGAAACGTTCATTACTGGGGAAAGGGAAATCCTTACGCCACGTACGTCCACGGACAACAGGAAAGATTTTCGCTCAACATTTGGGCAGGCATTAGGGATGACCAGCTGATTGGGCCAGCCCGTCTACCTCTTTGACTTATCGGGGAAAATTACCTTCACTTCTTGCAAGAAACTCTACCCGGCCTCCTGGAATATGTTCCCCTGAACATATGGCTGCGCTTGTGGTTGCAGCATGATGGGGCGCCTGCACATTACAGTCGTGGTGTGCGCCGATATTTAAATGAACTCCTCGAAGGCCGAGTAATTGGCAGAGGGGATCATAGGACAGGCCTCCGCGATAATCAGACCTCACGCCACCGCACTTTTTGCTGTGGGGATTCTTCAAGGTTCTAGTTCACCCACCTGGACACGAACCACCTAGAAACAGAGGAATTAATGGATCGCATTCAACATGCGCCGATCACATCAGAGCAATTCCAGGAACCTTTGAAAGAGTTCGACGAAACACCGTTCGACATTACCAAGCTTGTGTCCCGTCAGAGGGTCACCAGTTCGAGCACCTGCCTTAAGTAAAGAACGTCCTAGCTACAAAAAAGGCCCTTTTGAGGGATGACACAATTTGTAAAAGACTTTCTGTACGCGAATTAACAGCTGTTGACTGGTTTGTTTCGGGAACTTCTTGTCATGAAACTACAATGAATGTGCTGGGACCCTGGCGAATTCGCCCCCAGGTCCCCAGAGTGGAAGGCTGGCGCGCTACCACCGAGCGTGCGGGCCGGCTTGGATTCATTACGATCTCCAGCAGGCAAAGCATTCGCGGTCATCCGCTGTCCAGAGCATCCGGCAACAGGGCAATCCCACGGCCAATCGGAGCGCGTGGCGCCAAGTTCCCGTAGTTTAAAAATTGTGCGTTGTCGATCTATACAATATTATTAATATTGGTTCCTACTTGCATCAGCTATCCAGGGTTAAAATTTCCTGACTCGATTTTTCTCCAGTCTGTATAAGCAACACTTTAGGGCTTCGTCTTAGATTTCCTTGGAGAGAACATACATGAACGCTTCAGATCAATCCACGTAGAGGAGTACATCGGTTATCTTAAGGTTGCTGCAGCATCAGTGACAACAGAACTTAAAAGAATGTTAATTAAGATTGTCATAGCTGTCAAATTTTATTAATATTAAATGTGGCATTGCTATGAAGAAGGCAGAGAAGCTTTAATTTTCAGATGGCCCATAAGCCGTGATTCCAGGTGGGCATCCAGAAGGGAGCCAGTATTCTGTATGAAGTAAAACTTGCCGGCCGGTGTGGCCGAGCGGTTCTAGGCACTACAGTCTGGAACAGCGCTACCGCTGCGGTCACAGGTTCGAATCCTGCCTCGGGAATGGATGTGTGTGATGTCCTTAGGTTAGTTAGGTTTAAGTAGTTCTAAGTTCTAGGGGACTGATGATATCAGAAGTTGTCCCATAGTGCTCAGAGCCAATTTTTGAAGTAAAACGTGTGGACAACTCTGTAGCCGCGGAAGCGCTGTAAGGGCTAGCGAGGACAACACCCACACGTGCCAAGATGAATAGCGAATGCGTGGCTACAGCCACAATGTTCGAAAAACTTCTGGAATGTTACGGAAAAATTTCGGTTATTAGAAATGCCTTCGGGATCGTCACGGGAAACAACGCTGCCACAGAAACTCATCCAGAAGCCCCTAAAAAATTAGCATTTAAACTATTAGCCAAAAGGACAAAGGCAGTCACAGTCAGCACCATGAGTTAGAAGGTGGTGTCACCAGGAAATAGCTAGGAACAGTATAACAGCTGAGTAATCTGTAGGGTGACACTTTGATTCTGATGCAGTGAACACTACGATAAGTATGTACACAATCGAGGGAGGAGAACTGCGTTTCCGGTAAGTATCCAGTAACAGTTATTACCTTCAGTTTTGAGCCTGTTAGGAAAGAAAAAGCTGTGTGAAGTTCGTCTGTAGTAGTAGCAATGAGTAATACTCGTAGTTGACGTTTTCTGTATATCTGAATATAAAGATACAGAGAAACAAGCACTGTCTCTCAAATGTCCCCTATCGCGAACGTTAGAGTATAATAACAACAAGTAATATTCGATAATTTCTGCGTGTCAGAATATAGGAAGAAATGATAGATGCCTCTCAGTTGTCTCCCACTATGGTTAAACTATTTGGCTGTTAATTGTTGGAACAAGCAGAACGCTCGCCTCTGATGTCGAACATTGGTTGGTTAGTTGATTTAGGGGAGGAGACCAAACAGCGAGGTCATCGGTCCTATCGAGTTAGAGAAGGATGGGGAAGGAGGTCAGCCGTGCCCTTTTAAAGGAACCATTCCGGCATTTGCCGGATACGATTTAGGGAAACCACAGGAAACATAAATCAGGATGGCGGGTTTGAACCGTCGTCCTGCCGAATGCGAGTCTAGTGTATTAATCATTGCGCCACCTCACTCGGTGATACCAAATGCAGAACTCAGGAACCAGGAGTTGCTTGGAGGGAATAACATACAGAATGGTAGAGTGTACTCACTTTCTTCTAAAGTAATAAAGCCACTATAACATACCACTCCGAATACGGTTGAACTTTTGGGAAAAAAATTGTTCTTAAAATTTCCTTAAGATTAGCATCCTTATTCACTCACTACAAAGCGCTTCTCGTCCACATTCCGAAAGCATCTGTTCTCAGCGTCTCTGGAGACTTTCTCCCCTCACTTCATTTTCGGTAACCTAGAAGACCTCACCTGACACTGCGGTCAACGTCGTGATTGTGATATGCAGATATCATCTTCGTCAAAAGCTCATGTTAGGACCTGCGCCGGAAAGTGGTGTAGACTTTCTGATGTCGGGTTGTGGGATGTGTTATATAAAGGTATTCCAAAGTAGGAAATCAGATCATATAATATCGGAGGAGAAATAAGAAGACTATGGGAACCAGTAGCTCGAAAGTGTGTAGCAAGAAGATCGACGACGAGACCTTGGGGGACAGGTACAAAGAAGCAGAAGCTATCGAAAAAGTTCAGCAGAAACTTAGTGAACTTGCCCAGGTCAGTCTAGTTACAGGAAGGCACAGCACAGGAAGAAATACTTCTAGAAGAAACTGCAGTAGAAAGCAGCAAAACTACAGCATCATCAACACATATAGTTGAGATAAGCGGCAACAGAAACAGTATTAAGACTTCGTGTATAAAATTGCATTATCGTAAGCGGACTTCAGCTTGTTTCTCATGTTAGAGGCATCAGTGCGAAGGATGCTCTTCTAATAGCAAATAAGTCATTTAGTGGGGCTAAGTTTGAACTTACAGAAATGATGGAGAATGTTAATATGGTATTCAAAGTAATCCGAACAAATAATAAACCATTGGTATTTCAATACATCGTATTTAAAAATGCGGGAGATGCTTGGACAAAGTTAATTGTTCTACATAGAATTAACAATTGGGATCAAGTTAAGGTACTTTTAGATGAGTTATTCAGATAAATGAGCCATAGACTGTATTGGGTTTGTAGGATGCTTCACCCTAGACTACACGTAGATGGAGGAATTGTTTCATGAGAAAATCGAACAGATGAATTATTTAAATCATTCAGATAGGTGGTATCCAGTGTCATAGGGGCAACACAACTACAATCTGCATTAGTGGTAGTATGTGCACTAGGAGGGTCTGGTTTCTACAAAGGCTAGCAAGCGACAGGAATCTGAATATTATACGAAGGTGGGGTGAGCAAAGTACCCTATCTGATGCAGTGGGAATAGCATGCCGGAGGAAAGAGCTCTGTTTTCTGCTGAAGGAAAAGGTCTGTTCTCGAGAGTGGCTCGTAAGAAAGTTGAAATGCAAAGTACCATAGCAGATGGTGTTATCGTTATGGGCCGAGGGGTCACATGGCCAGAGACTATGGGAACCCGAAGATGAGCAGTAAGATACAGTGGGTAGTGACAACCATGAACAAGGAAGAAGTGAAGAGCTTCCAGAATTTTTGTTACCACCGTGATAATCCTCAATGTAAAAATATGACTATTAGTGATAAACGAAAAAGGCGCCGGTATCAAGTGCTGAATTGTGAAACGCCTAGATGTGAAATTGTGGATCATATCTACAAGCAGAAAGGAAAACTAAGGGTGAGGAACACAAGCCAGTCGCGTTTCACCATGACGTATTAACCAAAAGCTACAGCCATAGAACGCGAAGCAAGGGCCTAAATTATGATGGCCTATTTCTATGACTTAGGAAGGCAGCTACTGTTAGTGGCAGATGCCGGGGTACCTATAAGCCTTATAAAGGAGTAGTGGCTCACAAAAGAATCGGTAATTACCGGGGAAGATATCCTTATTTTGAAGGGTGTGATGCAGATACACTACACATTGGGAACCACGGATTTGCAATCACCAGTAACAGGGAAAATGCAGTGAAGCACGAGTTCCATATCACAGGATGGAGCCCAGGTATTCCTAATGATGGTAATGACAGTCTAGTAGGAAGCGACTTCCTGCGGAAGCATGAGTCTCTCATTAATTATGGTGAAAGGGTGATTATAGTACACGGTCGAAATATACCGCTTCTGACAGTATGGAAACACGTGGGTTTGATGGCAACTACCGTTTAATCGAAAACGCATTGCCAGACACGAAAGGAGGCATATTTTGAGACAGTGTTTGATTCAGACTGCTGAGGAAGTGGCAATGAACGGGAACAGTAGGTGGCAGGGCGGATCTACGAATAGGAGGGAAGTCCCACACAAAATAGAGATAAAATGAAACAATGTGCGTTATAGGATGATGAAGGAAGAACTAAGATATGCAAGTGAAAGACAAGTCGTGAGACGAAAAGTGACGAGTTACATTGAAATAGTGTGGCACCTGAAGGGGACACGAGAATAGATCCTAGGGTAAAATACATAAGGATATGTGTAGGAAAAGGGTTGAATCCAGTTAATGAACAAGAAATGATTGTTCCCGAACAAGATGTAATGTCAGGGGTGTATGCACTAAGGGTCTCAAATTTTCGATCTCCTATCACAACTATGGATTTATGGTTAAAAGAGGGATTTAGTTTTGATTATTCTGTCATATCCCCGTTCTGATAGTAAAACAAGTAATTAACATTTAAAGACTAAGCACTTCTGTTTTGTATTTGACTGGCTGCTCACATAGCGGGGCCCTGACGAGTGTCCGAAATAACACTAACGTTCCTTTACCTAAGAAAGTTCCATTAAAATAGACCTCGTTCCTTCAGCCGCCTGTGTAGCAGTCAGTTCGTATTAGTTTATGGTTCATTGTGTGCATCTAGCAGTGTGTTTGTGTACCTTATCAATTTCATACCGTATTACCTTCTAATGGGACGGAAGTAGGACACTGGAACTGAAAAATGTGCTGTAATTGTAGCTATGGACCAGGAAATCTATTCTAGTACGATATAGCAACAAAAGTTGGCGTAAACTATTCTACAATGGTCTATAAACTGCAGCTATTCGAGCAAACTGGTACCAGTGCAAGTGTTCCGCGACCTGGAAGACCGTGAGCAACAACATACAAGGGAGATCAGTTCGTAACTATACAGAATGAACCGTGAGAAGACTCTTACTGCAGCTGAAATTCGCGAGGAAGTAAGTAGTATCAGAGCAGCTCCATCTATGTCTCAACAGTCCAACGACGTCTTCATGTGCTAGGTTTAAAGTGGTGCATAGAGACCAAGATATCTATATTTCACAAACAAAGTAAAGTGAAAATACTGCAATGGACACAGCAACATAAAAACTAGAGCGCGCAGCAAAGGTACGAATTTAAGTTTGATGTGTTTGGAAGCCATTTAGAATGTTTGTTCCTCGACTTCGTGGAGAACGTATAGAGCGTCAGTGTGAGACGCCTACGGTGAAGCTTGGTGAAGGGTCGCTCATGATTTGGGATGTTTTGCGAGTGATAAAGTTGGCGATGTAGTGAGAATTATCTGAACATTAAAGAAAGAAGGATATCACAGGATACTGATCAACGATGACGTTCCATTTTTAAAGAGACTTAACTGTCGTGCGTTTGTTCTGTAGCAGGGAAATCCCAAACATGCTGCTAAATTATGCAGAAGTGTTTCAATAGAACAGCGAAATGTGGGAAACTGACGAATATGATTTGGCCAAACCACTCACCTGACTTAAATCCCATTGAACTCTAATGGGATGAACTTAACAGATGGGTCAGAAAACTGAGGTCATTTGATGTTAAAGATCTACTGAATAATTTGAGACGTCTTGGACTGCAGTATCTGCAAAAACACTACTGAATCTTATCTCCAGAGTGACAAGTGTTTGTGCAACTGTTCTGAAGGCAAAGGGTGGATCCTTCAAAGAGGCTAAAATTTAAACCGTATTCTATTTTACTTAATGATGGAGAGAGAAAATCTGTATTTTTTGGTCTATTTAGTGTGTGTAATGTGTTTATACATTGAAATAAAATATATAGCCTTCATCATGAGTGATCTAAAACTTTTTAATGGTAGTGTAAAGCCGAATCTATGGTATGAATAGAGCAAGTCAATTTATGCTCAGTGTATCGAACACGAATGGGACCGAGTGCATTCTGAGTACAATGGGAGTATTAGGTGAACCGATTAAGTGACCCCAATACGAGTCACACAGAGTCAACAAACGGTATGGACACATGTAGGAATCGCACTGTAAGAGTCACATAAGTGATCCGAACTGATCATTTGAATAAAAAAGAGCAATACAAACTGGGAAAACTCTGTAGCGCATTTTGCGATAATTTTAACTAAAACGTGACAATCTGTCATCAGAAACGGTAAGGCATGCACTCCCAATATTCTCACTACACAAATGGGGGCTTATGAATCTACTTAATTTAGAATAGTAGAAGCGCAGAATGCCTGATTACAGGAGCAAATCAAGAAAACATTTGATGAGGGTAAAATCGTTGAATCAGTTTCCATGCAATGCAGCTGTGCTGTAACTGCCGAGGAAACGAGACACCAATGCAAATAATGAAATATGGAAACGAGACACCAATGCAAATAATGAAATATAGATTTGTGATAGATGAACGACAGCACTCAGTACAAATTCGCTGGGTTATGAGCACAAACGGATGCCAATAAGGCAAGAGAATGCAGTAAGTACACTACTGAGACTAATGAATTTGGAAGGATTGGAAAGGAGAAAGTGTTGGTTGTATTTGGATGACATAGTTTGCTACGGAAGTTCCTTAAAAGAACATAATGAAAAGTTGCAGGAAATTTTCGAGCAGCTGGTCCCGGCAAAGGTTAGAGCCCTCGCTCGGGCATAGGTGTGTGTGTTTGTCCTAAGAATACTTTAGATTAAGTAGTGTGTAAGCATAGGGACTGAGGGACTGATGACCTTAGCAGTTAAGTCCCATAAGATTTCACACACGTTTGAACCTTTTTTTTTAAGTTTCGACCGATTGAGGGCACATGAGTTAGTTACAACCAGATAAGTGCGAATTCCTGAGAAAGAAGGCAATATTATTAGTGTTCAATATAACGGATAAAGTGATGGGCACAATGTGGAGAAGGTGAAAAACTTTTAAGTTCCAAAATCCACGAAGGAGTTAAAGTGGTATCTAGAGCGTGTTAGATGTTACCACCAGTTCATTCCACAGTTCAGCAAGTTTGCCAGTTCATTACATAAATTGCTGAAGACCGAAGCTCTGTACGAATGGAGAGATCAGCAAGAGCAGCATTTGAGGAACTGAGAGAGAGATTAATAAATACTCCCATATTGGGATACCCAGATTTCGACAAACGATTTATTATAACTACAGACTCCAGCGGAGAAGCGTTCAGAGCAGTGCCGTCACAAGAGGAGATCGATACTGATTTGCTAAACGCCTGCACTTCAGACGCTGACTAAGGCTGAAAGAAACTACTCTGTAACTGTGTTAGAGTGCTGAGGCATCGTATGGACCACAAAGCAGTTAGGGGCATGTGTCTATGGGAGACATTTTACCATTGTAAGAGATCACAACCCACTCACGTGAATTTTCGGTGTCAAAAATCCATTCTCGAAGTTATTAAAATGGATGATGAAACTAGAGGAATATTCTCATGACACCGTATACAAACTTGGAAAGCGCACTGTAAAAGCAAATACATTAAGTCAGATTAAGTCAAGGAAGAGGAAGAATAAAACGAGAAAATT
Organism: Schistocerca gregaria; assembly: GCF_023897955.1. NCBI lineage: Eukaryota > Metazoa > Arthropoda > Insecta > Orthoptera > Acrididae > Schistocerca > Schistocerca gregaria. Next base: position 767,296,104 of record NC_064931.1, on the reverse strand, counting down.
AACAGAGGCATAGGAAATTCATAGTATTACGTTAGGTGGACATCAAGAGAGGCACAGAACCTTAAGCGAATGAATAATTGTAAGTGTTGGAAAGGCATGAAAAGAGACGTAGAAGAAAATATTAGGAAGTCTGACAACTGTCAAAGGCATAAGTTCAGGCAGAGAAAGACAAAGATGGCTCTAGTAATTACACGGTGACGAAAGTATTCAAGAAATGTAACATGGAGGTTCCAGGTCCGTTAGGTACAACAATTGGCAATCGATACATCTTGACATTACAAGATGACCTGAGCAAATTCACAGTCGCAGTGTTACTCTAGAGACAGTGCGCTGAGACAGTGGTGTAGAAATTTGTGGATGAAATTGTGTTGAGATACGAAATCCCGTGAGTGCTGTCGACTTTTATGCGAAGTGTTCAAGACAGTATGTAAATTATTAAGGATCCGGATGAGTCACACCACAGGGCTTCATCCATAGACAAATAGGGCTCTCGAGAGAACACACAGGACACTCAAGTCTCGAACATCTGTGACGTACATATGCACACCGGGGCGATGAATGAAAATTTGTACACAGGCCAGGATTAGAACCTGGGTCTCTTCCTCACTTGGCAGATGCTAACAACTATTCCGCCGCGGCAAAATAACTTTGCACAACAACACTGACTACCCTACCACGCCTCACTCCTCAGGCCACATTCCTAGTCGCCCCACAGCCCATTTCGTACAAATTTTGATACGTCGCTGTAGTCAGTATATATACAACACAGGACACTCGCCGGCCGCGGTGGTCTCGCGGTTCTAGGCGCGCAGTCCGGAACCGTGCGACTGCTACGGTCGCAGGTTCGAATCCTGCCTCGGGCATGGATGTGTGTGATGTCCTTAGGTTAGTTAGGTTTAAGTAGTTCTAAGTTCTATGGGACTAATGACCACAGCAGTTGAGTCCCATAGTGCTCAGAGCCATTTGAACCATTTGAACAGGATACTCGCTGAATATTTGCGACACTTCATTAGAGAGGATCGTAGTGATTGGATTCACTGCGCACCTTATAAATATCCTTGTATTTAATACAACGCCGCATATTAGCACTGGTTGCACAGCATCTGAGTTAAAGTTTGGGATTCTACAGAAAGGGGAAAGTAGGGGGAAAGAAATGTTGGATATAATTATGACGTCTACGTATATCACCTGCGAATTACAATGCAAGAAGCACACTGAGTAGTTCAAGAAAGGATAAAACAAATGATGGAAATCTTAAGGCTCTTTACGTCGAGTTGGAGAATCCAAGAACATTTAGAAAAGGAGATAACGTTCTTTTGTATTGCATCACCGTAAAGAGAGTCGTTCTAGAAAACTAGGAACACAATTCCAAGACCACACGAAGTGAGTCCAGTGGATCTGCCCAATGTGACAATTAAGATGCCTAGATATGAGCACGTGAAAGTACATGAAAATCGGCTAAAGCCGTATTATTAACCGTACGAAGTGTTGAGATGAGGCAGTACCATGAAGAAATTTTTTTACAATGCCAAGTAACCATGGTCCTAACAAAACTGGTCTCATGAACATTTATGGATGGGTGAGTGCGGAAACAATTGAATGTGCAGTGGAGATCCGAAAGATAGAAGACTCAGCTATGATTTACTGCCATCATCAGGGCAAGGTAGGGATCACAGATAACACATGGAAAACTATGGTGTGTGAACGTGGGATGGCTTGAAGAGTAATTTTGTAAAGTGGCCCGAGTAAGGAACAGGGCCATTCAACAGTGCAGAGGAAGATTAAGCAAACTACACTCCTGCAAATTGAAATAAGAACACCGTGAATTCATTGTCCCAGGAAGGGGAAACTTTATTGACACATTCCTGGGGTCAGATACATCACATGATCACACTGACAGAACCACAGGCACATAGACACAGGCAACAGAGCATGCACAATGTCGGCACTAGTACAGTGTATATCCACTTTTCGCAGCAATGCAGGCTGCTATTCTCCCATGGAGACGATCGTAGAGATGCTGGATGTAGTCCTGTGGAAAGGCTTGCCATGCCATTTCCACCTGGCGCCTCAGCTGGACCAGCGTTCGTGCTGGACGTGCAGACCGCGTGACACGACGCTTCATCCAGTCCCAAACATGCTGAATAGGGGACCGATCCGGAGATCTTGCTGGCCAGGGTAGTTGACTTACACCTTCTAGAGCACGTTGGGTGGCACGGGATACATGCGGACGTTCATTGTCCTGTTGGAACAGCAAGTTCCCTTGCCGGTCTAGGAATGGTAGAACGATGGGTTCGATGACGGTTTGGATGTACCGTGCACTATTCAGTGTCCCCTCGACGATCACCAGAGGTGTACGGCCAGTGTAGGAGATCGCTCCCCACACCATGATGCCGGGTGTTGGCCCTGTGTGCCTCGGTCGTATGCAGTCCTGATTGTGGCGCTCACCTGCACGGCGCCAAACACGCATACGACCATCATTGGCACCAAGGCAGAAGCGACTCTCATCGCTGAAGACGTCACGTCTCCATTCGTCCCTCCATTCACGCCTGTCGCGACACCACTGGAGGCGGGCTGCACGATGTTGGGGCGTGAGTGGAAGACGGCCTAACGGTGTGCAGGACCGTAGCCCAGCTTCATGGAGACGGTTGCGAATGGTCCTCGCCGATACCCCAGGAGCAACAGTGTCCCTAATTTGCTGGGAAGTGGCGCTGCGGTCCCCTACGGCACTGCGTAGGATCCTACGGTCTTGGCGTGCATCCGTGCGTCGCTGCGGTCCGGTCCCAGGTCGACGGGCACGTGCACCTTCCGCCGACCACTGGCGACAACATCGATGTACTGTGGAGACCTCACGCCCCACGTGTTGAGCAGTTCGGCGGTACGTCCACCCGGCCTCCCGCATGCCCATTATACGCCCTCGCTCAAAGTCCGTCAACTGCACATACGGTTCACGTCCACGCTGTCGCGACATGCTACCAGTGTTAAAGACTGCGATGGAGCTCCGTATGACACGGCAAACTAGCTGACACTGACGGCGGAGGTGCACAAATGCTGCGCAACTAGCGCCATTCGACGGCCAACATCGCGGTTCCTGGTGTGTCCGCTGTGCCGTGCGTGTGATCATTGCTTGTACAGCCCTCTCGCAGTGTCCGGAGCAAGTATGGTGGGTCTGACACACCGGTGTCAATGTGTTCTTTTCTCCATTTCCAGGAGTGTATATATCAGTTCAGCAGAATGTGACCGTCTAAATAATGAGATTGATGGTAATATAGCCAGATTAGAGCCGACTAAAGATTATCTTCGTCATTAAAAAAACATAGTTGCGGATCCTGGAGGGGAGTTTTCAGTTTTCGGTAAAATATTATTCGTAACTCTGGACGATGCTTGGACGCAATGCAGGCGCAATGTCTGGGCAGAAACACTGGTAGATAATATTGCGACTAATCAGCAAACATTAAAGAACCGTATGAATACGTTCAAACATTTCATTTCTTACATACTAGAGATGACAAATGCAGGACTAAAGAGAACAGCCGCGTACATCATCGTCACTAAATAGATGACGCAATTAACCTCACAATTCCAAGAATTAAATACTGAGTATGAGCAGTTATAAATCCCACCGTGGATGCACAAAAATATATCGTAACACTACATATAGTGACTCTGATGTAGATAGTCAAATGTTTAGGGTTAAAAGGAAAATTTACTAGTGGATAGTTCTAAGACGTGGTATAGCAAACACTCAGCAGAGCCATTAGAATACAAAGAAGCTGTTTAGCGAACAAAGATAGCCGGCCAGGGTGGCGGAGCCGTTCTTGGCGCTACAGTCTGGAACCGCGCGACCGCTACGGTCGCAGGTTCGAATCCTGCCTTGGGCATGGATGTGTGTGATGTCCTTAGGTTAGTTAGGTTTAAGTAGTTCTAAGTTTTAGGGGACTGATGAGCTCAGAAGTTAAGCCCCATAGTGCTCAGAGCCATTTGAACCATTTTTTTAAACAAAGACATGTAAACAAAACTTTTGGATATTGTCCATGTCCGATCCGGGCGAATGTGAAGAGTAATTATTACAAAGTAAGGCTATTCCAATGAACTACACACGAAAGTTAATTACCTCAGGGAAATTTTTTGGGCACATCTTTGTGATAATAATTCCCGAGCAAGAAAGAAGAAAACGTGACGACTTTGTGAGATGATCAAGCTTTGAAGGATGTTCTCATGCAATGTATTCACCTACAATGTATGAGATTCTTAGCGTTCGTACTAACTGCAAGGGTTATGGATCACATGCGCACATCCAGTCGAACAGGCTAATGTCACTAGAAGGAACATTACTCCTAGCGTTGCACTGGAAATAGACTGAAATGTAGATTTGGAGAAAAAGTTAAACATATTAGCGATATCTTTAGAATCCATGACATATAGTGACTGGGTTAGACAACTTACAGGTAACCTGAACGTATGTATGTATGGTATGTATGTATGTATGTATGTATGTATGTATGTATGGTATGTATGTATGTATGTATGTATGTATGTACTAGAGGCTGTGGAGCAGCTGATTGACAAACAGCAAAGGGTAACTGACCGCAAGAGGAAAGTCCAACACTCTTCTGTAGCACCATACATAAGCTTAGCTTGCTGCTGATTACATTGCTCATGTTGTAGATACATATGTGAGTTTATTGCAGACTGCTTTGGCGGTGGAAATTGTTTACAGTCAGTATGTGTTAAGACTGGTGTAGTTAATACACCCAAGTCCACTCGATTGAGGACAGGTAATATAGTCATCTATGAGAAACTTAAATAGTAGAGGCTAGAAAAGGAGCATGGATACCATGTGACTTGATTATAAGAAACATCACGAAGACGCAAACGTATTTGAAAATCTAAAGGAAATATCGGCACACTGTATAAGCGCTCGTGGATTATTTTACGACGGAGCGAGATGAGAAGCATTTAACAAATTCGAAATGAAAATTTTACAAAAATCATAGGAAGTCCTGGGTACGCTGAGAGACTATGCCGCTATGTAAATGAAGATAGCAGACTGAAGGCCAAAATAATTAATTCGGAAATCTGCGACTATTCCACTGTGAAAGACATTAATACGATTTCACTGTTCAATTATTACATGAACGCTGAAATCTATATTTTGAGATAAGTGATTGTGGAATAAAAAATCAGTGGAAACTGCTGAACAATGTAAAAAACCTAGACGGGGTGAGATTCCTGTGAAATTTTATAGAGATTATGTAAAAGAAGACGTGCCCCCCTTCTACCAGCAGTTTATCGTATGTCATTGGAACAACGAAGGGTACCAAGCGAATGGAAAAAAATGGCAAGTGATTCCCATTTTCAAGAGAAGTCGTCGAACAAATACACACAATTGTAAGCCTGTATCGCTGAAGTCAGTATGTTGTAAATTATGGTTTGTGCTTACACATTACAATTCTTATAGAGGATGAAGATCTCTAGAAAGATCTGTATACGAAGATCTTTCGAAACTCTTCTCTCTCTGTCCATCTACAAAACCAATACCTCTTTAAACGAAGACATTAGGTGAGATGGCTTGTATCTTGAATTTCGGAAGGCATTGTACACAGTTCCATACTATCGTTTAGTGAATAAAATACGATCTAACCGCTTATTGCAGCAAATTTATGATAAGGTTCCGGAGTTCCTAAAGATAAAACTCAAGTTGTTCTTAACTACATGAAATGGACAGACTCAAACTTAATTTCACCAACGGCCTTGATGTAGGGGTATGGTCAGTTCCCATCAGCTCACCGAAGGTAAGCGCTGTCTGGCTTGGCTAGCACTTGGGTGGGTGACCGTCACGGCCTGCCGAGGGCTGTTGGAAAGGGGAGTCCACTCAGCCCTTGTAGACCTTTTGAGGAGCTACTTGACAGACAAGTGGCAGCTGTAGTCACGAAAACTGATAACGGCCAGAAGAGCGGTGTGCTGATCATATGCTCCTCCATATCTGCATCCAATGATGTCTCTCAGCTGTGGATGACACTGCGTTTGGTTGTTACTATTGCTCCTTCCGGGACCTGCCCGGACGAAGTTTAGTTTTACATGTAAATTTGGGAGTACCATACAGCAGTTTTGTAGTGCCGTAACTGTTGACACCGCGTAAAACGCTACTGTGGGTAACACTGGAAGCTCCATGAGACACTGCATAGATGTTGCTGTACTATATAGAAAGATTGCAACGCCATAGACTGCAGTGAAATTCAGGAATACCTCCAAAAGTTTGGTGTTTGGTGCACGGTCTGGCAGTTAATCTGGAATGTTAATAAACACACGTATTAACCCAAATAGGTGAAGAGACCCATCGCTGTAAAATTATGCTGATGCTGATAAGTCATTGGAGAAGGAATACATTGTCGATTCTGGAACAGATTTGAACTTCGACCTTTGACTTTGAACCTGACCTTGAAATTGAGTCCCCTCCCCCTCCCACGAGTACCATTCCTCCTGCCAACTTGTGCTAGGAACCTTTCAAAAACCATAATTTTAAGATTGTATTGAATCACGCCACAATTGATGCTTTTCAAAGAAGATTCAAATGGTTCAAATGGCTATGAACACTATGGGACTTAACATCAGAGATCATCAGCCCCTACACTTGTTGTTGTTGTTGTTGTTGTTGTTGTGTTCTTCAGTCCTGAGACTGGTCTGATGCAGCTCTCCATGCTATCCTATCATGAGCTAGCTTCTTCATCTCCCAGTACTTACTGCAACACACATCCTTCTGAATCTGCTTAGTGTATACATCTCTTGGTCTCCCTCTACGATTTTTACCCTCCACGCTGCCCTCCAATGCTAAATTTGTGATCCCTTGATGCCTCAGAACATGTCATACCAACCGGTCCCTTCTTCTAGTCAAGTTGTGCCCCTAGACTTAGAATCACTGAAACCTGACAAACCTAAAGACATCACACACATCCATGCCCGAGACAGGATTCGAACCTGCGACCGTAGCAGCAACGCGGTTCCGGACTGAAGTGCCTAGAACCGCTTGGCTACAACGGCCGGCTTCAAAGAAGAAATGATGAGTAGTTTGTAAATGCATCTGGAACTTCAATACCCTTTTCAGTCTTTAGAGGTGTACATGGTAACGAGTAATAATGATAAAAATTTCTATTTTATTCTGCTTCCATCAGTTTGACTTTGCCTCAGACAGTGGCATAAGCACCAACGGCCTTGCCACAGTGGTATCACCGGTTCCCGTCAGATCACCGAAGTTAAGCGCTGTCAGGTACGCTGCTACGAGCACTATACAACATCAGAAAAACTAGTTTCTCTGGAACAAACGGCTTTCCTGCGGCGTGGAATGCATGGCAATCAAATTAGGCAGTGTACATGTTCTTATAAAACATTATCGTAATGAACAGTGTTATACTGCCAAAAAATTCAAACTCTCAATAGTAGTTGTTCTCCTGCATTCTAATTTCTATTTCTTTAACGGCAGAAAGCCAATAGATAGAAACATGGAACTAAATTTTAGTTAAGGCAAACATTATTCCGTGTTTATTTATGAGACTGTGCTCACTAACTGCTGGTTTGTCCAGTTAATTTGACTACTGTATACTGTTCTGCGGTCGATAGCGGTGTGGATAGACTGACTGACGTCGCCTTCACGGGAACCCTGACATCGAGACTATCATCAATTGGGTGCTGCGTCTCGGTTACCTTCTTAGGTGGTCAGAAAATAGGTCTTTTGCCTATTCTTATAAGGAACCTGCTTATTTTCTAGATGTAGCACCTTATAATCGAAAAAGTATTATAGTTAGGTCGTCTAGTGAAGGTTCAATATTTTCACTTTTTCATTTCCTTTATATCTCGAACCCCATAGTCATTGTTTGGAACAACTTTTCCTAATGCTTAATCTCGGAATACAGGTGATCCTTGTCACAAACAGTTGTTCATCTATACAGGATGAGGTAAGGTAAATACTTTGAGTTGTGATAGTATTGGTGATCCTGAACAGAAAACTTCAAATGAGCATATGCCCTTTTCTTAATCTTATCCGAAATACAGCTTTTTTAAAATCACGAGTGTCAGACGCGTATCTTTATTCACTAGCACTCACATGCAAGTACAACCGAAGTGACATTAGGCTACGTACCGTTGTCTTTACTAACCATAGGTTATTTTTCTGAAACCGCACGTTCTCTCGCACGTATGCATTGACATAGTGGACCCGCTGCTTCCGGCAGTAGGGTTCTGGCATGTCTTCAACAACAACCAAAAGTCTGTGAATTCCTAAGGGACCTAACTGCTGAGGTCATCGGTCCCTAGACTTACACACTACTTAAACTAACTTATGCTGAGAACAACACACACACCCATGCCCGAGAGAGGACTCGAACCTCCAGCGGGAGGCGCCCCGCAGTCCGTGACATTGCGCCTCAAACCGCGCGGCCACTCCGCACGGTGGTATCCCTTCACGACAGTTCGTCCTGTACAATGGTTGGGGTGATACTACTCCAACTACTGACACTTGGACGGAAATGACAGCCAAGACATTCCTTACTACATGGAACTTCTCGTTCCTAGTTTACATGTGTGTGTTCGTGTAAACCACCATTCGAATGAGCTCCGATCAGAAAAACACCAGCTGCCTACATAAGTCGCAACATGCTTTGGAGTTGATGATGGACTTTTTGAACTTTTCCTTATGAGGAAATGTTAAAATTAAACAGAACATTAGTTCAAAAAAATGTTCAAATATGTGTGGAATCTTATGGGACTTAATTCCTAAGGTCATCAGTCCCTAAGCTTACACACTACTTAACCTAAATTATCCTAAGGACAAACACACACCCATGCCCGAGTGAGGACTCGAACCTCCGCCGGGACCAGCCGCACATTCAATGACTGCAGCGCCTTAGATCGCTAGGCTAATCCCGCGCGGCAGAACATTAGTTCACAATGTTTCATGTATTGCCACCTTCATTTTTCTTGTTACGCATTGTTTTCATCAGTTTCCTCCAAAAGTGTTAAGATCAGGATGTATGTTATTTTAACGTTTTTTGTTCAGAATAGGATCACTCCTAAAGCATATGTACTTCATCATCATTCGTCCTGTATGTTAATGTATTGAAAACATTTTTTGGACTAGGTGATGAAAAATTTGTACGCTGACATATAAATCAGTGTGCGTTCGCTTCCGGCATGCAGAGTGGCCGAGTCATCCCTCCGATTTTCGTTTAACCAAAACCGGAGGTCAATTTTGTAAATTGCTGTTACAAAATCCATTTCGCGATCTGGCATCCGCTCAGCCAGCGGTGCTCACAGAAAACGAATAATAGCCTATTCACTTCTGTAGCCACAATTTTCCTCAAATCTAGGGCAATTAAAGCTTACGCATGTAATTAAAATCGTTTTTTAGAGTGGGAAATGGACAAAGTGTTTAGTTGCACCCTCGATATTTTTCCGCCAGGTCAGTTTTCGTTCCATTAGACTCGGCCAAATGTTACCTGCAGCCATTCACCAACGCAAATCCAGTTGCGTGCCGGTAGTCCGGTGTAATGATGATTGTCTGTGCATTTTGCGCCTGTCGCACACTCTGCTGTTTCATGTGTACATTCATTTCAGCACTTGTAGAAAGACACACAAACTCTTATGAAGCCAGTTACAAATTATTATATTGCATTCATTTGTGGTCATACTAAAAGAGTTATTCCGTATGGAGACGTATGAATAATTTTATGAGAGGAAAGCACTGTCGACATGAGAAGTATCAATATTCATTGTGATTTAGACATATTGGTTCCATACTTCGACACTGGAGCTCGCGAGTTAATTAAACGAAATGCTCTGTAAATCGTAATATTCGTAGCAGCGCATGATCACATATGAATGGTAAAGGCAGGAGAAATAAAGTCAAATAAAACGGATAATAAATGTAGTGCATAACAGTCAAATGAGAATAATATGACAAAAGGGAAAATAAAAATTGTAGTGTTCTGTAGCAATCCATGTTTAAGCGGTGAAACACGACGCGAGAGAAGACGATCCAAAATAACTTTATCGGATGTTGTAGTGCTGTCGGAGACTGGGATCACTCCACAGAACTCTCGTTCTTTCTAGGGAAACTAACATCGATGAAATAGTTTTGTTATGAATTATGTAAAACAATTAAATCAAGTATCGTATATTAAAAGGAAACATAGCAGTACTATGCCTTTCTGCGGTGGATGAGTAAACAAGTATTCTCCATTAAAACTCCATAAAGCAGCACGTTACTGTGAAACTGGTGAAATCTGTAACAAACGTAGCTGGCTGCTCGTGTATGTATTAACAACTCCTTGTACACTTGTCAGTTGATTCACTACGCCTCCGCAATGTGGCACTTGCACTTTCGGAACTCGTAATTTGAAAGAAGTGTTACGCCATTGTTTGGGCCGCATTTTTTGGAATAGAAAGTAGGATATTATTCAGTCCTGTAGTGAGTGGACATATTCGTCATCTCATATAAATTTTCCATATGGATTCTGACAATCTTCCTGACGAAGTAAAATGATTTTTCGGCACATGTCCTCATGCCTTGAATGCATTGTTAACTTTAGACCTCAATCGTGCCCATGTCAAAAAGTGATATAAACAAATTGGAGTATATAACAGTTATAGAATTGTATACAGCTAGAGATTAATACCACGGAGAAGATATTACATATTCTTGGAAGGGCTGGAGGGCGCGACAACATCGAGGATCAGTGGGAAATGATATGAATGCAGTAGAGACATCAGCAAATTGAAATACCCGATACTGATGCAAAGCTCGTACGATATCCTTGACTTGACAGTAAATGTAAGATAGAAATAGAGGAAAACAGCATGGAATATACAAGAACGTTACAATTAAATTGTGCAAGAGTAATGGTGGAAGATTATACAGAAAAAATGAGGGCTGAAAAGGGCGTCTATCAACGAAAAAAGGAAGCGCTGATGAAAGCAAACATCAAAGAACTGGAGCTTCCGACTATAAAGGAGCTTATGATGCCATGGAGCAAGTGTACCGTGCCTTGACTCAACTAGGAACTCCTGTAAAATTCATGGACGTATGTATCGTCTATGCAACTAAATGAAGGCAGTTTGTTTGTTGACATACGCGTTTTTTTCTTGCAATTTGGTTAGAAGTAACTTTTAGGTCTTCATTCGAAGGACGTGGACCGTATCTCTGACCTTTCGTCGTCTTGTATCGCTGTCGAAATCTTCAACTTCATAAGTAACATCAGACAACTGTCTTACAACCTTATAAGGTCCAAAGTGTGCCTGAGGAGCTTCTCAGAGAGACCAACCTTCCGAACAGGAGTCATGATCCAGATGAGGTCACCAGCCTGGTAGACAACAGGGCGGTGGCTCGCGTCATACCTTTGGCGATCGTCTCCCTGAGCCTGCAACGTGAGGAGTCGAGATGACTGCCGAGCTTCCTCAGCTGTAACACCTGGCCGATGTAGTCGTCGTCCACGTCATCAAGATCTAACGGAAACACAGTGTCCATCGTCGTCGTCGCCTCACGCCCATGCACTGGTAAAAATGCCTTAAATCCTGTGGTGTCTTGTTTGGCGGTGTTGTGGGCAAACGTCAAGAAAGGCAGCACCTCATCCCAGTTGCTCTGCTCAACATTGACGAACATTGATAGCATGTCGGCCAAGGTCTTCTTAAGGCGTTCAGTAAGCCCGTTAGTTTGCGGATGGTAGGCAGTCGTCATGTGATGAGTAATGTTGCAGCGACGGTTTATCTCTGTCACAAGATTCTATTGAAAAACTTTCCCTCGATAAGTAATTTACGACCTTGGAGCACCGTGTTTTAATACAATGTCTTCCACGATGAATTTGGTTACTTCGAATGCTTCAGCTGTTTTCACGGTTTTTGTAATGGCATAGCGTGTCACATAATCAGTGCAAACAATAATCTCTCCATTAGCACTAGCAGACATTGGAAATCGTCCGAGAAGGCCCATCCCAACACGCTGGAAAGGCGTTTCGGCTGGTGGAATTGGTATGAGTCGACATGTGATATATGAGGAACTGCCTTTCTCCTCTGGTACTCTCTACAGTGACGGACACTCCTAAATAAATCTGGCCAGAAAAATCACTATCGTATGTCTTAATAAAATCCAAATGTCCGGCCTCAGTCGTGAAATTGAATTTCTGTAGCGCATGTGGTTAGGAGTCACTGCTAGCCACCTCTTTCCAAACGGATCAAAGTTTTTCTTGCAAAGTAGTCCATTAACTAACTTAAACTGTCCTTTCACATCCTGTGACCGATTCAAGGGAAGCATAATTTAAGATAGCTTGGCGTCCTTCTGCTGCTCAGCAGAGAGATCCTGGGGTGCAGCGAGACGCTCACTATCTTCATCAAAGTCCTGATGGTCTTGCACAGGGTTTCTTGAGAAACAGTCGGCATCTTGGTGTTTTCTTCCACTTTTGTACACTATGGTAATGTCAAATTCTTGAAGACGTAGCGCCCACATGGCGATTCCTCCTGTTGGGTCCTTAACACCTGTCGTTCCTTTGAAAGGGCACGGCCGATTTCCTTCCCAAACCTTCCCTAACCCGAGCTTGCGCTCCGTCTCTAATGACCTCGTTGTCGACGGGACGTTAAACACTAACCACCACCACCACCACCACCACCACCACCACCACCTGTCAACCAAAAAAGTGAATGATGGTCTGTAACAACTGTGAATAGTATTCCATAGAGATACTCTCGAAATTTTCACATGGTCCAGATCACAGCAAGACATTCTCTTTCTGTAGTTCAGTAGCTTCTCTTGGCTTTTGTAAGTGTCCTAGAACCATAAGCTATAACCTTCTGTTTTCCATCCAAATATTACACCAGAGGAGCACCGATCCCGTATAAACTGGCATCTGTGTGTAGTTCTGTATGTGCTCTCTCATCATACAGACCAAGTGCAGAGTCAGTCGTCAGAGCTTTTCTCAGCATATAGAAAGAGTCTTGTTGAGTACCACCCGAGATAAATTTAGCATCGGGTTTTAACAACTCTTGGAGAGGCCTGGCTTTGATACAAAAGTCTTTGATAAACGCGACGGTAATAAGAACACAATCCAAGAAAAGTTCTCACATCTTTAATACTTTTAGAAATAGGAAATTCCGTTATAGCTCTCCCTTTTCTTGGTCTGGCCGCACAGCTTCGTTTGACACAAGGTGCCCAAGTATTTTGATTCCTTTTGCTCCAAAGAGATACTTTCTCGGATTAAGTTACAGTCCGGCTTGTTGGAGATACTTAAGACTGGCCCTCAGTCTTTTTATGTTTTCATCAAACGTCTCTGAGAATACTATAATGTCATCTAAATAACAAAGACACATCGGCCACTTCAGGTGCCTTCGAAGAATATCCGTCATTCGTTCGAAAGTTTCTGGTGCATTATACAAACCAAACGCCATTACCTTAAACTCATACAGGCCCTCAGGGATGATGAATGCAGTTTTCTCACGATCAGCCTCATCTACTTCGATTTGCCAGTATCCCGAGTACATGTCCATTGTTGGGAAAAACGTAGCCCCATCCAGACAATCTAGTGTATCTTCAATTCGTGGAAGAGGGTAAACGTCCCTTTTAGTTGTCTTATTAAGCCTCATGTAATCAAAACAAAAGCGCCAACTACCACCCTTCTTCCTGACGAGGACCATTGGTGACGACCATGGGCTCTGCGAAGGTTGAATGATGTCATTCTTCATCATTTTCTCTACCTCGTCGCGAGTTATTCGACGTTCCGTTGCTGACACACGGTATACTCTCTGGCTTATTGGTTGACGGTCTCCATTGCTAATCCGGTGCTTCACCGTCGATTTGTCTAGTTTGCTCTTCACCTGTAGATTGAAGCATTCAGAGAACTCTTGAATAATGGGAAGTAGCTTCTTCTGTTGTTCCTTAGTGAGATCTGGTGATAGTCGAGCTAGAAGATCCTGTGTCATAGTGGTAGCGCTAATTTCACCCACAGACTCGGCATGGGAGGTTTCTATGACGCTCAGCACTTCCTCAATTACCGGCTCAGCATTTGCTATGCACTGCGTCTTGGAAGGATATGCGGTTCTCTGTGACAGTTAACTATCCACAATTCACCAAATCCGTTCTTAAACGAGACGACAGAGGGTGCGGTGACCAAGTTATTCTTCAGTGGTATGCTTCTCTCACATTTCACCACAAGATCCATGGGTTGATGCATGGCATGACACATGACAGCTACCTTTCTAGCGCTGGCTGCAGGAATGATCACTTCATCCAGCACACACAGCCTCCACACAAGTGGATGTGCATCTTACTGTCCACAGTATCTCATCTCTTCCTGCATAATCTTCGAGCGACCACAATCTATAATTGCTTGAGATGTTTACAAAAAGTCCTATCAGAGAATGACGTCATGACTACACTCCTGTAAGACGATGAATTCTACGCGCTGTGTATGGCCACTTATATCCACACGAATGACACATCTTCCTGTAGGTTTTACATATTTCCCATTAGCCACCTTTAACAGAGATGTTTTGTTGCCGACGAATACGGTCTTCTGCTACTGGAGACGGTACTTCTCCGAAATGACTGAATGTGATGCTCCAGAGTCGACAAGAGCTTGGGCTGGTCGGCCATCCATGAGGATATCGACATAGTTTCCTGTCATTTTCGTAGTGACCAGCGGCGGAGGATTTTTCTCTTCGGCGGCCTCACCTCCAAGAAAGGTCGCACCCTTTAGTTTTCCAGGTAACGGCGGCCATGTGATCGGCTGTAGCTTCTAAACGGCGATGGAGACCTTGATCGGTGTGTTGGGGAACGTCCTCTACAGCGGCTAGCTTGCGGCGGTGGTGACCTACGTCGCCCTGCACCCACATCTTCTTGTTCATCTTCGTCGTCCCGGAGTTGGCGTCGGCTAAGGTCGGTCTGCTCTCTTCTGGTGAGGGTGTCATCTGATATACGCCGCCTTTCTCGACAATAGGGCACCACATGTCCCGGTCGTCCGCAGTGGAAACATATTGGTTGGTTATCCTGGGTCCTCAAGACATCAGTCTTCTTTGGTGCCCAAACAGGCTCCTCAAGCGGCATTTTAGGAATGTAACTTCGCCTGGATTTCGACTTTTTTTACCGTTTTAAAGGGAAATGAAGGACGAGAGAATGGGTTAAATGTCTGTTCCATTTCCTCCCTTACGACCTCGAAGCTTCTCGGTTTTCTGCTCGCCGTGTAATCCAAATGCCTTCTGGACTTTTTCTTTCACTATTTGACGAAGAAAACTTGTGAAATCAGTTGCTTCCTCCATCACAGACATCGATACGATGTTTGGAAGCCGTTCAAACTTTCTGCGTGTAATTCTTTTTTGATCCATTGTCTCGATATACCGGCACCATTTTATGAAATCTGCTGTCGAAACCTCCTTCAGGAGTAGGGCTTGTTACATGTCCTCAGCAGCACGCTTCATGAGATATGCAACCTTATCTTACTCCTTCATTCTAGGATCTACTACTCTATACAGCTCCAAGACGTCTTGAATGTAGAATAGGTGTAATAAGTGCACTCAACGAAGGTTTATTCAGCACTTGGACATTCAAGATCGCGGAGCGAGCTGCCTCCAGCCGGAACACACACGGTATATATACAGCTACAGAACATTCCGGTACAATGCTTCTTGCCATTTGTGGATACTTCTAGAATGAACCGAGTATATAAATTAAAATTTTTTAGTTCAGGTGAGTTTTGAACTCACGACCCTCCATGCAACAATCTAGTTTCATAACCAGTTTTTTTGTTCTATATTGTTCGTTGAATTAGTTCGTGTTGGACGTCCGATGACACTCGTTCAGGTTCTTCGTTGATCAGTTTACTCAGTTTTTTCTTATTACAGAGGGTAGCTAAAACCTCTCACCGAACACACTGAGCTACCGTGCCGGCAAAACACTCCACAGGCAGGCCGCCACACCAGACCTCGACACTAATCCGTCGGTTGGATTCGTGCCGGGGACGGGCACGCAATCCCGCTCAGGAAGCAGTGCGTGAGATCGCACGGCTAGCCGGGCGGGCTGCCACTAGACTACGGCTACTGCGCTACTCGGCTGCTTGGCTCTGAGCACTATGGGACTCAACTGCTGTGGTCATCAGTCCCCTAGAACTTAGAACTACTTAAACCTAACTAACCTAAGGACATCACACACATCCATGCCCGAGGCAGGATTCGAACCTGCGACCGTAGCAGTCGGGAGGTTCCCGACTGAGCGCCTAGAACCGCTAGACCACCGCGGCCGGCCGCGGTTTTATCAGCATCCCCAGAATTTTACTGATCTGTGTATTCACTGTACCCTGCAGTACAGAATGCGCCTCGTCACTCACTGCACGGCGACATGTCCTCAAATTCGATCCTTGCCAGAAACCAAAGAGCAAATTCAGGACGTTTCTCCGGTTCATGAGGTTTCAGTTGCTTCACCACCTGCTTCTTGTACGGGTACCAGTGTAACACAGCCTGCAAAACTTGCCATACTGTTAACCATGGAATGAAAAATTCTCGCGACACGCTACAAGCAATATCATTGCCCACGGCACTTGCTGCGTGATCAGTTAGAGTAACTACAAGCTCGTCAGTAACTTCCACTGGGATATGACACCTTCCTCCTCCAGGGGTCGCACGAAGCTCACCGGTGTTCTAGAATTTCGTTATCACCTTCTCTAAAGAATTTAATGAGATTGAAGCTCTCCTCAGACCTTTCAGTCGGCGATCCTCTCTCAATGCAGCAGTGAAATTGCTGCCGTTCAAATAAAACAGTTTCAGAAATAGCGCACGGTCTCTCTTCTCGATAGCCATACTATTCATTCATTTTACGGCTCGTCAAATGGCAGCGTGGGCTTTATAACGTCATACAGCGTACACCGCAAGATTTGCATCTGGTGGCCAAAATGGGAACTATTTTTCCAGTCCAAATCGGTTCAATATTAACGCATTAGCATATCTACCAAGTTTTGTTGCCGTACGATTATTACAGCTCACACTGGGCCTCCGTGAGTAGCTGCACTTAAATAATAACCACCCGATATTACGCCATGTACGGCCAATGCCGTAAATGAACTATTAATCGAAAAGAATTTTCTTTCACCTTGTCTGGCAACAGGAACAACATCTGTCCAACCCGAAAATTATCCATGTCAAGTCCGTTACTCCGTTACTGACTATGCCAAACCCGCCCAGATGCGGGAATAGGCACACGAAAAAGAAGAAAAAGGAGATTTATCTAGTAATTTATACCAAACGGTAAGACGTACAGTCCGTTGGCAGTGCAAAATGTTTGAGCTTCTAACACAGTGCTGTGAAGAGCACAGCCCTTTACGTCACATATTCCGACACTCTCTAAGTCACTCATAAAAACCTATAGATAAAATATTTATATATAGAATTAAGTTTGTACGGAACCCCGAGGGCGCGAGTCCTATTCGCACATGTAAGTTTTGTTTTTTCAGTATTTCGACTAATGTTGTGATACTGGCTGTTTAGAAAAGATAAAGTACTGTTTACATCAATATGACTGGTGCTTGTCTCTAATTTATTAGCAAACTGTACTGCAACTCCAAGGTTATTAACACGGACATTATTTAATATAAATTTAAACATATACTTGTTTGTGAGAATTTCTACAGTCTGTTTGTTGTTTGTCCTGAAAGCGCTGGCGCGTTTAGCGTAGCTTTTCTCAGAGACCAAACAAAAGAATTCGGGATATCAACAGGTTGCAAGGTCTCTCATTATTTTGCCTCAGCAGAATAATTTCCTTTAGTCATTTTCATTTCTTGAATTTTCTTTTCTTCTGAGAGCATTGGGTAACCCCTGCGCTCAGGAGATGATCCAGGTGAGCAAGTAACGCTGAAGCCTGTCCTCGAATTCAGTGGTTTTGATTTATGGACATCTTTCACATATTTTACGTATTTTGTCTTTAATTATATCTTAGTGTTGTATGGTCATATCTTTGGTATTCATACACCTACATCATACAGGGTAAATAAGGTCTTACCTTCAGTCAGTAACTTCAGGTTTCATGTGATCTGGAAGGATATGCGAATTAAACAGTACAGTGAAAGTGGCTGTCTTCTGTAGCTCATCATTCACTCTCCTTAGCATATTTATAACTTCTTTTGCAGATTAATTTTGGAGTTCAGCGGAGTTCGTTTCCGCTATGTCTACACAACAACGCGTTACTGAAGTTTAAAGTGTTTTTCTTCCTATTTGTACGACAAACTGACCAAAATTCTTATCTTTCGGAAGTGTGGTCAGTTGCTGAGGGCAGTAGTTTCAACCAAGAGCGATCCACGGGGATGTAATTTGGCAGATTTCGCCGTTTCAGCAGAACTCTCCAACGATTTGGTAAGCTACAAGGAGGTTATTTACTCCAAACTAACTCGATTTCTGTCATAAGAAAGACATTCTGGCATGTTATGCCGTGTTACAGTGACCAAGATTTGTGTTTCCTAATGAATTTTCAGAGGACTATGTGACTAGCTTAAACAACTGAAGTGGAGTAGGCACGCCAGACATCGGCCACAATATTCAGCTCAACAGCCATGCATCCCAGCGGTGCCTAGCACACCTTGATAATGACTTTTGTGGTATTGAGATTTGTATCATCCTCTCGATCTGGGTAGTTAAATCCCAGGATCCCTGAAGCACACAGAGCTCAATCTTCACGTTCCACAGTGGTACAGTGGTCACTTAACCATTTCCAAACTATGGTAACAGAAGTTTACCAACGCTGACCAGCCAATACCTTGGTTATGCTGGCTGAGTTCGCTGTGAATGTTCCCAACCTTCTGCTCATGAAACGGCTGTGAACCCCGTGGGTCTGTGCGCAGCTGTAATTCAATGTTCTCAAGGCCTACATGGTTCACAGTTTGCAGTTTAGAACTACACCTTCGTCTGTGATTTGTCTTTGTGTGTAAGTAGAGCTTTTGTTAGCTATAAGACCTGTTCTGAAGGTTAGATGGGACTACAGGGACAACAGGGATATTACTTCAACTAAGGGTCAATTACTCATGGATCTGCAAACAGACTTCAATTATGGCACTATTGGACAGAAAGAGGCTTTCTTCCTTTTAATAACAGAAAGTAAATAACTTCAATACCGTATTTATGAATAGAAATTACTAATATGGACCACGATCCAGCACATATTCAGTGCTACCGATGTTTATCAGTCAGTTTCCTAATTCACTAGCATCAACTCAAGAAAGCCTCTCGTGCTTTGATTAAGCTATCCTAAGTTTCAAACACTGTTTATAATTACGGTGTTAATATCATACTGCCACAAACTTTTGTACTTGGCCAATCGTTGCATACTGCTCAGTTACCGAGCGGCGTAATAGAGAGCTCTTATATCTGACCGTCAACGTCCCTTCTTGTGTCCCATTTACATGCAAGTCGACCAATCTATATCAAAAATAGAATATGCAAATGCTTTTACACATATGTAAAACCATATATTATATGGTGATAAAGACTCGGTGGACCTGCGAAGTAAAGATTGCTGATAGATCTCATGTCTGAGATTCAACTTGTGGTAAAACTATTTTAAAAACTCACCCAGTTTACAAAATAGGAAGAAAGAATTCTATCTGTTGCATAATTGTAATAGCACCGAAAGTATTTTAAAGTTGTTTAACATGTTAACCTAAAAACTAAGGAAATTAAAAAAAATTGCTCCGTAATGTAGAGTAAATTAAAAAGTTTATTAGAACTAACTGAGATGATAGTGCTTTGAGTATATTCTCCTAAATTTTATTTCGTATTTTCGATTGCTAAACAAAGTCATAAAATCATTAACTATGATGGCACACACTGGTTTTCGAAATATTCCTAAGATTATTAGCAGAAAAATTAGTGAGACTTTGCATTTCCTTTTTCATGTACATCAGTGGGATATGCCTTCCTGAGATAATAATTACCCTGCGATAAAACTGTAAGCATATTGATATAAAAAGAACAGCTTAAGGCAGTGCCAGAGAAAACGGATTAAAGGAAGTATGTCGTCCCAGTACACGCCTTCTGATACTTTTGTCGTAGTGTGTAACCAACGGTACTGCAGAAATTTGTATTATTTGAATTCGGATGACGGAGTATTTCCCACGAAACTTAAACTTATGACAGATTCTTTATAAATCCTATTGATACTGTTTTTGTATTTTTTATGCTTAAGGTTTACACTGTGGAAAAGAATGCTTGCGACGAATAATTTTCGTTGATTAATATCTAATTCTTATGAAACACTCTCCCGTAAATGTCTAACTCATAATCGTTTCAAAACATGTTACAATCGTGCATCGTTTACCTCGAGAAGGACGCAACGCTATTTGCAACTAATACGTGGCTAACTACCAGCATCCCGTAACTCGCATTACAATAATCGACTGCTTGCTCTCCGAAACATTCATCAGTACCAGTGACTAAATTGCGGCACTTTGTAAGCTTCACCCATCATTTACTCATTTTCCATCTGCAGAGGGCTGCTGCCCTATATTTTCAGCCTTTCAGCGTGCACAGCGGATTAAAAAGAAATTGCGCTTAATTAACTTTCGGCTTCTCCGGAACAGTTTTTATAATTACTTTGCCGCTACAGCCAAAGCTAATTTGTTTAGAAAGGCTATATTCACTGAAATACTGACGCGTAAAAAATTAGTGTTGTACAATGTTTAACGAGTGTTTCTGCGCTAAAAGCACCTTCAAGCTCCCTACAAAAATGTTCATAGCGCCAATTCAGTACCATAACACACGATAAGTGGACAGTGATATTTTACATTATTTATTCGAACCAGACTACAACAACCGTGAAATACGTGAAAACTAACGTCATCGTTAAATTTGCTGTGGTATTTCTTAATACAATAGCAGAATGAAATTATTGATCACTGACTTGCTTCTAAATTTACATTAATTTTTCTCTGAAATCTCACAGTTGTACACAAGAGGTTTCTTTAGGTAGATGCCGACGTAACGACCAATAGTAGTTACACAAGATAGCGAAAGAAATTCATACCTAGCCTAAAAACTTCATATTTACTGATTTGGCAAGTTCATAATGTTACTTGTAAGGAACTTAAGATGTTCAGTAGTTAAATTAAATGAATTATTTGTTGAATAAACAGATTAACGTCGATTTGTCAGCGAAATATATTTCTGCAAAACTACATGTTACTTACAGTACCTGCAGTAATGTTCAGTTTTTTTTTTATTTTTAAGGAATTCAACCCAAACGCTGCACGATATATTACTTACCTCCATGTTTCACTTATAATCCCAATGTGGACGTTGTTGCAATCTGTGACTGTGGTGTAAACGGATAATAATCGCAGCGTCACCAACACCTATTCGTGGCGTTTTCTCTTCAAATAGAAATTTGGCGGCCTTTAAGCTACATTACATAAGAAACTCCCTTCGCCTATGCCTATAAAATCTTTTATCTCTTACACGCTGAAAATCATACTGACAGGGATAAAGGGATATTTATTTAGCAAAGGTACTTAGGTAAACAACAAGAGATGATACAGGTATGAATAAGGTGGAAAAAGTCTCTCTCGGAAAACAAACTATTTAAAAAATGCCTGTGTTCCATTAAAACTATAAGAGAAACACGTGTAACTAAAGAAAATACTCAATAACGTCTTCGAGAGGATGTGAGGAGATATAACGAAAATTTGATAAGATAAACAACAGAAATCAGAGTATGAAGGAAACAAAGTAGGTGGTGCTGTAACCGGTAACAAAAATGCATCTGTCGAAGATTTCTCAAAATCTGTGAGTAGTTCGATGGATAAAATAGAAACACAAATGGCTAATATGGGAACGAAGTTTCTCGCCACGTCTTCCTTGTACAACATGTTCTTTGAATTCTTTTTGCCTCTAAGTACAGAAACAAATCGTGCTTTTAAACATGATCTTCAGATGCACCCGCCGAACTCAACCGCGCTTATAGTTGGAGCCGCGAGTTTTTATTGCAATTTGACGTTTGTACAATTCCGAGAACATATTATCCACAAAGTGTTAAAGTGACAGTAATGAAATTCCGGTAGTAACATCTGAGTTAGTTATATAGTTATGTGCATGTCCCAGGGATCATGGAAAAATGCGAACTCTTGCAATGAGTCACTTTTACACTCATACGTAAGAAATAGAATGCAGACTACGGGCCCATCTGTGATGTTATCATGCCTAATACATATTAGGAATCACCACTTTCATCACATATGAACTGAATAATTTTGTGGTTAGTTAACAAAAAACGTAAATATGTTAATTTTATAAAGTTATTTACAACACTTTTCACTAAATTTTGTAACAGTTACGTAAATTTAAATACTTTCTTCGCCACCTATGTAAATAATAAGAATCTTTACCTACAACTGCAGCATCTCTGTTCTAACTTGTAACAGTCAGGGAATGATGTAATACTAGCGACAGATATTTGGACTGCTGTTAAGACAACGGCATGTTTGTGCTATCGTAGGGAGTCCAATTTGTGTGAAAGTTGGTCTATCAATGTGAACCCATTTGCCTGTTTTCTATGAAAAAATAGAGAAGTCAAAATCTTATGGGAACTAATTATTTAGGAACATGAACTACCTTGATAATCTAAATTAAACGTTGTACATAATTTCTTAGGACTGACAAAACCTATGTAAACAATGATATCCCAAAGAATACAACAAAGTCAACATAAAACCAGCTAAGTACCAGACTTTATGATTCATCTATTTGGGCATTAAAACGTTCAGTTTCACACAAAATAACCAGTATATGCCTATTTGATACGTCATTGGGAATATAATTCCAATTGTAAGGGTGTGCCACAAGTTTCACTATTGTCTTCAGTCTCAAAAATGATTGATTTTGTCAGGAAAGACAGATCAATGAGTGACTTGTGTAAATACAATATTTTTAATCAAAGCACAGTTTGCTTGATGTACAATATATGATCATTGCAGTGATACTTGAAGCTCTTGACAAAGATGACTGTGTCACTGACATATTTTAGACTTGGCCAATGCTTTAGACACTGTTGACCATAATATACTACTAAACAACGTAGAAGCACTAGGAGTAAGAAGACTAGCTGACGACTGGTTCCAGTCTTACCTAGGAAGCATGATACAAAAAGTAGAGAGAGTTCACATGTCTGCTGACGATGAATTTTTAGTAAAACAATTGTCAGACAAGAATAAACATAGCTGCCCCTCAAGGCAGTGTATTGGGTTCAGTTATGCCTGTAATTTATATCTATGATTTTCAGGACAGAATAAGACATGGACAAAAAGTTATCTTTGCTGATGACAGCAACATCGTAGTCATAGACAAAACACCAGAACTTCTACTAGAGAAAGTAAATTAAATGCTTAATATTGTTTCCCATTGGGCAGATGTAATAAATTAAAACAGGACATCAACCCAATTAACAGTATGGACTTCAGCATAAAAAGGGAAACCAACTTTGCCTTTTTAAGCATAGATGTTAAATTTATAGAGATTTTAACAAACAATAAGTTTTTAGTGGCCAATATTTATTATCGGTAAATATACAATGAACACACAAGGATACTGGCAGAAAGAATGTAATCATCATAATATGCTCTTATGGTTATATCATCAATTTGTAACAGCCCGTGCCTCGTTATAACGTCTACTTCTACATGCACTCACCTCACAGCTGTGGGATTATTTCTTGAGCATCGAAAGCACAATTTTTCCACTACAGGCTGGAAATTGTAATCACGTGCATTGTAAAGACTTATTTACAAACTGGGTATCCTTACAGCACCATGTGAGTACTTTTACCAATGTGCATCCAAATCAGAGAAAATATTACTAAGTAATTCACAAATCGTCCTATACATAGTTCCGAGTATTTCAGACGAGGCTGTCTCAAATAGAGTGACATTTTCTTCTTTATATCTATCCAAGTCTTTCCTATCATTTACCACCATATCTTCTTGAAATCTGAACATTTTTTGTGTTTTTCACTTATAAGTTTCGACTTACATGTACCAAGGGGAAAATGAAAACTCAAAACAGCATTTCTATCTGTGAATGAAATTATATAATAAATTGCCAAGAAACTGAAAACGGTTACTAAAATAAAGCAGTTTAAAAAGGCAGCCAAAACCTTCTTTATAAATAATTAATACTGTAAATTAACCATTTACCTACCATTGGGCCTCAGAGGCCCGTCCTTGATGTTTGATATCTTCCCTATGAGTAATTGTGCATTCTATTTTAAAGAAATTTTATGACTTTTCCTAACTTTTCAAGTTAGTCACAATTTTGGAAAAAAATTAAAGATTCCCCTATGGCTTTGTGTTAAAGTTTCTATTCACTTTTCCTCCCTTTCCTCTCGTACGGGCCTTGCTGGCCCCCACGGCTAGAAATTAATTTTTCAGCAACCAGATGTTTGTCTGCGCAGCGTCTGTTACTTAATTTTCCATTGATGACTTGAGGTGTTACTCTTTCAGCGTTCTACAGTCCTGCTTGTGATAAGTACATGTTTGTTTTGGTACATTATTTCGTGATAGTTGTCTGTTCTAAAAACTGAAAAAGTTACAGGGAGGAAGACTATCAGATGAGAAGATCGGAGAATTGTTAGAGCAGTCTTCCGATCCTGAAAACCCAACTAGTGAAGGCGAATATTTTTTTGATGATGGTGGTAATGAGGTAGATGTCGCTGAAAGCTTAGAACCACACAAAGATGATGATCATGAAGAATCCCATTACGAAGATGAAGAACAGTTCGGTGCAAATTCTGTTGAGTGTCACTTAGGTGTTTTCTCGTAATGGGAATGAAATATGGGCTACAGCTCATCAAGCTGTAATTTCTGGTAGGCGGAGCAAAGAGGATATATAGAAAGAAGACCAGGGACCTAAAACGTACCCGATTAGGAACTGTGATTATGAAGAATCATGTTTTATGTTATTTTCTCGTGTGTGCTTCATTGACATAGAGTGTATGTGGACCAACAAGGATTCGCGAACGAGAACTGGTTGGATATAGTCATGCATGAGATGAAAAATGTTTCTTGGTCTTCTCATCCTGACTGGATTTTACAAGTCAAGATATGAAGATGTCAGTCATCTTTGAAGTGCTGAAAATGGCCAACAACTGTTCAGTGAAATTATGTCTGGCTACTGTTTCCGTGCTATTGTGGGGATGTTGCGCTTTGACAGTGGAGCAGCCCGACTTGAAAATAGGTGAAGTGACAAACTGGAACCAATCAGAAAAGGTTTTGAGATGTTGGAAATCACCATTAGGGATGTCTCCATTGAATGATGGTCACATTACGAGGTCGCTGTTCACTTCGACAATACATCTTATCAAAACCTGGTAGGTAGCGAATAAAGTTCGGGGCAATGCGTGACAGTGTAACAAGCTGCTGCTTGAAAATGAAAGTGTGATTGGGGAAGGAGGAAGAAATAAGAGCCGTGCGGCTTTGAGAGAATCTTGCGATTGAACTTGAAAAGTCTGGACGTAATATCACCTGTGATAATTTTTGTGAATCTCTCGATTTATCTCGTTATTTGTTGTCAAAACAGCTGACACTAGTCGGTACACTATCAGAAATAACAAAGGTGAACTGACTGCCGATTTATTATACGTAAGGGACTTGAAGTACACTCTACATTATTTGGTTTTCAATCAGCCTGTTATGTTTCTAAGAAAAACAATGTTATTACCGTCTTTAGCTCTCTACATGACCAACTAATGGTGTCATCTTCACAAGTAAAAATCCTGAAGTTATAATGACATATAATGCCACAAAGGGCGGCGTTGACACCATGGACCAGAAGACCTGTCGGTACTGTGTGGAGAGAAAACAAAGCTCTGGCCCTTGGTGGTTTTCTTCAACACCATCCGTGTAATTGTAATGAATACGTACGTAATTTGGATGCTGCTTGTGGCCAAGAAAAAAATGAGACATCGGACATCCATCATCAATTTGGAAAAGGAAGTAGCAGGAGTAAAGAAGTAAATTAATTCATTAGTAGTACCGGATCCAGGTAGAGCAGCAAAACCACTAGCTAAGAAAAGGAGATAATGTGCATATTACGAAAAGGAGAAAGACAGAACAAGTAAAATTACATGTTGTAAGTACACCAAACCTGTATGCTTGGAACATTCTGCTACTGTTTGTAGACCTTTCGCAAATTTCCATTAAAAATAAAAGCCAAAACTAAAAGTATAATAACTGTGTTTTTAAAGTGTAAACTTTAAACAAATAAAATTATTTTTAAAAGTATTTATACCTCAAAAGTCGTTCATATCATAAGTAGTCAAAATAGTGCCAATTTAAACAACACGGGCTGAGAGGCTAGACTGGCATGTAAGGCTATACAGATTTTCTGGTAAGCAGAGGGTTAAATATTGCTTCGAAGACTCAGAATAGAGGTCAACAGAGAAAACGGAGAACTACAACACCCTGTCACATTACAATGCATGTAATGCTTTTACAAGAAAATCATGTTCGACGATCTGTAGGGCATGGCAGCAATGTCTTTTCCTTCTCCTGAGTCATGGAGGGGGGTGGGGGGAGATGCTGATGATTCAGTTTCTGAGGTGGATTGAGGCGAGGCCACGAAGATGCGCATGTGACATAGTTGTATGTTTATGGAACAGGAGTAACAGTATGTTCGGTTCTTGTTTCAGGAATCACCAGTCGGTGTTCTTATTGTGTGTAGTGATTCAGTGTATGTCTTCTGTTGATAGTTGTCTGCTGTAGATTTCGTGGAAATCAAACAACGTTGTTTAACAGGAACCAACTGAACAAGTCAGAGTAGTCGTTGAGACACTGACCTGATATACGTGAGGGTGGAGTTTCTGTCCAGGCTTCCCGATTTAAGTTTCGCGTGGGTTTCGTAAATCATTTCAGGCAAATTCTCGGATGGTTTGATCATCATGGTCACAGCCGACCATCTGCCTTGTTCTCATGAAACATAATTATGTATTCTGTATGCTATTTATCTTCTTTGTGGTGTCATGACCAACTTTTATCACTGTCAGGTGATCCCTGGATGAATAAATAAATCAAATCAGTACACTTTCTCAGTGCCAACAGTGGCTACCTACTGACCATTTTCATGATTTCCGAAAGATTCGTCACCTACAAAGATATATGTTTAATTACGTTCAGTCTCTCTCTCTCTCTCTCTCTCTCTCTCTCTCTCTCTCTCTCTCTCTCTCTCTCTCTCTCTCTGTGTGTGTGTGTGTGTGTGTGTGTGTGTGTGTGTGTGTGTGTGTGTGTGTGTGTGTGTGTGTGTGTGTGTCTCTTTCTCTCCACTCAGGTTAATGTTGTCATCTGTCAAATTTTTCACTTCAGTGAGTAGGTGATCAAAGAGTTTGTGCCTGCATAAGCTATTTCTCCTTCTATTATTTGGTGTATGAATATTAGGAACGTTTCTGAAGTGTAGTTGACTGTCAACAATAAACTTCACAAAGGGGAAAATGTAGAATTGGGATGTTGTTACTATTCCAACTGTTCAATATGCTCTATACATGAGGTGTACAAAGGAATTCGAGGTATGAAGAACGACAAGTGATGGGGAGGTGATGATATTACGATGGAAATTATTAAGGTTTGAGTAAATTTATTCAAAGGAACGTGCAAAAATTATTTACAGTACGTTTGCTGAGGAAGTCTTTTCGCCAAATCTGTTACAATGATGTAATTGTTGTAATTCACGAGAAAAGAGGCAGACTAAAATATAGATTTGACAGGTTGTATTGAGAACTACATGTAGCACAATGTACCATTTTCAAATCGTATGTGAGGCTACAGAATGAAACAGTGAGTATAAATTATTATTTTGCATAAGATTCGTATAACCTGATTAAGTAGATGACTCTGTTTCAACAGAAATCTGTTCTGACATCTGTTGAGAAGCAAATCATTGATTTAACCCAGGTCTGCTTAGAGACACTTCAATTAAATTTCGTGTGGACCATGAGAAATTCAGAACTGAAAGAGGAGTCAGAAAATAGGGTACCGTATCACCATCTATAGCATCCCTAGAGGATGCTATTGCATACATAAACTGGGATTAAAAGGTATCCAAGTAAAAGTAAATTATCTGAATCATTTCCATTTTGCTGATAACATCCCACTGTTTGCTTCTCATGCAAAGTTTCATCAATGAATGGATGTATGTACTACAGAAAATTTGAAAATAGACGTACACAAAAGTTATAGTAAGAATATAATAATGTATAATCAACTCATCAAAAATAAAATAGTGTAAATTAATAATATCAGAGAAACAGTCGGTGAGGTTTTGTGCTTGCGATAGTGGAAAGACAGCTGAATGGGAAAAAATAATAAGTGAAACAGTTAAAATTCGGTTAGTGTTTTTGGAATTTAAATCGTGTTTTTAAAATTAAGCTTCCGGTATGGAAAGTTTATTCTGAGTACGTATTTCCACTTTTGATTTAAAGGCAGTGAAGCATGAACTTTCAATGTGAGAAACATTCACAAAAGTTGCTCGAACAGTCCACGGTTATAATGCCGGTTCATAGTGTCTAATGGGCACAATATTTCGGCGATCAGATATGTCACCATCGTCAGGTGCGCTGACGAACTGAGTTCCTGATTTCTTTTCCTTTATACATACTTTTTAAAACGTAAGAAGAAGAAAAGAAACAATAAAACCAGGCGATAAAACGGTGGCTTAAATTGTAAAACGGCGGAAAATTGTGGAAAGTTAAAAAATAAAACAAAGGGTTGGTAATGCTAATAAAATACACAGGAAGCAGACAGTTAACATAGTAGACAGACAATTAAAAACATCGCAACAGTCTGGTTTCTGATCACATGAGATATAAAAATCACACACAGCGACGGTATGATGTCCAATCGCAACATTTCGCGTGAGACACAAAACACAGAACACTCACTATAAACATTGCACTAAAGTGTTGGCACAAAGATGACACAACATAGTCAAGGGTAGATGGGGGGGAGTGGGGGGCTGGACAGATGAGGAGGAAAACAAGGAGGGAGGAGAGGAAAAACGAAAGGGGCGGGGGGAAAGCGAAGGAGGTAGACGACTCATAAGGGGTGGGGGGCAGGGCAGGGCAGACGTGAGAGGGAATGGGAAAAGGCAGAGGAGGGAAATGCAAAAGGACTCAGGGGAAAGAAGGGGGCAGAGAGAGGGTAGGTGGTGGAAAAAGAGTATGGAAGGGGGGGGGGGGGAGAGGGAGCCCAGGAAAAGGACGGAGGAAAGGAGAGGAGCGGTGAGGACGAGAGTTGATAGGAGGGATAAATGGAGGGAGACAGGGCATCATATGGGAGGGGGAGTTGATGAAAGCCACCTTGGGAAAGGGGATGAAGGGTGTAGAGATGGAGGGTGGGGGGGGGGGGGGACACAACAGTGAAGACGTGGCAGGGGGTGGGGATGGGAGAGGAGCCGAGCAACCAGGGGATGAGAGGGATCAAGGCGGCGGGAGGTGTAGAGTATGCGGATATGTTTGAGGAATAAGAGCAGATGGGGGAGAGGAATGAGGTCATAGAGGATCTGCATGGGTGACGGGAGGGGCATATGGAAGGTGAGGTGGAGTGCATGACGCTCTAGGATCTGGAGGGACTTATACAATTTGGGGGGAGCAGATATCCAGGTGGGACTGGCATAACAAGATGGGACGAATTAAGGATTTGTAGGTGTGGAGGATGGTAGAGGGGTGCAACCCCCATGTTCGGCCAGAGAGCAGTTTGACGAGTCGGAGGCAGATGTGGGCTTTGGATTGGATGCAGTAGAGATGAGGGATCCAGGTGAGGTGACGGTCAATGGTGAGGCCAAGGTAGGTGAGGGTGGGGGTGAGGCGCACACGACGGGCGTAGACGGTAAGGGGGGAGATCCAGGAGCTGTAAGGAGCGAGTGGTACGACCTATGATGATTGCCTGGATCTTGGAAGGATTGATTTTCAGGAGCCACTGGATACACCATGTGGCAAAGAGGTCAAGGTGGTTCTGGAGAAGGCGTTGGGACCGTTGGAGGGTAGGAGCGAGAGCGAGGAATGCGGCGTTATCGGCATATTCGAAGACGTGTACTGGACGGGGGGGAGATGGTTGGGGCATATCTGCCGTGTACAAGAGGTTGAGCTCCTGATGGCGGGCGGCCGATTTAAATCCCCTCCCACCGCGGGCCGCTCTCTTCGCCGTCCACGCCCGCGGCGGCGGTCGTGAAGACGTGGGCATCTTAATCAGTCGTAGCGTCGATGTGCGTGCTATGTCCGCCCTGGTCGCCAGTTCGTGCTTCTTGCTGAGAGAGTCTTCTTAATTACATTCAATGCCGAGTCCCAAGCCTTGCTGAGATTGTAGCCGCAATCTCGGTTGATAAGATCTTCCCTGGTGCGAATTTCGAAAGCCTCTCTTATAACGCTGTCCCAATATTTAGAGGTCTGAGCCAGGATCTTGGTACGTTCATACTCCATCTCGTATTTCTCGGAGAAACAGTGCTACCGCCGACGTATTTGGATATTTCAGTCGAGTGTGCCTTTGATGTTCTCGGCAACGAACTTCGATGGTGCGTACTGTTTGTAGGAGCTCAGTTCGTCAGCGCACCTGACGATGGCGACATGTCTGATCGTCGAAATATTGTGCCCGTTGAACACTGTGAACCGGCAGTATACCCGTGGACTCTTCGAGCAACAAATACGCCGGGATAAACTGAAGAATCACATTCACAAAAGTTGTTTACTGAGACAGAAATTGAGAGATGCGCATTTTGAATTACTAGAAGCAACTTGAGAACACGTAACTGAATCAATAGCTCTAAACGGAGAAATAACACACAAACGTTTCGGGACTTGAGTGGAAAAGCAGGCATGAAATATCGTAAGTAGAAATTATCATTTTGTATCTAACTTTTTTTCGACGTAGAACGGTAGATGGATCAGTGAACCTCTTTGCTAGATTCCTGGAGATGAGAAAATGCAAAGACAAGAGGAGGTGGTTAGACGACATAGCGGCGGTATGGGTGCCCATGCCTAAGAATCGTATCGCATAGACAAGAATGGAGGAGGAGGAGGAGGAGGAGGAGCCTTACATACAGCACTTTACGTGAAACGGCTGTTGCTGTTGACACAATAAACCATTTGGAAATAGCTAGTTTAGAAGCGCTGGTTGAAACATGTACTTTATATTGTAACATACAACGAAAGTAAGAACAAAATTGGTATCAAAATGTTTTTATTACGTATGCCTCATATGATCTAGATGCTTGTGGAAAATTTTGTTACTATCCCATTTGGAAAAGCAGTGGGAAGAAATGCATTAAGCATTAGTATTCCCTGTTTCAACACTAAACTGCTGTTTAAGGCAGAGGAGTGTCTGTCATTTGAGAAGTCACCTCATTTTTACGATTCGTAAGCAGTAAAACTATCCTAAACTCAATTTCATCAGAAACCACTACTCACGTTCATATTCAGTGTCTACTGTAAAAGAACAATATCTAACTTTACGGAAGAAACAAAATAAAGTCGAAGGGAAGTAGAATATTGTACAGCAGCACACTGCCTTCTTAGCACACGTGCAGGGCGCTGATAAATGTGTGGGAAGAGTTATCCGCCGAATGTGCATCAACCCGATCTATCGAGGTGGCATACAAATGTGTGACGTGCTCATCTCCACAGCCGGCCGGTGTGGCCGTGCGTTTCTAGGCGCTTTAGTCTGGAACCGCGTGACCGCTACGGTCGCAGGTTCGAATCCTGCCTCAGGTATGGATGTGTGTGATGTCCTTAGGTTAGTTAGGTTTAAGTAGTTCTAAGTTCTAGGGGACTGATGACCACAGATGTTAAGTCGCATACTGCTCAGAGCCATTTGAACCATCATCTCCACAAAGAATGCTTTAGACAAGCTTCATAAGCCTGGAATAATCGAAATCGGCTTGCAAGTACGGAGTGGCATACATCAGTAAGACAGAGCAACATAGCAAGTTGATGATAACAGAGGTTCATAAAAAACGATACCATTTCCGGAAGCTTGGACAGACCCTTGTCTTCAAGAGAAAAGCACAAGAGGAGACTGAGATTGTGAAGCAGTCTGCCAGGAAGGGTGCTGTCTCGGATGGAGGCTCTCATCTTCTTGGCTGGCAGCAATAGCCGGCCTGGACGCCGACGGTGATCACGGGGCTCTCCCATGGGGCACGGCAGTAAACATGCGGCCGAAGACACTACGTCGTCTCCGCCGCCGCTGCCCACCGAGGGGCAGCAGCACGTCATTCCGCAGCCTAGCTCTTCACTCGTCAGTACTAGCCTTTTGTATCCCGCCTGGAAGGAGGCGCGCGTGTCTGCTCTTGTAATCTGAAGGGCAGCCCGAATGTAGGAAGCGAGTAGGAGCAGGTGAGGTAAGGATCTCGGCACTGCTTGTAACGTAAAAGTACATTTAATAGAGAATATTAGTCAATGCCATATACGTAACTTCTGGTAAAAATGAGCACGTGGGTGCGAAGCCGCATGTATCAACGCTTACACAGGCAAAATCTGTGCTGTCTCGCTCTCTATGAAGATGAAACAATGTCGGTTAGTCGTGAGTATGCGAACAAAATTGGCTGAAACGGGCGCGGCGCTCGTAGAGCTGAGCTGCACAGCGCCGGCTAGAGGGCGCTTTCGTCGGTGTCTGTGTCGTAGTGACAACCTAAGAACTCTTACCTACGCCGTGGCATCGTAGCTATCGACACCACATAGCCAACGTAAGTTAAAACAAAAACTACTAACCCCAAAAACCAGCATTCCTGCTACACAGTCAAAACTCGAACTCCATAACATGCTTTGCAAATGAAATTAGAGACAATTTTGAATATGCGTGTGTAGTTAGTGGACACGGTGCATGCGCTTCAAACTGACACTTTGCCCACCTCATTGTTGAGTGTGATTTTCGCGTCTGTCCTTTTCCAACCCATTCATAAACACCTAAGCCAGGACTTAATATTCCCTTTCAACTACGAGGTGCATTCAAGTTCTAAGGCCTCCGATTTTTTTTCTAATTAACTACTCACCCGAAATCGATGAAACTGGCGTTACTTCTCGACGTAATCGCCCTGCAGACGTACACATTTTTCACAACGCTGACGCCATGATTCCATGGCAGCGGCGAAGGCTTCTTTACGAGTCTGTTTTGACCACTGGAAATTCGCTGTGGCAATAGCAGCACGGCTGGTGAATGTGTGACCACGGAGAGTGTCTTTCATTGTTGGAAAAAGCCAAAAGTCACTAGGATCCAGGTCAGGTGAGCAGGGAGCATGAGGAATTGCTTCAAAGTTGTTATCATGAAGAAACTGTTGCGTAACGTTAGCTCGATGTGCGGGTGCGTTGCCTTGGTGAAACAGCACACGCGTAGCCCTTCCCGGACGTTTTTGTTGCAGTGCAGGAAGGAATTTGTTCTTCAAAACATTTTCGTAGGATGTACCTGTTACCGCAGTGCCCTTTGGAACGCAATGGGTAAGGATTACGCCCTCGCTGTCCCAGAACATGGACACCATCATTTTTTCAGCACTGGCGGTTACCCGAAATTTTTTTGGTGGCGGTGAATCTGTGTGCTTCCATTGAGCTGACTGGCGCTTTGTTTCTGGATTGAAAAATGGCATCCACGTCTCATCCATTGTCACAACCGACGAAAAGAAAGTCCCATTCATGCTGTTGTTGCGCGTTAACATTGCATGGCAACATGCCACACGGGCAGTCATGTGGTCGTCCGTCAGCATTCGTGGTACCCACCTGGATGACACTTCTCGCATTTTCAGGTCGTCATACAGGATTGTGTGCACAGAACCCACAGAAATGCCAACTCTGGAGGCGATCTGTTCAACAGTCATTCGGCGATCCCCCAAAACAATTCTCTCCACTTTCTCGATCATGTCGTCAGACCGGCTTGTGCGAGCCCGAGGTTGTTTCCGTTTGTTGTCACACGATGTTGTGCCTTCATTAAACTGTCGCACCCACGAACGCACTTTCGACACATCCATAACTCCATCACCACATGTCTCCTTCAACTGTCGATGAATTTCAATTGGTTTCACACCACGCAAATTCAGAAAACGAATGATTGCACGCTGTTCACGTAAGGAAGTATTTAAAACTGTTCTCATTCCCGCCGCTGGCGGTAAAATTCCATATGACGTACGGTGCTGCCATCTCTGGGACGTATTGACAATGGACGCGGCCTCATTTTAAAACAATGTGCATGTTTCTATCTCTTTCCAGTCCGGAGAAAAAAAATCGGAGGCCTTAAAACTTGAATGCACCTCGTAGAGTGACTTCCAACGCAGCTATTCCTCTGACGACTAGCTCCTGTACCTCATCTGTTTCCTACCGCATGAGCTCAATAACAACAAATTCGCCATTTTTATTTCTCTTGACTTCGAAAGCGATTAATATTATGTATGACACTCTAATCTCCTCTTCAATCTCCAAACCTATGAATTTCTTATTAATTACGGAGGGGAAAGCTGTCTTCCGTGTACCAGATCCTAATTTGTACCAGTGCTATAAAATTCGTATCGCTTGTAGTAACCGACATTTAGAGAAGTCAGCATAAACTACGTGCTTCTTGGAGCCATATTGTTTGCTATGAGTACTATGTGTTGAGGAACCGATCGTATGACGACACCGTTAATTCTGTTATAGTTTTCATCTAGCTTTCTTTGTATGTGGCGAATAAAATTACTGTTATTGGTAAGTGATAATGATTTTTTATTTATGAGCGAATATTCATTAACTAATCTTAGTTTTCAGTCAATTTCTCTTCGTTGTGGTTCGTTTGCAGGAATCCGCCGAAGGGAAAATATTGACGTTGCCTATAATGTACCGCTTTAAGTTTTCTATATTGTACTGGTATAATTTGAGAAACTTGTTCTTACATTGAGTTTAAAAACTGCATTTTTGGTTTCAGTATTATTTTTGTGTCTTTCAGTTTCATTAAACTTTCTGTTTTGTTTTGAAAATGGTTCAGGTTTTATACTAGCTCTTTCACATCCTCCCTAATGTCATTTATCTATTGTTCATGTTACTTCATATTATAAAATTTCTTGATAATTTTTCTTGTTAATCTGGTTTCTGGTGTACCCATAATGTGAGCAAAAATGAGATCCTATTCTGTCCGTATAGTGTCTTTAATCGACCTAGTTCGCCGTACAACACTTCATTTAGAACTGTCCGCCGTTGTCCATATTTTTGATATTTCTTATTTATGCATGTTATACTTATTTTTATTTCTATTGTAATGAATTTTTCGATTCTGTTTCTCTGGGTAACTTTGAAAAGAGTTTCACTTTCTGATGAATCGCAGTCTTGTTTTAATTTAGTTTTTATTGACAGATATTGTTATGTATGTTGACCATGTTAATTTTTGATCATATACCGTTTTGTTTGTCTATTTTGCCATGCAAGTTACTCGTCCAATTTGTATATTATAATTTCTCCTGGGAATTTAAATCGTTTCACTATTTTTACTTTTATTGATATTTACATAGCTGATTTCTAGTACATCTGCGGTTGCTGGTATTATCTCAATCTTTTCGAACGAAATTTGGACTCCTATTTTTTGTGCAATGTTTTGTGGGCTTGTTATTTGTTTTATGGATTCTTGACACTTATTAGCTAGCAGCACTAAGTCATCTGTGAACCCCAACAAGTTTAAGTTTACCTGACCTTTCTTGGTTCCAATTCTTATGTTTTTAGGATTTTCCCTGTAACATTCCCTCATCGTGTATTCTACAACACAGTTGAAAAGTAGCGGCGGTAAACCATCTCTCTGTCTTAGCCAGATTTTAATC
This sequence comes from Schistocerca gregaria, assembly GCF_023897955.1. NCBI lineage: Eukaryota > Metazoa > Arthropoda > Insecta > Orthoptera > Acrididae > Schistocerca > Schistocerca gregaria. The sequence goes on along the minus strand of NC_064931.1, from coordinate 767,260,302 downwards.
GTAAGTGGCTGAACTTCAGATCTGTTGTTTGCTAGAGTTAGTTTTATCATTCTTATTCATTTTGGTTGGAGACCGAAAACCTTATCGTTATCAGTGAAAATCTGTGGATATAATGATAAGCTTTTTTGAAGTTACGAAGGTTATGTTCTTGTCGTCTTTGTAATAATCTGTTACTATTTTCACAGTGATTCTCGTCCAACACCATCAATTAAATAATTATTTTGTATTACGGTATGACAAAAGAAAAGTATTATGAAAAATGGAGTACACATAAACTGCATTCAGCTATAACAGTATATCTAAATGTGGAGTATGGATGTGTTCATATATAAAATGTGCCTAAGCCCACCATTAAGAGGCAGGCTGAAAAAGAAAGAACTAAAATGCAAACTGGGATACAAAAGTATTTGGGCAGAATAAGTGATTTCCAATGAAGTTTAAAACGAATGGGAAGAGCTTAGTTTTACATTTGAAGGAGTGATATAGAGAGTTTCGCAAGGATGATCCCATTGAAGAAATGATGAGTGCTAAGAAATTCACAATGTGCACTTAGTATAAAGTGTACAAGGCTGGGAAAAGGAGAGAGAATGCTATACTGCGACATCTGCAGACAGTGAAGTGAGAACTAAAGTATGCAACATTTCCTTAAACTTGGACTGATACACCTAGTTAAGCTTAGGGACATAGTTTATGAGGGCGATTTATGTACCCACTGGTACATATTAGGAAACCATATTCCTAATTTGTACCACTTTCAGGTGTTTAGAAAGTTAACTATAATGTGTTTATTTTCTCGGACTTTTCAGTGTTTAAATCAGATGCTATGTACAAAATCCTACAGTTAGGGATGACGCTGTTTAAATAATTTGGCAACTTACTGTTTAAAATCTAAAAAGTGTTAAAAGTTCGGCAACTCTCCCGTAATTTACTGGAAGCTTTCTACCCAGTAAAACAACATTTGTCACCATAAACAACACTATTTCCTGTACCTATTCCAGGAGTGCCCTTGACTCTGTCCTTTCTCCACTCCTATACGTCCTTTCCACTGCTGACATGCAGAAACCACAGTCTCCTGTATATCTCCTACAGAACGCCTATGACACTGTTTTTCTAGCACTTTACTCTACCTTCCAGGTACCCTAACCTGTTCTCTAGTTTCATATCAAACAGTTCACCTCTTCGAATAACAGGTGGCTCCTTAAAATAAGTCAACCAAAAACCTTGATAATAATTATTGAACTAACCACCAACAGCTTCTGCCTCTAGCGCTCTTTTTATAACCATTTATGACCGTCTTATCCTATTAATTAACATACTAAGTTATCTTGGATTAACCGTCAACTGCAAACTAATAAGGAAACCCCCACCTACTAGCCATGGCACAGGAAGCACAAAATTGACTAAAACTATAGCTCCAGAATGAGATTTTCACTCTGCAGCGGAGTGCGTGCTGATATGAAACTTCCTGGCAGATTAAAACTGTGTGCCCGACCGAGGAGTGCTAGTTCTGCAAGGTTCGCAGGAGAGCTTCTTTAACGTTTTGAGGGTAGGAGACGAGATACTGGCAGAAGTAAAGCTGTGAGTACCGGGTGTGACTCGTGCTTCGGTAGCTCAGATGGTAGAGCACTTGCCCGCGAAAGGCAAAGTTCCCGAGTTCGAGTCTCAGTCGGGCACACAGTTTTAATCTGCCAGGAAGTTTCAAAACTATAGTTCTTCATGCACTATCCTCTATACGTTTTCTGTTATCCCATTGTAGGCTGGATATCCGCTCCACTCAAATTCTAACCAAGTCCGCCTTGTTTCCATATCCGTTTTACTTTCTCTATACGAGTTCTTTACGAAATAATCCTTTTTGCCTGACTCCTCACAAACATAATTAATACCCCTTTGTATTATTTGCATTCAGCGGACTCTACTTCTCAAACCCATTGTTTTCCAGTGATTTCCAATCTTGGAAGGCTGCCGCGCCTGTAGTAACACATCCTTCCAGCTTTAGACTACACACTCTCCAAATCCTTTCCCTACGCAATTTTAATCGACTCCATCCCCCAGACAACGAAAATCACACGTCGCATCTAGCCTTCCTATCAGATCCTACCCAGTTCCTGCCTTCGCCAGCTTAGGACTCCCTCTTTCCCTCCCACCGTCCGCTACTGTTTCCTTCTCACAAAACTGGCATGCTCCCGATCCTAGTTACACCAATCCCAAATAACATGTTTCCCTGACACCGAACCTTCCACGTTACACCCATTCTTAATTATCAGCCTTCTTCAGACACACAAATATCACCAAAAGAACGTCTCTTCTTGCAAGTTGTACACTCATGGTACAAGTCTTTTCCGATTTAATACAAGTACTTCACCTTCTCTATCTCTTCTTCGTTTAAAGACCTTCATAGTGAAAACATTCTAATAATTTTAGGTATCACGTAAATATTTCACCTTTTAATATGTAAAAATCGTTTGTGCAGATTTTGTGTGTGTTTGGTTACAATGTGGGACATGCATAGCTGCTAGCCAACCGAAAACAATGAGGAGCTAGAAAATGAAAGAGCAATGAAGGAAAACAGAAACTGGGGCATCGAGCTACTGCCGTGCCTACAACAATACGTCCTCGTTTTTGTACTCGTTTGCACCATACAAGATTATGTACCTGATTTTTAATGTCATCAGCATGAACTGCAGCAATAGGACAGTTCCAACCCTCCCCGTTCCATGTAGTGTGGTAGAAGTAACCAAGAAAGAAAGAGGAAACAAGGAAAGGAAACTGGTCTAGTAGGGAATGCTACACTTTGGTGTAGGCAACTTGCAGCAGTGGCTGAAATATTGGTCTAAAGACTCTCCGATCAAAACCATCCGGACATCCCTATGTAATGCGGAAATGATCAGCATATGTCACGAAAGGCGCACCCGCTAGCATAAAAGGAGGCGGGGAGCATTGAGTTGTCAGTAGGGAAGCAGTAACAGCAGAATGGGGCGGTCAGGAGTGCTCAGTGGTTTTGAAAGTCGACTACTCACTGCGTGTCACACGAGTAACAAATTTATCAAGAATATTTGAACCATTCTTAATCTGTCCATGTCGACAGCTGGTGATGTGACTGTGGAGAGGTAAAGGAACAATCACATCTAAGCCAAGATCAGGTAGATCTCAAGTCTGATCAGTGATCGCTTAGCATTGCGGAGAGTGGGTGTAAAAAATCGCATGAAACCAGTGGAAGAAATGACTCGTAAGTTCCATAGTGTTACCAGCAGTTCATCTAGTACAGTTACTGGGCGTAGGGAGTTAAACGAACGGGGCATAATGGTCGAGCAGCTTCTCATAAGCCATGTATTATTGGATTCAAAGCTAAGTCACGCTTGAGGTTGTGTAAAGTGTGACGTCATTGGACAGCGGTGATTGAAAGCTGCTAATGTGGAGTGTATTTCTCGTGATTAGCACGGGGTCACATTATTTCACTTACGAGAACACTAAATGTTGGAGCATATGAACACATTTTACAGCATTTTGTACCATGTACAGTAGAGGAACAGTCCAAAGACGATGATTCTATCATAATGGTGCTTTAATTCACCATGCCATAAAGCACCATCAATGAGGGAATGGCCTGTGGGCAATGATATTCCTAAAATGGACTGGTCTGCCCAAAGACCCGATCTGAACCAAATGAACAGCCTTGGGATCGGTCAGTAGGAGGACAGCTTTGATCCGGACTCCAGCATCCAATACCACAACCACCTATAGCTCCGGATCTTGGAAGTATGGAATACCATTCCTCGACAGACATTCAGACACGTAATGGAAAGTGTCCTCAGGAAAATCCAAGCCACCAGAAGGGTAAAGGGTGGACACAACCTATTCTAATATCCACTAATAAGTGTCCGGATATTTTGGATCAGGTAGTTTATAACATGACAACTACGCCACTTGTGGAGAGAAGTTTCATAAGTTCACAAGAACAACTGAAGCGAATCTTCAGGTATACAGCATTTTTTCATTGATAGGGAATTGTTATTTATGTGAAAAAGAATGACAGAAATTACCAAAATTACAATTATTCTAGCAATCGTTGCTTCTTCATGAAATCCTCGTTTAGCTTCTTTCTCTGGTCTCACTTGTCCTTAATTATTTATTTAAACATGCCTCTGCGTAACTTTCTGTCTAGGCAGGAGTCTACTTTCTCAGAGACTGAAACAATGTGCCGCAGCAGTGCTGAACGCAGTCCCTATCGTTGCACAGGAAGTGTAATGTGATGCGAATACATAGAAAGATAGGTCCCTTATCATTTAGCTACAAAATAGCAGGTCAGCAACTGGAAGCAGTTAATTCCATAAATTATCTGGGAGTACGCATTAGGAGTGATTTAAAATGGAATGATCATATAAAGTTGATCGTCGGTAAAGCAGATCCAGACTGAGATTCATTGGAAGAATCCTAAGGAAATGCAATCCGACAACAAAGGAAGTAGGTTACAGTACGCTTGTTCGCCCAGTGCTTGAATACTGCTCAGCAGTGTGGGATCCGCACCAGGTAGGGTTGATAGAAGAGATAGAGAAGATCCAACGGAGAGCAGCGCGCTTCGTTACAGGATCATTTACTAATTGCGAAAGCGTTACGGAGATGATAGATAAACTCCAGTGGAAGACTCTGCAGGAGACACGCTCAGTAGCTCGGTACGGGCTTTTGTTGAAGTTTCGAGAACATACCTTCACCGAAGAGTCAAGCAGTATATTGCTCCCTCCTACGTATATCTCGCGAAGAGACCATGAGGATAAAATCAGAGAGATTAGAGCCTACACAGAAGCATACCGACAATCCTTCTTTCCACGTACAATACGAGACTGGAATAGAAGGGAGAACCGATAGAGGTACTCAGGGTACCCTCCGCCACACACCGTCAGGTGGCTTGCGGAGTACGGATGTAGATGTAGATGTAGATGTAGATCTGACGGACTGAGTTGTTTTGCCACAGAGCTTAAATCTACCAACACGCATCTGCTACTTCTCGAGATGTGCAGAGATTTTCCTACATACATTGCGGAAACAACCGTTGGACCGTGTCTAAGCCGTTATCCATCTTATACACTGAAGCGCCAAAGGACCTGCTACAGGCATGTGGATTCAAATTCAGAGATATGTAAACAGGCAGAATAAGCCGCTGCGGTCGGCAACGTCTATGTAAGAAAACAAGTGCTTGTCGCACTTGTTAGATCGGTTAGTACTGCTGCAATGGCAGGTATCAAGATTTAAGTGAGTTTTAACGTGGTGTTGTAGTCGGCGCACGAGCGATGGGTCATGGCATCTCCGAGTTAACGATTGGGCTTTTGGAGCCAAAGAACCAGTCGTGTACCCTTGATTACTGCACGACACAAAGATTTACGCCTCGTCTGGGTCCGTCAACACCGACACTGGGCTGTTGATGACTGGAGACATGTTGCCTGGTCGGACGAGTCTCGTTTGAAATTGTATCGAGCGTATGGACGTGTACTGGTATGGAGAAAACTTCATGAATCCATGGGCCCTGAATGCCAACAGGGCAATGTTCAACCTGGTGGGGCTTTTGCAGTTGGAGTGATATGGAACCCCTGATACGTCTAGATACGACTCTGACAGATGAGAAGTACGTAAGCATCCTGTATTATCACCAGTCCATTGTGCATTCAGACGGACCCGAGCAATTCCAGCAGGACAATGCGACACCCCACACGTCCAAAATGCCTCGCAGTGGCTCCAGGAACACTCTAATGAACTTAAACATTTCCGCTGGCCACCAAACTCCGCAGACATAAACATAATTGAGCATATCTGGGATGCCTTGCAGCGTGCCTATCAGATGGGAACTCCACTCCCTCGCACTCTTACGGATTTATGCGCAACCCTGCAGGGTTCATGGTGTCAATGCCCTCCAACATTACTTCAGACGTTAGACAAGTCCTTGCCACGGCGTGTTGCTTCACTTGTGGGTGCATGCGCGGGACTTACACGATATTAACCAAGTATACCATTTTCTTTGCCTCCTCAGTGTACTCCCTTACAGAAGTGCCAGTCTACTAAAGCATGTTGGAATACTGTGAATACTGACGGACTGAAACTGTAAGTTAGGTGCTGAAATTTGTCTGATTAGTTCATGGCTTAAGGTGATTACCCACGCCAGATAATAGCCCGAGTTCGATTCTTGCTGAAGCAGATAATTTTATTGTGTAATGTGGTTTTCCAGTAGCGTAACTTCCAATGCAGAAAGAATGATACACATGCAGTTGTGTTATGCTAATGAGAATGACTTGGCCGGGGAAAAGGTGACCTTGGAATTATAGACTTTTTTTAAAAAAAATTACTGTGATTTAGAAAGTGAGTTAGTGAACCGCCCTAGCTTCGTACTGCTACAACGAAGTATCAACGACCAAACATATTTGTAATATATTACATACAAAAACCTTCGTCATGAATCAGCCTGTGTTTGCCTTCGCATATAAACAGGAAAAGAAGGCGGAAAACTTTAACTTATAATATGTATTGATTTACATCGTAAAAGTACAGTTGATGGCACTGATGGATACATAATACCTCTTTTGTATTAACCTTAACTTGGGATGGCCCCGGTAACGTATGTTTCATTGGGACGCTGAGGGGACTATACGATGAACCGAGCGAATTCGTCACGTAGCGAACTGGACTTCGGCTGCTGCCGGCCGATCGGCAGGCGTCTCCCTTATTCTCTGAAGGCAGTCCCAGCGGGCCTTGGCTAGACGGCCCCAACGTTCGCAACCGACGCGTGTCCGTCCGCCTATGGAAGGGGCGTAACGGCATCAGGGTAGGCAGCAACATCGAGATCTGGTCGCCAGAGAACACCACTCCTCTCCTTATCCTCACGCTCTACTGCAGTATTGACTCTGCCTCGTGACGGCTGGGTGTTGTGTGATGTCCTTAGGTTAGTTAGGTTTAAGTAGTTCTAAGTTCTAGGGGACTGATGACCATCGATGTTAAGTCCCATAGTGCTCAGCGCCATTTGAACCATTTTTTGCAGTATTGAAACCTCATCCTCCGACAGAGCCTCTTGTGCTCGGCAGGAGACTGTCTCGTTACCAGTGGTTCATAACCGATTGTACAATGAAGACACAAGACTTGAAGATGTGAATGCATGTATCACCATGTATCGAATGATAATACACAGTCGGTTGGGAACCAGACTTCGCCACTTTGTCCTCTTCACTTTCTTAGTACCTACAGTGCGACGGAAAACATATTCGTATTTTCGTATCAAACAGTCGTTACTATATACACTTTCAGCTCAGAATTACCACTACTTGCGCCGTATCGCGAGAATGGAATCCTAGTAGTAGTCAGCACTTCTTTCACTGTAGGTAAGGGATTTTGGTTGTCCACGATGTATCAGTCTCTAAAGCGTGAAAAAATGTTCAAGGAAGGTGGCTACGTAAAACGGTATGCCGATACATGCTGTTATGTATCTGATGTTCCACCATTCGAGCTAAAGTCTATTTTTATTGTTTGCACAATCGCTCTGGCTCTAAGCACTTTGGGACTTAACTTCTGAGGTCATCAGTCCCCTAGAACTTAGAACTACTTAAACTTAACTAACCTAAGGACATCACATACATCCATGCCAGAGGCAGGATTCGAACCTGCGACCGTAGCAGTCGCGCGGTTCCGGACTGTAGTGATAAGAACCTCTCGGCCACCCCGGGCGGCGCACAATCGCTCTGCCTAGTGGTCATGAATACCAGGTATCGTAAATGAGTTAAAAGTAGGTGTTGCATTTTGAATGAAGATTTTTCTAAGACTCGCTGCAGTTACTTCGATATACAGTACTGTTATGGATTTGCATGCACATTCTATATAGCAGTACAAGTTGACGAGTACTCTATACATTTGTAGTAAGATAAAGAATTCTTCACTGGCTACGTTTCAGCGAGTGGTATCAGCGAGTATGCGTTGCTTGTCTATCATGATTGCTTTACGTCGCTAAAATAACTGCTTGTAAGTTAAAATCTTATTAATATTGATTTTAGGTACCTAAACTATAATAAAAAGTTGCGCCTACATGTTCAGTCAATTCTCCAGTACATCGTTGACCTGCGTGTAGCAAAGTTTTGTTAAGCAGTCACTAAAATATTTAACATCAAATCCGACAATCACCTATTGCACGCTGATAATTGATTCTGAGTAGACCTACCGTGTAAGGAATTTCTTTGCTTACGATATTTTTTTTAATACTTAAATGTCAATCTGCCCACAAAATTGTGCATATGTCGACAATTATCAACCAGAGAGATAATTGTCTGCAAATGCTAACTTAGAGATTGTCTGGAGCTTTATTCCTTTCTTCGCTTAAGTTGTAGCAACAGAAGCATTCTTTGTATTAATATCTGTTCCGATTAACAATCTTCTAAAAGTTTTGTTTACTTAAATTTAATTTCATATAATTCCCTGTCTTCATTCTTTAGGAGTTAAAGTGGTATCGTTTGGGGTTAACTTTCCTTTTTCTTTAAATAAGAGCCGGAACTTCTTTATTTTATTTCACCGGAGCTTTATTTGGACTGTTTCATACATAAGAAGTCGACGATAGTAGACGAGTGCCAACAAAATCTATCCCCCAGCGAAGCGATTTAATATTCCCGCCCCCCCCCCCCCCCCCAAAAAAAAGCACAAACGAAGAACCTACGTGCCACCGCCATTTTGGACATTTAAGTTGTAAAATCAGAATTTATGTCTCTTCAGGTGTCGGCAATTCACTACCCATTACCTTTAATTACTTTAATGGTCATTGGGCACTGAAAAAAGTGAAAGTAATGATGTGCCTCCGTAAGTGATTCCAGTGGTTTGTTGCTTATTGTTACGGAAATGAGCTTGTCAATTTAAGGCCAATTAACACTTCTCGGCCAATAAAAAGTATCACTGCGAAAATCTTTAATGCCAGTTCAGTATCAAATATCGCATATTGAGGAACTATTGCTCAAAATGAAATAACTGCACTCCTTTCCAACAAAGTCGCACAATGCTATCATCTCGGTGTGTACAAAGCCTCCAAACCACTACGACGAACAGAGTTCTATCAGAGTGCAGTAACCACATGTATCAAAACCAGCTATTTCTACACAGAATTAATTCTGAGATTGCGGTACTGGAACCGTAATTAGAATTTACGTCACATACTGACCTCGAATTCAATTACGACTTCACAAGAAATACTTTGTCTCTGTACAATCTTCGCAAAAGATACTTCTATCTCCAGTAAACTGTTTAAGGGCACTCTTTATTATTTTCACACCCTTACAGCCCTCATTATTAATCAGATAGTCACAATGTGAGCCACTAGCCAATATTCCACCAGCAGAACTAACAGATCAATTATGTCGAGCAGGTAATTTACTCGGAACATTAAGCGACCAAATGCTGCTATCCTGTAATTTCTGCTACTTGGCTGTGACTATTCGTACTACAGCTTAATGTAACTCTCAGAACGTCACATATTCTAAGAATTCCCAGTACGACGCGACTCTTCCACCATGACGCTCCTCATGTGAACTACGCAATATGGATTGACCGTAAAACCCATTTTAGTCCATTTTGGAACCATTTCCACAAACAAACGTACAGTGATACCATTAATTTTGACAATTAACTCACTATTTCATGTGGCAACTGGTTCTTTTTCTCGTGTCCGGCTGCTATTTTCTCACCTTTGGCGCTGTCCTCCGCTCAAAATATGAATACCGGCCATCGCATCTGCATTTGTATTCTGCAATGGTTTTTAAACAAACACATCTAAGCAACATATAATAATAAAATATGAATATTTAATGAATATTATTGTAAATGTGACGACTGTACCAGTATATTAAAATGAAAAAATATAAAAAAACGAACTACCGTGACGACAGCAAAAGCAAAACACCTGCCTTTGATCCGTCACATACCGATTACTCATGCTTTCCGCAGAAATGTTACTAACAGACCCACTGTAAGAAAATTATCAGATAAAGCAAAATAAATTAATCTCCGGTTGTTATGTTGATACTTTGGCTTACTTTAGCACTCATAAAGCTTCACAGCGCTTTTTAGCGTCTAATTGGGATCCATTTTTCAGATTATTCCATACATATTAATCAGCGCAATTTATATTTGCCTTTTTCTGTAGTTATATTAAGTTAATGATCAGAAGAATGTTCTGACAGATATGCCCTTGCTGTATCCTTGGTTTTTATTTTTACTGATTTTAGATAATGAATGATCACCAGTTTATTGTGAATCTTAGCACAGAAAGGCTGATTCTCTTAGCATTAAGTTCCACAAGGCCACTGATTGAAATAGCACACTTGGATTTTACCTGTATCAAGTTTCAGATTGACAATTTAACACTGTAGTCCACATTGAGTGCCGATGTTCTGCGTTAAAATATAAAACGTTAAGCAGTAGCTGAAGGAGCTACCGTCATTGTCTTCTCCTCCAGCAAACTCTACCCAAGATAATTTTACGTATGTAGTCGTCCTAACTCTCACCTTTTCCCCTGCTTTCATATCATATTCATCCATAACACCACAAAACATAACACTACACTGAATAAGCGCTCATAAAAAAAAATGTTCAAATGTTTGTGAAATCTTATGGGACTTAACTGCTAAGGTCATCAGTCCCTAAGCTTACACACTACTTAACCTAAATTATCCTAAGGACAAACACACACACCCATGCCCGAGGGAGGACTCGAACCTCCGCCGGGACCAACCGCGCTCATAAGTCATATATCCTGTTCACTACGTTAATGGTTATTTGGAAGGCATTGAAAAACAACATAGATCTTTTGCCACGTTTCGGGCGTGCATCCAGGATATTACTAATTCTTGTGCGTCTGACAACCTTACAGCAATTCTCAAGATAGTCACCTACAATATATTGAAATTGCTTTACACAATACACTTGTTCAGAACAGTACTTCATTTGGACATTGTTAGCATGGCTAAATACTATGCACTAGTTATCCGCCTCCATAGCTGGTTAATCAGTGCGGTAGGATATCATGCGAGGGTCTCGGGTTCGGTTCCTGGCTGGGTCGGAAATTTTTTCCGCTCGGTGACTGAGTGTTGTGTTGTTTTCAGCATCATATCATCCTCACCGACACGCAACCTGCCGGAATGGTCCCAGGTGACGGGCTACCCAACGGAACATTTCATTTTTTTTTTTTATAATTTTGATTTTATGTTCTGTTCTTGTGGTGGGGCAGCTTCAACAGTACAAGTCCATTTTGAAAAATGATTATTCTTATTGTGTGGACGACCGGTTTCGGAACAGTTAAAGTTCAATCATCTGGTGTAAAAAATAAAATCAATTAATCGTTCGAGGTCTGGTTCTGTGACAACACTGGTGTGAGGAAGGTCTAAGATGATTAAGTGATTTATTTTTTACAACAGGTGATTGAACTTAAACTTTCCGAAACCGGTCGTCTACACAATAAATGAGTGTGGCGTGTCATGCGGTTTCTGCATTGTTCAAAATGATTTTATTTTGAATTTTTACATAAATGGCGATTTGTTATGGTTTTCGGTATGACACAGCATTGCTAAACTTAATATGAATTTCGCATGTCAAATATACAGTTCGCTTTCCAGTACTACCAAGAGTTAGAAAATGGCCTAAAATTTCGCAGCTTGAAAGCCTGCACTTGGATTTATGTTCGAGTGTTTCGATTTTGGTCTTCGGTTTTGTGGTTTAGGATGGAAAAAAGAAAGAAAAATCTTCAGAGGTGGAGTAGTGTCTCATTTATTTTAGTACATGGAAAGGAAGCAGTAAGGATTTTGTAGTATGCCGTTTACAGATGGTCTCCTAAAAGCTTTATTTCCCACGTACTGATCTCTGTGAATGGCGGAAAAAGAACGTAACACGACAGGTACACATCGCTTCTCGATCCTGTATCAGTTCAGTTATACACTGAAGCAACGAAGAAACTGGTATAGGCATGCACATTCAAATACGGAGATCCGTGAACAGGCAGAATACGGCGCTACGGACGACAACACCTATAGAAGAAAAGTGTCTGACGCAGTTGTTAGATTTGTTACTGCTGCAACAATTGCATGTTATCAAGATTTAAGTGAGTTAGAACATGGTGGTATAGACGGTGCACGAGCGATGGGACACGGCATCTCCGAGGTAGGGATGAAGTGGGGATTTTTCCGGACGACCATTATACAAGTGTACCGTGAAGATCAGGAATCCGGTAAAACATCAAATCTCCAACATCACTGCGGCCGGAAAAAGAGGGACCAACGACGACTGACGAGAACTGTTAAACGTGACAGAAGTGCAACCATTCAGCAAATTGCTGCAAATTTCAATTCTGGGCCATCAACAAGTGTCACCGTGCGAACCATTCAACGAAACATCATCGATATGGGCTTTCGGAGGCGAAGGCCCATCCATGTGCCCTTGATGACTGCACGATACAACGCTTTACCCCTCTCCTGGGCCCATCAACACCGACACTGGACTGTTGATGTGTGGAAACATGTTGCTTGGTCGGGTGAGTCTCGTTGCAAATTGTATCGAGACAATCTCAAGTGCCCTTGGACCCTACATGTCAACAGGGGATTCTTAAAGCTGGTGGTGGCTCTGCACTGGTGTGAGGTGTGTGCATCAGGAGTGTTATGGGCCCCCTGATACGCCTAGATATGACTCTGACACATGTCACGTACGTAAGCATCCTGTTTGATCACCTGCATCCATTCATGTCCATTGTGCATTCCAACGCACTTGGACAGTGGACAGTTCCAGCAGACAAGTCGACACCCCACACGTCCGGAATTGCTACACTGTGACTACGGGAACATTCATCTGAGTTTAAACACTTCCACTGGCCAACACTCTCCAGATATGGAAATTATTGAGCATACCTGGGATATCTTGCAATATGCTATTCAGAAGAGATCTCCACCCCCTCGTACTGTTACGGATTTATGGATAGCCCTGCAGGATTCATGGTGTCAGTTCCCTCTAGCATTACTTCAGAAGTGAGTCCGGTCCATATCATGTCGTGTTGCCTCCTTGGGGGGGGGGGGGGGGGGGGGGGCTACACGATGTTAGGCAGGTGAACCAGTATCTTTGGCTCATCAGTGTATTCTAATAAAAATAGTGAGGTTCTGACTGTTCAGTGGTGGCTGAAAAGTTCTCACACAAAGCGGTTAATTCTGGGACATCCCGTATCTACTGCAGAGTTGCCGAAGGAGCTTTTCTGAAGTTGGATGGCAATTCTTGAGTCATTCTCGGGGTCTGTTCGGCATATTCTGGTGTTGCAGTTCCTAGAAGTTAACCATTGACCCACGGCCGTAGCTTTGCAGTAGCTCCAAGGAGCCAACTTGAGATGTAACAAGTCTTGCCTTTCTGGTCTCATGAAATGTGATAAATTAAGATCCACCTCAACAGTATTTCTGCTTAGTCACATCGATGTATTGCCTTCCCTTCTACACATTGTGTGTGTTACCTCCTCCAGGAGCAGAAGACCTTTCGAACTCGGTACCAATCTAGTAACTAGTTTGTGATCATTTGCACGCCATGTCAGGGAAACTATCGCTGCGTTCCACTCTGTTCTCATGCTTAGAGGCACATTTATGTTCGGCACAATGGCTACAAGCTTGCAGCCGTCCCTCCAAAGAGAGTTTGGGCTGGCAACAGAGAACTTTTAATTCTGTTTATTTGTTTCCGAGGAATCGTCCTGTACTAACTCTCATTTGCTTATCGACAGTCGTCCTGTACTGATGATCCAGGTTGAAGATGTGTCGCATTTTGCCATAGTATCAGGTGTTAGTTTTATTCTTCGGAGCCCATACACTGAGCAGCTCTAAGAGCCCCCGCGGTGGTCTCGCAGTTCTAGGCGCTCAGTCCGGAACCGCGCGACTGCTACGGTCGCAGCTTCGAATCCTGCCTCGGGCATGGATGTGTGTGATGTCCTTAGGTTAGTTAAGTTTAATTAGTTCTAAGTTGTGATGACCACAGATGTTAAGGCGCATAGTGCTCAGAGCCATTCGAACCATTCTAAAAGCCCGTACTCTGTTTATGCATCTTCGATATGAAGCTCCTTGGGTTATTTCTCTCGTTTGTTTGAAAATGCGAGTTGTGCAGATAAAGGGCTCTGTTTTTGTTCTTCTTCTAGTATTTATAATGATGTCAATAAACGTCCCACAAACTTAACTTCCGTATTTCGTGTTTCTTCTCTGTGTTTTTGTTTATGTGCAAAAGGCGCTATGTACTTTTTAATTTTGAATTAAAGTCTATTATATTTTGATATCGCCTTCAATTTAGGAACGTTAATTTCTACAACGTCTCATATGATTAGGTGAACCTTAGTTAAGAAATGTATTTAGGAATACAGTACAATAACGTGAAATTTTAATGGGATGATGTTTCCGTTAAGCTCAGTGCCCAAATTATTAATGGAATATTGCATAACATGAGATGGTATTTATTGTGCTGACAAGTGGATAGCACTCACAGGCTTTCATTTTAAAGCTCAAACGGTTAACAGTACAGACAAATTGTTTAGGAAATATCAGAATTTCTATAAAGAATCACTATCAGTACATTCTGAGCTACCATAAAAGAAAATATTCCAAGCAGAAATTTCTGGTGAAGACGTCTAGTCGGTTTGACAAAAAGTTAAGAAATATTCTATCGCTAATGAATTTTATTCAACGATTTCCAAGTAAACTCACTGAAAAAATTAGTAATTAATTAAAGCAACACACTGGTTGATTTTGACCATTCCAGATGGTGTAGAATTGGTACCATACAGTCATATGACCCTTCATCACTAACGTAAGTCATGGTAGCAGAGTGGGACATATATGTCAGTTACGCGAACGAAATCATTGTAGTAAGCTGGGTCAACATGGTGACAGAATAACAGAAAGGAGCCATCATATCTGGACACGCCCATGTCCACACCATGAGTGGCAGTGCTCTACTTGTTGGCATACCAGCACGGACAGTTCAACATGTCTACAGGGAATGATAGCTGGAAGTATGGTGACTGAGCTGGTCCTATCACAATCTGCGTTGTTGCCAAATCTCCTCCCAACTCTTGCTCTCAATAGGTAACTTGCCTGATGTATAAATTATGGGCTAATATCCTACAGGCTGAGGCATACTAGTACAGCCTGTACGTCTGCCATATTTCTGGATCCTTATCAGATAATTTATTACCGAGTTTAATATCCTTATCGACATAATTTATTACCCAAAATGGCTGCCTCAGTATTTATGCCACCCTTGTCTTTATCATTATCGTTTATTATCCAAGATGGCTAATTCTGTATTTATGTTAGCCTCATCATTATCTCTGTGACATACTATACTTCTTGCTATAATTTATGACCCAATATGGCTGTCATAATCAAACATGGTGGTCCAACGTGGTAGAAGGTCAGGAGATCAGATGTATAAAGTGTGCCGTAAGTGACTCCTCTTATGTCAAAATCTAAAATGGATCCCCAAGACGGAGGAATGCAAAGGTTTATATTATTCCATCCTCAAGAATTTTACTGTCTCACCGCTCTCCTGCCCAAAATAGTTGTTCCAATTTCCACAGCACTGCAACCCCAACCCATCTGCTGTATCGGGCTATGCTATCCATGAGTTGGAATCAGTTAAGTGTAGCGAAAGGCTCATCATGAAAATAATCATATATATATATATATATATATATATATATATATAAGTGCATCCCTCTGAATCATTTGAAGTAAGTTGTGAAAGATGTCAGATATAACATAAAATGGCATCAATTTTTTTGGTTACAAATAATACTGAATTGCTTTCAAATTATAACGCTCTTCTGTAAGTTTTTTATTAATTACAAAAAGCAACTAAAACACATTTTTAGATTTAAGCCACTTGAAAAGGTAATAAGCATTAACACTGCCCTTCACCATCGAATTCACAGTATTCCACTCACAGCAACGTAACACATTGAGGAATAATTTGTTCCAGGATGTGTAGGACGATTGGCCTTAGTAGATTTCTCGAAAAGACTAATGACCTGTAGTCATCATTCTCCTTTAGCAGTGACTTAATGTATTGAAGGACGCTTTAGTGTGCAGGACCCGCAATTTACATTCGTTACTATCGCTTAATTGACAACAAATATTATCGCTCTGTGTTTATCGGATTCGGCATCAAACATGGAGTCAGCATGCAAAACTCGGCATCTGTCAGAAGAAACAATCGTTCAGCTTAATGAGATCTGTTGGGCCGAGCGGTTCTAGGCGCTTCAGTCCGGAGCCGCTCTGCTGCTACGGTCGCACGTTCAAATCCTGCCTCGAGCGTGGATATGTGTGATGTCCTTAGGTGAGTTAGGTTTAGGTAGTTCTAAGTCTAGGGAACTGATGACCTCAGATATTTAGTCCGATAGTGCTTAGAGCCATTTGAACCATTTAGATCTGTTGTGCAACAATACATGGAAATATGTATGAACCCACCATACCATCTGCAGGCAAATAACTACGTTCTTATTTAATCATGTTTATATATTGAACTATATGTAAGTGTTTATAAGGAAAAAATGTAAGAGAGATGTGAATATGAGATTTTGTAGAATCCCTTGTACTCTAATGTAAATGCATAGCCATCATCATGGCTGAGCTGACAAGACACTCTCATCACTAGGTCTTCATAGTTACAGACTGCTCCTACAATGCTACTGAAAACGAGAAAAAGAAGAAGATGAAGAGGAGTGGAACACTCCTTCACAATAACAAACGATCGATTAATGTGAGAAGACATATTTTATTCTGTCACTGTTACTGTCCAATAATGGGATTCGCTTCGAACATGTCAATTTATTATCAAAAATATTATTGCAGCTCAAACACCCGATGTTGCATGTGATACTGTCTATCATTGATCGTGTAACATTTTGGTGGTCCTTACATGAGGTTTACATAGAAATGTCAATTGATCTGATCATTACAATTAATTCATAGTAACCCACGACGCAATAGCCTGAAAAGTGTAAATAAGATTTAAATACTGAAAACAGGTGTGTGTTCTTGATGGCATAAAGAATTAAAATTAACTGATGTGTTTCTCAAATATGGTTAAATATATTTGAATAGGAGAAATTTAAGTATTACTGTGTAACAGAACATCTACATCTACATAGATACTCTGAATATCGCATTTAAGTACCTGGCAGAGGGTTCATCGAACCACCTTCACGATTCTCTATTATTCCAATCTCGTATGGCGCGGTAAGAATGAACACCTATATATTTCCGTACGAACTCTGATTTCACTTATTTTATCGCGGTAATCGTTCCTCCATATGTAGGTCGGTGTCAACAAAATATTTTCTCATTCGGAGGAGACAGTTGGTGATCGGAAGTAGGTGAGAAGATTCCGTCGGAACGTAAAACGCCATTCTTTTAATGATGTCCAGTCCAAATCCTGTATCATTTCTGTGACACTCTCTCCCATATTTAGCGATGATACAAAACGTGTTGCCTTTCTTTGAACTTCTTCGATGTACTCCGTCAGTCCTATCTGGTAAGGATCCCACACCGCGCACCAGTATTCTAAAAGAGGACGGACAAGCGCAGTGTAGTCAGTCTTCTTAGTAGGTCTATTACATTTTCTAAGTGTCCTGCCAATAAAACGCAGTCTTTGGTTATCGTTCCCCACAACATCTTCTGTGTGTTCCTTCCAATTCAAGTTGTTCGTAATTGTAATACCTAGGTATTTAGTTGAATTTACGGCTTTTAGATTAGACTGATTTATCGTGTAACCGCAGTTTAACGAGTTCCTTTTAGCACTCATGTGGGTGACTTCACACTTTTCGTTATTTAGGGTCAACTGCCACATTTCGCACCATTCCGGTATTTCTTATAAATCGTTTTGGAGTTTGTTATGATCTTCTGATGGCTTTAATAGTCGATAACCGGCAGAGTCATCTGCAAACAACCGAAGACGGCTGCTCAGATTGTCTCCCAAATTGTTTATGTAGATAGGGAACAGCAAAGGGCCTATAACCCTACCTTGGGGAACGCCAGAAATCACTTCTGTTTTACTCGATGACTTTCCGTCAACTACTACGAGCTGTGACCTCTCTGATAGGAAATCACAAATCCAGTCACATAACTGAGGCGATATACCATAAGCTCGCAATTTCACTACGAGGCTCTAGTGTGGTACAACCGCCCGTAGTGACCGAGCGGTTCTAGGCGCTGCAGTGTGGAACCGCACACAGCTACGGCCGCAGGTTCGAATCTTGCCTCGGGCATGGATGTGTGTGATGTCCTTATGTTAGTTAGGTTTAAGTAGTTCTAAGTTCTAGGGGACTGATAACCTCAGAAATTAAGTCCCCTAGTGCTCTGATCCATTTGAACCATTTTAATTTGAAGTTTCATTCATTTCCTTTTACAGCCATGGTGGATCGGTAAATATGCCCTGTAACTGCATTGACAACTCTTGTTGTTCTCGCCTTTCTGATTAGTTAACGATATCTAGCACTTCGATTTTATCTATGAATTTTCGCCCAAGTATTAGCAGTCCATGCAGTGGATTATCTTTTGTACTATTTTCCCTGCTGTTCATTCCTTCACCACACACTGTTTTGGAATTCAGATGGTTTATAAATAAATCTCATCAGTTTATTTATTACTCAGTCCAAACAAAAATAATACATGTAAATAAGTCTGCTACCATGACTTCTGTCACGTCAAACTGTATTTCCATTTCAAATTTCGCATTTTGAGTGACGAAAAAGAAACTTAAACAAAATTAGTACATAGGCTTCTGTAGTGGTTTAATCTCATTAAAATCCTTATTAGTGTCATATAAAATATTTATACTGTAATAATAGCCTTTAAGTAGTGTTCCAGGGGCCTTGCTCAGGACGTCCACCAATTTAGCTTTGGGTGGTTGCTTCAACACACAGTGTCACAAGACCACCGACGTCAAAATTATTAATTTTTTGTACCCAAAAGTCATGTAGTAAGTACTAGGAGAGAGGGCTAGTATACATGGCAGAGTATTCATGGTTTACACTGAGGATAATGTGATTCTTCATGTAGATAAAGAACACAAAGTAATGGTCGAAAATGATGGATTTGTTAAATGATTCTTTGTACGGAGAATTTAGGAATGATCTGACAGTTAAGATTATTAAGAACACGAAGGCCTTAATCAAAGACACTAGGACTGAGCATGGAACAGCCAGGGCAATCATTGCCAAAGTCCCTGTGACTCGAAGGATTTATCAAGTACCTGGAATGCATAAGGAAAGCTGACGCCTCAGACCTGTAGTAAATAGAATCGATTCACAACTTGAATAATGAAGAATTATATAGCCAGAAAACTTCGTTACCTTACTGGATGCACAACATTGTATGTAAAAAATTAAGGCACGTTTCGTCTACTTTATACATAGGTGCCGCACATTCAACAAATTGATTTAACGATCACCTTTGATATACAGTCTGTCTTCAGTAACATTCCGTCTTTAATGACCTCACAGTCGACAGGCCGTTCAACCCTAATCTGCTTATTACCAGCATCGATGTAGAGATGTAGTTCACTGAAATGAGTGAACCAGTCAAAAGTACTGATCACTTTATATCTGCTCGATTCTGGGATCGTGGTTGTATATAACTGAAACACATTGTGAATGAAAAAATCATTCGCACACTTCACATTCAGTCTTGCGTACGTGATTCAGTCAACCTAATCTGGGTTTTCCATGCAAATTCTTATACTGAACAATTATATTTTTGTTGGTTTGGTCTAGTAAGGGCCACACGAAATAACTTATGTCTTCTTTCTTTCTTCCTTTTTTTCTTTCCAGTTTTCTATTATTCCCTACGTTTTTCTCTTATTTCTTCCGTCCACATTGCACCTGTCCCTTCTCTTCCTCATTGTCTCTAATTTTAGATTTTTCTTTTCATATATTTCTTTATTACTTTTTAATTTCCATTTCCCATTTTCATATTTGATTATTTTATATTTCAAGTAATTGTTTGGCTGTATTTAACGAAAGCCATTCTGAAGCATAAAGTCAGCTGGGCTAATGACAGTCCTGCAGTGACGTAGTTTTGCATTTACGGTAATATAGATGTTGTTATACAAATTTTTTGTTAGCTGAAAACGCTCCTTATCCTTGCTCTTGCTGAATTAGTTTCACTGTCCAAAGCAATTGGTTGTATTATCCCACCTAGGCATTTAAATTTTGTAGCATATTTTATTCTTCTATAATCAGTTTCCTTACATTTCGGTGTCTCCTTCGCATCCGTCATACGCGCTGGTTTTTCGAAACATATACGTAGGTCTGCTTTTGCTGTTGTCTCTTGTAGAAGATTTATCTGCCTTGTTGCATGTTTATTGATTCAGCTAAGGTAGCAAAACTGTCTGCAAAAACTCAGCAATCAATAGCTTTTATTGGTGACCGGTTTCAGTCCAAAGGAGAATCCAACCTTGATGTGTGGCGACTGGAGTTGTAAAAGTACCATAAGCTACTGTAGACTGTCAGACGTAATCGAAGAGTATGGTAGGTTTCCTGGTAGCTTTAAGATCATTACTACATTTCCTGTATGTTAGGTGTATTGCATACCGAGTACAGAACAGAATAATAATAATAATAATAATAATAATAATAATAATAATAATAATAATAATAGTACAGATTTTTTATGTTTCAGTATGTAAACTGTACTTGTATCAAAAGTAAATAAATTGGTTACCAAAAAGCGCAGAAGTTAGGTGGTCAACTAATTTTTATTACTTACAAATGGCAATTTACATTTTGTAAGGGTATGGAATACACAGTGGACTAACACTGAAGAATGTGCTGTTCTAACCATGTGCAAAACAAACAAACAGACAAACAAAAAACAAAGAGAAGGGCTACCATTACTACCGGTAATCCTACCATCAACTACATCATTTATCTATTGTATCAAAACGACCGAAACGTAGTTTTGGTAGAGCGCAAACTCGTGTAGACGGATCCACGGAGCAGGAACTGCAGAGGTCAATTGCAGTTGACAGCATCTGGAGACCTCTGTCGTTCTTGCTCCGTGAATTCGTCTCCACACATTAAATTTGAAGTACCATCTGAAGATGAAGATGGTCTGCTTTTAAACCGAAACAGGTCACCAATAAATGCGAGTTGTGCGATATAGGCTTTTTTCTAAGTACACTTGTGAAACTGATCGCTCATTTCCCAATTTTTTTTCGAAAATATTACACTGTTTTTAAAATTTCTTTTTCCATTTTCTTTTCCTCGATTTCCTGATTAACTTTTATAATTCGCAATTGAACATCATTGCGGACAATCCATGTCTTATTATTATTATTATTATTATTATTATTATTGTTATTGCTGTTGTTGTTATTTTTTATCCAGGAATTTCATTGTTTATTTGATTACATCTATACTTTTGTAATATGTTATGAGAATATTGTGTTACTGAAAAATATATCCAACTGAAGCAAATTTTTTTAAAAATGGAGGAAGATATCGGTGCCATGTTGCTCTGTTGCAATACAGCAGGCACTGAAATAGTTTCTTCAAGATTAATCTACACATTTTACATTGCATGGAACTGTGGGTGGTAGAAGCTACTGAATGCGAAATCTGCTGTTTATGAAAATACCACCATTGTTTCTAAAACTGACCATGTTCTCTTTTTATGCAGATACAATTGCGAGAAGCTATTTCTCAGATGAGAAGGTAGAAGGTAAGAAATACGTTTATTGGTTGCCAGACTGCTTGCAGATAAGAGTTCAGCCTCGAGTGAATAAAAAATCGTATGTTTTTTTAGCAGGAAACACGAAACAATATATTCTGTTTCATTGTGTGAAAACAAACATTACCGTTCCTGATAGGTATAGAATCTTGCTTAGAAACAGTTATTTCTTTCCAGCGTTTGATTAGCTACATTAATTGCAAGAATGATGTATTAGTGTCTGGAATCTGTTCCTCTATGCTTTTCGGCAGTGCATTTGCACTGGCAACATTCACATCTTGACAAGCAGAAAACGTGTCTTTACTTATTTGAGATAATGGTGAGGACGCAAAACCTGAATGTACAGTATTTGCAAGATTGTGTCCTGTCATTTCGGAATCCTGACGCGAGCTGTCACCGACCGATCGATCGATCGATAATGCTTCCCTGTTCACTAATTGTTTCACTGCCTACACCATTATTTGCAGCCCGCTCCATTTCCCTATGCACTATTACCAAATTACTACATCTACATGATTACTCTGCAATTCACATTTAAGTGCTTGGCAGAGGGTTCATCGAACCACAATCATACTATCTCTCTACTATTCCACTCCCGAACAGCGAGCGGGAAAAACGAACACCTAAACCTTTCTGTTCGAGCTCTGATTTCTCTTATTTTATTTTGATGATCATTCCTACCTATGTAGGTTGGGCTCAACAAAATATTTTCGCATTCGGAAGAGAAAGTTGGTGACTGAAATTTCGTAAAATGGTCTCGCCGCGACGAAAAACGTTTATGCTGTAATGACTTCCATCCCAACTCGTGTATCATATCTGCCACACTCTCTCCCCTATAACGCGATAATACAAAACGAGCTGCCCTTCTTTGCACCCTCTCGATGTCCTCCGTCAATCCCACCTGGTAAGGATCCCACACCGCGCAGCAATATTCTAACAGAGGACGAACGAGTGTAGTGTAAGCTGTCTCTTTAGTGGACTTGTTGCATCTTCTAAGTGTCCTGCCAATGAAACGCAACCTTTGGCTCGCCTTCCCGACAATATTATCTATGTGGTCCTTCCAACTGAAGTTGTTAGTAATTTTAACACCCAGGTACTTAGTTGAATTGACAGCCTTGAGAATTGTACTATTTATCGAGTAATCGAATTCCAACGGATTTCTTTTGGAACTCATGTGGATCATCTCACACTTTTCGTTATTTAGCGTCAACTGCCACCTGACACACCATACAGCAATCTTTTCTAAATCGCTTTGCAGCTGATACTGGTCTTCGGATGACCTTACTAGACGGTAAATTACAGCATCATCTGCGAACAACCTAAGAGAACTGCTCAGATTGTCACCCAGGTCATTTATATAGATCAGGAACAGTAGAGGTCCCAGGACGCTTCCCTGGGGAACACCTGATATCACTTCAGTTTTACTCGATGATTTGCCGTCTATTACTACGAACTGCGACCTTCCTGACAGGAAATCACGAATCCAGTCGCACAACTGAGACGATACCCCATAGCTCCGCAGCTTGATTAGAAGTCGCTTGTGAGGAACGGTGTCAAAAGCTTTCCGGAAATCTAGAAATACGGAATCAACTTGAGATCCCCTGTCGATAGCGGCCATTACTTCGTGCGAATAAAGAGCTAGCTGCGTTGCACAAGAGCGATGTTTTCTGAAGCCATGCTGATTACGTGTCAATAGATCGTTCCCTTCGAGGTGATTCATAATGTTTGAATACAGTATACGCTCCAAAACCCTACTGCAAACCGACGTCAATGATATAGGTCTGTAGTTAAATGGATTACTCCTACTACCCTTCTTGAACACTGGTGCGACCTGCGCAATTTTCCAATCTGTAGGTACAGATCTATCGGTGAGCGAGCGGTTGTATATGAGTGCTAAGTAGGGAGCTATAGTATCAGCGTAATCTGAAAGGAACCTAATCGGTATACAATCTGGACCTGAAGACTTGCCCGTATCAAGCGATTTGAGTTGCTTCGCAACCCCTAAGGTATCTACTTCTAAGAAACTCATGCTAGCAGATGTTCGTGTTTCAAATTCTGGAATATTCCATTCGTCTTCCCTGGTGAAGGAATTTCGGAAAACTGCGTTCAATAACTCCGCTTTAGCGGCACAGTCGTCGATAACAGTACCATCGGCACTGCGCAGCGAAGGTATTGACGGCGTCTTGCCGCTTGTGTACTTTACATACGACCAGAATTTCTTCGGATTTTCTACCAAATTTCGAGACAATGTCTCGTTGTGGAACCTATTAAAGGCATCTCGCATCGAAGTACGTGCCAAATTTCGCGCGTCTGTAAATTTTAGCCCATCTTCAGGATTTCGCGTTCTTCTGAACTTCGCATGCTGTTTCCGTTGCCTCTGCAACAGCGTTCGGACCTTTTTTGTGTACCACGGGGGATCCGTTCCATCTCTTACCAATTTATGAGGTATGAATATCTCAATTGCTGTTGCTACTATATCTTTGAATTTGAGCCACATCTCGTCTACATTCGCATAGTCAGTTCGGAAGGAATGGAAATTGTCTTTTAGGAAGGCTTCTAGTGGCACTTTATCCGCTTTTTTAAATAAAATTATTTTGCGTTTGTTTCTGATGGATTTGGAAGAAATGGTATTGAGCCTAGCTACAATGACCTTGTGATCACTAATCCCTGTATCAGTCATGATGCTCTCTATCAGCTCTGGATTGTTTGTGGCCAAGAGGTCAAGTGTGTTTTCGCAACCATTTACAATTCGCGTGGGTTCGTGGACTAACTGCTCTAAATAATTTTCGGAGAATGCATTTAGGACAATCTCGGAAGACGTTTTCTGCCTACCACCGGTTTTGAACAAGTATTTTTGCCAACATACCGAGGGTAGGTTGAAGTCCCCACCAACTATAACCGTATGAGTGGGGTATTTATTTGTTACGAGACTCAAACTTTCTCTGAACTGTTCCGCAACTGTATCATCGGAGTCTGGGGGTCGGTAGAAGGAGCCAATTATTAACTTAATTCGGCTGTTAAGTATAACCTCCACCCACACCAATTCGCACGGAGTATCTACTTCGACTTCACTACAAGATAAACCACTACTGACAGACACCAACACTCCACCACCAATTCTGCCTAATCTATCTTTCCTGAACACCGTCTGAGACTTCGTAAAAATTTCTGCAGAACTTATTTCAGGCATTAGCCAGCTTTCTGTACCTATAACGATATCAGCTTCTGTGCTTTCTATTAGCGCTTGAAGCTCAGGGACTTTTCCAGCGCAACTACAACAGTTTACAACTATAATTCCGACTGTTCCTTGATCCAAGCACGTCCTGTAATTGCCAAGCACCCTTTGACATTGCAGCCCATCCCGCACTTTCCCGAGGCCTTCTAACCTAAAAAACCGCCCAGTCCACGCCACACAGCCTCCGCTACCCGTGTAGCCGCCAGCTGAGTGTAGTGAACTCCTGACCTATTCAGCGGAACCCGAAACCCCACCACCCTATGGCGCAAGTCAAGGAATCTGCAGCCAATACGGTCGCAAAACCGTCTGAGCCTCTGATTCAGACCCTCCACCCGGCTCTGCACCAAAGGTCCGCAGTCGGTTCTGTCAACGATGCTGCAGATGGTGAGCTCTGCCTTCATCTCGTAAGCAAGACCGGCAGCCTTCACCAAATCAGATAGCCGCTGGAATCCAGAGAGAATTTCCTCAGATCCAAAGCGACACACATCATTAGTGCCGACATGTGCCACCACCTGCAGCTGGCTGCACCCTGTGCTCTTCATGGCATCCGGAAGGACCCTTTCCACATCAGGAATGACTCCTCCCGGAATGCACACGGAGTGCACACTGGATTTCTTCCCCTCCTTAGCCGCCATATCCCCAAGGGGCCCCATTACGCGCCTAACATTGGAGTTCCCAACTACCAGTAAGCCCAACCTCTGCGATTGCCCGGACCTTGAAGGCTGAGAATGATCCTCTGAAACAGGGCAGGCAGCTGCATCTGGCTCAGCCAGAGACAGTGCCTGAAACCGGTTTGTCAGACGCACCGGGGAGGCTTTCTGATCAGCCTCCGGGGACGCCTTTCGCTGCCTGCCACGCCTTGGAACGACCTCCCAATCAACCACAGGCGAGGGCTCAGCCCCACTGCGGGCAGCAACCGGGGCAACCACAGCGGCAGACCGATCTGGGGACAGACGGGATGAGGTTGACATCCCCGTGATACCCGAGTCCGGCTCCCCACAGTGGTGCCCATTGGCAACAGCCTCAAGCTGCGCGACCGAAGTCAGCGCCGATTGCAGCTGTGAGCGAAGGGATGCCAAGTCAGCCCTCATCCGAACACAGCAATCGCAGTCCCTGTCCATTCTAATCGATGTTTAACAACAGTTACTGAAACACGAGTCCGTGCCTAGATAACGCAAGCGGAACACACAAAGAATGTATCAACTAACCTGTACAAATGCCTAACGACTGCGCTACAATCTGCTGAATTTACGATTACAGTAACTAAAACTCGAAATCGCACCTCCTATACGAAACTCTCACGCAATTTAAATAAGAATCTACGAAGTAAACACTAAAGCGCGATGCTACAACTGTCAAATACTATAATACGCCCGAAATATATGAATTAAACAATGCAAGTACCCAAAAACACTACTTCGAACATTAGTTAATTCACTACATGGTGGCGCTAACACACTGCTTTCGTCTTCACTGTCATTTCTAAGTTAATTTTGAAGCCTAGTATTACGTTTTTCACACGCCATTATTGTCACAATATTTCACACGACAACACAGTAAAACACAATTTGAAGAGCAAAAATAAGAGAACACATTAACATAGCAAATAATATCTAGTTAATTGCAAGCGCAGCTGCGAAATACTTGGTGCAAATCTACATGCCTGCCACAACTGTTTTACTGTACAACAATGAAAAACTACAACTACAAAGGAATTATCTCTACAATTACACGCTAGCAATAAACAATGGCTGCACTAATTACACAAACTACATGAAAAAATCAGAAGATTCCAGTGAGGTGTCCTGGCAGGGTCGCCATATGAAACATCTCCTTAGAAAAATTGTACATGACTGTGTTTAAGCTGACACACAATATTTTTAGCGCAACGGAATCTGACGTTCAATAATCCCTACAAAAGAATGGCCCTGACTGGCATTAACCTATACCTTTCACAAATCACTTACCTCAAAAAAATTTTCGTTACTCAAACTACTGAAATACAGCGAGCGCCACTACTGCCAGCTAAATAAAAGATTCAAACTACTGAAGGCACTAACTACTGATAGGCATAGTTAGCAAATGAAAAATTTTGATGGAGAACAAACAATGTATTTACCTTATTAGTGTTCAAAAGTCACAATATATATATATATATAGCAGTAGATGACATCCATTCTTACAAATGTATTGTTTCTGATGGACACACGTCCAGATCATCCGCTCTCAAAAATTCGCCATCTCACTTCCCCACATCCACCACTGCCTTCGGCTCACCTCCAACTGCGCAACGCTACGCGCTGTTAACATCCAGGTGCCCAACACTACAATAGCGACTATTGCAACAATGCAGACCAGTCTCAGACTGCACACAGCACAGCCACTGATTTTCATACAGAACGCTATGTGGCGTTACCAATATAGGAACCTAAACAGCCTACTTACAATTCAATGTTACTGATTTGACAGTGTTTGCGAAGGAAAGCTCATTTGCTAAAGATTTTGTAACTGAAGAAGTTTAGCAATCGAGGATTTGGGATATACTACAAACAAGTCAACTTTCCATTATAGGCAGAAAAAGAGAGCAGCTCTTGTACAATTTTATAGATTTGCGCTACCTCCAGAAATAATTTTGTTAACCTGTGTTTGCTTCTGAGATTTCTCTAAATACAAAGAACTTGCACACAGTTCAGCTCTCTTTCAATGTCCAGGCTGTACGCACAAAGCGGAGTCAAGTAGGTTGGAGCTACGCGGAAGCGACTTTTGGTTGCACTGCGCTTGCAGCACGCGGATGTGGGTGTCTCAAAGGACCGTGGAGGGTGGAGGAAGGGGCAGGAGGTGGGAGGCCGAGGGAGGTCGGAGTAAATGCTCATATACTCATATAGTGGCCTTTGGCGTATAAACATTCCACCTGAGCCCCCTGCAATCCGCAGGAAGAGAAACGGAGCTATAAGATCTTACGGCAAAGCGAGATTCTCGCTCATCCTTTCCCGTTCACATGTAGCTGCAAATGTAACTATTTTCTGCGTTTCGTGTCCGTTATTTTATCGTGTACAATAGTGAATTTTCATTTTCAATTCGTGAGTGAATATGTGAAATAATAAATCAGATAATTTTCTTGCGCTCTCAAATCTTCATGTCACCCACTTTTGAAGAAAAATTAGAAATCAAGAGGTCAGGTAGGCTGACTCCTACTTTAACTATTCCGAAGGCTATTAAAACTAAAAGTCGTGAGTTCATCGGAAAATTTAACTTTAACCCGTACAGCAAGCATCAATGGCTGGTTTGTTGTGATTTGAAAAAAGCCTTATCTTATTTCCCTTGTTTAAAATTCGGAGGAGAGCTTCTGTGGACAATTAGGTGTGTGTGTGTGTGTGTGTGTGTGTGTGTGTGTGCGGGCGTGCGTGCTTGGAATTGGCGGGCAAGGTTATCAGCGCCCTGACGAAATTAGGAAACAGGAACTTCCTTCGATCAATGGGAATAACGTTCTGAAACAATGTAAATATAGCTATCCAGTTACCAAAAAGTTACCAATAATGGGAATATACAGAATCTACTTTTTAGATATGTTCGTTCCTGAGCTGCATTGGAACAATCTCCAGAGTAAATGATGAGATAAATCATTCTCCAGTCCAGGAGTTTTTCGTGCCTTGATTAATTCTGAAGCAAAATCAGACTCGGTATTGAAATCGCATTTAGAAAAAGCAAAAGTTTTCAAATGCCTCTTTCAAACCCTCCATACTGAACTTCTCCTATCCATGCTGCTAGTCTAACAAGAGGAAACTAGAAAATAAATTAAGGGTGCAGAATTTCTGTCTGAAATAGTTGAAGCAACCATTGATGTAGCCTGTGTTTTCCAGATGGTTATATTGTTTAGGTTGGCTGCATCATAAAAGGAGCACCAGTTGCAAGACTTTCAGACGTCAAAGCAACAGAAAAGCATAATGCCCAGTGCTTGGTAACATACGCCGAATAAAAGAAAAATCTCTATTTGTAGAACTGTCCACACAAACAAGCAGTACAGACCTATTATGGAGCAGCAATAATGAGTGATTCGTCACGCACGGTGCAGACTCTTGTTACGGAAAAATTTTCCAGTGCTTCGTACATTCATTGTTATGTCAAAGAGGTGAATCTGTTCACGCTTAAATCCGCTTCGATTAATATGGATGTGCCAATCTTTATCACCAAACTCTGAAGCAACTTTTCAGCATCTGCGCAAATAACAGTAATTATCGACGAAATAGTTCGAAGCGGTTGTCACGTTCTGATCCTACGCATTGGAATTTCCAGTGAAGGAGTGTCAATATAGCTAACAGCCTTGTCACAGTGGTAACACCGGTAACCGTCAGATCACTGAAGCTAAGGGCTGTCGGGCTTGATGTGTGACCTTCCGGGTCCGCCGTGCGCTGTTGGCAAGCGGGGTGCACTCAGCCTTTGTGAGGACAGTTGAGCAATTACTTGATTGAGAAGCAGCGGCTGCGGTCACGAAAACGGACAACGGCCGGGAGAGCGGTGTACTGACCACGTGTCCTCCACATCCGCATCCAGTGACGCTTATCCACCGAAATGAAAAGGCAGTACGTGGGTACCATCAGGCATTCTGAGCCCTGTTCGGACGGAAAGAGAGTGTCAATACTGATTTCGAATACAGGGAACATATTATCAAGCGCATCAATAATATGACGAATGGAGAAAACTGCGTAATGAAAAGAGGATCCTACAAGCATGCGGATTAATAACGATTTTTGAAATATGTAAGTTCCGTTTTATGGCTTTCGCTTTATCATTAAATTGTGATCCACGTGGATATTTTATGTAATCAGCTACAGAGAAGGGATACTGACCCAAATTAGGCATAAAATCACCTGACACCTTTGAGAGTGAATATATAAACATCAGGGAAGGCGTGAACGAAAATTCTGCGGATGTGTAACATGCTACGGTAGGAAAAATAAGTATGTCAAATTATAAATTACTAGGCGAAACATACACTCCTGGAAATGGAAAAAAGAACACATTGACACCGGTGTCTCAGACCCACCATACTTGCTCTGGACACTACGAGAGGACTGTACAAGCAACGATCACACGCACGGCACAGCGGACACACCAGGAACCGCGGTGTTGGCCGTCGAATGGCGCTAGCTGCGCAGCATTTGTGCACCGCCGCCGTCAGTGTCAGCCAGTTTGCCGTGGCATACGGAGCTCCATCGCAGTCTTTAACACTGGTAGCATGCCGCGACAGCGTGGACGTGAACCGTATGTGCAGTTGACGGACTTTGAGCGAGGGCGTATAGTGGGCATGCGGGACGCCGGGTGGACGACCGTCGAATTGCTCAACACGAGGGGCGTGAGGTCTCCACAGTACATCGATGTTGTCGCCAGTGGTCGGCGGAAGGTGCACGTGCCCGTCGACCTGGGACCGGACCGCAGCGACGCACGGATGCACGCCAAGACCGTAGGATCCTACGCAGTGCGGTAGGGGACCGCACCGCCACTTCCCAGCAAATTAGGGACACTGTTGCTCCTAGGGTATCGACGAGGACCATTCGCAACCGTCTCCATGAAGCTGGGCTACGGTCCCGCACACCGTTAGGCCGTCTTCCGCTCACGCCCCAACATCGTGCAGCCCGCCTCCAGTGGTGTCGCGACAGGCGTGAATGGAGGGACGAATGGAGACGTGTCGTCTTCCGCGATGAGAATCGCTTCTGCCTTGGTGCCAATGATGGTCGTATGCGTGTTTGGCGCCGTGCAGGTGAGCGCCACAATCAGAACTGCATACGACCGAGGCACACAGGGCCAACACCCGGCATCATGGTGTGGGGAGCGATCTCCTACACTGGCCGTACACCTCTGGTGATAGTCGAAGGGACACTGAATAGTGCACGGTACATCCAAACCGTCATCGAACCCATCGTTCTACCATTCCTAGACCGGCAAGGGAACTTGCTGTTCCAACAGGACAATGCACGTCCGCATGTATCCAGTACCACCCAACGTGCTCTAGAAAGTGTAAGTCAACTACCCTGGCCAGCAAGATCTCCGGATCTGTCCCCCATTGAGCATGTTTGGGACTGGATGAAGCGTCGTCTCACGCGGTCTGCACGTCCAGCACGAACGCTGGTCCAACTGAGGCGCCAGGTGGAAATGGCATGGCAAGCCGTTCCACAGGACTACATCCAGCATCTCTACGATCGTTTCCATGGGAGAATAGCAGCCTGCATTGCTGCGAAAGGTGGATATACACTGTACTAGTGCCGACATTGTGCATGCTCTGTTGCCTGTGTCTATGTGCCTGTGGTTCTGTCAGTGTGATCATGTGATGTATCTGACCCCAGGAATGTGTCAATGAAGTTTCCCCTTCCTGGGACAATGAATTCACGGTGTTCTTATTTCAATTTCCAGGAGTGTAGATTTAAGTTCACTGGGCACCTAATTCGAGCCTCTCTCTTTCTACCAGAGAAATTTACCACTTACTTTTACAGACTTCCAAAAACATTTTCCACAGTTTCCAGAATGAGATTTTCACTCTGCAGCGGAGTGTGCGCTGACATGAAACTTCCTGGATGATTAAAACTGTGTGCCGGACCGAGACTTGAACTCGGGACCTTTGCCTTTCGCTGGCAAGTGCTCTACCAACGGAGCTACCCAAGCACGACTGACGCCCCCTCCTCACAGCTTTACTTACGCCAGTACCCCTCCTCCTACCTTCCAAACTTTACAGGTCTCCCCAGAACCTTGCAGAACTAGCACTCCTGGTAGAGCACTTGCCCGCGAAAGGCAAAGGTCCCGAGTTCGAGTTTTGGTCTGGCACACAGTTTTAATCTGCCAGGAAGTTTCATCTTTCACAGCTGCTACTGAATGGTATCGTTTTTTGGCAACAGAGATACCTCAGTCTGAGCTCTCTGTCATTTGTAGAAGAGGGAAGTTCAAAAGTATGTGTGGGACTTTGAGATTGCTTGCTTGCTTATGATTCCATAAATCGCCAAACAACTGTTAATGTAAAACTATACGAAAAAGCCAGAAATGTTAGTGAAATGAGAACTCTGAATGCGATGCTTGTCTCCCTACACAAGTCAGAAGAATGACAGCCTGCAGATGTACACACTCACACACACGGACGCGTGCGTTCACACACTGGCACACACAAATAACACACACACACAAAAGATAATAATCTTTGTGACACATTGAGCGAATGAGTGAGACTTTTGGAAAGAGATAATTACAATTCCGGTGACCGAGTCAGAAGCAGAAGGTTTTTCATCACTGACAAACATTACAAACTTCTTACGGAATACTGTGGACCAAATAAAACTACCAATACTTCCAATGCTCTCTACTGAATGAGCATCGCTTTAGGAATTCCTGAATGAATCAGAGATTAATTGGAAAATTTGCAAATATGAAACAAAGAAGAATAAAGTTCTTGTGCAAGTGATCATGGCCACATCCAACAGTAGATATGCAATCGAACAGCGTTAACGTCGGTAACATCGGCCCAGCCCCAAGAAAGATAACTAACGCAGCCTTATTACATTTTGCGTACATAGAGTTGCAAGGTAATATTTTATTCTGTGTACAGAATTTCGTGTTATTACTAGTAGATGTTGCATTGATATGAGCGAGCGATCTGTTTATAGAATGGATTATAAAAACATTATGAGTGAGCTGATTTTGTCTTCTTGGCTAATGTTTTACTGGTGGGCAAACTGCGCAACCGTCTTTTTTGGTCACGAGCCGACACTGATAGAGAAAAGTGCCGGAGGTTTCAGGGGCGAAGGAACGAAGGAACGTTAGCGTTTAACGTACCGTCGACATCGAGATCAGGGGCGACATCGGAACAGGGCCTGAACTTGAAGCAGCGTTCAGTAAAATCGAACATAACGCATAAAAAGTACAAAAAAACTGAAGTTTCTTAGATATTTGACGTCTTTCCTGTATTACTCTACATTCCCTAAATTACCAAACAACTGTTTGTGTAAAACTATAGGAAAAATCGAGAAATATTAGTGAAATTAGAACTCTGAATGCATGCTTGTCTCCCTACGCAAGTCAGAAGAATGACAGCTTGCACACGTACGCACTCGCACGCGCGTACACACACACACACACACACACACACACACACACACACACACACACACACACACACACACAAAAAAAATCACATACACGTACACGCACATACACACATCCAAAGTAGGATACGCTTGGTTTGCGTTGACAGTAATTTGTGATCTGTCAATTCTGAGACC
This sequence comes from Schistocerca gregaria, assembly GCF_023897955.1. Taxonomy (NCBI): domain Eukaryota; kingdom Metazoa; phylum Arthropoda; class Insecta; order Orthoptera; family Acrididae; genus Schistocerca; species Schistocerca gregaria. The sequence goes on along the minus strand of NC_064931.1, from coordinate 767,227,063 downwards.
AGAGAGAAATATAATTCCGCATTTATGCCCTCGCTATTAACCGCGCCCAATTAAATTTTACTGCTGCATGAAGAGAAGACCACAGAGATGGATATATTATAGAGACAACGGTAATGTTACACTGTTTGGCAATTAAGTGTATTCAAATACTGCTGAGAATATTGGTTACAATCATGTTACTCAACTTATAACTGCTCAGTTACTGCGTGTTCGTTACCAAGAGTGTAATCGATAACTGAAGAAGTATTATGGATGGACGTATTTTCATTTGGATCTACGTTCATTTATTGAGTATTGTAAATTACGATTTCATAATTTTAATTAGAGTGTGATAAACGACTGCTGGAATATCATGACTGTGTGAGAAATCTCTTTGAAGTTTCTCCGTGCTCATTGGTCTAAAGAGGTACATAATCTTACAACGGATTAGCTTCACAAATCAAGTGTTATCTTTGAGAATGAACAATCCATCTATATCTGCTTAAATGCTTCTTTATGACCAGTAGACATACTGCTTCAGACCTGCTTCATTCTCATATTTATTAATGTCTCTGTCTCAACAAAAGGCGAAATATAAGCGATATTCCACATACACTCTGTTATTCTTTAGCGGAGTTCACATATTTTCGACGGATAAATACAGCACCTGTTCACGAAAATATAAATAATAATATTTAGAAATATTCATACTCTAGTCTCGTTATCGCTGACATTTCTTCCTACAACATTCATTGGGTTTTACAAGTGGTATCAGATTTCTATCAGTCTTTGCTACAGTTGCTCTCTACCAAAATTATGGTTCGTTCGTTTTGGAACAATAGGTAGACGACGTAGTAAATGGAAGGATAACAGATAGTATTGGTACCATGGCAGCGAAAGATACATAAATGAATGTGTGAGAGAGAAACGTGGAACCGACGACTTCTTTTTGTTTTTTGTTTGGTTGTTTGTTTCCCACATAATTAGAACCGCACATCGTTCAGTGGTGGTCCATTACGTATTCCATATCCTTACGAAATGTAAATTGCATTTCATGAGTCACAAAAATTATTTGACTGCTAATTCCTGCGCTTTCATGTTACCAGAGGAATTACTTTTGACACAAGTATATTTCACATGCAAAAACATGAAAATATCGGTTTTATTACTGTCTGTTGTTCTGAATAGAACATTTTTCATCATGACGAAAGGCAATAGTTAACTGTTACTACTGACAAGTGCGAAAGTTGTAACATGTTTTACATAAGATCGACTAAGTACTGAAATGATGATTGGTATGTTCTTTCTTTACGTTTTTTTTCAGTTTTTCCTCTTTTGAGGAAACTGCGTTTTCTAGCGGCATATGATAAATCTGTATTGATTTTTATTCCTACTACAACATCCCTCTGCTTCACGCTACCGAGCAAGAATTTTCAAATGAAACCTGAATTACATACTGATAATTTCAGTTTTATTTTAAATACTGTTAACTGTTAAGTAACACACAGATGGTCGATTATATAGAACAAAAACGTTCCGAGGATTCCACGGCACTGTATACATCCTCATTCAGTTTCTAGACGGTTCCCCTCCTCCGGTCTGTAGGGGAATCTAGTAAGACACTGATCGCATACGCAAAAGAAGCGATCAAAATAATGTATCGTCCGATAGGTATGCCACACATTTAACGTATAGGTAACGTGGCTACAATATTAACTGACCAAAGCTATTAGAAAAACTACCGTAGTCTACTTTTACTTACGCTTACTTGTGGTAATATACGGTAGCCTAGCCGGCCCAAGTGGCCGAGCGGTTCTAGGCGCTACAGTCGGGAACTGCGCTACCGCTACGGTCGCAGGTTCGAATCCTGCCTCGGGCATGGACATGTGTGATGTCCTTAAATTAGTTAGGTTTAAATAGTTCTAAGTCCTAGGGGACTGATGACCTCAGAAGTTAAGTCCCATAGTGCTCAGAGCAATTTGAACCATTGTATAAATGGTAGCCTTGATTAATTTTTCAACTCTTGTCTTTACAAAAATCGCCAACATAATTTACCGAGCAAAAAAAAAGAGTAATGCTCCACCTGTCACACAAAGAAGCACAGAACGTGATAATTTTCTAATAATACAGCTGGAAATGCTTTGTATGTCTCAACAGATAAGTGGTGCGACATTGTGTCATGTTTAGGAATATTGTTTGCGATGTTGTTCCGGACCTGCTTTGGAAATGTAGAGATCATAGCATGCATGGGAGCATATGCGCTAATAATGGCCATGTAGAATTCAAATACTGGGATCTAAAGTTTGAATAATAGGGACAAATTAGAAGAATGGTAACTCTTCAGTAGCACTACACACGGTAGTTTAATTTCCCGTGACTAACAACATTATGACTCATAAACATACTTCTTATAGGACCATTGAATTAAGAATGGGCCTTTATTTGCAGAAGTGAGTTTAAACTTGAGAATGAATGCATTTTATTATACAACAGCAACAATAAAGGACACAACACGGAAAAACTTTAAGTCCATCTGACTGCAACCAACTGTGATGTTGAATGAAAGTCGAAGTTAGAAGGAACTAAACTCTTTAAGTATCAATCCCGGTTCTTGATTCAAAGACTGCGACTAAAAATGAGGAATACTTCCACGTAAAATTAACTGTCTAGTAAAATTAATAATAGAATTTAGAATCTAGAAAACGAAGAAATATGAAAAAATGGTACTATGACAACGTAACGTTAAAATCAACTAGCTACATCACCGGTGTTAACAAGATCAAATAAATAAAAATTTACGAAACAAATAAACCATAAAACCTTCAAGACTACAGAAGTACAAAATGCTGTTCATAAATGCTTACGAGGGAACTTAAAAAATGCAGTGTGAAGACAGCGAGAGAGTGAAGCTGTAACGACCGAAGTTTGAATAGAACATAGGAGATTGTCAAGCATGACATCACTGAAGTTAGTGTTGCACGTCAAATGAACAAGGGGACGTCATACTTAAACGTAGGTTGCTAGTAGTACACTTACAGTGTAAACAGGATGCTTACCGGTAGATAGCAACATCAGCGATCTATGGAGACAGCTTCACTGGTGGCAGTGCCCTTGAAGACTCCACATTCAGCGTCCCTACGTGTCATGATTTACAGTTCTATAGTCACTGGACGCTTTCAAGCCCGACGCTTAGAGCTAAGATTCTCATTCTATGATAATAAGTCTACGTCGTATGTGCTTCTACTGTTGTTACTGTTACGGTCGTTGTACTATGAACTGTGCTTGGACTTTATTGACAACTCCTACGTTTTATCAGGTTTGATTCCATAGGTAGACGGCATCTGGACTCAGCCTCTGACACGAATACTGCATTTGTGATTATGTGCATATAGAAGTGTGTTTAATGCTTGAATTTACATTTACTGCACTGAGGGAAGCCACTCAATGAACGAAATCATGATAGGGGATAAACATCATTTGCGTCGGATTGCTGTACCCTTCACTACATCCACTGCTAGGTGATTGTATTATACTCTGTATAATGTGAGTGGATATCACACAGGCATTACACAGTGTGTACATACTAACCAGTCTACACACATCCTATACACTCAAGATGCTGCCCATTTGGTGGCTCTCTTCGGATATTTTCGTGTAGTAAGAGACTTAGATCATCTTATCACAAATCACTATTACCTCTTTAATACAAGAGATAGAGAACGGTTTCCCTTAGAAAAGCGGGAGTGTCCCAGATAAGTTCACCCAACTCCTTCGCAAACGCTTCAGGAGAGGCGTTTTGCGTCGTTGAAAGTTTTACTGTGCGTTCCACAGAGAGTCAGCCAACGTGTTACTTCCTCCCACGTACATCTCATAAACCAACAAGACGGAAAAATCAGAGAAATTCTTCCTTATTCGAAAGCTTAACGGTAGTCGATCTTACCGCGGATAATTCGCGAATCGAAAAGAAAGGGGGGGAAATAATAGTATGACCGCAAGTACCTTCATAACACACCATACGGTGATTTGCCTATCATTGATTTAGACACAGATGTAGATATAAGTACGTTAACTTTAAAGGTCGTGGTCATTCGATGTAATATTGATGGTGAAACGAGTCAATCGAGATAGAGGTCCCAGCAACTGGACAGAAACAATGAAATGCAGATTTAGAGACGAATGTGGTTATACAGGTCTAGAGATAATGTGATCTATTTCTTAACGACTTATTAAGGCTCTAAATAATGAAATAGAGATGCGGGTTATCTATTCCAAGAATGATGCGCTCATTAAATATTTCCATGAAGCTCTGTTTGACACATGGAAGAAAGGGAAATTGCCAGGGACTGTAGGGATGACAATAGAGATGATATACTAGAATTACCTACAGCACTGTATCACACACGAACGAAGTTTTAGTTACATATTATAAAGAGTCTACACTGTGTGTAGTTGTTTATGAAAGAACTTAATGCACTGATAAATATGTGAGCTTCCAACTATATGGAGGTAATATTAAGTGGACATTTAAACCTATATTTTATAGAGCATACCTCTTTAAGAAAGATAATGAAGATCCTTCGAATTTCATATAATCTGACCCCAGCTCCCCCCCCCCCCCCCCCGGGTCACCCTTGTACAAACTGCAACAAGAATTACGGGAAACGGCGGCACTGCTTTTTTATAGATACATTGAGACTGCTAAGCCATAGTGTAATACCCCTAGTTAATGGTCTCTCAAACCATGATTGTCAACTGATGACGTTTGACATCAGGGTGAATAGCATAATTAAGAACAATTGGGAAGCTAATAAGTGGGAAATATTCAAGTAGTATTTGCAAAATATAAACTGGAAAGATGTCCACAACCCCCACGGTGTTAATGAAAAATATGATGTAGTCTATAACACGGTAATGGCTACTTTGAAAACTATTTATCTAAGAAGTTAATTAGGGATGCAGATATAAAAGTCTAACAACTGGGTTACTAACAGCATCACAATATAAAGGCAAAACTAGGAATCCTGTATACTTGACATTAAAGGAGACGGCCTATACAGGTTCAAATCACATTACAAACTGGATTGTATAATTTTAAACAGTGTCATCAGAGCTTCAAAATGCATGTAGCTTCAAGAAAAAATAAACCCCTCCAGAAGCAACATAAGAAATATTTTTAATACAATAAAATATGAATCAGGATAAACAAATCAAAAAATTGTCTTAATGGTAAGAATGAACTAATGAAAAACAGTTCAATATTCGAAGAAATTTTTAATCAGTTTTAAGAAATTAAATTTGAACACATCCTTAGTAGATATGGACAGTTCCTAAGAAAAGTCTTCCAAAATAAGTTTGATAAAATTCAGTGTAGTGTCACATCGCCGAAAGAACATTCCAGTGTTATCAACTCTCTGAAAACTAAATGTTCTTATGGTTATGATGAAATCAGTAATATGATATAGGTGTGCTGTGCAGCTGAATTTAGTAATATGTTGAGTTACTTATGTAATGAATTTATTCCAGTCGTACTTTCCCAGAGAGACTCAAATAAACCGTTGCCTGGACAGTTCACAAAATAGTGCAAAACCGTTGGTAAAGATTATCAGCTCATCTCATAGTCACTAGTAGTTTAGAAAATTTGCGAGGAGATAAGGTACAACAGGCTTTTATTAACACTTGGTACAGGAAAACTTACTCAGTATCAAACGATTAGAAGTTCAAAACGGACTGTCAACTGAACAAGCTATATTTACACCGCCAAATGGTGTATTAGACTCAATAAATCGGAAATTAGCACCGTTGGGAATATTTTGTGACTTGACAACGCTGTTTAAAAAACAAGAATGTCAAAATTTCATGCATCAGTACAGACAAAAGCTTTGTCATTGTACCTTATCTCAATACCAAGAAGCAGTTTGTGTCAGTTCCACGTCAAGCACATAACAAATGCCACTCAGGATTTGAAAAATAAAAAAAGACATTGCGTATCACAAGCTTCATTTTGTAGTTGCAATGTATATAAATAACTTCCGTTTGCAGTTTCAGAATATGGTTCAAGGTAAATGGATTATCACAGAATTTTGACAAGACTCTGTATGTAACGTTCATTACTTCTCACAGAGTCCTACAAACTAAGAAAACAGGTTTAACAAAAAATGAAATACAAGAACCCCAAAGCATTAAGTATTCGAGACTATTTAACATTGCAGATAGATCACAAACGTAACAGGAAAACTGTCTCCCTAGAATCAATGTAGCATCTTATATTAGGTATGTTTGCACTATGCACGAGTACTGCTGCTGTAAGTGATTATAAACGAAGATATCAAGATGGTATTTTTTGTGGGGAAATTTAAAGTACAGGACAGTATTTACAGAATATGGGAAACAGTTATAACAATAATGTCTGGTGGAAATTATACAACTTCCTGCAGCATCTCTTAAGAAACTGGATATTTTGAAAACTACATCACTATATATAAACTATCTAGTCAAAAGTATCCAGATATCAATTACTGGAAATTAATACTTGGTATGTCCACCCTTCAGATTTAATATGGTCTGGACTCTACTGGGGCCACTTTCAACGAGGTATCTTGATGTCTATGGAAGAAGGGCAGTGCGTTCTTCCTTAACAACTGAAAGCAGAGAAGGTGGTGATTTTGGATGCTGGGGTCTGGAAGTCGACTTTCTGACTCATCCGAGGTATGTGATTGGGGTGAAAGACAGATCTCTGGCAGGCCAGTTTACTTCAAGAATGATATTGTCTGCAAACCATTGCCTCACCGATGGTGCTTTATGGCAGGGTGCAGTGCCATGCTAATACAAACACTCATCGTCTCTAACTGTTCCTCTACTGTACACAGTACACAGTACTGTAAAATGTCTTCACATCTTTCGAATTTAGCGTTTACATAAGGGAGCCGCACTCTAACGACGACAATCACCCCATACCCTGACACCTAACATACCCCAACATACTTCACTGTTGACACTACAGATTGTGCTGGAGTAACCGGAGGCGCCGGAACGAAGATGTGGAACGCAAGAGCAGAGAAGGCGGTGAGGGAACGGCGACCAATGGTGAGCAGAACTGGACCGCACCGCGACAAGAGCGACACCTGGAAGGAGGGAATATATGCAACGCTCCTGCTAGCCTTGGCCGTGTCGATCGGCACCGGATCGGTGGTGTTAGTTATCAGTGACGTGTGTCAACATACCTGAACAGTTCACATATCAAGGGCTCGAAATTATGTTTCAAGTCACCCCTTGTTTGCACCCCGTAAGCTCCCAATGAACGACGAGTAGGCAAGACCCCACAGAAATGATGGCAAGTAACATTATCCATGCATTCTCTGTGCAACAAACACAGTGAAACCACTACCAGGACCTGGCAGACCTCATATATTGATAGGCAGTGGACAGGGACAGTGGAGCAATGGGGTGGGTGGTCGTAAGAACTCCATTAGATCCTCGTAAGAAATCACACGTGCCTTCTAAAGCCCTACTAACAGTCCAGCCAGGACAAGGACCGGGCATAGCGAGTCAAAAAGAGTGGGGGACAATGATAGAGCAGCTTCTCATAAGCTACACGTTTCTGTAGTCTGTGCTAAGCGTCGCTTGAGGTGATGAAAAAGAAAAACCAATACCCTGTGGCTTTCTGATGGAGGAGCCCGGACTTGGCGAATGTCTAGAGAACGTGAAACAACCATTGCATGTAGTGTGGAATGTGACATACGAAGGAAGTAGTGTTACGGTGTGCGAATTTCTTCCATAGTGAGTGTGTGGTTCTCTTATCACACTGAAGAAAACACTAAATTCTGAAGGATATGAACACTTTGTGCACTGGTTGGAGTAGAGGAAAGTTCGAAAACTCTGTTTGTATCAGCATGACAATGCCGTATGTCATTAGGCAGCTTCTGTGGAGCAGTTGTTTGTGATCAGTAACATACAAAGAACGGGTTGGCCCGCCCAGGGTATCGACTTGAAACCAATGCAACAACTTTGAGATGCGTTAGAACGTCGACTTCGCTCCAGAACCGAGCGTCCGCATCACTATCTAATCTGGTTTCGGCTCTTGAGGAACAATGGACTGTCTTTGCTCCAGAGACATGCAGACGCCCTATGGAAAGTGTTCCTAATAGATTTCAAGCTGGCGTGAGGCGGAGGAGTGAACGAACTCTATATTAATGTCCTTTGATTTGCGTCCGGCTACATCTCCGCAGAACTATATTTCTAACAGGTACAGCAAAACACTCACTCTAGAAAACCTCGTACTCGTCTCAGCTCACCACCTATTTACCAGAATTAAGAGAATACCAGCCATTCTCTTCGGTCTGGGAAAATTCTTCCTCCCGGCAGTCACTGTCCGTCGCATACACAAGAGCCAACAGGAGGAGCACAAAGGTATGGCCAGGAAAGGATATGTAACACGGTTACCATTATTCAGGCAGAGCTAATTTCGATGCTGCAACGTCGTGGGTAGCGGGATTGTGAACATCAACATGTCTGCTGTGCACTCCAATAAGGACGTAAGTAAACATCGACAATGCCATCTGGCGAGTCCTTTGTAGATAGAGTTCACCACGGAAACATGTAGAAGCCGGTGCAATTACACAATGCTGTATCAGAGTACCTCCAGATATTGAGTCATCATGGGACACAGACGTTTGATGTATGTCAACGGGTAACGGCTCCTCATCAAGCCGAATCACTTCTGCTGTCACGTTAGTAAACTAACGTAAAGTGATACAAACTCGCGCAGTGAATGGTCGCCATTTGTAGCACAGCGCAGCCTTCTGCTCACAGTATTTGGTGTACCACCTTTGTGTTGGCAGTAGCAAGGTCAGTGTTTCTCGCTGGAAGGTTTTGGTTCTGTTCCATACACCGCAACAAATACCAATCGGCTGCTTGCTTGCTGCCCCATGGTCGTGTTTCACTGAACACTTTGGATGCGAACTGTGACCACGAAGTGTTCTGACAGTCCCTGAACCTTAGAGATAGAGCGTATAGTGTGGACTGTGACATACGAAGGAAGTAGTGTTATGGTGTGGGGATATCTTCCATGGTGAGGGTGTGGTTCTCTTACCACACCGCAGAAAACGCTAAATTCTGAGGGATAGGAACACATTTTGCGGTATTGTGCAGTTGGTGGAGTAGAGAAAAGTTCGAAGACACTGTTTGTTTGTATCAGCATGACATTGCAGTATGTCATTTGGCAGCTTCTGTGAAGCAGTTGTTTGGGATCAGTTGGCCTGCCGAGGGTCTCGACCTGAAACCAATGCAACAAGTTTGAGATGAGTTAGAACGTCGACTTCGCTCCAGAACCGAGCGTCCACACCACTATCTAATCAGGTTTCGCCTCTTGATCAACAATGGACTGCCTTTTCTCCTGAGACATTCAGACGTCCTATAGAGGGTGTTCCTAATAGATTTCAAGCCGCCGTAAGGCGCGGGAGTGGACAAACTGTATATTAATCTCCATTGATTGGTGTCCTGCTACATCTCCGCTGAAACTATATTTCTAACAGGTACGGCAAAACACTGGCCATCATAGAGAGAAACACTTGAAAACAGCTTATTCGTCTCAGATCACCACTTATTTACCAGGATGAAGAGAAGACCAGCCATTCTCTTCTGGCTGGGTAAATTCATCCTCCCCGCTGTCACTGTCCATCTCATAAACAAGAGCACACAGGAGGAGCAAAAAGGCGCGACCAGGGAAGGATATGCAAGATGGTTACCATTATTCAGGCAGAGCTAATTTCGATGCTGCAACGTCGTGGGTAGCGGGATTGTGAACATCAACATGTCTGCTGTGCACTCCAATAAGGACGTAATTAAACGTCGACAATGCCATCTGGCGAGTCCTTTGTAGATAGAGTTCCACACGGAAACATGTAGAAGCCGGTGCAATCACACAATGCTGTATCAGAGTACCTCCAGATATTGAGTCATCATGGGACACAGACTTTTGATGTATGTGAACGGGTCTCGGCTCCTCGTCAAACGAAAGCACTTCTGCTCTCACGTTTGTAAACTAACTTAAAATAATACAAGTCCGCGCAGTGAATGCTCGCTAATTGTACCACAGCGGCCTTCTGCTCACAGTATTTGGTGTACCACCTTTGTGTTGACAGTAGCAAGGTCAGTCTTTTAACGCTGGAAGGCTTTGCCATACACCGCAGCAAATACCTTACAGCTGATTGCATTCAAACCCATGGTCTGTGGATGCGAACTGTGACCACGAAGTGTTATGACCGTCCCTGAACCGTGGAGATAGATAGTTTTACCAGTCAGTCAGCTGAGTCACCCTTGTCTGAGTCTCAGTTCACTCCTTTGCATTTCTTCCAGTGTATCACGATTCCACGCCTTTCCAAGTAGGTTATGTCAGCTGTGTTCTCTCACTGTCGCAGAACCAGCCACAGTCCTGCAATGTAGTATCGTCCAGCTGATGGACATCGTCGTATACTACAATACTACAACATTACATTGCAAACGCTACAGCCAACAAGGCGTCACTCGCTGTTTCTGATACATTGTGTAGTACAACAACCAATATCATGAAGCACAACTGTGGTGAACAGAACAACAGACTTACATAGACATGTGAGACTAGACTAAACTAGAAGTCCAGGCCGAGTCTGATAACATGCCCGTTCATCACACAATCACCGAATTGCCGTAGTCAATACGTGGGAACATCACTGGACACAGCTGAAGCAAGAGAGAGAGAGAGCTAGGTCTCACTGGTGGCTTGACGCCGGGACCACTTTCCTAGTCGTGGTGCAGACAGAGAGCGAAGCAGGCGTTCCCATTTCAGCCTCTTGCCGGTGACGCATGATACTAATTTTACGGTCATGCTGGCACTGTAAGTAGACATGCCACCACATCCCTCACATCCTCCGGCTAGCCAATCGGGCGTGACTGGTACTGGAGGTCACAGGGTCTAATCACGTGACCTAGCGGCGGCAGCAACATCGGCACGATGGCAACCGTACCTCGACAATGATCGTCTTCATTAGCTCATCGGCATCTGGAAGGGCTTAGCTATCGCGGGTCTGGACCGGCAGTTATCTCTGGCCTGGAAGGACATATGACCGGATGTGGCCTTGTTGATGGCAAGTCGTTCACAGAAACACCCCGGCACGTGGCGACATAGCAGAAACGCGTCGTCGTCGATAGGGGACGGCCACAGCACTGACTGGGAAGCAGCAGAACTGCAGTGTCCAGGCAGGGTCCGTCATACGTCGGCGGAGGGGCCGCCATACTCGTAGCTGCAACTGCAACTCGACATCGTCAGCACCCAACGGCACATGAAATGCATGCATTCCGCTGGCCCCGTCCCCAAAACTGGACCGGCACCTGGAGGACGGTTCACCGCCAGCGTCAGGTGTGGCTAGCGTTGCAACCTCTGGACCACTGGGTCCTGGGTTGGATTCCCTCCAGGTTTGGGGATTTTCTCTGCCCGGGGACTGGGTGTTTGTGTTGCCCTCATCATTTTATCATCATCATCATCATCATTCGTGACAGTGGTAGATTGGCCTGAATAAAAAAAATTGGACTGTGAAAAAATTGGGACTTCGTAAGGGCCCCGATGACCGTGCAGTTGAACGCCCCCCAAAACTGAACATCATCATAATCATCGTCAGGTGAGGCTGCGATCGCAGTCGGTCGGTGCCCGACTGAGGGTGTAGTTGGATCTGATGTAGTGAGAGCAACAACCCACTGGTGTCCATGGTAAACAGCCACTGACTGCGCATCGCCCAACCATTGCCAGGTGCATCGAGGCCGTCCGCCAAAGGTATGCGCAGAGAAAAGGTCACTTGGGGTGTATCGCAAACGGTGCAACTTCTCATGCGGTAGCAGCACAAGACAGACCGTTGCATCAGGGTCCAGAGCTGTCGGCTGTGGAGGACCTCTGCCAGACTTCTGCCATTGAGCGGAGTGATCCTGTAGGTGATTAAGAAATAGAGGCAACGCCGAGTCGCCAAGTGAGTCTACCAAGCACTTCTTTAACTGTGTCTTGAAAGTGCGCAACATACGCTCCACCTCCCAATTCAACTCCACATGAAACGATGCGGATATAAAGTTGGTGATACCACTGCATGTGAAAAATGATGGAACAGTGATGTAGTGAACTGTGGACCACTATCAGAGACGATGGTTTAGGCCTACCATTCGGCCACGAAAATCTGCGTGAGAGCCCACACAGTCACTTGAGTCGTGATGAGGCATATGCACTAGACGCAGTGACAATTATACAGTACATTGACCATCACCAACTACACAGAATTACTGAAGAGGCCCACAAAGTTGAGGTGGATGCGGTCTCATGGTTGACTCGGTATGTGCCACAGAATGAAAAGCAGCTGCGGTGCCACCTGCTGCTCAGTGCACTGTTGACACTTTTGGACGATCTTTTCAATCACCGAATCAATGCCAGACCAGTAAACTAAATCTCAGGCAAGACCCTTCATGTGAGTTACACCACAATTGCCACAGTGTAGGAGAGCAAGGAAGTGAGGGCACATGACCGGAGGCACAACGACATAGGGATCAGTTGAGTCAGTGCTATGGAAGAGTGTGCTGTCGATAACCGCCAGCCATTGACAGAGGAGGAAATAGTTGATGGGCAAACTATACTCCTAGTTGTTGAGTCGCTGAGGCCGAACGTTGCACACCAAATGAACCACCTGACGTAGCACGTGATCCTGTCACGTGGCCTGCACCATGCGATGGGCCGTTACCAGAAATCTATTCACCACTTGTTGCAAGGGATCATCGCTCTGAAAACATACAAATTAGGCTTTGTCGAAGGCCGCTCAGGTCCTGTGAGCAAGAGTCACAATGAGTTCACATTGTCATCCAGTGCTGTCGGTTCAAATTGTTCAAATGGCTCAGAGCACTATGCGACTTAACTTCTAAGGTCATCAGCCGCGTAGAACTTAGAACTAATTAAACCTAACTAACCTAAGGACATCACACACATCCATGCCCGAGGCAGGATTCGAACCTGTGACCGTAGCGGTCGCTCGGCTCCAGACTGTAGCGCCTAGAACCGCACGGCCACTCCGACCAGCGCTGTCGGTCTATATTGAATAGCAAAGTGACAGACACTCAAAAACAAAGCACATCGCTGGTGTCGTTATGTGGTCCTGTTAGGAAGCAGCGAACGGGGGCCGAAAAGTGGCAGAAGCGACTTATGGGCGGTAACGAAATGGTAATTGTTGGCATAGAGGAAAATATGGAAATTCTGCACTTTTTTACTTCACTGCTTTTTGACCACTGAGGACCGCCATGTAATAAGTTTTGCATACTCGATGGCCAAAGCTTCCTTGTAATTGTGTCAACGTCTCGGGGGCTTACGTGAGACACTGTTCAAAGTTGTCAAACTTCTGAGAGACAAAATATCCACAGTCTTATCTTAGGAGATATCTGTAGCAAGAACGAGCTGTTTACTGGGAGTAAAGGTACTCAGACTAAGTGACGACTTGAGCAGCGACTTTATGGAGATAGACACTCTGTCGCAGTCTGGCAATCAAACAAAGGGAACACCTCTTTATGGAAGATGTTTAACCGATTAACAGTATCTGCCACATTGGAGAGAAATCCCAAATAACAACTGACTTTACTCAGAAACTACTGGAGTTCCTTCATGTTCCGAAGTTTAGGGAGGTTATCAATAGCCACTATTTGTTGCTCCGTAGGTCTGACGCCGTCGTTTGATATAAGATAGACCAATTATTCGATTTCTGTCTCAAAAACTTCGACTTCTGGATATTGCACTAAAAGTTTGCAGATCGCTGTTTAGAGAAGAGAATCCGAAGGTTACCGAAACGGTCCTTAGGTGGGGAAACCATGACGATAATTTCATAAAGCTAGTCTGCACACCATGGAAAACCTTGCGTTAACTATTCTAAAAAATCTCAGGAAAATGGTGAGAGCTCCCACAATGTAGAGCGGCAGGCTTGGTTCAAAAATGGCTCTGAGCACTATGGGACCTAACATCTGTGGTCATGAGTCCCCTAGAACTTAGAGCTACTTAAACCTAACTATCCTAAGGACATCACACACATCCATGCCCGAGGCAGGATTCGAACCTGCGACCGTAGCAGTCGCGCGGTTCCGGACTGAGCGCCTAGAACCGCGATACCACCGCGACCGGCGCGGCAGGCGTGTATAACGGGTTATAACCCGAAGGGAGTGTTGATGACCATGGTTTGTTGAATGGTGGAATCCAGGCGGTAAACAGTGTGGTGCAATTAACACTGAAAACTTGTTCCACCTTAAGTATAAACAGCAGGTATATCCATCCCGCAGTCATTATACCGCTGTTGGGATGTAACATTTCTAATTGAACACTTAGTATATAAGAAACATAATAGGTCTAATTGAAGACATTTAGTATAGGAACTGAAGCTTGATTAATAACCCCAAGAAATAATATACTTTACATTCACACACCACTGCGTTTTTGTACATAGTGTTTAGCAATATTAATCCGTACATTAAACTGTAGGGAACCGGGACTGCAACACTCATAGTAGTTCCGAGGCTTTTAGGCTAGGCTGGCTCAGGTAGGGTAAACATTTTTCTCTCTCTCTTTGTATTCAAGTCTTTCTATCATCATATCTTCTTAAAACTCCAATACCTTCTGTGTTCTTTTCTTTCAATTTTAATGTATTTTTAATTTATTACTACTTCCTTTGTAATTTCTCAAAACCTGATATTTTTAGTATGTAATATGTTGTGTAATCTTCATGAACAGCTGTAAAATGAACGACCTATTACAAAATGTAAGGTCATAGGTCTCTAAATGAGCAATAAACCAAATCAAATCAAAATCCAGAAGAAGCTGCCGATATGCCTCTGCCAAATCAAATTTCGAGAAACACTCACCGCCCGCCAGCTTTGGGAGTTTTTCTTCAGGCCGGGGAATAGGGTAGCCATCTGCTATCTATTAGGCGTTAATCATGGACTGTCTGCCCCGATAGCTGAGCGGTCAGCGTGACGGACTGCCGTCCTACTGGCCCGGGTTCGATTCCCGGCTGGATCGGTGATTTTCTCCACTCAGGGACTGGTTGTTGTGTTGTCTTCAGCATCATTTCATCCCCATCCGGCTTGCAGGTTGCCCAGTGTGGCGTCGAATGTAATAAGACCTGCACCAAGGCGGCCAGGCCAATGACGCCAAACGCTCATTTCCAATGGTGGATTTAAAATTCCCGGACAAACGAAGCGACGCCGCAGGCTTACGAATAAAAACCAGAGGCGTAACGTACCGGCTGGAGGTAACAGTTTCAATGATGCCCAGGTCGTGCAATCTGTTCAGTTCATCCTTGACAGCCGGTCGCAGGAATATGCCGAGCACAACAAAATTTGGGAATTGTGACGTTTGAAGGGTGATGTGAGCCTCGCAGTTTATTGTAGCGTTAACAAAGACCCAAACTCGTGGCAAAGATCATCCAATGCTTCGAACTGAGTGGAGAGGAAAGGAGATGCTTAGCTTACTGGATCTGAAACACAAAAACCGTGAATGCGTCGAGACTAGAAACGTTTTCCGATGTCGCACTGTCAACGGTCACAAACATGATCGGCCTCGTGACAGGTTGGCACTCAATGTTGTTCCTAATCACGGCTTGAATAGGAACTGGCGGACCGCCGTAACCGTTCAAACGACGATTTCCGGACGAAAGAAAAGGCCAACCCAAGCGATAGGTTTCAAGTTTCAAGAAAGACACGGAGACCCCAGTATCGAACTGGAAACATAACATATGTTGCTGAATTTGCAGTGTAATGTAAATCTTGCTGGAAACACTGAGCCCTTGGATTTGCACTGGTGTAACACTACTGACATCTTACGGATTGGCTGCACCAGCAGTTACGGCGAACAGCAGCCACACGGCCTTGTTCATGGCAAGTCGTACACAATGGCTGCAAATGGGTTCAAGTGGCTCTGAGCACTATGAGACTTAACAGATATGGTGATCAGTGGCCTAGAACTTAGAACTACTTAAACCTAACTAACCGAAGGACATCACACAACACCCACTCATTACGAGGCAGAGAAAATCCCTGACCCCGCCGGGAATCGAACCCGGGAACCGGGGCGCGGGAAGCGAGAACACTACCGCACGACCACGAGCTGCGGACACACAGTGGCTGGCGGTGCTGTCAGAGACTACGGGTGTGAGCATTAGAACAAGCAGGACACGAGGGGAACTTGCGTCGGAAAGGGCCACAGTCAGATTGCGAACGGCGCCAACTGGATGAGAATGACAAGGGTGTCAGTGAATGACGCCTTTACCGTGGAACCGAACGCACCGATGCTACGTCCTCGACTCCCTCAAACTGTTTAGTTGCACACTGCGAATACTTACGCCGTATCCAGACCCTCCTCGACTACAAGATCTTCTAAACGCAACGCCTCACGACATACCTCTTTCTGGAGCTGAACGGACAACGACATTGCGTTTTAGAGAGTTGGCACAGGACTGTTTACAATGAGCACAAATAAATCTGTACTTCCTACTTAAACCTCGGAGGTTGCTGACTCACTATTGATAGGATTAGGCCGGTTTCTTTTGCCGCCAGTGAAATTCCATGCAGGAAGAAAAAACGTCGGTTTCCTTATGATAATAAGCTCAAAAAATGGCTCTGAGCACTATGCGACTTAACTTCTGAGGTCATCAGTCGCCTAGAACTTGGAACTAATTAAACATAACTAACCTAAGGACATCAACACATCCATGTCCGAGGCAGGATTCGAACCTGCGACCGGAGTGGTCTCTCGGTTCCAGCCTGTAGCGCCTGATAATAAGCACTGAGAAAATCACACGTTTCAGAAAAATACAAGGCAGCAGGATCTTTTATCGGGGAGATTTTTCGAATCAAATGGAATATTTCGGACTCAATCCAACTCAATCCAACACAAGAAAGAAGATTTGTGGAAAGAAGAGTCCTCTATCTGAAACGTTGAGAAATGTTTCGGCAAACGTCGCCCGTGGGTGTCCCAGTCTTCCCTCGCTTTCTGGAGCGGCGGGAAAGCTGGAACAGCAGTCGGGCGTGCCAGAAGTTAGTTGCGGAGGGCCGTGGCACCTTACGAATTCTTTACCTACTGTCGAAAGAAGTCTAACTACTGTTTTTATTGTTCAAATTGTCGTTATTTTGTTCAAACTGCTGCTGTTGCTGCTGCTGTTGCTGCTGCTGTTGTGAGAACTGAATCAGTACCGAAATCATTGTATTTCTGAACACGCGCGGACCGGAAACAACCTCGTCGTCAAAACCGTACTATCTACTATTCTTTAATAACAACAACCAACACCAAAATGCAACGCCAGTGAGCAAAGTACCAGAATTAGACAGACACATGAGAACATTAACAGGAAAATAGCAGCCCAGGCTGAATCCCATAGCACAATGTTCGTCTCACGACCATGAAACTGTTCTAGTCGGAAAGTGAAATCTTCGCTGAGCACGATTAAAGTAAGGAAGGCGACCACTCGGCCAGCAGTACTGCTGGCAGCGGGCGACACAGGAGCCCTCGTTTCGCCCTTTCGCCCCGGGCGGCGTACGTGGCAACCAGCCACCCATTACACACTGAAGAGGCAAAGAAACTCGCACACCTGCCTAATATCGTGTAGGGCCCAGTGAGCAAGCAGAAGGGCCGCGACACGACGTGGCATGGACTTGACTAATGTCTGGTTCAAATGGCTCTGAGCACTATGCGACTTAACTTCTGAGGTCATCAGTCCCCTAGAACTTAGAATTACTTAAACCGAACTAACCTAAGGACATCACACATAGCCATGCCCGAGGCAGGATTCGAACCTGCGACCGTATCGGTCGCGCGGTTCCAGACTGAAGCGCCTAGAACCGCTCGGCTTACTAATGTCTGAAGTAGTGCTAGAGGGAACTGACAACGTGAATCCTGCAGGGCGGTCCATAAATCCGTGATGGTATGAGGGGGTGAAGATCTCTTCCACACAGCACTTTGCAAGGCATACCAGATACTGTCAATAGTGTTCATATCTGGGGAGTTTGATGGCCAGTAGAAGTGCTTAAATTCACTCTGTAGCAATTCTGGACGTGTGAGGTGTCGCATTGTCCTGCTGGAGTTGCTCAAGTCCGTCGGAATGCACAATGGACATGAAGGGGTATAGGTGATCAGACAGGAAGCTTACGTACGTGTCACTTGTCAAAGCCGTACCTAGCCGTATCAGGGGTCCCATATCACTCTAAATGCACACGCCCCACACCATTAGAGAGCCTCCATCGTTTTACAGTCCCCTTCTGACATGAAGAGTTTCATGAAATTTTCTCCATGCCCGTACACGTCCATCCGCTCCATACAATTTGAAATGAGACTCGTTCGACCAGGCAACAAGTTTCCAGTCATTAGGCAGTCATGTCGGTGTTGACTGGCCCAGCCGAGGCGTAAAGCATTGTGTCGTACAGTCATCAAGGGTACACGAGTGGGGCTTCGGTTCCGAAAGCCCATTTCAATGGTTTTTCGTCGAATGGTCCGCACGCTGACACTTTTTGATGGCTCAGCATTGAAATCTGCAGCAATTTTCGGAATTGTTGTACATCTGTCGCACTGACCGATTCTCTTCAGTCCTTGTTGCTCTCGTTCTTGCAGGATCTCTTACCGGCGCAGGGATGTTGGAGGTTTGATGTTTTACCGGATTGCTGATATTCACGGTACACTCATGAAATTGTAGAACGGGAAAATCCCCACTTCATCGAAACCTCGGAGATGCTGTGTCCCGTCGCTCGTGCGCCGACTGTAACACCACGTTCAAACTCACTTAAATCATGGTAACCGATCTAGCAACTGTGCCAAACACTTGTTGTGTTATATAAGCATTGCCGACCGCAGCGCCTTATTCTGCCTGTTTCCACATATCTGTATTTGAATACGTATGCTTATACCAGTTTCTTCGGCGCTTCGGTTTATGTATGTAGCCGCAACTGGCTCTGAGCACTATGGGACTTAACATCTGAGGTCATCAGTCGCCTAGAACTTAGAACTACTTAAACCTAACTAACCTGAGGATATCACACACATCCATGCCCGAGGTAGGATTCGAACCTGCAACCGTAGAGGTCACGCGGCTCCAGACCGAAGCACCTAAACCGCTCGGCCACAACGGCCGGCAATGTAGCCACATGGCGATAAGTTAACTATCAGGGATTCTAGGCCACCATCATTTTGATGTAGAGCCACGAAGGACAAAAGAGAAGTTGCAATGTAGACTATCTGATCAAAAGTATTCGGACACTCAAATGTAATGTGAATTTGATTGTTGTATATCAAGAGTGGTCGACCCGACAGTATAAAATTAGGTGGTGAATACTACATTGTCAGTACCGTAACAGTAACATCAGAATTGGAGGGTAAAAATGAGTCAATGAAATCGTACTTTGACACTGGTTGTCACCTGAATAACAAATACACCAGAAACATATCAACTCTAATAAAACTTCCCAAGTAGACTGTTGATGAAATGATTGCGCAGTGAAAAAACATAAAACAACCACAGAGAAACCAAGACCAGGCCTATTTCATATACAGGGACCGTCGCGCATTACGAAGGGTTGTTGACAAAAACCGTTTGGTATTGAGAGATGGAATCACTAGTGAGATCCAGAGTGCTACCATCAATCCGCCTAGTGCAATAACTGTGCGTAGGGAGTTAAAAAGAATGGGATAAAATAGTCTAGCAGCTCCTCATAAGCCACATACATCGGTAGTCAGTGCTAAGCCATGTTTGGGTGGTGTAGAAAACGACGACAGTGAATAGTGGATGACTGGAAGGGAGTAAATCATACTAAACCCCCTGTCCATCCAAGGGAAGGGTTCGGTACGGCGAATTCCTAGAGAACGTTAACTCCTGTAACGTGCAGCATTCTTCAATGTTTGGCCACATTGTTGCGAACTATGACTTCCCTTTTTCCTCAAATGAGGTAAGTGTCTTTTTCCTAATACTGAGTAAAACTCTTCTGAAATTATATCTTAACTATCTTATTCACTAACGGAGTGAATAATTCTCTATTTAGACAGATTGTCGTCCCATAATTTGACAACAAAGACGATATGGAATTTATGGCTATACACTGTAGTTCACATCGTCATCTCGTCAGTTACTACCGTTATTCAGACTCCTTAGTCTATTTTTATCGATCTCTTCCTGCTGCCAAGATTCAACATACCCAATTTGAAAACACAAAGGCGGAAACATTTTTCTCAGATTTACATTCTGCCTTCCTTTCTGTTCTGGCCTTTGTACGAATAAACTGATATGACATTTGTTACTGGTACCTTCAGTGGTGTTGATTCAACATTTTCACCAACGTTTCGTGTTCTCTCTTTTCTGTTTAATATTTTATTCATCTATGAATCTCTATTTCCACCTTTGTATTCTGAAGCACTCCTTTTAGCTCTTTACATCCTTCAATATCTTGTCATATTTTTTGTTTCCTCATTAATTCTTCAAATTGGTCGTTGTCGACTGCCGTCTTCCGCTATTGCTTTCACCCCATGGTGGAAGACTGGTACACATCATCTTCAGCACCGGGATCACAATCTTATTCAGTTTCACTCCCTCCTCCCTCCTACTGAAATTTCTGGCTTGTTTTTACAACCTATATGGCCTCGCTGTATTGCCCTTTATGATATCCGCTTGTGCCTGTCAATTGCGCTCGGGTATTCCGAAGATGTAGCGTCAGCCACTGCGAGGAAATATACGTAAACGGACTTCTGCTGTAGTCTGTTGCGAGCAAGGGTGTGAATCTGATACTCAAAGGAGCTACAATCCCCCGTGAAAATGTCCTCCGCAGATGGGAACGAAACGTTGGGTTTAAACGTGAAGTCCATTCGAACACTGCATAATAGCCCGGATGTCACAATGTATCAGAATTACATGATGCGCCTCACAGTAATATGTGTATTTGGAGAGGTATCTTTTTCGTAATTATATCCAAGGTGAGACAGTGAAGTGTGTCGTGCGAGATACCTAGTTCGTGGAAGACTGTGTAAGGCCAAGTATACCGTTGTAAAGGGGTAAAGTTATAAACGGGAAACAGTGGACTGGTACACAACCCAGCTCGCCAGTATAAAAAAGACGTAATAAGGAATATCAGAGGGCTGCGTGCTTTGGACAGCTGTCGCCGGTGCCAGTTTTGAAAAGGAGGGGGAGATAGTAAAAGGATTGCAACTCGACAGGTGGAGCACACCGTGACTGCACAACCTATGATCACATTACTGTACACTCAAAGACAGAGGGTTAATGCAATGTAGAATGAATAGTGTATTATGAAATTTGCGGATTTTAATGCATATCATTTTATTAATGGTTTTACATAAAGGACTTTTGTTTATTTATCTACCTTGAGGTACTATGTTCAAGTTACAATGTGTTATTGATCTTCAAAATTGGAATGTGTAAATAGTTATTTGGGGTGGTATCGTCTCTGTTGTTTAGCTGAATGAATGTTTAGTGTTATGGAGCTAAATTGGGGATTTGTTTTTTGCGAGGAACTAAAGATGGTGGGAGATGGTGTCTGTTTACTTTATTGTGTAAGTATAGTTATGGACAACGGCCTTGCCACAGTGGATACACCGGTTCCCGTGAGATTACCGAAGTTAAGCGCTGGATGGGTGACCATCCAGCCGCCATGCAATGTTGCCATTTTTCGGGGTGCACTCAGCCTCGTGATGCCAATTGAGGAGCTGCACGACCGAATAGTAGCGGCTCCGGTCAAAGAAAACCATCATAACGATCGGGAGAGCGGTGTGCTGACCACACGCCCCTCCTAACCACATCCTCATCTGAGGATGATAGGGCGGTCGGATGGTCCCGATGGGCCACTTGTGGCCATGAAGATGGAGTGCTTTTTAAGTATAGCTATGAGTGTTTTCATGTTGTAGGTTTAGGAAGGGCATCCTGTAACCTGCAATCTTTAGTGTGAAAGATTGCGGGAAAAGGTAATGCACAATTGATATATAGTGCAGCACTGTAGAGATTGTGGTAGTTGATGGATTTTTGCGTAGTGATCCTTCCAGGGGATTTAAATTTCTGCAGAGATCTATGAGACAGAGGTGTTTTTTGGAGGGACAGAAGAAGAAGGTGGATCACAGGACATTTTCACACCGTAAACTTATTTTTAGAGGGCAGTCTCTCATTGCGAATACTCTGTATATGATGATCCTGTTGTAATCAACGTAAATTATTATAAGTAAGAGTGATCTAGGGGGAGAGGATGGGTAGAGCTACGGGACAGCGGGTTACTGCTAAACAGTACGAAGTGTGACATTGTAGGACACGCTTTTTGGTTTCAGGCTTCGATAAAAGGGGTACGACTCTGAAACTGACGTTTCCACGACTGAGCTTGCCCGATACTTCTTCAGAAATGTTACCAGCTTGGAACCCAACTTCCTGAACAATACCTGCACCCGACCCCCCTGAACTCCCTGTCCACCATAAATCTACCAAGCGGACGATCCCAGAGTTCAAGCAGACATTCGTGATTCGTGAACCAGTTTCCATACACTGCAAATTTGGATTGGACTAAGACGCTAAAGAGACAAATATGGAAATTATAAATGCGTGTGTAAGGGAATGTGACTAGTACCATGTCATTTGTCGAGTGATACACATATTTAGCAGCAGTATGCGGAGTTTTACGTCAATATCTCTCCATCCAGCTTTTACAACCCGTGGCAAGGCAGGCTTGTCTAACGACAGCGAGAGATGGAGCATCGATTATATTTCGAGAGTATATCTAGTGTAGTGAATGCACCCTGAATATTAACGTTTAAGTAACAGAACCCAATATGGAGTTGAAACAGCGCAAGCCAGAGGTAACTTTGAGTCCAAAGACACAATGCGGGAAACAATAACGAGAATTTCTTCTGATACAGTATGTAATGACGTAATGAGGATAAGAACTACAAAAAACATTGCTGATACTATTATTCCATTTTTCACAGACATCTTTAGTCTCTCAGATGCACTATTCTGTGCCAGAGGTGACAAATTTTCATTTATCATGTTTTGAGATAACTAGGAGTAAAGTCATAAATTAAATAAAAACATAGCTAAGACGCCCTCTCTATGGATCCTTGAAGTTGACAGTCGGCTACAGCCACAAATATTACACCAGTTGCACAAAGTACTTAAGTCCATCGGCGAATATACGCCCTGAGGCAAAAATCAATACATAAACAAATAAGTAAGTAAATAAATAAATTTGCAACATTCATCACTGATCACTGTGTGACGCCATTCACCTAGACTTCTGGGAGCTCAGATGTACACTGACTCCAATCCGAAACAATCGAAGTGACAAAAAGTTGCGAATAAACTAGTTAGTCCTCAGAAAACGGCGTCGTGGAACATGGTTAAGATGTGGTGACGCCAGGCAGTATCCTGCGCCTAATGAAAATCCCATCAGACAGCAAGAATGATTGCCTCCTCGGGCAAGGTCTGCCGGGTGCCATTTTCCAATCGTATGAGGTAGTCAGCTGTAGACCGCCTGACGTCACGCAGGAGCAGCACCCCGTCCCGCGTTTTCGTTCCAGCACGACAAGGATCTTCCTGCAGGGACGTAGGATGGGCGCATGCAACCGTGGAGGCCCCACCCAGCGGGCAAAGGCACATGACTCGTATCCAAAACTACACTACTGACCATTAAAATCGCTACTCCAAGAGGAAATGCAGATGATAAACGGGTATTCATTGGACAAATACATAATACTACAACTGGCATGTGATTACATTTTCACGCAATTTGGGTGCATAGATCCTGAGAAATCAGTACCCAGAACAACCACATCTGGCCGTAATAACGGCCTTGATACGACTGGGCATTGAGTCAAACAGAGCTTGGATGTCGTGTACATGTACATCGGCCCATGCAGCTTCAACACGATACCGCAGTTCATCAAGAGTAGTGACTGGCCTATTGTGACGAGCCAGTTGCTCGGCCACCACTGACCAGACGTTACCAATTGATGAGAGATGTGGAGAATGTGCTGGCCAGGGCAGCAGTCGAACATTTTTTGTATCCAGAAAGGCTCGTACAGGACCTGCAACATGCGATTGTGCATTACCCTGCTAAAATGTAGGGTTTCGCAGGGATCCAATGAAGGGTAGAGCCACGGCCTGTAACACATCTGAAATGTAACGTCCTCTATTCAAAGTGCCGTCAATGCGAACAAGAGGTGACCGAGACGTCTAACCAATAGCACCCTGTATCATCACGCCGGGTGATATGCCAGTATGGCGATGACGAATACACGCTACCAATGTACGTTCACCATGATGTCTCTAAACACGGATGCGACCATCACGATGCTGTAAACAGAACTTGGCTTCATCCGAAAAAATGGCGTTTTTCCAACCGTGCACCCAGGTTCATCGTTGAGTACACCATCGCAGGCGCTCCTGTGTGTGATGCTGCGTCAAGAGTAATCGCAGCCATGGTCTCCGAGCTGATAGTCCGTGCTGCTGCAAACGTCGTCGAACTGTTCGTGCAGATGGTTGTGGTCTGCTTACGTCCCCATTTCTTGACCCAGGGATCGAGACGTGGCTGCACGATCTGTTACAGCCATGCGGATAAGATGCCTGTCATGTCGACTGCTAGAAATACGAGGCCGTTGGGATCCAGCACGGCGTTCCGTATTACCGTCCTGAATCCACCGATTCCATATTCTGCTAACAGTCATTGGATCTCGACCAACGCGAGCAGCAATGTCCCGATACGATAAACCGCAATCGCGATAGGCTACAATCCGACCTTGATCGAAGTCGGAGACGTGATGGTACGCATTTCTTCTCGTTACACGAGGCATCACAACAACGTTTCACCAGGCAACGCCGGTCAACTGCTGTTTGTGTATGCGAAATCGGTTGGAAACTTTCCTCATGTCGCCGGCCGGAGTGGCCGAGCGGTTCTAGGCGCTACAATCTGGAACCGCACGACCGCTACGGTTGCAGGTTCGAATCCTGCCTCTGGCATGGATGTGTGTGATGTCCTTAGGTTAGTTAGGTTTAATTAGTTCTAAGTTTTAGGGGACTGATGACCACAGCAGTTGAGTCCCATAGTGCTCAGTGCCATTTGAACCATTTTTCCTCGTGTCAGCACGTTGTAGGTGTCGCTACTGTCGCCAACCTTCTGTGAATGCTCTGAAAAGCTAATCATTTGCATATCATAGCATTTTCTTCGTGTCGGTTAAATTTCGCGTCTGTAGCACGTCATCTTCGTGGTGTAGCAATTTTCCCGGCAGTAGTGTAGTTGCTGCCGCGGTTGCCGTATCAGCTGCCACCGCTCCCGCGCAACAACTGTCGCCATCAACGCCACTGCCCTCGCCACTCCCACCGACTCCACCTACAACTTGATCTCCGGCAACCTCATCGTTGCTAGTAGGCCTCCTACGCCCAGTATACTACACGCTATATCGACAGACAGCATGGCACTGACAGGCGCCTGCCAACCTACCGCAGGTTGCCCACCCACCTATATCGGAGACGATGAGGATATTGTGACACTTCTGGTCACCATGAGCCTTGTTCTGACGGCCCTCTGCGGCCGCAATACTCCACTTTGAATGGGATGGAATAGTGGACACTAAGCTGCAAGCGTGGCCTATCGGCCAGGAGTTCACGCGGTTACAGTGTACTCAAAGACATTGTAAAAAAAACTAGACTCGCCGAGGGCGCAGTAGACGCGTAATATATTGAAACTTCGGCGTGACGCCATTTATGTGGTAAGAGTCTGGTAGGTTGAGGTGTACTGTAGTTTGTAAGGAACACAGATCGAACGTTATATGTTTACTGGTGAAACTTCACCTTAGAAAAATTATACAAGACTGTGCTTAAACTGACACACAATATTTTTAGCGCAACGCAATCTGACTTTCAATAATCCCTACAAAAGAATGGCCCTGACTAACTTTAACCTATACCTTTCACAAATCACTTACCTCACCAAAAATCTTCGTTACTCGAACTACTGCAATACAGCGAGCACCACTACTGCCAGCTAAATAAAAGATTCAAACTACGGAAGTCACTAACTACTGATAGGCACAGTTAGCAAATGAAAGATTTTAATAGAGAACAAACAGTGTATTTACCTTAATAGTCATAATATATATAGCAGTTCATGACATCCAAGCTTACAAATTTCAAAACTCCGCCATCTCTCTCCCCACGTCCACCACTGCTGGCGGCTCACCTCCAACTGCGCAACGCTACGCGTTGTTAACATCCAGCCGCCCAACACTACAATGGCGAGTATTACAACAATGCCAACCAGCCACTGACTGCACACAGCACAGCCAGTGATTTTTCATATGGAGCGCTATGTGGCGTTACCAATAAAAAATCTAAACAGCCTACTTACATAGCCCCCATGCTCCCCACAAAAAAATTTACAAATTGTTCTGGGCACTGGCCAATAATGATTTGATAAAATTTTTCATAATTACAATAACAAAGATATCAAATGCACACACTTATTGATACAATGTTGGTCAAAAGCTAAAATTTTCTCACAGTCCATAAAGACAGTCCTGATCGTTCATCACAGTAAAATTGCAGTGTTTTTCTCAAAGTCTGAGCAATAAAAGAAATTGCACTTGGAAGTAGTGGATTTCTAAGCAGTCTTGAAGAAGTAGTGTTGTCCTTCCAAAGGAAAGACAGTGCTGACTGTTGACATGCAGACAGGTAATGGGCCACAGCAGAGTCAGTCGACGTTGAAGACTATCGGTAGGTAGGTCATCACAGAACAGATCCACTGTAGTCCTGGTAGAGATTACTATTGGTGGGCCACCAGAGGTGCAGACCCACTGCAGTCCTTGTAGAAATAATGGTATTGGTGGGTCATCAAAGGTGCTGACCCTCTGCAGTCCTTGTAGAAATAATGGTATTGGTGGGTCATCAAAGGTGCAGACCCTCTGTAGTCCTTGTAGAGACGGCCAGCAGCCATCTGTTGCAACTGTGCAGGTGCAGGTGCACAATCACCATTGAAGAGTCTTGCAGAGAATACAGCAAGTCCATAAACCACCACTTGTCCACTCACAAAGAATTTGTTTGAAATGTCCTTAGAACCAGCAATGCTGTTATCCAGTCCCTTGCTGAATTATTAACACACGTGCCAACACTATCAGTCCCTGCTTCTCACATATTGTCCATATACTATGGCCAACAGAAACGTGTACAATGAAATGTAACTTAAAAGTTACTTAATTTGATGAACTGGTGTCAATTACAATTTTATAACATAAGAATACAATAACAAAGGTATAAAATACATCATTAAAACATAATAATACAGATAACATTTGTAGTAAAACAGGCTTTACAAAAGAATAGAAATAAACATGCACATCAGTGTTACAAAAATTATGACATAAGTACATACATAAAGGTTCAGAATAACTTTTGAAACATCTACTTCACATATGAGCAACAAAACAGAACAGATAAATAATGTCTAAACATGTTTACAAAGTAAATAACATATTATCAGAAAAATTCTACAACGTAACTCGTATCAGCTAAACACACGAAGAAAGGAAAAAAACAAATTCACATAGCGTAATAACACAAAATAAAGGACAGGGTTTGTTTACAGTGTGACATTTGGTACTGCAGTCCAACCCAAAACTTCATTCTGTGGATCTTTCGTCGTATCTCAACATTTGTTTGTATCGAAAATATCCTATCCAAGCATTTTGTTCACATCCTCTTTCAAAAATAGTTTTTCTCCACTGTACACTACTTTTTTTGGCCAAATAATTTTCTTATAACATCTCAATGCATTTCTTCCAATTCCTCATAGTTAGTTTCTTATATAGTCTACCCCCTCTTAAGCTAACTTAAACCTACTGAGCTCAGATGCTAAACTAAGGGACGAGGCAATGCAGCAGCACAAAACAATTAATACAAACAGCAATGAAAAAAATGTAAGTTGTCAAAGCAGGCAGCAATATTACAACTAATATAAGGCAATCAAAAAAATGGAAGTTGTCAAAGCAAGCAGCAATATTGCAACTACTATAAGGCAATGAGCAGCAAACAAGAAAAAAAAATCAGTAGTAAAACTAGCTTAACAGAGTAGTACAAAGTGAAATTTAGTAGCACTATGCCTGGCAAACAGCAGCAGTAAATGCAATAACTTATATCTAAACATGACGAAGGTCAAGCGGAAAAAATATTACAGTAAAGACAACAATGCAGATAAGGGAAATGTATATTCACATCTTAATGTCTATGTCATTAAAGTGGTGCACCACAAAAGCTAATTCTACAAAAAATTACCAAGTAGTTGGAAAGAAAATTAAGTATGCACTGACTGTTATTAATCCCTTCTTATTGTTCTTTCCTTTCGAAGTGCTCCTTTTTCGAAGAACGTGGATCATAAAATGATTATTTAATAGATCTGTTGACAGAAAGTGTTCACATTAGCAAATGCATTTAATTTTATTTTCTAAAACCAATGATGCAACACAGCTAGAAACCATATATCAAATGAAATAAGCAACTATGAAAGGCAAAGCATAAAAATATCTTTCAATAGTCATGTGACATTTCATAAGTTAGTACAAATTCTGTCAACTCTCATAGAAAGACACTTGTCATTATCAGGTGTGAAGATGTAAATAAGTACCTATTTTAAGTAATGAGCGTGTCGTTTTTGCAATGCTTTCTACAAAGGACTGTCAATAGCGAGGATAATGGCCTCTTTTTTTTCTTGTGCCTCTGAAAGGCACAAACTAATAGTTTGTTTCCAAGTGGCAGCTGGGTGCCCACGACGCATTACGTGCACGTGCTCACTTAACTTTCTTACCGAAATATTCACGACACCAGTTTCCGCTACAGTGGCAGTTTCATATAAAAATTTCACAGGTCAAGAATTTGCGTTATTCATCTGTAGAAACAAAATCCTATTGATATAACCGTGTCCAAAAAAGTTCCGTCGGCATTGTAATACATTCACACATTTCCATACATTTCATAACTCTTAAAGTACGATTCTAGGTTTACAACAACCTTTTTCACAAACCAGAGTCCCTAACCACTACTCATTATTCCTTGCTTTATTACACATATACGTATTCGTAGACACTTCTTCAATATTTCATCACAATAAATACGTAGCATAATCACATTCCTTATATAGCATCAGCTTATTGATCATAAACATACCGCAACAGCGTAATACACATCGTCGTCATAACATCATAAAACCTCAGCCAAATCTCAAAATCGTCGAAGCATCCTCCAATAATTTCAAAACCTAAAATAAATTCTCTGCTCATGTCAAAAGAGTCATCTGCCTCAAACGTACTTTAAAAATCATGATCCCATACCAAATACATCATTCAAAGCTCTCATAGTATCACAATGGTTCCGAAAAAATATGAACAGTTCACAAAGTACAGACAAAATATAGTTTCATTAGTGTCAAGTTATCCAACTGTGTAATTGTGTAAACATGTATCACTGATGTAGTAAAAAAAAAAGGTTTGTCTCTCAGTTAAATGATCAGATAGCTGTGTAATTTATGTGTTAGAGAAATATGGTACCGATGTGTAAAGTTGTATAAGCAAATACCATATTAGCTGGTGCTCCTTGTGCTTGCCAAATACATGGTACACAAAGTAAGCGTGTACCCCCCTGAGGATTAATGTAATTATATCCTCAGGTGTTACAGATTACAGCAATGGAATGAAATGTATCACGGAAAACTTTCTTTGTAATTCAAATATGTTGCAAAATAAACGGTTTAGTACAAACTTAATCACTCAAATGCGTGTCCTGTAGCGCTAAATGTGCGTCTTGCTGTAAGACAAACTCTATGGAAGTGTCGTAGTTATTGTCCTCCGAAAGCTAAGTTCTGCAGAAGTCAATGTACTTACCTCATGATAAACAAAAGTGAAATGCTTTGAGTATAGATATCGTAGTTACTACGCTTATTGCCGTGATGAAGTAAGTAAGTAATGTACTGTAACGTATTGTTGTGCTACAGAAAAGGCTGTCTCGTTGTACCTATACCACAAAAGTTACTACTAAAACATGTTTTCCTTTCCAGAAGAATTCAGAAAAACAGTGCGGATATAAAATAGATAAACCGCAAAAGCAACATTGTAAATTGTCACTCATAAATAGCGTCGTGATAAAATCGTGTAGCTGTCACCTATACCACTGTGTCATCTGGTATCTCACAGAAAGTACTTTAAATCCAGAATGTATTTTCAAGTAAACCAAAATGTTGCATTAAAATCTCATTAGCAGTACTGGTAACTGTTCTAAGTATGTCAGCCTTATAATCATTACGTAATCGTGCAACTAACAAGCAAGAATGTACACGTACAATAACACTGTGACGTCTGTTCAGTATAACAATGCATTCGTAATTTCTGTTTAAATAAGTTCTCTTGGTTCTTGACTGGATATTTAACTTCAAACATGGTTGCATGTTAACAGATTCTAAGTCTGACAAATTGTACTAGTAGCGTGAAGTGAAAAATTTTATGGCAAAGACAAAGTTAAAAAGCAGATTATCTTTCAATAACCGTTTTTACATGTGTAATGTGGTGTAAACCTTTACTCTTCCTAGTACGCAGAGTTTCAACTTCCACGCGATTATCATGTGGTATACGTCGGATTCTGTTAGGGTCTATTGTAAACTACACTCCTGGAAATTGAAATAAGAACACCGTGAATTCATTGTCCCAGGAAGGGGAAACTTTATTGACACATTCCTGGGGTCAGATACATCACATGATCACACTGACAGAACCACAGGCACATAGACACAGGCAACAGAGCATGCACAATGTCGGCACTAGTACAGTGTATATCCACCTTTCGCAGCAATGCAGGTTGCTATTCTCCCATGGAGACGATCGTAGAGATGCTGGATGTAGTCCTGTGGAACGGCTTGCCATGCCATTTCCACCCGGCGCCTCAGTTGGACCAGCGTTCGTGCTGGACGTGCAGACCGCGTGAGACGACGCTTCATCCAGTCCCAAACATGCTCAATGGGGGACAGATCCGGAAATCTTGCTGGGCAGGGTAGTTGTCTTACACCTTCTAGAGCACGTTGGGTGGCACGGGATACATGCGGACGTGCGTTGTCCTTTTGGAGCAGCAAGTTCCCTTGCCGGTCTAGGAATGGTAGAACGATGGGTTCGATGACGGTTTGGATGTACCGTGCACTATTCAGTGTCCCCTCGACGATCACCAGAGGTGTACGGCCAGTGTAGGAGATCGCTCCCCACACCATGATGCCGGGTGTTGGCCCTGTGTGCCTCGGTCGTATGCAGTCCTGATTGTGGCGCTCACCTGCACGGCGCCAAACACGCATACGACCATCATTGGCACCAAGGCAGAAGCGACTCTCATCGCTGAAGACAATACGTCTCCATTCGTCGCTCCATTCACGCCTGTCGCGACACCACTGGAGGCGGGCTGCACGATGTTGGGGCGTGAGCGGAAGACGGCATACCGGTGTGCGGGACCGTAGCCCAGCTTCATGGAGACGGTTGCGAATGGTCCTCGCCGATACCCCAGGAGCAACAGTGTCCCTAATTTGTTGGGAAGTGGCGGTGCGGTCCCCTACGGCACTGCGTAGGATCCTACGGTCTTGGCGTGCATCCGTGCGTCGCTGCGGTCCGGTCCCAGGTCGACGGGCACGTGCACCTTCCGCCGACCACTGGCGACAACATCGATGTACTGTGGAGACCTCACGCCCCACGTGTTGAGCAATTCGGCGGTCGTCCACCCGGCCTCCCGCATGCCCACTATACGCCCTCGCTCAAAGTCCGTCAACTGCACATACGGTTCACGTCCACGCTGTCGCGGCATGCTACCAGTGTTAAAGACTGCGATGGAGCTCCGTATGCCACGGCAAACTGGCTGACACTGACGGCGGCGGTGCACGAATGCTGCGCAGCTAGCGCCATTCGACCGGCAACACCGCGGTTCCTGGTGTGTCCGCTGTGCCGTGCGTGTGATCATTGCTTGTACAGCCCTCTCGCAGTGTCCGGAGCAAGTATGGTGGGTCTGACACACCGGTGTCAATGTGATCTTTTTTCCATTTCCAGGAGTGTGGATATACACTGTACTAGTGCCGACATTGTGCATGCTCTGTTGCCTGTGTCTATGTGCCTGTGGTTCTGTCAGTGTGATCATGTGATGTATCTGACCCCAGGAATGTGTCAATAAAGTTTCCCCTTCCTGGGACAATGAATTCACGGTGTTCTTATTTCAGTTTCCAGGAGTGTATTTCAGCATCATGAAAGTTTAAGATTGCTTTGTATTCATTCAAAATGTCTACTTCCAGTATAATTTCCGTCGACAATAATGGAACAATAAGAAAGTTCATAGAGAAGCCGTGGCTTTGACAAAATAATTCTAAGTTGGTTTGTTGACGTACATCTACACTTTTTCCAATTACTGCACCTTGTAATTTAATCTTGCGTAACGGAAGCGTGGGGAAATCGTTCGATTTGTTGCATTTGCTAAAAGCTGTTTCACTAATTACTGAAATGGGACTGCCTGAGTCAAGTACTGCCGTAAATTTTACGTCATTTACAGTAATATGAATCACAGGATATGCAATGTTGTTATGTTTTACGTCGTGTTCCTGGAGTAAGATGTCCCTAATGTCTTCCATTTTTACGTAATTACTAGCTACGGCAGCTGCGTCGTCAGTTTCATGCGTACGTTTTGTGGCTGCCAGCGGCATGAGTCATTGCCTATTGTATCTTTGTTGGCGCGCGTCGTTATTGGGATTTGGATACCTAACTTCTACAAATTCATCTTGTCGAGAGGGCCCTGCTCTGTTTGAATCCCGCCAGTTCTGCTGCAATTCAGGTCTGTCGATACGATCATATCGTCTGTCGTCATGTTGGTAGATTCCATAGTTTCTTTCTTGTCGGTCACGTGGTGGAGAATTTCTCCCTGAATCGTAACTGCGCGCTGGACCGTTGCGTCTTAAGTTATTCTGTCTCCCTTGATAATAATTATTTTGGTTTCCATATTCTCTGTTTCTCTGATTGTCTCTGTGATAGTCATTACCGCGGAGAGGTGATATTTCCCTGTAATTATGACTACTCTGCCAACGGTTGTCATACGGTTGGTGACTGTTTTGGTCACGATTTACGTTGTACGAATAGCCTTGTCGGGTATTATTTCTGTCATCGCGGAATTGTGACAGATGTGACCTGTAATTGTTGTGCTCTTGTTTTCCCGTTCCGCGATTGTCAGTGTCAATTTCCAATTCTTGTAACAATCCCTGAAAAGCTTCAATGTCCTCTTTGCAACGTGCTGCCAAAATAATATGTCGTAAATGTTCAGGTAATTTGATTAAGCAAATGCGGATGAGTTCTGAGGGGCTGTATGGGTTTGAAAGATATTGATTCTTATGTAACATGTCTTCAAAATATTTCACAAGACTGGAAAATTCAGATTGCTCGAAATGTTTCATCATAATGATGCTATGTTTTACTCGGTCTTGTGTAGCTTGAGACCAATATGCTGAGAGGAAGGCATGATAAAATTCTCCTTCACTGTGACAATCGTGAATGACCGATCGCATTCTTACAGCTGGATCATTCTCCAAGTAACCACACATAAATTCTAATCTGTGCTCTAATGACCAGTTGGGAGGAAAACAATGAGAGAATTGATGGAGCCACGCTTGTGGATGAATGTCGTTGCCATAATTCTTAAATGTTTTCAATTTACGTGCAGTAATGAACAGCTTGTAGTCAAAATCATCGTGTCGGCGAGTAGCATATCGGTCATTGTTACGTCATGTCGGCGGTTCGATATCAAAATTCGGTGCACCTTGCCAATTTCTTTCATGATTTCCGAAATGCCCTATGATATTATTTTGTGGCTTTTCCGTATTTCTAAGTTCCTCTCCCATGTTGGAGCGCGAGTGTCCTCTGAAATATGTAATTTTTGTATTACCTGCGTCAACTGATCTTGTACTTCCTGGATTTCTCTTTTGTATAGCGTATTAATTTGATTCTGATTTTGTTTGAATTTCTTAATTTGTTCATACTCTTCTGTGTCAGTGATGGCTACAGGTCTTGTGTCATTCAGATCATCATCTACCTTTGCAGATAAATTAGTGAACTGATCCGAAAGTTCGGCTACTTTCTCCGACAGTGAACACATTTTCTCAGTGTGTTTTTCTGAACCAAGTTTCAGAGTGTCCATTTGTGTTGAAATCGAATCTACTGTGTCCTTTAAGTTTTCCTGACTTCTTTCAAATTTCGTGACCGAATCGGTGGATGCAACTGAGTCTATTTTAGCTAGCAAGGTGTCGTGATTTTCACGAACAATAGTTTGCAGTTCTTTTATGGCTGCTTCGTGATTCTGTAATGCATTTTCATGCCGCGAAAAGATAGGTTGAAAATGCTCACAAATTTGTGTTATTACGTCATTACAGATTTTTTGACATTTCGATTCAATGTTATGTAACTCAGTAGTTAAATCTTCACGTGTTTGTTCAAGTGTGGTGTCTAAATTCCGAAGATTTTGTTCCATTGTGTCTAACTGTTGCTGTGTTTGTCTCTGATTTTGTTTCATTTGCTGCATTAATTGCAATAATAATGTATTAGTGTCTGGAATCTGTTGCTCTATGCTTTTCGGCAATGTATTTGCACCGGCAACATTCACATTTTGACAAGCAGAAAATGTGTCTTGACTTATTTGAGAAAACAGCGAGGACGCAAAACCTGAATGTACAGTATTTCCTAGATTGTGTCCTATCGTTTCTGATTCCTGACGCGAGCTATTGCCAACCGATCGATCGATAATGCTTCCCTGTTCACTAATTGTTTAACTGTCTACACCATTATTTGCAGCCCGCTCCATTTCCCTACGCACTATTACCAAATTACTACTTTGAACATTAGTTAATGCATTACATGGTGGCGCTAACATACTGCTTTCGTCTTCACTGTCATTTCTCAGTTTACTTTCGAGCCTAGTATTACGTTTTTCACACGCCAT
Organism: Schistocerca gregaria; assembly: GCF_023897955.1. Taxonomy (NCBI): domain Eukaryota; kingdom Metazoa; phylum Arthropoda; class Insecta; order Orthoptera; family Acrididae; genus Schistocerca; species Schistocerca gregaria. Next base: position 767,192,042 of record NC_064931.1, on the reverse strand, counting down.
TATTGTCACAATATTTCACACGACAGCACAGAAAAACACAATTTGAAGAGCAAAAGTAAGAGAACACATTAACATAGCACTGAAAATAATATCTAGTTAATTGCAAGCGCAGCTGAGAAATACTCGGTGCAAATCTACATGCATGCCACAATTGTTTTAGTGTACAAAAATGAAAGACTACAACTACGAAGGAGATTCTCTCTACAATTAAGCGCTACCAATAAACAAAGTCTACACTTATTACACAAACTACAAGAAAAAAATCAGAAGTTTCCAGTGAGGTATCCTCGGCTAAGGTTCGACTTATGAAACGTTCCCTAAGAACAATTAAAGAATTACTGAGCTTAAACTAACACACAATATCTTTAGCGCAACGCAATCTGACTTTCAATAATCCCTACAAAATAATGGCCCTGACTAACATTAATCTATACCGTTCACAAATCACTTACCTCACCAAAAATCTTCGTTACTCAAACTACTGCAATACAGCGAGCGCCACTACTGTCAGCTAAATAAAAGATTCAAACTACGGAAGTCACTAACTACTGATAGGCATAGTTAGCAAATGAAAGATTTTAATAGAGAACAAACAGTGTATTTACCTTAATAGTCATAATACACTCCTGGAAATTGAAATAAGAACACCGTGAATTCATTGTCCCAGGAAGGGGAAACTTTATTGACACATTCCTGGGGTCAGATACATCACATGATCACACTGACAGAACCACAGGCACATAGACACAGGCAACAGAGCATGCACAATGTCGGCACTAGTACAGTGTATATCCACCTTTCGCAGCAATGCAGGCTGCTATTCTCCCATGGAGACGATCGTCGAGATGCTGGATGTAGTCCTGTGGAACGGCTTGCCATGCCATTTCCACCTGGCGCCTCAGTTGGACCAGCGTTCGTGCTGGACATGAAGATCGCGTGAGACGACGCTTCATCCAGTCCCAAACATGCTCAATGGGGGACAGATCCGGAGATCTTGCTGGCCAGGGTAGTTGACTTACACCTTCTAGAGCACGTTGGGTGGCACGGGATACATGTGGACGTGCATTGTCCTGTTGGAACAGCAAGTTCCCTTGCCGGTCTAGGAATGGTAGAACGTTGGGTTTGATGACGGTTTGGATGTACCGTGCACTATTCAGTGTCCCCTCGACGATCACCAGAGGTGTACGGCTAGTGTAGGAGATCGCTCCCCACACCATGATGCCGGGTGTTGGCCCTGTGTGCCTCGGTCGTATGCAGTCCGGATTGTGGCGCTCACCTGCACGGCGCCAAACACGCATACGACCATCATTGGCACCAAGGCAGAAGCGACTCTCATCACTGAAGACGACACGTCTCCATTCGTCCCTCCATTCACGCCTGTCGCGACACCACTGGAGGCGGGCTGCATGATGTTGGGGCGTGAGCGGAAGACGGCCTAACGGTGTGCGGGACCGTAGCCCAGCTTCAAGGAGACGGTTGCGAATGGTCCTCGCCGATACCATAGGAGCAACAGTGTCCCTAATTTGCTGGGAAGTGGCGGTGCGGTCCCCTACAGCACTGCGTAGGATCCTACGGTCTTGGCGTGCATCCGTGCGTCGCTGCGGTCCGGTCCCAGGTCGACGGGCACGTGCACCTTCCGCCGACCACTGGCGACAACATCGATGTACTGTGGAGACCTCACGCCCCACGTGTTGAGCAATTCGGCGGAACGTCCACCCGGCCTCCCGCATGCCCACTATACGCCCTCGCTCAAAGTCCGTCAACTGCACATACGGTTCACGTCGACGCTGTCGCGACATGCTACCAGTGTTAAAGACTGCGATGGAGCTCCGTATGCCACGGCAAACTGGCTGACACTGACGGCGGCGGTGCACAAATGCTGCGCAGCTAGCGCCATTCGACGGCCAACACCGCGGTTCCTGGTGTGTCCGCTGTGCCGTGCGTGTGATCATTGCTTGTACATCCCTCTCGCAGTGTCCGGAGCAAGTATGATGGGTCTGACACACCGGTGTCAATGTGTTCTTTTTTCCATTTCCAGGAGTGTATATATATCAATTCATGACATCCATTCTTACAAATTTCAAAACTCCGCCATCTCTCTCCCCACGTCCACCACTGCTGGCGGCTCACCTCCAACTGAGCAACGCTACGCGCTGTTAACATCCAGCCGCCCAACACTACAATGGCGAGTATTACAACAATGCCAACCAGCCACTGACTGCACACAGCACAGCCAGTGATTTTTCATACAGAGCGCTATGTGGCGTTACCAATAAAAAAATCTAAACAGCCTACTTACACTGGTGCATACTTATAGTATTTGTCAGTGAACTGTAGTGTCACACTGCATTTTTTAGAGCCCAACGTGAAGAAATATGGTGAAGAACTGCATTTAATGTGGTGAATAAATTCGGGCAGGGAACCATTATTGCATTTAGAAGTACATCGGATTTTCAGTCGTATCATCTTCAGAAGCGATCCATAACTAACTCTACATTCTTTTCGTTAAACAGTAACTGTGGTATCACATATCGATACCGCCCTATAGGCGTCTTTAGGTTGGCAATGGAATCGCAAGTTTTCGTCAGACGCTGATAACGGCCGCATGGGATCTGGCTGATCCAATGCTGCGTGCCCGCTGAGCCACGTCTCTGATTGCTCCGGACAACAAGAACCCTCTGCTGCCTCAATATACGGTGGTCAGCGGCAGCCAGACTTCGCCACTTGCACTTGCAGCCTCCTCGCTATTACACTGAGCCTCATCCTTGTTGACATTGTGATAGCTGGACTTTATTTGTTGCTGTTTTCAAACGCTTGGAGAAATACAAGTTAAGTAAATTTTCTGTTTGTTGTTACTTGTTGTGCTTATCATTTCTGCCCCAGTCCAGTTTTTCTACAATTGCCTCGCCACTCGGTATCCCACCTCTCCTTACTGTTGTGAGTAGTACACAACAGTAGCTGCTATTTGTTACAGTACTGGTACACTTGAGGCTCAAAATATATCATTTTGTGGTGCTGCAAAATAGCTCAGAACACTACACAGTCAGGCACCAGGTTTCACCAGTTTACTGCATATTAACGAAACGGTAATAATGTAGCGTACCATATGATGAAAAAATCATGTGTGCTAAATACTTTTCATTTCAAAAGTTTGGATCACAAAACAACTAAATACTGCAATTCGAGCTCACATTAACATAATGAGCTTCATTTAACTGTGAACAAAAAGTTATGGAAAATTTCATGTACCAGATAGAAAAGTCCGTTAACAGTGACAAGTAGCCGTTTGTTCATGAATTACACTACTGGCCATTAAAATTGCAACACCAAGAAGAAATGCAGATGATAAACGGGTATTCATTGGACAAATACATTATACTACAACTGGCATGTGATTACATTTTCACGCAATTTGGGTGCATAGATCCTGAGAAATCAGTACCCAGAACAACCACATCTGGCCGTAATAACGGCCTTGATACGACTGGGCATTGAGTCAAACAGAGCTTGGATGTCGTGTACAGGTACAGCTGCCCATGCAGCTTCAACACGATACCACAGTTCCTCAAGATTAGTGACTGGCGTATTGTGACGAGCCAGTAGCTCGGCCACCATTGACCAGACGTTTTCAATTGCTGAGAGATCTGGAGAATGTGCTGGCCAGGGCAGCAGTCGAACATTTTCTCTATCCAGAAGGCCCGTATAAGACCTGCAACATGCGGTCGCGTATTTTCCTGCTGAAATGTAAGGTTTCGCAGGGATCGAATGAAGGGTAGAGCCACGGGTCGTAACACATCTGAAATGTAACGTCCACTGTTCAAAGTGCCGTCAATGCGAACAAAAGTTGACCGAGACGTGTAACCAGTGGCACCCCATACCATCACGCCGTGTGATACGCCACTATGGCGATGAACACACGCTTCCAATGTGGGTTCACCACGATGACCGCAAACACGGATGCGGCCATCATGATGCAGTAAACAAAACATGGATTCATCGGAAAAAATGACGTTTTGCCATTCGTGCACACAGGTTTCTCGTTAAGCACACCATCGCAGGCGCTCCTGTGTGTGATGCTGCGTCAAGGGTAACCGCAGCCATGGTCTCCTAGCTGATAGTCCATGCTGCTGCAAACGTCGTCGAACTGTTCGTGCAGATGGTTGTTGTCTTGCAAACGTCCCCATTTGTTGACTGGATCGAGACATGGATGCACGATCCGTTACAGCCATGCGGATAAGATGCTTGTCATCTCGACTGCTAGTGATACGAGGCCGTTTAGATCCAGCACCGCGTTCCGTATTACCCTCCTGAACCCACCGATTCCATATTCTACTAATTATCGTTGGATGTCGACAAAGCGAGCAGCAATGTCGCGATACGATGAACCGCAAACGCCATAGGCTACAATCCGTCCTCTATCAAAGTCGGAAACGTGGTGATACATATTTCTCCTCCTTACACGAGGCATCACAATAACTTTTCACCAGGCAAAGCCGGTCAGCTGCTGTTTGTGTATGAGAAATCGGTTGGAAACTTTCCTTATATCAGCACGTTGTAGGTGTCGCTACCGGTGCCAACCTTGTGTGAATGCTCTGAAAAGCTAATCATTTGCATATCGCAGCATCTTCTTTCTGTCGGTTAAATTTGGCGTCTATCCACGCCATCTTTGTGGTGTAGCAATATTAATGGCCATTGGTGTATATTGCTGTCTTGTAGTTACATACTTAACTTAGACATTATGTTTGTAAAATCACTGAAAGGAAGATCTGTTGTACCCAAAGACAAGTAAGCTTGCCACTACTCCCTTTCAGATTGTCCACTTTTCGTAACAGACCACTAATGTGGGCCTGGGTGTGCGAGAGAAAGCGCGAAAGCACTTCGCAAACGTTGACCGAAGTTGATGGAGATCACCGGTGCTGCTTTACGTACAAATATCCTCGTAGGAACCTGTACACGACCACGCGAATGGCAATGTCAATTGAGCTGTCTCTCACGGCCACGAGGATGCCAAACGCTTGCATTATTCACTTGCACATAGGCTGCGAATTTGCAGTGCGCGCATGCGCAATGCGCTTCGCTAACCACCACAGCTTGTCAAAATTAATTCGAACTGGGAATAACGAACACAGTTAAAGTTATTATAAGTTATTTATGAGTAACAAATGATGTTTGAAACGTTACTCACTTACACGATTGAAAACATTTATTCATCTTTGAATAAAAAATTTACGAATAATATATAAATTAGAAATCCAGTGACATTTATTGCTCCAATTCTTTGTCCCTTATTAAACAGATGTTCTTTTTGTTGCTTTTAAATCAGTTTTCAGAACAACTCCATTCTTTCAAACGTGGTATAAGAAATTTAATTTTTTTTCTCAGATTTGCCGCTATCACACTATAGAAAATACGTCCTACACATATAAATAGGATATCTACAGAAATCGTCTTTATTTGGTGATAACAGTGTTTGACTTTCAACTCGTGATCTTCTTCGGCAAAACTTGGGAAATCGTCAGTTCTGCTATAGTTTATCGCAAATAATTCACTATGACCCCGCACCTGGTTTAGTCCCCAAGTGATATTCAAAATAAAATTATCCTTTTACGTCGTAACATCATTCGGAATCAATTTCTTCCACATTTCTTTGGCTATTGCATGTATGTAGTTTATTGCAAGACTCCCTTGGTCATGGACGACAATACAGATGAAATGTATGTTTTGAATATTTGGGAAGACATTGCAGCAGTAATTGCAGTTGGTGTAGAAAGGCGGAAAACATCTTCCAATCTTCACTTGACACTTCCTTGATAAGAAAAGTTGCCTTCGTGTTGCAATGTAGTGAACTCATTTATGTAGTCTACCCAGTGTGTCTTCCGAAATTGTTTCAATCTCAAAGTTCCATGTAACTGCATAGACACATGTAGAATGGAAATACTATTCCATATTATAGCGCGGAGCTTCCTCAGAAGTGATCCTAGAACACTGTCAGGTGACGGGATCACCAGCAGTCTTTCACAAATGTTTTAGGAATACTTTAGATTTGAAGTTTGTTGATGTTAGTCGTTAGTAATTAATTTCTTACTTTGCTCACTCATTTTATAGCAATACAATCGCGAGCGAATTGCGTAGTTATATCAACGAGACATCAATAGCCTATAATGTTAGTAATCTTGGTACATTCACAGCTTTGGCTGCTCAGGTACGGTACCTCTGCTCGTTAGCAGGAAGAGGAGGAAGTAGTGGCAAATGCAGTCAGTTGCATAGGACCGCCTCACTAGTATAACTATTAAGTGTTTTTGTGTTGCAAAACAAGTAAAGTTGTGCTCAACCCGAAGGCTAGTTTGAACACTGGAGTGATGTACTAGACACCGAGGTGTGGTATGCTGTGGACATCCCCTCACTTCTGAATCGAGTTATACAGTTGAACATGTACTCCGAAACGCACCGAGACTTTACTTGCAATTTTTCTCGTTATTAGATGTAAAGTAAGCTATAAGTAACAGGAAAGGTCGTAGAATCAACGGGGAATCGAATACAAAACATTAAGCTTTGTAGTCTGGATCTTAACCCACGGTTCAACTGCTAGCTTCCATCGTCTGTATTAAGTTTTCCTTAAACAGATAAATTATACTTATTTGAGATTAATTAAAAACTTCAGTTTCCTCTTAAAACGAAAACCTTCTTCTTCTTCTTCTTCTTAAGGAGATGTTGTTATTCAATTCATGGCATTTTAGAAAAATTAAAATTATATTTTCACTTCATTCGAAAAAATGCAACTAAGCTATGCTTCTAAATAAACTCGAAACGTCCTCTGAAAAGTAATTTTCTGGTGTTTTCCTTTTAAGCATCCTTGTTTTTATAAAAAGTGTATGAACGGCCCAACTGTTTCTTTTTTTCGGTTGCTGCTGTCAAATTTGTCCCTTCCTTGGTTCAAGTACAATTTGAAGTCAACTGCAGATTCACCTCCGTCGTTGTTTATATAGGAAAATATAAACAACGTAACTGTTTTCGTCCTCGAGCTGGGGACGGTTTGAAATCCATGTACTTTATCGTCTTGACGTTCATTGTAGCCATATTCGTCGTTAATAGCGTTGCACATTTAAATTTAATCTACTTCCGTAAGCCTGGAATTCTTGAAGAGCCTAGTATGCCAAGCCACCATATCCATATAAGTGTATTATTGAGAGGTTGTCTTAACCGCTTTGGCTACCCATGCACGACTCATGGCCAGATTCGAACTTCCATATGTCGTTGTTCCTGAGCCAAAACCTGTACTCATATAAACATTATGTAATTTCCGTGCAGAGGAAAACATTTCAATTAAAATACGCAGTTACTGTGATGATACTTGGTGAACCTCATGTATACACTTTCTCCATAGAAAACACAGAATATCGCAACTATAAAGCAATTGTAATACTAAATGCATTCCAACATTTCCCGGGCCCATTAGTACCACTACGTTGCCAGGAATGTATGGAGTCCTTGTTTCCTCTGCAGCTTAGCAGGGCCACTCACCAGGAAAGTACTTGGGCTCTAGCAAACACAAATACACCAAAATCGTGTGAGAAATAATGTAAAGGTCTCTTATTGCACTAGTGATACTCCCGCATCTGCAAAACTCTGCAGTCGTCCGTTAGAGGCCTCTGCGTATGCCATGCTGCATTGCACACTGACCTGCCGATACGCCAATCTGGACGAGTAGGGACGATGCAGTGTGCCTCTGAAGTTGCGTTTTGTGACATTATTTGTGTATTGAAGCGTCAGATGGCTCGGCGATTTGTAATCAATCCTGCTAATGTATTGCGATTGGTTGAGATGAAGTTACGAAGAACCCTTCTACTTGAAGATGGTATTGGTGCAAAAGACGAATAATTCGCATGTTTTATGGTATCTATTATAGTGCAGAAATATGAGTACAAGTTAGAAACAGATACTGTTGTAACACTAACACATAATGATGATGATAGGGCTGATAATGACGAACAACTCATTGCAAACGGTAGTGCTACGGCAAGTGCGGGAAGAGGTGATGGAAGCAGTGACAGTGAATACCAACCGTCTCCCAAGAAGAAGGTTAAAGTTGCAAGTATCATCACGGCGTTTGATGACAACACACTGGAGAACATGTACGATGATTATTATGTAAGAGGTTTCGACACATACGGCAAGCTTCTGAAAAGATACCCTAATCTGAAGTCTAAAAGCAATATTAAAAACATACCGGATTACGTGGCAAAGAAAAGAGACGGAAATACAGTTTTCAAAGTAAAACACTGCTGTTCAAGACCATAAAGGAGTGTGTAATGGCGAAATTCGATGAAGCGCGAGAATGCGGTTCCACCGTTCATTATTGGCATTTACAACATTGGGCATTGGACGTAGCCAGAAATCTCGGGTGTACAAACTTTACATCTTCACTAGGATTTATTACTAATTTGAAAAAGGAGTTTAGGATAACATCACGCCGTATCACTATGCTCCATGCACGAAAAGATAAGAATGACGAAGAAGAGGTGATTGGATATTAGTTCTGTATGTAAATGTGATCAGAGTCAGTTGAACTATGAACTTTCTTGTAACAGAACACTATCCATGAAAGGGGAGAGAAACACTATCGCGACGGTGCAATCAGTTAACTGTGCAACACATTGTCACACGATCGATGTTGCTATATCACTGGACCGACGATTGGGGGACAAACTCTATATTTGCTTCCAAGAATTCAGTGGGAAGTTTGGACACCGAGTGTCAAGGGACATAAAAACGCGGTGCCCTCCAAATGTCGTCGTCGATGCACGTGTGAGTGGGAAGATGAAGAAACATCTGACGACGTTTCTTCTGTCAGTATTGAATCCACATTTGTCGAGAAAGTCATTAGTACTTTGTGACTCTTGGTCTGGACATAAGGATGAACGAGTACTACTGGAAGCATCTGGAGGAAAACATGTAGATTTAAAAATCATTCCGCCTAAAACTACAAAATATGCCCAACCTCTGGATGGGTATTTCTTCAGGAAATATAAAATATATGCCAAGAGAATAACAGACTTCATTAATCTACGTTCCAGTAATATGCAGCCGAAATTGCACGACAGATTCTTTATCATGAATATGCATTCTGTCATTTACAATCAGTTATCTGCGGGAGTATACAGACCAATGCTTCGTTACGCGTGGCAGAACGCTGGCTACGATATTGGTGAACCAGTGAACAACTTCAAAAGTGTCATTGACGTGGCGTTCAACGCTGATATTACAGAATGTGCAAATGCGCCAAGCGATCAACTTGCATTTCTTCACTGTGCGTTTTGCAGTCATTCGTATTGCTCGGAGCATTTTATTGACGTTCCGCATTTACATTTATAGTTAAGATTGCTGCATTGCGTATGGCGTCTACAATTACATCTACAGTGATATCTAAAGCATGACTGCAGAGTTTTGCAGAAAAACGACACCTACCAGCACATTCAGAGGTAAATAATGGTCCTGTAACCAAAAGTTCATACAGATCTGTTTGTTCGAGCCCAAGTACTTTCCTGGTCAGTGAATACCGATAGCGGAAACCGACGGTCGCGTACTTCTGCACCGCTTGTGAGGATAATTATGGATAGCAAGCGCTGCTCACGTGCTTCCGAAATGCGAATGTAGTGCTTTAGTGGGCGCAGTCTGTCGCCACATCAGGCCAGCTGCGAGGGCCAGAAGATCCTCTACTCCTCTCTCATTCACGTCACCAGAAGCACAGACGTGGCTGATTCGGGGGCGAGAGTTACTAAGAGATTAACATATACGAGGAGTCGATGGAATCACTTATGGTACCAAGGAATTTCCATCTATGGACTCGATTCCAAAACTAACGTTAAAAGCTGCAGGACAGCCTTGTTAATGCTACCACACTGCACTTCCACTGGGCACCCCCAAGATATCAGTACTACAAACCAAAGCTTATGTTGCAAGTTTCCTTCAATGTGCGTAAATTGTGTATCAGTAAACATTCTCTGAAGCACGTGCAAAACTGGAGGTCATCCCGATTTAGATTTCATATATGGTTCAAGATTAGCGCTGAGCTGGTTCCTTTGAGAATGACACTACCGTTTTCCGTTACCAATCAGGTTGTATCAGAGATTTTTGCTCCATCTATGATGACCTTATCGTCGACGGGAAGTCAAACAATAATTTCCATTTCTTTAGTTGAATGAGAAATCAAGGTTACAGCTTAGAGTAATGAATGCACTATAGACGGAGAGGCCAGCTGGCGATCGCTTAGACCCAGTGAATGTTAACGTCAGCAATACTGATGATCTAGTAAACAGAAGAGGGTGGCGGGGACTGGCTTCTGGAAGAACAAGTGGACCTACAGGTCTGAAAACTCCAAAAGATGAAAAAGACCTCGATGCTGCTTATGACGATCCGCAATTCTTCATAACCAGTAGCCCATAAAGGAACAGACGAAATGTCGAAGCGTCGTAGCGTCAAAAAATAAGAACCATGCCAAGTACAAAACAATCTAAATATTAGCGGAAATCCTTATCTGTACTGTGAAATGCTAAGGCATTTTAATATCCTTAATATTCGACCTTAACACTATAGCAATCTTTTTAAGGGGACACGCCCCTGAACGGGCTACATTTTTAGCTTTATCTTCACCCTCATAGTGCAACTGATCTATGAGAGATAGCTAAAAATTCTTCCACATAATTAGGGTCATTAGTCAAAGCACTTCCCAAGAAAATCCTTGGGATTTTTATTATATTTTGTTACTGCCACAAATATTTATAATACTATAGAAAACGAAACACTATTTCACTGCGGTACCATTTTCTATGGAACCACTGACTGCACATCTTGGAAAAAGAGTCATAGTACAGACAATATTCGCATAAGTATTTTATGCCTCCAATTTCCTTCCCTAACACTGATCTGTCAAAAAGACAAGTACTTTTTTCAGGAAATAGTAGGCAAGGGAGGTAGAGGAGGTCATTCTAAACATCTGCACCAATTTTTGTGAGTTTAGCTTCAGTCATTTAGTAGAAAAGTGTACCTGAATCACGAAAATTCAAGTTTTCGGTAAATCGAAAAAGAAGATTTACAGATTTATCAACTTACCACTATGCTCGTTTAGAACAGTCCAGGCGCATACACCAGTTGTCCTCATGTTTCCTTATCCTCCATACTCTTTCTCTTCATACTATTCTTTATCCTTGAGTCCTTGGTAGCCACTTCTTCAGCTGTCTCTGCTTCGGTTACCCTCCACTTATCAATAGCAGATAGAGCTGAAGCCACATTCCTTCCTGTCTGGTTGTTCAGTTTCTCCATGACATTGTTGCTTGACATTGCACCATCATTGAATGTTATTATTGCATCCATTATACCAATCTTCAGCACTGTCAGCCCAATAAATACAGATTTGGGTATTCTCTCCCATATACAGCTCTTGAAGCTTTCATTTGCATTCTGAGAGAGGTCCCTATATATAGGCCTAATTGCCTCCATTACAACAAGTGATAAGGAATGATTGTGCGTATATTGTATGCCTGTAGCATTGGTCAACCACGAATCTTCCCCTTTTGGACACAAACAATGCTATGGGGTTTCATCTGTTGACACTCTGCGAAACCGTGGTGCCCAAAGAGCTCATCTCATGTTCTCCAAATCTCCTACATTTCTCCTTATTGCTAGTCCATAATATTAGAGTGAAAGAATCAATTTCGCTTTTCGTCAGACGACCTGGACCACCTATGAGTTTTCCGGCTAATAGTTTCTTTCCACTGAAGTCTTTACATAATTTTCTCAGCCAAGCTCCCATTCTTTTTTGTACATGCCCAACACATTCAAGCTTTTCTATTAGTGTGTCCCCATATGGTACGTCATTAATAACAGTAGTGAGTCCTTTTACGGTCTCCATCCCCAAGGTAGCCTACATACCTCACACCACTTTTGACCTCTCATCGTCTAAAAATGTCTGGAACTCCTTTTATTTCCATGTTTCCACTTCGGCCAACAAAGTTCGTTACACAAACATGGGTGCCAATAAATTTACTTGAACAACCCTGGTAGTGCTTTGTTAGACTTTCATAATCTAGTATCTTATCATGTTCAATAATTGTGGCAGTTACAACCCCATTCAGGGAAGTATGACCTCTCTTCTGCCAAGATCCATCAAATGCCGCTACAATGTCTGTATTCTTAGACAAGGCTAATTGAATGTTCACTTACACCACATAAAGCATTATATATTAATTTATTGCATCTTTCAAACCTCAGTGTAGGCAGAGGCGAATCCATCACTGCACAAAGTGTCTAGGCGGCTCTCCTTCCACTTCGAACAGATCACATTGCATAAGCAAGTTGAATTATCACAATGATGTGGAATACTATAGATGTCATAGCATCATTGTGCATCTTACACAAGTTACTAACCTACTTTAAAGACCCGTCCTTGCTGAAATGTCCCCAGAGACGTCAATACTATCTTCATAATAAGCAGTACTTACATTTCACAGCTCTCTCCGAAAGTCTTGACAGCATATTTCGTTTCACAATTTTCGTCGTTATTGCTGCTCACAATACTACTAAGGCTGTTCTTGTGACATTCATAAAGCGAAAGTTTACGTCTAGAAGCACTGACTGTAGACACAGTTTCCACAGGCGACTTTTGAAGCAACATGTGTGTTTTATTCGGTTGTGTTTGGAACTGGTTGCAGCGAAACTTTCGTTTGCGGCTAAATTTTATTTTTCTCGGCATTTGTAGCACAGGAAACACACACACAGAAACAAAACAACACACAATAACTACAAAACCACATGCGTATGATATTCCGAAACCATATATTCTTATATCCTTGTTTAAATTCGAACCATAGCCTTCTAGACATGCCTGAACTTTGGTTCCGTGAGTCAGTGCCTCCTAGAATACACCTGTGTTAACGATCCATAAGTAACGACGGAGAAAACAGAAGAGCAAAATAATTCATCACATATTCTGGTGCACTTTACACTGACAGATGGGCATGGCCCTCTGTACAACATTACGTTCAACCTAAATTTTAGAACGAACAGAAAGTCATAATGCCCATAAAGTATACATTTTTGAAATCAACATGAAATGCTCATTTTATAGTCGAAGAATTTTTTTTCAAATATTTGGTAATTTTCACGGGAATGTTCCCTTAGTAACTGATAATTTATTCTCAGGTTCATGAAATATTTTTACAATGGTTCAAATGGCTCTGAGCACTATGGGACTTAACATCTGTGGTCATCAGTCCCCTAGAACTTAGAACTACTTAAACCTAACTAACCTAAGGACAGCACACACATCCATGCCCGAGGCAGGATTCGACCCTGCGACCGTAGCAGTCGCGCGGTTCCGGACTTCACGCCTAGAACCGCTCGGCCACCGAGGCCGGCAAGCATTTTTACATATTTGTAGGAAAAGTGTCTCGCGTCTTCCATAAAGTCGTTGACCATAAATTCCTGGATCAGTTTCTGAACACATTCACAAGATTGTAATGCTAAAGTTATGTGGATGGGCGTAAAACTCGCTGTCATTGAAGGAGCAGTCACACGCGTTCTTTATTTTAAATTTGTCTTTATATTGGGGATAACTCCTCGAAATAATCACGTTGTGGCAACTAAAATTTGTCCCTAGTGCGAGAAATTCGAAACTTGCTGACGAAAGAAACTGACTAGCAGAGAACATCTGAAATCAGACAATGTTCTGAGTTACGTGTGGCACCTCCATGTAGTGTCCCCCCCCCCCCCCCGCCCCCTCCACGTCACCGAGCTCTTGCGTGCGTGTGAAGTGTGTGTGTGTGTGTGTGTGTGTGTGTGTGTGTGTGTGTGTGTGTGTGTGCACTCGTGTCTGTTTGTGCGGGCGCGAGATTGTAAAAACGCGTTTATGCGTTTCCAATGTATCGCGTGAATCGGTAGAGAGAGACTGTGAGGAAACGTCAAAGAATATGATCCTCTTCCATTTTTTCAGTCGTAACGCCAATAATGAGAGCTTATGGCTAACCTTGGCATTTCCCGGCTGCCCCGTTGTTGTTGCTGCTGCCGCGTCTCCGCCACAATGTTCACATGCATAAAAGCTTTCGTACTGCGGAAATCGCTTTTAAATTTCCCTTTGCATGTAAGGTCGCAATTAATCTACATGTACATCTACATGGATACCCGGCAAATCACATTTCAGTGCCTGGCAGAGGGTTCATCGAACCACCTTCACAATTCCCTATTAGTACAACCTCGTATAACGCAGAAAGAACGGACACCTACATTGAATATGCTGCTGTTGTCAACCACCCTCACGTTTTTTGCTAGGAACGGTCCTGGGGGACGCCTTCCTCATAACACTGAACTGACTTATCCCGCCGGTTAATGGGGAATTACAGTTTAAAGAACACTCAGAACCAAGGAACAATTTAGAATTATTCACATAAAAAGAGACTGACGGAGATGAAATAAAAGATAACTGACAATAAATCTTCAATGACTGTCTGGGGAAGGAAAGCCGGACTTCAGGATCTTAATCACTGACCCCCCAGCCACAGCAGATTTTAATGGCACGATAAAATATCGTTTTCTTTTTTTTTTCACTCGAATGGTGCCTGTGTCTCAGCTGTTGCCGTTTTGTCTGGTCTACGAAGTAAATTTATCATTACCTTCCTGATATTTTAAAAAAAATTAAAGAGTAAGGTTTCTTCCAGGGAGTCAGAAAACTCTTGAGATGGAAGAACAATGGTCTGTCAGAGAAAAGATATTTAAAACTCTTACTCGCGGCAGTTACTGCTTTCTAAATTGGTTTATTAGACACCCTACATTACGCGCAAGCCGAACATTATTACATTCCAGCGTTAGAGACACACGGGATGGATAAGAAAATACCTAATGAGGAATCAGACATACTCAGCTCTTTAAGCGGAGGTACCGATAAAATTTCATTCCGGTCGCAAAGAAATCGCAAGGGCTGAAATTTATTTCGTAACTTACCTTGGGGTACTGAATACAAGGAGTAAATCCAGTATGCTAATAACTTTTTCCACCACTTTAGAATTTTTGGGTTTTGAAAAAGTAATTATTTTTACAAATCCATACATGGAGCTGTTGTTAGTCACTGAATGTATGAACAAAAATGTTTCGAACCAAAAAGTTTTAAAACTGAGTGAGAAAAATGGCTCTGAGCACTATGGGACTCAACATCCCAGGTCATCAGTTCCCTAGAACTTAGAACTACTTAAACCTAACTAACCTAAGGACATCACACACATCCATGCCCGAGACAGGATTAGAACCTGCGACCGTAGCAATCGCGCGGTTCCGGACTGAAGCGCCTAGAACCGCTCGGCCGCCGCGGCCGGTAAAATTGACTGAGGTGCTGAGTTTTTTCGTTTTGGCCATTTTGATTTTTTCAGAGAAATTTAATTATAGTTACCTTTTCAACTCTATATGCATACAAAGAGTGTAAACCAGTTATAAAAATTCTGTGTTTATAATATATGAAAAGAATTTAACGTAGAATAGAATTACTGCTATAGTATACAGTGTATGGTCCAATATGAAAGAAACGCAAATAAAAGAGGACTTGATATGTTTGAAAATTGTATTCTTTATTTTCGAGTTACTGCCTGACCTAAGAACCTCACATCCTGTCGCCACCAATTTCGGATTAGAAATCGTCAGAAATACACCCACAAAAAAAGCTTTGAATCACCTGAGCTTTGTGAGTTCCGGAACCTGTATAGAAAATTGCAATGGACATCAACATAAACATCATTTCCGCCATTTTTATTGCTCATGAAAACCATACTATGTTATACCACAATACAGCGAGGCCCTCAGAGGTGGTGATCCAGATTGCTGTACACTCCGGTATCTATAATACCCAGTAGCACGTCCTCTTGCATTGATGCATGGCTGTACTCGTCGTGGCATACTATTCACAAGTTCATTAAGGCACTGTTGGTCCAGATTGTCCTACTCCTCAGCGGAGATTCGGCGTAGATCCTTCAGAGTGGATGGTGGGTCATGTCGTCCATAAACAGCCCCTTTCAATCTATTCCAGGCATCCTCAAGAGAATTCATGTCTGGTGTCGTTATACTGGGGAAAGTCATTCACAAGATTTGCACGATGAGGGCGAGAGGTGTCGTCCATGAAGACGAAGGCCTCGCCAATATGCTGCCAATATGGTTGCACTACAGGTCGGAGGATGCCATTCACGTATCGTACAGCCTTTAGGCACCTTCCATGACCACCAGCGGCGTACGTCGTCCGCTCCAAAACAGTAGGGAATCTCTACCTTGCTGCACTCGCTGGACAGTGTGTCTAAGGCGTTCAGCCTGACCGGCTTTCCTCCAAACACGTCTTGACGATTGTCTGGTTGGAAGCATATGCGACACTCATCCGTGAACAGAACGTGACGCCAATCATGAGCGGTCCATTCGGCATATTGATAGGCGCATCTGTACCGCGCTGCATGGTGTCGTGGTTGCAAAGATGGACCTCGCCATTGACGTCGGGAGTGAAGTTGAGCATCACACAGCCTATTGCGCACAGCTTGAGTCGGAATATGACGTCCTGTGGCTGCCCGAAAACATTATTCAACATGGTGGCGTTGCTGTCTGGGTTCCTCCTAGCCATAATCCGTAGTTAGCGGTCATCCACTGCAGTAGTAGCCCTTGGGAGCCCTGAGCGAGGCATGTCATCATCATTTCGTGTCTCTCTGTATCTCCTCCATGTCCGAGCAACATCGTTTTGGTTCACTCCTAGACGCCTGGACTCTTCCCTTGTTGAGAGCCCTTTCGGGCACCAAGTCGCGATCGAACCGCGGTATTGACCGTCTAGGCTTGGTTGAACCACAGATAACACGGGCCGTGTACCTCCTTACTGGTGGAATGACTGGAACTGATCGGCTGTGGGACCCCCTCTGTCTAAAAGGCGTTGCTCATGCATGATTGTGTACGTCTTTGGACGGGTCTAGTGACATCTCTATACACTGTCAACGTCTATTTTGAGGAGTTCTGGGAACTGGCGTGACGCAAAACTTTTTTTATGTGTGTATTTACGTCCACTTCACACTGAATCCGCCACGAAAGTAAATCCACATGTCTGTAAACTGAAAAAAATTAAATAATAGTTGTACTCATTTATTTACGTTGATTTCGGATGTTTACCTAGATTAAGTCACATATAAATACATGATTAGGGGTGTACGTACATTTTATGCACATATACAGACTTATAAAGTTAAAATTAATGTTTAAATTAAATTTCTGCACTGTGCATATACATCTAATAACAGAAAACTAACTATACTCCGACTTTTTAGAAAAAAAATCGAAACGGTCACAAAAAAACGCTATCTCCCGTCAGTTTAAAATAGTTTTGGCTCACACTTTTTTTGTGACTACATTCGGTGATAACTAACAACTTTTCGTATAAGTTTGAAAAACTTATGATTTTTTCAAAATTAAAAAATTCCAAATTGATTAAAAATATGTTGTGTACCAAACTGGATTTACCTACTGAATTCAGCATGCTAAGGTATGGTATGAAAGAAATTTTCAACTGCCTGCGGTTTATTTAAGACCGAGTTGAAATTTCATCAGTACCGTACCTCCTTCTAACGCAGGTGATAGTTGAACTGCCTCGCCTCACGTGTACTGAATCGACTGCGCTAGCAAGCTCCGCCGCATTACACGACCGCGCTATTACGGTAACCGGGAGTGACGGCGTTTCTGTCGGCATACCGTGAGTTTTTATCTTGATATTTGACAAACACACGCCGAACTAAATTATAGTATACTCGCTGTCCTGAAAGCATTCATAGTGCAATGTGCTTTCCTTAGACTCCGCTGTACTTGGGTACCGTAATGTCCCCGCGTATTTGCGGTGACGGCCACAGGAGTCCTGCGTTGTGTACTAAGAACAGTTCTGAGAGGATGACTGTTCGTATCAGCATGATAATGCACCCTGTCATAAAGTAGAATCTGTGAGCCAATGGTTTGTGGAGAGAAACATCCCTGAAATGAACTGGCGTGTACAGGTTATGGATCTGACCAGACTTTTACCGTCAGTTAGAACGTTGACCACTCTTCAAACGCCGTGTCCAACGTCACTGCCGTATTTGGTCTCTGCTAGACAGGCATTCAGACACTTCATCAGCTGTTTGCTCAGCAGAGTTGAAGCCGCCATAAAGGCAAAGGATGGACACACCTCATACTAATATCCACTGATATATTTCCGGAAACTTTTTATCCGATGGCGTTCATATTTTCTATTTAGTTTGGATCCCTTCTTTGGATCAACACTGGCTAACTTGGAAATAAGTTCTTGTGTTATATGTTATATTTTAACTTGTAAATTATTAAATACTGTTACTTATTACATGATACACAGAAATAATTTTAATTCACTGAAACGAGTACAATGTTGCATCGCCTTCTGAAAAGAAACAACGAGTAAGCTCAATAGTAAAAAATGCCCTTTCGTGCTGTGTGATGGGTTTTTCCTGCATTATTATTGGTATTCAGCTTCATTCTGTGTATCCATCATTAATCTTTTCTGTTACGTATTGCAGGTAAAATTGTACTACTTCATTTAACTGTCAATAAAATAAATATTAACCGATTATACCTGTTAGTGGCATGAAAATTGCACTGTTTCATTTAGCTGTCAGTAGAATAAATATTACCAGAAATACGAGCGGAATGAAACATATCAATGGAAGTGTATTTATATATTAATTCACACAAAATACGTCGTCGGATCGTAGGGGGTGGGACAACTTTCATTTGTCCGTCATAGGACATGCTTCGTGGCGAGAGGACACTCTTGTTGGCCTGTCATTGTGGGTAAGAAGCTTAGAGGATTAATCCTGAGCTTTGAACTAGCGAATATTTTGTCACCAGTATGGAATGCGTGCGAAACGTTTTGTCGCAAAGTTTCTAAACGCGAAATTTTGTCGCAGTTGCAACTGTTTTGGTATCAACTGTATTAGGAATGGAAATTAGACCTGTTAATGACACATGAAAGTTTGTGCCGAACCGGGACTCGAACGGAATTATAATAGTAAGTGTTATTAAGCAGTTCGGTTTTATTAACACAGTAGCATTCGTGTGCCTCTTTTTGTCGTATCCCACCCACTCGTCTAACATAGTGCCTAGTAAGCTGTTTTCTCGAATAGCTAGACAGCAATTCAAGCAAATCTTATTAATGGAGTTTATTACAGTAAGTTAAATTGACAATATTTAACTTTATGTTTTCAAAAAGAGGAGTCGGAAGCAATTGGCGACATGCAAATAATAAATGTCCTTTGATATATACAATTTCAATGCAAGCAAAACGCAACAGTTCATAAGTTACGGCTAAAGCGCTTGGACAACGGCTCGTCTTCTAGTGCTCCCCCAGCTAGGCGGGGAGGCGCTTATATTCTCTCCGTATAGGGGATGCTCCTGTCCTGGTGCCATGTATGAGCGTAGTTTTGGTTAACGTCGTCTCACAGCCCTCTCTGCTGTAACATTCCAAGCCGACGTGCCGACGCTTCATGTTACGCCGGAACACTTTTCATCTTATAAAGAAAAACAACTACTTCTTTTCGGTTAATCAAATGAAACTAATAACTTCATGTCAGTTCCAGAAATACTTCTTTTCCTTCAAACACACAAAATCACTTCATCGACATTAACTAACATTTTAAAAAACGGATAGTAACCGAATGATGACTCAAATGCGATAGTGAGTTTACATGGAACCAAGAAACGTTTGTGGAAGCTGTAGCCATCAGCCCGTACCCAGTTTCCAGAATCAATATTGGAATGTTTGCAAGACAAACCAGAAGCGGAATTGGGAAACCGGTTCAGGGAAAAACGGACTTAGGAGACTGCGTAAATGTAGTGAGTATGTTAGTTTTATCTGCGATCGCTGCCACGTAGTTCCCTCTCGTTTTTCATTCTAAATTATTCTGATATATTGTGAACCAGCGCCAATACAAACACTTATTCAAAGGTTTTCAGTGACGTTCGCCGCGTTCGGATACTGAAATAAATGAATGGGAACAGGTGAAAATTTGTGCCAGACTGGGAATCGAAAGCGGATCTCCCGGGCAGTCGCTTTAACTGCCGTTTTTTAAATGTTGGCTTAAGGAAGTAGAGCGGTCAGCGTCAGACAGGTGGAGACAGGGTGGGTAGAACGCGAAATCCAAGGCCTGGCCACGATGCCTCCCCATTCCCCTCGGAATTATTTTTCCTTCAAATAAGAATTTTAGTGTATAATGTTAATACAAATTTTTTCTCTTGTAGAGAAGACTTCGAAAGAGTTTAGAGAACATAAAAACACATCAACTTGAAACAAAATTTAAACACAGTTACATCGCGAGGCTGCCTTCCAAAACACAGGTGAAAGCAAAGTCCTATATTAAATAACAAAATAGGATATTGCTATCTTTATGTTGCTTTGATAACGACCACTCGACCAAAGGAAATCTAAATAACGTTGTAGACAAATCTGGCACACCATCTCACGCGTGCTTCCCATCTATGGACAGCGTTCATTGGTATTAAGTCGATAACTATTTAGCGTCATATTAACATCCTCCACAGGGGTCGTTCCCCGTCCGGTATCCCACAAATGTGTGGGGGCTTTATGAAGACACTGCACATATAATTTATGAATACCTGTTGGTAGCGAGGAGTGCGCTCAGGTTTGCTTTTATTGTCTTGGGGATATTGCCAGAAGTCAAGAACTATCTTCTCATAATCTCGAAATAAATGATAAATGGCCTGTGCGATCGAGAAGTAGGTATCTCCCGGGACTAGGCGGAGCTGGAGTTCATTCGTGTGATGTGGAGAACGAAGGTAGCAGGCGAGGATCTTCTGTACCAGAGTCCAGACTTCAAACGCTGGTACACACGTGAAAGGTGGCAGTCAGTGTCTAGAAAAAACCTGCAGCCCGATACCGTGCAACCTGCGTCTCGTCGCATAATCTCGATTGACCATACGGTACCACGTTGGATTGTTTGGAAGAGCTGTTGGACTGATCTCCACGCCACAGGCCGTAGTGTGGCCAGGTATTTATTCTCAATCACGTTGCAAGGGACGGACCTCAGCAGCGAACGATAAATGTCTGTCGCCTTCGAACCTTCGAGTGGTAGGGAAATGGGAGTCCATATAACTATAATCGATTATGAATACCGAGATGTCAGAAAGAGAGGGAGCGATGTTCTCAGTCGAAACAAGTGACAGGATGGAGATGATAGTATTGGTTGCTCTAACAGATGGCCCGTAAGCAAAGTATGTTGACGGATCCATAGTTTCACCATTGTGCAGAAATGTAAGCATAAAATTGCTGCCCTCTCTTGTATAATTCTAAGTCACAGACGTGAGTCACGAGGAGGGAGGATGAGGGTGTCACAGCATAAATGAAATAGGAATCCGACAGTAAGGTAACATCCAAATTCTGCCTGCCATGTGTGTGCTATGTATAGGGTGATTACAATTAAAGTTAAGCACTCAAATGCTGTAGAAATAACACCACTGGTCAGAATGACGTATGGCAGAAGATAAAAAATTGTCTGAAAAGTGATCAATATATGTCGCTGTATTTGTCAGAATACCTAAATGAAAACGCCTGTCATGCACACGACCCATTGAAGTTGGTATAAACACGCCCGGTACACAGCTTTTCCTCCCCCCCCCCCCTTTATGAGTCCTCTCCCTCCGTCAGTTCCTCCCCCCCCCCCCACTTCGTTTTTCCTCTCCTCCCTCCTTTTTTTCCCCCTTCATCTGTCCAGGTCCACACCCGCCGCCCCTCGCCGCCAACTGCCACCCCAACTGCCACTTGGCTGTGGTGTGTCATCTTCGTACCAACTTTATAGTGCAGTGTCCCCAGTGAGTCTTAAGTGTTGTGCGTCTTTTCCGAGGTGTTGCGAACGGATGTCATACTGTCGCTCGGTGTGATTTTTATATCTCTTGCGAACAGAAACCACACTGTTGCCGTGCTTGTTTTTAATTATCTGTGTACTGTTTAACCTGTCTGCGTCCTGTGTATTTTATTAGCATCACCACCCTTTGTTTATGTTTTAACTTTCCACAATTTTCCGCTGTTTTACAATTTAAGTCACCGTTTCACTTGCTTGTATTGTTTATTATCTTCTTCTTATGTTTTAAAAATTCTGTAGGCTGAAGAACGGCGTTCTAAACTGCTGCCAGTCCGCCTCCTTCGGGGGAAATTGAAAATCAATAAAGGAAAGAAAAAGACTTTTCCTCCTTTCGTGTCTTCGACGTTCGCCTTGGCTGTCTCAATGCAGGATCGCGCTCTGCTTGTAAAGTCGTATTACAAGAATGATGACTGTGCACACGTCTCTCAGCAGAAGTTCCGGACAGCGAAGGGTATGAAAAAAGACGCTGGTGCGATGAGTGCGTGGGTATAGAGAAAATGATTCGGAAATTCGAAAAGATGTGTTGTTTTGGTGTGCAACTTGGTAGAGAGAGGAAACAAATTGATTCGATGTCAGTGGAAGCAGTGGCCACAGCAATGCAGGAGGAGGCGAGCGGTGACTACACGCGTGTAGTGCGCTGAGAATTGCCCGAACATTGGACATACCTGTGAGCGCGGTGCGTAAATTCCTACGAAACGTCCTTCGGTGCTATCCTATCAAAATTACCCATGTGCACCAGTTGCTTCCTGTTGACCTGGCAGCAAGAGAGACCTTCGCTTTAGAATTTCTTGTTCGCTTGGAAGTGCACAATGATTGGCTGTCGAAGATTTTTTGGTCAGACGCAGCCCACTTCCATATGACAGGATATGTCAGTACACAGAATTGTGGAATATGGCCAACTAAAAATCCACACGCAAATCAATCAGTTCCACTTCATCCTGTGAAGATCACTGTGTGGTGCGGGTTTATGGCATCATTTATCATAGGGTCACATTTTTTCGAAGGAAGAGGTGCTTCCAGCCCTGTCACCTGTATCGTTACTGGTAAGCCCTATGAGTGTATTTTGCGCAACCAAGTCATTCCAACTCTCCAACAGCGTGGATGTGTAGATGGGATCATTTTTATGCAAGATGGCGCACCTCCGCACCTGATACTGAAGCGCCATTTCGGAAATGCTAGAATTATCAGCCGCCATTTCCCTACTGCCTGGCCGTCCCACCACCTGATCGTAATCCGTGTAACTTCTGGCTGTGGGGCTATCAGAAAGATGTTGTGTTCAGTGTTCCGATTGCAAACTTACATGCGTTGAAGGCACACATTGCGCAGTATATTCTGAACGTGACCTCGGAAACACTTCGATCAGTTGTGGAACATGCTGTTTCTCGATTTCAGCTTGTCACAGAAAACGGTGGCCAGCATATTGAACATGTTTTGCACCAGTCACACTGAAACTAATAATCCGATTTGTTTTTTATAGATGCTTTTAATGTGGTTTTTGGCCTCATGGCAGTTAACAATCGATATGATTGATACTTTTTATGCATTTTTTGGCCTCAGGACAATTAAAAACAAATTTTTCTACCCGGTGTGATATGACTTTGCAGTGGTGGATGGGCTTACGTGGCTGGCCGGTGTGTCCGAGCGGTTCTAGACGCTTCAGTGTGGAACCACGAGACCGTTAAGGTCGCAGGTTCGAATACTGCTTCGGGCAGTGTGATATCCTTAGGTTAGTTAGGTTTAAGTAGTTTTAAGTTCTAGGGGACTGATGACTTAAAATGTTAAGTCCCATTGTGCTCAGAGCCATTTGAACCATTTTAATGGGCTTACGTAACTAACACTTTCGCACCTGTACACCCATGCACACGGAGTAGTACAGTTTGTTTAACGTCAAACGTACACCTTAGGCATTGTTGTATTATTCATTTATCATTTTTAGTCGACCTCTATGAAATTGTGATGATCTGTTCCTACATTTTGTAAGTATTTATTTTTCTTCTGCCATACGTTTTCCACTGCAATTTGACGCCATTCTGACCATTGTTGTCATTTCTACGGCGGTTTGAAAGTTTACCTTTAATTATAATCATCGTGTATATCAACTTGGTAGCCACGTGAAAGGTATGGTTCTCGACGTGCTGTTGTATGTCCATTCTTCGAAGCAGAATCTGGCAAGCTTCCATGTCTACCGCCTGCGGTAGTTGTCTACAGGTAATGGCAGCCGAGGGCCTATGATGCACGTCCCACGTAAACAAAATATCCAAATATCTGTTCACACATACCTGTGGGAGGGGTGCCACGCAGCCCTCCTGGAGGCCCCTTCCAATATGCATCACCTACATTAATGTGGCTTCATGCAACGAATCCATATAGCTTAAACCATACAAGTTCGGAGCGCACATTACTTGATAGGCCAGCAGTAAAAGGTCATCAACAGACGCTGCGCAGAGAAAGCTGTGGTCCACAACATAATGCACGAGAGTTTCCGTTTCAGCCCTCCTATGACAGGTTTCTGTCCGATAGCGTAATATATCATGGAAAGTTAGTAGCCTTGTCAAACCGTATAACATGCGCGTTGTCATCGTCCTCTCCCCACCGTGTTGAATGCAGAGCAAGACCATGTTATATCGTCTCCTCAGAGCACAGTATGAGTCCCCGCTCTACATAATGTGGGCGGCAGCAACCGTCTCGCTTATCGATGTCTGATCGGTCGCCATGGTGAAGCAGCAGTGGTCGTGTGGGCGGCAGTGTTAGTTACAGGAGGCAGCACCGGCTACGACTGCGACGACGGCGCGATGTTCACTGGATGTACACTCCTGGAAATGGAAAAAAGAACACATTGACACCGGTGTCAGACCCACCATACTTGCTTCGGACACTGCGAGAGGTCTGTACAAGCAATGATCACACGCACGGCACAGCAGACACACCAGGAACCGCGGTGTCGGCCGTCGAATGGCGCTAGCTGCGCAGCATTTGTGCACCGCCGCCGTCAGTGTCAGCCAGTTTGCCGTGGCATACGGAGCTCCATCGCCGTCTTTAACACTGGTAGCATGCCGCGACAGCGTGGACGTGAACCGTATGTGCAGTTGACGGACTTTGAGCGAGGGCGTATAGTGGGCATGCGGGAGGCCGGGTGGACGTACCGCCGAATTGCTCAACACGTGGGGCGTGAGGTCTCCACAGTACATCGATGTTGTCGCCAGTGGTCGGCGGAAGGTGCACGTGCCCGTCGACCTGTGACCGGACCGCAGCGACGAACGGATGCACGCCAAGACCGTAGGATCCTACGCAGTGCCGTAGGGGACCGCACCGCCACTTCCCAGCAAATTAGGGACACTGTTGCTCCTGGGGTGTCGGCGAGGACCATTCGCAACCGTCTCCTTGAAGCTGGGCTACGGTGCCGCACACCGTTAGGCCGTCTTCCGCTCACGCCCCAACATCGTGCAGCCCGCCTCCAGTGGTATCGCGACAGGAGTGAATGGAGGGATGAATGGAGACGTGTCGTCTTCAGCGATGAGAGTCGCTTCTGCCTTGGTGCCAATGATGGTCGTATGCGTGTTTGGCGCCGTGCAGGTGAGCGCCACAATCAGGACTGCATACGACCGAGGCACACAGGGCCAACACCCGGCATCATGGTGTGGGGAGCGATCTCCTACACTGGTCGTACACGTCTGGTGATCGTCGATGGGACACTGAATAGTGCACGGTACATCCAAACCCTCATCGAACCCATCGTTCTACCATTCCTAGACCGGCAAGGGAACTTGCTGTTCCAACAGGACAATGCACGTCCGCATGTATCCCGTGCCACCCAACGTGCTCTAGAAGGTGTAAGTCAACTACCCTGGCCAGCAAGATCTCCGGATCTGTCCCCCATTGAGCATGTTTTGGACTGGATGAAGCGTCGTCTCACGCGGTGTGCACGTCCATCACGAACGCTGGTCCAACTGAGGGTCCAGGTGGAATTGGCAAGGCAAGCCGTTCCACAGGACTACATCCAGCATCTCTACGATCGTCTCCATGGGAGAATAGCAGCCTGCATTTCAGCGAAAGGTGGATATACACTGTACTAGTGCCGACATTGTGCATGCTCTGTTGCCTGTGTCTATGTGCCTGTGGTTCTGTCAGTGTGATCATGTGATGTATCTGACCCCAGGAATGTGTCAATAAAGTTTCCCCTTCCTGGGACAATGAATTCAATGAATTCACTGTGTTCTTATTTCAATTTCCAGGAGTGTATTTTTGTGATCCAGCGTAGGATGCAATCGAATCCGGGATGTATCTCCTTCCCACATTCGAAACAGATTTTTGGTTGTAAATGACGATGGCATGGCATCAGCAGATACAATGCATGTTTCTTAAATGCAAATCAGACCTTTGAACTCTGTTCAGAACAAGACATTTTCGGAACTGTGTCCATCTTTCTGTAACAAGACTAGGGGGCGAAATGCTGACACGACGTCTTCCACTGGTAGTTCAAATGGAAATGCGAATATCCCGATTGTGTGGAGTCCCAGACCAGCATGAGCGACGTCCATAGTACAATATTGCCAACAGCGTGTACTGAAGGATCACTTCACATGTTGCATTGTTGATGATCTTTACATACATTACACTTCTCATGACAGATAAATGTGTGCCGATGACGTCGGCATTTTGACCTCTTATCGTAATAACCGTGCTTTTGGTCGTGCCAATTAATTTCGGAACGTAAATTTGAGCGTTATTTATCTGTGTTGACTCGCCATACTGATTTATATGCTTCAGCGGCGTGCACGAAACGGCCGTTTGCAGAGTAAACAACAAAACGCTCACTCTGCGACGAGGCCACAAACAGCATGTCCACACCGCTGCCCTGCTAAAGGCAAACTAGCCCACCACCACCATCCAAGAACTTTTCCATTCCAACTGAAGAAAACCACTATTAACTTATTGTCACTTATTCATGAACCCCTTACCCGCAATTTCGGACTCGTGCAAAAGAGCTGGCTTCGTGTGCATCCATACTTAAAGAAAAGATCTTTGGTCGTCACACCATATATATACAAGGGTAAGGTTCCCAGTGAGCTACAGGAAAGGTGCTATGCTGAATCCGCAACAGTGCCATGTGCAGTGGTTCCCCCACTCTTCATCCCGTCCGTCCGCGATTCGCTACGTCGCTCAGCGTTGACTTGGCAGCCGTCAGAGATGGAACTGTTGCTCACCGCTCTTGCCAAGTGCGCAGTTCGAGCAGTAATCCGGTTTCTCCATGCAAGGAAGTTACCCCCCCATAGCAGGTCAGCAACTGGAAGCAGTTAATTCCATAAATTATCTGGGAGTACTCATTAGGAGTGATTTAAAATGGAATGATCATATAAAGTTGATCGTCGGTAAAGCAGATGCCAGACTGAGATTTGTTGGAAGAATCCTAAGGAAATGCAATCCGACAACAAAGGAAGTAGGTTACAGTACGCTTGTTCGCCCAATGCTTGAATACTGCTCAGCAGCGTGGGATCCGCACCAGGTAGGGTTGATAGAAGAGATGGAGAAGATCTAACGGAGAGCAGCGCGCCTCGATACAGGATCATTTAGTAATCACGAAAGTGTTACCGAGATGATAGATAAACTCCAGTGGAAGACTCTGCAGGAGAGACGCTCAGTAGCTCGGTACGGGCTTTTGTTAAAGTTTCGAGAACATACCTTCACCGAAGAGTCAAGCAGTATATTGCTCCCTCCTACGTATATCTCGCGAAAAGACCATGAGGATAAAATCAGAGAGATTAGAGCCCACACAGAAGCATACCGACAATCCTTCTTTCCACGTACAATACGAGACTGGAATAGAAGGGAGAACCGATAGAGGTACTCAGGGTACCCTCCGCCACACACCGTCAGGTGGCTTGCGGAGTATAGATGTAGATGTAGATGTAGATGTAGATGTAGATGTAGATGTAGATGGAGATTCATTGGCAACGGACTGAGGTTTATGGTGAAGAGTGCATGTCTGTTCAGCACATCTGAAAATAGTGGAGGACTTCGGCTGAGGGTCGCAAGGAAGTTCACGATGGAGAACCGAGCGGAATAACACTGGTTTCGGATGCAATTTTCCAAAAGATCAACAATGAGCTGCTCAAAGATCAGAGGGTCACTGTATGTGAACACAAGTTTCTTCAACAATGTGAGGGGGGAGGTTCAAATGGTTCAAATTCCTCTGAGCACTATGGGACATAACATCTATGGTCATCAGTCCCCTAGAACTTAGAACTACTTAAACCTAACGAACCTAAGGTCATCACACACATCCATGCCCGAGGCAGGACTCGAACCTGCAACCGTAGCAGTCACGCGGTTCCGGACTGAGCGCCTAGAACCGCTAGACCAGCGCGGCCGGTCGAGGGGGGAGGCAACAACGAGAAGTTGTTGGACACTATCGTCACTGGAGATGAAATGTGGGTGTTTCATTAGACCCCCGAAACAAAACGACAGTCTCGTCAGTGGCGTCACTCCGATTCACCGCCACCAGAGAAATTCAGACAAACGTGGTCGGCAGGAAAGATTATGGCGACTGTGTTTTGGGATTGGAAGTGGGTACTCCTCATCGATTTCATGCAACCTGGGACGACAATAAACACCGACAGATATAGTGAAACATTGACCCGACTCCAGCGAGCATTCCAGAATCGCTAGAGACGACGACTGACGGAGGGAGTAGTGCTTCTTCACGACAACGCTCGACCCCACATCACTCGTCAACACACGAGCGTTTGAAGAAATTTGGGTGCACTGTTATGCCCCATCTCCCGTACTGCCTGGACTTAGCCCACAGCGATTATCACCTATTCTCCAAGCTAAAGGAAAACTTAGGTGGCAAACGCTTCAAGAGTGACGATGAAGTCCGAGTTGAGGTCACACACTTCCTCAACGAGTTGACTTCTTCGACTTAGGAATACAAAAGCTGGAGCACAGTCTTCAAAAGTGTGTTGAAAAAAATGGAGACTATGTTGAATATATATATATATATATATATATATATATATATATATATATATATGTGTGTGTTTGTGTGTGTGTGTGTGTGTGTGTGTACATATAAAGTATTCCACACTGCCTGGGTATGTATTTATCCCAATCTTTTATTAGTGTGTCTCCTCTTTGCCCCTCCCCTTCATGCATTTCGTCAACCACATCTCTCTGCCTATCTCTTCCACCCCTACTCTGTCCATCTCCTTCAGCCCCACTCTTCTCCTACCCTACTCTCCATTAATCTCCTCTTTATCCTTAATCTATCCATCTGGTCCTCCCTCACTCTCTGTCTATCTCCTCCTCACCCCTCTATTTGCATCTCTTCCTCCCTCCTCTCTCTGTGTGCATGTCCCTCCTCCCCTCCTTCTATCTGTCCATCTCATCCTCCCCTCTCCCTGTCCACCTCATCCGCTCCCCTCTCATTGTTCATCTCCTCCTCCCTCCCGCATTTGTCCATCTGCCTTCTTTCCTTCCTCTTTCCACCTCCTCTTTTCCCCTCTCTCTGTACACTTCCTCCTCCCCCTCTCTCTGCCAATCTTGTCGTCCCCCTGCCTCTGTCCATCTCGTTCTCTTTCTTTCTCTGACCATCTCCTTTTCTCCACTCTCTATCCACTTCTCCCTCAACCTCTATCTGTCTGTCTCCTAGTCCCCTTGCCTGCATCAATCCCCTCCTCCCTCTACTCTGCCAGACCATGTCCCCCCCCCCCTTTGCTCTCTCTGTGGGTCACCCCCACACCCCCATCCCAATAGAAGGGTAATGGTTCGAACCTCCCGTCCCCCACCAACAGCATTGCTTTCCAGATCGTTACTAATATGTGTACCAGGTTTGGGTGATACCATTCCAGTGGTTTCGGACGAGCTTCTTACCCAAACTTTTGCCTGCGTACGGGCATGTTAGAAATATTTCATACGTAATTAACATTTTGTCACTTATTTCTACACTTATTTCAACTGTATCTGTAGCGAATTTCCCCTGCAGTATCATTTTCACGAA
Organism: Schistocerca gregaria; assembly: GCF_023897955.1. Lineage (NCBI taxonomy): Eukaryota > Metazoa > Arthropoda > Insecta > Orthoptera > Acrididae > Schistocerca > Schistocerca gregaria. The sequence goes on along the minus strand of NC_064931.1, from coordinate 767,162,111 downwards.
GTTCAATGTTTATGACGTCGTACCTCCTGAGCTATGTGTCGTACCTTGATATAATTTTGCAGGTATATCCAATAGTACGTGTGGTTACTGTCTGAGATATATATTATCAATAGAAGAAGTAATCAAGAAGTAATAAATTAAAACATCATGCATGATGCGGCAGTTTTTCACGCATTGCTGTATTGGAAATCATATGTCCTGGACTATGTGTCAGAAAGTAGTATATTTTTGTTGGTTTATATAGTGGAAAATGGGGATATGGATATTTTTTGTGAAAAGTGTTACGAACAGAGTTAGTAGCAAAGAAGTAATAAATTTAAATGTCATGCATGATGCTGCAGTATTTCACTCATCTCAGTTTTTATAACGTCACATCTCGTAATATGAGTAATAATTTTGCTGGTACATTCAGTGGTGTATGCGAATATTGCTTGAAAAATGAGTCATGAACATTTGAGAGCGTTGTCAGTAAGAAAAAATTTCGCAAATGTATGAAATTGTAATTGTGCGTAAAGTGCGTTGCAAGGCACTTAGTTCTCTCATTCTTAAATGTTGGATGAACAAAGCATGAGTATTCGCGCGTCGTGATCTAACTGCTCTTCATCGCCATCCCCAACCCTTTCAATGGTAGGTGATTTTTATCCACATAATGTTTCTTTCCAAGTATACGAAGTTTGATTGAAATCAGTCCGCCGGCAACTGTGGCCGAGCGGCTCAAGGCGCTTCATTCCGGAAACCCCGCTGATGCTACGGTTGCAGGTTCGAATCCTGCCTCGGGCATGGATGTGTGTGATGTCTTTATGTTAGTTAGGTTTAAGTAGTTTTAAGTCTATGGGACTTATGACCACAGATGTTAAGTCCAATAGTGCTTACAGCCATCTGAACCATTTTTTAAATCAGTCCAGTGGCTTAGGAGGAGATGTGGAACACACATACATACCTACATGCACATATACATACATAAATCCGACTCTGTGTTATGTATTGATGTTGCATCTGTTCTTTCAGATACGTTCGAAGTGGAATCAGTTAAAAGAATTACATTTTTGTAGAAGTCGTAAGTGCTATTCGTCTTACGAAGTGATCAAGAAATTCAGCCAATAGCTGTCGTGGCTAGACTTCGGCCCATAAGGGGAGGAATTTTTCCTCGTTCCACTCCGCCCGAGACTCAAGCTGCTATCAAATGAGTACCGAGGATCTTTCAATGCGGTAAAAGGCAGTTTGGGCGCTGGGCTTGCCAACTGCATCCTCACAGTGCAGCGGCGAAGAAAGACTCCACCTGCCTGCGTGCCAGTAGCGTGGTGGGCTTGTGCCGAAGAAATTTAATTCAACAGCTATCACTTGTGATGTGCTTGCAACAAAATGCTGCAACACCAAAGAACGAATTTGAGAATATATGACACGGAAACTTTACCTTGAATCATTTCTCATAATCCCAGATCATTTTTGTTTCAGAATCTCCTATTCAATTTAAAATGTAACGGCCTAAAATTTCAGATTGCACTTCGTTCACGGTCTGTTATTGTAGCTTCTGCAAAGAGCTTAAAAAGAAAGTGAAAGGAGTAACAGGAAAACGTCATAAATTACTACATCACATAGTCGATCGATTAGGAACTGCCTCGTACAAGCCCGTAATGTTTCGTCAGTGCGTCTCTGTTTCAGGAGACGACCCTCTTCGTAGGCCTTCACAGATCTAGGGAAATCACGGGAAACAGGCCAGAAAGGCTGTTTGATTAGTGACCAATGAATAATCAATAAACACAGTTAATTGATATGGCTTCTATTCGCAAATTTTCACCATATCGAATATATCCGTTGTGTCGCTTGAGGATTATAAAAGACGAAGTATCGAGACGCGAGCTACTGTTGCCACGCCACCTCTTATACGCTTACTTCAGACAATGCAGAGTTTAAGCCATTTAATTTCAGGGAACTCTCCCCAGGCAATAGATTCGCTAATTGGAAATAATATTTCGAACAATGTTCCACTCCATACTCAATATTCAGATTAAAATAGATTAAGCGGGAATGAGTGGGAAATCTGGAACTAAAATTTGCAGAATTGAGATTTGAATTTACGTCCACATATGATGATGTCCAGGTGTTTTTATAAAACGTTTCAGGCGAGTATTGACAGTCTCTTCCGGAGAAGATCACGACGTCATTCTTACCATATTTATGAAGAAGAAGATCATGACGCCATTCTTTTCGCATTTATGAGGTAGAAGATCACGACGCCGTTATCATCACACCTATGAGTGTAGCCACCTAGTGTATTTTGGACGGACGTGATTCCGTAACAACGATAAAGACAGAAACTGTTCATTTATTTTATCTCTAAAATAATCTTCTAGTTCAAACAATCTAGATGCTTGCTTGCTTGATGACATCTGAAGCATAGGGCGTGACCTTAATTCTTTTGCTTGACGTTTCGCAATCTGTTACGGGAGAAATCATAAGAGACTATGTAACCAGACGTTTAAATCAAACACCACTTTGATACCATAAACTCTGACCAAGAAGAATTGTTTAACAGTATCCCACCAAAGTCGCCGAGTATTAGCGTCATTGTAATGTTGCCAAAGTTCGCCAGTTCTTCCGAAACTGAGTCATGGAGACCTTTCGGTGCCTTATTTAAGACTATCTGCTTGATTAAATCCCAGTCCGTCAGATCGTTTAGTATGACGTATTCTTTTTTCCCACACTTAGGAAAGTTTTGTTCCTTTCTATTACCGATCACGCATTTTCAGTACTAATGTTGGCATATGGACATATGTTCAGCTTCAGGGAATTGTGTTTTGGTGATACGTATTCCTCAGTGTAAAATGTGCTACTTCAGATTTACCTGCGTTACTAGAAGACAACTGCAGAGGCTGAAAATACCGCTTCAGTTTAAGGTCCTCTTTGTTTAAACACGACCGGTTGCGGGCTCTTACGTAGCCATCATCAGGTGACGTGATGACGATGGAGCGTTGTTCCACGTTGCCACGTATATCCCTACTAAATGAAAAACTTCCATGCCACTCTTGGGAAAATTGTCGTTGTGTTTTACGGTTGATACATAAATTTTACGTCGCCGATTTCCAGTTACTTTTACTACAAATCTGTAGTTCCCCCGTTCAATACGTTCCTTTAAAACTTGTGATGTACCTTTAACACTTTTCATGTAGCTTCCCATGAAAGTTTTTTTTTTCATGTTGAATGTAACTCACTAATTCAAATAATGAGCGGTCAGGGTAGTTTGCACCGCGTTCTCCTTCCCGTCAACAGATGACAGTACTATTGCCACTCTGGTTTACCAGTTTGCTTCCCCCTTCTTGTAGCTACTCTGTGCTCTGTGCTCGCTGGTGGCACACCACGTCCTGTACTAGTCCAACGCGGCGCTGTTAGTCATAGCACAAAGGATACGTGGCCTGGTGTTATTTGCATATTCCTTTACCCAGGCAGTCGTCCGTGGTATTGTCTGGTGCCACTTTGCCATTGACTTCGGTTTTACCACACATAGCCCAACAGTTCTTTCCTGAAATGTTATATGAACTTTCTTGCATTTTATGTGTACTACTGAGTGTAAAAACTATTATTAGCTCCGGTCTATTGTGTATGTTCAGTATACCAGCTGATGATGGGCATTAAGAGCCCGAAACCGATCTTGTTTTAAATAAAAAGAATCTTACAACTAAAGCGGTATTTTCAACCTCTGCTATAATGGTCGATTTGCGGATATTTTTCCGGCAGGATTGTATCTACAAGACAACAGTGCTCATGTTTCTTCCAAAGTGTGGTGTTGCTACTGTTATAGGTCATTATACGTTTCTTCTAGCAGATCCTAGGAGTAAATCTGACTCGAACTCGAAGGTTTGTGTGAAAACCACACAATTACACTATGCATGTTCCTCTTTGAAGTAAGATACCATTCTCTTCCTTCGATGTTTTAACTGACTTACCCAGCAGTTTGACGTCGAATCGGAGGCTATAAAGACGTAAAAAATTATACGAGGATAATTTAAACCGGTAACTGGAATGGTTGAATTTGAATAAATTCTGGACCTCTGAGCTAAATAAAGTTAACACTGCGGACTGATAAACTAAACGACTTCCGAAACACAGTACGGCGTGGCTTGGCGATCCTTTATAATGTCACGACTCGGATTCGAGTCACGGCCCGCGCGGCTCCCCCCGTTGGAGGTTCGAGTCCTTCCTCGGGCATGGCTGTGTGTGTCGTCCATAGTGTAAGTTAGCTTAAGTTAGATTAAATATTGTGTAAGCTTAGGGACTGATGGCCTCAGCAGTTTGATTCCATGAGACCACACCACAAATTTTCAATTTTTGTTTTCCGAATAAACAGTTCGATGTTTCTTGCTATTTCAAGAAGTAAAATGCTGGAATCACTCATTTATCGAATAAGCATACGTTGGACAAATTGAACACGCTTTTTCACAGGCACTCATGATGTTTCCCGCTGCATTAGAAAAAGAGAATGATTACGAGTATGGACTAAAACCTAGAAAGCCAGCACATATTGTAACTTAATGGTATTAACCAAACGAAGATAACAATTTAAGGACAACGACGACGTCATAGCTTTTCTCCAGAAATCATAAGAAAACAGTAAATACGTTGATTAAAAAATCTCTTTGTTTAATAAAAAAGGCCAAAAAGATGGCATGAACGTCCAGTTACAGAAGGTGTTTGAACTCATGACCATTGGTATCAATGCAGTGCTGCAAACTTCTTATCATAGATAGAGTGGTATTCCTTATCACATCGTCGGTTCTAGGCGCTACAATCTCGAACCGCGCGACCGCTATGGTCGCAGGTTCTAATCCTGCCTCGGGCATGGATGTGTGTAATGTCCTTAGGTTAGTTAGGTTTAAGTAGTTCTAAGTTCTAGGGGACTGATGTCCTCAGATGTTGAGTCCCATAGTGCTCAGAACCAGTTTTTGAACCTTATCACATCGGCAGTCATCGAAGCACATGCTCTGACAATTCTCTCTCGTAGCAAATAGTAAATATTTGCCGAATACGATGTATTCATCTAACGTGCCATTGACATGTAAACACCATTCGACGGTTTCGCAAAACAATACTAATAGGAACGGTAAGACTAGTATCGTCGAATCAAGCGAAAGTGAATGATGTATTCGTTCGAAGAACAAGTCGATATGCTTCTCATTTACCGGAGAGTGCCAACGAAATTCAGTGACAGCTAGAGACTTACATGCCGAAAGATACCCTCAACGTATCCACCCTACACGTCGTTCATACAAATGTTTATGATAAACGGAGAACAAGTGGATCTACAGTGCATCGGAAACTTATCTGGCAAAGGAAAGTTACTGACGAGGAAACTGAAATTGGAACTCTTGCCACAGTGGTTCGAGACCCTTGTGCTAGTTCGCGCCAAATCGCAAGGGAATCTGCCATGATCCAGAGTAGTGTTGTTCGTGTTCTGCGTCGCCGCAAATACCACCCTTACCATATCAGTCTCCACCAACGATTAACTGGTACGGATTGTATGCGTCGCAGTGAATTCTGCAGATGGGCTCAACTTTAGATTCGGAGTGATGACACATATATTAATTTAATTTTATTTACTGTCGAGGCTACATTCACGAACCATGGAAATGTTAAATTTCATAATATGAATTATTGGGCAACTGAAAATCCATGTTGGCTGAGGCAAGTTGCACACCAAAAACCGTGGTCGGTGAATGCATGGTGAGGGATTCTGGAGGACAGAATTATAGGCCCCTCTTTCATCGAAGAAAATCTTAAAACTAGGAAGTGTACACCACATTTCTGCAAGAAACGTTAGGTCTCTTATTGGAAGGAATACCTTCAGGGCAAGGAACAGAATGTGGTCTCAACACGATGGGTGTCCGGCACATTTTTGGCTGATGGCTAGAAATGAGTTGAAGAGACAATTACCAAATCGTTGAATTGGACGCCAAGGACATGTGCCGTGGTCGGATCGTTCGCCAGACTTGACGCCTGTGGATTTTTTCTTCTGGGGTTTCGTAACCTCATGTTATTTCCCCACAAACTCTTCAGCTCCTATCACACTTTCGCAGTTATTCTTGATGGCAATAGTTAGTGAATCACCCTGTATATAGTATGGAAGATTTTTTATGTATTTATTGGTATATTTAAGATATATTGAATAGTGAAACTATACCGCAGAACTGGTAATAACTGCCAACAGAACATTTGTTTTTTTTCGTAAAATAGAAAAGTGACATACATTACAAGGATGTGAACATGTAATATTTATGAAAATGGTGAGCGTAACGTATGTCATGACAACAATGTAAACGACGGCCGTAATTAACACTGTTCTAATAAGATATTTTCCAGTTAGATCATGATGCAAAAAATAGTCAGAAAAGTGATCTGGAATCCTGGAGTAGTGTGTCACGTTACACATATGTAGGCGAGCTATTTCGTAGTCTGCAGTTGCTATGAGGGGAGATGAGTTTGCTTGTGCGGCTGAGGACGGCCTATGCGGCTTGTGGGCTAAGGGCACGTTGCGTCCGGTACCGGCCTCCCAGATGAGTAGAAGAGCAGTGTCGCCCGAAATGGGTAAATCCAAAAGCTGGGAATTTAGACGGCTGTTGCTCGCGTGGCCTTTGTGCAGGAGACAGTGCGCTAATAAGTGGCGGATTGTCAGACAAGCTGAGATATGGCTTCTTACAATTCTTCAAGAATCTATCGTAATTCACACTTCAGTATTATAGCAAACCATAATACATCTGCGAGTTCAAAAAAAACAAGGAAGAGCATCCAATGACACAAAAATATTTCAATATGTATAAAGTTGCAGAAGACAATAATTCACAGCCAATACACATTTTCCCAATGAACCAATTATCAACAACAATGGTTCAAATGGCTCTGAACACTGTGGGACTTAACTTCTAAGGTCATCAGTCCCCTAGAACTTAGAACTACTTAAACCTAACTGACCTAAGGACATCACACACATCGATGCCCGAGACGGGATTCGAACCTGTGACCGTTGCGGTCGCGCGGTTAAAGACTGTAGCACCTAGAACCTCTCGGCTACTCCGGCCGGCTCAACAACAATGCTTCATGCGACTGCAACATAAAATATCTAAGATGATAGCGTTGCATGATAGCTATCATCCCTGAAAGCCTTTCATCTGTATTAGTTCCATTTATTGACTTATGACGACTTTTATATAATTTTATTACGCAAATGTTTGTCAGAACATCATATCTTCCACACTTACACAGCACATAAATACAGCACGAATACCTTACATTATTCACACTTGCGTATTTATGTAATGGAAAATTTACTGTTTTACCAGTAACATTATTTCAATATTAACTACAATTAATAACACAAAATCATGGTAATTTAAGAAGTGTGTTAGCTGACACCAACTTTGTAAGAGAATGCCAAAAGACGCTTCCGACAAATAGGCCTAATAAATGTTTAAATAATATTTAACGACAGTCTGTTGTCACCTATCGTGAGCACACCTGCATGAGAATCCAGGCTCATCTATTTATGGAAAAAATATTTATAGTGTATGGTCTGAGTGTGACCGAAGTCTTCTAACATTTCTTTATTTAAATATTGTTTTAATATTTTAGTTTAGTCTAAAAAGTGGTCAAGTAAGTCAAATGATGTCTGTAGAAATTAAGAACGATGTAGTTTTGGTGGGGAGGCTTTCGGCCAATGGAAAATCAGACAGTAGCGAGACGCTACGGGAATCAAGTGGAGACTGGGATTTTTTTGAGTGAAGAGGTCTGAGCGGATTTGATATTTTGAGCGATCTGAATGTGCTCCAGAGCAGGACTCTAACTCTTTCTGCTTGTATTACGAAACTGAGAACAGAAAGTGAGTTATTTATGTTCTTTGTATTGCGTGTGTTAATTTGTGAATCATTATGTTGAACTCTGGACTGTTTGAACTGATGAATATTTCGTGTATTGTGGTCACAAATTGGACTTAGTTTTTGCGTATCCTTGATTAGCTTAGGGATTTTGCTACAATTCTCGTAACGCTCTCAACATAACCTTACTGCATTTCGTAAAGGTATTTTCCGTCTGTATTTTAAATGAATATCGTAGAACCACTGCCCATATATGTGGATGTCCTTTCTTCTGTAAATGTTATTCGACATAATTCTGTCGTCCATATCAATTACAGACGTTAGAAGTGAACTCTTCTTATTGGATTATTCATTTAACATTTATTTTTATTTCTGTGCATTTTATTAAATTCTAGCCAATGCATAGACTATTTCACTGCAGTATCACAGCTACATTTTATAGTTTTTACCGAATTAGCTACTGGGTATGAAAGCAGATGCGCACAGCTCGACCCTACGATTAGATCAAACTATTTTGTTTTTAACAGAGCCGTGCATTGCCCAGCTACCTGAATTACAAGCAATCTCAGGCAAAGTGACAGCTGGTTTGCTCGTATGGACTGCTGTTAAGAAGGGCAACTACTCAGCAGTAACCGTTAGGTACCGTCGCAAGTGCCACTATATTTTGTGCGCTAAGGCCTGAAGATGAAATATGTGAGTTATGTAGCAGCTTCCGTGCCAGTAGCAGCACAGCAGAGCACACCGTTTCGCTTGTGCATGAGCTTCTTACTAGAAGCTACATATTTCCATTTATCTGTGTGTTTTTAGTTGAAACTCATTAATTCCTTAAATCTCTTTTATGTTTAGTAGGCACAATTCCAAGTTTTAATAATTGTCTAGTTTAGAGTTTTCCCTTCTTTAGAGTGGATAGGAACTGTGCTGTGCTCGGATGCGAGCTGAGGTGGTGACCCTTCGCTCCAGCTCCAGTCAGTGATGGCGTCGGTCACGTTGCTTAAGGCTGTTCCCAATGGGCATCATTGTGGGATGCCGGACGTGGGGATCCGAGGGACGTCCAGCACTTTCCAGAAGTCACGCAGTCGATCCATCACTGTGGCAGCCCCGGTTACCACCTGCTTTCATATTAACCACTCGTCTGTTGCCTAGTGGAAGATTGTTTCAAGATGCGGCAGGTAGCGAAACTTTCAGGGACCACTCGAATGGTCTCTGTGATTAATCTGACAAACGACTGCCTATAAGCTTATGTATCAGCCCTAATTCCTTGTATCTCATATTCTTTGTTCTTACACCCAATTTCTGTTGGCGGCTGCAGAGTCGTTCGGCAGTCAGCTTCAAATGCCTGTTCTCCAAATCTCGTCAAGAGTGTTTCTCGAAAAGAACGTCGCGTTCAGCACTTGCTTGTTGGTCGAACATGCCGGTAACAAATGTAGCAGCCCGTCTCTGAACTGCTGACTTACAGATCCATATCACTTATGTCGAATTGCAGTAGGATTTTGGAATAAGTACTGCGTCCTAACGATACGAGTACCGTTGAAGCAAATGACACGCTTTCTGTGACTGATAAGGATCCTGAGTCAAATGCTGTCGCTTGCCCTGTTTCAGTGGAAGATCCAAGCATTCGCTGAGGGTGGGATTACTGGAAGTTGGAAGCTCCAATGATAGGCGCGAAATTGGCCCTTAGTGATAAGACTACCAAGTAGGCGAAGTAGTTTACTGGGTGGGTAGTCATCTCAAATGTGGAACGAGTTATCCAGACGCTATGAAGAGCACAGGATGCAGCTAATTACACAGGTTGTGGCTCATGACGGTACTAATGATCCGTGTCACTTTGGGTCGGAACACATTCTCTCTGGCTTCGGGTGGGTATCTGAACAGAGACAAGGGTAACTCCAGGAAAGCCCCCGGGAAGTGTGATATGACCGCTGCTCTTCTATATATATATATATATAAATAATTTGGCAGCCAGGACTGCTTTCATGTCTTCCTTCAATTCGACATGGTAAGGATCCCAAACACTCGAGCAGTACTCAAGAACAGGTCACACCAGCGTTCTATATGCGGTCTCCTTTACAGCTGAACCTTTCTTTCCTAAAATTCTCCCAATAACACGAAGTCGACCACTCACCTTTCCTAACACTGTTCTCACATGCTCGTTCCATCTCATATCGCTTTGCAACCCTACACCCGGATTTTTAAACGACTTGACTTTGTCAAGCAGAACACTAGTAATACTGTACCCTATCATTACAGATTTTAACTTGCTATTCACCGGCATTAACTTATATTTTTCTACATTTACGGCAGGCTGCCAATCGTCACGACAACTAGAAATTTGGTCTAAATCACCTTGTATCTTCCTACACTCACTCAACTTCGACATCATACCATACACCACGGTATCATCAGCAATCAATAGCAGATTGCTGCCCACTCTGCCGGTGACTACACTTACGTCAGTTTGCACTACGATTTTGAAATACGTACTGTGTTCGAATGATATGAGTAACGGTGAAGCAAATGACGTCTCCATTTATTCAGGGAGTATCGTTTTAGTGAAACACTAGCTAGCTCTTTATTCCCTCGACGTAATGAGTACTATCGACAGATGATCTCGATTCCATGTTTTTATATTTTCAGAAGGTCTTTGACACCGTTCTTTACAAGCAGAATCTAACCAAACTGTATGCGTATGGGGCATAGTCTCCCCTGTGCGACTGGTTTCGTGATTTCCTCTTAGAAAGGTAGAAGTTTAGTAATAACTGAGGGAAAGTCATCGAGTAAAACGGAAGCGATATTTGACATTACCCGAGAAAGTGTTATAGGCTTTCTTTTCCTCTTAATCTGTTTAAACGGTTTAGACAATAATCTGAGCAACCCTCTTAGACTGTTTGCACATGGCGCTATCGTTTACCGTCTAGTAATGTCATAAGAAGATCAAAACCAACTACAAAGTGCATTGGAAAAGAAACCTGTGAGAGATGACCCAAAATAATGAAAAGTGTCAGGTCATCCAACTTACATTGGGAGAAATCATCATCCTAATAAAATAAGAGCTCGCTCGGGAAGATTTAAGTGTTTCTTTCCTGCACGCTGTACGAGAGTGGAGCGGTAGAGAGTCTCAAGAAAATTTGTAGAATTCTCTGCCAGTTCTCAAGCACAAGTTGCAGAGCTGTCATGTAGATGTAGATATTCAAAAGTAGGTGTTACCCAAATAACAAAACTATCATCTCAATGCATAGAGATATTGCTTCCTTGCTATCTTTTGTGGAGTGAAACACTATAAAAACCATTATTAGATAATCTAAAACTGAAACAGAAATTGCTTTTCCTGCATGTTCCAAATGACGCCATCCTCGAGATATGAAGTTTCAACATATGATAGAACCCCACAACTGTGTAAAATAGCATTGTATTTGTCGGGCTGTTTAATTCAGGTAGTAAAAATTCTCAATTTTTCAGCTTTATTGCACAAGGAGAACGCCTAAGTTAAATGTATATATCACATTACAGCAAAAAATATTATACTCATGCGATGTCGAGCTTAGGCCAATAGCTGCACACATCAAAAAAAGTTTTGCATCACCTCGGTTCCGAGAGTTCCGGAACCTGTAAAGAAAACTGGAATTGATAAATACATAAGCATCATGTCCGCCTTTTTTATTGCTCTTGAAAACCACACACTGCTTGTTGTACCACCATACAATGAGACCTTCAGATGTGGTGGTCCACATTGGTATATACACCGGTACCTCTAATACCCAGTAGCACGTCCTCTCGCATTGATGGATGCCTATATTCGTCGTGGAATACTATCCACAAGTTAATCAAAGTACTGTTAGTCCACATTGTCCCACTCTTCAACGGCGTTTCGGCGTAGAACCCTCAGAATAGTTGGTGAGTCACGTCGTCCATAAAGAGCCCTCTTTGATCTATCCTAGGCATCTTCGACAGGGTTCATGTCTGGAGAACATGCTGGGCCCCCTAGTCGAGCGATGTCATTATCATCAAGGAAGTCATTCACAAGATGTGCACGTTGGGGGTTCCATTTATCGTCCTTGAAGACGAATGCCTCGCCAATATGCTGCCGATATGGTTGCACTATCGGCCGGAGGATGTCATTCACATATCCTGCAGCCGTTACGGCGTCCTCCATGACCACCAGCGGCGTACGTCGGCCCCACATAATGCCACCCCAAAACAGCAGGGAATCTCCACCTTGCTGGACAGTGTGTTTGAGGCGTTCAGCCTGATCGGGTTGGCTCCAAACGCGTCTCCGACGATTGTCTGGTTCGAGGTATATGCGACACTCATCGGTGAAGAGAACGTGATGCCAATCCTGAGTGATCCATTCACAATGTTGTTGGTCCAAATTGTACCACGCTGCATGGTGTCGTGGTTGCAAAGATGGATCTCGCCATGGATGTCGGGAGTGAAGTTGTGCATCATGTAGCCTATTGGTCACAGTTTGAGTCGTAACACGACGTCCTGTGGCTGCACTAAAAGCGTTATTCAACATGGTGGCGTTGCTGACAGAGTTTCTCCGAGCCATTATCGGTAGGTAGCGGTCATCCACAGCAGTAGTAGCCCTTGGGCAGCCTGAGCGATGCACGTCATCGACAGTTCCTTTCTCTCTGTATCTCCTCCATGTCCGAACAACATCGCTTTGGTTCACTCCGAGACACCTGGACACTTCCCTTGTTGAAAGCCCTTCCTGGCACAAACTAACAACGCAGAGACGATTGAACCGCGGTACTGACAGTCTAGGCATGGTTGAACTACAGACAAGACGAGCCGTGTACCTCCTTCCTGGTGGAATGACTGGAACTGATAGGCTGTCGGACCCCCTCCCTCTAATAGGCGCTGCTCATGAATGGTTGCATACATCTTTGGGCAGGTTTGGTGACATCTCTGAACAGTCAAAGGGACTGTGTCTGTGATACAATATGTCTATCTTCAGGGATTCTGGGAACCCGGGTGACGAAAACTTTTTTTGTTGTGTGTATATACCATATAATGCTGGGTCATGAAAGATTTCTGCCGCAGCACATCATTGTTTTCTGGCAGTGTGACTAAACGCCATAGTAATTCACAAGTGGTCACGTGACAGCAAAAATAGTCATAGAACACCATGAGGAAGTAGATGAATCAAACTTTCACTAGCAATATTTCATCGCAACGAATTTGTTATATTAACTACCGACCTCCCCCAGCTTTGCTATGGTGGCAGTAACTACCTTTGACCACTATTTTTACTATTTTCCACCGTCTGTATTTGAAATTAGAGTATGGAACATCTGCCAAACATGAATGCATGTGATCTGTGAGAATTTGTGTAGTATTGTAACTTTTTGTGTTACTCATGATTTTTCACGCAAACTTCAGCAACATGTGGTGTCTGCTTTTGCGAATTTGATGGCATCAACGGGCTATGTCAATTCTTTGGACCGTTGCTGCTACATCTGTACCAAACGTGTAATGAAACAGCAACAGTGGACTATTTCAGACTTTGTCAAAGAAGTGTACACTCCATACTTTACGAAAGTGTTGGGAATCAGATAGTGTCATGGGTGTGTTTAAGTTCTAAAGGAGTCCGCATGTGATCTAAGGATAATGTGAAAGTTGGTGTATAACAGTGGTATGGAGTAGTTGAGGATCAGTGTATTCTAGTCCTGAAGCCCTGTGTACACGACGCCAAGCCACAGATCGTTGCGGACTTAAATTGCATGCGGTGCAGTTTAAGTTACGCTTGAGAAGACTTTAATTGTTGTAAACGTAATTGTGCTCCGAAGTACCCAGACCGTCTCAAGGCATCACACATGTGTCACGTCGGTGTAATGTCGTGTCAGTACATATAATTAATTTAGTGCGCATCACTTTCTGTACTTCATGTTGACAGAAGTGTTCGAACGATCTGGGCTGTTACTCTCCTCGTTATTAACGGAAGACGCTTTGACATTACAGTATATCATACATTCTGCACTGTGCTTCTAGGTACCCAAACGACCTGCACACCGACTCTGTGCATGTTTTACATTAGATACTTCTGCGCACATTTATGTACATAAAAATTAAAGTATTGGCAAGCGTTAGTCAAAAAGCATTGTATGCAAGATAAGTCAACGCCGAGCAGTGACGCCGTGGTGCAGTGGGTGGGGGCATAGAGAGCATGGATTGTGTTAGAATTCCTGCAGCGATACTGTCATGGCCTTGGTGCAGGCGTCCAGATGCGATGATGTTAGATCTACGTGAACGCTGATGCTGACATCAGCACTTTCCTGCCAACAACATACACTGACCCTGTACTTGTGGGAGTCTCTGAATCAGAGTGAAGACTGTTACATTTGTTCTTGTATTTCACGAGGGCACAACTTCAAAACCAAAACGGAAGTCACTTATCGGAACACTGAATCTTCGTTGCGTCCTGTGCCTCATAAAACTGATAGTCTTTGTGCTTTACTTTCAATTTTAGGGAACCAACCGTACGACGCTTCTGATGAAGATTATAAAGTTAATGACTGCCGTGAGCAATTATTGTTTTCATAATAACGAGTTGATCAGAGACCTATCACTCTTAAGGGATGTTGTACACCTGTTAACCTCTAAACTACAGGAAAATAACTTGTTGGTCTCTGCAACGTCTTTATCTTGGTTCAGAAACAGAAAAATCTATTTCCTTCCTCAGTTTTATAATGGCAATGACCTCGTGAACTGCCTCGAAATTACTGGTTTGATGCAAATGTTTGGAATCCAGCACGAGGCAAAAGATTCGAACCTCTCCATTAATTATTCAAAACGAAGTCTCAAACTGGTCCTTCTGCACTACGGAAACAAATGTGTTTCCATACCTGTTGGATAGTCAATATATTTAAAAGAGAAGTGTGATTCTTTACTCTTTACTCTGGAAAAGCTTAATTACAGAGAATACGAATGCACCATACGCGGGAATTTGAAATTACTCTCCGGGATACATGTTCAACAGAGTGGCTACATCGAGTACCCCTGCTTTCTAAGCGAATGAGACAGTCGTGCAAAACACAAATACTATTCTCAGAAAATCTGGCCCGTTATAAGGCCGAGAGGTGGAGGGACGAACATATTAGTCGAGCTTAGGTGGGCCAAAGAAAATTCAGCCTCCACTTCACATAAAACTTGGAATTATGAAACAAGTAATTAGAGATCTTCCAAAGCATGGTGACTCTTGAAATGTGCAAGTTAAGTTACCGCACATATCAGAAGCAAATATGAAAGAAAGGTTTTCGTCGAACCCGATCTTCGGAATTTAAATAAAGTCGAAACATTTTAAGACAAAACTAATTATTTTAAAGGACATCTTGCATATCCTTTAAACAAATAGTCAAGAAGTTTCTCGTCAACTTTACCACGACAATATCGTAAGCAACATACTGGATTACTTACAAGTATTGGATGCCTTAGTGAGCTAGAAGTTGCACTCTCTGGACTCCAACGTCAGCTATTTTCCAGGATATCTATGAACTGTGAGTGAGGAACACGTATAAAAGTTCGAGCAAGACAGTAAACAAATGGAACGGAAGCAACATGTCCAGTGGGATGTCAGCATAGCAGCTGAATGTTGCCGGTTGCAGCACAGGGAGTGTCCTTAGACAGTACAGAGAAGAAAATGCAACAGCCAATGGAGAGGAAAGAGAAGAGACGTAAGGATTTATGCGTTTTCAGCTGGCCTGAAGAACATAATACTTCATTGTAACGTTACGTGTACCTTATTTTACAATTTTTAACCAAGTTTTTTCTTTGAATATACCTATTTTATGTTAATTTTCTCGATCTTAATCATTACTTTGTGAAAAAAAACTTGAGTGATAGCTGAAAACTCTTAGCGTTTTTGCACTTTGCATACCAAAAAACATTACGACAACCTAAAACCATTGAGAAAGAAGATGGTACAAATGACTCTCAGCACTATCGGACTTAACTTCTGAGGTCATCAGTCCTCTAGAACTTAGAACTACTTAAACCCAACTAATCAAAGGACATCACACACATCCATGACCGAGGCATGGATGTGTGTGATGTTTGACAGTAGCGGGCGCGCGGTTCCACACTGTAGCGCCTAGAACCGCTCGGCCACCCCACCTGGCGAAAAAAAAAAAGATGGGAAGTAAAAACTTTTAGACCTGTGTTATTGGCGTTCCTACATCTTGTTAACTTCTTTCACATCTGTTGTTAGCAAAGACCCCAACAAGTAACATACAGTTCGATTAAAGAAAATAAATGATTGATATAGTTTTCCGATCCAAATTCTTATGTTATAATCCGTTCATTTAGTACCACGATACATTACATCTCTACTAAGATGTATAACGCATCACCGGAGAAGGTACTGACATTAAATTATCTTTCCAATATTCACTTACCTTATAATTCATTGCTTCCCTTTATTCGTGGTACAAACAGAAATTAGTGATCACATCACAAATACGTTAATACGTATGTCAAAGAGAAGCTCGTATTACTTGCGTTATTATTATTATTATTTAAGTGCATTTCTATCTTATTACGGTTCCAGTTCTAATTTCTTTTTTGGATATTCAAGAAATTAAAAACATAGAATGACATTACATACGTAACATGGAAATAAGACAAATTGTTTAAGCAGTTAAAAAATATGTGTGTGAAATTTCAGATAAAAAAATTATTTAAGGAAGAAAGTAAATTTTATTAATGGTAGAACTACTAAAAATACAACTCTAATTGCAATTAGCAAGGGTTTTCACTGTAGCTTTGTAATAAATCGAAAACAGTGCGTCAGATGTTGAGAATGACAAGCATCTGGATGAGTCCTTTGAACTTTTTATGGAATCGTTATGATCGTTATCTTGAAATACACTCCTGGAAATTAAAATAAGAACACCGTGAATTCATTGTCCCAGGAAGGGGAAACTTTATTGACACATTCCTGGGGTCAGATACATCACATGATCACACTGCCAGAACCACAGGCACATAGACACAGGCAACAGAGCATGCACAATGTCGGCACTAGTACAGTGCATATCCACCTTTCGCAGCAATGCAGGCTGCTATTCTCCCATGGAGACGATCGTAGAGATGCTGGATGTAGTCCTGTGGAACGGCTTGCCATGCCATTTCCACCTGGCGCCTCAGTTGGACCAGCGTTTCTTGCTGGACGTGCAGACCGCGTGAGACGACGCTTCATCCAGTCCCAAACATGCTCAATGGGGGACAGATCCGGAGATCTTGCTGGCCAGGATAGTTGACTTACACCTTCTAGAGCACGTTGGGTGGCACGCGATACATGCGGACGTGCATTGTCCTGTTGGAACAGCAAGTTCCCTTGCCGGTCTACGAATGGTAGAACGATGGGTTCGATGACGGTTTGGATGTACCGTGCACTATTCAGTGTCCTCTCGACGATCACCAGAGGTGTACGGCCAGTGTAGGAGATCGCTCCCCACACCATGATGCCGGGTGTTGGCCCTGTGTGCCTCGGTCGTATGCAGTCCTGATTGTGGCGCTCACCTGCACGGCGCCAAATACGCATACGACCATCATTGGCACCAAGGCAGAAGCGACTCTCATCGCTGAAGACGACACGTCTCCATTCGTCCCTCCATTCACGCCTGTCGCGACACCACTGGAGGCGGGCTGCACGATGTTGGGGCGTGAGCGGAAGACGGCCTAACGGTGCGCGGGACCGTAGCCCAGCTTCATGGAGACGGTTGCGAATGGTCCTCGCCGATACCCCAGGAGCAACAGTGTCCCTAATTTGCTGGGAAGTGGCGGTGCGGTCCCCTACGGCACTGCGTAGGATCCTACGGTCTTGGCGTGCATCCGTGCGTCGCTGCGGTCCGGTCCCAGGTCGACGGGCACGTGCACCTTCCGCCGACCACTGGCGACAACATCGATGTACTGTGGAGACCTCACGCCCCACGTGTTGAGCAATTCGGCGGTACGTCCACCCGGCCTCCCGCATGCCCACTATACGCCCTCGCTCGAAGTCCGTCAACTGCACATATGGTTCACGTCCACGCTGTCGCGGCTTGCTACCAGTGTTAAAGACCTCTGATGGAGCTCAGTATGCCACGGCAAACTGGCTGACACTGACGGCGGCGGTGCACAAACGCTGCGCAGCTACCGCCATTCGACGGCCAACACCGCAGTTCCTGGTGTGTCCGCTGTGCCGTGCGTGTGATCATTGTTTGTACAGCCCTCTCGCAGTGTCCGGAGCAAGTATGGTGGGTCTGAAACACCGGTGTCAATGTGTTCTTTTTTCCATTTCCAGGAGTGTATTATGTGGAGGCATTATTCGCTTGAAATGATGACTGAGAAAACTGAATACACTGATACACTGTTTGTAATGTAATTTGCATATCTTACCAAGTTTCTCGCACTACGTGCATGGAAGTTCCCGTGAAGAAATACAGAAAGGGCAGTGAGCTGGGAGAAATGTAGGTTTGTTGCTGGCAATAATGATATATCGTCTGTTGTATCTAATTAATCCGTAGCCTAATAATATAAAGTCAGGTTAGAAGCAGTTTCATGTACATAATACGGCGTTTCACTGTTCCGTTGCAGTGTAGTTTTGAGATTGTATTATAATGTATTGTATGTTAACCGGGGGCCTAGAAACGACGGAGAGGCTCCGTCCCCGCCGCAGCCGCAGTGGTCCACAACCCCACGACAACTACCGCAGTCCACTTCCCCCTTCCGCCGCCCCACACCGAAACCAGGGTTATTGTGCGGTTCGGCCCCTGATGGACCCTCCAGGGAACGTCTCACACCAGACGAGTGTAACCCCTATGTTTGCGTGGTAGAGTAATGGTGGAGTACGCGTACATGGAGAACTAGTTTCGGAGCAATCGCCGACATAGTGTAACTGAGGCAGAATAAGGAGAACCAACCCGCATCCGCCGAGACAGATGGAAAACCGCCTAAAAGCCATCTACAGAGTGGCTGGTTCACCGGACCTCGACACAAGTCCGCCGGGAGGATTCGTGCTGGGGACCAGGCGCTCCTTCCCGCCCGGAAAACAGTGCTTTGGACCACACGGCCAACCGAGTTTTGAGATTGCTTAGTGGATTCTGCAGACTGTCTGTTCGTGTCTGCTGAAACTGCCATCCAGGATGAGAGATTTTTAAACGAAAATGATACTGACGATTATTTCAGTTATCGTCTAGATGCGAAGGTTAGAACACTGGATTCTCACTGCCGATGCAGACGTGAAGTTTTTGGACTTCCATGGATTCCTGTTTTCTAAAGTGTACCGTTTGAGGCCGATGCTATAGTGTCTTTTGTGGTAGGACCTCGACCGATTGCTTCAACCATTCTTCTCCAAATGAGCTTTTTTTCCGTCTCTAATGACATCAAAGCTGACCCCAACTTTCAGTTCTTTTTCATAAAAAGGCCAGTTTGAAGATAGGAAATTTCTGAATAAATGATTTTTGAGTATCTCTCCATGCTCTCTGAATGACCGGGGCACGATTGACCACGTCTATTTGGTTGTAATTTATGCCATCGTTTGATATTTTGCCCCTAATTTTTAAGTTTTCGCTTGTTGCATAAATATATTTGAAGGGTTTCAATCTACTTTTGACGCTGGATTTGTATTTCAATTAGCTCTGCACAATCTCCGTTCCTTGATAGACCGCTTTCAATACATGATTTACTGCGTTAAAAAGTTGCGTGACATCAGGAATCCTTATAAGACGTTTCAGGTAGGAGGCTTCGGTCTTCGATCACTGGATATCTTGGAAGCTGTATGACAAATCCAGTAAATCAGATTCATTCACCAAACTTGAGTGATTTCCTCCGCTTCAGATTACTCAGTCTTATAACACTACCCATACTGTTACTGATGACTAATTACATTGGTCGAATGTTTACGTAAGCTCTAAAGGAATGCAGCTGTCTGAATGTACATGGTTGACTGAAGATAAACCCTTAGAAAACCACATGCAGTTTGCTAGGCACTTGGAACTGAACTTCGTTCACATTTATGCCTTGCGCTGCTGTGCCTGTGGTAACAGTACTCCCGCAGCTAACGTTCTCGTTAATTATTACGTAGCTCTATGTCAATCCATGCTGTTTCCCGACAACATCTCGTCGCGGTGAGGTTAATCTCACGGCTACATTCTGTTGACCTACTGTTTAGAGTCTCTTAACTTTTCTGCCTTGCTGTACACGCTGTGTCCCACGACACATGAATTAATTCTTTTATATAAAAATTGCTGTGAAATTCATCTCATAACAGTATTAGACGGTTTTAATGCCTCATCCCAAATTACATTTTGTCATCAGACACTTATGTGCTGTAAGCTAACCAGAAACAAAGACCGATAATGCGAACTGCGGTATTTTCTTTATATTTGATGTACAAAACGAACAAATGTGCAAATGAAACTCTAGATCTCCATGAAACTAGATCTGAAGTTTGTTATATTATAAGACAAATTAATAACATTCAGTTTCAAAGTTTCTTGTAACAAACGCTTAGGAGAAGAGCGGCAAGTCTAATGTTAGCACCCTCGTAGGCGGAAGAATTTAAAACGTGCCTACGTAGTACTTACATTTTTTATTCTCTGAGCAGCTACGTATGCTCATGGAAGTTGTGGCACCTTATGATCATGTCTTGTTCAGACTCAGCCTCTTCTCTCTGTTTAATCGGTCTGACAGGACAATTGTCTGTGATGCCGATACATATTACCTAAAGTAATATTAGTTGTATAGCCCGATTGTGGGCATAACACGATTAGAGCAGCATATGCCGAATTTTGCATTATAATGTTTGAATCTGACAGAGCACTGAAAGACCTAAGGGCAACGGGAGTAGACAACATTCCATTAGAACTACTGACAGCGTTGGGAGAGCCAGTCATGGCAAAACTCTTCCATCTGGTGAGCAAGATGTATGAGACAGGCGAAATACCGCCAGACTTCAAAGAGAATATAATCATTCAAATCCCTAAGAAAGCAGATGTTGACAGGTGTGAAAATTAACGATCTATCAGTTTAATAAGTCATGGTTGCAAAATATTAACACGAATTCTTTACAGACGAATGGAAAAACTGGTGCAAACCGATTTCAGGGATAATCAGTTTGGATTCCGTAGAAATGTCGAAACACACGAGGAAATATTGACACGATTTATCTTAGAAGATAGGTTAAGGAAAGACAAACCTACGTTTCTATCATTTGTAGACTTAGAGAAAGCTTTTGATAATGTGGACTGGAATACTCTTTCAGATTCTGAAGGTGGCAGGGGTAAAATACAGGGAGCGAAAGGCTATTTATAATGTGTACAGAAACCAGCTGGCAGTTAAGAGTCGAGGGGCATGAAAGGGAAGCAGTGGTTGAGAAGAGAGTGAGACAGTGTTGTAGCCTATCCCTATTCAATCTGTATATTGAATAAGCAGTAAAGGAAACAAAACAAAAATTTGGAGTAGGAATTAAAGTCCATGGAAAAGAAATAAAAATTTTGAGGTTTGCCGAGGACATGGTTATTCTGTCAGAGACAGCAAAGGACCTGGAAGAGTAGCTGAGCGGAATGGACAGTGTCTTGAAAGGAGGATATAAGATGAACATCGACAAAAGGAAAACGAGGATAATGGAATGTAGTCGAATTAAATCAGGTGATGCTGAGCGTATTATGTTAGGAAATGAGAAATTTCCAGTAGTAAGGCAGTTGCACGCAGCGACTGTTATATTGACTTGTAAATAATAGATTTCAGCTATCAGTCGTCCTATTGAAATTTTATTGGCACATCTAGATTTCAGCTAGAAACTAGCCATTCTCAATGTTAAGAATACAACAGGTACATAGTTAATGATGTCATAAAAAGTTGGAATTAATGGCTTAACTAATATGGTTTGTATGTTACATACCACTATCATTTTTGATCAATGCATGTAATGCCTGTTGGTCGGGCTTCATCCACAGTTCATTGAATACTAATATTTGCGGAAGGCGGGCTGTATGGAGAACACATCGGTTGGTTACATGGCGCCATGTACTACGTATTAACCTCAAGGGAAGTACACCATTTGGAATGTAATTACATAAAATGGAACATCAGTAAACTTCTTACATTGTCGTCCGACTTATTTCATATTTATCATCAAGTAATAAACTTTCCAGTTTCACTCCTTGTGAGTCCGTTATTATTATTAAACCATTTAAATTACGTCAGGTGGGTAAAACTTTTTTAATTTTAAAAACCTTTTTCTATAAAATTTATAAAACGCTGGAAAACACGTGCTGTATACATCTATTAGTTGATATGGCTTAAAAATATTTATTTTTATATTATATCTCCCTTTATTAAAATGTAATAAGTATATTGTCCGTCATATGTACTAAATAGTTCATAGATGGCGCCAAACATCAGTCAGATGCATGGTTATTACAATTTGGCTATTTCGCTATGGATATAGAGGGTGCTAACATCTTTCTCCCTTAAAGCCCTGAAAGCCGATTTTCCTTGTAAATGTAAAACAACCAATGTATGGAATTGCTGTTAATAATACAACGAACATGTCACCTCTGTGAAGATACGGGATAAAGGCCAGGAAAAGGGATATGATGTGCACCTGAGTTGAATACTCAACAACAAGAAACTTATGAACGACATATAATCAGAAAAAATGCGTTGTATTTGCAGACACGAACCTCATCGGAACTAATTTTCGTGGACGAAGTTAGTGTCCATTGACTTTTTGTATATATTGCTGGATAATGTCGTTGCATTCTGATCTTTATGCCCCTAGAGTTTATGCTGAAAATGGGCCATCGGCTTTATCGGCCCTGCCATTTGCAGAAATGAGAAATAACTACTAATAAGAGTGAGAAATACTAGAGTTTTAGGTCTCAGGGACAACTAGGTCATTAGGAGCGGGAAACAATACTTTGTACTGCGCCGTCACGCAAATATACTGCTTGTATGTCATCTAGGATTTGGTCAAGGCGCCCCTTTATCCGTACGGACGATGCGTTGTGTAGTGTTTGATAAAAAGAAAATGAGCAACCGACGATAGAGGAGTGTTGCCAACATTTTATGAAATTTCTTGCACAGAAAAATGCTACAATTGCGTCACTGTCTACTACCGAAATGCCACTTACTCATCATGCATGGAAATGAAATTTGGTCCTCATATTTAACGACACTAGCCACGAAGCAGTGATTGGGCGGCATCGTTTATTTACCGCGCTAATTCCTTTTAAGAGATGTAAGTATTCTCAGACCGGGAAGTTTTGGCGACAGATTTCGTAACGATGATACAACAAATCTGTCTGCGTTATTAATTTTACCTCCTAAGATACCACCATAATTATTGCTTACAGTGTACCATTGATATAGTACGGTGTCTCGGTCAAAAAGGACAGGCTTGTTTTTGACACAACGTAAATTGGTACCACAATGCTTTTTCTCATTTCACGTCTATTACTACTAATATAACCGACTCCTCTGCGAGGTCCCTAGCCTACGCTGTTGTGGCAGTTCGAGCCAGAGGTAACAATTTAGAATCCTAAGGGTGGAAGACATTTTCACCACCAGTTTTTGGTGGACAAGAAAAGGAGAGGTGACGGTGTATAGTTTCTGATCACTAGACAAGAAGCCAACAACTCCAGCATCATAGAGCCCATTTTCTCACATGAAATTTGTTTTAATTAATCCATTAAATTTCAGGACTAATGAAGTCAAAAACTACAACACTAGAAAAAATGACCTACATTGGTCTCATTAACCCACATTTGCTCAAAGAATATCGACTTATGTTACTACCAAAATCATTGATTACATAGTCAATCAAATTAAATGTTTGGCAAATAGCAAGACTAAATTTGCAAGTACGCTAAAGAAGTTCCATCTGGATACCGCTTCCTATCCCATACAAGAATTTTATTTAGGATCTTCTTGCTTGTTTAGTGCAGAAGAAGTATACACTTACTTCTGTTATAAAGCTAAATATTACTTTTTTGCTATCTGTAAACGGTCAGCCGAAAGCTATATATTTAAAAAAAAATTAAGGTACTAACCTTTAAAGCTACACCCTCCAGGTGATTGCGATATATCGTGCAAGAACCCCATGAGACATGTTGGTAACAAACAGTGTTGACTAAAAGAAGCACCTCGAGATAACAGGCCTTTCTGTGTCTGATCAGTTGATTGAGAACAGTGTGGCGCCCAAGCGTCTCGTAAAGGAATGCTTCCCAACTGCCTGTCCATTGCAGGAAAGGAAATTTTTTCGTCTGTCGTCCTATTTTCGCCGTATTGTATTGCTAGTGATTTCTGGATTCTAGAAATAATTTATTAAACTCACGCTCCATATGGTGTATACCAGAAATATATACGGAAATTATATCTTAAAAAATTCATAACTCCCCGCAAGAGATAAATTACATCCCAGGCGGTGTTAGCCCACGGATTACATCGGCCCTTCGCATCAGGTTATAATGTTGTCACAACAGCGATATGGTTCATCGTGTTCCTGCGACGCAGAAATTGGGAATGAAGCAGACTTGCCGCACCTAGCAGTAGCGACCCGTTTTCAGTATACCGCTGCCATCCGAGAGTGTTGAGGTGTGCTGAGTTTGGATCGCAGCAGCCGGTACGACATCCGTTTAAATTTTCAACAGTCCGCTGAAAGCGCCCCTCTCGCGGTTCATTTGC
Source organism: Schistocerca gregaria (assembly GCF_023897955.1). NCBI lineage: Eukaryota > Metazoa > Arthropoda > Insecta > Orthoptera > Acrididae > Schistocerca > Schistocerca gregaria. Next base: position 767,137,584 of record NC_064931.1, on the reverse strand, counting down.
TCGTTATTGTCGACATAGAGCGTCGCGCCAGCACGCTGTAGTAATATCTTCACACTTGGTTCCACACAAGTGGATCTTCCTCTCACCGCTCGCAATAAAATACTATTAATCGCTCTCCATTGCATTTTTGTGTGTTCCGCCTTATTTTTTATGATTACAGAAATTGTAAGGTACAGAAATACTCGACATATTACTTTTTGTTAGTTAGCTGTCTATTCATCCATAGAAAATGTCACACGACATTACACATGTCAGGGTAATACATGGCAGGAAAAAATTACACTTTTCATTTACAATTACAGTTAATTCCAGATCTAATAGCACACTTCTTCTTTTTTTCTTCTTCTTTTCGTTTGGGCCTAATTAAGACAACGGTGTCCGTTTCAACTCTTCAGTTTCATCTTAGCCCAGCAAAATTTCATTTTGTCCTCTCTCCTGTACACTACAGCAGTAAGCACCTTCGGATTTTCTGTTCCCTGCGCCCCAGTTTCCTGACTTCCTTGTTCATCAATAGGTATTCAGATGCGAACTATACCGAGGCTGTTACTACTGAATTGCAAGGTTTGAACTGGAAAGGTATTTGGAAATACTCTACTGGCCATTAAAATTGCTACACCAAGAACAAATGCAGAAGATAAACGGGTATTCGTTGGACAAATATATTAAACTAGAACCGACATGTGATTACATTTTCACGCAGTTTGGGTACATAGATCCTGAGAAGTCCGTACCCAGAACAGCCACCTCTGGCCGTAATAAGGGCCTTGATACGCCTGGGCATTGAGTCAAACAGAGCTTGGATGGCGTGTACAGGTAAAGCTGCCCATGCAGCTTCAACACGATACCACGCTTCATCAAGAGTAGTGACTGGCGTATTGTAACGAGCCAGTTGCTCAGCCACCAGACGTTTTCAATTGGTGAAAGATCTGGTGAATGTGCTGGCCAGGGCAGCAGTTGAACATTTCCTATGTCCAGAAAGGCCCGTAGAGGACCTGCAACATGCGGTCGTGCATTATCCTGCTGAAATGTAGGGGTTTGCAGGGATCGAATGAAAGGTCGAGCCACGGGTCGTAATACTATTTAATGTCCCGTCAGTGCGAACAAGAGGTGACCGAAACATGTAACCAATGGCACCTTATATCATCACACCGGGTGATATGCCAGTATGGCGATGACGAATACACGCTAACAATGTACGTTCACCCTGATGTCGCCAAACGCGGATGCGACCATCGCGATGCTGTAAACAGAACCTAGCTTCATCCGAAAAAATGGCGTTTTTCCAATCGTGCACCCAGGTTCGTCGTTGAGTACACCATCTCAGGCGCTTCTGTGTGTGATGCAGCGTAAAGGGTAACCGCAGCCGTGGTCTCCGTGCTGATAGTCCGTGCTGCTGCAAACGTTGTCGAACTGTTCGTGCAGATGGTTGTTGTCTTGAAAACGTCCCCATCTGTTGACTCAGGGATCGAGATGTGGCTGCACGATCCGTTACAGCCATGCGGATAAGACGCCTGTCATCTCGACTGCTAGTAATACGAGGCCGTTAGGATCCAGCACGGCGTTCCGTATTACCCTCCTGAACGCACCGATTCCATATTCTGCTAACAGTCATTGGATCTCGACCAACGCGAGCAGCAATGTCGCGATACGATAAACCGCAATCGTGATAGGCTACAATCTTACCTTTATCAAAGACGGAGACGTGATGGTATGCATTTCTCCTCCTTACACGAGGCATCACAACAACGTTTCACTAGACAACGCTGGTCAAGTGCTGTTTGTGTATGAGAAATCGGTTGGGAACTTTCCTCATGTCAGCATGTTGGAGGTGTCGCCACCGGCGCAACCGTGTGTGAACGCTCTGAAAAGCTAATCATTTGCATATCACAGCATCTTCTTGTTTTCGGTAAAATTTTGCATCTGTAGCACGTCATCTTCGTGGTGTAGCAATTTTAATGGCCAATAGTGTATAAATGCTCTTGCGGGAGTGGTAGACCCTCTCCAAATTGGCACATCTCGAATCCATTGCCAATTTTTCTCTGAACTTCAGATGGGGCTTCTGTATGTTTGTATACTGACCTTGAAACCGGTCTTAGGTGCTATGTTGTAGAGCCTCTGTAGATGGTCAGTAGCCTCCCTTATACTCTTGGCTAACCAGGCTAGGTCATTTGTAAAGGCTAGGCAGTCCATTTCAGTTCTTGACGGTAATGAAAAATTGCGTTTCTTGATAATCTTCCGCAATACACAACTGAAAAGCACACACGAGAGGCTATCACCTTGTTTAACTCCAGTTTGAATGAGGGAACTTTACGAGAATTCGTCTCTAAATTAGATTTTGGAGGTGGTGTTAATCTGAGTGCCCCAGACTACTCTTGTGATCTTCACAACTAGACCCAGTGTTCAAAGGGTGGAAATCAAGGTCTGCCTGTCTATCGAATCATATGTCTTTTGAAAGTCCACGTCAGCTGGTACCCAGGAATGTCCGCCGCGACTCCGGTGTGTAAGGTGGTCTTGAGGTTTTGTATTTGCTCTGTGCAACATCTCTTAGCCCAAGAGCCATCCTGATATTAACCTAGTTGGCTGGTGACTCTAGTCAGCAGGTCTTTAGAGAAAATCTTGTAGATGACGGTTATCAATGTTATTGGTGTATAGTGGTCGAGGTCAGTATTACCACCTTCTTGTGAATAGGATGAAGTGAGACCCATCCTTCAGATAAAGTCTGTGTTATACATATCTCCTGTATAATGTAATGGACACTCAGTACAGATTGTTCACCTGCATCTTTCCACATTCACGCTATTATGCCATCGTCACCAGAGGCTTTCATGTTTAGAGGCTCCTGACAATCTTTTATTTTCCTTTCCTGGATGGTGGCGTGAGATATGGATTCCTAAAAGGAGGCTCATGTAAGAAGGATACTCTCTACGTTCCACTGCATTTAAGAGCTTTTGGAAGTACCTTGAATGAATTGTTTTACGGAAAATTCTCATCAGGTCCACGAAGCAAAGAGTAAGGGTTGCGTACGCCATGGTCCGCTTTTTGAGTCCCCTATAGAGATCACTTCAGTTGTTGTTCCTGAAGTCCTCATGTGGCTATTGTTTAACAGGCGATCGAAAAGTTTCCCTTAGAAGGCCATACAGTCCAGAAACATTATGCCAGTGAGGTACAATCGCCGTGAGCACTGAGGCAATCATCCCACCGACAAACCAGTTTGTAGGTACCCGATTGGTAAAACACGGTGCCCTGATGCGTGAAAAGTCCGTAACTGCCTGCTGCACAACCTCATTCGACTGGATAAGGGATCTAAGGCGTGATAATCACATGGGAGAGATCAGAACTGTAGGGTGCGAGCTTGAGTCTGTCCCATTTGGGTCGGCTTAACTTCTGGCTGTCGTCCCAGATCGACCAGCGTTTTGTTTCGAATCACGACTAGCCCAGAACTAGGCACATCATTCCACAATGGTGGCTTTCGACAGACATGCTGTCCCATACACATTATTCATTCTCCGATGGATGTCTTTCAGTGTTCGCCCAACGGCAGCCAAAAAAGGAATAACACCACGCTAGTCTAGTTTGGACCCATTTGGTAATAACGTCGCCATAGTTGACGTTTCTGCATGTACCCCACGCATGCCGGAAAGACCTTAATGCCACACCAATGCCTTGCCTACATGTCGCTACATACTCGCATATGGAGTCGCGCTACGTTGCATATACGCTGCTGCAACGCCCTCAAACTGAAAATTTTCGATCGCCCCATACATCAGGGAGTTGGTGTAGTTTCCATTGGTGTTGCGGACACCGTTCGCAATTTAATTTTTTATTTGTGTTGAAAAGGCCGGGTAGCTGGACTCATCATTACACTGAATCTACTTGATACAGGCTCTATGCCTTTCCGGTATAACCTGGTCACACTCTAAGTTCCATCAGGGATGCCTACCTTTCTTGGGTGAGGCGTGGATGGTTTCTTGTGCATCACCTTGCAAAGCTGTTTGTAGGTTGTGCTACCATTGTTTATGTGTAATTTTCCTTCGGGTGATCTAAAGGTGCAGTCCACATCATCCAGTTGTAGAACCTTGAACATCGATGTCTTAGAGTTTTTCGTAATGTTAGATGATTTCCTAAGGTTGACGTTTACTGGGAAGAGGTAATGGTCATTGTCTAAGTCAGCTCCTCTTTATACCATGATATTTTACATCTTCCTGTGGTACCTCCAATCTGTAGCTACATGGTCTATCTGAAATTCACCAAAGAGGGAATTTGGCGTCTTCTGTGTCCTGGAATTCGTGTGTAAGTGTCTGGAGGTAATTAACTTTTGAATCTTGTTACATTTGTCACTAATGTCTCTAAGGCGCTCCCCATTCCTTTTGATCCTCTTAAGGGCTGCATAGTAGCCAGTAATTTACGAAATTTTTCTCCTTGTCAACTTATACTCCTAATCACCCATTAGCATGGTAGTGTTGCTGTGTGATCTTGTGCAAGGTTTCTTCTAGAACGCTGCAGTAGTGTTATATTGCTTCTAGGTTTCCTCCTGTTAGCGTCATTCGTAGTTTCGTGAAATTTTACTATGATATACACTTTACTGCAGAACCTTAAGGATAATGATGAGGTCCTAACGTTAGGTGAAGTGAACCTAACACGTGACTGATCATCCTTTGATGTACAGTAAAGCCAGTGCCGAGATGTGGGAATGTCTGTATCACTTTGATATGTGGTTTCCCCTTATAAAATACCTGTGTCCTTAGGGTCCCATTGCATCTTCATCCTTGAACCGAGTCTCTAGATGCACTGCCATCTCGATGGTGTACTTGTCCAGCACTTCCTGCTTTTGTCAAGGAGTTGTTGACTTCGGCTACGTAGGTAATATTTGCCTCGTGTTTACATTTTTATGGTTCAAATGGCTCTGAGCACTATGGGACTCAACTGCTGTGGTCATCAGTCCCCTAGAACTTAGAACTAATTAAACCTAACTAACCTAAGGACATCACACACATCCATGCCCGAGGCAGGATTCGAACCTGCGACCGCAGCAGTCTCACGGTTCCCGACTGCGCGCCTAGAACCGCGAGACCACCGCGGCCGGCCTATTTGTTATCTCTCAGGGTATTATATAAGTTAATATTTCTCTTCATTGAGTCCAAAGAATGTTTAAGTAGGGTCACCCAGAAGTTACACTATTTATTCCAATCTCATGTCCCTGGCTCCCGTTTACATTCTTTGTACTCTTTCGTTTGTCTAAAAAACTGAGTTCCTTTCACCCCACAATGAAAACGATGATGAACTCAGGGACATGAAAGGAGGTTAACAATTTCCATAATTGATCTTGAGTAGTCAGTTTTCCAGTAACATGCATTATACTCTGGAAAAGACGTTTAATTTGTTAAGTTTTACCAAAACTAATTTCTTTACGAACTCCTACTTTGCGTAATTTAAGCAATCATTGACGTCGTCATTTAAAAGATATGCTTAAACTGTTTTTAATATGTTAGAGTCAGTTATCTCGTGTTCAGGGATCGCTGCAATGTCAGTGGAAAGAGGTCGGGCAACGCACATGGTCTACAAAGTTGTTCCTTATCGTGAAAATGTGTACCTCACCAAAATATGAATCTTTTGAGGTAGTACAAGTTTTTGTTACAGGGTTAGGAAAAAGAGAGTTCATCGCAGTACTGGCACACTTCTAGACGGCCCTCTGAGTCGGCTACTCTAACGTCACTGCTCGATGGCCGGCGAACCCGTATGGTATTCAACGGAATCGTAAAATTTGAACCTCAGTTTCTCGACGACGCTTCAGAAATGTTATGTTCGAGCATAACATTTGTAACACATATATATGTACTATAGTCATGCGAATCTTGCATTAGCGGTCTCGGCTACGGATAATGTAATACTGCACAGTCGTCGGCCGCTGTATTGCTAAGATATTTCAGCAAAGTTGTCATTCGTACCATTATGTATTGAAAACGTAGTCCACTGTCATGTACTGACAACTCCAAGAATAAAGACTATTACAAAGAGGTATGAATTATAATCGGAAGTTGCCATTTCTGTTCATTTCTAACGTGTTACTAAAGACAACAGTAAAAAAGAACTAGTGTTGAATAACAGTTTGTCAGCCGTGGATGGGGGTAGTGTCTTGGACTACCAACCAAACCTTTTAGGTAATGGGATCGAAGTCAACCCTTCCTGACAGTTTGAACAAAAATCATCAGTAATGGCGGCCGAAGATTTCTGGCACAAGAATTCAGTCTCTTGCTTCCAGCAGTCTGAACGTAGTAGAAGAGTTAGAAAGTCTGAAAAGGGAAATGCGAGAGCTCAGTCTAGACATAGTCGGGTCAGTGAAGTGAAATAGAAAGAAGGTAAGGATTTCTGACCAGACGACTATAGGGCAATATCAACAGCAGTAGAAAATGGTACTGCTGGGGTAGGATTCGTAATGAATAGGAAAGCAGAGCAGAGACAGATATGCAGTGAACAGTGATAAGGTTGGGTATGGCCGTGCGGTTCTAGGCGCTTCAGTCTGGAACCGCGTGACCGCTACGGTCGCAGGTTCGAATGCTGCCTCGGGCATGGATGTGTGTGATGTCCTTAGGTTAGGTAGGTTTAAGTAGTTCTAAGTTCTAGTGGACTGATGACCACAGATGTTAAGTCTCATACTGCTCAGAGCCATTTGAACGATTTTTTGAGTGATAGGGTTGAAACTTCCTGTCAAATTGAAACTGTGTGCCGGATCGAGACTCGAACTCGGGACCTTGGTCTTTCGCGGGCAAGTGCTCTGCCATCTATATCCTTTCTTTCAGGAGTGCTAGTCCTGCAAGGTTCGCAGGAGGCCTTCTGTAAAGTTAGGAAGGTAGGAGTCGGGGTACTGGCGGAAGTAAAGCTGTGAGGACGCGGCGTGAGTCGTGATTGGGTAGTTCAGTTGGTACAGCACTTGCCCGCGAAAGGCAAAGGTTCTGAGTTCGAGTCTCGGTCCGGCACACAGTTTTAATCTGCCCGGAAGTTTCATATCAGCGCACACTCCGCTGCAGAGTGAAAATCTCATTCCGGAATGATAGGGTTGTTCTCATCAGATTCGACTGCAAAACAACGCCGACAACGATAGTTCAGGTATACATGCCGACGTCGCAAGCAGAAGACAGAGAGATAAATAAAGAAGAGAAGGATATTGAAAGCGTGGTTCAGTATATGAAGGGAGATGAAAACCTATTAATCATGGGGGAGTGGAACGCGGTTGCAGGGGAAGGAATAGAAGAGAGAGTCACGAGAGAATGTGGCCTTGGGAGTAGGAATGAGGGAGGAGCAATGCTGAATTCTGCAGTACTCTGTTCAAAAATTACAAGAGGAGGAGGTATACGCCGCAAAGACCCGAAGACACGGGAAGATTACCTCTTGTCAGACAGAGATCTCGAAATCAGATATTGCATTGTAAGGCGTAGGCAGGAGAAGATATAGATTCAGATAAAAATTTAATAAGTATCAAGATCAGACTGATGGTTAATAGAATCATCCGCAAGGATCAGTGTTAAGGAGGTGAGCTACTGAAGTATTGAGGGATGACGAGACGTGTTTGAAGTTCACTAATTATGTGATTGATGGGATAAGGAAAACAAGGGTAGGCAATTCAGCTGAAGAGGAGTCGACATCTACAAAAAGGCAATCACAGATGCTGGATAGATAAACGTTGGTAGAAGGACGGTAACTGCGACAGAGCCTTGGGTAAAATAAGAATATTGTAGTTCAAAATGTTCAAATTTGTGTGAAATATTACTGGACTTAACTGCTAAGGTCATCAGTCCCTAAGCTTACACCCTATTTGCACCCTAACTTTCGCCTCTACTGTTCAATCTATACGTCGATAAAACAATAAAAAAAATAAAGGAAAGGTTCAAGAAAGGGGTTAAAATCCAGGGTGAAAGGATATCAATGCTAAAATTCGCTGATGACATTATTACCATCTGTGAAAGTGAAGATGATTTGCATATTCTGCTGAATCAATTGAACAGCCTTATGAGTACAGGATTGGTTTTAGAGTAACTGAAAGAAAGGAAAGTAATGAGAATAAGTAGAAATGAGAGTCGAGAGAAACTTATCAAAATTGGTGACCACAGAGAAGACGAAAGTAAGAAATTCTGCTACCTTTGAAGCAAAATAACCCATGACGGGTGAAATAAAGAGTGCATAATGCAGACGAGCACTGGCAGACATGGCCTGCCTGACCAAGAGGAGTCTACTTGTATCTAACATAGGCCTCGATCTGAGGAAGAAATTTCTGAGAATGTTCGTTTGGAGCACGGCATTGTATGGCAGTAAATCATGGCTAGTGAGAATACTGTAACAATAGAGAATAGCACCGTTTGAGATTTTGTGCCGCAGAAGACTGTTAAAAATTAGGTGGATTGATAAAATAAGAAATGAGGTTCTCCGCACAATCAGTGAAAAGAAGGAAATATGGAGAATACTGACAATAAGAAGGGGAAGGATGATACGTCATGTGTTATGTCATTAGAGAGTGGCCTCCATGGTACTGGAGGGAGCTTTAGACGGTAAAAACTGTAGGGGATGAAAAAAATTGAAATACATCCAGCAAATAATTGAGGTGGTAGGGTGCAAGTGAGATGAAGAGGTTGGCACAGGAGAGGAATTCGTGGTTGACTGCATCAAACTAGTCAGACGACTGATGAATAAAAAACAAAAGAAAACAGTTTTTTGCACAGTAAAGATCATACGAAATTAACGAAACTACTTTGAAACCAATAGACAAATGATGCTACAAAATACTGTCTTCAGAGGTAAATACAATGTCTGACCAAACTAATGAAACACCCAGGAGAAATAGTGAGGTGTCAATGTAACTTTTACTTTCTATTTATTTACACGTCAAGTTGCGTAGGACCTAATTGAGAAGCAAATTTCCAAGGGCATGAACGTGTCTGTACATGAAATTACATCATAAAAGTAATAACAGATAAAAATAAAATGTTTATGAACTCAAAAAGGTCAATCCATACGTTTAAGTCAACGCAATCAACAATACAACAAGAATCAGCTTAATTTTTGAAGGAACTCCTCGATAGAATAGAAGGAATGGCCCACGAGGAAACTCTTCAGTTTCGATTTAAAATCGCGTGGATTACTGCTAATATTTTGGAATTATAGTGGTAGCTGACTGAAAATGAATGCTGCAGTATACAGCACACCTTTCTGCACAAGAGGTAAGGAAATCCGATCCAAATGCAGGTTTGGTTTCTCCCGAGTATTAACTGATTGAAAGCTGCTTATTCTTGCGAATCAGCTAATATTGTTAACAAAAAAATGGCAGTAAGAACACATATATTGAGAGGCCAATGACAAAATTCCCAGACTCGTGAACAGGGTCGACAAGAGGTTCGTGAACTTACACCACTTATTGCCCAAACCGCCCGTTTTTGAGCCAAAAGTAGCCTTTTAGAATCAGAAGTGTTACCCCAAAATATAATATCATACGACGTAACGAATGAAAATAAGCAAAGTAGACTAATTTTCGTGTCGAACGATCACTCACTTCCGATACCCTTCGAACAGTAAAAATGGCAACATTAAGTCTTTGAACAAGATCCTGAACGTGGGATTTCCACGACAGCTTACTATCTGAACACATAGAAATTTGAACTAATCTGTTTCACTAATCATATGCCCAGTGAGTGAAATTAAAAAGTCAGGTTTTGTTGAAATGTGTGTTAGAAACTGTAAAAACTGAGTTCTCCTGTGATTTGGCGTTAGCTTATTTTCTATAAGACAGTAATGAACTTGTGTCATGAACTGCATTATTTGAAACCGATCGAATGTTGCACTCAACATCCTTTACTACCAATCTGGTGTCATTAGCAAACAGGAATATTTTAGAGTTACCTGTAATACTAGAGGACATATCGTTTCTATAAATAAGAAACAGGAGTGACCACAACACTGATCCCTGGGGCAACCCCACTCTTTACCATACCCCATTCAGAACCCACATCACAGCCATTCTCAACACTGTGAATATTGTCCTTTTGCTGTCTGTTGCTAAAGTACTAGGTGAACCAATTGTGAGCTACTCCGCGTATTCCTTCATGGTCCAACCTCTGTAGCAGAATTTTGTGATCAACATAATCAAACGCCTTCGTTAAATCAAAAAATATGTGTAGCGTTAGAAAACTTTTGTTTAACCCATCCACTACCTCACAGAGGAAAGGGAATGTAGCATTTTCAGTTGTTAAAGGCTTCTAAAGCCGAACTGTACATTTGATAGCAAATCGTGTGGTATAAAATGATCAATTATCCTTACATACACAGCCTTTTCAACAATTTTAGTTAACACTGATGGCATAGAAATAGGTCTAATATTGTCTACATTCTCCCTTTCTCCCTTTTTATAAAGCGGCTTTACTACTGAATACTTTAATCGTTCAGGACACTGACCATTCCTAAAGGAAAAGTTACAGATATGGCTAAATACAGGGCTAACATATGAAACACAGTACTTCAATATTCTGCTAGGCTCTCCATTATATCTACACTCCTGGAAATGGAAAAAAGAACACATTGACACCGGTGTGTCAGACCCACCATACTTGCTCCGGACACTGCGAGAGGGCAGTACAAGCAATGATCACACACACGGCACAGCGGACACACCAGGAACCGCGGTGTTGGCCGTCGAATGGCGCCAGCTGCGCAGCATTTGTGCACCGCCGCCGTCAGCGTCAGCCAGTTTGCCGTGGCATACGGAGCTCCATCGCAGTCTTTAACACGGGTAGCATGCCGCGACAGCGTGGACGTGAACCGTATGTGCAGTTGACGGACTTTGATCGAGGGCGTATAGTGGGCATGCGGGAGGCCGGGTGGACGTACCGCCGAATTGCTCAACACGTGGGGCGTGAGGTCTCCACAGTACATCGATGTTGTCGCCAGTGGTCGGCGGAAGGTGCACGTGCCCGTCGACCTGGGACCGGACCGCAGCGACGCACGGATGCACGCCAAGACCGTAGGATCCTACGCAGTGCTGTAGGGGACCGCACCGCCACTTCCCAGCAAATTAGGGACACTGTTGCTCCTGATGTATCGGCGAGGACCATTCGCAACCGTCTCCATGAAGCTGGGCTACGGTCCCGCACACCGTTAGGCCGTCTTCCGCTCACGCCCCAACATCGTGCAGCCCGCCTCCAGTGGTGTCGCGACAGGCGTGATTGGAGGGACGAATGGAGACGTGTCGTCTTCAGCGATGAGAGTCGCTTCTGCCTTGGTGCCAATGATGGTCGTATACGTGTTTGGCGCCGTGCAGGTGAGCGCCACAATCAGGACTGCATACGACCGAGGCACACAGGGCCAACACCCGGCATCATGGTGTGGGGAGCGATCTCCTACACTGGCTGTACACCTCTGGTGTTCGTCGAGGGGACACTGAATAGTGCACGGTACATCCAAACCGTCATCGAACCCATCGTTGTACCATTCCTAGACCGGCAAGGGAACTTGCTGTTCCAACGGGACAATGCACGTCCGCATGTGTCCCGTGCCACCCAACGTGCTCTAGAAGGTGTAAGTCAACTACCCTGGCCAGCAAGATCTCCGGATCTGTCCCCCATTGAGCATGTTTGGGACTGGATGAAGCGTCGTCTCACGCGGTCTGCACGTCCAGCACAAACGCTGGTCCAACTGAGGCGCCAGGTGGAAATGACATGGCAAGCCGTTCCACAGGACTACATCCAGCATCTCTACGAACGTCTCCATGAGAGAATAGCAGCCTGCATTGCTGCGAAAGGTGGATATACACTGTACTAGTGCCGACATTGTGCATGCTCTGTGGCCTGTGTCTATGTGCCTGTGGTTCTGTCAGTGTGATCATGTGATGTATCTGACCCCAGGAATGTGTCAATAAAGTTTCCCCTTCCTGGGACAATGAATTCACGGTGTTCTTATTTCAATTTCCGGGAGTGTATATCTGATTTGTAAATAACAGAAATATTTTTACTACGAACTAACTTTATATCGTCCACCTTGTTCTACTGATCAGACACTTCCTTCACAACTGAACACATGGTTTCAATTTTATCTTGTGAATTATCTGTTCTATTTGCATATCACATACTCTTTGGCTTCCTAATAACATTTTTAAGCACCTTACAGTACTTTTTGTAACGGACTACTGTAGCTTGACTGTGACACCTTCTAACATTTTGATATAATTCCCGATTTGTTGTACATGATATCCTTATCCCACTAGTCAGCCACCTGGGCTACCTTTTACTGCTAGTACCCTGTTTAGAACATTCTAATGGAAATCAACTCTCAAACAGTATGAGGAACGTGTTAAGGAAAGCATTGTATTTGTCATCTATGTTATCAGTACAGTAAATCCTGCCACTCTTGTTCCTTGACGAGGTTTAATAAACTCTCTATCGCTGTTGAGTTAACTTTCCTATATAGCTTGTAATTAAATATGACATTAGTTTGAGTACAAAAGCCTTTTAGTGTTGAAATTTGTGCATCATGGTCTGAAAGGGTATTCACCCATTTACTAACAGAATGCCCATCTAGTAATGAAGAATGAATAAAAATATTGTCTATGGCTGTGCTCCTGTTCCCCTGAGCACTATGCGACTTACCTTCTGAGGTCATCAGTCCCCTAGAACTTAGAACTACTTAAACCTTACTAACGTAAGGAAGATCGCACACATCCATGCCCGAGGCAGGATTCGAACCTGCGACCGTAGCGGTCGCTCGGTTCCAGACTGCAGCGCCTAGAACCGCACGGCCACTGCGGCCGGCTCAGATCATATGCGTCTAGGAGATCTACCAACAAACTTTTCCTTGCGCCATCATACAAAAAATTTGTCAGCACAGACAACTAATTTCTAGTATTTCCTATAAAGGAAATCAAGAGCCCTTTCTAGCTTGATCAGAAATGCTCTGAAGTCAGAGTTAGGGGACATATAAACAACAACAATTAGAAGTTTAGTTTCACTAATTTCAACTGCTCCCGTACAACATTCAAATATCTGTTCAGTGCAGTGCCGTGATATGTCTATGGACTCAAATGGAATACTGTTTTTACCACCATTGACGGGTAGCAAATGATTAGAGTTGCAACCGTATGTGACACAAGGTGCTACTTTCTGTGACAGGTAGAAGGTCCATCACAGTGCATTACTGTTTTTTGTGTTTGTTTTTGTTGTCAGACCTATTAAGATATGTAAGGAGCGTGAACAATTTCAAATATTGAGTGATCACTGTGAAAGACGTGAGGATGTCGCATACTCCTTGTACACAAGTTGGTCTTCTCGTATAACTGTGCAGTATCCCGATTTGTGGGCCATTCGAATGAAGCAGTGGCCCAATGTTGCACAGCATGGGAACGGGGAAGGTGTACTAGTCGTTATGATTCTGGTCGACCACATCAGACCACCTCAAGGGAAGATCGTTGCATAAGATCGTCGCACTGCATATCAAACACGTCGTAACAGCTTCACATCTTCGACTGCCATCTGAGAACAAGTAATGGAAACCGTGCAGCGTTGTGTCATCCAGCATTATCGGACAGAGAGTAACAGCAACTGGAATAGGAGATTACCGTATCATAACACCACAATATAAACGGCTGAGTTTGGAGTTGTTTCGTAACCGGGAAGCATGGACTGCTAATGATTGCCGTCGCATTTCGTCCAGCTACGAATCGCGGTTCTGTGACTAACACGAATGACCATCGTCGACGAATATGGCGACAACCATTTCTTCCAAATTTTGAGAGACCCACAGCTGTGTTATTCACAGCGTCATGGTGTGGGGAACCCAACGAGTATGGCTCCAGGTCACTGCAGATAATGATTCATGGAACTATAACATCCCAGTGACACAGTGAAATGGCATTATGACATCCTCCCCAAGCGAATCGTACCGTTCACCCAGACCAGTAGGTATGAGGAGTGGACTCATACCAAAAAGATATTTATAAATTTGACTCGTCTTTGCAGTCACTGAACTAACAACGAATACACTCTCAACATCGTAATCGATGTGTTTGGAAAGCCTGAAACTGTGCCATTCGTGCTTTAAATAAAGAAGAACTACTCCACTTAGTATTTTTCATGTTTTTCATTTTAAAGCGCATTCATTTAGATAAATATTTTTTGTAATATTTCCAAATGTAAGTCTCTGCTTCTGTTACACAGTAGTTTTTTTCTAGGTTATGAAGTATTGTGCCTCCACTTGCATTGCTTATTTTTGTAATGAAAACTTGATTTTGAGTACAAAATCGAACAGTGTTAAGTGACGTCTGAGTGTGTGTTATTTTCTGTATAATGGAGGAGGCACAATACATTTTAATGGGGGAGGTGCAATACCTTATAATATCAAAAAGAAAACGGCAGGTCAAAAGAAGCAGACACTCACACATGCAAAAATCACAAAAAATTATGGAAACAAAAGCACTTCGAAAAGAGAAAAACATTCTCGAATCACGTTACTTGCGAAGTTTTTCATCATTTAAATCATGTATCCTATCTCGGTCTTACATAACGGACGAGGAGGTAGAGATAGTCGTAATATCGGACTCCAATGTCTCATCATTTCCAGTGCTGTAGTGAAGTATCAATGATGTTAAAAGTAACTATACGCAGTGTTTCAAATCATACTTTCCCCTTAGACATACTTTAACACATTCGAGATTGGGTTGGCACTTTTTCACTTAGGCAGGTAGTCACAAGGCCTTTTTGAAAGAGTGACGGATGTTGTTTCCTATCCGTATCAAGCAGTAAGACAAAGAAATAAAGTTTTATTTGATTTTTTTCGAATAGAGCTATGTTGTTTCTTGGCTTCAGAATAGACTATCTATATTCAGTAACATAGATATTACGTAAGCATGAACACAAGAACTACAGCAAACACGCCTTCAAAATTATAACATGTTGTTATTTTTCAGTGGTATGGCTGATGTAGCTAGTGCAGGCTTAGGATACTCTCAACGGCATCTTGCTTCATTTGGATAACTTTTACGTGATCATCAGTTTATTTCTCTTCAGAAAATTTGAACGAAGTGCAGTCGACCAACTGGCTGCACATATAATTTTTTTGTTGGAGGTAGGGGAGGGGGGTACTATAATGTAACTAGTCTTCATTCGGGAATCAATATTTCCAGTCAATGCAAATATTCACTGACTGCTGGACATCCGGTGACACGTCGTTACCAAAACGAAAGCCTGCTATAGTAAGCATGTGATCTCACAACACAGTAATCTGAAACGAATAAAAACGTTATCAGGAGGGTAACCTACAGAGTGAATACTTTCAAGAGGGAAACGTGAAGAGGTCGCTTCCTTGCGCAGGTAGTCTCTATGTTTTATGGTCTCCATGAAAATCAAGGTTTACTCACTAATTTCCGAAGCCTGGGATCACTGGACTTAACAGATGACCTCTGTGGGGGCTTGCAGATGTGCTTGAATTACCTGAAGTACTAACAGAAGGAGTCGATAATGTTGGACTTCCAGAAATATCTGTACTAATTTAAAAACAACTGAAAGTTTTGTCTAAGGCGCTACAGTCATGGACTGTGCGGCTGGTCCCGGCGGAGGTTCGAGTCCGCCCTCGGGCGTGGGTGTGTGTGTTTGTCCTTAGGATAATTTAGGTTAAGTAGTGTGTCAGCTTAGGGACTGATGACCTTAGCAGTTAAGTCCTATAAAATTTCACACACATATGAACATTTGAAGTGAAAGTATTTTAGATGTTGTTGCGCACGTTGACAACAAAAGAGTGGAGAAGTAATATAGAAGAAAAGTGATGAAGAGAAACGATAAGAAGAGTTTTGTAACAGCACTCACGATTACAATTACGAATATTTTCATGGTTGTTAAGCCGTTCTCGAATGCATTTGAATGACAACTTCGTTCCACTCTGTGGTGGGCATTTGAATGCCACTCGATCATTTCATTGCACACATTAATCCAGTGCTAACAGTATTAAGAAGAGTAGGAGGGGATGTACCAGCACAAGAATAGAATAAAGGGACCATTTTTCTCCTTCAGTAAACAAACCGAACAATAGCTCTAGTTCTACACTATTGGCAAATGTAAATGTCGTGTAACTAGGGCCTCCCGTCGGGTAGACTGTTCGCTGGGTACAAGTCTTTCAATTTGACGCCACTTTGGCTACTTGCGCATCGATGGGGATGAAATGATGATGATTAGGACAACACAACACCCAGTCCCTGAGCGGAGAAAATCTCCGAACCAGCCGTGAATCGAACCCGGGCCCTTAGGATTGACATTCTGTCGCGCTGACCACTCCGATACCGGGGGCGGACATTTTATTGGTTATAGTTACTTATTCCAAATTCTATTGGGCTCTACCTGTGAACGTGAAGACTGGTAAGAATGTCGCAGATGTCTTTGAACAATTACTGTAGGCAGGGATGAATCGTTGCCTAGACAGTCTTTAAACTGATGATATGGAGTGATTTTTACAAACGGGGTTTCAAGGTAGAGTAATGAATACGCACAGAATACACCACGGCTCAACATTCACACACATGAGAGCGACTATTGTGGACTGTTTGAATGGGACAAAAAGAAAAAGAAAAAAACTATGTGTAATTTAATCTTTGAGAATCACATCAATGGCTAAATATTTACCCAAAAGTAATTCCACATTATTGTGACATAATACCATAAAAATGAGCCTATTGATATACATTATAGTGATCTAAGTACAGCAAACAGCCGCATTTAAAAGATGGCTCAATACAGGCAGAAATTAAATGTAGGTGCTTCTGCGCGTATTTCAAAGCATAAAGACAGTATTTGAGAAATCATACCTGCCAAATTGGTCCACAGAACTATTTACAGTTTACAAAGTGCGACAAACAGGTCCAAGAAATAACATCACAAAAGATGATGAAGGTGAAGAAACTGCTGGTAGTTCCTACATGGAGGCATCACAGAAAAGATCTAAACCCGACATCTTTCTCACAGAGCATGCCATTAGGAAGTGAAGGATCAAGGTTATAGTGAAATGACTTGGATTTTCATCAAGCCTAAGAGATTTGTGCTTGATAAAGGCGTGGTGTATATAATCAATGCAAACCCTCCAGGCATGCAGCATCACAATGTGTGTCATAGGATGCACATCATGCTCATTAAAATTAGTATTCTTGATAGACTGCAACTGAATCATTGTGGACCTGAAGCAAAACTACAAAAGTGTCTGCAGTGCAGTGATAAGGCTGTAAGAAATATGATTTAGCATAATCTACAAATAAAGGTTAAGCACATCGTCACATCACAGATTGCATTTTCGCCAATAAAGCTAAGCAAATACATTGAAGAAGGGATACAAGCATAGGCCAACATATAGCAGCGTGTGCTGCAATAGACTTTACCCAGAAAAGTTCGACAGGATCACTACTTGGTTTCTCAATGAGTCAGCAGAAACAGAATAAATTTTACGATTTAGCACAACTTGTGAATACGAGGGTTGTCCAGAAAGTAAGTTCTGGTCGGTCGCGAAGTGGAAACCACAGTGAAAACCAGAAACGTTTTATTTGCAACAGTTAGGTACACCTTCAACCTACTTCTCCATATAGTCGCCTCCCCAACTTCGAGTTTTATCGTAGTGTTGCATCAGCTTTCCAATATCCTCGTCATAGAAAGCAGCCGCCTGAGCTTTCGGCCAATTATCTGCACTGGTCTGCAGCTCGTTGTCAGCGGTTCTTGTGAGGAGAGAGGAGACTCAGGGGGAGCCAATTACGGACTGTATTGTGGGTGATCAAACACTTCTCATTGGAAACGCTGCAGGAGCGGCTTCATTGCACTTGCAGTGTGCGGCAGAGAATGTGCATGAAGAAGGAGCTGCTCGACAGTTGTGTTATGTGGGATGCAGACCCTAATACTTGGAGGGAGACGCTATTCCCAATGTGTCCTTACGTGCTCACTGTTCACTCAAAACTGAAAAGAGCGACGCGGCACGATCAACAGGTATAACTAGAGACATTGCCAAACACATCGGTACAAAGCTTTACCGGATTTTCCCAGTGGTTTCCATTTCGATCGGAACTTAATTTCTGGACAACCCTCGTATATCACTCGTAAGCACAATCTAAACCAAGTGTAATATTACGCGACTTCATATTTGAACGACCGGTTAATACATAGTACCTGTGGAATCTGTCTTTCATTAGGCCCAGGATACACGACTGTTCAGGTTCTCCATAACCCAATATATCCTCCAGCGACAGTCCAGACATTAGACCATCTCAAAATTAATATTCTCGATAAGGACAGAAATTTTGTTGATTTTCGTGGTTAGAAGATAAATATGCATCTCCACCTGAAGCAGTGTGAGCATTAGGCATAAAGTTCACTCACATAGTCATCAGTAAATCTTTTGGCAATTAAAGTCTAGTGCAATATCATCAAATTATTAAAAGTTTCTCAAAGCAGTAAGTTTCAAACTACAATATGATGTCACTCGATGTAACATTTGCAGTTCAGTATGATGAACAAACCATCCATTTGGAATATATTTCCCACAAACCGTTTGCTTCAGTGACGTTTTGTAGTAACAATAAAATACGAATTTTGGTTCAATATCAGTATACGTTGACACTTCTAAGGAACAATTCCCTTCATCTAGGAGGGCTATATTCAAAGAGGGACGGAGACTCTACATCGATTTCACGACCCACACGTGATGTATTTGCCTTTCTGTTCCAAGAAATGGAATATGTACTAAATGGCACCAAACCCGACTGCACCCGTAATGTGGGAACTACATGAACTCTTAAAACAAACATTTCTTCATCTACTTTTAATTTGAGTTGTCTGCAGAATGCCGGATAAGTCATAGACGGATCGAGAAGTGAATGTGACCACTTTTCTGCATGCTTTTTACTTAAGATGTTTATGGAATTCCTTGAAGATATGTATTGAATCATTATGAACTTGAAAGAAGAACTGATTTTACTGAGAAATGTAATAACCATTATGTTCAGTGAGGACCTAATAAAACAGTGCCGGAGATGATCATCTGGAAGATGTCACACATTGTAGTATTGGACGAAGAGTGCCTACAATTCCTGAAGGTACTGAATTTCTCCGCCCTGTTGCCATTATACTTTCATTCATGGGAACTGTATGAATGTACAGTCATCCTAACAACATCAAAACAGAGCTGGTCAGTTAAAATAGCTTTTGAAGTAGAAACATCCTAGTTCATTCTGGCTGCGCGGGGTAGCCGTGCAGTCTAGTGCGCCTTGTCACGGATCGAGTGGCTGCCCCCGTCGGAGGTTGTGTGTGTGTGTGTGTGTGTGTGTGTGTGTGTGTGTGTGTGTGTGTGTGTGTGTGTTGTCCTTAATGTAAGTTAGTTTAAGTTAGATTAAGTAGTGTTTAAGCTTAGGGACCGATGACCTCAGCAGTTTGGTCCCATAGGACTTACCACAATTTTTTTTAAAGTTCATTATTAGTGCTGCAGACGAAGAGGAAAGGAAACTTGAAGAAACATTTGAGTGTATTTGGCAGCTGTAAACTAACAAATGCTGTTACTCAGTGAAGAATGTTACCCGTATGATAACATTCAGCTGAACTGGAATTATAAAACATACAGTATATTACACTACGTCCCTCCTGCTATGACTCGGTCGATGGATCCAGATACATATAGAATTCAATAATTAGTGCCTATCGCCATTATAGCTACCTAAAAGCGGGACGATTTAATCAAGAGTGGACCTGTTGATGTTCATATAGGATTTGGATCATCGGGCAGTTTCTCTAAAGAAACTGCTGTTATGCATTGTTGTTACATGACATTGGTGAATTATTGTTTGCTGACTGGAATAGTGAATGAGTAGTATAAGTTGATGGGTAATGCATCACATCCGTGCTGTTACGTGAGAGAACCACAGAGTGTGAACATTATTGCTGACACACAAGATTTTCTGCTCAAATTTCGACAATTTGTTGATAAAGATCTAGCTTTTGTTGCCTTTCAAACGCTACAAGTGTAATAGCGATAAAATTAACGAATTTGGAAGCTCCTAAGTTATTCAGAAGAATTAAATGGGACAAAACGTAGAGGATAACATTATGGCCGACACAAAATCACCATTCAGAGGACTGGTCTCTGGAACATGTGCTAACGGCGTTTCGGAAAGTCGGTTACATTGATAGTGTAGTTTATGTCAAAGGCAAAATGAGTGTGTATTATGAGAATGCAGGCTTTCTCGGCAAATCTTGATGATAAATTCTTCACGGGTTGACAGCCTTGCTGAAACGTTGCTGGAGAACAACGCGTTGACTCGGCTGTCAACCCGAGAAGAATTTATCATGAGTGTGTATTATAGACTAAAATATGTGATTTTACGTTATATACCTGTATAATGATCTGTCAGCTCAGGATGATGCATGAAAAAGAAGAGGGAGGAAGAAATTACTTTTAACTTCATTAACTTCGGTGACCAATAAACGTTTTTTTAAACTAAATTATGCATTTGACTTATTCTCTTGTTCCTTGTAAACTAACAGATTTTAATGGCGAATGTATATATATATATATATATATATATATATATATATATATATATATATATATATATTAAAAATTATGGGGAATATATCTGTCCAAACATTTATTAGCGTAATGTGTGAAAGTTTGAAGTGAACTAGTGAAGACCTTCTTGAGAAATTGAGATATTTGGAAAGAACATTCTCCTTTATATATTATATACATAAACGTACGTATCCTATGTCCGTCCAAACATACATTAGAGTATAATATAAAATGATGAAGGAAATTGGTCGAGTATTACTCTAGATTATTAATAACAACGTTATACAACGGCTCATCTGTATATAATAGTGTAGATTGGGTACAGATCCGAAGAATTCGACATATCTGTTTTTGCGGCCAATAATCCTTACCATATAACACATTAAAACAAGAAGGTTGTGATTCTGATGAAAGACGAGGCAAATGGGTTGCAGATCGTAGAGTCTGTGGGTCTGAGATCTAAAATATGTGTATATCTTACAGAAACAGGTGCCACATAAGGGTGAGTCTGGTGCGCCCTCCACAGCTCTCACAACTGATGATTACTTGCAGTGGCTGCTACCTAGTGAGGAGCTCTCTTGTTCTCCTCTGTAATGGTAAGCCAAGCGAGCATTTGATCACGAGCAACTTACATGTGGCTTGCCGTGTCATGACGATAAAAGATTCATTTGTGATGACAGAGAGATAGAGTGAAAAACGTTTTCAGTCATATGAAATGTGTCTCTGTAACATCGAGACATTATCATCCCGCAAATAAAAATATATCTAGTCATTAACGCACAGGTGGGCAACCAGCGGCCCTCGACCAGGTCAGGCCCGAGAGTGGTTTTAAAATGATCAACGTAAGAAACTCGTTGGAAAGAGAGCGAGGCTCTGCAGAATTCTGCAACGAAAGTTTTTAAGACAGCTATCGTAAAATGTCGCAAGTACAGAAATAATGTTCACAACAAGCAAATAAAAGTAAAAATCTGCAGGTGGGGTCAACAAAAAATGGAAGTACGCTAAAAAACGTGTGTTTTGTGGAGTAATTTGTTGACGTGTTGCTTCGGGAAACGGATGGCATTCACATTGTATGTTGTTGTTCTGGTCTTCAGTCCCAAAACTGGTTTGATGCAGCTCTCCATGCTATTCTCTCCTGTGCAAGCTTCATCTCCCAGTACCTACTGCAACCTACATCCTTCTGAACATGCTTAGTGTATTCATCTCTTGGTCTCCCTCTACGATTTTTACCCTCCACGCTGTCCTCCAATACTAAATTGGTGATCCCTTGATGCCTCAGAACATGTCCTACCAACCGAAGTTCTTGTGAAGTTGTGCCACAAACTCCACTTCTCCCCAGTTCTATTCAATACCTCCTCATTAGTTATGTGATCTACCCATTTAATCTTCAGCATTCTTCTGTAGCACCACATATCGTAAGCTTCTATTATCTTCTTGTCCAAATTATTTATCGTCTAATTTTCAGTTCCATACATGGCTACACTCCATACAAATACTTTCAGAAACTACTTGCTGACACTTAAATCTATACTCGGTGTTAAAAAATTTCTCTTCCTCAAAAACGCTTTCCTTGCCATTGCCAGTCTACATTTTATATCCTCTCTACTTCGACCATCATCAGTTACACTCCTGGAAATGAAAAAAGAACACATTGACACCGGTGTGTCAGACCAACCATACTTGCTCCGGACATTGCGAGAGGGCTGTACAAGCAATGATCACACGCACGGCACAGCGGACACACCAGGAACCGCGGTGTTGGCCGTCGAATGGCGCTAGCTGCGCAGCATTTGTGCACCGCCGCCGTCAGTGTCAGCCAGTTTGCCGTGGCCTACGGAACTCCATCGCAGTCTTTAACACTGGTAGCATGCCGCGACAGCGTGGACGTGAACCGTATGTGCAGTTGGCGGACTCTGAGCGAGGGCGTATAGTGGGCATGCGGGAGGCCGGGTGGACGTACAGCCGAATTGCTCAACACGTGGGGCGTGAGGTCTCCACAGTACATCGATGTTGTCGCCAGTGGTCGGCGGAAGGTGCACGTGCCCGTCGACCTGGGACCGGACCGCAACGACGCGCGGATGCACGCCAAGACCGTAGGATCCTACGCAGTGCCGTAGGGGACCGCACCGCCACTTCCCAGCTCACGCCCCAACATCGTGCAGCCCGCCTCCAGTGGTGTCGCGACAGGCGTGAATGGAGGGACGAATGGAGACGTGTCGTCTTCAGCGATGAGAGTCGCTTCTGCCTTGGTGCCAATGATGGCCGTATGCGTGTTTGGCGCCGTTCAGGTGAGCGCCACAATCAGGACTGCATACGACCGAGGCACACAGGGCCAACACCCGGCATCATGGTGTGGGGAGCGATCTCCTACACTGGCCGTACACCTCTGGTGATCGTCGAGGGGACACTGAATAGTGCACGATACATCCAAACCGTCATCGAACCCATCGTTCTACCATTCCTAGACCAGCAAGGGAACTTGCTGTTCCAACAGGACAATGCACGTCTGTATGTATCCCGTGCCACCCAACGTGCTCTAGAAGGGGTAAGTCAACTACCCTGGCCAGCAAGATCTCCGGATCTGTCCTCCATTGAGCATGTTTGGGACTGGATGAAGCGTCGTCTCACGCGGTCTGCACGTCCAGCACGAACGCTGGTCCAACTGAGGCGCCAGGTGGAAATGGCATGGCAAGCCGTTCCACAGGACTACATCCAGCATCTCTACGATCTTCTCCATGGGAGAATAGCAGCCTGCATTGCTGCGAAAGGTGAATATACACTGTACTAGTGCCGACATTGTGCATGCTCTGTTGCCTGTGTCTATGTGCCTGTGGTTCTGTCAGTGTGATCATGTGATGTATCTGACCCCAGGAATGTGTCAATAAAGTTTCCTCTTCCTGGGACAATGAATTCACGGTGTTCTTATTCCAATTTCCAGGAGTTTATTTTGCTCCCCAAATAGCAAAACTCTTTTACTACTTTAAGTGTCTCATTTCCTAATCTAATTCCCTCAGCATCACCTTACTTAATTCGACTACATTCCATTATCCTCGTTTTGCTTTTGTTGATGTTCATCTTATATCCTCCTTTCAAGACACTGTCCATTCCGTTCAACTGCTCTTCCAAGTAATTTACTGTCTCTGACAGAACTACAATGTCATCGGCGAACCTCAAAGTTTTTATTTCTTCTCCATGGATTTTAATACCTACTTCTTTTCTTTCCTTTACTGCTTGCTCAATATTGAATAACATCGGGGAGAGGCTACAACCCTGTCTCACTCTCTTCCTAACCAGTGCTTCCCTTTCATGCCCCTTGACTCTTATAACTGTCATCTGGTTTCTGTATAAATTGTAAACAGCTTTTCGCTCCCTGTATTTTACCCCTGCCACCTTTAGAATTTGAAAGAGAGTATTCCAGTCAACATTGTCAAAAGCTTTCTCTAAGTCTACAAGTACTAGGAACGTAGGTTTGCCTTTCCTTAATCTTTCTTCTAAGGTGAGTCGTAAGGTCAGTATTGCCTCACGTATTCCAATATTTCTACGGAATCCAAACTGATCTTCCCCAGGTCCGCTTCGACCAGTTTTTCCATTCGTCTGTAAAGAATTCACGTTAGTATTTTGCAGCTGTGACTTATTAAACAGATAGTTCGGTAATTTTCAAATAGGTCAACACCTGCTTTCTTTGGAAATGGAATTACTATATTCTTCTTGAAGTCTGAAGGTATTTTGCCTGTCTCATACATCTTGCTCACCAGATGGTAGAGGTTTGCCATGACTGGCTCTCCCAACGCTGTCAGTAGTTCTAATGGAATGTTATCTACTCCCGGGGCCTTGTTTCGACTTAGGTCTTTCAGTGCTCTGTCAAACTCTTCACACAGTATCATGTCACCCTTTTCATCTTCATCTACATCCTCTTCCATTTCCATAATATTGTCCTCAAGTACATCGCCCTTGTATAGACCTTCTATATACTCCTTCCACCTTTCTGCTTTCCCTTCTTTGGTTAGAGCTGGGTTTCCATCTGAGCTCTTTATATTCATACAAGTGGTTCTCCTTTCTTCAATGTTCTCTTTAGTTTTCCGCCATACAGTACCTATCTTACACCTCGTGAGATAAGCCTCTACATCCTTACATTTGTCCTGTAGCCATCCCTGCATAGCCATTTTGCACTTCCTGTCGATCTCATTTTTGAGTTGTTTTTATTCTTCTTTGCCTGCTTCATTTGCTGCATTTTTGTATTTTCTCTTTTCATTATTTAAATTCCATATCTTTTCTGTTACCCAAGGATTTCTACCAGCCCTCGTCTTTTTAGCTACTTGATCCTCTGCTGCCTCCTCTACTTCATCCCTCAGAGCTACCTTTTCTTCATCTACTGGATCTTTCCTCCATTCCTGTCAATTGTTTCCTTATGCTCTCCCTTAAACTCTGTACAACCTCTGGTTTAGTCGGTTTATCCAGGTCCCATCTCTTTAAATTCCCACCTTTTCGCAGTGTCTTCAGTTTTAATCAACAGTTCATAACAAATAGATTGCGGTAAGAGACCACATCTGCCCCTTGAAATGTCTTACAGTTTAAAACCTGGTTCCTAAATCTCTGTCTTACCATTATATAATTTATATGAAACCTGTTAGTATCTCCAGGCTTTTTCCATGTATATAACCTTCTTTTGTGATACTTGAACCAAGTGTTAGCTATGATTAAGTTATGCTCTTTGCAAAATTCTACCAGGCGGCTTCCTCTTTCATTTCTTCCCCCAATTCATATTCACCTACTACGTTTCCTTCTCTTCCTTTTCCTACCATCGAATTCCAGTCACTCATTACTATTCAATTTTCGTCCCCCTTCACTATCTGAATAATTTCTTTTATCTCCTCATACAGTTCTTCAATTTCTTCTTCATTTGCAGAGCTAAGTGGCATATAAACTTGCACTACTGTAGTAGGCGTGGGCTTCGTGTCTATCTTGGCCACAATAATGCGTTCACTATCCTGTATTAGCTTACCCGCATTCCTATTTTTTAATCATTATTAAACTTCCTCCTGCATTAACTCTATTTGATTTTGTATTTATAACCCTGTATTCACCTAACCAAAAGTCTTGTTCCTCCTGAAACCGAACTACACTAATTCCCATGATATCTAACTTTAACCTATCCATTTCCCTTTTAAGTTTTCTAACCTATCTGCGCGATTAAGAGATCTGACATTCCACACTCCGATCCGTAGAACGCCAGTTTTCTTTCTCCTGATAACGACGTCCTCTTGCGTAATCCCCACCCGGAGATCCGAATGGGGGACTATTTCACCTCCGGAATATATTACCCAAGAGGACGCCATCATCATTTAATCCTACAGTAAAGCTGCATGCCCTCGGGAAAAATTATACCTGTAGTTCCCCCTTGCTTTCAGCCGTTTACAGTACCAGCACAGAAAGGCCGTTTTGGTTAGTGTTACAAGGCCAGATCAGTCAATCATCCAGACTGTTGCCCCTGCAACTACTGAAAAGGCTGCTGCCCCTCTTCAGGAATCACACGTTTGTCTGGTCTCTCAACAGATGCCCCTCCGTTGTGATTGCACCTACTATACGGCCATCTGTATCGCTGAGGCACGCAAGCCTCCCCACCAACGGCAAGGACCGTGGTTCATGGGGGGAGGTCACATTGTTTATATGTCTGAATTACTGTGTTAATAGAGCTTTCATTACGCCATGTGATGAGGCGGCGCACTAGCTGACGTATGTATGAGAGTGAAGCCTGTGGGTCACCAGCTGTTGCTCATGGCTTCACTGTGACGCAGAGCCCAGTTACTCTGCCTCGTTACTGTACCAAACCTGATAAAAAAATTCTACCCAGTTTCGCGTTCCTATAATTTATGTCGTGCTAAGGATCCGCTGATTTTTAAAAGTCGACAAATTTATTTTAATATGCTTTTTTGTTAGGATGCTTTCCTGTCGCCACACCAGATATTTTAGCTACGGAAGAGAAGTCATGTGCACCAATCAGTCTGTGAATTGTGTAATCGTTGTTCTGTGCGTTATCACATTTTAACTGTTTGTTTGTTGTGCTTCCTGAGGCGGAGTTGGAGACCAGCCCAGCATTTGCCTAAGCGAGCGTAGAAAACCACCTAAAACCATATTCACGCTGGCTGTTTCTGTCTTTCTTTTCGCCCCTGGATAGGAAAGGGAAACTTCAAGAAAAGATATACTTACCACCGCCACTTGTATACTTCGAAAACGAAGAATTGCATCTCTTCAGATGTTGGCGCCTATCTGTGCCTATCCCAAAACAACTAACCTGTTACTAAAAGAGGGCAGGAAGAGAAGAAAGTATGGTGAAAGAACACACAAAGTAGTAGTGAAAATGATAGTTGTTTTGTAGGGGCTTTTCATGTATTACATTATTTCATTTTTTTACCAGAATTCCAGGATTCGCTCTCGCCTTCGGACGGTGGAACAACCAAACTTGTGTTCTCGAAATTTTTAAAGAAGATTCCATTTGTAGCTCGTTCAGAGCATCATGCCGACAAAATAAGCATCAGTATCTCATGGCTTGCACGTTCCAACAGGTAGGCGGGTCATGATATTTGAAAAGAATTGCTTGTATCTGAGGTTGCGTTTAAGTTCTGAGTGTCGATCATTATTGTACGTTCAATAACCCAGTTCAGACTTCTTGTCGCGGCCAAAAAAGTAGCGGGCCATATGGCCGCGTATCAAGTTGACAGTGTTAGTTTTCGTTGCAGCGTTGCAGGCTAATGAATCATATCTGGGAATAAAAGTGTATTGCTGGTGATACGAGCAAGTGTCTGTAGGGAACGTAATTCAAAATACGCTGCGCGAGCCTTTATACGTCAGGCGACAGACCACATGGGAATTGGTGGCCGTCTGTGTCATCCACACCGCATTGAACGCAATTAACGTGTATCAGCGAGACGGATGCGGTGCAAACGAAATTGGATGAACTGTTTGCCACTGAAAGTGATATCCCAGGCGGATTGGACGATGGTGTTTAGACAGCCTGCATGCACCGCTTTCTACACATACGCCATGTAATCTGTGTAAACTGGAAACTTGTGTTTGATGGGATTGGGGGACTGATGCATTTTGTAGTGCATCATCTACAGCCCTTGTATAGAGTATTCGTAGAAGTGGTATGTAATGAAGGATGTATCTTGAATCCGGAAAGAAATGCCAAAAGTGATAAAAGGAGAGTGGAAGTCTGATAACTTGACTGGGGATGACATGGAAACTGGCGCATAATGATGTAAAAGAGTCTGGTGTGGTTCGTGGGGCAGTGTCGCCATACTTTCAGTTGAGAGCTCACAAAAAATGCCACAACTCTGTGTGGCACGTGGAACAAGCCAACCCCACCACTTTCCCGTAGGGTGGCAAGAGAGGAATATTGGACTTTAAATATCCTGGTACAGACAAAGGATCCCATCGCCATCAACATACGATGGGAGAGAGAAATCGGGACCGGAAATACTAGCGCCACATGGGGGATGCGAGAGGTGTGGAAGACATTCACGTATTGTGCGTGCTGTACAATGTCGAGAGATCTAAGGCCGTGATTCACGAGGCCAGCCCTGATCGTTTGGAGGAGTCGACTGCTGTTTGCTGCCGCCAAACGACGGAGATGTTTCATAAAATCAGTGCCCAAGCAGCGGAGGCTGGTGGCCACACTTACAAGAGCAACACATGTATCAGGTAAGCCGTCACCAATGAGCAGGCCGACCGGAGTGGCCGTGCGGTTCTAGGCACTACAGTCTGGGAATGCGAGACCGCTACGGTCGCAGGTTCGAATCCTGCCTCGGGCATGGATGTGTGTGACATCTTTAGGTTAGTAAGGTTTAAGTAGTTCTAAGTTCTAGGGGACTGATGACCTCAGAAGTTGAGTCCCATAGTGCTCAGAGCAATTTGAACCATTTTGAACCAATGAGCAGAATCTGCGATTTGGAAGCGTTAAGAGAATTACCCGATGCTTCCCCATTTGTCACCATCCCGTGTCAGGGCTTCACGGACATTATCTTTACTGCATAGGTAGAACAGAAGATCATCAGCTAAGGCCGTACAACAGAAGCAGTGTTCATGCAATGTCAGGCACACCAGGCGTTGGGAAAGTCTCTGGAGAGCGGTCCTGGCGCCAAACCATACAATCTCAGGAAAAATGGGCAACGTTGTCGGACAGAGCCCTCAATCACTAGGGTCGCTATGAGGCGATCGCGTCCGCAGCTCGTGGTCGTGCGGTAGCGTTATCGCTTCCCACGCCCGGGTTCCCGGGTTCGATTCCCGGCGGGGTCAGGAATTTTCTCTGCCTCGTAATTTCTGGGTGTTTTGTGCTGTCCTTACGTTAGTTAGGTTTAAGTAGTTCAAAGTTCTAGGGGACTGATGACCATAGATGTTAAGTCCCATAGTGCTCAGAGCCATTTCTTTGAGGCGATCGCGCCCCTCAATAGGCGCATTACCATAATTACTGTATGAGCTGGAAAACCTATGGGCTGGAGGACTGTCTCCAAAACGTGTGGACGACATGATCAAATACCTGACTGCCGAGCGGTGTGGCCGTGCTGTTTGAGGCGCCATGTCATGGATTGCGCGGCCCCTCCCGCCGGAGGTTCGTGTTGTTTTAGCATAAGACAGATTGAGTAGGTATATGTTAGTTTAAGTAGTGTGTAAGTCTAGGGACCGACCACTTCAGCAGTTTGGTCACTTAGGAATTCACACACATTTGAACATTGTAAATACCTGACTGAAGTCAAACGATTGCAGTGCACAAGGTAGATGACGCGAGATCGCGAGGGTGATCATGTCCCTGTATAAGCAAAGAGCCGTATGAATATCGTTTTCACCACCCAGCTTCCACTATTGGCGCAGAGGGTCCTGGAGAGATATCCGGCTGGCATGAAATATCTGGCGTAGCCACTGTGGCAGCAACCACTGCGAGGAAGCTGGGTGGGGCGACACCGTGGGGCACTCCCCGTCGGATGGGCCAGCACCCTCGTCTGCTCCGTCATCGACAACGTCACCCAAGGAGATCGGAACCGGTAGAACGCGACTATCGAGGGCTACGGCCTATGACGCTGCCGCAGTGGTATCCAGGGAATCTCCCTCCACGGGACCCTTATTTGTCCGATGGGATCGTAGGCGGTGGAAAGGATGCTTCCAAGATGGGACATCGGGAGTGGCCACACCTGTCGCTGGGGCTCTCGAGGGAATATCACTGTCAGTGATCCGGTCCACTGCCTGTAATGCCACATGAAGAAGTATGTCGTCGGAGGCGCTAGGGACTTCGCTTCTTCCGTTTTCGGGGCAACCGCTGCTTTCGGAGGTGCTGTTCCGTGTTACAATGTGGACGTTCGTTGTCTGAAGCCGTGCCCGTCTGAAGGAAAGCAGAGGTAGGCGCTGTACTCAGTTCGATGTCTGTCGTAGCGGACGGGCCGTTCGTCGAGCTCTAGACACTTGTTGGTCTCGTCGCTGTCAGAGGTGATTATGCCTGTGAGGTCAATGCTACACCACACAGAGGGGGATTGCCTGCGGGTGAACAGGCGCCTCCTGAAGTGACATACCCGGGTTGCACATGGCCGAGGGATAAGTATGCGGTAAAGAAGTGACCGTCGCTTTTGGAGCTGCGTGACTGGTTGGGACCTGTAGCAAATGGCGACGGAGACAATCGGACCTACCATGTCCTTCTTTTCCATATCCTGCACACGTCCACAGCTGGGCATCTACATGACTATGGCTCGTGCACAATCTATCAGCAGATAGAATGGTACGTGTTAGGGCAGTTCAATCTTGATCGGACACCATTTAACATGTGGTATGTCCTGAACGTCTGCCTTTTTTTCGCGATGCGGCCCACAACATTGCCGTAGGGTCAGGAGGCTTCGACGTCCACGACTTGTGGCACTTCGAAAGGAGGCTAAAATACCAGAATTTTTTGAAGGCCGAATGCAGCGTGGTCTGTCGTCATTTTCCCAATATTCCCGTCGGAATGCTTAAACTTTAGTCAGTGTGCATCTCGGCCCACTACGTCAGCACATGTTTCCTCAATCGTCATTTTAATGTAGACGATACTAGCCGGTGATAGAGAAGTGAATACCTATCACTTCTTGTGGGTCCAGGTGTATGGAATGTTCAATTCCGTAAGCACATTGTCGTGTATGTTCGGCTTGCAATATTACTTTACTGTCGCTCGGCGGTAGGAGTGAGCCATGGCTTACAATACTGATGGACGCACACAAATACCGCGACGCGAAAGTAAACATATCCGTTACCGGAGCGCTGCCCGGTGTGCGGAGCCGGTGCGCACGCAACCACGGCCGAAAGCCGACCTTGTCTGGTACACCAGGCCAACAGTTCCCAATCCGCTGCGCGGATTCGATCTCCGTCTAGTTCATATACTCGTTTCGGAAGTTAGCACCCTGCGCGGTATGCCGTTGCTACACCGGACATTTTTTGTGAGTTCAATTCCTGTTGTTTCTTGTTGAGAAGCCATTTCGTCAGACAAAAGACGTTCTACGATATTTCGGCACCCTGCCATGTAAAGTAGAACCAATAGGAATCAAGAACCCTCCCTATGTCACAAGCAAGACGCCATACTGTATTTGTCGTCTTCAGCAGAAGCCCATATTCGATGGGTTTTGTGTTATACGTTTCACCATATGAATATGTGTTGTTTCTAAGCACCAGTAAACTGAATGTCTCGAGAAAGAATCGTTTTTGGTACGATTTGTTGTAATAAAATGACGGGAAACGTAATATCAGCGTTTAAAGAATTTTCATATTTAGTTATTTTCGCGTGTCATGAGTGCAAGACGTTGTAACACAACGACCGTTTAAAATTCATGAAAATGTGTCTTTCTTATTATCATTTACATTATAATTGTCAATAACATTTCGAACACGAAAGTAAAGGAAAAGAAACAAATTACAGATGATTCGCAGCATTGCATAGTCGGTTGAAGCACTGCAAAGTTACGCAAGTATGTGAATAGCTGAGTGTTCGTGTCCTGCTGTTCTAATTTTTGTTCACTTTCGTGTTTGCTAAAAGGTTATGGGAGTTTCATATTAATTCATTTGATGTTATGTAAACAGAGGTGAGCTCTCTGTCAGGAGTGAGTGTGTTTGATTTGGTGAAGTTACATAAGCTGATGTTTTCCTGGGTGGACATGGATCTTCCATTTTTGTCTTACTACGCTTTCACGGGTATTAAAGTTTTTATTTACGTATACCACAGAGAGAAAATCATGACTAGCAAACGGTCAGGAAACAAAATGTTCGTTTTAATAGAGCTAACGTAGGAATTCTACGCTAGTCCTTTTTTGTGAACAAACTATGGTTTGCTAGCCAAATAAATGCGGAAAACGTCGCTGGAAAGCACTGAGAGCGCAAAATCACATCAACCAGCTCGTGCCGTGGGATATTCCGTCTGCGTGCACGTCAACGTTAGCTGCCTCGTCCCGTGCTGACGGCTTTAGGCTATACTAGGAGGCCATTAACAATCTGTATTTCTAAACGGCTATGATGGTCACCCAATCGTTAGGTCCCAGTTGCAGGTTGCCTACCTAATGGCATTCAGGGCAACAAAAATTAAATTTTCACTATTTCATGTACTTATTGACCGAATTTACAAATTTAAAATGCTGTTACAATATACTCACGGAAAGTTACAACCTTACGTTAAACATTTAATACAAACGACAAGTATTACACTTAGGAACTGTGCATTTTCTGAGCCATTGTCACTGTGTGCAAATTACCCAGACTTTATTCATAAATTTTTATTGCTGCCACCACTCAGCTTATATTACTAGACAACGCGGAGGCAGATATGGCAAGTTGAAAAAGAGAGTATGTGTGAGAGAGAGACGGTGATGTATAAAATCGTATGATGAACCCCTACCTTCAAAAATATTTCTCTCTTTCGTACCTCCTCTGTGTTAACACAGATGACGTGTCACTGATCTCATTTGTACTAAGATTGCAGTACACGGGAGGTGCCTATTTTCTTTCACCGTCCTGAGTAGAATACATAAGTTCTAATAAAAATGTTTACCAACCTGCAGTCTTCTATAATTGTTGTCACCTGCGCAGAAAACAGCTATGAGAAACTCTTAGCGAGGAAATCTTATTTTAGAAATGATTAAATTTCCAATCACTTTGTTTGTACGGGATGCCACTCTTTTTTTATTAGCATAACACGAGAAACTGCACAATTAGCCTACATTCCACTTTATAGTCACAAATAATTTCCATTCTTCAACAAATCTATGAACTGCGTATTACTGTCACACTGTTCCAAATAACCATACATTACTAATAACGTCTTAACTAACACCGACCGTGGCAGACAACACGTCTGTCCTCCGACACTGCCCAACCAACTCTGATCTTACAGCCGATCCACTTCGCCATCCAAGTTAGGCGCGATCCGAAGATCACCGAAGTGCTTAGTCTTGCCTTTTCGTTTAGCAGTTGTTTATTACTCTGCTGGTTATTAATACTTGTGAAATAATGGAATAACACGCTATTCAGAGATGCTTTAATTTGAGATGCAAGCAAATACGCTGTTGAATTTGTCTAATATTAATAACAGAAAATTATCATTTTGGCACGCAAATTCCGAACGCAGCAGCCAATAGCAGAGAAGGATCACAATTTAGGCGGTCTTTCTCACGATACCCGTAAGAAACAAATCATCTGTCACCGGTATCTCACACCACATTACACCATTTTGTCACTGCAGCCTTCTCAACTGCTCTAACAAAAGCTTCATATACTCGTCTCGGAAGCTAGCACCCTGCGCGACATGTCATCGCCACACGGAACGAGTTCGCTAACGTTGACATAGCGACCTACAATTTTTGTGACTTCATTTTCTGCTGTTTCTCGTTGCGAAGCCATTTCGTCACGTGAAACACAAAATAAGTTCTACAATATTTCCGTTCGGAAAAAGTGCCGTTAGCGTCGTGAGGTTACCACAATTTTCTTCATGAAAAATACTTTCCATTTTTCTCTGAATTTATACAACTTGTTTCCTGTTTGTTTATTTTCCTCAGCTCGAGTTCCTGACGCCAGAGAGAACAAATGAAGTGAACATAGACCAACTAATTTACTATTCCGATGCTTAAAAACATCGCTATGCTTGGTATCCCTCTGACGTTTCCCTGGGAAACGAATTCGGCGGAAATAATGCGACTCCATCTCGACAGCTGTTACGTGGAGAGAGGTCCCAGGGAGTTCCGATGGTCCACCCCTCCCCATGACACTTTGCAGCTGCTCTTCTTCTGTCAAATTTGCGTGGCAGCCGGAGACATTATTTTGCAGCGAACGTCAATCGTTCGCCCACTCACCGAGATAATGCAGAAAGCTGAATCGCAAGATATGCTCCACTGGAACATCGGAAGCGATGTGTGAAACATCATCGTGCACTAAAAGCGTGATGCACCAAAGACTTTTTTTTTTTTGCTAATCGTCTTAGTACAGCTATTGTAAACAATTGCACAATGGTATCGTATGCTACAAAAAACTACGTGTAAAAAGTTTATATTTTTATTTAACACCTCCAGATGTATATAGTAGTCTAAAATTGTAGAGGACCTTGTAAAAATTACGGGCATCACAATATTTCAATAACCCTAAACGTGAAAGCGTGCAAAGGCGGAATCGTATATTTCGAATCCCACTTACAATTAGCATTAGGGCAAAATTGTATGCTTCGTAACCCACTTACAATTAGCATTAAGTCCTCAAGTCCATGGCGCTATGACTAGCGAAACGTCTGAAGAACGTTAATGTATGAGTTTTTTTATTCACCTTCACGTTTTATGAAGTTTAGTGGGACTTTCCAATTAATTTAATAGAAATATGACCTGTAATATCCGATGTTGTATATATGTAAGAGCTCCCTCTCTCAGGAATGTGTTTCGTTCCATTTTGTGAACGACCCAGGGAACATGGAGCAATGAACTGCAAGACTGCTACCTACGTCATTGCCTGATTCCATCGCATTAAATATTTGTGTGTTCATCTAAAAACCTTTCCAGATTATGAGATACGTATTTCCTTTATAAATAGTGTGTAAGAACATGTGGACAAACATGGATGTGGATGTTATTCATGCATGTGCGCAAGCGCACGAACTAGCACTCGCACACACACACACACACACACACACACACACACACACACACACACAAAAAGAACAAAAATATTACACACACACACACACACACACACACACACAAAGAACAAAAATGTTAAATGAATATTGTAGTAAAGAAATGACAGTTTTGGTTTTATCTAAAGGAGATAGATTTAGTTGGAGACACTACCCTTTCTTATTTTCAGTCTCTTGTATTTAGGATGTTCTAAATACACGGCTGTGTAATAGAAACACTTATCCAATACGAATACTCTAAGAATTTTACTAAAAAGTGAGAATAATAAAATAATTATTGTCTTACTTGGAAGTTCATTCTAAATTTGTATACTGCCAGGACAACGTGCCTGGCATATGGACAACGGAGAGCATCTGCGTTTTTAATACAGGTTGCATGGGGGCTTAATTATTAAGCAATAATTGTAGTAGCTGTGTATCCGGTTACGACCTCTCGTAACCGGTTGGTCCTGACTAGTATTAGCACGCAATCTGAGTGCATAAAATAACAATAAAGAATGAAAGGAAATTTCCGTTAACACAATTGATTAATTAAGTCCCCTGCAACTATAAAAGCTACCAAACAACAAAGCACAAGTGTAACTGTTCTGTGTGTGGAAGTGTGATTCAAAGTACATGTATCTGTCACAGTTCTCCCTCAATACGAACAAGATATTTTAAACACCATATACAATGACCTAATTGTACAATCAGAATTACAAGTCTAATATATGAACACGAGCCAGATGCTTTGTTGACTGAACCTGTGACCAAGAGGAATTGTCATTGAGGAAATGTGAAATAAAACATTTTTCTTTTACCTCCATATATATTGACGAAAAATACACTGTGATCATTGCAACATCTTCCATGTATACAGAACAACAACTGCACACGACATGCTCTCAACTAGTACTGCTCTCGACATCCTCTCAGCAAGTACTGCCCACGGCAACTGAGCTACTACTGCCCCAGTGCAGGCGGCGGAATAATAATCTTTGGCGCAATCTCTGGCGCTGTGACTCAGTGTAGCCACCTTGCAAGGTAACATAGTACTTTTGCACGTGTCCATTTCTCTAAGCAAACTGAGCGGTTTGCTTGCCAGATATAGCCTGCAGCTGCTGCTAGAGAGAGCTGTGATCGCCAATCTCGAAGCGGAGCACCATCGCAAATCATGAGGAATACGTTATGTTGTGTGTGATGTAGCAGCTCGTTTCTCAGCCTGCACTGGACACGATGGGATTCACAATTGGCGTGCTTCACAATGAGAAGCACGTTATGTGTCAGGACAGCTTTTGGGTTAGAATCATGCCTTAGACCGTGGTCTAATGCCCATACAACAAAAATCACTGACGAGGCAACAGCTAGCTGGAAACACAAAAGCCTACGCTTCGCAAATTACAATTTCTGTACAGCTATCAGCACATAGAGCTGCTATTGAAAATCAATGTACATGTTCGCTAAATCAAAGTATCCCTTTCGAAAACTATAACTGCTGATAAAAACTGATATCCCCTAAAACAGATCTGCGGTTTTAGACTAACTCATCACATTTCAAACATTACTTTACCAATCTAGAAAGAGCATTCAATAGTTTATGAAAATAAACAAGAGCTCATAATTTTCATTTCATTTTTACAATCCTGATGCTCTGTAGTACTATAAGATTATTCACTGACGTTGTTGTCTGCCGCAAGGTATCGTCGTTGGACAATCGCAAGGAAATCCAGAAACACTCGTACAAATTTTCACTTGGAGTAATTTATGGCAGCTACTTTTAAATGTTGTTTAATACATGGTAAAGTGCAAAAAATGGTTCAAATGGCTCTGAGCACTATGGGACTTAACATCTATGGTCATCAGTCCCCTAGAACTTAGAACTACTTAACCCTAACTAACATAAGGACAACACACAACACCCAGCCATCACGAGGCAGAGAAAATCCCTGACCCCGCCGGGAATCGAACCCGGGAACCCGGGCGTGGGAAGCGAGAACCCTACCGCACGACCACGAGATGCGGGCGTAAAGTGCATAACGATGAAATATATCATGGTAGTGTTCCATTACAGGATTAGTGATGCGTTACATCGCACAGATGCGGGAGCAATTCGTATATTAAGATCCAGTCGGTCACGAAATTGGAAACACACTGAACATAAAAAATGTTTTATTTGGAACAGTTAGCTATAACTTCTGGCTACTTCTCTACACAGTCGCCGCTCCGACTTAGACATTTGCCGTAGCGTTGTACCACGTTTCCAATATCCTCGCATGTGCTTTGCGCCCATTCTCTAAGCCGATATGGAGCTCGTTCCATGTGCCAAAATGTTGTCTTCACAGCCAGCGGTTCATATGAGCAGAGATGAATGTCAAAGGGAGCAAAGTCCGGGCTGTATGATGAGTAATGAAACACTTCTCATGCTGCAGGAGGGTCTTCTTTTCCCTTGAAGTGTGCGCCCGAGAATTGACATAAAGGAGGAAATGCAAGGCGGTTACGTTACGTGAACTGCATGAAATCAGGTTCAAGTGGCTCTGAGCACTATGGGACTTAACATCTGTGGTCATCAGTCCCCTAGAACTTAGAACTACTTAAACCTAACTAACCTAAGGACATCACACACATCCATGCCCGAGGCAGGATTCGAGCCTGTGACCGTAGCAGTCGCGCGGTTCCGGACTGAGCGCCTAGAGCCGCTAGACCACCGCGGCCGGCCATGACATCAGGTGAAATCCCTCAGCAGGCACTCGTACTTGGCGGGAGACGGCTATGTCAATTACGTTTGAGAGATCCGCCGTAACTCGCATGTGAAAAACCGCTGCGGTATATTGTAATCATACACTGATCAGCCACAATATTATGACCACCTACCTAATAGCCGGTATGTCCACCTTTGACACTACTAACATCGGTGACGCGCCATGGAAGCAATGAGACCTTAATAGGTCACTGGAAGGGGTTGGCAACACATCTTTACAAGCAAGTCATCTAATTCCCATAAATTCTGGGGAGGAGGCGGTGAGCTCGAACGCCACCTTCAGTCGCATCACAGATGTGTTAGATCGGGTTCAGATATGGAGAGGTAGGGGCCTCGCACGTCAGTTGGAACTCTGTTCCTCGAATCTCTTCATCACACTCCTGGGCTTGTGACAAGGCCCATTATCTTCTTGAGAATAACCACTGCCGCCGGGAAATATGAACGTCATGAAGGGCTGAACGTGGCCTGCAATCAACGTACGATGCACCTTGGCGGTCATGGTGCTCCAGTAGACCCATGGATGCCCACGTGAATGTTTTCTAGAGTACAATGGAGCCGGCGCCACTTGTCTGCGTCCCGCAGTACAAGTGCCAAGGAGCTGCTCCTCTCCAACACGATGGATTCGCGCCAACGGCCAGTGCCGATAGTGATGTGCCCATTCCAGTAGTAGTCACCGATGTCGTGGTTGTCGATTTTCGCAAATGCGTGGGTCGTCGGCTGCGGAGGCTTACCGTCACGAGTGTTTTGTGCACTGTGTGTTCAGATACACTGCCCAGCAGTGAACTCTGATGTTCCTGTCAGAGTGTTCTAATACAATAGCTCCATATTTAGCGGTCATATACAACGTGTATTGATAGCAACTGGTGTGCTTTATTTATGACCAGACTCTCTTTGGGTTTTCTGCCAGATTTCGAGAGAGAATTTCGCTGTGGAAATTGTTAAAAGCATCTCGCATCGACGTACGCGCTATATTTCGAACTTCTGCAAAACTTTGCCAGTCTTGGGGATTTTATGTTCTTTTAAATTTGGCATGCTTCTTTCGCTGCTTCTGCAACAGCCATCTGCCCCGTTTTGTGTACCATGGGGGATCAGTACCTTCACTTTTTACTTTACGTGGTCTATATCTCTCAGTTGCTATCGATGCTATCTCTCTGAAATTATTCCACAACTTTTCTCCAATTATATGATCAGATCGGAAGGAGTGAAGACTATCTCTTAAAAAGGTGCTAAGAGCATTTTATCAGCTTTTTTAAACAGATGTACTCTGCGTTTCTTTTTGATGGCTGTATGCGTTACGGTATTCAGCATATCAGCAACTGCCTTGTTTTCTCTAATCCCAGTATTCGTCACGATACTCACTATTTGTCGAGGATTTTTTGTTGCTAAGAGGTCAAGGATGCTTTCAAATGGCTCTGAGGTCATCAGTCCCCTAGAACTTACAACTGCTTAAACCTGACTAGCCTAAGGACATCACACACATCTATGCCCGAGGCAGGATTCGAACCTGCGACCGTAGCGGCCGCGCGGTTCCAGACTGAAGCGCCTAGAACCGCTCGGCCACAGTGTTCGGCCCAAGCATGCTTTCGCAACCATTTACTCTTCGAGTGGGCTCATGAACTAATTGTCCAAAATAATTATCTGGGAAAGCATTCAGTACAATTTCGGATGACGTTTTATGCCTTCCTCCTGCCTAAAACGTATAATTTTCTCCAGCATATCGAGGGTAGATTGAAGTCACCACCGACTATAATTGTATAATTGTAGTATCTATTGAAAATGAGACTCATGTTTTCTTTGAGCTGTTCAGCAACTATATCTTCTGAGTGGAGAGGTCGATAAAACGATCCAATTAATAGTTTTGTCCGATTGTCAGGTATAACCTTTACCTATAGTATTTCGCAGGAACTATCTACTTCAATTTCACTAAAATGCAAAGTACTTCTGACGGCAATGAATACTCCACCGCCAAATGAGTTTAATCTATCATTTCTGAACACTTTTAGATCTATTGAAAAAATTTCGGCTGAACTTATTTCCGGCTTTAGCCAGCTTCCTATACCTGTAAGTATTTGAGCTTCAGTGCTTCCTATTAGGGCCTGGAGCTCTGGTTCTTTCCCAACACCGCTACGACAATTTACAACTACAATACCGATCGTTTCTAGAACTACCTTATTGTGTTTTACCTGCCCCCTTTTAGACGGACGCCACTTTTTTGTGGTTCCCTGGCACCCTCTAACCTAATAAACCGCCCAGTCGCTTCCACACAGGCCCCGCTACGCGTGTAGACGCCTTCTGTGTGTAGTTGACTCCAGACCTATTAAGCGGAACCCGGAAACCCACCACCCGATGGCGCAAGTCAAGGAATCTGCAGCCTACACGGTCACAAAACCGCCTGAGCCTCTGATTCAGAACCTCCACTCGGCTCTGCACTAAACGATCACAGTCGGTTCTATCGACGATGCTGCAGATGGTGAGCTCCGCCTTACTCTCAGAAGCAAGACTGGCAGTCTTTACCATTTCCTGTATCCTTCTGAAACCAGAATCTGCTCCGATCCAAAGCGACACACGTCACTGGTACCGACACGAGCAACCACTGCACTTGGCTGCATCCTGTGCTCTTCATGACATCCGGAAGCACCCTTTCCACAACCGGGATGACTCCCCTCGGAATGCACACGGAGTGCACACTGGCTTCCTTACCCTCCTTGGCAGCCATGTTCCGAAGGGGCGCCATTACGCGCCTGACATTGGAGCTCCCAGCTACCAGCAAACCCACCCTCTGTGAATACCCAGACCTTGCGGGCCGAGAAGCTTCTTCTGGAACAGGGTGGACGACTACATCCGGCTCAGAGACATCGTTAGCCACAGATAACGCCCGAGACCTGTTCGTCAAACGTACCGGGGAGGCCCTACGACCGGCCCCTCGGAAAGTTCTTCGCTGCCTGCCAGACTTTGGAATGATCTCTCACTCGACCACGGGTGAGGGGTCAACCCCAGTGAAAGCAGTACCCGTGGAGGTCATATCAGTGGACCGATCGGAGGACACGTGGGATGTGTTCGACGTCCCTCGCATCCCCGCATCCGATCCCCTACAGTGACGCCCCTAGGAGCAGCCTCAAGCTGTGTGACGGAAGCCAACGCAGCCTGAAGCTGTGAGCGAAGGGTCGCCAGCTCAGCTCGCATCTGTACACAGCAATCACAGTTCCTATCCATTACTGCAGTCGCTCCTGTTTGAAGCTCGTAAAAATATGTAACAAGCGAACGGTGTACTCGCCTTATAAGTAGCAGGAACTAGCGGTGCCCTCTCGCTGACAGTCTAACCGACTCTGAGCTGTTCTAACCAAACAAACAACAGCCTGCACGATGCGAGAGTCGATACAACGGACGATAACAACGGCGGTACTGTACACTACATTGTCATTGAAACAAAATTTAGTGCCTAGTAAGCACTCGAACACGCAATAAATTACAAAAATAAAGTAGTAACTACACAGATAACTGAAAATAAGTCGCTCCTGTTTGAAGTTCGTGAAAATATGTAACAAGCGTCATAAATTACGATCGCTCAACAGCCAAATACGGTCGCGTCATTGGGATGTGTTTGCGCAGTTCGATTCGCATCTGACGCACTCCTTTCGGAACAGGATACGTCTCGAACGTATGCCACTTTTCCTCCACGTGACTTAGTCCTTCCCCGTAAGGCCGCAGAGCGTTCACGAGAAGCGTGGCCGGAACTTCAAACGGCAGCTCGAAGATTCGTGTGGTCCGAACGCCGAGTCCTGCAAGGTCACAGTCACTACACCCACACTGCCGTCCGAATGGTGGAAACGATATCCATCGGTGCAACGGCGAATAAGCCGTTCGCACGGTGCTCCGTGGACAAATTTCAGGATGTGTACTGGATATGGTCGAAAGATGTATACCTAGAAGTTCCTCTGGATCTACGTGCGTTGCTTCAAGCAGGAAACTTCTATTTCGTATGCCTTAGATCGTGCGTGCTGGGTATGCAACGTTAATCTAATAGTGACCTTTCTATACGAAAACGCCAGCGTCGTACGAGGCGATCTGTTTGCACTACAGTACCACAACTTGCGCATGTTAACAATGGCCCGTTCGTGGAGCGCCGCACAGAGTCAGGCGTACGTCCGCTTCGCGACATGGCTGGGACACGACTGACCAGATATGTATCGGAGCAGACTAAGATGATCACTGACTTCGATGACAATTTGAGGCAGTTGATCAACGAAGTAAACCTGCTGTGGTCAATGTGCAAGAGCAACTAACACTTTACTTATTCTCTGAATATTGAAAACATATACATAAGTCATATTAATCACCAGGTGTTCCGAGGTGGTGGTTTTGTTCTGGCAGATGGAGACACCATGAAGACATTGCCCGTGGTTTTTCCTCTTTAAAGGACACTATATGTGCTCTCTTTCGTTGTTTAACACCAGCTGTCACTTTCACGCGGGAGACAGTTACAACAAAGATACTGTACTTCGAATTAATGTGTCCATAGACCGATGCATGAGTCAGAGATGTGAAGCATCGCATGTTATTATAAGCATATATTAAAAGGTCGAAATTGTAAAAAACCAAATCTGGAACGAACAGTTTGCCAAGACATCAAATGCGTCTGCAGAGTGCTGTGAAATCCAGGAAAAGAGGAAAGGAAGTGTTTATTACATTCTGACGTGAAAGAAATTTGAAATACAATCTAGCAGACGGTACTTCATTAAAAATTTAACTTGTGGTAACATAGCGACATATGTAAGACAAATAATATTTACTTTAGCTAGAAGGCGACATTCATGACCGACAAAAGCTTACGTTGAGAGTCAAAATAGTTACTGTAATATATGGCTCGCCGGATGACACAAACATTTTTGTACTTAATTAAATACAAGCGTAAAGGTATATTTAGAAGAAGTGGCAAGAGTTGTCTACTATAGCATAACAATGAAAAGTTGATAAGAGAAAATAATCAGTTTCTAATTTAGCATAATTACCTGAGGTCATCTCGTGTAAAAGTTGCTGCTAGCAGCTAATATGGCAAATGATGCATGAAGTAAAGACATAAAACATATTGCTGTCAGTATTTAAAATATTTAAAGTGATAGTTTTCTACAGCAAAAATAAGTTAAAGATTATACACTCCTGGAAATTGAAATAAGAACACCGTGAATTCATTGTCCCAGGAAGGGGAAACTTTATTGACACATTCCTGGGGTCAGATACATCACATGATCACACTGACAGAACCACAGGCACATAGACACAGGCAACAGAGCATGCACAATGTCGGCACTAGTACAATGTATATCCACCTTTCGCAGCAATGCAGGCTGCTATTCTCCCATGGAGACGATCGTAGAGATGCTGGATGTAGTCCTATGGAACGGCTTGCCATGCCATTTCCACCTGGCGCCCAGTTGGACCAGCGTTCGTGCTGGACGTGCAGACCGCGTGAGACGACGCTTCATCCAGTCCCAAACATGCTCAATGGGGTACAGATCCGGAGATCTTGCTGGCCAGGGTAGTTGACTTATACCTTCTAGAGCACGTTGGGTGGCACGGGATACTTGCGGACGTGCATTGTCCTGTTGGAGCAGCAAGTTCCCTTGCCGGTCTAGGAATGGTAGAACGATGGGTTCGATGACGGTTTGGATGTACCTTGCATTATTCAGTGTCCCCTCGACGATCACCAGAGGTGTACGGCCAGTGTAGGAGATCGCTCCCCACACCATGATGCCGGGTGTTGGCCCTGTGTGCCTCGGTCGTATGCAGGCCTGATTGTGGCGCTCACCTGCACGGCGCCAAACACGCATACGACCATCATTGGCACCAAGGCAGAAGCGACTCTCATCGCTGAAGACGACGCGTCTCCATTCGTCCCTCCATTCACGCCTGTCGCGACACCACTGGAGGCGGGCTGCACGATGTTGGGGCGTGAGCGGAAGACGGCCTAACGGTGTGCGGGACCGTAGCCCAGCTTCATGGAGACGGTTGCGAATGGTCCTCGCCGATACCCCAGGAGCAACAGTGTCCCTAATTTGCTGGGAAGTGGCGGTGCGGTCCCCTACGGCACTGTGTAGGATCCTACGGTCTTGGCGTGCATCGGTGCGTCGCTGCGGTTCGGTCCCAGGTCGACGGGCACGTGCACCTTCCGCCGACCACTGGCGACAACATCGATGTACTGTGGAGACCTCACGCCCCACGTGTTGAGCAATTCGGCGGTACGTCCACCCGGCCTCCCGCATGCCCACTATACGCCCTCGCTCAAAGTCCGTCAACTGCACATACGGTTCACGTCCACGCTGTCGCGGCATGCTACCAGTGTTAAAGACTGCGATGGAGCTCCGTATGCCACGGCAAACTGGCTGAGACTGACGGCGGCGGTGCACAAATGCTGCGCAGCTAGCGCCATTCGACGGCCAACACCGCGGTTCCTGGTGTGTCCGCTGTGCCGTGCGTGTGATCATTGCTTGTACAGCCGTCTCGCAGTGTCCGGAGCAAGTATGGTGGGTCTGACACACCGGTGTCAATTTGTTCTTTTTTCCATTTCCAGGAGTGTAATACGTGACAGTAAAATGAATAATCCTTAAAGATGGTTAATTTATTCTTGTATCATGGTCTGGGAACGTCGTATGTAAAATGCTACTAGCGGCTAAAAATAGTGGGGCAGGGAGGGGGGGGGGGCGTGAAAAAACGACGACGGGGGGGGGGGGGGGGGGGGGGGGGACATAAAACATAAGATTGTCCATAAAATTAAAATAGTTTTAAA
This sequence comes from Schistocerca gregaria, assembly GCF_023897955.1. Lineage (NCBI taxonomy): Eukaryota > Metazoa > Arthropoda > Insecta > Orthoptera > Acrididae > Schistocerca > Schistocerca gregaria. The sequence continues at coordinate 767,093,337 of NC_064931.1, read as the reverse complement.
AATTATGTGATTTAGCAAACTATATGACATGTGTAAATATAGAATAAAGCTAGCACACTATGCTTACTTTCATTTCAGTGTTACACGGAATTATTTCTAGCGGTACCACCGTATGCCTAGCTAAAGATTTCCACGTGCAAAAACTTTTAACAAGAATTATTTGTAGTGTGAACGCAATCCTGCAGAGAAGCTCTCATGAAATTATTACTAATTAAGAACAATCTTCTTAATGTTTGAAAATAGCTTACTTTTATCTAGAAAGCTGTCCATTATTCACGAACAAACCGTTACGAAGACAGAATTACTCCTACGCTACTCAGGAACATAATCCATGAGATATATTCGACAAAGTACATAATAATAATGCAAAAGAACGTCTCCAGTATTATCCTAGATTTAATATACATTTGAAATGAAATTATTTTTGTCTCTCCTAGAGTATGTAACCTCGCTCTTCCTAATCGGCCTTCTGGATTGCGATATATTTGACCGTGATCGTGCATGCCTAACGAAATTTTACAGTGAGTAATGCTACCGTTATCGAAGGAAAATAATACCGGTTAGTAGGAAGAAAGTGTAGAACAGGCCCTTCTGAAGGAAGAACCTATTCTCAACTTAATCAAAATACTGTTAACTTTTAAATTGGTACAATATAGTGCAGTCACTCACAAACCTCACAGGCGGGAAACAATTAAACGGTGGCAGCTCACTAGGGCAATGAATCTCCAGAATCTTAGGAAAGGCAATGGCAAGGAAAATTAAGCAAATAATCACTGGCGTGGCAACAGAAATTCACGAGAACATAAATGAATCAGAAAGCCAGAAAGCCCTTAGTTTGCAATTACTTAATCTGAATTACTGAATTTTGAAAGCAAAGTTAAATGAAGTTTCTGGTTAAATAAATGACTCCTTGCAACTGAAACTTCGTTTCGTAAAAAGTGACTTTCAGTAACCTCAGAATAACGTGATGCAAAATTTTGAAAAAGGCAGATAATTTAATTAAATTATTGAAAGATTGTGTTGAATTTACTTTAAGCAAATGACCAACTAATTTACTTTTAACATAACAATGAGTTACGTACCAAGCCAGCAGAAGTCACTCGTTAAGCTAAATACAGAATAAATAAAATTACGCATTCTTAATTTATCTTTAGTTATCAGTCTTATAAGTGAAATTTTACGATAATTTAAGAGTGAAATTAATACTCAAAACTGCAAATTAGTTTTAAGCTTGTGTTGTGTAATAAAAGAATGAAGAGTTACTGCTACGGTCGCAGGTTCGAATCCTGCCTCGGGCATGGATGTGTGTGATGTCCTTAGGTTAGTTAGGTTTAAGTAGTTCTAAGTTCTAGGGGACTGATGACCACAGATGTTAAGTCCCATAGTGCTCAGAGCCATTTGAACCATTCGAAGAGTTACTGAGGGAGCAAAATTTAGACAAACTGGTCATTAGCAAACAAACTGCCAGTAAATAGTTTTTGACAACACTCGGTGATTGCATGGAAAGGAAAGGTACTCCACCCGGTAATAACGTCTGAGGTCAATGACAACAGAAGTGCCCTACAAGTTTGAACTATTGCACATTATTATTTAAGACAATTATGCGAAAATTGCCACTGGCTAATGCCTATAGAGTCTTACGATGTTGTAGTGTGCGTACGACGAAGAATGTGGCCTATGACACTGATGAGCTGCCGCTATTGCTGCTGCTGGTGTTTGAGAACCACGAGTCGTCTCCAGAGCCACGGATAATTATGGGAGAGGAATAATTAGAATTGCAGCTCTCTCTGCTTGTCTACTCTCACTACTCGTGGAGTGACGAGGTAGGTGGGCCTACACTGGCGCTCGTAGCTGCACACCGTATCTGCGGCTGTGTCCAACAAACACTTCCGCACTGTTTCACCACTGAAGCTGCTCTGCTTCCTCTCTCCTCGCAGCGCGACAGGGACTCTCCATACGCAAAGATAAACAACGGCACAGCTACTGCCATTTCGTCGTTACTGTCGATACATGAAAGTAAAGCTCCCTTGGGTATTGCCCAGGAATTTACAATATTTACATTACAATTACAAATAATTATACACAGTCAGAAGTACACTATTACATCCATTGTATATTACTTATAGTTTCCGTAACAAAGCTGGCAGATTTAGAATTAGCAGTACAGTACAAGTTATCAACGGATATTAAACGGCGAAAACTTTTGGATGGTGCAGAAGGTATATTATCCGAATATTCGATGTTACAAGTACTACATCACTAAGCCACCACAAGGCGAGATCTCAGTAAAACATCCTGATGGCTTATCCCTGTTTGTAAGTTTTATTCCTTTTAAACGAGGTACAGCCACGTTTCCTGGCTGCATCTACTTCTGACGAAATAGAGTTACCTGAAAATTTGTACAAATTTCCAGCAAAACTGGGATGTAAATGGACACATCTGGATTCAGACTGGAGCTTGCAACACAAGGCAAAAGACGTTGCGACCAGTTATCTCATTTGAAATTTAATGTAGTGGATATTATGAGGTTGGCACCAAAGTAGCCTTAGAGCCTTTTAAAATCCAACAGCTAGGAAGTTTAGTCAGGCTTCCCGGAGAATTCTTAGCATTGTGCTGAATGATCCTATCATGTGCGTCTCTTCCTTTTATGGCCCATTTCTGATTAATCTTGTCTCAAATGAACTGCACATAGTTGCATCTCTGAAGGAAACTTACTGTTACTTTCTTCTTTAGGATACAGAAACTGTAGGTAGTTGTCCAACCACTGTCGCCTGTCCTTGAGTCTCACTTACATTGCAATAATCAGTCCTTAGCTATCTTCAAGGACTATTTGCTTTTCAGACTAAAAGACGCATATGAACACAATAGCACCATCTAGGAGCTGCAATGCGAAATCTGTGTTATGATATCCTATCAGAATTGCCGCTATTGCAGTCGTCTGAACTCAGCTTAGAAAACACCTATGTTGTGGTAAAAAATTGCAGCTATACATATTTACCGTTACAATAAAAAATCGCATCATGACGTTTATAACACTACGTATAGGTACACACTGACTGTGTTGTGTATTACTGAGGAAGGATATGCAGCACAAAGTCACTAACGACGTTTCAAAAAACTTTATCCGATTTCACAAGACGCACATGACTGGAGAATGGAGTTAATTTTAAGTGATGCATCGACACCAGAAGTTTACCTTCGTGGCAGTTGCAAGTTACCATTTCATTTGAGTGCTGATAGGAACATATCTGGTGCAGCTAACTCCCTGGCTCGTTCATCTAGCTTTTTCCACAATTGCAAGTATTAAGAATAAATGTTCTTCGAAGTTACACACGGAAGCATGTAAAAGATATTCCATTGTAAAATCTGGTGGTTTTTATAAATAAAAACGTTGTAGGTCTACACGCAAGTTACAATTTACGCCAAAGTTTTGTGTTGATTGATTTAAAAGATACATTAATCACAAGAACGCTTCCCAATGTGTGATAAGGCGATGAGTATGTACGTGGAGCAGCGACGAATGGGGTATCATCCGAGCAACGATACGGGTTGCAAACGCGGAAATCCATTAACATAACTAGACCTACAAAACAACCGTAGGATATCATACCTAAGGGGCAGTTTTCCTAGTAGCTTTGGTCAGTTAAGATCGTAACCACGTTACCTGTTCGCTAGGCGTGTTGCATGCCTATTGGGCGCTATCTCATTTAGATCATTTCGTTTGAGTATGAGAACTGTGTCTTACTAGACTGCCCTAGAAACTGGAAGCGGTCAACCATTTCAAAACTAAGTAAGGTTGTATAAAAGGCTGAATAAACCACAGAACATCTATTTTCTGCTTAGTTATCCTCCTGTCTATTACTTAAACAGTATTTATAGCAAAACTGAAACTGCCAATATTTAATTAAGGTTGTATTCGAAAATTATGATTTGTAACGTGAAAGAGAGGGATTTGTTAGTAAACAGAGGGACGTTGTAATAATTAAAAAAATAAATAAAAGGTGATGTATCAAATAGCGCTAGAAGACACAAGTTCCTAAAACAAAGGTAAAATTAAAAAAGATGCCAAACCGAAACATATCAAACATTGCTTCAATACTTCGTTGAGTTTATATGAAACATGCTTCTCTCGTTGCTGAACCACTTTCGCATTTAGTAATGATAACAGGAAGCTCTTGCTTTTGATCATGATGAAGAATGTTGTATTGATTACAAAGTAACAACAATAATTAATAAGATTTTTTGTGTTTGTGCATGTAAACCGTACTTGCACCAAAAGTGATTGCTTTGGTTATATAAAAGCACTAAAGTTACGGTGGCTGCAAATTTTTATTAATTATGAAATTAATTTATCGTTTGTAAGGAAATAAAGTACAGAACGCACTAACGCTGAAGGATGTGCCGTTCTAATTATGCGCAAAACAAACAAAGAAACCAAAACCAAAGAGAAGTCGTCAGCTACCAATTTCTGTCTCACAGATCCATTTATGTTTCTTTCCCTAGCACTGCTACCAACGCTATCAGCAGCCCTACCATTTATTACGTCATTTATCTACTGTGTCGAACGTACAGAAGTGTAGTTTTGGTAGAGGGCAACTCTAGACATAATCGATATGGCTATATTGTTATGACTCGCTGCTTGAAACGAGCATATCGGAAACGGCGAAGCTGGTTGGCTGTTTCCGTATTACTGTCGTGAACATCAGTGGAAAGTGTTTGAAGCCATGAGTACGGTAGAAGGTATTGAACCTCTACGTTTCATCACAGAACATGGAGACTGGAGGCTTTAATGCTCTGTAAAGCAAGATGGACGATAATATTTGGTAAATTTCATGACGGAGTACAATGTTGGTGCAGAAAAACGCGTTTCGGAGTACAGCGTTGTCCACGTTGTTGAGATGGGGCACTGCAGCCGGTTTCCACTACGTGTTCCTATGTTAACCCAACAGCATCCTCAGTTACAATTGGAATGAGCACAGCAACATCGTGAGTGGACTGTGGATCAATGAAAAAGAGTCGTCAGGTCCGACAAATCACTTTTCTTGTTACACCAGTTCGATGGAAGTCTCGAATACGCCCTTATCGAAGCGAACGGCTTCTCGAAACCTGCATTTCGACTCGGACTCAAGTCGGTGGGGGCAGTATTACGATAACGGAGTCATTCATCTGGATTTCCAAGGGCTCTGTTGTGGTAATCGGAGACATCATGACGGCACTGGAGGAAGTGAACATTATAGCGGTCGCCTACATCCCTTCATGCTTGATGTCTATCCCGACTGTTATAGTATCGTCTGGCAAGGTAATTGTCCGTATCATAAGCTGAATCATGCTGCAGTACTTTTATGAGCATGTTAGTGAACTTAAGTTGATGTCCTGTCCACCAAATTTCCCTGACCAGAATCCGCTGGAAGACGTCTTTCACATTATTGGACGACAGCTCTGCGCTCACAACCCACTGACACGTAATTTATGGTAACTGCGCAGACATATGGTGGAACAAACCTCCAGAGTCCTACATAGTACTTGTTGAATCCTTCACATGAAGAACCGCCGATGTATTGCGTTTCTAAGGTGGACCGACACACTACTAAGTAGAAGATCATACCGTCTTGGCTCATCGATGTATACCGAAGCCCCAAAAAAACTGGTTCAAATGGTTCTGAGCACTATGTGACTCCACATCTTAGGTCATCAGTCCCCTAGAACCTAGAACTACTTCAACCAAACTAACCTAAGGACATCACACACATCCATGCCCGAAGCAGGATTCGAACCTACGACTGTAGCGGTCGCGCGGTTCCAGACTGTAGAGCCTAGAACCGCTCGGCCACTCCAGCCGGCTCATTCCGAAGGACTTGGCCAATTCCAGCACGGCAATGCGACACCCCACACATTCGGCCGCTTGACTCCAAGCGGACCACATCGGGGTAGCTCCCAGAGGATAGTCGCCTAGCGATGGTCGCAAATAAGCCGGTCTAGAGTGGATATCTTCCACTCTTACCATCCAGCGTTACATCAGCTGAGAACGCCGCGTACGCTGCCGCCATCTCCGAGCAGAAGCTGCTGCTTCCGATACCGCCACAGCCACCAAGATATCTTCCGCTGCACGCCCTGTCATCACTGTAGAAGAGCAGAATTGTCGTGTTGCAACGGAGAATAACACTTGGACATCCGAGCGGAAGAAGAACAACGACAACAACCCAAGTTGCTGTACACTCCGCCACAGCCGCAAAGTTTCACCGCTGCACGTCGTGTTCTCACAAAAGAAAAGCAAAAGTGTCGTGTAGCAGCGGTGAAAAAGTACCTGAGTATCCGAAAGGAACCAGGTTCTCATTAGCTGTTGCTTTCGCCTCAACTCCACGGAGTAGAGGATCTACTGCCACCTCTCGGCATTTCTTTCTTACTCTTTCGGTTCTCCTATTTATTCTTCAGGAATAATAAATAGGAGCCCTAGGGATCTGTTAGGGAAACAGTGAGCCAGGGCCCCATTCACGTTGGATCAGCCCGCGTTCACAGAGATTACCGTACCTTCTCTATCATCTTTCTCCCCCCTTCCTCTTCTCCCCCCTCTATGAAAGTACGACCCCCTGGCCCCCCCACCATCACGATGGATGCTCCGACGACCGCCAACCAGGCGGCGGAGGCGGAAGACAACCTGATGATCACGAACGCCGTGACAGACAGCGGCGCAATATTGACTGTGTTCACTGAAGCCGCTGTCGCATATAGAGCCCCCAACAAAGTCAGATTCATTGAAGGAATGTACCCCAACCTAGGCGTCCCCTCACATCCTGAAAATCCTGCGCCCCCCGATGTCCGCATCTTCACAGGCAGCGCAGACGCAGCCGGTCCATCGCGGAGTGGGAGGAAGAACGAAGAGCCGCCCAAGAGTAGAAAGCGGAAGAGCCGCAAAAACACCGCGCCGGACGCAGAGGGCTGGAGGCAGCCGAAGAAGACAGCGAGGGCGCAACAAATCGTCAACGCGGGCGTCCAGATACAGAACGCCTTCCAGCAGCTGCGCGAGGACGCAGCTCAGCCCGACCCCGGGCCACCACCCCCTCAGCAGCCCCCTACCAAAGCAAAAACACCTCCTCCGATCATAATCTGCTTCGAAGAAGCATATATGACACTTCTCGAAGTAGTTAGGAGCGCAGCCAAGGATCCGTTTCAGTTCAAACCTGCTGGAAAGGATTTATACAGACTACACACAAGGTCAATGCCAGACTTTGAGAACGTCACCAAGGAGCTGACAAGCAAAAACTGGGGATACTACACCTATGCCACAGAACACGAAAAACCCATCAGCTTAGTAATGAGGGGTCTGCCTTATAAGTTCAGCATACAAGATCTGCAGAAGGAGTTGCTTATGCTGAAGATTGTCCCGAGCTCGGTGACGAAGATAAAGTCACCTAAAACGAGCAAAGAGACACCCCTGTTTATGATTATAGCACCTGACACAGCAGACAACCGCCAACTCCGTAACGTCACAAGCATCGCCAATACGAGCGTGACTATGGAGAAGCCACGCCGAAAACGTGGACCGCGGCTCTGCTTCAGATGCCAGGGGCTCGATCATGTAGCCCGACACTGCATGATGCAGCCGAAGTGCGTTAGATGTGCCGGGGACCACCCAAGTGACAAATGTCAAAAGCCATCAGATCAAGCACCAAAATGCGCCCGTTGCTCAGAGGCACACCCTGGCAGCTACTTGGGCTGCAAGGTGATAAGAGACCATGTTGCCAGGCAACGAACCGCATCGGCAGCACGCCCAGGTGCCAGCTACTCATCGGCAGTCGTCAGAAGAGGAAACGGCCAAGGGACGCGACACAATCAACATAAGGACAACGCGAGTCTGCCCGCAACAAGCACCTACAGCACAGCCAAGGCAGACGCCAATACCCAACAACATACGCCAGAGCTAACCGAGGTGATGGCACCTCTCTTGAAAGCAGTGACCGCCGCCATCGCAACAGCAATGGAGACTACTGCCAAGGCTATCCCTGAACAAATAGCCGCAGCAGTCCAAGCCGCCCTCGCGGCAACACCGTCAGCCAGCAGTCAACAAAAATATGGCCATTAGACATTACGGTTTGACCATATGTATATGGAACGCCAATGGTATAACAAGACAGGAAGGCGAATTCCGCCACTTCCTAAAAGAAGAAGGAATAGACGTGTGTCTAGTTGTTGAGACACATCTGAAAACGGGGGTAAATGTTAAGGTCCCTAATTACACCTGCTTCAGGACGGACAGACCAACAGCTGGAGGAGGTACAGCAGTTTACGTCCGCAAGTCTCTTCGACATCACCCAATACAACTACCACCACTTGCCACAACAGAAGCAACAGGAGTGGCAATAGATACATCGAGGGGACGCATTCAATTCGTGGCAGTATACAGGCCACCTAGAGGCATCCTTGAGGAAGCAGACTTTGATGCACTGCTTACAATGAGAGGGAACACCTTCCTAGGCGGAGACTTTAACGCCAAGAATACTGCCTGGAACAGCAGGATTACGAACAACAGCGGACGACGACTCCTACGCACAGCAGACAGACATGATGCCACAGTCATTGGGCCACATGATCCTACCAGCATCCCATCCAGAGGACGCCACGACGTGCTAGATATTGCAATCGTCAAAGGTGTGCCACATGCCATTGGCGCCAGCACACGAAAGGCTTTGTCCTCGGATCATCTCCCTGTCATCATTGACATAGACCTAGATGGAGTCCAAGCACCTGCACACAGAGGAATAAACACACGCGGGATCAACTGGGAAATGTACCATCGCAACTTGGAACATGAACTAATGGCATTCCCGGATCCCACAGAAGCAGGGGTGGACGCCACACTACTGCACTTTACTTCAAAAGCACTGGACGCAGCAACAGCAGCGACCCGACACAGACCGCAGCATCAGAGAGACAACCCAAGGCAACTGCCACCCACAATCCACGCCATGATTGCGCAGAAGAACCGCCTTAACCGGGAATGGCTGAACACCAGACTGCCAGCCACCAAACGAACGATCAAAAGACTCCAGAGACAGATAAAAGCAGATATACAAGCCCACAGATACCAAGAATGGGAAGAAAAAGTAGCGCAACTGGACACACGCGACCAATCAGTTTGGAAACTTACGAAGAGCCTGCTACAAAAAGGAAGCAGAATACCACCGATAGAAGTGAACAACGAATTCATATGCGAACCTGACGCAAAGGCAAATGCCCTGGCGGAGGTGTTCGCAGAAAACTTCAAACAAATCGAAGACCCGGTAGACGTTGCCCATATACAGCTTGTTGAAGAGCGACTACCAAGGTTCCTACAGCAACAAGCAGACGATTCCATAGAACACATAACAATCGAAGAAGTGGAGCTAGAAATTGAAGCCCTCAATCCAAGAAAGGCAGGAGGTCCAGACCTAGTAACGAACAAATTAATACAACAAATGCCACCAATTTCAAGCTCACTACTCACCGCAGCATTCAATAACATCCTAACCTCTGCTCAGTACCCACTGGCGTGGAAACATGCAGAAATCATAGCACTGCCCAAACCTGGAAAAGACCCCAGGTCACCAAACAGCTACCGCCCGATAAGTCTCCTGCCAGCGGTCTCAAAAATATTCGAACGGATATACGCTAAACGTCTCCTCCGACATATAGAAGTTGAACGAGTGCTGCCAGAAGAACAGTTTGGCTTCCGACGCGGGCACGCTACTGCACATCAACTGCTGAGGGTCGTCGAAGAGGCCCTGGACGCCATCGAGCGCAAGGAGTACTTTGGAGCAGTACTACTAGATGTCTCCCGCGCATTGGACTGCGTCTGGCACAAGGGCCTCCTGTACAAACTACTCGTGCAGGGGGTACCAGTGCCGCACGTACGGCTGATCCGGAACTACCTGGAAGGACGCACCTTCCATGTGAGGGCGCAGGACGGCACATCCGGAGTAAGAAGAATTCAAGCAGGGGTACCACAGGGTAGTGTACTCGGCCCCCTGCTCTACATCTTGTACACTGCAGACCTCCCGACAGTAAATAGAGTACAGATCGCCCTATACGCGGACGATACCGCCGTGTACTCGCGGGGCAGAAGTGCCAACCAACCACTTACAAGAGCGACTACAGAGAGCCTGCGACACACTAACGGAATGGGCAAAGAAATGGCGACTGTCATTTAATCCAACCAAGACCCAGGCTATTGTTATCTGCCGACGAAAGTTACCAGCCAGGTATCGGCGAATAACCATCACAGGCACACCGGTACCGTGGACAAAAACAGCTAAATACCTAGGTCTGACACTGGATAAAGGTCTGACATGGAAACCCCACATCGAGGCAATACGCTCCAAAGCACTGGGAAGACTAAGGCAACACTACCCAGTCCTGAACCAGAATTCATCTCTACCACCACGGCTGGGGGTCGTGCTCTACCTCACCCTGGTGAGACCAGTCCTGGAGTACGCCGTGATCGTGTGGGGTAATGCAGTCATCACTCACACAAGAAGACTCCAGCTGGTGCAAAACAGCACTCTCCGACGAGCCCTACACCTGCCAGCGGACTTCCCGACAGCCGAGCTGCACCACCTCGCGCAAGTCCAGCCGCTACAAGAGAGAATCCGCCACTCAGCACGGATGTTCTACGAAAAAACACAGAACTCACAAAATACACTAATAAGAAACCTAGGCCACAGAATACACAGACTGGACACTACAAGATGGCCAGATCTACTGAGAAACTGAAAAAGACAACACCCCCTACCTGTCAACTAACATAAAACTAGGTCTGCAACAAAAAAAATATACAAAAAAAATAATAAAAATACACAAAAAATAAAAAAATAAAAATAATAATAAAAATAAAATAAAAAGCTAATTATATATATATATATATATATATATATATATATATATATATATATATATACAAATAACAAATCAGCTATTAGATATAGCTCAGAAACGCAACACTAAGAATAGGCTTAGCACTTTTGGGGAACTAGATCTATAATAAATATTTACGAAAATGTACTATGTCAACCCAGAGCATCCTTGTACTAGACTCTCTACCTACTTAATAACTATAACAACAAATAAATGTAACACCTATGAATAGATTTAGCACTTTTGGGGGAACTTACACACATGGGTAATAAAATTGTAAATGTTCTCTCTCTCTCTATCTCCATAATCATCTCAAGCATCACCACACCTCATCAAACAACAAATCACACTCATGCACATCATAATCATTCTATCTCACCTCCAAATATACTTCATTAAAAAAAACATTACCGCAGTTAACAGACATGACAACCCAAACAGATATGCATTACAAAACTTCAAGATAGAAGACAAGCTCGAAGGCGAAGCCAACAGGCTAATACTTCGATCACAGCAGGAAACCAGGAATTTCCAGCCATCAGACTGCTGTGTGCGCGCGCGCGCGCCACACCCCACACGTCCAAAATTACTACACAGTGTCTCCAGGTACGCTCTTCTGAGTTTAAACACTTTCGCTGGCCTCCAGACTTCCCGACATGAAAATTATTGAGCATATCTGGGAGGACCTTCAACGTGATGTTCAGAAGATAGACCCAATCCCTCGTACTCTTACGGATCTATGGACTGCCGTGCAGGCATTAGCTGAGTCTATGCCGCGCCGTATTGCGGCACTTCTGCGTGCTCGCGGGGGCTCTACACAATAATAGACAGTTGTACCGGTTTCTTTTGGCTCTTCACTGTATATTCTTGCGAATCTGAAGAATCGATTTTAAACACACTGTACTTATCAAATTTATTTTAGTAAATACGAAATAGCGGTCCCTCGGGTATTAAGAAGAGCGATGCAATGTTTATTCGGACATGCATGTATGCATAACATAGGGACTGATATTTCAAATTTATTCGTCAACATCAGGCTCTCGATTTTCAATAATTATGCGCTTCCTGGGAGGGAACATACCCAACGTACGAGTGCACGTTGCGATTCATGAACGACGCCATATGGAAGTTTGAGTTTACCAGTGATTTGTGCTCGGATGGTCGAAGCGGTGAAGGTGACGGCTCACGTGAAGTGGGAAATCCGTGTTTGAGTCCTGGTACAGCACAAATTTTCATGGTCGTCAATCCAGTATACAATCGAAGGCGATTCATATTGGCAACTGCGAATACACTTCCTGTATGTTAGTACCGTTTAGCAGTTTCTCTCATTTTCAGGCATATCTAAGCATCTTTACCATGTGTTAATATTTCGATAGCCACATTTTAGATCTGTTATCTGATTTATATAATAAATAGATAATAAATTAACAAATACTGAATGATACCTGTCTTCTTTCACTACTGTTTTCCTAAATCCCAAGAATGACTATGCAAGTACATTCCTTTGCCTCGAACAACTACCAAACGCAAAATTTCTGATTATTGGGCCAAATTTATTTAAGTATGAATTAATTAAATTGATAAAATGGTGCAACCTCACAGATAATTTGATGATCTAATAAAATACCAATCCATATATTGGATATACAATATTCATAATAAATTTCATTGAAACATTATTACGGGCATGTGTAAACTGAATGATTTTAAGAATCCTGACTAGAGAGCGGAATTACGCTGTGAGATGTAGTAGCAACGGATTTAGCAATAACTGACTTTTATTTCCTCATTAAAAGTAGAGCATACATCTTTAAAATTAAAACAGAGCTAACTGGAATGCTTGGGCGTGAGGCTCGACAGATGGTACTTTGAACAACGCAACAACTGAACCGACAAGGGTGGGGACAAGTCTGCTAAACTACTGGTTACAATTTATCAGGATCACACACACCGCGTTCACACTAATCACACAATGTAAGATAAACTTCAGAAGAAAGTTTCCTTATTCCACATGAAGCTCGATGGGTAAGAGCTTTAATGTTCAGTTTCAGAGAACAAAGCCCACATCCGAAATTCTGTTCGACTTAGTAATTTGGATATAACTGGGGATTCAACTAGAGCACGAGAGGTGTTTACGTCGAATCGGAACCTCATGGTTTACAGAGAAACGCATGTGATGCACCAGCCTACGGGCTACAAAGTCCGTGGGAGAGAAGCACAAATTGGACAGTAAATTAAATAAAACTTAACACAACTATTCCACAAAGCACAATATGCATTCACCATGATACACGAAGTTAACTAAAACTGTACATCACGTGGTGACACGACTCGTCCACACGAAGTTACAGTTGCACAAACGATATCATCGAATAAACTGAATACTAACGAAATTAATACCGTTCCCTGACTGAATTAGTTAGTGTGGCATGATTATCAATGCCGCACACCAGAGTCACTACCTGAAACCCAAAAAATGGTAACTCTTACACATTTCAAGTTGGCAACTAGAGATACCACTCAAATCACCTTTACTCACCGGCGTCCTAGGTGAGAGTAAAACTAACCTGCTCCGTTACCGGGGTCTACACAGCAAACCGGAAGGGTTCAGAGAGCATAAGCGGCTTCTATCTGTGACAACCTCACAATTGATGCTGACTAGTGGCCACTAATGCCACTCTGACCCAACGCAGTCGTATTCAAAGCTCTGCCCTTAACATGTAAGGAAACTCCTGGCAACTACTAAGTGCCAGCTACAAAATGGGCTCAGAGCATTATGGGACTTAACTGCTGTGGTCATCGGTCCCCTAGAACTTAGAACCACTTAAACCTAACTAATCTAAGGACATCACACACATCCATGCCCCAGGCAGGAGTCGAACCTGCGACCGTAGCGGCCGCGCGGTTCCAGACTGTAGCGCCTAGAACCACTCGGCCACTCCGACCGGCGCCAGCTACAAACAAACCACACATTTATACTAGATGATCGTGGGAATAAGAAAGACACGACATGAATGCATGATAATGGATTACACACATATATAGAGGGTATAGCTATGAATCTGAAACAAAAAAAACAAACTTTTGTCGTTGAAAGGCTGCTGTAGTATCACGCACTCTCTCGTCCATCTTTCTGTCCAGGATTAGTCGTACCGAACATTTGAATCGTTAAGAATATTAGCAAAATCGAAGGTTGCTTTCCAAAATCAATGGAACAGCTCAAATGGAGACGTTTTAATACAGAATGCAAAATAAATTTTTAAATAAAGCTTCCAAGGCATTTGAGATCAGAACGGAAATAAGACACTCGATGAACTGCCCCCCCCCCCCCCATCCCCCACTCCACTATTGCTCAATTGTGTACTAGGAAAGATAATAACGTGCCCCAGGAAGAGAATAGAAGAAGGAGAATTTAAAAAAAAAAAAAGTCACGTTTAAGAGAAAAGGGGATAACATGAGTTTTGCTTGTTTGACTTTTGCAAACGATCTTGCCAATCTAGCTGAATCTACAGAAGATGAAAAACTGCAGATAAATCTCGTGCAATAGACAGTTTTAAAATCAGGCCTATGTTTATCTTCTGGAAAAAAATAATGTAACTGATACGAATAAGATACTGAAATACATTACGGGAGAATAAATAAAAAGACTACAAAATTTTAATTTTTGTGTGAAATAATGCAACGAATTTCTTTGGACAAAGGAACTAACTTAGCAAGGGCAAAGAAAATGGAGGTGGCTTTTCAACTAACAAAAGACATTCAACAAGAAATCTATTTCTGTAAATGCAAAACTCCTCCACAACAACGCTGTCATTAAACCAAGATGCCTTTTTGCGTCAGATTTCTTTCATCACATACAGCCAAATAACCAAGTGAAATAGAAAATGGAGGAAAGAAAAATAACCAGGAGAGTCTTGGGACCAAAATATACGAATGGGATATGTAAGTTAAGAAGTAATAATGAAATTTATGGAAAAAAATATAACCAATATCAGACACAATGAAAAAGAGAAGAGTTGTATTCTATGGCCACCTATAACAGTCGTTTGAAAAAAGGATAAAAGAAAATAATTTTCTAAATTTTCCGATGGAAACCTATAAATATCACTGACATTGATCAGAGAAGTTAAAGCAGTCCTGAAAGAAATGAAAAATAACGGAGGAACAAATGGGGGAAAGAGGAAAGTTCAGAGAAAACGTAGAAGGTTTCAAGGACTTCCAGGAGAGAATAAAGAAAATCAGAGGTCCAATATGGACTGAAGATAGAAGAGGAAAAACACAGGGAAAATATGAAAGACTACTGAACTTGAATGCTGGCTGTTTGCTGCAAACCATTCCTCAGTAAAACGCAATCACACGTATTTATAGATCTCCAAGTGCTATGTAATGTGTTACAATTAACCAAATATTTTAGCCTCATTTCGAAGACAGAAATAAGCTCTAATTTATGACTGATCTCCTTAGAAGCCTTAGACTGTCCGGTATAATGTGTGCATACTGGGAACAACGAATTGCAGGGGAGAATATTTCTACTGAGGAGACCAAAGGAGGAGAATCATTACAAGAAAAAATGGTAACGCTTTAGAACAACTGTGCACAATAGTAGCAATGTAATAGTAAAACTGGTAAAATGGAAGAACTGGTGTATAAAATGGTTTGAAACACACGAAGAACTCTGTTACCCTTACTGTCTTTCGATTTCCCAGAATACCTAATGCTTCCATCATCTGAAGTCACGGCCGATCCCTACTTCAGTATACAATTTAGCTAGTGCTCAGTCTTTAATAATACCTCTGTCGGAGCGACGTTGAAGGCAAGGAATCGATCGTACGGGGTTCCTGGCAGCAAAAAGCCGTCGAAAATTACAAGGAGAAAGGGTGTATTACGGGCTCGAGAAATTAACGAATTAGGGCCGGGATTAAACAGAGACGCGTGAATACCCAAAGGCAAGGGACCCGAAAATGGAAACCGCCTGCAATATCAGAGCGGGGTTCTCGCGAAAGATCGCAGACGCGAAAGAGAACGCAAGGAAAGAGGGACGGGAAGAGAGAGAAGTGGAAAATGGTCTCACCTTTGCCGGCAGTAAGCAGAGCTCTAACGAGTCGCAGCAGCTGCGGCGCTGAACGTTAGGCAACGGGCGACACAAGCACTGCTATAATCGAGAAATATTTTCCAGAAGCAGCGTTGTCAGCTGGTACTGCAAGGTGGAAAACACCACTAGTTCTCTAAATACGAACAAAAGAGGTTGAAATTAGTGGCCAGCAGAATGGTGCCCTGTACTAATACGATGACAACACTTTCCTGCCTCCCTTTAGCCTTTTCTTTAAGCGTCTTACACTCTTTCGATCACAACATTATTATTATATAAGCAGATGGCCATTGTCGCTATATAAAGGAAACCACGCGGAGATATACCTATCATCGGAGCTACTATAATAAAATGTAAAACAATCTTTTCTGGGAATCACATTGTCAAAAAGAATATGTGTGCTTGAAATAAGGTTTACTCCACAGGTTAGGCACTTGAAAATACACAAATGATTATGATTCCTGAACTGTATACGATCTATGAATCTAATAATTCAATTTAGCGTGAAACACCTACGTACTTCACACAGAGCATCGAAATATCGTGGCATGGAATCAAAGATGAGCTGAATACGCTCCTAGATAATTTCCCTTCATATCGATAACATGAATCACCAATTATGTTTGCTAGAGCTCAGTGACGAACACCTTGCCAGACGACTGATGGCCACGAAAGCAATGGAACCTGTGGCCCTATGAGAATTTTCCGGTTATTCCTTGTAACGTGTAACCGGTTGTTATTATGCTGAAGTACGGTACGTAGAGTTACATGAATAAGGTACAGTAACCAACGTAGCGGTTACTGTTAAGACTTTACGTTGCAGTAACTACTTAACACATCGCAGACGTGTTTCGTGCGCCATTCTTTACGGTCAAAGCACGAGATAACTAGAGTTTTATACATATTGTCTATCGATACCACTTGCTGTTATACATTTCCACTATTTCGTCTATTTATGTGTTTACACCAGGAGTCAGAAAATCAAACCTGTTTAGCTGCATGTACAACTTGCTCTTTAGCATTTTGATTATGTTTCGATATTTCCAGTAGTTACTATTTCCGCACTGAAGTAGTTCCTGCTTTTACAGATGGCACTGTTCTGTAAACAAAAGGAAATGAACAAATTTTAAATGCTTTCGGAGGTTTCTGACGATGATAATCCGGATGTTCCTAATGTGAATGAAGATCTAGGTGAATGTGTAAACGAATGTTATTATGGTTGTCAGGACCTTTCCAGCGACAGTAACATCATTAGACTGTTAAGAAGCATAAGGTATCAGTGTTTTCAAGTGATTCCGAAAATAAAGATAAAGATGGTTTTGTTCTTGTGAATAATTCGTTTCGTTGTAATGTTAATCCTTTAGAAACAGCGCCACTGTCTCACTCAGGCACAGGCCGTCTCGAATGTGGTAAGTATGGCAGTTAACATGATTCCCAAAGAGAATGCTTTAAATTTATTTAGAGATGCAACAAGTGAATATTATGTATAAATCTTAATTCTACAAATGCGAAAATTGCTAGCTGTAATTAGGAGTATAGTTCTATGTATCTTCTTACTGTATTTGTCTTGCCACGTCATTACCAGAATGAAGTGCAAACCCGAAAGCAGTATTGTCAGTACAAAACTGGGCACTGAAAGAGCGTTTATTACGAACACGAACGTGAAGCCGGTACTGCACAGAATTGAACTTCTGGATGGAGCGTGCTGCTTTTTACACAAGCGTCGAATTTTCCAGAACATGCACTCATTACGAACATGCGAATATGCGAGGACCTTCCAGAAATGGTATATACTGAATTACTAAATCACAAGTAATTGCTCATTTTGGGTTCGAGGTGGCGACCTGAAGCACGTCAGTTAGTAACGCTAACCGCTAAACTACAGTACAGCAGCATAGCTCTGGGACTTGTTCACGTTCCCCGAGAAACAGCAACTCGTTGTTTCAGGAAGTCTCATCGAATTCAGTTACAGCGCTCTGAATTTAGATCGTGTCAGGAGCTCTTTGTATCGCAACCCTGGTGGATCCTTGGGTTATTGTCATGAGCATCGAAAGTAGCCCGCAAAATGAAGATTCGTGATAGTGGGGCAGGTTTTCAGGTTCCTTGTACTAGAATCCCACTCTGCAGATCTTCGCCTCAGCACTGTAGTAGGGTTTCATACGGAGGACTAAGATTTCTCTGTGATTTGGTTTTCTTGATGAAGGGTCATAACCCTCGACTTCTTATGTGACGTGCGACAGGCAACGAAGGATACGATATCGCCTAAAGTAGCGCATTGGCAACATTTTTCATAACAGTTCTCCTGGGCTTTATCTCACTGGCCGCTGCTTGGTGTCTTGACGCTCTCGATTTTTCTCCTGGACGTCAATTCTACGTACGCATTACAGCCTTCGTGTTTCTTTGATACTGATGAGGTATTTCACGTTGTTATCCTTAATATCGTCCGACTGAAACGGGACAGGTGTCGTTTCGGCCTCGCGACCACAGTACAGAAAGAACATTGTGAAGCCAGTAGCCTCTTACTTTGCTGTGTTGTATGCGAATGTCACTTATGGTAGTATTGTATCCAAATCTCTATGTTCAGTATCAACACACATCGCAAACGTATCTGCCAGTGTCTCATTAACGCGTTGTGTGAGACCATTTGTCGGTGGGTAGTAGGCAGTTGCCATCCAGTGCATGAGGACGCAAAGTGAAATTACCTCTCGTATCTGTCTCGAATGGAGAATTTTTCACGATAGGAAATCACGACATGCTCTGTGTTTCAGAATGATATCCTCTAGAATAGCCTTGCAGTGTGGAGTGCTTCGGCCGTTGGCACAGATTTGGCGACGGGGTAGTGGGTGAGGTAGTTACTTCAGACTATAACCAACCTAGTCCCATTCGTCGATTTTTGGAACCTCGCCAAGAGAGCAGTTCCAGTTCGGTGGAAAGGTGGTGCTGCAGGCAGAGTTGGTAACAGATGCCTGGAGGTAATTGCGGCGCGTACTTCTGTCGCTGGAATTCTTATAGTGACTCACATAGTGTCTGCCGGATTGGTAGAGACCTGGCAAATGGTACCGCTATCTGATTCTGTTTAGTCTTCACAAATCCCATGTGACCAGATGTTGAAGTTTCATGGAGGAATAACAGCATAGCTGGTCATAGATGAACTAGGATAACAAGTTACCATTTTTGCCTAACTGGATCATTATTCCTGTTTTAAAATGTTCTGTCATTAATTGGATGTTTTCTTCCTCCTCCTTTAATGCGTCTATGGTTCTCAGAAATGGTACCTCTAGCTTTTGAGCAGCAATAGCATTTAATGCAGCGATAACAGTGACTTTGTTCATTCTGCTACGTTCCGCAAGAGGATTCGTAGAGAGGCAGCCGGTGTCCTCGGGTTTGCATCTGCTTTTGCACATTACTGTAACGTCATATTCCCAAAGCCTCAGTGCTCATCTCACCAATCGAGTCGCGCATCCTGCGGGCCAGTCAGCCAGCACAGAATATTATCGTCCATCACAGTGGCGAATGTGACTCTCTAAGCTTCCCCGGCGGATATATTGTAAATATTCTTCACCGGTTTTCCGCTGGATGACTCTGTGCAAATTACACAATATTTCCTCAGAGCAACGGTCCGAGATCTTCAGGTAATCACTTCCGCAAGGCGATTGACACAGTTCCCCACAGTCGTTTAATGAACAAAGTAAGAGCATACGGTCTATAAGATCAATTGTGTGATTGGATTGAGGAGTTCCTAGATAACAGAACGCAGCACGTCATTCTCAATGGAGAGAAGTCTTCCGAAGTAAGAGTGATTTCAGGTGTGCCGCAGGGGAGTGTCATAGGACCGTTGCTATTCACAATATACATAAATGACCTGGTGGATGACGTCGGTAGTTCACTGAGGCTTTTTGCAGATGATGCTGTGGTGTATCGAGAGGTTGCAACAATGGAAAATTGTACTGAAATTCAGGAAGATCTGCAGCGAATTGACGCATGGTGCACGGAATGGCAATTGAATCTTAATGTGGACAAGTGTAATGTGATGCGAATACATAGAAAGATAGGTCCCTTATCATTTAACTACAAAATAGCAGGTCAGCAACTGGAAGCAGTTAATTCCATAAATTATCTGGGAGTAGGCATTAGGAGTGATTTAAAATGGAATGATCATGTAAAGTTGATCGTCGGTAAAGCAGATGCCAGTCTGAGATTCATTGGAAGAATCCTAAGGAAATGCAATCCGACAACATAGGAAGTAGGTTACAGTACGCTTGTTCGCCCACTGCTTGAATATTGTTCAGCAGTGTGGGATCCGCACCAGATAGGGTTCATAGAAGAGATAGAGAAGATCCAACGGAGAGCAGCGCGCTTCGTTACAGGATCATTTAGTAATCGCGAAAGCATTACGGAGATGATAGATAAACTCCAGTGGGAGACTCTGCAGGAGAGACGCTCAGTAGCTCGGTACGGGCTTTTGTTAAAGTTTCGAGAACATACCTTCACCGAAGAGTCAAGCAGTATATTGCTCCCTCCTACGTATATCTCGCGAAGAAACCATGAGGATAAAATCAGAGAGATTAGAGCCCACACAGAAGCATACCGACAATCCTTCTTTCCACGTAGAATACGAGACTGGAATAGAAGGGAGAACCGATAGAGGTACTCAGGGTACCCTTCGATACACACCGTCAGGTGGCTTGCGGAGTATGGATGTAGATGTAGATGTAGAGAGAATTAAGATATCTTCGATAATAGACCAGTCATAACATTGGTCTAGTACGGCTTTTTAGTGAGTGACATCTGGCAGCACTGTTAGTAAATATAGCGTACAACTCACGCGCAGGAAGGCCGCTCTGCGATTTTCGGCAGAGTGCGTTTAAGCATGGTGCCATCTATCTACAAATCATTGTGCATGCGTGATATCCTCTCCTGCTCATTCTTCGCGAGCGTGTTGTATATACACTCCTGGAAGTGGAACAAGAACACATTGACACCGGTGTGTCAGACCCACCATACTTGCTCCGGACACTGCGAGAGGGCTGTACAAACAATGATCACACGCACGGCACAGCGGACACACCAGGAACCGCGGTGTTGGCCGTCGAATGGCGCTAGCTGCGCAGCATTTGTGCACCGCCGCCGTCAGTGTCAGCCAGTTTGCCGTGGCATACGGAGCTCCATCGCAGTCTTTAACACTGGTAGCATGCCGCGGCAGCGTGGACGTGAACCGTATGTGCAGTTGATGGACTCTGAGCGAGGGCGTATAGTGGGCATGCGGGAGGCTGGGTGGACGTACCGCCGAATTGCTCAACACGTGGGGCGTGAGGTCTCCACAGTACATCGATGTTGTCGCCAGTGGTCGGCGGAAGGTGCACGTGCCCGTCGACCTGGGACCGGACCGCAGCGACGCACGGATGCACGCCAAGACCGTAGGATCCTACGCAGTGCGGTAGGGGACCGCACCGCCACTTCCCAGCAAATTAGGGACACTGTTGTTCCTGGGGTATCGGCGAGGACCATTCGCAACCGTCTCCATGAAGCTGGGCTACGGTCCCGCACACCGTTAGGCCGTCTTCCGCTCACGCCCCAACATCGTGCAGCCCGCCTCCAGTGGTGTCGCGACAGGCGTGAATGGAGGGACGAATGGAGACGTGTCGTCTTCAGCGATGAGAGTCGCTTCTGCCTTGGTGCCAATGATGGTCGTATGCGTGTTTGGCGCCGTGCAGGTGAGCGCCACAATCAGGACTGCATACGACCGAGGCACACAGGGCCAACACCCGGCATCATGGTGCATGGTGTGGGTATCGATGCCCGACACTGGCCGTACACCTCTGGTGATCGTCGAGGGGATACTGAATAGTGCACGGTACATCCAAACCGTCATCGAACCCATCGTTCTACCATTCCTAGACCGGCAAGGGAACTTGCTGTTCCATCAGGACAATGCACGTCAGCATGTATCCCGTGCCACCCAACGTGCTCTAGAAGGTGTAAGTCAACTACCCTGGCCAGCAAGATCTCCGGATCAGTCCCCCATTGAGCATGTTTGGGACTGGATGAAGCGTCGTCTCACGCGGTCTGCACGTCCAGCACGAACGCTGGTCCAACTGAGGCGCCAGGTGGAAATGGCATGGCAAGCCGTTCCACAGGACTACATCCAGCATCTCTACGATCGTCTCCATGGGAGAATAGCAGCCTGCATTGCTGCGAAAGGTGGATATACACTGTACTAGTGCCGACATTGTGCATGCTCTGTTGCCTGTGTCTATGTGCCTGTGGTTCTGTCAGTGTGATCATGTGATGTATCTGACCCCAGGAATGTGTCAATAAAGTTTCCCCTTCCTGGGACAATGAATTCACGGTGTTCCTATTTCAATTTCCAGGAGTGTACAAGGACGTCGACGTGTGGATATTGTCAGTCGTACGTAGCCACCAGCAAGTTTCAACCACCTAAAGATGTCGGACAGAAAGATGCCGTACAGTTGCTCCGTGGAATTTTGCACAGCGTCATCCGGCGGCAAGCCCATGAAGACTATTTACAACAGTGGTGAATGGTTTGCCAAACAAACTAGTTGATGGCCAAAACCAGTGTAAGGCACTCTGTCTCTGTCGTAGAACAGTTCCTATAGGACTTGATCAGCACTCTGGAATCTGAAGCTGTCACGTTTTCTGAATCTTCCTCAATCTGTACTAGAACTGCAGTTATCCTACATCGACTAGCATTGGTGTAAGTTCTGTCTCGGTATTCTCGTCATACAATGCTAGAATTGGAGAAGATGACAGCACCTTCTAAAGGAGAAGGAAATATCTTTCTTGCACCTTCTTCCAGGCAAGTGTTGTCAGCCTACAGAAGTTGTAGCATGGGACGTGCCTTGGCACCAAAGTCCTTTGTGAACAGTAGTAAAAGCACTTTCTGAGAAAAAAATCTCACATCACGACTGTACCGAGTAGTCAGAAAATATGTAACTGTTCTTATTTTCTCTGGATCGAGGTGCAAGAAAGGACTTTCCTTTTCCTTACGTAGGTGCTAACATCACCATGTGTCGTAGTATGGGATATAGACTGTTCTAGTACAAATTGAGGAAGGTGCTGAAGAGGTGACAGCTTATACTTCTCAAATACTCTCCTAGGTACCTTGTACAAAACATGAGTGTGAAGCACGGAGCATCCCATGCGATGATCTCTGGTAATGGAAAAGTTTACAGTCGAGACTAGCTTAGTTTCACATTGTGACATCACCCAGAGAAAGACAACTGTCTACCACCCACAGATAAATGACCTCTCACAACGCTGTAATGAGACACTGGCACTGATGCCAGACAGAGATATTTGGATACAGTTCCACCCATTGTAACATATAACACAGTCAAGCAAGACACTGCAGGCTTCACATCACTATTTCTTCTCCACTGCCCTAAATGACAGTGGATACACTGCCCCCATTTCAAGTGGACACTTAGGATGACTACGTGAAACACTTCTTCACCAGGACCAAAGGGCAAGACAACTGGTTCGATAAAAGATTGAGGACTACCAGCAGAAGGCCCGTGAGCTCTAATATCTTAAGTATTGGCCAGTAATGTGTAAAATAGGGAGACGTGGTAGGGATTTTCACGTCTGTGCAAAAACCAGGACTACTGGAAAATATACTAAATAAATAATATGGGACCTAACATATCCTTAGACACTTGTCACACGTCACACACGAAGTCTAGGATTATGATACTTCATCAAGAAGACAAAAGCGCAGAATTTCCGTCCATGGCGTCTCTATGAAGCCATGCTACATTCCTGAGGCGCTAATCATCGAGGGGCCTTCTTATTCAAGGAAACTGAACCGCTGGGCGATCGTTAAGCTTCGATGGAACGGGCTAGCTTCAGTGCTAGTTATATTGTAGAGTAGGTGACAAAACAACCAGAAAGCGAATATCTGACAGCACTGCTATACAGAGGACCATTGACAAGATCTTTATCTAGTGTGCCGCAGTTGGCTCCAACGAGAACTTCTGAAATAGTTTGTCGCTGTTTCTGCAGGAGAGCGACCAATACTGCAAGTTGTGCCGAACACAGTCTGGCGTACTGTTAGCGTCATTAGCAGACATGTCACTGATCGCCAGTTCAGACCCATCCAAGAGCAGTAAGTATTATTTACTAATTATCATTTCTGGATGGTTCTTGAACCACTGGACTGCCCAAGTAAAAGTACATACTTCATAAACACATCGTGCTGTGTATGGTGACTCGGTCGAATTATTTCAGTCATATATACTGAAGAGGCAAAGAAACGAGCACATCTGCCTAATATCGTGTAGGGCAGGGCACGCAGAAGAGCCACAACACGACATGGCATGCACTCGACTAATGTCTGAAGTAGTGCTGGAAGTAACTGACACCATGAATACGGCAGGGCTGTCCATAGATCCGTAAGAGAGGGTGGAGATCTCTTCTGAACAGCACTTTGTAAGGCATTAAATATGTGCACAATAATGTTAATGTCTGGAGAGTTTGGTGGCCAGCGGAAGCGTTTAAACTATGTCATCTGTCAGAGTCGTATCTAGACGTATCAGACGTCCCTATCACTCCAACTGCACACTCCCCACACCATTACAGAGCCTCCACTAGCTTGAACAGTCCCCTGGTGAGGTTGTCTCCATACCCGTACACGTCCATCCGCTCGATACAATTCGAAACGAGACTCATCCCACCAGACAACACGATTCCAGTTCCAAGATGCTACTTCAGGCGGGTGTAAAATGAATGTGCGCAACGGAAATACTGAACCCAATATTGGAGATTTGGTCGTGTTTGGCTACCCCTTGAAGCAGATCTTAGGATCTCTAAATGGTGACTGTCTCCTCCTTCTTGCACTTTAACATATAAATTACAACATAAACTTGAATGAATGATTAAGGGAACGTAACTAGCAAATGGTAAATGCTGTTTCCGCTTGTACATTTATTGTAGCTTAACGACCCTTTAGATTACAAATGTTTATATATCATTGTCCAATGGACATAAAGGGAAACAAACGACTTTCCTAACTAATACGATTGATAAATTGCCCAAATCTGCCCCGCTTTTACGACCAACAGTTCTAATATAAATAACGCGAGACGACTGACATCATCTACGTACCAAACAATAGAAGACACTACTTTCAAAGATGATCTACAGTGGTGTGCAACCTCAGTGAAAATAAAATTGTGGCCGAGCGGTTCTAGCCATTTCAGTCTGGAACTGCGCGACCGCAACGGTCGCATGTTCGAATCCTGCCTCGGGCATGAATGTGTGTGATGTCCTTAGGTTAGTTAGGTTTAAATGGTTCTAAGTTCGAGGAGACTGATGACCTCAGATGTTAAGTCCCATAGTGCTCAGAGACATTTTAACCACTTTCTGAAATAAAATTTATGTAATCACAGATGATTAGCTTTATAGGTTTAACAATTGGAAGCAATTAGCAATATCACCGTATCCGTCCGGTGCATCGGATTGATGGTTCTCGTACACGTCTCCTACGACAGAAGAACTCCAGCCACAAAATATATAAAGAGAATCTCATTCAAACACTAGGACGGCACATGACGGTCCTCTGACTAGTATAATCTAATACTGACTTCTTCTCTCTGTGTTCTACAGAGGAGAAACGCGAACTCCTAGCAACAACAAGCATCGAGTTCAGATAACGTCTCAACGTGAGTATAGGCAGAAGTAGTGCTCTCAATCATTGAACGCAGCGTATTCAACGACTCCCAACCCAGAGGCGAAGTCTACAATAGTATAAGTTCGCAACAGTACAGTGCCTAACCGTTCTAATTATAAAATCTCCTGAGAGCAAAGACAGCAAGTCCGTCTGTACCAACAAAAGCTGATACTGAGAGACCGTCCAACATGGGCGCTCAAAACGGAAGACCTCTTCTCTCCACCGCTGCCGCGCGGGATTAGCCGAGCGGTCTCAGGCGCTGCAGTCACGCACTGTGCGGCTGCTCCCGGCGGAGGTTCGAGTCCTCCCTCGGGCATGGGTGTGTTTAGGATAATTTAGGTTAAGCAGTGTGTAAGTTTAGGGACTGACGACCTTAGCAGTTAAGTCCCATACGATTTCACACACACACACACACACACACACACACACACACACACACACACACACACACACACATCTCCACCGCTGGCTTCCCATCAAAAGTCGTCTCCCCTCCATCATAACTGCAGAAGGCGATTCATATTCTCGAAACCACGCAATATTCTCCCTCTCTACAGATTCTTCCGAACGCTGACCAACCATATTTAGTCTTTTGTCGTCCAGCGCGGAAAGTTTGCGAGGAAATACCTATACTCATACATTGGTGTGCTTCTCAGAGAAAAAATCCACGGACATAACCCAGTCTGCGTGATTTACAAGGTGACGCTTCCTCGTTCCTCTCTCCTGCGTCCAATATTTTCAGAGTTTCCGAAGTATTATCCGCTTATCCTTCTGGCCCCGGTACAAAACCGGCCGGCCGCCGCTGTATTGTGCTTCAGCGCTCAGGTGCCCCGACCGTCCTCCGTCTTGTCTACTTCCTGTGTTAAGCAGGACCAACACATCTGTGAGGGCTTTTCGACCCAGGGCTTGAGTTACACCTGCCGTTTGATTTGCACTGGCGTTCCAACCTCTACTAGTAAAAGCAAACATTCATTACGACATTTTGCACTCCACCACCTTTCATGCAAATAAGCGTTAACGACTATTTACAAGGGGTACGTGACAATGTCAGTCTTCTTTAAATGTTCACATATACGATGTACAACCTACCAAATCATACGTAATTCCGGTTTTAAATCACAGCAAAGTACGTAGATGAGTGCTTCTAAGGTGTGAAATTATAGCCACCTTACCCAATCATCAACAGTCCAGTGTCGTTGTTGACGGGCCCAGGCGAAACGTAAAGCTTTCTGTCGTGGAATCATTAACGGCACATGAGTGGGTCTTCATCTCTGAAAGCCCATATCTATGATGAATGGTTCGCACGTTGACACTTGTTGATGGCCCTCCATTGAAGTCTGCAGCAATTTGTGGAAGGGTTGCACTTCCGTCACGTTGAACGATTCTCTTCAGTCGTCATTGGTACCGCCCTTGCTGGATTTTTTTCCGGCCACATCGATGTCGGAGATTTTATGTTTTACAGGATTCCTGATATACACAGCACACTCGTGAAATCGTCGTACGGGAAAATCCACGCTTCATCACTGCCTCGGATATGCAGTGTCCCAACGCTCGTGCGCCGTCTATAACACCACGTTCAAGTTCACTTAAATCTTGATAACCCGCCACTGCAGCAGCAGTAACCGATCTAACAACAGTGCCAGACACTTGTCTTATATAGGCGTTGCTGGCCGTAGCTACGTATTCTGCCTGCTTACGTATCCCTGTATATGAGCACCCGTGCCTATGTCAGTTTCCTTGGAGATACAGTGTTGTTGGGTCCTGGAAAACATCAGTGGATGCCGAATGTGTAGCCGACCTACTGACGTTTAGAAATTCATTGGTCTCCTAAACTGATAGACAATGGGAACCATGTGCTACTTGTATTCTGGCTCCTGCCATAGATGCGATGGCTTTTACAGTGCCTAATTGGAGCCAAGGCGATGTAGATGGTTTGAGTCTCGACCACACAATGTATCGGAACCAGAATGAAATCCAGATCTAAAAGCAGTGACTTGAATGAAGTACAACACTTTACACTTAAGTTACATCTGTTACTAACATGGACGTACAGCAAGGACAGAACAGAGCTGACCTCCACAGTGGAGCGTGTTGCTGTTTATACCCAAATAGACTACTCCAGAATGTACAAACATTACAAATGTCATAATTTTCGAGAATCTTCCAGAAACGATAACTTCAAAATAAAAAGTAAATAAACAAATAAAAGCTGTGGGTGAGTGTTGAATTTGAATTCGTGATCTATAGAGGAGAGCTTTTAATTATTGAATATGGTTCGGAGAATCTCCCGCTACTTATCCCTATTTATGGGCTCCCATTACTGAATTCAGGCTACATTTTGGTATTCCTACTCGTGTATATATGAGGGACACCCATTAGATATTTGACCTGGCTTTTGTAACTAATGTATCCTACCCCAGAATATTAAATTATTAAAGGACAGTTCGCGCAATATTCTTTGTTCGGGTGTGACGTTACAACCGTTAACTATCCCTAAGTGCAAATATGGCTCCCGCTATGTGGTCAATCAGAAGTTAATATTCTAACAACAACTTTGATTTTTTTTCTTATTTTCAGTCACGTAACGGATAAACGTTGTTATTTTATGCTACACAACCTGAGGCGGGAATGTTCCTTGAAGCACTCTGGATTTACTTTAACCATGCCAGAAACGCTGTCGGTGATATTCAGTGACGGATTTCTCTTGCGTTAACTCGAACCTCATGGCAAATAAACATGGCTGGTAAATGCGAATGTTATTGACAAATTCATCCAAAATTTTATAACTCTATTATCTAGCTAATAACATTTTATTACTGGCATTATAATTTAACGTTCTTCGCATACGTCTCACTTGATGCCAGGCGCCCATGCGCAGATATCCATATGATTCACTGTGATATCACGCTACATGAAGTGGTTGCGATGTGTCAAAGACATGTACTTAACTTTATTGCATCTACTTATTTACTCATAACATTAACTACCGTCTCTTCTTTATACTGAAATGAATGTGAGCATGGGATTGGCTACGACTTTGCCTTCGCAACTTAATAAATAAAATGGTTGAAATGGCTCTGAGCGCTATGGGACTTAACTTCTGAGGTCACCAGTCCCCGAGAACTTAGAACTACTTAAACCTAACTAACCGAAGGACATCACACACATCCATGCCCGAGGCAGGATTCGAAACTGCGACCGTAGCGGTCGCGCGGTTCCAGACTGTAGCGCCTAGAACCCCGGCAACTTAATATCTCAACTAGTTTTGAAAACCGGACAAACCTAATCATTTACTCAAGCACCAATCGAAGACACTGTTGGACAATAAAAGTATAGTCATGTAATTAACAACCGACAAAATATCTATGAAATGGCCTCCTCAGGGCGTATGGGAAGTGATAATGACAAAACTACGTGAAGCAATTCCATTACTTAAAAAGAATCTACACACGCCACTTCCAAGTATTTCAGTTAAATTCCTGGGATCGGTGGAGCACAATGTCCAACGGACCATGAGGCCTTTATCGGACCGTTGATCGATGGCATTTGTTCTCACCGTGGAAAGACCCGAAGTACATATCCAAATCTGCACGCGCAATTTTCATCAGTCGTGTGGCGTTCATTGTCTAATTCTAACACACATCATTGCATACAATGAACACCATCACGTCTCACGGTTATCACCGTGCAATTCCAGCCGTCACTGCCTTGCAGACAATTATCAAACATGTACTCACCATGGAGTAGTTCCAGTTTAATTTCTACACTTATATTTCCTAAACTTATGACGTGGCTCAAGCACGTTGCTGCCATGTCAGTGCAAATGCCATAGACACCATGCTGAGAAATAGGCGATAATACTACTCACCAGAACATATGCTTGCCCATTAAATAAAGCATCAAATTAAAATGAAAGTATTATTGCATTAATGTATTGAATTTACAGCAGATCCATAAAAACAACTTTCCACTAAGACCGATTGTTAGCGCTCCTGGCTCACCGACGTATGAACTGGCAAAACATTTGGCCTCTGTGCTCCAGCCACACGTTGGGAAGACCGACACATACATAAAGGACTAACGACATTTCACTGAGGAGCTGAAGAAACTGAAACTTGCACCAAACGGAATCCTGGTCAGCTTTTATGTTGTTTCTTTGTTTACGGAAGGGCCACTCAGTGACGCTCTGGAGCACATCGGAGACATCACAAAGCTCTTCCATGCGTGTCTCACCATGAGCTATTTCACGTGGAATGGCGATTTCTACGAACAGCTGGAAGGCGTCGCCGTGGGTAGTCCTCTAAGTCCAGTGGTGGCCAACTTCTTCACGGAACAATTCGAAGAACAGGCATTGGACTTGGCGACTTGCAAACCTAAGGTGTGGTACAGGTACGTCGATGATACTTTCGTTGTGTAGAGCCATGGCGAAGAACAGCTCGGTGACTTACTAAGACACTTGAACATCCTCCATGCCAACATAAAATTTACCATGGAAGTAGAAAAGGACAAAACTGTCATTTCTAGATGTGCTGGTCACAAGGGATGGTGAAAACCTGGGACACAGCGTGTATCGAAAACCGACACACACGAACCGATACCTGCACAAACTATCAAACCACCACCCGAGCCCGAAAAGAGGCATGATTAATACACTCGTAACGCGAGCAGGACAAATATGTGAGCCGCAGCACCTCAGACGCGAAATGCATCATCTGGAACGTGTTTTGAGGAGCAATGAGTACTCCACAAATTATATTGGAAGTGTAAGAGAGCCAAACACTCGGCGAAGTAAGGAATCATAAAAAGAAATGTCGGGTACGGCCTTTCTGCCAAATATTCCCAGAGTGACGGACAGAATCGGCCGTATAATGCGCAAACATGGCGTAAAGACGATTTTCAAACCGACAAGGAAGATCAAAGAGTGTCTTAGATCGGTAAAGGAGAAAAGGGACCCACTTGCAGTGTCGGGAATACACCGTATACAATGCACATGCGGAAAATTTTATGTCGGAATGACTGGACGATCAATAAACACGAGGATCAAAGAACATAAGCGACACTGCAGGTTGGGGCAGGTGGAGAAACCGGCCATGGAAGAGCACGCACTGAGTGAGACCGACCACGTAATAAAATTCGCCAACACGGAAGTTCTGGGTGTAGAGAAGCACTATCACACGCGCTTGTTCAGAGAAGCTGTAGAAATACAAAAAGATGCGAACAGTTTCAACAAGAAAGAGGAAAGCATGAAGGTAAACGGATCCTGGCTTCCCGTACTGCAGCGAACGACCGTCGCATGTAGCAAGAGGCGAACCGCACAGGAAATGAGAGCGGAGAAGCCCTCGGACGTTGGCGCGACAGGTACATATAGTCTGCGACTGCGAGCTCGGCTCCAGTTCACCACCGGCAAGAGAGGGTGAAGCTTTGACAATGCCAGCCACTCCTGCTGGCGAAACGGCAGTTAAATCATTAGATGAACGTCGGCCGAAGAACCCGAGACAGAAACCATTAGGCAGTTCGTCAAGAAGTGGCCACGAAAGCCTTAACAATTTTGTATAAATTTATCACATGCACTAAAATATTTCAATTATTTCTAACGCAGGCTGTCCTAAAACTCGGTATTTTGTTGAAATATGTTTACTAATCTTAATTGGTTATTACACTGAAGAGCCACAGAAACTGATACCCCTGACTAATATTGTGTATTACACCCACGAGCACAAAGAAGTGTCACAACATGATGTGCCATGGACTCGACTAATGTCTGAAGTAGTGCTGGAGGTAACTGGCACCATGAATCCTGCAGGCCTATCCATAAATCAGTAAGGTTACAAGGCGGTGGAAATCTCTTCTGAACAGCACGTTGCAAGGCATACCAGTTATGTGAGACCTTAACTTTTCCCGGCGAATTGAATGGTCAAATAACTTACGAGTTTGCTGCCGGGTGACGTCGTCGACCACCGCGGTCACGTAAGTGATTTGAACATCCCAGATATGCTCAATAATGTTCTTGTCTGTGGAGTTTGGTGGCCAGCAGAAGTGTTTAAACTTAGAAGAGTGCTACTGGAGCCGCTCTGTGGCAGTTCTGGACGTGTGGGGTGTCGCATTGTTCTGCCGGAATTGCCCTCGTCCGTCGGAATGCACAATGGACATGAATGGATGAAGGTGATCAACAAGAACACTTTGTACGTTTCACCTGCCAGAGTCGTATCTAGACATATTGGGAGTCCCTTATCATTCCAACTGAACACGAAGACACCATTTAAGAGCTTCCATGAGCTTTAAGAGTCGTCTGCTGACATGCTGTGTCTATGGATTGATGAGGTTGTATCCACACGCAAACACATCAGTCCTCTCGATACAATTTGAAACGACACTGGACCGACCAGGCAACATGTTTTCAGTCATCAACAGTCCAATGTCGATGTTCACGGCCCCAGGTAAGGGGTAAAGTTTTGTGTCGTGCTGTTACCAAGGGTACACGAGTGGGCCTTCAGCTCCGAAAGCCCATATCGATGATGTTTCATTGAATAGTTCACACGCTGGCACTTATTGGTGGCCCAGTACTGAAATCTGCACCAATTTGAGGAAGGTTTGCACTTCTGTCGCGTTTACAGATGCTCTTCAATCATCACTGGTCCCGTTCTTGCAGGATGTTTCTCCGGCCCCGGCGGTGTCAGAGATTTGATGTTTGACCGGATTTCGGATATTCGCGGTACACTCGTGAAATGTTCGTACAGGAAAATCCCCACTTCATCGCTACCTCGGAGATGCTGTGTTCCATCGCTCGTGCGCCGTCTATAGCACCACGTCCAGACTCACTTAAAGCTTGATAACCTGCCATTGTAGCAGCAGTAACCGATCTAATAACTGCGCCAGACACTTGTTGTCTTATATAGGCGTTGCCGACCGCAGCGCCTTATTCTACCCGTTTACATATCTCTGTATTTGAAAACGCATTACCAGTGTCTTTGGCGCTTCAGTGTATCTGCAGGTCCGAACGAATTCAATGCAACAGTTCGGCGCGAATGATTTCTCTGCTTAAAAATTTTGATAACTTGCAATTGTAGGAGCAGTGACCTATCTAACAAATGCGCCAGACAATTATAATGGGGTTGCCGACCGCAGCGCGATATTCTGCTGGGTTACATGTCTCTGTATTGAAATGCGTATGCCAATACTAGTTTCTTTACTGTATTTAAATAGTTACGCAAAATTGCAGTTGTATATAGATATTAAATTATCTTCTACAGACAAAAAAAGCGAAGTAATTCACGAAATTTGAAGAAAGATGTGGATCATGACCTGAACAAAGAACCTAAGTATTTTCCAGCTTTAATTATTTGAATTAACATCCCATCGAACTGAAACGTACCCCATCAATTAACACAAAATATTATCTGAAAAAAGGAGCGTTTTCATTATTATTCCAGCTTAAATATTTTATATGCTTACAATGTTGGAAATGGCTTCACATTTCACAGCACTAGACAAATCACGCCTGCTTCTCGCCCTGCACCAGCATCTTCTCTCTAGAAGTCCCGTATCTGTCATGGCGCTAATCGCCAGCTCCTTCCACTTCTGGAGAGTGGAGAGTGGAGAGAAGGTCGAGATTGGCCTAACGCGGTGCATCATACCTCGCCCCCACGTCTTTGGTTTCCTTTACCAAGCTGCAGAGTATCGAATAAGTAAAGCTCCTATACCACCTCTACCATCTTTGTCAGACCCATCTCACTATCAGAAAGCTCACTCACACATCCAGAAATTCAAACAAAATTAAATTAGTGAATGGGGACAAAGCTAGAAAAACTTTACGAAATGCCTACATATACAAGAACAGAAAATGAAACACAAAGTCCAGCTCTCTTCTCGATGGCAAATGTGCGAGGGAAATTCGAAAAGTAAGGAACGATAGGTCGCGAAATGGAAACCACTGTAAAATCAAAACTGTTTTATTTGCATTGGTTAGCTACACCTTCCTGCTACTTCTCTACACAGTCGCCGCTCAGACTTACACATCTTTCGGAGCGTTGTACCAACTTTGCAATTTCCTCGTTATAGAAGACAGCCGGCAGTGCTTTTCGACAATTTTCTACTCTGGACTGCACCTCGTTGCCTGTGTCAAAATATTGTCTCCGTAGCCAGCGGTTCATTTGAGCAGAGATGAACCTCATGGGTAGCTTATTACGGGCTGCATTGTGGGTGATCAAACACTTCCCATCGAAAACGCTGCAGGAGCATCTTCATTGCCCCTGAAGAGTGCGGTCGAGAATTGTCGTGTAGAACGAACCGCATGGCAGTTATGTTTTGTGGATTGCATAGCTTCAGGAGAAATCTTTCGCTAGGCTCTCATACTTGGCGGAAGACGCTATTTTCTAGCCATCTTTACGTTCTCACTGTGAACTCAGAACTGGAAAGAGAGACATGATGTGATCGACGGGCATACTAGACACAGTGCCCAACCCATCTATGCAAAGCCTCATCAGATTTTCGCCGTACTTTCCATTTCGCAACCGATCGTTCCTTACATTACGAATAACCCTCGTACTTTAGATGCCATTGCAAGTATTCCTCGATACCAAGTGAATACTACATTACTTGAAATAGCTGAAAGCGAATTACAACACCCTTTCAGCCTGTAGCACGCTAGTCAGTGACAGTAACAGTTACGCCAGACTGCTTAAATCACGCCTCGTCTCTGTATTTTGTGAAAATCATGTTTACTATTTAAATAGTTATGCAAAATTTGCAGTTGTATATAAATATTAAATTACCTCATACAGACAAAAAAATAAATGTACTTGACATTTTTGCGCTGTGCCACTAAACCACGCATGCTGTCGGAACGCATTTGCGGCCATCCCTAGAAGTCTCGTCGAAGCGCGTCTTGAACAAAAACAGTATTTTCTATTCATCATATGAACGACTAGACAAATGAATACATAAATATTTGACTATATTCGATAAAACTCATCTGCCACTGACATCCTTTACATATACCGAGAATTTCGTAGGAATTGAGACAAAACTTTCACTAAGACTCCACAGCAGTACTTGAAGTCTTCACACATTGTTATTTTGACTGCCAAACGTGTTTCATTTACCATATATTTATATATATCCCTAAACCTCGTTTTGCACCTAATACACAGATTTCATTGTCCTTTGAAAAATTTCTTTATACAGCCTATTTACGATGAACGGTCTGTTTCATTAATAACGGTTCTAGATATAAGATTTGCAGGTACTCGCAGAGGTCCAGCGTTGGCTGCAACTCTCGTATAGCAACGAAACTTGGTAGATATTCTAAAGTGTTAATACAGAACCGATTCACCCTGGAAAAATTAGTTCTAATTTTAGCCACCAGGTGCAAATCTGACACTGTGAATGCAAGGAAGACGTAAAGATAGTGTATGTTTTCATATGCAGTGGGTTAAGAACGGCACGTGGACAGAAAAGGCCAAACAAATGAGAACGGTATAATGTTGATTTTATTATTAACCACAACTAGCACAATACGTATGTTCAATATGAGCGCCAGAAAACTGAGCAAGATACTGCATCCGTAAAACGACTCGATCAACAGCGCCAGATTTGCAACTAGTGGCCAATACTGCAACTACTTTTTTCCCATCGTAAATCGTTTCGAATCTACGCATAAGCATATCTAGCAAGTCTGGTTACCAAACGATAATTAGAGCTGACTCTGGACTTGTATAAGCTCCTGCACTTTAATTATAGCCACCCAGGACAGATACACTGATGAGCAAAAATGTAATGACCACCTGGTGAATAGCGTCTTCCTCCACCTTGGACCGAAAGTCAGCAACCATTGTGTGTGGCTGTAAATTATGAGCCGCTGCTTTATGAGCGCATTGCTTGCGTTTGAAAGCGTCCCACGTGTGATCCATCAGGTACAGGTTAGCCAAATTTGATGACCAAGATATAAAGGTGTCTTAACTGCCATGCCCCTCAAACCAATGAAGCGTAAGTCTGGTACTGTGACACGGACAGTTATGCTTCTGGAAAATGCCAACGTGGATGTTAAGCATAAAGGGAGGTATGAAACTTCCCGGCAGATTAAAACTTTGTGTCCGACCGAGACTCGAACTCGGGACCTTTGCCTTTCGCGGGCAAGTGCTCTACCAACTGAGCTACCGAAGCACGACTCACGTCCGGTACTCACAGCTTTACTTCTGCCAGTACCTCGTCTCCTACCTTCCAAACTTTACAGAAGCTCTTCTGTAAAGTTTGGAAGGTAGGAGACGAGGTACTGGCAGAAGTAAAGCTGTGACTACCGGACGTGAGTCGTGCTTCGGAAGCTCAGTTGGTAGAGCACTTGCCCGCGAAAGGCAAACGTCCCGAGTTCGAGTCTCGGTCGGGCACACAGTTTTAATCTGCCAGGAAGTTTCATATCAGCGCACACTCCGCTGCAGAGTGAAAATCTCATTCTGGATAAAGGGAGGTACATGGTCTGCAATAATGTTCACCCTCATGCTGCGTTCGTTTACTGTCACAGGTCCTATGTAAGCCTAAGTAAATTTCCCTTACTTCATAATGTTGCCCCCACCGGCATGTATACCTGGAGCGGTAAATTTTTCAAGGGGCCCTTCTCCTGGATGACAGCGTATCAAGGCTCGGCTATCGACCTGGTGCAACAAGAAACATGATAAATCCGGCCAGACGAAACGGTATTTTTTTTATTCATGGTCCATTGTCGATTATCCTCTGTCGGTTACAATCCTAACTACGATACCATTAGGACAACACTGGAATATGTAGGGATCGTTTGCTGCGGTGTCTCGTGATGAAAATGTGCTGAAAAGTGTGCTCCAAAACACTTATACCTGCTCCAGCATTGTACTCTGTCATCATGCACTCATGTTCTGTGATGAGACATGGAGCTCTAACATTTTCCTCACGTAATCGTGGTGTTCACCACCCATCAATCAATTTTCATAGATGCTCATGACAGTTACATGCAGACAGCTAATAAGCTTCATTGTTCCCGAGAAGCTTGTTCCACGGCCATAACAGTCTGTCCTTTGTCAAAGTTGTTTATGCCAATGGATTTCAATTCCCCTCCGCACCGCTTATACAGGATGATTCTTTAGTACCTCTGGGATTTTAAAAGATATCTGCAAGAAATATTCAAAACATACAGAAAACAGAGACACGTCAAAGGACGGAGCATCTCTTGAAGTTTTGGATTCATATTACAGGTGCAACAATGTGGACAGATTTTTGACATTGAAAACGTCATTACGTGCGTGCAGTCGATAACACAAATTGTGACGGTAGTCCATTTTGGAATTCTGTTCATTGAGTAATCTCACTGAGCCAAAGAAACTGGTACATCTGCCTAATATCTTGATGGACCTCCGCGAACACGCAGAAGTGCCGCAACACGACGTGGCATGGACTCGACTAATGACTGAAGTAATGCTGTAGGAAACTGACACCCTGAATCCTGCACGGCTGTCCATAAATCCATAAGAGTATGAGGTGCTGAAGATCTATCCTGAAAGCACGTTCCAAGCATCCCAGATATAATCAATAATGGTCATGTCTGACGAGTCTGGTGGCCAGTGGAAGTGTTTAAACTCAGAAGAATTTTCCTGTAGCCACTCTGTAGTAATTCTGGACGTGTGGGGTGGCGCCTTGTCCTGCTGGAGTTGCCCAAGTCCGTCGGAATGCACAACGGACACGAATGGATGCAAGTGATATGAGAGGATGCTTACGTCCGTGTCACCTGTGAGAGTCATACCTAAACGTATCAGGAGCCCCATATCCCTCGAACTGCACACGTCTCACACCGTTACAGAGCCTCCACCAGCTTGAACAGTCCACTGCTGACATTGTATCCGCTCGATGCAAGCTGAAACAAGACTCGACCAACCAGGAAACATGATTCCAGTCATCAACAGTCTAAGGTCGGCGAGGCATAATGCTTTGTGTTGTGCAGTCATCAAGGGTACACGAGTGGGCCGTCGACTACGAAAACTCATATCAATGATGTTTCATTCAACAGTTCGCACGCTGACACTTGTCGATGGACCAGCATTGAAATTTGCAGCAGTTTGTGGAAGGGTTGCACTTGTGTCACGTTTACGATTCTATTCAGTCGTCGTTGGTCCCGTTCTTGCAGGACCTTCCTCCGGCCGCTGCGATGTCGGAAATTTGATGTTGTTACCAGATTTCTAATATTCACGATACACTCGGGAAAATTTCCACTTCATCGCTACCTCGGAGATGCTGTGTCCCATCGCTCGTGCGCCGTCTATAGCACCACGTCCAGACTCACTTAAATCTTGATAACCTGCCATTGTAGCAGCAGTAAACGATCTAATAACTGCGCCAGACACTTGTTGTCTTATATAGGCGTTGCCGACCGCAGCGCCTTATTCTACCCGTTTACATATCTCTGTATTTGAATACGCATTAATGTATCAGTATCTTTGGCGCTTCAGTGGATCTGCAGGTCCGAACGAATTCAATGCAACAGTTCGGGGCGAGTGATTTCTCTGCTTGTTATAATACACATAGCTATGATCCCCTCCGCAATTACGTTACGGCTGCTGCTACCAACTGAAAGGTGGAGAGGAGCTCTATACATTAATATTCATAAATTTTCTGTATATTTTTTAGTTTTCATCTCGCAGTCCTCTATTGTAACCCTAAACGTACCTACGTGTATGCTTTCCTAACTGCGTCACGTACTTGCAACGCCAGCGCATGGTGTTCAATCTTGCCGTGGGCATTGATCATTATGTGTTGGCTCATCAATGCTTATCCACTCATTGGTGAACTAATCTTCTAATCTTGAGCCACTGTTTTTATACATACGGGTCGACCAAGAATTCTGTTCACGAGCCATGCCATAGCATAAATGCCATAACTCTCAGCCTCGCTGCATAATTCCCCAACTGCTATGCCACGCTGCCTGTGAGTGAGGAAGGGGAAGAGGAGAAAACTGCTAACCCGCTGCATTTAAATGGCAATGCAGTCGCACTGCATACTTGTTTTTATAGTTCATATTTCTCAACAACATAGATCATAAGAAAAACAAATTTTCAATTATTTAATTATTGTTGGCATGCTGAAGGCGTGATATAATTTTTATCCGATACAAACTGTCATCATAGGGACAGAGGCAGACAGTTTCACAGATTTTCGCACCCAAGTTTCCACATAATCATGACTTATTTATTTTCATAATTGAAGAAAGGTTATTCACACACATAAACTGATCGAAAATTGTAGCAGTTTTGCAAACTCATTACAGAGAAGGGGAGAGTCTACCCTAGGAAAGCAATGTAGACACCCTGGATAGTTTTAATTAACGTAAAAGGATTGCTTTTAAAACGGAAATTACTTTGAAGCTCACTCATTTACATCTGCACATACACTGGGGCGCTTTCAGCGAAAACGGCAAACGCTCTCGAAAACAGTTCGAAAACAGATGTAGGATTATAATTAAATCGACACCCTAGCTGCAAACAGGCGTTGATATACATAATTTGGGACACGTTGAAAATGTGTGCCCCATGTGTGCACACATTTTCAACACGTCCGCAATGAGGTATATGAACGCCAGTTTGAAGCTAGGGTGTCGATTTAATTATAATTTCATTCTAGAGAAACTGCACGGTCATCAATGGTATCCGTTCTTACGGGAACAGATACTACCTTCATATATAGATGTAGGATCGGTACGGCATCCAAACGTTTAGGAAACTATTCTTGTAATTATTTCGGGTTGATAATGAAGTTTTGAAACCTCGCGTTTTCTTCAACGGCAGTGAGCTTAGGGAACTGGACTTCGTTTGTCATTATTTGTCTGTTACAGAATGCAATTTTCTTTGTAAATGTGTCCTCATCAAATCGGAAACATGTCGTTTCTCACCTTGCAGTGGGCAGTGTACAGTCAAGTTAACTGAAAATGATAGGCCTGCGGTATATTCCGGATGTCCTTATTTTCGTTCCTGATTTTTTTCATTAGTAAATTCAACAACAGCGTTTTTTAAAACGAAAAATCATTCCAGACATGCCCCTTGACTTAACAAACGTAATTTGCAGTAGTATTTAATGTCGCCAAACTCTTTGTTCAGTTCCATCGAAAAGTGTTCCAACTGGCAGTGGAATAATGTGTGCGACAAATGAAATATTACTATAGTTACCCTCAGTTTCTTCCCGTGCTGCATGCCTGCAAATTTAGCATAAACTGTTTCTTGTGCACAGAACAACAAATACCGTCTATGTATCGTCGTGGTTTTTTCCTCTTTCGTTGTCAACTAAATACTTAATTTATTTATGCATGGCATTGTAATATTATTTCATAGAAAACTTACAGTACCCATTGATTATATGGCTGTAGAATAGCTGTTGATGATTCTCATCCCTCTATTCTGTCATTCCCATTGCGTTTCAAATTCTTGTGACTATACAATGCTATACTGCCTCTTTTTACTCAAACTGCGACTGGACGTGTGAACGTCATTCATGTCAGGGACAAATAGCTCTCACACAACAATTCTGCGAGACTGAAGAGAGTTTTGCCGACCGGAAAATGCCACACCTCAGTACTAAATGAAATTTCTCGCTGTACCTGGGACTTCCGAGAAGGACCGGACAAAGCCCAGAGAGGCCGCGCTTTGCCCGCACGGCTGGCCTTCGCCGGCCTCTACGTGCCCTGGCACAAAGACAATTGCTTCAAATTCCTTTTTGAAATGTGACACGATTCTCTCTTCATATAATTTTATATACATGTAAATCTTGCTACCTGTTGTATTTGCCCATTGTACTTCGGTAACTGTTGCTGTAACGTACTTCGGGTCACAGATATTACTTTCAAATCAACATCCTCGAAGATTATTCGTTGCCATTAGGTTTAATGTATTTCCGTCTTGAACTTGCCTCCGAATTATCTGTTCCAAAGAGCTATCCGAAAAAGCAAAAGTTTCGGAGGATGTCTTCTGATACTGACATTTTACAAACGGTAATGTTTCCAGTCGATTGTTAGACGACTGAAGTCCCGTGCAACGATGAGAGTTTTATTGGGCAACTTATGTACTAGAGATCTGATGGCTAGTCTAACAACGATGGTTATTTAGATCCTTTACAATTTAGCTACAATACAGCAGGTCAGCAACTGGAAGCAGTTAATTCCATAAATTATCTGGGTTGTACGCATTAGGAGTGATTTAAAATGAAATGATCATATAAAGTTGATCATCTGTAATGCAGTTGCCAGACAGATTCATTGGAAGAATCCTAAGGAAATGCAATCCGAAAACAAAGGAAGTAGGTTACAGTACACTTGTTCGCCCACTGCTTGAATATTGCTCAGCAGTGTGGGATCCGTACCAGATAGGGTTGATAGAAGAGATAGAGAAGATCCAACGGAGAGCAGCGCGCTTCGTTACGGGTACATTTAGTAATCGCGCAGATGATAGATGAACTCCAGTGGAAGACTTTGCAGAAGAGACGCTCAGTAGCTCGGAACGGGCTTTTGTTGAAGTTTCGAGAACATACCTTCACCGAGGAGTCAAGCAGTATATTGCTCCCTCCTACCCGTATATCTCGCGAAGAGACCATGAGGGTAAAGTCAGAGAGATTAGAGCCCACACAGAGGCATACCGACAATCTTTCTTTCCACGAACAATACGAGACTGGAATAGAAGGGAGATTCAAAAAATCTGATGGTCAGTGCCAAGGCAGCCTCCAAAGAAAATGCAGGCAAAAAATGGCTCTGAGCACTATGGGACTTAACAGCTGAGGTCATCAGTCCCCTAGAACTTAGAACTACTTAAACCTAACTAACCTTCACACACATCAATTCCCGAGGCAGGATTAGAACCTGCGACCGCAGCGGTCGTGCGGTTACGCACTGAAGTGCCTAGAGCTGCTCGTCCACTCTGGCCGGCGAATAGAAGGGAGAACCGATAGAGGTACTCAAAGTACCCTCCGCCACACACCGTCAGGTGCCTTGCGGAGTATGGATGTAGTTGTAGATTATTTTATACTCTCTGAAGGCATTATCTCCTGCGTCATATGGTGGGCAAAAGAAGAAATTTCAGCTCTGACCACTTTAGCACCGTCAGGTTCACGTTAAGTGGAGTTTTAGTGACACGTACAATAAACAGCTGTGCATGTGCACGCGCGTGTGTATGTGTGTGTGTGTGTGTGTGTGTGTGTGTGTGTGTGTGTGTGTGTGATACAGATAAACGATGATGTGTATTTAATTGTTTTCCAGATATTAATATGGTATTCGATAGTACCTGTGTAACTTACATGTTACACACATTGTGCAGTAAGCTTGCAAAAGGATGATGGTGTGTACTGGCATTTCAAAGTTTTCTATGTTAAAGCAGTAGCTGAAAAACGAAGTGCAGCTTACATACAAGAGATGTGCGAATGGAGATGAGACAGTGTTAGCTAATTACATTCATTTCTAGTCAACCATGTTAATGATTATTGTGCAATTGAAGTGAGTGAAAAATAATTCACAGTAATACATTTCTGAATCACTACGTTTCTACGGAAATCATTTTCAGTGAAGCAGACAATTCGGTAATGAAAATATATTTACATGAATTTTATATCTGTTTCTTCTAGTGAATTTTTATATGTTCATTGTTTGAAAGTGTTTGGTATTAAGCGTGCTCTCAACACGCGGCACTCATACACCTACTTGCATAAGAAAGATCTTGAGTCAGTTAAAAATTTTTGGAGGAATAAGAGAATGGACACTATTAGATGATGTTACTCGTAGAAAGCACATAACTGAAAGAGGGAGTTAGGCGTTTCAAAGAATATATAGATAACTATTTGTGGATTTAGTTGGTCTTTTATCAATATATATTCATTTCTTTGAACTGAATTGTGGGAATAATGTGGTTATACACAATAGCTCAGCATTAACAGAATAATCTGCAAGCGTAACGCCACGGGCGACGAAAGCAGAAGTATCTTATTTTCTTTTAATTATATACAGAGTGAGACACTAACTATTACCACCTAGAATAACTCCGAAGGTATGATAGGAGCTGAAAAGTTTGTAGGACAAATGTTGCTTAGGACAACGGGGGCCATGATATGAAGTTGGTTTTATGTTGCTAGGTGGGGTCGCGTCAGAGATATGGACGTCAACTTTGTTTTTTTAAAAATGGGATGCCATTTCTTGGTACTTATTTTCTGATAGCGGCTATCGAGAGGAATCCAGTTTTGTATGACAGTAAGGTCTCTGAAGGTCAAAAAGGTGGCATGAGCGTCCATTTACAGAAGGTGTTCCAAGTGATGATCACTGGTATCAATGCAGTGCTGCAATCTCCTTATCATGGATTGAGTGGTATTCTTTATCACTTCGGCACATATCGAAGCACATTTTCTGACAATTCTCTCTCGTATATCGTGAACATAGCAAATATTTGCCGATATGACGTATCCGTCTAACATGCCATTGGCATGTAAACACCATTCGACGGTTTCGCTATACAACACTAATAAGAAAGATAAGACTAGTATCGTTGAACCAAGCGAACATGAATGATGTATTCCTTCGAAGAACAAGTCCAGATGCTTCTCATTTACGGAGAATGCTAACAAAATTCAGTGAGAGCTAGAGACTTTGCGCTGAAAGATATCCTCAATGTACTCAACCCACACGTCGTACATTTAAATATGTGTATGATAAACTGAGAAAAATTG
Source organism: Schistocerca gregaria (assembly GCF_023897955.1). Taxonomy (NCBI): domain Eukaryota; kingdom Metazoa; phylum Arthropoda; class Insecta; order Orthoptera; family Acrididae; genus Schistocerca; species Schistocerca gregaria. The sequence goes on along the minus strand of NC_064931.1, from coordinate 767,049,967 downwards.
GATCTTTAACGCATCGGAAACATATCCAGCAAACGAATGTTACTAACGAGGAAACGGGAATTGGTACTCTTGCCACTGTGGTTCGAGATCCTTGTGTTAGTTCGCGTCAGATCGCAAGGGAATCTGGCATGAGCCAGAGCAGTGTTGTTCATGTTCTGCATCACCATAAATATCATCCTTATCATATCAGTTTGCACCGAGAATTAACTGGTACGGACTGTATGCGGCGCATTGAATTCTGCCGATGGGCTCAACTTCAGATTCAGAAGGATGACGCATTTATTATTTTGATTTTATTTACGGACGAGGGTATATTCACGAACCATGGAAATGTTAAATTGCATAACATTCATTATTGAGCAACTGAAAATCCATGTTGGCTGCGGCAAGTTGCACACCAAAAACTGTGGTCGGTGAATCAATGGTGTGGGAGTCTGGAGGAAAGAATTATAGGCCCCTATTTTTGCGAAGGAACTCTCCTACAAGAAACTGTTATTAGAAGAAATACCTTTAGGAACAAGGAATAGAGTGTGCTATGAATACGATGGGCGTCTGGCACTTTTTTCGCTGATAGCTAGAAATGAGTATCAGAGAAAATTCCCAAATTGTTGGATTGGACGCGGAGGAGATGCGTCGTGGTCGGCTCGTTTGTCAGACTTGACGATTCTGAATTTTTCTTGTGGGGATTCGTAAAAGACATTGTTCATTGAGACGTTCCAATTACACCTGAAGGTATGAGAGAGCGAATTATCACAGCATATGCTTCTTATCCACCTCGAACACCTTCTGTAAATGGACGTTCATGCCGCCTTCGTGACCTTCCTTGACCTTCAAAGACCCTTCTATTACACATCACTGTATTCATCTCGACAGCCGCTATCAGAAAATAAGTACCAAACTATACCATCACATTCAAAATAAAAAAAGCTAAGTTGACCTTCATATCTCTGAAGCGACCACACCTATAAACAAAAAACCAACGTCGTATTATGGGCCCCGTTGTCCTATGCAACTTTTGACCCACACACTCTTCAGCTCCTATCATACTTTCGGAGTTATTGTTGGTGGCAATAGTAATTGACTCACCCTGTATATAAATTTTACTTTAATGGGATAAGGTGAGCTGAGGAATGCTTCAGGTTAAATAACGGAGAACTTGACGAGTTATGGATCAAGAGCAACGGAAAAAAAACTAGAGAGTGAGATCCATGGATATTAATTTTTTGAAGTTTAACAGATAGTAATACTGACTGATTTAATTTTAATAAACTAGATTGCTACTTTGGGCGCATCAATGAAGAAAGAGATGTTACTGTACGAATAGCTTTCAATTTCTGAATTAATATAGACCTAAACTGGTCATCAAAATGTGTCTGTGACTAAACTATTACAAAAAGCAATTTTCTTCACAAAATTCAATTTTTTATATCGTCAGGAAACATACGAAGAATGGAAGGTGTGCAAAAACCTTCGGCTGCACAGAATTATGACCTCTAAACCAAGAGTATATGAAAAAAGAAAGGAAGAGTGTGGTTTAAGGTCTTTAGGGACGGCACGCACACTCGGGATCAGACTAGGTCGTGGAGGCTAGTAGGGAGCGCTCGCTTCAAAAGAAACTTATGTGGTTGAGGGAAACCATGAGAACCTAAATTAATGTCTGGAAGGGGATTTGAACTGCTCCTCCCAGAGCGGAAAGAATACGGAATATCACAGTTACTAACGAAGAAATTTTATGAAAGTATGGTGCTGCCGTGATCAGACACAAATTCTTCTTCTTTAACGCCCAAACATGTTTCGCTGAAGTATCGCCATCGTTATTGTGTTTGGATTTATTTATTTTCTCTGTATCATATACCCATATTTTTGGGACTGTCTGTCACTTGCAGTCCAGCTAAAATTTTGGTCCTCTTTGTCATGTATTGTCACTTCCACTTCTCATGCCCCTACGTATATTTACTTTATAACGAGCGACGTATCACCTTTTATTAGCGATTCACCCCTACCGAACACCTGAAGACCGTGGATGAAGGCTGTCAGGTAGATGCAGCATTCCTTGGGTTGCGAAAAGCGTTTAACTCAGTGCCAAATTTTCGTTCACTATCTAAAGTATAATAGTATGGTATTTAAAGGGAAAGATGTGAATAAATTTAGGATTTCTTGGTTGGACAGACTCAGCCTCCTACTTTGTTTGGAGAATCACCGGCGGATGTAGAAGTAATTTCAGGTATGCTCCAAGGGTGTGTTTTGTTACCCCTGCTGTTCATGCTCTATATCAACGATCTTGGGGACAATGTTATTTTTAACCTTAGGCTTTTTGGAGACGACGTGGTTACCTATGAAGATCTGCTCTCTGGAAAAAGCTGCACCAAAAATTCAGTAAGTTCTTAATGCGGTTTTAAAGTGGCGGAAAAGATTGCCACCTTGTTTTAAATGCTTAGGGCTGCGAAACTGTGCACTTCAGAAAACAAATAAGCATAATATACTTATATTACAATATCAATGAAACACAATTGTAATCGTTCAACTCATATAAAAGCTTGATTGTAACAACATTTACGGACATGAAATGGAACGCATACTTAGGCCGGTAAAGGACGTGGCAGACCTCGGTTAATTGGTAGAATACTTGGGAAATTGAATCAGCCTGGAAAGGAGACTGCTTAATAACACTTGGGCTACCCATACTAGAATACTGATGGAGTATGTGGAACCCGTACCAAATAATACTGGTAGGCGGAATTAACGTACACACAGAAGGGCAGCACGGATGATCACAGGTTTACTTTATCTATAGGAGAGGGCCATAGTATACAGGAGAAAAAACTATCCCATGAAAGTCTACTTACAAAGATTTTAGAACCACTTTTAAGCGATTAATCTATGAATATAGTATACCCCCTGCTTATCACTACGCTATGGGCAGCATGGCAAATTACAGCTTGAATGTAATGGGAAGAAGCACTTATAACTAGTACTACGGCAAGTACCCCTTGCCTTCCATTTCAGAGTGCTTTTCAAGGTATGGATGTCGATTAGCTGTAGGTAATTTTGGACTTTTCACGCAGAAATAAAAGATCTACCGCACATCATATTGCATTGTGCTGATTTGCACAGTTAATGATGGTGAGCTATTAGCAAAAATCATGAAACGATTGTTTTGATTTGATGGCTACATATTACAGGAGTCAAGAATGGTTAGCAAGAAAAAAGTTGACTTTATTCTTATTTCCCTTACCGAATAATCCTCTGCCTCGTACCCTATAAATATCAGCAAAAACTGTCTTCTGTATGAGCAAAATTTCTGTAGTGTAGTCTCATCAGAAACCGTATTTTTCAAACGTGAAGGATGAAGATGGACGGAAACTTATATGACCCGCTCGTCTTCTCCACGAGTATAAATGTTTGAAGTTTCGTTAAATCATTTACATTCACCTACCGGTGGCCTGCTAGTTTGAAATATGTTTAACACACTTAGATCAGACACTGCATTTTTGCAGGGATGAATTTAAATGAGATAAAAAGAACCAGTTCGTTAAAGGTTTCAGCTAGCTATGCACTATAAAATCTGAAATATTTCCAATAACCTAGCATATACAGTGTGAACGGATAGCTTCGCTCTTTTTTATTAACAGGACCACCGAGTTTTAAGGCTCTGCTGGAGTTAGTGTCACTTTACACGAACAGATTGTCCTGGCCGTTTGAACTGTATACTAACCTGTATTACCTGGTGAATCATAGTGAACATGTTCCGCATTTGTTTGCCTGCTGCAGGAAAGTCTTTTTGCGGCGGTGCACCTTTTCTAAGCAGAAAATTTTCATAAATTTAATTCACCTGTACATGGTAAGATAATGAAAATTTGTCATTCAGTCTTTTTTTACGTTTTCTTATCATTTAACATAGTGAGAGAACAGAAAAATAATTAACGTCACCTCTAAATTTTCATTAAAGGGATAAAAAAGACAGTTTTGTAAAAGTTTAATTTTCTTCAGATTAATGAATTTACGTACTGCTTATTTAAATTATTGTTAATTTCGCCTGTATACTGCTCAGTGGTTATTTGTGTTTTTCATATATCTCAAGAGTGTCATAAAAATGGGACGTAAATGTGAAAAAGTTCGTTCTGAGATTCAAGCCAATATGCAAGTGGAATACGTAATAAAACTGTTCAAACTTGGGCGTTGATCCAACAACCTTTAGCCTTTCGGTTAACAAAATCAGACACAAGGAAAAGGATAAAATAGGCGTCTGTACTAGGGCTGCCCCAAACATCTGAATTTCTCACATGACTATCACCAAAGATACAAGACCGTCGATAGGGCAACTGAAAAAGGCTTTATTCGTAGACAATCCTGGAGAATATATGCTTATGTCCAACCAAAAATCCCACACCGCCAGAAAAAATATCGTTGATAGTCACATATTTTGTGAAAGAATAATGTCTAATCGCATCTGCTGTGCCAATCCTGTAGGAAAGAAGAAAAGGATGCACATTTTATGTACAGACGAGTCTCCAGTAGAGCTTTCCTCAAAGTCCCACAAACAAAATGCCCGAATCCATATAAATGAACCAGAGAAAACTTTCCCAGTCTATAGACACAATCAAGGATTGAAGATAGTGATCAATGGTGGGGGACTTTTCCTGTCTATGTTCAAGCAGTCCAGAATGGTCTTGTCCCAAATCCAGACAATGCTGTTCTCGTGCAAGATGGGGCCAAGTTCTTACTTAGCCAAACAAACACGGTGCTTCTGAAAAGAACATTCCCTGTTGTTTGGGATGACTGGCCTGGAAACAGTCCATACCTAAGCTCTCTAGCGGACCTGTGGACCAGACTACATGGTGCATTCTTCAAAGAACCTCTTCCATGAAACAGAGACCAACTTACTTCGCGTGATCAAGAGGAATGGAACTAGGTCGCCCCTGGAGAGACAGCTGTGATCGCGGAAAATTTTGGGAGACGAATTGAAGAATGTCTTTGTAATGAAGGCTGCTATACAACGTGCCGAAAAAGTGAACAGCTGACTGTCAAACTCATTCATTAAAATGAGCAAAATTTCCTACAGGTAAAAAGAAAAAAAAAGAACTATAATCAAAATATCCCAAAGAGATTGGAGGAAAAAATTTCCGTCAACCCTGTAGATAGTATCTGAATAATTACATGTTCGACCAATTTACTGCAATACCATGAACGATTCAGTACGGTAATATTAACATATTCCACTTATGACTGACAGTGGTGAAAGAGAGAGAGAGGGAGAGAGAGAGAGAGAGAGAGACAGAGAGAGAAGAGAAGTAAAGAGTGGCTTTTGTGGATTGTCGGCTGGAAGTCTGGTAATTAGAAAGGTTTTCTTACTTCGTGAGCAATGGCACCTTTCCTTCATGAAGTTCGAAATATGCATCTTAAAGTGTGTCAGTTCAGTGAAGGTGACTGAGGCAAGTTCATGCAGAGCTTTACTGCAGTGTTTGTGTTGATAGTGAGTGACAAGAGGGAGTGTGATGTTCCGTGCCGCGACTTAGCCTACATGCTGTCACGCTTAGCGCACACATCTGACGGACGAATTATCGTCTGACGTATCATTCGTCTTCACTCCGTGAGAACTGCGGGAAGAATCGAAATTTAATGCTGGACAATAGACCCCCGCGGTGTGAGGCGCCTTGCGCGGCTTCGCCCGTCGGAGGTTCGAGTCCTCCCTCGGCCATGTGTATGTGTGTTGTTCTTAGCGTAAGTTAGTTTAAGTTACATTAAGTAGTGTGTAAACCTGGGGACCGATGACCTCAACAGTTTGGTCCCATAGGAACTTACCACAAATTTCTAAATTTCCAAAAAATGGCGAGAAATTTGGTAACGTAGACCTTAATCCATCTCCTCTCCTGGCAGCTACCTCTAAGATAATTCACTGAAAATGAATGAAATTATAGTGTCTGTCTCGTATTCATTTTTGTCTTTGAACTTTCATTACCTCGTTTTTTATCCGATCATATTCATATACTCTCTCAGCTCCTATTGTTATGACCACTAGTACAGTTTTTCACCAATTATTATCATTATTATTGTTGTTGTTGTTATTATTATTATGGTGTCATCCGAAGAACAAGGTCCTAAGTCAAGGTTGGTAAGTCACGACAGAACCACAAGTGAGCCTGGTCGCTGCCAGACGCAACGACAAATGAGAGACGACGGCGTAGATAAGTCTGGCCGGCCGGTGTGGCCGAGCGGTTCTAACGATACATTCTGGAACCGCCCGACCGCTACGGTCGCAGGTTCGAATCCTGCCTCGGGCGTGGATGTGTATAATGTCCTTGGTTAGTCCAGTTTAAGTAGTTGTAAGTTCTAGGGGACTGATAACCTCAGATGTTAAGTCCCACAGTGCTCAGAGCCTTTTGTAGATAAGTCTTCAAGACAGTATGGTTACTTACTTCAGGGGGAGTGCAGTTCAGCCCACTCTGCAGTCATTGCCTTGGACGACACCATCGTCTCTCTACAGAGCCAGTTCTGCGAGAGTTGTATTGGACAGAGCCATATAGCGAAGTTCACAGTCAGCTGTACTTTGAGAGAAGAGACTGTTACTTTGTACGGTATCAAGTGATAAGTTAGTGTTCATTGACAGGAGCAAATACACTTGACATTCCTGTGGAGACAAATTGTTACAAAGTTAAGTATTTCAGCTTCTTCAAGTTACAATACAGCAATGTAACATCTTGTGTGTGCCGTAGTACACAATCGAGCCCCTTCAGACGTATTTCTAAGAACCAACCACATGATCGACGAGTGTTTTTTCGCCCGACTCAACAATTATTATTGTTATTACTACGCTGAAACAACTATGTAATCTATTACAACATACATCAAATTCAAAAAATGTTAAAACACGACCTATTATAGAAATAGGGAGAGTAGATCAAAGGAAGCAATACATAAGTAAATAAAACAACTGTTGGTCAGAGAACCAGGAAGACACACCTTCAAGCAATCTGTGAAGAAGTGGCCAACACATTCTAATGATTACTCATCAGACGTGTTACGTTTGACTCTACAACATCCCTATGTCGCGTCTGGTTATGGAAAATTCAATACTTTAAATAACTGAGATTGGCGACCCACAGCTCGCTACCGTACCATCATCTTCCTGATGTTTCAAAATACACACAGGGACATAGGTATCATATATTTCGTACATCAAGCATTTCAGTGCTACCACTTCCCTGACGTGAAACACAGGGTGGAGAAAAATTGTGTAACTAAATTTTAACCCTGGATAGCTGATGCCAGTAGGAACCAAAATTACTAATGTTGTGTAGCTCGACAACATACATTTTTTAAACTTCGGAAACTTGGCGCCACAAGTTCAAATTGGCCGCGGGAATGCCCTGTTCCCGGATGCTCTGGACAACGCACGACCGCGAATGCTCTGCCTGTCGGAGATAGCGATGAATCCAAGGCAGCCCACACACTCGGTGGTAGCTTGCCAACCTTCCACTCTGAAGGCCTGGTGGCGAATACGCCGGGGTCTGATGCACCCATTAAAGATTCATGATAAGAGGTACCGGGAAAAAACCCGTCAACAGCTGTTAGTTCGCGTACAGAAAGTCTTTTACTAGTTGTGGGTGCGGAATGACTTACCTAACGAACTCCTGTATAGTGTTTTTGTCAGTCTAGCAGAAATCGGGCGGACCTTATCGTGGAGAAGTACCACTTCACGCAGTTTTTCTGATCGTTGTTCTTTGATTGCGTCTCCACGACGTCTCAGATACTGACAATAAATGTCAGCGGTGTTGTTTACAATCCAACCCGCCGCTGTTCCACCAGATGCATAACATTATTTTTGTGGATGCGCTCATGTCTTTGTACGGGGAGTTGCTGCTTTGTTTGGGCTCAAAAATTCCTTTTTTTTTCCCTTATGTCGGTCAAAGACACTGTTGCTCTTCACTAGTAACGATACAGGATGGGAATGCTCGGAGACGTTCACCAGCTGATTGATGATAACCAAGCACTGGTGCATATATGACCACCCGCTGATTTTTATGATTTTAACTTAGAGCATGCTGTACCCATACACCCAATTTTTGAACCTTCCCCATACCATGCAGATAACGCACGATAGTGGAATTAACATATTTAGTCACATTTCGCAGTTATCTAGTAGACTGACGCAGGTCATTGTAGATTAATGAGTTCAAACGATCTTCATCAAATGCCGAAGGTCTGCTGAACGTGGAGAGTCACTAAAGTAGAAACGGTCCTCATTAAAACGAGAAAACCATTTTATTTTCTATCTTCATTGATCCATTATGGACCATGGGACAACGTCTGGCATGTATTTCTTGATGCAAAACAATTTGTACAATACATACGGCTGTTGGTAAATTATTGCATCCAGAAATACACTTTATTTTCTTGCCGTGCTCTGTCCAGAGGCATTATCCCCATACACGGCGCAAATGTTCCTGACTGCCTCCGCTGCTGTCTCTCCTCTATTGAACTCAGACAGAAGAATATGTCGAAGATATTCCGATTTCTCCACTTGGCGCTTAATTTGCTAGCGTCTACAGCTCTATTCACTACCTCCAAATGACAAAATGACAATATATGTAATCAAACAGCAACAGTGAATTACAAATAAAAACCGACAACCGCTAAATAAACTAATAGCAATAGTAATACCAACATGAGAAACAAAAACACTACGAACTTATGCATCAACCAAATATTTCCGACGTTAACCAACGGCCAGCGCAAGCCGCTCGAGATACAGTTCAGCTTCTGTAGTAAAATCTATCAGATGTCTCACGTCTGTTTTTATCAGCAGTGTAACACAAAATGTTAATCGCCGGCTGAGGTGGCCGATCGGTTCTAAGCGCTACAGTCTGGAACCGCGCGACCGCCATGGTTTCAGGTTCGAATCCTGCCTCGGGCATGGATGTGTTTGCTGTCCTTAGGTTAGTTAGGTTTAAGTAGTTCTAAGTTCTAGGGGACTGATGACCTCAGACGTTAAGTCCCATAGTGCTCAGAGCCATTTTTTGAAAATGTTAATCAGCCTCTGTCACTGTATCCTTTCCGTCAATAATGCTCTTTGTGCATGAAAACACATAGTTATTTTTATTTCTTTAAATATTTTTAAGTAAAGAACAAATTCCTTTAATTTCCCTAAAAGTTGAGTGGTGGAACAACCACAAGTATTAGCTACGTATCTTAGTACTTTCTTCTTTATATACTATTACTTAATGTAAAGCTTTCTGTGATACCTCTAATTGATTACAACATATTAGTACAGCCCATGTTACGTGAACCAGTGTGTGTAGCGTTCTTGCGTAGACCGTCTCATCGTGCATGTGTGCGTCCCCCTCCCCCATCACGCAGACATTTAAACTGTTATGCGTTCATGCATGCTCTGCATGATGGCATACAGGGAGGGAAAAACAGCCCCACCAGATGTAAAGGCGTTGACAAGTCGGGCACTTTAGTATAAGCTGTTGTTTTTGACATGCTTGCGCAGTGTCCTTACCGTAATTGTTATAGAACAACATGTAAATGCAACTAAGTTGTATCTGCGTGTTTGCTATTAGAGATTGGTCAGTTTCTACATAATGGAACGAAGTGATCAAGGAATGTGTTTCAGATGGGAAGCAAAAATGAAACTACTTTCGTTTAACATCTACTGTACTTACGTCAAAATGATATGCGCCTAACACTAGTAAATGCTAAGGGTTTTGCATTCTAAACTATCTTCGAAAGGTTACGTAATTATTTTAATTACCATTTTCTACGAAATGTTCAACAAAAGTTTATGTGAGAGTTTTTGAGCGTAATGTGTAATTCCTGTTGTCAGCTGTTTGCATATCACTATTGCTACAAAACTTTTCAGCTTCAGCATTGCATCCTTCCCTGTTCATAACAATATTATGAAGTAGAAAAATGCACTTAACTATGTGATTAGCTACGTCAGTGGGCGTTTCAACTGCCTTCCTCAGTAGTCTCGATTTAAATGCATATTCAACAAAATTTCTTACTCTGGAATGCATATAGTTGTATAGGATCTCTTCGTTGTCAAAATTTCTCCAAAAATGGCATGTGGTATTTCATGAGACAGTCCTTGAAGTTTTGTTGGTGGTGGTACTAACAGCTTCCCATTCGTAAGCTTGTTTACAACGAAGTTCCTTTAAACACGACTTCAACAGACTGCCTACCTTAGGCACCAACATCTACAGCTATACATTTTAATTAGCTTCAGCAACTGCTTAATACTGTTTGATAATACTGTTTGTAATAGCATAACATGCCGCCATGAAGTTTAGGACATCGAACTCTTATGTGCTTCCCGCTATACATGCTATGCAGTTTGGGAAACCCCATCTCGCATGTGTTTAAATAGAGAAACATTTAGCATTGGGAAATGCATTGGAGCAATTGATTCGAAAATGTCCATACAAACGTCTTTCACCACCAGTGATACAGTCGACACTCCTATTCGGAATTATGATAGTCGTGTATGGTAGGAGACGCTTATGGACAAGTCGATGTGCAAAGGATTATTATAGTTTTTTCTTTCACACGAGACAGTTACCTACCCCAGCTAATTCCACAGTTCGAAAGCAACAGGTAATTAAAGAGGCATACTTTCTTACACCCTTCTATTACTCTTTCAGTTAAAATGATGAAAATGAAATGGAGACACCTTACACACTATTATAGAGAGGAACTTAAAAAATCGGCCAATTGTGGACAAGTGATCCAGGAAAAAGCCCGCAAAAACGCAATTCTACTTTTTGTTGGTTTCACGTAATGCATTTCCAAAAACGTATTTTATTTCCAGAAGCTGTGCACAGTTCATTGCCATCAGAAACAGAACCAGCGAGACGGTCTGCATTAACTCAAGAATTTTCACCCTTCAGTGTCTCTCTGTCACAAGATGAAGGCGATCAGCAATCAGTTTGAGATGTCGTCATTAGCTGCAGTGTGTGGGCAAAATACTGAAGAATTTTTAAGGCTCGATTCGAAAAGGATAAACGACAAATTAACTGTGACGAAATTACACCAGGACATTATCCAAAATGACGATACTTACCATTTTCCCATTAGCTTCAGGAGCACTACAGACTCTTTCTCTTCAGATGAAAATGTCTGTAAAATTTAAGATGCAAGAGTTTTTGTATAATGAATTGAGGGCAGTGAGCCCAGTACAAAGTTCTCTTAAAAAACAATAACTGTTCACTAATTCAGCTTACTTCATCATTATGTTTCATGATTCAATTATAACCATTTTTAAAGAGCGCAACTGAGCTCTGGCATAATTCTCCTATGGAAGATGTCAATTTATTTCTGTGTGCAGTATTTTTCATTTTTTCTAAGTGAATGGCTTTATATATATTACGTCTGTTTTAAAGAAGCTGTAATGTCCATGTATTTTTTATGAACTTCTTGCACTCACTTTTGATGCCAACAGACAGCACCATGCCATATATCTGATGTCTGTTTTGTAAACGAGCTATAATATTCATGTACTTCTTACGAACGTCTTGACATTACTTTTGACGCCAAAAGATAACCCTTCTGTTAGATATTTTGTGTGTTCTTTTTACATAACTTTTACTTCTATCACCTATTATAAATCTTTTTTTCATTTGCATTGACTTCAACTGTCACTGTGTTTTATTTTATTCTTCTTTACTGTACTTGTGAACGCCGCCTAGAGGAGCTTCCGTCCTACTTGCCAGTCTCAAATAGTGTGCGCACATGCGGCCATGTATACAAGGCCACTACAGTTTGTATACCAATATTTAGATTAGAAGTGTGGCCCTAGCTAAGCATACCTGCCAGCCTTCGCCAAATTCATAAAATCGTTGCCTCTTTCACTGTTCCACTAACAACTTGGATCTTCGTTGCAGTTTTTTAAAACTCTTTCCCTTTTTCATTTAGTGTGCACATCAGATGTTTGGCAACTTATGACTAGTGGGTTACCCGCAGTTCCTAAACGTTAAGTCCCCCTTCACTCTGATGTTTTCGTAGTACTTTAAAACAGTTTTCACCAACTTGTCATGCCAGATAGCACCAAACCTGTAATTTGTTTTTGTGTATTTTTACAGTGTAGAAATTCTGAAGATGCATCATTAAGCCGAAATGTGTTAATAAAGCTTCTTCTGTCATTGCAACCTAGACTACTTTTTTCCTACTGCAAATATGTACACTCGTCAGGAAACTGTGTCCACACTAATAAGATATTATCCATATCTTGAGTCACAAGGCACCGAGAACCTATAGGAAATATTACGTATTGCTTTTCAAACTGCCTCTGGACGTGCAGTACACGGGTCAAGGATCAGAGACGAGTTTAAAACATTTTATAAATGCACCAACCTCTGAAACATCATCCTGGTGGGATCATTCTTGCAAATACCTTCGTCAGCTGTAGTTTATTGACCCAAAAATTTTAAAAGTTTGAACCAGTACGCTTTCAGCTGGTAAACAGGTCGTCCACTGGCTCCAATTTTGCCCATTATTTAGCATACCTAAAGTAAACAAAAATAAATAAATATTTATGTGTTGTGTGAATATTATATATATAAATAAATATATCTATAGTGAATTAAATAAGTGTCATTTCGTAGTTTTTCCTTCTCATTCGAATAACTAGTATGGAGGCTATTAATTTTCTTCTTTATGTCTTCTGCAGTAAATCCTGCTCGTAATTCACTAATGGCCTCCACAGTTTTTTATAGCTTCCGCTTCTTCTCAGTCCGTTTTTGTATTCGGGACACCGACATTATGAAGTCCTCCGTCAGCTTCGTACCTTTCAATCAGCTTGGTTGTTGATGAGACGCATCAAGTAATCTTCGCAGCAACAATGTTTACAAACATTACATTACACTTCAAACACCTCAACGATGCTAGTTCTCCAAGAAGTTACACTTGTCCTTACAGTAAACATAACACTATCGCTTTCTCTGATCAAATATAAGACGATGCGCTAAATTTGATCAAATAAAGTTTGACGAAAGGCATCACTGTCAGAAGTTCCTGTGCCAAAGACATTTGATAGTGTAATACCGACTTAAAGAGTTGGGACTCCTTGCCGCTGGGAACAAGTCCGCTAAGGGAGGAAAAACTACATGTAAACAGAGACAGACAGTGACACACAGATCTCTTATCCTATAAACTGGTTTGAACTATATGAGGATCCAACACATGACTCGACAATAATCCATTTCCCTGTGCTGCAGTGTTTCGGCTTACGTTAAATTCGCACATTTTTCTTTCAGTTGTAGTAGAAAAATTGAAATGGATGCTCCTTACAGACAAAAACAATTTAAATGTCATCGAATGATTCAGCGATATATCTACTGAAACGCAGCTCACCTTTATCTTGGTTCCGTTATATTAATTTCCTAAATAAATACTATTCGTAAGAGCTATGCACAATTATTTGTAACTGGAGATAGTGTAGATCTAAGACATATAATTATTTACACCTTGTGGTATTACACTTTCTCAGAACTACAAAAGTGGTAATATCAAAATGAACATCTTGCTTATTAGTCAGACTTTGACATAGAAACATCTATAAATATAATTATATTTTTTAGCATCTTCTACTACAAAGTAATGGAACAGAATTTTGCTAGCTTTTATTACAGTACATCCACAGCAAAGTCTCATATTAGATTAATTTATTCTTCACCTTCTACTTCCAAAATGCGAAATGTACATTTTGCCAACTGTAGGATATGGACAACAAATAATTGTTTGCCTATTATAAAGTGCGGCCCATTGTAAAACTATAGCAAATGTTCGTCCAGTATAATCGAGAAAAAAACTGGAATATAATTGGATTTTTCTAGACACAGAGCATTAAAATAGCCCGATGGGCTGACACTAGGCCTGTGTTTATCGTCAGGAATCCGTTTATTTCCATCGTGCAATGTTTCACGCAACGCTAAGCCAAACTAATCCCATGCACTATTGACGTCTCTCAATAACTCTTATTTACTTGTGAAAGGAGACTGATATAAATGTCACTACTATTTCAAAAACGTTTTTGTTCTTTTAACTATATTTCTCTCTCAATAAGGTTTGCTCCAAAACGTATCTGATACAAAATCAGCCACTATCAAACTGTTTCTCTAGAAGATTTTTAAATGAAATACACGTATTTGACAAATAGCGTCATTTCACAATGACTGTTTCGAATTATGAAAAGATAAATGGTTGTTTATTCAGACGCTAAGATACTACACTACCAAATGTACAAAAATCAGATTCTTTAACTACATACATTTTTCAAAATCCATTGAGAACTACTACGGAACTAAAACATTATGCGAAATGAAAAGTAGACGTTTCCTTCTCTATTAGGGAAGTTAAATTTTTAAGGAGAAAAAGTACATAAAACGATGTGGTGTAGTCTTATACAATGAAGTGCCAGAGAAACTTGTATAGGCATGCGTATTCAAATACAGAGATATGTAAACTGGCAGAATACGGCGCTGCGGTCGCTAACGCCTGTTAAGACAAGAAGAGTTTGGCGCAATTGTTAGATCGGGTACTGCTGCTACAATGGCAGGTTGTCTTGATTTAGGTGATCTTGAAAGTGGTGTTATCGTCGGCGGACGAGGGATGGGACACAGCATCTCTGAGGTAGCGATGAAGTGGGAATCTTCCCGTACGACCATTTCGTGAGTGTACCGTAAATATCAGGAAACCGGTGAAACATCAAATCTCCGACATCGCTGCGGCCGGGAAAAGATCCTGTGACAACGGGAACAACGACGACTGAAGAGAATTGTTCAACATGACAGAAGTGCAATCCTTCCGCAAATTACTGGATGTTGCAATGCCCAGCCATCAGAAAGTGTCAGCGTGCGAACCAGCATCGACATGGACTTTCGGCGCCGAAGGACCACTCGTCTACTCTTGATGACTGTAGAACACAAAGTTTTACGCCTCGCCTGGGCCCGTCAACACCGACATTGGACTGTTGATGACTGGAATCATGTTGCCTGGTAGGACGAATCTCGTTTCAAATTGTATCGGTCGGATCGACGTGTACAGGTTGGAGACAACACCATGAATCCATGGACTTTGCATTTCAGCACGGGACCGTAGTAGCTGATGGAGGTTCTATAGTGGTGTAGGGCGTGTGTAATGGGAGTGGTATGGGACCCATGACACGTCTAGATACGATTCCGACAGGTGAGACGTACGTAAGCATCCTGTCTGATCACCTACATCCATTCATGTCCACTGGCCATTCCTACAGACTTGGGCAATTCCAGCAGGACAATGCGACACACAACACGTCCAGAATTGCTACAAAAGCGGCTCCAGGAACACTCTTCCGAAATTAAACACTTCCGCTGGCCACCAAACTCACCAGATATGAACATTACTGAGCATATCTGCGATGACTTGCTGCATGATAGCCGGCCGGTGTGGCCGTGCGGTTCTAGGTGCTACAGTCTGGAACCGCGTGACCGCTACGGTCGCAGGTTCGAATCCTGCCTCGGGCATGGATATGTGTGATATCCTTAGGTTAGTTAGGTTTAAGTAGTTCTACGTTCCAGGGGACTGATGACCACGGATGTTAAGTCCCATAGTGCTCAGAGCCATTTGAACCATTTTGCAACGTGCTGTTCAGAAGAGACCCCCACCCCCTCGTACTCTTACGGATTTATGGACAGCCCTGTACGATTCATTGTGTCAGTTCCCTCCAGTACTACTTCAGACATTAGTTAAGTCCATGCCACGTAGTGTTGCGGCACTTCTGCGTGCTCACGGGGCCCTACACGATTTTAGGATGGTGTATCATTTCTTTGGCTCTACAGTGTATATCGCCAATAGTTTTAGAATGTAAATATCGGGAAGTGGATTTTCCTTTTTTTCATCCTCCCGGCCCTGCCCACGTCGTAAACACACAGGGCGTCAGCTTGAGCCGCTAGGTGTGGGTCGAGATGACATATGTTGTACCGGTCTGGCCCGCCGAGCAATGTGAACACAACCTACTCTACTATGGGACAGCACATGAGAAATACTCGTTGTCAACAAAGCAAAATTCTCTCTGTACCATTACATAACACTGCTATGCCCTCTGAATCATTTTCTGTATCAGGAACCCGATTTTGGAATAATCTTCCTCAAAATATCTGAGAAATGATATTCCTTCCAAACTTCGTATGACAGCTAACGGTTCATCTTCTGTCACAACAGCCATCTCTCCCACGTTGTATGCAGCACACTCTGATCAGTCCCCCAGTCCCCCTCCAATAGAACTTATCTGTACTCCTTCTTCACTATTTATATTCTGTTCTTTCCCAACAGTCAGTGTCACTGTCATCTCAGTCCTCTCCTTTTTATTTATCCATTCCGCTTCAGATAATGCGAAACATGGCTTCTAATGAGGTAAGATAATCTATGTCAATTTAAATCCCTTTACTATTACTATTACTATTATTATTATTATTATTATTACTGCTAGCGTCCGTTATTCAAATTGTTGAAATGGTTCTCAGCACTATGGGACTTAACATCTGAGGTCATCAGTCCCCTACAACTTAAAACTACTTAAACCTAAATAACCTAAGGACATTACATACATCCATGCCCGAGGCAGGATTCGAGCCTGCCACTGTAGCGGTCGCGCGGTTCTTGACTGAAGCGCCTAGAACCGTTCGGCCACCCCGACCGGCTGTCCGTTATTATTATTATTATTATAGTCATTGTGAATGTTCCGTAATACGTTTTGTATGTGTTGCGCCTGGTCAGATGTGAGAGAGAACCTGATGGTTCTAATCTGATCGCGCACAATAGGCAATAAATAAATAAGTATAATTAAATTTATGGTAAGGCCTTATAGTACCAAACTGCTGCGGTCATCTGTCCCTAAGCTTACACACTACTTAATCTAACTTAAACTAAATTAAGCTAAGCACGACACACATACCCATGCCCGAGGGAGGACTCCAACCTCCGACGGGGACAGCCACGCGTATCGTGACAAGACGCCTAAGACCGCTCGGCTACCCCGCGTGGCAAATAATTATATTATCGATTCTGTGAGAATGATGAGGGGCCCAAGGTGTCGTAGGTATCAGAGTGGTCTGTTAACTGTTTCTCGCAGCCTCACAACTGCGATCTCATCTGCAGCTACTTCCTATTCTCTTTCCATATTACAGTGATGCAGAAAACATAAGGACGAAACTAGCTTTTGCATGATTTGCCACTGGCAAGACACGTATCTTGATGAAACTTGGACCATACATAAAAATAAGGACGAAACTAGCTTTTACGTGATTTGCAACTGGCAAGAAACATATCTTGATGAAACTTGTACCGTACATAAAAATAACTGCTACAGTATAGTACTGAAGGTAATCGAAATGAATACGCAGTGAGACAGATAGAAATGACATTTTTATCCGAAGACAATAATTACATCGATGTCACTGCGATTTATGATGGTTCGCTGGACATTAAAAAAGGCGGCACATAGTACGTAATAGGTTGTTGCTCTGCGACGTTCTTCATGCCGGCCGCAAGGTTGTCATTGAGTTCTTGTGGGAGGGCGCCCCATTCCTCCACCAGCGCGGCTGAAAACTGCTGAATGGCCGTTGGTGCTGCTGTACTCCGCAACGCATTCCACACGTGCTGGATGGGTTTAAGTAGGGGCGACAGGCAGGCCAGTCTATTCATCGAAAATCCTCTCCTTCCAAGAGGTCCTCCACCTGCGCCGTTAGATACGGTCTCCTTCTGACATCCATATAAATGAACTCATAGCCCAATCCACCTAATGACGAACATGGGGAAGGAGTGCAATGTAACTCATACGTTGACTGGCGAGTGTACCTTGTTCAAGATCTGGAAGTCAGTACACCCCTGCAACGTTGTGCCTCCCTACACTAGAACACCCGGATCACATAAACGATCATTTTTGACAATGTCGCTATGTACATTACATTTTCTTACCTCTCGTCACATGAGAGTACGTCCAGAGTGAATACTCAGATTGAATCTGCTCTCATTCGAGAAGATCATGCGACCCCACATGTCGTTGGTGCAGTCCCTATGCTGTTGGCACCATCGGAAATGTTTCCACCTATGTGCGGATGTCAATGGAACACAACAAATTGGTCGCTTATAACAGCGGTTTTTACAGATCTTCTTGCCTGGCGGGCGAGTTCACAAATAAGCAGACGCAGCCGAAACGAGAGAATGCAGTGCCGCGTAGCGCGAATTTCAAAATGCACCCACGCAAATTTTAAGCACTTAAACCATACCAAAAAGTCTAATATCATTAATGCTTTAAATAACTTGCATTTCATATCGACAACAAAACTCTTGCAGACTTAATTTCACCTCAAGTGACTATCAGAGGAAAGAAAATCAGTGCACTGTGTGATGTTATATTACCGACGACTTTCGTCAATCTGAACTTCAATATTTTGAAATGAAATATTTTATAAGAATTTCTGTTGCACAGTTATTATGACACTTTTTGAATAATGTATATTTTACTAACAACGAAACAGTTCCTCGATTATTTCCATTAGTCGTCACAAAAATGCAGAGTGCCTATTGGATGACGAAAACATTTTCTTTGCATCAGACACATCTGATAAAAGAAAAATTAATGCATTTAGGCACGTCGCAGATTATTAGTTTAATTTATACAGAATTAAGATGGAGTAAGAAATGTTCGTGGCCGTTCTGCATATTGTGCTGCGTACTAGACGTACTTGATCAAATTAGTAAAACCTGGTGATGCAAACTGACATTGCACAAATGACAGAAGTTTAACCATAGTATTCCGCTGATAAATCTGAAATGACAAAGGGCTATCAGGAATTATACTGTCCAAAAATTTTCTCTAAAGTGCTTTACAGTGCGCAAAATTTGCTTATCGAAAGCCTGAATCTTTTTCTCATCCTCCTAAAACATTTGTGTTGTTAAGTCCAGGCCTAGATTCCAGCGGAATCTTTGAATTATTTGCTGTAACTGGTAAGAAGACTTTTCGGATATAGTATTAAAAATAATTCTCTTCCATTTTGCCAGATTTTACTATGTCGATTACAAAATATTTGTAACTGAACAGTCCTTTTTTAAATTTTGGTCCTAATTTACCCTGAGGTTCCTGAAAACAAGTATGAAGCAGTTCTTAATTATTTTAAGAGATTTCTTTCACAATTTTGCAAGTTTCGTTTTGGCATGTATTTCGTACTTTGTGTAAATCGTTCTTCCGCTTAAACAAATCATCTTCGGATTTCATGAAAAGGTACCAGCTTTGCGCAGTGCTTAACTTTAAGCAGTTTAACCATTTGAGCCAAAAAATTGTGGGCGTTTCTTTGACACTGAAAGCTATTATTATACATGTTTTCTTGAGCTAGGAAGTTACTGTAGCTTTGTTCTTTATTTAGCCAACGATCATGATCCGAACTACAATTCACCTAATCATGACTATTTCCTGCTTATTCTAATATTTGCACAGTTTCCAACGAAATGTCGACATCATTCGAATGAAATCCAAGATATTAACTGATAAACAAGTCATATATAAGACTTCAGAAGAAGATAATTTTCACTGCATACTATTTTGTTCATATTACAGCTTGCAAGATTGAAAACATTAACTGGACTCGGACACCACTGTGAAACTCTGGGACCTGCACGTAGACAAATATTATTAGCTAGCAAGTAGGAAGGAACCACCAAGGAAATTGATTCAGTTTTATCTCTGTTGTTAACATTTACCGATGCTGCGAAGTCAGGTGCTAATTATTTTAGATGTTGAGAATAAAGCTTGAAATTATTGAATGTCCTTACAAATGATCAGCCTTCCCTTCAGTTTAATTTGTTGTTGTGCCTGGATCTCACCATGCCCATCTACAGGAAGTAGCTGAAGTTCAAAAATGGTTCAAATGGCTCTGAGCACTATGGGACTCAACTGCTGTGGTCATTAGTCCCCTAGAACTTAGAACTAATTAAACCTAACTAACCTAAGGACATCACACACATCCATGCCCGAGGCAGGATTCGAACCTGCGACCGCAGCAGTCTCATGGTTCCGGACTGCGCGCCTAGAACCGCGAGACCACCGCGGCCGGCGTGGCTGAAGTGGCTGCAAAATCATTCATTAGCTCTGTACCGACGTACCCTCTCTGCTTTCGTCGAAGTTCAGCTCATCCAGATGAGAGCTTCTCGTCCCAGACGAACCTGCGAAAGTCGTCTACAAGTGAAGTGTGCTTGTGGAGAAGCCGGTCCATCAAGTAACTTTCTGCTGAGAGCTTCCAACAAGGAAAACACTCCACGAACAATACGAGACAGGAATAGGAGGGAGAACCGATAGAGGTACTCAAAATACCCTCCACCACACACCGTCACGTGGTTTGCGTAGTATGGATGTAGATGTAGATGTAGAAACTATGTGCTCTGCATTTTTCGGTGTCGTTCCGACAAGTAAGGCAATATCTTACAAAACATTCCTCCCTTACTTGCGATTCAGATTGTTAACCAGCTGTGAATCTCTTAAGATTTGGTGCTCCAAACTGAGTCTAAATCACTTCCTCTTTCTTCCAATTTCTGTGCACTGGCCAATCTGGAAGGACCTCTGTAAGCACAGTCGCACTTCTTAGACTCACTTCTAAATTATTTCCATGAAGCAATGGTAGCCGTTTTTACATTTCTTTAACTATTCGGTTTTGCGCCTCCTGGTCGAGATGTCAGCTTCACACGATCTTCAAATGGGCCCTGATCTTTATTTTCCCATTCCACTTTCTAAGGCAATATCTCAACAACCTGTGTTTTTTGGTGAATTTTCATTGCCCGCTGTTTACATCCACATTGTTCGTTACTCCGAGAGTTGCGGTGTTTCTCATTTTTTTGTGGGTTGACTTTAAGGGTTCGATGTACTGCGAGATGCCCAGTCTTTACTCGGTCCCATGTGATAAGTTACCTTCTTTTCCGAATTTCCCGGTCGTCTTCTTGCTTTCTCTTGGACGTGTGGCCCTGCTATGCAGTGCCACGTATTTTAAATTGGAAATTTGTGGTAAGAGCCTATGAGACCAAACTGCTGGCGTCATCGCTCCCTAAGCTTACACACTACTTAATCTAACTTAAACTAACTTACAATAAGGCTGGCTTCGTTTCCGATTGCAGAGGGGAGAGGGCTATAAGAGAGCTTCCTCATTTAAATAACTCACCAGAAATCACAAAACACTGTTTTTATAATTCTTCTATTTTCAAATAAGTTATCAATTCACAACAACGTATAATTAACAAAACTTTTCAGACAGCACATTTATACATGATGCCTCAACGCTTCACCAAAAACCAACTCCAGGTAGCATGACACAGACTCTCTATAACCACTTTCGTTTTTACTTAGTGGTTGAACATTGTCGTCAGTCCCGTTTCTTCTTTGGAGTCCACAACACTCCCATAGCACAACTGCAAATTGCAAATGACCTCTGACTGGCCAAACCAACTAACGCATCCGTCGTCGCTTTCTCCACTGTGCTCGCATTTTTTCTCACAATCTGTACAGTAGATGCTCTTTACTCTATTACTAACTGAACTCACCTTTTTCACGCTGACACCTTAGTAAAACAAAAATAAGACTTGTTGCTATGCTTTATAGCAACACACACCACTACAGAGTTTTCCCTTAAGCGGCAGGCATCCCATGACCACACAACTCTCTAACAAATATCTGTGTGCTCCTTGCACATCCTGAAGTTGTAATTTTCATTTTATTACATTTGATGGTCAGTGCCACGGCAGCCTCCTAAGAAAATACAGGCAAAAAATGGCTCTGAGCACTATGGGACTTAACTGCTGAGGTCATCAGTCCCTTAGAACTTAGAACTCCTTAAACCTAACTAACCTAAGAACATCCCACACATCTATGCTCGAGGCAGGATTCGAACCTGCGACCGTAGCGGTCGCGCTGCTCCAGAGTGTAGCGCCTAGAAACGCTCGGCCAAAAAGCAGGCAGGTCCGCTCTATACCTACCTGGTGGATCCCTTCGCATTAAGGCGAGAAGCTTTGTTTCTTATGGAGATGGGGGCGGACTCCCTGAAGCGTCCCTGTTCTCAGCGGGGTCAAACTTGCTTCCATTGTTGCTTCCCATTTAGCTGTGCATACAACTTAATTCAGTAAGTGGTTAAGTTCTGGAAATCACTGGTACTGATTTACATTTCGTTATCCAGTGGGGATTAATTTATTAAAATTAGATTTGACGTTTTCTTATGGGTCTTTCATAAGTTACAGGAAAGTTTGGAAGAAACGATCGCATAACACTATTTATATGTGTTTTAGTATCCCGATGCCAAATTCCGGTCCATTTTCTTAACTCACGAATTTGTGTTGTACATCTAAATCTACACTTAACGTTTCGAAATCGTTCTGCAATTTTTTTGACTTACGATGAATTTGCGAGACGATAAACGGCAGCATCATCTGTACACAACGTAAGACGGCTGCTCAGATTGTCTCCTAATTCGTTTATATAGATAAGGAACAGCAGAAGGCCTATAACACCACCTAGGCGAACGCCAGAAATAGTTTCCGCTTTACTCGGTGCCTTTTCGTCAATTACTGCTAACTGTGACCTCTCTGGCAGGAGATCATGAATCCAGGGGTATAATTAAGACAATAGTCGAAAAGCATGCAATTTGATTACAAGGCAATTGTGAGGTACAGTGTCAAAAGCCTTCTGGAAATCTAGAAATACGGAATCAATTTGTAAGTACTCAAAATTTCTTGTGAGTAAAGAGCTAAATATGTTTCATAAGAGCGATGCTTTCTAAATCCGTGTTGACTGCGTATCAAGACCGTTCTTTTGGAGGTAATTCATAATGTTCCAAAATCCTGCTGCATATCGAAGTTAATGAAACGGGCCTGTAATTTAGTGGATCTCTCCCATTGTATTTCTTGAATGTTGTGTGACCTGTGCAATTTTACAGTCTTTGGGTACGGATCTTTCATCGAGCGAGTGGTTGTTAAGTATGGGTCTACTGCATTAGCATACTCTGAAAGAACCTAATTGGTACACAATCTTCACCGAAGACTTGATTTTAATACATGATTTAAGTTGCCTCGCTACTCTGAGTATATCTACTATTTACATTACTCATCTTGACAGTAGTTCTGGATGAGAGTTCTGAAATATTTACTTCGTCTTCTTTGGTGAAGGATTTTCGGAAGGCTGTGTTTAGTAAACCTACTTTAGCACCATTGCCAGAAATACACTACAGTCCATTAAAACTGCTACACCACCGAGATGACGTGCTACAGACGCGAAATTTAACCGACAGGAAGAAGATGCCGTGATATGCAAATGATTAGCTTTTCATAGCATTCACACAAGGTTGGCGCCGGTGGCGACACCTACAACGTGCTGACATATGGGAAGTTTCCAACCGATTTCTCATACACAAATAGCAGTTGACCGGCGTTGCCTGGTGAAACGTTGTTGTGATATCTCGTGTGAGGAGGATAAATGCGTACCATCATGTTACCGAATTTGATAAAGGGTGGATTCTAGCCTGTCGCGATTGCGGTTTATCGTATCGCGACATTGCTGCTCGCGTTGGTCGAGATCCAATCACTGTCAGCTCGGAGACCATGGCTGCGATTACCCTTGATGCTGTATCACAGACAGGAGCGCCTGTGATGGTGTACCAACCCACGAACCTGGGTGCACGAATGGCAAAAAGTCATTTTTTCGGATGAATCCAGGTTCTGTTTACAGCATCATGATGGTAGCAGCCGTGTTTGGCGACATCGCGGTGAACGCGCATTGGAAGCGTGTATTCGTCATCGCCATACTGGCGTATCACCCGGCGTGATGGTATTGGGGTGCCATTGGTTACACATCTCGGTCACCTCTTGTTCGCATTGACGGCACTTTGAACAGTGGACGTTACATTTCAGATGTGTTACGACCCGTGGCTCTACCCTTCATTCGATCCCTGCGAAACCTTACATTTGAGCAGGATAATGTACGACCACATGTTGCAGGTCCTGTACGGGCCTTTCTGGATACAGAAAATGTTCGACTGCTGCCCTGGCTAGCACATTCTTCAGAGCTCTCACCAATTGAAAACGTCTGGTCAATGGTGGCCGAGAAACTGGCTCGTCACAATGCGCCAGTCACTACTTTTGATGAATTGTAGTATCGTGTTGAAGCCTCATGGGCAGCTGTACCTGTACACGACATCCAAGTTCTGTTTGACTCAATGTCCAGCCGTATCAAGGCCGTTATTACGGCCAAAGGTGGTTGTTCTGGGTACTGATTTCTCAGGATCTATGCACCCAAATTGCGCGAAAATGTAATCACACGTCAATTCTAGTATAATATATTTGTCCAATGAATACCCGTTTATCATCTGCATTTCTTCTTGGTGTAGCAATTTTAATGGCCAGTAGTGTAGTATTTTCATTGCTGCCGCACAGAGAAACCATTGACTGTGTCTTTCCGCTAGCATACTTTACATACGACCAGAATTTCTTTGGATTTTCTGCCAGGTTTCGAGACCAAGTTTCGTTGTGGAAACTATTATGATCATCTCCCATTGAAGTCAGCACTAAATTTCGAGCTTCTGTAAGAGTTCGCCTATCTTGGATATTTTGCATTCGCTTCAATTTGGCATTCTTTTTTGTTGTTTGTGCCTTCTGTTACAGTGTTCTGATCAGTTTTGTGTAACAAGGAGGATCAGCTCCGTCGTTCGATAATTTATTTGGTATAAATCTCTCGGTTGCTGTCGATACTGTTTCTCTGAATTCAAGCCACATCTGGTCCATACTTGCATTGTTAATTTGGAATGGTTAGAAATTGTCTCTCAGAAGGCGTCAACCGAGCTTTTACCTGCTTTTTTCAACTGGTATACTTTTCGTTTATTTTTGGAGGATTTGGGAGTTACTATATTCAGTATCGCTGCGACAAAACTGTGTCCACTGATACCTGTATCTATTTTCACGCTCATTATTAGCTCAAGGATTATTTGTTGTTAAGAGGTCAAGTGATATTTTACAACCGTTTGCTATTAGAGTGGGCTCAAGAGCTAACTGCTCGGAATAATTTCCAGAGAATGCGTTTAGCACAATTTCGGATGATCTTTTACGTGTACCTCCAGATTTAAACATTTTTTTTCGCCAACACATCGAAGGTATATTAAAGTCACCACCAACAATAATTGTGAGAGTCGGATAAGTGTTTGAAATTTGACTCAAGTTATATTTGAACCTTTCAGCAATTGTATCATCTGAGTAGCGAGGTGCGTAAATGGCTCCTACTATTATTTTATTCCGGTTGCCAAGAATGGCCTCTACCTATTCTAACTCACAGGAAATATCTACCTCAGTTTCGGTACAAGATAAACTGTTTCTAACAGCAACAAACTTTCAGTGCCTATAACGATTTGACCATCTGTGCTTTCTATTAGCGCTTGGAGCTCTGGTACTTTCCCAATACAGCTACGACAGTTTACAACTGTTATACCGATGGTTCCTGTATTTTCGTTATTCCTGTGTTTGACCTGCGCGCTTTGAGACTGAAGCTATTTTTGTGTTTCCCCGAGGCCCTCTAACGTAAAAAACCGCCCAAGGCACGCCACATAGCCCTTACTACACGTGTAGTCGCCTCCTGGGTGTAATGGCCTCGTGAATTATCTAGTGGAAACAGAAACCCCACAGCCCGATGGAACAATTCGAGGAATCTGCAACCTAGATGGTCGCAGTACCTCCTGTGCCTCTGATTCACACCCTCCCCTCGGTCTCCGCAATCGGTCCTGTCGACTATGAGGCAAATGGTAAGCTCTGCTTTCATCTCGCAAGCAGGACTGGTAGCCTTTATCACTTGTTATAGCCGTCCGAAACCTGAGAGAATCTCTTGCAATCCAAAGCGACACACATCATTGATACCGACATGATCCACCACCAGTAGCTGGCTGCACCCTGTACTGTTCATGGCATCCGGAGGGATCCGTTCCCTGTCTGGAATGACGCCACCCGTTATACACACGGAGTGCACATTCACTTTCTTGCCTTTCTTGGCACCCATGTCCGTGCAGGGCTCCATAACGCGCCTGACATTGGAGCTCCCAACTACGAATAAGAGCAGCCTCTGCGACTGCCTATACCTTGCAGGCTGAGAGGTTTCCCCTGAAACAGGGGAAGCAACTGCATCTGAATGAGGGATATCGTAAGTAACAGACAGTTTGTCAGACCAACCGGGCGGCCCTACGTTCGGCCCCCTGGAAAGTCTTTCACAGCTTGACACTCCCAGAGGTGACGTCCCACTCGATGCGTCAATCTCAGTACGAGCAGTAATTCGTCTGGCCACGGATGTGGACCGATCGGCGGACTCGTGGGTCGCGCTGAACGACCGTTGGATCCCCACGGCCGACCGACAGCAGTGATGTCCATCCACTGTAGCCTCAAGCTGTGTAACCGAAGCCAGTGCAACCTGGAGCTGAAACCAAGGTATCAGCAACTTGGCCCGCATCTGCACACAGCAGTCACTGTCGCTATCCATACTAAAGACAGTGGAAAACTACACTACACTGACAAAGGACTACCGGCGCACGCTACGGAAATCTATTGTAGATACTGAAGAAAACGCAAAAACTTTGTCTAGTGAGTTAGATTAAAACGCAGAGATTCAAAAATTACACCACCAAAGCACTCAGATGAGACTAAATAATTCTCGAATGGTTAGGAAGTTGTAATATATGACGAAATCGGTTTACTTTCCGATACAAACGAAAACACGGGAACTGTTTGTACTAAATATTAAATTAACGCGCAGAAATTCAAGAATCGAAACTACCGAAGCGTATAAATGAAACAATATAATTCGCTCCTGGTTAGGAACTCGTTACTTCCCTGTTACTGCGTGTGTCTCTGCCGGCTGCTGCTGCCTGATAGGCTGACTGTTGTCAACCTGTAACATGCTTATTGTCCTCACTGAACTTCATATGTCAATAATTCTGTCAAGGTAATTAGGTTAGCGGGCTTACCACAGTTCTTAATTGTTCAAAAATATTCTGAGGTTTTTGCTTGTTTGTTTTTCTTTTGGATACGTCGAGGTCTTCCGATTTTTCCACAATGAATCAAATTTTATTCTTTTTGACCCATAAACAGATTATCACATTTGTGCCTCAGAAACTCTGTCAAATGCTGAGCTGTTGCATTTTGTTACTATAACTAAACTAAGTAGTTAAGAAAGTAATAGTCAGTGTTTGGAATTTGCAATATAATTTCAGTAAGGGTTTATTAGTGCGCTCGAAAAATCGTGGCACTCAGCAGGAATCTGGTGCCTATCTTTCAGTCGCTTTCCTCTCAACCACAACGTTACCGGCAGATATATATAATTTCCGCTCTGTAAAGGGGTCCCTAATCCAGTTCTATAAGCCCTTTGGAAAAGAAAATCTTGTAACCGACTGGAAATTCTAAGGAGCTAACTGACGCCGATTGCTTCTTATACTTGATGATTAACTATATATTATCAGGTATCAGTCTCGTAAGAAACTGTTTTCTACTAATTCGTTTGCTGTACGGGTACACCACACGGCTTGAGTAACTCCTATTTGGTTTTTGCTTTGTAGGTCTTCTTTCGCGTACAGGGAGTTCGCTGGGCAATATTTAGTAACTTCAGTAATGTTCTACATTCATAATTTAATTATTGATACTTTTTTCATTTTTTCGGAAAGCATCCTCTTTTGAGGTGTGTATACTTGATCGTTGTGACATAGTGTATACTAAACACTCTAAAGAGGATATTGCTATAAATTCAGTTTTCGTCTGGACTCTTATTCTGATAAATTGTTCCACTGTCTATAGGATTTATTGACCTGTGAATTATTTGTCATCAGTTTGCGAAACAACGTCTACAAACGTAACTTTATAATTTTTGTGTTAATATTGTAACTGGTATAGAAATGTAAATTTCTCACACTTGAGCTGTGTGTGATATTTTTCATACTTTCTATTTTCTTTGATAAACAAGTTTCTGTTTGTACTTAAGTAGTGAATTGCATGAAATAACCATTAGAATTGTTCTTGTAAATGTTAATACCGTAAATTTGTAATAAGATACAAAACCATGTATAAACTTACTGTATCTCTACAAGTGGTCAAGTACTGTCGGTTTGAAAAAGTAATTGTTAATGCCCCGCACACAAACGAGAGTACCGTGTATGAAACACTCATGAGTATGGTACACTTATGAGAAAGAGTTTTCGAAGTAGTAATCATCGTTAGCGATTATGATAGTTTTCATGGACAGAATGGCGTGATGGGTACACTGAATTGCCCATAGAGCTGCGGAAGAGGTCCATCCAGATGGAGGCGGGGACGTGATTGAGTACAGATACACTAATTACCCACTCACTGATCGAATGATCTATTACTTCACCACAACTAAGTTCTGGCATTTCATCGACTTCGAACTGTTCACAAGCTATGAATTATATTTGCATATATAACTTGAACACTAACAACAAACGCACTGAAGTTGGAATAATACATGAATTGCCAAGTAAAGACAACTAAAATGTATCTTCATATGGGTCATTTTACCTAGTGTAACATAGTTCTATCGTGGGCAGTAGATAAATTCAGTAACTGCTGAAACAGCATGCCAGATTCAAATTTTATAAAAGAAATAATTTTGTTTACAGTCAAACACATTAAATCTCTAAATATATTTTGTGTCTTGCCGCACCAGGCAGCTCTCCAGATGGGAACTGAAACAGCAGTATTGCAATATCTCCGCTATACACTACTGTTTGATTTTGTTAATTGAGAATATCATGTTTCTAAAGGTTCTGCATACGTAAGTGTAAATAATTAACGACAGTTGAAAACCAGTAGCATGAATTGATGAGTTCTGTTTCTTTTTTCTGTGGTTCTGTTCTATAGGACTGATTTACATCGAAGAGGCTTCATTAGCGTTGCTTGGATCTACAATATTGTACCAGGTGTTGTTATTTACTCTAAGTGTGTCATGCAGCAACGTGTGGTTTATGTACAGATGGTGGACTGAAATGAAAAATAATTGATGGGTAAGGTACTGGCGAAAACGCCTAAAATATAATGTGAAGTTATTTTTTGGATTACCAAAATTTTTCATAACTATAAAGGCCCATAGAATATAATGTGAAGTTATTTTGGGGGTTACCTAAATTTTTCATAACTATAAAGGCCCATTTTAAGTGGCTAACAGCAGAATGTATATTAACCATGCGTTTAACGATAAGTGTGGTGTAGGGAAAGTGTTTTAAAAAAAAGGAGTAGCAAATAATGGAAGGTTAAGAAATAGGCCATGAACGATTCACCACTCTATCAACTGAACGCATAAAGTCTATCTACTCTTAAGCGAATACGTGCTTGGTGTGTATACTGCCTGGACCTGTCGAAAGTTCCTTCATTCTTTAGTTCTCTGCTTTCTTTCCTGTCTTTTCACTGTTCTATGCATGTATGAGTTATGTGTTCAACTATCAATCTATCGTCGGCGAGAATTAAAGAAACCCAATGAGATGCTACTATATTCCAAGAGATGACAAATTCCTAAGGATAAATGAATTCCTGATAACAGAACGATAAGTTAATGATATGTTGTTAGGTCAGAATATGAGAAGACAGAGGTGATTATCGGTAAGTTGCATTACGTATATAGTTTCAGGATGCTGATAAAAATATGGTGTGATAATGTGGCAGTATCACATCAATAGTAGGCGCTAATTCGAGTCAGTCTACTCTTCTCCTCTATGACAGCTTAAACTCTGCTCTGACTCATTTAATCAGGTGTCGGAATGTCTGTGGAAGGAATGACAGCCCATTTTTCCACAAGAGCCTGAACAAGAGAAGGTAGTGGTATCAATGTACATGCAGTGGTCTCAAGCGAAGTCGACGTTCTTACTTATTCCTATGATTTACGATTGTGTTCAGGCTGTGTTTCTGGGCAGGCCAGCCCATTTAAGGAATCTTGTCAACAAACCATTGCTGCGTGGGGCTCATGTTGCTCGTCCATGTACTCTTCCTTTGCTGCATACACTACGCAATGCTGTAAAATATGTTAATATCCTTCCGCATTTAGAAACAGAGATAAGCACCCTAAAAACGAAAAAGGGTTTTATACAGCAACACTGTTCTTTTTGTTCGTCATTGTAGGCACTACAGACGATGGCAGGTGATGTTCTTCAGGCAGTTTCCAAACCCATACACGTCCATCAGTTTACCACAGAGCATAGGGTGATTCATCACACCAGATCATTTTTTTCTTCAGTTATCCACCGTCCAGCTGCATTGAACTTTACACCTTCACAAACGTGGTTTACGACTAACTACAGGAATGTGTGGCTTATGAGGAACTGCACCACCATTGTACCCCCCTGTATTTCAACTCTCTTTGCACAATAATGATAGAATCTGAAGCAATGAATTAAAATCTGTGCCGCAGCCATAACGTGGACCTGGGTCTTGTTGCTTACTAGGCAGCTGTGTTACCCATTACACCAGGGCAGCGGTATGCACGGACTACCGTAGTCCAATGCCCTCACCAACACACTACGAAGTAGTGTTTGGACATATAAGGTGAGAATGTGGGTTTTGGGGGAAGCGTGCGCGAGATAGTCCCTACAGCCGCACTATCCTCTGTGTCCTCGGTAGCTCAGTTGGATAGAGCGTCTGCCATGTAAGCAGGAGATCCCGGGTTCGCGCCCCGGTCGGGGCACCCATTTTCACCTGTCCCTGTTGATATGTATCAACGCCCGTCATGTGACCGCTCAATGGTATTCAGTACGATCACGACGACACCCCTCGATCGACATTAGCACTCGTAGTGTCACTCGCCTTCATACATGGCAGTGGACGTTCGAAAAATCGTGACGTTAGCTCAATGGTCGTTAATTGATTTAAATGTTATTCCCGGCTGACTCTTAATTCAATTACTGCCACGGGGGTGATGAGAAAGAACACATCCTGGTGATACTAGCATTATGCGTATTTAGATGTTCGATTAATCTGAATGTTAGCAATGTTACAGCAATTATATTCGAACTCTACGCTTATGTACTGACAAGGACCATTATCGCAGATAAACATGCAAGTACGTAATGGATGTTCAGTTTCTCAATATAGTCCGTCGCACTCACACATTATATCCACTGTAGGAACAATTTCATGCATTTACATTTTTGGTGTCCCACAATATTGGTTGGCTAAATATTATGACGATACGTTGTATACTACTTCCACAGATATTATTTCTAACGTAGTCGAGACTACGTAATGAAACCATAATCGTGGATAAAATTGAAATGTAGTTTGTTTATTAACACTTTTCTTTTCACTAACTAAATATGAATCGGGATTAGAGGTGATGATCCTATCCTTCTTTTCAGTATTAGAATGGTCGATATCGTTTTCTGAATAACGCGTGTCATATAATGTCCAAATATCGACACGACCCAGGCACTCAGTTCGGCACTTAAATGTCTATTCTTTCCTCTCGAAATGTTCGATGTGATTGTCTTTCACACGCAGGGTTCACTTTAACGGTGTATGCACTGTTTTTAGTATTTTAATTTCACGTTAATTAATACCTGGTAGTTAATAGGCGAACTATTTTTATGCTGGCTCGTTGTTTGCATTATTTACCCCCGTAACCGTCCAAGGATAAGATTCTTTTAATGTTCTGCGCACACGCGTTTCACAATTTTACAAAATGCAGAACTACGTAAACTATAGCCTTCCGTTGCGTACAACTTTCGTGGGTTCCACAACCATAATAGTTTCCCAAGAGTATTTTTCCCAGCTAACTCGAAGTTCGAATGATGATGTCGGAATCATTTTCACCTCCCCCGACAATAACCGTCTCTCATCACTTCGTCACACTTAATGTATTTTAAACGTGCTTGAAGAGTCTTTAAATAATCTCCTTAACGAATTTCGCAGTCGCGTACCACTTTTTCATCAACTAGCCCGATTGCGATAACTGAAGGTAGAGAGGACAATAATGTGTTACATGTTCTTTTATATGTATTTAAAAACAAACGCCCCCCTATATCTTTCTGTCCCACTTGGTCTTTGCTACTTTGTTTTTTATTACTTTTCATTATACTGCTTCTTAGTAATACTGTGCAGTTATTAAAATTTCGTATTACTTTCCCCTTTTTAATTCTTCCAAAATAAAATCTATTTATAACCGATTTTAATTAATATGACGCTAACTGACACGCCTGCCCCCAAAGTACCGTTATAGTCAGCAGATGAATGTATTAATATATAATTCTAACTTCAATTCCCTTCTTAAATTTTCTTTATTGCCAAGACTCTGTGGTACTGGAATAGCACTCTAGCGTTGCATGTGATCTGGAAATGCTGCTTGTACCTCAAGTGTAGACCATCTACAGGTCTGAATAACCGAATTTCCCTTGAGACATTAGAGTCTCAGCTTTATCTACGACAGTGATAGAAGCTGGAGAAATGAATTAAAATCTCTTTACACAGCCATTAGCTGGTAGCCCTGAACTGATGGTAGCTCTTTGGAGCTAACGAACTATCCCTTCCGCTGACTTCATGCGATTTTTACAACGGCCCTCCTTAATGGGGTTGGGTTGTTTGGGGAAGGAGACCAGACAGCGAGCTCATCGGACTCATCGGATTGGGAAGGAAGTCATCCGTGCCCTTTCAAAGTAACCATCCCGCCATTTGCCTGGAGCGATTTAGGGAAATCACGGAAAACCTAAATCAAGATGGCCGGACGCGGGATTGAACCGTCGTCCTCCCGAATGCGAGTCCAGTGTGCTAACCACTGCGCCACCTCGCACGGTCCTGCTTTATGCTCGACGGTCACTGTTCGTCTGTAATAAGGTGCGTCCAGTGTTGATTCAGCTGTGGTTGTTCCTTTTCGTTTCCATTTCACAATCACATCAACAACAGTGGACTTTGGGAGCTTTAGAACGGTTGACATTTCCCTGATGGATTTGTTGCTCACATGACATCCAATAAAGAGTTCTCGTTCGAAGTCGCTGAGCTCTCCTGATCGACCCATTTTACTGTGTTTGCTTCTCTAATCAGCATTCAATACTCCCCGTCTCTTTTTGTCCTCGCGGGTCCGCTTCTAGTGGCATCTAGCTATCAACTCCCTATTACATACCGATGTTCGGATGCTTTTGATCAAATGGTGTATCTGGATTGGGAAGTTTAATTTAGAATGGTAAAGGGAAGAATGTGGAGTATTTTATTTCTGAGGTGTAACATTTGATACGCATAGGCTTGAATTAATTATGCATAAGGAGTGAGGAAGGAAAGATAACAAAAGTTGTGCTTGTCTTGCTGATATGTCTGAAAGAAGGAGAATAATTTATTATTGAATGACGATGCGAATTTTGGTGGGATATGGCAACGAAATAGTAGCGTGCAGTGGAACAAAGGAGAGCAGACGAATTAATGAGGTAAAATCGGAATGAGAATGGGAGAAACATGAAGTAAAGAGAAATAGAGAATATGGATTT
Source organism: Schistocerca gregaria (assembly GCF_023897955.1). Lineage (NCBI taxonomy): Eukaryota > Metazoa > Arthropoda > Insecta > Orthoptera > Acrididae > Schistocerca > Schistocerca gregaria. Next base: position 767,016,464 of record NC_064931.1, on the reverse strand, counting down.
GGAGTAGGAGGAGGCATGACAAAACGAGGTGTGATTAGTTAAGAAGAAAAAAAAAACAGAACGTGAGCAGTACTGCTACTGTTTAATACGGTAACAGCTAGAAAATCTGAATGAAGTACGACCCTGTATCTAAATTTTCGCTTGACGATATGTATATGATCACTTGTTACAGCTTTTTAGTGGAATGAATAGATCAGCAGAAGAGGAAGTTGTGGTCTAGAACATCCTTTCCGTAAATGTGGCAGAGAAAAAAATTTGAGTAAAAGAACCAACCTGTTGTGACAATAGGGTACAAGGTTATAAAGCATCTAATAAATTATTGTGGAGAATGTAAAACCTGATTTACAGAGATGTATGAGTTTTTTATTGAAGGAATCATGTAAACCATTAAAAGCAATACTGGAGAGTAAGAACGGCATTTGTGAGCAACAATACGGAAGTTCGTCGGGGATTAAAAAAAAAAAAGTCTCTTAGTTTTCTGTCTAGCTTGCAAATGCTGTTTACGATATGACTAACTTTGGTTACCTTCAGAATTATGTAGGAGACAGCGTTCTGATCCGTACTTGTTGGATAAGCACGAAGAGTTGCTTTCGCGTCCATATAGGTCACACTTGATTATCTTTAGAACTGTGTAGTAGACAGTATTCTTATCTGTAGTTCCTGTATAGACACGACCGGTTGCTTACGTAACTACATAGATCACACCTGACCATCTTCAGATCTATGTACTGGACAATGTTCTGATCTGTAATACGTAGCCGGCCGGTGTGGCCGAGCGGCTCTACGTGCTTCAGTCTGGAACCGCGCAATCGCTACGGTCGCAGGTTCGAATCGTGCCTCGGGCATGGCTGTGTGTGATGTCCTTAGGTTAGTTAGGTTTAAGTAGTTCTAAGTTCTAGGGGACTGATGACCTCAGATGTGAGTCCCATAGTGCTCAGAGTCATTTGAACCATTTTGTAATATGTAGTTTTTGTGTAAACATGACGGGTTGCTTACAGAACTACATAGTCTGAAGATGATAGAGTGTGACTGAAACTATTCATATCTTAAAAGAATGTACAAGTGAGACGGAAAAGTTAACGATATAATTTTTTAAAATATCAACTTGAGTTTTTCTCGGCATATAAATTGTTCAAACAGCTTGTGGGAAAGCAGCCTGGTGACATCTTCAACAAGTGCCAAAATTTCAGCAGGTGCACACCATGTCGTTTTCAAGACACAAATACAGAGGGAAAGCGCTGTGCAAGTAAATTTAAAACATCGGTATGCTGAGCGTAACCTGAAAGACAAGAAACACACACACAAACACACTCACACACTAAACACTAGCGTCATCACACAAACAAAGATGAGAAACGTCACAGTTTATCAACAATAAATATTAATAAGCATCGTTTGAGGTAGCATTAACTCTGTCCCTCTGTTGTTTGAGGCGGGAACGAGCACGATACAAAACAGAAATGCAGCAAAAATCTCAATCTCTATTGATCTGGCCATTCGCTAATTTAATCTCAAGTGCTCCCTTAACGACGCTATCCCAATAACCGGAAGTGTATGCCAGCACGTGCATGTTGTTATCTTCCATAGGATAACCGGCATCGAGACAATAGCAGATTTGCTCGGCTATTGTTAGCGTGTGTGACGCTAATGCTCATTAGTACAGTCCCCTACGGTCCTGATTGTCTAATCAATGTATGACATGTCATAACAGCAAGGGGTACGGTAGACAGCCGCCATACGTAAACCAGGATTATGATTTACATATCCTAAAAGGGCAATAATCGTAGATGGTGGTCGAACAACACATTACACATTATATTTTCAAAGAATGCAACCAAAGGCAAAAAGGCCACAGACTCAGGTGCTGCTTCGTTATTATCATCACTCACTCGACTCATGGTTGCCCGATAGAGCACTGCACGTTGATCTGTTTTTCACTATAGCCATTCCGATGAAAGGTGCCTTCGAGAGGAGTCAACTCAGCTGACAAATTTTCAGGATATGAAATGGAGTTGTCCCTGTCAACCTACATAACAAGTAAAATGCCTTCGATTGTAACTTCAATGCTGACTGTTGATATAACATGAATGTATGCACTCTTTCGCATATTTTCATGACTGACGATGTTACTCTTTACTACTTGACAACACTGACGAAATCATGGATTTTACTATTTAATGCTGTTGATACTCGCGTCTTTGTTTTTTATTTTATTTATTTGCACGTGTATTTCCGTAGTACCAAAATGAGAAATAAATCTCCAAGGTCATGGAACGTGTCAGTTCATGAAATTACAACAGAAAAGTAATAACAGATGAAATAAAATTTTATGAACCCAGAAAAAGTCAAGTCATAAGTTGAAGTAAACGCAATCAACAATGTAACATAGAAATCAGCTTAATATTTCAAGGAACTCTTCGACAGAATAGGAGTGACTCAAGAGGAAACTCTTCAGATTCGATTTGAAAGCGCGTGGATTACTGCTAAGATGTTTGAATTCTTATAGTAGCTTACTGAAAATGGATGCAGTAGTATACTGCACACCTTTCTGCACAAGAGTTAAGGAAGTGCGATCCAAATGCAGATTGGATTTCTGCCTAGTATTAACTGGGGGAAGGTTGCTAAGTCTTGGGAATAAGCTGATATTTTTAACAAGAAACGACAGTAAAGAATATATGTATTGAGAGGCCAATGCCAGAACACCCCGACTAGTGAACAGGTGTCGACAAGTGGTTCGCGAATTTACACAACTTATTGACCGAACTCTCCGTTTCTGAGCCAAAAATATCCTTTAGAATGGGAAGATTTACCCCAAAATACAATAACATATGCTATAAGCGAATGAAAATAAGCAAAGTGACTAATTTTCGTGTCGAGCAATCACTTACTTCAGGTACCGTTCGAATAGTAAAAATGGCAGCATTAAAACTTTGAACAAGATTCTGGACGTGAGGTTTCCATTACAGTTTACTACCTGGACACCTAGAAATTTGAATTGTTCTGTTTCACTAATCATATTCCCATTCTGTGAAATTAAAACGTAGGGCCTATGAACGAGTTCACATGTTATTTTTGTGATCATCTACGGAAAGAGGTAGAGGGACAGTGAAGCTACTACCACTTGGCCCTAAATGGTTGGACATCCACGACTTTTCACAGAACGTGTGGTTCGAAGGCTTGTCTGTTGTAGAAAGTAGATGGGGATGTGTGGCATCTCTACCGAAAGAGCACAATAATGGTGGACGCACAAGTGTATCGCAGCACACCGTCCATCCTACAATGTTGAACATGGAGCTCCGCAGCACACCACCTCTACATGTTCACACGTTGACCCAACGACATTGACAGTAACGACTGCAGTGGGCTCGGGACCATTGGGACTCGACGGTTGATCAATGGAAACGTATCAGCTTGTTGGGTGAATCACATTTTTGCTATACTAGGTCGATGGTCGTCTCAACAAACACCTTCATCGAAGTGAAAGGCGGCTCGAAACGTGCAGCGCACCACGGAGGCAGGCTGGTGGTAGCAGTATAATGCTGTGGGAGACATTCTCCTGCGCCTGCAGAGGACCTGTGGTAATAACTGAAGACACGCTAACAGGTGCGAACCACTTGCATCCCTTCATGCTTGATGTCTGACCAGACGGCGATGTCATCTTTCAGCAGTACAAGCTGTACAGTTGTCCGTGTCTTGGAGTCAGAATAGTGCTACAAGGGTTTGAGGAGCATTATAGTGAACTCACGTTGCTGTCTCGGTAAACTCGCCTGACGTAAAACCTATGGAACCCATCTCGGTCGCTATCGGCCGCCATCACCGTATACGCAAACCAGCGGCCTGTTATTTACGCGAATCCCATCACGAGCATCAAGACATCTAACGCCACATACCTCCACAAACCTATCAACAAACTGTCGGATCCCTGATACGCGCCGGCCGTGTGGTCTCGCGGTTCTAGGCGCGCAGTCCGGAACAGTGCGACTGCTACGGTCGCAGGTTCGAATCCTGCCTTGGGCATGGATGTGTCTGATGTCCTTAGGTTAGTTAGGTTTAAGTAGTTCTATGTTCTAGGGTACTAATGACCACAGCAGTTGAGTCCCATAGTGCTCAGAGCCATTTGAACCTGATACCCAGAATCAGTAATGTATCCTTCCAAAGACGGACAAACAAGTTATGAAGCACGTGGTCATAACATTTTGGCTCATCAGTGTATGTTGGACTTCTCCTCAGCTACCAGACTTGGTGCACATGTCACATAATGTTTGGCAAGAACCATTGTGGGGCTAAGAAGCATCTCTCTCTCGGAGGTGTGGGGGCGGGGCGAAAAAATATCGTAGCTCACAAAGCGCAAATATCCACACTATATTCATCCAGTATTTGAGAATGAGAGCACTTGCTGACTCGCAATAAACAGTACAAGTAATTTCAAACATTTAAGCAACTTTTTGACGCCGACAACCCCCCTCCGTAAACGAGGAAAGCAAAACAGAAGTTCATTGCTTACTACATTTAAACTGTTCATTCAGTAAAACTGGCGCATCAGGCATGATGTTTTAATTTATTACTTATTTACTAATAACTCAATTCGCAATATAATTGCAGACAAAATTCACATCTACCACTGAAAGTGCCTGCAAAGGTGTATGAGAGTACGACATCCCGGAGATATGGTGTTATAAACAGTGAGATACGTCTCACTTGAGTTATATAGAAAGTTAATAACTGTCATCTTTAATAACTAGCTAAGAGACTCTTTAGGTTCGCCTAATTTAAAATCTCTGATATAACAAAAGTCATCGCACATATCGTGTATGCACCCCAAAACTTGTTTGTTCAATACTAAATCTTGTGAAATATTGCTCATGCATCTTGCGGTTTTCGTTCATAACGCATAAAATATTCTGGCATGAATCACCGGAACATTCATTTAATGGAATACTTCTTGGTAACTACGAATTCTTGGGGTATAAAAATGTATTTACGATTTTGATTTATTTCGATTATTATTATCTACACATCCTTATTTTTGTAGTTTATGTGCCAATAGCATAATTTTGTTCAGCTTTATATTACTAGTCGAACTATGTGATCAAAAGTATCCGGACAGCTCAAAAACATACGTTTTTCGTGTTAGGTACAACGGGCTGCAACCTACTGGCACGTACTGCATATCAGTGACCTCAGTAGTCATTGGACATCGTGATAGATCAGAATGGGGCGCTCCGCGGAACTCACAGACTTCGAACGTGGTCAGCTGAATGGGTGCCACTTGTGCCATGCATCTTTACGCGAGATTTCCACAGTACTAGACATTCCCAGGTCCACTGTTTCTGACGTGATAATGAAGTGGAAACGTGGAGGGACACGTACATCACAATATAGTACAGGCCAACCTCGTCTGTTGACTGCAAGAGACCGCCGACAGTTGAAGAGGGTCGTAATGTGTAATAGGCTAAATATGTCGACCTGTGTTCCGCGTGATATTTTTCAGAATATTATTTTCTTTAGATAACATCGTTTTGTTTTGTAAACAAATCCGTATGTAAAGTACACCAGCGGCGTGACGCAACCCATGCCTTCACTGTGCGATAACAATGATGATGTGCCACTAAAGCAGTCTTACTAAACACAGTGTTCAGAAATTTCTTCACCAAAGAAGAAAAAGTAAATATTCCAGGATTTGAAGCAAGAACAACTGCCAACATCAGTAATTTAAAAGTAGATATCGTGAGTGAAGAAATGCATCTTAAATCCAATAATAAAGTCAAGGCCTCCTGTCAAAATTGTATACAAATCAAGTTCATTTCAAACTATGCTGATACAATGGCTCAATATTTAGCATTCATAAACAACCACTTGCACATCCTTACATAATCACTGGAAAATTGTACAAGTCACGCCAACACCAAAGAAAGTAAACAGGAATAATCCGCTGAATTACAGATTCATATCGTTAAGGTCAATTTGTTGTAGGCTATTGGAACATACACTGTGCTAGTACATTACGAATTATCTCGAAGAAAACCATTTACTGACAAACAGCCAACCCAGATTCTGAAAATATCGTTCTTGTGAAATCGAACTGGCTCTTTTTTCTTGTGAAGTAATGAGTGCTATCCACAGGGAATTGCCAAGTAATTCCATATTTTTAGATTTCCAAAGTGCTTTTGGCACCGTTCCTCACAAGTGACTTCTAATAACATTGCGTGCCTGTGGAGAATCGTCTCAGTTGTTAGAGTGGATACGTGATTTCCTGTCAGAAAGGTCACAGTACGTAGTAACTGGCGGAAAGTAATCGAGTAAAACAGAAGGAACATTCGGCGTTCCCCAAGGAAGTGTTATAGACTCTCTGCTGTTCAGGATCTAAATATACAGCCGCGCGGAGTGGCCGCGCTGTTTAGGGCGCCATGTCACGGATTGCGCGGTCCCTCGCGCCGGAGGTTCGAGTCATCCCTCGGGCATTGGTAGGTATGTTGTTCTTAGCATAAGTTAGTTTAAGTAGTGTGTAAGTCTAGGGACCGATGCCTTCAGTAGTTTGGTCCCTTAGTAAATCTCACACACACACACATCAAAAATAAACGATGTAGGAGAAAATTTGAGCAGCCCTCTTACATTGTTTGCTGGTGATACTGTTATTTACCGTCTTTTTAAGTTATCAGATGATCAAAATAACTGCAAAATGATTTAGACAAGATATCCGTAAGGTGCGAAAAGTGCCATTGACTCTAAATATTGAAAAGTGTGAAGTCATTCACGTGACTACTAGAAGAAGTTAACTAAATTTTGGTTACACGAGAAGTCACACAAATCTAAAGACTGTTATTTCAGCTAAATACTTAGGGATTACAGTTATGACTGGCTGAAACTGGTACAATCACATAGATAGTGTTGTGATGGAAGCAAACCAAAGACTCCAATTTATTGGCAGAACACTTGAAAAATGCAACAGGTCTTCTAAAGAGACTGCTTACACCACGCTTGTTCGACCTCTTCTGGATTACTGCTGTGCGGTGAGGGATCCGCGTCAGTTAGGATTGACTGACAACACCACAAAAGTCCAAAGAAGGATAGTTCGTCTTGCATTATCGTGAAACAGACGGGAGAGTGCCATGGATATGTAAGGCGAATTGGTATGGCAATCATTAGAACAAGGGCGTCCTTTGTTGCGGTAGATCCTTCTCATGAAATTTCAGTCACCAACTTTCTCCTCAAAGCGTAAAACTATTTTGATGGTGCCCACCTACAGAGGGAGAAATGGTTATCATAATAAAATAAGAGGAATCAGAGGTCACACGGTAAGATTGAAGTGTTCGTTTTCCTCGCACGCTGTTAGAGAGTGGAACGGTAAAGTAATTACTTGAACGTCTTTCGATGAACCCTCTGCCAGGCACCTAATTGTGAACTGCAGAGTAATCATGTAGATGTAGACTTAACTGTTGGGTAAAAAGACAGGAATCCATTTATAAATTTATATTGTATGAAGAAGTGGTCAATTATTGTCGATTTAGAAGAGACAGTGTTCACGTGTTGTGGAAAAAAATGGAAATGAGCGTTTGGCGTCAACGGCCGGGAGGCCCCTTACGGGTCCGGCCGCCTTGGTGCAGGTCATATTACATTGGACGCCACATTGGGCGATCTGCGCGCCGGAAGGAGATGAAATGATGATGAAGACAGCACAACACCCAGTCCCTGAGCGGAGAAAATCTCCAACCCAGCCGGGAATCGAACCTGGGCCCGGAGGTCGCCCAATGTGGCGTCGAATGTAATAAGACCTGCACCAATGCGGCCTGACTTGAACCGTAAGGGGTCTCCCGGCCAGTGACGCTAAACGCTCATTTCCATTTTTTTTTCTACAGTGTTCTAGTAATGCGTCTCCTGTTCACAGGATAGGGATTAGATCTGCATTGTGACCTTTACCATTTGTATCATTCGCGCAGAATTTTAAATAGTACACGAGTTACAAAATTAAGAAAATAAAGTATGTGTCTGTGCAGGTAATTTTAGTTATTGCAATATTGTTACTATAACCTGAACAAAGGTACATTCAGTAATTGCTGAAAGTGCATGCCAGATTGCAATTTTGTGTGAGAGGTAATTTAATGCACACTGCATTTATAAAAACGCTAAAAATATTTTTGCTCTATTCCACCAAGTAGCTATTCAGACATCATCATTGCACTATCGCTGCTAACCACTACCGTCAAAATTTATTGATCGAGTTTGTGGTTTGTAGCAAGTTAGCAGCGCGGGATTAGCCGAGCGGTCTACGGCGGTGCAGTCACGGGCTGTGCGGCTGGTCCCGAAGGAGTTTCGAGTCCTCCCTCGGGCATGGGTGTGTGTGTTTGTCCTTAGGATAATTTAGCTTAAGTATTGTGTAAGCTTATGGACTGATGACCTTAGCACTTAAGTCCCATAGGATTTCACACAAAAAAAGCAAGTTACGGTAGTGTGAATGACGAGTAACTTTATTGAAACGATTGCGTGGGTGGATGACTTATGCAATAAGTTTTGTCAGTTACATTCCATAAAACTGGCAATTTACATCAAAATGGTTGAATATACGACATTGTAAAAGGCGCTGTTACTCAAGCAATGTGTATCATATATTTTTGGATAGTTAAGTTTTCTTTGCGTAAGTTCAGATGTTTTGAAGTTATTTTGGTCGGGAATTAAATTGACTAATGTTGGCTATGATTTATCTTATTTGTCCTACCCGCGATTAGTCATATAGTTAATCTTTAGAAATTGTATATTATTAAGCGCTATTTTCAACGACGAAGTTACACGAGTAACTACATTACTTGGAGACAAAAACTGTGGCTACGGTTTCGCATAGGCCTTCTTTAGTACAGTTTTAGACCTTTTCTGCTTTTTTTTTCAGTGAGGCGGACTGTAAGTTTTCCATACTTAGCAATGAAGTTGTAGAATTTTACTTTCTTTTACGCTTAATTAGAAAGGAGCCATATCTTCGCAAGTTGTTTACTTAACATTCTGCATCTGTAGTCGTATTTGTTTGTGGCATTCTGTTTATCATCTGCTGATGGAAGTTAATTGTGCATAACATATCTAAAGTTTCAGATTATGACAATATATTTGTCCTGATCACTTTAATGCGTATAAAAAATAAACCTTGCTGTAGTACATACGCTACTAATTTTGCCTCATATCTGCTCGGGAACGAACATCTTTTGTGGAGTGGGGAGACTGTTGAGCCAGGGAAAGTGCAGTATTCCAAAGAAGAGGAATCAAACGGGATGGTAGCTGTTTTATAGCTTGAAGGAAGAGGTTTATTATAATAGCCGCTTTGTGGAGACCGGCATTGTCCTGAAAGAAGTGGTTTCCTTTAGAAGCTAGCCTCCAAGTTTTCGAGGATAATTGCCACTTAAGTTTGTCGACAAGCACTATACAGTACTCTTCCTTTGTAATCCTTAAGTAAAATTGCGTCTTCGTTCCGGAATCTCCACAACAGCTTGCTTGGTAAATTCTTTAACGTGAAAATTTTCGAATAAAGGGCAACTCGGTGATTTCACTCCTCCTGCTCTTTTCTTACGGGTCCATGAGTCTGCTCGCTGATTATATTTCTACATAGAATTGAAACATTCCGTAAACAGTTGCTTCCTCACGTAATAAACTTCGTAATTAGTGCGTTGTTTTTATTTTGAAATGTAGTAAATCCAAAATTCGCAGTTTCACTATCACCAGGCGTCGCAACTTTAGAAATCACACTACACAGTTAGTGTGTATGTTTTGCGAATTTTCAGCTTGTTTCCAGCTTTTCAAACTCTCCCCATCTGCTCTACTGAACACAGAAAGCATTTTAGCTCCTCGATATTACTTCCCTCCTTCCATTGTGGAGTGACTAGCTATATGTAACTTAAATAAGTCAACTATTAATTGCCGTGGCGTCTGATGGTTATGGAATTAAGAAGAAGAAAAATATTCAGACCTCCTGAAATTTTTTGACAGATATATTAATCCTCAAAGTTCTTGAACGCTGGAATTGTTCACGTAGAATCCTTATATAGCCATTTAGTTACATCACGCAGGCGTCACATTTTTACTGTTTCTATCCCTTTCTTGGGTGTGAAGTACGAAATCCAGTTATTACTCCACGCATCGCAAATGCCTTCCAGATAAGGTGACTTTTAGGGTATCATTGGCTACCTGTTAAAATGTTGGTATTAACACTTTGTGAAACTTCCGTTTATAAAATTAAACGCAAAAAAAAGAAATTTCGTTAACGCGATAAACTTCAACCTTGGAATACAAAAGAAGGTAAATTCTTGTATGGTGAGCACCATTTGAGTGAATTTATGGTAGATAGGAAGCCCTCGAAGTCTGTAAACATCATTCGATATTAGGGTCATGAAAGCAGCAGCCAGTGTTTCTCATCCAGTTTGTTAAAAAGGACTTGACATAATATTTTACATAGTGCCGTGAACACGCTGTAAACTGTAAATCGCCTGGATAGTTGCGCATCTTAACGCGACCCTTTTCTGGGAAAACAGGTATACTGGCCCCGCCTCTAATCTGCACTGCAGATTACGGACGAGGTGGGTCAGCCAGCCAGGAAGTGGCTTCAGGCGTTTTCCCACATCGCTGTAGGTGAATAACAAGCTGGTTCTCATGGTCCCTGTAGGATCTGGATGTCAGTGGGTCATTATCTGGCCGTTCAGTGGTTATTACCACTTCAGCTTTCTTCCACGGTGCAGGGACCCATCGTTGAAAGAGACACGCATTGTATAGTTCGCGCAGGTAGCTATCTAATTTGTCACATAGGGTTTGTCTTACTTCGGCAGGGATCCCGTCCGGTCCTGGAGATATTTTTTCAGTCTTAAAGTTATTTGCCTAGTTTCTCCTTGTGCGGAGCGGTACACAAATTTATTGTTTCTATAGTCTTCCCATAACATTTTCCGTGGGAAGGTGGGAATTTAAGGAGATTGGACCTGGATAAATTAAAAGAACCAGAGATTGTACAGAGTTTCAGGGGGAGCATAAGGGAGCAATTGACAGGAACGGGGGAAAGAAATACGGTGGAAAAAGAATGGGTAGCTTTGAGGGATGAAGTAGTGAAGGCAGAAGAGGATCAAGTAGGTAAAAAGACAAGGGCTAGTAGAGATCCTTGGGTAACAGAAGAAATATTGAATTTAATTGATGAAAGGAGATGGGAGATATGATACTGCGTGAAGAGTTTGAAAGAGCACTGAAGGACCTGAGTCGAAACAAGGCCCCGGGAGTAGACAAAATTCCATTGGAACTACTGACGGCCTTGGGAGAGCCAGTCCTGACAAAACTCTACCATCTGGTGAGCAAGATGTATGAGACAGGCGAAATACCCACAGACTTCAAGAAAAATATAATAATTCCAATCCCAAAGAAAGGTGTTGACAGATGTGAAAATTACCGAACTATCAGTTTAATAAGTCACAGCTGCAAAATACTAACGCGAATTCTTTACAAACGAGTGGAAAAACTAGTAGAAGCCGACCTTGGGGAAGATCAGTTTGGATTCCGTATAAATGTTGGAACACGTGAGGCAATACTGACCGTACGACTTATCTTAGAAGTTAGATTAAGGAAAGGCAAACCTACGTTTCTAGCATTTGTAGACTTAGAGAAAGCTTTTGACAATGTTGATTGGAATACCCTCTTTCAAATTCTAAAGGTAGCAGGGGTAAAATACAGGGAGTGAAAGGCTATTTACAATTTGTACAGAAACCAGATGGCAGTTATAAGAGTCGAGGGACATGAAAGGGAAGCAGTGGTTGGGAAGGGAGTGAGACAGGGTTGTACCCTCTCCCCGATGTTATTCAATCTGTATATTGAGCAAGCAGTAAAAGAAACAAAAGAAAAATTCGGAGAAGGTATTACAATCCATGGAGAAGAAGTAAAAACTTCGCCGATGACATTGTAATTCTGTCAGAGACAGCAAAGGACTTGGAAGAGCAGTTGAACGTTATGGACAGGGTCTTGAAAGGAGGATATAAGATGAACATCAACAAAAGCAAAACGAGGATAATGGAATGTAGTCGAATTAAGTCGGGTGATGCTGAGGGAATTAGATTAGGAAATGAGACACTTAAAGTAGTAAAGCAGTTTTGCTATTTGGGGAGCAAAATAACTGATGATGGTCGAAGTAGAGAGGATATAAAATTTGGACTGGCAATGGGAAGGAAAGCGTTTCTGAAGAAGAGAAATTTGTTAACATCGAGTATAGATTTAAGTGTCAGGAAGTCATTTCTGAAAGTATTTGTATGGACTGTAGACATGTATGGATGTGAAACATGGACGATAAATAGTTTGGACAAGAGGAGAATAGAAGCTTTCGAAATGTAGTGCTACAGAAGAATGCTGAAGATTGGATGGGTAGATCACATAACTAATGAGGAAGTATTGAATAGGATTGGGAAGAAGAGAAGTTTGTGGCACAACTTGACCAGAAGAAGGGATCGGTTGGTACGACATGTTCTGAGGCATCAAGGGATCACCAATTTAGTATTGGAGGGCAGCGTGGAGGGTAAAAATCGTAGAGGGAGACCAAGAGATTACTTCACTAAGCTGATTCAGAAGGATGTAGGTTGCAGTAGGTACTGGGAGATGAAGAAGCTTGCACAGGATAGACTAGCATGGAGAGCTGCATCAAACCAGTCTCAGGCTGAAGACCACAACAACAACAACATTTTCCGTAACCTATGCTGACCATCTGTCTCGCCTTCTTCTCCATCGTCAGAAAGTAGTGTTTCCATTAGCAGGGCAGCTGACTGTACCCAACTAACGTTCTGTTACTGTACCATCATTACTTTTAAGCGTGGATAAGAGTGTTGGTGATCGTATCTTCTCGCAGACTATTTTATGTGGTACATGCCAGTAATCTGTTACTAAGCTAGCATCCACGAAGTCCTTCCCTTAAAACGTTGTTTAACATGCCTGTATATACGCAACTGTCGGACTTTTTCTTCTCGGGTCATGCAGCTCTAGTATAGCTTCCTGGCTCTTCTTGTTTCACATGTCAATTTCTGCAGCTCCTCGATCCCAGTACTCATTTAAAATAACCTTTGCTGACTGGTCTCGATGTCTCCATTGTTCTGTGTATAGCCACTGTCAATTCTTGCGGTTTAACATCTACATTGCTACCCAGCGATGGACTTCCTGGGAAGGCCGCTGTGGCCAAGCGGTTGTAGGCGCTTCAGTCTAGAACCGCGCGGCCACTACGGTCGCAGTTTCGAATCCTGCCTCGGGTATGGATGCGTGTGATGTAATTAGGCTACTTAGGTTGAAGTTCTAAGTTCTAGGATTCTGATGGCTTCCGATGAACCTTTTTTTTTATTGACTTCCTGGACACTGAAATAGCCTTTTTAGTTCTTCCCAGTTATCGTCCTTCATCTTATATTTGGACCTTTTGCACACGTTTACTGTGAAGTCTTGGATTTTCCTTTTAGTGACGGTATAGTGTATGATATTGTGGTCACTCAACGTCATTCCACTCTCAACCTTTCGGCCTTTCACACGTCACATGTGAAGGGCTGGATGTGTTCTGAACAGTATTGTAATATTTTTGTCACTGCTATGGCATTGTTAAGTTCTGTTATTGATGCCATAGGACGTAGCCCTTGTGTAACTATCTTGACAGTTACTGGCATACTGGGGATCTTTCTTGCCTTCGTATACGGTTCTTGGAGGCACGACACATTTAACGTCAACTCTTCTGCCACTCTTCTAGCCTCATGCAATACGTTGATCCTTCTCGTGGCATTAAGCTGTCCTATCTTATCTCTATTAGGATGATGGATATTACATATATTCGACAGTCTTGCTCTACTGGCCTATGATCGTATACTATACTACAGTGCGTTATCACGAAGTGCTTGTACAAAATATCTGAGGAGAATGGTTATTTTCTTCTGGCTGACACATGCTTCAATAACTTCTCCAGTTTTTCAACTTCTGTTGGCAGATCTTTGACTTTGAAATGGGTCCAACACACGAAATCAGATGCAGGAAAGGAAAATACCCTCCTTCTGGATGCTTATACCTTACTTGGTGTCTTAACGCTGTAGTTGGCATCATCGGCTCTTCCAGTGTAGTGAGCTGCATAACTTTTTCTATGCTTTCATAGACCTGGCGTGGGTCCGTTGCGGTCTGTACTTTATAGTTTACATCTCCGTAGTAGGTGTTTGTTTCCTGTACGAACTAGCTCTGACTCTCGTAGTGTTTTTGTTTCAGATTCACGTCCTGCATTGGTGAATCTCCTTTTACTCCTGTAGCCAGCGCAGGGTATTCCTCAGGATGCTCGCTGTCGTATCCTACGTTCAACTGTCCAGTTTGTGATCCTACGTTCAACTGTCCAGTTTGTGTCACCAAATCCCTATCGCCTACATCATATGTGACTCCTGTTCCGGAGCAAAAGTCAGGCGCTGGCACGAACGTCGGGAACGGTAGAGCAGAGTGGGCTGTGAAAAAGATGTCAGCCAATACTACGCTGACTGACCCCTCTCTAGAACTACAACGAGACAGAAGCGGCCTCTATGCGAAGAGGACGTAAGCGCCACGCACCCTGGCCGCGGCCCAGTTGAAGACTAGCCGCTCTACGAACTCCATAGCACCGACGTAGGAACTGTATTGTTTCACTTGTATTGGGAGTTGTGTATATTGAGGAGATTTTCTTATTTTCCCTGTTGCCCATTGCATGCGACACACCATTATAAATTCTCAGAGTTAAGTATTGCCATTTATCTTACTGTAATAAAAATGCATTAATACGATTTGCTTAAATTGTTCACTAGCGATCCGAGAAAGCAGGTTTCCTAGGCACCGCATATTCGACCAGTAGGCAGGATAAAACAAGTCCTACATCCGCCTGCGATCTTGCTTTTCTATTATACAACATAGTTCCGAATTTTCGCCAGAAACTTCTTCCTGCTGTTTCGTAGGTGCACAATGCTCTACTTCGGCCTGTCAGACTTGCTCTTTTCTATGGTACTTACTGGTTACTTTTTACCAAAAATTCCTCGCTCTCTCGGCGTCCCTCCTCTCTCTCCATGGTGATTTATATTTCTTACACAGACGGCAGTTGATGGTGTGAGCAGAGTCCTCATAGCTTACTAGAGTTAAGAAACTCCTACCCTTATCCGTTCTTGAAATCTGCTTTGTTCGGATGGTTTGACACGTGTAACATTCTCCTTTCTTCCACGTTCATTTTTACCCCTAAATTTAAATGACAAACATACAGCCGCATGTTTGATTTTCAAATGGTTCAAATGGCTCTGAGCACTATGGGACTTAACGTCTGAGGTCATCAGTCCCCTAGAACTCAGAACTACTTAAACCTAACTAATCTAAGGACATCACACGCATCCATGCCCGAGGCAGGATCCGAACTTGCGACCTTAGCAGTCGCGCGGTTTCGGACTGTATGATTTTATTGCAGTCTTTTCTTATATAGCCTCCTTCCCCACAATGTCCACAGTTACTACTTGTTTATCACAATGTTTTGCCAAATGACCAAATTCTTTGTATTGAATGCACCACCGGAATACTAGATAGTCTTTCACTGAAACAGAACGAAACCGAAGATGTACTTATGAGAGCTCCTCTACCCTCAGGATTCACTACAATAACTTGATGTACTACTTTTCTTCCCCTTGGTCCTGTCCTGAATAGTACTCTAAAGCCGCTTACCTTAGTCAGTTCATCTTCAAGGTTCTTTATCTACATTGTGTCCTCTGCTGTTTTTGTACCTGTGTAGTCTGGGATGTCGTACAGTATCATCAAAGGTCTCTGTTTCTTAGGCTGCTCACAGATCAGTGTCTGTGGCACCATTTTTCCTGTTCAGTACCTTTTCCGTGTCAGTCTGTGTAGCAGTTTCAACGATGACTACGTTACTGATTTGTTTGATCTTCCTTATACGCGAGTGATTCTTTCTACTGATTTCAGGCGATCGCTTTTACCACTTTCTGCAATACTCGAAAGCTCCTGTCCACCATCACGCGAGATCTGCCTGGTCTTTGTTTAGCTATGTTTGTTCCTTCGCGTTTCCAATTCAGAATCATATCATCAGCAAGAGAGATGAGCAGATTAGAAGGGTTGGAATGACCCGATGGACTTCTACTCAGGTTAAATCCAATGAATAGTCCTCGTTCGAAGACAATGAGCTCTCCTGACCGAACCATTTTTCTGTTACTGCTTACCTAATTGACAACACAACACTCCTTCTATATTCGCAGATTCGTCTCTTGTGACATCTAGTGATCATTTCTGTAACAGATACTATTGATCAGATGCCGTATACTCATTTCGTGACTAGAAAAAGGATTACAGTGCTGGTCCTAGTGAAAAAGTTCAAACATCTCTTTTAATTAATTAGTAAAAAAATTGAAGAAAGAGTCTAACATCCCGTCGACTACGAGGTGAATTAAATGTAACAAGTTTATAGAGCTTTCGCAAACGTTCTCCATAGACCACTTTGAAGTTAGACATTAGGCTTATGTTGGGACCGGGTAGTTGGTGCGGTAAATGTAAATGTCGTGTGACTAGGGCCTCACGTCGGGTAGATCGTCCCGCCGGGTGCAAGTCTTTCGATTTGACGCCACTTCGGCGACTTGCCTGTCGATGGGGATGAAATGATGATGATTAGGACAACACAACACGTAGTCACGGAGTGGAGAAAACCTCGACGCAGCCAGGAATCGAACCCGGGCCCTTAGGATTGACATTCTGTCGCTCTGATCACACAGCTTTCAGGGGTGGACATTGGTGTGGTAGCGAGGCACTTGTGTAACTCCAAAATTATCGCATTTTAAGGTGCTACATTTTCTCTCTTCTGTGAACTAAGATTCGCTTCACACTTACCAGATATTAGTGTGGAAAGGTATATATATTCCAGTAGAACTGAGGTGGAGATACCTGCAATGTTGGAGAGAGAGGGCTCCTGTATCCATGACGAATTGACCAGCTTGGCGTGTCAGGTGTGTGGACCTTGTACCTGCCATCGGCGTTACATTCTGGATCTGGGTGGCCAAGATGCACTATCTAATGTAGTTAGAGCGCGAGTTCCCAATGTCTGGCACACTCTGTCTACATGTGTGTGCAGATAATGATCTTCGCACATGCCAATAATGTATCCTGCGTATACTGTCGTGCAGAAAACTTCAGCCGTCAATTTCAACTATCTTCCACAGAAACCCACTGATGTTCGGGGTTGCAGTCGACTATAGTAGCGTCCAATAGTTAACTAGCGACATGAGTAGTGGGCAAGAAAAACCAGTGAGCGCCACATAATCCAGAACTCGCTATGAGGTACAGAAGCTACCTCACGAGGCACGTACCAGTGCACACAGAATGTCACGTGCAGCAACGAGACAGTGACACTGTAAGTATCGGGAAACGTCATCTGGGCTTACATGCTACGGTACTAGTCGGTGCCAAGGGCACGAGTATGTCTAAAATCACCCCCCCCCCCTTGCCAAAAGCACACCGATCAGCCAAGTAGTGACATTCTCGTGTGGGATGTATTCAACTGTCTACTGTGACTTCTCAACGGCGAATTGTACAGGAATGTATGGCAGGATCAGGCGCATTTGTATGCTTGCCTACAGTATCTAGCAGACGACGTGTGTATTCAGTAAGAGTGCACCAAACTGTCACACGCAAGGTGTGTCCTCCGAGTGGTCTGAGCAACACTCCACGGATATGAGACTCCTGGGTTCAAGGGTTCGATTCCCGGCGGGGTCAGGGATTTTCTCTGCCTCGTGATGGCTGGGTGTTGTGTGATGTCCTTAGGTTAGTTATGTTTAAGTAGTTCTAAGTTCTAGGGGACTAATGACCACAGCAGTTGAGTCCCATAGTGCTCAGAGCCATTTGAACCATTTGAACAGAATCATCCATACACACTCCTGGAAATTGAAATAAGAACACCGTGAATTCATTGTCCCAGGAAGGGGAAACTTTATTGACACATTCCTAGGGTCAGATACATCACATGATCACACTGACAGAACCACAGGCACATAGACACAGGCAACAGAGCATGCACAATGTCGGCACTACTACAGTGTATATCCACCTTTCGCAGCAATGCAGGCTGCTATTCTCCCATGGAGACGATCGTAGAGATGCTGGATGTAGTCCTGTGGAACGGCTTGCCAT
Organism: Schistocerca gregaria; assembly: GCF_023897955.1. Taxonomy (NCBI): domain Eukaryota; kingdom Metazoa; phylum Arthropoda; class Insecta; order Orthoptera; family Acrididae; genus Schistocerca; species Schistocerca gregaria. The sequence goes on along the minus strand of NC_064931.1, from coordinate 766,998,320 downwards.
GCCATTTCCACCTGGCGCCTCAGTTGGACCAGCGTTCGTGCTGGACGTGCAGACCGCGTGAGACGACGCTTCATCCAGTCCCAAACATGCTCAATGGGGGACAGATCCGGAGATCTTGCTGGCCAGGGTAGTTGACTTACACCTTCTAGAGCACGTTGGGTGGCACGGGATACATGCGGACGTGCATTGTGCCGTTGGAACAGCAAGTTCCCTTGCCGGTCTAGGAATGGTAGAACGATGGGTTCGATGACGGTTTGGATGTACCGTGCACTATTCAGTGTCCCCTCGACGATCACCAGAGGTGTACGGACAGTGTAGGTGATCCCTCCCCACACCATGATGCCGGGTGTTGGCCCTGTGTGCCTCGGTCGTATGCAGTCCTGATTGTGGCGCTCACCTGCACGGCGCCAAACACGCATACGACCATCATTGGCACCAAGGCAGAAGCGACTCTCATCGCTGAAGACGACACGTCTCCATTCGTCCCTCCATTCACGCCTGTCGCGACACCACTGGAGGCGGGCTGCACGATGTTGGGGCGTGAGCGGAAGACGGCCTAACGGTGTGCGGGACCGTAGCCGAGCTTCATGGAGACGGTTGCGAATGGTCCTCGCCGATACCCCAGGAGCAACAGTGTCCCTAATTTGCTGGGAAGTGGCGGTGTGGTCCCCTGCGGCACTGCGTAGGATCCTACGGTCTTGGCGTGCATCCGTGCGTCGCTGCGGTCCGGTCCCACGTCGACGGGCACGTGCACCTTCCGCCGACCACTAGCGACAACATCGATGTACTGTGGAGACCTCACGCCCCACGTGTTGAGCAATTCGGCGGTACGTCCACCCGGCCTCCCGCATGTCCACTATACGCCCTCCCCCAAAGTCCGTCAACTGCACATACGGTTCACGTCCACGCTGTCGCAGCATGCTACAAGTGTTAAAGACTGCGATGGAGCTCCGTATGCCACGGCAAACTGGCTGACACTGACGGCGGCGGTGAACAAATGCTGCGCAGCTTGCGCCATTCGACGGCCAACACCGCGGTTCCTGGTGTGTCCGCTGTGCCGTGCGTGTGATCATTGCTTGTACAGCCCTCTCGCAGTGTCCGGAGCAAGTATGGTGGGTCTGACACACCGGTGTCAATGTGTTCTTTTTTCCATTTCCAGGAGTGTATCTTCAACAGTTTTCCGTTGTCGATCACTGACAAAGAAACTCTTTCAATAGGTGATTAACTTGAATTCTACTGAAACTAAATGCAGGATAGACAGTGTTAATGTCGAGCGCATTCTACACTGCAAGCGTACCATTACAAAGTTAACCGAGAATGACAACTTCAGACTTGCCCACCGGACTGTGCCACTCTCGCTCCGAATTTTCCGTTACTCGTCGAAAGACAGACTGGTGGCGTGAAATATACAGTCGGACGTTGCCGCAAATGGATATGCCCTCTCCCTCGACAAGTTACAACCCCTCTCCGAGAAACCCCTCACACCTCGCTTGCATCCCTCGTTCTTATGGGTTTCGTGACCAGGATACACTCAAATGCCTTTGACAAATACAATGGAACATCAGGAATTAATGAAATGCAGAAAAAAGTCAGAATTGGCGTCAGATATGCTCCAGACTTAACGCTACACTCCCCGTTAACTCTTCCAAATACTGGAAAGCATTCTATCGAGTCAATGGCAGTAGCCCTACCCCTCACTACCCACTCCTCCACAAGAACCCTTACCTAGTAATCTAAGCAAAGCTGATCACTTTTTATCCTATCTCTCGAGCATTTTCTCCATACTTGATGATCCACATTTTGATTACCCCATGTTCCCTACTATCCGTTAACGCCAAAACATCAGTGTCCCACCCCTGGCTCTCAGATTGAAATACTTGGACAACAGACCACAAACATACAACAAGTTCTCAAAAAAAAAAAAAAAATAAATAAAAAAAACGCATACCTCCAAATTCCTGCGAACAAAATTGATATGGATACTTCCTTCTACTGCCCCATCTGTCTCACCTCAGTGCTTAGCAACATCTTTGAATCCATCCTCTCTGACACAGCCCTCAACATCTGAACTAAAAACAACCCCAATTTCTCCTGCGATGATCAGCTCCTGCACCTTACGCATCTTCTGTATTACAAGCTCAACTGCTGAAAATCCGTTATTTTTGTGTCCCTCGACCTAGAGGAAGCCTAAGGCCATGTATTGCATTTAGGTCTCCTTTCCAAATTCCAGGCATATGCACATCCAGTTAATTAGGTTCTCCTTATTGCATCCTTCCTGTCTAATTGTCCGTTATTTGTCGCTATTAACAATACCAATTTCCATACCATCAATCCCACTACAGGAGTGCCCTGAGGCTCTATCCTCTCTCTTCTCCTTTATCTCCTCTACACCGAGGATATACCAAAACCACCCGTACTATTCCCCCTTCTTCAGTACGTTGATGATACCGTTCTCCTGAGCCTCTACCCAACGCTCCTGAAATCCTAACGATTCTTCCAAATCCACCTCGCTCAGTTTACCTCCAGTTGTAATCAATGGCTCCTCAAGATCAATCGCACCCAAACCCAGGAAATAACTATAGGACGAATCACCTGCATCTTCCATCTCTATGACTTTTACCTTACCATTTGCGACTCTCCCATCCAGTTAAGTAAATCACAAAAATGTCTCGGACTGACCCCCGACTGACAGCTAAGATGGAAATCTCACCTACTAACCATCCGACAGAAAGGCTGCAAGAGACTTGGCCGAACATGAGGATTACACTCCTCCACATTCTCCACACCTCCAAAATCCTCATTCGATCCTTTTTGTGTTATGCAAATGCTGCATGAGTTTTACAAGGCAGTCTGTCTCACTTTCCGCATCTGTTTACCTTCCCCCACAATGATCCTCTACCATCTCATCAAATTTCTATCCATCCTCAACCACACCAGACACCACTGCATCGCCTATAATATCTGTAACTAGATTCCAAGAACACCATTGTCTCCCTTCAAATCGCCAACCCTGGTGTGCTGTCGCAACTTTAAAAACACGTCACACCGTCCGTACACCTCCACACACTTCACATTCTCTCCCAATGTAGCTTCAACCAACTCCCTGTCCCTAACAATTAGATCCACCACGAAATTTATCCCTCCTGCTAACATTAACTCTTTTCCACCTACTCCTGTCCACATCAGAGCTCCTCTCACCCTTTCTTTCTCTATCCATTTCCATCCCATTCCTAGAAAAAATGTGTCTTTACCACATTCTGTCTTCTCACTATCCACCAAACACCTACATTTGACTCTATACTTTCCTTACCTAACAGACTCCTATCTTTTCTATGCACACCCATCAGTCCTATGGAATATATCCTATATACTTCCCCCCAGTGCAGACCCTTCAGAGTTTTTAGTGAAACTGCAGTGCTTCAGTACTTTTTATGCAAACTATTTCACCACTCTGCAATGTGTTATTAATATATATATATATATATATCAGTCCCCTAGAACTTAGAACTACTTAAACCTAACTAACCTAAGGGCATCACACACATCCATGCCCGAGGCAGGATTCGAACCTGCGACCGTAGCGGTCGCGCGTTTCCAAACTGAAGCGCCTAGAACGGCTCGGCCACTACGGCCGGCGAGTATTAACAAGGGAGAGGGTGGAGATGGTATACTTTATGCCCATCACAAGAAATAAAAAAAAAAATGTTCGTTAATTGTGGTTAGCTTTTATTAACAATATCCTTTTGAAACAAATACTGATGTAGAAGCAGGGTACAGAACCTGAGAAAGTCTTTCAGCACTATCTTAGCAGCAACAACGTATTTTCCATATTGTGTACAAAGAGGGGGAACACTTTGACTACTAAAAGAAAATTCTTGTTTATTATTATTTATTACATACTATTTGAAGATATATGGGTATGTAAGAAGAGGGCAGAACTTGAAATATATGACATTTGTAGCGAAAAGTCGCATTTACTACGATGATTAAAATTTTTGTATTACATTCTACTGGAAATGTCAAAACAATTACGGAATCTGCTAAAATAAATAATTAGAAACAGGGAATAACTTTTCAGAATTTTAAAATGTAAATAACACGACTAGATCACAGTACAACAGTCGTAATGCGTTTTTTTTATTCTCGGACTTGTTATATTTTTAAAAGAACTCTTGGCCGAAGAGCGAAATATTTTCACTGACTGCCTACCCCGTGTTCATATGGGATGAGGGGATTAAATAACAATAAAGAAAAAAACACGCCCTCAGAGGAGCAGATTGTATCCTTTGTAAGTCGGCGCACGCAGAGCTCCGTCAGAAGACACGGGGGAAACACGCAGACACGCCGAACCTGGGAAGGTTACCATCGATGCCTGCGCCACATTCACAAGTTACTTGCAGCAACTGCTCAGAAACAAGGACTATATTCAACAACACAGACCATTGCAAATGCAACAAAACAAGTTAAGTATATGTTACTTGTCTTTGTCAGCCTGGCTACATATAGTTATTGTAACTAAATGCGTGAATGTTACCTATGCAAGTGTATACCTTTGTGTTTATACTATAAATATCTACGTCGTATCCTCCATCTAGAACTGCAGGCATAACAACAAGGGGAAGGTTTCTTACACGGCTTGTGTACAACGTAGAATGAAAGACTATGTTCTGGCTCGTTCCCCCCCCCCCCCCCCCTCGCCGTTTTTGAGAAGAACACCCCAAATGTTAATGATATGCGATCGCTTCAAAGCTGACGGGAACGATAGACAACTGAAAACTGAGCGCTTTTACCTCATAATATATAATGTCAGCAAACGTATATTTCCCCAGGAATAGAGGACATCTGCGTTCCGTGCACGTAGAAGTGCTCACCTGTGTTTACGTTCTATTGGCCGTCACTCGCGCACAGCCATAGCTTACACAATAACATGGTGAATCATTAGCTGCCGCAAATCAGCCCTTCAATTTTAATTCTAAAGCGACATCGCCCGACCCAGGGCCTTCGAGGCGGAACGATTTCTACTCGGCGACACAGACATATCGCTAAGTGGCATTATAGCCATCCATCGCTCTATCGTGATTAGTACGATCTGTGTCAAGGACGTTAACGACCCTGCGTGTGGCAGGATCAATAGGGAAACGGGTCGCGACCTCCTGTTTTGAAACGCTACGTTGATAATTTCAGCACGGACCACGCCGGATTTGACTGGTAATCATTCGTACATTCGAGTTATCTTTCGAACTATCGGCTCAGAAAGTTTTTGCGGTGCTGCATCATGTGGCATGGTGAAGAACCACTTTGCGGAGAAAGAAAGCACTTCAAGACGTATCTAGTCGTGAACGGAGTCTGGCGGGTCCAGACTGACCTACGTAGCCACATTAGATTATACCTTCAAATCGGTGGATGCTGCGCCATTATTACGTATGACGGCCAACCCAGTACATGCACCGGGTGCGGCAAAGACGAACACGTCCGTTAAGAATGCATACAACACAGAATTACCCAACTCCCACCTGGAGACGCGGTGATCGCGTTGGCACCGACCATAATGCTGGTCACGTTCGTGCCGGCCCTACCATCTCACGCCGCAGCGAAGCGCTGGCCTTTTACTTCGCCTGACCCACCGCATCACCCCAGGGACTTCGCCCAGACGATCCACGGACCCTGCTGGAGATAGATCCTGCCCCACGAACGACGCCTCGGCCGATGAACACAAGATACAAATCGAGCTGTTCATTGTTCCGACCGAGGCCTAAATGCCGGAATGACGTGGTTCCTCGCCGTCGTACGACACAGAGACTCAAGTTCTGAAAAAGTGGTCCCTAGGCGCTGCAAGTGTGGTCGCAGGATGGTGTCAGAACAAGGAAATACACAGCCAGTAGCAGACAGCAATACCTGTCCAGACGACGCACATTAGAACACGACACCCGACGGCAACAGTGACCGGCCTGCACAGCCGATGGGGATGTCTCAAACTGATAATCTGGTGAAATGCGCGGCCGATGTCATTCAAGATGAAACACTCGCCTCATTATTAGCATCCCAAGCGTCCCTTCCACGGCCAGAGGAACGCATGGATGACGAGCAGGCTCCCACGGTTACGGCGTGGGGCAAGACTAAAAAGACCTGACACGAGGGATAGCGAAGAGAGCCCTAGCCCACTAAACACGTTCTACGACTGAGCGCGTTATTATGGACTAACAGGGTGGTGATGTGATATGATGGTCCCATACTTGTTCAACGACGTAGTTGACCCTCCATCCCCCAACCCTCCCGTAGTCCGTTGACGAACATACGGGTTTGCGACGATTAATAGCAACATGACTGGTGTGCGGAGAAAGGTTCATCTACCACGTGAGACTCTGTGGGCATCAGATGTTGACATCGCTTTGTTGCAGGAGGTGAGGCTGCTCGATGTTTACAGATTCATCACCTATAATTCCATATGTGACAGAGTCGGTTGTGGAGTGGCCATCTACGTTTATGATGGCATTTCCTTATCCTACACGACTCTACTCCCCTCCGCCAGGCCTGGCGGGGTCAGGGATTTTCTCTGCCTCGTGATGGCTGGGTGTTGTGTGATGTCCTTAGGTTAGTTAGGTTTCAGTAGTTCTACGTTCTAGAGGACTGATGACCATAGATGTTAAGTCCCATAGTGCTCAGAGCCCTCCGCCAGGGGAATGGCTCTCACAATACTGTGAGCAATTAAAAGTTTACTCTAACAAACGCCCCCCTCTCCTTTGGGAGGTACAGCCACTGCATCCTCAGAGTTTTCAACTGGGTACCGCACCACAGAAACCAGATGCAACCTACACCCCATGTCGAGAACTTGGTACAGAGGTGTGCTACCTACCTTTCACTAACACACTATAAAAGGTGGATGATGACTGTCTGACCAGCTACTCAGCCAGCTGTCTCGACCATATAATGTCCCCTGAGAACTCTGGCTAAATGTACAGGATGCCGAGCAGCGGCCACTCGCTTACTCGGATGACAGTGCTGTGATCTGCACGGTGCCCCTCCCACGTCAGACCGACTGCTATAGTCATAGTATGTGGAAGATGTAAATGTCTCATCTAACATGACCAGGACTCACATGGTCCAAGTGTGAACCTGTAAACACCATTTCCCCAGGATCCCTTTCACACTGTTGTGGTAGATAGATTGTGTCAAATAAGAGATACAACTATTTCTGGTAGAGTGTGGGAAGGAAACGGCCAAGTAACACCGTCACACCATGGAATACTATTATACCATACTGCATGAACTTGATGCTCAGCGCTCATCTCCAGATAAGCGACAGCAATGACATAGAATTAAGGCGAAGATACTGTCACTGCGGGGTGCAAGGTGTGGTTGTGAGGTCGAGGGGGCGTGGCCAGGCAAGAAAGGAACCACCTTCGATGTACCATACTGCGGCCGAATATCGTCGCCGCCGCAGGCAGGTCATCTCGACTCTCACAAAACAGGCCGGCCTACAGGTTACGCCCCAAGCAGCCATTGTCGACGTCTTTGCGGAACATTACCGCCACTTCCACGACGGAAGGAACGTGGACGAAGGGGCGACTGAGGACGTCTTACAAGATGTGACGCGCGCCCTAGACGATACGACGGCAGAGTCGCTGATCGAGGAAATCACGCCGGACAGTGTCCATGTGGTACTCGACAAAGGAGTTGTGAACAACTCGCCAAGACCAGACGGTCTGCCAATTGAATTTTACTAAATGTTTCACGACCTAATGATGTCACAGTGAGCCGATATGTACAGAGAATTAGTGACCCCCAACTTAAGTGTACCACGTGCCTTCGTCACAGGCCTGTTAATAGTGATCCACAAGTCCTGCCAAAGATCGGAGACTGATGTTTACCTACCGCTTACCATGTTAAGCGTATACTATAAGATGTATGCAAGACTTTTGACAGCGTGTGTACAGGCCATACTACCGCTGCTCCTTTCCCCGGAGCATAAGTTGCAAAATGAGGAAATCAATCTACAAATGGCCACCATAGAATGCCAGTACTAACCGCGCTATCAGCATCTTGTCTCCTGCGCACTGGACTCTACTTAAAGGCGCTCAGTCCGGAACCGCATGACTGCTACCGTCGCAGGTTCGAATCCTGCCTCGGGCATGGATGTGTGTGATGTCCTTAGGTTAGTTAGGTTTACGTAGTTCTAAGTTAAAGGGGACTGATGACCACAGATGTTAAGTCACATAGTGCTCAGAGCCATTTGAACCATTTTTGACTCTACTCCATCGTCTCCGACAGTTCCTTAGACAGAGTCCAACGCCAGTTTCTGCCACTGGTAGCAGCCTATTTGGCTTTTTCTCTGCCCTTCATCGACGTTTTACAACGACTATTAACTACTGCAGTAACAGAAGTAAAAGTCAACGGTAAGGTGGCAGAGCCGGTGCCCATCAGGTACTCTGTATGTCAAGCATGCCCTCTCTCCATGATTTTATGCACTATTACCTTGGAACTGCTCGTAGGAAGTATGCTAGTCCTCCCCTCAGGTCTGACACCAGGGCCTTTACCTTTCGCTGTCGAGCTTATGCTGTGAACCTTCTCCTACTTGCAAGATTCAGCGCCAAGGTTTGTGTCGTGATTGTATGGGTCATGCCTTGCAGTAGTGCTGCAGGCAGTCTTCTGAACATTCCCAAGTCATCAGTCATGAACAGTTGATGTGGCCTTCAGCAGGACAAGGAGTTTGCCCCTGACTCAGAACGATGAACTTAGATATGTCCGCATCAGCCTTATGAACAACGTGCATCACATATTGATGGTGAACCACCACAGATCGTTAGAGTCAGTCCGCACAGTCATCTGCCAGCACTTCGTACCCAGCATGGACCCCTCCAGTGCGTGAAAGTCATCATTACTAATGTGGCGTTCAAATTGGTTCCTGAAGCAGAAGTCTCTCTTATGCCAGTGTTGCTGGAGTTCCAATTCCAGGCAACCTTTGACTATTATATCTCAATAGGGACTATATTCAAAGTCCGATATGACACCCTCACACTTTCTCCGCGTTAGGGTGGAGTGGGCCTCGTCAATGTGTGCGCGAAGTCAATGGCCTTATACATGAGCACAGTGATGAAGTGATGGACTGGACGCCACATGTCCCTCAAGAACAGTCTCCTCGAAATTCTCATGCCAGCCTCTGCTTAACAACCAGTGACGGTAGCACGTGTTGAACCCACTCTGTCCCATATTCTCACTTCACCATAGAATGCGGCTATGCACATGCTGGAATCAAGACCTCACACTGACTGAGGCTGACGGTTGAAGCATTTTTCCCAGATAATACTGCGACACATTACCCACAATATCGTAGCGGCCCGGTACACAGAAGTACAATGGCCAACAGTGTGGCGGTCGATCAATATGCTCTTTCTTCCCACCGCTGTCAGGGCATTGAGGTACCGTGTTGTCCATCACAAATTTGCGACGAATCTCAGCCTCCACGATACTGGAGTAACCGATTCCCTTCTGTGATCGACTTGCGTTTATCCGGACACCAACTAACAGTGACGTGAGTAACATACCATTAAGTACGGCAACTGGTGACACACATCCTTACATGTCTGTTGCCATCGCGTCCCACATCCACATCCTACTGATATATACAGCGGACTCCCATTTCCCGCCCGCTAAACATAATGCACTCGCATGAGTTAAGAGCATTTTCGATGCGCATCTCTTCAGGGATGAGGAGAAAATGGAATTTCGATACCGGCAATACGTCCAGGACATCCACAACACCTTCGCTCGCACACCGCAATACCGGTGCTATTTCGTCAACTACCTGCGAAGGGAGATTTCAGATCCCCAGCCCCGCCCACACACCCACTTTGGGTTGCCATGCTTGCGGCGGGGGTATTTACCTGAGAGACCAACGTCGGGGAAGCAGTCCCTGCAGATGGGAAGCCCGCATGAATAATAGCGTCCTTTCTTCTTTTTCATATTACAACAATATTTTTTTCCTGTTTACGACAGTTGAACACCGCAGTGATGCGCTTACAGTGTGTAGCCAAGTTCGTTAGTTCCACATTACGACACTGTATTCTGATTAAAAAAAACGATTGGGCACCCATTAATGTATTCATAGTTGATCAACACGGCTCGCCGGCGGGTGAGTGGTACACCGTAGCCAGGCCACGGACTTTCAACCGCTGCGCACCCTGCCCTTGAAACCTCCTCTCGGACCACTTTGTTCTATTTTTTATAAAATAAACAAATAAATAAAATAAAAGGATAGAGGGTGTGGCTGGAAGACAAAAGTTCTTAAAGTAAAAGTAAAACAAAAACAAAAAAGGAACAAAAACAAAAAAAGATATTTGTCAGGTGAGCAAACAACTTTTGTTCGATTTCCAAGAAGATTTATTTAATTTTTTTTCATTTGCATTTTTTTCGTTTCGAAACTGCTACGGATAGGGGGGTTAATAGGTAAATCCATACGCAATATTAACAAAGTAGCCAAAAAAATTGTAAAGCGACTTGGATTAGTAGAGGGTTAAAAACTTAATCTTCGTTAGATGAAAAATAATTCCGAGTAAGATTGCAGTGAAGACGGTAATAGGCCGCAGTTTACCGCATGAGGAAAAATACGTGCCCTTGTCGCAGCTGGTAGTATACATAAAATAATGTGTTTGTATATGGGTCAATATACCATAAGAGTATCTGGAAAAATGTCGCCTAAGTTTCTCCTGTGCTTATAAAGAACAAATGACCCATTTAGTCCTTGGGATGTAGAAGATGTCAATCACTTAACCGACTACTTAAATTAGCAGCTTACATTTACAAAACATAACTTGGGTACATTTTAAAATCATACCTTACCAATAACAACGTTTAACCTGATATAAGATTCCTTGGGTTGACAAACTATTACTGTTTTGTATGATAGCAAGTTTATATAGGTCGAGGGTCAACCGATTTTCACGGTAGCAATAATATCGCCAAACTGCGCACCTGTGTGCCAGCCATGCGGTGTTTTTATCGTCTAGTTAAAACTTTATTTCGAGGCTTCAAAATTACGAGGGGCGTTCAATAAATACTTCCACACTCATTTTCGGCCAGTTTCGGTTGAAAAAATGCAGACTTTGTTGTGGGATGTCGGGGGATATTCCCGCCTCTGCCCCAATAATTTCGTGAAGTTTCGATAGGTGGCGGTGCTATACGTAACCATCAAAATGGCGTCTGTAACGAAGGTGCATTCCTAGCTGAGATCTGCCATTGAGTTTCTTTAGGCGGAAAACCAGGCCATCGCAGATATTCGTAGGCTTCTGTAGACTGTCTACGGAGATACGGCAGGGAAAAAGAGCACACTGAGTAGTTTGACGAGGCGTCTGTCATCTTCGCAACAAAGTCACTTTAACCTGTCCGATCTCCCACGCGTCGGCCCGCCGGCTGCACACAGCTGTGATGGACCATGCGGACACACTCATTCGAGGTGATCGACAGATTGTAGCCACACACCTCGCAATACAACTGCCCGCCTCCTTTGGTAGTGCTGAGACACTCATCCGCCGGGATCGTGGCCGAGCGGTTGTAGGTGCTTCAGTCTGGAACCGCGGGACCGCTACTTTTGGAAAGAAGATTCTTTTTGTAATTCAGAAATGGTTCAAATGGCTCTGAGCGCTATAGGACTTAACATTTGAGGTCGTCAGTCCCCTAGAACTTAGAACTACTTAAACCTAACTAATCTAAGGACATCACACACATCCATGCCCGAAGCACGATTCGAACCTGCGACCGTAGCGGTCACGCGGTTCCAGACTGAAGCGCCTAGAACCGCACGGCCACATCGGCCGGCGCTTCACGTCACCGTGCCGCTGCGCCTACACGCTGTAGTCATCGCCTACATCTGTCAGCTGTACTGACAAGGTGATTGTACGAACTTACCCTCAACGATTCGATTCATATTGGCAGGGTGTGTAGGGCATGACTAAGATTTCAAGAAACAGGAAGACACAACGCTCAACCGTTTTCAAGAAAATAGAGGTTGTAAAGTTAAGTAGTGTTTATATACCTTATATGATTGCCAGCATGCAGAGAGGCTGCAAACATAAATTGTAGCTCTGAAGCCGGGTAAGTGTATAGTTGCTGTATAAGAGAATTAGTCAGCCAACTTCTTTCCGGGAAAGAAGTTGTAGCAGAACACTCGGAATTATTGTTGGTTGGTTGGTTCGTTGATCCGGGGGGAGGGGACAAAACAGCGAGATCATCGGTCTCACCAGAATAGGGAAGGAAGTCGACCGTGCCCTTTCAAAGGAGCCATCTCGGCATTTACCTGAAGCGATTTAGGGAAATCACGGAAAACCTAAACCTGGATGGCCGGATGCGATTTTGAACCGTCGTCCTCCCAAATGCGAGTTCGGTGTGCTAAACACGGCGCCACCTCTCTCGGTAGAATTATTATATAACAACTAGTGAGACGTGCAGTGTATGATTATACCTGATTAAGAATAGACTGTGGGGATCAGTTAGGCTGTTGTACAATGAGTAATTAAAGTTGTCGAGCGGAGATTAAAAGAACGTGAAAGAACCACAGTCGAGGAAGGTGAGATAACAGACTGCAGACGGCAATGCAAATTACTTCGAGATCAATCAACAAGCAGAATGTTCTCAATAGTTTGATACTAGAAGAAGGCGAGAAGTCCATTCTTGAAACCTGATGTAGCTGGCTTAATCTAAAGATGAGTTAAGAAATAGTCTTCATATCAGTGAAGAATAAGATTTCAAGCACACATCGAACCGTGTGTTCTGCAAATAGTGTGAAATCACTGAAATAAGACACCAGCATAAACGAAATGTAGTGTATCACATATCACAGCAAAAGTTTGAAATTACAAGACCTGTATGAATTTAAATTGTGCTGTTCTGAATATTTTATTTAATAAAAACTGGGGCAAAGTTACTATTCATATACGAACTGACTGGTAAATCAAAATCTTTTACAACATTTTATGCTAAAGGTCACATGTTCTCCCAATCATCTTACCTAGTCTAAGTAAGACTTAACGTTCTCATATGCCTGTTGCCTGTCTTTCGCTTTGTTTTCCCGCAAATTCAAACGCTAAACGATGCTTCTCGAACTTCCTCTTCAATGGATAGTATTTCCCTCCCATGTGAATTATTGCCCCTGATTTCGAAGCCAGCAAGAAAACTAATCGAACTACAGTACCAATTCATTCGGGTCTATATCTGCTGACGATTTGTTGGCGACTATTTTCCAATCGTTAGCATCATTATAATAAACCCCTTTTTTTTCTTCACCTAATCGCTATTTTCCTCTTTTTCTTCCCCTCATTTTTCACTGTGATCATAGTCATTTTGGTCATAGCAATCAGGCTATTCTTCTTTTCCTTCTGTTTTCGAAAATAAATTGTTTTTAATGTCCTCGTCTGTCTTGTTTCATAATAACTGTCCCAATTTCTGGATATCTGTCTCAAGGGAAGTTGATGTGTGTGCTCCTTGAACCATATCTTCTTCTCCTCTGCCAAAACTAGACGAGACTTTTTGTATCTAACATTAGGTATAGCTAACTTAGCATCTGAAACTGAGAATAATATCTCATTAATATCTCCATTAATTAATGGCAAGAGACTATACATACACACTGTTACTTTGGAAGTTTACTCATTGAGTGAAGTGTATGCTTCTTCAAACTCACCATAGCTTCGGGTGCTTTAACATGATGTACGCATTTCCTTCCTTATCTAGGGTTTAATTCATTTCCACACCTTAATCTCATTCACAGTGTACTATGAGGTGTTTTAAATTATTCAGCACAATTTCTAATCGATAAACCTTTAGCAGCAGCTCTTTTACCTCTTTCAAATCTTCCCGTCTTCCTTATAAATATTCAACATATCTGAAACATAAAAAATGGATACTTTTAGGATAATGGTAGTCATTTTACAGTGTGTCCACAATTCCCTCTAGGTGTCCACCATTGTCCCCATTGGGAGGCTACCATGCCCCCTAGGTCTGGATCAGCCACGTCGTACAAAACTGCACGTATGCGGCACATTTGTGTGATACGGCTCTACCTGCCTAGCCACTATTTTAGATGTCTTGGCCTCCTTAGGTCCATCTTGACTTCGCTCGGTCCTTTTCGGAAGTACTTAGTTCGCTGCGACATTTCATGTAGGACTGCGATGCGGCACTGTTTCTTCAACAGTTGCATGAAGTGCTCCATCCTTAACATTTAGCCTAAACTGCTTTTTGATGTACGAAACAATGAAAACCCATACAAACCGTTTGTGATCGTTGTAGTTTTCTTTGCAACCGTGATGCAAGCTCATTTCGTGCACGTCACATCTCTGGCCCTCCATCATCGGTAACTGAGATCATCATGTCCCATATCAGTTGCCTATTCAACAATATTCTCTCGTCGCGTATTTCATTGGCACCAAATCTAACGGTTCTTCCTCTGTCACGTGCAGATCGCTGTCGACTCCACGAACATAAACCGAAAACTGTGCCGCGTCTGAAATGTCGGTCGACTTGTCCAAGGAAATCGAGAATGCAATGAAGTTTCTAGCATTGTCAATTACCTGCTTGTAGACATCAGCTGACGTGACAGCTACACGGAGCCGGACTGAGTGGCCGAGCGGTTCTAGGCGCTGCAGTCTGGAACCGTGCGACCGCTACGGTCGCAGGTTCGAATCCTGCCTCGGGAATGGATGTGTGTGATGTCCTTAGGTTAGTTAGGTTTAAGTAGTTCTAAGCTCTAGGGGACTGATGACCTCAGATGTTAAGTCCCATAGTGCTCAGAGCCATTTGAACCATTTGAACAGCTACACGGGGGGTTATTGTTCGTCGTGAAAGACTAATTTCGGAAAAATTCTGTACCTCCAATAGCGTGACGAGTTCCGCTGCCTGAACAGTGCACTCTTTAATAAACTAGCGATCGCTGAAAGATATATTTGATCTGGAAATGTTGCAGCGTGCCTTTAATGACGGACTGCTGCAGTTGGCTACCGGCTAAAAATAAGAAACAACAGAACAGACTGTAAACATAACGGATTTATGCAAGCAAATATGTACATATACAAACAGTACAAAAACAGTGATTTTCCATGGGGTATTCACGTGGCATCGGTTTACTGTGCAGCACTGCAGCTTTTTAGGTCCGCCAATCTGTTTTGTCTTTCATCAGCAATTAAATGTTGAAATTCCTTGTGAATTGTGTTGTAATGTCGTTCTATGGCAAATTTTCAGTGCCTGGTTACTACAGCACCAGTTCCAACAGTTTTTTATCTCTTTCAACGAAGAGTATGGAGACGTTATTTACTATTTATAAATAAATGGAATCTCATGCCTGAAACAGTTTTTAGATTTAAGACCTGCTATTGTTTAATATATGAGAGAGAAAGGAAAGCCGAATCAAAATAAGAACGTCAACCATGGATTGTAGACCATTAATTTAATTGATTTGTCTGTACACTTGAAAGCCCTCAGTAAGATTTTGCATGGTTGGAAGCACCTAATGGGAAAATCCGGTGAATTTGAAAAGAAAGTCACATTGTGGAAGGGGAAACTTCTAACAAAGAACACGGTCTATTTCGCAAAGCTCTCTTGCGTCATAGAATATGCTTATTTTGAACACTTCATTTCGGTGTTGGAAAAGTTCAGGAATAGTTTCCAAATCGTTTTCAGGACAATGTCAACCTCAAATCTCTTTTGAGACGTTCCGAGACTGTTCGCCGTATCAGCTGGACGCGATCTTATCCATTTACAGCTGGAACTGATCGATCTCGAGTGTAATTCCCGTTCAGAAGACAAATTACTTGACGTAAAAACTGTCCAGGCGTTCTATGAAGATCTTCCTCGCGAAGAGCTTCCACGTCTCCATAATGAGGCTGCAAAACCGATATCCATGTTTGGATCGAAGACTGTGTGTGTGTGTGTGTGTGTTTGTGTGTGTGTGTGTGTGTGTGTGTGTGTGTATGAGTGGCTGAAAATTTTTTTTTCGATAATGAAAATAAATAAGCCACAATGGCGTGGCCACCTGACTGACGAAAATCCGTGTAATTGCCTGTGCCTGTACATGCGCCGACATTTTGTTCCAGATTTTAATTACATTATGTCTTCAACGAATCAAAAATTATTTAATAATGATGATAATTTGTTTTACGTTGTTTTTATTTTGTGGAATTTTAGACATGTCAGAGGAGTACTACGTAGTAAAATTTGTTTCTTTCACATGCAGTTATAAACATTTATTTCATCCCTAATGGCGTGCTATGCAGAGTATTTGTTTCTGCCTCTGTTTCTGCTAGGGTTGGATTAAAGGTAGTGGCAACAGTGTCGTGACATGAAGGACGTGCGTAGAATGGTATGCTCGCTGATAGGAGATCAGCTGAAGTAATGTAGTGAGCGGCCACGGCTATGTTTGAGCCAGTTGTAGTGTGTACTTCCTAAAATTGGAGTGAGGCCAGTTCATGCGCCCTATCAGTGTCTTGCGTCATCACCTTCTTACCCCACAGAGAGGAAAAAGACGGCAACTTCTGGCACACATCCTATCGTCCCTCATGACAGTGCACGTTACCATACGGAGAACCTCATACAGGAGTTTCTGCTTACGTGGGGGATGGGAATGACTGTCTTCATTCGATATGAGTCACTGCGTTTTCGTCAAAATGAAGGAATCTCTTCGCGGCACGTGCTACAACCAACAAGAAGACATCACCCGCGCCATAGAGTGTTCCTTGCGAGACATCGACAGGCGCCCTGACTGTGTACGACGCCTTTCATCTGTGTGGAGGAAGGTGATCGAGATGCAAGGCGATTGCATTGAGGGCGTGTAATACAGTGAACGTCTGCCACTAATTTTAATCGAACCCATGTATATCTCAGCTTAAGTGATGTTTTAACAATTTTACACAGAATAATGTGGCTCACTTAATATTATTGGAGTAATGGAGTTGTAGACCGTACGTTATCTTATTTGTTTACTTTTGTTGGTCTATTCTCTTGCACCAGCGGTCAGTAACAGTATAAGCTCCAGAGGCCCAGAGGTGCTTTCCTATAATTTTATCTCAAATTCTCTCTTCATGTAACCAAATATACATAAACAAAAAATAGAATCAAATTTTATTATATTACGTTTTCCAGAATAAGTGGTACAGTATACTAACCTCGGGTCTCATTTCTTTATCACTTTTTAGCTGTGCTTCTTTTAGGACCCTATGATAGTTTATTGTACCAGTGGATAGAAATCCTCCATCCAGAAGCTCATTGACAAGTTTCTCATTTGCGAAGTACCGATCATGGTAAGTACTGCGACCAGTTGTAAGACTTTCAATATGTTTGAATACAGAAAACTCTCATAATGAAAACCCAGAAGCTATTAATTCTGGGAAAGTACTTTCGCCTTGGTAAAAAACAAAATCTAAGACTATCGCATTTATATTGGCTAAAACAAATACTTTCAGGCCAACTGGGTTGGGTTTGTTCGCAACATGTTGTCTGAGACTGCACACAACAGATAAAGGCACCATCATCTCATCCATACATGCACATCTGTCCCTGGTTTGCATCAGACAGCCATTCCTGATTCTGTCTATAAGTGATTGTAGTTTACGTTCATTCTCTGGAACAGTTACATAAAACATCACTTTAAGAAACGTTCGTAGTGTGAAAAATCTTGTGTGTGACATGTTGTCACTAATTACTGGAACACGCCATCTGTTCTCCCATTCATATGTGGCGATACTGAAAGCAACTATTACCATACTACTACCAATGAAAACATTAAGTTCCTTGATGTTCAACTTAAGAGGTTGGCCTTTCTTTAATAAGTATGCCTGATTCGACTTTTCAGCTATTAACTCCAAAACTGTTTCATCAATGTACTGTTCGAAATATTGCAAATACCTGAATTCGCTTGTGTCCATTGGAGGTAAAGTTGGATGGGAAATCTCTGGATCCTGAGGTGAGAAACGTCTCTTACGCCTCCATCATAATCGATAAGTTGCATTTTTTTGGCTATTAGATAGACGTTGGTGGTGTTGCTGTGTTTAATGCAATGAGTGGTATATCATCTTCTTCATGATCACTTTCGTCTACAAGTATTGGAGTCTCAGCAATAATCGATGTGTCATATTCTGAGTCATCTGGATCAATTAATTTCTCTCCATCAGAAAGTGGAGGCTCAGATTCATCGAGTATGCTGAGGATTTTCTCAGCATCATCAACAGAAAGTGTACCGAACATTGGAATCATTTCAGAACATTCCCCAAACAAATTACCAGTTACAGCGTACAAATTGAAGAATAACAAGAGGATGACGATGAAGATTAACGTTATTATTGTTGCTGTTATTATTATTACTATACCATATTTTTATATCAAGAGCCGGCCGTGGTGGCCGAGCGGTTCTAGGGGCTTTAGTCCGGAACCGCACGATTGCTACGGTCGCAGGTTCGAATCCTGCCTCGGGCATGGATGTGCGTGATGTCCTTAGGTTAGTTAGATTTAAGTAGTTCTAAGTTCTAGGGGACTGATGGCCACAGATGTTAAGCCCCATAGTCCTCAGAACCATTTGAAATTTTTTTTGACAATGTTTCATATACAAAAATTTTTTTGTAACTCAGAACAAGCGTATGAGTTTTGTGATTGCACGTAAATTACAATAACATAATAATTACAACTCTAAATACACTGAAGCGTCAAGGAGACTGATATAGGCATGCGTATTCAAATACAAACATACGTAAACAGGCAAAATATTGCATTGCGGTCGGCAACGCCTGTATAAGACAACAAGTGTCTGGCGCAGTTGTTATCTCAGTTACTACTGCTTCAATGGCAGGTTGTCAAGATATAAGTGAATTTGAACGTGGTATTGTAGTTGGCTCACGAGCGATGGGACAGAGCATCTCCGAGGTAGCAGTGAAATGGGGATTTTCTCGTACGACCATTTCACGAGAGTACCGTGAATATCAGGAATCCGGTAAAACATCAAATCTCTGACATCGCAGCGGCGGCAAAAAGATCTTGTAAGAACGGGACCAAAGACGAATGAAGACAATTGTTCAACTTGACAGAAGTGGAACTCTTTCGCAAATTGCTGCAGATTTCAATGCTGGGTCATCAACAAGGTTCAGCATTCGTGTAACCTTGATGACTACACGACACAAACCTTTACGCCTCTCCTGGAGAGACATTGGAATGTTGATGACTGGAAACATGTTGCCTGGTCGGACGAGTCTCGTTTCTAATTGTATCGTGTGGGTGGACGTGTACGAGTATGGAGACAACCCCATGAATCCATGGGCCATGCATGTCAGCAGGGAAGTGTTCAAGCTGTTGGAGGTTCTGTTCTGGTGTGGGGCGCGTGCAGTTGGAATGATAAGGGAGCCCTGTACGTCTAGATGAGCATACATACATAGGCATCCAGTCTGATCACCGGCATCCATCCATGGCCATTGTGCATTCTGACGGACTTGGGCAATTCCAGCAGGACGATGATACAACCCACACGTCCAGAAGTGCTATAGAGTGGCTCCAGTAACACTCTTCTGAGTTTAAGCACTTCCACTGGCCAACAAAGTTCCCAGATATGAATATTGTTGAGCGGATCTGGGATACCTTGCAACGTGCTGGTCTCCACTCGCTCGTACTCTTACGGATTCATGGTGTCAGTTCCCTCCAGCACTACTTCACACAGTGGTTGAGCCCATGTCACGTCTTGTTGGGGCACTTCTGCGTGCCCGCGGGGGCCCTACACGGCGTTAGGCAGGTGTGTCAGATTCTTTGGCTCTTCAGTGCAACTCATATTTCACTTACATCTGATTCGATCGCGCACCAACCCCTTCCTTTGTGACACCATTACTCTAGAATAATTATAGCAACCCAGTATATGAATTCAGACATCAAACAACTTCACTGTCTGAAACTTCCTGGCAGATTAAAACTGTGTGCCCGACCGAGACTCGAACTCGGGACCTTTGCCTTCCGCGGGCAAGTGCTCTACAATCTGAGCTACCGAAGCACGACTCACGCACGGTACTCACAGCTTTACTTCTGCCAGTATCCGTCTCCTACCTTCCAAACTTTACAGAAGCTCTCCGAGTTCGAGTCTCGGTCGGGCACACAGTTTTAATCTGCCAGGAAGTTTCATATCAGCGCACACTCCGCTGCAGAGTGAAAATTTCATTCTGGAAACATCCCCTAGGCTGTGGCTAAGCCATGTCTACGCAATATCCTTTCTTTCAGGAGTGCTAGTTCTGCAAGGTTCGCAGGAGAGCTTCTGTAAAGTTTGGAAGGTAGGAGACGGATACTGGCAGAAGTAAAGCTGTGAGTACCCTGCGTGAGTCGTGCTTCGGTAGCTCAGATTGTAGAGCACTTGCCCGCGGAAGGCAAAGGTCCCGAGTTCGAGTCTCGGTCGGGCACACAGTTTTAATCTGCCAGGAAGTTTCATATCAGCGCACACTCCGCTGCAGAGTGAAAATTTCATTCTGGAAACTTCACTGTCTGACGATCAGATATCAGGTCTGCCTTGCCACAACAGACAATGCACGTTAAAGTTTCGACGTCTAGCGGAAAAAATATGAAAATGCGGAGTTCAGTATATTGGATCGTCGGCCTCAGGAGGATAATCCTGCTCTTCATGATGCACATAACTTCATAATTTCAAATTTCCTAATATAGTACAATATGAAACCAAGATGGATACAGTCTGTTTCGTGAGCCTTATGTGACTGATCTGCTGTCTAATTGGCGAGATTTCAGTTGCCCCTCCATTTTACTCACACAACATAGTACGGTAGTGGGATAAACATGCAGTCAGATGAGTGGAGGGATCTGCATGTTTTCATGAACTCGACATGGATGCAATGTTCTAGGGCGTTCCTGCCCTTAGTGTTCATCATTCTCCCTCTGGATGGCCACCATTGCTTTTAAGAGGCCACCATTTCTTCTTCTCCTTTTGGTGATCACCATTCCTCTTAAGTGGCCACCATTCCCCCTTTGGGTGTCCAGCATTTTCCTGTGTGGCTACCATTCCCATTCTGGGTGGTGACATCCCCCATGATTGGCCACCATTACGCCGCCCCTCCCATAGTTGTTCATCACCGCCTCTTGTTAGATGGCCACCATCCCATTTACATGATCAGCATTTCCCTGTGTACTACTGTGAAGTCATTTTACAGGCTGACTGTTATACTCTATGTGACAAAATCCATAATAAACAACTATTTTACATAAAGTTGGATATACCTTCATGCTGTGTAATCAATTGCACGACACAATTAATTGTGGAGAGTACTAAAACTGTTAGTCACATGACTTCCAAACAACAACTAACATGATGGCTCACATTACACATCTTAAATACATGAGACCGCTGTGGTCACCATTGTGGATGACAGGGAGACCAACATTACAAATTTTTTCAAACGTACTAGTTGTGCATCTGTCTTTCTTGATGCTGAAGTGTGTGGTTGCAGTCGTGGTCTCTCTCGGATTTCGAGTGATAATACAAATAAATGATGATGTCTTTTTGATCTGATTGGCCACGATTATTTCTTAATGCCGTTCATATCTTCTGAACGCTAGCTCATGTGGAGATAGTGTGAGGGCACACATGATTTCGAAATCATATTTCTTGGAGATGAGAAATGGAAACAGAAGATATTAACGCTTCTTTCTCTCTCTCTTCTTTTTTCCTTCTTTCTTTTGTGCGCCTGGAAGCTGGTGGAATCTTCTCCTGCTGATTCAAACAAGATAAGGAAATCTGGGGAATCCCCTTCCTACCACTTGCCGAAATAGCTGGCGAATACTATTGTGTACAATCTTCTCACATCTGTCTCAGCGATATCTCTCTGATTTATACATCATTGTACGCTTACAGGCAACAACATATTACAGAGGCAATACAGTTTTCTTCTCCAGTAATTGAAAACCACTGCACTATGGGAAAACATATTGATATGATAAGTCTCAACTGTCTTTTCCTTGTCTCAACATCCTCAGATGACCTCACGATTAGACTTGATGAAGTCTGCACATGCTCACTGATGCGATCTCCAAGCATGCCATATTTTCCATAGTATAAAATGATGATGTATGAGTCATTTGCTAAGGTTTGTTAGATTTGTTGCAAATGTAACAACAACTAATAAATATGGAACAGATTTCATAACGGTGCAACGATTCTATCGACAAGAGAAAACTGATTCTGTTGTTCAGGCTAAGGGTGTCTCTGCTATGCTCGATATTTCTCGGATGTTCTAGGTACAGTGCGACGTTTTATATAGCATTGCGCCGCGGCATTTGTCGATTGGCACGACTTTCTTCAGTTCGGCGGAAACGTGTTGTCAGCGCTATTTACCCTTCGCTATTTTGTCGTGGTATAAAAGTAGCTCATAGGTCCAGTGGCAGTTTGCACAAAAAGAGTGAGTCTAGCGATCTATCACCATAA
This sequence comes from Schistocerca gregaria, assembly GCF_023897955.1. Classification (NCBI taxonomy): domain Eukaryota; kingdom Metazoa; phylum Arthropoda; class Insecta; order Orthoptera; family Acrididae; genus Schistocerca; species Schistocerca gregaria. Next base: position 766,975,888 of record NC_064931.1, on the reverse strand, counting down.
GCTTTTAAAAATGAACGAGAATGGCAAAAGAGAAAGATCAAGATTCTCAATATTTGTTACGAGATATTTAGTCGCATAATCAACGGGGATCAGGAATTTTCTATGGAACAGCGTTACGACAGTGAGCAGAAAGAATTCTAAGATCTGGAGCAAAAAATTACAGCGATCTACAGACGAGATTCACTGATCTGCACCTCAAGAAACACTTCGTGCTACTTTTCAGGCGAAGAACACATGACGGAATCGTTGGTGCTAGTAGTAAATTTTCTGATCTCACAAGAATTATTCCACTGTTAGATACAACAGTTTGCGATGGTATGGAACGAAGAGCATGAAGAGTGCAAAGTTCGTTGGTTAAGGGAAGGGACATGTCTGGAACGATTTTTAGATTTGAAACGCGCTGTTGTTGAATTTATGAAGGAGGAATGAGAACAGAAACAGAATTAAAACATCTTTAATGGATTGATCACCTTGAGTTTTAACTGGTCTTTACTGTACACTGTCCACAGTAAGACACTGCGAGGTGAGAAGCATCTTATTTCTGATATGATGGGGATGCATAAAAAGCACGCATTGTGGAAGGGACATATTCTGAGGGAAAACACTGAACATTTACGTAAGTTCACTGGCGTTAAATACAACGTGAGGTCTGAAAGGGTCACAGTGGTCTTCAGTGACTTACAGGGATAGTTTTATAAACGTTTTGAGGGCACTGACAATTTTACAGTGTTATCGAGCTGTTTGCAACACCTCTCATCAGGTAGAAGAAGCTGTTCTTGTCAGCTTAATATCTGTCACATCCTGCTGGAAAACATTAAACTTGTCTTTGGATCTTGACTGAGTGATAAGATCTGTCACAGGACGCCTCCAGACATTCAAACTCTCTTAAAGTAAACAAATGCCTCATCACATATGAAGTCTCTCAAGGAAACAGCACAGAGAAGTTGCAAATATCAGGTTAACACTACACATCACTTTATAAATTCGATAATATACCTGATTTTAACACGAGGGTCATCCATCCCTTGTTGGAGTGAGATTGAAATTCCGTTAAAAGACTTCGGCTCAACGGAAAAATGTCTGATTACCGCTCCAACACTACAATCATATCTGTGGTATTCTCACCCTCACTTCCACCTGCCCGGCGACACATATCAGTTAGATAGGCTAATTAATTAAATTGATCGTGAGAGTCTCTATTTGTGATGAGTAACCTTTTTTACTGCTGTTGGATTACACTTGCCAGGTAACTGTTACACCACTCCTTCACTATTTTGCGAGTATCATATACTAAATTTCGAATGTAGATAGGTGACTGTGCAGTACATCGTTTCATGGTTAATTCCTCGAAATATACACCAGACTATATCTGACAACGTCCTATTTCGACGTAGTTAATTATCTGAATATTTCCAGAACTTTGATCACAGTGCAGAATTTACGATTACAATTGGCTATCTTTTCCTGTGTGGATGGGAGTGACAGAGTATTCTCGCATTCATAGTGCAAAATTGGAGATTGACACATCTTCAACACCCTCGCCGATTTAATTTTCAACTGACCAGAAGCAGGAGGGTATGACACTCGCTGAATTCTATGTGTCATGAAGGAACAGAGCCAGCTGAATCCATATGTTCTTCAGCGAAGACTGTTCAGCACCAGTCTTACTGGCAGCACCCACAAGTTCTATTCAGATGCGTGCACGTCGAGGAGTTTAACACGCCTTATTAGTGTATAGTAGATACGAGGGTGTTGTGGTGACATAAGAGACGGTTAAGCAGAAACGCGCTGCTTAAGCATAATGGAGCTCCAAGCGGACAGAGTTTGAAGCATTTTGTGTAAATCAGCAGTGCTATCAATTCTGAAGTACTGTTCTAGTGTCTGAGGTCAGTCAACATTTGTTTGAAACATTTCACGTAAATCACTTGAAGTAACAATTCTGAGGTATTCTTCCAGTGTTTGGCTTCCTTATCAGGAAGATAGCGGAAACAGAGATATGACTGTGGAACATAAACATATGGTTCTGCACTTAAACACGCTATAATGAAAGAGGATGCATTCCAGAGACGGGGTGTCAAGGTGAAACGACCATATTATCTCGCATATGAGGAATACAATCTAACATCGAACCCTGACTTCATGCAAGAGGAAGGTTACCAGTGGCGATGGTGAATTGTAATAAGACTGTTACATATCCACTGGCTACTGATCGTGGTGTTTATTTCCTCGTAAGGTGTCGCTGTTTCTTCGCATGCATGTTCAGCTACTGACGCTCATTTTACGAGACTGCTGTGAACATATCATATTTTCCTAACCGTAATTCGGCTTGAACTTCATAAACAGTAGACGTCATACAACTCCGGAAACCTAGGAAGTGTTTGTGTTACAAAGAATCGATGTGTTCTTTGGTGTGTAATGTAGTTTATCACCTTAGAGTTTGTCCCCATAGTTTATCGGAGAGAAACTTGCATGGAGAATGTACATCATGCGCTGGAAATATATTTCTTACGTCGGAAAATTGACAGCGCTGCATTCCACGTGACTAATAGGTCGAGAAACAGCACAGCTCTAGCATTATAGCGTGTTTGAGTATAGAACCATGTAACCCCTGGGATATTTTTATGTTCCGCCATCATATCTCTATTTCCGATATCTTGTTGATAAAGACTCCAAACACTGGATGAATACCTCGGAATTGTTAGCACCAGTTATTTACGTAAAATGTTTGAAACTCCTTTTCCAAGTCACTGGTAGATGTTTGTAAAATACTGCAAATCCTGTGGGTACATTTGATTGATAGTTGCTTCGTTTAAGGAATTAGCGTAGCATGATGTGAAATTTCACATGTCGGACACCACTGCATTCCATCTGTCTGTGTCGTTACGAGATGCATTTTCCATTGCTGACGATAATTTTATAGGACTTACGCGAACGTAGTATAATTTCCGAACCTTGATCGAATATGAGCACTGGGAGCCATGTACCTCCGGGAAGCTATATCGTGCATGTAACACAGGGAATTTATGTTTTTCTTTGATTTAGAAGGAAGTAGTTTTATCATCTTAAAGTTTGCACCGTATAGAGTGGGACAGAAAACTTGCAGGCTGGATTTATATCTGATTTTGGACATGTATGTCCAGCATTAGAGTATTAACAGCGTTGCACTCCGCATGCTTAATATTTTGGCAACTACATGGTTTTAACATTATAGCGTGTTGAAGTGCCGAGCTTTGTATCGTTAGGAATGAGTCAGTTTATGTTCTACGTTAATTTGTTTCTTGCCAATACCTTCTTCGTACTGATCTCAGAAACTAGACCAATACTTAGGAACTGATAGCACGGTTGATTTACGTAAAATGGTTCACACTCTGTTCGTCTGGAGCTCCATCATGCTTAAACCCCACGTTTCATCTTAATCGTCTGTTATATCAGTGCAGCACTCTCATATGTACTAAGACTCCAATACCCGGTGCTAACTCATCTTCATGCACAAATCCGGAGAGATCTTGTGCACCTGGATAGGTGCTGTCAGTAAGGCTGGTAAGGAACAGTATTTGCTGAAAAGCACTTACGGGACCAGCTCGCTCTGTTCCTTCAATACGTGGAATGTAGCGGGTATAGTACCCTCCTACTTCTGGTCAACTGCAAATTAAACCGGCGAGAGTGTTGCAGGGAGAGTTGGTCAGAGACTTTGCAGGAAGATGTTTTAATCTCCACCTTTGTCCTGTGAATGCAAGAATACTTTGTGACGCCCATCCACATAAGGAAAGATGGCCAACTGTAATTGTAAATTATGCATTATTACCAAAGTTCTATAAATATGCAGATAACCTAACTGCGTCGGTAAAGGACGCTGTCTAGCATAGTTTCGTGTATATGTCCAGGAATTAACCATGAGTGGACGTATTTCACCGTCATCCATCGATATTCGAAGTCTGGTATATGGACCCACGAAGTTGTGGAGGGGTGGTGTAGCGATGATAGAGAAATTGGGAAGAATGCTGCCGTGTCACTGGTGGACGTTTAAATTAATGAAAAACTGATAAAATTGCTTAATTTGATCACAGTATAACTATGGTGCTTATTACAGTACATCACCGCACATCTATGGTGTCCTATGTATCCCATACGTCCACTAGTGCGTTGTTGATTACCACATAGTTACTGACGGACATCATTTGTTTGAGATGGAGAGTCTGGGTGGGAGTAACACCTTCCGTCGATGGCCACCACTGAAACAGTGATCGCTTACATGACTGCAGTATTAGGACTCAGTGCTCTTGGTCTCCTTGAAATTGAATACTGTGAGGTCTGCTACCCCTTCGCTGTGGAAGATAAAATTGAATGTACAGTTCCTCACCATCAAACAGCTGTTTGGAAACGCTACACAATACCTCAAACACCGAGATATCTGCTACCTCTTCACTGTTGAAAATGAGATTAAATGTAGAGGTCGTCACCTTCGGACAGCTGTTTGGAAACTCTTCTAGTTTCCGTACGTTGCGATGACTTGTACATTTTTGACAATAAGAGACACAGCCTCTGCTTCCTATTTCAAACCATCCTCTCTGTTGTGATAGCAGTATAGTTTACACCATGTGATGTCCAGCTTTCTGCGAGAGCTAATGTTCAGTCCCTGACACAGACCTCGAAGTCAGGGTAGAAAAACAAAATGTGAAATGTGTGGCTGTCTACACAGTTATGGTCATACACTCGTTCTATGTGTTACAGCAAAAAAAGTATCAGACGATATGGTCTTCCTTAAGAACAGGCCACATAACTTTAGACAGGTTCGTGGAAGTAAATTCGATCATTGGTTGCCTGCTCCAGTGCACCAATATGTACATATGTAATTTTGGTAAATGTTAACACGCTGCCGGCCGTGGTGGCCGAGCGGTTCTAGGCGCTTCAGTCCGGAACCACGCGGTGGCTACGGTCGCAGGTTCGAATGCTGCCTCGGGCATGGATGTGTGTGATGTCCTTAGGTTAGTTAGGTGTAAGTAGTTCTAAGTCTAGGGCACTGATGACTTCAGATGTTAAGTCCCATAGTGCTTAGAGCCATTTGAACCATTTTATTAACACGCTGACATTGTTTCCCGATATATCGGGAGAGAGATACGTCGTGAAATGCTATTGTGTTCTCTACCAGGTGACGTTAGCGATGCTCGAGTTGTACTGCGTTGGATATTACAAAACTAACTACGAGAGAGAGAGAGAGAGAGAGAGAGAGAGAGAGAGAGAGAAAGGAAGGGAGAGAGTGTGTGACACTGTGCTGTCAACGAAGACTCAGACACCATTTCACTGTCGTACCTCTGGCGTGGTAATCATACGAACAAGATAAAGAAGATCAGGGCATGTACAGGGTGATATTTGTCGGCCATCATTGAATATCGATGAATTCTAGGTGCTATGATTCTGAATATCTTATTGCAGTCCACGTATACTCTGCGTTGTGTTGAATTTCCTCCAGTACGTTAGTGTACTCATTGTAAGAGCTCTCGACCTGTCAGCCTTTTGACTCAAGGAACAGTGTTGTCGGAACATGATGGGATTTCCTGAGAAGTAGCAGTGATCTCAAAATTGACGGGGGACATCTCTTCCTCTTAGAAATCAGGTGGATTCCAATGCTGTATATCGAATACTGGAAGATTCGTGAGAATACGGCAGGTAAATGATACTCTGACGAAAGCGAGTCAGAGGTGAGCTCTATACCATTTCTTCTAAGTATTGCGGGCAAACATATTACAACGTCTCACAAACGTGTCACAAAGTGACTGCAGTGAGAACATTAGGGGCTAGTATGGAGGTTTCTACAGAGGGACAATCTGCAGCAGACGTTCAGCATTTCGTTCTTCTCGATAAACGAGTGCCAACATTCATCCGTGAGTTTTGTGTGCTTATAAATGGATGGAATGACATCTTAAATGGTAGGTACAGCTGTATGCCTTCTTCTCAAGCCATCGTGCGGTGTGTAGCGGAGTGTACCCTGTACCACTATTAATCATTCCATTTCCAATACCACTCGCAAACAAAGCGAGGGAAGAAGACTACCTATATGCCTCCCTATGAGTGCTAATTTCTCGTAACTTATCTTCGTGGTACTTATGCAGAATGTACATTATCAGCAGTAGAGTCCTTCTGAGGTCAGTTTCAAATGATGCTTCTCAATAGTGTTCTTTGTAAAGAAGATTATCTTCGCTCCAGGGACTCCTATTTGAGTTCTCGAAGCATCCACCCACTAATTTGGCTGGAGCCAGTAGAAACGCTTCTGTAGGAGGGACGAGGGCAAGTACAGGGTGAGCACAAAGTCTTTCCCTGATTATAACTATTTATTACAGAATAACCGTTTGAGGTAATAATTTACATTTGATGCCGTTACGTAGGTTACTGTTACTAGTTTATTTAAGACCACTTATAACACTTCCTCCGCTACTATTATACTATAACCTCAAAGCTGGAGGCGGATAGTATAATGAAATTATTTTTATTCGAGCAATTATGGTATAAAGAAGGAGAGCAGTGCTACCCTCTGAAAGGATTTTTGTTATGTTGACCGTGATTTACCTAACGGAGGTGGCTTATCGGAAGTGAAAGTCAGAATTACGTAAATATTTAAACAGTAATAAACAATATTTTACCTACCTTTACTGTACAAAGAATAAAGAAAACGGTCGCCAGCCTAATTAGGTAAGAGAAATATTGACATTCTTGTTCAAGAAAATAGGTATGAGTAACTTTAACGGACAAACACAATCTATACTTTGCCACCTGAGAGTACAATAAACTCTGTCACTAGCTGATGTTGACGTTAAAGAAAGTGCTAACAGTTATAGGAGAACAAGGCTATTTGCATAAGGACAACAGAAACATACACTTTTGCCTTCAAAGCTTGGTCAAACTGAGTGGTTTCAATAATATTAGTATTGCAGTGCACTTTAGAATCAAAAACTGGACATAGGTTCAATATTACTTTTTCAAACACATTCCTATCAGACATGAAATATGGATATGGTTCACAGCAAAACTAATTATTATGCATAGAATCTCTCACTACTAACCACCTTTCTATTTAGAATGGAAATTAAATGAAGTTCACTAACAAATTACTTCTCACTGTCTTTCTAATAAAGAAATTGCTGTTTTCTTAAACAGTGGTCTTTCTATTAATCGTTATGTAGCATGAGCACAATAGACAAACTGTGGATCCTGTTACACCATTAATATGCACTTTTACTGCACAAGAGGAACCCAATATTGTACAGAATTTGACTTGAATTGCCAGAGTAATTGAAACTTTCTATAATTAAGTAATTTTTTCCATTTTTAACTACTTTGAAGCATGGGGCCCTTAATCTTGACCACTGTAGCAGAGCAAACTAAGCACACTTTCAATACACTAAAGAAACAAGCCCTTAGCAAGCATGAACATATAGCTCTCAACAGTTGCAGTTCTACTATTTTACTGCAGTGAAACACAAAATTTGAGATATTTGTAAGCTAATTTCAATAAACAATATTAATTTTTAGCACACTCTATTGCCATATTAATTTTAATATGCTTTCAATAAAGGACACTCGGTAAGCACTTTAGCGTGGGAGGGACCCTAAGTGGATGTGTGACTGAGGATAAATCACGGTAGTTCTGTTAAAATTTACCTTATATCTGAGTATACTAAAATATCAAATGAGCTGATCCTTCACCATACATTTCTACTATTACTTGGTTCCTTTTCATTGATTGCACAATGTCGTGGCGACTGCATGTTGGTTGGTGGATTTGCAGGTAGAATTGCTGGACTCTGTCTTTTCTTGGTGGCGATGATAGATATCAATTTCAGAATAGTTCCAGCTCTTTACCCATCCATCAGAGGCATTGGAAAACGGCACGGAAAACCTCTATCTGCACCAGCACAATATACAACTTTTAAATGAGCAGTTGACAGGTTGGTAGCTAGTCCCCGACTGACTCTCAATTCCACCTTTTCTACCTAGGCCAACCACAATTTGCGCGCGCTACGAAGTTCCGTTCCCGAGGGGAACCACAACACCTTTTACATATGAAATAACTAAGAACCCTAAGTGAAGATCAGCAGTTTACATAACAGCAAACAAACATTTTAAGGAAAACAGAAAATTTGCACATATTGACATTACTAAAAGAAATTATTTAAAAAAATTACAATTATATACATTAAGTTTTGTTCACTCCAAATGAGACCAAAGAATTTAAATGATACACTCCTGGAACTGGAAAAAAGAACACATTGACACCGGTGTGTCAGACCCACCATACTTGCTCCGGACACTGGGAGAGGGTTGTACAAGTAATGATGACAAGCACGGCACAGCGGACACACCAGGAACCGCGCTGTTGGCCGTCGAATGGCGCTAGCTGCGCAGCATTTGTGCACCGCCACCGTCAGTGTCAGCCAGTTTGCCGTGGCATACGGAGCTCCATCGCAGTCTTTAACACTGGTAGCATGCCGCGACAGCGTGGACGTGAACCGTATGTGCAGTTGGCGGACTTTGAGCGAGGGCGTATAGTGGGCATGCGGGAGGCCAGGTGGACGTAGCGCCGAATTGCTCAACACGTGGGGCGTGAGGTCTCCACAGTACATCGATGTTGTCGCCAGTGGTCGGCGGAAGGTGCACGTGCCCGTCGACCTGGGACCGGACCGCAGCGACGCACGGATGCACGCCAAGTCCGTAGGATCCTACGCAATGCCGTAGGGGACCGCACCGCCACTTCCCAGCAAATTAGGGACACTGTTGCTCGTGGGGTATCGGCGAGGACCATTCGCAACTGTCTCCATGAAGCTGGGCTACGGTCCCGCACACCGTTAGGCCCTCTTCCGCTCACGCCCCAACATCGTGCAGCCCGCCTCCAGTGGTGTCGCGACAGGCGTGAATGGAGGGACGAATGGAGACGTGTCGTCTTCAGCGATGAGAGTCGCTACTGCCTTGGTGCCAATGATGGTCGTATGCGTGTTTGGCGCCGTGCAGGTGAGCACCACAATCAGGACTGCATACGACCGAGGCACAAAGGGCCAACACCCGGCATCATGGTGTGGGGAGCGATCTCCTACACTGGCCGTACACCTCTGGTGATCGTCGAGGGGACACTGAATAGTGCACGGTACATCCAAACCGTCATCGAACCCATCGTTCTACCATTCCTAGACCGGCAAGGGAACTTGCTGTTCCAACGGGACAATGCACGTCCGCATGTATCCCATGCCACCCAACGTGCTCTAGAAGGTGTACGTCAACTACCCTGGCCAGCAAGATCTCCGGATCTGTCCCCCATTGAGCATGTTTGGGATTGGATGAAGCGTCGTCTCACGCGGTCTGCACGTCCAGCACGAACGCTGGTCCAACTGAGGCGCCAGGTGGAAATGGCATGGCAAGCCGTTCCACAGGACTACATCCAGCATCTCTACGATCGTCTCCATGGGAGAATAGCAGCCTGCATTGCTGCAAAAGGTGGATATACACTGTACTAGTGCCGACATTGTGCATGCTCTGTTGCCTGTGTCTATGTGCCTGTGGTTCTGTCAGTGTGATCATGTGATGTATCTGACCCCAGGAATGTGTCAATAAAGTTTCCCCTTCCTGGGACAATGAATTCACGGTGTTCTTATTTCAATTTCCAGGAGTGTAGATACACTACATCGCATAGAATCAATTATGACATCGAAGTTTTTAGAAATTAAAGAGCGAACACTTTTGTGCTATTAATGCAATCAAACAATATTTACAATATCTTAATGATAGAAGGTAGCACAGACAAAACAGAAAAAAATATGTCAGTAGATCTATGGAGCTCTGGTGTTACACACTTACGTTAGTAAACCGCAACGTGTGCTTCCTTGGTAGCTCGGAGAATGTCGAGGGGATATTCCAGTTCCCGCCAGGTGTTTCGTAACATGTGTTCTCTTACAGTACCCACAGTAGCTTGTAGCCTAGCCTTCAGTTCGTTGATGTGAGCAACTGGTGTCACGAAGACTCTATCCTTGATATAGTCCCAGAAAAAAAGTCAAGGGGCGTAATGCGTGGAGAGGGGAGTAATGTCCGGATCGGTGGATTGGAAGGAACGGTCCAACACCCTGGCCACCCGCTCTTCAGACATTACGCCCCTTCATTTTTTTTTCTGGGGCTGCATCAAGGACAGAGTCTTCGGCACACCAGTTGCTGACGTCGACGAAATGAAGGCTAGGATGTAAGCTGCTGTGTGTCAGAACACATGTTACGAAACACCTCGCGGGAACTGGAATACCGCCTCGACATTCTCCGAGGTACCAAGGAAGCACACGTTCACACGTTGAGGTTTACTAACGTAAGCGGTCTTAAAAACTGGTAACACTAACCTGTGTAACGGCATCAAACGTAAATTATTATGTCCAACGGTTATTGTGTTACAAATTTTTATAATCAGGGCAAGACTTCGTGCTCACCCTGAATATTATTCAACATTCTGGTATTTACTCCAGCGAAATTTAAGCGCCCTGTCCTTCTGAGGGAGATAGGAAAATTTTTGCACGTCTGAAATCATTCACAGCTTTCTGGCACGACGGGAGCAGTGCAGCCCTGATGCCCGGCCGGAGGTGGTGGCAGATGCTCACATGAAGTTCAGTGGCGGAAGCATCACGGAGAAAAGTGTGAAACATCCTACGCCCCCCATAGGCCGACAGATCTCAGCAGGATCTGTTCGGCAGCAGTATACCAAAATTTTATGTAACTTAATTCCACCAGCATGACAAGGCAACCGAGAAACAGCGTTGGATGTCTTCAGTTAACTGACGACGGTAACCACCCATTCTGATAGCAGAGGAAGTGACTTCCTACCTTATAGGAAGCCTCCAGAGACGTCATGGATGCACGTGTAACAGTTACCTGGAAAGTGTAGTGCGACTGCAGGAAAAAATTCCTTACCATACAAAGAGACTCTCATGATTAATTTAAATAATTATCCTATCAAATTGATATCAATGACGTGCCAGCGGGTGCATGGAAGCGAAGGAAAGAGATCAACGGATATGATTTAAGAGTTGGGGCGGTAATAAGGTATTTTGTCGTTCAGCGAGGTCTTTTGACGTAATTTCAGCCTCCCACCTACACAGGGAGAGATGACTACCGTATTAAAATAAGGTGTAGTACCTAATTTGTAAAGTGATACATAGTATAAATCTGATATTTACAACTTCTCTGAGGGCTACCCTTAGTGACTTCGTATGCGATGAACCATTTGTTTACTTTAAGAGAGTTTGAATCTATGGAGGCGTACTGTGACAAAGGTAGATCATGTTCTTAGCATTACGTCACGAGGCAAAAATGAGTTTAATATTACATTCCCGTGAAGCAGGATGCGGCAGATATTAAGAACGGATTCCTCTACCTGATGAGCGAATACTTAGATGAAGGACAGTCTATGACATAGTGTTTCACAGCAAGTAACGGTACTGTAGCGATATGAAATCGGGTATATGATCATTTCTTCTTTCTTCGATTATACCTCGTATAAACGGGAGGAATCTATATTTAGCATGGGAAATTCGAGGTGCATTGACGAAACAACCTCCTCGTTTAAGATTTTTTTTTAAATTGAGCATCTATGTCAGGGGTGGAAGTTTATTTAGTCCAAGTAGCGCCGAACTGTGCGACGGTCAGCGGCAGGAGTGGTCATGAGAGCTCCGGCCGATTGGAAGTCGAGGCTAATGGCCATCGTAAGTGGCGCTTTCTCGGTTGGCGACCTCTTCAGGTACAATACACTCAGCACGTGGCATTGGCTTAAAGTGGAGGCGAATGGTCAATTTCTTTCTTTTCATCTTGAGATGGCGTGTTCAGGTAAGATAATGAGCACTACATTCATAAAAAAATATCGTACAATATAGCTCCCTTCTTCCTGTTGGCTATGACGCGACTTCCGACTCCTAAATAGGTATAAGTGTGCTTCACTGCAATGATGCTGCTGCAGGGGTCCTTCATATAGGGGCAAGGTGTTAGAGGCGCATTAAGGACAGTGGCTCGCTGCTCTAATATTGTTACCCATCCTTACACTTATCCCACAATTTGTTTACTTGTGCATCGGCAGGAGGCTACTCTCCTGTACTTCAGTAATAGCTTGCTGTCTTATTATTATTAACCATCCTTCCCGTAAAGGGCTATTGGCTAGACTGGCTGGAGCAACTCTCTATTACTAGACTAACAGCGAAAACGTCCTCTCCACATCCATCAGTTACTGATGAAAGTGGATGGAGCTACTGTCTAGATCTCAATCAATGGCTACTATCACTGCCCAACAGCACTTCCTGAAGAACCCCCGCAGATGGCAGAGGAGAAGGGGGTTGGAAGAGGGTAGTGGGGAGAGCCAATAGTTCCCTCTGCCAGTGGTGTTGTCAACTTGGTCAGTTGGTCTCTGAAAATCAAGGTGAACACACAAAATTTGACATTCCCACCAACAAATTTCTATTTCCTTCCAGTTTTTTTAATTTCCCATCAAAATTTCAATTTGCCACCTTTCCCAGAGGCGTTTAGGCGGGTGGGGACGGGAAGAGTGGTTAGAGGGGGGTTGGTATAGAGGGGAGGGGAGGGAAGGGGAGGAGAGGAGAGGGTAGGTTAGGGGGGTGCAGGGGAGAGCATTAATGAGGAGGGAAGGACAGAGCTGGGGAGGGGTTGAGTGGGGAGTGTAAGAGAGGGGTGTGAAGGGGAGGGTTGGGTATGGGTCTCTGCTGGGATGGGGGAAGTGAAGGGCTGGGGTGGTGGGGGAAGGGAGCCACTTGCTGGCTGGGAAAACCCCCTGACATCATCAGGTGGTTCAGGTTATTAATTGATCAATTAATTAATTTGTGTAATTAATTTGATACGCATTTGATATCAAAAGTGGTGCAAAAGATATATTGCCTGCTACTGTCATCACACTCAGACAGTATGATGTGGCAATTGGGGAAGTGTGCAGTCAGAAAAGTGAACTATGGCACCTCAGACAGAGCCCTGCTTGTGTGCCGAATTCTTGACCATTCCTGGTTTAAGGGGATGCACATCCCAATGACAGCAGAGCAAAATGAGGAGTCAGCAGGACGACTTCCATGGGCGAAATCCTGTCAGCTTGTAGATGAGCACTGTCACACATCTTCGATAGCTACCATTCACCAAACAAATTTATTGGTGTGCGGAGGGACTTGGAACTTCTTGAATGTGTAACTTAACCTGGTGACTACTTTGTGTCAAAGCAACTACTAGTCAAGTTTTCTGTCAAACGTTGGTTTTCTTCAGAAATGGGTTAGATACTGCATATACGAGGGTGTGCTGTAAACTAGCATCTCCGACTTTTTTATGTGAAAACTCTTAAAGCTTCGTAAACTAAACAACGTTATTAACTTGCTGCATCTTGATTCGTCAGATCTACATATCTGAAGACCTCTGACGACAGGGGGCTCCGAATAATAGCGTGTAACACGGGGTTGGGTAACGTAACTATGTGGGTGCTTGAGAAACAGCATGCTGTAATTGAATTCGAATTCACAGAGTTTGTCCACACATGAAGCACTCTCTCCTTCAGCATGTCAATGAAAGATCGCACACAGGACCTGTTAGATATGCAACTATCCGATGCCTTGGGTCAACTGTCATCGATCATCGTCCATACAGTTCCGACATGGCTCCATCCCAATTTCATTGTTTCCAAAACTTAAAGAACACTTCACTTTGATAGGGATGAAGCAGTGCAAGCAGAGGTGAGGTTGTGGCTTTGTCAACAAAGTCAAATATTCTACAGTGCTGGTATAAACAAACTGGTCTCCTGTTGGGATTAATGAGTTCGTCGGCACTGGTGACTATCTTGAGAAATAAATATGTACACGTGAAAAATAAATATATGGAATGCTGATAACGTTTGTTTTATTTTACAAACTTTAAGAAGTTTCATATAAAACATCTAGACACAGTACGTTTTAGCACGCCCTAGTACTTTATTCAGTAACAGACGTCGTGGGATTTTACTCAGAACTGATATAATATTTTGTTTGTGCTCGACACTGCGGACACCATGGCTGCGCACATGAATAATTTAGTGCCTTATAATTACGGTCCTCGTTTAAAATTTTGAAATATATTGAATTTGGGAGACATAGTAGCAATAGCCTCCAACTGTAGGTTCTGATTAGTAAATGTCTCACATCGTGTCACATTCTGCCTACTTAGCTGGATGGTAACGTGCTCGCCTCCCATGCAAACGGGGACAAGTTCGATTCCTGGTTGGGTTGTACATTCTCTTCGCTCGGGGACTGGGTGTTGTGCTGTCCCCATCATCACTTCATCCTCATCACCGGCGCGCAAGTCGCCCAATGTAGCGTCGACTGAAATAAGGCGTATATTAAAATATATAAAGGGACAATAAAAGATGATTATGAAAAAATACATAGGTGGACGATATTTATGATTATTACATGAAAAATAAATAACAGTAAACAAGGATTTTTTTTAAATTCACACAGATCGAAAACACTGACGGTCTTTAAAACTCATCTGACGATTTTATATGACAGTGAAACAACAGTCACTGATTAATATGAATGATGCCAAATGGTAATGATCTAGTTGACACACACAAAAATTGTCATGTTGAAGGTGCGACAATGAATGTGACAATGGGGCCTCCTAGAACCGCAGGTAGCGCCTAGATGTCAGCAAGGTTGATGAAGGGGGAGGGAGGAAATGGGTGGAACACAAGGTGGAAAACTGTGGGACACAGTATTATCTGTACGTTATATATGTTGCTCCAGTAGGGTCTGGCTGGTAGCTGATACGTATTGCTCTTCAACATTTGAAAAATACTGTTAAAATACCTCAAACAATTTGATAACAATGAAAACGAGGATCCTGGTAAAATTTTCTAGTTAAGGGTTTCAAACGGCACTGGTCAGTGAGTGATACGTTAAATAAATGTGGGGTTATTATTTGGATCTAACTCGACGTAGGACAGAGGGTATAGGATTGCTGCTATGCAGGCACAGATTGTGTTGGAGACTAAATCCGGAACGACAGCGATACGCTACATTGTAACTGATTCCTGGAATTTTTCATGCTATGGTTAGGGAAGGTAGTTAACATTACCTTGAGAAATGATATTAAGTATATATAGATCCAAGCAGTCTTGGACATGGTGGTAGACGCGCGGCATCAGATAGGGTTCTGTATGATAGATGATACAGTGAAACACTGGAATTCAATTTAGCGGCACACGTAGGATTGGTGGAGGATTTGCGGGATATTTAGGAAGTATATTAGGTAATAGAGGATAAGTGTGGACGAGGGTAGCTTGATAAGGAAAGTAAGGTCGGGTGCACTGCGTTCAACATCTTAGATGAAATGGAAGAGCTTGAGAGAGGCGGCGCTGAAACAGAGAAGACACAGAAAAGGCAGAAACACTAAAAATCTTTTTCAAAAGAGTTTCAAGGAGGAAGCTGTCATTGTAGTTCCTCCTTTAAATCTTGGCACTTACGGCAAAATTACAGATATCGAAATAAGTGACCAATGGAAAGAAAAGCAGCTGTAATCTATCAACAGCACTGGACCAGATGGGATACCAGGTCGACTCTACAGAGAGTATGCGAAACCGCTAGCCCCTCTTGTGGCAGCAGTGTACCGTAGGTCTCTTGAGAGCGCAACATTCCTAGTAATTGGAAAAAAGCACAGGTCATTCCCTTTTTCCAGAAGGATCGACGACAGACGCACAAAACTTTATGCCTGTATCTCTGACGTCGGTCTATTGTACAATTTTGGACCACATTTTACGCTCGCATATTATGATATTTCTGCAGACTGCAAATCTGCTCTGTAGAAAGCAACATGGGTTCGGAAAACCACCATCTTGTGAAACCAAGCTCCGTCAGCTCTTCCACGAGACACGGGCGCCCTTGTTCCTTGATTTTCGAAAGGTTTTTAATACCGTTCCGCACTGCTGCCTAATGAACAAAATAGAAGCGCACGGAATATCAGAATAATTGTGTGACTCGACTGAATAATTTCTAGTTGAGTTACTCTGTACCAAAACTACAAACCGGTACGTTTGGTGCAGTACATAAATTATGTAGTAAATGGTAGGATTATCGAAAAAATGGCTCTGAGGACTATGGGACTTAACATCTGAGGTCATCAGTACCCTAGAACTTAGAACTACTTAAACCTAACTAACCCAAGGACATCACACACATCCATGCCCGAAGCAGGATTCGAACCTGCGACCGTAGCAGTCGCGCGGTTCCGGACTACAGCGCCTAGAACAGCATGGCCACCACGGCCGGCTATTATCGGTTGTATAGGTATGTATAGGTAGCAATCACCAGGAAAAGAACATAAATGAATGTCTAAGAGAGAAACTGGAAACCGACGACTACTCTTCGTTTGTTTGGTTGGTTCTTTTGCACATAATTAGAAAATTTGGAAATTTGTGGTAAGTTCCTATGGGGCCAAACTGCTGAATCGGTGCCTAGGTTTACACCATACTTAATCTAACCTTAACTAACGCTAAGGAAAACACATACACACCCATGCCAGAGGGAGGACTCGAACCTCCGGGGGGTGGGGGGGGGGGGTGGGGGGTTGGAGGTAGGGGGTGGGGGTGGGGGGGAGCTGCGTGAACCGTGGCAAGAAGCCCCAGACCGCGCAACTACCCCACGCGCCACATAATTAGAAATGGACATCATTCAGTGTTAGTCCATTGCGTATTTTATATCGTCACAGAATATAAATTGCGTTTTATAATAAAAATTTGTTGATCGCATTACTTCGGCACTTCCCTTAAACCAAAGACCGCGCAACTACCCCACGCGCCACATAATTAGAAATGGACATCATTCAGTGTTAGTCCATTGCGTATTTTATATCGTCACAGAATATAAATTGCGTTTTATAATAAAAATTTGTTGATCGCATTACTTCTGCACTTCCCTTAAACCAAAGAATTACTTTTGATGCAAATAGAATTTTAATGCACAAACATAAAAAACTACATAATTATTGTTTTATTTCGTACTCAAAGAACGTTTTTCGTCATGATCAAAAGCATGAGTTTCCTGTTATTACTGGTAAGCGTAAAGGTTGTTTGCCATAACAGAACCATATAAGCTCGGGTACGTATTGAAGCTTTGTTTCATATGTTTTTGTTTTACCGTTTGGTTGAGGATACATTTTTTGAGGAAATTGCGTTTTCTAGCGTCATATGATACATCTGTATTTTTTCTTACCAAATCCCTCTGTTTCACGTTAAAAATCAACAATTTTAGAAAAATAAACTCAATTAAATACTGAAAATTTCAATTTTGCTGCAAATACTGTTGATTTTTAAGAAACAGGCAGGACGATAACCAAGTAGAATTAAACGTTCTGTGGGTTATACGGCCTTTTATATATCCTAACTCAGGTTTTAGACGGTTCAATGCTTCCGGTTACTAGGGGAGTCCAGTAAGACAATGATGGTATGCACAAACAAAGCGATCGAGACGAAGTAATGAAAGATGTGTATGATACATATCTAACATAGAGGTAACGCGGTTACGAACTTAGCTGACCAAAGCCAGTAGGGAAGCTGGTGTACGCTTACTTGTGATAGTATGCGGTAGCCTACGGTAGTTTTACATCTCTGGCTCTATAACACAACATGTCATTCAGAACAGAGAGAAGTTTTCAGGTGTAAAAGTATATTCAGGAGCGCCCCAGGTGAGTGTTACAAGATCGTTACTTTCCATAATGTATAAATGACCCAGTAAATAATGTCGGAAGATCCATGAGGCTTTTCGAAGATGGTAATTTTGTATAAAGACAGGTTGTGGCGCTAGAAAATGCAGGGAAACTTACAGAGGAACAATGTCTGGTGTATGGAGTGGTAATAGATCCTCAACAATCAAATGTAGTGCATTGCGAACATACAGGCGGGAAGAACCTTTATTGTGTGATTACACAGTTGCAGAGCAATCGCTGGAAGCAGCTATTTCCGTGAAATATCTAGGAGTAGGCGTACGGAGCGATTTGAGATGAAACGACGACATAAAATTAATCGCGAGTAAGGCAGATGCCAGACTGATTCATTGGAAGAATCGTCAGGAAATGTAGCTTATCAACAAAGTGAGTAGCTTACAAAACACTCATCGATCAGTACTTGAATACTGCAAGTCAGTATGGGGCCGACAGAGGAAATAGAGAAGTCCAGAGAAGAGCAGCACATTTCGTTACAGGCTCACGTAGTAAGAGCGAAAGCGTGACGTATATGCTCAGCCAAGTCCAGTGGCAGATACTGCAACAGATGCGTTCTGCATCACTTCACGGTCTACTGGTAAATATCCGAGAGCATACATTCCTAAAATTTCAACTAATATATTGCTTCCTCTTTCGTATAACCAGCGGAAAGACCCTGAAGATAAAATTAAAGAGATTGGAGCCCTCACGGAGGCTTACCAGCACTCGTTCTTCCCGCGAAGTGTATGCGAATGGAACAGGAAAACTGGGAAGTGGTACTGGTACACAAAGTACCCTCCGCGACACACCCTAAAGTGGCTTTAGAAGTATAGTTGCAGAGGGAGAGAGCCACACAATATTAGCGCGCAGGAGAGTAACCTAGGAATTTCGATATCATTATTTTTTTTGTATTATGTCTTAAAATACACGAGAAGAACATTAAAATCTCATTGTGATTAATCCTAGATGGCGAAAAATAAGTACTTTGGTCTCCGGTTCTAGTGCGCAACAATGCTAAGTTAATACAGTAATACAATTACTTCTTCCGGTCTTGCGTCCATATTTAACGTTTTGGTCAGGAGGTGTTCATCTGTTAAAATTTCCGTCTCGTTCGCAGTTCGCTTATAATTAGTTGCAATAATACTTTTACAAGCCATGTACGACCTACTCAGAATAGACAAAAAGGTTATGAAAGTCACTAGACAGAAAAAACAGATATTCGCCTTTATTCGTATTTTGTTTATGACGGGAGTATACTGCGCAACAGGTAGCTGTCTAACTCCTCGGCGAGAAGGCTTTTGTTGCGTGCTTGAAACAAGCAGCTAAGTTTCATTGGGCGATTCTGCACGGTTACTGAGATGAGGAATTTATCCGAGATCTTCTGAGCGTGTTCGCCGGCGGAGACGATGCCATCAAGCATGCTCGTGCTCAGCGCCTCGTAACGCCCGAATCCCTGATAGTTAGGAAACATCCCGCGCTGCGACATTGGTGACGCGAGACACGCACCGTGCCCCAGAGAAAGATGGAGCCACGTGACAGCTCTGAGGGCCCCGCCCGGCAGAAAGCCGCACTCTGCAAGCATTGTGACATTTACGTGGTATGACTATAATCAGCTGCCGCGCATCAGTTACATGTATTGTTAGAGGAAAGTACGTAAGATTTCTGTTTCTTTAATAACCGGCAATGCCATTCTCTGTAACAGCCTTAATATCTGAATGGTCCCTGCAAAATGTGAACGATTGTAGCACCAAAACACTCATCTAGGGAAAAAACTGCCTGCGAAAAGTGCAACATGTTATTATTTCACTTCCAATTAAGAAGTCCATCTGCTCCTCCGCTATTTTTTTCTCCTAAGTATTACCATCGAAAATACGTTTTGTGTAGTTTCGTTGCGACAGTTTTCTACCTCTGTCCGTGTTTCATTTTGGAACAAAACAGAGACATGAAATGAATGTATCTAATATTATTTTTTATAGGAGTGCTCATGGAGTACGCGTCAAATTTGGGGAAAGATGGATAAAAAGTGGGTGATGACATTCCTTAAGGAGCTATAAGAGACGTCTCTTACAGAGTTTTAGAAAGAACTATGGCCAGTTGGGCAGTTTATATCAACACTTTTTGCATTTCTTAAATCGTAAATGGAGCAGCAACTGGAATCTGTCATGTAACTG
Organism: Schistocerca gregaria; assembly: GCF_023897955.1. Classification (NCBI taxonomy): domain Eukaryota; kingdom Metazoa; phylum Arthropoda; class Insecta; order Orthoptera; family Acrididae; genus Schistocerca; species Schistocerca gregaria. The sequence goes on along the minus strand of NC_064931.1, from coordinate 766,955,987 downwards.
ATATGCATGAGTGTAAAATAACGAGAGGGGGGGGGGGGGGGGGAGGGCGGGTGAAATGGGACGATCACTGTAATCGGTCACGAGTGACGAGATTCGGATTGGACTAGGTAGAGTCTTAATATATGGTTCAATGAGTATCTTCGATATCCATCTTGGCGCTTAACGCAGGTGGAGATGGCCGAAGAGCGATTTGTACTAGGTTATAAGAGATCGTGATTGTAGTGTTTTCAAGATGAACCAGCTTCAGACCTTTTTCACTTCTTATTTAGCCGAACTGCTCTCAATATCATGGTCATTAACACCATCCGTCGCTATTTTTGTAGCCCCTCTACCTCTTTTTTTTGCATGAAAATGTCTGGAACACGCTGTTCTGTATAAGGTAATAAACATTCGTGATAAATATTATAATTTCAGGTTGTTGTTACTATCTGCTGTAGAAGCGTTCTGACGTTATGAATCTGTTCTGTTGTATCCTGTAACGGGACATCCTCCTCCAGAATTACTTTTCTTCAACAGCAGTTGTCGATACTAGTATTATGTATCGAATTTTGGACGGGTCAGTATTATCTCAGTTACTTTTCTGAAAACTTTCATACAATATTATTCACAGTATGTAAATTTCAAGGTAAAATTTATGAAAAGGAATTGCTTTATAAAATATTTTAATTCCGATATTATAATCAGTAAGTGCTAGTTCTGAATGTGTAGTTAAAATTATTTTTTGTAAATATTTGTAATTACGAATTATTTGCGCATTTAAAATTTCTATTAATAATTACGCAATCCTGTACTGTTTACTATGTTTATTTCTAGATTCATTTATGAAATAAGAAACGAAATTCATAATGTAACGAAAACTAGTTAGAATTCTTATGTTAAAAATAATTGTAAAACCCTTTGGAATATTGTTATTTCCGCACAGTGTGAGAGTCGTAGGCTTGCCTCTGATGTGATCGGATGTATTTTTGTATAATAGGTGCGAATAATGTAACTTCGGCGTTGTTAATGTGAAAAATCCAAATACTTTATGAATACTAGAATGTGAAGAAGTCAGTAGAAAATATATTCACATAAAAAGTTCTGCAACAACAATCGTCCAGTTTATTTACTTCAAACCTTCAGTGAGAACCTGATGTTAGCTTTTCACCTTCAAGAAACAGACCCCTACATGCATAACAGGAACCATTTCGACATGACAAGCTAAGGAAACTTGAAAGTTGATTGTAATCTTCGCTCCTCTCAAATCTTCATAAAATACTTTGCTTATTAATTACTTGGACTTGGCATTGTTTAAAATGGACAATAGATGGATGAAGGAAGGAAGGGGAGATTACAATCCTATATAAATATTTCCTATCTACTGCCGGTACAAAAGCATGTACCGTACACAGAGTTAGAGTCGTTGTCAAGTGTGCACTGACAATATACCATTAGCGAGAACTAGACAATCGAAAAACAAAGCATGGTAGTTTTAAGCACAGTGATATGACGATTGGCTGGACACTTCGAGCAGCAAGGAACAGTGCCGAGGTTTACGCCGGCCTAGCTTATCTCCGGGTTAGCGGCACCGCCCACTTGACACGTGGTGACTTCCCTGCTGGTGAGGTGAAGCACCTCTGGGTCGTCGCTGTTATCGATATTCGCTGTAGGCAGGAATACTAAAGGCTTTACCCCTTTAATCGGCACGTAGGAGCGATAATGGTCGGGTTAATGCCGTCAGGGGATCGAGCGGCAGGGCTCTCCTGGAATTCCTACTACGATAGCCCGGGCTTGTCCTATGGGAGTGGTAGAGTTGGCAGCGTGTCGGAGACGGACGTCTGAGATAGTACTACAGAGATTAGAAGGGGGCGGGGCCATGGGAGCGGTTCCGCGTCTATGGGCTCCCACACACTGCTCCACTCCTGAGTGCGTTTACGAGTGCAGTAGAAGGTGACACATGTTGTACCGTTGAGATTGAGGCGGAGTGGCAGAGCATTACAAGCAGTGGGTACTTGTATACATCAGAGGCGGTGGCGCTGTTTGTGAATCCTGTCACGCCCAGACCCGAATTCGGTGGTGAGTTATTATCTCGTTACTAGCTGCAACGTCATACAACGGATACCCTTTATGGCCTACGCTAAACCCTTCCTTCCACCCTGGGCGCTAGCCAAACGTGCCCACCCAGAAGCAGGCCCCCTGCGTGCACGCAGATATGTACTTGAGAGATTCCTATACCCCTACAATATTTCGGCTTGGTTGTTCATGTCAAGGAGAATAGATCTATACGTGGAGAGGAAACTGTAAAATGCTCATCGTCAGCGAGGAATTGCGCATTTGCTTTTTGAACAATCTGACCATCTGTTCGGCCTCTAAAATGGAGGCTGAGTATGGTTCAAATGGCTCTGGGCATTATGGGACTTAACTACTGAGGTCATCAGTCCCCTAGAACTTGCAACTACACTACTGGCCATTAAAATGCTACACCACGAAGATGACGTGCTACAGACGCGAAATTTAACCGACACGAAGGAGATGCACTGATATGCAAATGATTAGCATTTCAGAGCATTTACACAAGGTTGGCGCCGGAGGCGTCACCTACAACGTGCTGACATGAGAAAAGTTTCCAACCGATTTCTCATACACAAACAGCAGTGGACCGGCGTTACATGGTGAAATGTTGTTATGATGCCTCGTGTAAGGAGAAGAAATGCTTACCATCACGTTTCCGACTTTAATAAATGTCCGATTGTAGCCTATCGCGATTGCGGTTTATCGTATCGAGACATTGCTGCTCGCGTTGGTCGAGATCCAATGACTGTTAGCAAAATATGGAATCGGTGGGTTCAGGAGGGTAATACGGAACGCCGTGCTTGATCCCAACGGCCTCGTATCACTAGCAGTCGAGATGACAGGCATCTTATAAGCATGGCTGTAACGGATCGTGCAGCCACGACTCGATCCCTGAGTCAACAGATGGGGACGTTTGAAAGACAACAAGCATCTGCACGAACAGTCGACGACGTTTGCAGCAGCATGTACTATAAGATCGGAGACCATGGTTGGGTTACCCTTGACGCTGCCTCACAGAAAGGAGCGCCTGTGATGGTTTACTCAACGACGGATTTGGGTGCACGAATGGCAAAACGTCATTTTTTCTGATGAATCAAGGTTCTCTTTACAGCATCATGATGGACGCATCCATGTTTGGCGACATCGCGGTGAACGCACATTGGAAGCGTGTATTCGTCATCGCCATACTGGTCTATGACCTGGCGTGACGGTATGAGATGTCATTGGTTACACGTTTCGGTCACCTCTTGTTCACATTGAAAGCACTTTAAACAGTGGACGTTACATTTCAGATGTGTTGTGACCCGTGGCTCCACCCTACATTCGATCCCTGCGAAACCCTACATTTCAGCACGATAATTCACGACCTGTACGGGCCTTTCTGGATACAGAAAACGTTCGATTGCTGCCCTGGCCAGCACATTCTCCAGATCTCTCAACAACTGAAAACGTGTGGTCATTGGTGGCCAAGCAACTGGCTCGTCACAATACGCCAGTCACTACTCTTGATGAACTGTGGTATCGTGTTGAAGCTGCATGGGCACCTGCACCACTACCTACGGCCGCAGGTTCGAATATTGCCTCGGGGATGGATGTGTGTGATGTCCTTAGGTTAGCTAGGTTTAAGTAGTTCTAAGTTCTAGGGGACTGATGACCTCAGAAGTTTAGTCCCATAGTGCTCAGAGCCATTGTTTTGTACCTGTGCACGCCATCCAAGCTCTATTTGACTCAATGCCCAGGCGTATCAAGGCCGTTATTACGGCCAGAGGTGGTTATTCTGGGTACTGGTTTCTCAGGATGTATGCACCCAAATTGCGTGAAATATCAGTTCTATAATAATATATTTGTCCAATGAATATCCGTTTATCATTTGCTTTTCTTCCTGGTGCAGTAACTTTAATGGCCAGTACTGTACTTAAACCTAACTAACCTAAGGACATGATACACATCCATGCCCGAGGCAGGATGCGAAACTGCGACCGTAGCGGTCGCACAGTTGCAGACTCAAGCTCCTATGGATCCGAGCGACCGCTACGGTCGCATGTTCGAATCCTGCCTCGGGCATGGATGTGTATGATGTCCTTAGGTTAGTTAGGTTCAAGTAGTTCTAAGTTCTAGGGAACTGATGACCTCAGATGTTAAGTTCCATAGTGCTCAGAGCCATTTGAAGCTCGTAGTACCGCTCGGCCACGCTGGCCAGCGAGGCTAAGTAGGAGGGGACAATAGTTAGGAGCTCAATCCCACTGAACTCCCTCGATTGAAAATATCGGAGACAGGGCATGGATTGTAGCGTTGGAGATCGATTACGGCATCCTTGACGCTAAAGGTAAATTAGAAAGACCATCCACAACAAGCAACCGCTTAGTCTCTGAAACCTACTTGGGAAATCAACAGCCACTGTCTCCCGCTGTAGAGAAACGTTATGCAGGGGCCGCCTGGTTCAGGTAGCAGGCATGACAAGAGCAGCATACATGTTTCATTGTAGAGAATACATATACGTCCGAGCTAACGCCTTCATAGACTTCATCCCCTATTCCTGGGACGAAATAATTGGAGGATGTGGGGATGAAGCCAAAACAGAATGACGACACAGCATTCAGAGTCATCTGTAGCTAATGTTAAGATGGAGTTTCTTGCATTGAGCCTGTGCTGCATTACAAGATAATCATCAAATTCCACTTTTTTTTTTTTTTTTTTTTTTTGTAAATGTTTCGGTCACCTAGACCACATCAATGACAAATGTTTGCCCAGTAACGGGTCTCGGGCCAATGCTTTGGTTATATCGTGCACTGTCAGCACTAACTTGTCCGACACCGGGTTGGCGAGACAGGGTCTGCGTTGTTACGTTGGACAGTGGTTCGGAAGTGCATTTCGTAGTTATAACTAGAGCTGTAAAGCTATCGTAAGATACCGTAACTGTCACTGAAAGCGTAGACTATGATAGTTTTCCTAATAATTTTGGTCAGTTTAGATCGTAACCGCGTTACCTGTGCGGTAGGTGTGTTGCGTACCTATTGGGCGTTACATCATTTAGATCACTTTGTTTGTGTATGCGATCAGTGTTTTAATATATTCCCCTAGAAACCGGAAGCGGTGAACTTCATAGAAAGTGTGTGAGGAAATGTGAACACCACATAAACTACGAAACATATTTTTTTCTACATAGTTATCCTCCTTTTGTTATTTAAAAATTAACAGTATTTATAGCAAAATTGAAACTGTCATTGTTTTATTCGAAAACAGAGGGATGTTGCAATGTAAATAATGAAAAACAGCACGGATTTGTGATATAGCGCTGTTGTTGTTGCTGTTGTGGTCTTCTGTCCAAGAACTGGTTTCATGCTACTCTGTCCTGTGGAAGGCTCTTCACCTCCGAGAAACTACTCCTTTGGATCTGCTTACTGTATTCATTTCTCGGTCTCGCTCTAGGATTTTTACCCCACACGCTTCCCTCCGGTACTAAATTGGTGATCCATTGATGACTGGGAATGTGTCTACCAACCGATCCCTTCTTCTAGTCAGGTTGTACCACAAATTTCTCCCCGATTCTGTTCAGTAACCCATCTATCCATCTAATCTTCAGCATTCTTTTGTAGCACCACATTTCACATGCTTCTATTCTCCTCTTATCCAGACTGTTTATTGTGAATGTTTCACTTCCATACAAGGCTACACTCCATACAAATACTTTCGGAAAGGACTTCCTGACTCTTAAATCTATATCTAGTGTTAACAAATTTCTCTTCTTCAGAAACGTTTTTCTTACCAGTGCCAGTCCGCATTTTATATCCGCCCTACTCCAACCAACGTTACTAATTTTGCTTCCCAAACAGCAAAAGTAATCTACTACTGTATGTGTGTCATTTCCTAATCTCATTTCCTTAGGATCACCCGATTTAATTAGAACACATTCCATTAAAATCGTTTTGCTTTTGTTGCTTATATCGTCCCTTCAACACACTGTCCATCCCGTTCAACTGCTCTGAAAAGTCCTTTTCTGTCACTGACAGAATCAAAATGTCATCGGTGAATTTCAAAGATTTTAGTTCTTCTCCTTGGACTTCAATTCCTAATACCAATTTTTTTTTGTCTTTTTACTGCTGCTCAATTTACAGACTGAATAACATCGAGCCTATGCTACAATCCAGTCTTACTCCCTTCTCAACCACTGCTTTCCTTTCGTTCCCCTCGACTCTTATAACTGCCGTCTGGTTTCTGCACAAATTGAAAAGAGCCTTTAACGCCCTATATTTTACTCCTGTCGACTTTAGAATTTGAAAGATGTAGCGCTACACAACGCAATTTCCGCACAAAAAGATAAAATTGAAAAAAAGTATATCAAAAACGTATGTAACATCAATTCAGTATTTGGTCAAGCTTATTTAAAACATGTTTGTGTTATTTATAAACAACTTTCTCTCTTATCAGTAAGAAAAGGAAACTGTTGCTTTTTTCACTATAATGAAAAACGTAATGTAGAATACAGTAAACAACAATAACAAAAAGGTTGAAATGGCTATGAGCACCATAGGACTTAACATCGGAGGTCATCAGTCCCCTAGACTTCGAACTACTTAAACCTAAGTAACCTAAGGACTTCACACACATCACACACATCCAAGCCCGAGGCGACCGTAGCAGCAGCGCGGTTCCGGACTGAAGCGCCTAGAACCGCTCGGCCACTTATCAGGCAAACAATAATAAAACTGATTTTTTTATGTTGGTGTATGTAAACTATATTTGCATCAAAAGTAATTCCTTTAGTTACATTAAAGCGCAGAAGTTGCGTGGTAAACTAAATTTTCCTGTTTATAAAACGCAATCTACAACTTTTAAGGATGTAAACTACACAATGTTGTAACACTGAACGATGTGTAGTTCTAATTCTATGCAAAACAAACGAACAAGCACAAAGAGAATTCGTCGGTTCCCGGTTTCTATCTTACGCGTTCATTTATGTATCTTTCCCTATGAATGATACCAACACTGCTGGTAATCCTACAAATTACTATGTCATTTATCTATTGTACGAAAACGCCCTAACTGTATTTTTGGTAGAGCGCTACTCTAGTTATCCTAAAGCCACGCCCCCGATGCAGAGCTGCGTTGCCTTTCGTGACCTTTGAACTATGTCGAAAAACAAAATTAATGGTTTGTGGTCTGTTGATAGGTGGAATATAAATGTACAGGGTCTATTTCCTCAGAATCGTCAGGTGCATTTCCCTTGTGTTTTGGCTGATACTTGCAATTTCGCTTTTGCAATGTGTATCTGGAGCCAGCCAAACAAATTCTGCCATCACAGCTTTCATGCGACGCCCATTGTCGACGGAAAGCGTCGGTTTGTTTCCTTTGACAAACAAAATGCTTTTAAAGGCAGAATTTTACGTAGTCTGTCGATAGAGCGGTCGCAAATTAGTCTATTGCGATATTCGTTTTATGGATGTGCATTAACAGGGAAATTAAAGCACGAAGAGTAACTAGTAGATCTGACTGCTACCATCATGCGTAAGTGCTGCTCAGTCACTGTTGGAGTACTGGTTATACTCCATGTTCCACTGTCCCTGTTAAAGCATATCGATAAAACGAATTTCGCACTACACTAACTTGGGACCGCTCTACCGACTGGGCACATAAATTTCCACTTTAAAAGTTGTTTCTAACAGGAAACAAAGCGACGCTTTCTGTCGACACTGTGCATTGTGTGAAAGACTTTAAGAGAGATTTTTGTTTCGTCCAACTCGAGCTACATACTGCCAAAAACTGAATTGAAAATACCTTTCGAATCTCAAGAGAAGACGCACCTGGCGACTGTCAGGAGAGACACCCTCTGTGTGAAATTTCTTCAAACCGTAAAGTATTGTTGAAGACTCTTTTTTAAATAGTGAACAGTCGCTCTACTGTTACTGTTTTACGGGGATTAGGCAGTCGGTCTTACAGATCCATCCGACATTTTACTGCGAAAAAATCGCTCCAATTCTATTTTGTGACATAAACATTGCGAGCATCACCCGCTGATCCGGTGTATGTGATATAAGGCTTTGTAATATTTATATGCAATCCTTAAGGCGCTTAAATGCCAGGTGACATACCGCCGATCGCATCCTTTTCGCAGCTAATTAGCGGGTAGTTGAATTGTGTTGCTTGAGATACAACTTAGAATACTATGTTCTTTTGCCAACAGAATACAGCAGTTTTCTCGAGTTCGTGGGAGCTGGCAACTTTGATATCGCGCCTACGTGATCCTGCGTGGGCGTGTTAGCTTTGCTGCCGAGGAAATGTCCCAGTTATTTAACGATGGGGGGAAAAGTCTCCACTTATTTAATTGAAAACGTAAGCCTATTTCTCAGATGCGTTTGAAAATGATGTAAAGTTTTTACGGTGTCACGACTGTGTTGCCAGTATGACAGTAGTATTGCCCGTAGTAGCACATTGCAGAATACAATGAATCAACTGTTTTTTATATTTCCGAAATCTGAGTGGAGCATCAGCAACCACAGCACTAAACGATTAAACTGGAATATGACGAATGTCTGTATAAGATTAGCAAAGTTTGATTGGCTTTCTAAATGGAGTTGTAGATGTGCATCTTTCAAATCAATTTATGAAAGGATTTATGAAAGACGGTAGTTTTGATAACAAATCCTCTTGGGGTGATATAGGACATAGATAAACATTTGATTAAACATTGATAGCTGGTTTAAAATAGCCACAAATGTGTGCTGAATTGTTAGGTTTTTTAATGATGAAGACTGTTCCCGCCCATTGACTGCCTGATACCAGTGAAATGACGGTTAGCTGCCGAAACTGTGTGAGCTCGCACTGAACATTATACTTAACAGTAAACGGTAGAGGGTGAGCTCTGCAAAATGTTGGTGTAGATATATGACTAGCAAATGTTTTTCCAAGCCTATATATCTCCTTGTAAGTAGCACAAAGAGAGTTGCATCCGTTAAATGTTACTGCTTGCTGCAATACGGTTTTATACAGAATCGTCTATCTCAGAGTAGACAAACCAAGTGCGGCCCACCACTTACCTAATTTTAAATAGTTAATCGTTATTGCCATAGGGCAGAGCCATACACCATCTGCTTTATGCCCAGGAACTACAATCATTTCAAAACATATTGATAATTTTTGCAAATTAATTAATATGATAAATTACTAAATCCTTTCTGATAGATAATGGTAAGTTACACCATTTTAACGAACTAATGGTTTATTTATTTGTTCAATCACAATATAACTCAAAATGATGGTTCCGAAAGTAAAGCAAAAGCAGTTAAGATTGCTGAAATGTGACACAATGTGCTAGTGGATTCACTAAAATTCAACTAACCACCTGTCGTGCGGAAAATAAAAAGTACCATGCCAATTAATTTCTCATAATTCAATGCCTGATTCACAAATATTCAATGCTCAGAAATGAGATTAACATGTCTGAATTTCCACAGACAGTTGTATATTATATGAAGCTAATCTGTAGTAATCATCTAATACAGCTAAAATTGTTCAAAGTCAGATCTGCAAATCGCTAGACATTAGCAAAAAATTCCGACTGGTTCCCAGTTTCTAAGTCAAACTTAACACAGAAATATTCTAAGCCAAGCAAAAGTCAAAGTATTGTGCTGCCAGTTGTCACTCCAAATGTAACATTTTACAAGTTCAAATCAACTCGACCTGACCTTCAACACACCACTTACTTCTATTATGGATCCAAACAGAATAATTGGCAGCGGCTGTTTGCAAACCCGTTATATGCCTTATTAAGCTGCCGCAATACAGGAAATGTTCAAAATGGCCCATCATTTAAAAGACAAAAAAAAAAATGGAATTTTTTACAATATACAGGATCGAAGGAGTGCACCTCTTAGCCGGTCCTTCACGTACCAACACAATATTCTAGGCTAAATACTTTGCTCATAATTAATTTAATATTTTTTACAATATACAGGATCGAAGGAGTGCACCTCTTAGCCGGTCCTTCACGTACCAACACAATATTCTAGGCTAAATACTTTGCTCATAATTAATTTAAGTACGAATTTTATGCACATGTGCTCAACATTATCGACAAAGAAAACATTACAAATAAACATTTAAAAATAAAGGTGGCCTGTTAAATAGAGGCATCTCCTTGGGCCATACTCAGTGGTGTTATCAGAAATAGCATGCGGAGTACCACATCCACGCGACTTGCATCTTTGTTTTAGCCCACATGAACATTTAATTAATTAACGAAGAAATCAATTTATGAACTATAAACATAACATATGGATAAATAGGTAATGGTTCAAGGTATAACATGCTGCGTTCACGTCGGGGGTAAATGTGGATATATCGATGTATGATTCTTTTGCATAATTAGCAATAATTATAACATGGTATAATTCGCTTTTTCCAATGATATCAAAGTGAAACCCTCAATGAAGGTAGATGGTGACCTTAGCTAGCGTCCAACACATTTATTTCAAAGGTTGTTCGCAGCGTTTATAATACGTTGTTTTATAAAAAAAATTGTAATATTATTCATATGCAGGCCGACGTAACTTCCATAGTTTTTACAGTATGATTGCTACTGTTGTGACTGCCATTAATTAGTTTGTAACACGAAAATGGTGTGATTAGCTAGGTAATTTCGAAGTAACTGGTATACAGTAGAAACCGCCACACTAGACGTCTCTGCCTGTTGCTGTCGTTGCCAAAGTTCAAGAATCTTCAGATCCAAAGTATCTGTACTGAATGAGATTGCTTCACTACACGCACCGTAAGGTAAGTCTCCTTCGCCACTTCTGAGTCCGCAAAAAGGTATAAAATATAAATAGAGCAAGAGTCGTCGCCAACTGCGCACTGAGTTTATTTCGATGATAAAAACTGGCCAGTCCGAAAAGATAACTGTGCCGCTGTAGGCGTCATTACGGTGATCGGCTAGGCACTTCATGCAGCATGGAACAAGTGGGGAGACTGGAAACCGGCAGGGTTTATATCCTCATTAGCAGCACCACCGCGTAATACGTCGATATCTTCTTTGATAGCCAGCCGCGGATACTTCCCTGCTAATGACTTGTAACGTCTCTGAGTGGCCGACGCTGTTGGCGCGGATAGTATATCGTAAAGCTGGCGAGAGAGGAATCGTTATATGGGAAGACAGTATTCTGTAAAAACAAAAACAAAGAAAAAGAACAAAAATAGAGTAGCTGTGCTAATTAGTAAGATGGACGAAATGTATTCGGCAACTATTGAGGTCAAATGATAAGCTGCTGGAATAAATAAGTATGAGAATCCGTTGAAGTGGAAAAGCAAAATCTATCGCTAAGCTGTGAATCACACCAAATCATATTGCTTTTTGCACTGTGTTCTAGAGGGTTTAACAACTCATTGTTGTTTGTTGCAGTATCACCTCGTTTTGCTATTACAGAATTTAATCACAAGAGAATGTGTTCCATAACTCTGATACAATGTAGATGAAGCATGTTTAACAGTTTTAGGTTTTCTGGATGAGCAGATAATAAGGAATTCATCCCAAGTTCGCTCTGTAATACCCGAATCGCGAAGTGTCATCAGAAAAAAAAATCATCTCGGCATGCGTGGTAACAATGCCAGTCGCTTTCGCCAGTTGCTATGAGGTCATACACATTAACAAACCCCTCGTTTTACGCTGGCTGAATGAGGATTCGACGCAAAAGGCGGTGGAGTCACGCACAATCTGCAAGCAAGGAGGCTCAGTATACGTGGTGAGAAACCTTCTGAAGAGCATGTAAGGGTTTTGCGGGATAGGTAGTGCTGAGAAATAATTGTTAAGAAAAGAATTCGTTATGTTGTGCCTTTTACGAGTTAATTAGCATTGAAGTTAGCTAACCAAACGTGGCGCGCCATTTCAAGCTGCCCGCCACAGTCGGCGTCGCTAAACGTGTTCTTCGTTGAGTTTCCCTAGACCGACCAAGTCCAAAATTTGGGCTTGGGACGGCAGTAAGGATCGTACCTACCCTGCAACAGCGTCACAAGCTTTTCAAACTGTTTCTGACCACCCTGTATAAAGACCTCCAGACGACAAGCAAGGAGACTTTCAGTCATCAGCAAAGTTTAATCCCGACGTCCATCGAAGCCAGCTCCTCGGATGATCACCAACCGACAGCAGGAACCATCTCAGCGACAATTTTACCCATCTAAGTTATTACACCGAAAAGGACTTGTAAAACTTGCCTCTATGTACTTCTGGCCTGTGGTTAGTGTACTATATTTGTCACTTCTACAGTGACATGTAACTGAAAACTAAGAGTAGTAGCATAGATGTGTACTATCTGTCGAATTTGAAACGTGAAGTCATCATGTTCATCAGTAACTTCATGCATGCCGTCATCGATGGCCTTGAATTCATGATATCTTCAGTGATGTGATCACTCTTATCAATTATGTCATCATCCTTATCAGAGGGATCCACGCCCCTTCTTATCTCCATCCAGTCATAGCACAGCATTAAAACTCAAAAATGGCGGAAATAGTTCAATTTCGTTTATGTATAAAATTAAAAATAAAGCCTCCCCCGCCTCTATCCATAACAAATCACGTAGTGCAGTACTTGTCTCCAGCTAGTCAAAGTTGAGTATTAAACATCTAATCTGATGGACCTAGACCAATGGTGTGTGTTACACTCCACACCTTCTCCTCTTTCCATCCACAACACAGTACTTAAATGATGGATAAAAATGGTGTCAAATTACATTATTATCGCCGTACACTTCCCTGTCTCCATGCTACACAGCGACGAGGTCCGCTCTCTACTAGATAGTTCAAGAGATCTCTTGGCAGTCGATCGTGTGCCGCGGCAAGAGTTGTGCGGAGGTCTGTTGGTGTCCTCGGTGCAGGCTGACGGTATCCAGTTCATCTCCCTAAAGCATCCCAGGTATGTAGGACTGAGATTCGAGGGCCTCGCTGGATAATTCTTGCGACGGATATCTTCACCTTCAAGAAATTCATCCACCAGAGCAGCTCCATGTGGACGGGCGTTATCGTCCAAAGGAGAAGTCTGCACCAACCGAACCTCTGAAAATTCGAACATGTGGTAGCAGTACCTCGTCTCTGCACCTCTGAGCGTTTACAATATTCCTCAGACCACCAACGAATACATGCAACTTCGTAGGTCCATTCAACATGATGCCTCCCCATACCATGCCGATATCACCACCAAAGTGGTCTCCTTCCATGACGTTCCTGGGGTTATACAGGCTACCATGTTCTGTCCAGAGTGTTGTGCGACAAGAATCATTTTTCAGACTGAAGCGGAATTGATCTGTGAAAAGCACATTCATCCATTCATTCATAACACAAGTTTGATGTTGCTGTCTCAGTGCTGGAATGAGTGGAATGCACAAGGACGGATATCTGGCAAACAGCCCTGCTATTTTGAGCCACCGATGCACAGTTTGTCGCAACTGCTTGGCAGCTGCAAGCTCTGCAGCCACTTCTCTTGCAGGTGTTCTCCGATTTCGTCAAGCAATTATTCCCAGATTTCGATCCTGCTGTGGATGGGTAGTCTTGATCTACCTTTTAGTGCCCTACAACGAACATCTTCAGTGTTTCGAAACTGTCACCAAAGCCTCAAAATTACACTTTCCGGCACATACTAGGATACTGACACTTCAGTCTGTGTTTGGCCAGTTTCCAGGCGGTCAGGTATTCTACCCAGCAAAAGCAGGGTCCAATTGACGTCCTTGTGACATTACGTTGTCAGTGGAGAAACAAGACTGAAACGTGACTAGTCTCAAACACCGTGCGTATCTTACGGTTACGCCACTATTTACAGGACAGAATACTCCTTTTGTACACAGTGCGAACAAGTAGGGTTCGTAGGTATATACGTATCTACGGAGATGTTAGGTGATTTCTCGCCTTTTCTCTTTCCCCTTTTGTGTTCTAATGATTAAGCATAGCGTTTGGACACTAGTGAAAGTATGTTTCTACCCATGTCGGGTTACGACACTTTGGTGGGTTCTCCTCGAGGCTTTGAGCAGAGCAGCTAACACATTTTTTTTCTTCTCTACCTACTTACAAAATGATAGTCCTCGTTTTATAGACAGAATCATTATCATGGTAATACATAAATAAGTCTTATAGCAAACTTATATCATAGTGTAGAAAGCTTGTTATCATGCAAAATGTTTCTGTGGACACCTGTATTTCTTTTTTCCGTTTACGGAACCTAAAGCAGTTAAAACTATGCCAAACCATTGCATCACCTGAAACAAGTATCACAATAGCCGCTTCAGAACACACAGCAGGCCTAACACGCCCGTCTGGGTGATAAGTCATTTACCGAAACTCATCACTCCAGAGAACGTTCTTCAAATAATCCACAACCCTATTATTGTGTTAATGTATGTAAGGTCGCTGATTCGTTCCTGTAACCAGAACCTTGTGGCCTGTGGTGAGACCACGAAACCCAATTGAAATGGCTGCCTCCAGTCGAATCATTCTTTCACTGAACACAGCGCTTTTGCTGGAACGTAACTCATCTGCAGTCAAGTATATCAGACGATTGTTTAGTACAGCGTGCTTTAGAACGCACCGATTTCTAAGCCTACCAACTGGGCAATTGAGAACTATTCATTCTACTTGGGACTAATTTTATGGATACTTAATCAGTCTTATTTCTTGCAGATGTTCATAGATAACATTTTAATTGAGGATTATTCGATCTGTACTTTTATTTAAGGTCTTAATTTATACTGATCCACGAATAACACTGACCTGTTAGTCACCTCAGTTTTATTTTAATGGAGATTTGTTCTCTGATCGTTCATCAAATATGACTTTTATTGTCAGATAACACTACCTACATTGATTTAATTATTTTTCAAGTATTTATTGTCATTAAATGTAAACACGTCACTTTTTTTCTCATGAAAATATGAAAGAATTATAATTTTTGTATCACTCTTACAAAATTTAGTATGAAACCTGTCGTATTATAACATATATATTTTACACGAATCTACTGATCCACATGTATAACAAATCTTTTTATATTAATTATCGTCATATTCGTTAAATACCGAAACTGGGATTGTATGAAATAGTGATTTGTATTATACTGTTGGCAGTTACATTCATATTTATTTTCTGTTCAGCTTAACATAACATGTGTTATGCGTACACAGTTGCGTTCCTCTCCTTCCTTTCTCAGTCTGAGCTTGTACTCTGCCTCTAATGACTTTGTCGATGACAGGATGTTAAACACAAATCTTCATTCGTTCCCATACTGATTTTCTTACTGCAGCATGACACAGAAGTTTCAGTGTGATAATATAAACCAGTTTGCAACATGGACGACCTTATGATAAAGGAAACTAGAAACATGCGCGTAATTTATAAGTTTGTCTCAAATGCGAGCTCATCTGTGTGGCCTTAGACATGTAACATAGCCACCAGCTGGCAGCCGCAGAGACTGAGTGCGACTCTTTCTGTTAAGGCTGCCAATAAAACCGGCCGCTCCTCAGTATTCTAGGTCCATCCATATGCACAATTTGACAGCACTGGTGGATGCGGAATTGCTTGGAGGGAGTGTTACCATTTTTTCTAGGTGTTACACTACTATATCAGTAAATGGTTTACCGCCAAACGTCATGCAAAGTAGAATTCGATTTCACTCTACCCTCCACTCTTTGAACTGCTTTTTGACTGTCTGTTAAAGTTATCAGCCTGGTGGAACCATGAAGGTAATTGGCTTTCATTTCTGACCAACCAGTAATGGCAAAAACTTTCAGAAATTGTTTTGCGAGACAGCACAGCTCACGTTCGACAACTTCCTCGCCCAAGAACACCCACTGACTACTGGCCACACGCCACACGCCGCCCGCCGCCAAATCTCAAGTTCCGTCTGACTAGCCGAACACGGCGTGGCGCTGAGGGTGTGTTTATCAACTGTCGTTTTCTTATTTTAAGTTCTAGTATCTATCTTTCAGCTATATACTGAAGTTTACGTACTTGAAACTTATGATCACTGTCCAACCGTAAAAAAGAATCACTAGTGGGAAATGGTCTAGCATTTACGAACTATTGTACGCTTTCTGTTTAATAGGAAGGTGAAGGCAGCAGAAGCTGTTCTAAGCCTCTGTATAGTCTGTGGGAGACTACATTTTGGCGAAAACTCTCAAAAAAGATTTTATTGTTCGAAGAAGGATTTTCTGGAATGAGTGACTTTTCATATTCACAAACTCTCCATAACTGACATTTGTGATGCATTGCAGCCATTTTACCATGGCGCAACATTTGCAATCAAGGGGTGAGGTTCAGATGTCAGCTGTTGGAGTATTCCAGATTCTAACTCACAGAAACAAAAATAAAATTGGTGACTATCATCACATTTTTCCTTGAACGTCATGAGCTCGCTTGTTGAGCATTCCCGTGCAACATTGTTATAGGTGACGATGTACGTTGGCTTTATATTAACCGAGTAAGAAGGAATTAATGGATGAGACCTAGCAAAAGACACATACAGAAACAAAGTCACTGTGACCGTAATATTTACCATCAAGTGCCTTAAAAAGATGTCGTGCACTACTAACAGCTACCGAGAGATGTGACCATCGCTGGTAACCTTTTTTACCAACAACTGAGACACTTTCCAGTCTCAGTGTAAGAATAACGATCGACAAAACTGTACCACGTGTTGCTACTACACGATAATACACACTGTTGATTTCTCAAACAAAACTGTCTAGGAGTTATTCTGAGAATTAGTCCAAAAATGGCTCTGAGCACTATGGGACTTAACATCTGAGGTCATCAGTCCCCTAGAACTTAGAACTACTTAAACCTAACTAACATAAAGACATCACACACATCCATGCCCGAGGCAGGTTTCGAACTGGCGACCGTAGCAGTCACGCAGTTCCAGACTGAAGCGCCTGGAACCGCTCGGCCACTCAGGCTGGCGGAATGAGTCCTTCTTGTACTTGTTATTGTAGTCCTGTGCCCTCAAATGTTTACCTTTCCCTCTCCTTATCGACCAACCAACAAGAACATTCCTTCCTGGTTGAAAACGCGCTTCAAACCTAGTTTATCGACATATTTAGCTCAGGCTGAGTAGGCCTCTACAAGCCTGGACTCGATAATGTTCCAGAGTATTGTCAGACTGTTAATGTGAGAGAATATAGCGTTGATGATTACTTTCCCTCGAATGTTTATTGATGTGTAAAACAAATTAATGGAAAATGTTATTAAAATATGCACCAACAAATACAACTTACACTATAACCACATGGTAAATGTCTGTTTTGATATGCTGTCTTATCAAACTCAAGTGATATAGGAATATGTTATTTCATAAATGAAACAGTGTATTCACAAAAAAAACGGAAAAACGCATTTAAGCGGTACAGTATCACAAGTTTTTAGTCCTTAGACTATGAGATATTGGAAGTAGTGATACGGCTTTTAATGCAGAAATTTTCTTAAGTTTTCCTTCTTGATTTTCGATGTTGCTGTTTGTAGGTCTGTAACAAACTAACTAAAAATTTGGAATTCATCGAGTCTTAAACTGTGAGCCAAGGCATCCATCATATTACAGCTGACCAAATTATTCCGGAGCTAGTGAAGAGCTGTGTTATTTGTCTTTCACTTTCTGCAACAGAGGTGGCCACGACGTGTGAAGCACAACGTGAAAGACGAGATTAGTTGCAATTTCAGAATGAAACTATATTCCTTGGTTCGAAACTATAAATTGATAACCTTATGTCACACGTTAAGTGAAATATCCCAAAGGTTATTCCATGGAAATCACATGAAAAATAAAATGAATTTAGCAGGATACGTCTGTGCCATCGATGACGTAACTCGTTGGTCATTGATATGCCAAACTCATACTGAATTGTTGCAAATATTCAGCTATACTACCAGCAGGAAGAATACAGTCGATGTGTTCCTCGAGAAGTGACCTGCGTTGGAGCGATTTATGACTGAGAAATCTCAGCACATTTATCTATCTGACATGAGGATGCAATCTGCTTCATTACTAACAGTGCCGCCAGGGCTTTTCCCAGTCCACGTCCTTTTCTGATTTTTGCTGTAAATTTATTAACACAGAATGAATGTTTCGTTAAGTTTATGCCATACTGCCACATAAATTCCACTTCTTCTTCTCGTATTTTGGTAATGTATCTTTGACCTATCTTCATATTGAGCCAAATGAAGGCCACTCCAATACTAGCTCCGTCCTTGTGGATCCGCAGCACTGCACTTGCAACCACAAATACATCGGGGGCAGAGACGTTTATCATCAGCAATGAGGTACAACATTTGGGTAAATTAGATCTGTGGCTGCACAGTCAGTCTACACTGGGAAATCGATCTATCACTGTAAGCTATACTGTGGCGTCATCTTTACGCATTTGTATACAATAGGCTGCCAGTCTCAATATAGTGCTCTACCAAAGCAGATTTTTTTAGGTTGTAAGAGTCGGGTGAACCTGTGGTGTTCTGTGCATCTCTCGTGGACTTTATATGTCGTCTGTCTGATGTGTGAAAAGCCACACTCACAGAGGATTTTAGCCTCGACTCCATCGTTCTGGGGCTCAGTAGTGAATGAAGCAATTCTAATTCGGTTGAAGACGAATTTAATTAATAAAGATAGGAACTTCAGCTCCAACAAATCATGAAATACGGCCCTTTCTGTCAAAAAGTTAAAACGACGCAGCCACAGTACAGCTCACAGTGACCCATCAATATCCCTGACCTTGTAATTTGGCCCTTTCCCTCCAACCACGCCAACCAACCAACCGCGCATATGTTGTACCTCTTTGCCGTCTAAAAGCATCTCTGTCGCCTTGTGTATCTGTGGCTGCATGAGCAGTGGAACACCCGCGAGTTTAAAAGGACGTAGCTAATGCTAGAGTATCAGTCATTCAGCTCATTCCCAATATGGCTGAACGATACACAGCCGAAATATGAGAAGAAGAAGTGGAATTTATACTTTTGAAAACCCAAAATTTAATGGAGCAATCATTGCGCAGTGAAACCATGAAGGTGCACGGAATAAACGTTCTTTGATAAGAAAATTTTTCATCCTTTCCCCTCCTTGGTCTTGTGTTGAAAGTCCAATATACCCAATGAAAGTTGGTCTTCTGTGAACTTCACTCCTATCTTGGTATTAAAATCTTCAAGTATCTGTTGTCAGATTTTCCTATAACTGTTCTAGTTCTTAGTCAGTAGAGGTAGAAGTAGGTGCATAGGCACAAATGAGTTGAAGGCTAATATTATCATTCATCTAAACCATCGCAAACAGACGTGGCATTGGTGATACGGTGTTCTCACCTGCTGTGAATTGGCAGAGCTAAACAACCAACATGGGAATCTGCATTCGAAATATACTGAAATAGGGGGTGCCCAGGCTTCAGTATAGTATTCGCTTCACCTCTGAGCGTCATCTCACTGATTCCGAGTAGTCCCATTTGATGCTCTGCAATTCCTGCTCCAAATAGGGGAGATGTTCTTCAAGTCTCTTGGAGCGAATATTACATGCTGCAGTATAGACACTTTTGCTCAAATTGTGTCTATTTATTTTTCATTGGTTTCGTTTTTCAATTTGATTAGTACATTTTTTGCCATCACCTCTCCCTTAGCCCAGAATACGTGGGGCAGGCTGACATTTCAGCGTGAGTTTCTGTGCCTCCATATCTACTTGCCTGAGGAGTGCTTATTTTAAAGTTCGAAATTTTCATTCAGGGAATATTTGGAATTTATCTCCTCATACTGGTCTAATGTGGGTTCAGAAAAGGTGGAGGATCGTATAAGAATTAATTGCAATTTGAGTGGTTAAGGTTTTTAGAGCAAGTTCCTCTCAGGATATGGATATTATTGCTGCTGGACTATAACTGATGCAGAATATGCTTGGCATCTTTGTGACCAACGAGTTACCTCCTGGAAGACGCAGAAGTATCTTGCTAAATTCACTTCATTTTCATGTGATTTCCATTGAATGAGCTTTGTGATTTTCACTTGAGGTGCACTGTAAGGTTATCAGTTTGCTGTTTTGAATCCTGGAGAATTGCTTCATGTAGAAATTGTAACTAATCTCGTCTTTTACATTTCAATTTGTCTGTCCTGGCCACCGCTGGAGCAATAAGTGAGAGACATATATTGCAGCTTTTCATTAGCTCTGAGGTGGTGGTCTGTAACAAGAAGGATGCTACAGCTTGCGGTTCAACTCTTGCTGAACTTCAAATTTCTACCCATTCTGTTGAAGAGCTACAAGCAGCCACTATGAAAATCAATAAGGAAACCTTAAGAATAATTCTGCATGAGAAGTCAGCTCGCTACTTCCAGTACCTTATAGTCTATGAGGAAAAAACTTATACTGCACAACTGATAATGCTTCTACCGACATAATTTCAGGTTTTTGTGAATGCACAAATTTAATTATGAAATGCCATAGTTCCATACTATTTGAATTTGACAGAAAAGTAAGTAAACACAGGCTGTTTCGATGCCCAAAGTGAATAATATCCTACTGATTCATGCCTATATATGCACACTGCTGTTACACATGCTTTATGTTTTATTAAAACAGACTTTCGTTATAAGGTTATCGTGTTATGTTGTATTTATTTGCTCATATTTTAATATCGTTTCACAATAACTTATTACATGAAACAGTAAACATGTGAGAGAAAGTAATCGTCAACAATGTAGTCTCTCACAGTATCTACAACAGTCTGACAATGCCCTGGTAGGTTGACGAGCCCTTTCCTGTAACACCCTAGTGAGTCTGATTTAAAGATGTTGACAAGGTTTGAGATGCATCTTATTACCAGTTGTCTGATAAGGGGTGGAAAATATTGAGGGCATAGGATCACAATAACAAATGCATGATGGATGAATTTCCAAACAATTTCCTGGATAGATTTGTTTGTGAAATCAGCAGAGTGGATTATGGTGTTGTATCAGCATGCGATGAACTTTTCTCGATCGTTTTTCTTACTCTGTGACCGAAAGGTGTCTCACTTGTTGGACAATAAAGACCACCAGCGATGACCACACATCCGGCGAGGAGTTTGTAAAGCACAACATATTCTTAGGCCACCAGATGCGAACTATTCTGTTCACATTAACCTTTGCTCTAGTCTTAGATTGCAACTGTTAATTTTTTCTTAAGAAGTTGACATAGAGGCAACATAGCTCGTCATTAGTAACAATACTTCATAGGAGTGCTCAATTAGCAAATTGATGACAATAAAGCTAAAATGCAAAAATAGTCGCTTCTTTTATGTTTGTTGCTTTGAATTAGAGCCGGGATTCTGAACCTTGAATGCAAATGTTGCAGGGCTGTTAAATGGTTGCAATCCATAATATTTGTCAGTTATGAAGACTTCCTGAATGTGGGAAATCAGTAATTCCAGAACTACCTCTCTTCTAACAAGAAAATTCTTTTCTGACGTTTCTTGTGCAAAAGGACTCCTTCAGTCACAATAAAAAGGTTTAGAACTCCATCTGCTGTCTTCACTTCTCCGTTAACCCTTAACCGGAATCTGTATTTTGACGATCATAACTGGAATCGCGGGTCCAAATGGACCCTTGAATAAAAATTCAACATAATCCCCATAAAAGATATAATTTATGTGTAAATGTGTAATGACTGTATTAAAATAAGTTTTATTTCAAATATCAATCAACTTTTATTCAGTAAAAATTTTAAATTGTGTTCCTTTTTTTAACTTTAAGTCATATGTCTCATATTTTACAAGAATTTTTAGTATCTTACTTTGGAAAGCTACATGATTGCAAAAAGGGCTTAGATTAAAAAACCTAGATATACTATGGAGTTTCGCATAACTTCCCCTTAACATAAATAGGGACTCTTTATGCCATCAATCAGAAACAAAAATAATGAAAACGAAACATGGAAATGTCCTGAAATAAGAATAGCACTTGGTACACAACACTTTTTGCTGCATGTCGTTTACAGATGAATTTAAAACATGTCGCACTTTTGTGATTGTTTGCTATCAATTTTAGGACCAGATAAATAACATCTTCCTCTTTTTCGTGAACCATTTTGATTACAAGGTGAATTTTCTAGTCGTAGGTCATTTTGTGGTTCATCAGTTGCCCCTAAAAAATTATCTATCCTACTCTTCAGATCTGTTGAAAATGAAGAATAGTCCATCTTTATTTCTGTGATAAATGGCCTTATCCAATTTAGTCCAATTCCTTTTATGTAATGATTGCGTTTCGTATGTTTTCCGCCATTTGATGCCTTCCATAATACGAATCCATTTGCACTCGCAACATTCGGTACTGCTGAAAATATTGCATATGGCCATCGTCTTCGAGAGACTGAGTAATTGGCACATTTCTGATCTAATGTACCAACACCACCTTTTGTTCTGTTGTAAAATTCAATTATCTCCGGTTGTCCACTGTTTTGATTGACTGAATTGTCATGGTGCATTGATGAGATCACCACTACGCTTCGATTCTTTTTTGTGACATAAGATACCAATGTTTTATCCTTTGCGAAACCAAATAACATAGATCCTATTACCCTTTGTATATTGGCTAAAAATTCTGATGGTATTTTCCTTTTATTTCTGCGCATCGTTCCAACGTAAGTCAAAGCGTTTTCAATCAGTTTGTCAACCAGCTCCACAGAAGAGAACTAGCTATTGGCAGTTATATTTCTGTTTGTTCCAAAAAGGTTCTGCAAGCTGCAGTGCATTCTGTGTTGTAACTGAAAGCTGGCTTGTTTTATTAGTAATTGCTTTGCCCGTATAAATAAAAGCATTGTATAAATAGTGTTTTAGCGTCGCAAAGGCAGATAATCTTGATGCCATATTTAGCAAGCTTCGATTTCATACAAACCCTGAAAAACATTTTCCTCTAAAAGGGCAAAGCATTTCATCAACTGTCAAATATTCAGAGCAGCTATAGATTCCTTGACAGATCTGTATGAAATTTCCAAATATTTGTGAGATGAGAGCAGCGCGATCTTTAGTTCCTCTTTGTTCCCTATAATTCACATGATCAAATCTCCGAAGCAGATAACAGGAACATAAATCGCTTTACTGACGTCATTATTCTAAATATAACTCGGCCTGTTCCATCATTTGCCTATAAACTTTCTGTATCTTCATGGCCAGATTTGAATACACCTGATAATAGCAACAACCCAAAGAATGTTTTCATTTCCATAATACTCACATAGTTAGTGTAAGTAGCATTAGTTTTATACTTTTCTGAATATTCTGTTATTTTCTGATTAGTGTGAGTGTAAATATGTAAGCTCATTTCATCTGATATCAGCAAACTGCCATGATTCAGTTGGTCACATGTTCCGTTTTTTACGAGCTGTACCGATGTGACGAGGCACGTGAGTAATGATATTGCGGCTTCTGCCTATGGAGCTAGCTGGTATATGAGTAGACCACTTGAATCGCCTTTTTACCAAGAAAATATGCACCACTTGACAGCCGGCTACCCGTCTCATCCGAATCATCAGACGATGAATTACTTGAATCAGAAGAAATTTCGTGTTGTGTCATCGTCGCTTATGTCATTGTCACTTATGTTCTCTTTCTCACAAGATTGAAGCTCACTTAAAGATTCTGTATCTGAATAATTTTCGTCTAAAAATAGTTCACAGATTTCTTTTTCAGTGAGACCTCACAGCAGTGTGGCAATAAAGTGCCTGAAACACCACAAAATAAGTCAGTATACACTGACTAAAAAATCCCGTATCTGGAATCTCGGGTCAAATTGGATCCAGAGAAGGCACTTACATCCACTTCCAGTAAATTTCAAGCAGCGATCACCTGGTCCTTGTTGCACGTCACAATGTACTGAGATTACACTGGGGCGCGAATCTGAAACTCCGAGCGTTTTTATTGTTAAACGGCTTTATTGTTGTCGGCGGATCCAAAATGACCCACGATTTCGGTTAAAGGTTACCGTAGGCGTATGGTGTGTTGCCAATTTCAGACACTTTTCCACTTGAGATTCTATTTCACAATACTTATACAATGATTATAAGTTTCCTGTATGCAAACTTCAGTATGTAACTACAAGAGAAATACTACAACTTCAGATAAGAAAATGACAGCTGATGAATACATTCACAACGCCACGCTGCTGTCACCTGGTCGTATGATGCCCGGGTTTTGGCAGCGGGTGGAGAGTGACGTGTAGGCAGTAGCCGGTGGCCGGTGGAAGGTGACGAAACTCCTGAGTGTAGACTGTTCTTTCTTGCGAAATTGTTTATAGGCGTTTTTGCTATTAATGCTTGGTTAGAAATGAAAGCGAATTATCTTTGAGGCTATGTCAGATTGATAGGCTTAACACAGCCGAAATGCAGTTTAGAAAATAAAGGAAGGAGTAAAATTGAACTCGCGACTTCCTGTGTACGTTGCGCAATGTTTGCCAGTAGGCCATGAGCTGCTATAGCAGTGCAACACATCGAGAAGAAGATGACACTTCCTCCAATCAATTCCGCATCCTGCAGTGTTGCAAAATCGTGCATTTGTGCCGACTTTGAATTCTGAGGATCGGCCGGTTCTATTGGCTGGCTTAAGTGAACGACACAGAATTTGTCTTTGCGGCAGCCTGCCGAGGGTCAGGTTTTATATGCAAAACTTTACGTTAGCTGTATTGTACTTTTCTACATTGGAAAAGGAGGCAACAATAAAATTTTTATTGAGGGAGCCATAAAATATTATTTTACGGCAACAAATGTCAAACCAGTCGTTTTATGGAACGAGCAAGTAAACAACTACTGGAACATCTTCTAATATATGCAGAGCAGTCTACATCGTTAACTATTTCGGCATCGCCCTTGGCTATATCTCTGTTGAATGTAAGGAATTTTTGTTACTTTTTTCTTAATCATGAATTATCTCTTCACGTTTACAGACGATCCAGTTCACGTGTCTACTAGAGACAGAGACAGAGCAAAACAGCATCCTGGGACTGATAGAGTCAGTGAGGGTCATTCAGAATTGTACCGTAGATAATTAAATTGTGCACACGTAGTTCTCAGTGCCTATTAGTACTTAATTCGCAACTTACAGAGCAAATAATACTTCACATTCATAATATGTAAGCAATCCGAAAACCTCTTTTAGCCTGCTTACTCCACAGTGAACGAACAATTACTACCAGCCTCTTCTGTTTGTTGGTAGTCGTAACCATCTATCTAAGCTCAAAACTTCGTTCTCTGGTGATTATTGCCATTGTACATTTGCAGTTTCCTTAAAAGTAATTTTCCGTTTATGACGAAAGGTTTAAGATTTATCCACTCAACTCTAGAACGTGAGTATACAGTTAATATTCTTCCCTTCAAGTTTAATGTGTGATATTATTCTAATATGTAGTCACTAGCCGGCCGTAGTGCGGTTCTAGGCTCTTCAGTCTGGAACCACGTGACCGCTACGGTCGCAGGTTCGAACCCTGCCTCGGGCATGGATGTGTGTGATGCCCTTAGGTTTAGTTAGGTTTAAGTAGTTCTAAGTTCTAGGGGACTGATGACCTCAGAAGTTAAGTCCCATAGTGCTAAATGCCATTTGTAGTCACTAACGTTTCAAATGGCTCTGAGCACTAACTTCAAAAATAATGCTAAGGCGGTAATAAAATGTTTGTGTGAAAAGTGGTACTGAACTTTTACATTCATTTTTACGTTACATACAGGTCATCTATTTCCACTTTCCCTTGTTTATTTACTCCCACATACGAAGAAAGTTTGCGACAGTGCTCCACATCGACATTAGTGTCATTAGTGACAAAACCACGTATCTGAAAATAAGACTAGAATGTTTTTATGTTCAGTTTAGCGATACTTGGTCTCACACTATCTTATTTGTGATTTCCATGTATATTTAGCTCTCTACAATATGTTACATGCATCCAAACATACCAGTTAGGTACTGTTTACCTTCATACGACCATTATCAACAATAAATGACACCATGTTCATACATTTGTAACAAACTAAGGTAAGTGTCAAAAACAGTGTAGCAGTGTCCATACATAATCAAAATCGGAAACAGTCATTAAGAGATAGGCGTTTTTTTCTTTTTTTTCAGTAAGGCACGTGCGTGATTGATTTCTCCCGCAAACACATTCAAAAACTTTTGTACTCGAAGAAATTAATAGAGTGAGCAATAATGTTTTCGAACGTCAGAAAGCACTTACATATCCTCCAAGCACTCCCTATCTCTTCCCAAGCGCTTTCCATATATTTGGAGCCCTGAAGAAAGACATTTGTGGCCACCCATTCTCTCCACATAGATAGATACACGCCAGGTACACTCATGGTTCGGTAGGTAACCGCAAGTATTTTTCCATGAAGACCCTGACTTTCTTGTCTCTCAGTGGTGTATATGAATTAACAGTTATAGCGAGTACTTTTGAAATAATAAACAATTTATTTACTTTTCCATCTGTCTAGTTGTCAGTTAACTGACCCTTATAGAATTTATAAACTTCCTTTGTGTTATTGTGTCTGTATGTGAAGGTTAGTCACACGAGCCACTGTAGGGATTTTGATAGGGTCTTCATTGGTACATAGACTTATTCACGAGATAATTTGTGTATGTACTTCATTACTGCTACGTGATACAAGTCTCCTAGCCGTAAATACTTAGTGCTACCCGTGCGAAGCAGGGCAGGTCGCTAGTTAATGATAACTGTGGATATACACAGCAAAATATATGTGAGTTAATTATGCAACGCGAATCTTAGTTTCACAACGGCCAATAACATAAAGCAAATGAAATATTAAAATGAAAATTTTTGAATTCTCTACTACACTGAGGAGACATAAGTCATGGGATAGCGATATTGACATATAAAGACGGCGGTAGTATCGCGTACACAAGGTATAAAACGTTCTGGCGTAACATCAAGCACCGGCAGGCCAGTCAGGAACGTTACAGCAGAGAAGGCTGTGAGACGACGTCAGCCAATAGCACACTGACCAACCCCTCCCTAGGACGACAACGAAACGGCCGTGCCATCTACACGAAGAGGACATAACCACCGCACCGCCTGGCCGCTGCGAAATTGAAGTCTAGACAGTCTACGTACGCTATATCAGTGACATAAGGAACTATATTGTTTCGCTTACGAATTGAATATACTGAAGAGATTGTTTAATGTTTCATGTTGCCCTTTTCTTGCGACATCCCACTGTAAATTTCTCAAAGTTAAGTATTGTCATTTATGCCACAGTAATAAAAATCTATTAATACGATTTGCTTGAATTGTTGCCTGACAAACTGAGGAAGCAGTATCCTAGGCACCCTATATTAGACGAGAGGACAGGACACAACATAAAAGATCATTCCATTTCTGAAGCTGTGAAGTTTACTTAGGTGATTCATGTGGAAGGGTTTCCGGTGTGATTATAGCCGCTCAGCGGGAATTGACAGCCTTTGAACGCGGAATGGTAGTTGGTGCTAGACGGATGGGACGTTCTACTTCATAAATCGTTAGCGAAATCAATATTCCGAGATACACAGTGTCGAGATTGTAAGAGGATACCACATTTCGGGTATTGTCTATCATCACGGACAATGCGGTAGCCGACGGCCTTCACGTAACGATCGAGAGCAGTAGCGTTTGCTTAGAGTTCTCAGTGCAAAAAGCCAGGCAACACTGTAAGGAACAACCGCAGAAATCAATGTGGGTCGTACGACGAACGTATCCGTTTGGAGAGTGGGGCTGAGTTTGGTGTTAATAGGTTATGGCAACAGACAACCGACGAAAGTTCCTTTGCTAATAGCACGACGTAACCTGCAGCGCCGTTGCTTGTATCGCCACCATATCGTTTGGACGCTAGACTACTAGAGAACCGTCGCCGGGTCAGATGTGTCCCGATTTCATTTGGTAAGAGCTGATGGTCGGGTTCGAGTGCGGTGCAGACTCCACGACGCCATAGATCCAGGTTGTCAAGAACGTACTGTGCAACCTGGTGGTGGCTCCATAATGGTGTGGGCTATGTTTACATAGAATGGACTGGGCTCTCTGATCAAACTGAACCGATCATTGACTGTAAATGCTTGTTTTCAACTTCTTGGAGACCATTCGCAGCAGTTTCTGGATTTCATGTTCCCAAACAACGATGTCATGTCACCAGGCCACAGTTGTTTCCGACTGGTTTGGTTCAAATGGCTCTAAGCGCTATGGGACTTAACATCGGAGGTCTTCAGTCCCCTAGACTTAGAACTACTTAAACCTAACTAACCTAAGGATATTACACACATCCATGTCCGAGGCAGGATTCGAACCTGCGACCGCAGCAGAAGCGCGGTTCCGGACTGAAGCACCTAGAACTGCTCGGCCATGCGATTGTTTGAAGAATATTCTAGACACTTCGAGAAACTGATTTGACCCCACATCCAATATTCATCTACATCTACATCTACATTCATACTCCGCAAGCCACCCAACGGTGTGTGGCGGAGGGCACTTTACGTGCCACTGTCATTACCTCCCTTCTCTGTTCCAGTCGCACATGGTTCGCGGGAAGAACGACTGTCTGAAAGCCTCCGTGAGCGCTCGAATCTCTCTAATTTTACATTCGTGATCTTCACGGGAGGTATAAGTAGGGGGAAGCAGTATATTCGATACCTTATCCAGAAACGCAACCACTCGAAACCTGGCGAGCCAACTACACCGCGATGCAGAGCGCCTCTCTTGCAGAGTCTGCCACTTGAGTTTGCTAAACATCTCCGTAACGCTATCACGGTTGCCAAATAACCCTGTGACGAAACGCGCCGCTCTTCTTTGGATCTTCTCTATCTCCTCCTTCAACCCGATCTGGTACGGATCCCACACTGATGAGCAATACTCAAGTATAGGTCCAACGAGTGTTTTGTAAGCCACCTCCTTTGTTGATGGGCTACATTTTCTAAGGACTCTCCCAATGAATCTCAACCTGGTACCCGCCTTACCAACAATTAATTTTATATGATCATTCCATTTCAAATCATTCCGCACGCATACTCCCAGATATTTAACAGAAGTAACTGCTACCAGTGTTTGTTCCGCTATCATATAATCATACAATAAAGGATCCTTCTTTCTATGTATTCACAATACATTACATTTGTCTATGTTAAGGGTCAGTTGCCACTCCCTACACCAAGTGTCTATCCGCTGCAGATCTTCCTGCATTTCGCTACAATTTTCTAATGCTG
Organism: Schistocerca gregaria; assembly: GCF_023897955.1. Classification (NCBI taxonomy): domain Eukaryota; kingdom Metazoa; phylum Arthropoda; class Insecta; order Orthoptera; family Acrididae; genus Schistocerca; species Schistocerca gregaria. The sequence goes on along the minus strand of NC_064931.1, from coordinate 766,926,753 downwards.
CGACTTCTCTGTATACTACAGCATCATCCGCGAAAAGCCGCATGGAACTTCCGACACTATCTACTAGGTCATTTATACATATTGTGAAAAGCAATGGTCCCATAACACTCCCCTGTGGCACGCCAGAGGTTACTTTAACGTCTGTAGACGTCTCTCCATTGGTAACAACATGCTGTGTTCTGTTTGCTAAAAACTCTTCAATCCAGCCACACAGCTGGTCTGATATTCCGTAGGCTCTTACTTTGTTTATCAGGCGACATTGCCTGTATCTAATAATTTCTGGGTCTCATGAACAAATAAAGCGAGTTGGGTCTCACACGATAGCTGTTTCCGGAATCCATGTTGATTCCTACAGAGTAGATTTGGGTTTCCAAAAACGACATGATACTTGAGCAAAAAAATGTTCTAAAATTCTACAACAGTTCGACGTCAGAGATATAGGTCTATAGTTTTGCGCATCTGCTCGACGACCCTTTTTGAAGACTGGGACTACCTGTGCTCTTTTCCAATCATTTGGAACCTTTCGTTCCTCTAGAGACTTGCGGTACACGGCTGTTAGAAGGGGGGGGCAAGTTCTTTCGCGTACTCTGCCTAGAATCGAATTGGTATCCCGTCAGGACTTTCCTATTTTGAGCGATTTCAGTTGCTTTTCTACTCCTTGGACACTTATTTCGATGTCAGCCATTTTTTCATTTGTGCGAGAATTTAGAGAAGGAACTGCAGTGCGGTCTTCCTCTGTGAAACACCTTTGGAAAAAGGTGTTTAGTATTTCAGCTTTACGCGTGTCATCCTCTGTTTCAAAGCCATCATCATCCCGGAGTGTCTGGATATGCTGTTTCGAGCCACTTACTGATTTAACGTAAGACCAGAACTTCCTAGGATTTTCTGTCAAGTCGGTACATAGAATTTTACTTTCGAATTCACTGAACGCTTCACGCATAGCCCTCCTTACGCTAACTTTGACATCGTTTAGGTTCTGTTTGTCTGAGAGGTTTTGGCTGCGTTTAAACTTGGAGTGAAGCTCTCTTTGCTTCCGCAGTAGTTTCCTAACTTTGTTGTTGAACCACGGTGGGTTTTTCCCGTCCCTCACAGTTTTACTCGGCACGTAAAACGCATTTTACAATTGCCTTAAACTTTTTCCATAAACACTCAACATTGTCAGTGTCGGAACAGAAATTTTCGTTTTGATCTGTTAGGCAGTCTGAAATCTGCCTTCTATTACTCTTGATAAACAGCTTCCATATTCAGGGATGCTGCAACGGCCTTATGATCACTGATTCCCTGTTCTGCACTTACAGAGTCGAAAAGTTCGGGTCTGTTTGTTATGAGTAGGTCCAAGATGTTATCTCCACGAGTCGGTTCTCTGTTTAATTGCTCGAGGTAATTTTCTGATAGTACACTCAGTATAATGTCACTCGATGCTCTGTCCCTACCACCCGTCCTAAACATCTGACTATCCCAGTATATATCTGGTAAATTGAAATCTCCACCTAAGACTATAATATGCTGAGAAAATGTATGTGAAATGTATTCCAATTTTTCTCGCAGCTGTTCTGCCACTAATGCTGCTGAGTCGGGAGGTCGGTAAAAGGAGCCAATTATTACCCTAGCTCGGTTGTTGAGTGTAACCTCTACCCATAATATTTCGCAGGAACTATCCACTTCTACTTCACTACAGGATAATCTACTACTAACAGCGACAAACACGCCACCACCGGTTGCATGCAATCTATCCTTTCTAAACACCGTCTGTGCCTTTGTAAAAATTTCGGCTGAATGTATCTCTGGCTTCAGCCAGCATTCTGTGCCTATAACGATTTCAGCTTCGGTGCTTTCTATCAGCGCTTGAAGTTCCGGTACTTTACCAATGCAGCTTCGACAGTTTACAATTACAATACCGATTGCTGCTTGGTCCCCGCATGTCCTGACTTTGCCCCGCACCCTTTGAAGCTGTTGCCCCTTGCTGCGTGTAGTGGACTCCTGACATATCCAGCGGAACCCGAAACCCCACCACCCTATGGCGCAAGTCGAGGAATCTGCAGCCCACACGGTCGCAGAACCGTCTCAGCCTCTGATTCAGACCCTCCACTCGGCTCTGTACCAAAGGTCCGCAGTCAGTCCTGTCGACGATACTGCAGATGGTGAGCTCTGCTTTCATCCCGCTAGCGAGACTGGCAGTCTTCACCAAATCAGATAGCCGCCGGAAGCCAGAGAGGATTTCCTCCGATCCATAGCGACACACATCATTGGTGCTGACATGAGCGAGTACCTGCAGATGGGTGCACCCTGTACTCTTAATGGCATCCGGAAGGACCCTTTCCACATCTGGAATGACTCCCCCCGGTATGCACACGGAGTGCACATTGGTTTTCTTCCCCTCTCTTGCTGCCATATCCCTAAGGGGCCCCATTACGCGCCTGACGTTGGAGCTCCCAACTACCAGTAAGCCCACCCTCTGCGACTGCCCGGATCTTGCAGACTGAGGGGCAACCTCTGGAACAGGACAAGCAGACATCTCCGGCCAAACATCAGTATCAGCCGGAGACAGAGCCTGAAACCGGTCCGTCAGACAAACTGGAGAGGCCTTCCGTTCAGCCCTCCGGAATGTCTTTCGCCCCCTGCCACACCTTGAGACGACCTCCCACTCTACCACAGGTGAGGGATCAGCCTCAATGCGGGCAGTATCCCGGGCAGCCACAGTCGTAGTCCGATCGGGGGATGCGTGGGACGAGCTGGCCGTCCCCGACAAACCCCCATCCGGACCCCCACAGTGATGCCCATTGGCAACAGCCTCAAGCTGTGTGACCGAAGCTAACACTGCCTGAAGCTGGGAACGAAGGGATGCCAACTCAGCCTGCATCCGAACACAGCAGTTGCAGTCCCTATCCATGCTAACAACTGTTGTGCAAAGAACGTCTGAATTAATCTACAGAGAGCACAAATAATTCGACACAAAATTTAAACGGTTATTAAAATACAAGAGTGCCTAGTTAATGCAGTAATGCTGCTACTTGCGCACTGCTGACACACTGCTTGGCGGCGGAAGGAGACTACGCGATTTTACACTATTCAGGTACTAAAAACGCGATGCTACAAGTCTCAAGTACTATAATACGCCAGAAATTTATGAATTAAACAATGCAAGTACCAAAACACGCAAAGAAATTAAGAATTAAACTATGTAACAAATAAGTGAGCTAGGAGTATACGACTTGCTGCTGCAGCTGCTTATCCAACGGCGGCAGGGAGCATATGTAGGTGACATAATCGAGAGGACAGTTCGTGCACAAAATTCTGCACCGGCAACACTTTCGCAGTGATGGACGGCTGTAGAGGTAGTATGGCTCAGTATTCCTGCAGGAAACTTTCAAGACTTGTTGTGTCCATGTCACGTCGAGCTGCTGCACTATGCCGCGAAAAAAGAGGTCCGACACGATATTAGGTGGTATCTCAATGTAAAGTTACTTTAAACTATTTTTGTTGCAGCTTTCATACGGTTAAAATACAGGCGGAGAATTAAAGACAAGCATAAACTTTTCAGTATGGAAGGAAGATTAGGATCTGACGTCCTGTTGATAGCAGTTCCCCTCGCCAGAGGGTCGAGTCCTCCCTCACACATGGCTGTGTGTGTTGACTTCAGCGTAAGTGTAATTTAAGTTAGATTAACTAGTGTGTAAGCCTAGGGACCGATGACCTCGGCAGTTTGGTCCCATAGGAACTTACCACGAATTTAACAAATTTTTCCTGTTGACGGCGAGATCAATGGATATCGAGCAGATACTCGGATAGGACGCTTAAGGTGGAAAACACCAGCCCGTAATTTAAGAATGGATCATCCGGTCATTCATCTTAATCTATTTCCAGAATCTACAGAAACTTAACTGTGGATGGTCGGTCGAGGATATGAACACGGTCCATCGGAAAGAAAGCCCAGTGCCGGAGCCACTGCAACACCCGATTCAGTTCCACATTTGGAGCTCCACATACTTAGTCACGTAGCTGCATGAGGATTCGATGATAAAAACTAAATCTGCGATTTCATTTTAATATTCGATCGGGACGTTCTGTACGGAATGTATACTTTTATCCTACACTGAGCGAGCAAGAGAACTCTAGAAATCATAATACTGCTCTGAATTTCCCAGTACGAGCTCCGAATACAATGTCCTGTATCTCTCAATATATTGACACCCAACGAATCTCCCGCCTCTCGGTCTAGACGTAATACTCTCCTACAACGTTATTGCTTCCGTTGGCGCCGCTTCTATATCCCGACGCCTATTTTGTGAAGAATTCTGTTATTGAACACGGCTCCCTCCTCTCTTGCCCTACATACTTTACGATTGAATTGCTGTCACTCACTAATACAAATTCCCGTTACCATAATCCGTCTCGCAAATTCGATTCTTCCTGTTTGACGAAAGACGGTGAGGTGATACGGTAGTCATGTATTGGCAAGGAACGGGGAGACAATCCCACGAGCGTATCCAAATTTAAAGTTTCCGAGGTATCCGTAAATCTCTACAGACGAACGTGGAGGTGGCTATTTCGAAATTCCTAACTTGTCATTTTAGAAGCAACAGATCCCATCTAATGACCTCGATATCAGAGAGACGTTATTAGTTCAAATGGTTCAAATGGCTCTGAGCACTATGGGACGTAAGGTCTGAGGTCATCAGTCCCCTAGAACTTCGAACTACTTAAACCTAACTAACCTAACGACATCACACACATCCATACCCGAGGCAGGATTCGAACCTGCGACCGTAGCGGTCGAGCGATTCCTGACTGAAGCGCCTAGAACCGCTCGGCCACACCAGAAGGCACGTTATTGGTTGTCGGACACACAATAGATACACAGCAACACAAGTGCGCAGTACACACAGGATACAGCAGTACAACAGTGCACAGTACCATTATCATAGTCATAGTTCGCAGCTCGTGGTCTAGCGGCTAATGTGGCTGCCTCTGGATCACGGGGTCACGGGTTTGATCCCGGCCTGGTTGGGGATTATCTCTGTCCGGGGACTCGGTGTTTGTGTTGTCCTCATCATTTCATCATCATCGTCATCATCATTCGTGACAGTGGCTAGATTGGATTGTGAACAACGTGGACCGTGTAAAAATTGGGACTTTTTATGGCCGCTGATGACCGCGCAGTTGAGCGACCCATAAACCAAACGTCATCATCATAGCGAGCAGCAGCAACCATTTCTATCATTAAATTATTTGGCCCCTGGAAGTAGTTAGTCCACGTACGTTTGCGACTTCTTCTTCCAGTTCTTGGCCCTACATATTTCTGTTCTTCGTTTGCTGTAAGTCCCAGCAATAACATAATAGGCCCAGAAGAGGATGATTCAAGAAAGACACTTCAGAAATGACACCGAAAAACAGCGCGACACTCCCACTGCAGAATTCAACAAATCTACTTCGACCTACGTCTGAATGTGTTACATCAGAGTATATAGGGCGAACATACAAAGTATTTAAAACCTGGTATTCGGAATACCTCATATTCCGAAAAACTCACCTACAAAACGCAACCTTCCGCTCCACCAACGGACGAATTCCATTGTACTCAATGGGTTAATGTTTCAGTGGCTACCTAATTCATATTGGTCGTGTGGTCTTCAGCTTATGGCTGGCCACAGGATACAGATATATAAATGTCGTCAGATTTGGCATCGACGATTCACAGTTCGTGTTCAGTCCATTTTTATAGATGAGAAACATTGTCTTTCTTTTTGATAATTGTCACTTCTGACGTGTTTCTCTTCATGGAAAGTTAGTCCCCACTTTGCACACAAAATTTATCACTAATTTCCTGTCTTGAAATTTACATAACCGCACAGTATATTAGAAATTTGTTGCCAATCTAGGTGGACGCTTCAGAAGAGAATGATCTGGAATAGCCTTCTTACCTCATCGATTACAACAGTGTCATAGCGTCTCTGTTATAGAAAGCTCAAAGGTGTATGCCTACTTCACGCATGATAATTTTGCTCGTAAATTACAGGCCACAGCCATAGATGCATGAATAATTTCTTCTGCTAGTTAGAACCATCAACATAAGAAAATGACGACAAAATATCACATACAATTAGTGTGTACATTTGTTGCCTTAGATTATAAAAAATGCTGTTATGTAATCGGTTAAGTCGCAAAGATGGAGGGGGAAACAAAGCATAAAGATATATCGCAAACATTGAAAATGTAATCCCAAAAATGGTCACCACTCTTAGTAAAGTTCAGAATAGGTGTATACTTACACAACCCTTGTTACTCTTCTCAGACTATTGTAAATTATTAGAAATGAATCAACCCTGGTGGTCTCATTTTTGTACTTTAATTGGACGACTTGTGTGAAGGTCATCAGAGACAGAATGTGGCGTTTGGGAGCAGTTTGTCCACAGCCGTCGAGATGAGCATTTCGTACTATTCTTTTCTTATTCTGATGAGAAATCTCGTCATGCACTATAAGTTTCCGCTATTCACAATGTTTGGCGTGTGTAGCCTGCTGATTGTGAATTTCAAATAGTAACTTTTATCAACATCGTTATGTAAAATTACCAATTAACCTAAGCATTAAAACATACAACGAAAGTAATCCGTGACGTTTACCGAGTGAGGTGGTGCAGCTGTCGGCACATTGGACTCGCATTCGGGAGAACGACAGTTCAAACCCGCGTCCGGCCATCCTGATTTAGGTTTTCCGTGATTTCCCTAAATGACTTAAGGCAAATGCCAGGATGGTTCCTTTGAAAGGGCACGGTCGACTTCCTTCCCCATCCTTCCCTAATCCGATGGGAACGATGACCTCGCTGTTTGGTCTCCTCCCCCAAAATCAGTCAATGATTCGTGACGTTTAACTTCTTCACTTGGATAAGTAAGTCAGTGGATAAGCGCAGGAAATTACTTCGTTAATGATTCCTGCGTGGATTACGTGTTCGCAACTCTCGCCTGAGGATACATCCATGAGTTTTCAAACATGATGGTTTTGGTCCAGGTGTTATGGTGTGGAAAGGCATGATGTTGCGTGGGCGGACAGAACTTCATATCATTGAACAAGGTACACTCACCGGTCAACGTATTGTGACACTCTACACCTTCCCTATGTGCGCCTTTTTAGGAGTGCATTCGGCCCTGACTTCATTTTTATGGGTGACAGTGGGTGACCGCCTTGAATAGCACGGGTGGAGGAGCACTTGGAACGAGAAGATATCCGGCGTAGCGATTGGCCTTCCCGTTTCCGCCACTTAAATGGGTTTCTTAAATCGTATGGAGCATATGATCGATGCCTCGAAGAGATGCACTGCAACACGGCCACGTGCACTAACGACCTTCCAGCAGCTGTCAACCACATTGGTGGAAGAATGGAACGCCCCACCAAACGAACTCCTTACCAACATTATGGCTCAAATGAGAGCACGTTTCCGAACATGCACTGCTGTCCCTAGTGATCAGATATCCTATTAAGAACCACGTCACGCCTTTTTTAATGTCCAGTTGAACGTCATAGACCACGGTGACTCCAGTCCAATTATCATCTTTTAATAAAAGTGTCATTTCTGTTCATTGTGCTTTTCTTTCAGTTACATTTTGTACTATACTGGTACAGTTTTTTCTATGTATGGCCCAAGTTTCATCGAGCTATATTACATTGCTGTGATATGTCATGCGAAAGTTACTTTCGTCCTCAAGTTTTGCACTACAAAAAATTATATTGTTTTTGTAACAAGCAGATAAAACTATGAATTTCCATTGGATCGTCGAAACCTACAAAAAGATCATTTTGTATGTCGCTAAATCTCTTTACTATGCCCTGCATTTTTACAGAGACGTTCGAATCGAGCGGAAACAGTAGTAGGTTCGTGGGGTTAAATTTTCGAAAATAATAAACAAATCAAGTATGGAGTCAGTTAAGTTATGACCGTATGGATCATCTCGTAATATCACCCTGCCCCAGGTGATAGTTACAAATGGTTCTCAAGGAGCCTTTCGTTACAGCCACCAAGTACTCTCCAGTGTTATATGTTTAGTTCAAATGGCTGTGAGCATTATGGGGCTTAACATCTGTGTCATCAGTCCCCTAGAACTTAGAACTACTTAAACCTAACTAACCTAAGGACATCACACACATTCATGCCCAAGGCAGGATTCGAACGTGCGACCGTAACAGTCGCGCGGTTCCGGACTGAGCGCCTAAAACAGCTCGGCTACCGCGGCCGGCTATAAGATTAGTAGACCTATTCAGACCACGAAAAATGCTTTAAATATATACAGGTGACATATTTTAACTTGTGCTCTGTTGAAAACCACAGGTATTGACTTAATGGTGTCACCATCTACCAGAACCAGACTACCACGTCGAAACAGCTGGTGGTTAATATGACTTATGTATATGTTTTCATTATTCAGAGAACAAGTAAAATGTTAGTTGCTCTTACACTTCGACCACAGCACATTTACTTCGTTGATCCACTGCCTCACATTTTCATCGCAGTCAGTGATCGCTTAAGTCTGCTCCGATACATATCTGGTCAGTTGCGAATCGGACGTGCGCAGGACTCTGTTCCGCGCTCCAAGGACTGGCCGTTGTTTACACGCGCGGGTTGTGGTACTGTAGTGTAAACAGATCACCTCGAACGACGCTGGCGCTTTCGTATAGAAAGACCACAATTAAATTAGCGTTGTATGCACGACCTGAGGCATACGAAATAATGGTTTCCTGCTTGAAGCAACGCACGTCGATCCAGAGTAACTTCTCGGTATACATCTTTCGACCATATCCAGAACATATCCTGAAATTTGTAGATGGAGCAGCATGCTAACGGCTTATTCGCCGTTCCACCGATGCATATCGTTTCCACCATTCGGACGGTAATGTGAGTGTAGTGACTGTGACCGTGCAGGACTCGGTGTTCGGACCACACGAATCTTCGAGCTGCCGTTTGGAGTTTCGGCTACGCTTGTCTTGAACTCTCTGCGGCCTTACGGGGAAGGATTAAGTCACGTGGAGAAAAAGTGACATACGTTCGAGACGTATCCTGTTCTGAAAGGAGTGCGTCAGGTGCTAATCGAACTGCGCAAACTCATCCCGTCTGACGTCACCGTAGCTGGCTCCTGAGCGATCGTCATTTATGACGGTCAACCGCGTACGTGTTCGTAGTTCGGGCAGGAAGGGCATTTTCGCTCTGAATGCCTGCAGATATCACATGCACACACGATGGAACCGACGACGCTGCCTATTATATACGCTGAGGCAGCGAGGAACATTGCGAACGCGTACGTTGTCCCGTTCCAGTTATCGAACCCTGCAGGATCGATTTCCAAACACACGACGACGACGCGGACTGCATCGGAACTGTCGACGCGTCTGCAGTCCAGCCGTGTGAGGAATGAGAGCACCAGAAGACCGATTCCAGCTCGGACACGGAGATGCCAGTGGTACCTACTGTTCGTCGTGATCCACAGGACTCGGATACGCGTTCCTGCAAGCACAAGTAGCCCGGACGACGAAAGAAGAGGAGGCTGTACGCAGAAATGCTTCGCGAGATAGTGACACGTTGCAGGAGTACAAGCCCAATCCCTCTGTTGCCGCCGGCTGGTGTGGCCATGCGGTTCTAGGTGCTTCAGTCTGGAACCGCGTGACCGCTAGGGTAGCAGGTTCGAATCGTGCCTCGGGCACGGATGTGTGTGATGTCCTTAGGTAAGTTAGGTTTAAGTAGTTCTAAGTTCTAATGGACTGATGACCTCAGATGTTAAGTCCCATAGTGCTCAGAGCCATTTGAACCAGTTTGAACCTCTGTCGTCCGAGCTGTGGACCTCACTTCCACGGTCCCTGGTTCGCTGCTGACAACATCCGCACAACGACAGAGAAAAGTTGACGATGCTCAACCCACCGACGAGTCCCCTGGCGATTTTGTGGCTGAGACACCTAATGAACGTAATCCGTCGCCTAACATACCACACCTCCATCTCGGTGATTGGGCGTCCGCGATGGAGACGGAAGGAATGATGTCAGGCTCGAGCGCCAACCTGATGCCCACTGCCGGCGGTTCGTCGGACGGACATTTTGTCTCCCTAGATCAGTAATATATATGGTGCGGGTGACAGGGACTGCAGGCGGGCGACGTGGTCCTTACTGGCTGAAATGACTGCAGGAGATGTCATTAGTTTCAGGATTAAACCAAAGCTGTTATAGGACATGATTCGGGCGGCAGACATTGAAATCGTGTTTTTTTTGTTTTTTTTTTTTTTTTTAACTGCATCTTACGCCCTGAGGATCAGAGGCCACGCTATGCCCAATGTCCGGCTCTCATGCTGTGGTCAGCGACCTCGCTTTTGCATGATATAAGGACACTAATTCACTAATGCACGGTGACCGACGCGGATATACACACTTCACCAGTCTCATTTCCCGCATTTCGGACAGGATTTACGGTCTTCGTGCAGCGACTGTCGGTGCCGACCTGCATTCACTGACCATTAGGTCTTCATCTGTGCCGTGACTCTGTCACAACAGACGAGCCGTAATAGCGGACCTTGGGCTCTTAATGTCAAAGTTCTCTGGGAACAGGTTAACTGTGTAGCCATCACTTGGCACAAATGTGAGCGACGTCATACCTACGATTCCGCGACACGATGCTGAACACACTGCGCCAAACCAGCTATTTACAGCATACTCTTGGCGTGTGTATGAGACAGGGCGCTCTAGCTACGATCCACCCGCTGAGTTTTACTTCATGGTCTTGAGAAACCTAGCGTCGCATCAACCTTCTTCAGAGCGCCAAACGGCTGTCCACCGGACACAGGCAGAGCATCTGAAGGTCACGGCTGACAGATTGGACAGCACGCGGGTTCGAGCGAGACTGCAAGATTCTATTCCGGAGAAACGTGCTTCTCTTTATCAGATCGCCAGAGAACGGAGATATCGTAAGAAGCAACTCATCACAGCAGTTATTTCGGCGGATGGGCAACGTGCACACAGACATACGACATACACCTATGTAACACATTCTCCATGCGCCAGGTCAACGGCCTGACTATGTCGTTGAGGACGTCCTGCTACCTTCGAGTAGGATGCAAGGCGACGCCACATTCTTGGAGGCCGCCACGCGGTGGAGAAATGCGCATGACCTTGTCGCGGGGTGCGAGAAACAAATCCCCTGGATCTGATGGTCTTCCGCTTGAATTTTACAGCACCTTTTCCGATCTGATGGAGGGAGGCTGACTTCAGATGTGCTGCGAAATCCTGGATCCATATATTCTCCCCCCCCCCCCCCCCCCCACGCACAGCCCATAGTTTTGGAGGAATGTCATCCCTGTTCAGAAACCAAACAGGGGATTCAGACCGCAAGACGTCCGGCCGCTGACATTAGTTTAATTCGGATTACGAGCTGTTCGTCCGCATACTTCGCGCTTGCCTCCTCGCTTCTGGCAAAGATGCCATTGATGCCCACCAAACATGTCTGACAGGTGGCAGTAATGTAAACACTGTGTTAAGCTCTTATACAAATGTTGTGGCGCTCATGTCGGCATGCCATTTAGAAGGCGCACTCCTGGCAGTTGACCTAGACCACGCATTTGACCGAGTTGAGCACCATTCCTCCAGGCTGTCTTAGAGACGATGGGCGTGTCCCCAATATCGACAGGAGTGGTGCTCCGTCTCATCCACGGAGCCCCTTCTACAGCCAAGATCGCGTAACCAAACTACCGTGATTTAGGTGAATTTCTTTTTCATTATCTCTAAAACTAATCCCGGTGTTTAAGATAGCAGCAGGAAAACACAAATCGAACCTTCAGCATATTTTGCACAATATACGGTGTGAATCACAGTTAACAGCCAAAACTGACACGAGCGAAAATACGAGATAAGCGTGGATTTACTAACAAACCTTTTGTAAGATAATTGAGAATGTGTGGCTATAAGATGCTACTGACTTCAGTATGCCACACCGTCCTAGTTAAGACAAATGCAGTGTGATTATCATTAAAGTTAAACTTTCAAACCGCTGTACAAATAACACCACTGGTCAGAATGACGTCAAATTGCAACAGAATATTATCGGAGAAGGGGGAAAACTTATGGCAGAAGATAAATAAATAGTTAAGAAACGTAGCAATAAATGGCGCTGTAAGCATCTTAATTTAATAGTGATCGACTACACATGACACATGAATCATAAAAAATTCCTAAGGTGTACGTTCGACGTTAAACAAACTGTACTACTCAGTGAGCATGGATGTACAATTGTGATACTGTTAATTAAGTAAGCCCATCCAACATGGCAAAGTCATTACACATCGGATGGAAGAAATCGATTTTTAACTGTCCTGACGCCAAAAATCGCATAAAAAGTATCACTCACATCGGACTATAATTTTCCTGAGGCCAAAAACCGCATAAAAAGCATGAATCATTATATTCAGTATGCTGTCCAACGTTTTCTGTAAGAAGTTAAAATCGAGAAAGAGCATGTTCCACAGTTGATAAAAGTGTTTCCGTTGTCACGTTCAGAGTGACTTGCGCAATGCGTGTCTTCAATGCAGCTAAGTTTGCAATCAGAGCACTGAACAGAACATCTTTCAGATACCCCCACAGCCAGAATTTACACGGATTAAGATCAGGTGATCGGGGTCGCCGGGTTGTAGGGAAATGGCAGCTGATAATTGTAGCATTTCCAAAACGGCGTTTCAGCAGCTGCTTAACTACATTTGCAATGTGCGGAGGTGCGCCATCTTGCATAAACATGATCCTATCCACACATCCACACTGTTGGAGGGCTGGAATGACATGACCACACAGCGACCTTTTCAGGATGAAGTGGTACTGATCGATTAGCGTGTGAATTTTCCGTAGCCCATATTCAACAAGTCTGTGTATCGACATATCCTGTCAGATGGAAGTGGGCTTCGTCTGTCCGCAAAATCTTCCACGACCAATCATTGTCCACTTCCATGTGAGCAAGACATTTATAAGCAAAGGTCTCTTTTGCTGGAAGGTCAACAGGCAGTAACTCGTGCACATGGGTAATTTTGAATGGATAACAAGGGAGGATGTTTCGTAGGATTTTTTTACACCGTGCTCACGGCTATGTCCAATGTTCGGGCAATTCTCCGTGCACTACACGTATGCACACCACCACTCGTCTCCTCCTGCATTGCTGTGGCCACTGCTTCCACTGACGTCTAATCATTTCGTTTCCTCCCTCTACCAGGTTTCACACCAAAAGAACCCTTCTTTTCGAATTTCCGAATCATTTTATCCAGGCCCATGGCAGTCAACGAACAAACGCCCTTTTTCAAACCCTTCAGTGTCCGGAACCTCTGCAGAGCGACGAGTACAAAGTTATCATTCTTGTAATACAGCTGACCGGTGTGGCCGTGCGGTTCTAGACGCTTCAGTCTGCAACCGCGTGACCGCTACGGTCGCAGGTTGGAATCCATTGGGCGATTTGCGTGCCGGTGATAAGGATGGAATGATGAGGACTTGAGGACAACACATCACCCAGTCTATGAGCGGAGAAAATCTCCAACCCGGCCGGAAATCGAAACCCGGGCCTGCTGCTTGGGAGCAAACACGTTACTACCCAGCTAAGGAGGCGGACTCCGTTGTTCTGATAACGTGGAATTCATGCCCGACAAAGCGTGGCTCACGAACTGTTCCTCTTCCCTTCCAGCGAACCCTTCCCCCACCGCGTCTACTCGCGCTGTGCCGTCACGGTCAGACAGCTGCATATGATCGGCTTGCTTCCCAGCAGTTGAGAGGGACCGCGTCCCTTCGACTGTTTCCTCAAAGAATAAGCTCTCGCACCCTCACCTGTCCTACAGGCGTCGGTTTCTCTCGGAGATTTGTTCAGATTTACTCTGCTTGATATTGCACTATAACTCAGGTTATCATTTTTGTTGTTTCTGTTGCTTTTATTGTTTTCATTCCCGTTGTTAGTGTGTCTATTTTCATGTTACAGCTCTTAAGAAAGTCGAAAAGAGAGAACACTGAAAACGGTGTTTTCAATGAGGACTTGAGGATTAAGTTTTTGCACACAGGCATGATGAAAAGCTTACTGTTTAATATGTAAAAAAAAATGCTTTTGAAAAAGTAGTAATCTAGGTAGACAATTCTCATCTCTCCTTGTGGCAAAACACAGGCGTTAGCATCATAACGAACGATGAGCTTTGGTTAATAGCTTAAAGAAATACAAAAGATACCTGATCCATCAAGTCTTTGAGAAAAGTGTTAACCTGTACATGTGCGGTGTGCCTAAAAGTAGCTAACGATCAGAAATGCTTCAATAACGGCATATTCACGAAAGGATGTGCAAATAGATATGGCATAAGCATTTCGTTACGACAATGCTGCTGAACATTCAAAAACAGGTACTTTTAACGTAACATAGTAAAACGTCTATTTCTTGAAAGGGACTAGTGCATAAAAAAGAAACTAAACAATTTAATTGCAAACTGTCTGTGGATGGTTCAGATAAACAGATCTTAGTCAACTATTAATTTATATTTGCATGACAATGGACAACTTTTCTGTGCACTAAAAATTACTCTTCTTCCGTTGCTCGGAATAACAAATTTGAATTTTTTATAATGCAGTTAAAAAATATATTGACAAAACTGGTGCCGACCGGAATTGCCGAGCGGTTCTATGCGCTACAGTCTGGAACCGTGCGACCGCTACGGTCGCAGGTTCGAATTCTGCCACGGGCATGGATGTATGTGATGTCCTTAGGTTAGTTAGATTTGAGTAGTTCTAAGTTCTAGGGGACTGATGACCTCAGATGTTAAGTCCCATAGTGCTCAGATCCATTTGAAGCATTTAAATAAACTGGTGGTTTTGAAGAATGCTCTGCAGTTTGTACTCATGGTGCAAAAACTGTGACCGGTAGCGAAAATGACTTCGTTGGTCAATTATGAAAAAGCTGATTAAATTGTGTAACTTTTCACTACGTTATTCCTCAGGAACCACTACGTAGGAAAGGTACTAAACGCTGTCCTCAATGAAAGACGTCACGGAAGTCACGAATATAATGCCCTGAGGAAATCGGTCACTATCGCCCCCACCACAAATGGTTCAAAAAGCTCTGAGCACTATGGGACTCAACTGCTGTGGTCATTAGTCCTCTAGAACTTAGAACTACTTTAAGCTAACTAACCTAAGGACATTACACACACCCATGCCCGAGGCAGGAATCGAACCTGCGACCGTAGCAGCAGCGCGGCTCCGGACTGGAGCGCCTAGAACAGCACGGCCACCGCGGCCGACTCGCCCCCATCACACAGACACACACACACACACACAGGGAAAGAACCTGCCAGTCGAGTCAGATGTCAGAAGCAAAGGGTGCCGGTAGTCCATCGCGCATGTAACACATTCTCCAACCATGGGAGATTCTGTTAACACTTACGTTCTCCCGTGTCAATTTTTGCTATTAATTACGATACACCCAGTTCATTTATTATCGTTTGGAATCTACCATCATCGTTATTTCGCTGTCGGTTTCCTTTATTAGCCTCAGGACAAGTAGAGCACCCGAAGTAAGCGAATTCTTATAAATATGATGTTCATGTGAACCATGATGATTTAGGTTTTTTATGTCCAACAGAACAGGTACTACTCGTGTATACACGGCGAGACGGCTGCTTGACATTTGCTTTAGTGCAGTTGCACTGTTATCGTTCTAACTGTTACCGGAATCAATAATTTGCCACTACGTGGTTAAGGGACGATTGACGTTGCATTGCGGCGTGAAGGAAATTAGAAATTTTGGCTGGTCAGTTACCTTGTTCAGATGCCCGACCAGTCTGGCTTTAGAAGCCGAGCAGTGTGGACGTGAGGTGTGTTTCCACTTGCCACACACACAGCCTACCTTGTTCACTTTCAGGGCTTAGACTCCGATTTCTTGGCCTACTGCTTCAGGAAAGCAACAGTTCGATTTACTTTTAACAATGAATATATACGACCAAAAGTGCTGGAAGTAGAACGCTTCCTCCGTTATGAGGCAAAGACACCACCATGGGACATACTGGGAATATAACTTTACATTCTCAGTGGTGTCGTTGATGCCAAGGTCTTCGACAATATGGCATGTGACAGGATCTTGAAATCTGCTCAGTATGGTCTACACTTCTGTCCCGCTGAAGGAAACGTCAGCGTTGTCACGGTGGCACCATGCGGACTTGCGCGTGCGTACCGCATGCGTGTTTGAGATGCCTTGCGAGCTGCCGGCGTAAGACGTCATACCGGCCTTCCGGCACATCACAGTATGATTGGGCAGTGCACTACGTACCCCGTTTTAAACGGGTTGCCTAAGATCACAATTGATCTTCATTGTCACGTGCCATCCGATTTAAACATTAGTGCTGAGGCGCGCTCGTTACATACGACGGTTAACCCAAAACCTGCCGTGGGTAGCCATTCCAGTTTAGGTTATTCATAATTGTACTCCCAAAGTGTGTACTTGATTTTATAGCCTTTAGAATTGTGTGTTTTATCGTCATAATTTAGAGTCAATTGCAACTTTTTGCACCATACAGATATTTCGTATAAATCATACAGCAAATCGTTTTTATCATCTGATAACTTAACATGACGGTAGATGACAGCTTCATGTGCAGACAGTCTAAGAGGAGAGCTCACATTGTCTCCAATAGAGGGCCTACAATACTTTCTCGAGGAATTCCAGGTATTATTTCTGTTTCACTCGGTGGCTTTCCGTCAGTTACGACGGTCTGAGTCCTTACTGATACGAAATCACGAATCCAGTCACACAACAGAGACGATACTCCGTAAGCACGCAGTTTAATTGGAAGTCGCGAAGAACGTTGTCAAAAGCCTTTGAAAGGCTAAAAATATTGATTCAATTTGACGTCCCCCGTCGATAGCAGTCATTACTTCGTAAAAATAAAGAACTAGTTATGTTTCACAAGAAAGATATTTTCTGGAATTGTGTTGGCTGTTTGTCAATAAATCGTTTTCTTCGAGGTGATTCATAGTGTTGGACAAATTGACGTTAGTGATATGGGTCGGTAATTCGGCGAATGACTCCTGCTTCCTTTCTTGAGTATTGATGTGACTTGTGCAAACGTTCTAGTCCTTATGTACGGATCTTCCTACGACCGAGCAGCTGTGTATGACTGCAAAATATGAACCTATTGTATCAGCATAGTCTGAAAGCAACCTGGCTGGTATACAATCTGACCGAAAACCTGGCCTTTCTCAAGTGCATTAAGCTGCTTCCCTACATCGAAGATGTCTGCTTCTAATTCAGTCTACTCATGTTGGCAGTTATTCTTGTTTCGAATTCTGGATTATTTACTTCGTCTCCTTTCGTGAAGCAATTTTGGAAAACCGCGTTTCGTAACTATGCTTTAGTGGCACTGCCGTCAGTAATATCACGATTGTTATCGAGCAGTGAAATTGTTGATTGCGTCTTGTCAGCGGTGTATTCGAATATCGGGAATAGTTGGTATAGTCAGAAACTTTTGTACATTAGAAGGAGAGAGTGCTTCGAGAAACTAGAAATCCCGAGTGGTGAGGGACGAGTATGGATGGAGGTGCGTTTGGAGGTAACTTTTGTAAGTTTTCTTTGAATAACTCGAAAACCGTGCCTCAGGCGGAAACGTATTCCTGTAAAAATCCTAACTGTTTTAATTTTCCTACAAAAATGTCCTGCTGATTTTCTCTGTATGACTAATAGACTGCGCATAGTGAGAAAGGGAATATGAAAATCTCTTGCATGGTTTATGAATCCCAACTATAACACTGAGGGCTGCATAAAACGACACCTGTAGGGGCAGCTGTACAGTTTGGTCTTCCGAATTTTAGTGGGAGTATGGAAAGTATGTTCCTGTCTTCAGATATATTTCAATTATGCCTACTATACTCACACGTTTCTTGTGAAAACAGCTGATTTTGAACTTGGAGCTTTTGTAGCTGCGATTAGTTCTTTCCGTGGTCTTGTGCTCTCGATGACTTCTATATTAGGTATTCGACCAGTACACGTAGCATTCTGCGGTCGACCTAAATTTCAAATGCCTTTGCGTGATTCAGTAATACGTTCTTAGAAATCCATTTCTACACATCCTACAAGAGATGAACTAAATGTAACATGAAAATATTTGCTGTTTCGCCTTGAGATTTATGTTTTGTTACAAAAAAAGTTATACCATTCTGTGTAAGACGGCTTTTTGTTTACATACTTTGATCTAATTTTCCCGTTACCATTATATATAGATGCCTAACTCGTTTTACGTGTTCACTAGGAGCACTAACATCCATATCGTATTCCTTGATGGCTATTGTGCTTAATGTTGTCATCGTCCATTGTAGTACTTCACATCAGATACCTGTCCCCGCACAAGTTCTCCGTTACTAGATTATGCTTGTCTATTAGGCTCACATGAGATCAAAATGGAAGCTGCAGACGCATCGACAGTTACCAGAAACATAAACTGTTCATAAGTATGATCATAGCATGGGAAACAACCTTTTCTGCCACACAAAATGATAACATTGTGCAAAGTTCATTAGTAAGTGTTATCTAATAGAAGTATCTCCCGACAGAAATGACCCATGGGGTAGTAGCGGAGAGGCTCGCCGAAACTCGTTGCCTTAGACGTAACTTGGGAGGAGCGCTAAAGCTCTAACCCAGAGGATACACAACGGACAGCAAGTTGCTTGGAAGAGGGGTGCCGAGGTCCCACCAACAGTCCGGCCACAGTTACTCTGCCAACTTCGGCAATCCGTCTCTGCCTTAATCCTTTTCTCGTTACTAAGTCACCGTAACCGACTGTGGACAGCTACAATTAGGCAAAGTTTGACACATAAGCCTACTGCTCGGCACTACAGACATTTTCATTGCTGGGAATCTCTCAGTACTTCCCGAATTTTCAGATGTAGCGATGATGCGAGGTCAACAGCATAACCATAGCCCCACAGAAACCTACATCCTTAGTCTTAAAAGGAAAAATGGCACTAAGCAGAAATTCTGAAGTTAAATAAAAACATCACCATTGGCAGACAGTCACATCAAACAATACATAGGAGTCCACTTGGATCTGAAGCTCAGATTCAGACAACACATTTAGACAAGCGGAGGCCTCATGATGATGTCATTTTCGCATCCATCATCTTTTTCGCAGTAAATGTCTGGCAACACTAATATCAGTGGGCGCTGAATAGGTAAAACTTGAGATGTGTACACAGTGGTGTGCTCCTCAGACGCAAAGAAGCCTTGGCATCACGCGAACCCGAGCTCTACTGGTGATCCACGGAAACTACTGAGACGTCGTGGAGCCGTCTACTGATTGTGTAAAGGGGACCAGGTGAAAGTCCAACAAATCGTAACACTTACGGTGCTGGTCATGTATGTAGCTGCCATCACCTGCGGACTGGCTTAAACATATGCTTTTTTGAAAGTTAGAAGTCGTGTGTACAAATATATAGTTGGAATCTCAAAATACTTTCACGTTTATTGATCTTCTTATCTTAAATATACAGATTCTGGCATCGCTAGGGTTAAATCTGAATTCACACATAAGACTTCAATACAATAGTAATTGTCGCAGAACAATACTGAAAACGAGTTCTGGTACTCAGATATATACCCCGTTAAGCAAACGCATGATAATTCTGCTTAAATTTCAGTTACAACCCGTTTTAATCTAAAGAAACACAAGAACAAAGCAAAATTTTGCGTGCATAATGGGGTACACTCTGATACAAATTGAAGAAATATATAGTCCAGCGTTGCACTCATTGGAAACATATGCTCGGATTCCTTTCCTGAGTTACCTGCAGGAAAGCCCTTCACAACAGCACAATCTGCGAAAATAATACAATTAACGCGTAATCCGAATCGTCGCGATATATGTCGTTCCTATCACCTGCAGACCTGCCAAGGACTTTGTAAATCACTTGCTGCAGATTTTTCTCCTCTTCACTGTAAATTATGAACACACAATCAACACAAAAGCACATGAAACGCACAAAACAGAGATAAGGTGAACGTCAGCTAACGACTACTTAAAAGGAGACGATAACAAAGATTCAGAAACAACTAATTTTTCCGGTGATAATGCTGCTACCATCTAGCAAAAACTACGAAGTCTGCAAAGATGATAGACGTTTGCTGGAGCCGTAAATGTACGTTTGACTCTATGGAAAATCATCATAACTGAAGCGATGTAATATTATTCAAATTCGCCGAAATGTTATGTCAGCGGTACGCTAAGTTCAAATCGTTCAAATGGCTCTGAGCATTGTGGGACTTAACATCTGAGGTCATTAGTCCCATAGAACAGTACGCTTGTTCGCCCACTGCTTGAATACTGCTCACCAGTGTGGGATCCGTACCAGATAGGGTTGATAGAATAGATAGAGAAGATCCAACGGAGAGCAGCGCGTTTCGTTACAGGATCATTTAGTAATCGCGAAAGCGTTACGGAGATGATAGATAAACTCCAGTGGGAGACTCTGCAGGAGAGACGCTCAGTAGCTCGGTACGGGCTTTTGTTGAAGCTTCGAGAACATACCTTCACCGAGGAGTCAAGCAGTATATTGCTCCCTCCTACGTATATCTCGCGAAGAGACCATGAGGATAAAATCAGAGAGATTAGAGCCCACATAGAGGCACACCGACAATCCTTCTTTCCACGAACAATACGAAACTGCAATAGAAGGGAGAACCGATAGAGGTACTCAAGGTACCCTCCGCCACACACCGTCAGGTTGCTTGAAGAGTATGGATGTAGATGTAGCTGTAGATGTAGATGTAGATGTAGAAATACTTAAACCTAACCAATCTAAGGACATCACACAAAACCATGCCCGAGGCATGATTCGAACCTAAGACCGTAGCAGGCTCCGGACTGAAGCGCTTAGAACCGCTCTCTCACAGCGGCCGGCGCATGCTAAGTGTTAAACCAAAGATTAACAACTACAGCCCAGTTCCTGAACCGCAAACTGAGAACATGGGAGAACGACTGGGACAACAGTGAAACTGGCATATGAGTCCACTAAATTTCCCATGGATTCGCCACGCAAACCCTAGCCAGGGCATGGCACATTACCTAATCCGACACTGCCGATATCGAATTTACCTCTACTGATTCAACAGAAAAGACAATGACATTTGTTAGTGTGATCATACGGGAACATAAAACCACAATATTTTTAAGTGTAAAGCCTGTAAGGCAATTAGGGAACCACTATACGAACTTTTAAGAAATTACCAATGACAAACAATTATGGACAATGTCGCTAACACAATTTTGCGATATTAAAAGACAAAGTTGCCAGGGTACGATAGTTAGAAAAGCCCTCCCGTATCGCACAGCACCACCATAGAATGTAAGTAACAAAGTCGAGCTAGTCCATAGACACACACACACACACACACACACACACACACACACAGACAGACAGACAAACAAACAAATAAAGATCGGCCGATGTATAGTTCAATTCTCTGTGAGAGGTACACTGAAGAGCCAAAGAAACTGGTACACCTGCCTAACATCGTGTAGAGCCCCCGCGCACACACTGAAGTGCCACAACACGACGTGGCATGGACTCTAATAATGTCTGAAGTAGTTCTGCAGGAGTGAAACCATGAATCCTTCAGGACTGTCCATAAATCCGTAAGAGCACGAAGGGGTAGGGGTCTCTTCTGTACAGCACCTTGCAAGGCATTCCAGATATGCTCAACAATGTTCATATCTGGGATGTTTGGTGGCCAGTGGACGTGTTTAAACTCAGAAAAGTGTTCCTGGAGCCACTCTACAGGAATTCTGGACGTGTGGTGTGTCGCATTGTCCTGCTGGAATTGCCCAAATCCGTCGGAATGCACATTGGACAAGAATAGATTCAGGTGATCAGACAGGATGCTTACGTACGTGTCGCCTTTCAGAATCGTATCTATATATATGTCACCTGTTATAGTCGTATCTAGACGTATCTGGGTTCCCATATCATTCCAACTGCATACGCCCAACACCATTACAGATCCTCCTCCGACTTCAACAGTCCCCTGCCGACATGCAGGGTGCATGGCTTCATGAGGATGTCCCATATCCGTACACGTCCATCAGCTCGAAACAATTTGAAACTCGTCCGACCACGCAACAAGTTTATAGGCATCAACAGTCGAAGGTCGGTTTTGACGGGCCCAGGCAAGGCGTAAAGCTTTGCATGCCGGGGTGGCCGAGCGGTTCTAGGCGCTACAGTCTGGAACCGCGCGACCGCTACGGTCTCAGGTTCGAATCCTGCCTCGGGCATGGATGTGTGTGATGTCCTTAGGCTAGTTAGTTTTAAGTATTTCTAAGTTCTAGGGGACTGATGACCTAAAAAGTTAAGTCCCATAGTGCTCAGAGCCATTTGAACCCGTAAAGCTTTGTGTCGTGCGGTCATCAAGGGTACACCAGTGGGCCTTCGGCTCCGAAAACTTATATCTATGATGTTTCGTTGAATGGTTTGCACGCTAACACTTGTTGATGGCCCAGCATTGATATCTGCAGCAATTTTCGGAAGGGTTGCACTTCTGTCACGTCGAACAATTCTTTTCAGTCGTCGTTGGTCCAGTTCTTGCGAGATATTTTTCCCGCCGCAGCGATGTCTGAGATTGTTGTTTTACTGAATTGCTGATAGTTACGGTAGGCTCGTGAAATGTTGGTACAGGAAATTACCCACTTAATCGCTACCTCGGAGATGCTGTGCCCCGAATACAGCAAATCTTGATAACCTGCCATTGTAGCAGCAGGAACAGATCTAACAACTGCGCCAGACACTTATTGTTTTATATAGGCGTTGCCGAGCGCAGCGCCGTGTTCTGCATGTTTACATATCTCTGTCTTCGAATAAGCATGCCTATACCAGTTTCTTTGGCGCTTCCGTGTAGAACGACTACCAATGTGCAGTGTGGTGGTGTTTGCGTTTAGTGGTGCTACCAGGCCTCATAGGGTAAGTAAGTGGCGCGGACAGTCATATGTTGAGTGATTGTCGTAAACGGACACAGAGACGCCTTGTTCTCATATGAGACAGAGGTGCCCTGTTCTCATATGAGACAGCGTTTCAACACATAAAACAGTTTGAAAGCGACGTCATTGTGGGTCTTCATTTGTCCGGCTGGTCGATGGTGCAGTATACTGATTTGGAGGCCATTCAGATGTGACAGTAGCCTGATGCTGGACGGCATGATATTGTGATGGCAGGCATATTCGTGGTCAAGTCTCTGGTCAACCACGTCTGACCACCACAGCGAAGGCTTTCGTGTTGTGCATCAAGCACATCGTAATCCATCACATCTGCACATGCCATCAGAAGTGTAATGGGCTCCCTGCAATATTATGTGTCATCCCACACCATCGATTGGACATTAGTAACAGGAGGACTAGGGAATTACTGTATGACGCGTAGGATGCCGTTAGTGCTACAGCACAAATGGCTACGTTTGGAGAGGTGGAATGACTGGGAACAATGGACTGCTGATAAATGTAGTTGCATTATCTTTAGCGATATATCTAGCTTCAAACACTACTCAGGATGACCATCTTCGGCGAGAACGCCAGTGGCCTGTGGAGAGGCCTCATTCTTCCAATGTTTTGGAGAGGCACAAAGGTGTTACTGCTGGCGCTGTGGAGTGGGGAACTGTGGGGTTTGATTTCAGGTCGCAGATGATACTGATTCAGGGATCTCGGATGGCACAATGGTACTCATGTGTTATGGGTCATGCAGTAGTATCTTGGTGCCATTTTGCATTGTCCGCCTCCGGAGATGAGTGGTCAGCGCGGCTAACTGCCATGCGGAGGACCAGGGTTCGATTCCCGGTAGTAATTGGGATTTTTCCTTGTTGAGAGGACTCTTACAGGTGAACTCAGCCTCGTGAAGCCAACTAAGGAACTACTCGACCGATTAGTAGCGGTTCCGAGGTCAAGAAACCCGGAAACAAACGGGAAGAGCGGTTTGCTGACCCTATGCCCCTCCATACCGCATCGGATGACGTCTTTGTCTGAGGATGACGCGGTGGTTTGTCGGACCTGGTTGATCCAGCCCGTCTACCGGCAGAAAGTGGAACTTCACCATTTTTCATCAGAACAATATTCATCCACACATGGCGCGCGCGTCTATGAACTTCCTGCGTTATGTTGAGGTACACCCGTGTACAGCAAGATTCACCGACCTATACCCTATGGAACAAATGTGCTACCATCTCCGAAGTTAGCTCCGTCCCAATTCCAATAGCCGGGATATCAAGAACCATTTACAATAGTTTTTCGGCAGCTTCCCTCTGAGAAGGGTACAAAGGTTTTACGACACCCTCCCAGCCGAATCAGTGGACGCATTCAGACCAGAGTGGCGACCGACAGGCATACCTGAGGCACTGCCCAGCGCATCTGTGCAAAGCTTCATCGGACTTCAACTGTGGTTTCCGTTTCACACCCCATCGGACCTTACTTTTCGGGTATACATATATACACTTACTAGCAAAGCTCGTAGAAAAAGCTCGTATAAGGGGAGGAGAAAACGAAATGAAACTTCACAGACTGAGACTGTATGTCATGTTATTTAAGTGATTACACTATCGTGTCAAAATTACAAAGAACTTAGCGGTATGAGCCTCATTGTCACTGTGAGACTGCAGCCACTCTGGTCTGAATGCGTCCACTGATTCGGTCGGGAGGGTGTCATAAAACCTTTGTGCCCTTCCCAGAGGGAAGCTGCCCAAAACTATTGTAAATGGTTCTTAAAATCCGTATAATGGCTCTTACTATTAAGGGGTCATTCATAAGAACCTCTGGGTTTTCAGTAGATGACTGTGCGCAAACTACAGAAAACTGAGACACATCCCTGGATAGAACATGTCTCCATGTTTCCATATGTCTCACATGCCTTGGCATAGATGCAGAGCGCGCTTCTAGGTGGCAAGGATCAGTGTGCCGGTTGTTAGGCTGTCCCGACAGACGACCACTAGGTGAATACCAGGCTGGTACCCAATTTTCACCCCATTTACGTTATTCGCATACATTTCTAAAATCTCACGCTCGTTTTTCCATGTGTCTTACATGCCTTGGCATAGATGCAGAGCGCGCTAATAGGTGGCACGCACGTTGTAACGTAACGTAAACGTAAACACCAATTGCAGATTAGGCCCTAAGCCACTGCCGACTACTACCTGAAATGAAGTAGGAGGAGCGTCCTATGATTGTGGGACATGTAGTCAGCATATCGCCAATCGCTCCATACGTCATTGCAGTAGATGAATCCGGTTGATTTCGCTGCTTCTTTATTCAGGAATACCTCATTTATCGTCACCAGACATCCCCACCTCAAAAAAGCCGAGTAACCGGAAACCGAATCCTGGTGCGCCAGCACCCAAGGCAGTAACGCTAACCATTCGGATACACAGGCGATTCGCGTATCACAACATGCCGAAAAATCATACACTCCGTATTGTCGCATCGATTGAGTTAGCGCCTACAGATAGTCAACCAAGCAGACAGTTATCGAAAGCGGGATACTGTCGTTGTGCCATCCCAGGTGACTTAAGTGAATTGAACACAAGTTTTGACGTCCGATACGTGAAAAACATTGCCCATACTGAGTACCTGTCGTGTCAGTCAAAAACGTGGAGACATGCCGTGCCACTGTTGTGTGTCCATTTTCTGTGTGTCCTGTAGTTTTTGTACAGTCATCTTCTGAAACACAGGACCTACTTATGAATAACTCTATTGTCTCTCTTGTACTCATTTCTCTTTTGAAACTCTAATTTTCCATATTTTAGTCAGTACATATCCGTAAAGTCTCTCAAGTAATATTGTTCCTGATACACAATATTGGTTTACCATTATTTAATCATTTTTATTGTTATTATTATTTATATTGTTTGATACAGTTATTACTTTTAAATACTATATTTATTATTGTTATTATTATTTACGTTATTTGTTATTATCAATACTATGCTCAGTTACAACATTTTAATGAACTGAAGTAAGCAAGAACCATAAAAAATGTTAACAACACAACATGTTATATACGTAGAGAGAGTAGGTCTAAACGAACATGGAGAAGAGAAAATAGGACTTTTTTTTTAAATTCATTGGCTATGCATGTATCTTAGACAACTGGGATAGTCTACATTGATAGGTGCTGTGCTCGTGAGAAGTACCCACGAAATTCGTGCGAACCCATTTAACATTCCATGAAAGACATCTTCCCGATGACTATACAAATTTCTTCACGTAGACAGAGAGAAAATGTAACGTTAATTACTATACGTATAATTCTACAAAAGAATAGCACGTCCTCCGCTTATGAGCCAGTTAAAAGCACTCATAACATTCAAATATTCGATACCTGCGACGAGGCTAACTGAACTTTTAACCATGAGACTTTTGTCCATTTGATGTCGTGGAGAGACTTTCGCCAACGCGTAGCCTAAAAATTGTTGCGTAACCGTGGAACCCAACTTTCCCTCTATATGTTTTGAAATAACGCAAATGACTTACCTGAGGATCACAAAGGAGTTTCTTGTAGGCAGAATCAAAAGAACATTCCATCATGTTATGATGTAAACATTGCATGGCTCTGGAGTAATAAACTATAGACCTTAACCATTCTTTTAAGATCAGGAATTTTAAGTGGCTACCTCCAATGTGAAAATGCTGCTTCTGGTTTCCACATTTCCAACTGATTCTTCTGTATGCAACTGTCACCACGTTAGATAGTAACAGCTGGTGAAATAAAAATCAAACTCCCGATAAAAATAAAAACTTTTCCTGCACAGAGTGTTTAAAGGACTCCAGCACCACTTGCCTCATCGCTCGAGCTACACTTTGTCATTCACACATGCGGAACTAAACAGCTTTTGTACTTGCTCTGAGTCTGCATCGAGAGCCACCAAGCGAAAAGATAGCTTTTTCGCTCCTCAGTGTTAAGAAAACTTCAGGGTAACTCTCTTCAATTAAGGAAAGGAACACTGCTGTTATTTGATGGCAAAGCGCTGAAGTTTTAATGAAACGTACCTCGTAGTTTTACAGGTTTGCAAACAATGCGGACGTAGATAAAACTACAAGACAATCTCGCATTTCCTCAGGCAATAGCTGAAAGCTTCGTGAAAGTATCCTCATGTTTTCCAACACCGTCTTTCTGAGTCGTATTTGGACAGAGGAAAACCGCAAGTTTTCTTGCGCTAATTTGCACGAGGCCAAAGTTTCAAGGTGAGGAGGAGGGAGGAGGATGTCTAGGTCAGTAATCTTTACTGTCTTTTAGTGCAACGGGAAGCTACCTATGTTTCGAAGTATTAATCGCTCTGTTTGTTCTTAATAGTAAACATCCTGCAGCATTTACTGGCAAATTTTGTTTAATCTTCCTACGGGGTCAGAATGGGTATTATATGAAACATTTGTTTACTCTGTGTTAACAGCAAAAAAACGGGCTATTCCCTAAGAGGCTAGGACTGAGAATAATATTTGGGAAATCCGAATGCATGTACGTATTTTCATTTCCAAAATTTACCGGTGATTTCTGTTGTGTTACTCAAGCTGCAGCGCAAGAAAACTGAATATTCTAGGATTAGAGCCGAATAGTAGTTGCGATGTTGATGTTTTATCGTCACCAGAAGATAAGGAGTAGGAAATTCGACAGGAAAACAGCCTTGTACTCGATTTATAACTCGTGGAAAGCTGTTCAGTGAAACACACAGATAAATCCAGAATTTGTGCGTATCGTACAGCCGTATCATAAGGAATAATAACAAGAAAACATATTGCTGATATTGGCTTTTGTCTTTCTAGGCCATGGTGATTGAACAGCAGTTGTAAAACCGAAAACACGTTAGTAAAAATATTATACATGTTTGCTTGCTTTTTACTCTTAAATATTAAATTATTCTATTAAGTGGCTACGGATGACTCAATTATGACGAATCGTAATAAATTTCAATTTCAATTATGGTTCAATATGAGTAAAAAAATATCATACTTCTTCCTGGAAGTCATTGCTTCGGAATGCTATGCACAGAGAAATGTACCTGCTGGATCAGAAAGGAGAAATTATTGCTAGTGGATTTGTAGAAAGTACATTCGTGGCATTGGTTGAGAGAGATAAATGAAAGCAACGAAAAGCCTTCTTCAAGAGGAAGCGCCATATCGGGATCTGAACTTATCTAAGCCTTGACTTCGATATTGCACCGCTACACTGAAACTGAATGAATAATATGCAGTGCAGTGCAGTATAAAAATATATAAGTAAGTATATAAATAAAAAAGAAATCTGAGCACGTAACATCAGTCACCGCGTACCCAAAGCGATTACAAACTGCTCTTCTATGAAGAGCGCGTTGAGATCCACTACCACGAATCCTCCATAAATTTATTAGGATAAAGGTAAGACTGAGGCACTTGAATAGAAGCTACGCATGGTAGGCGCCCCTTCGAAGGATTTTCATGTCGAAACACATTCGGGTAAAACAGCATTACTAGCTTGTCCTTTGCCAAGAATCAGATAAGAACTGCTGCCTGAATTTCTACCACCAACACTGCACGTTAAACATACTGAGAAACATACTCGACAACAGATTGCCAACTTCGAGATCTCTGAGCCTATAATTTTGTCTTATTCGTAACTATTTTTGACGTAAAGTATACTCAAGTAACTAACATCCAGATTCAAATTAGTCACAAAGTTTACAGGTTGAGCAAGGCGAAAGTGCTGACAGGAAGCACAGATCTATGTCCCCTCTTGTAACTGATGCATAATGCTTTCAGAAATCTTCACATCACTGATCGCAATTACCGCCCCCATCAAGTGTTATATCAGATATTTCTCTCCAACATTAACTGACTTGCGAAATGTTGAAGACATATTTATTTCTGTAGATATGTAATAAAGATTTAGATTCTACTGTGATTGTTTTTATTCAGTTGAAACTTATAATTTTTCTGATCAGAGCTAAAAGAAAAATAAGAGCAAAGGCGAATGCATTGCCAGCATGTTGCTGATGTTGCTACCAGATTTTACACTGTAGGCGTGGAAGATTTAGGCACTTTGTAACTCATATTCAATGGAAACCCCTCACGAGGTGAACAGTGCCTTGCGACTGAATAAGAACAGAAGGCACTACTGTTTATAGCGAGGTTAAAGGAACTGGTGAACAGAATTTCGGACCAATATCTCCCACGTCACTCTGCTACAGTGTCCAAGCGAACGTCCTATGCGCAAATATAATGATATTTCTCGAGAAAAAAGAAACTTCTCAAAAGGAACTAACAGTGGTCCAATACATACCACTACGGTGAAGCAAAGCTCGCCACGGCCACATTTTATGTCTTGTAAGTAGATTTTATATCTTGCAAGTAGAAGATCATTACTGTTGACGTTGTGCCATATTAGTGGCTGATATCCACGATTCGAATAAACTTAGTATTTTACTATATGTGTGACTGCTTCATATCTCATGAGAGAGAGCGCCGGGCGAGCTAAATTAATTGGCTGCTGTTTCTGAGACTCGTGAGCGAACAGTTGTGGTAAAAGGAGACGAGGGCGTGAAAGGTTTCAGCATTGCCACGTCTCAAAGTGTGCATGCTCTACTGGGTAGGCAAACTGATTCCAAGTTCAGACAAGTATTGTGTTCCAACTTAAGCAGTCCAAGAAACTCGGGGCAATTGTGCAGGTAACTTTGTGTAGCCATGAGTACGAGTCTGCGGCCGAGCGATGTGAAAGTTTCCAGCCAAGGCGAGAAAACCCCTAATGTTGAAGGAATAGGGACTGAGTTTGCCACTACCCTGCCCCAGGACAAGTGTGTTAGCGCAGCCAGAGGTAGTTCCTACCATTCTATCCTGTTGTATGTAGCAAATCTGAGGAAACAAATCGCAAGGTAATTTTATCGTAAAATGCCTGTGGGTTTAACAAACGAAAGCTTTAATACATCTCACACGGTGCAAACCTGTACGTGAGACTGGTGATCCTCAGCAGTTTAAGATAGTAACATTTACATGTGAATAAACTAGTCATGTGTATGAAATGCCTACAGATTGATTACAGGTTGTATGGAGAAGCAGCTCATAATGATAGGACAAACACATTCAGTAGTGGCAGAGCTATATAAATTATTCTTACGATAATTTTAAGAACAGTTAGTAGTGATAAACCCTGAAACAGGAAAAGAGACGAGAGAGCAGAGAAATCAATCGATTCACGGAGAAGACGGGAACTGAATAAGGCAGAAAAACATCAATAGAAAATAAAAATTAACGGCGAGTCTGGGGATAAAAGAGAAGGATGGAAGCGATAATTCCAGGGGAAATGGAGACAGAGCGTAACGAGTAGGAAGTAGAAGAGAAAAACAGGGAACGGAAAGAAAATAGGTAACTGGAAGCAGAAAAAACCAGGAAGATGGCTTGAAAAGTGGCTACAAATGTAACAGGGGACGAGAAGCACATAAGGAGGAAAAACGGTGGGAGGCGGACCGTAAGTTGCTTAGCAGATACTTGATTCAATAACTTAAACTGGAGCAAGAGACTTTTAAAAGGTAAGTACAACAGCAAGTATCGTTATGAAATTGCTAAAATCCAGCTTCAAAGAGGAAGTTCTTGAAACTCCTGTTGACGTTTTGCCCATGTTAGAAAATTCAGTTTGGGTTTTGTAAACTGGAAAAGAGCAAGATAACTAGCTGAGTAAAACAGGGAAAAGGTTCGATATTATCGCAAACGTAGAAAAAAGGAAGCAAAATAAACTTGAATACAAACTCCCAGGCCAAGAAACGGAATTACGAAAACACATCGCGAAGTCAGTACTGTGATCTACACAATCTTGGAAATTCAGAGCAAAAATTGCGGCATCTTAACGAGGTAGAAATTTATCATTCAGTTTTCGTTCTGGGTTGAAACAGAGCAAATCAGTGATCACGAGTGAATTAACGTAGCGGTTCCAAACGTATCACAAAGTGTGATGCCAGTGGATGGGATACGATGGCAAGAGTACAGGCACTACAGGAAACCCTTAGCAACGAGCAGTCACTATAATGCTAAAATCCAGCTTCAAAGAGGAAGTGAGGTATCACCTTATTCGCGTTTGGAACTCCTGTTGACGTTTTGTCCGCGTTAGCAAATTCAGTTTGGGTTTTGTAAATTCCGCCTTAAGCAAAACATAACGCATTTATTTATTATTCATCCAGCCGCGTTTCCACGTCTGTGTGTCATCTTCTGTGGGTCTCCCCTTACTTCTGGAATTACACTGCCTGTGGAAATTGATTTTCACAGACTTTTTTTGTTACGATTGTACCGTTTTTGACAGTATGTCATATTTTCCGTCCAGTTCTGCAACTCTAATGGCTTTCTCTTTCTGCTGATATTGTTTGAAATGTATTCCATTACTTTTTTTTATATTTCACTCTCACTTCGCAACTGCAAAAACCAATTTTTACAAGCAGTGTGATTCAAGAAGTTAATGTAGGCCCATAGAAAAAATACAGAGGTGTTGAAATATATCTGGGTAAATAAAAAGGAAATAAATTGTTTTGCCGAGTTTAAAAAGCCCAAAACGAAGTCGGGAAACAGGATGCCTGCTTATAGCTGTAACGCAATTCGGGTGATTTCCCCTAAATGACTAATTACAGAAAATATTCCTGACGAATCGACAGTTTTATAGTCACTAAAATACGAGCAATGAATGTTCTCTGGAAGTGGGCTATAGGAGTTAGGCAACAGGTAATCTGTAAAATACATATTTTCGATCAACGTTGAGAAGTGATTATACTAGTAATTGAAGGACTTTGCAGTAATGGTAGCCGAGGAGCTGGCTGATCACCGTTAAAGAGAGCTTAGATTTCGTTAAAAGAATAAGTGAAGCTAGACGACGCCGAGATCGAAATGGAGATAGAAACCTGGCAACGGCGAAATTAGTGTAGTAGAACGATACGAGGTATTACAAATAGGAAAAAAGTGAAAGAAATGGATGTGAGAAAAAATAGAATTTACCTTGAGTAATAGAAGCAGTAGCTGTAATTGTAGTCATCCATGAATCACTTTTACAACGATACTGGGCATGCCGTGGAATTACGGTTTAAGAATAAAAACGTAGTTCATATACTTGGATGTACACTCTGTAAGCCACCTTGCGGCGTGTAGTTGAGGGTACTTCCAATAACACTATCATCCATCCCCCCTCCTCACCCCTTTCTGTCCCATACGCACATTTACGCACTCACATACAAGCCTTGATACCGATGGGAAAGAAAGTCGGTCGTAGCAGTGCAGTAGGAATCATGCGGTATTGCCTCAAGTAATTTCCGGAAACCGTAAATGAGGGTTTCCGGAAGGGTATTTGAGGCTCCATCTATTCAAAACCGTTCACCTACATCTACATCTACATGGATACTCTGCAAATCACATTGAAGTGCCTGGTAGAGGGTTCATCGAACCGCTTTTACAGTAATTCTCTATTATTCCATTCTTGAATTGCCCGCGGAAGAAACGAACACCTGCATCTTTCCGTGCGAGCTCTGATTTCCCTTATTTTATTATGATGATCGTTTCTCCGTGCGTAGATTGGTGTGAACAAAATATTTTCACATTCGGAGGAGAAAGTTGGTGACTGAAGTTTCGTGAGAAGATTTCGCCGCTACGAAAAACGTCTTTGTTTTAATGGTGATCATCTCAAATCCTGTCTCATGCCCGTGACACACTCTCTCCTGTTTCGCGATAATACAAAACGTACTGCTCTTTGTTGAACTTTCTCGATATAGTTCATTAATCCTATGTGCTAAGGATCAAAAACCGCGCATCAGTACTCCAATAGAGGACTAACAAGTGTATTGTAGGCAGTCTCTTCAGTAGATCTGTTACATTTTATAAGTGTTCTGCCAATAAAACGCAGCCTTTGGTTTGCCTTTCCAACAACATTTTCTATGTGTTCTTTCCAGTTTAAGTTGTTCTTAATTGTAATTCGTAGGTAATTTGTTTAATTTACGGCCTTTATATCAGATTGATTTATCGTGTAACTGAAGTTTGCCAAGCATCTGGATTACCTCACACTTTTCATTATTTAGGGTCAATTGCCAATTTTGGCACCATTCAACAGTCTTTCCTAAATCGTTTTGCAATTTGTTTTGATCTTCTGCTGACTTTACTAGACGATAAACAACAGCATCATCTGCAAACGACCTGAGACGGCTGCTAACATTGTCTCCTAAATCGTCTATATAGATATAGAACAGCAGTGGGCCTATAGCACTAACTTGAGGAACGCCAGAGTTCACTTCTCTTTTACTCGATGACTTTCCGTCAATTACTACGAACAGTGACCTCTCTGACATGAAATCACGAATCCAGTCACATGATTGAGACGATATTCCATAAGTACCCAATTTCACTACAACCCGCTTGTGTGGTACAGTGTCAAAAGCCTTTTTGAAAATCTGGAAATACAGAATCAATTTGAAATCCATTGTCAACAGCACACAACACTTTGTGTGTGTAAAGAGCTAGTTGTGTTTCACAAGAACGACGATTTCTAAATCCATTGTGACTGTGCATCAATAGACCGTTTTCTTCGAGGTAATTCACAATGTTCGAACACAATATATGTTCCAAAATCCTGCTGCATATCGACGTTAATGATATGGGCCTGCAATTTAGTGGATTACTCCCATTGTTTTTCTTGAACTTTGGTGTGGCCTCTGCATCTTTCCAGCCTTTGGGTACGGATGCTTCGTCCAGCGAGCGGTTGCTAAGTATGGAACTATTGCATCAGCATGTTCTTAAAGAAACCTAATTGGTACACAGTCTGGACCAGAAGACTTGGTTTTATTGAGGGATTTAAGTTGCTTCACTACTTCGAGAACATCTACTTGTAATTTACTCATGTTGACAGCTGTTCTTGATTCGAATTATGGAATATTTATTTCGTCTTCTTTGGTCAAACAATTTCGAAAGGCTGTGTTTAGTAACTCTGCTTTCACAATACTGTCGTTGATAGTATTTCCATTGCAGAGAAGGCATTGTCTGTGTCTTACCGCTAGCATACTTTACATACGACCAGAATCTCTTAGGATCATTCCCACAAGAAAACATAAGAATAACTTTCTGTATCCCTTTATTAACAAACTGTTTTTTCTCAACTTAACACAAAATGGTTCAAATGGCTCTGAGCACTATGGGACTTAATATCGGAGGTCATCAGTCCCCTAGAACTTAGAACCACTTAAACCTAACTAACCTAAAGACATCACACACATCCATGCCCAAGGCAGGATTCGAGCCTGCGACCGTGGTAGTCGCGCAGTTCCGGACTGAAGCGCCTAGAACCGCTCGGCCACTGCGGCCGGCGACTTAACACAAATGGTCTCCTCTGACTGATACTGAAACTCAAAAAGACTAAGAGCAGGGACGTAAATAATCTACTACACCTCTTAGAATAACCGGAAAGTTCACCGAACTCTTGACAACACAATCCTATTACTGTAGTACCAAAAGATATTCTCTGTGGTTTGCTACTCTCTTCCCCCTTGACCGAACTCTGGGCAAACTCGAAGTTCACGCTCCCACTGGGAGAAATAAGTCTGAAGAGAATGAAATTTTAGCTTCCGGCGAGACCGATATTAATTTCGAAGTCGCTTCATTCTCACCGAAGCAGTCTGACAGTAACGAATGATACCAACAGTTTCCGCTAGCACGTCGCCGAGCTTAGCGCCATACGGAGGCGAAGGCGGTGTGCGGTCGGAAGCGGTGCTGGGTCGGTGGCTGATGACATCACTTGGCTCCTTCGACGGAACTGTCTGGAACGGGACCGGCGTGGTCCTATGTACTCGCATGGCGGAGATAAAATTCATTTGACTGGCTTCACCTGACACGGGGGATGCAGGAGCGACCCCTTTCGCGGTTGACCGCGCCACCTGTTCTTTGTGTGTGGTGTACACAAAGGCCCTCAGCGGGCCGGGCTGCAAATTTCTTGGCTCACCGGACTGCAATGGTTCTGTAGTAGGAGCTGAGCTTGCTGCAGCTCGCCTGGCAGAGGTGTGTCGCAGGATGGCGTTTTGGCCTGGTAACTTCCGCGACGCGCCAATAACTACACTGCCCGACAAAGAAACTGATATAGGCATGCGCATTCAGATACAGAGATATGTAAACAGGCAGAACACGGCGCTGCATTCGGGAACGCCTATATAACACAACATGTCACTGGCGCAGTTGTCAGATCGGTTACTGCTGCTACAATGGCAGGTTGTCAAGGGTTAAGCCAGTTTGAACGTGGTGTTTTAGTCGGAGCTCGAAAGATGTCACGCAGCATCTCCGAGTGGCGATGAAGTGGGGATTTTGATACACGAGTGCGACCATTTCAAGAGTGTACCTTGAATGTCAGGAATCCAGTAAAATATCAAATCTCCGACATCGCTGCGGCCGGAAAGAGAGCCTGCGAGAACAAGACCAACGACCACTGAAGAGACTCGTTCACAGTGACACAAGTGCAACCCTTCAGCAAACTGAAGCAGATTTCAATGCTGGGCCATCAACAAGGGCCAGCGTGCGAACCATTTAACGAAATATCATCGATATGAGCTTTTCGAGCCAAAGACCCAATCGTGTACCCTCGATGACTGCACGACACAACGCTTTACACCTCGCCTGGGCCCCTCAACACCGGAACTGGACTATTGATGACTGGAAACATGTTGCCTGGTCTAACGAGTCTCGTTTCAAATGATATCGTGTGGGTGGACTTGTACAGTTATGGAGACAACCTTTCATGGACCATGCATGTCAGCAGGGGACTGTTCATGCTGGTGGAACTCTGTAATTGTGTGAGGCGTGTGCAGTTGGATTGATATTGGACCCATGATACGTCTAGATATGACTCTGATAGGTGACACGTACGTAAGCATCCTGTCTAATCAACTACATCCATTCATGCCCATTGTGCATTCCGACGGACTTGGCCAATTCCAGCAGGAGCCCAAACGTGCAGAATTGCTACAGAGTGACTCAAGGAACACTCTTCTGAGTTTAAACACTTCCGCTGCCCACCAGACTCCCCAGAGATCTCCACCCCCTCGTACTATTAAGGATCTATGGTTAGCCAGGATTCGTGGTGTCAGTTCCCTTTAGCACTACTTCAGACATTAGTCGAGTCCATGCCACGTCGCGTTGCTGCACTTCCGCGTGCTCGCGGGGGCCCTATACGATATTAGGCAGGTGTACCAGTTTCCTTGGTTCTTTAGTGTATTAACACTTCTATCCCACTGTGAGACAAGACGTGAAAAAGTGTTTACGATGGCCTATGGAACCATGATTGTACCCAGGCGTGGGCCTCTTTGTCAGAAGCAAATGGATAATACAAATGTCTTTCTTAAACGCTTCAAAAACATGTAAATCGCATGGGGAGAGATTGGGACTGTGTGGGGATATGAAAGGGCTTCCCATCGAAAGGTTAACAACGTGATCGGAACAACGTGAGAAGTCATGACGAACTTTTTCTTTGACTGAAAGGGTCCGCTTCTCGTTGACTTTATTGAACATGGCGCCACGAGTAACGGTCAGCGGTACGTGGATCCTTTGAAAAATCTGAAGGACGCCTTCGAGTTCAAACGCCTAGAAATGTTCACCAGGGTGGCATCATTCTGCTGCAGGATTATGCCCACCCACATCTTACCTACGTTTTTGCGAGGACGCTGCAAAAGTTCCGCTGGAAACCCCTTATACATTGTCCATATTGTCCCGATCTCTCACCATGTTATTTGCATATTATTAGAGCCCAGAAGAAAGACATTTGCGGCCATAGATTTTCTTCGGTCTAAGAGGTGTACGCCTCGGAATAATCATTGTTCCGTAGATAACCGAAAACTTTTTCCACGTCGGCAACAGTTAGAGCAAGACAACAACTTTGTGTTACCAATTAACTACTTCAGCTCCATCAAACCATCGGTGCAAGATGACAACTAAGTAAACATCCTAAAACATATTGTTCTGCCCGTCTTTGTCTAAAGACAGTGAAGTGCAAACACACAGTGTTGGTAACATGGACCAAATGTGCGTACATTACTCTGCAAGGTTGTCTGCAGAGGAGTTAGGAGACAGTTCTCCTACGATGTGTTGCCATATGGGAATGATTAACTTAGAGCCCACTGCAGCTTGTGCAGAGCTCCAAAACTTCAGAGAGCATAAGAATGACTATACTATCAACTCCATTACTACATTAGCTATCGGTGCCTGATCAGGACAGAATGCGAATAAATCGCTCTGATCGATTAGTTATTGTTAGTATTACAGTAAATGAAAAAATGCAGATGTAAACATCACTAATCACACAACAGTGAATTATAGTGACATAGTGACATTTAAGAAGGAGAAACGCTGGTAGGCTGCTTCAGCGACGAGATGCACTGCGACAAAGCGTGTGTGTGGACTCCAGTGTAGGTACTGATGTTTTACGAGATTTGTCTTCAGCCTTTTTTATGATAGAGAAGGGATTACATTTACCGAAATTGTGGAATAGATCATTTTAGTGTCGGTAATCAATAAGACATGAAACTAAGATCAAGTTTATGTACATCTACATCTACATGACTACTCTGCAATTCACATTTAAGTGCTTGGCAGAGGGTTCATCGAACCAAAATCATACTATCTCTCTACTATTCCACTCCCGAACAGCGAGCGGGAAAAACGAACACCTAAACCTTTCTGTTCGAGCTCTGATTTCTCTTATTTTATTTTGATGATCATTCCTACCTATGTAGGTTGGGCTCAACAAAATATTTTCGCATTCGGAAGAGAAAGTTGGTGACTGAAATTTCGTAAAAAGGTCTCGCCGCGACGAAAAACGTCTATGCTGTAATGACTTCCATCCCAACTCGTGTATCATATCTGCCACACTCTCTCCCCTATAACGTGATAATACAAAACGAGCTGCCCTTTTTTCCACCCTTTCGATGTCCTCCGTCAATCCCACCTGGTAAGGATCCCACACCGCGCAGCAATATTCTAACAGAGGACGAACGAGTGTAGCGTAAGCTGTCTCTTTAGTGGACTTGTTGCATCTTCTAAGTGTCCTGCCAATGAAACGCAACCTTTGGCTCGCCTTCCCGACAATATTATCTATGTGGTCCTTCCAACTGAAGTTGTTCGTAATGAAGGCTGAAGAAAGGGTTTGATTTGTTGGGGGGATTCTGGGAAAGTACAGTACATCCATTAAGCGTACCGCATACAAGAAATTAGCACGAAACATTCTAGTATTTGTGGAACTTGTAAAGCAAGCAGACAAACACTTGAATGAACAACTCAGACGTGACGAGAATACAAGCTTTCTACAGGTGAATGCAGAAAACTGAATAGGTATATCACATAAATAGTGAACAGGCACTGAACAGAATGACAGATAACAGAAACTTATAGCTTAACTTCGCTAAGAGAAGAGACTGGTTGATAAGACGCCACCCGAAGCATCAAGGAAACGTTAATTGTTAATGGAGGGAAGCGTGGCGTTAGAAACTGTAGAGGGAGACCAAGGCTTGAATTCAATAAACAAGCTCAAATTGGCACGACTGCATTTGCGGGCGCTGCGGGCGCCGATACAAGCTCTGCCGGAAGCCACGGCAGTCCTGTTGGCCTATCAGGTCAGGCGGCCGCTCTTTAAAGCCAACAGCTCCCATCCCCCCCCCCCCCCCCCTCCCCCAAGCCCATCTTGCGATTTCTCCGCGTTACGGTGTAGACGTAGCTGAACGGGGTTGTCTTGGTTCTGAATTGGATCTTGGTTTGCCCTTACGATTTGTTATTCTGTCGTGTCCTCTCCGTCGCTCCCTCGTATTGTCCACCTATTGTTCTCCGGCAACTCGCTGTTGACGCTCTCGGCAAGTGGGCTGAAAACTACTGATTCCGAAGTCATTTCTGGACTTGTCCGCTTCCGGTCGTTATACAAATGGATGTAGGTTGATGTGGCTATGCAAAGATATAGAGTTCGTACAGAATAGTGTTACTTGGGGAGCTTCATCTCATTAGACTGTGAACTAAAGACTGATACAACGACAACAAGGAAAACCCAAAGTAGGACTGAAAGCGGACGTAGAAGATAATGAAAGCTGCACTGCTAGCATCGCAAGAGGTCGGGGTAGCTCAGATGCAATTATACTCGAAGAATGTAAATAGGTTAGTACATATGCGATGGCGTTCTCGCAAAAAAAATAATTAAATTTAAAGAATTAGTATTAGAGAGAGACAGTCGAAAAATTCTACGCTCTTCGAGGTCATGTGAATATGATATGAGAAGATAAAACACGTACCGAGGCACACAGACAGCCTTTACTCGTCCGGGCATAAGCGAAGGAAATGAGACGTATTTTCTAATAATGCTACAAAATACCTTGAGCCATGTACAGTACAGTAGCTTGCGGTATGTATGTAAATACAATATCTCATCGGAAGTATTCGGACTCCTCTAAGTAGTGCGGGACTGGCCACCAGATATCACAAGAGGTAGAATAAACAATATACACACATTAAAAAAGTTTTACATCACCTCGGTTCCGAGACTTCCGGAACCTGTACAGAACATAAACATCATTCCCGACCTCTTTATTGCTCATGAAAACCACACATTGCATATTGTACCACCATACAACGAGACCTACAGAGGTGGTGGTCCAGATTTCTGTGCACACTCATACCTCTAATACCCAGTAGCACGTCCTCTTGGATTGATGCATGCCTGTATTCGTCGTGGCATACAAATTCATCAAGGCACTATTGGTCCAGATTGTACCACTCCTCAACGGCGATTCGGCGTAGATCCCTCGGAGTCGTTGGTGGGTCACTTCGTCCATAAAAAGCCCTTTTCAATTCATCCCAGGCATGTTCGATAGGGTTCATCTCTGGAGAGCATGCTGGCTACTCTAGTCGAGCGATGTCGTTATCCGAAGGAAGTCATTCACAAGAGGTGCACAACGGGGGCGCGGATTGTCGCCCATGAAGATGAATGCCTCGCCAATATGCTGCCTATATGGTTGCACTATCGGTCGGAGGATGGCATTCACCTATCGTACAGCCATTACGGCGCCTTCCATGACCACCAGCGGCGTACGTCGGCCCCACATAATGCCACCCCAAAACAGCAGGGAAGCTCCACCTTGCTGCACTCGCTGGACAGTGTATCTAAGGCGCTCAGCCTAACCGGATTGCTTCGAAACATGTCTCCGACGATTGTCTGGTTGAAGGCATATACGACACTCATCGGTGAAGAGAACGTGATGCCAGTCCTGAGAGGTCCATTCGGCATGTTGTTGGGACCATCTATACCGTGCTGCATGGCGTCGCGGTAGCAAAGATAGACCTCCTCGTGGACGTCGGGAGTTAAGTTGTCCATCATGCAGCCTATTGCGTACAGTTTGAGTCGTAATACGACGTCCTGTGGCTGCACGAAAAGCATTATTCAACATGGTGGCGTTGCTGTCAGGGTTCCTCTGAGCCATAATCCACAGATATCGGTCATCCACAGCAGTAGTAGCCGTTGGGCGGTCAGAGTGAGGCATGTCATCCACAGTTCCTGTCTCTCTGTATCTCCTCCATGTCCGAACAACATCGCTTTGGTTCACTCCGAGGCGCCTGGACGCCTCCCTTACTGGCACAAAGTAACAATGCGGACACGATCGAAACGCGGTATTAACCGTCTAGGCATGGTCGAACTACAGACAACACGAACCGTGTTCCTCCTTCCTGGTGGAATGATTGTAACTGATCGCCTTCGCTGCTCATACATGGTTGTTAACAGTTTTGGATGGGTTGAGTGACATCTCTGAACAGTCAAAGGGACTGTGTCTGTGATAAAAAAAATCCACAGTCAACATCTATCTTGTGTTGTTGGTAGCGAACCATTAACAGCAGAATGGGTCGGTATAGAGAGCTCAGTGACTTCGAATGCAGACTAATCATTTGATGTCACCTGAGTAACAAACACATGACGACCACTTCACCCCTTCTAAGGTTTCGAGTGTCGACTGTTGGTAAACTGATTGTGATTATCTTTGCTGAGGTTGAATGTAAGAAATTGCATCGAGTAGCGGATGGAATCAGTCTGAGTTCTAAAGAGCTATCAGGAGTCCATCTAGCTTAATAATTGTGCTTATGCAGTTACAAAGAATGAGGTACAATGGTCGAGCCACACGGTACCGTAGTCAGCGCTAAGCTACGCTTCAGGTGGCGTAAAGAGCATCGCCACTGGATATTGGATGGCTGGAAACGAATGATTTAGAGTGATGAATCACGTTATATCTGTGTTAAACCCGGGATTTGGCGAATGTCTGTAAAACTGTACGTGCTATCGTATGTAGTGTCCATAGCGTCTAGGCGCTACATTCTGGAACCGCCGAACCGCTGCGGTCTCAGGTTCGAATCCTGCCTTTGACATGGATGTGCGTGATGTCCTTAGGTTAGTTAGGTTTAAGTAGTTCTAAGTTCTAGGGGACTGATGACCTCAGAAGGTAAGTCCCATAGTGCTCAGAGCCATTTCAACCATTTTTTTGTCCACAGCGAAGTATCGAAAAGGTGATGTTACAGTGTGGTTGTGTTTTTCGTGGTCCTGTTATTGGCAGTAACTTGTTGCCATTACGAAAAGCCCAAATGACAGAATTGTGCACTGCTTGCAGTACAGGAACTGTCTGAAAATGATAACTGTATGTATCAGCATGATGGTGTCATAAAGCAGCATCTGCGAGGCAATGGTTTCTGGACAATAGCGTTCCTGAAATGGACTACATTGTCCAGATTCTTGACCACAACCCAGTCGAAGACCTCTGGAATGGGTCGAAACGTCGATTTCGCCCCAGTCCCCAGTTCCAACCTACTCTGACCACACCTCTTGGGGAAGAATGAGCTTCCATTCCTCGACAGATTGCTCACTGAAAGTACTGAACAGCAGAGACATATGACTATTAGAATGTAAAATGATAGGAGACCGCTCCAGGCTGCCTATGAGAAAGCAGATTCGAGGGAGTTTGGGCAAGAGCTGCACAGCAGAACCAGAGAGCGGACTGACGTCGTGATATGGCCTCTAGTTTTAGAGCGTAGCATTTTATGCCAGAGAAGATGGTGTTGAATTTATATCTATAAAGGACAATATTTATTGTTGGTTTACAAACGTGTCAATAAGAAACGAGACGAATTTATATTTAATTAAAGCGTTGTCGAGTTATTGGGTACTGGTTTATTCATGCCACTAAATTTAAAGCAATATGGGACTAAAATAAAAGTGTTCAATTTAACAAAGTGTTGTCATGAAAGTAATTTACACCCTATAACAGTGTCTTGAAATGAGGATGTAAGATGAACATCAACAAAAGCAAAACGAGGGTAATGGAATGTAGTCGAATTAAGTTGGGTGATGCTGAGGGAATTAGATTAGGAAATGAGACACTTAAAGTAGTAAAGGAGTTTTGCTATTTGGGGAGCCAAATAACTGATGATGGTCGAAGTAGAGAGGATATAAAATGTAGACTGGAAATGGCAAGGAAAGTGTTTCTGAAGAAGAGAAATTTGTTAACATCGAGTATAGATTTAAGTGTGAGGAAGTCGTTTGTGAAAGTATTTGTATGGAGTGTAGCCATGTATGGAAGTGAAACATGGACGATAAATAGTTTGGACAAGAAGAGAATAGAAGCTTCTGAAATGTGGTGCTACAGAA
The DNA here is from genome assembly GCF_023897955.1 of Schistocerca gregaria. NCBI lineage: Eukaryota > Metazoa > Arthropoda > Insecta > Orthoptera > Acrididae > Schistocerca > Schistocerca gregaria. The sequence continues at coordinate 766,884,080 of NC_064931.1, read as the reverse complement.
GAATGCTGAAGATTAGATGAGTAGATCACATAACTAATGAGGAAGTATTGAATAGGATTGGGGAGAAGAGAAGTTTGTGGCACAACTTGACCAGAAGAAGGTTCAAATGGTTCAAATGGCTCTGAGCACTATGGGACTCAACTGCTGTGGTCATTAGTCCCCTAGAACTTAGAACTACTTAAACCTAACTAACCTAAGGACGTCACACACATCCATGCCCGAGGCAGGATTCGAACCTGCGACCGTAGCAGTCGTACGGTTCCTGACTGCGCGCCTAGAACCGCGAGACCACCGCGGCCGGCGACCAGAAGAAGGGATCGGTTGGTAGGACATGTTCTGAGGCATCAAGAGATCACCAATTTAATATTGGAGGGCAGCGTGGAGGGTAAAAATCGTAGAGAGAGACCAAGAGATGAATACGCTAAGCAGATTCAGAAGGATGTAGGTTGCAATAGGTACTGGGAGATGAAGAAGCTTGCACAGGATAGAGCAGCATGGAGAGCTGCATTAAACCAGTCTCAGGACTGAAGACCACAACAACAACAACAACAACTGGTACTAAAAATATTAAGCGCTTGTCTTGTCGTAAGAGAGTGAGCCAAAGGTTTTCGTTGCAGATCACACATTTCCCTATACGATGCCCAAGCATGAAAATGTGTGTTAATAAGGGACAGCAGCGTCGTAAACTGTAAACAGAAACTTGTTTGTGTGTAAGATATGAGTCGTCAAAATGTGGCGGTCAAAACCAAGTACTGGTGCGGCCCGCGGATCTCAGTGGTTTCTTATAGTAATGCTTGCTTCAAGTAATTAAGAGCAGAATCCAAAAACGACAACTCCTTAAGAGAGTTTCCTCTTGCTTAGTATGAAAGAAAAACACGTCCAGGGAATAATATTTTAAGATGCGCTTAATTGTAATTGATTGATAAAGTCGGCCTTGAGCTAATTAAAGTTTGCCACTTACGCAGGGCACAGTGCGATAAAGACACAACGGCAGTAACGGATCTTAACCACATCGTATTGGTGTGTTCCCAGTACACGACGGCACAATCGGACTTGTACGAGGGCTGTTCGGAAACTAAGGTCGGATGAGTTGCGAAATGAAAACTAGAGTCACATTCCGATGAAACTTTGCATACATGTGTCGGGCAGTGTGTCTAGTACGTTCGTCGGTCGAATCACGTCACTCTTAGCAGTTCAGAGAGCACAGTGAGCGCATAAAGACGACAAGAAAGTAGAGCCTCCCGCCAAGTATGAGCACCTGGTGAGAGATTTCGCCTAATCTCATACAGTACACATAACGTAACTGCCATGCGTTTCCTCTTTTATGACAATTTTCGGCCGCACTCTGCAGGGGCAATGAAGATGCTCCTGCAGCGATTTCAGTGGGAAGTGTCTGATCACCTACAATACACATGAACCGCTGAGACAACATAGTGGCACAGACAACGAACTGAAGACCAGCCTAGAAATTGACGGGAGGCACTGGGGACTGTTTTTTATGACGACGGTGATGGAAGGTTGGTAGAATGCTAAGACAAATGCTTAAGTCGGAGCGGCCACTACTTAGAGAAGTAGCTGAATGGTGTAGCTAACTGTTTCAAATGAAACGTTCTTGATTTTCGCAGTGGTTTCGACTTCCCAACCCAACGGATCTTACTTTCCGAATATCCCTCGTATAACAAATTGGTTGTGAGAGGTTACACCCTCCCCACCAGTGTCCCTGTTTTATTCCACGGTTTTGATAAATATAACTTGATCACCAACTGTTTGAAAACAACCGGCATCTAAAACTTCCTGGCAGATGAAAAATGTGTGCCGGACCCAGACTCGAACTCGGGACCTTTGCCTTTCGCGGGCAAGTGCTCTGCCAACTGAGCTACCCAAGCACGACTCACGCCCCGTCCTCACAGCTTTACTTTTGCCAGTACCTCGTCTCCTACCTTCCAAGCTCAGTTGGCAGAGCACTTGCCAGCGAAATGCAAAGGTCCCGAGTTCGAGTTACGGTCCGGTACTCAGTTTTAATCTGCAAGGAAGTTTCATATCAGCGCACACTCCATTGCAGAGTGAAAATCTCAAACCGGCATCTAAATTTAATTTATGAGTTGCCGAGGTCATATTCACAAGGCATCAGCCCGGCTCGTAATCGGGTGCATAATTTGGTGTTTTAGTTTGCATAACAGACCCCTATTTGTACATAAAATTTTCATCATTGCTCTCTTGTGTATTTTATGTCACTTTTTTACTGGCACTGTTGTACATACCGTTGGTTTTACTGTGTTAGTTTGAGTTTTTCTTTTATTTTAAGTACTTCTATCTGTATGCTACATCCTCTCATGGTTATATGATGTTATTTTCAATTTTGTTCTTCAGCTATTGTTGTACTTATTGTATAACGTGAGTCTCTGTGATTTCACGTTTTGTCTTTTACTATAATATCATATGCATGTTTCTCATCATGTTGCTGTATAGTGCTGTTTGTAATTCTGCTCCAGTGTCGTTGTCTTCACGGCCGCCGGCAGTTTAGTGTTTAATTGAGCTTTTATTTTACTTTGAGAGTGTGTTTCTACGCTCACTTCGTAATTTTGTACTATTCTGTTTTTTTGCGAATGTGTGTCTTTGGCACATTATAACCGTTATTGAGCCGGTCGCAGTGGCCGAGCGGTTCTAGGCCCTTCAGTCTGGAACCGGGCGACCGCTACGTTCGCAGGTTTGAATCCTGCCTTGGTCATGGATGTGTGTGATGACCTTAGGTTAGTTAGGTTTAAATAGTTCTAAGTTCAAGGTGACTGATGACATCACCTGTTAAGTCCCATAGTACTCAGAGACATTTGAACCATTTTTAATCCAAAGCCAAAGTAAAGAAACAGCACAGTGGTACGTAGCGCAGACACTGCGGGTTTGATAAAAGTGAGAAAGGGAATATTATATTCTTCTTTCTTCCAGTGCTGACATCTCACAAGCGTACGCAACTAGTGCCGATCAGCTGCTGTGGCATCAATGTCAAATGTAAGTAACATTAATACGTGAATGCCACTTACAGAGACGGACTTCTTCAAATGTGTAGGAAGTAATACGAAATCGGATTAATGACTAGAAGAAAAATTACATTAAAATATTTAGTTAACATATTTGATCGTGTTTCATGTTGCAGTTACTGTTATTAATCAATAGATCAGCCAACGGCCTTGCCGAAGTGGTAACACCGGTTTCCGTCAGATCACTAAAGTGAAGGGCTGTCGTTCTTGGTTAGCACTTGGGAGGGTGACCATCCGGTCTGCCGAGCGCTGTTGAGAACCGGTGTGCACTCAGCCCTTGTGAGGCAAACTGAGGAGCTATTTGATTGTGATGTAGCGGCAGCGGTCTCGAAAACTGACATTAGGCCGGGAGAGCGGTGTGCTGACCTCTTGTCCATTCATATCCGCATCCAGTGACGCCTGGGGCTGAGGATGGCACGGCAGCCGGTCGGTACCGTTGGGCCTTCGTGGCCTTTTCGCGTGGAGTTTAGTTTTTATGTAATGTAAAATACTACTTTATGTATGCAACCAATTAATAATAAGATCAGCAGGGGAAGATGTAAAGTGGTCAGGACGGGAGAATTGGCCATTGTATATTTTTTATCGTGAACAGCGGTGCTGACTGGCGAGAAGTGGTCAGACTAGTTCTAATTATTCCCTGACTAGTATGAAGGATAACAATTTTTTACAGTGTCAGTGTCTTTTGTCCAAAAGATGTAGTTCGGTGTGATAGTTTCTTCTGTGTATCGCTAATACCGACATGACCGTCCGCTTTCATCGTAGTGCTAAACGGTTTTCGAACCCAACTTGGCTGTCCATTCCTCTTACACACACTAATACATGTTTATATATTGTTCAAATGGTTCAAATGGCTCTGAGCACTATGGGACTTGTAAGTAGGCTGTTTAGGTTTTTATGTTGGTAACGCCACGTAGCGTTTTATATGAAAGTCACTGACTGTGCTGTGTGAAGTCTGTGGCTGGTTGGCATTGTAGTGTTGGGCAGTTGAATGTGAACAGCGCGTAGCGTTGCGCAGTTGGAGGTGAGCCGCCAGCAGTGGTGGATGTGGGGAGAGAGATGGCAAAATTTTGAGAGCGGACGATCTGGACGTGTGTCCATCAGAAAGAGTAAATTTGTAATGCCGTATTTCATGAACTAATATATATATTTGAGGAAATAGTTTCGGCGCTACATTACGCCATCTTCAGGTCCCTCTCGTCCAGTCAAAATACGGGCCAGCAAGCAGTGACTGATATCCGTAATCTTTTGACTCAGCGACCCGTCGGCAAGTGATGATCGTAGGGGTCGCTGAGTCAAATGTTTGCGCTGCTCCTCGGAAGTATAGATAGCCGGTCGCTGTGACCGAGTGGTTCTAGGCTGCTACGGTCGCAGGTTCGAATCCTGCCTCGGGCATGGGTGTGTGTGCTGTTAGATATGCAGTAGTTGTAAGTCTAGGGGACTGATGATCTCATATGTTAATTGTGAAACTTCCCCTTAGAAATATTTATAAATTACTGTGCTGATAAACCTCTTACGTTATTTGATTTTCAAACAGCTGAGCAGAACCGAACTTAGACATTTCTCTCTTTACTTATTCTGATCAACACTAAACTGACACACAATATTTTTTAGCGCGCCGCAATCTGACTTACAATAATCCCTACAAAAGAATGTCCCTGCCTAACAATAATCTATACCTTTCATGAATCAGCTTACCTCACAAAAATTTTCATTATTCGAACTACTGCAATACAGCGAGCGCCAATACTGCCAGCTAAATAAAAGATTCTAACTACTGAAGGCACTAACTACTGATAGGCACAGTTAGCAAATGAAAGATTTTGATAGAGAACAAACAATGTCCTTACCTTAATAACATTCAAAAGTATATATATATATATATATATATATATATATATATATATATATATATATATATATATATAAAATCTACATATGTAGATAGTTGAAAGGTGTTTTGAGTCGATCTTCTGTACTGAACAGGGGAGGTCCCGCAACACTCTATATAAAGATGGATACAAATTAAATATCAGCACAAATTTCCCACTCAGAGCTTTGTGTATTTGTGGGTAACTGCGTTTCAGGTACACAGTTTCATCTGGTATGTTAAAACGTTATAATATTCGAAATGTGTAAGTGGTAAGCTATCAATAACCTTGATTTGGGGAAAATTGACTTTCTCTTTGATTGGCCACTTCAGCGCACCCTCTCCTCCCCCACCCCGTCCCCCCTGCCTCTCACACCCACCGACGCAGTACTTCCTATGCAGCTCGAGGTGTCGCACTACAATTTCATTATTGGTTCTCGAGCAAAAATGTTTGACGATCACTGGCGTAAGAGCTCAGCTGCGAGAAGATCGGTCAATCTTATCCCCCTAACGTTTCCGCCCGTACGGCAGTCGCAGGACACGACAGACAGCTAGCCACACACACTTCGGAATCGGGTGAACGTCGATCCCTAAGGCATCGCTCGTATCCTTTGCCCCCCGAACCGGAATAGGTGATTCCTATTCTCCGGGAGGCGCGTATCTTCGACGGTCGACAATCCTATTCGACGTCAGGCGGGAGAGGGAGGCGTCAGGGGAGAGAGAAATCTATCCGAGTCTACCGCGCACTTCGGGGATTCTTCCGTCAGGGGGGTGCAGGATAGGGGGTGGCTGTTGCACTGCCCACCTAGCTCAAAAACAGAGAGTCGGTCATTTATTGACGACGGCGTTCCGTCCGAGCAAACGGACAGCGAAGCGTGGGGCGGCATAATATTTCATGAGGCGGGGTTGCGTGGGGTGGTATCGGCGCGGCGCGGCACGGCGCGGCGCGGCTTGGCGCGTTGCGGGGTGGGGGCGGCGGTCTTGCGGGGGCGGGGTGGGGGTGGTGCGCAGAGCGCGCGCGCACACGGCCCGCCCGGCCCGGCCGCGGCCGCCGCCGCTGCAGTCCCGGTCCGGTCGCCGGCAGCCGCGCTGCTCGCCTCATTCTGCCGGCAGACGCCGAGACGCCCGGACGCATCTGCCGCTGCCGCTGCCGCTGCAAAGGTAAACCCCGCGCTGGCGCCGCGCCGCGCCGCGCCGCGTCGCGCAGCCCGCTTCGGCCGCCCGCGTATCACCAGTGAGAGCACGCGGCCGGACTCGGGGCGGCGTGTCGGCCGCGGCGGCGGGATGACATTTGGCTCAGCGTGGGCGGCGCGTTGCCCGGCGGCAGCCCCGCCCGGCGTGACGCCGCTGGCCGCTCACCTGTGCTCCGCCGGCCTCACCGCTCTCCCGCTCGCGCTGCCCCTTTTCTTTTCCTCGCCGAGCGCTCACTGGGCCGCCTGCGAGAATCGATAACATTTTTGAGGAGTCTTGCTCCAGCAGGTGTTCGCTCCACTGGCCTGGATACTGGACGCGGGGGCATAACCTGCGTAATCGTGCCGTTTCGCCCTATCGATTGGTTGTAGTAAGACCGTTCTTCCGTTAAGATTACCTCGGAATCTCCAACATTTTGCACTCGCTGTGTAGCATCGAATGACATTTACTCCTACTGTGGGTACTGCCGTTTAATCTCTAGCGTAATTGCAGAACGTAGAACCTAAATACTGTTGTCGTGATCTGGTCCAACAATATTCCAGAAACACAGTGCTGCCGATGATGACGAGATAAAATAAGTGCTTTGCACGCTGTCGTCCGTTTTCATCGTAGTGCTAAAATTTTTTCGGACCCAACTTGTCTGTCCATTCCACTTACAGTAAAACATGTTTATTTATTGTTCCGAGGAGTAGCGCAAACACTTGTCGATTATTGTCTCGGTGGTAGTCCAGTTCATGAGCCAGGACAACTATTGCCAGTAAACATAGCTTTCGTGTTCGTAATGAGCACGAGAAATTGTTGTGAACGCTACTGAGGAGACTATTTCAGTGAGTAGCGAAACGATACAAATGTTCAAAAGCCAAGTACGCGTCATATTATGTTACCTTTACCATCCCACACCCACCTGAACCTTTTTACTTGTATTCATTTAAATACTGTTACATGAGACTTAGGTATACGTAATATACATATGTTGTTTATTATTCACGTAACATGCTATTTCTTGGTAAGATACTTCACTATGCACTGCTTCGCTATAACTGGCCATTAGTTAAAGTTTCGTTGTAGATTACACATTGAATCTTTGATAAAAACTCATATTGCTAATAGAACATTCTCTATAAACATAAAACAATCCTGTATTGAATAAGTAAAATTACTGACCTTCCTGAAAAACAGATGCATGCTGCTGTTGTATATTAATTTTATGAATAACTCAATTTAAGAGTACTAATAATTTTATTGGGGAAATAAACGAAAACATGTGACACCCAGGACCCGCTCTCCAATGTCAAACAGTTCCACCTTGTCCGAACTTTACAATATTAAAAAAAGTCGTACAGATGCAAAAAAAAATGAAAGAAAACGGGGCTACCAGCAAACATTAAAAATAACTCGCCAAATTGGTCTCCGTAACGAATATTCCGTTGTGCAGTGAACTATCAACGCTTTTGAAACATACTTCTAGATTAAAACTGTGTTTCCGCCCGGGCTCGAACCCGGAATGTTGCAAATTTGTAAGCGCGAGTCGTGAGTCTAGCCAGGACAACACAGTCGCTGAGAGTAATTCCACCAAAGGCAAGGTTCATCGTGTGGCGAACAGTTCTAACATGCGACAGAATTTCATCATCACTCGTTATCATCATTTTGCGAGTTGAAATTATTCCGGCATTCATTAACCCACTTGGATCAGAAATAAAATATTTGCACTTTGAGTCGGTTATCTTTCATTTTTTTCATCGCCTCTATTCCTCCTTGCTGTAGTAAAAGAGAAGTTTTCAAACTCTACTACAACTACCTTTCACTCTATTCACTGTTTACATACTGATTTTATACGTCTTAGTACGAATTTCAGGATCACGTAGTACCCCGTAACTGGTGTACCTCTTACAAACCGTCAGTGGAAGTCAAGAGTATTCTTTGCGCGGCGCTATGAAGAGCCGCCAAAACACACAAGGACACATCCCACAATGGCTCCAACGAACATTTTACTGTCATCATACGACAGACCCGGAATAAGCCAATGGCCCCCGTAATTAGCATGTGGTTTGAAAACAAATTGCAGCGAATGGATTTGTAAAGTTTGGTTTTTGTCGCAAATAAGGACATGTTTTACCAGAAAATTCCTTATTTCTCAGTTATTTTTGTCGAGTAGAAATGCGTCATACGAGCATGTGATCGTGCTCGTGTGTGGTTGACTCATTAGATCGGCCATTGTTTGTGTTCTCTTGAATGAAAACGCTGTTTGATATCTTACTCCTATTATTTCATTATCATTGTCTGCTTGTAATAGTTATAGCGAAATGTTTGTATAATTTGTGGTTATCATTTAGCCTTACACAGCAAAATTGCGAAGTGAGCCCCAGGTCACACACAGACAGGGTCTGCTCTGAGAGTACCTGCGCCTCACCTTCAAGCCCAGGGAAAGAAAGGAAAAATACAGTTATGGGTTCGGGTTGACAATGAACTCTGATGATGAATTAGAACAGCCGACTAAGAAAAAGACAAAATATCAGTTAAAATACTTCTCGTGGACTATAATTTCGTATTAACTTAACTTATGATAGAAGATACCTTCCGCTATTATTCCATACAATCATCACCGATGTCTATTTATTTTTCGGACTTGATTGCGTGTTTCTACATTATAACATCGCTACAATTTTCTTCTCCATTAGCAGCAATGTTATCACCCAATTTTTAGTCTCATCGTCGATTTTAAAGCTTTTTTATGCCCAGCACTCTTTCATAGAGTATGCAAAACGTAATGGGGCGAAAAAGGATAAAGAATATAAAATACGCAAGTTATCAAGGAGTGCTGGCGGAATAAGTAGAGGAGCTGCAGAAGATGTTGAAGAGTATTGCGGAAAGGGCAAGGAGTTTGGACTGAAGACAAATAGGGGAAAGACAAAAGTGACAAGTATAAGCAAGAAGAAAGCTCTAGACGGAAAAAAGATAAAACAATACAATCCTTCCTATACCAGGTAAGTTTAATGAGATGGAATGAAAACTGTAAAGTAGAAAGAAGGCGGAGGATATCTATGGGGAAGAGAACATCTGAAAGGGTGAAGCAGTTTCTAACACCTCGAAGAATTACAATGGATACGAGAAAAAGATTTCCTAAACGTTATATATGGAGTGTAGTATTATACATCAGATAAAAACTGACGGTAAAAAAAAAGGTAAATGATATTTAAAAAGTTTTGAAATGTTTCTATGAAGACGAATGCTTAAGGTGAAGAGGACTGACAAACTTAGGGATAAAGAAAACAGGGGAAAAATATGATTATTATAAGTGATGAGAAGAGAAAAATATAATGGCTGATATTTGCCGCAACAAAGAATTATAGAGGGAAATGTGGAAAAACTGCGAGGAACAGGTAGGAAAAGAATTATAATAATGGATAACATTAGAAGAAGAAGAGCATACAAAAAGGTGAAGAAAGAAGGTCATTACAGGACACGGTGGACAGACTCCAGTTGAAACCTGTCATAAGAGAGATACACTAAAGAAGGAGACTAATGGTCGTTTGCCCCGGTAACCGCACTGCCAGCACGGCAGATTGCTAACAGCTCGAGGACTGGCCGTTATGTTGTCCATAAGTTCGTATCGTCATACTCGACGGTCCACTGTTGAGATAGTTGTACGCACACGTTCCGAAAGCCAATAAATTACAAGCAAAACAGAGGACACACTTGTTGCGTGATACGTCCTGCAAGATGGATACGGTAAGACAAGCGTTGTGCAGTAAACTGTCTCCTACCGACAGTATTTATCACTATTCTTTTTAAAAATCCAGCGCAGTTTTTTGTAACGTCTCTCATCAGACGTCAGAATTGATGATCATCGTCGTATCAACTTACTATTATTGTTCACAACGAAACTTTATTTTCCTAGTTACAGTTAAAATGGTTCAAATGGCTCTGAGCACTATGGGACTTTACTTATGAGGTCATCAGTCCCCTAGAACTTAGAACTACTTAAACCTAACTAACCTAAGGACATCACACACATCCATGTTCGAGACAGGATTCGAACCTGCGAACGTAGCGGTTGCGCGTTTCCAGACCGTAGCGCCTAGAACCGCTCGGCCACACTGGCCGGCAGTTACAATGAATTTGTTTCTCAATACCAGTAAAATTATCTTCCTGCTCACGTCATTAGAAAAAGTGAGACATTCTTAAGTAATTCTACGAACTCCTTATTTAACCGACAATAACGTGTAATAATTCTCAAATGTTAAAAAACCGCCAAATTATGGAGTCTTTACGGTCTGTAATTGCATCAAAATTCGTTCACAATGACGTATTACATGCAATTCGCAGCTAACGATACAGATGTCGCACAACCACGTCGCGAGCCCTAGAATAAACTTTACATCAGCTACTTTATTGTAAAAGACATCTCTTAAATAACGTTAATCTGAAAGAAAATGTAATACAAAAGATATTACTTCGTAGTTCTGTGAAATCTTAAAATAATTTTTAAACAGCAGTCTGAAATACGTGTTAGACGTAAATGAAAACACATCGTAAACAGAACAAAAGCTTGCGTTGAAGGGTAAACGATGTAGCTGATGTGTTTCATATGGCATCTCCCCGATATATGGTGGTCTGAGAGGACATCAAAAGGGCTTCTTCAAGGGAATGAAATTGTGCGTATTCAGCCGTCAGAGCATCGAAGGGTCGCCAACTCAAAGGCGGAATTCCCATATCAAAAACAGTCAAATAGTAAGCTGAAACATGTAATGCTACGATTTTAGGAGACCATAATGTTAACATTAATCTACAATGGCCCGTGATATGTGCGTTATTTTAGGACCTACACTGGTTTTAAACTTTCTTGAGTAGCATTGATATCTGTAAATTCAAAACTGAATCTCAGTTTTACAGAGCTCAAGTCTAGGGTACGATTATCAGTTCATGAATAGGATAATTATTGTTTTCTCAGTATGAATTACTCGCATCACGTGAAATAGCGAACATTCATTTCCTTGATGAGCAGAATATTGACGAAATATTCAAAATTAATGGAATACTAACACTGAAATTAGAAAGCTGTAGAGTACACGAAGAGGAAATATTTATCAATCAACGTTTACGTTGCTCTAAGTTCCTTGGGCGCAGTGTAACTCGATATAAGCGTTCTGTCTTTGCTATACCAGTTACTTAGCGATTTTCATCAAACGTCTAGATGAACGTAACTTGGAATTTAAATTTCTCTCACCAACTACAGAGAATAATCTGAAAAATGAAATCTACGTATAAAAATCAATGTGAGGCTGCGAAACACCGTTGGACTCTGCATAAGGAGCAGAGAGGTTCCATTGCTAGCTCTTTAAACATTTTTTTTTTTTAATTTTGTTCTAAATATTGAATTGTCCTCGCTTAATACCAGAATGATCTTCGCATAAGAACATGGCAGATCGTTTCCTACAATTACTGCCAAACTGAGTTCGTCATTGAAGACTAGTCTTCAGGGAGGCAATAAATCATATAAAAAGTACAGATGTATTTATGAGCAAATTATGTCTATATTCATAAAAGTGCATTACACGCTAACCTGAACTGAAAACAGGACCGTTGTCCTTATATGAATTCGCTACGTAGGCTCATCTGAAGTTCACGTGAAAAATGTCGAAGAATGTCTGTCTCTGTAGCTGTCCGGCTAGTGCGCCTGATGGGTAACCGAAGAGGCCTGGGTTCGATTCCCGGACCGGTCAGAGATTTTCCTCTCGGGGATTCGTTGTTGTGTTGTCCTCAACTTCGTATCGTCATACTTCATGTTTCACTATTGAGATATCTGTATGAGAAGGCCTCGAAAGCCAATTAAAAATAATCGCAGCATTAGTATATTTACAATAAAAACAGATAGCTGTGCGCATAGTTTCAACACAACGGCGGACGATGCATACCCTTACATTGCCGAACATTGCGGAAACGAATGTTTCAGTTTAATTTTTTAACGATGAGCTCAATCATACATGCATTTACGCTTTATTGTCATCTATGCACGTTCTGGTGTATTTTGCCCTAGTTTTTTTGTATGGAAATCTGTTATAAGAGATTTACTAGCGATGGGTAGTTCACTGTCAGAAATTTTGTTATATTAATGTGAGTAATACTGTTGAATTACAGATTTTAATTTTAAAATACTTGCCTTTTTTATTTTGATATAGTAAAAACGGAAAGTTCGTTGTACCTAGTTAACTTTGCTACTGAAATTCGGGTAACCTAAAAAATTGCTTTTTGAATTCACATCAGACGTCGGAGATTTGTAACTAAGATTTCAAAACATTGCTCAGCGCAACGTAGCTTTTTCAGATGTTTGAGAAATTCTAACAGAAGAAGGAAGATTACTGATTACTAACAAGTTCTTGGTTGGAAAACATTTTTTTAGGAACTAGCATCCATTTGACGAAATGAGAGAAAATATTTTGAATCGGTAAATGACACATCCGCGCTGCAGCAAAGACTGTGATGAATTAAACTTAAATCCTCATCTTGACGGTTGCTCTATTATACTTTTTAAATCATAAAATCTCCCTGTATACAACCGCATCATCGACGAACAGTCAGAGAAGCTATTGCATTCATTCGTCATATCATTTATGTAGTATGTCCCAGGATGAAAGGTTAATATTCAAGGACTGACAGATTTTGCCATGTAAAGTAAATACGTTTTTATGGACGTATGCTAAATTTTTTATAGTTCCTATTACAAATGTGTTTTAAATTTTATTATCATTATGAAATGATTTCCTTATCTATTTTACGAATTATTGTGTGTTTCTCAGGTTGAACATCTATAGCAGAACATGTTAAATGTTTAAAAATTCACAACCAGTTTATAGTTTTGGGCGTCTATAATAAATAGTCATTGAACCCGCTTTTACAGGGCACTTCTGTACACTTCTGCAGTCATCCAACGTAATACACTAAGACAATGTACTATAACTGTTAAACAATGTTGCGTCTCGAGATACTGGTAGCCACTTAATGGCAATACAATAATCAACCATGAGAGAAAATCCATCTGAGATGATGTCTCACACGTGTGGTAAAATGTAGGGTGGGATGGAAGGGGCTCTTTCACACTTTTCCGTGTGGTCAATGAAATTCCTCTAGGTTTTCAACCAAATATCTTAAAAAGAATTGCAAGTAATTAAGCCCTCTCCTTCGAGCTTCCAAAATAGGATGACAGCTGAACATATCACTTACCACCACCAGCCACTCATCGATTGAAAAGTCAACATGAAAATAAGACCGGCCGGTGTGGCCGAGCAGTTATAGGTGTTTCAGACTGGAAACGAGCTACCACTACGATCGCAGGTTCGAATCCTGCCTCGGGCATGGATGTGTGTGATGTCCTTAGGTTAGTTAGGTTTAAGTAGTTCTAAGTTCTAGGGGGCTGATGACCTCAGATGTTAAGTCCCATACAGGTCTGAGCCATTTGAATCATTTTTTAAAAATTTATTTCCACATTATCATGCTACTACCCAGCAGCCATGGTTCATTACGTTCGTTATTTGGAAAATAGGGTACGTAGGAAAGGTAGAAAGTGTGTCCCATATTCCAACAGCCCACTTTCGTGGCCGAAGTTACAAACGTACGTTTGCGCCTTTGGGTTGGATTCCAAAGTAGCCAGCTCGTGTCCTGGTTGTAGAAGAAATCGTCACCGCCATTATTTGGACGGCAAGTGAAGGAAAAAAGATGGTTCAAATGGCTCTGAGCATTGTGGGGCTTAGAACTACTTGAACCTAATTAACCTAAGGACACCACACACGCCCATGCCCGAGACAGGATCCGAACCTGCAACCGTAGCAGTCGCGCCGTTCCGGACTGAAGCGCGTAGAACTGCTCGGCCACCGCGGCCGGCAGAGTGAATGTGAGGTAGCTGCCTTAAGTTGTTAGTCACTACAGTTTGTGTCAATGTGTTGTTGTTGTGGTCTTCAGTCCAGAGATTGCTTTGATGCAGCTCTCCATGGTACTCTATCCTGTGCGAGCTTCTTCATCTCCCAGTACCTACCGCAACCTATATACTTCTGAAACTGTTTTGTGTATTCATCTCTTGGTCTCGCTCTACGATTTTTGCCCTCCACGCTGCCCTCAAGTACTAAATTGGTGATCCCTTGATGCCTCAGAACATGTACTATCAAGTGATCCCTTCTTCTAGTCAAGTTGTGCCACAAACTTCTCTTCTTCCCAATTCTATTCAATATCTCCTCATTAGTTATATGATCCACCCATCTAATCTTCAGCATTCTTCTGTAGCACAACATTTCGAAAGCTTCTATTCTCTTCTTGTCTAAACTACTTATCGTCCACGTGTCACTTCCATACATGGCTACAGTCCATACAAATACTTTCAGAAACGCGTCCCTTACACTTAAATCCATACTCGATGTTAACAAATTTCTCTTCTTCAGAAACGCTTTCCTTGCCATTGCCAGTCTACATGTTATATCCTCTCTACTTCGACCATCATCAGATATTTTGCTCCCCAAATAGCAAAACTCCTTTACTACTTTAAGCGTCTCATTACCTAAACTAATTCCCTCAGCATCGCCCGATTTACTTCGACTACATTCCATTATCTTCATTTTGCTATTGTTGGTCTTCATCTTATATCCTCCTTTCAGAACACTGTCCATTCCGTTCAACTGCTCTCCCAGGTTCTTTGCTGTCTCTGACAGAATTAGAATGTCTCAGAGTTTTTATATTGCCGGCCGGGGTGGCCGAGTGTTTCTAGGCGCTTCAGTCTGGGACTTCGCAACCGCTACGGTCGCAGGTTCGAATCCTGCCTCAGGCATGGATGTTTGTGATGTCCTTAGGTTAGTTAGGTTCAAAAATTGTTCAAATGGTTCTATGCACTATGGGACTTAACATCTGAGGTCATCAGTCCTCTAGACTTAGAACTACTTAAACCTGACTAACCTAAGGACGTCACACACGTCCATGCCCGAGGCAGGATTCGTACCTGCGACCGTAACAGCCGCGTGGTTCCGGACTGAAGCGCCTAGAACCGCTCGGTCACAACTGCCAACTGGTTAGTTTTGTTTAAGTAGTTCTAAGTCCTAGGGGACTGATGACCTCAGAAGTTAAGTACCATAGTGCTGAGAGCCATTTGAACCTATTGAAGAGTTTTTATTTCTTCTCCATGGATTTTAATTCCTACTCCGAATTTTTCTTTTGTTTTCTTTGCTGCTTGCTCAATATACAGATCGAATAACATCGGTGATAGGTTACAAACCTGTCTCACTCCCTTCCCAACCACTGCTTCCGTTTCATGCCCCTCGAATCTTATAACTGCCATCTGGTTCCTGTAGAAATTGTAAATAGCCTTTCCCTCCCTGTATTTTACCCCTGCCACCTTCAGAATTTGAAAGAGAGTATTCGAGTCAACATTGTCCAAACCTCTTCGCAATGGCTCATGGAGTGTGAGCAAGTGACAGCGTCGATGCCGTCGTTGGGATGGAAACGCTAAGCTCGCCTGCAGCCATGGTGCTACTCTACAGTGGTAGGCTACGTAACAGTATTAGCTCTACCCTTGACCTGTAACAACATAAACCCAACACTACGCTGTACAAGCCATCGCGCGATAGAGATGCACATTTCACACATTATAATAGATAGAAGGAAGAAAACAGCAGACCATATGAAACTTCCTGGCGGATTAAAACAGTGTTCCGGACCGAGACTCGAACTCGGGACCTTTGCCTTTCGAGGGTAGGTGCTCTACCAACTGAGCTACCCAAGCACCGTTGGGAGACGACTTTCCCGCGAAAGGCAAAGGTCTCGAGTTCGAGTCTCGGCCCGGCACACAGTTTTAATCTGCCAGGAAGTTTCTTATCAGCGCATACTCCGCTGCTGAGTGAATATCCCGTTCTGGAACGGGAGACCACCTCTACTGGAACCTTTTCCCAAGACGCCAATGCAACATTCCATCAACTGTCCCCTCCACTCATTTACTGAGTGTCGCCTTGACTTTGACTTCTCGTACACTAGAACGTATAGCACTATGAAATTACTCCTTCGAAATACAATTCATACCTGTGGCCTATCACACTACCTCAGTGCACGTCAGATACTTCTTTCCATCCGACGATACCTGTTTATGGATAAAGAAATACTGAAATCTGTTTGCACATCGTTCTTCAGTTAAATGAGATATTTTTCTCTGATATTCCTTAAGTACGCATTATTGTTAGTAGACGCACTGTAGAGATCTATTGGAAGCTTCCGGGCTGTTGGCCCTCTTTGCCTTGCGAACGGAAAGAGGGAGTCAAGTTGGACACGACCACTACTAGCGGAATCCGTGTTGACTTTCTAGTGGTGTAGTTAGGGTTAAACCGTGTGCACAATTCAGGTTCCATAATTCAGTAACAAACTGACGTTAGTCATATAAGTCTGTGGTTCACTTTATTTGTACACAGGTGTTTTTAAACACTGAAACGACCTATTTCTTTTCACAAACACGTGGAATTCTCTGTTGCCCGAAACTTCTCTAATATACTACTGCTACAGGAGAGTCCAGCTCTTCCACGCGTTTGAGACAAAACGCAGCAGATGTGCTGTGGCCTTCCCCGACTTCGAGTCTACAGTCACTTACCTCTATATTTTTTATGTTGCTACCGGATGGAGAATCAAAGAAAGAACTGTCGTACCACACTACAAAGAGAAACAATTTCGGTAGAAATAAGAAGTTGGCCCTTGTTATGTCGTCTTTCGTTGCGATACCAGTAAAACAGGTTCATGATACATGATTTTGATCCATTGACTGAGTTCATATAGAGCGAGAAAGCCTTAGTATTCTTCACAGTTCATTGGACACTTCTCGCATAACTGTCCGTACTCCATACACTTGGCTTTATTCAGGCTTTAGTTCTTCAGCAGGGCTACAGCGAATTTCGAATGTCCGGTGCAATCGTCTGCGTTTCGCAGTACCTTACTTGCTTTCTTGTTGAAACTTCGAGGGCATTTCGTTTTCCGCCGGCCGGTGTGGCCGAGCGATTCTAGGCGCTTCAGTCTGGAACCGCGCGACCACTACGGTCGCAGGTTCGAATCCTGCCTCGGGAATGGATGTGTGTGACCTCCTTAGGTTTGTTAGGTTTAAGTAGTTCTAAGTTCTAGGGGACTGCTGACCTCAGATGTCAAGTCCGATAGTGCTCAGAGCCATTTTTTTGTTAAGTCCCATAGTGCTCAGAGCCAACATTTTGAACTTCCTTTTCGCCAGTATCTTGCATTCCACATATGTATCTATCATTAGTCATAAATGCATTTTACTCCGTGTCATTTTCTACGCCAGATCTGGATGCTAGCTACTTATTATTCGGTAACTAAAATTTCAGTTTTTCACATTTTTATGTTAAATTATTTTTTCTATCTCAATAAAACTTAAACCATTTCATCTGCATCTAAATCTACATGATACTCTGCAGTTTACAATGAAATGCCTGGCAGTGGTTTCATAGAACCGCCTTCTACCTGTTTCTCTGTCCTTCCACTCTCATAAAGCGCACGGGAGAAACGAACACTTAAATCTTTCCGTGTGATCTCTGATTTCTCTGATTTTATTGTGACAACTATTTCTTGCTATATAGGTAGGCGCCAACAAAATATTTTCACACTCTGAGGAGAAAGTTGGTGACTGAAATTTCATGAGTATATCATGCTGCAACGAAAAACACGTTTGTTTTAATGGTTGCCACCCGAATTCGCTTATAATATATGTGGCACTCTCTCGCGTATTTCACGATAATACAAAACGAGCTGCCCTTCTTTGAATTTTTCCGATGTTCTCCATCAATTCTATCTTATTTGTATCCCGTACCATTCATAAGAGGGCGGACAAGTGTAGTGTAAGCAGTCTCTTTACTAGACCTGTTGCATTTTCTAAGTGTTCTGCCATTAAATGGTAGTCTTTGGTTTGCTTTCCCTTCAACATTATCTGAGTGATAGTTCCAGCTAAGTTATTCGTACTTGTAAACCGAAAGTATTTAGTTGAGTTCACAGCCTTTAGATTTGTGTGATTTATTGTGTAACTGAAATTTAGCGGGCTGCTTTTAGTACTCAAGTGGATGACTTCTCACTTTACATTATTTGTAATCAATTGCCACTTTTCACACCATACAGATATATTGTCTAGATCATTCTGCAGTTGGTTTCGACCATCTGATGACTTCACAAGACGATAAATGACAATATCATCTCCAAACAATAGAAGGCAGCTGCTCATATTGTCTCTTAAATCGTTTATGTAGATCAGGAACAGCAGAATTACTACGAACTGTGACCTTTCTGACAGGAAGTCAGGAACCCAGTTGCACTATTGAGACGACACTCCATGTTATTGTTGTTGCTGTTGTGGACTTCAGGTCAAAGACTGGTCTGATAAAGCTCTCCATGCTACTCTATCATGTAGAAGCTTCTTCACCTTCGAGTAACTGCTGCAACCTACATCCATCTGAATGTGTTTAGTGTATTCATCTCTTGGTCTCTCTCTACGATTTTTACCCTCCACGCTTCCCTTCAATACTAAATTGGTGATCCCTTGACGCCTCAGAACGTGTCCAATCAACCGATTCATTCTTCTACTCAAGTTGTTCCACAATTTCCTCTTCTCCCAAATTCTATTCAGCACTTCCTCATTAGTTACGTGATCCACCCATCTAATCTTCAGCATTCTTCTGCAGCACCACATTGCAAAAGCTTCTATCCTCTTCTTGTCTAAACTACTTATCGTCCATGTTCCACTTCCATACATGGCTACACTCTACACAAATACTTTCAGAAAATACTTCCTTACACTTAAATCTACACTCGGTGTTAACAAATTTCTCTTCTTCAGAAACGCTTCCCTTGCCATCGCCGGTCTGCATTTTATATTCTCTCTACTACGACCATCATCTGTTATTTTGCTGCCCAAATAGCAGAACTCATCTACCAATTTAAGTGTCTCATTTCCTAATCTAATTCTCTCAGCATCACTTGATTTAATTCGGCTACATTCTATTATCCTCGTTTTCCTTTTGTTAATGTTCATCTTATACCATAAGCACGCAGTTGGATTAGAAGTCGTCTGTAAAGAATGGTGTCAAAATCCTTCCGGGAACTTGAAAGTATAGGATCAATTTGACACGATATTTCGTTATTTCATCGTCATTAATTACTTCTTCTTAAGTTCGCATAATCAAAACATTGGGTCCTTTTTGTCGCTAAGAGGATAGCTGAGTCCTGTCTCTTGCCATGCTGCTCTCATCACAAATGGGCTACTTAACTGCTCAGAATATCTCTCGGCAAAGACGTATAGCGCAGTATTGCTTAAATGTTCGCCTCTGCTGCTCGTGACCAGCGGGTGATTGAAATTTACCCTTATCACTATGTCATGAACGCGTAATTAACATGTAACACCGAGTTTTCTCAGAAGCGCTCAACAATTTCGATCCATGACGCAAAAATTACTCGACGGGATGCGGTAACGGGCTGAAAAATAGCAGTGTCAGTGATGATGATCTGAATCCGTGCTGAATGCGAGAGCATTAGTGTACCTGTAAGTACATTATTTAAAACACAGAATAGAGCATCTGTTGCACATAACGTAGCGAAAGCTTGCGTAGAATTTCATCTCACACATCCCTCTGTAGGCTTAGCAGCGTCATTTCCTGTATGAATTATTGACATATTCCACAGGGCTTGGTACGTGAACGATTTCCACTTCCTGTTTTTCCATGAAATTGGTTTTCTGGTTCTCTGTGAGGGCATTACACCATCACACGATCACCTCACCGGTGCTTGTGCCCTCTCGCTTCCCTCTCTTCCCCTCTCTCT
Organism: Schistocerca gregaria; assembly: GCF_023897955.1. Classification (NCBI taxonomy): domain Eukaryota; kingdom Metazoa; phylum Arthropoda; class Insecta; order Orthoptera; family Acrididae; genus Schistocerca; species Schistocerca gregaria. Next base: position 766,864,157 of record NC_064931.1, on the reverse strand, counting down.
CTTTCTCTTTTTCTCTGTGTATTTCGCTTCTCTTGCCTCTCCATGATTGCCTTTCACATGCATCGCATTCCACTTCCTGTGATAAAAACCACACGCTTAACAGCTTTGTGGCTCGGTGAAATATTTTGTACTTTCCGCAGTGTCTCGAATGGTCAATTTCATTGTTTCAGTTTCCATTACTGCTCATGGTAACTTGCTATATATGAGATAAATTTTTCTTCTATCTGCTTAATCGAAGACCCTCGCCGTTACTCAGTTCGGACATGACCCGCAGAACTGATAGTTTTTCTAAAGTAACACCGCTCTGTTTAGGCAATTTTCCGCAACCTTCTAGGAAAATAATAAGGAACGCTTAAGATATGTTCGATATACTGTCATCACAAATATATACGTTCAGATAAAATTAGAGAGGAAAACACGATAAACAGCTCGAATCTCACATGAGCCAGTTTGAGATTCCAATCTGACAATCAGGCCATCACCTCGCTGCGGCGTCTTCAAACGGCTCCAGGCAAATGCCATAATGCTTATTTCAATAACTCTATGGAACTCATCTTCTGTTATCGTTTCCCAAAATAAGTAAATAGCATTTTGTAGCGTATTTGAGTAGAAATACAGATAACTGTGACCAGTCATTTATGAAATATTTGTCTCCTTCCACGAGCTAGGTTTCGAGCCTTTTTATACTAATCTTCAGATGGAGCACACAAGAATTTACGTTCGAATGTGTTTCTCAGTACTCCATTGTTGCAGTGTGGACAGAATTGTTGTCAATATTCACCGGGCATTTACTATGTTAATTGCCTGTCGGTCACAAAGGAAGAGGAAATTAGTGTTTAACGCCCCGTCGACAACGGGGTCATTAGAGACGGAGCACTACCTCGGATTACGGAAAGATGGGGAAGGAAATCGGCCGTGCCCTTCCAAAGGAACCATCCCGGCATTTGCCTGAAATGATTATAGGGAAATCACGGAAAACTTAAAACAAGTGACGAGACGCAGGTTTGAACCATCGTCCTCCCGAATGCGCCTCACGGTCACAGAATTAATCACTGCGAACACTGAGAACGCCGCTAAATTCGCAAGCATGAGGCATGTGCTGTACAGCTGATGTATTACTCGTATCTTTGGAGTATACATCACTTGTACATCATATGCCGGATGCTGGTGGTTTTATTGTGGTTCAAATGGTTCAAATGGCTCTGAGCGCTATGGGACTCAACAGCAGTGGTCATCAGTCCCCTAGAACTTAGAACTACTTAAACCTAACTAACCTAAGGACATCACACACCTCCATGCCCGAGGCAGGATTCGAACCTGCGACCGTAGCAGTCGCGCGGTTCCGGACTGCGCGCCTAGAACCGTGAGACCACCGCGGCCGGCTTTTATTGTGGTACTGAGTACTTACAGTGATTAATTATGTGGCCAATACGCGGTGAATATGGTAGTTGCTAGAAAGTTATTAACAACAATTCTCCCCTAACTACCACAAGCCGATACCCAGATACAGATACAAACATAATGATGGAACTTCTACTTGCTCCATATTAATATGAGCCTTAAAAGGCTCGAAAACTAGAAATAAACAAATGTTCCATAAGCGACTAGGAGTTATCTGTGTTTATATTCAGTTACAATAGAGTCGCCGGCCGCGGTGGCCGAGCGGTTCTAGGCGCTACAGTCTGGAACCGCGTGACCGCTACGGTCGCAGATTCGAATCCTGCCTCGGGCATGGATGTGTGTGATATCCTTAGGTTAGTTAGGTTCAAGTAGTTCTAAGTTCTAGGGGAAAAGAGCAACATAAGTGTGTGACTGTGGAGCAGTGCAGGGCACTCCAGACCGTGTGGTGTACGAGTGTCACCTCTTCGACGACGTTGCACAACAATTTAGGGAACTACTGCCGAATAAGGATACGCACCACTTGCTCAGGCACGAAAACACTTTTAACGTCCTGAATCGCCTAGCAGATGCAATCTCAGGTAAAGTCCTCAAAGACTACCTAAGAAACAACCAATGAAAAAACACCAGACTTGACACGTACACCCTCCCTGTTCTGCCGGGACATGGACTTGGCCAGCCGCCTCACTGCTGGAACCCGTCAGGTTTTCGGATAAGGATGGGGGGGGGGGGGGTAGTACATCACCACCGGGTTTGACAACGCACCGATTACGACATTAGGTATAGATTAGTTATAGGTTCAGATTTGGATAATAATATTAGTACAGAACTGCAGCGACCAAGTCATCGGCCAGCCCAGTACCAGGGGCACTCCCACTGGGATTAGCTCAGTGGGAAAGGCCAGTAATTAGGTTTGTATCTTCTTCTGACACACCTGTAACGCTGCAGGCAGAGTAGTCATAGTAACTCGCTACAAGTAGTATCCATATCTAAAGTAGCTGAAAATTACAATAACACCAAAACAATAGCGTAGTAAATAATAGTAGAATAATCCCCATAGTGGTGAAGGATCACAGTATTAACCTGTTGTGTTAAAAATAATAATAGCTGCAGATTGTACATTGTAGTAGTTAAAAATAGGACCTACTAATGTATTTAGGAAGTAGGTTAAATTGTATCATAATAATGATTGAATAAAGAATTTTTTTTTTAAAGTTCTAGGGGACCCATGACCTCAGAAGTTAAGTCCCATAGTGCTCAGAACCATATAATACAGTCTCGGTATTTATAATGGATAAGCTTAATCTTTAAGAAGTAATTTGTATTTCGTCAGTTGGTCTTGACTACTGGAATCATAAAATTTTCAAATCACGCTCTGCAGCTCTAACATGAACCTATCGGAAAGATGTTAAGGGTTAGTATTTATTTTCTGCTACAGATATGCCCTGAATAACCCATTGTTCCCCGTAACCGACGTGCTAAGATACGAGCTCTTGTCCTGTTTCTGACAAGCGCTGGACGTCCCCGTGGTGGCGCAGGAATGCCGGAACAGATGTGTCTTTAATTTCCTGGCAAGTCTCCCGCGACGCCCCTGCTAACGCCAGGACTCAACAACTTTCCTAATTTAGCGTATAAATATCTCATGTAGCTCAGCGATAACAGGCACGTGCAAGTTCACACCGAGGCTGCAGGAATTGAATACCCGGGCTGCCGCCGTTGGTGCCTTCCGTCCGGAGTTTCCCTGGAATGCTGTCTGGCTAGGGATGAGCTATCAGCGATACCCGTCAGCCCAGCGCGTCAGCTACTGCAAATCTTTCACACCATTCTGTGGTATACAGCGCTGTTTCCTACTGCCAAATGCCTCTGCATATCTATATCAACGACACACCTTCCTCTAATGCGTTATCGTTGTGAATGACTTCAGTTAACTTATAAGTGTTCGATTCTGTTAATTGTTTCCGTTTTCGCGACGTACACAACAGTTTATTCAGTAGACCTATTCTCATTTTTATGCTAGTATTGTTTACAGCGGTACTCTGCACTATTTCGTGAGTGTGTGTGTGTGAAATAGGGGGAGGGGGGGAATAACGTTGACACCATAATGGTTCAAATTGCTCTGAGCACTATGGGACTTGACATCTGAGGTCATCAGTCCCCTAGAACTTAGAACTACTTAAACCTAACTAACCATCACAGACAGCCATGTCCGAGGCAGGATTCGAACCTGCGACCATAGCGATGTCGCTGTTCGGAAGTGAAGCTCCTAGAACCGCTCGGCCACACCGACCGGCTGACCCCTGACATAAACGTTACGTTATTTTTGTAGACATTTTAGACATAGAATTAATTCTGCCAAATCTGACAAGCGTCATAGAATTATTTAGTTGGGTTGGAGGTTGGGTTGTTTGAGGGGGAAGGTCTCATCGGATTAGGGGAGGATGGAAAAGGAAGTCGGCCGTGCCCTTTCAAAGGAAACATTCTTGGCATTTGCATGGAGCGATTTAGGGAAATCACAGGAAACCTAAATCAGGATGGGTTGGGGGTTGGGTTGTTTGAGGGAGAGGGTCTCATCGGACTAGGGAAGGATGGCAAAGGAAGTCGGCCGTGCCCTTTCAAAGGAAACATTCCCGTCATTTGCATGGACCGATATAGGGAAATCCCGGGAAACCCAAATCAGGATGACCTGACGCGGGATTGAACCGTCGTCCTCCCGAATACGAGTCCACTGTGCTAACCACTTGGGCAACTCGCTCGGTGAATAATTTAGTCAAGAGAAGCGTATTTTGCGGCGTCAGGGGTAGGGCACTGACTTTGCATGATGTCACAAATGCTGACAAACTGGATCAGAACCAAAATAGCTACACTAATTCCGCGTCCGGTCATCCTGATTTAAGTTTTCAGTGATTTCCTTAAATCGCTCCAGGCAAATGCCGGGATGGTTCCTTTCAAAGGGCACGGCCGACTTCCTTCCCCGTCCTTCCCTAATCCGATGAGACAGATGACCTCGGTGTCTGGTCTCCTTCCCCCAACAAACCAACCAACCAGCCATACTACTAAAGAAAGGTTAAATTAAAGTCCTATCGACGATGAAGTCAATAGGGACACAACACGGCATAGGCAATACTAAGGACGAGGAAGGAAACAGAAGTTACTTGAAGAACTGCAACATGCAGCCACTCTATAGCTAAAGCCAAGACGTATTTTGTGCTTTCACTAACCTTCAGTTGCGTCATACGCACGCATCGACGTGAGTGCAACGATTTTATGGAGTGCATTATGAATGCTGCTGCTGCCCTGTGTGAAACAAAATGTAATTTAACTATCACTTTTCCTAACTTATATATTTACGTAAAATCAATACGTATCAAGTCTTACACTTATTCTTTAACTTGCAGCTTCTTTTCGTCACCTTTATACCCATAGCACAAAGACGTTAAACTTCTCTGGTGGAGCGCAGCATTCGCCATGTAGCGAACTATGCGCTTAATTGCGCTAGAAATTACATGTAAATTCAAGCTTTTTTTATTTCCTGCACATTTCTAAACAACTAGTAACGTCGGTTGTGTTTATATACTTAACATTGCTGATCTACAAACTTGATGCGTGCTCCTCAATGACCAAAAATCTCCATAAAAGAAAAGGTATTGTAATGAGTCGTGGTAGGTTATTTTACAGATAATTTTTGTTTTCTTTTCAATTAGAGACATAAGATAATTATATTTCCTATTTACATGAATGGTTATCTACGGAATGGAGTACTGGAAGGCTAGCGTTAATAGTAAATTATACTGAATGTTTTTAAAGTTATGTATATTTTACATGTACGAAGTAGTAGCACATATTTTACGCGTAATAATAGACTGGCATATTGTGCTAAAATTTTGTAAGGAATAAAGCTATAAGAAAATGACGTACATTGCGTACATTCACAAGATCGTCACATTTCTGAGGGAAATAGAAAATTATGTTCTTATATTTCATGTTAATTGCTAATAAATTGAAAGTGATAATTGGCAGGCTGGCCGCTGTGGCTCAGCGGTTCTATACACTTCAGTCTGGAACCGCACGACCGTTATAGTCGCAGGTTCAAATCCTGCCTCTGGCATGGATGTGTGTGATGTCCTTAGGTTAGTTAGGTTGAAGTAATTCTAAGTTCTAGGGGACTGATGGCCTCAAATGTTAAGTCCCATGGTGCTCAGAGACATTTGAACCATTTTTGATATCTGGCGTTCCCCAAGCGACTGTTACAGGCCCTCTACTGTACCTAATCTATATAAACGATTTGGGAGAAATCTGAGCAGTATCTTAGATTGTTTGCCGATGGTTGTGTCATTTACGGTCTAGTAAACACATCAGAAGATACTATTACGAAAAAACATCGGTTCAATTTCGGTTACACAATAAATCATACAAATTCAAAAGCTGCCAATTCAGCTAAATACCTAGAATTACAATTACGAACAAAAAAAGTTGGAACATTTACACAGATAATGCTGTAGGAAGGCAAACCAAAAACTGCGTTTTCTTAACAGAAAACTTAGAAGGTGCAATAGGTCTACTAAAGAGACTGCCTATAATACGCTTGTTCGTTCTCTGCTAGAGTATTGCAGTGCGTTGTGGAATCCTTACCACATAGGATTGGTGGAGGACAGAGAAAAAATTCAAGGAAGAGCAGCTCATTTTGTATAATCGCTAAATAGGAAAGAGAGTGCCGTGGATATGGTAAGGGAGGTGGGGTCGCAATTATTAAAACGAAGACATTTATCATTGTGGGCACATCTTTTCACGAAATTCAATAGCTAACTTTCTCCTCTAAATACGAAAATATTTTACTCACGCCAAATTATAATGTCAGAAACGATCATCATAACAAAATAAAAGAAATCAGATCTCGTACGGAAAGATTTAAATGTTCATTTTTTCCACGCACCGTTCGACAGTGGAACGGTAGATAAATAGTTAGATGGTTAGAAAAACCGTCTGCAAGGCACTTAAGTGTTAGTTAATGGTAGTTATGTAGATGCAGATGTAGATGAGAGAATGCGAGAACGTGGGACACCACATTAGGCAATGCAGCCTGGTTGCTTAACATGGCTCCGTTCATGTAGGTGTTGGATGTATTCTCGCGTGAGAAGTGTTTGCATGGGATAAATGGGTATCGATATTATGCCACGGGCTCTTATCAGCTGTGGTTACAGAAACGTACTTTCTGGTAGTTAGCCTATAGTACGTCCCATGCTATGCGAACTTTCAGCAAAACAATGAACCACCTTATCAATTCTGAATTGTATCAGAATGATTTCAAGACTACATAACAAGAATGATAATGCTTGTGTGGTCACTCAGGTCGCTTCAACTAAGTAATGTTGAATACTTCTGGGACGTCATCACATCAGATGGAAAAAGGTTGCCTGGAACGACGAAACATGTTACACTTGCTATATGCCGGTGATCGGGTACGGATATAAGGAGTACCACGTGAACGATGTATCCCGCTTGTTACACGCGTAACTTTCAGGCAGGAGTTGGAAGTACTCTCATTTGGAGATTGTGAAATGATTCTCGCTGGAAAATGACACAGTACAAGTATAGACCATTCTCGGTTTTCTTGTAGCTACAAATACGCGTAAAAATTGAAGTTTTTGACTATCATTATCATCGTCTTCGTCAGGAGTAACTAACTGTCCTGGAGGGAAACATGGCTCCCACGTGAGATAGTAACCTACTGCCCAACCAGGTGCATCCGGTTGCTTGTCTAAACGACGATCTCAGCCTTCAGCAAGGTAATGTACCATCCTATTGCTCTCGAAGTTTAACAGAATAATTTGATTTACACTTCTCACAGATAATGGTGCTTGTGAACAAATTTCGGTCGACATCACGCGAGATGTCGTATCGCCCTCCACATAGACCCGAGCAGTCGTCGTTTATATCTGGATAGCAGTTGCGTGAACGTCGGTCAGGATGCCCCCAACCCTCCAATCGCTTCCGGCACCTCATGGTACCCGTGCCACTGTCATATTGGGGAGACTTTTAATAAATGATGTATTTATTTCGACAGCAGTGTAGATACCTTCAAACGGCGATTTTTAGCGAAGCTTTTCACGGCTAGAAGAAAAATAATACGTTAAATTTGAAGACCAGATAAGCAGCAAAGGTCGGTCGATGTAACCGAGTGGTTCTAGACACTTCAGTAAGGAACAGCGCTGCTGCTACGGTCGCATGTTCGAATCGTGCCTCGGGTGTGGATGTGTGTGATGTCGCTAGGTTAGTTAAGCTGAAGTAGTTCTACGTCTAGGGGACTGATGACCTCAGATGTTAAGTCCCATAGTGCTTAGTGCCATTTGAACAATTTAAGCAGCAAATCACACTGCATTATCGTGTTGCAACTGGGTAACCCATGGGACCTGCGATGTTCCGTGTCTTTTGTTTTCTATGTTAGCTCATTCCCATTGCTTTCTTACCAAACACACTTTACTTGCATAACTAAAAAAATCCTTTCGACTCAGGAAATTATCTTGAACAGGATCCAATTAGCCTCGTGATACCAAATAAGAAGCTTCTTGAATAAACAAGCAACGAACTTGACACAAATCGGAAGAGGCGTAAACTAGATCGAAACGTTGAGCCACACTGGGTAGCTGGAGCATCACGACAGGAAATCTTTAAAAAAAATAAACACAGGTAGTATATTCTGAGGAATCTCAGACACGGGGTGAAATGCTAGCAACCTATTCCCACATAGGACATTATCAGCGGAATGTGTGTCTTATTTTTAAGAGAAAACAGCATAAATTTAAGTACGAGCCTACTGTGTATTTTCACTAATTTCGAAGCGAATGTACTCTGAATATTAATATCTTTAGTTCTATCTGGATGCCAGAAGAAATTATTAGATTGGAATAAATTTTTATTTTAGTGATCAGAGAGTCACAAGTGCCCTGTGGCTCCAATAGACACATTTTTTATTTTAATTTTTTAAGAAATTGCATCTCCCGGAACAGCTGAAGGATATGCATGTAATTTACTTCCATATTTCATGGCACTGTTTATGCCGAATATCGGTGCTGTTGCGCAGTGTTTGCCATTGGTCTGGCCTGTTTACTATATCTTATAAACGCCGAAAAAGTCTTCAAACGATTCTTTGTGACAAGCTTAAGGCTGCCTGTGCCTGATTTACCTCAAGGCGTCCGAGGATTCGAACCTAAAAAGGGCGTCTTTGTGGTATTACCTTGTGAAGTTCCGAGGAGCATACACTATGAGTGCAACGAAATTACAGCTATGAATATTTCACTCCGAGTCTAATGTGCAGTTTTACATTATCTTCCCGTCATACCCTAAACGATGCCAGCATTGTTTCTTCCCTATGACAATATACTGTTTGTGGAGACATGTTGAGGGTCACTTATAGTTGTTACTCATCTGTCCTCTTACCATGCTCTTCTTTCCCACTATTTTAGCTTTCGGATGTTGGTGCAGAAGGAAAACAAAAGCAGAATGGTTGTAACATCTTGGGTACAATCCAAGAAAATCATGAAAACAGAAGAAAACACAGCCACGTACTTCATTCAAAAGTCAAGATAATAACACACATATTTCTAAATTTTTTTCCTCTCTACCTAATAAATACAAAAACCTAAGGTGACTTTTTCAGAAATTCGGGGAAAGACGAGCTGTCTGCTCTTTCATGATCTCCTTCAGAAACGGTTTCGACAACAATGTTTCCAGGTAAAACTTTAAAAATGAGGACAGACAGTTTGCGACCACAGAACAGAAGAACGTTCCTCGAAGAATATTGTGGGAATTCAGGGGTAAGCTTGCAGCATAAGATAAAAAGAAACTTTCCAATAAAGTATTCCACAGCTGGCCCAAATCCCAAGCCAAAAATCAAATAAAAGAGTAATGAAACTCTGTATAGACACAGTTAGTTACAAAAATGGCCCCGGCTATTCTTTTGATTTCACAAGATTATATGACGTGAATACAGGATTGATTGTAACATTCAAATAACCAAGAAGTAAATTTGATAATTTAAGGAGATCGGTAGGTACTGCAGTCTGCCATCAGTGAAGAATTTAATAGCACCATATTTTCAGACTAAAGAGATCCACAGCGTTGTTAACTTTAAGCAACTAATTATCTACATAAATTGCATCATACGAAAACAACGTTGAAGATCAAAAGTTAATATTTTCAACAGGGACATCCATCTGCGCTAATTCTGGGCCACCCCCAACCCCCAGCCCTTTCCCTCACCCCCGCTTCCCAACTTTTTACTATGGAAGCCCCAATTTTATTACAGATTCGTATTCTACGCCGAAAAATACCTCGGAAACATTTTTGCCATTCGTGGTTGATGCAGCTGTAATAGACAAAATTCAGTTTTTTTCGGTTATTGCAATTAAGAACAGATGCATTCAGTTCTACATTGCATTTGTAACAAAACTATTAACCTATTTGTTCTAAACAGTTGATATTTTCGTTAAAAACTGAATTTAGTTTTCCAAATTTTGATTGAACAGTAAAACATTTACGGTTAGTCATTTGAAATTTGATTAATAAACTACACTACTGGCCATTAAAATTGCTACACCACGAAGATGCTACAGACGCGAAATTTAACAGACAGGAAGATGATGCTGTGATATACAAATGATTAGCTTTCCAGAGCATTCACACAAGGTTGGCGCCGGTGGCGACACCTACAACGTGCTGACATGACGAAAGGTTCCAACCGATTTCTCATACACAAACAGCAGTTGACCGGACTTGCCTGGTGAAACGTTGTTGTGGTGCCTCGTGTTAAGGAAGAAGAAATGCGTACCATCAAATTTCCGTCTTTGATAAAGGTCGGAGTGTAGCCTATCGCGAATGCGGTTTATCGTATCGCGACACTGCTGCTCTCGTTGGTCAAGATCCAATGACTGTTAGCAGAATATGGAATCGGTGGGTTCAGGAGGGTAATACGGAAAGCCATGCTAGATTCCAACGGCCTCGTATCACTAGCATTCGAGATGACAGACATCTCATCCGCATGGCTGTAAGGATCGTGCAGCCACGTCTCAATCCCTGAGTCAACTGATGGGGGCGTATGCAAGACAACAACCATCTGCCCGCACAGTTTGCAGCAACATGGACTATCAGCTCGGAGACCATGGCTGCGGTTACCCTTGACCCTGCATCACGGACAGGAGCGCCTGCGATGGTGTACTCAACGACGAACCTGGGTGTACGAATGGCAAAACGTCATTTTTCGGATGAATCCAGGTTCTGTGTACAGCATCATGATGGTCGCATCCGTGTTTGGCGACATCACGGTGAACTCACATTGGAAGCGTGTATTCGTCATCGCCATACTGGCGTATCACTCGGCGTGATGGTATGGGCTCCCATTGGTTACACGTCTCGGTCCTCTCTTGTTCGCATTGACAGCAGTTTGAACAGTGGACGTTACATTTCAGACGTGTTACGACCCGGGGCTCTACCCTTCATTCGATCCTTGCGAAACCCTATATTTCAGCAGGATAATGTAGGACTGCATGTTGCAGGTCCTGTACGGGCGTTGATGGATACAGAAAATGTTCCACTGCTGCTCTGGCCAGCACATTCTCCAGATCTCTCACAAAATGAAAACGCCTGGTCAATGGTGGCCGAGCAACTGGCTCGTCACAATACGCCAGTCACTACTCTTAATGAACTGTTGTATCGTGTTGAAGCTGCATTGGCAGCTGTACCTGTAGACGCCAACCAAGCTCTGACTCAATGCCCAAGCGTATCAAGGCTGTTATTACGGCCAGAGGTGGTTGTTCTGGGTACTGATTTCTCAGGATCTATGCACCCAAATTGCGTGAAAATGTAATCACATGTCAGTTCTAGTGTAATATATTTGTCCAATGAATAACCGTTTATCATCTGCATTTCTTCTTGGTGTAGCAATTTTAATGGCCAGTAGTGTAGTTTTCATGTAACATAGTTTTCTGGTCCATTGGGGTTTGGAGTATAAAGTTTACATTTTTATCGCAAATGTGATGTAGAATCAAATTCGTCGGTTCTTAGTTGCAATAACAGGAAAAAAATGGAATTTTGTCAATTACAGCGCCATCTGCCACGATAAAATATTTCCGGTAAACCTAGGTATTTTTTGTAGTCGAAACCGAATCTGTGATGAAAAAAAGAGTTCGCAATTGAAAATAAAAATTTGATCTCCCCATGATGGGGAGTGGGATGGGTTGGTAGAGGGGGGGGGGGGGGGGGGAGTAAGCAGTTGGAACGCAAACAGATGCCCCTTTGGAAATTAATTTTCGGACGAGAACATTTTATTCGTGCGATACGTATTTTGGAGTCATTTAGTTGTTCCAAGTTGAAAAACACGCCCTGCGCGCGCACACACACACACACACATCACCTGCCCCGTTTTATGCAACCAGAGTTCTAAATCTAGCATTCAAAAACTACACATGGGGTTTTTCACATTCTCTCGCTTGCTATGCGCGAATTATTAGACCTACAGAACCTTTCTGTAGGAAGCTTTCCGGCGTTTTTCTTGAATAATTCGAAAACTGTGGTTTCCAGCTGCCTCTACCGATGTCGTTTTGTGCAACACGAATTGTAGATGTGGCCTTCAATAACCACTAGCGATTTTTTCAAATTCTCTCGCTCGCTACGCGGAAACAACAACACCTACAGGAACTTACTGTAGGCGAGTGAGAACGTATCACAGCATAAAATTTAATTACTTTAAATTTTCCTACAAGAGTACCCCGTTTATTTTTTTCTGTAGGACTAATAGCTTGCGCTCAGAGAGCGAGAGAATATGAAAATCTCATGTGTGGTTTTTGAAGGCCAAGTAGAAAATTGTGGGTTGCATGAAACGACATACGTTGGGGCAGCTGAATCACCACATAAATATAGAAGATCATTCTTATTAACGTATAAAAAACAAAAAAAGCAATGTGAGATCTCGCTGAGACAAGTAATTTATTATTGGACACATGGTGTCGCAAATTCCGAGGAATACCGCAAAAACAGGTGAGAAATGTTGAGCATGTGACGTTACCAGATGATGTACTTCATCGCATGTGCAGCGGTTGGTCTTGGGGGCGAAGGGATGATTGAGCGATGCAATACTTAAATTAGAGCAAACGGTATGAAGCGTGAATATGTTTTGGAAATGTGAGCTGTTGTAAACGTAGAAGCTACAAATCATTGTGGCTGGAACCAAGCAAAAGCTGTTCATATTTTGTGTTTCTTCTCTTTTGTCCCTTCTCCTTTAGTTTACAGACGTCATTTAGTAAAGAAAACATATTTCATTTATTGGTAATGACGCAATTCCGTACCTTATACTCATTTACTTTTGGCGCAATATTGTACCTTTTTGTTGTAGTATGCTATCGAAAAAAACCAGCAGAGGTTGCGAGACCAGTAAATAAAACAACAAACCTTATCTCAGTGGACCTAGAGCCACATCGACGTGAGTACTTGACTTTGGTTGGGATGATCAGGTGAGACTGACCAACAGCATCAACCACAGCACGTGTGGCGACGTACTTCATCGGGTGTCGTCATATATTCAACATCTGCTATCCAGTTTTGGCGTATATCCCGTCATTTGCGATCCCATGTGTCTTATATTGATTTACTTGTCCCAGCGTCGTCTACGTCGCTTCGGAAGAATCACCCTGTCCATATATATGCAAGGTGCTCTAAAATTTCCCTTATAAGTTTCTAGGACTCGTAGAGGGGACTGAGAATACAATATTTGGAGTTCGAACCAATGTCCACAAATGTATCGTTTCTGGCTACAGCCGTTTGAAAACATATTTGATAGGCAGGTACGCAACAGGGTAGTAACGGTGGATGGTGCTTACGTCGGATCGGCTGATCTCATTTGAGCCTCGTTTATATGTCTGTGAGTGTTAGAGCAACACGGTTGACTACACGTTTGCGGAATACACCGACATGATCCATGGTATGGCGATGTTCATGATAATGGAAGAGCTGTTCATCGCCTCTGTCAAGATTGTTATTCACAACGTCCGATTCCATCGCATACCCTTTTCGCCAGAATTATATAATGGCTTTGACGAGGCGATACATTCACCGTCATCAGGCATGACTGTGATGCTCCAAGGATTCTCCGACACACGAATTGGAAGAGGCTGTACTGCAACACGTTGAAGAGAATCTGTCAATGAGATTTTTTCTTTTATTTCTTTGGTTATTAGTGAGTGGAACTGTAATATAAGTGATGTACTGGGTCATACCTAATAAATTGCTTCTAAAGGTATTCGCGTTACTTACATTTTTTCAAATGGTTGTAGCATGATCCATTTCCGGACATATATATATATATATATATATATATATATATATATATATATATATATATATATATATGTGTGTGTGTGTGTGTGTGTGTGTGGAACTTACATTAAAATTGGATTTGATTTGCTACAAAAGTTCTGTGACACTTGTTGATTACGACCCATATCACGTGCGCATGTTTCTGAACTAACGTCCCGAGGGGGTCTAAAATATCGAGATCCGGATTTAAGTTTTGCCAACAATGTGGTATTTTTTGGAGTGTGCCAGTAATTTTTAACGTTTATAGCTGCCGAATAATGACGTTGACTTAGTTTTTTAATTGATCTGTATACACTGATAAGCAAAAACATTATGGACACTGCCCACTGCAATACTGGATGCCTCCCGGTCGCGTTGCGGGAACTCGACGCAGTAAGAAAAGTATGTACGCCGAACACACACGGACGGCTCATCACCTTAGCGAAGATTCAAATGGTTCAAACGGCTCTGAGCACTATGGGACTTCACATCTATGGTCATCAGTCCCCTAGAACTTAGAACTACTTAAACCTAACTAACCTAAGGACAGCACACAACACCCAGCCATCACGAGGCAGAGAAGCGAAGATATGCGCTGCAAATTGAGAAATCCACTGAGAGAAGCGACGCTTCCAAAGGGCAGATTATTATCACGCAGAGCCTGTGAACGAATATCTCGAAAACAGGGGAGTTAGTCCAATGTTCACGTGCTATTGTCGTGAGCATCTACGAAAAATATTAGAATGGCAGTGAAACTGGCACTAGGCGCTAGGTCGTTTGACCTCCACGACACTTCACAGAATCTTGAATTTGGAGGCTTGTCTGCTCTGTGAAGTAGGATAGACGGCGATATGTGACATTTCTGGCGAAAGAGCGCAATGCCAGTGGACGCACGTGGGTTTTGGAGCACGCCATTCAGAGCACATTTTTTTACACGGGACTCTGCAGGAGACGACTCCTGCGTGTTTACAGTTGGCCAAGTTACGATTGTAATGGGCTCGTGATCATCAAGATTGGACCGTGTATCATTGGAAACGTGTCGGCTCATAGGATGAATCACATTTTCGCTTTACTAGGTCAATGGTCGTCTCCATAAACGCCATCATCCAGACGAACGCCTGCTCGAAACGTGCACTGCGACACGCACGCAGGCTGGTGGGAGCATTGTTATGCTATGATAAGACATTCTCTTTCGTTTGCATAGGACCTGTGGTGGGAATCTAAGACACCATGTCAGCTGTGGACCATGCTTGATGTATTCTCTATCGACGATGTCATCTTTGAGCAGTACAACTGTCCGTGTCTCAAAGTGAGAATGGTTGGAGGTGTATGACCGTTAAATCCTGTTAATGTCCTGGGCACCCAGTGCGCCTGATGTGAATCCGATGGTTCCTATCAGGGTCACCAACACCGCGTACACAAATGAGCGGCCAGTTATTTACTGGAATTACATGACTTGTGCGTAGACAGCTGTTACCACGTAGCTCACAAATCTACCAACGAACTGTAGAATCTATGATACGCAGAAACGGTGATATATTGCGTTACAAAGATGGCCCAATGGCCCAACAAGTTATTACGCATGAGGTCATAATGCTTTGGCTCGTCAGTGTACATCTTCATGTAGAACGGAAAAGAGCCTTGGTAGACGGCTACAGTGACATAACAAGTGTGGAAAATGATAAAATAGCAACAACATAACAGCACTGCAAATTACTGCCCGGCTGTCAGGATAAGAGGCCCAGCAAACATCTGCCCTTCTGTACCAAATGATGTAAGCAAAGACACAACTCAGACGCGGTTCTGTCACGGCCCCTTGCCCAATATGTCTACTGTAGTCATTCCACGGTAGCGAATATGAAGACTTCTGCCGCAGCGTGATGAAAAAACGCCTAAACAGCAAGTCTGGCTACAAACTGCGAAAGAAAATATGAAATAATACTAATGGAGACGCCTTTGACATATGTGCAAGTGTTCCGAGTGTAAGACATCATAGAAATAAACGTTTACGACTGTTTAAGACGCTTTTGGGTCTGATAACAGGAATTTACTCGTTCATACGGCACTAAATTGGAAACAGTTGAGTTGTTGAGTGGAAGAGGGCATCCTTACAGCAGCGTCTCACGTGACTGGAATGTCGCCTGTCTTCATAGTCTAGCGCAGGATGGCAGCCCATTTAATCACACTCCAATCGTCAAGTTCGAAGTATGGGAAACTCCATCTCCGATGTCATATAGAGAACGACCTATTCACATGTGTCAGTGCCAATGGTGCACTGTGTATGCCTCAGTTTGGGTAAAACGGACACCACCAGAGTCGACCGAGAGATGGTGACGGTGGCCACGGACTCTGGCAGCGGGTAGACGATGTCCAGTGAAGCAAATCACTCTCCATTTCACTGCATAATAAAAACAAGTAGTGAGTAGTTATACCATCCAGAATCATCACCCTTCTATTGTGGACAGCGCACACGTGAATGTCGGCTTACTGCGCGTTTATAGGATCCAACATTCCACACTCCGACTCATAGAACGATAGCTCCATTTCTCCTGATGATTCCAACCTTAAATTAATAATAATAATGATAATAATAAAATAATAAATTACTATTATTAATACATAAATAAATGATAAACAAATATTAATAATTTAAAGCTATTCTGAAAAGAGTGCCGCATCCAAAAGCATGGTATCCCAGTTAACAAACTCAATAGCAATACTTTTGTTAATGAGATTTTCACTCTGCAGCGGAGTGTGCGCTGGTATGAAACTTCCTAGCAGATTAAAACTGTGTTCCGGACCGGAACTCTAACTCGGGACCTTTGTCTTTCTCGGGCACGTGCTCTACCAACTTTTTTCTCTTTTTTTATCTAATTTTGTTCGCCTTCGTTCGTTGCATCTGCTCGGGGCGGACGTCGTAAGACATCCGTTTAAGTTCGATGTTGATAGATTAACTCAGTTTTGTTTATTACAGAGGACTGCTTACGCTCTTTTTTTCTCTTAATTTTGTACGCTTTAGTTCGTTGCATCTGCTCAGGACGGACGTCGTAAGCTATCCACTAAAGTTCGTTGTTGATTTGTTTACTCTTTTTTTTTATTACAGAGGGCACATTACCCTCTGACCGAACACGCTGAGCTACCATGCCGGCTGACCAACTGACCTACCCACGCACGATTCACGACTCGTCCTCACAGCTTCAATTCTCCTACCTTCCACTCACAGAAGCTCTTCTGCGAAACGTGCAGAACTAGCACTCCTGGAAGAAAGGATATTGCGGAGACATTGCTTACCCACAGCCTGGGGGGTGTTTCCAGAATGAGAATTTCAGTCTGCAGCGGAGTGTGTGCTGATATGAAACTTCCTGGCAGATTAAAACTGTGTACCGGATCGAGACACGAACTCGGAACCTTTGCCTTTCGCGGGAAAGTGCTCTATATGACCACACAAATGAAGAATTTATGTAATTTGATAAATATTCGGGAACAGGCTCCACTTCATAATATTTGTTAGAAAAGTGATTGAAGTTGTTGTTGTTGTTGTCTTCAGTCCTGAGATGGTTTGATGCAGCTCTCCATGCTACTCTATCCTCTGCAAGCTTCTTCATCTCCCAGTACCTACTGCAACCTACATCCTTCTGAATCTGCTAAGTGTATTCATCTCTTGGTCTCCCTCTACGATTTTTACCCTCCACGCTGCCCTCCAATGCTAAATTTGTGATCCCTTGATGCCTCAAAACATGTCTTAGCAACCGATCCCTTCTGGTCAAGTTGTGCCACAAACTTCTCTTCTCCCCAATTCTATTCAATACCTCCTCATTAGTTACGTGATCTATCCACCTTATCTTCAGCATTCTTCTGTAGCACCACATTTCGAAAGCTTCTATTCCCTTCTTGCCCAAACTAGTTATCGTCCATGTTTCACTTCCATACATGGCTACACTCCAAACAAATACTTTCAGAAACGATTTCCTGATACATAAATCTAAATTCGATGTTAACAAATTTCTCTTCTTCAGAAACGCTTTCCTTGCCATTACCAGTCTACATTTTATATCCTCTCTACTTCGACCATCATCAGTTACTTTACTTCCTAAATAGCAAAACTCCTTTACTACTTTAAGTGTTTCATTTCCTAATCTAATTCCCTCAGCATCACCCGATTTAATTTGACTACATTCCATTGTCCTCGTTTTGCTTTTGTTGATGTTCATCTTATATCCTCCTTTCAAGACACTGTCCATTCCGTTCAACTGCTCTTCCAAGTCCTTTGCCGTCTCTGACAGAATTACAATGTCATCGTCGAACCTCAAGGTTTTTACTTCTTCTCCATGAATTTTAATACCTACTCCAATTTTTTTTGTTTCCTTTACTGCTTGCTCAATATACAGATTGAATAACATCGGGGAGAGGGTACAACCCTGTCTCACTCCTTTCCCAAGCACTACTTCCCTTTCATGCCCCTCGACTCTTATGACTGCCATCTGGTTTCTGTACAAATTGTAAATAGCCTTTCGCTCCCTGTATTTTACCCCTGCTACCTTCAGAATTTGAAAGAGAGTATTCCAATCAACATTGTCAAAAGCTTTCTCTAAGTCTACAAATGCTAGAAACGTAGGTTTGCCCTTCCTTAATCCAGCTTCTAAGATAAGTCGTAGGGTCAGTATTGCCTCACGTGTTCCAACATTTCTACTGAATCCAAACTGATCTTCCTCGAGGCCGGATTCTACTAGTTTTTCCATTCGTGTGTAAAGAATTCGCGTTAGTATTCTGCAGCTGTGACTTATTAAACTGATAGTTCGGTAATTTTCACATCTGTCAGCACCTGCTTTCTTTGGGATTGGAATTATTATATTCTTCATGAAGTCTGAGGGTATTTCGCCTGTCTCATACATCTTGCTCACCAGATGGTAGAGTTTTGTCAGGACTGGCTCTCCCAAGGCCGTCAGCAGTTCTAATGGAATGTTGTCTACTCTGGGGGCCTTGTTTCGACTCAGGTCTTTCAGTGCTCTGTCAAACTCATCACGCAGTATCTTATCTCCCATTTCGTCTTCATCTACATCCTCTTCCATTTCCATAATATTGTCCTCAAGTACATCGCTCTTGTATAAACCTTCTATATACTCCTTCCACCTTTCTGCCTCCCCTTCTTTGCTTAGAACTGGGTTGCCATCTGAGCTCTTGATATTCATACACGTGGTTCTCTTCTCTCGAAAGGTCTCTTTAATTTTCCTGTAGGCAGTATCTATATTACCCCTAGTGACATAAGCTTCCATATCCTTACATTTGTCCTCTAGCCATCCCCGCTTAACCATTTTGCACTTCCTGTCAATCTCATTTTTGAGACGTTTGTATTCCTTTTTGCCTGCTTCATTTACTGCATTTTTATATTTTCTCCTTTCATCAATTAAATTCAATACTTCTTCTGTTACCCAAGGATTTCTAGCAGCCCTCTTCTTTTTATCTACTTTATCCTCTGCTGCCTTCACTACTTCATCCCTCAGAGTGATTGAAGTACGCGAACAATAACCAAAGTGGTCACGTACACTGATCAGCCAGCTGAGCATTATGATTACTAACCTGCTATCGATATTAGCCCGTCCAGGTGATTGCAACGTCACCTGCCGAGTAATGACTGCTAGTCAGACACACGCACGGTGCATTTAGTATCCGCGAGCATGCCGTCCGTGTGTAGAATGTGGAACGTGCGCGAGCTATCTGAGTTTGGCCGAGGGCAGATTGTGATGGACTGGAGGCTCGGAACGGGCATTTCGGAAACTGCACCAATTGTTGGGTGCTCGAGAAGTGCTGTGGCGAGTGTCTTGAACACGTGGCGAAACCAAGGTGAAACCACGTCCAGATGTAGTGTGGTTTGACGGTGACACATCATTATTTATGTCAGACGTCGCTGGCTGGAGGGACTGGTAAAACAGGGCAGGCGGCGAACGGTGGCGGAACTAACGTAAGAATAATTCTGGGCAGAGCACAAGTGTTTCTCAATGGGCACAGCATAAGTGTGCCTTAACACACAGTGCACCCAATGCTCCTCAGAACAGGCCTCCGCGGCCGACGATCGATGAATGGTCCACTTTTAACACCACGACATCGGCAACTACGACTGAAATGGGCACGTAACCACCGGCAAAGGGCGTTAACGCAGCTGCGTAGTGTTGCATGGTCTAATGAAGAAAGTATCTCTTCGTCATGCCGATGGGAAGGCGTGAATCCGTCGCCTTCTAGGGAAACAGTTCCTTGACACCTTTACTGCAGGACGGAGACAAGCTGGTGGCGGCTCTATTGCGCTCTGGGGAACATTCACGTCGATATCTACGGGTCCTGTGGAACTCGTGCAAGGCATCATGACGGCCAAGGAATATCGTACACTGGTTGCAGACAACGTACACCCCTTTATGACGATCATCTTTCCCGACGGCACTGGCTTTCTTCAACAAGATAATGCACTATGTCGCAATGCCAGGAATGTGATGGAGTCGTACGAGAGACACAGTGGCGAGTTGAAATTGATATGCTAGCCCTCCAGTTCGCCAGATCTAAAGCCCATCCAACAATTCTCCGGCGTGATTGAACGTGGCGTCAGGGATCATCGGCCTCCTCCCCGGAATTTACAGGAGTTGGATGACTTGTGTGTACAGATTTGGTGCCAACTCCCTCCAGTGATCTGGCAAGCGCTCATTACTTCCTTGCTACGACGCTTTGCCGCTGTTATCCGTGCAGAAGATGACCATACTACATACTGGCTATTGCGTAGGTGGTCATAATGGTGTAACTGATCAGGATAAGTTTCATATTGTATGAAGCGTGCTGTTACACAAGTTGAAGCGGCAATCTGAACATGCGGGTGGGGGTTTATTAATAACAGGGTACTATGTCGTGCGTTAATTGAGGAAGGGGAAAATATTTCATTGGTGATTGAGGAAGCTAATTTTAAACGAAATATGTGTATAAGAGAGAGTTAGAAACTTCAGATAACTTCACATAAGCAGGTGGATAGCAGCGAGGCCTTAGGTTGCACTCCGTCTTTCAATCTTACCAGGATGATAACACAGTTATACATGTTTCATTACTTTCACACATTTATACAATAATACATGGAATCCAACTCACATTTTTGTTTACAGGCAACATACGCTGGTGTAACTAGTATGGTAATGAAGGAGCTTTTCGTTGAAACTTCCTAGCAGATTAAAACTATGTGCCGGGCCGAGAATCGAACTCGGGACCTTTGCATTTCGCGGGCAAGTGCTCTACCAACTGAGCTACCCAAACACGACTCACGCCCCGTCCTCACAGCTTTAATTCCGACAGTACCTCGTCTCCTACCTTCCAAACTTCGAAGAAGCTCTCCTGTCATACCTTGCAGAACTAGCACTCCTGGAAGAAAGGATATTGCGGAGATTCTTCAAAATAACAATAAAATATTTCATTATTGTTGTTATTAAATTTGTTAGCATTCTCGTTAGTTTTCACGACGTAGATTACATTACTGGATAAAGTAAAGTCTACACCTGGCTATTTCCAGTCACCTTAGGAGCTGGCCAGCTGAGTTAGTAGTGACGTAAGTGGTTTTACAAAATTTTACGCAAAGATATGGCCGGTTCCCACCATTTACTTTATTTTTATTTACTTAGAAGTGATGATTTTTATTTGCATCAGAGCAGTATTACATTTCACTATAACGCTGGACTCGAGACAGGGCGCCATTCAGGTTGTATGTTAATGATTCCATTCCACTAATGATGACACGGGTGAAAAAAGATCTTAAATTCCGCATTCGAGTGACCTCGATGCTCAGATCTTAATATTTCAGTTTCTCCTGAGCCCCGTTATCATTACTGTACCCATCACAAAACAAAGATACACCAGTTAAGTGGCATGTTCTCTTATGCGGCTGATGTACAATGATGCCACGCTTCTTAGCTGCAACCGTTCAGTAGGTGGTTATTTGCTGTTCGTACAGGATCGTCATCGGCATTTGAGTTCCAAATAGCCCTATGATAAATCAGAATTGTTTCTACTTCTTTATTTGGAACTGGAGTTTCCTTTCGGTCCACATTTCTTCCATTGTTCAAGAATGTTGTTCATGCTGTTCTTCTGGCCACAATCTTACAGTTCCTGATTTTTCTCCTGACTTGAAAGCCTGCTTTTTCTATTGGTAATCTAGAAAGTAGTTTCTGTTTCTCATTGTGTCCATGCCGACTCCCGCATTTTCGATGTCTCAACTTTCCTCTCTTAACCATGACATTTTAGATTTGTAATTGCTAGTAAATCAGAGGTTTTTATAGTTATTTCGTCATTATTAATCCTGGATGTATGTCCATAAAGTTTTAATCACCTTTTACTCAGTACATCCGTTACCTCCTCAACTTCCAGATGCAGTTTTGTATCAGAGTTTAATCTGTATAATAATTCACTGCTGCTTTCGGGACCTCGTATTTTTCTTAGGATTCTTGCTTTAAGCTTTCTTCTAACTTATTGATCGATCCCTTCGCAGTCAGTTTAAGTGTCTGCACTGCAGAGAGTATTTCTGATCTGACTACTGTTGCTACAACCATGAAAATACTATATATAATACCTGTCGATACTGTTAATTGTTGAAATAGGTCAGTGAACGTCTTGTAATTGCTGCTTGCTGAAGTAGCTGATGTTACCGAAGTCTTCAACTCGCAAAGCAAACGAACAATACTGTACTGTTTTAACGTGGAGCCTATCCTCCGGGCGCTCATGACTGTGTTCTACCTCCCGCTTACTTCATACAGATATGTAGCGATGTCGCGGCCGATAATCCGCCTGCTCTACTTTCAGGGATATTAATGGTACCCTCAGGAACCTCAGTATTTTGCAGGCCACCTCACTTTTTGTTGTTTATGACATGTTTTCGAAGCACTATTGTGTGACTATTTCCAACAACTTGATCTAACTGGAGCGTAAGAAGCTCGAGGGAACTTTTAACTACGTAAATCCACTCGAAGTGCATTTATTTGTTCACTAAAACAGGCGAGAAAATATACGGTGATTTAAATTCTGTGCTGAATTGAAGCTCGATGATGGTAGTTGCAGTTTCTTAAAAACATATTCCACAGTGTCAGATACTTTTTAAGGGAAGAATAAACCTCTTATTACAAATGAGATATATAATAGTAACAATATATTACCCGTCAAAACTACACACTAACGTAGGCGCCGGCCACTGTGACAGAGCAGTTCTACGCGCTTCAGTCGGGAGCCGCGCTGCTGCTGCGGCCGCAGGTTCGAATCCTGCCTCGGGCATGTATGAGTGTGGTGTCCTTAGGTAAGTTAGGTTTAAGTAGTTCTAAGTCTACGGGACTGAAGAGCTCAGATGTTAAGTCCCATAGAGCTCAGAGGCATTTGAACCATTTGAACTAACGTAGGCAATGAAGAGACTTACGAACATATACCATACCATTTGTGAAACTGTTCTGCTAAATGTCAAGAAGTATTGTAGTCGCACACAATGCAGCAAATGCGGTGGTGCTCGCTTTGGAAGTACGGCGATTCGAATCCTGGTGGTGTAAAATTTTCACTATCAGTATTTGGCCAGAAAGGGGGGAGAGATAATGACTTTTCAGTGTAACGTGGGACTAATCTCACACAACAGGAACAAACTTACCAAGGAATTGTCGGTACACAAAATAAATACTTTCTCCCAGTTCTTAAACGCTCTTCTTGTATTACTGCTACAGGAAAACGAAACGACCATCATTTTGCTAGTAATTATATTTTCTAGGATTTATGGTACTATGTCATCAAATTCTTCATTAATAAATCTTTCATATAAAATAAAAAATGTCAGCCCAAAAATTCATCTTTTCTTCTTATTTGTCTACACTCATCTTAAACAGTTACGCTAGATCTCACTCGTCAGCAAGCCGGCCGCTGTGACCGAGCGGTTCTAGGCGCTTCAGTCCGGAACCACGCTGCTGCTACGGTCGCAGGTTCGAAACCTGCCTCGGGCATTGATGTGTGTGATGTCCTTAGACTAGTTAGGTTAAAGTAGGCCTAAGTCTAGGGGATTGATGACCTCAGATGTTAAGTCCCATAGTGCTTAGAGCCATTTGAATCATTTTGAACTCGTCATCACATATCTACATCTGGATAACACTTAAAATCACAGAGATTTAATGTACCATAATTGACTAGTCGGGATAATAGTTTTTTGCGGTGTCGAACCGTATCTACCCATTTTTTGTTGAATGAGTAGAATGAAATAGCGACAGTTTATGAATAAAACAATGTTACACTCATTAATACGTCTTGTTGCTACAGACAAATAGTAGTAAATGTATTTTTTGCCGTAAAATTAAATTTATAAATTTACTTTTTAAAAAATCTTGTGAGGGAGTTGAGCAATGTGCTTGTAGAACAAACGTTAGAGATATACATTGCACAACAGAAATTTTCAAAGCCCGGAGTTGTCTTACATTAAGACACATAACTTCGAAAATTGGCTGAAACGTGCGTTCAACCTTTCTCCGTAATGATGCAAAAGCGAGGCGTCCTGCCACGTCACTCTGTCACTCTCGCCCGCATCTCGTGGTCGTGCGGTAGTGTTCTCGCTTCCCACGTCCGGGTTACCGGGTTCGATTCCCAGCGGGGTCAGGGATTTTCTCTGCCATTGGCTCAAAATATCACCAAAATTCAGCCCAGTGCCACCGTGGACCAGTCACACGATGGGAAAGTCGTCACGGCCCCTCTTACCCACATTTCACCCCTTCTTTTGACGCCTCTGCGTTGGAGGTCAGAACCGTCACGCCCAGCGTTGAAATCACGCGTCTTTGCTATGAATGGCCGAAGAAATCATTTCAGACAAACCGCCGCTGGGAATCGACAGGAGAAAGCCTCAAGGGCCAGCCTGAAGGTAGTCAATGAAACCACCCTGGCCGTCGGGGTGTTGATTTCCACACATTCCGCGGCTGAAAACGACAGTTTGTCGTGTGACAAACAATCTTTGATACTACGGACGTCTCCCTGACTCTTCAAACCTTCTCTAAGGACATCGTGGGGTAGCAACGCTATTGAGCGTGATTTACGTCTTTGGTGAGCAGCGCAGTCCTCTGGTGTACAATGTGGAGCCACTAGTGTCCGTTCAAAACCATTCGACAAAATCCGAATCTGATCCGAAGCAGCAAAGGTGGCTTATGCATTTTCAGTGCTCCTATTTCACGTCCTGTGGCGTCATCATGGAGGGATACGGATATTAAAACTTGCGTAAATAAAACGGCAAAGGGAATCTCAAAGACCTCCGCCCCCTTTGCCACAGTTCAGTAATAACCTCGGTAGTACCTGCACTTATTGAGAATGTTAAAAGTTTACCTATGCTGAGGAAACTTTGAAGCAGTGCGAGGCGTCTGCAGTCAAGCAATCACTTGATGGACCTCTGGCGCCAGTTTCCTTCCTACTAGGTGTCTGCACCAAGGAAATTACTTCATAGGTTTTCTCTGTACAGGCACATTTTTAAAACTCTCAATAAATGTGGGAGGAGATGAGGTCTACCACCGATGTTATTGCCCAACTGGAAAGAGGGGGGAGGGGGGGGGGCAGCCGCCGGTTTGGCCGAACGGTTCTACGCGCGTCAGCCTGGAACCGCGCGACAGCTACGGTCGCAGGTTTGAATCCTGCCTCGGGCATATATGTGTGTGATGTCCTTGGGTTCGTTAGGTTTAAGTAGTTCTAACCTCTAGGGGACTGATGACCTCAGATGTTAAGTGCTATAGTGCTCAAAGCCATTTGAACCAAAGGGGGGGGGGGGGGAGGGGGGACCTCAGAGTGACCCTTTGGAATTTTATTTACACATGTGTGAATGTCGCTCCCCTCCATGACCAGGCCACAGGAAGGCATCAAGCAGGAGCATCGAAATTGCATAAGAACCCTTTGCTTCATCGGATCAGGTTCAAATTTTGTCTAATAGTTTTAAACTGTCCGTAGTACACCAGAGCAAAAACTGCTGTCGCACTGCATTTCAGAGGGATGAGTTCGCATCAGTGGGGTTGCTAGCTCACGATAGCCGCGCGGGATTAGCCGAGCGATCTGGGACGCTCCAGTCATTGACTGCGTGGCTGGTCCCGGAGGAGGTTCGAGTCCTCTCTCGGGCTTGGGTGTGTGTGTTTGCCCTTAGGATAATTTAGGTTTAATTAGTGTGTAAGCTTAGGTACTGATGATCTTAGCAGTTAAGTCCCACGAGATTGCACATACATTATCGTTATCCAAACTCACGATATCCTTAGAGAGGGGTTCAAGCATCAGGGAAATATTAGCAGTGTCGAAGACTGTCAAGAAGGTCCTCCTGTTGTTCATGGTACTGCAACTTGTCGTTTTTCACCTCGAAATGTGAGGGAATCAACATCCCAACGAAAGAAGTGCCATCCCCTGAGAGCTTCTCGGGTCGATTCGAAGAGGCAGTGTGTCTCATATGATTTCCCCGGTCACTCATAAGAAAAGCGAGCGACTTCAACGCTGATAGTCACGGTTCTGTCCTCCATCCCAGAGGCGAAAAAAGAAGGGGTGAACTGTGGGTAATACGGATTCAGAAACGTCAACGGCGGCGATGGGCAGAATTTTGGTGAAATTTTGTGCCAATGGTACATCATTAACGCACTTTTACGTCACATGAAGTTCTGAGCTATGGATTTTTTGTCTCATGTGGCGACACTTTGCAGTTTGAAGCGACGTTGTGCCTGTGGCTGATGTTGCTGGGTTCAAATAGTTCAATTGGCTCTGAGAACTATGGGACTTAACAACTGAGGTCATCAGTCCCCAAGAACTTTAGAACTACTTAAACCTAAGTAAACTAAGGACATCACACACCTCCATGCCCGAGGCAGGATTCGAACCTGCGACCGTAGCGGTCACGCGATTCCAGACTGAAGCGCCTAGAACCGCTCGACCACAGCGGTCGGCACGTCGCTGGGCACCACGCTTTTGCACCATTAGGAAGGAAGGTCGTACGCCCCTTTCAGCCCAATTTCAAGCTTATGGGTCCTAATGGAAGACAATTATGGGGTTTTAAAGAAGTGACCCCTTAATTTTGTTGCGCAGAGTAGTTTCACCATAATTCTACGACGTCTATAAACCTATATTCTGTGCCACAAATTTTATTCTAGCGGATAAACCTACAATAGTAGAGTGAAATGTTGAAAAGACTATAAAAGCTATTACCTTATAATGCACTTCTTCTCGAAGTGCAGAATGGATAAACCTGTTATCACTAGAAGGGAAATAAGGACGACGCTTTATTGCTTTATGGCATTAGGTGATGGCTGTTATACTGAGAAAACCTTAAAATTAAGCACAGTGACTACGCAATTAATGATACTTTGGTTTCACTTTCTTGCCTGCTTAATCTCCAAAAATAGACTTTTCGCAGTAAGGCGGATCTATGTGCCTTAAGAATATTGCAAGTAGTCAGCTTAACTATTCTGTTTTAGATCATATCATAAAAATTATTTTCGTGGTGACGTGATAATTTATTGAAATGGATAACCGATTTCAGTTTTGTAGCCATCATCACACCTAAAAATTACAGCTGTGACAAGTAGGCGCGTAGTCAGTACATGCATTTCTGTACCAAGTGAGCATCGTTTGCTTCAAAATGGTTCAAATGGCTCTGAGCTCTACGGGATTCAACATCTGAGGTCATCAGTCCCCAAGAACTTTAGAACTACTTAAACCTGTCTAACCTAAGGACACCACACAGCCATGCCCGAGGCAGGATTCGAACCTGCGACCGTAGCGGTCGCGCGGTTCCAGAGTGAAGCGCCTAGAACCGCTCGGCCACACCGGCCCGCCATTTGCTTCATGTCAGTGGGAGAATAAAATAAAATAATGATGTTAGAGGGTACAATTTGGGTACTTTATAGTTTACAATATATTGTTACAACCGTAATGATTAAAGTTTCCCAAGAAAAATGTATCAGCTCAGAAATACACTCCTGGAAATTGAAATAAGAACACCGTGAATTCATTGTCCCAGGAAGGGGAAACTTTATTGACACATTCCTGGGGTCAGATACATCACATGATCACACTGACAGAACCACAGGCACATAGACACAGGCAACAGAGCATGCACAATGTCGGCACTAGTACAGTGTATATCCACCTTTCGCAGCAATGCAGGCTGCTATTCTCCCATGGAGACGATCGTAGAGATGCTGGATGTAGTCCTGTGGAACGGCTTGCCATGCCATTTCCACCTGGCGCCTCAGTTGGACCAGCGTTCGTGCTGGACGTGCAGACCGCGTGAGACGACGCTTCACCCAGTTCCAAATATGCTCAATGGGGCACAGATCCGGAGATCTTGCTGGCCATGGTAGCTGACTTACACCTTCTAGAGCACGTTGGGTGGCACGGGATACATGCGGACTTGCATTGTCCTGTTGCAACACCAAGTTCTCTTGCCGGTCTAGGAATGGTAGAACGATGGGTCGATGACGGTTTGGATGTACCGTGCACTATTCAGTGTCCTCTCGACGATCACCAGAGGTGTACGGCCAGTGTAGGAGATCGCTCCCCACACCATGATGCCGGGTGTTGGCCCTGTGTGCCTCGGTCGGATGCAGTCCTGATTATGGCGCTCACCAGCACGGCGCCAAACGCGCATACGACCATCATTGGCACCAAGGCAGAAGCGACTCTCATCGCTGAAGACGACACGTCTCCATTCGTCCCTCCATTCACGCCTGTCGCGACACTACTGGAGGCGGGTTGCACGATGTTGGGGCGTGAGCGGAAGACGGCCTAACGGTGTGCGGGACCGTAGCCCAGCTTCATGGAGACGGTTGCGAATGGTCCTCGCAAGGACAGTGTCCCTAATTTGCTGGGAAGTGGCGGTGCGGTCCCCTACGGCACTGCGTAGGATCCTACGGTCTTGGCGTGCATCCGTGCGTCGCTGCGGTCCGGTCCCAGGTCGACGGGCACGTGCACCTTCCGCCGACCACTGCCGACAACATCGATGTACTGTGGAGACCTCACGCCCCACGTGTTGAGCAATTCGGCGGTACGTCCACCTGGCCTCCCGCATGCCCACTATACGCCCTCGCTCAAAGTCCATCAACTGCACATACGGTTCACGTCCACGCTGTCGCGGCATGCTACCAGTGTTAAAGACTGCGATGGAGCTCCGTATGCCACTGCAAACTGGCTGACACTGACGGCGGCGGTGCACAAATGCTGCGCAGCTAGCGCCATTCGACGGCCAACACCGCGGTTCCTGGTGTGTCCGCTGTGCCGTGCGTGTGATCATTGCTTGTACAGCCCTCTCGCAGTGTCCGGAGCAAGTATGGTGGGTCTGACACACCAGTGTCAATGTGTTCTTTTTTCCATTTCCAGGAGTGTAAATACAGAACTTAATCGTATATTCGTAGCGTTTACAGAACACTTCCGATAAATGAAGGAATGCGAGTGACTACATTTCCCGCTGTCTGTAGAAGTTGGATCTATACTAAAGTTATCACACGATCTCACAAAATGTAGACTGCTACTGTCAAATAGGGGTAATCATAGTGACCGATGAACAGGTCTTTCACTTTCGATATGCTGTGCCCACGTGGTGTCAGATGATGTTTGCTAAAATTGATTGGAGCCACATCACGTTTAAATTCCCCTAAAAGCACTGTTGTGAAGCAAATAAGTCACCAGTTGTTACAGAAAACGTATATTCCTCTATTCAGCAGAGGGTATATCCAAAAACGACGTGAAATATCCTCCCAACATTCGCATCTAACGGTTGGTGACAGCTACGAAGAAATATAGCGTGAGCTTTGACGCCTTCACCGAAACTGTCTTTTATGACTTCTGCAACGTACTCCTTTGGCGAAGTATGATTCGTTGGTACACAGTGTGGACAAGGTAAAACTACGCTTCACCGAAAATACCCGTAACATCCATTTAACAAACTACAGACTCATAAAGACGCTTTGTAACTGCTGGTTGTATTCCTTTTGTAGGTCATGATCTTCTTATTCAGGATGTTTCAAATAATCTTCCTGTAGTCATTTTGAGAACAGCGTAAAATACGCCGGCTCTGTGTAAGGTATTGGCTACTGGAGTATCTCCTCATTGAATTATAGTGAGCGTATCGTTCGTCTCCAATTACTCTCATACCGATTAACCGGGAAAAAATTGCTTGTATTTTCTCGTCATTGCCTGTCCATCGCAACCTAGGAGGCTCGAAATGCCACGATCTTGAAACATGTCTCGATAATCTCTTCTGGCTTGACGTGAGTAGCCACGTGCATATTCACACATAAGGCGCTGCCATGTCGTGCCAAGTAAACTTCTCTATGCTGACACTGGAAATACCGCAACAATATTCTTGAATAACTGAACATTGACTTATAAATAAAAAACAAGCGCTACCCGCTCGAGATAGCCAGTATAATTAAATGCCTCACAGAGACCCACATGTAAAATCTCATATATGTGAGGCACTACTTACTTATAAGAACTATGATCTCGAAATAAATAACTAAGATTTTACGATCCATTGTCTCACATATGAAGTAGTTGTTTTGATATTTTCTGTCACCCCCTAAACTAGGGCTGACCAACATACGGCCCGTGGGCCACAACACTGCACACGGCCACGAAGAATCCGGCCCCTCCTTAGCCCGACGAAGTTGGTTTTTCACACACAGTGTGTGTAGTAAGTGAGGACAATTTTTTAAAATTAACCTTCTTTTTACCTCCCTGCTAACCTACTTACTAGCTGTCTTTCACACCTGCTACGAGCCGTATGTTTCCCAACCAGTAGTGACTCATGCGCTTTCTACGTTAGCTACATGGGCGGCGCGCTCGCTCCTTCGTTTCAGTTTAGTCAGTCACTCATACTCACTCTATGCCGTTGCAGTCGTTGTGCGTTAGTGTCCATGGTTGCATATTTCCCATCGTCCGCGCGCGGGTGATTAAAGGTATGTAAATATACATAATTGATTTTAATTCAGGAAGAAAGTTAAATTAGCCAACATACGAGCTCTAAAAGCGACAAATGCGTGAGGCGTAGTGTGGGTAGCTTTATGTGTGCCGCTTGTGTATGTGCTTATAATGAGGTCGTAAATGAGCATAATATTTTCGGCAGTGTGTGGCCATCAGTGTACCCGTGCGCCGAGTAATACAGCTGAGTTACCCGGCATATGTTCGCATTTGTCCAGCTTAAACAAACATATGTGTTACTGTGTACTGTGTTTTTGTGATGTACCAAGCATCTGTCAGTGGTATATACAATATGGACATGGTAATTTGCACAAGGTTCTTTATGTTTTCAAATACAGTCATTTAGTTATGACAGACATTTTATAATGTGCTCATATTTATCCACATGACAACTTGGCTTGAGGCCCAGCGTAAAAATGAGTACACTTCATAACAAAAAGATGTTTTAAGACCTGAAAATGACACCAAAGTCTGCCAAAACTGATCGTCTTAAATGAAGAAGTTTTTATGAGCTCTAGGCAAGTTGAATGTTTCTAGGAAGTAGACAAATGGCTTCTTTGGGGTTCTCAAAATGGGAAAATTTTATCTTTTCTGCGAAAAATAAGGAATTGGTCTGAGGAAAGATTCACAGATTCTAAAAACTTAAGCCCCTATATGAAAGTGTTCCTAAATTCTTTTGAGGTTAAGATTCAAGAGGCCATGTTACGTCTACAGTTATAGTCAACTGGACTTAAAAGTAATGAAAGTACTAAAACAGCCTACCATAGTTGCCAGCAGAATGGACTTACAGAATTTTATATAAGAAAATATCAAAACCAATCACTACCCCAATGCACCAAGGTAGCACTTCAACAGGTTTCCTCAGTTGGAAGCTCATATATCTGCGAGCAGTTTCTTCACGAATGAAAAATGTAAAATCTAAAACAAGATATTCGCCATCAGATAGCCATCTGAGCGAAATTTTCAGAATTTCGATTCGGAATATATCTCAAAATATGGAGGAAGTGTGCAAGCAAAGAAAATGTTGAAATCTTGGATATTTGGGAATCCAGCCGGATGTTCGCGTCGTTCTCGTACGATATTTCAACAGCGTGCCTACTCAGCAAGCAGAACTGTTTATACGTATCCAAGTATCAAAGCAATGGTGGGTTCGTGGCGTCATCAGACCGCTGACTAATATTGCGGGGTCGCGACGACGTACATTATGGAATTTGTAGTGAGGAAGAGTTGAAGAGTTAGCAATGTTTGTTTTATGTGGAACTAGGACCAAAAATCTGTCTAATTTCAGTCCTTCTTCTATTCTGTTGTAATTGTTTTGTGCTTTTGAATTTCTATTGCCTCTCTGCAGTTTCTAGCGTAGTAATTACTAGATCTTGCCAAAACTACAGCTTCAGAGAAGAGAAGTTGGTGATTTCCTGGTCCTAGTGTATGATCTGCTACTGCTGATTTTTCTGACCTGCCCAGGTGAAAATTTGTCTCGTGTTCTTCGACGCGGGTGGTAATGCTTCTTTTTGTAGTTCCTGAGTACACTTAGCATCAGGGGCATGGAATTTTTATAAACCGTTGCTGTGGCAAGTGGCAGGCGTAGTTCCTTTGCAATGCTCAAATATTCGCGCACCTTTCTTGTTCGTTTAAAAACTGTATCACTGCCATGTTTATGAGTGCTTTGCCCATGCGGTCTGTGATAGTTTTAAAATTGGAAGGATAACTTTCCTTTTAAGTGGTTCTTTTTCAATAGAAACTCTCGATCTTTAAGGCCGTGGTGCCCTGTTTGTTTCTTTGTCAAAGCTCTCGTTTCTTCAAAACTATTACAGACCGCATGAGCAAAGCACTCATAAAACACGGCAGTGATACAGTGTTTAAGCCAACAAGGAAGGTGTGAGAATATTTGAGCACTACGAAGGACCTATACCCGCCGTTTGCCACAGTAGGAGTATATAAAATCTCATGCACTTGCGGTCTAGTGGACGTAGGACTACAAAACGAAGCATTAACACACGTCTAAAATAACACAGGAAATTTTCGCCTGGAAAAGAAGGGTAAATCAGGGGTAGCTGGTCACCCACTAGGACCAGGAAATCAATAAATTCCTTTCTCTGACATTGTGGGTTTAGAAAGATCTAATAATTACTACGCTGGAATGTACAGAGGGGCCACAGAAATTCAGAAGCACGAAACCAATTTCAACAGGAAAGAAGAAGGACTGAAATTAGACAGATTTTGGCTCTAGTGCTAAATAAAACAAAATACGCAAACGTTTACCCACTACAAGCTCCGAAGCACACGTCGGTGCCACTCCGCGAGCTTAAGCAGCGGTCAGATGACGTCACGAACCGACCATTGTATGGATACATTTAAATTGTTCGACTGAATGTGTTTCAGTTTGTAGCAGCTCTCTCACTCGTTAAAGTCTCTGAACAAATATCCAGCAGTGAAGAAGATACGTTTAACAGCAAATTATGCCTTAGACTACGGCCTTATGACCATAAATCAGATACCAGTAATATCGCAAATACCGGTCGTCAAAGAGTACATTGTACGAGTACCTGAATAAGTCAGTCTATGTACAACTGTTTCCTTGCAAGATTTCAGCGTGAGTTTATGTACAATACTGTGAGCAGATGCTACTTACAGACGAGACGTAAGTGCTAAATGCTGCAACAATTTGGCGGTCTTCTTTCCAAGGTGCTCCTTACTAGTATAGTTAACTAGTTGATTCCCGGGAAAAACTGGTAGATCACCTGTCTTAGGGGGGTGAGGGTGGTAAAAACCGCCATGTGATAATGCAGGCCTGCGCACAGGACGATTGGTTCCTCTCAACGCCTTGACCATATTATGCAGCAAAACATAATCAAAATAGGCCATGTCAACAAGCTGCGGTTTCAGTAGAGGTGAATTTGATGGTGAAGGCAGCAATACCCAGTTTTTGCAGTTCAACATGACAGTCATATTCCAAGAATGATAGCTATCTACAGTGCGCAACAGAATTAAAGGTTCACTTTCTCGAAACCCCATAATTGTCTCGCATTAAGACGTATAAGCTTGAAATTTGGCTCAAAGGTGCCTGCAAACTTCCTCTGTAATTCTGCGAAAGCATGGCGCCCTGTGACGTTACCCTCGGGATCTACAATGCTTCAGACTACAATGTGTCGATACATGCGAAAAAAGGTCACAACAGAGAAGTTCCTGTGACGTGTAAGGTGACTTAATGATATCACATTGGCATGAAATTTCATCAAAACTCTGGTCAACGCCACTGTGGACGTGTCGTGCGATGGAAAGGTCGTCACAGCTCTTCAGCCCACATTTCACCCCTTCTTTTGACGCCTCTGAGATGCAAATCAGAACTGCGACTACCAGAGTTTAAATCAATCTGTTTTCTTTTGTGTAGCCGAGGAAAATATTCCAGAATCATCGCCGCACAGAACTGTCACGAAAACGCCTCATGGTGTGCCATAAAGGGCGCCAACGAAATCAGCCCTATCTCTGGGGAGTTGATTCCCACACATTTGACGGTCGAAAACGTCAGTTCGCAGTGTGATGAGCAACAGTGAGGCGTTCTTGATAAGCGTTTACACTTCTCACTCCCTCGGGCATTTCAACCCGTCTCTAAGGACATTGTGGAGCTGCATCCACATAGAACGTGACCGAACACCTTTGGAGCGCAGCGCGACCGTAGTTACTCTGGTGTCCAGGTTGGAACCACTAGCGACCGTTCCGAACAATTCGCCGAAATTCGATCGTGATGCAAAACACCAAAGTGTGCTATATGTTTTATCAGCACTCGTATTTCTCGTCCTCCTGTGGTGTGATCACGGGAGGGGTGGAGGAAGGAATGCGACATTGTCACATGCGTGAATAAAACGGCAAGGGGTAGGTCTAACTCTAAAAACCAGCAGTTCGGCAAAGCTCTCGGTGGCACGCAATAGCCGGCCGCGGTGGCCGAGTGGTTCTAGGCGCTTAAGTCCGTAACCGCGGGACTGCTACGGTCGTAGGTTCGAATTCTGCCTCGGGTATGGATGTGTGTGATGTCTATAGGTTACTGAGAATTTTAAATATGATTGTATACAAAGACAACCTGTAAAGTACGATATTGCATCAGCTGTATAATGGGCTGAGAGCAATGAAAATTTGTGCCTGGCCCGGACTCGAACCCGGATTTCCCGCTTATCGCGAGCGGTCGCCTTACAACTGGGCTATCCCAGCACGCTTCACGGGCAGACCCACATATCGTCCACCATGCGTGTGGGCTGGAAGAGTGCTCGGATAGCCTAATGGGAAGGCGATCGCTCGTATGCATGCATGTCCAAAGGAACATCCCATCGTAATTCCAGACAACACAAGCACTGAAAAATTTTACTTTACAGGCCGCCTATTTACATAATCGTGTTTAAAATTCTTAATAATGGTGGGCGGATGCTACCGAGGGTTTTGTTGAATTAGCAGGTCTTAGTGGGTTACTTTGCCGTTTTATTCGCGCTGGTGTCAATGTCTCATCCCTTCGAGATCACGCTACAGGAACACGCAACACAGGAGGGTTGGGATGGTACAGTCACACTTTTCTGCTTCGAATCGTGTTCGAATTTCGTTGAATGGCTTTGAATGTTCCCTATTGGTTCCAGTTTGTACGTGAAAGCAGAACTTGTTGCGGTCGCACTGGTGTCTAGAGGGGTGCGATCACGTTCGGTGGGGATGCAGCCTCACAAAGTCTTTAGAGAAGTAGTGAATCGTCCTATGGTTTCAGAAATGTGCAAGCTTTCTATATGCATGAAGATGCGAAGCTAATTCTTTTTGCTGATGATACAAGTGTAGTAACCACACCCAAAAAGCAAGAATTATCTGAGGAAATTGCAAAAAATGTCTTTCAGAAAATTATTAAGTGGTTCTCTGCAAATGGACTCTCACAGAATTTTGAAAAAACACAGTTTATACAATACTGTACAGTAAATGGCATAACACCACTGATAAATGTAGACTATGAACAGAAATCTGTTTCTAAGGCAGAATACTCAAAATTTTTGGGTGTGTGCATTGATGAGAAATTGAATTGGAAGAAATACGTTGATGATCTGCTGAAACGGTTAAGTATATTAGCCTGCTATGCCTATTTTCATTCACTGCTTTCATATGGCATCATATTTTATTGCAATTTGTTATTAAGAGTGAAAGTATTCATTCCCAAAAGCGTGTCATCAGAATAATAGCGGAAGCCCACCCAAGATCACCTTGCAGACATTTACTTAAGGAATTCGGGGTATTCATAGTACCTTCACAATACATATTTTCACTTATAAAATTTGTCATTAATAACCCATCCCAATTCAAAAATAACATCGAAGTGGATAGCTACAATACTAGAAGAAACGATGATCTTCACTATTCTGGATAAATCTCACTTTGGCGCAGAAAGGGGTGAATTATGCTGACACAAAATCTTTGGTCATTTGCCAATAGCATTCAAAGTGTAACGCATGGCCACCAACATTTAAAAGCAAATTAAAAGAATTTTTGAATGACAACTCCTCCTACTCAATAGATGATTTCTTAGATATGAAGAAGCAACTGTAAAAAAAATTATTAATTAATTATTTTGTCTAAAGAAAACTTATGTTAAAGTGACACGTTCCACATCATTACGAAATGTCGTATTCACGACCTATGGAACAAGGAGTAATGTATGTATGTATGAACATCTTCCTATTGCTCATCGCTCTGCGATCTGTCGTTTTCGACTGCGAAATGCGTGGGAATCAACGCCCTAAGGGAAGAGGTGCTTTCATGGTCGCCCTTTGTATTACCCCCCCCCCCCCACCACCACCACCACTACCCTATAAAACCCCCCCTCAACCCCGCCCCGTGGCCTTTTCGTGACGATTCTGAGCATCAGTATACCGGGAATGTTTACCTTCGCCACTCATAAGAAAACTGTATGATTTCACCGCTGGTCGTCACTGTTTTGATCGCAGGGACGTCAAAGGAAGGCAGTTGGAGGGAGGGTAAGAGGGGCTGAGACGGCCTTTCCATCGTATGACACGTCCACAGTGGCGTTGGGCAGAATTTTGGTGAAATCTGATGCCATTGTGACATCATTAACATAGCTTACAAGTCACACGAACTTCTGAGCTGTGGCCTGTTTTGGCACGTGTCGACGCAGTCTGAAGGTTCGCCGAGCCCGAGGGTAACGTCGCCTTCTGAGGAAGGCGAAACGTTAGGCAGAGAACTGTGCTTTGAAACACGGTCTCACGCCCACAGAGCAAATATCAACAACTCAGGTACTGTTGCTCTCGACGTCTGTACTGATACTGTCTATTGTAGTCTGTGCATTATTGAGAGGTTGATCCTGAAACGCTCTTTCTTCTATGATTAAGCGTTGCTGTATTTATCGTTGTAGAGGAACCCGCAGAACAGTCGATGTTTGTGTTCTAAAATTCACCACCAGATGCACTAATGCGTGATGTGAAAACAGGAAGGTGGTGCGAAATTATTCCATCAAGAATTATTGCACCGAGCTTTTTCCACCGAACTACAACTTCTGAAAACTGTATGAACAATATCCTACAAAATTATTTTCATAAAACTATCAACTAGTGAAATATTTAAGATCACGAAGGATAATCTGTGCTCCGACACCACCAAAGCTTCAGTGGCGACATTACGAGGTGTTTCTGTAATCGTCTTGCGTCGTTAGTGAAACACTGCATTCTGAGTCAGGTAAGCCAATCCACAAGGAATAATCTTAGTCGAAACTAGGGCTATCACACCTATTTCTCGTGTCTGTTCGCATACTTCGTGTTTGGTATCTCTGAGGCCTAACGCTGAAGATTCTCGGGTAACTTTCTCATTTGTCCCTGTTCGAAGCGAACTACAGCTTTCATTTGCTTGACACTAGACATGTATGGAATTTCTGCTCCTTCCGACTATTCATAAATGTGTCCTCTATTCTGCAGATTCTGTTTTCTATAAGCTTATAACGGTAATGAGAAGGTGACTAACATACGTAAGATATTTTACATCTAGGGGAAAGGAAGTTCGTGGCACTAACCTTTTATTGTTCAGGGGAATGCCTCACAGTAGTTGAGAGCTTTTCTCTGTGTTTTTCCGATAAGTACACTGATGAAGCACCTTCAAGAAGAGGAGGAAGTAAAGTGTAACTTCACGGGTTAAGAGGGTGTGAGATGTTATTTCCCTATGTAAAATATATAGTCAATAGAACTTGGCTCTATCAGCGCAGTATGGCGTTTCACTCACTATATCCTGGAGGCATGCTCTGATTCGGTGGATGTCGTTGTATATTCTTCTGAGTAAACTGACGAACAACTGTTGTAACTGATCCTTGATATCCTGGGACGGATAATATGTCCGAGCTTGTCTGACAAATGTAAACAGCGTTTAGGCGTAACAATACAGAGCGACCTTAAGTGGAATTACCATATAAAACAGATGGTGGGAAAGCAGACACTACACTCAGATTCATCGGAAGCATCTTAATGAAATGTAACTCATCCACGATAGAAGTGGCTTATAAGGTGCTTGTTCGCCCGATTCTTGAGTATTGTTCATCTATCTGGGATCCCTATCAGGTATGACTGATAGAGGGGATAGAGAAGATCCAACGAAGAACGGCGCGTTTCTTCGCGGGATCGTTCAGTTGGAGAGAGAGCGTTACGGAGATGCTAAACAATCTCCACTGTCAGACGTTACAAGAGAAGCGTCGTGCATCACGGAGAGATTTGCTATTGAGATATCGGCACAGCACACTTCAGGAGGAGTCGGACAACATATTACTTCCCCCAGCATACATCTCGCCTATTTTCCACGAGGAGAAAATTCGGGAAATTAGGATCAATACAGAGGCTCACCGACAATCGTTCTTCCTACGCACTATTCACGAGTGGAACAGGGTTGGAGGGATCAGATAGTGGTATCAAAAGTACCCTCCGCCACACACCATTAGGTGGCGTGAGGAGTATGATGTAGATGTACTATCGGCGAGAGATCTGGTGGTCTTGTTAGCCAAGGGAGTACCTCAGCACCACGCCGACTATTCTTAGAGACAAGTGTCACTTGTGGACGAGCATTGTACTGTTCAGACATGGCACCACGACACTGTCTCATGAGAGGTACCACAAGAGGGCCGGGATGTCCGTGACGCAATGTTGCACAGAGTTTCATCAGTAAATATCATCCGTGACCTGAAGCTATACCCGACAGCTCTCCACTCCATGATGCCAAGAGTAGCACTGCTGTGCCTGCCCAGAACGTTGGAAGAATGGGACCTCAAAACTAGACATGAGTGTCTCAATGAGAATTCCGCGAGCGTTCATTAAATAATTTATGGCGTTTCAGTCTACGATCGCTATTCTTTATTTTAAGTTACCAGTTTCGGACTAGCTGCCCATCTTCAGATCATATATTGTAGTTACAGAGTAACTTGTCCGTACAGAACACTCGGTTCGCTCTGACTTATGACAGCGAACCGAGTGTTCTGTACGGACAAGTTACTCTGTAAGTACAATATATGATCTGAAGATGGGCAGCTAGCCCGAAACCGGTAATTGAAAATAAAGAATAGCAATCGAAGACCGAAACGCCATATTTTATAGAATGGGACCTCTTCCCAGGTCACCATCACACTCGCCGACGGTGGTCGTCATCTGAGGTAGTGCACGTTTGTGCTTCATCGCTGAACACAATAACACGCCATACATCATAAGTCTATGCTTCCCAGTCTTGGCACAAATCCAAACGCAGCCTGTTGTTTTTTTGTAAACGGCAGTCTAAGCATGAGCCTGTAATTCCCTTGTCGGGCTGCTGCTTGTCTTCGACCAACGGTGCAGGAAGCCATACAATGTTTCAGGTAGTCCACTACTTATTCTCGGACGGCAGGCGCAGAGGTGAAGGGGTCATCACGTGATTGGTGCACAGCACAAAGATCCTCCCTTGTGATGGTGAGACCAGAATCATGAAAACGAGTACGCCTGGCATCGCGTCCCTATTTGGTCCAACATAGGTCCACTGTCACAACCCAATGCACAACAGACCTGTATATTGAATGAATTGACCAGTCGCCCAAATGGAGCTACAGAATGAAGCCCCTTTGAAACAGTGTTAGATGTTGATAACGTTGCCTCAAACGAGTATGTGACATTTCCGTGTTCACATTGTGGACTCCACAGTGATCACTCAACAAGTGACGCTGCTCGCGATCCGTATAAATCTACCAGGCCTGGTAACAACAGTAAGTCTAATGCACTATGGTAGCCGTCACCTGTCACATAGGATTGCAATTCTAATCATTTACATACCTGCCGATGGTTCTGTATGTACGAAGGTAAACTGGCAACCGACCATGACACAGGCGTGCTACACTTTTTTATTAGTGTTTATACTACGGGAAATCTTGTCTTGTCTTTCTTCAGAATAGTGTAAAACAAACTACAGCACCAGGCGGCCCAATGAACCGAATGCGGTTATTTATCAGCGCCTTACTTTATTACTAACGCTTATATGTGATTCTCAGTTGTTTAATATCGTGACCTCCATCAGGTGTGACAGCTACTCCAGACCACAAAAAAAAAAAAAAAAAAAAAAAAAAAATCTAGTGAAACTTCGAGACATAGATAACGGAGCTAGCGCTCTGAAATACGGGTGGAAGTAAAATTTGGAACACAGAGAGCTGGCATAGGTCTATTCATAAAATATATTGTATACATAGAGTATTTACTGAGTCATTCTATGATCATTCAGCTTCGACGCGGACTGTTACATAGAATTAGGAAAGAAAGGCAAACAAGCCAGTAACACAAAATGATGAAAACGTGAGCATGCGGCACGAAGTTTCCGTTTCGAATATGTGTTTAGAAACGTTTCTCTGATAAGATCACTGATAGAAGACAAAGTTTAGTGATGTGCCACTGAGGAACGCTAGGTGCGGCATGATAGGATTACACGTTGCAAATAACAGTGATGGTCTCTGTACGATCGGGCAGCAGAATTTCAGTTCGCCATCTATACCGTTGGTACGTGGGAGTCCAACTTAATGGGCAGCGATCATTTTCAATAAGCCTTTCTTCCACTGGACAGGTACTCCATGGATGAAGGATAAAAATGACATGCGGTATATCATAAGTAGCCCTCGCCACAAAACTTAAACGAGAGTTTTGTTCAATGATGCATGTTTTATTCTCCTACCGGCATTATGTTTCGTCTCTATAACGTTATGGTAAATTCTAGAGTTACGTTGTTTATTTAGGAGTCCGTTGCGGTGCTTTTCTAGATACAGAAGGCCAGCTGGTAACCGAACACGTAACAACTGAGGGAAAACGGCTGTCAGATGGCCCGGTAGCAGAACTTAAATTAGTTCAGAGGTTATCAATTCCTTAAACTACACCAATATGGGCTGCTCATTACGTCACGGTTTTTCTGTGTTTGTATTTCTGTATTACTACTCACGCTAAAATACAAAGACTGAAACGTTATAATAATAATAACAATAATAATAATTCCTTGCGGCTCAACGGCGTTTGGGCGAATTGCGTGACTAACCTACCACAGTAATCGTCCAGGGTAAAGGGAACCTATAATTTAGCATGGAATACACTGCGAGTTGAAGGTAAGGCCAAAGGCAAACTGAAATATTCTGTGATCCGACCAGGGTTGTCCGCAGCTCGTGGTCGTGCTGTAGGGTTCTCGCTTCCCACGCCCGGGTTCCCGAGTTTGATTCCCGGCGGGGTTAGGCATTTTCTCTGCCTCGTGATGACTGGGTGTTGTGTGCTGTCCTTAGGTTAGTTAGGTTTAAGTAGTTCTAAGTTCTAGGAGACTGATGACCATAGATGTAAAGTGCCACAGCACTCATAGCCATTTTATTTTCGACCAGGGTTCGATACCGCCAGCTTTTGGTTTCGTGGCGCGCACTTTACCACTGTACCTCCAGGCAGAAGGATCAAAATACATATGCTACTGAATTGCAGTTTTGCTGGAACAGCATTTTGTACCGTTTGATGTAAGCACACCATGCTCAGGTTTTCATATCAATCTCTGACTGTCATCAATCGATTCCAGTAACCATTTAAGACAACAACCTTCCTGTTTTGATAAACAAAAGGAGTGAGCACTGAAAAGGTTTGACTTTGTAAAGTGTGCATACGTGTGGTCCGTATGTGATAGTTTGTTCTTCCATATGGTGACTGTTATAAAAGTTCATAGTAAACACGTTAAAACTATAATGTTAACACTAATAATAACATTAGAAGAGAAACTTGCATTTGGTATCCCTGGTGCGAAGGGATTCAGTTCTTATGCTCCCGTTGTTGGCATATTGGCATCCTCTCCCCCCTTCCTCCTCACCACTCCTTCAAGTAGCGTCCTTCTATAATGCGCTGTTGCACTTCGTAGCTCTATTGTGATCATTTTAATTTTGTTGTTTATTCCCTTAACATTAAAAGGTTCACCCGTTATGTAAATCTTACATAAAAAGGTGACCATACACTTTTCTTCTTCGTCAGCTGGAGCTGAGAACTGTAAGGAAATCTCCCTCATATCAATTAAGCTTGTGACATCTTGTATACAGGGTATTTGGGGGGGAAAGGTCAATATTTTAAACAGTGATAGTATAAGTCATTCTGAACAAAAAATGTTATATGAACATAGGTCCCTAAATGCTTCGTTAGGGAGGTATGGGTACTGAAAGGAACCTTAGTTCTGCAAAATTGATGTGCGCAACGTGAACGTATACGCAATACAACTGGACCGTAACCCGATTTTCTTGCAAACAATGCACAGGTACATGCCATGTCTACGCTATGAAACCTACCATGTATTATGGTCATGTGACGTACGTAGTACAATCACCAGTTGTTTGCGAAGTTGTGCCGTGTAAGCCACATTGTGTAGTATACCAGCGACGGATCGTTTAGCTGTGTAGAGTATGGTGTTAACTGTGTTCGTACAAGCGCTGCTAACAAATCCAAACGTCTACGGTAATGAGAAATATGCAGATATGGTGTACGTTAGTGGCTTCTGCGAAGGGAGTGCTATCACTGCAAGAGAAGAATACCACAGCCGCATTCTGACTCGACGATTACCTGATCGCAGGGTGTTTACCAAAGTGTTTATCACTTTGAATGCAACAGGCGCTCATCCAAGTAGACTTTTTCGTCCGAATGTGCACGTCAACAAATTTGCAAGAACAAGAAGAAATTATCGCTAGTGTTGAGCGAAGTCCCGGTACGAGCATAGACGAATGTCCCTGCGTATGAATGTCACTCAGACACGTGTATGGGAAAAAACATTACATGCGGAAAACCTGTATCCATTTCACATACAGAGTTTCCAAAATCTACACGTTGGTGACAATGCCCAAAGACCTCAGTTCTGTCACTGGGTAATTGAGAATAGTCTTTTGCTTCCATACAGACTATTCACTGACGAAGCCCAGTTTTCACGACATGGAATAAACAACACACGCAATAATCATGGACGGTCGCGGGAAAAACACACGCTTTAGTGGATAGAAATTTCCAAGTTCGTTTTGCCATAACTGTTTGGTGCGCCATGATCGGTAACCTTTTGATAGGTCTATTTATTATCAGTCGGCGATTGGCGGGAGAGAGGTATCTACATTTTCTGGCAAATTCATTTGTGGAACGTTCCTTTAGCCAAGCGAACTAAAATGTACTTTCAACATGACGGCGCCCCTCCACATTTTACCTTACGTGTGAGGGACCTTCTCAACCGCACCTATCCTAATCGCTGGATAGGCCGTGGCGGTGCTATTAACTGGCCTCCAAGATCACCTAGCCTTACACCTTTAGATTTCTGTTTACGGGGTTGGATGAACCCAGAGGTGCACAAAGTAAAAGTAAATACACGAGATGAGCTGTTTCATCGCATCATGGACGCTGCTGAATTGATTAAGAACCAACCACAGGTAACAAATCAAGCAAGACAACATGCTAGCGCTATAACACGAAAGTGCATTGACGTTCATAGTGGGATATTCGAACCTGTTCTGTGAACTATACAACATCTGTACGATAAGTGTTAAAGCCATTTGTAAAAGACGTGGTACGTCTTTTTCAATTTAATACATGTAGCATGCACGTTGTAATGCATTATGTACTAAATGCAAAGTAAGTAAACATTATGTAAAAATGTGTAACATAACTATACTTCTCTGTAACATTGTTTCCAAGAAAGTCACGTTACGGTCCAGTTGTATTGCGCATGCGTTCACGTTGTGCGGATCAATTTCGCAGAATTAAAATTCCTTTCAATACCGACACCTCTCTAACGAAGCATTTTTGACCTATGTTCACATAACTTTTTTTGTTCAGAATTACTTATTATATCACTGTGTAAAATATTGACCTCCCCAAGCACCCTGTAAACAGGGTATCGTCAGGCGCATTTTCTATGGTGTTTCAGCGAATATTCTCAGTTTCCTGTTTGTAATGTGTAACTGTAATCAGCCGAAAAAATACTGTTCCTCATATGTTTCTTGCGACGTACAGTGTCGAGGGAAAGTCTCGGTTTATTGCCCGTTAGAAACAGAATTATTTTTGAAAGCGGTATTTTATATGCCAATTCCATAGAGCGGTCCCAAGTTAGTCTAGTGCAATATCCACTTTATCGATATGTATTAAGTGGTATAGTAAAACTGGAAGACTAATCAGTACTTCACCAGCGACTGAGTAGCGCTACTGAATGGTGACAGCAGTCATCGAGGGTCGAGGCGGTGCTGTTGCTGCTGCAGTACTGGTTAGTCTTCGTGTTTCACTGTTCCTATTAACACATCGATAATACGAACATCTCACTGAACTAATTTTGGACTGCTCTATCGAGTGCTGACG
Organism: Schistocerca gregaria; assembly: GCF_023897955.1. Classification (NCBI taxonomy): domain Eukaryota; kingdom Metazoa; phylum Arthropoda; class Insecta; order Orthoptera; family Acrididae; genus Schistocerca; species Schistocerca gregaria. The sequence continues at coordinate 766,819,602 of NC_064931.1, read as the reverse complement.
TAAAATTCCGTTTTAAGAAATCATTTTGTTTGTAACTGGGAAAAAAACTATGATTTCTGTCGAAACTGTATGTCGCATGAAAGACATGATGAGGAGTATTTGCTTGAGTCGACTACATCTACACACTGCAAAACCGAAACTGCAAATATCAGCCGAAACACCAGAGAAAATGCTCATGACGACTCTTAGGAGAGACATACAGTATAATTCACACTGCGACCGTAATAGTCATGGTGTTGTAAAACCTGCGCTACAGTAAGTGGAGTTTTTTAATTACACATAATTGCATGTCCCAAGAGGCAGTATTTAGTGGAACTGAATAAGTGATGCAAAATAATCTCATTGCACTTTTATGCTAAGCAGATACTGAAATACACTACTGGCCATTAAAATTGCTACACCAAGAAGAAATCCGAATGATAAACGGGTATTCATTGGACAAATATATTATACTAGAACTGACATGTGATTACATTATCACGAAATTTGGGTGCATAGATCCTGACAAATCAGTACCCAGAACAACCACCTCTGGCCGTAATAACGGCCTTGATACGCCTGGGCATTGAGTCAAACAGAGCTTGGATGGCGTGTGCAGGTACAGCTGCCCATGCAGCTTCAACAAGATACCACAGTTCATCAACAGTGGTGACTGGCGTATTGTGACGAGCCAGTTCGTCGACCACCATTGACCAGACGTTTTCAATTGGTGAGAGATCTGGAGAATGTACTGACCAGGGCAGCACTCTAAAATTTTCTGTATTCAGAAATGCCCGTACAGGACCTGCAACATGCGGCCGTGCATTATCCTGCTTTAGTATAGGGTTTCGTAGGGATCGAATGAAGGGTCGTAACACATCTGAAATGTAACGTCCACTGTTCAAAGTGCCTTCAATGAGAACAAGAGGTGACCGTGATGTGTAGCCAACGGCACCCCATACCATCACGCCGGGTTATACGCCAGTACGGCGATGACGAATACACGCTTCCAATGTGCGTTCACCGCGATGTCGCCAAACACGGATGCGACCATCATGATGCTGTAAATAGAACCTGGATTCATCCGAAAAAATGATGTTTTGCCATTCGTGCACCCAGGTTCGTCGTTGAGTACACCATCGCCGGCGCTCCTGTCTGTGATGCAGCGTCAAGGGATCTCGACCAACGCGAGAAGCAATGTTGCGATACAATAAACCGCAATCGCGATAGGCTACAATCCGCCCTTTATCAAAGTCGGAAACGTGATGGTACGCATTTCTCCTCCTTACACGAGGCATCACAATAACGTTTCACCAGGCAAGGCCGGTCAACTGCTGTTTATGTATGAGAAATTGGTTGGAAACTTTCCTCATGTCAGCACGTTGTAGGTGTCGCCACCGGTGCCAACCTTGTGTGAATGCTCGGAAAAGCCAATCATCTTCATATCTTAGCATCTTCTTCCTGTCTTTTAAATTTCGCGTCTGTAGCACGTCATCTTCGTGGTGTAGCAATTTTAATGGCCAGTAGTGTATTTCCTCATTCTCTGCCAAAGTTGCAAAATATTTTGTTAATCCACCAATGAAGTAGCTGGAGATAGTTGTCACAATGAGAAACATGGTAAAATATGATATTCCCTAAACGGTGCTTCATAAGTTCCACAGTTGTTTCTGAACGATTTATCTTATTGCACATGTTGATGTCTGGGAGACATTTTCCTTATACCACCGTATTTTAGTTATTTAACATGAATGAATGGTTAAGTCTGAGATTCATTTGTCACATTCACCGTGAAGAGCAATATTCGGTATCAGTTGGTCACGTTCAGTCTTCTTCTTTTAACTAGCGTTAATCCAGTGTAGTACAGGGTTCACTGTGCTCATGGATTTGGCAAATTTATTTAATTAACTCTGCAGCCTGATGCATTTCTGCTACAACTGTCTGTGAACTGTGTAAACGTTTTTTTGTGTGTGATAGTATCTTAACTCTTTGCATACCGCATTTTCTTATACCGAAATTGGAGACCAGTCCAGCATTTGCCTAGAAGAGCGTGGGAAACCGCCAAAAAACCACAGACAAGGTCATTACTCCGCTGCACGGGTTCGGTCTTGGTGTGGCTTCCCTTCTTGTCTCGCAAGTTAGAGCGTTGCGCCTAACGCTCTACGAGCAGCTATTTACCATGATCAGTAATGAACGTATTTCTCGCGAATCGCAAGGAACAGGACAAGAACAAGTTTTCGGCCGAAAAGTTGTGTCAGATATGCAAAATATTTCAGCGAAAGACTGAGATGCTTTTTATCTGAGTGGTCGTATTTTCCGCAGTTGCTTTACAATCATTAAGGGTATTTTAAATCGGTATTTGCAGCTACATGAAACTGGGTGTTTTTATCGGCAAACGCGTTTCGTTTTATTGCAATAAAACACCGTCGGTTGTGGTAGTAATGCTTGATTTGTCACTCACACCCTCACACCAGGGAACGCCTTCTGCTTGCGCATTTATGGATTGTTCCTTCGTCTGGCACTATTCTTTCTTACATAGGCTCACACTGCTTTGCAAAACTATGAAATTTTTGTTGTTAAACACAACACAATGTAACTGTGCTACTGTTTATTTATGTCTTTCTGGCTAGAAATATTATACATAAATATATTATATAGCTTTGCCCGCTGTCATTGCGTCCTGCATCCTCAAAGGGGCGTTCATCAGAGAACATCTTCTTCGTAATATACATCGGTGGATAACTGAAGAATGAGAACAAGTCAATGATCTTCCCTCTAGTAGGGCATTGTAGTGTTCAGATACGTCACCGTACGCTGCTTCCGCGACTTATAAAAACCTTTGGATTGGTGGTGATTAACAGCATGGCGACGCGCAAAATTCACTCAGTGCACGGTTGCTCATGACACAGTCAAGTTTCCTGGCGAACAGCTCTCCAAATGAATTTGCCTGCGCATGGTCCGTGTTTACTCAACACCGCCCGTGAGCCATGTGACAGAGAGAGAGAGAGAGAGAGAGAGAGAGAGAGAGAGAGAGAGAGAGAGAGAGAGAGAGAGGGGGGGGGGGAGAGGGGGGGGAGAGACAGAGAGACTAGAGTGTGGCGGGAGCTATCCCTCTGCTAATAGACAGAGGGATTTTTCCCGGTTCAGTTTACTGTCTGGCTCGGTGCGTCCTTCCTCAGTTGACATGGTTGCCCCCACAGAGTTATTAAAAATGACTAGACCGCTCAATGACGATACTGTAGCGTTCCTTTATTCAAGCTTCCATCTGCAGGGCAACGCTGTGTTTGCACACAGTAAATGATACCAAATATCCGATAAAACGTTGTATACACATAATGACTTAACTTATGCAAATAACTTTCAAAAGGGCTCTGTATCCCTGTGACAAGAAAGGTGAAAATGACATGGCTAGTTCGAGTTATATTGTAGATTAATAATTTTCAAGTCCAAGCTAGTTAAAGTAAAAGTGCGGTAGAACTGTGGAAAGAAAGGAAGTAAAAACTTCTAGTCCAAACACAATTAAAGACTGAAAAGTGAGGGCAAAAGACAGACCCAGATGATGTGCCATGAAATATTAAACAAGCACAGAAAATGAAAAACTTAGTGAATGATATAATAAACTCACTATCTGCTATTTCAAAAGTTTCATGCGACCATCTCGATAACTTGCACGTGGAGTGTCAGAAGTACACCAACGTTGGTTTTAAGTCGGATCGAAGCTCTTTGGGGTAGGAGGACTGTTTCGGGATGCTAGGCTGGTAACAGTTCTGGATGAGCAGACACAGTTGGCGGAAAACATATAAAAGATAAACTCCGGTTGAAAATCTGCAAGATACAGCCTGCATATCATTGAAAGGATGCTATCATAAAAATATGCTTTTAACGGACAAGGTGAATTACTTTTGCACTTTTGTGGCGACGAACGTAACGAACTCGTTTCAACCATTTCCTGGCGGTACATTTCCTGACGTCGGAGTTGATAGTTTCAATAGGAAAGAAGACATCAAACAGAATAACATATTCAGAGTCCCAGAAGACCGTCGCCATAACCTCATCGGCAAAGGGTGCGGCTTTGAACTTTTTCTTCGGTGAAGAGGTAGTGTGGCGCCAGTCATTGGACTGCCGCTTTGTTTCCAATTCGAAGTGATGAACCCCTGTTCGTGTATGCCTACAGCAGCGACATCTGGTGAACTTACAACCCAAACAACTTGTGGCTACTGTACGGCAGTTTATTATGAACAGTAGTGCTGCTGAAAAGGTGATTCTAGCATATGCTGTTGTTTATACATATATGACGATGCTGGTGCAGATTTTGCTTTTAACATTTGACGATGCCACAATGGCTGCAATACATTAGGACATTGTTTTTATAAAACAGGTATGTCACTTCATACTTAAAGCGCACAAATATACCGGGTGATCAAAAAGTCAGTATAAATTTGAAAACTGAATAAATCACGGAATAATGTAGGTAGAGAGGTACAAATTGACACACATGCTTGGAATGACATGCGGTTTTATTAGAACAAAAAAATGTTCGACAGATGGCGCTTCATCTGATCGAATAGCAATAATTAGCCTAACAAAGTAAGAGAAAGAAAGGATGATGTTCTGTACAGGAAATGCGCAATATGTCCACCATCATTCCTTGACAATAGCTGTAGTCGAGGAATAATGTTGTGAACAGCACTGTAAAGCATGTCCCGAGTTATGGTGAGACATTGGCGTCGGATGTTGTCTTTCATCATCCCTAGATGTGTCGGTCGATCACGATACACTAGAGACTTCAGGTAACCCCAAAGCCAATAATTGCACGGACTGAGGTCTGGGGACGTGGGAGGCCAACCATGACGAAAGTGGTGGCTGAGCACACGATCATCACGAAACGACGCGAGCGAGAGACCTTTCACACGTCTAGCAATATGGGGTGTTTTTTTCTTTTTTTTGGATCTTATAAAACCCCATGTCATTCCAATCATGTATGTAAATTTTTATCTCTATATCTACATTATTCCGTGGTTTACTAAGTTTTCAAGTTTATACAGACTTTTTGATCACCCGGTATATGTATGTAACCAGTACTTTTCATTATAGTCTATTTTATTGTTTTAAGCTGTATACAATCTGGTAGTACATTTATGTTTTCCCATATTTTGCTGCAGATATGATCATTGTAGACCGAAACCGGTAATCTGTTAAAGAAGTATGACCATAGACGTAAAGTAAAGTAATTTATTCTATATTCCTATCACTGTTTTATTCACGACAATGTCGCAGGTCGTGAACACGAAAAATGTCATCTTCATCTACATCTATAAATTTAGAATCAGTGTGAAGTGTTTAACAGAGGGTACATTTTATTACAGGATCAATTATGGCGCTTTACGGCTTCATTCATGGAATGGACGTGTGAGGAAAGTACGCTTTTACCCCTCCATAGCTCTATTATTCGCCTAATTTTATCTCTGAAATCTCTATGGGATAGATACGAACGGGTTGAATAATATTGATTGTTTTAGTCCTGAAAGACGGAACTAAAAGTTTTCTGCGTAGGTTGTCTAGAGATTTATGGAGTGTGCACATCTCACCGAGGACAGAACGTGGGTGCCAGATACACGAGTCTCTCCATCTCCGAGCTCGTGCATATAGTAGTATCCCACGTGCCACTGTGTCAAGGCTGCACCACGATTACCTCGATTCGAGGGAACTTGCTGCTGTCATAGTCAACCGTAGTCATCGACAAGATGTTTATGACAGGGATCACTGTCGATTACTGCACACTGTAACGGCTGAAACATGGGTCACAGGGCACTGTAATTAGCACGAGACGAGCAACACTAAGGGGACGTTTCATATGGAAAAATTTATACACGACTGTGCTTAAACTGACACACAATATTTTTTTTAGCGCAACGCAATCTGACTTTCAGTAATCCCTACAAAAGAATGGCCCTGACTAACATTAACCTATACGTTTCACAAATCACTTACCTCACAAAAATCTTCGTTACTCAAGCTACTGCAATACCGCGAGCGCCACTACTGCCACCTAAGTAAAAGATTCAAACTACGGAAGGCACAAACTACTGATAGGTATAGTTAGCAAATGAAAGATTTTAATACAGAACAAACAATGTATTTATATTAATAGTCATAATATATATATCAGTTCATGACACCAATTCTTACATATTTCAAAACTCCACCATCTCTCTCCCCACGTCCACCACTGGTGGCGGCTCACCTCCAACTGCGCAACGCTACGCGCTGTTAGCATTCAGCTGCCGCTACCCAACACTACAATGGCACACAACAATGCAAACCAGCCACAGACTGCACACGGCACAGCCAGTGATTTTCTTACAGAGCGCTACGTGGCGGCGGCGTTACCAATAAAAAAACCTAAACAGCCTACTTACAAACTGTCGTCTGGACAGATGTATGCCATCACTGGAAAGATACGAGCATATTAATATCACACACAGGTGACGATACAATATGCCAGTAAACAGCAGCGCTCATGTAATGGGAAAGGAAAAAAAAGAAGAAAACAGCAAACAGCAAAATAAAAAAAATGAAGGAATTATCCGAATGGCATGAAAGTTTGTGGATATGACGTACATGTACAGACAAAAATTTGACTACAGTTTCAGAAGAAATGGATTAATTATTGAAGAGAAAGAGATTCTCAGTCAGATAAATGGAACACCATCTCCGTGTCACTTGTTAGCAGCCTCAGCAAGCCCCAACAAGTCTGCTTATCTCATTTCGAGTGCTGTTCTCGAAGTTTGTAGTTAAGATGCTGCTTGTGTTCGCTGCCTCCTTTAGTGCTCATGCCACAGGCTGAGACATTGACTTCTATTGCGCTTTGCTTTTTCAATGGTTATAACTAGCCTTCAGTGTACAAGTTACTATGATTGCAAATAAACGGAGTTAAACAAGCACGACAGATGTTTTTTCCTAGCCAACTGGCTTATCCCGTAAACAAACTTTATTGGAAGCGCATGTCTAGACTTATGAGAAAAGCTTTAGGATATATGCTTGTGTTTGTTTCCGACTTTGGGGAATGGATTTTCCACCGTGTATGTACAGGTAGTTCCAGGCATGAAAGTTCCGGATTACTGCACCTCAGAGAAATAGCAGCCAAAATTGAAGCTAAATCCTTTTCACTGTTGAAACGTGATTACAGTTCTACTCGTACCCTGCACGAGTTTGCAGACGGTTTGGAGCCCTTGATGAGTGTTCACTGTGGTTTAAAGCTTCATACACGTGTTTCATGTTCTATCTATGTACGTCAGCCATCAATGACGTTTAGCTCGTGGTAACTGATTGACTTACTCCATCGTTGTATCGCATTCTTCATTTATGGAGTAAGTCAATAACGCGCTGGTTCACATCTGGCCCTAATACAAGCTGTTATTCGGCATGACATTGGTTGACAAAGTTTAGGATGTCATCCTCAGGGATACAGTGCCGAATTCTGTCCATCCGACACAGTAGATCGTCAAAATCCCGAGATGATGGGAGAGCCCTGCCCATAGTACTCCAAACGTTCTCTGCTGGAGAGAGGTCCGACAACCTTACTGGCCATGGCAGGTCTTGGCAAGGACGAAGACAAGCAACATAAACTCTCACCATGTGCGGCCGGCATTATCTTGCTGAAATGTAAGCCCAGAATGGCTTGCCATGAAGAACAACAAAACGGGGCGTAGAATATTGTCAACGTACCGCTACGCTGTAACGGTGCCACGGATGAAAGTCACTGGGTTCGTGCTACAAAAATCAGTGGCAATGTAGACCATAACTCTGGGTTGTCAGGCCGTAAGGCGAAGGACAATACGGTTGGTGTCTCACTGCTGTCCAGAGCATCTCTAGACATGTCTTCGGTCTAGACTCTATTGACTGGGGTAGAATTGTGTTCAGTGTTGTGATCTGCTTTGAAACTAGCAGCGATGACCAGCGACGACGTGCCTGGAGACGCTCTGTATAGCTGTAGGGTACTAACCTAATTGTCGCCCGCCATACGGTTCGACAACCAGCAGTGATTTTCTGGGGTACCATCTCTTTCATAGCATGACCGCCTTCGTTGTCATCAGCGGAACCCTTACACCACAGAGGTACGCTGACAATATTCTGCGCTCCGTTTTGTTGCCTTTCATGACAAGTCGTGCAAAGCTTACATTTCAGTAAGACAATGCCCGCCCACACACGGTGATTTTTATTGCTTGTATACTACTTTACAAACCCTACATTGGCCAGTAAAGTTTCCCGATCCCTCCCCAGTTGAGAACATCTGGAGTATTATGGGGAGGACCTTCCAACCATCTATAGATTTTGACGATCTAACACGCCAGTAGGACAGAATTTGACACCTTATCTCTCAGGACGACAGCCAACAACTCTGTCAGTTAATGCCACACCGAATAACTGCTTGCATAAGGGCCACAGGTGGACAAACGCGTTACTGACTTGCACAGTTTGTGAAGCTCTTGCTGTTAAATAAATCACCCAATTTTTTTGAAATTGTAATCATTTGTTTGTCTGTTCTTTTACATTGCATCTACGGACTCCCAGCTTATTCGAATAATTCCTTCGTGGTACGTCATTATTTTGTTTTATAATACAGTTTCTGATATGTTTCAGCCGTTTCTTTGTCTACAGCGTGCAGTGGGGACCTGTACTTTCAGCAATACAGTGCAGCAACCAACCGCTTCAGGACAGTGACAGCACAGTTTGACGGAAATTCCGTGGACTTGTGGGTGCTGGTTAGGCCACCCAGCCCACACTACCGCAATTCTATTGAGCACCCTTGGGACGCCATCGTGCGTCTTGGACGCAGCTGCGATCATTGCCCGTGAGCCGCATGCGCGGGTTGCGCGGTCGCGGATCAGGATGGCTTCCCCATGCTTCCGTCGCTGCTTTTATCAGGATGGGAAGTAGTGCTAGGTGGTGCTAATTGAAAGTCTCCAATTCCACGGCTCATGGATGTTGTGTTTTATCTCTTAGTTGTCATTTGTTCCTCTTAAAATGTTTTTGTTGTGGTCTTCAGTCCTGAGACTGGTTTGATGCAGCCCTCCATGCTATTCTATCCTGTGCAAGCTTGTTCATCTTCCAGTACTTACTGCAACCTACATCCTTCTAAATCTGCTTAGTGTATTCATCTCTTGGTCTCCCTCTACGATTTTTTCCCTCCACGCTGCCCTCCAATGCTAAATTTGTGATTCCTTGATGCCCCAGAACATGTCCTACCAACCGGTCCCTTCTTCTTGTCAAGTTGTGCCACAACTCCTCTTCTCGCCAATTCTATTCAGTACCTCCTCATTAGTTATATGATCTACCCATCTAATCTTCAGCATTCTTCTCTAGCGCCACATTTCGAAAGCTTCTATTCTCTTCTTGTCCAAACTATTTATCGTCCACGTTTCACTTCCATACATGGCTACACTCCATACAAATACTTTCAGAAACGACTTCCTGACACATCTATAGTCGATGTTAACAAATTTCTCTTTTTCAGAAACGCTTTCCTTGCCATTGCCAGGCTACATTTTATATCTTCTCTACTTAGACCATCATCAGTTATTTTGCTCCCAAAATAGCAAAACCTCTTTACTACTTTAAGTGTCTCATTTCCTAATCTAATTCCCTCAGCATCACCCGACTTAATTTGACTACATTTCCTTAGCCTCTTTTTGCTTTTGTTGATGTTCATCTTATATCCTGCTTTGAAGATACTGTCCATTCCGTTCAACTGCTCTTCCAAGTCCTTTGCTGTCTCTGACAGAGCTACAATGTCATCGGCAAACCTCAAAGTTTTTATTTCTTCTCCACGGATTTTAATACCTACTCCGAATTTTTCTTTTGTTTCCTTCACTGCTTGTTCAGTATACATACTGAATAACATCGGGGATATGCTACAACACTGTCTAACTCGCTTCCCAACCACTGGTTCACTTTCATGTCCCTCGACTCTTATAACTGCCATCTGGTTTCTGTACAAATTGTAAATAGCCTTTCGCTCCCTGTATTTTATCCCTGCCACGTTTAAAATTTGAAAGAGAGTATTCCAGTAAACACTGTCCAAAGCTTTCTCTAAGTCTACAAATGCTAGAGCCGTAGGTAGTATTGCCTCACGTGTTCCAACATTTCTACAAAATCCAAATTGATCTTCCCCGAGGTCGGCTTCTATTAGTTTCTCCATTCGTCTGTAAAGAATTCGCGTTAGTATTTTTCAGCCATGGTTCACTAACCTGATAGTTCGGTAATGTTCACATCTGTCAACACCTGCTTTCTTTGGGATTAGAATTATTATATTCTTCTTGATGTCTGAGGGTATTTCTCCTGTCTCATACATCTTGCTCACCAGATGGTACAGTTTTGTCAGGACTGGCTCTCCCAAGGCTGTCAGTAGTTCCAATGGAATGTTGTCTACTCCCGGGGCCTTGTTTCGACTCAGGTCTTTCAGCTCTCTGTCAACCTTTTCACGCAGTATCATATCTCTCATTTCATCTTCATCTACATCCTCTTCCACTTCCATAATATTGTCCTCAAGTACATCGCCCTTGTATAGACCCTCTATATACTCCTTCTACCTTTCTACTTTCCCTTCTTTGCTTAGGACTGGGTTCCCATCTGAGTTTTTGATGTTCATACAAGTGGTTCTCTTTTCTCCAAAGGTCTCTTTAATTTTCCTGTAGTCAGTATCTATCTTACCCCCTTGTGAGATAAACATCTAAATCCTTAAATTTGTCCTATAGCCATCACTGCTTAGCCGTTTTGCACTTCCTGTCGACCTAATTTTTGAGACGTTTGTATTCCTTTTTGCCTGCTTCTTTAAGTGCATTTTTATATTTCTTCTGTTATCCAAGCATATACTGTTATAGTGTGTGAACGGACGTTGCATGTCGGTTACGCCAGTTGTTGCACGCTCCAGTTCTTTTGTGGAAGCCACGCCCTGAATGACGAAACTAATCATGGAAGAGGAGCCCCTAACTCAGGCTGTATGATGTCTGAAAGCAATTGCTGGTTATTTATTCTTCGAGAAACCAGTGCATATGTTCCAAACATTTCCCAATGCAACGCCACTAGCACAGTTCTTAGACGTCCTAACAATGGTTTATTCTCAGCGTAAACTTTTCTGTACGTCATTGGCTCACACAGAACCTGCAATCTTCACCCGTCAGGAGGGAAACGTCAGCAATATTTGTCTGTAACATACAGTTACTCGTTACGTTAAAAAAATGCTTTTTTTTCGGCGGCATCAATGTGAAGCGAAACTCAGTTCAAATTCCTAGCTTGTACAGACCCAGTCTAACGCAGTGTATTTTAAAAGTTATCTTTCATTTACGAAATCGGAAGCTGAGTTATTCCTCTCGTACGTCTTAGTAATACTGCTACCTCTAAACATAATAGACATTAGTTTCTCCCAGACCTACACAAACATCTACAGAGAGTAAGTGGCCCTCACTAGCTCTGATACATGAAAGTACATGTAGCCGAGCTGGTGTCTTCGGTATGATTCCAACACAAAATTCGTACCAGTATTTGCAGTCTATTTTATTATAGATTAGCTGTGTGGAAGCTCACTGTGAAATTATTACGATTTTTAATGAAGTTCCTCACCGAAAAAAACTTGCTTCCGAGGAGGTTTGTTTCACTCCCTTTTCTTTAGAAAAACGTTAATGCCTGTGACAAGCTTCTCACAACAGCAAATTTCAGGATTTACATACAATTGGACGACGAAAATTCAAGTGAATTTCCATTTCAGATCAACATGAAAATGGGGAGCCCGAAATCCTATTATTTATCTCAATCTCGTCCGGGCCGAAGACGACTGAAGATATCCATGCGCTAAAATTAGAAGTTTTTATGAAAAGGATATTGTTAAAGGTCACACGTGGAGAACGCCGACCCTGCTATTTATCTCACTCTTGTCCCGGAGCTAAAATTTACAAGTTTTTATGTAAAGGATATTGTTAAAGGTCACACGTGGAGAACGCCGACCCTATTATTTATCTCACTATTGTCTCGGAGCTAAAATTTACAAGTTTTCATGAAAAGGATATTGTTAAGGGTCACACGTGGAGAACACCGAGAGCGTCACTTCCGGTTCGCTGTTGTAAGCAAGGGGGCGTATCACACGGGTGTGCAGAAAACAAGAAACAGAGCTCCGAAGGTGTCACTTTTCCGAATAATATTTTTAACTGACGTCCTATGAATCTTCCTTTTCAAAATATAACGAAAATGCAACCTAGAAGCGGTACCGAAAGCTTTCTGAACCATATTTCCTGTCCTCTTTCGAAAATCATAAATGCAGCTTCATGGAGAAGGAGACGAGTGATTATCCTGCTTACAAAATTTGAATGCTATGTTAAAATTTTTTCCAGAAACTTCACAGAAAGTATTTGTGTCATTGTTCTGATTATCAGTATGTCTTCTCCCTAAAACAGAAGGTACCATCCCGTTACTTTTTAACTTCGAATTGAGTGAAACGAAAGATAAGGAACGAAAACTGAATTTGTCAGAGATATGTCACTTCCCGAGAAACGAGAGACGACAAGCTTGTTCCAACGGTCAGTAGCAGAAAACTGCTTAATGTTCTTTGGATGCAGCTGTAAGGAACGCGAAGGATATTGTCGACTTATTGCAAAGATTACTATCCGCGGTAGTGTTTTTGTTTCAATCGACCATTTTTCTACAGGTAATGTAAATCATAATAATAAATTATTACGTCACCTCTTGGTAGAACTATTTCATATTTAAGCTGGAGGAGGTATTCAATCCTAAATAATATATAATGTAGAAGACAGTTTAATAAACGCAGAAGAAACCCAACTGGCCCCACTCTGCGTGAAATCCTAGACGCTATATGTGAGAGCACTCAGGTATATGGAATGTACTTCGATTTCCGATAAGCCGGATTGCTTTGAGAGTTTTTTCCCTGTGGAAATCATTGTGCCTTTCTCAATGGAAATCCGAAATTAGAAGCGTATGTAATATCAGCTGAACTTCTGGTACATGTCGTAGGTAACATTTCGCACTCCTAACACAGGCATCGACGGACAGTCTCGACATTTCTGTTAGTTTTAATACAAAGGATTTTCGTAGCGCAAACGTCGTATAATGGAAAGAACTTTTCACATAATTAATAATCAGACGCCTCGGGAAAGCAATGTTACTTATTAGAACGACGCGTAATAACTAACTAAAGGGATAGAGACCGCTCCACACGCACATCATCATCATCAGTTATCTACTATATTCGCAGGTCCTTTGCCTCTCCATTTTCTGCGATTCATTGCTTCCTTCTTAAGGCTGCTGTATTTTGATCCGTCCATCGTGTCATCCAGTACTGGAATCTCTTCCTTCCTCGCTTCCTTTTCCCTTCTACATAACCTTCTAAAACTGTTTTTATCAGTCCGTCGTTCTTTCTTAATATATGCCCAATCCAATTACTTTTTCTTCTCTTTATTACATCTAGTAACTGTCTTTTCTCTCCCACTCTTCTCAGTACCTCTTCATTTTTTACTCTGTCCATCCAACTTATTCTTTCCATCTTCCACCATGTCCAGATCTCAAAAGCCTCCAGCCTTTCTCTGCCTTTTTTCCTCATCGTTCATGTTACAGCGCCATACAGAAGAACACTCCATACAAGACATTTTATGAGTCTCTTTCTGAGTTCTCTGTCCAGACCGCTGCAGAAGATTCTCCTTTTCTTATAAAACGCGTCTTTTGCCATTGTTATCCTTGTTTTAATTTCTGTGGTGCACTTCCAGTCGGTGTCTATCCTGTTTCCAAGATACTTAAAATTGGGCACCTGTTCTAGTGTTTCTCCATTCAGCATAATTTTTATTTCCTCCTAGTGTCAATACCTTTGTTTTATTTGTGTTAATTTTCATTCCGTATTTTTTCCGTTAGTTGCAATGTTGTCCACCAAATCATGTAATTCTTTTTCCCCTGTGGCTAGAATGACCATGGCATCAGCAAATCTCAAACGCCCTACTCTTCTTCTTCCAATTTCTACTCCTTTGTCATCTAATGAGCATTGGTCAATCATATTTTACAAGTAGAGGTTGAAAAGAATAGGTGATAAACAGCATCCTTGTCTTACTCCTTTTCCTAGTCTGATCCAGTCTGTACTTTCTCCTCTCACTTTAACTGAAACTTTTTGATTAAGATATAATGAGTTTATAAGTCTTCTGGTTTTCCAGTCCACTCTCTTTTCCTTCATTATGGTCGCCAGCTTGTCCCAAACCACATTGTCAAGTGCCTTTTCTAGATCGATGAAGCACATATATAGGTCTCTTCCTTTTTCAATAAACCTTTCTCCCAAGATTCGTAGGAGCGCTATTGCATCTCTGGTGCCCGTATTCTGTCTAAAGCCAAACTGCTCCTCGCCAAGATTCTCCTCCATTACTTTTCCAAGTCTTTTATTAATTATTCTTAACATCCCTTGGGCTGCATGTGAAATGAGGCTGAGTGTCCTGTGCTTGCTGTATTTCTTGGTTCCTTGCTTTTTCGGTAATGGAATAATTACCGTTGTCAGAAAGTCCTCAGGCCATTCACCACCGTCATTTATTTTATTACATAACCTCAATATTTCTCTTATTCCATCGTGGTTCAAGCATTTTAGTATTTCTCCCGGTATTGTATCTGTACCAACCGCTTTGCCATTTTTCGTTGCAGCTATGGCAGACTTTACTTCTTCCATTATGATGGTCGGTCCTTTCTCGTCCTCACTTACACACGCACATACGCAGCGTTAAACATACATTGTCCAGTTACATTAATGTAACCACCTGTCAGAAGCCTGAATATGGGTTCTAAGGATAGATGCGTGGTTGTGTTGAAACATTTTGCCTTCCAGAATGACGAGAACACCCAGTCGATGCCACTAAAACATTCCCCAGACCGTAACGCTGCCTCCTCCGACCTGGACGCTTCCGACGCTTGTTGCACGGGTGTATGCTTTCAGACGCTTCGCGCCATACACGCCGAGCGCCATCTGTCCAATGGAGCATAAAACGCGATTCATCTGAAAAGGCCACCTGTCGACACTCTGTGGACGTCCAGTTGCACTACTGCCGTGCAACTTCCAGCCTTCGTCGCCGATGAACAGCACGCACTATGAGCACGTGAAGCAGGCGCCTGCTGCGGAAGCCCATACGCAGCAACGGTCGTTGAGGAGATACCTTTGGTAGCCCCTTTGTTCATCTGGACAGTCAGTTGCTCTACAGTTGCACATCTGTTCGCCCGTACACATCTTCGCAGCTGTCGTTCACACCTGTCAGATACAGGCCGTGGTGCACCGCAACTGCCTCGGTGTCGGTTTTGGGTTGCTCATTTTGCCATGCCACGCCAACATTTTACAGCCTCAGCCGTTTCGGAAATGCTTCCATGCTTGGTCCTAAAGCCAATAATCATGCATTGTTGGACGTCGCCGGCTCCTGTGGCCGAGCGGTTCTAGGCGCTTCAGTCGGGAACCACGCTGCTGCTACGGTCGCAAGTTCGAATCCTGCCTCGGGCATAGATATGTATCATGCCCTTAGGTTAGTTAGGTTTAAGTAGCTCTAAGTCTAGGGGACTGATGGTCTCAGATGTTAAGTCCCATAGTGCTCAGAGCCATTTGAACCATTTTTGAACCAGTCTACAAAGGACAGTGCGCGCAGATCTCTCGAGCGACATATTCTAGAATATTGCTCTGGTGTGTGGGATCCGTACCAAATAAGACTACAGGGGATAGTGAACAGATGTAGGAAGGATAGCACAATTGGTCACACGTTTGTTTGACCCACGGGAGAGTCACGAAGATGCTGAAAGAAACTGAGATTGAAGACAGATGCAAAGTATCTCGCGAAAGAGTACTTAGAAATTTTCTAGAACCAACTTTAAGGTGCTGCTACGGTCGCAGGTTCGAATCCTGCCTCGGGCATGGATGTGTGTGATGTCTGTAGGTTAGTTAGGTTTAAGTAGTTCTAAATCTAGGGAACTGATGACCTCGGATGTTATGTCCCATAGTGCTCAGAGCCATTTGAACCAATTTTGAACGTCAGATAAAGCGCTCCGTTTTCGCATTATGACAACGACTGCAATGTTTCCCGCGTCCCCCAACACACTTTTTATACCCTCCACTGCTAATGCTGCCCTTGCCGACTGTGAATAGTTATTTCAAATTGACGCCGAACCGAGGCGGTGGCTACAGTAATGTGACAGGACCTTGTAGAACAAATCTTACTAGACAGATTGCCATCTTCATCCAAATTAAACTAGAATATTTCCCTCGTAATGCCAACGGCCTTGCCTCAGTGATAACATCGGTTTTCGCCAGATCACCGAAGTTAAGCGTTGTCGAGCTTCGCTAGCACTTGGATTTGTCACTGTAAGGGTCTACCTAGTGCTGTTGCCAATTGGATGCACTAGCCCTTGTGAGTCAAAAATATGGTTCAAATGGCTCTGAGCACTATGGGTCAACATCAGAGGTCATCAGTCCCTTAGAACTTAGAACTACTTAAACGTAACTAACCTAAGGACATCACACACATCCATGCCTTAGGCAGGATTAGAACCTGCGACCGTAGCGGTCGCGCGGTTCCAGACTGAAGCGCCTAGAACCGCTCAGCCACTCCGGCCGGCCCCTTGTGAGTCGATTGAGGAGTTACTTGATTGAGAAATAGCGACACCGATCACGAAAACTGACAACGGCTGGGAGAGCGATGTCCCGATAACATGCCCCCCGTATCCGCATCCGGTGACGCCTAAGGGCCGAGGATGACACGGCGGCCGATCGGTACCACTGAAGGCCTGTTATGACGGAGGTGGTATTTTTATTTCAGCTGAAATGACCATATTGAAACAGTTTTGCCTCAGTAAAGCATCAATCTTCTAGTATCTAAAGAAAAAGATAAACCTGTCATCAACAGAAATGTTAATATGAACGCCATAGACTTGTTTCTTGTTGGGCATAGTCTTATTTCATACGGTATGCAATTGCATTCCTCCGAACTTTGAACTGACTTACACAGCCGATTATAGGGGGACGTACAGTTTAACATGGTCTCCGAACCACGCTCCAAGTCGACGTTAATAATTCTGCAGTATCTCTTACTGTAAACTCCGTTCATAGGAATTTTTCGCAAGATATGTAAGAATAACTGCACTCTGGAGAGTAGGCTGCAATGCGGCCTGGAGTTATACGTTAACGGGCTGAGAAAGTATGGCCACGGCTCACGTGGGAATGAGTGCCACGTTGCGGCTACGTAACAGGGTAAGAGATGAATATCCAAAACAGGAATATTCGACTAACACAAGAGACTCTGACAAAAGGCAGATTGCTATGGTCTGGTGTCTGGGATCGAGCATTTCTGAAACAGGGAAGCTGTTTGTCTGTTTGCCAGATGCTGTCGTGTGTATCTACGGAAAGTGGAAGACCCGAGTAGGTGCAAAGTGGTGGACGTAAACGTATCACAGAAAGTAAACGTCGGAGACTTGACCTCTTTGTAACGCAAGACAGTCGGCGATCTGAGGCAGATTTGACGACAGGCACAAATATTTCGGAGCACAATGTTCAGCATACATTGTCGAATGTGGGGCTCCACAGCAAACGATCCCTACGTGTTGTCACTTTGACCTAACGGCGTCACCTACTACGACTGCAATGGGCCCGGGATCATTGGGAATGGACCGTGGATCGACAGAAATGTGTCGCCGGGCGGATGATGACCCTTGTTATCCCAGGTCAATGGTACTGTCCTGACAGGCCGTCATCCATACGATCGGCTGCCCGAAACATGCACTGCGCCACGGACGCTTGCCGGTGGACGCAATATTGTGCTATAGGGACGTTTACCTAGGATATTATGGGACCTGCGGTAGTAATGGAAGGCACTATGATAGCTGTACTACTCGACCACTATAGCAGACCACCTGCATCCTTTCATGATTGATGACCTCCCAAAGAGCGATTGCATCTTCCAGCGTGATAATTATCCATTTAACAAGGCTATAATTGTGCTACAGCTGTTCCAAGAGCATGATAGTGAACTCATTTTATTATCTTGGACATAAAATTCGACAGATCTGAATCCAATGAAACACATCAGGGACGATACCGGACGCCAGATCAACGTCCAAAAACCGTGGAACCGTAATTTATACAAGTGCTTCTACACTCTGCAAACGTCTGTGAGTGCATGTCAGGAAGTGCGTTCAATTGTACTAGGTATTACAGCATTCCAGTTCCATTTACTTATTAAGCGCAGAAGGTGTTATTGCTTAAACGTCTCTGTGCGCGCTGCAGTCAGTTTAATTTTGTCTTCGCGATGCCTATGGTAGCGATACGTAGGGGTTGTCGTATATTCCTACATTCATAACTTAACGTTGGTTCTAGAAAATTTCTAAGTACTCTTTCGCGAGATACTTTGCATCTGTCTTCAATCTCAGTTTCTTTCAGCATATTCGTGACTCTCTACCGTGGGTCAAACAAACGTTTGACTAATTGTGCTGCCCTTACTAAATCTGTTCGGTTTCACCTGTAGTCCTATTTGGTACGGATCCCACACACTTGACCAATATTCTAGAATAGGTCGCTCGAGTGATCTGCGTGCAGTGTCCTTTGTAGACTGGTTCAAAAATGGTTCAGATGGCTCTGAACACTATGGGACATACCATCTGAGATCATCAGTCCCCTAGACTTGGAATTACTTAAACCTAACTAACCTAAGGGCATCACACAGAGCCATGCCCAGGCAGGATTCGAACCTGCGATCGTAGCAGCAGCGCGGTTCCAGACTGAAACGCCTACAACGGCTCGGCCACAGCGGCCGGCTGTAGACTGGTTGCGTGTCCATAGTATTCTATCAATGAACCGCAGTTTGCCATTTGCTACAATTACGACTGAGACTACATGATCTTTCCATTTCATATACCAACGAATTCTTACACACTGTTATCTGTATGAGTTGACCGATTCCAGTTGGGACTCACTGACATTGTAGTCATACGATACTACGATTTTTCGGTGGGTATTTCTGAGTAACCAATCTTTGCACCACCATGAACCCTTATCAAGATTTGACAGGATATTTGTGCAGTTTATTTCAGATAGTACATAATCACTGGTAAATATGAGGGTTCGAACTTTAATAGTGGCAACTATTTATTTATAACGAACAAATCTGTAACAGCTTGCACTGTTCGTGCTTGAGCAATGTCATCACTTCTGTCCCTAAGCTGGTCGTAGGCTGTGTTATAAAAATGAACAGCAGAGAGACAGAAGTGGTGACACTTTCTGCAGGACCTGACCATCATTTTGCAGGACAATGCTCAAGTACGTACAGTGCAAGCTGCTACAGATTTGTTTGAATGTTGGGGCTGCTAAGTGCTATACCACCTACTGCACTCCCGTGACTTAAGCCCTCGTGAGTTCAACCCGATTTCTAAACTGAATGGAATACTTCATGGCATTCGCTTCAGAACTGCTACAAATTCGTGGGGCAATACACCGCGCCGCTCGAACTGTCAACACAACTGGCACTGCTAAGAGTATCCTACGATTTCCATATCGCTGGCAACAGGTTATACACAATGCTGGTGACTAGTTTGAAGGTCAGTAAAACATTGAAACACGTATCTGTTTTGTACGAGCTGTAAATAAATAGTTGCCACTATTAAAGTTCCAACCCTCGTATTATTTCTGAGAAAAGTATGTTGTGTGTAAAATTATTAATATACGGTATGAACAGCAGAGGTTCCACACATTTCCCTGGGGACATCTGGAGTTACATGTAAATCTGTTGATGACACGCCAGCAAAGATAACATGCTGTGTTCTCCCCACCAATAAATGCTCAGCTCAATCACAAATTTCTCTTAATATGCCATATGATCGTACTTCGACACTAAGGGCATTTGTGGTACTGAGTTAAATGCCTTTCGGAAGTCAAGAAACACTGTATCTATCTGACTGATTTGATGTATGGCTTTCAAGATATCATGTAATAAAAGCGCGCGTATTTCGTATGATAGATATTTTTGGATTCCATGCTTGCTTGAATGGAGATGGTCAGTGTGTTCGAGACACGTCTTACATGTGAGCACGAAATATGATGCATGATTTTGCTCCATATTGATGTCAAGAATATTGGACGGTAGTTTTGTTGTGCCCTTCTTGTAGATGGCTGCGACCTGTACTTTCTTTAAACTACTGTGCACAGATATTTCGTTGGAGGGGATTTAAGTACACTGTCGTTAAAATAGGGATTAGTTGTGAATTCGGTATAGAATTTGATAAGGATTCCACGAAGCACTGGAGCTTGGTTCAACAGCTGTTTCTCAACCCCACCTGCACTAATATTTACAAGTTCACTCATCGTTACGGTGGTACGAGAATTAGAATGGCTCATTGCTCATGGTTTTCCTTTTTAAAGGAAAATTTGAAAGCGGAGTTAAGAATTTGTGATTTTGTTTTGCTACACTCAATTTCAGTTCCTGTCTCGTCCGTGAGTGTCTACTAACTTTGGTGCCGCTAACGGCCATTACATACGACCAGAATTTCTTCAGGTTTTGTGAAATATATTTCGATAATATTCTGCTATGGTAGTCTCTGAAAGTTTCACGCATTGCCTTGTTGACAACGTGAAGCCTTTCTTTCAGCATCTCTTTATATGTAGCGCTACATTATGTTTTACACCTGTTAAGCTGTAGCCTCTACTTCTTTAGAAATTTCACTATTTTGGCTGTGTCAAATGGTGAATTCATCCCGTCACGCACTGTTCTACTAGGTTCATAGCTGTCCACTGGATGGACAACTATTCTTTTAAATGTGACCTATAGTCCTCTACATGCTTCTGTCTACATCTAAAAATGTCAAGTTCCTCGTTGATTTATGACATTACTTCTTTTCTATTTTGTTTACGAAAAATATAAAGCTTTCTGCTTGCCTTATTTTCTCTTGTACTTCGGTAATCATTGTCACTGTAACTGCCTCAAGGTCACTGATACCAGTTTCTATGACATCCTCAAAGAGGTCAGCTCTATCTGCTGCTGTTAGATCCAATATATTTCCATCGTCAGAGTGCTCCCATAGTGGAAAAAAGTGAACAAAAGTGGTTTACCACCAGCCAGCCCCGTAAGAGAAATTTAATATATTTTGTTATTCTATTTTTTAAATGATGGCATTTTCAGCACTTTCTGTGAAGAACAGGCCTCTGTTCATTAGCAAGGGTCAGTTCCGTTTCCGTCTTATAAATATTATCCGGGTTAGTTAACTTTTGATCACCCTGTATTTTCTAGTAACTATGAATGCAAACGCCGCAAACGATAAGTTCACTATTGTTACTGCAGTAAAGTTACCAAAACGCTTTATCATCTCATACTAGACATGCAGATCGTTTGAAATGTAATGAATCGGTAAAAACACGTTTGACCTGAGAAACGCTTTGTACACACAACAAGTTAAGTATCTGAACAAATATCATGATTGGCGGCGGCTTACGAATACGTATTAGCCATTCACACTGGCGCGCTGGTAAGGCACTGAATTAGTATTCGGAGGAGGATTGTTCACATTTAGATTTTCCATGATTTACCTAAATCGCTTAAGGTGAATTGCAAGATGGTTGCTTCCTCATCATTCCCCAACAGAGTTTGAGTTCCGTCTCTAATGACCTAGTCGTCGACGGAACGTTGCTTTTTTATCATTCATTAGTTTCCATGCACTGTTATGATGTGAAGTGTCAACTGCTTCATGTTACAAGCATTTTTTTCACTT
The DNA here is from genome assembly GCF_023897955.1 of Schistocerca gregaria. Classification (NCBI taxonomy): domain Eukaryota; kingdom Metazoa; phylum Arthropoda; class Insecta; order Orthoptera; family Acrididae; genus Schistocerca; species Schistocerca gregaria. The sequence continues at coordinate 766,797,861 of NC_064931.1, read as the reverse complement.
CGTGAGCGGCGGAGTGATTTACTAATGCCATGAAAAATTCTCCATGGGTGTCGTTGAGATATGCACTGATATCTATCAGTGAGTTAAGTACACATTATTGCTTGTGACAAAGAAACCTTACTAATCAGCATAAGTTAAGAGAAAATGTCGAGGTGTTCGTTGCTAAGCAAATGTTCCCAAGTCTCGAAGTTTGACAGGTCTGCGAAGTGTAATGGGGCGTAATATCCATTGTAGCCGATCAAGCGGTGAACTAGGTGAAGAAGGTACTGCTCTGAATCGAACTTATTTCGTAATCGGATCTCTTTTGGGTTTTCCTCAGCGGACGTGAAGAATGCTAGAAATGTAGTTTCAGTTCTCAGAAGAACGTTTGCTTACAAGATTCAAACCGGAATCTTACTATCAGCCAAACCACTCTTTGTCTGTTCCGTGCAGGCGGCATCTCAACCCATTTTCATGAGAGACAATGTGTAGCCCATTCCTGAAGCATCTTTCGACAGTAATGTAGGTTGGGAAGTCCATGATAGGATTAGTGGTGCGCGACGGCACGTTGCTGTGATTCAGAAGCCTTCAAAGCGCGCGCTCATCCTACCAAAAGACTACGCCGTGTGCGGCTTACCCGTTGTGAGAGTCTGAGAAGATCTCGGAATAAACAGTTTTCCTGACTTACAAAATATGAATATGAATAAAATATTAATAGAGACTTATCTTTCTAATTTCGCAAGATTTCAGACATAGTGCGCACACCCTCGTTAAAACGAAAGTCGTTGTCATTAGGAGACCACATCTAAATAAACTTTCGTAATCTTACAGCTGAGAGTTTCATGATACAGAACTAGTTTATTTCCAGTCAACCGGCTGTCCTTTAATTTCAAACGAAATATTCTACCTTAATGACCAACCTAACTTACTTGGTCGATGAAACGGCTAATTTAGGTTTCTTTAGAAGATTTACTAAACAGAAAAGTCACCTCGCGTAGAACGTTGGTGGAATATTTTACTTTCTAAATTGACTTATACGCTAACTCTTACCTGACCGGAAGATCAGTATTACGTGGAACCTAGTGTGAAAATCCGTGAAACAAAGTATAAATGTAAAAAACCAAAAAAAGCAAAAAGCAGTGCCAGGATGTATCTTCGATATCTAACGGGTCAATGTGAGCGCTTGAGTGTCTCTCAATGGATGGGTATAGTCGCCAGGAAATGCGTTTCAAGAAGCCTAGTATTTCTGCTCCTGAGGGGAAGATAATAAGAAGGAAAGCTGTGTTTGGAATCTTCCGACAGAAGAGTGTCGTATCCAGGGATTAACTTTTTAATAAGCTAGGGAGATGCGTAGTCATTTGCCTCCTCTAGTAAGATGACGCTGCTGCCTCTTAAGAACATCGCTAGCCTTGCTTGCACCTATACTGGAGTAGCATCTCGTAGAAGAGATTCGAGTGATGTTGGAATCGAAACAGTCTATTAATGACCTTTCTTCCTTATTGTTAAAAATTTTGATACAGTGTGGATTTCAACAAAACCTTTAATTAAGGTTTTGTAATGGAAGTCTGATTTCACTCTAAGCTACGTTTTTTTATATACATCTACATAGATACTCTTCAAGCCTCCGTAAGGTGCATGGTGGAGGGAACCCTGTGCTACTACTGTTCCATTCCCAAACAGAGCGAGGTAAAAACGACGGTCTGTACGCTTGTGTATGAGTCCTAATTTCTCGTACCTTATCTTCGTGGTCCTTGAGCGGGATGTATGTTGACGGGAGCAGATTCGTTCGGGAGTAAGCCCCAAATGCCGGTTCCAAAAATTTTCTCAGTAGTGTTTCCTGAAGCATCTATGAAACACGTTATGTTCGAGCCCACCGGTATCAAATTTGACAGCCCACCTCTGAATTTCTTCGATGTCTTCCTTCAATCCGACAAGGTACCGAACCCAAACATTCTAGCAGTACTCAAGAATAGGCCGCACCAGCACCTTATATACGGTCTTCTGTACATGTGAACCACTCTTTCCTAAGATTCTTCCAATAAACGGAAGCCAACCATTTGCCTTTGCTACCACATTCTCGTTCCACCTCACATTGTTTCGCAACGTTACGCACAGATAGTTAAACGACTTGACTGTGTCAAGCTGGATATTAGTAATACTGTACCGAACATTACAGGATTGTTCTTCCTACCCATCCGCATTAACTTACATTTTTCCTCATTTAGGGGTAGCTACCATTCATCACGCCAACTGGAAATTTTGTCTAAGTCATCTTGTATCTTCCTACGGTCACTCAATTTTCATCTTACCATACAGCAGGGCTTCATCAGCAAAGAAACGCAGAATGCTACCCACCCTGTCCGCGAAATCATTTATGTAAATAGTGGACAGTTATAGTATCCTTATCGTGTCCTTGAGCGTCCGCGGCTCGTGGTCTTGTGTTAGCGTTCTCGCTTCCCGAGCAAGGGGTCCCGGGTTCGATTCCCAGCGGGTTCAGGGATGACTGGGTGTTGGGTGTCTTTCATCATCATTTCATCCTCATTCACTCGTAAGTCGCCGCAGTGGCGTTAAAGAACTTGTGGAGCGGCGGCCGAACCGCCGCGCGAGGGGTCTCCCTGCCACCCATGCCGTACGCTCATTATTATTATTCATATTCTTGAGCGCATTTTGTTCTGTTCTTCAGTGAATTATACGCTTAGAACGGCTTCCAGCACTTCGGTTAATATTTTACAAAAGGTAAATATGTAGCTTTGGACGTCAAGAGAGCTGTGTAGCTCTGGGAGTGTGTTGATCGAAATGCCGAAAAGCTCTGTGTAGTACAGAACTTTGGAGATCAACAGTAATATGAAGCAAGTACATGCTAAATTTGTTTCTATGGCTGGGTATTGACAAAGCTTTGGATATCATGTCATTAATTTCAGAAATACGTGTGCGCTGGGTAAACCGACAATTGCGGCATAGTGTATCTGCTGGCCGTTGTCATACTTACACGTGTCAACAAGTTTGACCGGAAGGAATGAAGGATGAAAACACGCTGTGTGTGCCTGTTGATGTTACTGGAATATCCGTTGTATCATATTAATCCAGCGTTAGCATAACGCAAGCTAACGCTACAAATTGAAGTCAATAGAACTTCCACGCGCAACAGTCAACTAGAGGAAGCGAACGACCGTAGAAAATCACTAGCCTGGGCAGTGCTGTTCCCCGGAGCAGAGTTTCCTTTCTGCGCATCCAAGACATATTTCCTTTCATTTTTCAGAAGGCTGAAACCACGCTCAAAGGTGTCCGTACGGAGACAAAATTAATCAAGGGTCAGAATGAGGCGTTATTTTTTCAGTTGTAGTGTCATCAAAGAGTATTACAAGATGCAAATACAGACAATTACCATGAAAACACATAAGAAGCCGAAGTATCATTTCCTGTCTTAAAACAAGCTAAAACAAAAAGCCATGATAAGTTGGTTCAAATGGCTCTGAGCACTATGCGACTTAACTTCTGAGGTCATCAGTCGCCTACAACTTAGAACTAATTAAACCTAACTAACCTAAGGACATCACATACATCCATGCCCGAGGCAGGATTCTAACCTGCGACCGTAGTGGTCGCTCGGCTCCAGACTGCAGCGCCTAGAATCACACTTCAACTCCGGCCGGCCGATGGTAAGTCCGAGCCCCTAAGCAGAGACCCTAAACTACTCTAGAAGTAATAATCTAAATAGTATCTTGCATATTCTAACAATTAGTCGGTTTAGTGCATGCCTCACGTTCAAATACAAAGCATTACACGAGAAAAGAGGGCAGAATGATTAGGAAGCAACATTCTGTCGACAACGACGTCATTACAGTACGAAAACAAGCTTGGCTTAAGGTAGAATGACGTAGGAAATCGATGCTGTCCTATTCAAAGAAACCATGCTAAAAGTGATTTTAGGGAAACCACATAAAACTTATTGGCCGAAGAAGTATTTGAGTCACATCCCTCCATACAGACATAAGAAACATATATTTACTCTTCACAGCGTTACTCATTATTGCCGACCGGAGTGGCCGTGCGGTTCAGGGCGCTACAGTCTGGATCCGAGCGATAGCTACGGTCGCAGGTTCGAATCCTGTCTCGGGCATGGATGTGTGTTATGTCCTTAGGTTAGTTAGGTTTAATTAGTTCTAAGTTATAGGCGACTGATGACCTTAGATGTTACGTCGCATAGTGCTCAGGGCCATTTGAACCATTTTTTACTCATTATTACTTCTATGCTGACTCGTTACCTCTCCACGAGATAGCTCTGTGACCTGTTGGCTGAGGGGAGCGACAAAGTCATGGTGTTAGAAGAGCCCTCTACCGCTTGTAGGCACCGTACATCTGTGTCTGTGGCTTTGAATTAGACTGAAATGCGATATTTATGCCTCCAAAAGATGGCAGTATGGAAGGAAGCAACAATAAGGCACTGGAATAGCACTGAAACGCATACCACGACACTACGTATTGCCCAATGTGTAGGGATCCCTTCAGTTTTTTTCAGGGCAATTACAGGCTTGCAGCGCCACGACCAGCATCGAACAGAGGTCACGTAGTGCCCTGCAGGTAGAGGAGGGAGGAAATAAGTTTCATATGCGTGTAGCACTGAAGTAGGCGGCAGTCGGATACAGAGATTACTGGAGTGGGCCTCATGGGTACAGCTGATTTACGTGTCACCAGACACCCAATACGTGGTGGCCGCGAGACCATTGCTCTAGCCACATCCAACCTCCTGTGCGCCCAAGAATTTGGGAACAGACTCGCGTACTGGTACTATATCAAACGTGTTTGTTACATTTGAGATCCAAAGGTTCCTTCAGTTCGTTGGCTTTTCTGTGCATACTCAGAAACTGCTGAAGGCACACGTCTGATGTGGATCCTTGCATACATTAAACACATGTCCATTAAAACGCCCTCTCTGTCTCACCATAAAATTTGTGGCTAAAGAGTGAGACTCGTATGATCTATACAGTTCCGACAGCGAATTCCACAATGAGCACACAACTGTGGAAATTTCTCAGTCGTGAAAATTTCAGCGAACGGTGTGGGCGTGGCTTCCAACGAAATGGAACACCTAAGGATGATGAAAAGAATTTAACACTCTGAAAACCCATATTGTGTTGAGTAAACGCTCTGAGAGGTTTAGTTGCAGGCTATTTCACGGTCGACTGCAGATGGGCTTGATGAGGACTGAGGGACCGCCGGTTACCGTATTGCGTGCACCAGCTGTGCCCCCACGGAGCGTTCGATCTCAGCATGGGACATGGCTACAGCTTTCATGATTGTTAACCCTGAAATCAAATGGCTCTGAACACTATGGGACTTATCATCTGAGGTCATCAGTCCCCTAGAACTTAGAACCACTTAAACATAATTAACCGCCGGCCGAGGTGGCCAAGCGGTTCTAGGCGCTACAGTCTGGAACCGCGCGACCGCTACGGTCGCAGGTCCGATTCCTGCCTCGGGCATGGGTGTGTGTGTGATGTCCTTAGGTTAGTTAGGTTTAAGTAGTTGTAAGTTCTAGGGGACTGATGACCTCAGGTGTTAAGTCCCATAGTGCTCAGAGCCATTTGAACCTAACTAACCTAAGGACATCACACACATCCATGCCCGAGGCAGGATTCGAACCTGCGACCGTAGCAGTCGCGCGGTTCCGAATTGAAGCGCTTAGGACCGCTCGGCCACTGCTGCCGGCGATTGTTAACCCTTAGGGGCTACAGTGAAGCAACACAAGGATCTGTGCCGTTACGGGCAGAAGTATGACCATTTTATTGTGTGCATGTTACTTGTTGAGATACAACTGCGCTAGCAAACGTTAAATTGTGCAATAAGGAATGACGGGTAATATACAATATATACAAGAATCAAGAGGGAACAATAAGAGTGGAAGACCAAAAACGAAGATCTCGGATTGAAAAGGATGTAAGGCAGGGATGTAATTTTTCACCCCTATTGTTCAATCTAGACACCGAAGAATGAATAAAGGAAATAAAAGAAAAGTTAAAGAGTGGAATTAAAATTCAAGATAAAAGAATGTCAATGATAAGATCCGCTGACGATATTGCTAGCCTCAGCGAAAGTGAAGAATTGTAGGATCTGCTGAATGATATGAACAGTATAATGAGTGCAGAATATGGATTGAAAGTAGGTGGAAGATACACGAAAGTAATGAGAAGTAGCAGAAATAAGAACCGCTAGAAACTTAAATCAGGATTGGTGATCACGAAGGACGTGAAGTTAAGGAAGTCTGCTAGCTAGGCAGTAAAATAACCCATGACAGAAGGAGCAAGGAGGACACCAAAAGCAGACTAGCACCGGCAAACAGGGCATTCCTGAGGATGAGAACTTTACTAGCATCGAACGTAGGGCTTAATTTGAGGAAACCATTTCTGAGAATGTACGTTTGGAGCACTACGTTGTATGGTAGTGGAACATGAACTATGAGAAAAACGGAAAAGAAGAGAATCGAAGCATTTCGGAAGTGGTGCTACAGAAGAATGTTGAAAATTGGATAGACTGATAGGAAAAGGAATAATTAGGTTCTCAAAAGACTCGGCGAGGAAAGGTATCTATGGGAAACACTGACAAGGAGAAGAGACAGGATTGTATCCTTTGCGAAGTATTAATAGTGATCAGAAAATCTTAAAGGATATGCAGGACACCCGCAGTAATACGGAAATGGATCACATAATGGGAGTCGAAATATTGATAAGGGCCTTTGGAGGGAAGGAAGATTGTGATATAATCCTTTAAGTGTGAAGATGGTCTAGCCATAACAGCAGAGAAATACGTGTGTGTGTGTCCTCTTTCGGAAAAGTTGTCAGTACAACTACTCAATTTAGTAGCTGTTTCCAAGTTGACCGTGAGATATGGTGTGTTAAATATTCACACCAATGGATTAAAAGCACACAATCAAACATGGTAGTTTCACTGGTAAGTTTGAAACAACCTGCTGGAAATTGTCAGTATCAACTTCTGTTACTAAACTTATGCACTCAGGAAAAAGACATTTACCAAAGGACTGGGGTTGACCCGTGACCACATTTGTATCCGCTTCAGTAACAGAATCAGTTTCACGACTTTCATAAAATGTTTATTTAAGCACGGACTAACAGCGTACGTTACCTGCTGCACCCATACTAGACGTTTCACCCACAGATACACTTGACACTGTGTTATCTAGACAACCATTAGTAACTGCCGTAGGGTTTAAAACGGTACAAATAGTAGCTACATAATCTTCTTCAGAGTCTCCTCCAAATTACACTACTGGCCATTAAAATTGCTATACCACGAAGCTGACGTGCTACAGACACGAAATTTAATCGACAGGAAGACGATGCTGTGATGTGCAAATGATTAGCTTCCCAGAGCATTCACATAAGGTTGACGCCGGTGGCGACACCTACAACGTTATGACATGAGGAAAGTTTCCTAACGATTTCTCATACATAAACAGCAGTTGTCTGGCGTTGCCTGGTGAAACATTGTTGTAATGCCTCTTGTAAGGAGGAGAAATGCGTACCATCACGTTTCCGACTTTGATAAAGGTCGGATTGTAGCCTATCGCGATTGCGGTTTATCGTATTGCAACATTGCTGCTCGCGTTGGTCGAGATCCACTGACTGTTAGCAGGATATGGAATCGGTGGGTTCAGGAGAGTAATACGGAACGCCTTGCTGGATCCCAACGGCCTCGTACCACTAGCAGTCGAGATGACAGGCATCTTATCCGCATGGCTGTAACGGATCGTGCAGCCACGTCTCGAACCCTGAGTCAACAGATGGGGACGTTTGGAAGACAATAACCATCTGCACGAACAGTTCGACGACGTTTGCAGCAGCATGGACTATCAGCTAGGATACCATGGCTGCGGTTACCCTTGACGCTGCATCATAGACAGGAGCGCCGGCCAGAGTGGCCGTACGGTTCTAGGCACTGCAGTCTGGGACCGACCGACCGCTACGGCAGCAGGTTCAAATTCTGCCTAGGGCATGGATGTGTGTGCTGTCCTTAGGTTAGTTAGGTATAACTAGATCTAAGTTCTTAGCGACTGATGACCTCAGATGTTAAGTCGCATAGTGCTCAGAGCCATTTGAAACATTTTTTTGAACAGACAGGAGTGCCTGCGATGGTGTACTCAACGACGAACTTCCGTGCACGAATGGCAAAACGTCATTTTTTCGGATGAATCCAGGTTCTGTTTACAGCATCATGATGTTCGCATCCGTGTTCGGCAACATCGCGGTGAAATAACATTGGAAGCGTGTATTCTTCATCGCCATACTGGCGAATCACCTGGCGTATTGGTATGGGGTGCCATTGGTTACACGTCTCGGTCACCTCTTATTCGCATTGACGGCACTTTGAACAGTGGACGTTACATTTCAGATGTGTAACGACCAGTGGCTCTACCCTTCATTCGATCAATACGAAACCCTACATTTCAGCAGGATAATGCACGGCTGCATGTTGCAGGTCCTCTACGGGCCTTTCTGGATACAGAAAATGTTCGACTGCAGCCCTGGCCAGCACATTCTACAGATCTCTCACGAACTGAAAACGTCTGGTCAATGGTGACCGAGCAACTGGCTCGTCACAATACGGCAGTCACTACTCTTGATGAACTCTGGTATCGTGTTGAAGCTCCATGGGGAGCTGTACCTGTACAAGCCATTCAGGCCATGTTTGACTCAATGCCCAGGCGTATCAAGACCGTTATTACGGCCAGAGGTGGTTGTTCTGGGTATTTATTTCTCAGGATCTAAGCACTCAAATTGCGTGAAAATGAAATCACACGTCAGTTCTAGTATACTATATTTGTCCAAACAAGGCCCCCGGAGTAGACAACATTCCATTGGAACTACTGACGGCCTTGGGAGAGACAGTCCTGACAAAACTCTACCATCTGGTGAGCAAGATGTATGAGACAGGCGAAATACCCTCAGACTTCAAGAAGAATATAATAATTCCAATCCAAAAGAAAGCAGGTGTTGACAGATGTGAAAATTACCGAACAATCAGTTTAATAAGTCACAGATGCAAAATACTGACGCGAATTCTTTACAGACGAATGGAAGACAGGGAAGATCAGTTTGGATTCCGTAGAAATGTTGGAACACGTGAGGCAATACTGACCCTACGACTTATCTTAGAAGCTAGATTAAGGAAGGGCAAACCTACGTTTCTAGCATTTGTAGACTTAGAGAAAGCTTTTGACAATGTTGATTGGAATACTCTCTTTCAAATTCTGAAGCTAGCAGGGGAAAAATACAGGGAGCGAAAGGCTATTTACAATTTGTACAGAAACCAGATGGCAGTTATAAGAGTCGAGGGACATGAAAGGGAAGCAGTGGTTGGGAAGGGAGTGAGACAGGGTTGCAGTCTCTCCCCGATGTTATTCAATCTGTATATTGAGCAAGCAGTGAAGGAAACAAAAGAAAAATTCGGAGTAGGTATTAAAATCCATGGAGAAGAAATAAAAATGTTGAGGTTTCCTGATGACATCGTAATTCTGTCAGAGACAGCAAAGGACTTGGAAGAGCAGTTGAACGGAATGGATAGTGTCTTGAAAGGAGGGATATAAGATGAACATCAACAAAAGCAAAACGAGGATAATGGAATGTAATCGAATAAAGTCGGGTGATGCTGAGGGAATTAGATTAGGAAATGAGACAATTAAAGTAGTAAAGGAGTTTTGCTATTTTGGGAGAAAAACAACTGATGATGGTCGAAGTAGAGAGGATATAAAATGTAGACTGGCAATGGGAAGGAAAGCGTTTCTGAAGAAGAGAAATTTGTTAACATCGAGTATAGATCTAAGTGTCAGGAAGTCATTTCTGAAGGTATTTGTATGGAGTGTAGCCATGTATGGAAGTGAAACATGGACGATAACTAGTTTGGACAAGAAGAGAATAGAAGCTTTCGAAATGTGGTGCTACAGAAGAATGCTGAAGATTAGATAGGTAGATCACATAACTAATGAGGAAGTATTGAATAGCATTGGAGAGAAGATAAATTTGTGGCACAACTTGACCAGAAGAAGGGATCGGTTGGTAGGACATGTTCTGAGGCATCAAGGGATCACCAATTTAGTATCAGAGGGCAGCGTGGAGGGTAAAAATCGTAGAGGGAGACCAAGAGATGAATACACTAAGTAGATTCAGAAGGATGTAGGTTGCAGTAGGTACTGGGAGATGAAGAAGCTTGCACAAGATAGAGTAGCATGGAGAGCTGCATCAAACCAGTCTCAGGACTGAAGACCACAACAACAAACAACATATTTGTCCAATGAATACCCGCTTTTGATCTGCATTTCTTCTTGGTGAAGCAACTTTCATGGCCGGTAGTATATGAATCTTCAGCATGCTCTTCTGCAACCTCTTCCCTGCACTTCATTACAGGACCAGCCAGTGCCATATCTGTCATAGAACGTTGTCATGTCTAATACATCTTTGTCATAGCTCTGTAAGAAATAATCAGGAATGCCGGTTTGACCCCTCTAACTATAAAACCAACCAAAAATTAGTAAATGAGACTCCTGTTACATTGACAAACGTGCATAAACTTTTTTCTTCATGTTCTGCAGTTTCAGTAACCACCCTTCAGGTGCAGTCAGCGTAAATAATTTATATTCTCTTAGTTATTAGCGTTTAGAGATTATTCGTGAAATAGTATTATCTGCAACGGTCATTCTTCATTAGAAGCAACATTCGCAGCATGTAATGAGTAAAACTGAATGTAACTAGGAACGGAATTCACGACAATTTATTTGCTTCAGTGTACGACATGGAAGAAAACTACCGATAAATAAGCTTACATATGACTCCCGCATTCGTTTCATACTAAATAATGCAGAAAATGCTACCGTCCTTTATATGAGAAGATATCATAAGAATAAATCTACAGACGACAAATGCTAGGTGAATTATAAACCAGCTCCGATGACGAGTGTCTCGAAGACCTTGGGTTAATACTCCTACCACTATCTTACTTGTTCGCTGATATCTGAAGCCCAACAACATCGAAACATAGAAATGTTATTTATGTTTGTCAGAGATACTGTTATGACTATATTGATTAAAATAAAATCGATTGTTCGTTGAAAATAAAATACTAAACAGCATTTAAGACCAGTGATATCCATATTTACTAGCGACACTTTAAAGGGTTAAAGCCTCCGTCGACGACGAAGTCAGTGTCAGTGGAACCCAAGCTAGAGCTGCGGAAGGATGGTTAGGGAAATCGACCGTGTCCTTTTCAAAGGGATCACCACGGTGTTTACTCGAAGCTATTTAGACAAAATAAGAGATTCCTAAATTTGTGTCGCCAGACGGAGGTTGGAATCGACGTCCCCCATTTGTGAGTCCAGAGACTTAAGCAATTTTCAACCTAGCTCCGGTTGGGAAACCACTGTGTCGGCTGGGAAGGCACGGCAGCACGTACAAGTTTAATGTTTGAAGATTGTATGAAATGGATTTCGTAACTGTATATGCTTGACAACAATTCCCAGCGCCGCAGTCTCTGAGCCGTCTTCTTCGCCCATCACCCTCTGGGTCTGAATGTGACGAAGTAGGGCCCCGTTTTTCGGCAGTACATTAAAGGGATAATAGACATCCGCAACGTGCGGAATAAAGCACAAGTACTTTACATACCACTAGTAAAACTTACACGACTCTATATAATACTTGAGTGAAATTACTTCCATATTAATGAAGAAAATAGATTTCCTGTATCAGTCCGCAATCATTGTGAATATTTTGTGAATAATACCATCTGTGTCGCTTAATAAAATTTCTTTTTTTTATACTCCACTTCGGTTGCTGCCACCATCAAATATCTGCACTTACGGTTAAAGGTATGAGCAAAAAAGCAACAAAAAATGTAAAGCTAAAAATATTTTAATAAATTCACTTAGCAAAAAGCTTAGAGCGTGTTAGCATTAGGCACAAGTTCTTAATGTTGACAATAAACGTTGTTCAGCAAGTTCTTAGTTTTTTGCTGAATGAAATTTTTAAAATATTTTTAACTTTTTAATTTTTTAAGCTATTTGGATGGTTTTATTCACAAAATGTATTAAGAGCAGTTGGTAAAGCAAGGCGCGGAAGTTTCACAAATCCTCTTGCTTGATAAGATAGAGAGTCCTAAAGAAAGAGGATATATGTCACACCGTGATAATAATATTGTCGGAGCAGTTCTTTCACACACACCACAACGATTTCTGCAAGTTTTTCAGTAAAACGAGGGAATATGGCGGTTGCGCTCTGGACACTACGTCGCAATCCGGTAACACGTCAAAATGCGTTTCAGTCACCTTTACCCGTTTCCATTCCTCACCTAGTGGCAACTAAAAATACATTTTCACCAGATTCGCCTCATTTTTGCCTGATAAACAGTTGGTCACACCGCAGAAGGAGCAGAGTGCTTCTGAATTAATTGTGTTTTTAAAATCACTTCATAATCGTTAAGTCCCCGTGGAGCTCCTAGCAACATATTCAATTATACGAACTCGATGACCCTAAGAGGAAACATGCGCTTCGTGTTCGCCCTCACAACTTTCACGTCGGTATACCAGATGAGTCGGGAGAGAGAAAGAAAATGAAACACTGAAAGCATATCTTAATTTAGAATTACTTTGCTGGGTCTAAGGTGGGTAAAACGAGTTCTGCGGTTTTGTTGTCATGTTACCTGATGGAGAGTCTAAAAGCATTAAATATATCTAAAACAAACATGCTGTGTTTCACTTACCAATAGTAGTAACTTCATTGAAAAATGACTATCTGTAATCCCCTTTTGCTTTTTGTAGTTTATAAGAAACGACGGTTTAGTGATACGAGATGAGACGAGCAGACGTTGTCCAGTTTATGAGAGTAAGCAACACATTTGAATCCAAATGAAAATCGATAGACAAATATTTAATCTGCATATTAATTACGAGCCCATGCGGCAAGTCTATCGTCGAAATCCATACTTTATGTAATCGACGCTCCATGTACGAAAGGCAAACATACATTCGAAATTTCCATTTTTTCACAGAACTGTTTCTTTACAAGCACACTGCAAAAAAACTACCTGGTAAATTTTTGAACAAGCTTTGTCTTTACAATAGAAAATGACGGAGCTTATAACAATAGTAACGTCGTGTTTCAAGACCACCATCTAGTAGGAGTCTTGAGAAATGTAAAAGGCGATCACTTTAAAAAAGAAAGCTGGCTGTGCAGCATCGACAGGAGTGCATAGACGTGCGTGATGTCTAGCTTCACTAAATAATATATAACGCTGTCCGCAGCTCGTGGTCTAGAGGTTAGTGTCACTGCCTGTAGAGAGTGGGGTCCTTTGATCGATAGCTGGAGTGGTTTAAGATTTTCATTGCTTGGGAAATGGATGTTCGGCGTCATGCAAGTTGCTAAAGTGGAATCACATAAATAGGGAGGAAATGTATCGTTGCTTGCGGAGGTTGGATAAACTTCGTAGCAGTCGAATAAGATTGCAATGTGCATTATCGTTTTTATTGAAGTGTCGAAATCACAGTGTGGTTCCAACGTTTACTAAGGTTGTTCATCATATTATTTCTCCTGCCGCCAATCGCAACAAACAACATGCTGGTTTAGCTCTGTTCGTGAAAGGATCCACTATACTCGCCGTCAATTAGATTTTGTCTCTAAGAAGTTATTTCAGCTTCATTTAATGATGGCGTCTAATGTTTCTGAATTTTCTTGGGGTTGGGTGGACGGTGCCTCTTGGTCGCAGTCTGACTGGAAATTTCAATCTGTAACTGCACGTCGTTCGGCGGAAGTTTGAACGTTTCCTTGGCTGAGTGTCTAATTTTAATTCTCGACGTTCTCTGATCAATCTCACGGAGAAAACATTTGAAGACGCGGCTTTGTCTGTGCTGGGGAAAGGTTTTAATTTCGCACCGACGCCTAAGAGTTTGCCAGTCGTTGATTTTATTAGTTCTATTGAACAGGCTGTTTATAAACTACCTTCCGAGGCTGCGGAAGAGGTTAGGAGGGAAGCTTGTCGTGTGTTGACTGGGACCCGCCCACCCAAGTGTAACATTACAGCAGCTGAGGCGGCTGATTTACGTTCACTCAGAATGGATCCTGATATTGTTATTTTACCTGTGGACAAGGGAAATGCCACGGGTTTGTTGAACAAGCACGATTACATTCAATAGATGCAGTGTCTATTTTCTGATTCGGCATATCGCAAAATCGGTGCTGACCCTACTACGAGTGTTGAGAGGAAGACTAATAAACTCCAGAAGAAAAGTTCTTTGTCACAGGAGATTATCAAGAGTCTTAATTCTTACTGTGCTGTACCATCTAGATTATGCGGCCTCCCTAAGGTCCATAAAAAGGCTGTCCCGTTGAGGCTTATTGTTTCTAATATTGGTGCTCCGACATATCGTGTAGCTAAACATCTTGCTAGTTTGGTGAGCCCACTAGTAGGTAGGTGTGAACACCACATTAAGAACTCTGCAGATTTCTTACGTCGATTGCAGGGATTGCGTTTGAATGACTTGGACAATTTAGTCAGTTTCGATGTGGTTTCTCTTTTCACTCGCGTTCCTTTCTCTGATTCGTTGCAGCTAATTGAGGTTACGTTTGGTGTCGAGTTAACAAATTTGTTTCGACATGAGCTGACTTCCACTTACTTTTTATTCAATGGTCAGTACTACGAACAGACTCACGGAGTTGCAACGTGAAGCCCGTTGTCACCTACTGTGGGCAATTTGTTTATGGAGGACTTCGAGAAACGTGCTTTGGAGTCAGCGACCTTGAAACCTGCGTGTTTTTTTAGATATGTAGACGATACTTCTGTTCCTAGAATAAGCTGCCAGGAAGTTTAAATACTTTTGTTGTTTGGCCTCATGGTAGTGAGAATTTAAACAGGTTTTTGGAACAGCTGAATTCAATCCACTAGAATATTCAGTTCACTATAGAGGTGGAAAAGGGGGATTCCTTCCCTTCCTTGATGTGTTGGCCAGAAGGAAGACTGATGGTACGTTGGGACATTCTGTGTATAGGACGCCTACTCACACTCACTTGTATCTGCGTACTTATAGTTGTCACCATCCAGCTCAGCGTGAAGGAGTACGTCGTGCCTTGCTTCACAGGGCCCACGTTATCTCAGAGACTGAAAGTTTGTCAGCTGAGCTATCACATCTCGAAGTCACCTTTCGTCAGAATGGTTATAGTGATGAGGCAGATCAAACGTGCGTTGCGCTATCAGCCTTCTGTGCAGCGGGCGAGTGACGATAACAACGAAGTGGAACCTACGTTTACGGCCTTTTTACTTTACGCAGGAAGCATTTCCAACAGTTTTGGCCGTATTTTACGGAAATATGATGGTTTTAGACCACCTTCTAAGGCCCTATTGGCGTCCGTAAAAGATAATCTTGGTTTTCGTAAGGTTTGTGTCTATCGTATTCCTTGCAGTTGTGGCACGTCACATATTGGTCAGACAATCAGGACTGTGGAAGACCGGTGTATTGAACATAAGCGTCACACACGCTTACGACAGCCGAGCAAATCCGCTATTCCAGAACACTGACTTGACACCGGTCATCCTATGGAATACAACACGGAGATTCTGGCTTGCACGTAGAGGTATTGGGATAATGTTATTGAGGAAGCTGTTGAAATCAAACTATCAAGCAACCTTATAATCAGAGATGGTGGATTTTGTTTAAATGGTGCTTGGAACCCGGCTCTGTCTCTCATCAAAAAATAGAGGGACAGAATTAGTGCTACCTCACCTGTTGATTAATAGTCAATATCGATATTTCTGATGTTGGTTATCTTTGTTTGTGTTGACAGTTGTTCTGTGTGTGGTATCTTCCTTGTTTCTCCTCTGTGAACCGAGGTATTAGATTCCCTTGCACATTGCTCCCTCCTTGCATTTGTGCCTTGAGAATAGCAGGGTGTGCTCCTGTGGAAATATCGGCGGTGGTCGAGGACGTCACCCGGCAGAAAACCCGTAAGCTATTTGTAATCATTTATTGTCTTTACATGTACATCACATCTATAGATTTCCATCCCATTAAGATAATTCCCTTTTTTCCCTTAGAGTGTAAATTGTCTTTATCTGTGTGTAGCATCAGCTGGCAGTATTTGCAGCAGGCAATAAGATCTGCATCCCACTCTGCATTTCGTAACAAGTTTTAACACTGGCATATACCTGTCCTAATTCTGAGACATTTACGCTTAGTCTCATAGGGCTAGAGGCTTATTCATCACAACATTTAAATATAAGTTCACAAGACAGAATATATGTCAACCACATAAAAGAGCACAAGCGTCGCTCTGGAGCACTGCAGATGCATAACTGGTACCAAGCGGTCATTGGCCCTCCATCATTGATGTAAATCATAATAGTGAAGTAATATGTATGTGGCAATTGTTCGTATTGCACCAGCTAAGAAAGAAGGGACGATGTGGAGATGTCACAGAGTGACGGGAAGAAGAAGCTATCGAGCTCTGTCGTGCCCATGGTCAGACCGTGGGTGGGGTGGAGTTGCCCAGTTTGTCAGTGTATGATCTGGACTGTCACATGTATCTACAAGGACTAGTCTTCCACTCTCAGCCACGTAATGCGGCTTAAGAACAGCCATCGCGGAAATATCCTCAGCTACTGGGACCAGTCACGGATATAAAACCTCGTCAGTGACAACTGGTTTCGTAGAGGACACGATTGCTATTGTTAGTGAATGCGTTTCCTTTTCAGTCACAGGGATACGTAAAGCAGCGCGTCTTCAGTGGGACAAACAACACAGGAATTGAAGAGTAGATGAATGTAGTGCGCTCACACGAATGGCGATTTGGCCTCTTTTTAAATGGTGCAAGCGTCGAGTGCACGGATGGCCCAACGGTGCGTTTAACGCACAGTGCGAGGAGGATGCATTTCAGCTACGAGATTCTTCTCTTATGTTCTAAGGGAGTCATTCCTACCATGACGTGGGACTTCATATTCAGCTTACAAATACCATCAACCAGGACTTTCTTTTTTTCAACAATCTCTGTGACCGAGTATTACCCGTTCATTTACTTCTTCATAATCACTATTCTATGGACACTCCCATCTTTCAAGATGCCAAGTACAGTGTTCAACAAATCGAAACTGAAGAGTTTCGTCATGGGTTACTCCGTCTATTCTGTAGAGGAGTTCCTGAATAATTAAGCTGGTTCTTATGTTATATTGTTATCTGCATTTACATAAAATTATGGTTTGTATTTTTATGATTCATAAACATTGTATTTTATCTATAATTACTTTTATGTAGTAATTTCAGGTACTGACAATCTCCATAACCTTGGAGATTTGATCCTCAATTTGGCAATTTGGTCCTACGGAACTAGAAATGTAAAATCAAATAAAAATGTTCTTTCCGCAGTGCCTTCTTCTGTCCAGTCACAGATCTACTCCGATGTCTTGAATGTACGAAATTTTGTTTAACAAGCGGCTGTACGAAACTTTATTGTAGGCTTTCTGTAAGTCAAGGAATACAGCATGAACCTGAGCTTCACTATCGACTCCCCTCAGGATTTCATGGAAAACCAGAGGAATTCTAATTTTACAGGAGCGATCTTGCGGAAACTGTGTTGATTCCTACATGGGTATTACTCGGTGTCCAGAAAAGTCATAATGCGTGAGCACAATTCTTGCTGCATATTTCTGCGAGATACTGAGATCGGTGAGACAGGCCTATGATCCGTGCGTCAGTCTTATAACTTTTCTATATATTTCAGCGACCCGCAACAACTGACAATAACGCACAGACCACCGACATGGTGTAACAAGAAGCATGTATCAACCGACTACGTGACACATCTATATTCTTCAACGGTCCAGAATCGATGCAATCGTAACTTACGATTTGTTGGGCCAACATGGGAACAGGTAGAGGTTGTCTGCTGTAGGGCCCCATAGTCAACAGAATATCCTGGACAATCCACTCCGGAACACTTGTGCCTGCACCAACATTTTACTCTGTCGTCAGATATACCACAGATCGCCACCTAGCCCTGTCCTGCCCTGAAATACCAATTGCACTACTTTTATTTCTGAGGAATAAAAACATCGAAAAGTCTTAACTGGTCACACACGTCACAAGAACCTGCTTACAAAAGGTCGAACATTTTCTGTATCCAGAAAGGCCCGTGCAGGAGCTACAACATGCGGTCGTGATTTATGCTGCTGAGATGTAGGGTTTAGCAAGGATCGAATGAAGGGTAGAGCCACTGGTCGTTACACATCTGAAATGTAACGTCCACTGTTCAAAGTGCCGTCAATGCGAATAAAAGGTGACCGAGACGTGTAACCAATGGCACCCCATACCAATACGCCAGGTGATTCGCCAGTATGGCGATGAAGAATACACGCTTCCAATGTGCGTTCACTGCGATTTCGCCAAACACGGATGAGACCATCATAATGCTGTAAACAGAACCTGGATTCATCCGAAAAAATGACGTTTTGCCATTCGTGCACCCAGGTTCGTCGTTCAGTACACCATCGCAGGCCCTCCTGTCTGTGATGTAGCGTCAAGGTTAACCGCAACCATGGTCTCCGAGCTGATAGTCCATGATGCTGCAAACGTCGTGGAACTGTTCGTGCAGATGGTTGTTGTCTTGCAGGTGTCCCCATCTATTGACTCAGGGATCGAGACGTGGCTGCACGATCCATTACAGCCATGCGGATAAGATTCCTGTAATCTTCACTGCTAGTGATACGAGGCCGTTGGGATCTAGCACGACGTTCCGTATTACCCTCCTGAACCCACCGATTCCATATTCTGCTAACAGTCATTGGATCTCGACCAACGCGAGAAGCCATGTCGCGATACGATAAACCGCAATCGCGATAGGTTTCAATCCGACCTTTATCAAATTCGGAAACGTTATGGTACGCATTTCTCCTCGTTACACGAGGCATCACAACAACGATTCACCTGCCAACGCCGGTCAACTGCTGTTTGTGTATGAGGAATTAGTTGTAAACTTTCCTTGTCAGCACGTTGTATGTGTCACCACTGGCGCCAACCTTGTGTGAATGCTCTGGGAAGCTAATCATTTGCATATCACAGCATCTTCTTCCTGTCGGTTAAATGTCATGTCTGTAGCACGTCATCTTCGTGGTGTAGCAATTTTAATGGCCAATAGTGTAGATACAGATGTACGAATTTTTACCGGGTTTCCACAGATAAGTTGAGCGTAGCTTGGGGCAGCATATAGCTACCATTTCAGCAAAATCGGATCGCGAAAAAAGAAGACATCGTGTTTTAAAATTTCGTCTAAAACCGTCGTATCTGTGTGTTCGACTGTTTCATTACTCTAATCTCCAAAACAACAAGACGAACTGTCGTGGGATTTTCACAGGTAATTTGAGCAAAGCTTTTTGGCAACATACAGCTTTTTTTTTAACGAAATTGGATCACGGATAGTAAAGACATGGTAGCTTAAAATGCTATAAATACGAAAGTGTGTTCAATTGATTCCTTTTCCCGATTTGAAGAACATTGCGTGAATTTGGGTTAATATTTTTTTTTCAAAATGTTGTTTATTCTTTGATTTTTATCTTTGTCATATCTGTGAAATCATTTTATTGACTGATATCTTCCACGTAATACAATTCAACTTAACGAACATAAGGCTTACACAATCCTCACTGTGCTTAATCCACACTTCCATAACAGAATTTAACACGTGCGAAAGAAGCTCTTAAGTTTTCATGGCTAAACTACTGGACCAATTTCGATAAAATTTGGTATGGAGATAGCTTGAACCCCGGGGAAGAACACAGGCTACTTTATTAAGCAAAAAGGAAAAGTTGACACTTAAAGGTGAGAAGCAGGAGATAGAACAAATTTTTTATCAGTGAACATAAACTGTGTTAAAAATTACTAAATATTTTGCGTTATGTACAAACTGCATATTTTATAGCTGCTTCATCCGCACGATGCATAGATGCGCGCCTGCACAGGCCCGTCCGCATGCACCGCGTGACAGCAACGCTGTATGTATGCCACGTCGTCTTGCTTCGGGGTAGTTGGAGGACATGGGGCGCATCTTTGCAACATGCTACGCTTACCCGATCAGGCTGACACGTGCGAACGTGAGAGCAGCTGACGCTACTGCACACACTATAGCTTACTTACCTTAACACCACTCACAACAAGACTACTGATATGCGAGGGTAACCGCGAGTAGCAGCTAGTATATAAATATAGCAGAGACGAAAATTCACAATACCACCAGAGATGGACACATTATTTATGTAACGTTACAGCACGTGCTCTGATTGTAACGGTAAAGCAATCCAGGCACTTACAGACAGTCGACAAACTTTAATTGTAATGT
The DNA here is from genome assembly GCF_023897955.1 of Schistocerca gregaria. Taxonomy (NCBI): domain Eukaryota; kingdom Metazoa; phylum Arthropoda; class Insecta; order Orthoptera; family Acrididae; genus Schistocerca; species Schistocerca gregaria. Next base: position 766,777,507 of record NC_064931.1, on the reverse strand, counting down.
CATTAATGACATGAAGCCCTCTCAATTTTTCTGTATCCAGCAGCTGACGTATATAGAGATGCCCGAGAAAAATAGTTCCGCCTTGTACGATTCCAAATAGAAGATAATTTTTTACAAAACGCGAGAGTTTTCATCTCTGCACAGTGTGAACAAATGATGTTTGAGGAAGGCGCACACGGAAGGGTTGCTGCGAGACGGGCATACTGAAACACACAATTACGATTTGTTTCGTGAGTCAGTGATGGCTGGAACAATGAAAGAAATGCGGAGCGCGATGCCTTTGTTCGGCCACGAGGAAGTTTCCGTACGACTGAAGACACTTGTCAGCGGCGCTGCCGAGCCGCTGTCGATTTCCGATTGGGCGCCCTGAAGCGGCAGCGGTGGCCAGCCTTCCACCAGCTTCCCACGCCGACAGAGGTCACGCCTCCCTGCCTCTCGCTGCTTCACTAAGCGCACGCTCCTCACTTACAGAATGCCTTATTCAGGCAAGGCAGCCTCGTTTCATTCCTTTAGTCACGTAGTACCTGATACAGACATCAAAATGGCCCACGCTTTTTCACATGACGAAAACCATAGATTGTTTCTCTTTCTCTACACCAACAGAGGGTTAATTAAGATGAACATATGCACTACTACCAATATACGAGGTGTGACAATAAAGTAATAAGACTGATTTTCTTTGTAATATGTGGCAACTCTGCAGGCTTGCGTAGGCACAATACCTTTGACCTTGGTCTATATGCTGCTTCTAATCCAAACGGCACACCGATGCAACTGCTCAGTCGTGAGTTGTGCTGTAATAGGTTAACACATGTTTGTGTCTCTCACACGGAAATGTAACCGTATAATATTGCGCAACTGTCTGTCATTTCTTTTCGCGTTAAATTGGGTGAAAACGCGACAACTTACGGTAAGCTTCAGAAGGCTTTCGGAGAGGAGGGCATGTCAAGAGCTCAAGTTTTTCGTTGGCGTTAGATGTTTAGTAAAGGGAGAACGAATGTTACAGATGAAGACCGCAGTGGACGACCATCAACCTCACTGACGGATGTCAACTTGGCCAGGGTGCGTGAACTCGTACGATCTGATCGAAGATTATCCGTGAAAATGATTGCAGAAGAACTGAACATCAATCGAGAAACCGTTCGTCTAATAATAACTGAAGATCTTCGTATGAGAAAGTCTGGATTCTGCATCACGATAATGCGCCATCCAATAGTGCTCTGTCAGTACAGCAATTTTTAATCTCAAAACAAATTTCAGTACTACTACAGCCACCTTATTCACCAGATATCGCTCTGTGCGACTTTTTTCTGTTTCCAAGTGTCAAAACTGCGGTCAAGGGACACAATTTTCATGCAACACAAGATGTCAAAGAAGCTGTGAGGATACTACAAAAGATGAGTTCCAGAAATGTTACCATCAAAGGCAGAAGTGTGTGCAATCAGAAGGGAACTACTTTGAAGGAGACATCACCAGTCTCATTACTTTATTTTCACACCTCGTATGTGACTTCTTGAGCACTGAAATTTGTGTTTTACATTTACAAGCACCTCTACACTCCGCAAGCAACATAGCGGTGTGTGCCGAAGAGTCCTATGTGTACCACTGTCACTTTCCCTTTTCTGTTCCACTCGCGAGTGGTTCACAGGCAGAACTATTGCTATTAAGCGTCTGTGTGAGATCTAATTTCTCTAATTTTTCTTCGTGGTCTTTTCGTGATATATATGCAGGAAGAAGCAGTATATGGTAGTTGGCGGACTGTTCTTCCTCGGATCTTCTCTATATTGTCTATCAATCCTGTCTGGTACGATTCCCAGACTTACGAGCAATATTCAAGCATTGGCTGCATGAGTCTTTTGCAAGCTACCTCCATTGTGGGTAGACTACATTTCGATAGGATTCTCCAAATCAGTCTCAGTCTGGAATACGCCGTACTTGCAAATAATTTAATGTCATAGATCCATTTCAAATCGCTATGTACGCATACTCCTGGATATTTTATAGATGTGTCTGCAATCGTGTATTCGTAGAGTAAGGGGTCTGTCTGCTTATTTATGCGCAGTACATCTACATCTGCATACATACTCCGCAAGCCACCTGACAGTGTGTGGCGAGGGTACCTTGGATAACTCTATCGGTTCTCCGTTCTTTTCCAGTCTCGTTATGTTCGTGGAAAGAAAGATTGTCGGTATGCCTCTGTTTGGGCTCTTATCTCTCTGATTTTATCTTCATGGTCTCTATGCGAGACATACGTAGGAGGGAGCAATATACTGCTTGACTCGTCGGTGAAGGTATGTTCTCGAAACTTCAACAAAAGCCCGTACCGAGCTACTGCGCTTCTCTCTTGCAGAGTCTTCCATAGGAGTTTATCTATGATCTCCGTAACGCTTCCGCGATTACTGAATGATCCTGTAACGAATCACGCTGCTCTCCCGTGGATATTCTCTCTCTCTCTCTCTCTCTCTCTCTCTCTCTCTCTCTCTCTCTCTCTCTATTCTATCAACCCTATCTGGTATGCATCCCACACCGGTGAGCAGTATTCAAGCAGTGGGCGAGCAAGTGTACTGTAACATACTTCCTTTGTGTTCGGACTGCATTTCCTTAGGATTCCTTCAATGAGTCTCAGTCTGACATCTGCTTTACCGAAGATTAATTTTATATGGTCATTCCATTTTAAATCACTCCTAATGCCTACACCCAGAAAATTTATGGAATTAACTACTTCCAGTTGCTGACCTGATATATTGTAGCTAAATGATAAAGGATCTTTCTTTCTATGTATTCGCAGCACATTACACTTATCTACATTGCGATTCAATTACCATTCCCTGCTCCATGCGTCAATTCGTTGCATATCCTCCTGCATTTCAGTACAATTTTTCATTATTACAACCTCTCGATATACTACAGCATCATCCGTAAAAAGCCTCATTGAACTTTCGATGTTATCCACAAGGTCGTTTATAAATATATTGTGAATAGTAACTGTCCTACGGCACTTCCCTGCAGCACAGTGCGTTACACTTGACTATGTTGAGGGTCAACTGCCAATTCCCGAATCATGCGTCAGTCCTCTGCAGGTCTTCCCACATTTCGCTATAATTTCCTAGCTTCGAACATTTCTGTATACGACTACAACAGCATCATCTGCGAAAAACCTTATGGAATTTTCGACGTTATCCGCTAGCTGTTTCATACACCGTGAGACAAAAAACAACGCACCACGAAGGAATTATCCGAGTTGGACAGAAAGCGGTAGATGTGATGTACATATACAGACAAACAAATGATTACCATGACAGAAAAATTGGATGGTTCATTCAAGAGAAAGAGTTTCACAATTTGAGCAAGTCAGTAATGCGTTAGGCCGCCTCTGGCTCTTACGGAAGCAGTTATTGGGCTTTGCATTGGTTGATAGACTTTTTCGATGTCATCCTACGGGATATCGTGACAAATTCTGCCCAATTAGCGTGTTAGATCGTCAGATTCCCGAGCTGGTTGCAGGGCCCTACCCATGTAGCGCTCCAAACGTGCTCAGTTGGAGAGAGATCCGGCGACCTTGCTGGCCGAGGCAGGGTTTAGCAAGCACAAAGGCGAGCAGTAGAAACTCTCACCATGAGGGGGCCGGCTTTATCTTGCTGAAACGTAAGCCCTGAATGGCTTACCATCAAGGGCAATGAAATGGGGTGTATAAAATCGCTGACGTGCCGCTGTGCTGTAAAAGTGCCGCGAATGACAACCAAAGGGTTCCTATGAAAGGAAATTGCAACCCAGACCATCACTGCTGGCTGTCGGGGATATGGCGGGCTACAGTGATGTAGGTATTCCACTGCTGGCAGCGCGTCTCCAGACACGTATTCGGCCTGAAATCTAATTGACTGGAGTAGAATTGTCTTCAGTGATGAGTTCGGCTTCGAACTGAGCCCCGATGACCAGCGAAGAGGTATCTGTAGACATCCTGAACATCAGTGGATTAGCAGCCAGGCTGCCACCCGCCATGCGGCCCGAGAAGCCGGAGTCACGGCCTAAGGTGCCGTTTCCTTTCATAGCGGGATCCATTTGGTTGTCATTCGCAGCATCAGTACAGCACAGCGGTACGTCGACGATACTCTACGGCCCGTTTTGTTGCCCTTCATTTGAACCCATCTTGGGCTTATTTCAACAGGTTAACGCGAGCCCACGCTCGAAGAGAGATTCTGCTGCTTGTCTTCATGCTTACCAAATCCTATCTTGGCGAGAAAGGTCGCCGGATCACTCCCCAATTGAGAACGTTCGGAGCACTATGGTCAGGGGCTCCAACCAGCTCGGGACTTGGACGGTCAAACCCGCCGACCGGGCGGAATTTGGCATGGTATCTCTGAGGTGCGCATCCAACAACTCTAAAAATCAGTGCCAATCCGAATAACTGCTCGCGTAAGGGGCAGGTATGGAACAACGCGTTACTGACTTGCTCAATTTCTGAACCTCTTTCTCTTAAATAAATCATCAATTCCTTTTCAAATTTCAGTGATTTGTTTGTCTATACATGTAAATCACATTTATCGATTTCCGTCCCATTCGGATAGTTCCTTGGAGATACGTCGCATTTTTCTGAGAGTGTGTCTATGAAGGACTATTATCGATAGTTACATTTTATCTTTGACTAGTTTTGTCTGTGCTACTAAGTTCAAGCTAGACCATGCCCACTTTCCTCAGTATTTAGGCCGCTCTCCGACGCCCGACTCGTCAGTCGGCAGGACTCAAGAGGACCAGCCATACCTCTGAGGATGTCCAACGTATTATTGGACGAAACGTTAGGAATAGAAGTATTCCATGGACCACGGCCATATAACCCGGAAGATTGATCAACAACAGTACCATCCGGTCGTGAAAGCCTTCATTGTATGATTATTGTGAAAAGTAATTTTCCGATAATGCTCTCTTGGGGTACGCTCGAAGTAACTTCTAAATCTGAAGATTTCTCTCCATTCAGAATGACATATTGTGTCATTTTTGCCAGAAACTCTTAAATCCAGTCATACAGCTGACCTGCTATGCCTTACGTTCGTACTTTGTTTATTAGGCTCCAATTCGGAAATGTACTGAACTCCTTCTGGAATAAAACATTCACTCTGCAGCGGAGTGTGCGCTGATATAAAACTTCCTGCCAGTTTAAAATTGTGTGCCGGACCGAGAACGAGCTCGGAACCTTTGCCTTTCGCAAAAGAGTTTCTGTGAAGTTTAGAAGGTAGGAGATGAGGTACTGGCAGAATTGAGGCTGTGAAGAGGGGTCACGAGTCGTGCTTGGGTAGCTCAGATGGTAGAGCACTTGCCAGCCAAAGGCAAAGGTCCCGAGTTAGAGTCTCGGTCCGGTACACAGTTTTAATCTGCCAGGAAGTTTCTTTCTGGAAGTCAAGCAACATTGCATCAATCTGATTGCCTGCTTCTTTTACTTTCTGTGTCTCGTGGACGAACGGAGCGAACTGGGTTTCACACGATCGTCGTTTTCAGAACCCATGTGGATTCCTACAGACAAGATTTTTTGGTGTCCTGAAATGTCAAAACATACCAGCATAAAACATGTTCCAAAATATTATACCAGATCGACGTCAGAGATATACATCTACAGTTTTGTACGTCTGTTCAATGACGATTCTTGAAAACGGGAGTGACCCGATCTTCCTTCCAATCATCAGATACGCTTCGCTCCTGTAACGACCTAAGGCAGACTGCTGCTAGAAGAGAAGAATTTGGAACCGCATTAATATCCCGGCAGGTCCAGTGGCCTTTTCTCTATTGAGCGATTGCAGTTGTTTTTCTGTCCCCTGGTAAGTTACTTCGAAATGTTTCATTTTGACGTTCGCGCGACGATTTAAAGGAGGAACTACAGTGTGATCTCACTCAGTGAAACTGTTTTGGAAAAAGACGTTTAGTAGTTCGGCCTTCTCTGTGTCGTTATCCGTTTCGGTATCACTACGATCACAGAGTGGCTGGAGAGATGGCTTCGGTCCGTTTACAAATGTACCGTAGGATCAAAATTTCTTACGATTTTCTGTCACATCGGTAGACATAATTTTATCTTCTAATTTATCCAGCGCTTCACGCTTGGCTCTCCTTATGCTTATTTTGCCTTTGTCCAGCTTTTGTTATATGAAACTTAACGTACAAGTAATCTATGAGTGCGGTGGGCAGAATACCATTTAATACATACGAGGGCTATTCGGAAAGTAAGTTGCGATCTGTCGCGAGCAGGAGACCACAGTCAAAGTCAAAAATGTTCTATCTGCAACAGTTTTATACACCTTCCAGCTACTTCTCTACAAAGTCGCCGTTCGGGCTGAGACATTTGTCACAGAATTGTATCAACTTTCCAATACCCTCGTCAAAGAAAGCAGGCGCCTCTGCTTTCTGCCAATCCTCTATGCTGACCTGCAGCTTGTAGTCTGCGCCAAAATGTTGTCTTTATAGTCAGACCTTCGTGCGAGCAGAAATGAACACAAGAGAGCCAAATCTGGGCTGTATGGTGGGTGATCAAACGCTTCCCATCGAAAACGTTACAGGAGTGTCCTCATTGTCCCTGCAGTGTGCGGACGAGAATTGCCATGAAGAAGCAAATGAATGACAGTTACGTTTTTCGGGTGGCATGAAATGAAGCGCGAGACACTATATTCTAGGCATCTTTACGTGCTCACTGTGCGCTCTGGACTGAAAAGAGCGGCGTGACGCGATCGACGGGCAGAGTACAGATACTGTCAAACACATCTATTGAAGGCTTCATCGGTTTTTAACCTTGGTTTCTATTTCGAGATCGATCGGACCTTAGTTTCTGAATACCTCTCGTATGATCATTCTCTTTCCCTACAATTAATAACGTGGTAAACGCGGTACTAGATGCCTCCTTACTACAAAATAGGCTATAACTGTGTGAAGAAGTTGTTACTAGGTCGAAGAAAATTTGGAAGATGTATATGTCCTTATAATCACCAAAGGACGTCAATTGAAGAACAATTAGGGACCATGAAAATAAAAAAGCGCTGTTAAATATAGCTACGTACATTGTAAGTGATTGTATTTGGAAATTTGTGGTAAGGTCTTATGGGACCAAACTGTTGAGGTCATCAGTCCTTAAGCTTACACCCTACTTAATCTAACTGTAACTTAAACTAACTTACGCTAGGGAAAACACACAGACTCATGCCCGAGGGAGAACATCCGACGGGGGGGAAGCCTCGCGGACCGTGACAAGGCGCCTTAGACCGCCCGGCTACCCCGCGCGGCTAAGTGATTGTATATTATTCCTCTAGATGAGAAGTGTATTGTACAAACCATAGAATTTGAATGGAATACTGAAGAGCAAAAAACTTTTCATGTGCCTGTCTTTCAAGACTTCCAAGATAAGATAAAACTGTGAGATTATTCTTAAGTTCTTATGAAGACGTTTCTAAGTGTTTGGGAATCCTGTAACTGAAGCTGGACTTGGGTACCACCCTGGTATTCACCTTGTGCGATGTGGGAAACCGCCTAAAAACCACATACCGAAATGGTTCAAATGGCTCTGAACACTATGGGACCTAACATCTGAGGTGATCAGTCCCCTTGATCTTAGAACTACTTAAACATAACTAACCTAAGGACATCACACACATCCATGCCCGAGGCAGGATTCGAACCTGTGACTGTAGCAGTCACGCGGTTCCTGACTGAAGCGTCCAGAATCGCTCGGCCATCGCGGCCGGCAGGCCGGCATACGAAACCTCGCCGTTAACCATCCGGGCGGATTCAGTCTGGGGACGACGGCGCACCTCCCGTCTTAGAAGGGGCGCTTTAATACGCATGGCCGTCCGGGCTGGTGAAGAAAATGATACCCGAATAATGCTGACATTTTCAATGAGTATTTTTCCGGTAAAAATTTACTCTCGGTGCATCATTTCTAGTTTTATTCTTAACATGTGATGTATGGCACTGATGTAGCATCCGCTAGGGCAGACAACAATAAGAAGGGAGACGTTTCGTTGCAGAAATGTGGTGGCGCTAATGTCAGGCACAATGTCCAAAACTAAACGCCTATATTGTTCCCAAGCAACAAATGTGACCTCTCACTCGCTGTTAGAGATAGGGTTGCTTCTGGGGAACATACAGTGGTATCGCGATACCCACACAGACGACGTCTGAGCCAGAAATTTGACAGAAGACGAGCTGCACATTAGCCTACTTACGCTGCTACTATTTCTCGTCACACATTCCCCTCCACTGCCATGGCCTCACTGCACACACTTACATATTTAGTAAATGTGATTATTTTACGTCCATATGCAAAGTAACTGTTATGAAAACAGAGGTGACGAGACGACTTAGAGTTATCGCGTAGGCTGCTGTAAAATACACTGGCTGATCAAGGAAGACTGAAACTGATTTATCACACTACTGTGAAGCGTCCCCTTACAAAAATTATACAAGACTGTGCTTAAACCGACACACAGTATTTTTTTCTTTTTTTTTTTCTAGCGCAACGCAATCTGACTTTCAGTAATCCCTACAAAATAATGGCCCTGACTAACATTAACGTATACAGTTCACAAATCACTTACCTCACGAAAATCTTGGTTATTCGAACTAGTGCAATACAGCGAGCGCCACTACTGCCAGCTAACTAAAAGATTCAAACTACGGAAGTCACTAACTACTGATAGGCACAGTTAGCAAATGAAAGATTTTAATAGAGAACAAACAATGTATTTACCTTAATAGTCATAATATATATATCAGTTCATGACATCAATTCTTGCAAATTTCAAAACTCCGCCATCTCTCTCCCCACGTCCACCACTGCTGGCGGCTCACCTCCAACTGCGTAACGCTACGCGCTGTTAGCATCCAGCTGCCGCTGCCCAACACTACAATGGCAGACAACAATGCAAACCAGCCACTGACTGCACACAGCACAGCCAGTGGTTTTCATACAGAGTGCTACGTGGCGGCGGCGTTACCAATAAAAAACCTAAACAGCCTACTTACATAACCCCCATGCTCCCCACAAAAAAATTTACAAATTGTTTTGGGCAGTGGCCAATACAGATTTGAAATTTGTTTTCATAATTACAATAACAAAGAAATGAAATGCACACATTCATCGATACAATGTTGGTCAAAAGCTAAAATTTTCTTACAGTCCATAAAGACAGACCTGATCATTCATCAAAGTAAAATTGCAGTGTTTTTCTCAAAGTCTGAGTAGTAAAAGAAAATGCACTTGGAAGTAGTGGATTTCCATGCAGTCTTGAAGAAGTAGTGTTGTACTTCCAACGGAAAGACAGTGCTGACTCTTGACATGCAGACTGGTAATGGGCCACAACAGAGCAAACCCACAGCAGAATAAGTCGAAGTTTTAAAGAATACTGGTAGGTAGGTCATCACAGAGTAGACCCATTGTAGTCCTGGTAAAGATTACGGTATTGGTGGGCCATCAGAGGTGCAGACCCACTGCAGTCCTTGTAGAAATAATGGTATTGGTGAGCCATCAAAGGTGTAGACCCACTGTAGTCCTTGTAGAGATGGCCAGCAGCCATCCGTTGCGACTGTGCAGGTGCACAATCACCATCGAAGAGTCTTGCAGACAATATTGCAAGTCCTTGAACCACCACTTGTGCACTCAAAAAGTTTTTTTCTAACTGTCCTTAGAACCACCAATGCTGTTAACCAGTCCCTTGCTGAATTATCAACACACGGGCAAACACTATCAGTCCCTACTTCTCACATATTGACCATATACTATGACCAACAGAAACGTTTGCAGTGAAATGTTACTTACAAATTACTTAATTTGATCAACTGGTGTCAATTACAATTTTATAACATAAGAATACAATAACAAAGGTACAAAATACATCATTAAAGAACATAATAGTACAGATAACATTTGTAGTAATACAGGCTTTACAAAAGAATCGAAAAAACATATACATCAGTGTTACAGGAATTATGACATAAGTACATGCATAAAAGATCAGAATAACTTTTGAAACATCAACTTCACACGTGAGCATTAGAATAAAACAGAATAAATAATGTGTAAACATCTTTATGAAGTAAATAACATGTTATTAATGCAAATTATATTTGAGGATAACAGTATTCCTCATCATAGTGAATGTAGCTTAGTATTAGAAGAGAAAAAATCCTATGAAACAGTACACAGAGACAGGAAGATAACAAATACACATGGGTACACAAACACATAGTGGGATAACACAAAAGGAAAGGACAGGGTTTGTTTTCAGTGTAACATTTGGTACTGCAGTCCAACCCAAAACTTCATTCCATAGATCTTTCGTCTTATTTCAACATTTGTTTCCACCAAAAAAATCCTATCCAAGCATGCTTTCTGTATTTATATGTTGACATATTTCTTACCTCATTATTTATTTTCCAGTATCTTACCTCATCATATATTTCAACGAAAATCCTACCTATACCTGATTTCTGTACATTTTTCGTATAACCTCTCAGTGCATTTCTTCCAATTCATAGCAACTCATTCTTTTATATAGGCTACCCCCTCTTAAGCTAACTTAAATCTACTGAGCTCAGAAGCTAAACTAAGGGACGACGCAATGCAGCAGCACATAACAATTAACACAAACACCAATGACAAAAAAATGCAAATTGGCAAAAAAAGCAGCAATATAGGACTTTGGAAAGCAAATGCAACATTACAACTAATATGAAGCAATAAACAGCAACAAGAAAAATAAATCAGTAGTAAAACTGGCTTAACAGAGTCATACAAAGTGAAATTCAGTAACACTGTGCCTGGCAAGCAGCAGCAGCAAATGCAACTAAACATGACAAAGCTCAAGCAGAAAAAATATTACAGTAAAGACAACAATGCAGAAAAGGGAAATGTCTGTTCACATCTTAAGGTCTATGTAATTAAAGTGGTGCACCATAAAAACTTATTGTAAAAAAAAACATTACCATGAAAAAAAAATGGTTCAAATGGCTCTGAGCACTATGGGACTCAACTGCTGTGGTCATCAGTCGCCTAGAACTTAGAACTACTTAAACCTAACTAACCTAAGTACATCACACACATCCATGCCCGAGGCAGGATTCGAACCTGCGACCGTAGCAGTCGCACGGTTCCGGACTGCGCGCCTAGAACCGCGAGACCACCGCGGCCGGCTATTACCATGAACTTGGAAAGAAAATTCTGTATGCAATTCCTGTGAAGGGAAATGTCTTTTTGTGCTCCTTCGTTTTTTTTAAAGTACATCATAAAGTTGTTATTTACTGGATCTGTAGGCATAAAATATTTGTATTAGTACATCCATTAAATTTTATTGTAACCAATGCTGCAGTGCAGCTAGAAACTAGATATTAAACAAAATGAGCAATCTCTAAACTGCAAAGACAATAGATGTAAAATGTTTCTCATCATTTCATTTCAGTAAATATCATAAATTAAGAACTCTACAGTGTAATCATGTTTTCAAGTTTGAGGGTGTCATACTTACGATGCTTTCTACAAAGGAATGTCAATAGCGAGGATAATGCCCTTTTTTCTTTTTTTTCTCCGTCTGTGCCTCCGAAAGGAACACACTAATGACTTTTTCCAAGCGATTGTCGCGCAGCTGGGTGCCCACGACGCATTACGTGAAGGTGGTCACTTAACTTCCTTACCGAAATATTTACGACAGCAGTGACAGTCTCATATAAAAATTTCACAGGTCGAGAATTTGCCTTAGAAATGTGTAGAAACAAAATCCTGTAAATATAACAGTGTCCAAAAAATTATTGCCAGCATGGTGATACATTCACGCATATACACACATTTCATAATTCTTAAAGTACGATTCTTGGTTTCCAACATCCTTTTTCACAAGTCAGAGTCCCTAACCACTACTCATTATTCCTTACCTTTCTTTACCTTATTATACATATACATATTCGTCAACACTTCTTCAATATTTCATCATAAGAAATACGTAGCATAATCAAATTTCTCATATACGGTAGCATCATCTTATTGATCACAAACATATCTCAACAGCATAATACACATTGTCATCGTAATAATAACATCATAAAAACTCAGCCAAATCTCAAAAACGTCGTAGCTTCCTCCAATAATTTCAAAACCTAAAAAAAATTCTCTTCTCATGTCAAAAGTGTCATGTACCTCAAACGTACTTTAAAAATCATGATCCCATACCAAGTACATCATTCAAAGGTCTCATAGTATCACAATGGTTCCGAAAAAATATGAACATTTCACAAAGTACAGACAAAATACAATTTCATAAGTTTGAAGTTATCCAACCGTGTAATTACGTAAACATCTGTCACGGAAGTAGTAAAAAATGTTTGTCTCTCAGTTAAATGATCAGATAGCTGTGTAATTTATGTGTTAGAGAAATATGGTACTGATGTGTAAAGTTGTATAAGCAAATACCATATTAGCTAGGGCTCCTTGTGCTTGCCACACACATGTTACACAAAGTAAGCGTGTACCCCCCTGAGGATCCCACATCCACCATTGCTGGCGGCTCACCTCCAACTGCGCAACGCTACGCGCTGTTAGCATCCAGCTGCCGCTGCCCAACACTACAATGGCAGACAACAATGCAAACCAGCCACAGACTGCACACGGCACAGCCAGTGATTTTCATACAGAGTGCTACGTGGCGGCGGCGTTACCAAAAAAAAAAACCTAAACAGCCTACTTACAACTGTCCTGTTCGTTACGTATTTGTTCTCGGTATTTTCTGAAAGGGCTAGTTTTTATCCAAACCAGGGTCAAAATATTTATCTCCGACGAGCGTATATCAAGAATCTGCTTCATCTTTTGACACTACGACCTAAGGAACAAGGACGATGCAAGAGGACGAGTTTCTGTTTGAAGTAGGTTTCAAGTCATTTCGCTAAATTACTTGACTGCTGTTAATCTCGCTATTGGATGGCCGGACCCCACATTCCCTAAATGATTTATCAAGAATGTAAGGATGGTTTGTTCATCAACAACGTGTGCGAGTTTATTGTTTCTTGGCACGGGAGCGCTTCAAGTAGACCACCAAAACGTAAGCAAATAGACTTTGTACAGACGGCTCTAAGGACCTAAATGGGTGACGTAGTGAAATCCTATACTCATGACAATGTAAATGTTGGACGCGACCATTACCGTATCTAATTCTCTTTCTGCTCTACAGTCATGGTCGCAGATTTGATCTACTGGGTGTAAGAATCCTGGGTATATAAGTCAGTAAAGTTATTGGAAAATATAGAAAGAAACACTTTCATTATGTGACAGAAATGTCACAGATGCATCGTTTCGCCAAAGGGGGCCTTGAAGGTTTTGACGTTGGCTTTCCCTTAGGATCACAGTTGCTATGACTGCTTCGGGCGCTACACGTTGACCCTGAAATCTGATATAAAATGCAGTTACATCTCAGTGCCAGGAAGGGTAAGCTTTCATTACCGCTAGCAGCGTCCAGGTCCCTATATAAACAAATGTGTTATTATTGTTAACGTTATATTGTTTACTACTGATGTTTACATGTTCTTGCTGGCTGATTGCACCCTGAGTTAGCTAACATACATTTATGAGGAGGCACGATGAAACAGTCGAGCTGCAAGGCACCAGAGCGGAGGACGATTTACATGGAGGAAGTTACCAAATCATTTCACATTTCAAATTCTTGAAGGTCGCCTTCATGAAACAGGATCCCTTAGACCATATAGACTGGAAATTGGTAGACATCGCAGTGAGCGAGAAGTTCATTTTGAGGAAGCTATGTTATAGCGAACTGAGGACAGCTCCAATACCAACACACGATCCATACCCAAGGAAATGAGTACCTCCACAGCCATTGTGTGGAACGTCCTGCACAAAATTGACAAGCATGTATTCAAGTATCATAAAATACTAGATCTGTCATCCGCTGACCTTCCAGCGCCTGAAGGTCTGTCAATGGTAGATACAATAAACATAAACATCAGTGATTTTAACATCCATGTTTCGTTTACTGATGACGCAGCCTTCACAACAGAAGGTGCAGTCAACAGCCACAATCTAGGGATTGTAAAAATTTTCATCCAACCTGTGTGTTTCATCATCAACAGAGATTTACCATAAATATCGGGGCTGGTATTGTTCACGACCATCTGATTGGGCCGTATCCTTTGCCTAACACGCTCGGTAGGAAATAACGTATCTCTATCCGTGAAGTATACCACAAATGTTGGAGAACGTTTCGACAGCAGTCAGGCGGCGATTATGATTTCAGTGTGACGAGGCCTCATCACACTTTGCCGTTGACGTCAGAGAACATTTAGACAATGTTTCTCCTAGTTGTTGGATTGGGATTGGTGGTCAGTGTAGCCATCACGTTATCCCGACCTCACTCCATCCTTTGTGTGGGGGAGATGAAGCGTTTTCTGTACTAGATCACGACATAATACTCCAGAAGAGCTGGTTATCCGTTTGGATAAAGCTGCAGCCATTCTTCGTGAAGCACCTGGTAGTTCTGAGAGTGTTAGATAAATATTAGCATGCAGATATCAGTTGTGTATTACTGTAGATGTACGACAATTTCAGCAATATCTCCAAAACGACATTCATTACACGGCTGTTTGAAAACCACCTCTGAACGTCACTAGCCGGCCGTGGTGGCCGAGCGGTTCATTCCAGAACCGCGCGACTGCTACGGTCGCCGGTTCGAATCCTGCCTCGGGTATGGATGTGTGTGAGGTCGTTAGGTTGGTTAGGTTTAAGTAGATCCAAGTTCTAGGGGACTGATGACCTCAGATGTTAAGTTCCATAGTGCTCTGAGCCATTTGAACAAAACAAATCTGTGGCTTGTACGGAGCTGAGTTAATGCAGCGTCTGTAGCGATTATGTCTTCGACAGAACCCTAATTTACGTGTTCCATTTCTTCGTTCCTTTACTGGTCAGTCCGTAAAGCCACGAGTGCTAGCATTCCGCTTCCAGTATTGGGGAAGTGTGCCGGCCAACCAGGATCTATGTAGTTTTTAAGTGGTTTCTCACATTCAACTAGCAGACAATAGCTAATACCCCCCCCCCCCCCACCAGCCGTCTGTTCTGCCCCCTCCCCCACAATATCACTAACTGTAGCACATACCTAAGCTAAAGAATGAAAGACATTTCTTGGAACAGTTTTATTTTTCAAATGATGAAAGATGAATCGTATTTAGTTTGCGGCTGTATGTGGAGGGGAGGGTGGTGGTGGTGGTGATGAGAGGGGTTGTTAGAATGAATGACAGAGGAATTCGTGCTACATCGAACTGCTGCCGACAACTCCTATTCAGACAGGTAAGCTAACTATCCACAGTGAGGGTAGACACTTGTCACGAAACATACTTTTCCTGCTTTACTTCTCTCCACTGCGGCACTTACTTCACCTGATCACTGCAACCGCATTTAAATTGGAAATTTGTGGTAAAGCCTTACGGGAGCAAACTGCGGAGGTCATCGGTCCCTAAGCATACACACTAGTTAATCTAACTTGTTAAACTAACTTATACAAAGGACAGCACACACACACACCCATGCCCGCGTGAGGACTCGAACCTCCAACGGAGGGGTCGCGCGAACTGTGACAAGTGGCCTCAGACCGCACGGCTACCCCGCGCAACCGCATTTATAATCAGTCAAGTTCAGATACGTGCACTATACTTACTGTTCGTAAATCACTTGATTGTTGCACTCCTTACTTCTTAAGTGGGAGCAGTTAGAAGACATCAGGCTGTTAATGCTTTGTGTCATATCACTCTAATAATAATAGCAATAATAATGATAATAATAACTTAATGCTGTTAATGATTTATGTCTAATAATTCTAATAATAATAATAATAATAATAACAATAATAGTAGCACTGTTTACCGCACTATGATAGCCCTTATGTAGTTATTGCTGTGTCGTGGTGTCAATTAAGTCATTGATCTGTTTCTAAGCAAGTAACGAAGCAGTTTATGGGCTACTGCAGGTACTATCTACAACTTGGAGAAGACCTTTTCTTGACATATTTAGCATTTGTTGTGTATCTGTCTTACTTTTATCATCATAAATGTACTGGACAAAGTGTAATGTGTGTGTAATGAGTCGACTGTGTGAGGAATCTGTAACCTCCACCGCATTAATGCTACTAATGGAGAAGAAGTTATTGTTGATAACTTATACAATCAATATTAGAGCCTTACAAAATTGTGATAATACTAATAACTTTAAAAAATTATAATTTCGTGACTGAAACAGAATCGAATCGTTTAGGTTTTACCTCTTAGTGATTTTACCCCTCAGGGGGTAATTCGGCTGGCACCCAAGACTCGTTTCAAACGATTCGCTAAAATTCCTAAAACTTTATCACACTTTCACTCGGAATAACGAAAGGACGCAGGCAGATGGGGTGCGCAGATTTCGTCCCGGTGGGAAAGGGTAGTGGCACGATGGTATATTCGGAATTTCAGTAGCTAACTTCTTCTTTGCTCTTTTTAAATATGTAATAATATGAATCGTCTTTGACAATTGTTTGTTTGTGGATCCAGAAGGTGCAGAATATACTCGTACAAGTACAAGGACATTGGTATTCTTAGCAAAAATCGTACATAATAGTGTAACGTTTTAGCTGTAGCTCTACTTGTGAAATATAATTTACTTGTATTGTTTGTGGTGTTATTAGGTACTGTTATCAGTTTTTCGCAGATGTAAAAGTTTCTTGTATTTAATGGAAAGGCCTTTTAATTGTGGCCAACAAAATATTAAATATGCTTGTGTACACGAAGTATCAACGTAGGTAGTAGTAACCAAATGTGTGCAGTTCGTTTTGCCAAGTCCGTTCTCGACTGCTCAGAAACAAAGGTTCATCAAAATTCAGGACAGATCCCTGAATGCGTACTAAGATCAAAAATTAGTACCTGCTGGTGGAGCGCAGCCTTCATAACGGATTATAAGACGTAAATAAAGTTCAGCAGTCACGGGTAACGAAGTATGCGATTCCAGTATTTTGAAAGTAGCTTGTATTACTGGGGTATGCTATTGGTTAAGTAGAATGTTGCTGTTAAGTAAGAAAGAAGCAATTAGAGAACCGTCACAGCTTTTCGTTTACGGATCACGGGAGTACAGGTTCGCAATATGAACGCAAAATCACGAATCTACAGCCTTCGATTTAAATGCTAATGTCTAACAAGCCTTGGACTTGGTGAAAGACCACGAAACGAAATTCTGGACTTGAGAATAGGGATCAAATCTTCGTTGAAAAGATTCTCCACGCTATTATTCCCACTTATAATTCCCTTCTTGCTGTGCAAACAATCTGACGAAGAGAGCTGCTCTTATCAACAGTAAGAGAATCAAGACTATTTTCCGGTGAGCCGAAATTAGATTCCTGGGCGCGACCGCGCCACTTGTTGACTGCTTGCCGGTTCCGTTATTACCGCAATTAATTTCCCTGTGAAAGAGCGTGTGGGTAAACTTCCAAGGGAACGCTGTCTACTTCCCCCTTTTCCATAAATTCTGTAAAAGACCAAAGACAAATAATTTCTTTCATCTAACGCAAGTTACGAGGAGACTTGATGTATGCCATGCCAACAGATGGAAGTAGGCCACTCTATATTTTTGACATCTCACAAAGTAATTTCTTCTGGAAACTATAAAGCCGCCGCTATCAGACGTCAAAAACTGATGAAACGCCAGTTCCTTCAATTCCCTTCATCCGCATTCCAGGTAGTTCCGTAAATTTCAAACACCGTTATTGCTATTTGTTTTTATTTTCGTTCTGGGAAATGGTACAAAGAAAACTCTAGGAATAATTTTGTATAAAAGGTCGCTGTTTCTGAGTTGTAAAAAGAGTATGTGTAACCTTCTGTTTAGAGAGCTATCACGGTTTTTCGTTTTAAAATGGAATTAATAAAACTGCAGCATTTCACAGAAACGTAACCGCAGTTTAATCCAGTGCCTCCTCCGATGTAAAATTCACTACGTTAATACCCATGAATCTGAGACTTTATTGAAATCACGCAAAGTTTTTACTCCTGTTTCGTTGCTGAGACATTTCTGTGAATTATTAGTTTTCACGTCGTACGAAAGATACAGAATTTACGTATTAGAAAAACAAGATTACAAGAAACACATCTGAGAACTCTAAGATATCCTGCCGAAGTATCATATCGTATAAATCTAACAGTATTATCCGGCGTTGGTGGTGAGAACCGCGTATAGGAATTATTTGCTCTGAAGAGTTTCTATTGCATAGGGATAGACAGGAAGTGCAAAATGGCTAAGCAGGGATGGCTAGAGGACAAATGTAAGAATGTAGAGGCTTATCTCACTAGGGGTAAGATAGACACGGCCTACAGAAAAATTAAAGAGACCTATGGAGAAAAGAGAACCACTTGTATGAATATCAAGAGCTCAGATGGAAACCCAGTTCTAAGCAAAGAAGGGAAAGCAAAAAAGTGGAAGGAGTATATAGAAGGTCTATATAAGGGCAATGTACTGGAGGACAATATTATGGAAATGGAAGAGGATGTAGATAAAGATGAAATGGGAGATATGATACTGCGTGAAGAGTTTTAAAGAGCACTGAAGGACCTGAGTCGAAACAAGGCCCCGGGAGTAGACAACATTCCATTAGAACTACTGACAGCCTTGGGAGACCCAGTCCTGACAAAAATCTACCATCTGGTGAGCAAGATGTATAAGACAGGCGAAATACCCTCAGACTTCAAGAATAATATAATAATTCCAATACCAAAGAAAGCAGGTGTTGACAGACGAAAGAATTACCGAACTATCAGTTTAATAAGTCACGGCTGCAAAATACTAACGCGAATTCTTTACAAACGAATGGAAAAACTAGTAGAAGCTGACCTCGGGGAAGATCAGTTTGGATTCCGTAGAAATACTGGAACACATGATTCAATACTGGCCCTACGACTTATCTTAGAAGCTAGAGTAAGGAAAGGCAAACCTACGTTTATAGCATTGGTAGACTTAGAGAAAGCTTTTGACAATGCGAACTGGAATATTCTCTTTAAAATTCTGAGTGTGGCAGGGGTAAAATACAGGGAGAGAAAGGCTATTTACAATTTGTACAGAATCCAGATGGAAGTTTTAAGAGTTGAGGGACATGAAAGGGAGGTAGTGGTTGGCAAGGGAGTGAGACAGGGTTGTACCGTCTCCCCGATGTTATTCAATCTGTATATTGAACAAGCAGTGAAGGAAACAAAAGAAAAATTCGGAATAGGTATTAAAATTCATCGAGAATAAAAAAAAACCTTTGAGGTTCGCCGATAACATTGTAATTCTGGCAAAGACAGCAAAAGACTTGGAAGAGTAGTTGAACGGAATGGATAGAGTCTTGAAGGGAGGATATAAGATGAACATCAACAAAAGCCAAACGAGGATAATGGAATGTAGTCGAATTAAGTCAGGTGATGCTGAGGGAATTAGATTAGGAAATGAGACACTTAAAGTAGTAAAGGAGTTTTGCCATTTGGGGAGCAAAATAACTGACGATGGTCGAAGTAGAGAGGATATAAAATGTAGACTGGCAATGGTAAGGAAAGCGTTTCTGAAGAAGAGAAATTTGTTAACATCGAGTATAGATTTCAGTGTCAGGAAGTCGTTTCTGAAAGTATTTGCGCGCGGTGTAGCCATGTATGGAAGTGAAATATGAACGATAAATAGTTTACACAAGAAGAGAATAGAAGCTTTCGAAATGTGGTGCTACAGAAAAATGCTGAAGATTAGATGGGTAGATCACATAACTAATAAGGAGGTATTGAATAGGATTGGGGAGAAGAGAAGTTTGTTGCAGAACTTGACTAGAAGAAGGAATCGGTTGGTAGGACATGTTCTGAGGCATCAAGGGATCACCAATTTAGCATTGGAGGGCAGCGTGGAGGGTAAAAATCGTAGAGGGAGACCAAGAGATGAATACACCAAGCAGATTCAGAAGGATGTAGGTTGCAGTAAGTACTGGGAGATGAAGAAGCTTGCACAGGGTAGAGTAGGGTGGAGAGCTGCATCAAACCAGTCTCAGGACTGAAAACCATAACAACAACAAGGATTGATGGAAGCAAGTCAATTCTCGCCTTCGCCTTAACAAAGCAACTGATTCTTTTCAACTTCCAGTGATTTACAATGGGAAGCTGTCACGTAAATTTTATAAGGATCGCTTTTCGTTTTTGGCTTCATATCGGAAGAGCAATTTCTATCCCCTGCGTAAACATGAAAGATTTGGTAATGATTTCCCACAAAATAATAACGCTTGTGAAGAAATACGAGACAGTGTACAACAGAACCTGATTAGTTACCTGTTGCTAGATCATAAGGGTTAACTTTTCGAAATTAAGACATTGCTGGAGGTATTTCCAAATAAAAATCTTCCATGCCATTGTATGTGAATACGTGATACAGATATGCAGAGGGAAACAAATACTATGTATTAAAAAGTTTATACGAAAACATGTTCATTCTGTAAGACAGTCTTGATTATAAGCACATGGTAGCAGAATAAAATAAAAAAATTAGGTAATTGTGCAGAGTCTTGCATGGTGACTTTCCTCTGCTTAACTCACTACTGTCTGGGAGTCTCTTCCGCAGAGAAACTGGTCCTTATTTTTTTCAGTGGTTTTCCAGAGACAGACTTTAAATTTCTCGGAAATTCCAGAATGAGATTTTCACTCTGCAGTGGAGTGTGCGCTGACATGAAACTTCCTGGCTGAGTAAAACTGTGTGCCGAACCGAGACTCGAACTCTGGACCTTTGCCTTCGCGGGCAAGTGCTAAGCCGTGTCTCCGCAATATCCTGTCTTTCAAGAGTGCTAGTTCTGCAAGGTTCGCAGGAGCGCTTCTGTAAGGTTTGGAAGGTAAGAGACGAGGTACTGACAGAAGTAAAGCCGTGTGGACGGGGTGTGAGTCGTTCTTGGGTAGCTCAGTTGGTAGAGCACTTGCCCGCGAAAGGCAAAGGCCCCGAGTTCGAGTCTAGGCCCGGCACATGGTTTTAATCTGCCAGGAAGTTTCATGTCAGCGCACACTACGCTGCAGAGTGAAAATCTCATTCTGAAAACATCTCCCAGGCTGTGGCTAAGCCGTATCTCCGCAGTATCCTTTCTTTCAGGAGTACAGTTCTGCAAGGTTCGCTGGAGAGCTTCTGTAAAGTTTGGAAGGTAGGAGACGAGGTACTGGCAGACGTAAAGCTGTGAGGAAGGGGCGTGAGTCCTGGTTGGGTAGCTCAGTTAGTAGAGCACTTGCACGCGAAAGGCAAAGGTTCCGAGTTCGAGTCTCGGTCCGGCACACAGTTTTAATGTGCCAGGAAGTTTCTCTGAAGTTATCGAAGTGCATAAATCAGAAAACTACGAAAGTAAATCGTTGAATGTTAGTTTTCGCAGATCATGAGCTGAACTACTTGGGTTTTATAGAGTGATATAAAGTAAATGCGAAGATGTTCAATCATACAGATCTTTGTGGAAAAAAATATGTACATGAAACAACATAACGCAGATATTCGTGTTATTCTGCAGTTGAAGGATGTATGGCATGTACAACACCACTGGAGTAAATTTTGTAATGATAACCTACATTACACAGAATAAAATCGGGAACTCTATGGGAAATTAAAATAAGAAAATTTAACACTTGATTAACTTAATCCCGAATAGTTATACATACAGTTCATAAATTAAACGATGAATTCTTACTTCATAATATCCGTTCTATACGACAAGTTCCTCTTCTGCTGTATGAAAATAAATACATCACACCTGGCTCACTACGTCCTGAATAGTTAGACACATCGTATTTCAATTAAATAGTCACTTTTATCGCCATATTCTCCACTAATTTGGGAGAAATTGGTCTGTGGGTCTGTAGTTGATAAAGCATTTTTCTGGAAAGGAGAAAGATATTTTCAATTTTTTTCGATGCACTTACCACACACACGATACAAATGTCTCCAGCTGCCTCTGCTGCCTGTAAGCCTGTATTAAATCCAAAGAGAACAAAATGCCACAAATTTTAGACATATTACATTTTACATTGAGCTGTCTATGCCTAAGCCACGATTCTCATAATCTTCAGACGTGTAGTTATATGAAAGCGTGGTGGCTGTACTTTCGGACATGTACGAAAGAACAGACACCATATGAAATGCACAGCTGTGATACGTGTTATGTAAATCGAAGGTGGATGGGGGAGGAAGGGAAGGAACTTTTGATGCAGATGACATTAAGGGTTCCTTCTCCTTACTTTCCTTTCTCCCCTCTCCGCCTTCAGTTTACGTAACATTCAGTAATTCACCGCATGTACAACCTCAAGTAACAAATGTCGACTTGCGTGTCAACGCATCAAATAAAATCAACACTAACTTATGCATCAGCCTACTTGTCTCAGGTAATTTTTTTCTGGTAGATTAGATACGAGTATTTCTATACTCTTCACATCAGGAAAGGTCAGAACTTCCTTGCCTACGTAACAATACATGACGAAATACAGTTTAAAATATTAATGGAAGAGCGTACTCAATACCTCGGCTCTGAGTTTACACAGTTGTGGGTTTACCACTAGAAAATAAATACATGCAACACTACAACAGCTCAAGTGGAAAACCATATTTTATTATCAAATTTCCACATCACACCGTCTCGTCAGTTCATGCAGATGGCCGTTATGTGATTTTGTTTCAGTGATTTCTAAATTAAGTCGAAAGTATTCATAGGGTAGACTGATGAAAGACGGGTCAGAATTTTCACCCAGTGTGGGATATCCTTCGTTACGGCAAAATTATGAGCCAGCCATCAGTGTGGTTCGATGGTCTTTTGGAATGATTGTAGCTTCGTATGCTTAAGTTCTGATTTCGATTGGCAATTCAGAGCAAATACTTTTAAAAACAGGAGCAGATCCTTTCATCTCTGGCAACGCCGTTTAAACAACGTAGGGTTGCATCACGCTTCCAAATCCACATTAAACATGGTTTCCCTTCTTTACTGGTTCAAATGACTCTGAGCACTATGGGACGTAACTGCTGAGGTCATCAGTCCCCTAGAACTTAGAACTACTTAAACCTAAATAACCTAAGGATATCACACACATTCATGTCCGAGGCAGGATTAGAACCTGCGACCGTAGGGGTCGCGCGGCTCCAGACTGTAGCGCCTAGAACCGCACGGCCACTCTGGTCGGCCCTTCTTTACTGACTGGAGGAGAATCTATGTAGGATAGACCTTGAACAGGTGGAAGTCGTGGCTTGTATAAACTCTGTCATTAGTAATCCTTCCTACACTCATTCAGTATCTCGTGCTCATGTCTTAGCGCTACTGTCTTATTGTGTTTGAACTCGAAGTGTTGGAAATATTGTGCTGGACGGGATTTCAATTCAGGTCTCCTCTTTGGCGGTGTTTGACCCCTATAGAACGATATAGTTCCATTGTTCCATTTTGTCCCCTACATTCCAAACTCCTCAAAGTCTTCATTCAGGACGAGTACCCGAGCTTGAATCCTGGTGTAACACAAAATTTTTTGTCATGTCACTTCAAGCTCTAACATGTACACACGAATCTATATGTGAAAATAATTACGATTTTAATTGTCTCTCTGAGCATCGTCAACGATAACGGTTAGTGCCTGTTTCAACTAAAAGCCAGACACAGAACTTTTCGTAAATCATTTCAGGTTCAAACATGACATTCCTAGCTATTGGTGAAAAAGTGTTCAATTGTTAAAGTCTCTTCGTGTATAGGCAACAATGATTGTGTGAGGAGATCGGATTCAAGAAACACAAATTCAACATTCTAGAACGACCATAAAATTAATTTTTACCAGAGTAGCATGTTATGGTTTAAGTTTGGCATTTAAGTATATACACTCCTGGAAATTGAAATAAGAACACCGTGAATTCATTGTCCCAGGAAGGGGAAAGTTTATTGACACATTCCTGGGGTCAGATACATCACATGATCACACTGACAGAACCACAGGCACATAGACACAGGCAACAGTGCATGCACAATGTCGCCACTAGTACAGTGTATATCCACCTTTCGCAGCAATGCAGGCTGCTATTCTCCCATGGAGACGATCGTAGAGATGCTGGATGTGGTCCTGTGGAACGGCTTGCCATGCCATTTCCACCTGGCGCCTCAGTTGGACCAGCGTTCGTGCTGGACGTGCAGACCGCGTGAGACGACGCTTCATCCAGTCCCAAACATGCTCAATGGGGGACAGATCCGGAGATCTTGCTGGCCAGGGTAGTTGACTTACACCTTCTAGAGCACGTTGGGTGGCACGGGATACATGCGGACGTGCATTGTCCTGTTGGAACAGCAAGTTCCCTTGCCGGTCTAGGAATGGTAGAACGATGGGTTCGATGACGGTTTGGATGTACCATGCACTATTCAGTGTCCCCTCGACGATCACCAGAGGAGTACGGCCAGTGTAGGAGATCGCTCCCCACACCATGATGCCGGGTGTTGGCCCTGTGTGCCTCGGTCGTATGCAGTCCTGATTGTGGCGCTCACCTGCACGGCGCCAAACACGCATACGACCATCATTGGCACCAAGGCAGAAGCGACTCTCATCACTGAAGACGACACGTCTCCATTCGTCCCTCCATTCACGCCTGTCGCGACACCACGGGAGGCGGGCTGCACGATGTTGGGGCGTGAGCGGAAGACGGCCTAACGGTGTGCGGGACCGTAGCCCAGCTTCATGGAGACGGTTGCGAATGGTCCTCGCCGATACCCCAGGAGCAACAGTGTCCCTAATTTGCTGGGAAGTGGCGGTGCGCTCCCCTACGGCACTGCGTAGGATCCTACGGTCTTGGCGTGCATCCTAGCGTCGCTGCGGTCCGGTCCCAGGTCGACGGGCACGTGCACCTTCCGCCGACCACTGGCGACAACATCGATGTACTGTGGAGACCTCACGCCCCACGTGTTGAGCAATTCGAGGTTCGTCCACCCGGCCTCCCGCATGCCCACTATACGCCCTTGCTCAAAGTCCGTCAACTTCACATACGGTTCACGTCCACGCTGTCGCGGCATGCTACCAGTGTTAAAGACTGCGATGGAGCTCCGTATGCCCCGGCAAACTGGCTGACACTGACGGCGGCGGTGCACAAATGCTGCGCAGCTAGCGCCATTCGACGGCCAACACCGCAGTTCCTGGTGTGTCCGCTGTGCCGTGCATGTGATCATTCCTTGTACAGCCCTCTCGCAGTGTCCGGAGCAAGTATGGTGGGTCTGACACACCGGTGTCAATGTGTTCTTTTTTTCCATTTCCAGGAGTGTATATATAATTTAGAAGAATATAATAAGGCAAAAATGGTTCAAATGGCTCTGAGCACAATGGGGCGTATGTATGAACTTTAAACAACGTGACGAAAAGTTCTGTACTGACTGGGACTCGATCCTTGCATATAGCAGGAGCTCACATTCAATAAATGGTTCAAATGGCTCTGAGCACCGTGGGAATAACAGCTGGGGTCATCAGTCCCCTAGAACTTCGAACTACTTAAACCCAACTAACCTAACGACATCACACACACCTATGCCCGAGGCAGAGTTCGAACCTGCGACCGTAGCAGTCCCGCGATTCCGGACTGAAGCGCCTAGAACCGCACGGCCACCGCGGCCGGCTATAACAAGACACACCAACCAAATCAAAGTACAGCATTAAACAATTAATAACACAAACATTCTGGACATAGCTTTTTTTATTGAACTGAAGGGATATAATATATTTTTTGCATGAAAATAGGACATAGACCTCCTTCACTTTACAGCATTTTGAATCGTTCTGCTCATATCAATTATCATCAAAGAATTCTCCGATAAGTTTCCCCTCATCTTCAATTTTCTCAGCTGATAGCGAGTGCGATGGTTGAATTTCCTGTTGCCTAAAGTCCCTAAAGTGTTTTGAGCTCCTGCCAATCTTCCGCACTGACTGAAAAAAAAAATTCTGACTTTGAAATCTGTAATAGTCACAGATCTTTACTTGAACTACATTAACACCAAGTTATCTACACTTAATGTTTATTCGTTTCACTTCACTGATTTTCTCTAGACTCTTGAAATACTTTAAAGCTGCTTGACATCGTCCACTTTGCTTTCGGTACCTAACAACATAACGTTACCCATTATTCTAAACGCATTAGCATATTCGTCTTTGGCAATAACTGTAGGCATCTTTCTCAACTTTTTAATGTTACCGAACACTCCGTCTGCCGGAAAACAGCTATGACCCCCCACTGGATACATAATTACAGACCCTTCAATACGTATTGTTTTCAGCAGAAAATGAATGTGAGTATGCAGTACGTGGTTTTTTGTTCTGAGCAGCACATCCATCGTAAAATAATCCAATTTTCTTCATCTTCTACAGTTCTCAAGGAGTCAAGCGACGTAATACAGCACTGGATAGCTCTGTTGCACCTCGACCAGCCTGATCTTCAGTCCATACATAGAATACTGGTGATGCTTCCATATGGCCAACAATAGAGAAATTACGTAGATTTATTTGTCTCCCATTACCACTTGAATTGGGCTCTTGGTAAGAGGCTGTGCTTTTAGGTCAAAACATAAGGTGACTTTTACTGTTGGTTGATTTTCTTGAAGATCTTTATGAAATGCATTAGCACGCAATTTGTGCCCTATTTTTCCATCAAGTACTTAGATTTTCCTGGATTTTGTCTAGTTCCCATGTTGTTGTTGTCTTCAGTCCTGAGACTGGTTTGATGCAGCTCTCCATGCTACTCTATCCTGTGCAAGCTGCTTCATCTCCCAGTACCTACTGCAACCTACATCCTTCTGAATCTGCTTAGTGTACTCATCTCTCGGTCTCCCTCTACGATTTTTACCCTCCACGCTGCCCTCCAATGCTAAATTTGTGATCCCTTGATGCCTCAAAACATGTCCTACCAACCGATCCCTTCTTCTAGTCAAGTTGTGCCACAAACTTCTCTTCTCCCCAATCCTATTCAATACCTCCTCATTAGTTACGTGATCTATCCACCTTATCTTCAGTATTCTTCTGTAGCACCACATTTCGAAAGCTTCTATTCTCTTCTTGTCCAAACTAGTTATCGTCCATGTTTCACTTCCATACATGGCTACACTCCAAACAAATACTTTCAGAAACGACTTCCTGATACATAAATCTATATTCGATGTTAACAAATTTCTCTTCTTCAGAAACGCTTTCCTTGCCATTGCCAGTCTACATTTTATATCCTCTCTACTTCGACCATCATCAGTTATTTTACTTCCTAAATAGCAAAACTCCTTTACTACTTTAAGTGTCTCATTTCCTAATCTAATTCCCTCAGCATCACCCGATTTAATTTGACTACATTCCATTATCCTCGTTTTGCTTTTGTTGATGTTCATCTTATATCCTCCTTTCAAGACACTGTCCATTCCGTTCAACTGCTCTTCCAAGTCCTTTGCCGTCTCTGACAGAATTACAATGTCATCGGCGAACCTCAAAGTTTTTACTTCGTCTCCCTGAATTTTAATACCTACTCCAAATTTTTCTTTTGTTTCCTTTACTGCTTGCTCAATATACAGATTGAATAACATCGGGGAGAGGCTACAACCCTGTCTCACTCCTTTCCCAACCACTGCTTCCCTTTCATGCCCCTCGACTCTTATGACTGCCATCTGGTTTCTGTACAAATTATAAATAGCCTTTCGCTCCCTGTATTTTACCCCTGCCACCTTTAGAATTTGAAAAAGAGTATTCCAGTCAACATTGTCAAAAGCTTTCTCTAAGTCTACAAATGCTAGAAACGTAGGTTTGCCTTTTCTTAATCTAGCTTCTAAGATAAGTCGTAAGGTCAGTATTGCCTCACGTGTTCCAACATTTCGACGGAATCCAAACTGATCCTCCCCGAGGTCTGCATCAACCAGTTTTTCCATTCGTCTGTAAAGAATTCGCGTTAGTATTTTGCAGCCGTGGCTTATTAAACTGATAGTTCGGTAATTTTCACATCTGTCAGCACCTGCTTTCTTTGGGATTGGAATTATTATATTCTTCTTGAAATCTGAGGGTATTTCGCCTGTCTCATACATCTTGCTCACCAGCTGGTAGAGTTTTCTCAGGACTGGTTGTCCCAAGGCCGTCAGTAGTTCTAATGGAATGTTGTCTACTCCGGGGGCCTTGTTTCGACTCAGGTCTTTCAGTGCTCTGTCAAACTCTTCACGCAGTATCGTATCTCCCATTTCGTCTACATCTACATCCTCTTCCATTTCCATAATATTGTCCTCAAGTACATCGCCCTTGTATAAACCTTCTATATACTCCTTCCACCTTTCTGCCTTCCCTTCTTTGCTTAGAACTGGGCTGCCATCTGAGCTCTTGATATTCATACACTTGGTTCTCTTCTCTCCAAAGGTCTCTTTAATTTTCCTGTAGGCAGTATCTATCTTACCCCTAGTGAGATAAGCTTCTACATCCTTACATTTGTCCTCTAGCCATCCCTGTTTAGCCATTTTGCACTTCCTGTCGATCTCATTTTTGAGACGTTTGTATTCCTTTTTGCCTGCTTCATTTACTGCATTTTTATATTTTCTCCTTTTATCAATTAAACTCAATATTTCTTCTGTTACCCAAGGATTTCTAGCAGCCCTCGTCTTTGTACCTACTTTATCCTCTGCTGCCTTCACTACTACATCCCTCAAAGCTACCCATTCTTCTTCTACTGTATTTCTTTCCCCCATTCCTGTCAATTGTTCCCTTATGCTCTCCTTGAAACTCTGTACAACCTCTGGTTCTTTCAGTTTATCCAGGTCCCATCTCCTTAATTTCCCATAAGAAATCATAATTTTGCATAAAACCTACGAACATGAGATCCTGGTGTTCTAAACCCAAGGTTGAATTCTGATGCAAAAATTCGGCGAATTTTGCGGAGCTTACTTTGAGTGTAACAACTGCATCTCTGTTATACAGTATGTACAGTTTACTTATTTTAAATGAGCTGTCTAAGAATATTCTCCTTAACTTTTGTCTCTTGTAATGACTTTCATGGTCCTTAAGGTTATTCAAAAAGTGATGCACACTTTCCTTCTTCTCTATAGACTTGCAAGACCTGTCACCAACTCGCTTATCTGAAATATGTTCACCACATTTCACCTTACGTGCTACATTTCTAAATCTTGTAGATTTTACCAAAAGCACAAACATAAATAATTTCTATTACACATTCACAGGCTTTTCTAGTTTTGTTAGTAAGACAAGTTTCAGACGGTAGGCATATAGTTGTATATTTACTGTCTGCTGACATCGTCTTCTATTAACTGATCCAATGATAAGTTTGGAAGCAATAAAATTATCTTGAAAAACTTTATCAGGGATTGATAACAACTTATCCCTTACAAAGGAAAGTCTTAAGGCACGAACAGTTTCAATTGAAAACGTATGTTTCCATATGTGCAAAGAATGAACAGGTTATATACAAAAGCTTTCCAGTACCTCTTCCTTTTTCTGATCCTTTTGCTGTTAAACCTGAGATTATCTTTCTAATACCTCTTCTGTATTCTCCAACTAACTGCTGTTAATAAGAATCCATATTAATGATGTGTGCATGAATAATAGCCGTGTACTTTCTGCTTCTCCTCGCTTTTACTATAGCTGGTGATGTAATGCATTATGGGAGTAACTTTCTAGGGTGGTACTGTTCTGATTGGCTGAAGGTCACAGTTTTGTTTGAATGAATACAGCATTGGACAAAGTTGCTTTCTTACTGAACAGTCTACTTTCAGGTACCAATATCATTGTGACAAATTTCTTTTGATAGTAAGCCGCACGGGATTAGCCGAGCGGTCACAGGGATTACACTCATGGACTGTGCGGCTGGTCCCGGCGGAGGTTCGAATCCTCCCTCGGGCATGGGAGTGTGTGTTTGTCCTTAGGATAATTTAGGTTACGTACTGCGTAAGCTTAGGGACTGATGACCTTAGCAGCTATGTTCCAAAAGATTTGACACTTATCTGAAAAAAAACAATTTTGATAGTAAACAAAGTACTGAGACCACAGGATTAATGTAAAATGGTGAAAACTGTATTTAACTTACTTTTTTTTATTTTGTGGACAAAGTCTCTTTTGATGTGAGATGTCGGCCGGTGTGACCGAGCGGTTCTAGGCGCTTTAGTCTGGAACCGCGCGACCGCTACGGTCGCAGATTCGAATCCTGCCTCGGGCATGGATGTGTGTGATGTCCTTAGGTTAGTTAGGTTTAAGTAGTTCTACGTTCTAGGGGACTGATGACCTCAGATGTTATTCCCACGGTGCTCAGAGTCATTTGAACCATTTATTGAATGTGAGCTCCTGCTATATGCAAGGATCGAGTCCTAGTCAGTACAGAACTTTTCGTCACGTTGTTTAAAGTTCATAGATACGCATCTCTTGCTGCTCTTGAAATAAATCGGTATCTAACGTCGCCAGAAAACAACGCTGACAGGAGGTTCGGATTCCAATAAGGCAAGATTTTTTATCCTGTAATTTCATTTTCATTCATCTCGGTGCTTTTTAAAAAAATTTAATATCTGGTATTTGATTGGGCTTACTTAGCAATCGGATTATGTTCTCGGAAATTGGAAATTTGTGGTAATTCCTTTGGGACCAAACTGTTAAGGTCATCGGTCCCTAGGCTTACACACTACTTAATCTAAATTAAACTAAGGACAACACACACACCCACGTCAAAGGGAGGACTCCAACATCCGAAGGGGGGATCCGCGCGAACCATGCTAGATGCCCCAGACCGCACGGCTATCCCGCGCGGCTTACGATCTCGCCTCGAATCGCTGTCCTACTCAAACTTTCGTCACGTTATTTAAAGTTTAGACATGGGCACACATTATTACATGTGCGGAAGTGTGTGGCTAGTGTCGCCTGTCGGGCAGGCCGGTCGCTTGGTGCAAGTCTTTTTAGTGGACACCACTTCGGTGACTTGCATAGACAATCTCCGACCCGGCCGGGAATCTGACCCTGGCACTTTGCATGGCATTCCGCCGTGCTCACCACTCAGCTATAGAATCGGATATTACCTGTGTTAGAAACCATATTTTAGGTCTCTACTGGTTAGTTAACAGGGACAACAGTTGCTGGATAGTAGTCCCTGGTCTCGGACCGTTAAAATCTTCTTCTTCGTGTAATTTTAAGTTGGAAATTGCTTTATGAAGCGTCATATTTTTTAATAAATTTTTGTTTACAAGCTTTAAAATCTGTGTCAATATACCTTATAGTATTATCGTTATCCTGGTATTAATTATCATGTGGACTGATAGCCTTACAATGAACCTCTTGAGCATGAGATCGAAAATTCAATCTTTAGTGAGGCTGATACTAAAGTGTTGTGTTAACAATTATGAGCCGGCTACGGTGGCCACGCGGTTCTAGGCGCTGCAGTCTGGAACCGCGGGACTGCTGCGGCCGCAGGTTCGAATCCTGCCTCGGGCATGGATATGTGTGATGTCCTTAGGTTAGTTAGGTTTAAGTAGTTCTAAGTTATAGGGGACTGATGACCTAAGATATTAAGTCCCCTAGTGCTCAGAGCCAGCCAACAATTATGATACGAAAACTAGTAGCCGCTAATGACTCATAATGTGCATCAGAAAGGCAACGGAAAATTAGTGTCTGGTAGGTGCAAAGACCAACTTTCTATGGGATGTATGCAGTACACTTTACCAAATGGACGTCGTCAACATTCAAGAAATGGTCAAAACAAACCATTGAGTTTCACCATGAACATCGAATGAAAAATTGCACACCGCAGTGACCACAAAAGTTCTCACCATGAAGATTGAAGGCGAACTCCATGGAAGTTACAAACCGTGCATGGCGTTCATCCAGATGTCCGATCTTAAAGAATGCGTATAAAATCATATTGGTGTAACGATGTGGTGAGAATTGTTGGGATGCAATGGCATGTCGGCCGCGGTGGTCTAGCGGTTCCAGGCGCGCATTCCGGAACCGCGTGACTGCTACGGTCGCAAGTTCGAATCCTGCCTCGGGCATGGATGTGTGTGATGTCCTTAGGTTAGTTAGGTTTAAGTAGTTCTAAGTTCTAGGGGACTGATGACCACAGATGTTAAGTCCCATAGCGCTCAGAGCCATTTGAACCATTTTTTTGTAATACAGGTGTGAGTTACTGGGCGACTAAGCAGTCCAACTATGTTCCGTACTGTCATGCTGTGCGCGCCATTGTATACCAGTTCCAGCCTCTGTTGCCATTGTAAACCAATATTGTGGTTGCACGGTAGAAAATTAGTGGGGCGTCGAATACTGTAAACATACTGGTCTTTTGTGACCTCGCACTAAAGGTAGTCCTTGTTAGAGAGAAGTATTCTCTAGCGTCTCTTGAAGGAACCATGTTGAACAGTCAGACGACTGCATTATATGAGTTACATACAAATTAGGGGAAATGTAATTCTGGTCGTTCGGATACTTCTGAGCAAAGCAGTACATCGTCCGACCCGGCTGCGGGTGAAGAAAGTTGGGTTGCCTACGGCCTGCCGCGGTGGTCTAGCGGTTCAGGCGCTCAGTTCGGAACCGCGCGACTGCTACGGTCACACGCTCGAATCCTGCCTCGGGCATGGATGTGTGATGGCCTTAGGTTAGTCAGGTTTAAGTAGTTCTAAGTTCTAGGGGACTGATGACCATAGATGTTAAGTCCTATAGTGCTCAGAGCCATTTGAACCTTTTTTTGTGTTACCTACTGTTATTGACGTACATGAACTTTTATCAGGAGGGGTATGACTGCAGAAAGAAGGAAGAAGGAAGGTAAGAATTTAACGTTCCTTCAGCGACTAGGCAATTACGGACGGAGAACAAGGTCTTTTTTGTGGAAGGCCGGTGATGGATATCGGCCATTTATGGTTCAAAGGATCATTCCAGGCACTTACTTTAAGCTACTCGTTTATAGAGCAATAAGGGAAAATCTAAAGTCGGACGACGGATTGCCGGTTCTTTTGTCGGTGTATGTGCTACGTGGCGGCAGGAAGGTAGGTCACAGTCATCAAGTGGTCATATGGTCAAGTTAAAAAACTCCACCTCGTTCGCTGTAATGTGTAGAGAAAAGCACATGTATGTATGTATTAAACTGGGGACCTAGAAACGACGGAGAGGCTTCGTCCCGCTGTGGCTCTCAGTGGTACACAACCCCATAACAGGCCACAGCCGTCCACCCATCCCACCGCCGCGCCACACCGAACTCAGGGTTACTGTGCGATTCGGCCCCCAGTGAACCCCACGGGAATGTCTCATGCCAGAAGAGTGTAGCCCCAAATGTTTGCGTGGTAGAGTAATTATGATGTACGTGTACGTAGAGACAGTGTTTGCGCAGCAATCGCCGACACAGTGTAACTGAGGGGGAATAAGGGGAACCAGACTGCTTTCGCCGAGGCAGATGGAAAACCGCCTAAAAACCATCCACAGACTGACCGGCACACCGGACCTCGACACTAATCCCCCGGCGGATTCCCGCTCGGGAAGCAGCGCGTTAGACCACACCGCTAGCCGAACGGGCTACACCACATACCATCGGTGATCTCCACTACTCTATACTGCTAGTAATCTGTATAGCTATGGTAATATTTCAAATGTCGAAACAACATATCTCTCTTCATATATGTTTGACATTGCGTCTGTCTTTAGTAGCGACCTGAAGGCTATATTATTCTTGAAGAATCTAGTTTGCCAAGATCACAAGTAATTTTTTTATTACTTTTACCGATTTCGACTACTCTACCCCGTCATCATCGGATCTTGTAGCCTTTGCTCTTTGCAACACTGAAAGTCACATAGTGATGTGGCGTCAAATAAAAGGTGGTGAGGAAACCAGCATATCACAAATAAAATACCACACCATTAAAACATGCAACATGTCTTAACTGTGTGGTATTTTACTAGTGACATGCAGGTATTCCCTGTCACATTTTGTTTGACGCAACATCGCTATGTGACTTTCAGTGTTGTAAAGAACATTTACATATTATAATGTTAGAAATTCTGATGATGTCAGCGGAGACCTATCAAAACCGGTAAGAGTAATAAAGAGAGTTACTAGCGATATTGGCAAATGTGGTTCTTCAAGAATAATGTGCGTTTCTCTTTCTCTCTTACTCTCTGAATGACCATAGCGTAGTATACTTCCTCCCGCCGAACTACCATAGTCTCACTGAAATTTCCAACCGACTTCGTACTGCTGTTGATATGAATTCTTTGCTGCCGCGTTAGTTGGGACGTGGTACTGACGTGACTAGAGAGCCAGTGTACTCTAGGAGACTTGACAGCTGTGACACCAGACAAATAATTTTATGATGCTTCGTCATTAATCTGCTTCTGTTTAATCTTTTCCTTTAGAGAATTATAATCTAAAAAACTTTCCCGCCAGGAATAACCGGTCAACAGGCGGCAGTGATGCACTTTTAATTTAACACTTCAGGTTGAAGTCGGCCCACGGTCCGCTGCTAAATTAAAGCCATTTCATGCAAATGTAAGTTGGCTCGCTCGAAGTCCTCCCACCAAATCCCTTCGGGTGGGAGCTCTGTAGAGAGAGGATTTGCTACAGAACATCTGAAGAGTTTGGAGCAGACGAAAATAAAATGTAGGTCATACTGAAGCTGACTGCACTTTTAGTGTAACAGTTCTCGTCTAAACAGATGAGAAGACAGGTGCGCATTTTTGGCTTCTTATTTAGTTCTATATTACACAAAATTAATCATAAATAGCTATAAGAGGGAGTATTAAAGATTTTTACGTGAAACAAATGTTGTTAATCTCATTTTCACTTATATACTTCATTCGTTAATAGTTGTAATGAAACTGAAAATTCATTTCTGAAAATTGTTAATGGAATATTAGCATTTACCGTATTGGAGATTAAGAGGTTGTTGGGCACGTACCACACGCTTTAATGGCTGACGATGACGCAGAAACCCTAGTTGTTTTCCAAGAAACAGTCCAGAAATCCACCTCAATCACTTTAAGGAAACCGCGGGGAACTTAAATCTGCTTTCTTGGAGGTGGGTTTGAATCTTGCTCATTGGAAATGCAAGTCCATTGTCTTAACTTCTGCACCACTTCTCTCGATAAAGTACATTTCAAACTGAAGCTTCACTTCTGATTAACGGCCAGAACATCAAGATACCTAAAACTGAAGTTTGAACTATAAGCATCTGAAACGTTGCCACAGGGTTCATTTTTCAGCAAAATATTATGTCGTGTTCACGCCGAAGATAGCTGAAATGAGACAATGTTTCTATCAATTTCCTTTTGAATATTTAAACAGAATCTGATTTCGTTTCGTTATTAAATGCTGTGATGCACACGAAAGGTATTTTCCCATACTTCAGCTTCGGGATAAGTCTGCTTCCTGGCGCATTTTCTCGATAGATACGAAAAAGCAAGGAGCCGAGGTGAATCGGATATTTGTCTTTCAGCTACAACAAAGAACAATATACTTTCAGTTATAGCATGTGAAAAATATAAAAAACTGACTGTTCTCACTCACTTGTTTATATTATTTGCGAGACAATCGGAATAATATGTTTTCTGGGTTATTCAACTCCAACCATGAACAATAAGCTGGATATTTTCCGCTACAAAATGTGAAACAAATCCGAAAACTTTGTTTCATAGTGTCAGGACGCGTCACATGCTTCTGCTTTCTTCAGCAAAGCAGCACTGAGCTTACCATTTTTAAATGTTCGTGCCAGTTGCTCAAACTCAACAACGAGTTCATCACTACAGAAAGCGACTTCCAACTAAACTAACATAGGTGTACAAGAAGTCAAGACGATACAACACAATGTTTTGCGCTATTGCGTTTTTGTCACTTTGTATCCATAAAATTATATCACAAGAAAAATTTTACTTGATTTACGAGGATAACTATTTATACAAACTTTTCAGCTTCTGCGCTACGCAGTAGTTGGGTTTGGAATCACTTCTATTGTTATTACGATGTGTTCATTCGTTCTACGCAGATCACTGAATACTTCTCTTCAGCAACAACAGACATGGTTATCTGTGGGAAGCACAAAATCTGCTTGAATTAAGCACGCATGGGATGTAAAGCGCATCGGTTGCACATGTATTTGATGCGGAGAGTTCGCAGATCGGAATATCGTCAGTGAGAATACCCAGCTACCCAGCAATAGAAATTCATTTGCGTTGGATCGCTAACTTTATTGTCACTTTGCGATGGTGACCTGATGTTTAAATATTTCCTCAGTGGCTCGTTGGGAAGCGCTATGCCGACAACATGGTTTTGTGGAAATTTTCAGCAGAAAGGAAACCGTGAAAACCAATAGTATTTAATTGTGATACGTCATTAGATACGATGTACAAGCACTGATTGGCGACTCCCAAGTTTACCGCACAATCAATTATTTTTATTGTACTGGCGGCAACTGTGATGAAGTTTATTAACGGTTTTACACAACAGAGTGACACCTTTGTGATACGGATCATCGGACCGAATCTTTTCAAAAAAGAATTGTGGATCCCAATCACTGCCTCTTCGTAACGATACACTGAGATGCTGCAGTCTTTTGTTCACCTACTTTACCAACAGGTACCACATACCATGACATGATATCTGTTGTTTGATCACTAAAATTGCCCTCTCGAGGTTTGTTGATAACTTCTGACCTCTAAGATCGGCGTCTACATTTAGCACATCTTTACTCAGAAAACAATTGTGATTACCATGGAAAAATCTATTCGTCAAAGGGCACCATATTCATAGCTCTGTACTTTGTTTTCTTGGAAATATATCCAGTGATGCAAACCTACACTACTGGCCATTACAACTGCCACACCAAGAAGACATGCAGATGATAAATCGGTATTCATTGGACAAATATATTATACTAGAACTGACATGTGATTACATTTTCACGCAATTTGGGTGTATAGATCCTGAGAAATCAGTACCCTGAACAACCACCTCTGGCCGTAATAACTGCCTTGATACACCTGGGCATTAAGTCAAAGAGAGCTTGGATGGCGTGTACAGGTACAGCTGCCCATGCAGCTTCACCACTATACGACAGTTCGTCAAGAGTAGTGACTGGCGTATTGTGAAGAGCCAGCTGCTCGCCCAATGTTGACCAGACGTTTACAATTGGTGAGAGATCTGGAAAATGTGCTGGCTAGGGCAGCAGTCGAACACATTCTGTATCCAGAAAGGCCCGTACAGCACCTGCAACATGCGGCCGTGCATTATCCTGCTGAAATGTAGGGTTTCGCAGGGATCGAATGAAGGGTAGAGCTACGGGTCGTAACACATCTGAAATGTAACGTCCACTGTTCAAAGTGCCGTAATTGCAAATATTCTCCAGATTTCTTGCCAATTGAAGACGTCTGGTTAATGTTGGCCGTGAAACTGGCTCGTCACAATACGCCAGTCACTACTCTTGATGAACTGTGGTATCATGTTGAAGCTGCATGGGCAGCTGTACCTGTACATGTCATTCAAGCTCTGTTTGACTCAATGCCCAGGCGTATCCACGCCGTTATTACGGCCAGAGGTGTTTGTTCTGGGTACTGATTTCTCAGGATTTATGCACCCATATTGGGTGAAAATGTAACCACATGTTACTTCAATTATAATATATTTGTCCAATGAATACCCGTTTATCATTTGCATTTCTTCTTAGTGTACCAATTTTAATGACCAGCAGGGTATATTTCCATGTACGAGTACACTTCCATGTATATACATTTAAGACTTATTTCATATATTTCAGTAATTGTCACCTGTACATTCAGCCTTAGAAAAAAACTCTGTGTGACATTGGAGTGTGAAAATGGAACGTTATACTGTCACGTGTAAGGCCGGCCGATGTGGCCCAGCGGTTCTAGGCGCTTCAGTCTGGAACCGCGCGACCGCTACGGTCGCAGGTTCGAATCCTACCTCGGGCCTGGATGTGTGTGATGTCCTTAGGTTAGCTAGCTTTAAGTAGTTCTAAGTCTAGGGGACTGATGACCTCAGGTGTTAAGTCCCATAGTGCTCAGAGCATTTTTTTTTTCAAGTGTAACTTGATAGTAATGATCCAATATACCAAGAGGCACTCTGCGGTCTCACAGCACGGAAAGAATTCTTGCGAGAGTGACACGCCACTTTTATTTAGTTATTTATTTATTTAGAGACAGCATTTCGTGCTCTGCATTTGCGTGACGGCAAGAGGTTAGCGCCGGCGGGGGGTCGTCTGGGAAAGCGCGCGGCGAAGGAGCAGGAAATGCTTTGCGGCCACTCGCCGGCCGCTCCACTCCCTGCCTCCTTCCTGTCAGCCCCACTCCATCTCCTAGTTGAAGCGGAACAGCGAGCCGCTGAATCTTGCATGGCTGCAGTGCCGATCTGCTCATGTACACATGTGAATGCCCGTGGTACCGTTGTAAGTAGGCTGTTAGGTTTTTATGTTGGTAACGCCACGTAGCTCTCTGTATGAAAATCACTGGCTGTGCTGTGTGCAGTGTGTGGATGGTTGGCGTTGTTGGAATTCGCTGTTGTAGTGTTGGGCAGGTGGAGGTGAGCCGCAAGCAGTGGTGGATATGGGGAGTGAGATGGCGGAGTTTTGAGAGCGGATGATCTGGACGTGTGTCCATCAGACAGAGTAAATTTGTAAGACTGGATGTCATGAACGCTATTAAGGTAAATACATTGTTTGTTCTCTATCAAAATCTTTCATTTGCTAACTATGCCTATCAGTAGTTAGTGCCTTCAGTAGTTAGAGTCTTTTATTTAGCTGGCATTATTGGCGCTCGCTGTATTGCAGTAGTTCGAGTAACGAAGATTTTTGTGAGGTAAGTGATTCATGAAAGGTATAGGTTATTGTTAGTCAGGGCCATTCTTTCGTAGGGATTATTGAAACTCAGATTGCGTTGCGCTAAAAATATTGTGTTTCAGTTTAATGTTGATCAGGATAAGTAAGGAGAGAAATGTCTGAGTACGTTCAGGTTTGCTCAGCTGTTTGAAAATCAAATAACGTAAGAAGTTTATCAGCAGAGTAATTTATTAATTTTTCAAACGAGAATGAATTACTGTGCTGTCTAGATCATCCGCTCTCAAACCTCCGCCATCTCACTCCCCACATCCACCACTTCTGGCGGCTCACCTCCAACTGAGCAACGCTACTCGCTATTCACATCCAACTGCCCAACACTACACTAGCGAATTCCAACAATGCCAACCAGCCACACACTGCACACAGCACAGCCAGTGATTTTCATACAGAGCACTACGTGGCGTTATCAACATACAAGCCTAAACAGCCTACTTACACCGTAAAAGTCGTAGAACTGCGTCTTTGTCGAAAAAGCCACCAGGAAATCCACTACACAGCACACAGGAGTGGGATTGGACACACCTCCATCATAATTCACATGTACGCCAATCAACTTTACCTAGATGGCAATTACACATTTGAGCCATAAAAATTTCATTACATCAGTACTTGGAATCTTAAATACTTCCAGGATAGTCCACATTTTTGTTCACAGTGACCTGTTAGAAGTGGAAATTTTGAAAAAAAGGCAAAAACCAGAAGCATTCAGAAAAATCAAAATAATCGTAAAATAGGTCTTTTTCTGAAAAAAATAGATTTGTCATTATGCTCTTCATCTTAAGAGTGCGTTACTCAAATTATGAACGTTTGAAAATTGTGGAGTCTACGTATGCTTTCGCCTTATCTGTCGGTGAGGTTTATTACTACTCGCTCCTGTATCCCAGCTAGAATTACGCGTATTTTATCTTCAATGTACAGGTTTAATTCAATCTGTCTTCTTAACTGAGACATGTACACTAATGTCCATTAAAATTGCTACACTACGAAGATGACGTGCTACAGACGCGAAATTCAACCAACAGGAAGAAGATGCTGTGATAGGCAAATGATTAGCTTTTCATAGCATTCACATATGGTTGGCGCCGGTGGCGACACCTACAACGTGCTTACATGAGGAAAGTTTCCAACCGATTTCTCATACAAAAACAGCAGTTGACCGGCGTTGCCTGGTGAAACGTTGTTGTTATGGCTCGTGTAAGGAGGAGAAATGCGTACCATCACGCTTCCGTCTTTGATAAAGTTCGGATTCTAGCCTATCGCGATTGCGGTTTATCGTATCGCGACATTGCTGCTCGGGTTGGTCGAGTTCCAATGAGTGTTAGCAGAATATGGAATCGGTGGATTCAGGAGGGTAGTATGGAACGCCGTGCTGGATCCCAACGGCCTCGTTTCACTAGCAGTCGAGATGACAGGCATCTTATCCGCATGGCTGTAACGGATCTTGCAGCCACGTCTCGATGC
Source organism: Schistocerca gregaria (assembly GCF_023897955.1). Taxonomy (NCBI): domain Eukaryota; kingdom Metazoa; phylum Arthropoda; class Insecta; order Orthoptera; family Acrididae; genus Schistocerca; species Schistocerca gregaria. The sequence goes on along the minus strand of NC_064931.1, from coordinate 766,737,203 downwards.
CTGAGCCAACAGATGGGGACACCTGCAAGACAACAACCATCTGAGACGAACAGTTCGACGACGTTTGCATCAGCATGGACTATGAGCTCGGAGACCTTGGCTGCGGTTACCCTTGACGCTGCATCACAGACAGGAGCGCCTGCGATGGTGTACTCAGCGAGGAACCTGGGCGCACGAATGGCAAAACGTCATGTTTTTGGGTGAATCCAGGTTCTGTTTACAGCATCATGATGGTCGCGTCCGTCTTTGGTGACATCGCCATGAACGCACATGGGAAGCATGTATTCGTCATCGCCATACTGGCGTATCACCCGGCGTGATGGTATGTGGTGCCATTGGTTACACGTCTCGGTCACCTCTTGTTCGCGTTGACGGCACTTTGAACAGTCATCGTTACATTTCAAATGTGTTACGACCCGTGGCTCTACCCTTCATTCGATCCTTGCAGATGCCTACATTTCAGCAGGATAACGCATGACCGCTTGTTGCAGGTCCTGTACGGGCCTTTCTGGATACAGAATGTGTTCGACTGCTGCCCTCGCCAGCACATTCTCCAGATCTCTTGCCAACTGAAAACGTCTGGTTAATGTTGGCCGTGCAACTGGCTCGTCACAATAGGCCAGTCACTACTCTTGATGAACTGTGGTATCATGTTGAAGCTGCATGGGCAGCTGTACCTATACATGTCATCCAGGCTCTGTTTGACTCAATGCCCAGGCGTATCGGGGCCGTTATTACGGCTAGAGGTGGCTGCACGATTCGTTACAGCCATGCGGATAAGATGCCTGTCATCTCGACTGCATTTTCCCTCCTTACATGAGGCAACACAGCAACGTTTCACCAGGCAGCGCCGGTCAACTGCTGTTTGTGTCTGAGAAATAGATTGGAAACTTTCCTCATGTCAGCACGTTGTAGGTGTCGCCACCGGCACCAACCTTGTGTGAATGCTCTGAATAGCTAATCATTTCCATATCACAGCATCTTCTTCCTATCAGTTAAATTTTGCGTCTGTAGCACGTCATCTTCGTGGTGCAGCAATTTTAATGGCTAATAGTTTAGACAAGAAGAGAATAGAAGCTTTTGAAATGTTGTGCTACAGAAGAATGCTGAAGCTTAGATGGGTAGAGCACGCAACTAATGTGGATATACTCAATAGAATTGGGGAGGAGAGAAATTTGTGGTACAACCTGACAAAAGTAGGGATCGGTTGGTTGGTCACATTCTGAGACAGCAAGGAATCACCAATTTAGTACTCTAGGGTAGTGGGTGAATGGACGTAGGTTACAGTACTTACTCGGAAACGAAGAGGCTTGCACATGATAGTGTTGCATGGAGAGCTGCATAAAGCCAATCTTCAGACTGAAGACTACAACAGCAATGAAATAATTTCGTCATAACTTCAGCACGATTTGCGTCAGAACGTTCGAAAGCCACGGGGAATGGTGGCAATTAGTATACGTATGCATGGTTTGGTTTATTGGCGAAGCCCACTTTCATTTGGATGGGTTCCTCAACAAGCAAAATTGGCGGATCTGGGTTCCTGAGAATCAACATTTCGCGATCGAGAAGTCTCTTCACCCTCAACGGTTGACTGTGTGGTGTGCACTGTCAAGTCACGGAATAATCGGTGCGATATTCCTTGATGGCACGATGACTATCGAACGATAAGTGAAGGTTTTGGAAGATATTTCCATCCCCATTGTCCAAAGTGACCCTGCGCAAGATGTGGTTCATGTAAGGCGGGGCTCGAGCACAGGGAGGAGAGTGTTTAATAGCGTGGGGGAGCACTTTGGGAACCGTATTCTGACTTTGGTGTTCCCACAGGCCAGTGGTATGGGCCTCGATTAGTCACCATAACCTTCGGTTCAAAAATGACTCTGAACACTCTGGGGCTTAACATCTGAGGTCATCAGTCCCCTAGAAATTAGAACTACTTAAACCTAACTAACCTAAGGACATCACAAACATCCATGCCCGAGGCAGGATTCGAACCTGCGACCGTAGCGGTCGCGCGGTTCCAGACCGAAACGCTTAGAACCGCTCGGCCACACCGGCCGGCGTATCCTCCGGATCTGAACCCATACGAATCCCTTTTGTGGGGCTATATCGAAGACATGGTGTACAGCAGTATCCCCAAAACCATTGCTGAGCTGAAAACAGCCATTCAGGAGGTAATCGACAGCACCGATGTTCCGACACTTCAGCGGTTCAATGCACAATTTCGATATTCGTTTGCGCCACATCATCGCCAATGATGACAGGCAAGTCGAAAATGTCATAACTTTAATCCGAATATCTGTAGTGACTTCCTGGCAGACTAAAACTGTATACCGGTTCGAGACTCGAACTCGAGACCATTTCCTTTCGGGGTCAAGCGCTGTACCATTTGAGTTACCCAAGCACGACTCGCGACCCGACTTCACAGCTTTAATTCCGCCAGTATCTCGTCTCCTACCTCCCGGACTTCACAGAGGTTATACTACAGACCTTATAGCACTCCTGAAAGAAAGGATATTGCGGAGACATGGCATAACCACAACCTAGTGGATGTTTCCAGAAAGACGTTTTCACTCTGCAGCGTAGTGTGCGCTGATATGAAACTTCCTGGTATATTAAAACTGTATGCCATAGCGAAACTCGAATTCGGAAGCTTTGCCTTTCGCGCGAAGGTACTCCACCATCTTGGGTAGCTCAGATGGTAGAGCACTTTCCCGAGAAAGGCAGAGTTCCCGAGTTCGGGTCTCGGTCTGACCCAAAGTTTTAATCTGACAGTAATTTTCATATCAGCGCGCACTCCACTGCAGAGTGAAAATTTAAACCTGTAGTGACGTTTAAATTCTGAATGAAGTGCTCACGCAGTCGTTTGTAACTAATTTACATTTTTTTTCATATATTTCAATGATTGTTACCCTGTAGGAAATTTTGAAAATTAAATAACTGCGTGAAGGAGGTACTTACAAACCGTTCTATGGAATGGCTTTATACTCAACTGTTCTGAATAATACTTAAAAAGCACAATGCAAAAATGTGTGCTGAACAATTCAGACAACGCTGGGAAGGAGGAAAATTCTAGTCATTAGTGAGGAAAAAAAATCACGAAAGGAGTCACTCAGGGTTCAACTTTTGGGTGCTCTACTGTTCCTTACATATGTAAATGACCTTCCACATAGCATTGAGGAAGCAGATTTGCTACTTTTTGCAGACGATACAAGTGTTACAACAAATTCTATTAGAGAGAAAGCAACGGAATAGATTGTTAATGGTATTTTTAAAAGAATAATTAAGTGGTTCTATGCAAATGGACTTTCCCGAAATTTTGTGAAAACGCACTATATTAAATTGTGTTCAACAAATAGTAATACCAAAAAATCATGTAGCACACGAAGAGAAGTCATTAAATACGGTGAAACGTTCCAAATTTTTTGTCTACTTACTAATGAAAACTTGTACTGTAGGAAGCGTACTGCTGAGCTTCTCAAACAATGAAGATCAGTTACTTTTTCTTTATGAATTATTGCTAGTATAATCAACATCATGCCGTATTTTGCATGTTTTCACTTTAAAATGTCTTATGGAATAATTTTCTGCGGTTGGTTGTCAGTTAGAAAGCGAGCAATAAGAATAATATGTAGGGTTCTCTCACGGTCATCCAGTAGGTACCTCTTAAAGTTATTAGGCATTTTAACTGCATCATCACGATATATATATACGCTACTGAAAATTGTCATAAATAACCCATCAAAATTTGAGAATAACAGTGACATCAATACTTGTAATACCAGAGGAAAATATGACGTTTATTACACATTATAAAAACTGCCAGTGTTTCATAAAGGAATTCAATATGCAGCAACAAACATTTGTAATCATTTGCCCAGTACCAAAAATAGCAAAGCAAGATTTAAATCTAACCTGAAATCGTTTTCCCCGTACAACTTCTTCTATTCCATGGGAGAATATCTACTTAAAAATTGGTAACGTGGACAAAAATAAAAAAATTTAATTTTTAAATACTTTTTTCATGAGTGTGACAAAAAAGTCTTAATTAATGTTATCAGTTTGCATGTTACAGACATGTTCAAAGGATTATTTGAACGATTCTTTTATCGAAGTGATACGGAACAAATCAGCTTACAGGATACGTATACATGATTACTGTTGACTGCACTTAAAAAGAAGGTAATAATCTCTCTCTCTCTCTCTCTCTCTCTCTATATATATATATATATATATATATATATATATATATATATATATATATCGTTCCACATGATTTGGTTAAAGGATGCTCTATGGAACATGTAGCTAACTAACTAAGCAGTCGTACCAGATATCCTAGAACATTGTTCAGTTCTGTGAGACCTATACAAAATTTAATCATCAGAGGTTCCTATTGAACGTGTGCAATGAAGGGCAGCACGAATGGTCAAGGTTTCGTTCGATCACGCGAGAGCGTCACGGAAATGCCGCGGAACCTGAACTGGCAGATGTTTCACGATGGACGTCAATTATCCCCTGAAATTCTACTTACTGTGTCTCAGGCAACAATAGTAAATGTCGAACCTAGGAATACAACACACCCACCTACCTGCACAGTTCACGAAGGTCTTAGATTAGGCTGCTTACTCTATAGGTGATTGGAAAGGTGGTAAATACTAATAAATGATACACTGCGGAGTACCGACTTCCACGTACCTACTTCCTTTACTCCCTTCACACATAATAAACGCGGAAGATTTTCTTTAAACATCACAGTATCAACGCAGACATGTTCTTGTGTACTGTATTCATCAACATTGTACCAAAAAATTATAACTGTCAGCTTATACTGTACACATGAAACTATATCCTTATTTGTTATTTCTTATTTAACGCTCATGTAGACCGAGAACTTTGCAGACCGTATTCTAGCATAGTAAGAAAGGGCATATCAGTCAGATAAGGTCTTCTTCAAAAAACATTCCTCTATTGTCGTACAATGTAAATCACAGAACCATAAAACATACGTGTGCCGAGCTGAAAGTGGCTTCCTCGGGGAGCAAACTCGGTGTTTTGTCAACGTCGAATAACGCTTACTTCACATGGTGCGTAGGAAGAAAATATAAGCGGCCTCTAACGAAGATTTACCATGTAAGCATAGTTGTTAAATACATGTGGTCACGGATATTCGTCATGTGCAAACATTTGTCAAATTGCTGGAATCTGGAAACATTCGGGTTCAAATTAAGCTGGTATTAATAACGTGATGCGATCAAAGCATACATTGTGCTACATCTTGTCACAGTCACTGCAGTAGGCACGAGTTTTATGCGGATAAAAGATTATTTTTGCTTAATATACGGAATGAACAACTTTGCACAGCATATTTCAAGACACAGTCCAATTCATCAGTTGTTGGATATTTCATAGGATAATACGCAAGATTAGCATACGCTTCCTATGAAAAGAAAAATATTAATTCGTTACTGAATGACATAATAAAATTATTCTGTTTTAAGATTGTTTACATTCAGAAGTGCTCTGTGCAACAAATATTACGGAACTTGTGAATAAAAAACTATTTATTTCTTCCATTCGATCAAACGTAGACAGTAAGCTTTTCAACTAAAATACATACAGACTGCGACAATCTCAGTAAAATTCTGTAATAACATTAAGTTCACTTAGATATTTGTAGTAGGAGAGTGTTTTGTGCCTTGGAATAGTTTTCAGACTTAAGCCTATAGCCAGCTCTGTAATATTTTCTTATTCCATTTAAAAGTAAAGGCATTTGCGTTTTGTGTGCTGAAATCTGTTTTTCTCCAATTATTAAAATTACTCCGTGAAAGTGAGGTTTTCCCAAATGTGAAAGAACGTTTCAACGTAATATATGGTCATGTACCTAGGAACAGATAATCTATTGAAATTCAAAAGTGTTGCAACCGATAAATACCTGTCAGTAGAGTATTTAGTAGACTACCTCTTACATTACTACTCTGTACTCATAACCAGAAGTGAAAGTAAATTAAGTAAAAGTATTCTGAAAAACCAGTAACTAGTTGAAAACATTTTGAAACGGAAGTACCAAATTTCCATTTTCAAGAAACATAAACTTTTTAAGAAATTAAACAAACTAAATCCATTTGAAAATATCACATATTCCAATGTAGATGAGTTTCGTCCTTTCCAGTGTACAATTTCGCGTGACCGACGAAGTATGGCGTAACTGACTACTCGCTATGTAATTACTTTCAAAATATATGGAATTCTACTCAACGGAATATTTTGTAACTGAAGAATTGAGAGTATCTTCCAAACAGGTTAAATACACTCCTGGAAATTAAAATAAGAACACCATGAATTCATTGTCCCAGGAAGGGGAAACTTTATTGACACATTCCTGGGGTCAGATACATCACATGATCACACTGACAGAACCACAGGCACATAGACACAGGCAACAGAGCATGCACAATGTCGGCACTAGTACAGTGTATATCCACCTTTCGCAGCAATGCAGGCTGCTATTCTCCCATGGAGACGATCGTAGAGATGCTGGATGTAGTCCTGTGAAACGGCTTGCCATGCCATTTCCACCTGGCGCCTCAGTTGGACCAGTGTTCGTGCTGGACGTGCAGACCGTGTGAGACGACGCTTCATCCAGTCCCAAACATGCTCAATGGGGGACAGATCCGGAGATCTTGCTGGCCAGGGTAGTTGACTTACACCTTGTAGAGCACGTTGGGTGGCACGGGATACATGCGGACGTGCATTGTCCTGTTGGAACAGCAAGTTTCCTTGCCGGTCTAGGAATGGTAGAACGATGGGTTCGATGACGGTTTGGATGTACCGTGCACTATTCAGTGTCCCCTCGACGATCACCAGAGGTGTACGGCCAGTGTAGGAGATCGCTCCCCACACCATGATGCCGGGTGTTGGCCTGTGTGCCTTGGTCGTATGCAGTCCTGATTGTGGCGCTCACCTGCACGGCGCCAAACACGCATACGACCATCATTGGCCACAAGGCAGAAGCGACTCTCATCGCTGAAGACGACACGTCTCCATTCGTCCCTCCATTCACGCCTGTCGCGACACCACTGGAGGCGGGCTGCACGATGTTGGGGCGTGAGCGGAAGACGGCTTAACGGTGTGCGGGACCGTAGCCCAGCTTCATGGAGACGGTTGCGAATGGTCCTCGCCGATACCCCAGGAGCAACAGTGTCCCTAATTTGCTGGGAAGTGGCGGTGCGGTCCCCTACGACACTGCGTAGGATCCTACGGTCTTGGCGTGCATCCGTGCGTCGCTGCGGTCCGGTCCCAGGTCGACGGGCACGTGCACCTTCCGCCGAACACTGGCGACAACATCGATGTACTGTGGAGACCTCACGCGCCACGTGTTGAGCAATTCGGTGGTACGTCCACCCGGCCTCCCGCATGCCCACTATACGCCCTCCCTCAAAGTCCGTCAACTGCACATACAGTTCACGTCCACGCTGTCGCGGCATGCTACCAGTGTTAAAGACTGCGACGGAGCTCCGTATGCCACGGCAGACTGGCTGACACTGACGGCGGCGGTGCACAAATGCTGCGCAGCTAGCGCCATTTGACGGCCAACACCACGGTTCCTGGTGTGTCCGCTGTGCCGTGCGAGTGATCATTGCTTGTACAGCCCTCTCGCAGTGTCCGGAGCAAGTATGGTGGGTCTGACACACCGGTGTCAATGTGTTCTTTTTTCCATTTCCAGGAGTGTATATTGTACATCACTTAAATGTGCAGAACTAAAAATCACCCTCAACGTAAAAAACTTTACCTTAAGTTGTATTTTGTGCATACAAATATTTCTATAAACAGTTCAGACACGAGCAGAATAGAAGAGTTTGAAATGTGGTATTATAGAAGATGAAAATTAGATACACACTTCGCTTAACTAGTGAAAAGTTATTAGCCGATTTGGGGAAAACTACGTAACTATAAGAATGGAACGCTTGATAAGACAAAGTCTGACGCATAAAGGAATCGTCAGTTGGGTAATGTGGGAAAGAGGGAGAAGGGGCAGGAAATTTGTCGAGTGATACCAAGGGTCTAATTCAGGAAGCAGGTTCAGATTAATGTAGGTTTCAGTACTTACACAGAAATGAGAAGACTTGCAAAGGATAAAATAGCGTGCAGAGATGTATCAAACGTGTCTTCTCTTTAAATACTGCAACAACAATAAGAGCTAACATGCCATCAGATGGATAACCATAACTTTCTGGCTGCTCCGTGTGCTTTTCCCGTGCCATGAGACACTTTTCAACTCCAGATATTTCGTGGTATTGAATCTTCTACATTATAATTTCGCCGTTGGAATTGCGAATTTTCGTTCGTGTGTGTCTCGCGTCTCCCATTAATTCTAAATTTAAAGCAAGCTCTTGTTCATTATATCATGCGGAAATATTTTCAAATTCATCTGAATTATACTATGTTCGTCGTGGTCACCGGATCAATAGTCATTAATCAATTTTTCGTATTCACCACTAATAGTAAATCGATACATTTCAAACAGTTCAAATGAGCAGCATGTTATCTTCGTATAGTATTTTTAATGATTGTATCCACACCAGTAATAAGTCCTGGGTGGGGCTGTTTATTTATTTCAAATCACCGTACCAGCATTACCCTTTTTCTTTCGTATGTAAACACCTTATCCAGTGCCTGTCATGATAAATAAACAAACAAATATCTCACGCATTCTTTCAAGAAATTTATTAAGACCATCGAACAAAGCATAAGGAACATTACTGTTGCATTTCATTCCGATTATTAGGTAAAGTGTTAAGACAACAGAGAACAGAAGTACGCCGATTTGAAATAAAAAAGTGTCGCACGGGAAAATTATTTATTTCACGGATCTTCTACGTATTTCTTTCTCATTTCGAGTCACGCGTTTACCATTCTCGCCGAAAAGCATCTCGTTATAGGAAACAATATAGGGCCTGCAACTCTGGCAGTGGTAACTCCTTATGTAAAGAACCATCGAAAGTTGCTAAAATATGCGGAAGGCATCGGGATGATTTCGAGAACTCCAGACAGGACCTCGGCGTTTACATAACTCCGGTTTCAGAAAGTTATTCCGTGCTCTTCTCTGTTTCCGGGAAGAGTGTGCGTTCGGCAGGTCAATGACCTGTAGGCGTGTTTGCCGGCTGCTGGGTTGGGAAACAGAGGCCGGGGCCGCAGCAGGGTCCCGCAACGCGGGAGTTGCCAACTTCTTGATCACACGTCGTATATCGTGTGGCAGACACTCGCTGCGGGGGCCATCCCGCACCAAAGTAGCTTTTGAAACAGGAGTTCGTAACAGCTAGGCAATTTCTCGCTTGGAAGAAAGTGATTTCAGTTTCTTCCAATACCTTATGTCGTTCGTGCTATTCCACTCTTGCACGAATCAGAAGCAAAACAAGCCTGTACGCAAAAAAGAACGCATCGATTCGCACACGTGGGCAAAGATTTGCGTTTCCCTTCACACTCTGTCGTTCTCCTTTTCATAGCGGTTAACATCTTTTGTGTCACGCATCCCACACGTAAAGGGTGGTCAGATACAGTTTCAGAAACTTGTACGGGTGTGTCAAGTTATGCTGTGATGAGAAATAATTGTTAAGGAAAAAAAATAGACACGTTGCGCCGTTTCCGAGGTAATCGTTATTAGCCGGCCGCTGTGGCCGAGCGGTTCTTGGCGCTTCAGTCCCGAACCGCGCTGCTGCTACGGTCGCAGGATCGAATACTGCCTCGGGCATGGATGTGTGTGATGTCCTTAGGTTAGTTAGGTTTAAGTAGTTCTAAGTCTAGGGGACTAATGACCTCAGATGTTAAGTCCCATAGTGCTCAGAGCCATTTGAACCATTTTAATTTGTATTGAAGTTAGACAACTAGGCCGTTGCGCTCGCTAATTCAAACTGCACTCCAGGTGAATTTAGTATCAGTTGTTCTGATGGCTTAGATGATGGCGCACGGGACTGCTCAGTCTTCAGCTCGGTTCCGACCCTTAGTCCCGTCCCATGTCCAAGTTTTTTATCGCCCTCTTATTCGGTTTGAGGAAACCAAACGAAGGACACGTTTAGCAACACAGTCTCTGGCGGGTCTCTTGAATTTCCTCGTACAATGGCGTGATTGACTAACATCAACGCTAAATAACTCGGAAACGAAGCAACGTATCGATTTGTTCATTAACATTTGTTTCTCAGCACAGCCTTCCTTCCTTTCAGCACCCTTACAAGCTTTTCAGACTGTTTCTAACCACTATGTATCAGGGTCGGTGGTAAAATTTTAATCATCAACTCGAAAAAATTAAGCTGGGAGCATGGAACTTTTGTAACACTATCTTCCTTTCTTTACATTTTCACCCGAGAATGCCAAACATTTTTTGTTTGTAAAAGTCTGCATTTCGACTGTTCAGCACACGTTCCACCTCAAAAATAATGTTGTCGTAAAGCTGAAAATGGCTTCCCGGCGAGTTTTCTTCAACCGCGGAAAGAGGACGAATTCACCGGGTGCCATACGAGGAGTAAATTTGGGATGAAATAAAATCTAGCATCCCAGTGAAACATCATGTGCGGCTGTGGCCTGTACAGAAAGAGATGAGGCATTGCCGTAGGTCAAAAACATCCGTTTGGACAGCTTCTGACGGTGCGTCGTATAGGTACTATCGTGCAATCTCGTCAGGAGATTTCCGTGTTGTACTCAACGAAGTAACATGCAGCATCACACTGCTTGAGATAGTTGCATTTTCGCCTTTTCCGGCAACCACGAATCCATATATTTCCGCTTCTTGATTTGCTTCATAGTGGTAGATGCAGCACTCGTACGTCGTAATTAAGCAGCTAAGAAGGTCATCTGAAACATTTCCGCTGCTGCGCCGGAAACTCTGAATAGGAGTGACCAGTCGTTGAGTACAGTGGGTGGCCACTGTTTTGTGTTGAAAACTTCGTCCAAAATGTTGAAAAGTGCTCGGTGTCTGATATTCATCTTTTCCACGATGGCTCAGATTGTAATACGGCTGTGTTACAGCGCCAGGTACGCCTCTTCTCCCGCGATTTACAGTCAATCAAATGGAACTATAAGGTTCCAGAGACCTTTCCAAGTCTCAAACATCTATGATTTACATATTCAGACTGAAGCGGCGAATAAAAATCTCTATCAAGGCCAGGATTCGAACCCCAGCCTCCCGCTCACTAGCCAGATGCGCTAAGCACTACACCGCCACGGCACAGCTGCCTCAACCAACTGCATGGACTGTCCTAGCACGCCTCCCTCCTCAAACTAAATTCCCATTAAAGCGTCAGCCATCGTAGACATGTGAGACTTCAAAAGGTGTCTGGAACCTAACCGTTTCATTTGATGAAAGCACCTATGTCTGTGCTTCAGGCAGCATCCCCCCGCTTCACTCTTATTCCTATATGGTTGAAGAGCCTCTGCAGTGCTGTTTGACTTTACGGTGAATACCAAATGGGTTGGGACATGAAAGCGAATTTGAATTGAGGGGTGAGGAGTGCGAGGGTAGTCCGTGCACTTGTCCAAAGCGGCTGTGCCAGGATGCCGTAGTGGTTAGCGCATCTGACTAGAGATCACGAGACCCGAATTCAAGTCCCAGCCTTTTTGTAAACATCCATCCGTCGCTACATTCTGTATATATACATCCTCAAGGTTAGATGGTCTTCCGCGTCATTCTTTATCATTCAGGCATGACTGACCACTTTGTAAATGTCTTCGTCACCTATAAAATGTATCATATGGCGGAGCCATGTGGTTCCGGCAACTCTGTATGAATTATTAGAGCGTTTTCCCCGTCATTTGCAGAAAACGAATTACCGCACGATACTCCCCTTTTCCTCGCTTTGGACTCTCTAGTGGCGTGGCATGACGTATACCAGGACTGCAAACATGTCTCTGTAAATAAACAAAACATTAATAACGTTACTTTTCTATCCCACGTAATGCCTGAAGCACACCTTTTTTAGTGGATGCTTAGGTATATGAAGACTTTCATCGTCGATACAAATTATAAACGAATGTTTTGAGACCCAAACGAGAGGTCTAAGGCGCTGCAGTCATGGACTGTGCACCTGGTCCCGGTGGAGGTTCGAGCCCTCCCTCGGGCATGGGTGTGTGTGTTTGTCCTTAGGTTAATTTAGTTTAAGTAGTGTGTAAGCTTAGGGACTGACGACCTTAGCAGTTAAGTCCAATAAGATGTTACACACTTGAACATTTGAGACCCAAAGTTAAAAATTAATCAATATACTGGCGAGTTTTCGTTTTCGTACCCCGACAGACACTCATGAGCGATTGAATTAGAGATAGTTGCTGTGTTGGGGAGAGTGTACCCCTATCCTACGACTCACAGACACTCCACTTCAGAGATCTTGAAGGCAGTGCGCTTTTCACCGCTCATCTTGTCAAGGGTTTACCGTGCGTATCTCTATTCTGGAAAAATCTCGGCTTTCAGAAGCAACCGCAATGAGTGTTTATGAAAAAGGCCGACCTCAGTTCAACAACATACTTAACCATTCAACACTAGAAAGTGCGGAGCAATTATAGCATCTAGCGCCCTTCCCCCTCCAATCCCTCACAGCAGTAACTGACGTCACAACACGTCACAGGTCACACCGACAAGCCTGTTCACAAGAACACGGTCATTGTAATTATAAGAGGCGGTACATATTGGTGCATACCGATCGCAGGGTACGGATAGGTTTGAGGTCTGTTTGCATGGGATGAAATACAGCTTCTTGCATTCTGGAATGGTCTGTCGCCGGGAAATTGTAATGTTATCCTAACGTCCGATTATGTGAAACAGTCTCATTGGATACAGAAACACATTAAAGATCTGCACTTTCAACAGGATAATGCACCATTCCATTGCTGCCAAATTTTGTAAGAATTATTTGAAGAATAATCCAGATGCATAAATGAGCTTGTGTGTCTGCCCACGTCATCAGAATTTTATTCTACTGATCAAATTTAGATCGCCTTTGAGCGACCGGCCTGTATCCATTGAGTTGAATCCGATTCCAGAATCAATGCCTTTGCTTGATTGCTGGCTGGCGTTGTCCGTCGTTCGTTCGCTGATAATAACTGCATCACCCAAAAATTTATTTTCTTTCAACAGCTCTGTCAGGCTTAGACTGAATGAGTACTTCCGTCTCACAAGTAATTCGAAACGAATTTTATAGTAATGATACAATTAAAGATTTATAGGATCATTTAACATCCATTTAAACTTGTTGCTGTTGAGGAATGTGAATGTGCTGAAACGTATTTATAAATTTTCCAATAGTACAGGCTTCTGCATATTTTTAGAAAACTAAAAGAAGTTAACGAACGAAATATCACTTAATCTCTCAGGTAACGATGTACGCTGTGTAGTTAAATTTCTCCAGAAATCCCCTGTATTTAAGTATAGATTTTACACCCAACACTATACAAATGCAGATACAATGAGTCGAAATCATAGACGTGTTTTCTGTCATAAGGAGTTCTAGCGTGACATGCTTGTAGGTGCCCTAAGTTTGGGCATACCATCAGATAAATTCTACAAATTTACATATGTGTTCATGATGAATGTCAGCTACTTTATTTCGAACTAAAACCGTAAGGCATCCCCGAATCTAGTCACTTTTAGTAGCAATAAGGACTATGGTTGAAGGAGGCTGTAGATTTCTAAATCGTAGTGCGCTAACAAATCACCAGGAATTATTGTCAACTATTATAGACTGCGTCCACTGAAACAGGAGTATCGAAGAGTTGGATAAATCCATCCCGACACGAGCTTTGCTACCTGTAAGCTATTGATTGTACGTATGCGGCACAGAGTACTTCAGTCTACACCTACACAGGTCAGTGAAGCATTACAGTGAGGTTTTCTGGAGTAAGGAGTGACGGTACACTTACGTGGCCGTATTTGGGTTTGTGGCATACCTTACGACCACTATCGATCTGAGTTTACCGTGACGATAGTGAAATACTATTGAAGTGGTATGGGAAAAAATGAACTTAATCTTGCATTGTAGGACTGTAAAAGTTCACCATCGGACCATTTCTACATAAGCGTGGTGATTTATCCCAAAGTAGGAAACGTTGCTATGTGAACAAAAGTAAGGAATTTATTAGATAGTAGTTAGTATCCCAAGGAGAAGCTCATTCAACATCTCTGAGATGACCTACGGTGTTGGTTGAATGCCTGATTGGTTCACACAAAAACAAAGAATTATTTCCTACAAAATTTCAAGTAGAATGTAACAAATTCCTCGAGAAATACATAAGAAGTTAGATGAAAGCCATCACTGAAAATTTTATGTTGTCACAGTAGCAAAACGAGGCACTAGGAGATATTAGTTAAATGAATGGCTTCTTTGAAAGGAGCATCAATGTGTTTATGGAAACTTTCTGACCGCTAATATGCTGAAGAGCCACAGAAACTGATACACCTGCCTAATATCGTGTAGGGTCCCAGCGGGCACGCAGAAGTGCCGCAACAAACCGTGGCATGGACTTGAATAATGTCTGAAGTAGTGCTGGAGGGAGCTGACACCTTGAATCCTGCAGGACTGTCCATAAATCCGTAAGAGTACGAGGTGGTGGAGATCTCTTCTGAACAGCACGTTGCAAGGCATCCGAGATTTGCTCAATAATGTTCACGTCTGGGGAGTTTGGTGGCCAGTGGAAGTGTTTAAACTCACAAGAGTGTTCCTGGAGCCATTCTGCAGCAATTCTGCAGGTGTGGGGTGTCGCACTGTCCTGCTGGAATTTCCCAAGCTCTACAGAATGAACAATGAACATGAGTGGATGCAGGTGATCAGACAGGATGCTTACATACGTGTCACCTGTCAGAATCGTATCTATATATATCAGGGGTCCCATTTCACTCGAATTACACGCGCCCCACACTATTGCAGAGCCTCCATCAGCTTGAACAGTCCCCTGCTGACATGTAGGGTCCATGGATTCATGATGTTGTCTCCATACCCGACACGTCCATCCACTGGATACAATTTGAAACATTTGAAACGAGGCTCGTCCGACCAGGCAACATATTTCCGGTCATAAACAGTCCAATGTCGGTGCTGATGGGTTCAGGCGAGGCGTAAAGCTTTGTGTCACGCAGTCATCAAGGGTACACGAGTAGGTTTTCGGCTTCGAATGGTTCGCTCGCTGATACTCGTTGACGTCGCAGTATTGAAATCTGCATCAGTTTGCTGAAGAGTTGCACTTCTGTTACGTTGAACAATTCTCTTCAGTCGTCGTCGGTTCCGTTCTTGCAGGATATTTTTTCCGTCGGAGATTTGATGTTTTACCGGATTCCCGATATTCACGGTACACTCGTGAAATGATAGTACGTGAAAAGCTACACTTCGTCGCTAACTCGTAGACGCGGTGTCCCATCGCTCGTGCGCTGACTATAACACCACGTTCAAACTCACTTAAGTCTTGATAACCTGCCAATGTAACAGCAGTAACCGATCTAAAAACTGTGCCACACACTTTTTGTCTTATATAGGAGTTGCCGACCGCAGTGCCGTATTCCGCCTGTTTACATATCTCTGTATTTGAACAGGCATGCCTACACCAGTTTCTTTAGCGCTTCAGTGTATAACGTTCCGAAAAGTGCCTCATGAGGAATGTGCAGAAAATGATTAGATTTTTAGTAGTACAATCAAATCGCTTCGTTTCTTTCTACATTCGTAAATTCCTGTACATTTGGCTGTTTTCTTGTATTGCAGCATTATTTAACAGGAGATATGCTATACATTCGGCCCCAGAGAGAGGGACGTTGCCTGGTGGTATGTTGCCCTGATTTTTAGAAGAACACTTTGAGTGATGACCTTCGAACACCTGTAACACGCGTATACAGAAAATACTATGGATGATAATTTATGTGCTATGTTCTCCACTATGAGGAATGAATAATAACGAATAGCTGAACTGCATAAATATAACATTTAATGTAAAAGAAAGATAATGTAAAGCATAACACAACAACGATGCATCGCGATAAATGATAATCTCAGCAACTTGTCAGCGACTTGCGACAGAATTTTATGCTCAGCTGTTATCGTAACAGTGTAGTGCCTAGAGAGTGCCACGGTTTTCCCCCACTGTTCGCTGGCTTTAGCCACACTGAAGGATGCATGTGTATATCCCTTACGGAAACAGATTAATGATGTCAAAGTAAAGATTCGTCTTCCTACAATGGGCTCTAGTATAGTCGGTAAAATACTGACTGATAATGTATTGTCGCTTCCGGTTAATTTAGTTCTTCTTTGCACGACAGGCGAGTTGTGTTGGAGTAGTGTCAGCTTGCTCTATCGACCCATTTCGTAGGGCGACCTGTACGTCAGGGAAAATGTGTGATTTTCAAGCCCTGATGTGTGACCTGCCGTGCATGACAGACGTGTTGTGTGAGTGGGATAAGCTTGCTTCATTGAACTGTAATGCGGGGACTACACTTGCCAGTGAGCAGGACAGAGACAGGTTGAGATGGATAGAGGAGGGAATGGACAGAATATGGAGGGGGAGGAGGAGGAGGAGGAGAAGGAGAAAACTGACAGAGAGAGGGTAGGAGAGGGAGATACGTCAGGCAGGTGGAAGATGTAGAGGGGAAGATGGAAACAGAAAGTGAGAGGACGAGGAGAATATGGTCAGAGGGAGGGGGCAGGAATATGCGGCAGAGAGAGAAGGTGGAGGTTATGAACAAAAGGGGAAGGAGGGGATGAAGAGAAAGTAGAGTGAGGAGGAAGAGAGAGACAGATAGAGGGGGGAGAATAAGATCGACAGGCAGAGGGAAGAAGTGGTGGATACAGAGAGGGATAGTAGGAGGTGTGTTCAATAAATGTGTCGAACGCATACAAGTTTAAAGCATCAGGGAAAAAAAACTTTTTATTCTAAAAATCAGAGGCTGTTTCTCACCAACAAAACATGAAGCACTTAATAATAGAAAATGTAGTTTCGTTTTGGAGCATTTCTATATAAAAATTAAAGCGAAAAGACAATACAGACAAGAGCAATATAGCTCCCGCTGTATTTACTCTTGACACAATGAAACTGCGAGTGTGTTCCAACTATTATTCTTAATTAATGTCTGATATACGTTGAATAAATGTTCATTTGGATGTACTAGCTTCAGTGTAATGCCCGAGTCGTATTAGGATATGTATTGACTACATACTAGTTGGGTATAATTGGATATACCCTCTTGGAATTTAACAACACTTTTAGCACCATCTGACTTATGGAATCATATTGGAACCATGGAATACCTTAATAAGGATGATCAGTGTGGGGATCTGAATCCCATTTCTGGGAAACGAGTCAGGAGTCTTAACCAACGCTCCACATCGTTCGGTTTGTGCTACTCCTCCAACGGCTTCCTCTGGCTTGTGGTTAGCTAATCTTAGCCAACAACTTAACTTGGGAACCAACGGCGGAATAGTACGAGAGGCCTTCAATACGTAATGCAACACTTTTTTTCTGAAAGCAGGTTGGTTTTAATAAAGATTCCAGTGCACCATATTATACCCCACTCTTCTGTATACAAAATCCCATTTCTCAACATGATCACCGTTCAATGCGACAGTGTTACGCTATCTTACTGTGAGGGCTTGTATACCTTCAAGGTACCACTCTACTGGTCGACGTCGGAGACAATGTCTTCGCTGCATCAATAACCTCCACATCATCCACGTATTGCTTCCAGCGGAGTGTATCCTTCATTGGACTAAACAGGTAGAAGTCGAAAGTTGCTATATCCCAGCTGTAGGGTGTGGTGTCACCGGCGGACACCACACTTGCTAGGTGGTAGTCTTTAAATCCGCCGCGGTCCGCTAGTATACGTCGGACCCGTTTGTCGCCACTATCAGTGATTGCAGACCGAGCGGCGCCACACGGCAGGTCTAGAGAGACTTCCTAGCACTCGCCCCAGTTGTACAGCCGACTTTGCTAGCGATGGTTCACTGACTTCTACGCTCTCATTTGCCGAGACGATAGTTAGCATAGCCTTCAGCTACGTTATTCGCTACGACCTACTATCCGTACTATAGATATTGTGAATCATGTACAATAAAGAGCGACGTTCTCCATTAATGGATTAAAGTATTCCACCAGCTACGTCCGTTTTTCTCAATTCTAATTCCCTTGTCATGTTCCAGACCTCACGCCAGCCTGCGTGAGCTGAGACGCGTGCATTTCGGCCTCCTTTACTAACACGGTTGGCTCTCCTGCCAACCACAACATAGGGTGCATGAGGAAAAGTAGTCCAATAAGGATTTGTGCGTTCTTCTCGGGTGCCCAGACCTATGTGATGTGTTGCGTCGTGCAGCAAGGTGTTTGATTTTGATCTGTCGATCACCTCGAATGAGAATGTCCGCATGTGGTAACATTTTAGGAGTCACAGCTGTGCGGCCAGCCGGCATGAGGGAGATCGAACAGGTTTCCGCGACCTCGTTGCGATGACGACAGGCGCCACACCCAACGACTCAGCGTGCTTTTGTTCACTGCCAGGTCTCCGACGACATTCTGCAAGCACCTATGAATATCTGCGATAGTCTGGTTTTCTACCAAAAGAAACTCAATGTCAGCTACCTTCTCGAAACTCACTTTCGCCATTTGAAGGCTACATATAGCACCGCCACCTTTTGGAACTTCTTGAAACTATATGGACTGAACAGAGTATATTCCATTATATCCCACAACCAACTCCGCATTTTTTCAACCGGAACTGGAAGAGAAAAAGAATTTTTTTGCATTACTTATTGAATTTTCCTCGCAGATATTTAGCGTTGCCAGATGTTAAAATCTATAAGAGCTAAAAGCAAAAAAAAAAAAAAAAAATAAATAAATAAATAAATAAATAAATAAAATAGATGTATATTAGGATCAAATACTAAACATTCAGATTTCTGGTCTAACCATTCCACACCTTTCAGTGACTTCACTTTCTTTTATTTATTAATGTGGGTCATGCGTTGACTGCTACAAATGAAGTGACGAATGATGCGGTCGCACCCCAGCGAGACGGGCAGCGCAGTGGCGGCGGCGGAAATGTCACTAGCCAGATGTGTAAACACGCGCGGGATCCTGTAGCGACCAGCCGACGGGTCCCGGACTGATTGACGTGCGCCGCGTTAATATTCCTCGCGCGTTGGCAAACAGAGCGCTGCGACCGCCCAATAGCGAGCAGCCAGTTGGCCGCAGGTGGCGCGCCGCTCCGCTTCATACGACCGCTATGCCAGCTCGGAGGCAGGCTCCGCTGACGTGACATGGCGATCCGGCAGCCGCGCTCCAAATTCGTCTGTCGATGCGGCAGTGTCACAGTAAAAAATCACTGTCAAAAATCGCTGTCACTTCTCGTCTTATCCGCAATTGTTCCAATTGTAGAGAATTCGCGTTTATGATTCCAGTGGACTTCCGTCACTGCAGTTTATCACCTGGGAAACGCCTTAAGATTTCACGCCTGCGTGGTTACACACTGCCGGAAAAAAATAGTACACTCTTTTAAAGGATTCCAATTCTCTTAAGGTGTATTGTTACAAGAGTGCACGTGGAATACATGAAATGATTACATTTACAAATTACACTGAAGAGCCACAGAAAAAGGTACACCTGCCTAAAATCACATAGGACCCCCGCGAGCATGCAGAAGTACCGCAACACGACGTATCATGGTCTCGACTAATGTCTGAAGTAATTTTGAAGGAAACTGACACATTGAAATCTGCAGGGCTGTCCATAAATCCGTAAGAGTACGATGGGGTGGAGATCCCTTCTGAACAGCACGTTGCAATGCATCCGAGATATGCTCAATAATGTTCATTTCTGGGGAGTTTGGTTGGCAGCGGAAGTGTGTAAATTCACAACAGTGAGCCACTACCTGGAGCCACTCTGTAGCAATTCTGGACGTGTAGAGTGTCGCGCTGTCCTGCTGAAATTGCCGAAGTCCGTCGGAATGCACAATGGGCGTGAATGGATGCCAGACACAAACTTAATGTGTGTGAAAACTTATTGGACTTAACTGCTAAAGTCATCAGTCCCTAAGCTTACACACTATTTAACCTAAGTTATTCTAAAGACAAACACACACACACCCATGCCTGAGGGAGGACTCGAACCTCCGCCGGGACCAGCCGCACAGTCCATGACTGCAGCGCCTAAGACCGCATGGCTAATCCCGCGCGGCTACAATGCTTATGTACGTGTCATCTGTCAGAGCAGTATCTAGAGACATCAGTAGTCCCAGATCACTCCAACTACCCACGACCCACACCATTACAAAGCCTCCACCAGCTTGAACAGTCCGCTGCTGAAACGCAGGGTCCAGGAATTCATAAGGTTGTCTCCATGCCTGTACAGTTCCATCAGCTCGATACAATTTGAAACGAGACTCGTCCGACTACGAAACATGTTTCCAGTCATCAACAGTCCAATTTTGGTGTTGACAGGCCCAAGTGAGGCGTAAAGCTTTGTGTCGTGTAGTCGTCAAGGTTATACGAATGCGCTTTCCGTTACGAAAAGCCATATCGCTGATGTTTCATTGAGTGGTTCGCACGTTAACACTTGTTGACAGCCCAGCATTGGAATCTGCAGCAATTTATTGAAATGTTGCTCTTCTGTCACGTTGAACTATTCTCTTCAGTTTTCGTTGGTCCCATTGTTACAGGATCTTTTTCCGGCAGCGTGCTATGTCGGAGATTTGATGTTTTACCGGATTCCTGATATTCACTCGTGAAATGGTCGTATGGGAAAATCCCTGTTTCATCGCTACCTCGGAAATGCTGTGTTCCATGGCTCGTGCGTCGAATTTAACGCCACGTTCAAACGCACTCACGTCTTGATAACCGCCATTGCAGCAGCAGTAACCGATCAAACAAGTGCGCCAGACAGTTGTCTTATGTAGTCGTTGCGCTGTATTCTGCCTGTTTACATACCTCTGTATTTGAAGGCAGATGCCTATACCAGTTTCTTTGGAGCTTCAGTGTAATAGCACAAGCGGTTCCGAGGTGACAGATATCGATCCACGCCTAAGCACCCGCATTAGTACGTGTTGTTGCCTTGACGGGTGACAGTGCACGCATCGACTCTGTCGTCCTGTCGATCGTACAGATGGCGAATACTGTCACGGGATACGTTATGCTACCCTGCTAACGTAGTTCTGTAATAGATGTTGGTTGAGGTGTCTCACGACTCTTTTCTCGTTCCCTCATATCCGATCACTAGAGGTGAACGACAGTTTTAGCTTATCACAAAAAATGGTTCAAATGACTCTGAGCACTATGGGACTTAACTGCTGAAGTCATCAGTCCGCTAGAACCTAGAACTACTTAAATCTAACTAACCTAAGGACATTACACACATCCATGCCCGAGGCAGGATTCGAACTTGTTACTGTAGCGTTCGCGCGGTTCCAGACTGTAGCGCCTAGCTTATCACACCCCAGATCAGAAGGCCTGAGGTGAGGCAAGTGTGTCTTGGACGAATGCACTTTACGAGACAGAGCACACCAGGTCTACGTCGTACGCGCAAACGACCGTCACCTGCGTTCACGCAGAATCTGTTTTCATCGCTGAACACCACGGCACGTCATTCCATATTCTAAGTGATCCTCTGACAGCACCAGTCTACCTGCGCACTAGAAGCGCTCGTGTCTGTAATCCAACTGCTTATAACCAGTTCGCAGTAGTTCGTATTAACACTTCTGTGTTCACAAGCCATCTTATCTTTGGTGTGGTAGCTGTGCGATCTGCCACTGCTGCCCTTACAACACGACGATCTTGGGGGGGGGGGGGGGGGGGCAATCCTATGTGGACGTCTAAAACCTCGTCTATCAGTGTGAGAATGTTCACGTAACCAATAGTAGCACTATCGTTCCACAACTGACGCAGCACGCCAACTTACGTGGCGGTCTCCGGAAGGACCATTCCAGTTCGCTGTAGGAAGCACGATTGCGTCTCCGCTTCACGGTTGACTCCTTGCTTCACACGACTGCATCACAGTGAACATTCTGGCTGTGAGCGTTCTCTATTAAAGGGTAGAGACAGATGGCGCTCTGGTGGCCAGACCACTACGGTATTAGTTGGCGGACGCTGAAACCATTATCAGTACATCTACTATCTCCCAGGTGGCATATGCCGTCATCGGTGTAAAAATCGACATCGTCTTAGGAGATGAACTAATTTTTCTTCCGTCGATGTATATTGCGAGTGATAAAACAGTAAAACTACATGGAGCTCCAGTAAATGCGGCAATGCTTCATCAGGAAAAAAGTGCGATTTGGGATCAATCTCTCTATCGTTAACAGACCGCAACAGCCAGTTGTAATAGTGACGTCGAGCAACAGTATCCGAAGTGTTCAGTCGACGTATAATCGTTATTTTCTAAAGCTGTTGACTGCGGTTTGGTGCACAGGCAGTACAGACATACCATTCTAAAGTCTTAGATGCCACAGCAATTTTGACGGAGTTCTTTCCAATGTCGCTCCTAATTCGTCTATTCTTTTCTCAAATAAAAGCGATACACCATCTCCCATCCCTGCGATGGGCCGGAGCGTATGCGGAGACAGCCGCCTGACTATGAAGGTACTAGTTATTACACAAATCCAGACAATTCGCTTGCGACGTCGTGAAACGGTCTGTCTTTTCGATTCAAACTTAGCTCCTCCATCTTATGTAACTTTTCTTTCATTTGTCCAAGTTGCGATTCCTAGCATCTTTCCACATCCTAGTGGCGAGGTGGCGCAGTGGTGAAACACTTGGTGAGGGTGACATTTCAGATAGTCTTCTGGACACGTTCCGGATGGATTTATCTTTTCTGCGATTTTCTAAAACTACTTAAATCAAACGCCAAGGTGCTTTCTTTTGAAAAGGCCGCGACCAATTTGCTTCCCACATCCGAGGCAGTATTCCGCCTCCGCAATGATGGGATAAGATGCTCTAATCATCCTTCATTCTTCTTAGCTAATAGCGGAGTCAGTAGTCATGAATTTAGAGCCTAATGTGGCTAGAGAAGTGTTTACTGGTGACGAATGTGCTCCTCAGTCATTATTTAGCATGTATGCTACATTCACATTTTGTTTTATTTTTTCTACCTCACAGACTAAAATAAATTCGCTGCACCTGATTCCAGCACATGCTTTGCACCATGTACTATCAGCTACAATTGGATCACTTGTTCTCGATTCTGCATGTATGCTGCATAAAAAATGGTTATCACAATGCCAGAATGACATCGAGAACTAAAGGTAATTTCTGAAATTGCCGCGAAAGGCAAAGGTCCCGAGTTCCGAGTCTTGGTCCGGCACACAGTTGTAATCTACATCTACATGACTACTCTGCAATTCACATTTAAGTGCTTGGCAGAGGGTTCATCGAACCACAATCATACTATCTCTCTACTATTCCACTCCCGAACAGCGAGCGGAAAAAACGAACACCTAAACCTTTCTGTTCGAGCTCTGATTTCTCTTATTTTATTTTGATGATCATTCCTACCTATGTAGGTTGGGCTCAACAAAATATTTTCGCATTCGGAAGAGAAAGTTGGTGACTGAAATTTCGTAAAAAGGTCTCGCCGCGACGAAAAACGTCTATGCTGTAATGACTTCCATCCCAACTCGTGTAATCTGCCAGGAAGCTTAATGTCAGCGCACACTCCACTGCAGAGCAAAAATTTCATTCTGGAAATAATATGCTAATATACCCTAAATTACCGAAAAAGTGATCGATTATTTCATAAGAACAGTACAGCATTTTTTTTTTCTTTTTTCGTTGGAGCACTAGGACTACATTAGGCAGTGACCTATATTGTCATATTCCAGTATCGTGATGACTGGGTGTTGTGTGATGTCCTTAGGTTAGCTAGGTTTAAGTAGTTCTAAGTTCTAGGGGACTGATGACCATAGATATTAAGTCCCATAGTGCTCAGAGCCATTTGAACCATATTCCAGTAACATTGCTTTCACAATGTTCAGGTGATTAACATTGAGTTTCTGAGTATCGCACTTTTCTCAATTATGGTTTATATAGCTCCTAAAATTGTGGGAGTCACACAATTCACTTAAACCTCATATTTTAATCTTATGCTGATCTAGAATAATGCACTGATCACCAGTGTCAACTTCTCATTCATGAAATCTAAGCTCAGGACTGAAGAGGATAAGCGCCGAATCAGTGTGATCCAAAGAATATATTCCTGCATACCGCAAACGCCACACTTCTGCGCTGATGTAAAAATGAAATTTGAAGTCGAGGCCTTGCCGTCGACTTCGTTGTTACTACGGACGTACGGCTTTGTCAGATGTGCAATGGCCTTGTTGAACGGAATATGCAGGCATTAGCCGGAAGTCATTTTGGGGAAACGCAGGAAAAGTTAATCAGAAGGAAATGATGGGTTTCGTGAAATGTAGAACGTAGCGCACACTGAAGAAAGAGCTCATAAAAGTCGTTGTACAGCCTCATACTGGGCCATTTTCATCGGACAATACCTGAGACCTTGGGAAGACTCCGAAAGCTGAAACTAAGATGAGGGTATGCAGCTTGAAATGTGTTCTGGAATAAGAATCATTTACTTACTATTGTTGTCTGAATGCGTAAATGGAACACCGGTTATCTGCCACGTAAGGTAATCCTCCTCCCCCCATCCTTAGGAAATGAGACACTTAAACAAGTAAAGGAGTTTTGCTATTTGGGGAGCTAAATAACTGATGATGGTCGAAGAAGAGTGGGTATAAAATGTAGACTGGAAATGGCAAGGAAAGCGTTTCTTAAGAAGAGAAATTTGTTAACATCGAGTATAGATTTAAGTGACAGGAAGTCGTTTCTGAAACTATTTGCATGGAGTGTAACCATGTATGGGAGTTAAACGTGGACGATAAATAGCTTAGACAAGAAGAGAATAGAAGCTTTCGAAATGCGGTGCTACAGAAGAATGCTGAAGATTAGATGGGTGGATCACATAACTAATGAGGAGGTATTGAATAGGATTGGGGAGAAGAGTAGTTTGTGGCACAACTTGACTAGAAGAAGGGATCGGTTGGTAGGAAATGTTCTGAGGCATCAAAGGATCACCAGTTTAGTATTGGAGGGCAGCTTGGAGGGTAAAAATCGTAGAGGGAGACCAAGAGATGAATACACCAAGCAGATTTAGAAGGATGTAGGTTGCAGTAGGTACTGGGAGATGAAGAAGCTTGCACAGGATAGAGTAGCATGGAGAGCTGCATGAAACCAGTCTCAGGACTAAAGACCACAACAACAACAACATCAAGGTAATTTCATCTTGTTGTATTATGCTTGTTAACCTACAATATGATAGTTCATTTATTTAATTTTTCACCAACTGATAACCTCACAGTTAAAACAGAAGTGCCTGAAATTTTCATCCATTTATGCTGACAATTTCCATTATTCTGAAAGGTAGATATTTCTAATGTCCAGTTTCCTTTTAATTTCCTGTCCCTAGCGAGATAAATATCGTAACTCGGTTCTGTTAACTGTGTGCATGTGGTATTATACTATCGGTTAACGGGTTGAGCCGTAGCCTCACATAAACAGTTTCTTTTCAAAGTGGCTGCTTATGCTCATAGCCCGATATAGAATGGTGGTCGTCTACTAACCATCTAAGATTTCCAAATCTGCTGTCTTCGTCACATATCATATCGAACCCATCAGCATGAGAAGTGTCGGTAATCTCTGGCAGAGAGCAACAAGCGAGAACTTAACAGGTTGGGAATGTCATACGATAATAACTGCGTTCTGAGATTTTTTATTTAACGCACAAGTTTTCCTCTTTTTATAGAAATCGTCCTGGTTAGAACTTGAAGGTGGATTGTCTGATTTCAAGAAATTCTACGCTTACCAAGAGCTGCAACGACCGTAGCTCAAACTTGTGAAAGCTTCGTTCTTGCTCGTCCTCCTTCATTAAGCGTGTATTCAGTGAGTCCCAGAGCGCCTTAGACCGCGCAGCTCAGCCCATTACACGTTACGTCAATGCAACGCGGACGATCGCGCCTCAGCGGCCGCTTTCTTTCTGTGCTCCCCTCTCCCGTCATTCACAGACGGTCTGCTGCGTCCCGCTCCCTTAGGGACGGGCTTAGACTGCTGTCGAGTATGAGGAGGCACTACGAAAAGTTCATGCTGTGTCACACTGCAGGAATGTTCTGAGAAGAGTGGAGGAGTTGGTGTGTATAGCCGCCAGAACAAACACTTGGAAATATTGCTTTGTTGGTCTTTTTACTATAAGCTCCAATCCGAGTATTTGTAAGGAACCCGTAGTAATTGTGTGATTGGCAGGAAAAATTGACAGATACTTCCGGAGATAACATAATATCTTCGCTTTCTTACGTTTCAGGCAATTTTTCGAATAAAGTGAATAGCGAAAAGACAACGAAAAAAAGCACACATATTTAATCAATATGTTACTTTTCAACGCAATTTTTCTTATAGTTTAACGTTTAACACAATAAATAAAAACTGTCCCCTCCATGTTGTTCAAGCCAGTCAGAGAGGACAGCTGAAGATGCCTAAGATGTGCACAAAGATAAGATTGTACAGAATTGATCTATTACTTGCGGGTCCAACAGTCAAACTGATTGGAGCATATGCCAATATTAGCTGAGTATCAGGCGTTGCCTTGTTGCACATTTATTTCAGCCTTCTAATAGTCCGTCTCCTCCCAACCTCACTCTGTCCATCTTCCCGACCTCCTCTCTCCATCCTACTCAGTTCTCCCTCTGCCCATCTCCTCCTCTTCCCTTTCCTGTCCATGTCACCCTGCCCCCTCTGAGTCATCGCCTCCTCCTCTTACTATCTTCTTCTTCCCCTTCTCTGTCCATCTCCTGCCCCCCCCCCCCTCTTCTCTTTCAACGTTATCACACCGCACCCCAATAGTATGTTGCTGGTTCTTATCTCCACAGTATTTCTTTCCAGATAGTAAGTAATATCTGTACCAAATGTAATTGCAATCTATGTAGGCGTTTAGGAGAAGCTTTGCCAGCGTACCAATATGTCATATACAGGGTGGTCTATTGACAGGGATCGGCCCAAATATCTCACGAAATAAGCATCAAACGAAAAAACTACAAACAACGAAACTCGTCTAGCTTGAAGGGGGAAACCACATGGCGTTATGGTTGGCCCGCTAGATGGCGCTGCCACAGATCAATCGGATATCAACTGCGTTTTCTTTTTTAAAATAGGAACCCCCATTTTTATTACATATTCGTGTAGTACGTAATGAAATATGAAGTTTTAGTTGGAAAACTTTTTTCGCTGTGTGACAGATGGCGCTGCAATAGTCACAAACGTATAAGTACGTGGTGTCACGTAGCATTCCGCCAGTGCGGACGGTATTTGCTACGTGATACATTACCCGTATTGAAATAGACCGTTTACCAATAAAGGTCGATATCGTGTTGATGTATGGCTATTGTGATCAAAATACCCAAAGGGCGTGTGCTATGTATGCTGCTCGGTATCCTGGACGACATCATCCAAGTGTCCGGACCGTTCGCCGGATAGTTATGTTATTTAAGGAAACAGGAAGTGTTCAGCCACATATGAAACTTCAACCACGACCTGCAACAAATGATGATGTCCAAGTAGGTGTTTCAGCTGCTGTCGCGGCTAATCCGCACATCAGTAGCTGACAAATTGCGCGAGAATCGGGACTCTCAAAAACGTCGGCGTTGACAATGATACATCAACATCGATTGCACCCGTACCATATTTCTATGCACCAGGAATTGCATGGCGACGACGTTGAAAGTCGGTTACAGTTCTGCCACTGGGCACAAGAGAAATTACGCGACGGTGACAGATTTTTTGCACGCGTTCTATTTTGCGACGAAGCGTCATTCACCAACAGCGGTAACGTAAACCGGCATAATATGCACCATTGGGCAACGGAAAATTCACGATGGCTGCGACAAGTGCAACATCAGCGGCCTTTGCGGGTTAATGGATGGTGCGGCATTATGGGAGGAAGCATAATTGGACCCCATTTTATCTAAATGGTGCAATGTATGCTGATTTTCTACATAATGTTCTACCGATGTTACTACAAGATGTTTCACTGCATGACAGAATGGCGATGTACTTCCAACATGATGTATGTCCGGCACATAGCTCGCGTGCGGTTGAAGCGGTATTGAACAGCATATTTCATGACAGGTGGATTGGTCGTCGAAGCACCATATCATGGCCCGCACGTTCACCGGATCTGACGTCCCTGGATTTCTAACTGTGGGGGAAAGTTGAAGGATATTGGCTATCGTGATCCACCGACAACGCTTGACAACATGCGTCAGCGCATTGTCAATGCATGTGCGAACATTACGGAAGGCGTACTAATTGCTGTTGAGAGGAATGTCGTTACACGTATTGCTAAATGCATTGAGGTCGACGGACATAATTTTGGGCATATCTTGCATTAATGTAGTGTTTACAGGTAATTCACGCTATAACAGCATGCGTTCTCAGAAATGATAAGTTCAGAAAGGTACATGTATCACATTGGAACAAACGAAATAAAATGTTCAAACGTACCTACGTTCTGTATTTTAATTTAAAAAAACCTACATGTTACCAACTGTTCGACTAAAATTGTGAGCCATATGTTTGTGACTATTACAGCGCCATCTATCACAGTGCGACAAAAGTGGTAAAACTAAAACATTCATATTTCTTTACGTACTACACGAATATGTAATAAAAATGGTGGTTCTTATTTAAAGAAGCGCAGTTGATATCCGTTTGACTTATGGCAGCGCCATCTAGCGGGCCAACCATAGCGCCATCTGGTTTCCCGCTTCAACCTAGACAAGTCTCTATAGGCCCACGGGCTCAGCAGCTGTTGTGGCTGAGCACCTAAAGAATAATTTGGAAAATATTTCCAGTAGATTTCCCCACCATGTTATAGTTCTGGGTGGAGATTTTAATTTTCCGGATGTAGACTGGGAGACTCAAACGTTCATAACGGGTGGCAGGGACAAAGAATCCAGTGAAATTTTATAAAGTGCTTTATCTGAAAACTACCTTGAGCAGTTAAACAGAGGACCGACTCGTGGCGATAACATATTAGACCTTCTGGTGACAAACAGACCCGAACTATTTGAAACAGTTAATGCAGAACAGGGAATCAGCGATCATAAAGCGGTTACTGCATCGATGATTTCAGCCGTAAATAGAAATATTAAAAAAGGTAGGTAGATTTTTCTGTTTAGCAAAATTGACAAAAAGAAGATTACAGAGTACCTGACTGCTCAACACAAACGTTTTGTCTGAAGTACAGATAGTGTTGAGGATCAGTGGACAAAGTTGAAAACCATCGTACAATATGCGTAAGATGAGTATGTTCCAAGCAAGATCGTAAGAGATGGAAAAGAGCCACTGTGGTACAACAACCGAGTTAGAAAACTGCTGCGGAAGCAAACGGAACTTCACAGCAAATATAAACATAGCCAAAGCCTTGCAGACAAACAAAAATTACGCGAAGCGAAATGCAATGTGAGGAGGGCTATGCGAGAGGCGTTCAATGAATTCGAAAGTAAAGTTCTATGTACTGACTTGGCAGAAAATCCTAAGAAATGTCAGAGTGGTAGGTGAATAAAAACAAAATGTCCAGACGCTCTGTGACCAAAATGGTACTGAACCAGAGGATGACAGATTAAAGGCCGAAATACTAAATGTCTTCTTCCAAAGCTGTTTCACAGAGGAAGACTGCACTGTAATTCCTTCTCTAGATTGTCGCACAGATGACAAAATTGTAGATGTCGAAATAGACGACAGAGGGATAGAGAAACAATTAAAATCGCTCAAAAGAGGAAAGGCCGCTGGCCCTGATGGGATACCAGTTCGATTTACACAAAGTACGCGAAGAACTTGCCCCCCTTATTGCAGCGGTGTAGAAGAGCGTATCGTTACAAAGGATTGGAAAAGGGCACAGGTCATCCCCGTTTTCAAGAAGAGACGTCGAACAGATGTGCAGAACTATAGACCTACATCTCTAACGTCGATCAGTTGTAGAATTTTGGAACACGTATTATTTTCGAGTATAATGACTTTTCTGGAGACTAGAAATCTACTCTGTAGAAATCAGCATGGGTTTCGAAAAAGACGGTCGTGTGAAACCCAGCTCGCGCTATTCGTCGACGAGACTCAGAAGGCCATAGACACGGGTTCACAGATAGATGCCGTGTTTCTTGTCTTCCGCAGGGAATGCAGGGAATGGCAATTGAATCTCAATGTAGACAAGTGTAGCGTGCTGCGAATACATAGAAAGAAAGATCCCTTATCATTTAGCTACAATATAGCAGGTCAGCAACTGGAAGCAGTTAATTCCATAAATTATCTGGGAGTATGCATTAGGATTGATTTAAAATGAAATGATCATATAAAGTTGATCGTCGGTAAGGCAGATACCAGACAGATTCATTGGAAGAATCCTAAGGAAATGCAATCCGAAAACAAAGGAAGGAGGTTACAGTACGCTTGTTCTCCCACTGCTTGAATGCTGCTCAGCAGTGTGGGATCCGTACCAGATAGGGTTGATAGAAGAGATAGAGGAGATCCAGGGGAGAGCAGCGCGCTTCGTTACAGGACCATTTAGTAATCGCGAAAGCGTTACGGAGATGATAGATAAACTCCAGTGGAAGACTCTGTAGGAGAGACGCTCAGTTGCTCGGTAAGGGCTTTTCTTGAAGTTTCGAGAACGTACCATCACCGAGGAGTGAAGCAGTATATTGCTCCTTCTTACGTATATCTCGCGAAGAGACCATGAGGATAAAATCAGAGAGATTAGAGCCCACACAGAGGCATACCGAAAATCCTACTTCCACGAACAATACGAGACTGGAATAGAAGGGAGAACCGATAGAGGTACTCAGGGTACCCTCCGCCACACATCGTCAGGTGGCTTGCGGAGTATGGTTGTAGATGTAGATGTAGATGTTTCGTTCTTTGTAGTTTTTTTCTTTTGACGCTTATTTCGTGAGATATTTGGCCCGGTCACAATCAGTGGACCACACCACCCTGTGTATTTCTCACATACTCAAAATATTTCACCCACATTTGTATAGATATTTCCACTGTATCTCTATCGAAGTTCGCCCTGTAGCTTGGTTTTCAAACAGTTCCATGTTTATAATGTTATATTTTCCGAACTATATGTCACTCAATGATATGTTTGTGCAAGTTCATTCAAGTACATTTATTGGTATATGTGAATACTGTCTGCAAAACGTATTGCGATTAGAATTATAATCAAAGAAGTAATAGATTAAAAGGCCATGCCTTATGCTTAGTGTTACTGCATGAACAGCGAAAATGTAGTAAGCGATAAAATTTTTCTCTTTTATCATTTTGTGGGGATGGCAGAGAAAGAAAGTCTCGTAAAGGTTTGAAACCATATGTGTAATTCGCTGCAAGTGGCTAAGTGCTCTCATTCTCAAATACTGGATGTATATATTCTGGCTATTTGTGCCTCATGACCTACGTTCTTTTTGACTCTCACATGCAGCCTTTTGAGAGGTAGATATTTTTTACCCTTAAAGTGTTTCTTTCTAGCAGTATGTGATACGTGTGGACCCATGGTACAATGGACTGTAACCATCAAATGAAAATTAATAGCGAAGGTATTTTATTGCTGGAGTATGAAAGAAATGCTATACAAATCCAAGTGACCATTATGATTGCCACTTAATGATGTATTGGAATATCTTCGTAGCAGTTTATTGATTCATATTCTTGACTGGTAATAAATTCACCTTATCTGTATGTCTAATATACGAGAATCCAGCCGTCTACTGGTTGATACAGGTCCTCACGATAAATCCCACAAAATGGCTCTGATCACTACGGGACTTAACATCTGAGGTCATCAGTCCCCTAGAACTTAGAACTACTCAAACCTAACAACATAAGGACATCACACACATCCATGCAGGAGGCAGGATTCGAACCTGCGACCGTAGCGGTCGCGCTGTTCCCGACTGAAGCGCCTAGAACCGCTCGGCCACACCGGCCGGCGATAAATCCCACAAATTTATATACTGGCTCCTACTGTATGTAATACAATACACTTGAAACAATTACAGACGATCACAGCTACCAAATGACGTTGATAAACTAAGTTTCTAGGTTAATCAGTCATTAATTGCACATTAAGAAACGGTTTTAATTTATCGGTGGTTGGAGCACTGGTATAAGTGTTCAAACTCACGTAGTCACAATAGAGTAACAACGTTTATGTCTGATTAACAGTTTATGTAACACCTTCGCCTCACACTTAATCACGTAGAAAGGTTTCGCAAAGCGTGCGGCCAACATGCGGACACACGCACCTCTCTCCATAGCAGGTGCTCACACAACGGCGAGCACCCTGCCCTACCCCTCCGTCTCCTTCCTTTCTCCCACTCGCTCTTACCGCCAGCTGCATTGCAGACACCGGATAACTGTAAGTCACAAATTTATGTTACACAAACTTGGATGCTATAGCCTGACCGATATAAAAACAAATAAATCAAATGATTATGAACTACAGACTTAGAATCAAGCACGGAGTGCATCGTCCAATACAATACTTACAAATATAACATCGAAGTGTACAGCCATCCTTGAGCTTACTCAAATCACAAGATGAATAAATATTTACACTGTATAGGAACAACGTTCAAGCAAGTCAGCTCTCTTTTGAGGCTTTTAAACAAAATTTTTATGAACGTGCAGCTTGTCAGTAAACATGACATGTTTTATACATGCTAATTGGTCAAGTTAACATAGTTTCTTTTCGATGTACAATAATGCCATGTGTATCTACAAGATAAAAGATGTTAACATCTCTGTGTCTAGCGCTCCAGCCTTATAGTGTCTTTCAGGTTTTCCTTAAGCTCTTCACGACATTCCAGAACAGGAGGTATTTTCTTTCCATAACTGTAAATCAATGATAACCTTGTTGTTTGACTGAGCAGTTAGATGTTATTATTCGCTGAAGTTACGTTTGTAATTACGCTACAGTGGCATTTATAGCTTAATTACACTGCTCATTTGTGTATGTTTGTCCCATAGATTTGAATATGGTAGTTTTTGATCCTATTATGAATGTATAATAAACATAACAGCAATCAAGACATTCATATGGGTCATCAAGATAAATTTTCTTTACTTTTTCCATTCCATCTACCTTTCCTGTTGTTATGTTGACATCATTATCATGAAAATTCTCAAACTCATCACTTGTCGCATGAATGCATAACTCAGACCACATTTCGAAAAAGAAAAGGAAATGCATTAAGGAAAAGAAATGCGCAGGACATCCGGTATGACGCTTTCTCAGATAGCTTGATTACTACACTCCTGGAAATTGAAATAAGAACACCATGAATTCATTGTCCCAGGAAGGGGAGACTTTATTGAAACATTCCTGGGGTCAGATACATCACATGATCACACTGACAGAACCACAGGCACATAGACACAGGCAACAGAGCATGCACAATGTCGGCACTAGTACAGTGTATATCCACCTTTCGCAGCAATGCAGGCTGCTATTCTCGCATGGAGACGATCGTAGAGATGCTGGATGTAGTCCTGTGGAATGGCTTGCCATGCCATTTCCGCCTGGCGCCTCAGTTGGACCAGCGTTCGTGCTGGACGTGCAGACCGCGTGAGACGACGCTTCATCCAGTCCCAAACATGCTCAATGGGGGACAGATCCGGAGATCTTGCTGGCCAGGGTAGTTGACTTACACCTTCTAGAGCACGTTGGGTGGCACGGGATACATGCGGACGTGCATTGTCCTGTTGGAACAGCAAGTTCCCTTGCCGGTCTAGGAATGGTAGAACGATGGGTTCGATGACGGTTTGGATGTACCGTGCACTATTCAGTGTCCCCTCGACGATCACCAGAGGTGTACGGCCAGTGTAGGAGATCGCTCCCCACACCATGATGCCGGGTGTTGGCCCTGTGTGTCTCGGTCGTATGCAGTCCTGATTGTGGCGCTCACCTGCACGGCGCCAAACACGCATACGACCATCATTGGCACCAAGGCAGAAGCGACTCTCATCGCTGAAGACGACACGTCTCCATTCGTCCCTCCATTCACGCCTGTCGCGACACCACTGGAGGCGGGCTGCACGATGTTGGGGCGTGAGCGGAAGACGGCCTAACGGTGTGCGGGACCGTAGCCCAGCACCATGGAGACGGTTGCTAATGGTCCTCGCCGATACCCTAGGCGCAACAGTGTCCCTAATTTGCTGGGAAGTGGCGGTGCGGTCCCCTACGGCACTGCTTAGTATCCTACGGTCTTGGCGTGCATCCGTGCGTCGCTGCGGTCCGGTCCCAGGTCGACGGGCACGTGCACCTTCCGCCGACCACTGGCGACAACATCGATGTACTGTGGAGACTTCACGCCCCACGTGTTGAGCAATTCGGCGGTACGTCCACCCGGCCTCTCGCATGCCCACTTTACGCCCTCGCTCAAAGTCCGTCAACTGCACATACGGTTCACGTCCACGCTGCCGCGGCATGCTACCAGTGTTAAAGACTGCGATGGAGCTCCGTATGCCCCGGCAAACTGGCTGACACTGACGGCGGCGGTGCACAAATGCTGCGCAGCTAGCGCCATTCGACGGCCTACACCGCGGTTCCTGGTGTGTCCGTGCCGTGCGTGTGATCATTACTTGTACAGCCCTCTCGCAGTGTCCGGAGCACGTATGGTGGGTCTGACACACCGGTGTCAATGTGTTCTTTTTTCCATTTCCAGGAGTGTAGAATAGAAATAAGATAACCCATGAGTATAGAGTAAAACATCATCTGTATAACAGGAGCACAGCACGAGTGACACTAGAAGGAACTGCGGTTGCAAAGCCAAGGAGTATCGAATTCTCTGGGACAAGGGAGACTAATCTAACCCAACCCTCAGAGTACGAACAATGGGGACTAAATTCACTCATTATTTGATGATTTGATTATGACAAATGATTAATTACTCGTACAAATTATCAGCAGAAAAAGTATAGCTTCCAAAACATTGTTTGTCTCACAGCTAAATAAGAACCTATAGATCAAAAGCAAAATGAAATTCACTGTCTGACAAAAAAGTGGAGCATCCA
The DNA here is from genome assembly GCF_023897955.1 of Schistocerca gregaria. Classification (NCBI taxonomy): domain Eukaryota; kingdom Metazoa; phylum Arthropoda; class Insecta; order Orthoptera; family Acrididae; genus Schistocerca; species Schistocerca gregaria. The sequence continues at coordinate 766,702,104 of NC_064931.1, read as the reverse complement.
AAAGACATGGTCGGATGTCAATGTAACTTCGTACATGCTCACTACATCGGCGGGTATGTAAATTATTATAGTTTCAATTCTCTGTGAGAGGTAGAACGGCCACCACAATGCATTAGTTATGTTCGTTTTTAGGGTCGTTACCAGCCGTTTTATAGTACGTAAGTACGTATAACATAAAATGTTGGGTGATCACTGTGAAGAACACGGAATGCCACTTACTAGTATAAGATAGCGTTTTCAGAATCTGACAGTTTTAAAGGGGCCTTATTATTAGTCCTCATTTGGCCCTATTGTCGAATATGCAATATCCAGATCTGTGGAGCGTTTGGATACGACAGTGGCGCGATGTTGGACTCTATGGAATCGTGAGCACGGGCAACGTTCTGGTCATTCACATCTTAGCACGATGGGGGAGGATCGCTGTATTGTGCACCAAGCACACCATAACACTTTCACATCTGCGCCTGCCATGACTTCCTACAACATCCTGTGTCAACTCGCACCATTGGTCAGAGATTAGCAGCAGTCGCAGTGGGGAATCACCAGCCAACAACTCAAAGGGCTGTCTTTGGAGTGGAGCCGCGGCCAGGAAACGTGGATTGCTGATGAATGGCGTCACATTGTATTTAGCGATGGATCACAGTTTTGCACTACCCCGAAATGCCCATCGTCGTCGACCCAGAGATTTTACTCCTGGCGCCATAGTTAGAAGAACCACTGGATATGACTTCAGGACACGACTGGTGGTGACTGAGGGAACTCTGATGGCACAACTGTACGTCACGGGCTTCCTGCGTCCTCCTATGTTACCGCTCACGTAATGGTACGTTGGTGCCAGTTTTCAGCAGGACAATGCTCGTCCATACACGACATGTGTCTCCATGACCTGTGTACGTGATGCTGAGGTACTCTCGTGACCATCAGGATCTCCATATCTGTCCCCCAAAGAACGTGTGAGTGATTAGTTCGGCTGTTAACCTCGTCCCACTTGCAGCGTATTAAGAACCACTTAAAATACTTTTGGGTCAACTTGCCTTAGGAGACCCATTCAGCCGAGCCGGAGACTTCATAGAGGCCAGATAGAATGATTAAAGTCACCCAACTAGTCTTTGGACTGAAGGCCACAACACCACCGCATAATGGTGATCTGTAGAACCTTTAACCATGCTGTGCAGCACCTAGGAACATTCTACATCTACATCTACATTTATACTCCGCAAGCCACCCAACGGTGTGTGGCGGAGGGCACTTTACGTGCCACTGTCATTACCTCTCTTTTCTGTTCCAGTCGCGTATGGTTCGCGGGAAGAACGACTGCCGGAAAGCCTCCGTGCGCGCTCGAATCTCTCTAATTTTACATTCGTGATCTCCTCGGAAGGGAGGTATACGTAGGAGGAAGTAATATATTCGATACCTCATCTAGAAACGCACCCTCTCAAAACCTGAACAGCAAGCTACACCGCGATGCAGTGCGCCTCTCTTGCAGAGTCTGCCACTTGAGTTTGCTAAACACCTCAGTAACGCTATCACGCTTACCAAATAACCCTGTGACGAAACGCGCCGCTCTTCTGTGCATCTTCTCTATCTCCTCTGTCAACCCGACCTGGTATGGATCCCACACTGATGAGCCATACTCAAGTATAGGTCGACCGAGTGTTTTGTAAGCCACCTCCTTTGTTGATGGACTACATTTTCTAAGGACTCCCCCAATGAATCTCAACCTGGTACCGCCTTACCAACAATTAATTTTAAATGATCATTCCACTTCAAATCGTTCCGCACGCACACTCCAAGATATTTTACAGAAGTAACTGCTACTAGTGTTTGTTCCGCTATCATATAATCATACAATAAAGCATCCTTTTTCTATGTATTCGCAATATATTACATTTGTCTATGTTAAGGGACAATTGCCAGTCCCTGCACCAAGTGCCTATCCACTGCAGATCTTCCTGAATTTCGCTACAATTTTCTAATGCAACATTCTGTAGCGTGTCAGCATGCTACGCCTAGTTATGGTGGATATACCGAATGCTTACAACGTTTCGAGCATGCTAAAGCAGGCGTCATCATGGCAGTGTCCGACGTATCTCGTATGGGCGTTTGTACACATGATGCGCACCGCGGAAGACCAGTCCACAGTGCTGTGGTATTTTGCGTCGTAGTACGAATTGCTGTGTGGGACGAAGTGTCACATCACAGCAGCATAAACCGAGTTGCTTATGAACAAGCTGCAAGCTGCAGTTAGCCTTGTGGCACGTACTGGCGGCGTGCGCTGCACACAGCCAGGGGCAGCACACTTCCCTGCGTAGCACGTGGCGGCGGCGACAGCGGCAATGTGTCACCCGGCTGCCTGGCGCGCAGGAGCAGCCCAGCCGCGGGCCATGCGCCGCTCCCCTTGAACACTCGGCAAAAAGAACTGCTCGACGCGCGCTTTTGTTTCGCGTGAGCGCGCGCCGTAACAAGACACGGCCGGCCGTGTCAACTCGCCGGTCTGCACTTCCTTCTTTGTGACCCGGAATCGTGCTAGGCTGCACACAGGTCAATAGGACAGTCGGCCTCGGGAGCCGATAGGTCGGGTCGAAGCATCCGGTCGGCCAGGGACACCACGAGCAGTCAGCGGGAGACAGATTAAAACAGTGTGACTGAGTATGTACCGAACTATAGATGTAACTTGTGGGCCACGTCACCTTTTTCACAGTGATTGATTGGACTAAATAGGGTACATTTAATCCCGTCTTGTCAGTGATAATACAGAAGATGCTCCGTTACTAACATAGTTGAAAGCTAGTTAAAATAAAGTTTTACATGACTCCTACGCTTATCGAATGTAGGTCCCCAGGTAAGATTTTGCTCACGTAGCTCTTCTTCCTGAGACTGGATGACCTGTTTCTCAATTTACATCTACCGGTTGATCAAAATGTCAGTATAAATTTGAAAACTGAATAAATCACGGAATTATGTAGATAGAGAGGTACAAATTGACACGCGTGCTTGGAATGACATGGGGTTTTATTAGAACCGAAAAAATTCTTGAACTTTTTCTTCGGTGAAGGGGTAGCGTGGCGCCAGTCATTGGACTGCCGCTTTGTTTCCAGTTCGAAGTGATGAACCCCTGTTCGTGTATGCCTACAGCAGCGACATCTGGTGAACTTACAACCCAAACAACTTGTGGCTACTGTACGGCAGTTTATTTTGAACAGTAGTGCTACTGAAAAGGTGATTCTAGCATAAGCTGTTATTTATACATATATGAAAATGCTGGTGCAGATTTTGCTTTTAACATTTGACTATGCCATTAGGACATTGTTTTTATAAAACAGGTATGCCACTTCATACTTAAAGCGCACAAATATACTGGGTGATCAAAAAGTCAGTATAAATTTGAAAACTGAATAAATCACTGAATAATGTAGATAGAGAGACACAAATTGACTCACATGCTTGGAATGACATGGGGTTTTATTAGAACCAAACAAATACAAAAGTTCAAATATTGTCCGACAGACGGCGCTTCATCTGATCCGAATAGCAGTAATTAGCAGAACAAAGTAATACAAAGCAAATATGATGTTCTTTACAGGAAATGCTCAATATGTCCACCATCATTCCTCAACAATAGCTGTAGTCGAGGAGTAATGTTTTGAACAGGACTGTAAAGCATGTCCGGAGCTATGGTGAGGCATTGGCGTCGGATTTTGTCTTCCAGCATCCTAGAGATGTCGGTCGATCACGATACACTTGCGACTTCAGGTAACCTCAAAGTCAATAATCGCACGGACTGAGGTCTGGGGACCTGGGAGGCCAAGCATGACGAAAGTGGCGGCTGAGCACAGGATCATCACCAAACGACGCGCGCAAGAGATCTTTCACGCGTCTAGCAATATGGTTTTTTTCTTGTTCTAATGAAACCCCATGTCTCTCCAAGCATGTGTGTCAATTTTTATCTCTCTATCCACATTATTCCATGGCTTATTAAGTTTTCAAATTTATAATCACTTTTTGATCACCCGGTACTCCCATACGCTACGATTGACTGTGAAGTCACAACCGCAATAAACTTATATTTTATATAAGGTTACCGGTTCCGGTCCGTCTTAGACCATCTTCAGACCCACACCATGATGGTCGATGGCGGCTGTGAACGGAGCAGGCGTTCGTGAAGGCGTAGCCCTGCTCCGTTCGCAGCCAGCATCTACCATCGTGGTGTGGGTCTGAAGATGGTCTAAAACAAACCAAAACCAGTAATCCTATATAAAATGTTTATTGCTGTTTCGACTGTTTATATTCAATTTTAAATAATAAATAAACCACCGTACTCCAGAGACACATGTTCTCAAAAATTACTCACTGTGAAACGCCTAGTTGAGAGAACTTCATATTGAACCACATGTTAGGCTTTCTTCCCTGTCTACGGGAGTTTGGAGCGCGGGAAGAATGACTGTTTAAATGCGGCTATGCTTGATGTAATTACTGTAATGTTGTATTGTCTGTCGTTGTGGGATAAACATATAAGGGGCTGAGTGTATTTCAAGATACCTTATTTAAAACAGGTCTTGAAGCTTTGTAAGTAGGCTTTTGCGATATAGTAGGTGTCTGTATTTACGTACCTACCACTGCTCATTTTTTTTTCAGCGTTACCATGTCGATTCTGGTGGTCTAGTGGTAAAGTGCGTTCAAGGAAACCGCCACGTCGGGATATCGGATCCTGGTAGGGCCACATAATTTTTTAACCTGTCTTTAACCCAGTGCTCATCTCTTAAGAAATGAGGTGGCGCAATGAATGGCACGTGGCTTCGGATTCCTCGTGAAACTGTAGGCCGCTCTTTCCCGGTTTGATAGCTGGATAGAGTAAGGGCGCAAAACTTGCTCAAGTGCCGTCGAATTGAAGGATTTACACTCAGCCATTGAGCAACACGAAATTTCAACACTTTCATGACGCTTTCCTGCGAGCTAAGCAAAAATATGAACATTAATGCTGACCTTGTTTGGTTACGTTCAACATCCTGTGTTGTTCCTAGCTAGTATTGTTCCGACACACTTGAACAATATTCAAGTATGTGTCGCACAAGTGTTTTGCAGAATTAGTGCATTTTCAATATCTTACCAATAAACTGGGTTCTGATACCTTCATTATTTCCGATTGAGACTGTGTTATCATTTCATTTCATGTCCACTCAGATCACTCCATCAAAGTACTTAGTGTGACTTGAGCGATTCCATTTGTGACTTATTCATACTGCACTCAGAAGATTGTGCAGGAATCAGTGTCAGTTTTGGAGATCCCATTTCTTTAATTCTCTATTACCTTTCACACTTTTCATAGTCAGTCAAAGACTTGAGACAAATGCTGTTGGATACAAATGTTTTGTTTATTGACTGAGGAAGACTCAACTTTTATTTCCACTTATATATTTTTTAAGCATAGAGCAGGTTGCGTAGCTTCTCGTTTAGTGCGATACCTTACATGGTAGAGCGGTGAGCCAGGCACTGATCAAATACGCTCTCCTTGTTTACTACTATCGGTTTGATACTGCGGCTAGTGTGTTTTAGGCAGTCTTACAACCTCGCATAAGCGACTTCCGTGCTGATCTCCAATCTCTTCCTCAAAAATTTCAACGAATATTTAAAATACAACATAAATAACAAAGTTTACACAATTCACAGACAGCTGGCACACAAGCCTATTATCCGTTATCTTCATGGATGACTGTGGCGGCAGGTATGGCATCAGATTACAAAATTAATATCAAGAAGGTGAATCCCATATCCGTATAAGAAGTTTACCAAGAAGAAAAAACGTTTCAAACTATACGTTTAAGATTACAGTGGTTTCCAGTGAGTTTATAACTGGAAATGAGTTGAACGTAAAACGTGCATATATTTAATTCAACACTTAAATAATATTGTAATTGGTAATTCAACTAATCATCGTAGCTAATAGATTGTCAATTTCTCAAACACTACTTAATATTGTGCAAGTTACAAGGACGTCGATATGAGTTTACTTCGTATCTCAGCATGGACCTAATCTTCACGTTTTACGTTAAGCCTGCTCATGAAAGCAACAAACCAAATTTGGAGCCACTGTAAATACGCGTATTTTTACGATTTCCTCAAGATACTTTCGTGTTAGCTGGATTGACTTATTGGCAGTGTTAAAACTTTTGATTTTCCACGATAATGTGGGCAATTTGTCATGATGCCTATACACAGAAAATGAAGACAAGATGCGTAGTATGTGAAACCAAATCCACATTCTTTTTTACGAGGTTTGTCCTGAAAGTAAGTTCCGTTCGGTCGTTGAATGGAAGCAACAGTGAAAATCAGAAACATTTTATTTGAAAGAGTTAGCTATACTTTCCGGATACGTCTCTACATAGTCGCCGCTCCGACTTAGACATTTATCGGAGAGTTGTACCAAATTTCCAACACCATCTTCATAGAAGGCAGCCGCCTGTGCTTTCCGATAATTCTGTACGCTGGCCTATAGCACGTAGCCTGCGCCCAAGTATTGTCTTCGTATCCAGCTCTTCAAGTGAACAGAGATGATACTCAGGACGAGCCAATTAGGGCTTTGTTGTGGGTGATCGAACACTTTCCATCCAAAAGGCTGCAGGTGCGTCTTCACTGCCCCTGCAGAGAATTGCCATGAAGAAGGAAGTGCGTGGCAGTTGTGTTAGGTGGGCTGCATTCATTCAGGGGAAGCCTCTCCGTGTGCGCTCCTACTCAGCGGGAGACATCGTTGTTCTAGGCACCTTTACTCGCTCACAGTGCGCTCACAATTTAAAAAAAGCGTCTTGATGCGATCGACGGTCATACTACAGACACTACCCAACACATCTGCGCAAAACGTCATCGGGTTTTCACTGTGGTGTCCATTTTGCGACCTATCCGAACTTACTTTCCGGACAACCCTCGTATAATACCATTTGGTAAATAATAATGTGGTGAATAATGGTCCTGAATTACGGCATAACTCCAACGAAAGATCTTCGTACACAAAGCAGAGGTTTAAAAAACTTGTTGACTGCATCCACATAAATCACAATGGCACATAACATTCGACATAACTTCTTTCAACATTTAATCGTAAACCGACATCAACTACACAGTGGTGTGAAATAAATTACCATTATTTAATTAATGTGTGTGTATGTAATTATGTAATTGTGTATCACTGATTACAATTCTGACGTAATCAGGGTAAGGTCCACAGAATGTGAGGCAGTGAATCACCGTGAACCATGACGCTAGATGGATTTACATCGCTCCTAAGCATTCCAATCTTAATGTATGGAAATATGTCATACACTCTACGACCGGTTGTGATACTGTCCCAGTCTCTTTGCACTGACGCAAATTCCTTAATTTTAGCTATAGGTTGATTGCTTTTTCCTGATCAGTAGCTTTTCTGACCTTCTGAAGATACCCTTTGTGAAGTCTGTAAGGAGAACCTCTGCATCTGAGAGTAATATTCATTGGACACACGGCTAGCTCTACTCAACCGGTGTTATCACAAAATCTCTCGTGAGTGTCAGCAGTATACTCCTTTGCGTATTTCTTAGTATTGACTCATGTCAGCTGTATCGCTCTTTGTGTGCTCAGACGATGTCTGCATATTTTACGAGAGCAGTGAGGATTGCATCATGATAGGATCTAAGCTACTGCGGTGGGACTTTGAAGTCTGTGGTGCCAATTCTTACCTATTTGTGCCTACCTTCTTCAGTTTTCTGACATACAAATGAGATACATTGGTGAAAGTACCGTCTCTTATTCATTTTTATGCCCAAATTTTTACATACCTCATTCCAGCGCAACGAAGTTCTCTTATTTCTCAAAATACAATTACGTGAATGGGTGCCTTTCGAGGAGCAGGTAGGTAAACTTATTTGCTGCAATTTATAATTTACACCAATGAGCCAAAGCATTATCACCACTTGTTTGCCGGCCGGTGTGACCGAGCGGTTCTAGCCGCTTCAGTCCGGAACTGCGCGACCGCTACGGTCGCAGGTTCGAATCCTACCTCGGGCATGGATGTGTGTGATGTCCTTGGGTTAGTTAGGTTTAAGTACTTCTAATTCCTAGGGGACTGATGACCCCAGGTGTTTGTTGATGATACTCTTATAGTTTTGCCTCATGGTTTGGATCGTCTGCGAGAGTTCCTACAACATCTGAACTCCAACTCTGTAGAGTTGGAGAAGAAGGGTTGCCTGCCGGTTTTAGACGTCTTGGTGGGACGTAAGACCGATGGCACACTTGGTCATTCAGTATATAGAAAGCCCACTCACTCAGACCTTTACTTGCAAGCCACTAGTTGCCACCATCCGGGACAAACGATGGGTGTTTTGAAGACATTGATTCACCGAGCCGACGTCATCTCTGACACAGATACACTCCTGGAAATGGAAAAAAGAACACATTGACACCGGTGTGTCAGACCCACCATACTTGCTCCGGACACTGCGAGAGGGCTGTACAAGCAATGATCACACGCACGGCACAGTGGACACACCAGGAACCGCGGTGTTGGCCGACGAATGGCGCTAGCTGCGCAGCATTTGTGCACCGCCGCCGTCAGTGTCAGCCAGTTTGCCGTGGCATACGGAGCTCTATCGCAGTCTTTAACACTGGTAGCATGCCGCGACAACGTGGACGTGAACCGTATGTGCAGTTGATGGACTTTGAGCGAGGGCGTATAGTGGGCATGCGGGAGGCCGGGTGGACGTACCACCGAATTGCTCAACACGTGGCGCGTCAGGTCTCCACAGTACATCGATGTTGTCGCCAGTGTTCGGCGGAAGGTGCACGTGCCCGTCGACCTGGGACCGGACCGCAGCGACGCACGGATGCACGCCAACACCGTAGGATCCTACGCAGTGCTGTAGGGGACCGCACCGCCACTTCCCAGCAAATTAGGGACACTGTTGCTCCTGGGGTATCGGCGAGGACCATTCGCAACCGTCTCCATGAAGCTGGACTACGGTCCCGCACACCGTTAGGCCGTCTTCCGCTCACGCCCCAACATCGTGCAGCCCGCCTCCAGTGGTGTCGCGACAGGCGTAAATGGAGGGACGAATGGAGACGAGTCGTCTTCAGCGATGAGAGTCGCTTCTGCCTTGGTGCCAATGATGGTCGTATGCGTATTTGGCGCCGTGCAGGTGAGCGCCACAATCAGGACTGCATACGACCGAGGCACACAGGGCCAACACCCGGCATCATGGTGTGGGGAGCGATCTCCTACACTGGCCGTACACCTCTGGTGATCGTCGAGGGGACACTGAATAGTGCACGGTACATCCAAACCGTCATCGAACCCATCGTTCTACCATTCCTAGACCAGCAAGGGAACTTGCTGTTCCAACAGGACAATGCACGTCCGCATGTATCCCGTGCCACCCAACGTGCTCTAGAAGGTGTAAGTCAACTACCCTGGCCAGCAAGGTCTCCGGATCTGTCCCCCATTGAGCATGTTTGGGACTGGATGAAGCGTCATCTCACGCGTTCTGCACGTCCAGCACGAATGCTGGTCCAACTGAGGCGCCAGGTGGAAATGGCATGGCAAGCCGTTCCACAGGACTATATCCAGCATCCCTACGATCGTCTCCATGGGAGAATAGCAGCCTGCATAGCTGCGAAAGGTGGATATACACTGTACTAGTGCCGACATTGTGCATGCTCTGTTGCCTGTGTCTATGTGCCTGTGGTTCTGTCAGCGTGATCATGTGATGGATCTGACCCCAGGAATGTGTCAATAAAGTTTCCCCTTCCTGGGACAATGAATTCACGGTGTTCTTATTTCAATTTCCAGGAGTGTAGTTTGCAAACGGAACTGGAGCACCTGAAGATTGTATTTCTGAGGAATGGGTATTCGTCCCAGCAAGTGGAGAGAGAGCTGCAGACCTGTATACGACGGAGCAAAGAAGAGGAAGGGGAACTTAAAACTACTGCAGATTTATCATATATTGGTAATATAACAGCGCAAATAGGCAGAACACTAAGAAAATATAAAGTTAAAGCAATCATTGGCCTTCCTGCAAAAACTTCGTTGCTGTTGTTATGTGTCAAAGACTACTTAGATCTGCGTAAGGCAGGTGTTTACAGGATTCCGCGTGAATGCGGCAAATCTTCCATAGGGCAAACGACGAGTACTGTGGAAGATCGCATTCTAGAACATCAGCGGCGTACTCGCTTCTTCAGAATTATAAATCTGCCATCGCTGAACACTGTATTTCCACTGACTATCTCGTGAATTACGGTGAGACAAAAATAGTGGCTCGTACGTCTAACATTTGGAATTCCATTACTAATGAAGCCGTGGAAATACGACTCTCTCACAGTGAGCCTCTTATTAATCTAGACAGCGGTTATCAGTTGATTCGGCATGGAATCCAATCGTTGAGAAACTTCGTGTCCTCATTAGCCGGCGTAGTTCTATGAAGGAACCGTGGGAAGACAATCGAATTGATATCGATGCGGCGAGTTTTCACCACGGAGGGCGTGCAGCGCAGCAGAATCGAACGCGCTCAAGTAGCGCACACGCAACGGCACGCATGTACCGGAGGGCCTTAAATACCAGAGCTCAGTGCGTTATCGCCAGTATCACCTGAAGATGGCCAGAAGACTCTGCTCCGAAATATTGTGGCAGGAAGTTACAAACATCCGGTAGTTCTCCCGGAGTTTTGTCGAACAATGGAAGTAGTAGCAGCTGTTAGCCATAATTGTTATTTACCTCTAATTAAAATATATGACACCAACTCTGTATCAGCACGTACCATCTTTCCATATGCAACAAATGTCCATATTCTGTGATTTATTAGTGTATCTGCTGCAATCTAGTCACTATTGATTATTTACAGAGTGACTGCCATTACGCTATCGCTACTTGAGCCAGTACAGACGGAAAACTATTTACCGTATGGATACCCAACTGTATAGTAATGATTTTCAGATTGTGCACTGCACGATTTGCGTAGTTAGTGCTGTCACTATCATGACTTGCTGTTAGGAGCTGCTATTATTACTGTTGTGTAGGATTTAGAAAAGAAATGGTTCAAATGGCTGCGAGAACTATGGAGCTTAACATCTGAGGTCATCAGTCCCTTGAACTTAGAACTACGTGAACCTAACTAACCAAGGACATCACACACATCCATGCCCGAGACAGGATTCGAAGCTGGGACCGTAGCGGTCACGCGGTTCCAGACTGAAGCGCCTAGAACCGTTCGGCCACATCGGTCGGCAACGTAGGATTAAAGCACAGGTTGTGCTATGAGTGCGCATTACAGCTGCAGGCAGTCAACACAGGTCTGGACAAGATGAGCAAGACCTTACTGGTAAAGCTGTTTTATCCAAACAATGACAACAGTGCTGCTGATCTTAGCGAGTATCGACGCGTTAAAGTAATACGGAAAGATCCGCTTTCCGCACCGGTTCTGTACAACATGATTCGGGAGGCTGCATTAACTAGAGATTTGGGAATTGTTCCTATGAGAGGCCAATGGCCACTTGCACCACAAATAATTGAAGAAGTTGCCACGGTTGAAAATGCTAGGCGTAATGTGCGATCTTCTAGCAGCGCATGAGCTGTGTCACGACAACACTGCGAGGGTCACTCCAAAAGAAATGAACATTATGTTTTTTAAAATACAATTTTCATTCTACATGTCTGAAAGTACTACAGTGTGTAGATACATCCTTCCCGCCTGTTTTCAAACTTAGTTCAACCTGTTCCCCTGAGTGGCGCCGTCACAGCACGTCTTCAAGGTGGCTGCTACAATTGTTCGTCAGAAGCAACGTGCTGTCATAGAATTCCTGTGCTGTGAAAAGGAGACATTGGGAAACATCCACAAGAGGTTGAAAAAGATGAATGGAGATGCTCCTGTCGATCGCAGTACAGTTAGTCGGCGGGCAAGCAGGTTACGTGATGAAAGCGGGTACGGCAATATTAAGGATTGTCCTCGCAGCGGCAGGCCTCGTACTGCACACACTCCACACAATGTGCAGAGAGTTAACGAGTTAGTGACTGCTGACAGACGCATCACAGTGAACGAATTGTCACGCTACGTTAGGATAGGGGAAGGAAGTGTTTGCAGAATACTGAAAGTGTTGGCGATCAAAAAGGTTTGTGCCAGGTGTGTTCCCAGGATGTTGACAGTGGCTCAGAATGAAACAAGAAAAACGGTATGCAACGAACTTTTGGAACAATACTAGAATGGTGGAGATGAATTTCTTAGAAGAATTGTGACAGTTGATGAAACATGGTTCCATCATTTTTCACCAGAGATGAAGAGGCAATCAATGGAGTGGCATCGTGCAAATTCAGCCAAGAAAAAAATTCAAAACCACACCTTCTGCTGGAAAAGTTATGGCTACGGTGTTTTTCAATTCTGAAGGACCCTTGCTTGTGGAAATTATGCCAAGTGGAACCACTATAAATTCTGATGCATATGTGACGACACTGAATAAACTTCAAGCTCGACTGAGTCGTGTTCGACCACATCGGCAAAAGCAGGATGTTTTGCTGTTGCACGACAATGCACGGCCACCTGTCAGTCAAAAACCATGGAAGCGATCACAAAACTCGGATGGACAACACTGAAACAACCGCCTTACAGTCCTGACCTGGCTCCATGTGACTATCACCTCTTTGGGAAACTGAAAAGCTCTCTTCGTGGTACAAGGTTTGAAGATGATGACTCCTTTGTGCACGCTGCCAAACAGTGGCTCCAACAGGTTGGTCCAGAATTTTACCGTGCGGATATACAGGCGCTGGTTCCAAGATGGCGTAAGGCAGTAGAGATGGATGGAAATTATGTGGAGAAATGAAAACATTGTTCCTAAAGGATGTATCTACACACTGTAAGACTTTCAAACATGTAGAATAGAAGACCTACTTAAAAAAAATAGTGTGCATTTCTTTTGGAGTGACCCTCGTACATTCGAAGCTCCACCGTCCGAAAAGTGTTTCGAAGAACTGTGAAATGGTATGTCTAGTGCGGTCGCAGGCAGTCGCAGAGGAAGGCTGTCGTCACTTTGACCAAAATTTATAACATGGAACGCCAACAAGTTATACAATTAACAAATGTTATCCTCTTATGTGGAAATTAAAATGTGTTTTTTAACGGTTTATTCGGTATTCTCTTCCGCATATGCCTAAACATTTCGCCACAAACTTTCATTGTGCTGCGATTACTCGTTTTTCATGGGGGGAGGGGGGTGGGTCTCAAATGTAGCGAAAGTTTAATTATAACCACCCTGCAGTACGAAATTGGATCATCAGTCTCTGTTGTACTATATTCTATGTACAAACACTGTGAAATTCTCATTTATTATAGTTATATTGCTGCAGCTGTAACACTAAGCATAGATAAATGATTTGGCAGAAAGTCAGCTATTGTCCTTGTGTTACCTGACACAGTGCAATACACTCCTGACTGGTGCGCAAAACGTAAGGACGAAAGCAATTTTCTCATGATGTGTGGTGGGAGATGGGAACACGTAATGTACCCAGGAAATCTGCCTGACATGCTCGTTTTGATGGTCCAGAAGTTATGACATTGGAAGGCATACTGTTGCTTCGGCATCCTGATCTCCAAAGCTTTGAACACGGTACTCTCACCGGTCACCACTATCGTCACTCTCCAGTCCTTCCCCATGTGCGTCTTTTCAGGGGTGCATTCGACCTTTACTTCATTTTTATATATAGCAGGGCATAATCGCATCTAACTGGTCAGGTGGGCATGCTCTTCGAAAGAGAGGACATTCGGTGAATGTACCGGCCGTCACGTTCGTCCAACCCAAATCTCATCGAAACGTGTGAGATGCGTTAGGAAGACAAACTGCAGCATTTACACGTACATTAACGACCACCCAGCAGCTGTCTACCTTGTGGACAGCATGGGAATAAGCTGTAGAGCATGCACTGCCGTCCGTCTTGCTCACACATCCTATGAAGAACCATGTCCCAATGGTTATAACAAGTCACGGTTTCTTCGTGTAATTATTGTCTTTGAATGAACGCATCGTTTCTGCTCGTCTCATTGCGTATTTCTATCAGTTAAGCTCTGTACTGTACTCTAGTAGTTCTTTCTATGTATGGTCCAAGTTTTATAAAGCTATGTTCCTTTACAGTGACACACCAAGAGAAAGTTACTTTCGTCCTTGTGTTCTGCGCACCAATGTACATAACGGTAGTGTTAATGGGAGAACATGCCTGTCACCATAGCGAATGTATTTGAAGAGTTATCATGCTAAAGGAGCTAAGCACCAGTCATACATTGTTTTCCACTTCATTAGGTGTTATGTGAACACAGCTTTTACATACTAAAAGGGCTACTTACAATTATGGCTTACGTAGGTGCAACGAAGGCTGGTACATGGCATGAGACGCAACTCCTATGTCTTATTCATGCTACATAGGGTAAGTGCGTAATGTGTTACACGATTTGGCTATACTGGGTATAGAGGTTATACCACCGAGTCTCTGTAAACAACGATCGGAACGTTCTACCAGTCTTCAGTTCCCATACGGTATAAATACGCTTCTTGGTCACGGAACAATTCTAGAACTGCCTTGTGAACGTCGTTATCATTCTGAAATTCCTTTCCTCCAGATGTTATTTAACTTTTCCGAAAAGATGGAACACTCATGGTACGAGATCTGGACCTTGCAATCAGCATGACCCACGTCTGTGCGGCCTTGGTCAAATTGTAGGCAACATTTCTTTACGTCTGGACACGATATTTCATTTTGTCCACGTATCACCAGACATTTACGATGAATTTGTGTGCGATTTAGACGTTTTGCGCATAAGAATCATACTGTCCCGCTTACTTCAACTTCCGAGTTGCCGTGCCATTTCAGTCGTACTCTGTAATGCACTGTAATCCGCACCGCAGCAGAAATGTGTCTGCAGGAAGTCCGGAACGTCCACTGTCTTCTGCCAACGTGCCACTCTTGTTGCGCAGTGTTCTTAGCTTGGGGCGACACGTGTAACTTACTCCCTGAAGTTCCTACGTAGCAGCCTACAAGACCTTCAAGCAACGCCACACAAGATCAGCACCTAGTGGTCACGTGATTAGCGCTGCTGATTCTCGATTAAAAGCCCCCCGTTCGATTCCCGTCTGGGTGAGGGACTTCCTCCATTCGTGACTGGGTGTGTGTGTTGTCTTCATTACCATAGACGCCCAAATCACCGATGTGGCGCCAATAAAAAGACTTGCACCAGTGCCAGAATTCCAGAAAAGGGGAACTACGGCCACATATGCCATACGCACGCACCACACATGCCCTGGTAGGTATTTCTCTCCACTGAAAACATACGTTGTACCTGGTCAGGGGTGCCCTAAACTATTACCCTAAACGACATCAGCAAAATTGTGGAAATCAAACCTGCTTAAATGTGTTCCAGCCGAATTTAAACACTACTTTTGTTGTGGTCTTCAGTCCGAAGATAGGTTTCATTCAGCTCACTATGCTACTCTATCCGGTGCAAGTCCCTTCATCTGCGAATAACTACTGCAACCTACATCCTTCTGAATGTGCTTACTATATTAATCTCTTTGTCTTTCTCTACGATTGCCCCCCCCCTTCCCCGCCACCACACTTTCCTCCCCTACTAGATTGCTAGTCCCTTGATGTCTCAGAGTCATCCCTTATTCTAATCAGGTTTTGCCACAGATTTCTTTTCTCACCAGTTCTGTTCAGTACCTCCTCATTAATTACATGATCTACCCATGTAATCCTCAGCATTCTTCTTTAGCACCGCATTTAAAAAGCTTCTGTTCTTGTCTAAACTGTTTACCGTCCATGTTTCATTTCCATACATGACTACACTCCATACAAATGCTTTCAAAAATGACTTTTCGACACTTGAATCTATATTTGATGTCAACAAATCTTTCTTCTTCAGAAACGCTTTTCTTGCCCTTGCCTGTTTACATTTTATATCGCCTGTACTTCCGTCTTCATTAGTTAATTTTCTGCCCAAATAGCAAAACTCATCTACTACTTTAAGTGTCTCTTTTACTAATCTAATTCCCTGATTTAATTCGACTGCAATTCATTATCCTTGGTTTGCTTTCGTTGGTGTTCCTCTTATATCCCCCATTCAAGTCTTCCAAGTCATTTTCTGTCTCTGACAGAATCACAAAATCATCAGCATTCTACCTGAAGTTTAATTCGGATTCCAAATTTTTCTTTGGTTACCACCTTCAGAATATCAGAGTGTGTGTTACAGCCAACATTGTCAAAAGCATTTCTCTGTCTACAAATGCTATAAACGTAGGTTTGCCTTTCCTTAAAGTATATCTAAGAGAATTCATAGGTTCAGTATTGCCTCGCGTGCTCCTATATTTCTCAGCAACGAAAACTGACATTCCCCGAGGTCCGCTTCTATCAGTAATTTCTGTATATTACAAAGAATATGAGTGCTTCCTGAGAGATTCCAATGTATTACGTTGGTGCATGAGTTCGTAGTCTTTTTGTTTTGAACGTTGGTATTCCAGGCGCTGTGGACTTATTTATCGATGGGAACTTTCCATATGTGGTTCACTGTTGCTGTTTGTGTTTACGTATTGTCATTATAGATAAGGTGGATAGATCACGTAACTAATGAGGAGGTATTGAATAGGATTGGGGAGAAGAGAAGTTTGTGGCACAACTTGACTAGAAGAAGGGATCGGTTGGTAGGACATGTTTTGAGGCATCAAGGGATCACAAATTTAGCATTGGAGGGCAGTGTGGAGGGTAAAAATCGTAGAGGGAGACCGAGAGATGAGTACACTAAGCAGATTCAGAAGGATGTAGGTTGTAGTAGGTACTGGGAGATGAAGCAGCTTGCACAGGATAGAGTAGCATGGAGAGCTGCATCAAACCAGTCTCAGGACTGAAGACAACAACAACAACATTGTCATTATGCCATTTGGAGATAGTGAGAGGATCAGTGGATGCTAGAAAATGGAGTGCCAAGTGGAAAAATTGGAACATTTTTGACATATCTACATCTACATCGATACTCCGCAAGCCACCTGACGGTGTGTGGCGGAGGGTACCCTGAGTACCTCTATCGGTTCTCCCTTCTATTCCAGTCTCGTATTGTTCGTGGAAGGAGGATTTTCGGTATGCCTCTGTGTGGGCTCTAATCTCTCTGATATTATCGTCATGGTCTCTTCGCGAGATATACGTAGGAGGGAGCAAAATACTGCTTGACTCCTCGGTGAAGGTATGTTCTCGAAACTTTAACAAAAGCCCGCACCGAGCTACTGAGCGTCTCTCCTGCTGAGTTTTCCATTGGAGTTTAACATCTCCGTAACGCTTTCGCGATTACTAAATGATCCTGTAACGACGCGCGCTGCTCTCCGTTGGATCTTCTCTATCTCTTCTATCAACCCTATCTGGTACGGATCCCACACTGCTGAGCAGCATTCAAGCAGTGGGAGAACAAGCGTACTGTAACCTTCTTTCTTTGTTTTCGGATTGCATTTCCTTAGTATTCTTCCAATGAATCTCAGTCTGGTATCTGCTTTACCGACGATCAACTTTATATGATCATTTCATTTTAAATCAATCCTAATGCATACTCCCAGATAATTTATGGAATTAACTGCTTCCAGTTGCTGGCCTGCTATATTGTAGCTAAATGATAAGCGATCTTTCTTTTTATGTATTCGCAGCACGCTACACTTGTCTACGCTGAGATTCAATTGCCATTCCCTGCACCATGCGTAAATTCGCTGCAGATCCTCGTGCATTTCAGTTCGATTTTCCATTGATACAACCTCTCGATATACCACAGCATCATCCGCAAAAAGCCTCAGTGAACTTCCGATGTTAGCCACAAGATCATTTATGTATATTGTGAATAGCAACGGTCCTACGACATTCCCCACACCTGGAATAACTCTTACTTCGGAAGACTTCTCTCCATTGAGAATGACATGATCCGTTCTGTTATCTAGGAACTCTTCAATCCAATCACACAATTGGTCTGATAGTGCACATGATCTTACTTTGTTCATTAAACGACTGTGGGGAACTATATCGAACGCCTTGCGGAAGTCATGAAACACGGCATCTACCTGGGAACCCGTGTCTATGGCCCTCTGAGTCTCGTGGACGAATAGCGCGAGCTGGGTTTCACACGATCGTCTTTTTCGAAACCCATGCTGATTCCTACAGAGTAGATTTCTAGTCTTCAGTAAAGTCATTCTACTCGGACATAATACGTGTTCCAAAATTCTACAACTGATCGACGTTACAGATATAGTTCTATAGTTCTGCACATCTGTTCGACGTCCATTCTTGAAAACGGGGATGACCTGTGCCCTTTTACAATCCTTTGGAACGCTACGCTCTTCTAGAGACCTACGGTATCCAGCTGCAAGAAGGGGGGCAAGTTCCTTCTCGTACTCTGTGTAAAATCGTACTGGTATCCCATCAGGTCCAGCGGCCTTTTCCCTTTTGAGCGATTTTAATTGTTTCTCTATCCCTCTGTCGTCTATTTCGATATCTACCATTTTGTCATCTGTGCGACAGCCTAGATAAGGAACTACATTGGAGTCTTCCTCTGTTTGTGTTCAGTATACGGGTTACAGTAGCGAAGGCAGCCAGAAACATTTGCGCCGTGTATGGGGATAATGCCATTGGACAAAGCACGGCAAGAAAATGGTTTTCTCGTTTTGTGGGGAATCGTTTTGACATTAGTAACTCTCCACGTTCAAGAAGACGTTCGGGGTTTGTTGAAGATCGTTTAAACACATTAATCTACAATGATCCACGTCAGTGTACTCGAGAGCTTTCAAACGTGATGAAGCGTTATCATTCCACCATCGTATGACATTTGCATGCAATGGGGAAGGTCCAAAAATCAGATGTATTGGTGCAGCAGACTCTAAGCCAAAATTACAAAAATCAGCAGGTGGCCACACGTACATCTCTGCTTGCACACCATCACTTGACCGGTGAACAACACCGACCATTCCTATCCTGTATCGTTACTGGCGACAAGTAATATTGTCCTCGTGATAACATAAAGAAAAGAAAGGAGCGTTTGAGCCCACACACAGCAACAACTTCCCTTACGAAGTCCTTCACACATCCAAAAAAGTTAATGTTATGCATCTGGTGGAATGTCGACGGTGTGTTGTGCTACGAATTGCTTCCCTCAGGTGCAGCCAACATTGCTGAGATTTATTATCGACAACTGAGGCGTCCTTCAGACCCCATCCAAGAACAACGACCAGGAAGATTGCGTGACGTGATGCTACACCACGATTACTCCCGCTCGCATTCTGCTAGACTGACAGAAAACACTATACAGGAGTTGGTTTGGGAAGTTACTTCGCACCCACCTTATTCACTTGACCTTGCGCCTTCAGATTTTCGCCCTTTCCATTCTCTCTCGAACGATCTTCAAGGAACTTCTTTTCCGGATGAAAATGCGCTCTACACTTAGCTCCACATATTCTTCCCCCCGAGACCACGTGACTACTAAAGGCAGGAAATCTAAAAGTTACCCCAGCGTTGGTACTCTGTTGTAAATAGTGAAAGAGACTTTATCCACTAACATAGTACTGTTAATCCCATTATGTTTTAATGCCTGCTTTCGTTGACTAGCGTTTGTGTCTCTCTCTAATTAAAAATATTTCTTCACCGCTACTAGGCACAAGCTGGGTATAGCGCATTACGTGAGACGGCTGAACGAGATAAGTATTTCCAGCGTGTTGTTTTTACTCTTACGCTGACCACTGAATTGCTCACGGCAGCGATATATGGGAGCACTAGTAGCGAGCGCTGGCTGCTGGGTGGCTGTATTGTGCACGCTATCGGCTCGACGGGAGAATCGCAGCCGTTCTTTGTGCACCGCGCTGCTGTTTGCCGAGCCACGTACAACACCGGCAAAACCTACCGTCAACCCTTTATCATCAGGATATTGGTTTCGGGCCCAATCAAATTATTCGGATTCTCTACGGTTAAAGAGCATTCAGTGTCCGCTATAATGGCCACGCATCTCTCGGCTTAGAATTTTGTGACACGTCTGAAAAAGTTACTCCTCTCTAACGATATTACTGTCAACAGAACATCGAAAAAATGTAAGAACAAAAATGGGCTTTGGGGTACAGCATACCATTTGCGAAATATTTTGACTTCTTATAGGTAACAAATGGTTCAAATGGCTCTGAGCACTATGGGACTTAACTTCTGAGGCCATAAGTCCCCTAAAACTTAGAACTACTTTAACCTAACTAACCTAAGGACATCACACACATCCATGCCCTAGGCAGGATTCGAACCTGCGACCGTAGCGGTCGCGCGGTTCCAGACTGTAGCGCCTAGAACCGCTTGGACACTCCGGCCGGCTCTTATTGGTAACAATTAGGCATTTAGAGTGAAGCCGAACTGACATTAGACACCATGATTTTTCTTATAGTCACACATGGCGAACAACTACAGGTGATGGCTATAATCGTTCCTTCACCAGGACAAAACCAGTTTGAGTTACCGCTACATCTGTAATCTTCAATGTGAACGGATTGAACATGCGCCAAAGAACGCTTAACTCACTGAACGTGTATTCGGCGGGAGCAGGCTTGAAACCCCGACTGGTCATTATGATTTCGTTTTTCGATGGTGTCCCTGTATGGTATAATGTACATACCGGGTTGGTTCATTGAATAATTCACACGATTTCTGTTCCTCAGCTTATCGGCCGGCCGAAATGGCCGAGGGGTTCTAGGCTACGGTCGCAGGTTCGAATCCTGCTTCGGGCATGGATGTGTATGATGTCCTTAGGTTAGTTAGGTTTAAGTAGTTCTAAGTCTAGAGGACTGACGACCTCCGACGTTAAGTCCCATAGTGCTCAGAGCCATTTGAACCTCTGGTTATATAATTAGACCTAAAGATCTGGATCTGGTTGCTCATGTGCACAACTTTAGGCTAACATAGCTGTTATCAAGCTGTCGTACAATCATGTAATATGTTACCATACTGAATTTTCACTCTGCAGTGGGGTATGCGTTGATCTTAAACTTCCTGCCAGATTAAAACTGTATTCCGGACGGGGACGTGAAACTGGGACCTTTGTCTTTCGCGAAAAGTATGCTCACCTTTCGGGGTCCTCTCCCCTGATAGAAAGGTTATTGCAGATAGATGGCTTAACCACATCCTGTGGGATCTTTCCAGAATTTTGGCTCTGCAACGCAGTATGTGCTGAGTTGCAACTTCCTGGCAAATTAAAACTGTGTGCCGAACCGGGATACGAAACTGGGATCTTTGCCTTTCGCGAGCAGTTGTTCTACCCACTGAGTACGATTTAGGAGACGCCATCGTAGCTTCACGCTGTGAAGCCCGGAGGGAATGAGCTAAAATACTGCTGGAAGTATAACTGTGAGAGGGTGGGGGGGGGGGGGAGGGGGCTGTCGTAAATCGTGCTTAGATAGCTCAGTCAGTAAAGCAGTTGCCCAATAAAGGAAAAGGTCCGAGTTTCGAGTGCCAGCCGGGCACTCAGTTTTATGTGCTATGAAGTTTCATGTATCCCTTTGTGTACTCAGGTGTTGCGACTCTTACTGAGACCGAAATTTCTCCATCGACTCATATATATGAATGGGTTGAAGTCATCCCAGCATATAGAAGCCGTTATGTCGTTGTCAACTGACAGAACTCGTTGTAAATAGATGTGGGTATACACCATGAGCGGTGTAGCACCGGCACTGTTCATGATTTCTGTACGTGACTTGTTGCATAAGATCGGGAGACCCAAAGGCTATTAGCAAACGATGCTGTTCATTATATGAAATCCGATACACTATAAACGTTTAGCCAAATGCACTACACTGGTAGAGGATTGAGATTCAATTCAAGGGCTGCCAGTTGACCATCAACGTAATAAAAAACAAACAGGTAGAGGAAAGAATTTTGATTTCTTTAGGCTACTGATGGTCAATCACTGAGAATACCTGTAAAATATATATGAGTATTTGTCTAGACACATTTAAAATGTATCAACCACATTAAACTAGTTGCACGAACAGTAGGTGTCAAGTTGAAATTCGTTAGAAATATGCTGATGTAAATGACATACTTATGCAGCTTACAGAATCCCCATTCGAGCGATGCCTTATGTATTGTTGACGATCTGGGATACTTGCGAGGGAAGCCAAACGGAAAATGTTGACAATGTCTAATTAGGAGTTTTGTGTATTTTTCAGGTTCACTTAACTGCTAGAGCGTCACAGAAATTCCCATCGAAATGCACTGCCAGTTTGAATAGTGCCTTGTTAACAACTTGAGTCCATGGCTTCTTGAGGCCTGTGCTACAGTCTAAACCTAACATCATCTTGTAACAACTGAATTCGAGACCCATGTGACCAGGCCACGCTTTCCAGTCGTCTAGGCTCCAACCGATATTGTCACAGCGCAGGAAAGGCACTGCAGTCGATGTGCAGTTAGCAAAGCCACTAGAGTCGTGTGTGCCGTAGTCCATTAACGCCACATCTCGCCGCACTGTCCTAACGGATACGTTCGTCGTACGTCTCACACTGATTTCTGCGGTTATTTTCTGTAATGTTGCTTGTCTGCTAGCACTGACAACTCTACATGAACGCCGCTGCTCTCGGATTTTAAGTGAAGGGCGCCGCCCACTGCTTTTTTCGTGGTGAGATATAATGCCTAAGTTTGTTATTTTCAGCACACTCTTGTCACTGTGGATCTCGGAATCCTAAATTCCCTAGTGATTGCCAGAATGGAATTTCCCATGCGTCTAACTCCAACGACCATTCCGCGTTCACACTGTTAATTGCCGTCGTTCGGCGGCAATCACGGTGGAAGCCTTTTCGCAAGAATCACCTGAGTACAAATGACACTTCCTTCAATGCACGGCCGTTTTACACCTAGTGTACGCGATTCTACATGTGCATATCGCTACCCCATAACTTTTGTCACCTCAGTGAAGTTTCTCAAGCACAAGGTGCGTATTTCGTTACATAGGATATAGACACACCATCGATAACATCTGTGTAATGCGACTTCATAAAATGCTACAAACTTTGATAGAAACAAGATCTTATGTGAGGGACATACTTGCTAAAGAGTATTGCTGAATACCTGATAGAGGATTCACTGGACATGTCTGACACAGGCTCACGTCCGTGGTTAGTTCACTCTTGCTGCAGGATACGAATTATGGTGACCATCATCAGCTGTTTGCTTAGTGGTCAACACGAAAGAGCGCCGGCCGAAGTGGCCGTGCGGTTCTAGGCGCTGCAGTCTGGAACCGCGAGACCGCTACGGTCGCAGGTTCGAATCCTGCCTCGGGCATGGATGTGTGTGATGTCCTTAGGTTAGTTAGGTTCAACTAGTTCTAAGTTCTAGGGGACTAATGACCTCAGAAGTTGAGTCCCATAGTGCTCAGAGCCAACACAAAAGATGTGGCTCCTATAGCACTTTCATTCGCGGCCTGCTGCCAGGTATGTCATGTGTGGAGAATTTATGCTGTGAAAGGAGATGACAGTTGCATCAGAAAAGCAATATCAATTTCCTCATTTTAATACTAACTGTGTTTAGAAATTGAGAGCTAAGGTGAAAATTAAAAAAAAAATGTATAAACAAATCAAGAGAACTGCAGTTGTTGAAGTTATTAATTTTTAATATGACAGGCTTAAGCAGTGTTAGATGTGTTCTACTGTTATAAAGAGCAGCTACAAGTTCTAGAAATTTACAGGCAGAGGCAGTCATATTTCTCATACCATCGAGCGTATGTGTATCTGCCGCGTATACAGTGTACTGTACTTCAGGAAGCACTCTGTCCTCAGGCCACGAGTGGCCTAACGGGACCATCGGACCGCCGTGTCATCCTCAGGGAAGGATGCAGATAGGAGGGGGCGTGGGGTCAACACACCGCTCTCCCAGTCGTTATGATGGTATTCTTGACTGAAGCCGCTACTAATCGGTCGAGTAGCTCCTCAGTTGGGATCACGAGGCTGAGTGCACCCCGAAAAATGGCAATAGCGCATGGCTGCCTAGATGGTCACCCATCAAAGTGCCGACAACGCCCGACAGCCGTTAACTTCGGTGATCTCACGGGAACCGGTGTATCCACTGCGGCAAGGCCGTTGCCGTACTTTAGCAAGCCGCACACATAAAAGTTTAAAGACTTTATTTGTGGTAACCTGGACGTACGCTCAGACTTCAGAGCGACAAATATTTCAATTTAATGCAGTTCACTCGCTGGTTCAATGCTTTCTTGTGAGTTGGAGATATTTCCTTCTGCTCCTGCGGTCCCTTTACAGGATACTTCATCTGGCTCCGCTATCCGACAGGTAGCGCCACGCTGATACCGTAAGAAGACTAACTGCTTACACTACCATAGTTGCGGGCTTTTCATTCTACCGGAACATAAAGTTGCAGCTAACGAAAGTTGCATTCGATTTAAAACTGCATTATAAAATCCAACAAATGGCTCTGAGCACTATGGGACTTAACTGCTGAGGTCATCAGTCCCCTAGAACTTACAACTACTTAAACCTAACTTACCTATGGACATCACACACATCCATGCCCGAGAGAGGATTCGAACCTGCGACCGTAGTGGGCGCATGGTTCCAGACTGTAGCGCCTAGTACCGCTCGGCCATAAAATCCGACAATGGCATTAGAACATTGCTTTACATGTATCAGTACATGATCTTTTTCTTTTCGGGAGTTCCTCCCAATTTTTCAGATCAGTAGATACTGGTCACTCACCGGCTCTCAGTGCTATCTGCCATTCTTGCCACCGCATCACCATTTAGTCTAAGACTAAAAGCAAGGAAAGACAGAAAATCAAAGTTTAACTTCCCATAGCCAAGGATTTCATTCGGTACGGGGCGCATACAACGAATGGAAAAGTATGTGTTAGGACTTTCGCAAACTACGAAGAAATAAAATCTGGATGACTGGAGGCTCCTGTCGTACACGAGTCCAATTGTGTAAACTACTGTATTTGTCTGAGTACTGTTATTTTTATTGGTGCGTTTATGTGTTTTAACTATCTGAGTGTTGGGTTAATGAGGCAGAGGTGAAGCAGTCTGATATTTGCCTGGACAGATCTCGGAACTCGCCCAAATAAACAGTCTTGGCTGCCATTGTACGACAGTAACGGTCATTAATCTGGCGCGCCAATGCGATTCGTGTCTTTTTCAACCCCCCGGTCTCGTAACCTAGCGCGCATCCTTGGGTTCTTTGCGTCCTTCTACTTGTTCTACTGTTCTTTCACGCAGTCACTCATCTAATATTTGTCTTGTAATGTTGTAACCGTTACACGTGACTATTACGCAGTATCGAACATCATTCCTTTCCTTTTCTGCACTTCAATCCTATTCCCCAACATGAGTAAGCCTTTAGAAGCCACTGTCGCTACCCGAACCTCAGTATCATTCACCGTATCCATTGGCTCAACATTCTGTGCATGCAAGCTAAAATCATGGCTCAACGCTATATAAGCTGTCACGTGTTCGACATGCAACTTGACTGGAACCACTTGTATCCGAATGCCTCGCCTTAATGAGGTAGGATTTGTAGAGCGGACGCAGTGTGGCTCATATTTAGATCCAGGGTGGAGATGATTCCAGCTATCCGATTAATAGAAACAGTTCTGTGCATGAATGTAAAAAGACGATAGTGTTTCCTGGCGTCAACCATACAGCTCAAAACACTTGCGAGATCAGTAAAGAAATCCTGAAATATCCAAATGAGAATATTGTGCCAGGAGCGGTTTGGAGGACAACAACTGAATATAACATTATAAAGAAGTAAGAAGAAACAGGCTGTCCTTTCATCTTCATATGTCAACAGGTCGTGCCCAGAAATACTCGAGATATGAATTTCAGTGCCAGCGGTTCTAGGCGCTTCAGTCTGGAACCGAGCGACCGCTACGGTCGCAGGTTCGAATCCTGCCTGGGCATGGATGTGTGTGTTGTCCTTAGGTTAGTTAGGTTTAAGTATTCTACGTTCTAGGGGACTGATGACCTCAGATGTTAAGTCCCATAGTGCTCAGAGCCATTTCAACCATTTTTCTTTTGGATTTCAGTGACGGTTTGTTTTTGTTGTTTGTTTTCATTTTGAAACGAGCGAAGGTACGTCTCACGTACGTAACTGAGTCTGACCTGTACCATATTGGTAAGAAAGAAGCTTATCATTCTAAATATACCACTGAATCCTTGCAGCCCGTAATGTCACGACTGAGGATTCGCTCTAAAACAATCGGAGACTTCCCAAAACGAGAGAAGTATCTCTTGCTCACAGCCCATCCAAATAGGTTACAAATACCTCGCAGCAGCAGCATACTTTGGAAACAGCAACAGTACTCCGAATTGGAACCCAAAGGTATTATATGAAAATGTATAAACTAAAATTTAGCCTGAATAAAAAATTCTTTGACAGCAGACAGTAAACCCGAAAGTAAAATTATAATATGCAGTATTCCACTAAACACATTCCCTAATTACCCCGTCCCTTCTCCTTAACAACACATAAGTCAAAAAAGAAAACAATTAATAATGTCATTTATCAGCTATATTAGTTAGTTACATTAATAACAGGAGCTGCAGACCAACAAATTTACAAATTGAACACCAAATGTCTCAGAATCCAGTGTGAA
The DNA here is from genome assembly GCF_023897955.1 of Schistocerca gregaria. NCBI lineage: Eukaryota > Metazoa > Arthropoda > Insecta > Orthoptera > Acrididae > Schistocerca > Schistocerca gregaria. The sequence goes on along the minus strand of NC_064931.1, from coordinate 766,675,469 downwards.
CCATTTTGTGAGTATAATAATTATAATACTTGACATTGTACCGGTAAAAGGGATGTTGTGCACATACACCAAAGTATTTGATAAATAATTTCAGTTGATCCATTCGTTTGCTTGTTAAGGAGGAGGAGGAGGAGATTAGTGTTTAACGTCCCTTCGACAACGAGGTCATTAGAGACGGAGCGCAAGCTCGGGTGAGGGAAGGATGGGGAAGGAAATCGGCCGTGCCCTTTCAAAGGAACCATCCCGGAATTTGCCTCAAGCGACTTAGGGAAATCACGGAAAACCTAAATCAGGATGGCCGGAGACGGGATTGATCTGTAGTCCTCCCGAATGCGAGTCCAGTGTGCTAACCACTGCGCCACTTCGCTCGGTTGGTTTGTTAAAAACACCCATTTGAGCATGTGTAGGCTACTGAAATTTTTTTTTTTACAAGACAGTTTCAGTGATCTGTATCAGTGCATCGCTTAACAGCTTACTGAAATACCTATAGCACCATGTGTTTCCTTTAAGAGTAAAGTGAAACTTTATGTTGTCCACATCAACTTGAAATAGCATAAATCATCTTCCCATTAGCCAACCATGATACAACAATGTCTCAGTGTCAACACCGTTAAACGACTATCAAAATTGTTTCATGATTATCTTTGCCCGTAGAAGTAAACATTCATAAATTTGAGTTATCTGGCTCTACTTATTGTCTATTATACTGAACCACCTTTAACAAAAAACTATTATTCTTCAAACACAGAAATTCTTATAGGTTGATTCTGTGTACATATCTTACAATAAAAAGAAGACTTTCGATACAACATTTAAATTATATTTTTATTTTTCCTGACAAATAGGTAAAATTATGCTGCAATACACGTAATTATCTATGATATTACGCTTGATTTCAGTTGAACTTTCACTGTTCTACCTTTACACTTTCTACCTACAGATAATGTACAAATGACTTTTGTGTGATACAACGTTCATAAACTATTCATTAACTTCATAAATGAAGAAAAAAATCACTGCAGAATGATTGCCTGCAAGCAATGGAACGATCAAATATACATATTGGTGCCGTATAGCCACTAATTATTCATGAGTGGGTACCTAATTAAGTTGACTGTAAATGAGATGTGGGCAGAGCACAAATTATGGAGTCTGTTTCAAAGTCTTTGCATCAAATGTCTGGGGCTGACACATCACATCATGGAGAGTAACTTTTGTTATAGATGAAGTGTTTGGCGATTCTTTGCAGAGACACTAGGTTGCATTTTGTGTTGGTTAGTCCTTAAGAGATGGCAGACCACAGGCACTTTGTGGCGTTCATATGCCTTATGTGTTGTCTGTAATCCATTCATTTGCTCTGTATGAAAGAGGCTAGGCCCAGCAAAATTAAAATTCCTCATTGGCTTTTAAAATATCTTTGTCCACGTAGAGACACTCATTCTTAAGTTTTCTCGTTGAAGATTACTCTATAAATGTACTGGGGTAGATAGTATGCAATGCACCTGGTTAGTAGACCCTGCTAGATAAGTGAAGTGTTATTCTCTGAAAGTAGTGAAACCTGAAGGACGCCTAGTGCTGCTGGGAAGCATCAAGAAATTTTTTTCTCTAATACAATTTGTTCCTCACGATGTGATCTATCAGCCCTAGACGTCTGACGCAAAACGCTTGGAACACCCTGTATACTTCGATTAAAATGACATTGTGAATGAAGTTACAGAGATTTGAGTGGTAGCAGCCAGGCTCACTCTACAAAAATTCTTCCATGATCTTGGCATGCTCTCTATGGTGTGGGCACAATCAAGGTCTTGCAGAAAGGGCAGGATACATTGGGTAGAGTAACTCAGGACACTCTCCACCAAACTAATGCCTATGAAGTTATTATATTCTACCAACATTAGCATTGGCATGACTGTAAACCTACGACTGATCTTGCTCATTCTGTCTTCAGCACATGTTGATTCCATACAAATCGAACACAGTGTTTAGACTGTGGATTACAGCTCGTGGGAACCATATAATGCGTGTGAAATGACCTAGTGCTGAATGAGATGTGATATCAGATGGCGTGCAGCTCGTAGCAAGGTGAACGTGTGCAAGGCTCTGCTGCTGGTCTTATCTGTGTTTTCTTAGGAGATGAAAAACTTCTTAGCCAAGACTCAAGAGTCTTGTGGCTCCATAGTAGGCATGACATGTGATCATATAGATGTAATGTTGCACTGACGTGTGTACATAGTAATTTTAGCTTTTACTTTTGACATGCCAAGACATCATTCATCTCATATGTTGTGCATCTGGAGATTTAATGGAAAGGTTTTGTGAACATCTGGCCCCAGATGTTGAAACGTCCCCTTAGAAGAATTATACACGACTGGTCTATATGAAACGTCCCCTTTGAACAATTATACAAGACTGTGCTTAAACTGACACACAATATTTTTAGCGCAACGCAATCTGACTTTCAAAAATCCCTACGAAAGAATGGCCCTGACTAACATTAACCTATACGTTTCACAAATCCCTTGCCTCACAAAAATCTTCCTTACTCAAGCTACTGCAATACAGCGAGCGCCACTGCTGCCAGCTAAATAAAAGATTCAAACTACTGAAGGCACTAACTACTGATAGGCATAGTTAGCAAATGAAAGATTTTAATAGAGAACAAACAATGTATTTACCTCACTAGTCATAATATATATAGTAGTTCATGACACCAATTCTTACAAATTTCAAAACTCCGCCATCTCTCTCCCCACGTCCACCACTGCTGGCGGCTCACCTCCAACTGCGCAACGCTACGCGCTGTTAGCATCCAGCTGCCGCTGCCCAACACTACAATGGCAGACAACAATGCAAACCAGCCACAGACTGCACACAGCACAGCCAGTGATTTTCTTACAGAGCGCTACGTGGCGGCGGCGTTACCAATAAAAAAACTTAAACAGCCTACTTACAATGTTTATAATAACCTGTACGAAGATCTAATGATGGTAACATAGTTTTACCAAAACTGGTCATCCACAATACTATGTTTCATTGCGATCTTGGCTAAGAAGTTTTTCTTCTTCTGAGAAAGTAAATACAGATCGTCCCTTCATACTCAGGAGGAGTAAACTAATTACTTGTGTAAAACTTCCTGGGAGATTAAAACTGTGTGCTGGACCAAGACCTGAACTCGGAACCTTGGCTGCGAAAGGCAAAAGTCCCGAGTTCGAGTCTCGGTCCGGCACACAGTTTTAATCTGCTAGGAAGTTTCCTATCAGCGCACACTCCGCTGCAGGGTGAAAATCTCATTCTAATTACTTGTGTTTTTGCTGCTTGTAGTTCTTCTAGAGCAGTTATTGCATGGGGAGGTTGAGAAGCCAGTGGTCAGGGACACACAGCAACAGTAGCATTTGCATGCATTTGGTCGACCTGCTCGTGAAGTTCACGTCTGAAGTGAAAACTGTATCTGCAGAAAACATGATCCCATACATGCGGTGATACAGGGCGAGCAGCAATCAGGTGTCAGTAGCATGAGCTTGTGGACTCGCGTGACTGCACAGCTAGTTGTGTTTATAATTATTCTCACGATAGTGTTTGTGCAGGAGTGGTGTGTCTATGCAAATGGGTATGCAGTGGTGGGCTGTGCATAGCAGGCCGTAGCATGGGCGTGTCTGTGGCTGTGCAGCTAGTCGTACAAATGTGCTGAGAATTGTGCATGTGCAGGACTGGAGTGCCGGCTTGGATAGAGGCGCAGCTGTGGGCAGTGAGCAGCGGGGGCGCGCATGGCTGTGTGTCTGGTCATGTTTCTAATTGTGCCAACGATTGTGATTGCGCAGAAGTGGTGTGCCGGCGCGGATGGATGCGCAGCGGCGGGCGGCGCGCAGCTGGCTGTAGCATGGGCGCGCGCGTGGCCATGCTGCTGGTCGTGGCGCTGGCGGCGGCGCAGAAGCCCAGCCTGGGTGCGAGCCGCCGGCGCGACGTGTACATCGCCGGGTTCTTCCCGTACGGCCGCCACGTGCCCGAGAGCCGCGTCGGCCGCGGCGTCATGCCATCTGTCATGCTCGCCGTCGATCATATCAACGAGAGCCCCACCGTACTGCGCAACTATATGCTGCACATGTACTGGAACGACACAGAGGTCAGTCAATCAGCAATAAGTCTCTTCCTTCCCTTCCTACGGTGCTATGTCCTAAGTACTCATTCTACAAGTACTTTTAATGTCACTGTTATGTCACGGGCGTCAGTTTCAGGTGACTGGTAAAGTAATTTATCTTCTTATACACATCAAATGCTTATAATTGCTAACGGCCACGTAAGTTTCTTATCCGTCTTGCGGATACCCTTGAGTTGCACAGTACTCCACGAAATCTACACAGCTAGGCTTTCCCAATGAACCACTATAGCCTGGATCTGAGCCAGAGCAATAATCAGGTTCGGTACCTTATAAAATATGACACAAGTGTCAGACTGAATTTCATATCAAAGAGGACCTCTGTATCCATTACCGATTTTGAGACATTCATTCTGAAATCATTGCGTGTTCCTAAGAAATACTACGAAGTAAATTTCCTGGAAAACTATGTGGTTTACGTAAAAAAAATATATATGTTCTGTTCCTCATCAGCATACTCTGGTGAAGTATCCTTACTTGGATATCATTATACTAGTTAGTTACATATATCCAGGAAAGCACGCGAGGGGTGATCTATTTAAACTGACTAGGTAAATGCTGCATTCCATCGCAGTGGACCTCGACTCGTATCGTAATCCCATATTGAATTTTGTATGTATTCTCGTCACAGCTTCAAAAATTGAATTCCAGTCATTATTTGTGCCTTTCGTCTAAAATATGACACATTATCATCGTCCCTGGGATTAAATCGATGCTTAGAAACTCTTGGGTTAGATACCAGCGCGTATTTCACTTATTTGCAGCTGTCTAACTTTCACGACGTTCTCCTCTTTTTATTATTTTTTCTACCCAACGTTTTAGGACATTCGAAAACAGAACACTGTGCTAAAAGGTTATGCTTCAAATTATTGATTTCAGATATCGCATCGTTGCTTTACATCATATTTTATACTTCCCTGAACATAAGGAAATAAGTGTGTTTCACTAATTTTTGGCATAGGTACGAGGTTTAACATCTTCCTGGAATCTAGAGTTGTAAAGCTACAGTCTTGGTATAACTCCAGATTCTTTGGACAAATTGTCGCGAATGTGTTATTTGCGTAGGCGTTTTAAAATTAGAATAATTACTGTCACAGTTGACTTCAACCACATTAACTCGATTTCAGGTGTAATGACAATTCGATGTGAATCAGAATCATGAATATTACAAGATGCTACAAGTGATTCCCCAGTTATGAAGGGTATTACTCAGCGTCAGACACACAGATACTTCGGTGAATAACTTTCTTGTTTTGATATTTGTGATGATATTTCTTATGATATTTGTGATGTTAACGCATAAACTATAGTAAACAATTAACTTCCTTGTGTAGGAAAGGAAAAATTTTACGTGGTACATAGTCTTTGTTTCAAAATTGAGATACTTTAAGTGAGTTTTTGCATAAATATTTAAATTTTGTTTCGAATCATCAAACACGTTCTTTAAAAAAATATTCTGAGGACAGAGCTTTTTACGCAGCTGGTTTGTTAAGAAAGTAGATTTTATTGCACTGAGAGTACGATGAACTTTGACCGGGAAATATAAGATTCAGTGTATTCAGTGTAAACGATGGTACTACTCTCAGCGTTAGGATGTTTATTGTACGACTCTTAATTTTATAGGTTTGAGTATGTGTTTATTACTTACGAATTCAGAGGTAACAACCGTGAAAATAGAATAAAAAGACAAACTAAACGCAGATGAGCAGGGGCAATTCTTCAAAATGCTTAACAGAAGGAGGCAGATATTTCTGCTTCCAGTTTTCCATTTCTCGCTTGGAAACTAGAGAAAAGATTAAGTCCTGTGAATAGAGTTTGCTTTTTCCTTTTTTGACTATAGAAATGAGTTACCAAAGAACTAAAACATTTTTCCTGTTTAAGCGCTATGAGCAAAAGTGCAAATGCGTGAACTTCAACTTCATATTATCCCTTTCGTAAAACATCTTATGGAATATATTCCTTCATGCTTCATAGTGTATCTCAGTAATTTCTTTAAATATAATCACTAAAATATGCCGTAATGATGCCTTAAAAAGCTGCCATCGCATACCCTTGAAATTTGCATCAGTCCTGATGCACTTGCAGAGAAAAAAGTAGTTTAGTTCCTTGGTAACTCATTTCTGTATTCAAAACAGAAAAAGCAAACCCTTTTCACCGGAACTGACTCGTCCTCTAGATTCAAACCGATAATCTGAAAACATAAAACAGTAATTTTTGCCGCCTTCTGTTAAGGGCTTTGAAGAACGGCTCCTGATCATCTGCGTTTAGTTTGTCTGTTTCCCTATTTTCACAGCTGTTACCCATGAATTCGTAATTAAGAAACGTTTACTCTCAGATGTGACACTGTGAGCGTTCGAATTGGAATATATTAAGTCTTTTAGCTTCTGTAAGAAACATTTGGTCATGTTGTAGTACCACAGCTATTCCCCAACTGCTCCTTCGTCAATAAAGGCTGTTACTTCCTCACAATTGGAGTTATAATTTATAGGTTAAAGATTTTATATCCTGATGGAGGTTGTAAGCTGTAAATCCTGCTATTAACAGCCCTATGTGAAAACTTTACCTTCTTCCTATCAACTACTGTATCTTTTAAGCTATGAAGGTAAATGTACACCCTTTAGAGCTGGCTCCAATGTAGAGCGAAAACATCTGTTGCATTATTAACAGTTACATCACGTGGAACAAATATTACTGCGAACTTCAAGTTTTCCTCGGAAGAGAAGGTTATGTTCTCTGAGTTTCCCTCTAAAGATGTATGAGTGAAACAGGTCCTGGGTTTCTGTAAGTGAAAGAGCGGTCATATATTCGTGAATTATCTGTTGAATGCTAGTATCAAAAAAGGCTGTCTGGTGCTAACAAAGGAAAGGATCCGGTGCACATGTCTGTGACTGGACACAACTTCTAAGGAATTATTCGTACTCCACTTAGATATTGCTTGTCTACCCTCGCCTTATTCTTAGGAGTGGGCTGATGCTATTTACTGAACTTATGCAGACTGATCTCGACACAGAGCTACTAGCAGACATGCCTCTAAGTTAGAACGTCTGGCAGGAGGACAGTAACAGCAGCAAGAAGAGTGACGACGAACCGTAATGAATTTTTAGCGACGCGGCCAAATCAGTTCTGAAAAAGGGACTCAAATGGAAGTGAGTGTATGGCGTCAGTGGCAGGCAGTTTCCAGGCGGGAGGTTCGGCCGCCAAATACATGTCTTATTGAGGGCGACGCCACACTGGGCAACTTGCGCGTCGACAATCGGGATGAAATGATAATGAGGGCAGCACAACATCCAGTACTTGCGGGGAGAAAATCTCCTTCCCCAGCCCGGAATCGAACTCGGGCCCCCATGCATGGCAATCCAACGCGCTGACCATTCAGCTAATGGGATGGTTCAATTTCCACCATCGCCAATGACAATTCCTGAGAAATATGTCAAGAAACGTGCGGCGCATTCACCACCACCGCTCTACCAGATACGAACATCATTCGAGAACTTTGGAATGATCCTGAAAAACCTATTCTAACTGCGCACAAAGGAAATGTCACTGTACTATTTGCGCTGTCAGGGTGCTGTCGCAGAATGGGCAGCCTACTCGGAGACCCAGCATGGATAAAATTGTAGGAAGACACGAAGAGTGAAGAACAAGGCCACTGCCGAAAGAAATCGTTAAGAAGCTTCGACCACGTACTGCTGCACCACCAAGGCTCTATGGCTTACGTAATTTTCACAAACCACAAACAAGTTGTTCTCTACGTCCAATCGTCTCCTTATTCACCAGAGTGCCGCTTGCTGATTCCCTCAAGTTGATCAGGGAGCAAGTTAGCCCGACAATGAGTAATCTCTTTGAATTTGTCCTCATATTAACATTCTTTCTCTTCAGTGGAGACTATTATGAACAATCGGATGGCGTCGCCATGGGATGCCCTCTGTCATCGATCTGGCAAACTTGTTTATGTAGGGTTTCGAAGAGAAAGCTCTGGAAACAGCTGCATTGAAGCCTAGCTGCTTTTACAGATATGCTGATGACACATGTGTTGTATAGCCACATAGTAGCGAAAACTTTCAGAAGCTCCTTCAACATCTGAGCTCTCGGCACCCCAGAATCAAATTCAGCATGGGGGTGGCGCTGTCAGCTGCCATCATCCTTCACAGCGTGATGGTGCACTGCGCACACTGGTGCACAGAGCCTGTGCAATATCGGGCGGAGAAAGAGTACAAAAGGAGATTAACCACCTTGAGGATGTATTCAAGAAGATCGGAATGGCAGGAGACAAATCCGGCGTGCATTCAGGCAGAAGTTACAGGCCTAGCAAATAGAATATGACGCAAAAGCTTATCTGCAGTACTCTGGCCACGTATCCAATAAAATCGGCAGAATACTTGCTCTACCTAATATTAAATGAGTTTTCCGCCCATCCTCTGAAAACGCGTGCGCTATTAGATACGGTGAAAGACGACTTGGAGCTATGTAAACCGGGTGTTCACCGTATTCCATGTAAATGGGTAAGGCATACATCTGGCAGACTGTGCGAGCAATCGAAAAAACATTCAAAGAACACAGAAGACACACAGAACTTAAGCAAACAACATAATCTGCTTTTGCGGAATATTGTATGGCTACTGGGGACTCAGTGAAGTATGAACAAACGGACTTCTTAAGACAGACCTTGTCGTTTTGGGACTGTGTTCTGAAACACGTCGACAGGCTGATCAACAGAGATAGTAGCTACGCACCAAACAAAGTTTGGGACCTAGTGCTCAGTCAACTATTATCGCAATGTCGGCCGAGAACCCCTTCCAGCCGGCCGCAGTGGCCGCGCGGTTTTAGGTGCTATAGTCTGGAACCACGTGCCCGCTATGGTCGCAGGTTCGAATCCTGCTCAGGCATGGATGTGTGTGATGTCCTTAGGTTAGTTAGGTTTAAGTAGTTCTAAGATCTAGGGGACTGGTGACCACAGTAGTTCAGTCCCATAGTGCTCAGTTCCATTTGACCCATTTTTTTAACTACTTCCGTGCACGACGGTGGCTACAGCAGCACTGAGGGACCGGGGTCCCCATAGCTTTCGGCGATGGCATCTGCCACCACTCGACCCCACACACCGTGTGACCGGGTAGTGGGGGCAGAGATGGGGAGCAATCGCAGTATTAAAGAGGGGGAATGTAGCGAAGGTGCCCATTCACCACATCACCCAAGGACAATTCGTATAAATATGGTTTTCCTTTTCTTCCGCACAGGAACGACAGGAACAGCATTTTCATGCTTACACTGCTCAACATGTCTAGCAAGGACAGCTCTCCAATGAAGCGTCAGCGTGACAAGGCACTCGTTCTACAGCTATCGCTTGAAGATGAATGGAAAGGTACGCTGTTGAAGTATCATATTACGAAGACGACTGCATCCGGCGGGATATCCGACACAAGTACAAAGAAAGCTAAAACAATTTATCTAATGCCTCAAAATCTACCTCATAGAGCAACAGCTGATTACAACTCAGTTGTGAATCCGAGTACAAACACACCACAATGCGTCTGTGGACGCCAAATAGAAATTTTAGTGTAATAACTGACGAAGAGAAAAGTTAATGAAATGGTGTAAATCTGTAGCCTTGTCACGGTGTAAACTTTTCAGGAAGAAGGTAAATGCGTCTTGCTACGAACTGTAAATAAATAGTAGAAATCGTGAAATGTAAAAGAGAGACAAAAGACAGAAATCCGATACAGTAAGTCTCATGTCATATCCTTTCTTGGTCAATTTCCTGAATTTTTCTACAAGGACATCAGTCTTGATCGATAGAATTACCAAAGCCAATGTCTTTTGAAAACTTTGTCTTCGTTCGAATAAATGTCGTAATAGACAAATGACCTCAGTGGGACGCTTCCATAATCTTACACTTGTCCTGGCAAGCGAAGACTGCTTCATATGAGAATAGCAATTAAAATCATTCGCCACCTATGAACTCTGTCATGCATTACAGAGTCAGGTGACCCTTCAGGGTGAAGTGTGTACCGTGTACCAGCGTTCTTTAGTGAGGTACATAGATGGAAGTTGTCATTTGTGTACGTTTTATTCAACTAAGCACATGCAATGTGACATCTTAATGCAATAGAAGTTGAACCAAAAAGGATAGATTTTGCGTCTTGTTGCTGCAGATGACAATGTCGCTACATCTGTCATCCATAAATTGTGGACACGCTACAGGGAGATAGATTTGTACACACGATGAGTTGGGCAAGGTCGCCAACGCATTACAACGCCGTTTGAAGCCGATATTCGGCCATCTCTTCGTTACGGCGTCACAGAGATACTACCAGAACACTAAAGGGAGTTCTTAGAAGCGCAACTGGAGCTGCTTTGCCTAATACTACTGTAATGAACACGTTTTGAGAAAAGACCGTACGACCCAAACGTCCTGTTCGAGTACCCCGATCGACACAACATCTAGCAACAACCCATCAGTTTTACCTGTCCCATGTCAACTGGCAACTTTGTTAGTGGTGAAACGTGTTAGTGATAGGCGTGTACAGATATCCTCTGTCGCGAGGTGATTGACGTGTTCATGCGCGGAGACCTATGACGAGCGGTGCCTCCCAGATGATCTCCAGGAAATCGACAGATTTCCAATGTTATGTGATGTGGGGAAGCATCAGAGTTGTCAGTTCAAAAAATGGTTCAAATGGCTCTGAGCACTACGGGACTTAACTTCTGAGGTCATCAGTCCCCTAGAACGTAGAACTACTTAAACCTAACTAACCTAAGGACATCACACACATCCACGCCCGAGGCAGAATTCGAACCTTCGACCGGAGAGGTCGCTCGGCTCCAGACTGTAGCGCCTAGAACGGCACGGCCACTCCGGCCGGCCTGTTGTAAGTCATACATATCTTGTCCGTAGTCGCCTTACGGCCAAGCAGTAAATTGCACAGGTCCTGTTGACCATATGATTCACGTTGCATACGATGGTGGCTCTGAATTCCTTCTAGTATCAGGGGCCATGTGCAGGGCGACAGCAGGGATGTCTTGCGAAGGCCGGACATTGAGATAAAGCAACGGCCAGCAGTGACTCCCGACCTAAATGCCATCATGCGTATGTGGAACAGGCTTTATGGACGTGTTCATGGTCGTCCTGTTCCACTACAGACTCTCCAAGAACTCTCATGGACTCTCATTGAAGAATGGGAACGGATACCATAGGGTCACCTCCGTAGGCTTATACAGAGCATGCCACGTAGGTATCAAGCAGCGATAAACGCTCACGGACGATATGCACGGTACTGAAGCTCTCAAAGTCCAACGAAAAGCAGCCACGGTGGCGGTATTTATGACTATTTCCACTTTGTTTTCGAGTACTGTCGGACATTTCAGTTATTTTTATGCAAACAATCGAGGATGTAATGATATTTAATGGTGTACTTAACTTGTTAAAGATAAAGGTATAATTTGACAACATATCTAGTCCTCAATTATTTCTCAATGGAGTATGTTCCCCTAATTTTTTTTAAGAAGTGCAGCTCTCCACTACTGTGACTGACGGGAACAGGTGTGGAATTCTTTGTACGTTATAAATTTTGATTTCCAATGTAGACAAATAATCAACCGAAGTCACTGAGCTACGTGATGTGGCAAGTCTGTAAATCCTGCATTCTAAATGTTCTAAGTGTCATTACTTGTTATAAACACTGTCTTCTAGGTACAGCTAAACACTCTGAATACACAAGTCTGACATATGCTCACCTCAGTCATAGCGCGACGACTGTCCACTCGTAGCAGAAGTACAACTCGAACTGTACTCGAGGAGAAACTGCTGCGGTTGTCCCTTGCGGCAGTATTTCATTACTGCTGTGCAGCGGTGGTGTCTCGCAACTCCCGGGAGGCGCGGCTAAAGCCTCGTCTGGATTGGCGCTGCTGAGGACGCTTCGTGGACATGCAGCGTCTTTGGGGTTGTCGACTGTTGGTGTGACGTTATCGATTATCGACAACACCGCACTAACAATAACTACGAAAGGAAACTACTTGAAAAATTCTCGATTTGTATAGTATTACCAAACAACGCGAATTTCATAGCACTTGATGTTTTAATACTGGGCGGCCAAAATAAACTGGCCAGGGACTTCGGCACAAAATACCAGACTTTATTGTATGCAACGGCTGTTCTAAACAGGTTTTTCTGGTGCATAATGGCACAGTTTCTGTAAGTTCAGATGTTCAGATAAGCTGACCCAGACCTCATTTGAAGGAATGAAAAATTTAGAATACAAATGTTCTGATATCATTTCGTTCAGAAAGCACCTGTAGAAGTGAATGCCGCAGCAAGGTCTGGAGGCACTAACTAATGCACAAACGACTCTTTGAGAGCATGTAGGTGCTTGGCTGGAAGCGATATGTTACATAGCTAATACTTTCTAGTTTTCGAACTCTTTTCGTGGCGTTTTCTAGTGGCCTTCTTGTTGTACAGGTAACGTTCTCACGAATTTCCCGAAAATCTTTTATCACTAGCTTCATTTCGGCTGCTCTACAATTTCCCAGTTTTTGGCGATCATGAAGGTTGTGGAGAATACTGAAAGTAACTCAGAACATCAAATGAGCGGAACTATGAACGACAACTTTCGCCACGTGCTGCTTGTTGTATTTCGTTCTCAATTCTCGTGCTAATAACTAAATCTATTGCACATGATATCGATAAAAATCCAGTTTTCATGCTCGGATTTTTCAAATCCCTTATGATTTCCTAACTTCAGCTGCTCGGTCCAATATCAGATTAATAAGTACTGGATGACCTAGCAGTTGTTTCATTAATCGGCCGTTTCCCTGCTGTCAATTTTCATATACTTCCTTCCTCAATAATTCTTCTTAGCATCTCCCTATTTCGTATTTTATCAGACCACTTACGAAATCATTAATGAATTTTCAGAGATACTCTAATTAAGAAAGCTTTAGATAATGATTAAAACGATCAAAGTTGCTTACAACTTCTATAGAACAGTTTGGCTGGCAAGTGAGCAAGTGAATTTGGAGAAGACTTCATGAAACAAAGTAGGAAGGAACATGTCAATAATTACAGTCCACGCAAGAGACTTTACGCATACTTCTCAAATTTAAGTTTTCCATGGTTCACTCACAAGTTAATCAAACATAAAAATCTGAAGTGTCAATGAACAAAATCTTACAAGAGCTGCAAATCATAGTCTTGTGTTGATATTATCAACTTGATACATAATTACATTAGTTTCAGATCCGATTTATTTAATGCACTCTGTGATCAAAAGTATCCGAACCCTCCCTCAAAAAAACATACTTTTTTTCATATTAGGTGCATTGTGCTGCCTTCTACTGCCAGGTACTCCATTTCAGCGACCTCTGTAGTCATTAGACATCGTGAGAGAGCCTAATGGGGCGCTCCGCTGAACTCACGGACTTCGAACGTGGTCAGGTGATTGGTGTCACTTGTGTCACACGTCTGTACGCAATCAATGACGTGCAATGTTTCAAAGTATTTCAGATCGTCCGAGTTAGACGATGGTTAACAGTTTACGAAGAACACCTCTGTTAATAAATGTCGTGCGATTAGGGCCTCCCGTCGGGTAGACCGTTCGCCGGGTGCAAGTCTTTCGATTTGACGCCACTTCGGCGACTTGCACGTCGACGTGGATGAAATAATTATGATTAGGACAACACAACACCCAGTCCCTGAGCGGAGAAAATCGCCGACCCAGCCGGGAATCGAACCCGGACCCTTAGCATTTACATTCGTCGCGCTGATCACTCAGCTACCGGGGGCAGACAGATGTTCAAACTTAACTGCTAAGGTCATCAGTTACTAAGCTTTCACAGTACTTAACCTAAATTATCCTAAGGACAAACACACACACATCCCCGAGGGAGGACTCGAACCTCCTCTGGGAACAGCCGCACAGTCCATGACTGCAGCGACTTGACATGAAGTCCATGAATGGCTGCAGATGGTCTCCAAGTAGTCGAAAATAATCATTTCCGGTCAATGATCGGTTCAGTTGGACCAGAGGACCCAGTCCATTCCACGTAAAACACGGCCCGCTCTGTTATGGAGCCAACATCGGCTTGTACAGTGCCTTGTTGACAACTGAGGTCCATGGTTTTGCGGGACCTGCACCAAACTCTAACACTACCAACAACTTTTACCAACTGAAATCGGGACTCATCTGACCAGGGCACGGTTTTCCAGTCGTCTAGGGTGCAACCGATGCGGTCACGAGCGCAGATGATGTCTTGCTGTTAGCAAAGACACTCATTTCAGTCGTCTGCTGCTGTAGTGCACTAATGCGAAATTTCGACGCACTCTTCTTATGAATTCCTTTGTCGCAGGTTCCACATTGATTTCTGCGGTAATTTCAGACATTGTTGCTTGCCTGTTAGCACTAACAACTCCATGCCATCGCCGCTGCTCTCTGTCGTTAAATGATGGTCGTCGGCCACTGCGGTGTCCGTGGTGAGAGATAACGCTCGAAATGTGGTATTCTCGGCACCCTTCTGACACTGTGCTCTCGGAATATTGAATTCCCCTACGATTTCCGAAATAGAATGTCCCATGCGTCTAGCTTCAACTACCTTTCAACGTTAAGAGTCAGTTAATACCAGTCATGTGGCCACAATCACGTCGAAGTCCTTTTCAAATGGATCCACATGACAGCTCCGCCAATGCACTGCCCTTTATATCTTGTGTACGCGATACTACCGCCATGTGTGTGTGTGTGTGTGTGTCGTTATCGCGTGTCTTGGTACGAATTCAGTGTATACAGGGTGAGTAAGGAGGAAAGGTACATGCCTTGAGGGGTGATAGTATTAGTGATTCTGAACAAAAAACTTCAGATGAACGTAAACGCTATTCCGAATGGTTTCCGAGATAGAACAGATTTGGTATCACTTTTGCAAGTTCTTCTTGAATAATTCGAAAACCACACCCTCCAGCGAAAACGTACCTCATTACAAAATTAAACTACATTAAATTTCGTACAAAAAAGGTCCTATCCATTTTTTTTCTCCAGAACTAATGGTTTGTGCGAAGAGAGCGCGACAATATTGAAAAACTCGTTCGACGCGCATGCGGTGTAGCTTACGTAGTTTTTGTAGGTCAACTTGAGGGAGCATATTGAGATAGCAAGTAGAGACGGACAAGTTGATACGGAACACTTGTGGTCTGTCAAGTCAGGAAACTATTTCTAATTGGCCTACAAGTTGCAGCGCATGCGCGTCGAGCAAGTTTTTCAACGTTCTCGTGCACTCTTCGCACAAACCATTATTTCTACAGAAAAAATAAATAGGAATTTTTTTTGTAGGAAATTTAATATAGTTTAATTTTGTACTGCAACACGTTTTCGCTGAAGAGTGCGGTTTTCGAGTTATTCAAGAAAAACGTACAAAAGTGATATTAAATGTGTTCTATCCCGGAAACCATTCGGAATAGGGCATACGGACGTATGAAGTTTCTAGTTCAGAACCACTAATATCATCACCCCTCAAAGCGTGTACATTTCCTCCTGACTCTCCCTGTATGTGTATGTATTTATGTATGCTCCACATCTCCTCCTAAACCACTGGACTGATTTCAGTCAAAGTTGGCACAGACTTTACTTACTCTCTGGAAAAAATCGCTGTGAGGGTAAAAACAACGTACCTATCAAAGTGGTGGGTGAGGGTTTGTGGCCGACGACTCACAAATAGCCGGACTTCATGCCTTCAGTATTTGCGAATGAGAGCACTTAGTGGCTTGCAACACACGTCACGCATAATTTCAAACCATCACGAATATCTCGTTGACAATCCGACGGAATGTTGAATGGAAGAAAGTTTATCGCTTACCACATTCTCGCTGCTTATACAGTAAAACTTCCGCGTAAGGCATGACAGTTTAGTTTATTACATCTTCGCTACTGGCTGCATTCGTTACACGCTTTGCAGACAATATTCACATATGCTGGTGAATGTACCTGCGAAATTATATCATTGTACGACACTTAGTTATAGGAGATATGACGTTATAAACAACGAAATGCGTGAAGAACTGCTGCATGTCGCATGATATTAAATTCTTTACTTCTTTGCTACTATCTCAATTTGCAACATATTTCGCAGACAGTATCCACATATGACGCAATTTATATATATATCTAATATATATCTTTGTTCGACACAAGTTTAACAGATAAGACTGCATAAACATGTCAAAAATAAACTTCAGGGGAAAATTCGCCAGAGGTACAAGTTAAAGACGTTTAGAAATATGAGTGAAGTATGTTAAATCACTAGGGGTAAGATAGATACTTCTTACAGGAAAATTAAAGAGACTTTTGGAGAAAAGAGAAACACTTCTATGAATATCAAGCTCTCAGATGGAAATCCCGTTCCAAGCAAAGAAGGGAAAGCAGTAAGATGAAGGAATATATAGAGGGTTTATACAAGGGCGATGTTCTTGAGGACAATATTATGGAAGTGGAAAATAATGTAGACGAAGATGAAATGGGAGATACGATACTGCGTGAAGAGTTTGACAGAGCACTGAAAGACCTGAGTCAAAAAAAGGCCCCGGGAGTAGAAAACATTCCATTAGAACTACTGACGGCCTTGGGAGAGCCAGTCCTCATGAAACTCTGCCATCTGGTGAGAAAGATGTATGAGACACGCGAAATACCCTCGGACTTCAAGAAGAAGAATATAATAATTCCAATCCCAAGGAAAGCAAGTGCTGACAGATGTGAAAATTACCGAACAGTCAGTTTAATAAGTCACGACTGCAAAATACTAACGCGAATTCTTTACAGACGAATGGAAAAACTGGTAGAAGCCGACCTCGGGGAAGATCAGTCTGGATTCCGTAGAAATGTTGGAACATGTGAGGCAATACTGATTCTACGACTTATCTTAGAAGCTAGATTAAGGAAAGACAAACCTACGTTTCTAGCATTTGTAGATTTAGAGAAAGTTTTTGACAATGTTGACTGGAATACTCTCTTTCCAATTCTGAAGGTGGCAGGGGTAAAATACAGGGAGCGAAAGGCTATTTACAATTTGTACAGAAAGCAGATGGCAGTTATAAGAGTCGAGGGAAATGAAAGGGAAGCAGTGGTTGGGAAGGGAGCGAGACAGGGTTATAGCCCCTCCCAGATGTTATTCAATCTGTATATTGAGCAAGCAGTGAAGGAAACAAAAGAAAAATTCGAAGTAGGTATTAAAATCCATGGAGAAGAAATAAAAACTTTGAGGTTCGCCGATGATATTGTAATTCTGTCAGAGACAGCAAAGGACTTAGAAGAGCAGTTGAACGGAATGGATAGTGTCTTGAAAGAAGAATATAAGATGAACATCAACAAAAGCAAAACGAGGATAATGGAATGTAGTCAAATTAAGTCGGGTGATGCTGAGGGAATTTGATTAGGAAATGAGACCCTTAAAGTTGCAAAGGAGTTTTGCTATTTGGGGAGCAAAATAACTGATGATGGTCGAAGTAGAGAGGATATAAAATGTAGACTGGCAATGGCAAGGAATGCGTTTCTGAAGAAGAGAAATTTGTTAACATCGAGTATAGATTTAATTGTCAGGAAGCGTTTCTGAAAGTATTTGTATGGAGCGTAGCCATGTATGGAAGTGAAACATGGACGATAACTAGTTTGGACAAGATGCGAATAGAAGCTTTCGAAATGTTGTGCTTCAGAAGAATGCTGAAGATTAGATGGGTAGATCATATAACTAATGAGGAGGTATTGAATAGGATTGGGGAGAAGAGAAGTTTGAGGCACAACTTGACCTGAAGAAGGGATCGGTTGGTAGGACATGTTCTGAGGCATCAAGGGATCATCAATTTAGTATTGGAGGGCAGCGTGGAGTGTAAAAATCGTAGAGGGAGATCAAGAGATGAATACACTAAGCAGATTCAGAAGGATGTAGGTTGCAGTAGCATGGAGAGCTGCATCAAACTAGTCTTAGGACTGAAGACCACAACAACAACATCATGTTAAATGTATGTGATATGTTTATGACATGTGTGTATGCGGGTAAAGCTGCAGATAAGAAACTACTCCTAAACCTCCGGATCGATCCCAACCAAGCTTGCTACAAACAATTTTCTTCACATCTATAAAGACGTACTGTGGGGGAGATTTGGTTACGATCATTTCGTATTTATTACAGAATTTAGAAGTAAAAATTGTAAATAAATAAATTAAATATCTATCATTAAAAGGCACAAAACACGCAGAAAGAATCGTGAAAGGCACAATGTAAAATAAAGACATAATGACAGGTCACTTTGGTGTGGTCAACAGAGGCCGTAGTCCTAAAAAGTGTCTTATTCTCCTACTATAAATATATTTAATAACAGTTATTCCATTTTTGTCGTTTCTGTTCTTAGAGCTCTGATGATGATTGCTTAGCATTCCAAATTATACAACTTTGTCAATATATTTAGTGTTAAGAAAACCATCTCAATAAAAATATAAGTGATTAAACTAGATTCAGTGCTCCAACTGACAGTGTCAGAGTTCATTAAATTAGAGTAAAGGCTCTGATAATTATGGGCTATGGAAGTAAGAGTAACTGGATAAATTAGATAGAGTGCTCCAACACACAGCGTCACATTTTATGAAATTACTGTACGAGCTCCGATGATCATGAGCTAGTGAGATAAGGCTCTTCACAGGAGCACGATCGACCACCTACCTCCCCCCCCGCACACATTCTCAGTCTCTCCTACATAAAATACGTAGTTTCCATTAACGCCGATGAGTACCTGATGTTAAAGTGTTCGAAACACTACAGGTCTCTTTGAGCCCTTTGAATGTAATTGATACGTCAGATCAAATCCTGTAATACAACATTTTGTCAAAGCAGCAGTTACAACGATTTGCAGGCCTTTAATTTTCAGAGCACTTTCACAGTGGCATCTTTTGTTAGCAAACGACAGGCCACGACACACGTGACATAATCTCATTCGTTCAGTCCACTAACATAAAAGCTCACATCGAGTGGTTGTACCGATAGGAAATTATTTAACCTAGTGAATATTTGTGACACTTTAAAATTTTGTGCCGGCCGGTGTGGCCGTGCGGTTCTAGGCGCTTCAGTCTGGAACCGCGTGACCGCTGCGGTCGCAGGTTCGAATCCTGCCTCGGCGATGGATGTGTGTGATGTCCTTAGGTTTCAGTAGTTCTAAGTTCTAGGGTACTGATGACCACAGATGTTCAGTCCCATAGTGCTCAAAGCCATTTAAAATTTTGTACTGAACTGGGCGACTAAATCTGATCGCTATCGTTTGCTGGCACGATGCAAACACTTGTGCTACCCACGGAACCACGGGATCCTCGCGTAATAACTCAAATATTGAACTTGCACTTGTTTTCCTCCATTTGACTTACAGTATTCCTGCGCCCGACTATAAGCAGTCCAAGAACAGTGGGATTGATAATTCTATGCACTTGTGTTTCATTTTTTTTGTGATTTCTGCATGTGGACGCAAGGAGCATTTTCACTGAACCATAGCATACCAGTTGACGCTACAAATGTATGATAGCAAAGTGAAACGTTCTCGTGAGACACCTCGATGAAGTTGAGTTCAATGCCATTTTGTTTTTGTTTCACTAGTACACGTGTTGTTATCACCATTGGTCTGTGAAGGAGGTTTGGACACACTCCTCTGCAATAAGAGTCAGTACATTAATCACAAGCTCTACCGTGTTCCGTAACCATTAATGAGAAGCTAGTTTTCACACTTGTTTGTGGACACCACACAACAATACAGTAACAATCTTGCGCAACGTCAGTCGTTCGCTGAAAACATACCTTACTCTTCTTACTATACTCCTGTTAATTTCACACACCTCATATTGTCCTATACCATAGTGTGCGCTTTATCGACTTTTTTTATACGTGATTGCAGTTTATTACCTCATTCACCTACAGTAGATCGTCTTCACTAGGATGACCACGTTTGGCTCAAATGGCTCTGAGCACTATTGGACTTAACATCTGAGGTCGTCAGTCCCCTAGAACTTAGAACTACTTGAACGTAACTAACCTAAGGACGTAACACACATCCATGCCCGAGGCAGGATTCGAACCTGCGACCGTAGCGGTCTCGCGGTTCCAGACTGAAGCGCCTAGAGCCGCTCGGCCACACCGTCCTGCAGCACTTTTGGTTTCAGAAACCTATTTCTTAACACTTGAAAATGAAATTCTCTCTACAGCTATTAACACGCGACTACTAAGACTTAGCACCCCGCAGAGCCACGTGTAATTTAATTTTGACAAGTAATGATCATAAAAAGTCCATTGGCACCTCGAGAAACCTTCTGAACATTGGTATGACCAAGGGTTAGCTCCGAAACCGTAGATAAGTATTTAGTGGATATTGGGAAAATCTCCCGCTCTCCCTGCTCCTCCACTAAAAAGAAGAAAAAAAACATATGGGTGCTGACAAACGAGTACCGTAGCTACCTTGCAGTACGGAACATTTTCTGGAATCCCCGCTGATGATTGCACCCGTACAATGATTTCAGTTATGAATTCACCAATAAGTTCTTAAAGGATTGTACTCTGGAGCGAATAATATCTTTGCCAACTACCAGTTGGTAAAAAGCTACGTTGCAACTTGGGCTGTACAAGGATAGAACCACATATGATTCCAGAAGAAAATTAAATGTAAAACCCTTAAGCAAACTAGCCACTGCAGGGAATTCTGTTTGGCAGGTGTGTCAAACGAAATGCCAAGGTGTGGTTTTCGAATGCCATGGTTCACAGCTGCCAGTCACCTGTCAGGATGTTAGAGGCTGAACTCTACCATAGTTTCGATATGATTTGAGAAATACAATCCTTTTGTGAATAAGCCCCATCACTTTACCAGAAATCCTTAGTCAACTGCATACGTCATATTTCAGCAAGCCAATACGCGGCCGCATGTAGTGACGAATGCGCAAGCCTCCAAAGTTGGAAGGGAGCCACAGCGTCCATGTTGCACAGTACATTAGTTGGTGAATTCATCGAATGACTCGTACGTCACGGTCCTTCAATAACCACTTTTGAGGCTCGTACAGAAACCACACACGGGGAGATTTCTAGGAAAGTACCTAGATTCCTGTTGATTCCACGACGTTTACTGGTTCTGAGTGCAGCGTGTGAGTTCAAGTACTGAAAGGCGGCTGTCATGCACAGTGCTGTAATCCTAATTATGAGCACAACCACCGCCGCCACCATCATTATCATCAAGGCTTCGGTCTTCTTAGAACTGTCCCATCTTCAAGTATTTCAAAATTGGTTTTTCTATCTTTCCTTCCGTCCTCTACCACGTTTCCCTACGGAAATATGTTACGTGCCATTCATTTAGTACGATTCAACCATTATATTTTAATGCTTAATTTCCTTACAGCATACTCTTGACACTTAATCAAAGTCTTATATCTTCAATTAGGGTGCTATCAACTCTTGTGTATCGTAGAACTGGACCATAGAAACCACATTTCTGGTACCTAGATCTTATGTTTATTTATCTTTCAATGTCTACCTTTCTGCTTCGTAAGAAATTGTAGGGACGTCCATGGTTCTATGCAATTTTATTACTGACTGAACACTGGATTTGTCATCTAATGTCCTTTCAATTATTCCGTATATCTATTTTATCGATAGTGTCACTGGAATTGTCTAAACTTAAACTGCAACTAAAGATACAAAAAATATTGACCTGTTATACAGGTTTGTCTCCTACTAAGATATATGTGTTGTCAATTGTTTCCCGGCGATTGCTTGAACCTTATTTTCAATTAGAGATATTCCTA
The DNA here is from genome assembly GCF_023897955.1 of Schistocerca gregaria. Classification (NCBI taxonomy): domain Eukaryota; kingdom Metazoa; phylum Arthropoda; class Insecta; order Orthoptera; family Acrididae; genus Schistocerca; species Schistocerca gregaria. The sequence goes on along the minus strand of NC_064931.1, from coordinate 766,653,524 downwards.
AATTTTACATTTTTTTGTTATAAGTGCATTGCCAAGATTCAAATTTGTCAGTCAGCTACTGATTCTGTTGTAATTACTTGGTCATTTGCAACGAGCAAGTTCATCTTCAGTAGCCGTATGTTATATTTAAGAACCAAGGACTTTTCTCAGTTATGAATGGTGTCATCTATTTAAAATTTAAGTAAAGCACGTGATACAGGACAGCCTTCTCTGCAACCGTGGTCTACAGTTATTTGCTTGCTTTCTTGACCATTACCTCGAGTTGAGTGTTAACAGAGCTTAGCAGATGAGCTGAGAATTCTTTCTTTTTCTGTAATTTCATATAAGTTATGTCTAACAATACTGTCCAGAACTTTAATCTATGATTTTACAAATGTAGGGTTGCTAATTTCTTAAATTTTCAATTAGTTGCTTCATACTAAATGTAATGTATCTTCATATTGAGAAATTTAATAGCTTCTTGTTTAACAAAGCATTTAGTCATCTTGTTAATATCTTCGCATACATCTCCGCAACAAGTTTCATGTCAATGTTGTGTATCATTCTTGATGCTGCATTTCTTACAGTTATTAGTGTAGTTGTCATAGCCAGTGCTGTGAGAGTATTGGTAAAATTAATGGTAGAAGAAGCAGTAGAGTCCTCAGCTCGTATTCCATCGACGACTGTACTCAGGAAAAACTAATAAATGTTTTGTTATCTATAAAAGCATGCAGCACTTCTTTCTAACGAAGATTCGGTGATTATTACTCCTGCTAGTGAATGTTGCTATTAAATGACGTAATATTCTACTTATATTGCAATCTGCTATAAATCCATGTGAGGAACTCTTCGACAAAATGGAAACTTCCTTGAGAGCAACGAATCCGCTAGGCGGGCACAGCTATCGATTTGGTGACCAATTTAACATAAGTAGTTCCCGGTTCCAAGTACTCACGTGTTCATAAGGAAGTTGATATCGGTCGCCACATTCACTTCGTTCGAAGAAATAAGAGAAGATTACAGTAGTCGAGGAGTAGTTCTAAAGCGTATATTTTCTCGGAATATTTACATCTAAATAATCAGAAAACTCTAGAGACTTGAGACGTACATGCGCTAAGTAATATGTTGTGGCAACAGCTTTCAGTGCTGAGAGAACAGAATCTCGCAACCGAATTTTGTTTCTATTCTCGAATGGCATTGCTGTCAGTATCGGCTTTATGTGAGATCCACCACTGGTAATCAAGTACTGTTCGGGTAGTTACTTAAACCTTTAGAGGTTTGTGGCATTATCTCACGACAATAACTATCGTCTCTAGATGATTGACACTGAGTTATATTAAAGCCATAATTAGTTGGTTTAGTAGTTGTGAAATGTATTCACGTGGTTTCGAGATGTATATTATCTCTCACCCATATTCATTCATTGTCAAATATCCAAATCTTAAAGGAACATCGTGAGAGTGTGAATGGTTCGGAGATGGAAGTAGTAGTTCATCGAAGGGTAGAAATTTTGCGAAATGAGAAAGCAATGGGCGGTAGTCTCTTGTGAAAGACGAATTTTTCAACGCCAGGGAATTGAAGATTAAGGAGAATCTGATAGCGTATTCTTCACAAATTTATAGGTTGTGTCTACACGACACTGTATCGGACAGATAGACCTTCTGGAAATCGCAAGCTTCTTGGATATTACATACACTAAAAGAAGTCGTTTGTAAACGACCTCTTGGAGCTGAGGGCGATGAATTTTTTAATCGCACTGTGACCAACGTAAAAAATGGGTTTCCATCATATTACGTGAAGAAAACTACGGTGCTTGGGGATGCACTGCCTCAGCAATGAAAACCAAAAATAGATCGGTTCTGACCTCATAGAACCTACTACGCCCAAAGCTTTGAGACGGTTATGCTGTACTGCTGATCGACTTCTTGTGGCCTACGCCAATCAACGCGAACACATACTTCAGCAATAAACAATTTACGCCAGACAGCCTATTCAGAGCGGCTTGGCGTGCTGAGTCGTCCAGTTGTTTTCCCACACAGCAATGCTCGCTGCTGCAGATCAGTGACGCGTTACAGGCTTTCCTGCTTCTGTCTACCTATACTTACGGCAGAACCAGGAAGAAAACTCACTAAAATGGTTACTCTGGAGGGAAAAGAGGGTGCTCTATAGCCAGCTGGCTATACTTGAATACAGAGAAAAAATCCAGGAATGTGTACGGCCACAAGGAAACTGCGGCCTTGGTTTACAGCAAGTACAGCGGCCTTAGTTTACGTCATGTAGTGCAAGTAATCCTTTCTGTGTTACAAATTAACTAAAAAAAAGAGTTTGAGCTAAAATGCAACAAACTAGCAATAGTACGTGTCACCATACAATCTTGCTGGTATATGTGTACAAGGAAACTGAGGCTGCTGTTTACAGCAAGTACAGCAGTCTTAGTTTACGTCATGTAGTGCAAATAATGCTTTCTCTGTTACAGCTTAACCAACAAAACGAGTGTCGTTTCAACACAGTGCTATAAAACGCTTTCTTAAAGTCTAAAGTCAACAAGCGTATTTGCATTTCACTTTTAAATATTCAATAAATTCCAGCTTACAACGTGCTTGCTCATATCTTAGGGGTATGGGAATCTACCCAAACCTATGTAAAGGATCAGTAATAGGTTCATACAACTCTCTTATACAAAATTGTAACGTCACTTTAGAAATAAAAATTAGAAAGATTTGGTTGAAGATCGTCTTCATAAAGTAGAGTTACATACCAATTTGAAATTCGTCTAAAGCTGCAACCTAGTAGTCACTTATATCATGGTCGTTAAGTGATCCATTAAATATTTAGTATAAAAGGAATATAAAAGTCATTACAATCATTACGAATATCTGTTAACATCATAGTAATGTAATGAAAATCAACATGATATGGCTTATTTAGCCAGGTACATGTAATAAAACTTACAAACGTCCTCTATTGACGTAAAATCTCATACAAAACGAACAATGTAGCTCAAATTGCGTTGTGCGTTTTGCAGAAAGATGATAAAACAATCTGCAAATATACCTAGACTTTAAGGCTACAAATTGAAAATTGATTTACTTCTTTAGTGGTAAATAGATATAACATTGGATAGTACCAACAAAATGGAAGACAAAACAATCCGCCAATAATAATAAGTTATGTTCTTACATACTACTTTACCAAGTGGTGTCTTTTTAAAGGCAGGTTACAATTTCCATATTGGATTCCTCCTGCATCGTGGCGTCTCTTGGCCCTAAACAGAAGATCGTCGAAGATGTGACGTGATGTAACGAATTTGTATAATACATGTGTATAGCCCTATTAAGGATCATTTGCGTAGGTTTTGGTGGATCGCTTCACCACTAAGATATGAGCAAGCGCGATCTAAGTGGCCATTCATTGAATATTTCGAAGTGATAAGAAAATATGCTTGTTGATTTTACATTAAAAAAAAGAGTTTTAAACTGCTGTATTGAAATGAAACTCTGTTAGTTAATTTGTTACATAGAGGGAGTTTGCAATACATGACTGCTGTACTTGCCGTAAGCAACGGCCTCGGTTTTCTTCTGCCTATACACCAGTAAGATTGTATGGTGACATGTACTGCAGCGACTTTGTAACACAAATTGCATGTTGATCAGGATGGATAATGTTTTTGGGTTACATGATTTTTTACTTATTGTTCTATGTAAAGTAAATTAATTCTGATTCAGTAATTTTCTTGTATTTTAGTACTGAAGATGGTTATTTATAACCGAAATCTAGATACACGAGAGTAATAAAAACTAATGGGATTAGGACTGATTGATTTGTGCATCTTCTTTCTTCTGGTCTACAATCACTGAGCACAACAGTCCCTTGTAGAATAAACCTGGCTATGATCCAGTCAGACAACTTCCTCTCATTTACTTCACCAAATGATACCTCGATGCTGAAAGGCCAGCATACCCCATAATGAAACACGTAGTTTTGTAGTCTTTGTAGACATTCTAAGGGGATTTCAGAGTCCCTTGGTAATAGTTCAACGTGGACTCTGAACCAAGGTGCAACGTGACATGTTTCACATTGATATAGTGTTGTCGGGTATGGTAGAAGCCTTAAGTGACAGAAAAAAGCCTTTTGACTCATGGGGGATAGAACCCAGGACTTTTTTTATTTGTATCCCATATCGTGCCTAATGAGCTAGCAAGCTACCAATAACATTTTCAACACCAGAAAGAAAATTGCTTTCTGTTCCGGAATTTTTAGGAACTCTGTTTCTACCTGATCTAATAATTACACCACTTTCAGTAAGTGACATACAAGAGGACGATAAAAATTTGCATGTTCCATTGTGAAGTGAACCGAGAAGAAGTCTGTCACCTGGTTTCAAACACAGTTCTGTTCCAGCGACCGTTTATATCGATCTGTCGTCAGAGGGAATACTTACTGGTTTTACAGATAAAGGACGTGATAAATAATGAAGATATGGTTGTTTTATAGGTCGGTATATCTGTCACAGACCTATTCATAATGAAGCAGACATTCGGACCCTTCTAAAGCACCGCAATCAGAGGATCATTTGTCACAGCTCGTCCAGCGTCAAATGGCCATCACGATCGCAGCTAACAACAGCGAGCCACACAATCTCACGTCGTAGTGCGTAATTTATGTGAAGAACGGAACAATGTTTGTGTTTGGATTCGAGTGACTGTTAGATTTAAATTTCGTTATCGAGTGGAGGGGTGACTTTAATGTGTGACATGTCCTGCTAGTTACATTCGATAAGTTTGGAGCAACTTTTACAGTACCTTCGGGCACTTTGAACTGCTAATAAAATAATTATGGTACATAAAGCACTGATGGAGAGTTAAAATTGTATGTCTTCTTTGGCTTTCATTTACGAGAAAATTTGAAAGCGAATTAGAGTAACATTTTATTTTGACACATTTACAGCAACTTAATGTTAGCAACACTCAATAGTACATGTACTAAACAACGAGCGCCTAAAATTACTGGACAGATAGTAGCTTTGGCCTGTCTTCATGTCCTACTCCATCGTATGCAATGCACAGATTAGCAGGTGACCATTGAAAAAAAACGTTCTCACAGCACCAGAATGACACGATGTACGCTAGCTGACAGAGTTTCAAAACCATAATGATCCTTCTTGAAGCGTTTGAAGAAAATTTAATCATAATTTTACTGTGTGTTATTTAAACTGCAAACGTAACACTAGCATATAAACAAAATTTTAGACTGAAACAACAAATTTACTGTTACCAGTCACTGTTTATTTATCTCCAAGACGCGTTTTGAAGGTTTAAACCTCCATCATTAAGTGGATTTATATTTTTAGAGTGACATACGTGTGTGTTGTATCACGAACTTGTGGCGCCATCTACTGGAGAACAAAAACGTTATTTAGGAACATGAATTTGGGATTTTGGTTTTTACTAAATACTAAACGTATATCTAACAGTAAAAATAGAAGTGAAATAGGATACCTCCAGTGGTCACAGGTTCCTTTAACAGTCGTAACACATCATATGTATGCACTTGAGTCCGAAGCCGAGTGACTGCTACGGTCGCAGGTTCGAAACCTGCCTCGGGCATGGATGTGTGTGATGTCCTTAGGTTAGTTAGGTTTAAGTAGTTGTAAGTTCTAGGGGACTGATGACCTGAAATGTTAAGTCCCATAGTGCTCAGAGCCATTTGAACCATCATATGTAAACCAACATTTCGCAAAAAAAAAGAACATTTAGCAAAAGAAAAAAGTACCACAAATTACAATGAATGTACATCATAGCAACATTCCAGAATAAGTTTTAAAATATTGTAGAGATCTTTTCTTGAGATGCTGAACACATGTACTTTGTGATATAAAGGACTAGATGTAGCTGAAGCGGTTTGGTTCAAATGGCTCTGAGCACTATGGGACTTAACATCTATGGTCATCAGTCCCCTAGACCTTAGAACTACTTAAACCTAACTAACCTAAGGACGTCACACAACACCCAGCCATCACGAGGCAGAGAAAATCCCTGACCCCGCCGGGAATAAAACCCGGGAACCCGGGCGTGGGGAGCGAGAACGCTACCGCACGACCACGAGATGCGGGCTGAAGCGGTTTATTAATACCTAAGATGACTACTCATAGTCGTGTTTGCCCTACATACAAGGTTGTCTGTGGCGTGTCTACTTTGCTTACTTTTCCTCTGTTAACTCGTATGGGGTTATATGGTTCAAATGGCTCTGAGCACTATGGGACTTAACATCTATGGTCATCAGTCCCCTGAACTTAGAACTACTTAAACCTAACTAACCTAAGGACAACACACAACACCCAGCCATCATGAGGCAGAGAAAATCCCTGACCCCGCCGGGAATGGAACCCGGGAACGCGGGCGCGGGAAGCGAGAACGCTACCGCACGACCACGAGATGCGGGCGTATGGGGTTATATTTTGGAGCAACTCTGTACAATCACAAAGAATATTCTAAGATCAGGAAAGGGCGGTCAGAATTATCTGCGGTGTCAGTTCGCGAACTATCTGCGGGTCATTGTTCAGATGTCTCGGAATTCTAGCTCTGCCATCCCTGCACACATTTTCCTCATGACAATTGTTGTTGACAGTATTGACTCATTTCAGAGGAAACTGCAACATCCATTGAGTGAACACTTTACAGAAAATGCGATACGATCTTGGAAACCACCTCCTTAAGCTTCGTACAGGAAGATGTGCTCTATCAAGGTTTCGTTGTCACTAGGCTCCCAGCAGAACCGCGAATAAATAATCGAAAAAAAAAGAAACTTTCAGAGAATTCCTTGTGGCTCACTCCTACTCTTTACACGAATTTCTCGCAATAGTTGGGAACTTTTCTCTTCAAAGTTCTATTTATTCGTATACTCTCCCACAATTTTCTTCGTGGTTTACAAGGGCTATTCGAAAAGTAAGGTCGGATCCGTCGCGAAATAGAAACCACAGAAAAAATCAAAAATGTTTTCATATGCTACAGTTTGCTACACCTTCCATCTAATTCTCTACATAGTTGCCGCTCGGATTTAGACACTTATCGCAGCGTTGTACCAACTTTCCAATACCCTCGTCATAGAAGGCAGCCGCTTGTGCGGTCCGCTACTTCTCTTCGCTGGTGTGCTGTTCGTTGCCTCTGACAAAATGTGTTCTTCGTAGCCAGCGGTTCGTGCGAGCAGAGGTGAACATCAGAGGGAGCCAAGTCCGGGGTGTATAGTGGTGGTTAGAGTAAACGTTTCCCACCGAAAACGCTGCAGGGGATCCTCATTGCCATTTCAGTGTGCGGCCGAGAATTGTAATGAAGGAGGAAATGCATGAAAGGTATGTTATTGGGGTTGCATATAATCAGGCGAAGCTTCGCAATGGGCATCCATACTTGGCAGGAGACACTACTTTTCTAGGCATCTTTCAGTGTTCACTGTGTGCTCAGAAGTGAAAAGAGCGACTTGACGCTATCAACAGGCAAGTGGCTTTGCCTCGCGTGGTCCCACGGAACCTAATAAATAAAGCAGCAATAAAATTTCTTCTGCCTTGAGACCATTAAAGATGAAGTGCTAGATCAACTAGAGGAGAGAAGAGAAGAAATCGTATATTTTATATGCATTCACCTGCTACAATTTAGTGAAACTGAGATCAGGACACTCCACGGAGATTTAACCCCTCCTGTTCCCAGTACAAGTCTACTCCTTTAACCATTACGCCATCTCGCTTGAATTTACGGACTTAATCTGCAGCGAAGCGTGAGAGACCATAGCTGTGCCCCAATCTCGGCCTCGGCGAGTGTCCTACTACCTCAAAATCCAAGCACGGCGCAAATGTACGAGAAAGTGCTGCGAAGCTCATTCATCTGCTTTGTGGAAGACTACGTTAGAGTGTGGCTGCGCCATTTTCACTATGTCTGTTTTCACATTAGGCTGATGTAATTGCATTTTAGAGCCTATATCGAATATGTAAATGACAGGTCCTCTGTTCTAGCAACAGTTTATCGTAGATGTTTGGAACAACGAAGCGTGCCGCGTGAAATGGAAAGGTACAGGGCGTTCCATTCTCTAAAAGTGGCCGGAGGACAGACAGGTCTAGATGACTGAATTCAATGTCTTCTGCAGTCGTAGAACAAATTTTATTCTCGCTTACAAAGAATTTTCGGAAAATGAACAACTTTTTTTACGAACCAACATGGATCCACAAAAACCGAACTTATGAAACCCAACCTGCTCTGTTTATCAATCATATCCAGCAGACGGTACATACGGGAACTCAGGCTAATATTTTTCATGATATCCATAAATCTTTCACTATACTTCCGCAAAGTCGATTTGTGAAGTACATACGTGCGAACGACATATTGGAACGGATATGCAACTATATTTCAGACTTCATAGAAAACAAGTGTCAGTACATCATCTTTAACGGGGTGGAATTGTCAGAAACGAAAGTAGCTTTTGGAGGGCACGCAGATAGCGCGAAAAGACTTCTGCAGTTCACACAATATAAGTAAATGATCTCGCAAATAATGACTGCAACTATGTAAGGCTATTCACAGACGAAGCAGTTGTGAACCGCGAGATGACATCACTGGGATATTATTACTGAATGCAGAGAAATTTTCCAGTTGTTAGCGGCCGGAATAAAGACAGGAAGCCGACTCTCAATGCAAAGAAATATAGTGTAACATGCGTAAATGGATGAACTGAACCGATATCAGTTGAGTGCACGCAAGACAATCAATAACTGGAATCAATTACATTTGTCAAGTGTCTTGGAGTATCTGTCCGGAGAGATTTAAGGTGGAACAAGCACATAAATTTTGGCGTATGGACGCAGATACCAGAAGCAAATTTATTGGCCGAATTCTAAGGAAGTGTAAGTCACGAACGAAAGATGTCGCCTACCAAACACTCACTCGATAAATTCTAGAGGATTGTCTTCGACCCATAAGATGTACGAGGACATGCTGAAATATAATACCTTCGGATCGTTTATGTGAAAACTCTTGAAGTTTTTGAAATAAAACGAACGTTATTAACATTCTGCATCTTTATTCTTCATGTCTACATATTTATTTCTCAACATAATCACCGTGGCGACGAGTACATTTCTCCCAAAGAGAGACCAGTTTGTTGGTAGCGTCACTGTAGAATGCTTGACTTTGTTGTCCGAGCAAAAATCCCACCTCGGCTTGCTCCGCTTCATAACTATCAACGTGAAGTCCTCGAAGATGATTCTTAAGGTTTGGAAACATGTGAAAATCGGATAGGGCTGATCGATGACAGATAACACAAGACGTCGAATTGTTGCAGATGTCCCAGCGCTCGTGTGTGGTCTGAAATTGTCACGCTGATGGAGAGGGTGATCAATGTATACACGAACTCTTCGAATTCCAAACTCGATTACAGCACGCTGTTTCTAACTCACCAAAGTAGTTACGTTATACACCGCCATGTGACATACCACAACTCGAAACCCTCTGGCGGAAGAGGGATGAAAATATGTATACATGCAGAATAAATACTTAGAATGTTAGTAACTATTGTTTTATTGAGAAAGTCTTAAGAGTTTTCACATAAAAGTTCGGAGCCTTTACTTTTCAGCCCGCCCTCGTAGTATTAACGGGACGGATAGAGAAAAAGTGGTGCGTACTTCATCAAGGAGAGGGAATCGTTTTATCAGCATGAGATCGTTACAGATATACTCAATAAACAGTTCTGGTGGACGACAAAAGGCTTATACAGCATGGAGTTGTCGACAATCGTTCTACCACCTTACCATCCACGAATTTGTGCGTGTGTGTGTGTGTGTGTGTGTGTGTGTGTGTGTGTGTGTGTGTGTTAGTGTGTCTGAACGTGTAGATGTGAATTGTTGGCAAGAGCCAATTTTCGGGGTCATCAAAATGTTGGACCCATATATCATCAGACTGAAGACCCATGTCGATTTCTGGCACATGTTCAGATCAACGGCTTTTATATGACTAGCTACGAGAAGGGCTTCGATTACCTTCTGAAACAATATATCAGACCGTCAAGCAGACTCATCCACGTCACTACTTCCGTAGACGTGTCAATTGTGTGGATAATGTTATCTTAAGAACTCATCCGAAGCTGCAAAAGCACTGGCCTTTGTACTTAGTTCAAAAACTGGTTCATATGGCTCTGAGCACTATGGGACATAAACATCTATGGTCATCAGTCCCCTAGAACTTAGAACTACTTAAACCTAACTAACCTAAGGACACCACACAACACCCAGTCATTGTACTTAGTCTCCAAAAACATAATTTTTCAGACTAGTTTAATTTCAACAAGAGTTACACACTATATTTCTAGGCGAAAGCCAAACGTGAAGGCTGTGCGTAATAGCCCAAGGAATAGCTAATTAACAGTTGCCCACATCTGCTACTACACTAGTAATGATGTTCTAAACGTGATTCCTGTAAGCAGTTTCAGACCATCAAAAGTATCGATTGCAATATTGTTCTTTTTAGTTTATGCATAGTTCGTAGAGTAGAGCATTTGAGGAGTAAACCGACGTGTCTTAGTTGTTGATAACGGTAATAAAGATTACAGATATCGATAATTGGTGCCAACATACAGCCTAGCATCTTAGTCAACATCAAAGTCTCAATCCGATGAATGGTTCACGATTAACGGTCCACAAGTCATGAAAGACTTCAGAAAGGTTAGGGCTCGAGTCCAGTACACAGGCGCAAAGAAGAGCGACTGGTAACTATAATCCAGCAAATATTTCACCAGTGCTGGCCAAATATTGACGATGAAAATTTCTTCTGCTTGTAAGCGTCGATTGTGTTACCGCGGATTCGAATTTTGCACACCGACGTGCGTTAGCATGCTAGTTTAAGGAGACCAGCGTACAGTAAAATTAGTTATAATTATTTTAGTGTTGTTTCATGGGTTTGCTTGTGTAGCTCCTTACCGCATGGTCGGCTGGGAGGTAAACGACACCCAGAAAACACCCGAGCGTCTACCCATGGTACGCTGGCCGAACTGACTGTCGTTTTAGGAAGTTTCTGAAGCAAGTCTAAGCAAATGCTCCGTTTCCTTCCCATCTACAACAAATAAACAAATTACGCGAATAAATTACAATAGAAACCAAAGAGAATGAAGTGTTTACTGATTTACAGGTGCCTACGAATACAGTGAAGAGCCAAAGAACCTGTTATAGGCATCCATATTCAAATACATAGATAAGTAAACAGGCAGAATACGGCGTTGCGGTCATCAACGCCTATATAAGGCAACAAGTGTTGGCACAGTTGTTAGATCAGTTACTCCTGCTACAAAGGCAGGTTATCAAGATTTAATTGAGTTTGAACGTGGTGTTATAGTCGGCGCACGAAAGATGGGACACAACATCTCAGAGGTAGCGATGAAGTTGGGATTTTCCCGTACGACAATGTCACGAGTGTACCACCAATATCAGGAATCTGGTAAAACATCAAATCTCCCACATCGCTGCGACCGGAAAGAGATCCAGCAAGAACGGAACCAACGACGACTGAAGAGAATCGTTCAGCGTGACAGAAGTGCAATACTTCCGCAAATTGCTGCAGATTTCAATGCCGAGTGTTGGCGTGCGAAACATTCAACGAAATATCAACGATATGGGCTTTCGGAGCCGAAGGCCCACTCGTGTACCCTTGATAACTGCACGACACAAAGCTACACGTCTCGCCTGAGACTGTCAACACCGAAATTGGACTGTTGATGACTGTAAACATGTTGGCTTTTCGGAAGAGTCACGTTTCAAATTGCATCTAGCGGATGAACGTGTCGGGGATATGGAGACAACAAGAGATCTCCACCCCCTCGTACTCTTAGGGATTTATGGTCAGTTCTGCAGAATTCATGGTGTCGGTTCGATCCATAAAGACTTCAGGCATTACTGGAGTCCATGTTACGTCGTGTTGCGGCACTTCTGCGTGCTCACTGGGCTCTACATGATATTAGGAATGTGTATCCGTTTCTTTGGCTCTTTAGTGCATAATTTACACGACTTGCAGCCAGATGACGGGTTTAACTTTCTTTCTTATGGAGCATTAAGGTGACATAGCGGCGCGAAAATTTACATAAATGATAGCTCATGTTAACGTACCTCGTACCGTCACATGAAAGAGAACTTTAATATGTCACGAATTTTCTTGTAAAATACTTGCGAGCACACGAAATAATGCCATTCACTCTTACATATTTACATCTGAAACTTATAACAAGATCCCCTTCGCCGCGAACTCGTAATATTTTCGTAAAGCGCACGCGGTGAAATTGAGATTCCTCAGCACCTGAATGATACACCGTCACCTGAATGATACACCGTTTTTCAATATTCGCCTGCTCGTAGGCAGAGAGCTGTGAGCCAGCTATACAGAAACATCCTCTCTAGCGACCAGTACCGACAGAACTACAATGTATATTCTAACAAAAGCACGACAGAACTTCTGCAGACGCGTATGACGCATTTCGATGATCGTCGAACATTTCTTGTATAACATAATAAAATGTACTGTTCTATTAATTTTTGCATTTTATTCGCTGTACAGAAGCTAATTAAATAAAGGATTGTAATATAATTTTATGGAGTAATATAATACGCAGGTAATTTTGCGGGACCAGTACGAGAGATATGTACTGCTTTATTTTATGAGCACGTTAACTGACGTAATATTTGAGCACTTTAATGACGCCTTCACATATAAAGCGAACATCGTAACATTTAACTCTGTCTCTCAATTACCAGTGTGTAAGTGCAGATCGTCTTTATAAATTGGAATTACGAGCAGTATGTCTATAATTCATTGCTCACTATTTCCAGTGAATACTGAGCCGCCACTCTGCAGAAGCTGGGAGTGATAAAGCAAATTACCCATACGACATTAATTGTGACAGACCGATTTATTGTAACACTTCTGTAGTTTACGTGAGATGTCACAGGTGGACAGATGCGCGCCAAGCATACGTCGCCACATTCAAATTTTGAGCTACCTCGACTCTTTGTACGCTGTCCATTGTCACAGTAGGCAGTGCCAGGTTGCCAGTTCGTTGATCACGCATTGTTCACACTAAATTAATCGCTACGAAAAAATGGAACGGCACTTGGCAAATTTTTTTAAGTAACGCTCTATGATGCCAACTCTTTTCTTTTCTAATTGAGGCCCACAACAGCCCATACATCTGGAAATGAGTCGAACCATTTACAATTATTGAGACGACTTAGCTCACATGAGTTACTGACAATTTCAGAGGAATGTATGCAGCATTGTGACACAAAACATGAATACATTATCTGCATTGTTCTCAGGTTTGCTGTAGCGCATAATATATTCACTCTCTATGCGAGCCAGACTTGGTGTGTACAGTTTGTCTTTCATCTGCTTAGCAGGAGTGACTGGGTTCTATCTTATCCAGACAATCGGAAGCCAGGAAAAGCTATGTTTCCTTATCAGGTGACTTGACGTCTCTTTTTCTGTTGCCTGGACAGCAGAGAAGTGAATGTATGATTACTTTATAAGGCAATATAATGTTATCACTACATGACTGTGCGTACAGATCACTGCCCACAATATTGTGTCACGACGAAGCAACTCATACAACAGCTTGACTGTTCTAGTTAACGTACAGGACTAATTAGTTTTAGTTAGCTGTAAATAGAGTGCTCAATACTGTCATTGAGTTAACTGATTCTTGTGTTGCTTCCTGATAGAACAACATAATAATTAATAGATACAATTATTTACATAAAAATGATTTTTAATCTAACACGTTTTTAAAGTAGACTAAACAGTATACAATTTCCCCTAGACCCACATAGATTTCTAACCCCATACAGATAAACCTGAAAATTTGTACAATATGTAATTGATGCGTACATATTATTATCCATTGCATAGCTATTAAAAATTCGTCGTCTCAAATTTTGAGGACTACCTGTATAGGAGTAATAGTGTCGGGCTAGGAGAAATTATTTTATACTTTTTACTCTTATTAAAAAATTTGGTACATTAAATATTCATTTTCATTTGCATAATTATTTTCTGCTTTTTAGTCCTGTGTGTGTGAAATTTTTCAGTCCATTTAAAGCATTCTCACGTGTTTACAACAGAGGCATATGCTAAATGTTAGGTTTATTTCAGTTTCTGATCACCAGACTCAACCAATGATTTGCTTCCTCCTACATATATCTCGATAAAAGACCTTGAACTTTTAATTAGAGAGATTTAAGCTCACACGCATGGTTACTATAGGGGGATTAAAATTACTTAATAGCTGACGTCTGCCATTTGCCACTACAGTGTTGCCACATCGGCTGGCTGCTACCAAGCTGTTATAGGCGACACACAAACATCGCGGGTCACTTCATAAATGCTATTAATGCGTAACGCGGAGCAATGTTGGAAGGGGCCGCTCTGAGGTTTGTCGGAAATGCGCCATACTCTGTCGACAAGTGATTTTAACTGCCCAATGACTGAAGAGCGGCAGACGACACATTTTGTAGCCCTGAATTTAAACTCGTGTTCTAAACTAACCACAACCTCGTGACGTGCAATGTATCCGAGCAAACGGCGATCAGTAATCTGCAGAGGATCTAAAGTCATGATCTATTTATGCTCGGCGATTGAAGCTAACCACTACGCGCAAATTCTAAACAGAAAAAAATTAGCTGCAGCGCTAAAAGCAAACTGAAATTTCTCGCTCTTATTTGTTACCTGAATCTCTCCTCACACTGCCTTCACGAGCTGCCGCCTTACCAACCGGTGAGCAGTACTCGTTGGCACTTGGTTGCAGATCATAGGCGACACAGACAGGTTCCAGAATAAAACATAATGTCAGGAAGAAAAATAGAAGCAAATACGACGGTGAAAAAACGTGGGAGAATAAAAAATAAAAAAAATTACATTAAAACTATTTAACAGAATAGAAATCAAAATCAAAGACTTTTAGTTAGATTTAGAATTAAAAAAAGAATTAGTTCCATTTGACAGGATTCGAACCTACAAATTTCTGCACCAACCATTGCGCTATCCTACAACATAGTTATAAGTGGTTATATTTATATCTGTAATGCCCAAACTCAACGATGAATTGCAATCTCCAAAAATTCGGGTTCACTTTGTGTCGTGCAAAGCTTATCTAATGTAAGCTGATCTCTGATTATGATAACTGTATATGTGCTGCTGAATCGCGTCTTATGCCGAAGTATCCAGTAGCGCTCAGTTAGTACTGTGTATGAGACATGTCTATTTCATTAGCATCGTTGTGTGTGTGTGTTGCTTCTAGAGTGCGTACCATGTTTGTTGAAATTGTAAATAAAAGTGGCAGACCCATGATTTGGGATCCAAACTCATCAAGAAAGAACGCCTGACAAGGAACTGCAAGTGAACTGACCAACTTTGTGGCAGTATGGCAATGGGGAACAGACGTAGCGTGACGCTGAGCGCTCTGATTGCAGTAAATCAGCTACAGCGAGTAATGTGTCAACTATCAAGTAATTTTAATTAGACTGTAGCAGCAGTTTCTCGTAAGCCATTCGAGACTGGAACAGAAAAATGGTGGAGTAGCAGTGGTACACGGAGTACATTCCAAATAACAAAGGGAGCTACTGTTAAACTATAATTAATTTCCGTGCAACATTTAAGGTTTCAAGTCTCTAGCGCATCAGGAAGTTAGTTCAAAACCAATTGCAAAATTTGTACCGAACAGGCAGACAGGAAAAAATGCGAGTTAATACACTCCTGGAAATGGAAAAAAGAACACATTGACACCGGTGTGTCAGACCCACCATACTTGCTCCGGACACTGCGAGAGGGCTGTACAAGCAATGATCACACGCACGGCACAGCGGACACACCAGGAACCGCGGTGTTGGCCGTCGAATGGCGCTAGCTGCGCAGCATTTGTGCACCGCCGCCGTCAGTGTCAGCCAGTTTGCGGTGGCATACGGAGCTCCATCGCAGTCTTTAACACTGGTAGCATGCCGCGACAGCGTGGACGTGAACCGTATGTGCAGTTGACGGACTTTGAGCGAGGGCGTATAGTGGGCATGCGGGAGGCCGGGTGGACGTACCGCCGAATTGCTCAACACGTGGGGCGTGAGGTCTCCACAGTACATCGATGTTGTCGCCAGTGGTCGGCGGAAGGTGCACGTGCCCGTCGACCTGGGACCGGACCGCAGCGACGCACGGATGCACGCCAAGACCGTAGGATCCTACGCAGTGCCGTAGGGGACCGCACCGCCACTTCCCAGCAAATTAGGGACACTGTTGCTCCTGGGGTATCGGCGAGGACCATTCGCAACCGTCTCCATGAAGCTGGGCTACGGTCCCGCACACCGTTAGGCCGTCTTCCGCTCACGCCCCAACATCGTGCAGCCCGCCTCCAGTGGTGTCGCGACAGGCGTGAATGGAGGGACGAATGGAGACGTGTCGTCTTGAGCGATGAGAGTCGCTTGTGCCTTGGTGCCAATGATGGTCGTATGCGTGTTTGGCGCCGTGCAGGTGAGCGCCACAAGCAGGACTGCATACGACCGAGGCACACAGGGCCAACACCCGGCATCATGGTGTGGGGAGCGATCTCCTACACTGGCCGTACAACTCTGGTGATCGTCGAGGGGACACTGAATAGTGCACGGTACATCCAAACCGTCATCGAACCCATCGTTCTACCATTCCTAGAGCGGCAAGGGAACTTGCTGTTCCAACAGGACAATGCACGTCCGCATGTATCCCGTGCCACCCAACGTGCTCTAGAAGGTGTAAGTCAACTACCCTGGCCAGCAAGATCTCCGGATCTGTCCCCCATTGAGCATGTTTGGGACTGGATGAAGCGTCGTCTCACGCGGTCTGCACGTCCAGCACGAACGCTGGTCCAACTGAGGCGCCAGGTGGAAATGGCATGGCAAGCCGTTCCACAGGACTACATCCAGCATCTCTACGATCGTCTCCATGGGAGAATAGCAGCCTGCATTGCTGCGAAAGGTGGATATACACTGTACTAGTGCCGACAATGTACATGCTCTGTTGCCTGTGTCTATGTGCCTGTGGTTCTGTCAGTGTGATCATGTGATGTATCTGACCCCAGGAATGTGTCAATAAAGTTTCTCCTTCCTGGGACAATGAATTCACGGTGTTCTTTTTGCAATTTCCAGGAGTGTAAAAATGTAATAATGAAAAGTGAAATATTGTGTATTTTGAGCAAGATGGATTTATTTAGTTAATGAGTTTTCTGTTTACAAGACATCATCAGTCTTCACCTGACTTTCGTTATCAAAGAAGCTAAAGTTTTTCTAAGCAACATTCGAAAATATGTTACTCATCCAGAGTGAGGCATGGACACAGACTACAAGTCATCCTTATTAGAGTATTGGTAAAGCGATTGAAAGGTTTAACGTTGAACAGTCAATAAATGTAAAGGAAGCAAACTAGGAAAACATTAACACCAAACCGAATAAAGAATGTCTAAATAATTTCAATTAAATTGACAATTTCAACAATATCCTTTCTTTCAGGAGTGCTAGTTCTGCAAGGTTCGCAGGAGAGCTTCTGTAAAGTTTGGACGGTAGGAGACGAGATACTGGCAGAAGTAAAGCTGTGAGTACCGGCCGTGAGTCGTGCTTCGGTAGCGCAGATGGTAGAGCACTTGTCCGCGAAAGGCAAAGGTCCCGAGTTCGAGTCTCGGTCGAGCACACAGTTTTAATCTGCCAGGATGTTTCAATTTCAACAAAATTAAATTAGTACTTCACAAGAGTACTAAAGAATTGTTTGAATAGCTATTACATACGAAAAGTGATAAGGAAATAGAGTGAAAGATGCAAATAATAACTGTAACAACACAATATTCTGATTACATCTCTCTTTCTCTACTCGTTTAGTCGGTTCCGACTCTTCGTGACCCCATGAACCAAATCACGCCACTTTTTCCTGCCTTGGACTTTCTCCCGTAGACCTTCCAGGATGGAACACATTGCTTCTGTGATGCCATCGATCCATCTCATCCTCTGACGTCCTCTCCTTCTAGTTCCTTCAATCTTCCCCAGCATTAATGTTTTTTTTTTTTTTTTCCAGAGAGGCATGCCTTCGCATTGTGTGTCCAAAGAGGGTCAGCTTTGGTTTTAACATTCGACCTTCCAGGGAGAAATCTGGTTTTATTTGATCTAATATTGATCTTTTGGTTCCCTTTGCACTCCATCGAACTCTAAGAAGTTTCCTCCAACACCACAATTCGAACGAGTCAATTCTTCGCCGTTCAGCCTTTCTAATGGTCCAGGTCTCACATCCATGTATCACAACTGGAAAGACCATAGCCCTCACAATACGGATCTTCGTTGCTAGTGTTATATCTCTGGACCTTATAACCTTTCCAAGGTTTGACATCACCTGTCTACCAAGCAACAGGCGTCTCCGGATTTCATGGCTGCAGTCGCCATCAGCAGAGATCTGGCAACCGAGATAACTGAATGTGGTCACTACCTCCATGGTTTCTCCTGCTACATCCCACGAATTGGTAGGTGTAGTTGCCATAATTTTCGTTTTCTTCACATTCAACCTAAGATCGGCCGTTTCACTTTCGTCTTTCAGCTTCAGCAAGAGTGTTCTCAATTCTTCTTCACTTTCTGCCAACAGGATCGTACCATCCACGTACCTGAGGTTGTTTACATTTATTCCAGCTATTTTAATTCCTGTTTCTCCTTCATCCAGTCTCGCATTCCTCATACCATTTTCTGCACACAGATTGAATAAGTGCGGTGACAGTATGCAGCCTTGCCGGTCCCCTTTTTGAATCTTTATCCATTTCGTTGTTGCATACATAGTCCTCATCGTGGCTTCTTGGTCAAGGTATAAACTCCGTATCAAATGAATGAGGTGATCTGGTACACCCATGTTCTTCAGTACGTTCCATAATTTGTTGTGATCGATTCTGAGTCCATACTGAATAACAATAAAATAAATATAGGAGTGAGGTTCGAGAAGGTACCACTAAACTGCGAGCTATGTGGCATGTTTTATTGTCCTGCTGATAGATTCCATCGTGCCGAGGAAAAACAAACTGCATATAGAAATGGTCACGGTCTACAAGGATAGATGCACACGTGTGTTGATCCACTGGGCCTTCCCGAATGACGAGGTAATGCAGGGAATACCACAGAAATATGCTCCAGACCATAACATTTCATTCTCTGGCGTGAACCCTTATGACGATCAAACGACCATCTGTACGATGGGGCATAAAACATGGTTCGTCTGAAAAGGCACCTGTCGCCACTCAGTGAATGTCTACTTGCAGTACTGGTGTGCAAATCCCAGCCATCGTCTCCAATGAACAGCAGTCAGTAGAGTGCATGAACAAGGAGCCTGCTGAAGAACCCTATACGCAACATCAGTCGTTGAGGAGACACTGTTGTTGGCCCCTTGGTTCATCTGGGCAGTCTATTCGCAGGTACTACACATCTCAGCAGCCATCGTTCAAAACCGTCATCTATGGCCCACAGGTCACCAAACCTGCCTCGGCGACAGTTTTGGATAGCGCCATATTGAAATACACGGTATATTGTAACGACAGCGGCACGACGACAGTTTACAAAATTACCCTGTTCGGAAAGGCTTCCTCCCTTGGCCCGAAAGTCAATAATAATTGACGCCGGTTTGCAGTAGGGTTTTGGAGCATATATTGTATTCAAACATTATGAATCACCTCGAAGGGGAAGATCTATTGATACGTAATCAGCATGGTTTCAGAAAACATCGTTCTTGTGCAACGCAGCTAGCTCTTTATTCGCACGAGGTAATGGCCGCTATCGACAGGGGCTCTCAAGTTGATTCCGTATTTCTAGATTTCCGGAAAGCTTTTGACACCTTTCCTCACAAGCGACTTCTAATCAAGCTGGGGTATCGTCTCAGTTGTGCGGCTGGATTCGTGATTTCCTGTCAGGAAGGTCGCAGTTCGTAGTAATAGACGGCAAATCATCAAATAAAACTGGAGTGATATCAGGTGTTCCCCAGGGAAGCGTCCTGGGACCTCTGCTGTTCGTGATCTATATAAATGACCTGGGAGACAATCTTAGCAGTTCTCTTAGGTTTTTCGCAGATGATGCTGTAATTTACCGTCTAGTAAGGTCATCCGAAGACCAGTATCAGTTGCAAAGCGATTTAGAAAATATTGCTGTATGGTGTGGCAGGTGGCAGTTGACGCTAAATAACGAAAAGTGTGAGGTGAACCACGTGAGTTCCAAAAGGAATCCGTTGGAATTCGATTACTCGATAAATAGTACAATTCTCAAGGCTGTCAATTCAACTAAGTACCTGGGTGTTAAAATTACAAACAACTTCAGTTGGAAAGACCACATAGATAATATTGTGGGGAAGGCGAGCCAAGGGTTGTGTTTCATTGGCAGGACACATAGAAGATGCAACAAGTCCACTAAAGAGACAGCTTACACTACGCTCGTTCGTCCTCTGTTAGAATACTGCTGCGGGGTGTGGGATCGTTACCAGGTGGGATTGACGGAGGGCATCGAAAGGGTGCAAAAAAGGGCAGCTCGTTTTGTATTATCACGTAATAGGGGAGAAAGAGTGTCAGATATGATACGCGAGTTGGGATGGAAGTCATTAAAGCAAAGACGTTTTTCGTCGCGGCGAGATCTATTTACGAAATTTCAGTCACCAACTTTCTCTTCCGAATGCGAAAATATTTTGTTGAGCTCAACCTACATAGGTAGGAATGATCATCAAAATAAAATAAGAGAAATCAGAGCTCGAACAGAAAAGTTTAGGTGTTCGTTTTTCCCGCGCGGTGTTCGGGAGTGGAATGGTAGAGATAATATGCCAAGCACTTAAATGTGAATTGCAGAGTAATCATGTAGATGTAGATGAATGCCCTTTTGGATGTGAGATAAATCGCACCGCTTCCGCATTACAAAAGGAGTGCACTGTTTTCCGCGTCCTCCCGAGAGGCTTTATACACCCTCCTGTGTTAGAGTTTTAGTGTTGCCACCTGCCGTCTATGAGTGGTAATTGCATGCTGAGGTCGAACATACGCAGAGGCCACATTAATGTGACTGGACCGTGTGTCAGAAACACGTGTGGTTTTCAGCCTCGACCAGCAATGAGGTCAGCAGAGCCACGTGGTGTATTTGAGGCCGACATGGTGGGAGCGGACTGTGAGCGCGGCAGCCGCAAAGAGCGCGCCGTCGCCTGTCGCCAGTCGCCAGTTGGCTCGTTAGAAGCGCCAGACGGAAGGCCGAAGCAAATCTGGGACAGCAGCCGCCAGCCGCCAGCACCCACTATCGACTCGGCCGGCGCACCGCTAAATACCGCGCCGGAACATTTACACCCACTCCCACTAACTCTCCCTCAAAGTGCGCTCACAGTAATTGCGCGCCATTGTTCTACTGATTCATCCCTTAATTCACTGTAGTCGTTAGGTATTGACGGCTGTCTGCCCAGAAGAAGAAACTTCCTTGTATCACTAAGCACCCTTAACTCAGCTTCTGTGTTAGCGGAAACGAGAAACTGTTGAACGGTTTACCAAGTTGCACCCTCATTCCAGCCGTTTCTACACGGCACATCTCGTCGGCGCAATAATTCTACACTATCACTCGAAACACTTTTGATCTCTCCTTAATGTATTGCATCAAGTTTTGAAGTACTCAAAATACATTATTCTAGCGCTTCATTTTGTCCTCTTCTGTAATACATTGTCTCCAAACCTATTAACGACGATAATCATATGACATACAAATTGCATTTTCCTTCATTCTGCCGGCCGGGGTGGCCGAGTGTTTCTAGGCGCTACAGTCTGGAACCGCGCGACCGCTCCGGTGGCAGGTTCGAATCCTGCCCCGGGCATGGATGTGTGTGATGTCCTTAGGTTAGTTAGGTTTAAGTAGTTCTAAGTTCCAGGGGACTGATGCCTTCAGAAGTTAAGTCCCATAGTGCTCAGAGCCATTTGAACATTCATTCTGTTTGTAATAAAAATGAAATATCTGCAGTTGTCCATTCGATGTTATTTATTGTATAGTTACCACTTTTGGTGATTCCATACGTCATCGACAGCTATGTAACAAATAACATCGAAAGGATGGCTACAGGTGTTCCATTTTATTACATAACTGATCAGCCGAAGTCTTTCAGACCTTCAGTCAGAAGGATGGACATACAAATGACTTCATTCTATTTGTCTTATTGGTATCCTTTCTTTCTCTCTTTAGTAATCAAATTATTTCTGGGTTAGCTTTCCTTTATAAACGGAGATCCAAAGAAACTGGTATAGGACAGTAATGCAGAGATGTGTAAACAGATAGAATACGGAGCTGCGGTCGGCAACGCCTATATAAGACAACAACTGTGTGGCGCAGATGTTAGATCGCTTGCTACTCGTGCAATGGTAGGTTATCAAGATTTAAGTGAGTTTGAACGTGCTTTTATAGTCGGCGCACGAGCGATGGTACACAAAATCTCCTAGGTAAAGATGAAGTGGGGATTTTCCAGTAAGATCATTTCACGACTGTACCGTGAATATCAGGAATCAGATTGCTGAAGATTTCAATGCTGGGCCATCAAAATGTGTCAGGGTGCGAACCATTCAACGAAACAACATCGATATGGGCATTCACAGAAGAAGGCCCACTTGTAGACACTTGATGACTGCACGAAACAAAAGCTTCGTCTGGGCCCGTCAACACCGACATTGGACTGTTCATGACTGGTAATATGTTGCCTGGTCGGACGAGTCTCGTTTCCTTGTGGCGAGCAGATGGACGTAAAAGGGTTGGAGACAACATCATGAATCCATTAAACATGCATGTCAGCAGGGAACTACTCAAGCTGGTGGAAGCCCAATAAAAGTGTGGGACGTATGCTGTTGGAGTGATACGGGACCATTGATACACCTAGCTGTCACCTGACGCGTACGTAAGCATCCTGTCTGGTAACCTGCATGCATTCATGTCCATTGTTCATTCTCATGGCTTGGGTAATCCCAGCAGGACAATGCGACACCCAAAAATTCCAAAATTGCTACAGAGTGGCTCCAGGAACAATCTTTAGAGTTTACATACTTCCGCTGGCCACCAAACTCCCCAGACATGTACATTACTGAACATATCTGGGATGCCTTGCAACGTGCTGTTCAGAAGAGATCTCCACCCCCTCGTACTCATACGGATTTATGGACAGCATTGCAAGATTCATGGTGTCATTTCCCTCCATCACTGCCTTAGACATCAGTCGAGTACAAGTCGAGTCCATGCCACGTCGTGTCCCCCTACACGGTATTAGGCAGATGTACCACTTCCTTAGGCTCTTCAGTTTTCTGCAATATCGAAATTTCTGTTGCTGTCAGACTTGTCCTCTCTCGTCTCTCCAGCTGTCACGTTTGTACGGAATCGTACTCTACGCAAGCGATTTTGCGAAAGATTCCCGCATTTCCACACTTATTTGTTTTTCTACTTCCACTTTCGTCATTTCTTCTTTTGAACTATTATTGTCTTCTGTAGTCATACTGACGAGATGGCCCAACTGCTTTACTTAACCTACTTTAGTGATATTAGTCTTTATCTTCAAGCTAGAGTTTTTCCTGATGGATACTGGTGAGGTTTCCGTCTCATTTATCGGTTTTCCCTCCTACTTTGTGCATATGACAGAACGTGAAACATTTTATTACTTCCTCAACCAAATACGTTGTCGTGGCAGCATGGAAGTATTGAATTACACGATTATAGCCGAAATAGAGACCACAACTCGTAAAATATCTACAATTGTTATATGCATAAACAAAACATCTTAACAAACATCAGGCTAGTACAGCCTTTCGACTTGGCCCTTTCCTATCTCCCTCTCTGTCGGGCACGACACAAGCAGATTAACACAATGAAAGTAGTCATCTAAATCGCCTGTATTAAAGAATTACACGTAAGACGTAACACTCTCAGTTGGCAAAGGAAAGTACAAAGCAAGAAACCTGTTGCAATGAAGTTGGTGAAACTATTATTTTGAGTCTCTTACCCAACAGATACTGAAGTTGTAAGACATTGGACTCGTAGACATTTTGGGTCATACAGAGGTATAGAGATTATCACCTCCCCTCGATCAAGATGCAAATGAAAAAGGACAGAAAGCCTTTATGCGGAGTACTATTCGCCATGCACAGTACAGTGGTTTGGGGAGGATGATTCAACAGCCACTACCTATGAGTTTTATGCTACTGGAAATTCCTTCAAAATACCGCGTGCAAAATTTTGATAAGATCCCTCTCGCTTTGCGCACACTATTAACTCTACAGAGAAAAATAAACAGGACCTTTTTGTAGGAAATTTAATGGAGTTAAATTTTGCAACGGGATACGTTTTCTCTGAAAGCTGTATTTTTCGAATAATTCAAGAAAAACAAAGTTCCCTTCAAACGTGTGTTTCTTGAATAACTTGATAACTCTGGTCACCAGCAAAAATGTACACCCGTAAAAACTTTAACTACCCAAAATTTGCTTTGCTGTTTAACTGAAGTAATTTAATTTCTCACAGTGAGAAATATGTCAGTGATGATATATAAGCTATGAGATGAGAATTAAACATTCTGTAGCATTTCTTCTACTCCCATGATGGGTAACAATTACACTTGACATCATTTAACAAGTAAATGAATACCATCCAAGAAAATATACTCCTGGAAATTGAAATAAGAACACCGTGAATTCATTGTCCCAGGAAGGGGAAACTTTATTGACACATTCCTGGGGTCAGATACATCACATGATCACACTGACAGAACCACAGGCACATACACACAGGCAACAGAGCATGCACAATGTCGGCACTAGTACAGTGTATATCCACCTTTCGCAGCAATGCAGGCTGCTATTCTCCCATGGAGACGATCGTAGAGATGCTGGATGTAGTCCTGTGGAACGGCTTGCCATGCCATTTCCACCTGGCGCCTCAGTTGGACCAGCGTTCGTGCTCGACGTGCAGACAGCGTGAGACGACGCTTCATCCAGTCCCAAACATGCTCAATGGGGGACAGATCCGGAGATCTTGCTGGCCAGGGTAGTTGACTTACACCTTCTAGAGCACGTTGGGTGGCACGGGATACATGCGGACGTGCATTGTCCTGTTGGAACAGCAAGTTCCCTTGCCGGTCTAGGAATGGTAGAACGATGGGTTCGATGACGGTTTGGATGTACCGTGCACTATTCAGTGTCCCCTCGACGATGGGTTCGATGACGGTTTGGATGTACCGTGCACTATTCAGTGTCCCCTCGACGATCACCAGAGTTGCACGGCCAGTGTAGGTGATCGCTCCCCACACCATGATGCCGGGTGTTGGCCCTGTGTGCCTCGGTC